>NC_069664.1:25164785-27801011 GCF_027244095.1 Hemicordylus capensis
CTGTTGCCAGCTCTGATATGAGACCAGTCTGGTGAAACAATTGTAACCAGGGTCTTATGCATTTAGCATATTAGTATTACCTGGCACTGGCCCCTTGGCATGTAATGGACTGCAGAAATAAAGAAAGAGGATTCCATTTATGTATTTATTTATTTTTTAAAAACCCTCCTAAAATCTATCCAGTTCAAAGCAACACGTATTCTGGCAGTCTGCTGACAGCAAACACAGAGCTCCCTATTTCCATTACTGCCTCTTATATCTGGGCTATTCAACTGCCTCTGCAGTTGAGGGACTGCTAATATATAAACATTGGGAAAATTGTAATTAATTTCCCATTAATTCATGCATGGGGATATCTAGGACCCACATTTACTTCCCTTTGCTCCTTTATAAATATATGAGTTGACAGGTTAATTTGAAAGTAAAAAGGTGAAGTTCTCAACAATCCCAGTAGAAGCACTGGAAGGGCACTGTCTACTGGTGTGCGGCATAATGAAAATATGTCAGCATTAGGTGAGAGCCTCTCTTTTTATTCTAATGTTGTTAATTTAATTTCTGCTCTCTCGCCTTTGCAAATGCTTCATTTCACTGTCCAGAAAACTGCCTGGCTGCCAAAGGTGAAATGCAGCCAAAGGAGAGAGAGAGAGATGGAGGGAGCAACTCTGGGTGACAGGTTGCCTTGGAATTCACACAGCCCTGATGAGCTGGCAAGAGGCAAACCAGTGTGGTTTGGCTGCAAAGCTCCAGTATATTATAAATGAACTGGCAGGGATGCTGAGCCGTATAGATCACCAGGAAAAGGAAAAGAGATGAGGAATTAGTGATTTCAGTTTTAGTGCATACTAATGGAGGGCCACCTTAAGTGGCGCAGCAGGGAAATGCTTGACTAACAAGCAGAAGGTTGCCAGTTCAAATTCCCGCTGGTACTATATCGGGCAGCAGCAATATAGGAAGATGCTGAAAGGCATCATCTCACACTGCACGGGAGGAGGCAATGGTAAACCCCTCCTGTATTCTACCAAGGACAACCACAGTGCTTCATGGGCACCAGGAGTCGAAATTGACTTGACCTTAAGTGAAGATGAGGCTGTAGCTCAGTTCTGAAGGAGAACCAGCATGGCTTTTGCAAGGGCAAGTCTTGCCTCACTAAACTTTTGGAGGTCTTTGAGTGTCCTTTGAGAGTCGACAGGAATGTGGATAAAGGTGATCTGATTCACATCGTATACTTGGGCTTCCCAGATGCTTTTGACAAAGTTCTTCAGTACACTTAAGGCTCTTGAGTAAACTTAACAGTCATGGGATAAGGGGAGAGGTTCAATCGTGGAATGGTAACTGGTTGAAGGACAGGAAACAGGTATGAATAAACTGACACAATGGAGAGAAGTAAGAAGTGGGGTCCTGTAGCGATCTGTACTGGTGCTCCTTTAACATATTCATAAATGATCTAGAAGCAGGGGTAACCAGCAAAGTGCCAAATTCAGCATCCTGCTTCCTGCTGTGGCCGGCTAGATGCCTCTGGAAAGCCCACAAGGGTTTTAATGCCACAGCAACTGGTATTCAGGGGCATCCTGCCTGTGTACCTAGAGATTCCACAGAGGCATCATGACTCATGATGATGAGCCATTGATAGATTTATCCTCTAGTTGCCACTCCATTCTGACTAAAGCAAACTTTCAAAGCTAGTTTGGGTATTCCTACTTTGGAGAGTCATCCAAGACAGAGGTTCCCAAAGGTAATTGTGACTAGGAATGATGGGAACTGTAGTTGAACAGCTGGGAACCCAAAGTACTCCCCACCCCCAATTCTTACTGGAGCCTTATGTAGAATACATTAAGAAGGGGGGGCGGGTCTGTGAGTAATACATAAGGATTGCTTGGGCTGTAGGTGTAAAACGGGTAAGAGAGTTGATGGGAGCATTAAAATCCAGGAACACTCATGACGACACAGGGGTGGGTAAACCTGGCCCTCCAGCTGTTGTTGAACTACAACTTCCATCATCCTCAGCTGTAATTTATTATGGCTGGGGATGATGGGAGTTGTAGTTTGACAACAGTGGAAGCACCAGGTATGCCCACCCTGAACTAAACCTTGTTTCCCATAAGACCCACAAGCAAATTTGTTGCAACTAACGGACACAAAATGAAATATCTTTATCCATTTGCAAGCAAGTTTATAGTTTTTGTTAGGACCTTCAGAAAATGCAAGCCATAAAGAATCAGAAGAGCCGACTAAGCATTATAATTCAAGGAGTGGAATTCCCTCACTTATTCCCACCCCTCTAATTTCAAAAGCAGGAAAAAAATGGCCTCTCTTTCATTGTAAAGAAAACACTGCTTGCATTGGGCCAGCCCCAGTGAGGTTCAGGAGGTACCTTTCTTTCTCTCTACTTGCTATAATAGGTACCTCTCCCATTCTCTTTCACCTCCCTGCCACTTCTCATAAAACGGAAAGATATCAGCTGCCAATTTTGAGGTGAAAAATGTTTTATATCTGTTTTAGGGGTTCCCCCCCCCCATTGCCAGCCGTTACTATAATATCTGCTTTGATTACCGGATTAATCACTGGGTTGCGAAGCCCATTACATGTAATTGAGTCTGACAGTTGCAAGTACACCAGAAGTGCTCTCACTTCCTCTCTTGCCTTCATTCAGCTGATGGAGAAATATCCACCAACTTAGCCTGCTCCCAAAGAAGAAAGGAGGCTGCGGCTGAGCTGAAAACTCATGTCATGCTGAGGTTTGAGGCATGTGTGTGTGGTTTTTTTTGGGGGGGACACTCATCAGGAATGACTCCTAGGGGTAACAGGCACTCCCCGCCAAACTCCCCCTTTTGCTCCCCCATCCACCAGACTGGAACTTTACTGCAATGTGTCAGACAATGTATATTATGCGCCTATAACTTGAATTAAATACTTTAAAAGGCCTCCATTGTTTGAAGAACTCTTGTCCACTCACTCCTCAACCCCAGAATAAGCAGAAGAAAGCCAGTACAGGCAGGCAGGCAAGAGATTCCTCCAGCCTCCCAGGAGCCAGGTCAAGCCCTGCCTTAGCTTCCTTCCTGGCCAGGAACTGGGCAGGGTGAGACCACGTGTGCAGGGTCTTCCCTCCTCCAGATTCCAGCTGACCTGATACTGACCTCTCTTCCCATGCCAGTCTTTCCAGCCACATGCTCTTGGAAAGGAAGAGAAAATTACCCTGGAAAGGAGACTGGAATGTTTGGCCTCAACCCAAAATATAGCTTTTCCTAAAGGGGATCTGGCCCATTTCCTGAAAATTTTTGAAAAATGTTGAGCAAGCTTCATTAATAAGGTAAATAAGCTAACATTAATTACCTTCCCTACATGCCGTAAGTATTTAATGTATAGCAAAATCGCTTGCTCCCATAATAATGCTCTTGGCCACCTTTTTCCTCCCCCTCACTAGTTGTTCTAGACAGAGTCACCCTGGGGGCTCATGCAAGATTCTAAACCTATTCTAAATTTAGATGCCACATCAATTAGAAATGCTTTCCTGATTGCAGTGAACTCTGTTTTATGTAGGTGGGCACAAAGAAATGTGCATTCTGCAAGTCTGAATTTGCAAAACTTTGTTTAAAAATATTTCTGTATTTGTTGTAGAAATCTTGCAGAGGATGCCACTGCTGGAAGAATGTTAAGAGGCAATAACTGTTAACGGAGGGAAGCTGGAATGAAGACAGCATCTAGCTGCTCACTGGTGACAAACTGCATTCTGTTCATGCCCTCCGGCATTCTCCTCTTTACTATTGGTCAGGTATTACAGGAGAAGCCTTGGCACTGAAAAAAGAATATACAGAGATAAGCTGAGGCACACAATTTTTTAAAAAAGTTACCATATAAAAGACAGCGCTATAAAACTAGCACTTAAAGAATTGTTCACATGGAAGCCCTTGCATTAAAAAAATGTCTACATGTAAAGTGATGTAGTTAAATCTTAAGACAAGAGAGGAGAGCTGGTCTTGTGGTAGCAAGCATGACTTGTCCCCATAGCTAAGCAGGGTCCACTCTGGTTGCATATGAATGGGAGACTTGATGTGTGAGCATTGCAAGATATTCCCCTCAGGGGAAGTGAGTGTAGTTTCCACCCAGTCCTCTGGATTGGTCCTTCTGCTTTGATTTTGCCGGGCCTTTTCCCTTATTGGGAAAAGCCCATCCTCCCAACAGTTGCTTCTTCTTCCAGGTCCAACTGGCACACACAACAATAGTTGCTGTGGATTGTCAGATCTGGTACCAAAATAAACATAGGAAGATACAGGAGCGTAGCGTCCATTAAAAGTACAGGTTCAAAGAACCCAGGCCACCATGCCCCAGGGGGCCACACCTGGTGCCCCAGCCACACCCCTGCATCTGACATCAGATGCAATGGCAATGCTAGCAAACAGAGCTGTGCACCCCATTTGGAAGCAAGACTCAGCCAGCGCTGTGCTCCCAGCATAGCTGGGATGACTTCTCCCTGTTTGCAAAGGCAGGGAGAGGCATTCCCGGTCATGCTAGAAGCACAGTGCTGCTGCGTCTGGCATCAGATGCAGGGGGCATGGCTGGGGTGGCGGGGCCAGTGGTGGCAGCAGCCTGGACAGGAGCCACCAGCATCTGCACTATGCAATTGAGAACATAGGAAGCTGCCTTATACTGAGTCAGACCACTGGTCCATCTAGCTGAGAATTGTCTACACCAGGGTTTCTCAACGTGTGGGTCCCCAGATGTTATTGGACTTCACCTCCCATAATCCCCAGCCCCAGTGGCCTTTGGTTGGGAATTATGGGAGTTGAAGTCTAATTACATCTGGGGACCCATACGCTGAGAATCCCTGGTCTACACAGACTGGTAGCAGCTTCTCCAAGGTTGCAAGCAAGAGTCTCTCCCAGCCCAATCGTGGAGATGCCAGGGAGGCAACTTGGAACATGCAAATGCTCTTCCCAGAGCAGCCCCAAATATCTTAAAGTGCTCACAAACATATGTCTCCCATTCAAATGCAAATCAGAGTGAACCCAGCTTAGCAAAGGGCACAATTCATGCTTGCAACCACAAGACCAGCTGTCCTCCCTAAACCAGCAACATGATACAGTGCCACCGTAAGGGAATCATTCGTGGAAAAGGAAAAGGGGAAAAAAGTGGGGGGGGGGATGGGGAAATGGAAAATGGTTACCTTTTATTAAAGAAATGACAGTTGAAGGAAATAACAATGAAATTGGGAGCCAGTCAAAATCCAGATAGGCAATGTTTGTTTGTTTGTAGTGGAATCCTGCTTAAGATGAGAAAATGGAACTG
The DNA here is from genome assembly GCF_027244095.1 of Hemicordylus capensis. Taxonomy (NCBI): domain Eukaryota; kingdom Metazoa; phylum Chordata; class Lepidosauria; order Squamata; family Cordylidae; genus Hemicordylus; species Hemicordylus capensis. Next base: position 25,170,069 of record NC_069664.1, read on the forward strand.
TGAAACAATTTCTCCAGGGGGTTAGGAGACACCTAGGAAAACTATATCCAAAATGGCATGAAAGTCAGTCTACTGAGATTGGAAGCTCTCTTGCCTACAAACTGCGCCTAGGTGGAGATTTTCCAATATTGGCACGTGTGTCAGGTAGCCCAGAAAAGCCAGCCTGCATGCTGTTCTCGCGCAAGAAAATGTCCATTTTTCTGCTTGAAGAAAACAAAACAAGTGGGTTTTCTTTGTATTAAGTTGTGTGAAAAGCTAGGAAATGCATTTAACTTGAATTCACTCTACCATAAACTAACATTCTAATTGAGTTTCCCTTTGTCTTTCCCTTCATCTCTTCAGATTCCCTGAGATGGTAAGACTCCTGCCCTCTTGTGGCTCTCTGCCACTTGACAACGGTAGTGGTTAATTTCCTTTAAAAATATTTGTCACCACCCTGATTCTGGATGGTGTAGGCATTGCTGTCACACCATGGGTCACAAAGAAAGGAAATGAGAAATGTTTTTCCTTATCTCTGTTTTCTTTCTTTCTTTTTTTTTAAAACCAGCTTGGAATAGAGGTGTTAGCTCATCCTACTCTTCTTCTCCTTCTCCACTTCCTCTTCTTCTTTAAAAAGAAATGCTTTAATGAATCCTAAAGTAAAGTAAAGTGTGCTGTCGAGTCGATGTTGACTCCTGGTGACGACAGAGCCCTGTGGTTGTCTTTGGCAGAATACAGGAGGGGTTTACCGTTGCCATCTCCCGCACAGTATGAGATGATGCCTTTCAGCATCTTCCTATATCGCTGCTGCTCGATAATAGGTGTTTCGGAAACACACCAGCGGGGATTCAAACCGGCAACCGCTAGCTTGCTGGTCAAGTCATTTCCCCGCTGCGCCATTAGGCGGCTTTAATGAATCCTAGAGCTCTTCAAAAACAGAAATCAACCCTTAGGGAATATAGCAGCATTTCAAAATAAGTTTGCAATTCGGTCCTGAACAAAATGTCAAAAAGTGCTATGAAACTAAACATTCCCTTTCTGCAAAATGCCAAACCAAAACCACAACTAAAACAATAGCAACAAAACAGGGACCACTTTAACTGACAATAAAACCCAAAACATGTCATTTCACTGGGGTTTCGTTAAATTAAAAGGGGGGGAAAACTCCAATGAGGGGATGGAATGAAATAGACAATACAGCTTCTAAATGTCAATTTAAAACAATAAATGGTGTTTTGTAATTTCCCTCACAAGAAAATTGAATTTCTCTTCCTCCAGACTTTACATTCTCCCCTGACAATAAGTTCAGCTAAACAGCATTGAACTTTTCTCCTGGCAAATTATGATTCACACTTCTTGAATTCCAAGGAGTCCTTTCTATACAGCTAGCAAATACCAAGGAATTTAATCCCTCCATTTTCCCATGAATTTATCTCCAAGCAGACTCACACACAAGCCCTCCAGGTGGGGGAAAGCGCTGTGTAGTACAATCCTATGCATATTTACTTGGTGGTAGGTCCCTTTGAGTTCAGTGAGGCCTATTCCGAAGTAAGTGTGTATGCAAGGAGAGGAGAGCTGGTCTTGTGGCAGCAATCATGCATTGTCCCCTTTGCTAAGCAGGGTCAGACCTGGTTGCATTTGAATGAGGGACTTCAAGTGTGAGCACTGTAAGATATTCCAGTGCATAGGGGATGGGGCCACTCTGGGAAGAAGAGCACCTGCATGTTTCCATGTAGAAGGTCCCAAGTTCCCTCCCTGGCAGCATCTCCAAGAGAGGGCCGAGAGAGACTCCTGCCTGCAACCCTGGAGAAGCCACTGCCAGTCTGTGTAGTCAGTACTGGACTAGATGGACCAGTGATCTGAATCGTTAGAAGGCCGCTGCCTATGTCCCAAGGGCGGCTCTTTCAGAAGGCAAAGGTGAGGCATTTGCTCAGGCAGCAGATTACTGAGGTGCCCACAGGGCAGCAAGAGCCCCCCCCCCCCCCCGCCTTTGCCATTGGAGCAGTTCTTTGGGACTGATCTAGCCCTTGCAAAGCAGGAGGAGAGAAGAGGAGGCTGCTGGCAACCTCCCCTTCCTCCTCCCACGCACTTTCAGAGGGCTGGGCTTTGTGTGGATTTGAAAGGAGACTGGCAAGGCGGCATTGTGTACCTTGTCTCCAGTTCCTCCACACCATGGGCTGCCCCTGAGTGTAATGGACTGCAGCTAAAGTCTTCTTTTCTTACTCTGTCCCTGCAGCAATCTCTCCAGTGGTGGCTGGTGTGGGAGCCACCAGGGGTGGCAGGAGGCACCTTTTAGAGCAAATGAGTAGGTGCTTACCTCCCATGTGGCTGCGCGTGAAAGCTCTTCCCAGGAGCGGCACACTGCTCAGGACCCGCTGTGGCAGAAGATCGGCTCCGCCACTCAGCTGCCCTCCGCACATGCACAGAGGCCATTTGCTGGCCAGGCAAACGGCTTCCGCCAGCTGAATGGTGGAGCCAATCCTCCGCTGCAGTGGGTGCTGGTGGTGTGCTGCTGCTTGGAAGAGCTTTCAGGTGCAGCGGCAAGGGAGGTAAGCACCTACTAATTTGCACTTAAAGGTGCCTCCTGCCGCACGCCACCCCCCAGCAGCGCCCGCACCCGCCACTACTGAATCGCTCCCGTTTCTGCAGGAGAGAGGACTCAAGTCACACAGAACGGGGGATAGGGGGTGGGGGTGGAATTGTTTTCTGTTGCTCTTGTGGGCAGGAGTAGAATGAATTGGTTGCAATTACAAACAGATGTAGGCGAGACATTAGGAAGCATTTCCTGGCTGTACGAGAATTAAACATTGTTTAACAATGTTCCCCACATTGCAGCAGGGTCTCCTTCTCTGGAGGTTTTCTGCACCAGATCGGGGGTTGGACTAGATGGCCTCCGAGGTGACACGCAACTTCAAAATGTTATGATTTAATCAATCAACTACGGGCCATTTGATTATTCAGCTTTTTTTCACTGGACGAGAGAAATCCTTACAATAAGGATTTAAACATGGTACTTAAAATAAACATGGTCCATCTAGCTCAGTGTTGTCGACTAACTGGCAGCGGCTTCTCCAAGGTTGTAGGAAGGGATGTGCACAAGATCGGCTTGCCTGCTTCGATTCAAATCTGAACTGGATTCAGACTGGACTAGGAATGTTTGGCTTTGGCACCCCTTGAACAGGGGCCAGTTTGATTTGAAACAGAAGCAGTTTGGGCCCAGTTCAAAGGCAGGAGTGTGTTTAGTTTTTGGTAAAAAATAAATGACTTATACCCAGCGAGGGCAGTGGTGGCCTTTGGGGTGCTGCGGCGGCCGCAGGTGGAGGGGTCTCCGGCACCTCCCCTCCCCCTGCCAGCTCCCCTGGTCTCCCACGGGCCATTTTGGCTTATTTGGGGGCCATTTTGGCCCTTTGAGTGTGCACAGTGGCCATTTTGGAGGTCGCCGCACATGTAAATTGGCCATATGTGAGCTGGGTCATGACAGGTTCTATTAGAACTGGTTCTCTCAACCCAATCTGGAGATGCCGCCAGGGAGGGAACTTTGAACCTTCTGCCTGCAAGCATGCAGGTGCTCTTCCCACAGCAGCCCCATCCATCCCCTATGGGGAATAACTTAAAGTGCTCATACATGAAGTCTCCCATTCAAATGCAAACCAGGGTGGACCCTGCTTAGGACAACTAATGCTTGCTACCACAAGCAACCTGCCTAGAGAGCAAGAGGCTGTTGGTTCGAATCCCCGCTGGTATGTTTCCCAGGGTATGGGAAACACCTATATTGGGCAGCAATGATATAGGAAAGTGCTGAAAGACATCATCTCATACTGTGCGGGAGGAGGCAATGGTAAAGCCCTCCTGTATTCTACCAAAGACAACCACACAGGGCTCTGTGGTTGCCAGGAGTCAACACCGACTCGACGGCACAACCTTTCCTTTTCCTTTCACTCCAATGTACTTCAGGCCTTAGCAATTCTGGAAAGACAATTTGCACAATAGGAACAGAGGGCTTCTTTACTGCAGAGTTCCTTTTGTGCCACATCCTTCACTAGTCACTGCTGGAGACAGGTTACCACAGGTAGACAGATGGTTTTTCAGAACCAATAAGGATGTTGTCATGCATCATGGAGCTGAACTCTGCACCCAGTGGGTCAGTGAGCCGAGCATCAGCTTACTCTGTACCTGCCTGCTGCTTCGATTTACCCAGTTATGTTTTGCAGAGAGAAAAAGGGGAAACTAAACTTTTTGCTCTCTGCAGGGGAGTCTGGGATTTGCTCTGCCTGTCTGGGTCATACTTCCCCTTTACAAAATATCTCTTGGAGGCAGGGAGCTGTCACTTTTTGCATTTTCAGATTTGCAAACCTCCTATTTCATTCAGCTGCCAGCTATCGAAAAGGATGAGAGGAAGGCTGCTGCCAGGAGCAAAAAGGGAAGGAAATCAATACTCCACAGGAAGGTGCAAGATCTCTTACTATTATTTGGCAGTGACGTCAGGTGCACAGGGATCATCAGTGCAGGAAGCATCTGGGCAACGGCTTGCCTACTATTAGCAAGTTGCTCTTGCACCCATCCCCATCCTAATGAGACACTGGCTCTTCCAAAACAGGATTAGACCTTCCTAAAAAGGATTATAGGAATGACCTGATAGAACATTCTAAGGTTGTAGGAGGAGGTAAAGATTGGTTTGAAGATCGGCATTGGCCTTTTGCAATGTAAGAAACAACCACAAGTCCCTCCCTCAAGGAGATTAGATTCAAAAGCCACCTTGCACAACCCACCAATTCAAATGCAGGACTGGGACCATGGCATGGGGGAGATGGGATTTATCCTTTACCACCCACCACTATCCTGACCAGTGGTGTAGCGAGGATGCCGGCGGCCTCTGTTCAGCCTGCCGCTGGTGGCCCCCACCCCCTTGCATCTGATGTCAGATGCAGGGGTGTGTGGCCACATTAGCAAATGGGACTGCACGCCCCATTTGGAAGCAAAAACAGGCCGTGCGGCTCCATTTTTGAGAAGTTTCGGCCAGCACTATGCTCCCAGCCTGGCCGGGAACGCCTCTCCCTGCCTTTGCAAGCAGGGAGAAGCCAGTCCGGCCATGCTGCAAATGCTGCACTGGCCAGATTTTACTTCCAAATGGGGGGTGGGGGTCGCCTTGTTTGTTAATGCAGCCACACACTCTGCATCTGACGCAGGGAGCATGGCAAGGGTGCCAGGTGTGGCCCCCAGGGCATGGCGGCCCGGGTTCTTTGACCCCCTTCGCACAATGGTGGCTCCGCTTCTGATCTTGACTCAGACCAGGCCACTCCGCAGCGGCTATTGAGTGCCAGTGGGAGATTGAGATTATGGTGGAACAAAGGGTAAAATCCCCCTCCCCGAGCCCTGCCGGAAACCTTGGAGAGCCACTGCCAGTCAGCATCGATGATTCTGATACTGAGCTAGATGGACCAATGGTCTTTCTTGGCAGGAGGCAGCTTCCTATGTTCCTAAATGTGGCATTAGCGGAAAGTGTGACCCTATCCATCCAACCATCTGTCCGTTCATTTGTCCGTCCATCCAGACGCAGGGCCCCAGACAGCCCAAGCATGTCAAATGCTCTATAAATCAAAAAGCGAGGGATGAGTACAGGGCAGCGGCACCGCGGCAGCAAGTGCTGCAGTTATAAATCAGAATCTAATTCAATCTTGCAAGATGCCTCGTTTGATTAATTTATGTTGCCATTTTCGACTCTGTCAGCGCTCTCCCTCCTCATTCCCCTAGTTCCGTACACTCAGTCCAGGACAGCTTTTAAAAAGCAGGGGGAGGGGAATAATATTTCCCTTGTTTACATGGAGAAAAGGTGAGTTGGTGTTTGAACAGGAAGCCCAAAGAGTGGGTATGTAGGATGGAAAAAGATGAGAGCATACATGGAGGGAGACTTCAGCTGCTGCACTGGGAGGAAAAATCATTCTAGGAGTTGCCTTGTAACGAGGCAGAACCATCTATTTAACCCTGTTCTCTTTTCTCAGATTGGCAGCAGCACTTCAGGACTAAGTAAGTGCACTTTTCCTAAATTAGCACCTGGGATTCTTTCCACTGGAAAGGACAAGGTTTAATGGAATATTATGCATGCCAAGTGTGTGTCTAGAGTAGCCACTGGACTCCATCCCCCAAAGGTAAGGGGGTCCAGCAGCTCAGAAGCAAGGGGACAAACCATCACAAGTGAATTTAGAACTCTGGGGGAGAGAATACCCATCATCCTGCCATGTGGCTCCCCAAACCAGTCCCAAACTTAATTGATCTTGGGGGAGATATATAGGAACTCAGGAAGCTGCCATCTATTGCGTCAAGCATCTAGCTCAGGATTGTCCACTCTGACTGGCAGTGGCTCTCTAAGACTTCAAGCAGGATTATTATTTTTCTTGGCCTTACCTGAAAATGCCAAGGATTGAACCTGGGACCTTCTGCATACATGCTAAGCAGCTGCAGTTACAGCCCCATCTCATAGTAATCAGTTCTCTCATTATGACTCGCTTCACCTAAAGGCATTGTGTTTGAGGTACAGTAGGAGGCTGAGATTTCTACTTGTGGTGTTATGGTTGCAATGGCCCATTCACATATCCAGATAATTTATCATAACAAGTTAACACCAAAGGTGAAGTACATGCACAAGGTGATGATGCCTGTGTGCACCAGCTCTCCATGTAGGGTCCCAGGGCATGTTCTAAAGGCACACACTACAGCCACCTAGCTGCAGCTAAGCAGGTCTTGGTGTGGTCACAGTGCTTGGATAGGAGACCCATATATGCAACCTTTGGTCCGGGCCTGTATGGAATGCCCATGTATGCCATCTTCTGCCACAGCTCAGTGGTAGAGCAAATCTACAAATTTACTTTATGCAAATTTACTTTGCATGCAGAAGGTTCCAGGCTCAGTCCCTGGTAGCGTCTCCAGGTTGGGATGGGAAAGACTCCTGCCTGAAACTTTGAAGCTGCTGCTGTTGCCAGGCAGTGTAGGCTGTCCTGAACTAGATGGACCAATGGTCTAACCAATGGTCTGACTCGGTACAAGGCAACTTGCTATGTTCTGCGTAGGCCTGGTCCCCAAGCAACCATTAGGCATCTCTCAAATACTACTGAGGTATCATACTCATGGTGGATGTTATCAAAACTCAGTGTGAGCATCTGAGCATTCTTAATGCGTTTAGACTCTGGAATGATGCACCTGCAAGTGACCTTGGACAAACGGCTTTGCTCACTATGCTTTTATGTCTCAGGCAATGCAGCTGGAAAATTGAGTGCCATATATATATATATATATATATATATATATATATATATATATATATATATATATAATGACCAAGTAAGGACCTCATTGAAAACCAGATGTTGCATCTGTGCTTTGGTGTCCTGGGGAAATAAATTACTGAGCCAAATTAACATGGTAGGGGGAACAAACAAACAAAAATCACATGCTAACCTTCCCTGCTGAATCACCCAATAACTAGAACCTAATCAAGAAAGTGAGTAGTGGAATAGATCTGCATAAAGCTCAATAGAGATGGTTTTCTAAATGCAATGCTTTGACTTCTTCAGTCAGCTATCTTGTTCCTCCTTGCAAATAACCTCCCAAACATACATCAAAGATCTATATTAAACATTCAAAATCACTTACACAACACTCATTTACTTAGCCGAGAAGCATGTGAGATCAACACTCGGACCATCTGGCCCGATTTGAGATAGTTCTCTGCATGGGCTTGCCTTTCCCCTGTTGCACTGAATTAATAAGGGGCCGCGGGAAGTGCTGTCAAATGTTTAATCCAGTTCTGTGCATTTCAGGAGCCTTTTTAGACTGGGTTTATGGGGCGTTTTCCAAAATGAAGCTTTAAATAAATCACAAGGGCAGAGTTTAAGAAACTTGAGAAGCACCGATGCATACACAAGGTCACAACTCCTGTCAGATAGTCTCTGAAAGGTTCAGAAATGAAATGATAGTTTTCAGCATGCAGGACTCACTAGGAAGGATTAATCTACTTTTCCTCCCTCCTGACAGGCAGCAAAATGCATAGGGTCAAAAGCAGAAGCTAGCCAATGCAATGCACAGCATTTATTCTGGTTGGCTGATGCCAGGGGTCTTTTACTTGAATGTATTGTACTGCTTTTAGGTAGTCTTGTTGAACATTGCAAAGTTCTCCTGCATGGTCCAGATCTGAACCTTACTAGGAATGTGCACAGAACCGGCTTGTCCCACTGGACTCGAACCAAAAAAGTTGAGGCCAGTGAGAGGTGGGGGAACCTCTGCAGATCCCCCTGCCACTTTAAGGAAGTCTCCCGAAGGAAATAAAGGTACTTTTTAAATCAATCAATCAATCAATAAACATTTGCGAACCCCCCAGTCGGGGGGTGTTTGGTCCAGGGTCGGACCGAACAGGGGGTGGTTCGGTTCGACCCTGGACCATCAAACCAAACCGGCTCAACATCAAACCTGTTTGACCTTGAGCCAGTGTTCACATCCCTAAACCTTACTAGTGAGTGAGGCTGGGAGCTGTCCAGAAGGTGCTGGAACAAGAGAAGGGGAGCTGTGCTCCCGATTGAACAAAAATGCTCAAAGTGGCATATAGTTAACAAGCTGAATCTGTAAAATCAGTCTGAAACCAATTAAAAACAGGAATAAGCTGATACTACAAGAAAATCATGAGAATCCATCAGTCAGCTCATGGAAGAGCAAATGATCATCAACAACAGGAACTATTTGACAGAATAGTGGAAGTAGGACAGTGAGAGGCCATAGAGTGTGGGGAGGTGGGGAGTTCCACAAACTAGGCATGGGTACCAAAGAAGGACCTGCCCTGGACCATCACCAAGGATGTATATAAAGGATATTGATGGCAGATGTTTCTAGTATCTGACGTTTCCCAAAGTATGTATGATAATTAATTCTCAACATGTTGTATAACTATATGATCTCTTTGTAATTTCGATATGTTGCACCTTTAGAAAATGATGTGAAAATGGGCCTTCTCATTTCCTTTGCTCCACTCCACACATACATAATTTGACCTGTGGTCTCTATTGAGAACATAAGAACAGCCCTGCTGCCCAAGGCCCATCTAGTCCAGCATCCTGTTTCACACAGTGGCCCACCAGATGCCTCTCCTGGGATTGCCCTCTCTCCTGCTGTTGCTCCCCTGCAACTGGTATTGAGAGGCATCATGCTTCTGAGGCTGGAGGAGGCCCAGAGCCACCAGACTAGTAGCCATAGATAGACTTGTCCTCCATGAATTTGTCTAAGCCCCTTTTAAAGCCATCTAAGCTGGTGACCATCACCACATCCACGGCAAAGAATTCCATAGATTAATTATGTGCTGTGTGAAAAGGTACTTCCCCTTGTTGGTCCTAAATTTCCCAACCTTCAGTTTCATGAAATGACCCCTGGTTCTAGTGTTGTAAGAGAGGGATAAAAATTTCTCTCTGTCCACTCTCTCCGCTCTGAGCATAATTTTATACACCTCAATCATGTCTCCCTTTAGTCATCTCTTTTCCAAACTAAAGAGCCTCAGATGCTGCAACCTAGCCTCATAACGAAGGTGCTCCAGGCCCCTGATCATCTTGGTTGCCCTCTTCTGCACCTTTTCCAGTTCTACAATATCCTTCTGAAGATACAGTGACCAAAGCTGTACACCGTTTTGCCACTTTGAGAAGCTTTTGCCTCTCAGCTTCTCAAGGGAAGAAAACATAAGTATCTTCAATCTATTTAATAAACTCTTAATACTAACCTAGAGTTATGTACGTGTGCCATCAAGGGCACAGTAGAGCTGGGTTTGCAGGGTTACGCTATTTAAACTGGAGCTCAGCAGGGCCTGAGACAGGGCTCTCCATTTTAAATCAAGATTATGCTTGCTTCAGGTCACAAAAGTTTATGAACCGACTCCTCAGCCTGGGTAAATCAGCTGAGCTGAGCTGTCAAGATGCCTTCCAGAGGCTCCTGTCTTGCCCAGCCATGGCAGGCCATCTCAGGACCTCGCTCTAAGAGTCTACCCATGTCTACAGCCCTATTTATAGAAGAGTGGCCATTAAATTTTCTACCAGAACCAGAAGCTCCAACAAAATAGGTAACCCATCCACATTAATCATGGTTTCTCAGGCACTAAGAGCCATTCTGGATGTGCCAGACAAGCAGCACGAGGGGGATTCTGAGAGCCTGGCACTTCTCCTCCTGGGGGGATACATGCATAAATGCAAGTAGAGCACTGAATGAAGGCAGAGGTAGAATGAAGGCAGAGCTAGTTTTCAAGATAATAATAATATCATAATAATGTCAGTTAGCCAGGAAATTTGGGATTCCCAGTGGGTGGGTGGGCATGTGCTCCCGCAGAGCATGTCATGTGGGAAGCAAACAAACAAACAAACAAACAAACAAACACCCTCCCAATCTGGAGTTGGCAGTGCACAAAACCAATCAGTAATCTGAGATTTGAACTCTGTCAATCTCGGATATGTGTCAGGTTGGCACACTACCAATCTGAGAAAGGAGGGATTTTTGCTTCCTACACAGGAAGTGTCTGCCCACTGGGAATCCCATATTTCCCAGCCAACCGACATTATTACTATCATGAGAACCAGCCCAATGTCCATTATAACCAAGGTCCATTATAACCACAGGCTGCAAATGCTTGCCCTCTTGATTACTTTTTAATAAGGCATTTACACTTTTCAACTCTCCACTGCATGCCCCCGATATACTCGTTCTCCTCCATTCCACCTTCTCATTTTATATGTACACTTATACACCTCATAATACTATTTCCCTGCATATTCTCCATGCTTTTTTGCTTCATTCATGAACTCAAAGTGACCAGAAGCATGAGCGAACCTTGCATTTTCCTTGTTGTAAGCCATTCAGATCAACAAAATATTGGACCAATACAAACTTTTGAAGCATCTATTCACTTCTACTCTCTCAACCGTTCAGTGCTATTTCCTTCCAGCCTTTATTTTTGCCCAGGGAAATTCAAAGAATCCATAGACGCTGCTTGAGGGTACTCTAGCTCATTTCAAATCATCTTGCAAAAGAAAAGGCCAGACCAGGATGAGCTGTCTAAATTTGGGGATGTTAATGAATAGTAATCTACACACCACAAAGGCATGTAAGTGTCAATCTGTCAATCAGTGGATTAGCATATAAGCATCTTAAGAAACGACACATACAAAGAAGACACCCATAATCAGAGTTCATTCGCCAATTACATTAGGATAATCACAGTCCAGACACATTTGTGTTTGTAGAAGATTATTTGATTTCCCCCACACTAAAAGGTCTTTCATTACAAACCAATGCCACCATAATAGCAGCCTCCGAATGGAAATAAAAGCTATCTGAATTTATACAACTCTGCCGACTTCATTCTGTAATGTCGGTGGGGCCCCTTGTGGAGGCACCGCAGGCCTCAGCCAATGGCAGGTGGAGGAATAAAGCCCTCAGTAATGGGGTTCATGATAGGAGAACAGAAATGTTCTCTTACCAACGGGAGGAAAATGAAAGAAATTAGTAGCTCATTGTGCATGGGGAGAACAATCTGGAGGAGGAAAGGCAGAAGGGGAATGAGAAAAACCTGCACTTTCATTTCTTCTCGCCTGGAGCCATCTGAAAGGAGGCTGTCCTCCAGAAATGGATGCACCAGCAAGGCAGAAGGTGTGGAAATGCAGCTTAACAGCACTGCCTAGCCAGCCACCTGCAGGCTAGCTACTGGAGGCACTGATAATACTGTGCCCGCCCCCCCTCCAAACTCTACACAGCATTAGCATTCACATGCATATCACACTAAGTTGTGCCATGTCCAGTTCCTCCATATATGCCTTTGCACGTACTCACCTCTGCACTGTCAGCATTCATAATTATAGCAGGAGGTCTGTCTCATGCTCTTTTGGGCTTCACTAAAGTCTCATTCAAGTGAATGTACCCTTTAAAGGGGGTTCTTCTTTTAAAGACGGTGGGTATGGAAGAAGAGATAGAATGACAGACATTTCAAATGGAATTTGTACCAATACTCTCACTGATTCTTTGGGGCTGTCTCTGTTCAAGTCGTGGAGACACCATGGCTTGGGCAGTGGTGTGTCCGAGACCCAATTCACTCATGAGAAAGTGCCTGCTTTGGTCATGCCCCATATTCAATGACCCAAAGGTCTGGCTCAGGACCCACAAGTGCCACTGGGTAACTATCCCCTGTTGCTTCCATACCTTATCCTCTTGTCTTGCCTGACTAGAAGTGGGTTATGGAGCACAAGTCCCTGCCTTCCTCTGGCTGCCTCAAACAATCATTCCTCTTTTCTTGATAGTCTCATTGCCCCATCACTTCTTGCTTCCCTGTGTTTACATCCAACCAAGTGTGCAGTGTGTGTGTGTGTGTGTGTGTTTTACACACACCTCCTTGTGCCTCGTACCACACATTATGATTTTTGCTATTTTAAGCATATGTATCACCTTAAGTGGCGTAGCAGGGAAATGCTTGACTAACCAGCAGAAGGTTGCCAATCCAAATCCCTGCTGGTACTATATCGGGCAGCAGCGATATAAGAAGATGCTGAAAGGCATCATCTCATACTGCGTGGGAGGAGCCAATGGTAAACCACTCCTGTATTCTACCAAAGTAAACCATGGGGCTCTGTGGGTGACAGGAATTGAAATCGACTTGACGGCACACTTTACTTCACTTTACAATGTGAGTATGACAAACACATGTTTGGAAACACATCAATTCATGGCCCAGGACACTTTGTAGGGAGTCGTGATATAGAACACCTGGGTTTGCCTCTTTGGGATGTGCAAAGTGGCTGAAGCCTAGGGACCAGCAGGAAGCAAGGGCAAGCCCCAGCATTACTAGAGCTTATCTTAATAAAATGTTGCCAGACTTATGGATCCCTAACCCCCTGTCCTGACTACTGTGGATTTGTGCAACCTGGGCCCTTCATGTTTAATGCAGACCACTAGCTGTGCCTGCTAATCAACCAGGGGCTCAACATGGATCTTGCCTTCTTGGAACTTCAAAAAATAAGGAGGGTTTTTTAGCACCTGGCAGGCCTTAATGAAGGGCTGGTGATTTGTTTTTGGCTTAAGCCTTGCTGTCGGACAAAACACCATAGGAAACCACACCTTGAGATGTTAATCCTCTAGGAGGCTAAAAACAGCCACACTTTCCTACTGCGCATTACTGCCACAGGCTGTGATTGTCAAAGACCTTGATTCCGAAGGGAATCTTAACATAGTTATTGGGCTGCTGTGCGCAGGGACTATGAAGATTTCTCTCAGAATGGGAAGCTCTTAGATTTTATTTTATTTGTCTCACAGACTCAGGCCAATCCTTCATTGTCACGGCAGGACAACTTCATGAGGAGAGGAGCCCTTTGTATTCTCAAAAGATTGCCATGGAGGTTCCAGAGTCGTAAAATCTTATCTGTCGGATACAGGAGGAAGCCGCAGAAGAACAAGACATTAAAGTGTAATTGTAGAGAGAGGAGTTAAAACCAAAGCAGGAGAGTGGGAGGCCTGGAAATTAGATGGGGTTCTCGCCCTCCCCCACTTCAGCACTTCCTGCCTCTAATAAAAGATGGGCTCTACACAATGATGAACTCCATCAAGCAATTTTGCCCTCTCTCCATCCCTTTTCAGCATGATGGGAAGCTCTGAATCATCACAACCAGCACCTGCACGGTTCTCCCTCCTGCCTCTCTCTCCTCCCTGTGCCTTCATGAAGGTTCTTGTCTCAGCGCTCCCAGCAAGTGGAATAAGAAGCAAAAGATTTCACATCCCCCACGCCGCTGCCCCCCCCACTTATTCCTGCTGCACACACACACCCCTGTCCCTGCTTCCTCCATTTTCAGAGAGGCAAATGCCAGCTTCCTATCAGTGCACATGACCTGCCGGGGAGCTTGTTGGGCTAATGAAAAGCAGCTTTGGATTCCCTGAGGGACTTTTCTGAAAGGATTAGTTAGGTTCTCCAAGGCAGACATGGCAAAGACAGCATGTTTATCTCAATACGCCGGGGAAAACTTCAGAGCTCAGATTTGGCATAGGTTAAGTGTAGCTATTGCTGCGTTGTAGGTTGGCTTCTGGTTTCTTTTCCCTTTTAAACTAGAAGCTATGGTGGGGAATCTGAAGTGAGCAATTAGACTTTTCACTTTGGGGACAACTGGGGAAATTTTCAGGTTTTTCGAGGAGCTCCAAGTTATTTAATTATAGTTTTTACCTCTTGTTCTTCCTTCTAGGAACTCAGGAGAGGGTCCACTCCCATTTCATCTTCACAACAACCCTGTGAGGTGGGCTAGACTGAGAGCGACTGGCCCAAGGTCACCCAGTGAATTTCATGACTGAGTTGAGATTGTAAAGTCTCAATCCTAACACTGCAATCACTATACCACACTGGTTGCCAAATTCCCCTACATACATATCACTGCTTGTATCCACCTAAAGGCACAGCGGAGAAATGACTTGATTATCAAGCCAGAGGCTGCTGGTTCGAATCCCCACTGGTATGTTTCCCAGACTATGGGAAACACCTATATTGGGCAGCCGTGATATAGCAAGATGCTGAAAGGCATCATCTCAGACTGTGCAGGAAATGGCAATGGTAACCCCTCCTGTATTCTACCAAAGACAACCACAGGGCTCTGTGGTCCCCAGGAGTTGACACCAAATTGACAGCACACTTTACATTTACTGATATCAGTGGTTGCAGTGACCTTCAAAGAGGCAGCCAGGGCAGTTCATTGCAACAAAAACATATTCTTGTGGCCACTTACAGACTCACACATTTATTGTAATGTAAGCTTTCATGGACTTGACTCTACTTCTTCCTCTGAAGACAGTATTATTTTTGCAGTGGATATGTCAAAGGCTGGTCTTACTGTTTGTGGTGGTCTTACTGTAGAGACACATTGTTGTTGGGTCTTTACAGTAAAAAGCTGGAAACAGGCATTTTGGTGTTGGGCTAAAAGCAATAGGGTGGGAAAAGATTGGTCTATTCTGGCTTATGTTGCATGTGGAGGTTTGATAGTCTGATTAAAGATCACACTGGGTGGCCTTGAACTTCCATGCACATTATATGGATGTTTCCAGGTGGTTACCTTAAAGTTAATTAACCTCAAGTTCATTAACATCACTCGTCTCCCCCATGCCCTCCACCCAATATGTTGTCTTACATTTCCTTAAGTGCAATTTCAACAGAAGGACTACTGAGAGCCAGTGTTCCCTTTAACAGGGATTCCCAGATGTTGTTGACTATAACTCCCAGAATCCCCAAGCAAAAGCCATTGCAGATGGGGATTCTGGGAGTTGTAGTCAACAACATCTGGGAATCTCTGTGAGAGGGAATACTGCTGAGAGCTACCATAGCATAATGGCTAAACAAGTGAACTGTGAAGGATGAAGTTCCTAGTTCAAATCTCTGGAGCTGGAGCCAATGTTTTAAGCATGACAATAGCATTTGGGAGGGATATGAAATGTCTCCATTAAAAAATCCAGGGCAACTTTTCACATGTGTTTGTAGGTGTTTTCAGTCACTGTGCAGCTCCTTAAGTGCCATTTTTCTTCTTCTTCCACCAAGAGCCCTGTCAATCAGGTATCATGCAGTAAGTGTGATGATGCCATGTTACCACATAGCCAATTGGATCTGGCTACATAACAACATCATACAGCTAATTCAGAGTGACAGGCAGGAAGTATTGCCCTCACTCTGAGTAGATGTCATGGGAAGATAGATGCAGGGCAACCACACTCATAGGAACTTAGGAAGCTGCCATATTCTGAGTCAGACCATTGGTCTATCTAGCTCAGTATTGTCTTCACAGACTGGCAGTGGCAGACTCCACATACTTTCGCTCATGTTTGCAATCCCCCAAAACCATTGCTGAAAGTGGGCCACGGTATGCACAGAATATGCTCGCAAAAAGCATTCCATGTATGTCAGCTCAGTCCTAACTGGCCTTACAGAGTTGCTATAAGGATTACTGAGATAATGTATGTAAAGCACTCTGAATGCACTAAAGTCCTATATCCATGCAAAGCATTTTTATTAAGGATGCCGTCCACTGGGAAGTCCTCCTATGCAAACCCCATTGAAATGAGGGTGGGGGACAGCCAAGGAGCCCTTGTGTTTTTGTTTGTTTCAGAAATAAAGGTTCTAGCCCTTCTGGCTATGAAGATATGCTTTGAAGTGTATAGGCACAGTCTGGTGAAATTTCTGAAGAGGGATTCAGTAGGATTTGTTGCTGTCAGGAGATAGGGCTTTAGTACTTCCCATGAGTAGCAGAAAGAGAATAAATTATGCAGATGGCAGGAAAATATGCAAATGTGCTAAACTGTGTTATTTATACCAACCAAAGAATCCAGCTTTTGCTGGCACAGATTTTCGGCTGCACTAGTGATACATCATAGTTGTTTATACAGATTTCCAGGGAAGGACTGTACAATGGTTTGCACTACTACTGAGTCCAGATTTGTGACTTGGCCATCAAAGAAACAACATGGTACATGTCCTCATCTTTTGCTCTATCCATCAGTGTCTGAAGAGTTATTTCTGAAAAAATTGAGATTGTCCTCATTGGTGGGGACACAGAGCTGACCAGTAATCTAGTTTTTTCATTTCCCTTTGCCTAGATGTGGTTGGTTCTGCTTATTGTCCCAGGTGGCCAGCTTGTGTTTTAGATGTGGTTGGTTCTGCTTATTGGCCCAGCTTGTGTTTTAGTCTCTGACTAACAGGGGCAAGTGATTAGCTGCCTCAATCACCCTTAAGAGAAGCTGTTGTTGCCAGGGGTAATTGAATGTTATCCTGGTAAAACAAAGGGGAACAAGATGTGATAGCCATATCATCTTGAAATAGGCTCTATACACAGGCTATTCATCCTCCCCTAAGGGCCTTGGCTTTGTTAGAACAAGATTATGAACTCCTCTTTCTGAAGGAGCTTCATCATTTTCCACATATTTCCCATTGGTCATGGGCAGGCAGGATCAATAAAGATATAATCCAAGAGACAGCTGCAAAGACAAAGGTTCCTAATGAATTTCAGCCCAGACATTCAGCCCAAACATGTATTCTGTCAGCTGGGAATTCGCGCAGAGCCATCACTCCAACACGCCTAGAATTTCCCCATGGAGGGGAAAAGAGCTGGATGAGAGAAAGCGTCAGATGGATCTTGTGCCATTATCCCCAGTTCATTTATTGCGCCAGCCTGTGTCATCTCTGAAGCATGGGGAGAAGGGAAACGTAAGACAAGAAACTGAACAAGGAGAAAGAGGAGCATTATTTGCAAAAAGCAGAATGGAAAACTCTGTTGATTGACAGGCACCAGGTACTGCTGGCTGTGAGAGGAGAAAATGGTCTCCTATTGGGCTTTTACAGAGAGAATTCTGGTTCAGCTAGGCCAACAAAACCTTGTCCTCAGAGGTGGCACATTTAGTCTGAACTACTTGTTGCTAGGCGTACAAATGTAGAACCCTGGTGCCCCGCCTTATCTCACCTGCCTGTCTTCTCTGGGGCTCAGACCATGGCCCAGTTTCAACCACACTGCTGCCTCTGATTCCATGAATTTTGCACTGCCCACTCTGGTCTCAGCCATGCTGTTTGGACCTTTGCCTCAACACCCAACAACCAAGAGTAAATCCCTGGCAAGGCTCGGCAGGGATGGTATTCCGTGAGCAGCTGGCTCTATGCCACATGCTCTTGAGCCTGGCTCTATGCTCCTCCTCCCAGGCCTCCTGCTCACAGAAGTGCCCTCCATCAAGTTTATAGCCTTTGCCTTTTCAGACAAAAACTGTAAGTGTGATGGACCTGCCCAGCAGGGGAGAGTGAATGTTCATTAATTCATTAATTCATTCATTTGATTTCTATACCACCCTTCCAAAATGGCTCAGGGTGGTTTACACAGAGAAATAATAAATAAATAAGATGGATCCCTGTCCCCAAAGAGCTCACAATCTAAAAAGAAACAAGATAGACACCAGCAACAGTCACTGGAGGTACTGTGCTGGGGGTGGATAGGGCCAGTTACTCTCCCCCTGCTAAATAAAGAGAATCACCACATTAAAAGGTGTATCTTTGCCAAGTTAGCAGGAGTTGTGTCAAGTGGGACTTCTGCCTCGTTTTTTGGAGGCTGTACTCAAGTCCTAGAGTGGAGCTAGGGACATACCTAAAACAGTTATTCAAATCCCAACTCTGGTCTTTTACATGAATTATAAACCACTACCACTATTTTCAAAAATATTTGCAAATATTTGCAAAACCTATTCTGTATTTGGCAGAATATTCCAGGAAAAATCCCAAATCATTGCAAATATTTTAACCAGAGCTGGGAATTAGAGAGAGAGGATATATAAGAATCTTGTAACTAGAGGAAATAGGTGGGTGGCTGTTTACAGAATTGGCATTAGTCATTCAAAGCTCCTGAGAAGTAAAAAGGAAGCCAGAATTTGGGCTAACATTCCCACAGTGTTGTGAAAAGTGTTGTGTGGTATCTTTATTTTCCTGATTAATAGGAAGTTTTTCCAGGAACCATTTAGTTAAGGGCAATGGAGAAGGCAGACTCTGAATTCTAATAGGATTCATACAACCCCAAAGTGAGCATGAAGCTTCTGTCTGGCATGGAGCCCAGGGACCATTCCCCTATGGCCAGAGATAAAAGGGTTGCTTGTCCGTGGGAAATCTTTTTATCCACTCTAAAGTAGGCCCTTAAAGGATAAGTAAAGGATCCAGCAGTCAAGCAATACGCTGCAGAATAGCACTTGGTAGGGTTGCAATGAAGGCCTTGGAAAGGATATTTAGATACCGTGACATGTCTACACATACAAAGATTAGAATTGTTCGGACAATGGGTTTTCCCATGACACTCTATGGATGTGCAAGCTGAACTTTGAAACAGCAAGATAGAAGAAGTATTGACGCTTTTGAATTTTTGTGCTGGAGAAGACTTTTGAAGAGACCATGGAGAGCCAGGGAAACAAACACGTGGATCATAGAACAAATCAATCCAGAATTTCCACTCAAAGCACAAATGGCCAGGCTCAAACGATCATACTTCAGACACATTATGCAAAAACCCAGCTCCCTTGAGAAGTCCATAATCCTGGGGAAAAAGAGAAGAAGAGGACGACCAGCAACAAGATGGATGGACTCAATTACGACAGCAGTGATTGCACCACTGAGAGACTTTAAAGGCCATGTTGAAGACAGATCACCCTGGAGAGAATCTATCTATGTGGTCGCTAAAAATTGACACCAACCTGACGGCATTTAATCAATCAATTAATCAATCAAAGGTAGGCCCAGCTGCAGAGATGTAGCTATAATTAAATGGGGGGTGTCCCTGGGACCGTGAGGAAAAAGGGGGCCCACCAGCTGAGCAACAACTTGATATTTACTGCCCCCTTCCCCTTCTCTGAAGAAGGGGGCGGGGACAGGAGCCCATCTTTACTTTTTATCCCAAGCCCACTTCAGCCTTCTTGCAACTCTGATTAGTAGCTCACCTATAAGATGGGCAGCACATTAAAATCTCCATTATTCCATTGTTGGGCTTCCCAAAGGATAAAGCATTCCAGTAACATCCCCAACACATGATAAATAACATCTTCAATAGGGCATTTTGGTTCTCTTTTCTATTCTATTCTATTATTGTTTTTTAGTACCACTGCAAATCAGACTTCCCACTGAGGAGTTTACAAATGATGTTACTTATGGCCATGGATCACAGGGACAGACAAATACCCTGTTGCAGTTTGTATTGACCTAATGGAAGCATTCAACGATGAGAGTCACAAGCTCAGCATAACACACACTCAGTTCTAAGTGACTTCAGCGGTCATTTGGTGAAATGAGGGAAGACTTATGGGGAGGGGGAAAGAGGGCTTCATTCGCATTATATGTGTAGCCAGAGTTACATATAAGGTCAACACAACATTGATGCTGAAGTTGTATGTATTCTTTGGGACCTTTCCAACCAACCTCCATAAACAACACTCCTTGACAAGGATCGTGTGACTATCTGTGTACTTAAAAACTTCACATGGGGGTGGGAACCCTGTCTGTTTGCTCTTGTGGATAGGTATCCCAACTCAGGCAGCACAAATGCAAACATTGCAGGTAGATAGGCACACAATACAGTGACTGAATGCGTAAAGCGATTGCACAACTGAAATAACTTTGATATTCTTTGAAAGAAAGTTACTGCCAGGACCAGTCTGGGGATCTGCACCACACACATCATGAGGAGCTCAGCCTGTACGCCCTGAATCAATAGAGGAGGATGATAACAGGTGTCCCTGTTATCCCCTGCTAACTGGGCAAAGAGGCACCTTTTTAACGTGGTTATTCTCTTTATTTAGCAGGGGGAGAGTAACTGGCCCTATCCACCCCCAGCACAGTACCTCCAGTGACTGTTGCTGGTGTCTATCTTATGTTTCTTCTTAGATTGTGAGCCCTTCGGGGACAGGGATCCATCTTATTTTTTATTTATTATTTCTCTATGTAAACTGCTTTGGAAACTTTTGTTGAAAAGCGGAATATAAATATTAGGTGTTCTGTCCAGTGCTTCCTGTAATAAGGGTTCCCAGATGTTGATGACTACAATTCCCATCACCCCAGCTGCAATGGACTTTGGCTAGGGATTTTGGGAGTTGCAGTCAACAATATCTGTGAAACCCTGTTACAGGGAACATTGCTGGTGTCAGTGAGGGCTTGCACAGGATGCTGAGGTGCAACAGGTAGAAGGCCACACTCCATTGACCTGGCAAAGGCAGAAGCCCAGGCTCCAGTATTATATCAGCTCTGGCCCATACAGAGGCTTCATACTGCCTTCCAACTGCATGGACCAATGCTGCAGACCTCTGTTCCTGAAACGGACTCTAGGACTCTGAGCTTCCTGGTTCAAGGCTTGGACTCCCCAACAGTCATTGCATTATATCACTTAAAGAAACCCACAAGCCAGAGTGAGCTGGCCCACAAGCCAACTCTGGCTGGGATCAGCTCCATCAGACTGGCTGGGATCAGCTGCCATTTGGTTTCTCCCCTCCCAGACCTGTTTCTGCTATGTGACCATTCTCCATCTTCTTTACAAAAGCTCTGGTACCTGAATGAGCTTATTTTCCCTCCCTTCCCTGTTTGTTTTCCCCATCATTTCTATTAGGGCCAAACAACACATTGCCTTAATTGCATTATTCCTATTGGCCAACAGGAGTGTTCCACAGCTGCTATTTGCCCCAGAAGAGAGCCTTCCATCAGTGCTAATGGGAACTTGGGACAAATATACATTATTTTATTTATGAATGGCACTTATGGGCCACTTTTCCACTTCTTGTGGGCCATCAAAGTGGTTTACAGTTCAAACATGATCCAGCAGTAAAAAACATAATCACAGAGATAGCCAGCAGTAAAATCAAAGGAATGAGCAGGGAAGGGACAGGCTTCAAAACACTTGATTTAGTCAGACAAAACAAAATAAATCTTAAGAGTAGCCACAGAATGTGGAGGGCTAGACAGAAACATGGCAAATTCTTAAACCTCTCACCACATCACAGTCCCAATTCACATCAGCCCTGCTATGGCTCCTATTGAAGCAAGAGGGTGGAAACATGTTAGAGCCCGTATTTAAGATAGTCTGTCATTTGGCTCCTATCTTGCAAGCCTGCAGACAGCGCCCATGTCATTTTTGTCTATGAACCACACTTAAAAATATTAGGCACCATAGGGAAAAATAAATTGCAATTAGCATATTTTTAAAGAAGGATGCAACTCTTATTTGAGTACTTTCATGACTTCTGGCACCAGTGTTTGGAGCAGGTTTCCTATTAGCAGCCCAGGGCTATTCAAGATTGCACCCCAGCACACAACATCCTGTTTGACACGTACCAACTGCAGTTGGTGCAAGATGCCCTTTGTCATCTCAACCAATGCCTAAGTGGCCCTAATAGAAAACAGGTTGCCCAATGGCTCCTCCTTGATTACAGCAAAATAATAATTATAGAGCAGCAGCAACAGCCGCAGCTGTCCTCCGCCGTCTGGAAATCCTGCATATAAAGCGTTACAAGGTTCGTTTTCCTTGCATGGTCATTACTCTCCACTCCACGGTGGCTTCAGTAGAACAAGCTCTGCTGGCTGAACCCTCTTTCACACACCAGCACAGCCATTTATTTGCATTCATGTTTGAAGGGAACATGCATGAGGTAATAAAGAGAAGCCAACGGCACCAGCTCCCTGCCTCCAGACAGTGGTCTTGTAACTAGGTGCTTGATAGGAATGATCAAGAAAATACTATCATCAAAAGGAGAGACTGGCGATTTCTGCACTCTCAAATCTCCTAGATCATACTGAATTACACACTGAATTAATGTAACCTACCCACCACCCGCCCGCCGCCTGGATACAAAATATGGCTTCTACAAAATTTGACATGAGAGGAGATGAAATGAGGGGAAGAGGAAGAGATAAGGATTACCTGAAATATGCAAGGTGCTTCTTCACCGGGGACATGCACTTATGGACAGGAAAATACATCCCTGTGTTGTTTTTTGTGGGGATCTAACCAGGTAAGCAAGATCTAGTCCCCACCACAGTCAAGAGATGTATCATTGATAATGAACTGTTTACTCTGTCCCATCATGATTGTGAATCCCTCATTCCTGCTGGTCTGTGCCAGGAGAATGGCAGGGGAGGAGGATTGCACCAGAATGAAAGGGATGCCAGTGTCACTCTCTTGCAGTGGGAGAGAGCCATTTCCACAAAGCAACGGGACAATGGATCCATGCAGCTGGTCCCTCTCCCAGAAAGCACCCACTGTGTCACCATCATCATTTTTAATCTGCTCCCCAGCCCCAGCCAACTAGACCAAAACTCTTGACCCTTCAGGCATAAATGGACCCTAGGCAGCTTCCACATCTTGATAGTTGCCGACACTGGCTGCAGAGATAGGTGATACTGGAAGGAAAATTCCAGCTACATTAGCAAACCCTTTGCATACAAGACACTAGAAGTGCAATTATTTTACTTGGGACAAGTCAGGGTTGAACGAACATATTACAAGGACAGAACTAAATATACACACTGACTAAACAGAGACAGTGTCTGTTCTCATGATACTGAACAGAGTAGACCAAGGGAGACATTCAATCTCCATTCTGATTTAACAAGGGAATAAAAATTGGGCAAGTTGTCCAAGGATACACACCAGGTCTGGGTCATAGAAGGAAGCCTTCATCTCCCCTCTCCCCAAAGAACACTGATGGCTGTTTCACAGGCAATGCAGGGCAAACCCACGTTGTATTGACCAGACTGACAGCTAATCCAGATTCTCTGACTAGTCTACTTATATGATGTGCATGCATTTCCAAAACAGATGTTTGCTGCATTCACACATCAATTTAGTTGTACACCTAAACATGTAGTGTGTGGAGAGGCCTTATTCCATTTTGCTTTTCAGCCACCACTCCTAAAAGTTCCTGCCATAAGCCAAGGCGTTTTTGCTCAAGGTATTTAAGAAGCTCCCCAGCCGAGACCACATTTGGAGAAGGGGGATGGGGGAAGCACACACATACACACCTCAGCCTGGGAGTTAAGAATGTGAAGCAAATGAAACCAAAGGGGTTTTTTGAATGGAACGCTTGGGCAGCTTTAACTAGAGCTGTCATGGTTTGTAAATGAGCTGCTGCTCCAATTTTTATTAACAAATGGCTTCCATAATAAACATGATTTCTCTCAGGAGCTTGCAGATGAGGTACCACGGGCCAAGATGAATTGCCATAAATACGCGTCTCCCAAGGGGAAACTCCTTGCCATATATAAAATATATGTACGTGCAAAGTCCTGAACATGCAGACACACCACACACACACACACCCCTCCATAAATACTTCCAGCCGCTCTCTTTCTCTCCCTCTCTCCCTCCACACCGCAGATGAAGCCACGGCTCATTTTGCCAGGCTGTCACTCACCGTTGTGTTCATTACGAGGAAATGAACTCCATTCCCAAGCATCCTGGAGACAGAGAGTAATTGGGTTCTCTGAAGCCTTTTCACTTAATTTACTCAAGTTGTATTTATTTCTTACAGAATTAGTTTTTTAGCTGCTGATGGACAGGGCATCAGAAAAAAATGAAGCCAAATGGACGGGATAATAAACCCTGGCAGAGGAAAAGCGATGTCTCTCTCTACATATCTATTTCTCCATCGCCGCTTCCTGGCTTCCATCTTGCTCCCTTTGTCATCACAAATCCTCAGAATAAAGAGACAACACTTTTTGCCAAATGCTGTTTGGGCTGAGCGGTGAGCCTTCTCTGCTCATACTCCCATGGTTGCAAGGGCTCTCCAGCCATCGTTGAACTACAGCTCCCATTATTCCCAGCCATTGTGGTTGGGGATGATGGAAGTTGCTCTTCATCAACAGCTGGAGAGCCAAGGTTGCCTAGCTCTGCCCTACAGCATCCTAACGAAAGAGATAATTAATAATGACCTTCTGCAAACCAGCCTTTAGTGCGGCAGCAGCACCAAGGCAGTGCTTCAGGATAGCAAATGTCACTCCACTTCTTTTAGAATATGTACAACTATCTGTCCATTTCAGGCAAAAGTGAGACACAATATGAGACTCCAGAAAGCTTGTGTGGCATAACCAAAATGGGGGTGGGCTAAGGACTGGGCGATTTGCTGTCTGACTTAGCCCCCATATACCTTAAAGAACACTTCCCTGCAGGGGTGCACCTAGGTAATTTTGGAGCCTGGACCTAAAGGCCTAACCCCCACCCCACAAAAATTAAGCATCATCCTCCTACACACCCACCATGACACACACAGTATTTTTAGCACATGGGTTCTTGAGGGCACAAGCAGCAACTGGACTCACAAGAACGTAAGAATATAAAACAGGTTTATTTATGCATATGCATTAGCAGAAACATTTCAACATGCAACTTAGCATATTCCCATCCCACATATTTCTTTCCCCAATCTCCCCTCTGTTAGCAGAGGTCAGCTGCCGGCATGATAACCACACCACCCAGGACAGACTTAAAAGAATTTGGGGGTCCCCAAGAGGTGTGGAGACCCTAGACTTTGGCCCGGAAGTACGGGGGGAAGAGTGCCTCTGCTTCCCTTCCAAATCACTACCCAAGACACTGCAGATAACCTCAGTTTATTTTCAGATCTGCAAATATTAAGACAATCGGTCCTCACTTGTGTACTGAGTGAGAGTCTAAAAGTGAGAAAGCTGAACTTCAGAACAAGGGCAATCCAACACTCATACTTGTCATATTCATATTTGTATGTTTCTTTAGCCTTTACTCAAAACATGAAGTCTTCCTTAAAAGAGCAGCCAGCACTCTGGCACCAAAAACACACACACACACAAAAAACACAGCCAAGGTTCAAGGATGTATGTGTGAGAGAGGCTCCACACTAGCTAGAATTGGTTCAATAAGCCTGCTAAGAAGCCTGTTCTGCGATGAGTATTTCAAGCACACCTAAACACAGCAAGCTTGCTTACCCTTCCAATTTATTTTGGCTTAGGATAGAATTTGGGGGTTTGGGTGAAGGAGTTGTAACTGTAGTTCTTTGTGCATTCACATGCATGGGAAGTATGACTGCACAGAGCCCAGTTCAGACACTTCTAGCTATATATCTTTAACAGTTTGGGAAGTAGCTCTGCCTGCCCCACCCCCCATAGGTCTTGTGCCAGCAAGCATGACCTGTCCCCCTTTACGAAGCAGAGTCCACCCTGGTTTGCATTTGAATGGGAGACATGTGTGAGCACTGTCAGATATTCCCCTTAAGGGATGGGGTTGCTCTAGAAAGGGCACCTGCATGTTTGCATGCAGAAGATTCAAAGTTCCTTCCCTGGCATCTCCAAGATAGGGCTGAGAGTGACTCCTCCCTGCAAACTTGGAGGAACCGCTGCCAATCTGTGTAGACAATATTGAGCTAGATGGTCTGACACAGTATATGGCAGTTTCCTATGTTTCTATGCTAACCTCCTCAGTCTTGAGTCTCTGCTACAGACACCATTAGTGACACTCTTAAAGGTATATCTAGGGCATTTCCCATGTGAGTGATGCACAGTGTCCATGAAGGAGAATGTTAGGCTACGAGAGTCCCCTTTTCAAGCATCCCAGACTAGGGAAGGGAGGCAGAGTTCTGCTGTGGCTGCCTAGGGCATCCATCTGAAAACTGAATAAGATGGGAGATGACGGCCCACAGGTACTATCTGTCCTCTATGCTTGAATACAGCAGAGAACATTTCCAAATAAGTACATAATGTGGAAAATCATGTGTCCCTGCATTTGTGAGGTTTCCCATTCTTTTCTATGGGAAGCAAAAGCTCCTAATGAATTTGAACAGCTTGCCCAGTTGCATGGACCATTCCCAATGCATCCACAATTCCTTCTGCTTGAAGGGGATGAGGCTGTAGAGCAGTGATGGAGCTTTGTATGCAGAAGGCCTCTGGTTCAGTCCTTGGCACCTCCATGTACATCTGGTTAAAATAACCCAAACCCTATCTGGAGCCCTGGAAAGCCACTGCCATTCAGTGTCGACAATACAGGGCTAGATGGGCCAATGGTTCGATTCAGTAAATGGCAGTTTTATATGTTCAATAAAACAGGGATCCCTCCCCTGTGGAAGGCTCCATGCTGGACCACAATATATGCTGTTGTATCTGTGTCACCCAATAGATCACAGTGGCTAAAAATAATTTTGCAATGATGCAGTACATACAGCAGTGACTGAAACAACATTAATTAGTGTTACCATCCCTAGATTCTAAAACCAAACTGTGTTTGGGGTATCTTAGTTTCCCCATCTAGAAAGAAAATGCAATCACAGAAGCCATGTACTGGAGAGGGATGCGCACTGTGGATTAATGAAGGTTTGTAAGCACGTTGGACTCCTTGGATGAAAGAGGCGATTGAAGTCCAGAAGACATTCACAGCCAAGGAAAAGGAGCTAAATCCCCCTGCCAAACTGTCCCACCTTCTCCCAGTAGGAGAGAGGGCAATGCTTCAGGCATTCTAATTAAAAAAACCCGTTATCGTTATCTTTTCCCCAGCAGGCAGTGACTGAATTTCATGGGCACAATGCAAGCTTCTTGCATTTCCAATTGTATGCCAGTCAGGCCTTAGCAATTGGGAAGAGTGTGCCCTTGAATTTGACTCCTTAGCAGGGAGGGAAAGACAGCCGCTTGAAAGGAGAGCTTCTGCTCATAGTCTGAATGATCCTGTAGGATACCATAGCAAAGGGATACTGTAGCAAAGAGACACTAGCAGAGATCTTTTGTAGAGCAGGTGAGCAAGGTCCTAAGCAGAAATATGAAAAGGCTACAATCTAGAAACAGAGAACAACTAAAATGGGAGCAGCCATCTTGGGAACAGATTGCCACTGTGAGAGTAGTCATTAACTGCACGCAAGGAGCCTCCCTCCCTCCCCCAATCCCTTCCTTCCTTCCTTCCTTCCTTCGAAAGACAGAGAGCTGAGACAAAATGGGGACTGCATTACGTCATTCATGATTCAGTCACCTACCTATGGATGGGCAAACTCTCCTCCATTTGAGTCATTAATGGATCACCATCACCAATTAAAAGTATGTTGGGGAAAGTCTCAGGAAAATATATCCCCCCTGCCCCAATGAGTTTTATGACTTGTGATGCATTATCTTCCGTTGGTTTAAAAATTAAATCTATTTTGTCCAAGTCCTGGACAGTAATCCAAGCTCTAGAACAGCAAAGCAAACATCTCAAGAGGGTTTTCGAAGACTCCATGGACTGGGGGGCAATACCCATGATGCCCCTGAACCTTGGGGAAAATAAGCTGTGCCCCCCCCCAAGTTCAGTTTATTGCTGGAATCTTAAACACCAATTTGGGGAGTGTTTCCTTAGCTCTGTGTGAAAGCCCTAGATGGCATCCAGGACAGACTAAAAAGGTTTTCAAAAAATCATTCTCTGCACATGTTCAGAATTTCATTTTTGATTCCACGCCGTAGAAGAACTTTTGTGGAAAACAACATTGAGTGGCAGAGCATCTGCTGGGCAAATTTGTATATCGAACCAGCTAATTATGAGTTTCAGCAACAGTATCACATGTCGCAAACCTCCAGCAGTAACTCCTCCTTGAAATCTGTTTTCAAAATTCAAAGCATAAATTCTCACAGCAATTCTGTCTACCCTGAAGTATTTCAACAACAACAAACAATTTATATTCCACTTTTCAACAAAAGTTTCCAAAGCAGTTTACACAGAGAAGTAATAAATAAGATGTATCCCTGTCCCCAAAAGGCCCACAATCTAAGCAGAAACATAAGATAGATCCCAGCAACAGCCCCTGGAGGGATGCAGTGCTGGGGCTGGATAGGGCCAGTTACTCTCCCCCTGCTAAATAAAGAGAATCTCCACATTAAAAAGGTGCCTCTCTGTCCAGTTAGCAGGGGTTTTAGCTAGGCCTGTGTGCCCACAGAATTAAAATTTTATCCTAGCAGAGGCAGCTCAATGGAAATACATTACACCAATTGTGCTGGATATACACGGATGATTACTGGTTTGCTTCCAGACACAATTCAAGGTGCTGGTTCATGCCTTTAGAACCTGAAATGGTATAGGACTTGGTATAGCTGCCGTCTCTCCTTTTTACAAGTATGGGATATGTTGTGTTGGTCATCCCAGGCCTTGCTTTGTGTGGCTGGTCCATCAGAGGTGGCGCTACAGGCAGCCACAAGAGGCAGGATCGTTGTTGCTTGCCCACCTCCACCCCCCGCCCAACCACCACAGCAGCCACTCACCACCACCAGTGGTCTCCCATTATACCACCACAATGTGGTATAATGGGCAAAGAGGCACCTTTTAATGTGGGGATTCTCTTTATTTAGCAGGGCGAGAGTAACTGGCCCTATCCACCCCCAGCACTGTACTTCCAGTGACTGTTGCTGGGGTCTATCTTATGTTTCTTTTTAGATTGTGAGCCCTTTGGGGACAGGGAGCCATCTTATCTTATTTATTTATTATTTCTCTCTGTAAACTGCCCTAAGCCATTTTTGAAAGGGCGGTATAGAAATCAAATAAATAAACAAACATAGGAACCTAGGGAGCTGCCATATCCTGAGTCACACCATTGGTCTATCTAGCTCAGTCTTGTCTTCACAGACTGGCAGCGGCTTCTCCAAGGTGGCAGGCAGGAGTATCTCTCTCAGCCCTATCTTGGAGATGCTGCCAGGGAGGGAACTCGGGACCTTCTGCAATGCCCAGAGCTACTCCATCCCCTGAGGGGAATATCTCACAGTGCTCACACTTCTAGTCTCCCATTCATATGGAACCAGGGCAGACCCTGCTTAACTAAGGGGACAAGTCATGCTGGCTACCACAAGACCAGCTCTCCTCCCCACGGCAAACACACACACACACACACACACACACACACACACACACTGGCACAAGCCCATCCCAGCAATAGCAGACACCAAGGTGATGATGTCATTATGCCATGTGGCGTCAGTATAATGGGAAGGTGGCGATCGCGGCAGTGATGGCCACAGTGAAGGGAGGACCTTCAGAGCTGAATGGTGCATGAGCACAGTGGTTTGCACCCCAGCACCCAAAGTGCAGAGCACATGATTGCTCAACTGGCACCATGTCTGTCACTCTTTGTCTATGAAACCTTGGCTAGTATGTTTACATTTATTTTGCTTACCCATTATTTGCTATTTTCTGCTCTCACTTTCATTTCCCCTCCCAGCATCACTGAACGAGAAATGTTATATGGGGTAGGTGGGTGGATATGCTGGGTTTAAAGTAGGCAATATGTTAAATGGAAGCAAACGCGGTATATGCAGTGCTTGTTTATACGCTTATTTGCAATTTATTGCAATAAAATGTTAACCCAAAAAAGGGAGGCTTTTAAGGTATAATGCCATTTAATGGGTTTTATTGGTTGCTTTCTGGTTACTGATTCTGCTAAGGTATAAGTATGTCACTCCTGCTCTTTTATAATGCAGTCTTTTTCTCTTGTTTTTGGAATGTTGCATAGCGGTGTAGTCGCAGATTCAGAAGCGCAGGCACTCTCCATGACAATCCCCTCAGCCATGCTCATCCCAGTGGCCACACCCCCAACTCAGACAAATGAAATTATGGGGGGGGGTTTCCTATTACAATGTAACACATGCATTCCTGCCTGTCCCTGCAGCACTACACCACCAATGGTGCATATTTTAAATGAATAATGTAAGCTAGTTTGAGTCAGTAGAGAAACGTGGGCAGGGGCATAGCTATAATTCAGAAGATGGGTTCAAAGAACCTGGGGGGCCCAGCTCCTGAGGGTCCCCAGCTCCACCCCTCCCTATTTTCTTCATTATCTCCCTCACTCCCAGGGCCCATCGGGGAGAAGGGCAGACACAGGCCGCCTCTCCCCTAGCAACGCCCTCAGAAGTGGGGCATCGTCGCCATCATGCCGGGTGTTTCTGTGCATGCACATTTTGCTCACACTCTCACTGCATCATTGCTGATGTTTTCAAATCCATATTGCATAGCAAGATTGAGCAGCCACTTTTCTTTCAATAATCCTACCATCAATCATCTTTCCATTCAACTATCGGGCACTGATTGCTCCCAGCATTTGGGCTCAGTCCAGAAGTTGACCTGAGTTCAGAGGCTGGCAAAATGCCCGCAGCTTCGACTCAGCCTATGATTTTATAAATTATGTGGTCATTTCCATCCATTATTCAGCATAATGTATTCGGAAACTTTAGATCAGCACTTTGCATGCGGGGCGTGAGGGGCAAAACCCTCTCCGGTCAATTTAAATAATATAATTAAAAAGGTAAACGAAGAAATCAGGAAGAAATATTGGAATGAACAAACCAGGAAATTAATCAAACATGGGCTTCAAAAGACAGCCCATGTGGGGTGTGAGGAGGTTGTCATCGCTGTTCAGATTATTCTATGAGGACTCTGCTTCAAATAGCGTAATGTACTGGTGCTTGCTTACATTTGCAAAAACTTCAAGAGAATTTTGCAACAAGGTCTTACAGCTCCCAGTGATCTGTGATTTCAGGTAGTGATGATTAGATTATTTGTGGGAAGCTACTAGAAGAAGTATGTCTATTAAGTTCTCAGCAGTTGCTTAGAGAATGAGAAATGAGGAAATGCTTTCTCTAGTATTTTCCACCTCCACCCCCCATCATGTATCCCAAGACAGAAAACAGCTGCTACTTATTTATTTATTACTTGGAATAATTAGATCCTTCCCACTCCCCCAGTGCAATACTGCTCATAAGAACATAAGAAAAGCCCTGCTGGATCAGGCCAAGTCCCACCCACTCCAGCATCTTGCCTCACACACAGCAAGCCAGATGCACATGGGAAGGTGCTCCAGGTACATGTGGGAAACCACACCCTCCATTGGTTATTCCTAGCACCTGGTGATGAGGGACATGCTCAGGGTGGCTCACTACAATAAAACAAATATTACATGAACCAAAACTACACCAAATTAAAACCAAATTTACAAACTAAAAACCTACTCAAGCAGACAAGAATGAAAAATCAAGAAGCCTCCCTAAAAAGCTGGTCTTGTGGTCGCTAGCATGACTTGTCCCCTTAGCTAAGCAGGGTCCACTCTGGTTGCACATGAATGGGAGACTAGAAGTGTGAGCACTGCAAGATATTCCCCTCAGGGGATGGAGCCGCTCTGGGAAGAGCAGAAGGTTCCAAGTTCCCTCCCCGGCAGCATCTCCAAGATAGGGCTGAGAATGATTCCTGCCTACAACCTCGGATAAGCCATTGCCAGTCTGTGAAGACAATATCGAGCTACATAGACCAGTGGTCTGACTCAGTATATAGCAGCTTCCTATGCTCCTATGTTCCTAGATACATCTTTTAATGTTTTCTAAAGATGCCAAAGCCGGGAGCATGGCAATGTTCACGCAAGAAGGCATTTATCACACCTGTATCCTACTTTTCCCCACTAAGGAACCCAGAATGGCCTACATGAAGCTATAATCCTGGCTGGCAACTTTGATTAGTGTTTCTGTTTAGGGATTTTGTCCCAGGCAAGTTTGTACCTCTCCAATGGGAGACTCGCTTTCCAACCAGGACCTTGTCATGAATGGACAGACATTGTGGGAAATAATATAGCCTTCAAACTTGCAAGCATTATTTCCCTGCTGCTTTTGGTGCATAGGTACTGCCAAAGCACAAGAACCATCACACATGAGCAATAGCAAGGAGATGGGGGTGCAAACTGAGATACAGTAAAATGAACAGGAACATTCACCAGTAGAGACCATGAGTACTTATCAAAAACCCATCAACTGAATTCAGTTGAAACCCATACACCTTATTGAATTTCAGGTAGTCTTGTTTTGTTCCCCTATTTAAAATTAAATGGGCCAGGGTGCTTTTGTGCATGTACACTTTGCTCGCAGTCACACTGCACC
Organism: Hemicordylus capensis; assembly: GCF_027244095.1. Taxonomy (NCBI): domain Eukaryota; kingdom Metazoa; phylum Chordata; class Lepidosauria; order Squamata; family Cordylidae; genus Hemicordylus; species Hemicordylus capensis. The sequence goes on from NC_069664.1 coordinate 25,202,461, forward strand.
TTTGGTTTTGTGCTTTGGCTGGTTTGGAGTCCACATGGCAGAAAGAGACCCATCTAGCTCATTCATGACCATTCATAACATGGACATATTAAGAAACATGTCAATAACAGCTTAGGGCCGAGTTACCCGGGAGAGCACTTTCTTCTCCATGATCCCCAATGCACATTACAGTCATCAAGAGAGGGTTGCCTCTGGATCCTGCCAGCTTGTCTGGCGATGACTTGGGAATGGGCCTGCTCTGGAACACGCTCCCTATAGCCGTTCATGATTCAACATCTTTACCCGCCTTTAAAAGAGCCCTTAAGACAAATCTTTTCAGCCTGGCTTTTAGTAATCTGTTAATGTTTTAAATTGTTGCTTTAATGGTTGTTTTGTTTTGCCTTTATTGTATTTACTTTTGTGAACTGCCTACAGCCTTCAGAGTCAGGCGATGTATAAATTAAATGAATGAATGACTAAATAATTCTGAACAATGAAAAAATCATTCAAAACCTGTGAAAAAGTGCCTGCTTTCCAATTATTACCATGAGGCAGAAGGTAGTGTAGCAAAGACCAACAGATTCTTTCCTAGGGGATGAACAACAATCCTGTTTCCAACATCATGTTTCCTTTAAGGCTGCTATCAAGCTCATCAGATATATACAGTGTCTGGAGGTGGGTGGGTGATGTCTTTTTGCCCCTTCAGAACCAATTCCCTTGGGTACCACACAGTGAAGACTGACCCTGTGCAATGAAGATCTGCATAAGCATCATGACAGAACACTCTCGGATTTCTTGACCCAAGTAGCACCTGCCAAGGCAGTTCTGATAAAATGTTTGGGAAAGCTTGAAATGAATGCCTGAAGCATTTAAGGCACTGTGCTTGCATGCATGCACAGATCCATGGAGTAGCATTCAATAACGAATCAGAGCCAACATATAGTAATCTGTTTTTGAAAGTTTCCTTAGGCTAAAAGTACAAGCTGAATTTATTGGAAACATTGTTCAGAGAAAATTATTTGCTTCATCCTCACTCAGCTACCATACCGAGAAGACCAGTCACACCTACTCTGCAGAATTAACAGATGATGTCACCTGCACCACAAGTACGCCAGGATATGGAACAACAATATGGAAAAGGTGGTGGTAGGGATTTCAACTCCAAAAAGCCTTTTGTCATGAATCACCCCCCATCTGTCATCATAGGTTCTGCCGACCTGGCCTGGACGAGTCTGGGGCTGTAGAGAACTGTACATTCAGCTCAGCATTCTGGGGGGCAGTAGCAGTTGCTGGAGAACCATCTGGAACTTTAGCTTAAGAATTCAAGGTAGGTGCTTTGCCTCTCCAGGCCGTGGCAACATCTCAGGTTGCATGACTCTGCTGTTTGGCTTCTCTCCTTGCACCGCCAAACACTGGTCTTTGCAACAGTCTTACTCAGACTCAAAGCTGGATCCAAAGATGGAAGGAAGAATGTCTGGTAATAGGAGAGTGCAGTCTTGCAGGATTTTCAGCCTTCAGGGTTGCAGTCTTAACACACCTGCTTGCCATGCCAAATATTTCACCCATTTATTGATTGTGTTATAATTAATGTAAACTCAGCCGGATGGTCCTGTACCGTAGCTCCATTAAGGACATATAAACTCAAGCCATGAAACGTTTGTGCTAGATGCAGACCTGCAAATGTCCCCACCTTATCTTTAAATTTCCTAGCCAAGAATGAGCTGGGAATACCAATGATGGGGAATTGTAAATGGAATTTTGCATATAAAGCCACATCATCACTACCCAGTCTTCCATTGAAATCCCCTGCAACCAGCAGGGCTGCTTGTGGATGAGCAGACTGGAGACCCTGTATATAAGACTCCAGAGAGCCCCATCTCTGAATAGTCTGGGGATAATTAATGTTTATAAGGAACATGCTTTGCAGCTGGAATGCCCAGATAGTAGGCATTTCAGCTGAGCAAGAAGAGCAGAAGGCCAGGCTTCCAGTGCTGCACATCTCTATGGCTATTTGTGCCTAGAGAGGCCTCTGAGACCTGAGCACACAGACACAGACAATAGCGCCCAAGGCCAGGCCCCCTTCTCAAGCCAAGAGTGCCTTGTTCAAGTTTGCATAGGCTTATCTCTGGAGTTCTTAATCAGATAAAACAGGCCAAAGGATTCCCATATACCCTGAGCTTGCCTGCCAAGACAAGTGAACAGATTTCCCAGAGCCAGAGCAATGACTCCAGCATCCACCAACACCCCCAAGTAGCTGCCTGGTCACATCTCACCAAGATCTCATCTCACCGAGAGAAGAAGGGCATCCCTTGAATATCACTCAAAACCACAGCTCTTGGGAAAGACGCAAGGAATATCCTGCCTCCTGTGTGTTAGCAGCCTGGAGACACGATGCACTGCAGAGCAGTCCAGGCAGCAACACTAAGAAGAGGAGAGCTGGTCTTGTGGTAGCAAGCGTGACTTGTCCCCTTAGCTAGGCAGGGTCCACCCTGCTTGCATATAAATGGGAGACCACAAGTGTGAGCACTTAAGATATTCCCCTTAGGGGATGGAGCCGCTCTGGGAAGAGCATCTAGGTTCCAGGTTCCCTCTCTGGCAGCATCTCCAAGATAGGATGAGAGAGATTCCTGCCTGCAACCTTGGAGAAGCCGCTGACAATCTGTGTAGACAAAACTGAGCTAGATGGATCTATGGTCTGACTCAGTATATGTCAGCTTCCTATGTTTCTAAGTTGCACAATTGATAGTTGAAGCCTGCATCCTTTAAGAAGCATAGGAACACAGGAAGCTGCCTTATATCAAGTCAGACCACTGGCCCATCTAGTTCTGCACAGAGACTCTCCAGGGCTTCAGCTAGGAGTCTCTCCCAGCTCTACCTGGAGACGCCAGGGATTGAACCTGGGACCTTCTGCATGCAAAGCAGATGCTCTACCACGGAGCTATGGTTCTATGATTGCTCAGTAGAAGAGGAAGGGCCAAATAAGTTTTCTTCAAGTAGAGGTGCATTAGCTGCCTTGCTGCCTGAACCTTCTTTGCCTATATATCTGCCTTTCATTGCAACTTCTGGCTCTCTCCCTCCTAACCCTTCTTTTTTAAGTTCTGTTGTCTAGGCTGCTCATATCTCAAGACTTAAAACTTGCATTTCTGTGACCTTTCCAGTGTGTTGGTCCCTGGTCCCCCAACCCTTCGACTTATTTTGCAGAAGTGTGCCCTTCAGGACTCCACTGTGGACAGGAACAGAATACTTCCCAACATGATAGATAATGCTACTGGGAGATCAAGACATAGATGAGATGGAGCCTTGGTCGGTAAGGTTTCTGGTGTCATACTGTTACTGCTTGATATTCAAATATAGATCGCTATCAGGGGAAAAGCCACTCCAAAGAAGATTTCAGTCTGTTATTTCAAGCGATTCCTTCATCAATTCTGCCCCTCTAAAATATGCAGAAAGTGAACTCAAGCTGAGATGTACTCCACATGACACCTGCTGGTTTTTGGTCCAGAGAAGCTCCCTTTTATTCATCACATGAATCATACTACCTACGGACAAGAGAGGCAGTGCAAGCTCAATTCTTAGAAATTAACACAATGCAAGATCCAGCTGTCACTGGAATGCCCAGGAAAAGTGTTGCATAATGAGGCAGCCAGCTGCTGCAGACTCCAAGAGCAGGCAGGAGAGCTGATGGATACCTCAAGTGGGTAGAGGGGTTGATAGGAAAACTCCCAGGTTCATGCAACCCAACAATTCCTCCAGGTCCATGTTGAGGATATGGAGCTCTCTTTAGAAAACATCTTTTCCTACCTCTATAAAAACTCCCCTTTATTTCATTTTCCATGCATATCTAGAATTATGGGGTGGGGGGGTGGGGGTGTAGCTTAGTGGTGGAACACCTGCCTTGAGTGCAGAAGGTTCCTAAGCTTAATGGACTGATGGCTACTAGTCTGATGGCTATTGACCACTCCAGTCTCAGAGGCAAGATGCCTCTAAGTACCAGTTGCAGGGAAGCAATAACAGGAGAGAGGGTATGCCTTCATCTCTTGCCTGTGGACTTCTCAGAGGTGGGCCTCTGTGTGAAACAGGATGCTGGACTAGATAGGCCTTTGGCCTGATCCAGTAGGACTGTTCTTATGTCTGACTCAGTAGAAGGCAGCTGCATATTGTCATATATACTGCTTTTAAACAAAAACAGGTTCTCAAAGCAGTTTACATCACAAAAATAAAAATAAAAATATTCCCTGTCCCAAAGCAACTCACAGTCTAAATAGAAATGCGAGAGAGAGAGAGACCACCAGAAGCTTCTGGAGAGATGCTAGGCTGGACTGAAAAGAGACTGTTTCCATCTCCCTGCTAAATATAAGGAGGGCACCTCTTTAAACGATACATCTTTGTCCTTTTAAGACGGCTTCGTTATGGGTTATCTTCACTTTATCAGAATTAAAGTATACCCAGTTGTGATCTGAATGACCTTTTGATTAAAATTTCTCATGCCAGCAGTCCCATGGCCTATCTCTTGTAGGAAATGAAGGAGGGCAAAGCCAATGTTTTTATTAATTATCTATTATTTATTAATTAATTATTAATTATTAATTATTGTTATTGTTATTATTATTAAATGTCCACCTTTCAACCTATTGTAAGCCTGGTGGCTTAATACAGAGTAAAATGTTATAAAAATGCCCCCTGCTTTTTTAAAAAGGGGGGGGAGAAGGGTGCACACAAAGGGGGCAGCATTTGGCCCCCTGCCTCAGGTGAAGAGAGGCCTTCAGCTGCCCCTGATGGAGATAGTAAGGAACTCATTAAGCATCTCAGTCAGGCCAGAAAAACTACTATATTTGGTGATTTTGCCATGTCGGTCTCCCTGATCTCTATGCAACATACAGATTTGAATTAAATCATTATTTTTGGTAGAGAAGGAGGCCCCATTGTCTGCAACACAAGATAAAATCTGTATCCTGAACCTTGGGACAGGGAGGAGGCAGAGGGGAACACAGTGCAGTGGGAAACATTTTATGGAAGAAAACAGGACTGTTATTATCCAGCAGAATCAATAAAGGTTCAGTTTTGTATTCTTCAAACCTGCAGGGAATCATTGGGACTGGTTATGAAGAACTAGTTTTGTCTGCAGCAGAAAAGAAGTTTCTGTTGGCTGATTATTAAGACACCTGAAGCGCTCTCTCTCTCGCGCGCTCTCTCCCCCTCCCTCTCATGCACACACACAGAGTTTTATTCTTTATCCCCACCATATTTTAGAATGCACAAGTTAAAGAGTTGGCTGCATGGGAACCTTTGTCACGCCAGGTCATTAAGATTGATGATGGCTATCTTGCAAAGCCAAACCAACCAACGTTGAGCCTCCTATTAAGAGTCTGTGTGGGCAAGCCAGAGCTAGCCTACCCTCCGGAAAAAAATTGCTAAAGTTATCAAGTTGGAGATAATTTTGTCAACAGACAGCTCCAGCTTTCCACGCCAGTAGCCTTGGAATGGGAGCGAGTCAGGAAGCGTAGAATGCCATTTCTTTGCAAAATACTTCCCCAGCCCTTTCTGCCTCTCTTCTTTGCCTCATCCGGTCAAAAAGGCTGATACTGAAATGGTAAAAGTCCAGCTTTTGATAGCCTTGCAGCTGCTCGGGGTTACTGAATTCTGCTGGCTGGAGGCTGGCATAAAAGCTTTAGTTCAAGCAAGCTATGAGGTTGCCCAGTGCCAAATTCAAAATCTCCCCCCTTCTCTGACACATTAATGGAAGGACATTCATTGGGCTACACAGAGCTAAAGAAATGGTGCAGGGAGGGGGAAATACATTGGCCTGCATAATCCACACAATGCTTGTGGCCCACTGGGAGGTGGCTGCAGATGAGATTGGCTGCAGACAATAATGTCCTGGAGCAACTCATTAGACTGCCTGCCATGAAGGGCATTTGTTCTCTTGTTTAGCCATTTTTCAAGCTGTCACTGCTGACTCCATAATGGCTTACTGGGGCCCCTTGGACTTTGGAAAATCCCAAAGGTGAAGGTGCCAGAGGACATTTGCCGGGCTTGAACATTGCTGATAAACTGTTACAAACAGCCTGCAGGGAGATGCACTCAACTGAGGCTCAGGACAGCCAACCAACAGATTGACGAGGCTTTGCTCCATGGACCTGTATTTTTAAAAAATTATTATTATTATCCTCACTGCCTCACATGCAAAGACCTGAGGATGTTCCATTTCGACTCAATATGCTGCCTCCCCCTATCCAAAACCTCCCATGCAACAGCATTAACTCTCTCCCAGCCCCTGCCAAATTCTAACCAAACAAAGCTGAGTTTCAGAAAACTTGAATAGGAGGACCAGATGGTTTCATAAAATGTAAATAGGACTGTAAAAGCACAAATGAAAGCTTCCCAATAATGAACTTTTGATTTATGAGATATAGGGAGAATTCAGCTGAGATGCATTTTCACATGAAATATGTGTCATTGTGGCTGTCTTGGTAGGGCTAAACCACCCAGCAGTTTCACTTTGGGGTTGTTCAAAGCTGTATTTGGGCTAGAGACAATCATTTCTGAAAAAGCAGATACAGGAAGCCTGAAGTCTGCCCAATTCTGGCATAATGACCAGGGGACAACTGAGAATCAGAAATCCCTGTTTAAAATTTCACTTTTGCCATGAACTCAGATGATCTTTGGCACAACATTATTCTCTCTGAGACCGTTCTTGCAACCAAACGCTCCAGGGATCGCGAGCACCACATGCCTACATGATTGGCGTGCAAGTGATCAAGGATGTGCCATGGATGAGGGAGGAAAGCAAGCTGGGTCCTCCTTGCATCTCATCATTCACTGCACAAGGAGTGTGGTGCATTGGGGGATTCCCCTACTGCTGAATGCGCCTTCCACACAACCGGGCAATGAGGGCACTTTTTGCCCACTACAAAACCAATCCCAGTGGTTCTCGCAACCAGCTCTACCTGGGTAGAGCCACGGTAGACAGGTGGAGCTGGTCATGAGAAAGACCTCTCTGTCTGCCACAGCTCACTATCTGTCATACGGGGATAATCACGCTGTTCTACCTTAGAAGGTTTTTGTAAGGATTGCTGCTAAATGTCTGTGAAGCGCTTTGTCCACTCAGTAAGTGATCTATATCAATGCTTGATACGCCAAGTGGTCTATGTCAACTGGTATTCAAGCAAAATGTGGGGTGTGCCTTCCATAACAGGTCTACCTATGAAATATTTGACACCCTGACCCTTCCATTATTAAGACAAAGGGCAAAACTGCATGAAAGGAGCTTTCCAGGAGGACGAAATTGGCAGCCTAGTTTCTTCTGATAGAAGTGCTGGGAAGGTGTAATTGTGCCGTTATAAATATCAGCTTAGCAAATTATTCTGCGCTCAAGGGAAGCATACAGGTGGTCAATCATAATAACATTGACAAGAGAGATGGTTTTGCAACGTTTAACTCAGTTACATGGAACCTGCCTACACTCCTTTATGTTCAAGCTTTATAAGGGGGGGTGGGGGCAGCTGCAGTCTGTCTAAGCCAAGCTCTTCTGCACCAAGGAGCAACACGTTATGCAGTTTCACTAGGTAAAGGATTGTTTTTCCCCATACAGGTTAAAAGAACATGGTTTATTTCCATACAGGTTAAAAGAACATGGCAGGACAACAAAGAAAACAGCAGCAAGTGAATCATCCTCTCTCTCTCCCCACCTTTGTACTCTTGGGATCATATCACTGCTTCCTTTGACATTGGTAGTTTTGCTCTGCTAACTGAGCAAAGAGGCACCTTTTAAAGTGGTGATTCTCTTATATTCAGCAGCAGGAGAGCAACTGGCCCTATCCAACCCCAGCACAGCATCCCTCCAGTGGCCGTTTCTGCTGTTATCGGCCTTATGTTTCTTTTTAGAATGTGAGCCCTCTGTGGACAGGAAAACATCTTATTTATTTATTATTCATTTGTCTATGTAAATCGCTTGGGAATCTTCTGTTGAAAAGCGGCATATAAACAGAAGTAGGAATAGTAGTAGTTACCCGGATCTGGAGCCAATACACCCCTTCCCAAAGTACATCTCTAGAATGGCATTCACTCCAGCAGAACCTCTAGTAATCCACCCAAGGCTCAATATCTGCAGATGATGCAGCAACATTTTCCTGAGTCAAGAGATAAGAGGATTGTGGGAAATTCAGAATAATTGAAACCTCAACGGGCAGATGAAGCTCAGGGTCAGGTACGTACAAGGTAAGACATGCACTGGAGAAACAGCTTCCTTTGTTCACATTGATGAGGTAGGTCTAATTTAATCGGCAGCCACTCAAGAATTAACATCTAGCTGTCATTGAGGACAACAGCTCTGTGGCAAACTCCGCTCACAGCACGACGATGATCAAAAAGGCAGTAGAGATGCATTAGGAGAGAGAAAGAAAACAATGCTGAATTTATTATGTAACTGTTATACAAATCAAGGGCACACACACCTACACACCAGGCACAGTGTTGATGGTGGGTCAGAAGCAGACACTGTGCGAAGAATGACAAGATGTGTTGAGAGGTATCAAATGCATCCTGGGAAATGAGATAGTCTGAAAAACCTAGTCCTTACAAAAACAGACTGAAAGGCCAGACTGGAACTTCACAATTCTTTGGTTGTGCAGGTAAACTGTGGGATGGAGGGAGTCTTGTAAGTTGTAATGTGCGTGGGGGTGGGGAATACCTGCACATACAAAATGAGCACACTGTTTTCATTTAATATTTTAATGACACTATTCCTTTGCTGAGGAACTCCAAAGCAGCTAAAACTGCCAGTAGAAATGCATCAACATATATTAATTCTATCAAACAATTCTAGCAAAAGGAATACCCCAAACACTACAAGTGAACGCAGGAGTTGAATTCTAGGATGATTCCACAGATAACAAACCAACAAGGGGAGGCATGCTTATATTTAAAAGGTGGCTTAAAAAAACCATCTGTTTGTTGAATCATTTAATGGGAAAGAAACCTTTGAATTTGATATGTCAATCAAAAAAGGTTGATTAATTCCTGTCTTACAGTTCCTCTTTGGTTGCTAATCATCATCCTGCATGGAAAACTTTCACATTTCTTCCAATGCTGAAGAGAGCTGAAAAGAACAAGGAGTAAGCAGGCTATCAGTGTCAGAATCAGGCAAAGAAATGGGCTGTGCAATTTCCAGAGACCAGTAGTTTGTGCATCTTGGATAAATAGTCCCCCACCCACCCAGGAAATGGACACATTCTCTTTCAAGATACGATCAAACATGGCCAAGCCAGATTTTGCACCCAGATTTGGGGAGACTGCCCCAGTGGCAGCACCAGAAAAAAAAGTCAGTGTGTATAGAAGGGGCAAAGTGAATTTATGAGTGGGTGAGCTGTGTCCCACCTATTAGATTTCCTAAAATGAAATGGGAGCAGATAGGGTGACAAATTATTTGTCTGATGGAGCCACCCTTCACCTGCTCCTCTCTAGACTGGATCCGTTTCTAACGAGATACCAGATTGTCCAGGATCTGAAGTGGGATCTCACAGACCTTCAAGCCTGGCACACAACAAGGATGCCATCACCACCTGCCAGGGACTAGGAGTCTGATACATACCCAATCCAAGTTTCAGATTACTTGTGCATCCAGAAAACTGATCCACCCCCACCTCAGATCATATAAGGATACAATCCACTGTTTCCCGGTTCTTCTTATTCTGCTTTGAATATCTGAACAGATTTTCTGCACTGGCTTCCTGCAGTGTCTAGCAAACATCTCAAGGTGCTGGCTTCATTATCTGTCTAACATCCAAGCAAGCAAACAACCCCAGCCATTAACTGGCATGCCTCTTCATGAAGTCCCTCGCAGATGACAATCTTAGTTAAGAAAAAGGAACGAGGAAGGACACTAGAGAACCGATTTATACAGGGGCTGTTATTCATAGCCACAACCTGCCACCACTCATAACTAAGGGCAGATGGGAAGGGCAATCTCTTTGCATTGGCAAACAGATTTAATAATAAGAGGCTGTCTGCCTTGATGTGTCAGGCTGTCGACAAGGAGAGCAAAAGAATACCATGGAGTATGACACAACGCAAAGCAACCCAAGGTGACGTGCTCAGCTTCTCTCTATTTTAAGGGAACAGAAACATCATTTTCAGCCTGTGGCTTCCTGAGACTTGTGACTGGCTGCCTGAACATTGGCTTAAGGTCAATCAGTTGAATATGCAAAATGGCACCCGACTCAAAAGGGACTTTGCATGCAGCGCATCAGATAAAGGGCTACCATGGAAAACTCTCAGCTACTGAGAACCGGATGGGGAGCAGGTACAGAATAATATCCAGCTTGTCCTGTGCAATACATTTTCTCAGCAGGACCTATTCCTTTTCCCGCCCCAATCCTCTTTTGACACAATGCACCTCTCATTCCCTGCAAAGCTACGGCTTAGTGTGCTTGGTACAGGAAAACTCTGTTGAATGAAAATGCTTGTCAGTCATGTTACAGTTGCAGCTTTCTGGTTCCAGCAGGGAGAACATGGATGGATTGTAGAGCACTAGGAGTTAAGTTAATCACCCTAAGACTGAACAGATCTGATCAGCAAGTCATTGAAGGGGAAATGGAACCACACAAAGCTTGTGTATCCAGCAGTCAGTTTTCCTTCTGCAGCTTCACTTTATGGTGCTAAACAATCATGCAGGTGTAAAAAAACAAAAAAAACAAAAAAAAAGCAGCAGGAATGATGCACCTGGCAAATTTTAATGTTTCATCAGTGAAAATGGCAACTATTGTATGCAGATACATGCAAGGGGCAGAGGTGAAACATTTAGAGAAAATTTCCCCCCCCCCAGCAAAAAAAAAGTTACTTATAAAATGAGACTTAAAAAAATATGAGATGGAATGATTTGGAGACCTACATTTGACATTTCAAAACATGTAAACATCTGTTAACAGCTGCCACTAGGGATAGAGAAATAACTCATCCAGTGCTGATTGCTACTGTATCTCAGTCTCTATGGAGAGGAGGTAAAGGAAATATTTATATCAAGAAATGGGCTGCTGAAAGGCTGCAGGATTTAGAGAGGAGAGGAGAGGAGCAGGAAACATGAACACTGACAGCTCCTTACAAGCATGATTTGTCATTTGTCCCCTGCTAACAGAGCAAAGAGACACCTTTTTAACGTGGTGATTCTCTTTATTTAGCAGGGGGATCCATCCCCAGCACAGTATCCCTCCGGTGGCTATTGCTGATGTCTCTCTTAAATTTCTCTTAGATTGTGAGCCCTTTGGGGACAGGGAGACATTTTATTTATTTATATCTATGTAAACCGCTTTGGGAACTTTTGTTGAAAAGTGGTATATAAATTTTCACTGTATTCATATTCATCATTCACACATATTTCAGCAGTGGTTCAGCAAACTACAGCATGGGATGGTGGTGGCCAGTTTTTTGGTGTCTCACCCACTGATTTATTTTGGATTGGAACCCAGACCCTAATCCCATCCTAAATGGGTTTCTAATGACCCCAGTTCCTGCTGTGGCATGTCCCCGAAGCCCTTTCCAGTACTAGTATTTGGCCAGAACCGAACTAGAGAGTTGATTCACATTAATACCTTAGGGGCAGGCGTGTGCACAAAACCAGCTTGCCCAGTTCAGTTCGTGTCCAGACTGGACTCGAACCAGACTGGGCATGTTTGGTTTTGTCCACCCCTGGAACACACACACACCTGGTTCGGCTCATGTTCGAGCTTGTTCAGGGTTTGAAAAGTTAAAAGTAAAATTTGTTTTAAGAACTCACCACCGGGCCCGGGGTAATTTTGCCAGCCATGGGGGGTACTGCCGCTCCCCACCTGGGCACACAAATAGACCATGCACATGTGTGGTGGCCTTCCAAATGGCCACCACAAGCCATTTCCAGCCAGGAGAGGGCTGGAAAGACCTGAAAATGGGGCCAGCCCAGAAAAGACTGGGGGGAGGATAGTGGGGGGGAGGGTGAAGCTTCGGAGATACAAACACCCCACATCCACAGGAGCACCCCCCGGGAGGTGGTGACATTACCCCGGGCCCAGCAGTAAGTTATTTAAAAAACGTTTAAAGAAACTTTTCAAAACTGGCTGGACCGGCTTTGAGCTGAACCAGGCCCAGTCCAGCTCGAGGGTGAACCCTCGAGCCGTTCCAGTTTGATGGCAAACCGGCTCGATCTCAAGCTGATTTGCACATCCCTAACTACCTGCACAACGGTAAGCAAGAAACTTCTTGGTAAAATGTTGGGATGCGAGAGCATACATTCCCAGCAGGCCAGATGACATCTGAACTATCCAAGTCAGGTTTCCATGCCATGTTACTGACATTTTACCCACTTGGCCAAGCAGACTTCAATTCCTGGTTGCAGGAGTAATCCTAAATTAGGTAATGCAGTGCAGGAACTCTAATTGGACAGGGTCAAATGTCATGCCTGCTAAGAAAATGCACTCTCATGTCCTGACATTTAACCAATAATTTATGGGCTCACTGCTGTGCCAGCCCAGCAGTTGTGTGAACCCACCCACAGAGTTACCAAAAATACTGATGAGCCAGAACAGGAACCAAACTCAAATGTCTTCAAGTTTGGCTCCATGGTTTTGAAGAATAAACAGGGTCATGTTTATTTCACACGAATGCAGGATCTGAACTGGGTACAAATTCCAGCATCCTGAATAAGTCCCCTTTAAAAATAATTTTTAAAAGGAAGTTTGACACCCTTATTGTGCCAAAAAAATAGGTTTGTAAATGTGTGAGAAATGTACAGTGAAAACACTGAAGCCTGTAGGATTCAGATTACTTTTTTCAGTGGTCCTCTTTTTTACTACTTCTACGACAACGGATATTTTTATACTGCTCTTCAACCAAAGTTCTCAAAGGGAGAAAAATAAATAACACATGAATAAGTTGGTCCCCTGACTCCAAAGGGCTCACAATCTAAAAAGGAACATAAGGTAGACACCAGCAACAGCCACTGGAGGGATGCTGTGTTGGGGTTGGGTAGGGCCAATTGCTCTCCCACTGCTAAATATAAGAGAGCCACCACTTTCTTGGTGCAGACTTTGAACTATCCTGGCGCAGTACTTACACCACCCTTTTTGCATCCGGTGTGGATGATCAAAGGGATGATTAACAAATACAAGAGTTAACAAATCCACATTAAGTGATCTTCTGGACAGTGGTGCATCTAGGTAATTTTAGCACTCAGAATGCCCCTGCCGCAAGGGCATTCTCAACCCTCCCCTCAAACATGACATCATGGGCTTGTGACAACCTATTTCAACTGCGCAGGTGCACTGGAGCACCTTGCAGTTCTCAAGAGCCACTGGGCCAGACAGTCAGGCCCAGGGGGTCCCTCCATCCTCCACCACCGCCCCTGTGGGGGAGGGGGGCCTGTTCGGTTCACAACACCACCCCCGGCCACCATCCCTCGGCGACTGAAATTAAGAAAACAAATCAGAGGTTTGGTGTGGCAGGGCAGCAGCCCCCTTGGCCATTTGGAGGCCCCCCTGGACCTTGGAGACTATGGACCAGGGCCCCAAGGTCTGGGGCTAAGAGCACCTCTGCTTCTACATATTCTTAATGACAACCAAATCGACAAATACTGGCAATGATATATTTTTTTAAAGTCAACAACCCAGCCTGATCCTTCTCTAAATAGGCCTGGCTGCCGTCGAGTGAATAAAATTACCTTCTAATCAAACGCATAATTAAAACTACAGACATTAGAGCTGCACACTGACAGCTTTATGAGTGAGGCATTTAAAGTTAATTAGGATATAGTGCCTTTGTAGCGGGTGTAGCACCAAGGGGGTAGTTTGACGAGAGCGAAACAATAGCGGTACTAGATTCTCTGTTCCCATCATTACTGTCCGGGGCCATTTTTGGAGAACCCGGTGTGGCATTCATGCCTACATGAGCACACTTTGAAAACTAACCCTGCCAAATCCAACTTGGCACCTCTGCCTCCACTCCCTCTAATGCAACCAGCTGGCAACTTCAGGCCACTGCATCTGGTGGAAATCAACAGAAATTCCCATGCTGCGACTCAGGAGGAGAGCTTGTAAAGCCCAGTGCAGACATGACACTCATGCCTGCCCTTGCTTTGGAGGAGCCAAGTGAATTGACAGGGAACAAAGAAGTCTTCTCAAGCAAAAGCCATTGATGAGACTCCCTTGAACCACCTTTAATGGAACCCTCCGATGTGTGATGCCTGCTGTTCTCACTAGCAGCTGGCACTTATGGGCTATTTATATTGTCAGGACAATGAATGGCAAAATCCATTAGTGTCTGAAAGCAAGCAAGCCATGCTTTCTGACTAAGGAACAATCTGAACCAATGAAGAAGACTAAAAAAGTGTAGCGTGGCAGGCAGTCCTGCATATATCTTGCTGCAGCATTGCAACAAGAGTCTTGTGGTGTGTTTGGCTTCACCTCTGAGTCCTCACCCCAACAGAAATGAAGCCTGAGTCAAACACAGGGAAACTGTGTTTGGTCACAATTGCCTCTTGTCTGCCCCTTGCCTCTACTGCTATTGTCTCCAAATGCTGAAACAGAGTGCAAGCTCTATAGGACGTGGACCTGTCTGTTACTCTTGCTGCTTATGTTAACCTGTAAAGTACCATGTAAACTGACAGTATAACCAGCACTGCTCTACTTGGATTTCCAAACCAAATGGAGTGTCAGGAGATGCCAACACCTAGAGTTCTGTACAAATCCATCTCTGCCGGGGCCTTTTTTAAGGGGGTGAGGCAATTGCTCCAGGACCCACAAATGGCAGTGTTTGGGGGGGGGGAATCAAAAGTATGGTTCAGTATTTGAAATAATCAGATCAATCTGTTTCATTCAAGACACTAAAACTAATCAGTTAAAATATACTGCCAGGGTCAAGACTTATTATAGCATTTTTGGTTATTACACTGAGACAGGGTGCTGTGGCTGATGTATTGTGCAACATTACACACACAGTGGAAGGCAATGTCTGAGCAGGTATGCAAGAGAACCCTGGGGCAAGTGTAAAATGGTGCAAACGGAATTGTGTGACAGCATAGGCATACATATATATACATATACAAATGAAGCCTGAATCAAACACAGGGCTTCCTTTTACCCTGAAGGACAGCCCACACAGCCAATAGGAGCTGGAGCAAGGGAGGAGCTTCCTCCTTCAACTCTGGTTTGAGAGAAAGGCTAACTGCACTCCTGGTACAGATGTAATGAAGGTGCCGCCGAAATACAGTTTATGGTGGCATAACTCACAAAAAAACTGAAGGACATTAGGGGAGGGAAACTGCAGATCCATTTTTTTATTTTAACTCCAGTTCCCCAGGTCCAGATGTTTGGCTACCGAAACCGGAGGTGAACAGACCTCCGGTTTCAAGTTTCGTCTGAATCCAGCCTAAAGCAGTTCAGCCAATCACTCTTGTGCTGATGCTGTTACCTTTCTATTTTGGCTGGCAAAAGACCGAAATAAAGTATTAAATTAAAGACACACTCACCAATACAATAAAATCATCTTTGCACTACCCATAATCATGCCAAGAAGCCTGCAGCCCTTTAGTCAAGATACTGAGAAAGAGGTCTTTGATGTATATGAGAGTCCAATCACAGAGCATGATAGTATTATTATTATTATAGTATCATGTGACAGTATCACATGACATTCAGTATAATGATACTGAATGCAGCAAAACTGAGAACCTAGACAATTTTTCTTTCGATCCAGGAGCTGGTTCCCAAATTTAGGAGCCGGACAATGGACACTTCGCAGAATTACTGGATTTAGTGATCTACATTGTAGAGGGGGAGGATAAATGGGCTTCTCTTTATCCCCTTTACAATAACACACTTAGAGCAGAAACATGGCTGTCTGGGACAAATAAAGATTTTATTTAAAAAACTCCAACTCTAAATATAATAGGCTAAGTCTCACATTAACTCTCTAAGCTCCACGGTTCCCTGGCACCTCTCTAAGCTCCACAGTTCCCTGGCGCCTCTCTAAGCTCCACAGTTCCCTGGCGCCTCAGTCAAGCCTTTGAACAAGATATTATCACATGGTATCCAAATGATCTAGTTTGGAAATGCTGGAAACCTGTCTCACCCGGCTCATGTTTCACAACCTCAGCAACCACACACCCCCAACCACAGCAATTACCTGGTAGATTATTCTGACAACAAATGATTTTTCAGGAAATATAATCTGACTGGGAAGGGGAGGGAGAGGCGATGCATGTCAGGTTACGTTGTTGCAGGCTGCTCAAGAAGCGCTAGTTATGACATTATTCATTTCAACATACAGATAACATAAAGAGAAACAAATTCTAATTTTAATATAGGACACCAAACACGTCTGTTCTCTAGCCAATTCAGTCCATCACCATGGCTGTCAAAGAGATTAATATGGGCACTCTCTCATTCCCCCTCCCCCTAAACTGTCTTCGGAGGGCAAAAGAAAATGATTCACGTTCCAACTGAAAGGCTTACATCACCCACAATATCTAATGATTATTCCGCCAAACTGCAGATGGCACTAGGTCTTTTCCAGCACCAAGGAAAGGGACTTCCTTCTCAGGGCTGGGCAAGCATCACCTTTGTCTGGGCAATTAGGTTCTTTGACACAGACTCCATACCATGGAGGCTGGAACTGAGATGCAGTAAGCAGAAGTTTTGGCTCTGCTGACCAGCCTGCCTCTGAAAACTGTCCAGAAACTGTAGTGGCCACAGGATGCATCAGCTAGACTGCTAGTTAGGACCAGTTTCTTGGAGCAACTGACTCTTTTCACTGTTTTATATCAATTGCAATGACTGCCCGTCTGTTTCTGGACACAATTTAAAGTGATAGTGTAAAGCCTTATCTGCCAAGGCTGGAACCAAAATTTCTCCGAAGGGAAGTTCAAATTAGAATTTCAGGGTTTCTACCAAGGAGGAACCTTGGAGAATTGTATAGCAATAAGATAAGCCAAATACCTGTTTCACTACCTGAGTAAAGACCAGTAAGAATGAATCCAAGCAAACCTTCCTGGGATGGAGTTCCAAAATCTTGACACCATGAAAGAGAACACCCTGTCCTTTGTGTCCACTAACTGTATTTCTGGCACTGGGGAAAGCAAGAAACAGAGCCTCTGATGCTAATCACAGTGTTTGGGCAGGCTTATATGGGAGGTGATGGCTCTTAAGGTAGCCTGCTCCCAGATATGGAGGTTGAAGGTGAAAAAGGAGTAACACAAATCACTGTTCCAAGTTGGTATATGGATGGTACTGCCCTGAACTGGCATTTTCTGCTGACCTTAAAGGTTATGGCAGTATAAAGAAGCAAAGACAGTTTCTGAGGCATAAAGGGATTTGCAATGGACAGTTCTTTAACTATATTATTTGCTAGTTTCCAAAAAGTGGTTTTACCGCTTTCTACCCTAGCTTACTTCAGCACTTCCCATCACTGCTGCAGAATGGAGAAGAAACGGCAAAGGCAACTTTAGGCAGTCAAGAACTCCCAGAGTGACATAGATCTCAATGGGTGAATTCTAAAGGGAGTTTCATTTATGACAGCCTACAACACCTTTGAGTTGATTAGCAACACAGAATGCCACTGAATCAAAAGACACCTTTCCTTACTAAGCATTCTCTTCCCTGCTGGCAAAGTGAGGAAGAGCTACAAAGAGGGTTGCCCACAAGGTTCTAACAACAAAACGACTTTGATGCCAAGTCTATTTTTCCCCTACTAATGAAAGCTTCTGGAAAAGTAGTTGGTGAAATTTTGTAGATGGATTCTTTGCACTCTGGTGCATCACTGGAGTCCCTTACTCCTCGACAAGGAAAGACAAGAAATGACAAACATTCTTGCTTACAGGGAATAAAATCTGTCACTCCCCATCTTGTAAGTATTAAATCACTGACTACCAAATTGCTGAATTATGCAGTGTTAGGGAGAGGAGAGCACAAGGGAGTGGAGGAGGAGGGAGAGATGGCATATCCTTTCCTCAAAAATGTGCATTTGCTATGTCATCACAATAACAATTACTTGATTAAAAGACAGAAGGCTTCAGACTTCCATTAGCAGACCTTATTGGCTTCCAAACATATCCAGCTTGACTGCTGTGCCGAGGCAATGAAGTGCTCCCTTTCAGGTGCACAACACAAATCAATGCACCATCTCCAGATAAACAAATACTCTGCATCTAAAGTGTGTTTAATGTGAGTGTGCTGGATGATGGTCTGCACCAATGATGAAGGCGCAATCCAAAAGAGCATTGTAGAATCCAGAGGAAAGAGTTTTGGACAAGACAGTGGAGTTTAACCAGGAATATTAACTGTTTAATAAGATAGATATTATTTATGGAGAGGCAAGTGCAGTCTGCCGTCAGCACTCTTGCTGCTGGTTGTTTGTTAGCCCTCTCTCTACTCTAGGACTGGAATAAAAGAAACTAAAAGCCCCATTCAAAAGCTGGCCTGGATACATGAACAGATTAACCCAAAACACCACAAGTGTGTTGCCATGGGTATAGCAGGCTGGTTCACAGAACCACCAGGGCCTCTGATGACCACTTCTTTCCCCTCTGTGAAAATAAATGACCACCAAAGCTCCAAAAGGTTGTGTGAACCTGTCTTCAGTCTAAAATGCCTATGTGTTGCTGTACTGTTATAAGGTTCCATCCTGGCGGGACCTGTATTCAGAAGTTCATTAGGACACAACATCTCCTTTCCCTATCCCCACTACATGGGTGTGTCCCGGCCATTTGCTCCATGAGTACACTGCCATAATCACATGGACTGTGTTGTTGTGGTGTTGGTGGTAACACGTTTTTGTTTTGAATTCTGGAACAGCTTCATATTGTATATTCACAAGTCAATACTTTTATTATCATCAGGATTATTGCTGGTCAACAGGAGGGAGGCAGATGAAGGCAAGACTGCATACAGTGGTAGCATAGCCTGGAGGCAGATCATGACTAATGTTGTTGGGACAGTTGGGTGGGCCTGCTGCTGTGACTCAAGGCTAGGACTGCAGCTAGGCTGCTTCAAGGAGTTGAGTGGAACGCAGCTTGACCCAGTATGATATGGCGTTACTTGCAAAAGAGATGTGGGAGTCTGAGAGGCATTGTAAGGTGTGTGTGTGTGTGTGTGTGTGTGTGTGTGTGTGTGTGTGTGTGTGTATCTAGAATAATATGCCACCTAATGGTGCAGTGGGAAATGACTTGACTAGCAAGCATGAGGTTGCCGGTTCAAATTCCTGCTGGTACCTATATCGTGCAGCAATATAGGAAGATGCTGAAAGGCATCATCTCAAACTGTGCAGGAGGAGGCAATGGTAAACCCCTCCTGTATTCTACCAAAGACATCCACAGGCTCTGTGGGCACCAGGAGTCAACACCGACTCGATGGCACACTTTACTTTAGAATAATATAGGACTTCCCTATAATAGCCAGCTGTGCAACACTTCATTGAACACCTGAGAGAGCGCAGGGAAACAGGCTCTGAGAAAAGAAGATCCCTGAGTAAGTATACACTGGCAGACATTCTCATAAGGTCATATGTTGCAATAAGTGTTTTTTGCAGACTTCCTGGTTCAACTACTAAACTTCCCTACACAGAATGCCACAAACATAGCTAGTTTTAAGCAGCTAGAGGAAGCAAATATATATGGCACAATCCATTTTGAAGTATAACCATGAGTGAACTGCTTGTATGTTAAGATATCTAGGCCTTTAACCAAAAGAAATAAAGTGTTGCAGTGTGGGAATGAGATTAAATCCAAATAGGATGCTGGCTGTAGTGCAGAAATCTGTTGAGTGGGTGGAAAAAAGAAAGCCCAACTGAAGACTGAATTGACTAGTAGGTTTCATGTGCCTAAGACCAGGAAGAGCACAGAACTGCAGGTGACTCAAGCAAGTAAACAAGCCACACTGCACACTACAATGGAGATTTCAACAACAAAATACCCAGCAAATTCACTTGCTTATCTTAACTCCAGGAAATTGCTTCCTGAAACCTATTAGGGAGATTTATCCAAACCTTAACCTTCATAAAGGTTGTATATGCGGCCCTGTAATCCCCAATATCTTAGCTCTAGTCTGGCCATTCCTGATACCCCAAAGATTTTATTTATTTTGCCCTTCATCCTAGGTTTGCAGTGCAGGGTGGTTAACAATAAGATTAAAAATATATATAAAATTTGAACAAAAACAACCTGGAAAAAAAACAAACAGAGCTACCTCCTATAAAGAGAGCAAGGGGCTACTCATTGCCCAAAAGCCTGGATAAAAAGGGCAGTCTCCAATTTTGCGTGAAAGGCTGGGAGATGGGGAGCCATACAGATCTCTACCAAGAGAGTTGAATAGGCTAGGGGCAACCACTGAGACGGCCCTGTCCCGTATGCTCAACAAATGAGTCTCAGCAGGTGTCGGTGCATGAAGCAACGCCCTCCCAGCCAATCTAGTCAGGTGAGTAGATTCAGTTGGGAGCTGGTGGTCCCTAAGCTACCCGGGGTCCAAGCCTTTTAGGACATTCAAGGTAGCCACCAGCACCTTGAATTGTACCCAGGAATGTAAGAGGTAAAGATCCTTAAGGCTGTATACTATGAATGCTTTCATTAAAAACATCCTTCTTGTTTCCTGCCTTCAAAATTTTAATTCCCCTGCTAACTGGGCAAAGAGGCACCTTTTACCATGGTGATTCTCTTTATTTAGCAGGGGGAGAG
The DNA here is from genome assembly GCF_027244095.1 of Hemicordylus capensis. Lineage (NCBI taxonomy): Eukaryota > Metazoa > Chordata > Lepidosauria > Squamata > Cordylidae > Hemicordylus > Hemicordylus capensis. The sequence goes on from NC_069664.1 coordinate 25,223,126, forward strand.
TAACTGGCCCTATCCACTCCCAGCACAGTACTTCCAGTGACTGTTGCTGGTGTATGTCTTATGTTTCTTTTAGAATGTGAGCCCTTTGGGGACAGGGAGCCATCTTATTTATTTGTTTGTTATCTCTCTTTGTAAACCGCCCTGAGCCATTTTTGGAAGGGCGGTATAGAAATTGAATTAATAATAATAATAATAATAATAATAATAATAATAATTCACCTCACAGGGACAAGAAACATGATGCTATTCCATAAACTTTAGCCCTTAGCTAGGCTGCACTTTAGTTGAAACCTCACACATTTACTTGTGCTGCAGTAACTGGCCCCCAAATAATTTGAAAAAACAAGAGGCAAGGACCCTTGATGCCTCAGGATGCAATCACGCAATTTAAGCCCCCCCCCCAGCATCCTTCCTAGAAAGAGGCTGCCTCTCAGGAAAGAAGCAGAGGCGAATCAGAGCTGAATGGACAGAGGACAGCTTGAGTGTACCAGTCAGAGGGCAGACGCAAAGAAGAAAGTAATTAGAAGCAATTATTGGCAGAAGCTGTCATGTGGAAACACTTGCATTGTTTAAATTTTGACCCACTGTGCATACTCCTTCACATTTAGATTGTTCTTGTGTCATTGTTCTTTTTAAATCCAAACAAGCCTGTTTCAAATTCAGCACATGCGGAGAGACTGGGTGGCATCTAGTTATTGAAAACAAAGGGCCAAGCCAATAGATCGTGTTCTGGGACTCATCCTCTTGCAATTCCCAGAATTTAAGGGGATGTGGTTAATGAGAGTTGCCACCAAAATTTCACCCAAAGCATAATTTAGCAGTGGAAATGGGGTTTCTTCTGACAAAAGAAAAACATATCATCAGATCAGAGTAGGACCCAGCATATTTCCCACAATTCTGGTGAATTCTGGGACTGTTGGGAGGAACAGCCTATAACCCTGTATCTCAACCCAGAGCTAGATGAGATCTGTTCAGAGGAGAAGCATCTCAATGGATCAACATGCCCTGAAGGACAACCAGAAGGTTGCCACTTCAGAAGATGTTCCACCCAAGGAGTCTACATTATCAAGGGATTCCACATACCCTAACTAAACACATCTGCCAGGTCCAGAGCCTTCACTAACACCCTAGACACATTGTGAACTGCCTTATACCATGTCAGACTATTGATCCATCTAGCTTAGTGCTGTCTACAATGACTGGGAGCAGCTTCACCAAGGTTTCAGGCAGGAGTCTCTTCCAGCCCGGAGATGCCAGGGAGTGAACCTGGGACCTTCTGCATGCAAGCAGATGCTCCACCTCTGAGCTATGGCCCCATCCCCTAGGGGGAACATCTTACAGCAGACCATGCTCACATATAGTCACCCATCCAAATGCAAACTAAGGTGAACCCTACTTAGCAAAGGAAACTATTCATGCTTGCTACCAGAGGACTGGCTCCTTATCTCAGGGCAGAGACAATGTTGAGCTTGTACAGAAGTATGGACCAGAAGGTGAAGCACAGAACTGGAAGGATGAGGTCTCCCATCTCTGAACCAGACTTCAAGAGGAGAAAGCAAGGACCAAATCATATACCAGATCAGAGCCCTTCTGATGCTCCAGGGAGGCGCAGGACAACAGACCAGCTATAAAGCTACGCAGTTGCTGCCTGACTACTGCTGATGCAACAACTCCTTCGGCTCAGCAGCTTGTGCTCCTACCTGACTCCTTGGATAAACAGCTCCCCTCTTGTTTCAGCATACCTTGACTTGGATCTGCTGCTCTTGCTTTCCAGAAAAACTCATCTGCCTCACCAGTAGGAGAAAATTAGCCACACCTCTCAGGATTTGTGGGAACAGAACTATGTGCAGTTTCTAGTCTAGCGAATAGGGACTGGATCTAGGAGCTTTGGACCCAGAATATCCTGTGTACTCTAAAAAGAAACAAGTTGTTCTTGAGTAAGAATTAATCTGCCTACTTTCCTTTCACTGCCTCTACAACTGGTCTAAATTTGGTTAAAATTGAGGTCTACAGGCTAGATCTCTTGAACCTCAAATGTTCATGCGTCTGCCATCTTGGATCAAGGTGGATGATATAATTACAAACTACACCATTGAGGTGTCCCTGTATGTCCCTACAGCTGTAGCAAATTTGGTTCAAATCTGTTAGGCAGTTTATAAGTTTGTCCACTTGCGCCTCAAAAGTTTACGCGTCCGCCATCTTGAATTGGGGTGGATAACGTCATCACAAACTACACATAGTCCCTATGTGTCCCTACAACTGTATCTGAATTGGTTCATATTAGTCCAGGCATTGCGAAGTTGATAGGTGGGGACACACACACACAGATGGAATGCTGGGTGATCTCATAAGCCTACTGGAAAGTCAGCTAAAAACCACCCCATTCTCTTCTGATCAGTTCCCAAGTGGCATCGGTTCTATGGATGTTCTAGTCCAGGGGTTGCCAACTGTGGTCCTCCAGAAGTTGCTGAACTACAACTCCCATCATCACCAGCCAGTGTTCCCTCTAATAGGGATTCCCAGATGTTATTGACTACAACTCCCAGAATCCCCAGCCAAAGGCCACTGCATCTGAGGATGCTGGGAGTTGTAGTCAACAACATCTGGGAATCCCTGTTAGAGGGGACAGTGTCCCCAGCTATGATAAATTGTAGCTGGGGGTGATGGGAGTTGTAGTTCAGCAACATATGGAGGGACCACAGTTGGCAACCCCTGGATCATATAGTAACTTCCTACACTAACATGTTTTATTCTAGAGCAGCCCTGCTCAACTTTGCCCTTCCAGTTGTTTTTGGACTACAACTCCCATTATCCCCAGCCACTGGCCAAGAGCCAGGGATCGTGGGAGTTGTAGGACAACATCTGTAGGAGGGCCAAAGTTGAGCAGCCCTGTTCTAGAGAAAGAGGAGGGGATTCTGTCTTGGGAAGCACCCTACAATCTGGGCTACACATGGGATTGAAACATCTGCCCATTCTGATGTGACATGGCAACCAGCCCTGTGGAAGAGGATTTGCAGCATTGGTCTTGTCCCAAGAGTAACCATATGGACTTTGTCTGAGTTTTTGATCAAGACTTGGTTGTAGCTTCTGGTTCCATGGTGACCACTGTCCGAGCTAATCCACAGACAGCTGTCAAGTGTGAGCTAGGAGCTGGGATTCAGAGCTGGGGGTCAAGCCGCATGTCAGAGCCAGGAGGTCGGGACAAGCAAGCAAGCTGAGAAACAGAATTAGGAACAGGTATCACTGCATAGGGGAGTAGCAGGCAGAATATGAATACAACAGATAGTTATATACTGCTTTTCAACAGAAGTTCCCAGCCCCAATATCTAGCTCTTGTGTCTCATTACACATAACAACTGTGCACAGAGCTGTCAACTTTTGGGTTTGGCCTGGAGAGGTGAACATAGAAAACGGCCTTATTCCGAGTCAAACCCTGGATCCATCTAGCTCAGTATTGTCTACAATGACTGGCAGTGGCTCTCCAAGATTTCAGACAGGAGTCTCTTCCAGCCCTACCTGGCGATGCTGCCAAGGATGGAACCTGGGACCTTCTTCTTGCAAGCAGGTGTTCTGAGCTACAGCCTCATCCCCAAATATTAGGAAAATATTAGCATTTCACCTAGTCAGATCCTTGGTCCATCTTGCTCAGAACTGTCTACACCAGGTCTGCTGATCCTCGGCCCTGCTGCAGATGTTGGCCTATAACTCCCATAATCCCTGGCTCTTGGCCACTATCCCCACTATGGCTGGGGATTATGGGAGTTCTAGTCCAAAAACAGCTGGGGGGGGGCAAATCTGAGCAGGCCTGGTCTACACTGACTGGCACTGGCTCTCCACAGTTTCAGGCAGGAGTTTCTCTCAGCCCTACCTGGAGATGCTTCCAGGGAGTGAACTTGGGACCCTCCACCTGCCAAGCCAGCACTCTACCACCGAGCTACGAACCCAACCCCCCGATAAGACAACTGAAACTTATGAAATTGCTCCTGTATATCCCCAGATAGGCAACACCTCCCTGAGAAACATTGCTCATCTTAACAAAGCCCTTTGGGCTTCCTTCAAAATCCCTCAGATGTTTTGTCAAAGGAGGAATCCCTATATTTGCTTTGAACTCCACTCTGTGCAAAACGTTGGCGACAGCTCTTGGCACCCTTCTTCAAAATCTAACACTTCATCCTCCTGCAGGAAGTGTGGCGGACATAAAAAAAATGAGCTTCCCACAGTTCTGTCAGTACTGCTCCCATAAAGTGCTGTTGACCGGAGGGGGGATGAGGGGTTGGGAGAGAGAAAGTTCCATAGAGAAAGATGCTGCTTTCAGCTGAAAATGGTTTCAGAACAAAAGCATCCATGTTAATTTTGGCTCCATTAAAAAAAAAAATGGATCAAAGTTTGCCAAACAGAAAAGGACAAAATCAGCAGAGAATTACTTTAATTATTACCTTCAAGCTTGCAAAAAATGGGTATTACAACTGAGAGTGCACACAAAAGGGAGGGGAAAACCTATAAAGGAAGTACTTGACAGTGGCCCTTTAATTAAAATGCACTGAATATCATTAGCAATGGACCTTTTGGAATTTAAAGCCAATTATAATCTAACTAAACAAAAAAAAAAATACCACGTAGTCCCTGAGTAGGTTTGCTAGCATCTGTCAGTGCAGAGGATTTCATCAATTAGAAAGGACTGCATTCTTTTTAGGACTGCTAAAGAGACATCCACAGAGAAAGCCGTGGTTGAAAAGGCCAACAAATCATATGTTGGGAGCCATTATTCAAGATTATTATTTATACAATGCCATCTATGCTCATGGCACTTTACAAAGAATGGGAAGACAGGTCCCTGCCGTGAGAGGTTTACAATCTAGATACTGAAAAACAACAAGGAAGTAAAGGGGAATGAAAGCAGTGATAAGCAGGCCTCATGGAAGTCGCCCCAATGAGAGGAGTACGGGTCTGGGAGTGGCGGCGAAGGAGGAAAGTGAGAGGCAGCTTCTGGACACAGGAGGTGGCTGCAGGAAGCTGGGCGGTCTGAGCTCTTGGGACCTGTCCGCCCAGTTGAAGTTCTGCCCTTGCACTGCACAGGTCCTCCGAGAGAGGGTCCCAAGCATAAAGAGCAGCAAGTGAGACAGGGCAGAGAATTCTGTTCAGACGAGGGTGGTGGAACTGGAGGAGTGAGAGTCAGGGTCATGAGTGTCATAGGGTATGAGATCTGAGAGGTAGGGAGGAGGAAGGCCATGGCAGAGTTGAAAGGTAAGGACAAGGAGTTTCTGCTAGACCTGGGACCATACTGGAAACCAGTCAAGGGAGGTAAGGATGGGGATGAGGTGACATGCTCAGAGCAATGAGAGAGGTGCAAGATCTTAGCAGCAGAATGCTGGGTGGAGATGAGGGGAATGATATGGACCCAATAGAAGACCAGAGAGGAGAAGGCTGGAATAGTCAAGGTGAGAGATGACCAGTTTTTGCTTAAAGGGCAGAGAGGAAGGCCTATATTACTGCATTGTTGTAAAGGAAGAAGGGGCAGGCTTATTTATTGTATTTATATACCACCTGATATATACATCTCCAGCCGGTGTACACAATCCAAGTTACAATATAAAAATAACAAAAAATCAAAACATTTTCACAGAATAAAAACAATTAGAAGTTCACAAAATAAAACAATTAAACAGTTTAAAATTAATTTCAGTCAAAAGCCTGAGAAAGCAGATGTGTCTTCAGCTAGGTGTGACAGAGAAGCTCTTATTTTGTCAATGAGGACATTCCAAAGCCCTGGGCCAGCCGCAGAGAAAGCCCGGCCCCGAGTTTCCACCAGACACGGAACCAAAAGAGGCTTTGGCAACAGACTGAGCATGAGGAATAAAAGAGAGAGAGGGAGAAGCCAAAAATAAAGCCAGGGTCTTGGAAGCTTTCAACAGAATGGGTGGCAAGATTGTATCGATAGATAAATAGTTTGCAATTGGAGTACAACCTGGGTGCAAAGATGAGGAGTTTGAACTTGACGCACTGGAGCTGATGATGAAGCATCCAAACTGAAGGTAGAAAGCATAGGAGAAATGGATATTTAGATGAAAGTCAGGTTACTTATACAGGTAGCTGGGGCAAAGCATGCATAGTGAAGAAAGGATCCTTGCGTGCTTCTACTGCGGCATGTTTGACTCTGACCTACGATGTACATGAGGCCATACAGAAGAAATTCTTCTGTGGGCTGGCATCTTCATCATCAACCAGTCTCCGAGTCTGCAGTTCCTTCTGTCCCCTCTCTCTAGAGGGAAGCGCTTGGAACCTAGACTGCATCACCAAATGCCAAGAGCTAGATTAACAGAAAGGCTGCTTCTCTGGGCTGACATCTTTACCATCAGCCAGCCCTCGAATCCATCTGCAGCTCCTTCTGCCCCTCTCTCTGGAGGCAAGAGTCAGAAACTACGACATAAGCTGCCGGAGGCCAGAAGAGCCTGCTCCCCACGCATCCACACAGCTTTCATTGTATTGTACCTTTGAGTGGATTTTAACTGCAAGCCACTTCAGGAGCAAATCTTGACTGGAAAGTGCAGGAACATATCTAACAACCTTACATACATCTGTGGAAAAGACATACTATACACCCACTTCCCACAATCCTGCTTTCTCAAAAATAGAGTCGAATTAGAAATGAAAGTTTTCTTTCCATATATTTTTCTATATCTGCTTTAGCTTCAAAATTCCTCTGGTGTTTGACCCATGCAAACCATCTAAAACCTGCCTTGAATTTCACTGCATACAACTGGTGGACATCCTAAGGATGTGTGGAACTCCTCACCTCAAGGAATTTGATTAGTCACATATATTTTTTCCCCCTCAGCTATCCCTGATACTCCACCAATACTTTGCCTGTAACCTTCAAAGCTGCCCTGATTTCTACTATTGGTGAAATCTGGTGGCAAACCAGGCATGTGTGAAACTTGTTGTGCAGTTCCACTGGTCTTACCAAAACTCTTAATTGCCTTCAAAGTTCCTCAGATGTTTTGAGAAGGAACTTCCAAATCATTGATTGACTGAAATTATATCTCATTTTTTGACAAAACCTGGCAGCAGTTACAGATGCAGGGATCATAGGAACCAGGTTGCGTGCACCTGATGCTGGTGTCACAGACGTCATCATGTGTACATTTCCAAATGGCCAACTGAGTGAAGCAGCCTAACACTGCACCTGAGGTTCTGGTTCAGGGATGCTTTAAGCTGAAGCTTGGATTGCTGACTTTACTTTACCAACATGCTGGGATACAGAGGAAAGATACCACGCTTTGTTTGCATATGCTAAGTTATGTAAATGCCCATGCATCTTTAAAACGCCCCTAGGCAAAGTGGAAGGACAGCTTAATTTCAGGTGCACTTAGAGGCATGTCGGTTTACTGATGCCAGGCAGCAATTAAGGTGCTTGCAGATTTTGCATCAGAGGGAATTCAGAGAAAGAAAGTTCCTTTTCATGTACCAATCGGCAGGATGTTGGCAGCAGCAGCCCTGAAGATTGTGATAAATATACTGAAACATTTAAGGGACGGAAATTTTGTAAGGTGACTGCTCTGCTGAATGATTTACAAGGACAGGCAGGGATCAAAGAATTCCTAGAGACTGCACTTCTGATCATCTTTGAGAGGGAGAACACTCAGGAAAAAGTGGTTAAAGGGAGAGGAAGGGAGGGACATCTTATCACCAATGGGCCATGGGCTGCAGGGAAATGCATCAATGCCCAGTGATAACAACAATAAGATAACAACAATATTGTTGCCCAATGCAATAATAAGAGAAACAGGAGATGCAAGAGGATGTCTCCTACTAGCTGGAATTCATTTAACTCTAATCAAGAGGGGTTAATTTCCCCTTCATTCTCCTCTAGTCACTGTCCTGATCTCTGTCCCTACCTCTGCTGTTTAAGATTTTTTAAATTCCTGGAAGTCTTCCTTGCAAAAAAACGTAACCCCCCCGCCACCCCCCGCCCAGCCACTCCTTCCTGGAATCCCAGGAGTCTGTCTTTCTCCACATTCTTACAGCCTTGATAACAAGACTGGAAAAGGTCCCAGCACTGAAATCTTCCAACCTTACAGTTCTAGTCAGATTGAAGGCAGGTATACATTCATTATTATACATAACTTGGTTCATTTTTAACTCATGGTTTCTTTCCCCCAAAAGGATGTAATTAAAATAAAATTGTTTAAAAAAAAAAAACAGCCAGAGGGTTGGGAGTTAATGCTAGTACATTGTTCCAAGATATTTAATATTAACATTTCCATTTGATTTGGCTGTTAACTAATTAGGGGCCAGCTGAGTGCCTTGAGGCGCTGTGTGTCATGGAGACAGAATACCCGTTCCCTTCTATTGCACAGTGCATTAAGCCCCTCTGTTGGTTCTATGTCTCTCCAGATGAAGGCATCACCCAAGAAACGCTGCCATGGGCTATACTGAGCCGTGACAGGAGAGTGGCGGAAATAAGCCAGGAGAGTTTTGCTGGGTCTTTTCCACATTGCCTGGCTGAGAAATCCAATGGTGGTGGTGAATTATATATTTCTGAGGCTTCTTTTGTGGATTGTTTAGCAAGCCAAACAAAAAGTATTGCAGGGAAGTTCTATACATTCTAACTAGGAAGGCGTGTCTAAGGAGAATCAATCACAATGGCACACTCATTTTATTTAAAACAGAAAAGGAAGGAGGGAGGAGGAAAACTTTCCCTACTATTCCTACAGATTTTTTTGCCCATCTCCCAGTTCACATCACCTATTTAGGACTTTATTTGCAAAACTGGGTATGTACTTTTCACATTGTGAGCCAGTGTGGTATAGTGGTTAGAGTGTTGCACTAAGACCAGGGAGACCTGAGTTCAAATCCCCATTCAGCCATGAAACTCACCGGATGACTCTGGGCCAGTCACTTATCTCTCAGCTTAACCTACCTCACAGGGTTGTTGTGAGGAGAAACATAACCATGTACACCACTCTGGGTTCCATGGAGGAAGAGCAGGATATAAATGTAAATAAATAAATAAAATCGGCAGGATTTTCTGAATGGTCTGTTCATTTGCATAAAATCATATTAGGCTGCACTCACACAATCACAGCAATCCTGCTTAAAGAGTTAACCAGGATCACTGAGCCCTCTGGAGCCAATTGTAAGAACCCTGAATTTCTGGGTAATCCAGGCCATACTACCGTGATTTAACCATATTTAAACCACGGTCCTATTATCTATCCTGGTTAAAGGTGGTTTAACCACCTCTAGGCTCGGGGTCTCTGCATCTGCTCTGGTGGCACAATATTGACAAAAACTGATTTGCAGAATTGAGGCGTGAGAAACATATTTGAAAAACCCCTGTAAAGAATGTATGCCTCAGTTCTAGCCATCTCGTTTCAGCCCAAGCAATCCTGTCCCTACACACTCCTCCCGTACACCATAAATGTCAGTGGAATTTGAACACAAAGGGATGGCAGTACACAATTATTTGGGAAAGAAGAAAGACAGGCAGAAAGACAAGCCTTGACAGCAAGCAGAATATTTCAAAGACCTTCAGCCGTTCAGCAGTCATCCGTCATCCACTGTACAGACTGGGAACCACAAGCTGAAGAATCACAGGGAAGATTTCAAACATCTGTGTTTGCCTGCAGTATGGATTTTCACATTCTGCTTAGACATGAAATATGAGCCACTGTCGTTCTAACTGGATAAAGGAAGGCCAAAGGGAAGGTTTAGAGTTTAAGGGCTGGTTCACACATCAGTGTCAACCTGCATCTAACTTTAGGTTCACATAGGCGGTTTATCAGCTTAGACTGCACTATTAAAAGATGAGTTGTACTTCAGAACTGACTGTCACAGATTTAACGCCACAAAGAGAATGTTTAAGCACCCAGGATCCCCCCTTATCTCCAAGATAGGGCTGAGAGAGTCTCCAGTCTGCAAACTTGGAGAAGCCACTGCCAGTCTGTGTAGACAATGCTGAGCTAATGGACCAAGGCTCTGATGCAGTCTACGGCAGCTCTCTATGTTCAAACACGTTTTCAATGGAAAACCCTTTATACATTAACAGTTGCAAGCTATCCAGTGGTTGCTACTCAAGAAAAAGGCTGACCCCAACGTTCTCGCATGATTACTTGCAGCTCACACTTGGGAGAAGGCAAAAATGGCCCACCACTTCTTAGGTGTTCTTTTTGTTTCTTTTTTGTCATCTGTTTAACAGTGACAGCAGCTCCGCCCAGTGGTTGCTGGCTTGTTGCTTCCACTCAAATGCCCAGTGAGCGATGCTCGATAAAGACATACTGCTATCGCTGCATGCCAGGTAGCAGGGGCACTGGGGAACGCAGTTTTCCTAGTGCTACTGAAGTTGGTTACTAGTGTTGGGGAAATCATAGGAAATAATCCCCTCTTTCTTCTGGCCATAGCTGAAAGAATGCAAGGCAGGAAAAGAAAGGGGGAAAGGTTAAGTTAGTAGGCTTGTTCAGAAAACTTCCAGCAGGAAGAGAAATGCCCAACCTTATCAGGAGAGTTGCATGTGCTCCTCATTTTTAGTTGTGTGCTTGCAACCATTAATGTAGGAGGTGGGGCGAATAATAGTATGTGAGGAGGCACCCAGGATGAGAGCATGGCCTAGCTAGATCCGGTCCCCAGCACTTTACCAAGGTAGGAGGAAAAGCCGTCCTACTCAGCTGCTGCCATACACACAATCATTCTCCCCACTTCCAACCTTAATGTTTGCACAACTGAAAATGAGGAGCATGCCCAGCTCAGCTAGCCAGAATTGGCACTTCTACTGCCCTGTTGGTGGCCATGTGTACAAACCTAATGCCTGGCTTGGATTTTAATCCATGCCAAGAATGCCTGCCTGGAATTAGGGGAGCAATCTGAGATGCTTGGCTCTGTATTTTGAACTGTGCATGGAGAGTATTTGGATCATTCACTAGTCTTTTCTACTAGTTTATCTTTACCCCAAACAGCAAAACACCTTTCTTGAGATTAAATAGGGACATTAAACTGCAATCAACGAGAGTCAGAGCCTTCTCAGTAGTGGCCCCGACTCTGTGGAACGGTCTCCCAGATAATATCAGAGCTCTCCATGATCTGCTGGCCTTTCGTAAGGCATGTAAGACTGAAATGTTCTGTCGGGCGGTTGCCGAGATAGCTGGTCATAGAGTGATCCTGTAATCCATGGTTATTATGTCATGTGGAATGAGTATGGTATGGGGTTGTGGTTTATGAGGTTAAGTAAGATATATTTTTATGGAATTGTGCTGCTGTGTATGTTATTGCTTGTAAGCCGCCCTGAGTCCTATGGGAGTAGGGCGACATATAAATCAAAAGAAAGAAAGAAAGAAAGAAAGAGCTATTGCAGATTACATAAATTCATCATACAGCAGGCAGCAGAACTTTTCATTAATGTACAAACAGTGTGTGGGTGTGTGGACTCCAAGCTGTGGCCTCTGAAGTGAGAATAAGGGTGCTACAAAATACGAATGTCCTGATTTCGATCTGTCAAATGTTGAAGGGCATACATTTGCTAAGTCTATATAGTACCTTTAAGGAATTTATTGCAGCAAAACAGAAGGCCCTTGGGCAGGCATCTGATCCATTTGCCAGTCTTTGCAAACTGGGTAATCTATCTGAAAGTCAGTAGGCAAACTCACAAGAGGCGACAGAGAGAGTAATAAAAGAAGTGCAAATGCATCTCTAGCCCTCAGAAGGAACAATTTCAATGATTTCACTTCCTGGGCTTGTGCAGTTGATGCCCGAGAGGTCTTTTCCCATCCAGTAATATGTTACAAAGGGCCAGGTGACAAGTAGGCTACTTGGGTAATTCTGTCCAAATATACATTCGGCTTGAAGGCTCAGACTTGGAGAGGGTAGCTTGGGGATAAATCTGATGAGGGTTTTAGTTTCAGTTCCTGCTTTGGCGAGGAGCAATATATCCAAAGCTGTGTCATACATGACTGATCAACCTTGCTATCCTGCAGTTCTCAGCAGTCTGCTCTGCACCTCTTTCATGTCAGTCTGTGCACACAGGTTGCACTGCAGATGCCCTCCGCACCCTGTGAGAGTGCTGCACGCAGCCACTTGTTCAAGGAATAAACCTTCCAGCTGTTGAAAGCAGTACACAAAGTCTTCTTCCGGGGCGGGGGGGAGAGCAGCAACTAGGGCTTCTTTCAGGATGGGAGGGAGTGAGAGCAGGCAAAAGAGACCCTAGTTTTCAGCCTTGCCAGATACCTAGCTAGGGGGTCATTCACACCTGCTCCAGTTCAGGGAGCATAAGGCACCCGATAGCAAACTATAGACTCTAGCAACAGTATCCGCCTTACTCTCTCTACATCATGGCATTTTGCCAGAGGAAGGAGCTGCTGGTCTGCTCTCTTTTGCGCAGCAGCGCCACCACAGCAGATGGCCAGAAGGTGGCATTGCACCTATTAATTCAACAGTTGTCAGATGACTCAAAGAACCATTTGTGTTCCAGATGGTCCTATCAAACTATTGGCTTTAGTCTGGTTCCTCATTCTGATTTGCTCTTGTACTGCCCATTTCCTGCTTCACCTCACAATACCTGCCTTAAGAAGGAAAACTCTCCCTAAGCTGCTTGACGGCAGATTTGTTGCCAGGTGCATCAGCAAAAAGAATTGGGCAGAATGCTACATACAGCAAAGAGTCCCGGGTCACTGAGGATGCTGTAGACTTTTCTGTAGTCAAACTGAATCTGCATGCATATAATGGGGTAATAGGCTGTAAGGAAGGGGGTCTATTTTTATTTATTATTTATTTATTATTACATTTATATCCCGCTCTTCCTCCAAGGAGCCCAGAGCAGTGTACATGGTTATGTTTATCCTCACAACAAGCCTGTGAGGTAGGTTGGGCTGAGATATGCATGACTGGCCCAGAGTCACCCAGTGACTTTCATGGCTGAGTGGATCTTGCCAGGACTCAATACTGGGAGAGTACAGAGGGGGCTGGGTGGCCCCACTTTAAAATAATCAAAATTCTCAACACTGCTGTGGATCTGCATTCCTCCATAATGGTAGCCTCCAAGGCAATGTGCAGATTAGGCTGGCCTGAATTCACAATCCATGCTCAATGGGAGAGCAGGGGGATACCCAGTGTCTGTTCTGGATGCTCAAAATCCAGGAATAGCTGTGAGTGGGAACAGATAGGATAGGGCGGTGTTATTTCCTCTCTCTTCTCCAACTCTCCCCTCCATTCACTTGATTCATCCTGGCAAGGCTCATGCTCATTGGGTCTCGCAGAACCCGACACTTGTCTCTGCCCAGAGCCCCTCTTCCTCACAATTCATATGCACTGTGATAATGTTTTCCCTTCAGCATCGGAAGCATGGATTTCCACATACCTGTCACCTCCGCAATGCAAGTGGAACAGCTGTCTTGGGAGAGTTGCTGTATTAAGAGTTCCTTATGTTTAAAAATAAAATGACATCCATGACAGGCAACAGCTAGAGATGGAGATGAATTCAAAATGAGAGAGAACTTAGAACTCCGCACTTCAAGCCAAGCCAAGCCCAGATCGATCCGTTTCAGACGTGGTTCATAATGGGATCCACTGCTGAGAACCAGCCCCCTCGGCTAGGCCTCCTCACCTAGAAAATTTTCACAAGTAAACTTACCCTTATAAAATGGAAGGAGGAACCAGCAGCAGAAAAGGCTCCCTAGAAACAAGAGAGGCCTTCTAGAGCCCTATTCACATGTAATGTTCAATGCACGATCTGTGTGGAAGTATATTCATGTATAGATTTATACCCACACACAGTCATTCACAAGTTATGTAGGGTGCATGTACAGCAGTACACTTCCTATCTGCATCACACATTTGAGGAAACTGTGCCTGGACTTGCTTTTAAAAGGAATGCATGCACAGTCATTCTTCACACAAGAACATGTATGTGTATATAGACATGACATCTCAACAACATACAATGTAATATCTGACCAAGACTTAGGACTCAGCTGCTTTACATGCTCCAGAGCATGCTTGTGAGTGCACAATAGTTTTCTGTGCTTCCCACCCTCAGCACCATCCTCTTGTTCAGATTAAGCTTCAGTTCATCCACAATCATAAAGTCCATTACAGATTCCAAACACCTAATTAAGCTGGCTACTCTTGAAGATGTCTGCAAATACACTCCCCAGCACACCAGGGTTATGTATCTATTAGCAGCAGTTCTGTAAGAAATGTTAAAATGGGTCCACATCGCTATTAGAGCCTCCTGTACAGTCAAGATAACTGATCTGCTCAGATCACAGAATATTAAAGTTCATAATTAATTTAGATAACAACAGACAAGATATGAGTTGTTTTAAGATGTAAAAATGAAACACAGATGTCCAAAGATGAATCCTTAGAAATCCACAGGCTTTAGGAACAGTTGTATTCTCTCTTGTAAAGGATGTAATATCAAGCCTTTTTATAATGATTCAATTACAGATTGATGGGGCCATCTCAGAAACATGGATTAATGGTGGTTTTTCTCTCCCTGAAATGAAAACTTGATGGGTAGGAGGGGAGAAAAACGAAAAGGAAGGGCATAATGGGAAGAATTACTATTCCCAAAATCATGATTAAGGTTTAGTAGGTTACATTCAAAACAGCATAATGGGGAATTTGAGGATTTCCCTACTACATTAACCAAGTATAAACGGAGATAAAGGAAGTTGAGTGGTGCAGTAAATTACCTTCCTTAAATGTGGCAGAGAAAGGTGAGCGAATTCTCCAAATGAACAAGGCCAATATAAAGGGAAAAGGAGAAAATGAGATGATGTGTGTCTAGAAGGGGAGGTTGCTAAGAAGCCTAGGATACCGAGAACTACATGCATTTTACAGGTGCAGGATTAGACCCTCATCTGCTGATGAAACTAACTTTGAAATAGCTATGGCAATCTACATTAGGAAGACATCCATTTACCAGTTCCTACTCCCCCTCCTTACAGAGTGCACAAAGCCTTTGATGAGATGGGGTTTACAGAATGGATCCTCCAGAGCCCCAAGAGGCTGATTACTAATTCTTAGCTCTTCATTTGCATTTAAAGACAGCAGGTATGTACAATCTCTCTCCAATAAATTGCACTAGGTTTTATCAAAATCCTTTTGGCTTCCCTTAGAATCCCATAGATGTTTTGCCTGAGGCAGACCTTTTGCTTCAGATCTCGTTTTAGGAGAAATATAGTTACAAGTTGGGAAATACAGTTGGGCTTCTCTCAAAATTCCTTATGTTTTGCACCCAGATTTGCTGCACACTGGTGGCTATTGGCTTGAACGTGCCTGAAAGACTGCCCATCTCCATATAGGCATTCCTACATGGAAAGGAATCTTCATGCAAGGCCTTAACTTGGGGATTCCTTCTATTTTGAATGCAAGAGCAATTCAGGGCCACGAGTAATGCCTTTTTAGCCTTTTTTAAAAGTGGTGATTCTATAGCTATGAAACATGCTTCCCAGAAATGCTCAGACACCTTTATTTGGTCAAATATATATTAGATAAGCAGTAGAAACTGCTTTTTTTTTTTCCCCATTTCTAGGCCTCCCACTTTCCAGGTCCTTTTTGTTCTTGCTAGTTCCTTTGATTATAACAGCCAGCATCCTGAGTATCAAAGTAACAGTGCAGCCGCATTGCATTCTAGATTAAGGCTGCAGTAACACAGTGGGCCGGGGTCGGGGGTGGGGGGTTTACACTCTCTCCTTCCTTCTGCAGCTGCCTGTGTTACCCAACAATATATCTCTGAAGCTCAGGGATATAATTTCAGGTGGCACAGGCAGCCGCAGAAGGAAGGGGCAATTGTTCCTCCCACACCAAGTGCATTGCCCCAGCCGTCACCTGGAAAGCAACCCTGCTCCATTTGTTTTGTTAGTGAACATGTCAGCCGTTGGGTTGGTTATATGGCTGTTCTGTTATAGATCCAAAAACGGCACCTTTCTGCTACTGAGGATGCCCGCCCCAAACCAAACACATAATGCCTACGTTCAGAAGGGCAGAAGTACCCATAAGAATAAATGGAGAGACAGTGTGTCTCACTGGCCCTCCACTACACAACTCTGCCGGCCTCAAGGAGCTCAGCTCCCCCATACCACTCACAAGTCATTAATATCAAGCCACTAATGAATAGTTTATGCACCAAGTATGATCCTGCCAGCTGTATGCAACAGCAGCAGCAAACCCACTGTGTTTTGTTTTTATAAAAAGTGGGCATTGTTTACCCTTTTTTATTTTTGGTCCAGGAACAAAGAACTATCTAGGTCATTTGTTATGGAGAAGAGTGTTGTATGGAAATCTAAGCTGCATATACCTGGGGTGCCTTGCAGAGGAGGCTGTGATGAAAATGAAAGGAATGAATGAGAGGAGAATAGCTTCAAGGGAGGCGAGACTTTATGCAGGTCTATTTGAGGAAGGCAGCAGAGAATGGGATGTGGGAGGGGCTTTAGGTAAAAGAATAGAGTGGGCACAGTTTACTTAGAACTCTTGCAAAGCAACACTAGCACACCTAATTCACATTTTCCCTCTGTGTGCCCATTCATTCTCAAGTGTGGAAAATGATACCTGGAGCCCAGGGAACTCTGATACACACACCCCAACACTTCAGAGGACATGTATTCAAACTCTGTCCTCAGTCTAGAAGAGAGACATCTGGACAATTTTCACACTCAGAATTTCACATCCGGCCTTCATGTTGGGGCGAGTAGGAGAAAATGGATTCTACAGGGCACAAGAACAGTTTTGCCATTTTTGGAAAAGAGGAGGGGGGGATTATAAAGGTTTATTTCCCAGCGAAAATAACTTTTATCACGACCCGAATAGAACACAGTGAAAGGCTAATGAGGTATTTAAGCTTTCAATTAAGTTCAAACGAATACAGGGTTCGATTGGTTCTTTGAGTGGGTGCGATCCCTTGGCTATTTGATAGGATAGAAAGAATGAGGGAAGGGTGCAGCTTTTAATTTCTAAATCTATTGTAAAGTGGATTTTAAAAGGGTGTTCGGAAAAGGTAGATATCCAGAAGGTCAAGCCCCTGCCTCATGCTAGAGATGGAATGAACAGAATAAGTGCTGAACTTGTCTCCTTATTGTGCCCTGTGTGGAGCCATTCACAGCTCTTCTCCCCACCACCCACCACTTAAAAGGTTGCCAACACACATTTGCAAAAATTCAGAAGCTTTGGTAGGCCTTGTTGGAGTTCAAGCCACTGTGCTTTATTTCTCTTATCCCTACCTCCCCCGCCCCCCCCCCCCGCAGGTTTGTCAGCTTTTTCCTTTTTTTTTTTTTTTTTTGGCTTAAGGAGTCTAACTCTTGGATTCTCATAGGAGTAAGGTTTCTTTATTCACCATGTTCATACTCATGGTTTCAGGCAATAAGGAACCCACGCGAACAACCAGGGCCTCCTGTATGAAACTTCAGCTGAAGCCAACTACTCTGCACAGCCTTCCAACACCACAAAGAGGCTACCGTTCCCACCTCCTGTTATCTGCAGATTCACTATCTGCAGTTTTGTGTATCCGCAGTCAGGTAATTGACACCTGACCTTGGCATACGTGGGGGGGGGGCAGCAAAAAGGGTTAAATTTCCACATCCATACGTTGGGGATTGACCTCGGAGGTCATTTCCAGCTGCCATTTTGTAGGGAGCCATTTTTTGGCTCATTTGGTTAAAAAAACACACACCTTGTTTTCCATGGAAAATCGCAGAATAATGGAACAATTTGGACTTCTGGGAGGCATTGCTAGAGGCCTGCGAGCACGGTAGGGTACTCTACTAGGGGGCGGGGTGCCTCTGGGTACCAGTTGCGGGGGAGTAACAGCAGGAGAGAGGGCATGCCCTCAACTCCTGCTTGTGGCTTCCAGCGGCATCTGGTGGGCCACTGTGCGGAACGGGATGCTGGACTAGATGGGCCTTGGGCCTGATCCAGCAGGGCTGTTCTTATGTACTTGCCAGTTTTTACCATGGTTTTCCAGACTCCAGTAACCTAGGCCCGCCTTGACTTAATGCCTTGGTATCCATGGTTCCTCACTTCTATCCGTGGTAGAAGTGGGGAACGTGACTCCCGCGGATACTGAGGTCCACCTGTACTGCACTTTTCCCAGCACCAGTGGGGCTCCTTTAAGGCAAACAGCCTTGTGGAGCCTCAGCACTATCTTAGAAGGTGTGCACAAAACACTGAGAAGTGTCCGACAGCTTTCTCACAGACCTCTATGGAGAAAGTACTAAGAAGGAGTCCACTTGCCTGCCCAATGTGGAGGCCTTCCATGGTGATGCTGGGGCTCAAGAGGACTTTATTTCCCTTCATGGAGTCCTACCAGTGCTGGGGAAAGTGCAGCACTGTGCACATGTGAATACAGTGGAAACTATAATCTCCACATGATTTCAGGGGGGCTTGGGAAAATATTCCATTTGGGGGCTCTGCACCAGCCTAAAAACCCACATCAATAAGTGAACAGGAATGTTGCCAGTATCAAAACCTTGCAGTTTTCAAAGTGAATCCCGCTTATCCATTAAATGCCACTTGCTATTTCCTGAAAAGTGTCCAACATTTATATCAGGTTTGGAAATATTGCCAATGTTTTTGAAATAATAAAGAGATGACTTTTATGTACCAGGTTATGGACCAGATAATGGTCCCACCTCCACTCATTTCTGTATTTCATATCATAACTCATGTCTTTGACATGTTACAGGAGAGTAAGAATTGCAGAGGAGTAACAGCAGGAGAGAGCGCATGCCCTCAACTCCTGTTGCAGACGTCCAGTGGCATCTATTGGGCTACTGTGTGGAACAGGATGTTGGACTAGATGGGCCTTGGGCCTCATCCAGCAGGGCTGTTCTTATGTTCTTATGACCATTAGAAAATTTACTCCCATTAGATGGAAATCCACCTCCTAGGAACTGATTGTTTTGCCAAATTCTCCCTAACATACTCTTTGCAGAATCCAAACTGGAACAGCTGTCACCCAACCAGTGGGGTCCCACTCCATCAGGGGCCCAGGGACATGTGCCCCTCCTTTTCAATTGCAGTGACACCCCTGTGCTGTAGCCTTTGCTCCGAAGGATTCTTTCATAGGATACGTGGTGGTCTACCAGTTACAAGCAAAGGTTAAGGAGGCTGAACTAGAACTTGGGGCAAAGTCGGTCCAGATCCTGTGAAGAGACTTTCCCAGTTTCTCTTGAAAGACATAACTCATTGGTGGAGGGATGTAACATTCATTTCCTACTCCTTTATTTGACCTCACTAAAAACAATTCTACTGAATGCATTTTAAATTCATTAACACATTCTTTTGTGGCTCAATCTGCTGTGGAAGCTGCCAGGAACTGGAGGAGTGCACATGTGCATACGTACTATACATCCATTTTTTTATACACACGTACACTTACACACACTTCAGAAGTCAAAGTTGCTGGGGAAATGCTACAGGGTCAGTGGGAGGCAAGGAGCATTATTGGTTCACTTCCTTGTTTGAAAAGTAAGGGACTTTGGTTACCCAAGCTTCTGCCTCCCACTAATAAGATGAGACCCAAGGCCACTCGGCTGGCTGCTGAGACGGCGACGCCTTGCTGGCTTTAGATTGCTCAAGTGCTCAGAATTTAATCTCAGATGGTGCTTATTGGATTCAGTTCAGCCTGCCTCTCCGATGGGTACAGTTGGTAGAAGGGAAATCAGTTCCCTTGGGCCTGCACTGTTGCCTCGCTCCTGATGGTTGCAGAAGCTGCTCCTGCACACAGTTCGACTGGAGCTTTTATGCCGACAGGATAAAGGGCAGAATGAAGGGGGAAAGAAAATCAAAGTATCTGAGTCTTGCTTTGGGGAAACAACAGCCATTCGGAGACAGGCCATTAGTGAAAGAGCCTTTCTGTATGAGAGGGAGAGTAGCACAAACATGCATGAAGGGACAGTGACCAGCTGTGGCTGAGTAATGAGAAGAACACCAGGACTTTTGCCCCACATATTTCTCTTTGTTTTGGGGGGTCAGGGAGTTGAAAAGGGGACAAAGGGGGTTAAGAGTTTGGATTCCCACCACCATCTCTATATTCCAGCCTTGGAAGTATCCAGACACTTGTCAGGGGTTATTTGAATAGGCCTGGGGACAAGTATTCCTTGGGTAGCATGAACCAGTGGCACCACGGATAGAGTTTTAGATGGACTTGGGGAGACCTGGGTCCACATGAAACTCAGTGGGTGGGTGGTCAGCACTGTTTCTCAGACTACCCTGTCTCACCGGTTGTTATGATAAGAAATGGGGAAATTTCCCTATGCCACGCTGAACTCCACAGAGAAAGGATGAGCTTAGCTAAGCAGGGTCCACCCTGGTTGCATTTGAATGGGAGAATACATGAGTACTGTAAGATATCCCCCTTTTAATTGTAAACCGCCCAGAGATGTGGGTTTGGGGCAGTATAGAAATATGTTAGTTAAATAAAATCTGTTAGTTAATATGTTAGTTAAATAAATAAATAAGTGCAGGGGCTCCCCTCTCTGCCCAGCATAAAACAAACACCACCTCAAATGATATGTGCATTTGATCTGATACGAGCACCAGGACATAAGCATGTGGAGAAAGTCCTTCTCCTGCTAGAGGGATAGCAGAAAGTCACTGCAATGAGATGCAATTCTCCAAAGCACACATGCTCCTCCAAATGGGTAAATGTTTCCCAGCTTCTAGCTGAGAGGACATGTCATTTACACAGCCCTGTCAATCTCAGCTGAGGAAGCAGTGTATAAACTCATACTTAATGTCAGATTTCCACACATTTCTAGTCACCGGTAAATGGCTACATTACATATGTTGTGTCAATTGGCTCCTGTAGCCTGGCTTTCCACACATTTGCATAAAGGCTGCTCAGGCACATGCAAGGAGACATGAAATCAATGCAAATTGCTAACTTATACACCCTGGGCAAACTGCATCCCGCATTCAAGGGGAGCGGGAAGGAATCCTTGCCAACAGGTCCTGTTGGTTCCAAATGCAGTCCAGGAGCATGGACCTTGGCTTGGACCCTTTTTCCTCTTGGCACAAAATGAAGACCAGGCACCCACCATAACCCTAGCTGTCTCCCACAGTCTTCCATTCAACATTTGGTTGCTTGCTATCTTCCTTCACTATCTTCCAGTGCCTGGTAGCCATGACAAGCATCTGGCAGCCATCTACCTAGCGTCTGGTAGAAATGACAATATTGTCATTCTACTAGACGTCAGTTCTGTAGTGGTTAGAGTGTTGGACTAGGACTGGGGAGATGTGAGTTCAAATCCCCATTCAGCCATGAAACTCAATGGATGACTCTGGGCCAGTCGCCCATCTCTCAGCCTCACCTATGTCACAGAGTTGTAAGGATAAACATAACCATGTACACTGCTCTGGGCACCTTGGAGGAAAAGCAGGATATAAAATATAAAAATAAATAAATATAAATATACTTTCCATGCCTTCTCACATGACCCATCAGGCCTTGCAACAGATGACTAGGAGAACAGGAAATATTCCTTACTGGAAAGCAGTTATTGTGTTAACTATGCTGTAACATAGTGTTACAGCGGGTTCCACAGGCCAGCCATGTTCGGGGTAGAAATTTGATGGGTGGTTTTGCTCCATCTCAAAGGAAATTTATGTGGCTGAAGGCCTGGGAATGTATCAAGCACAGTTTCCATCCATTCGTTGTTGTTTTACTTTGGGAGAGCAAACATAAGGCATTACTCTACCACAAAGCCAAACACAAAAACAAACAAACAAAACACAAAGAATCCCAACAAGCACAGGAAATACACAAATGCCTGGTTCTGACTTCCAGTAAATAACCTTCCTTCCTGGCCTCGCCCACCCTATTCTTTCAGCCCTTGTTTCATCGCTGCCTGTAACCTCCACTCCTTTCCACCTCTATCACCTTCAGCTGGCCAACAGTCTCCTGCTCCCTTAACTGACTCTGCCTATTTCCCCTTGCAGGGGCGTAACTAGGAGAGAGGGGGTCCGTGTTCACCCCTCTCCCCAGTGGCACCTCGGAGTGATGATGAGAAGGGGGGGGTGGATCTGGGGGTGGCCCTGATGAACCCATCTGCTCAGTTTTAATGACAGTGCTGCTCCATGTGTACAACGCCCTCCCTAAACATGGATGTGGTGCCAGCTCTCTCAGCTTGCCTTCCAATCCTTCATTCACTTTTTCCAAGTGGCTTAGACACTTAATCCTTCTTCCTGACTGCAAGGAAGCTTTAAGCATGCACAACAGTCTTTGTTTTGTACACTTGCAGCCTGTAATGCACCACCTAAGCCAGTGGAATAGTAATAACATTATCATCATCAACACACCACATTTATTGATACCAGTTGTGTACATCCCAATGTGTTTCGAGCAAATAGCTTTTTATTTCTTTGAGGGACTGTTTCTATTGTCATGGTAGCCATTACCACTATAGGGGGGTCAGTAGGTTAGTGGCTCATTTCAGAGCACATCATCTAAGAGACTACAGACAAAACAGTACCCCATAAGGACCTATTTGTTTGAAAGATGCTGGGATGTGGGGCACTGGCACCAATAAATTTGCCAGTGGCACCTATTCAACTTTGGGATCAGTGTCTGAACTAATTTTCATGGTTTTGGAGGGCTCTAACATAGGACAATGGCAAAATACCCAAGACTCAGTGCTCAAAACACAGAGAAAAGAGAAGCAACATTTGGACAACCTTCAGCAAAAACAGCATCATTTGCCAGGTGTGAATTTTGTGGAAGGTGTCATCACTTTGAACTGGAAGAATTAACCCTACCACTCGCCAAGCAAGGATGTCTGGAGCAAAAATGCCCAAGCAATTACCATATCCTATCCTACTTCCCTGAGCAGCTGATTCTTTGTCTGCTTTTGCAAGGATGCCACCTGAAGCAGCAGCACAATATGAACAAGAAGCAGCAAATCACCATGGTAATGCGTTTCACAACAGATCGAGGCCCAAGAGGGGGCAAAGCAACAAGGAAGGTACTCAGAAGAGGTGAAGGAGGGAAGAAGATGCTCACAGCAATGTATTGAAGTTTCCACATTTACCCTCTGTGGAGGTCACATTACTTACAGCAGCTCCAGGTGACCACCTTTCTTTGGCCTTTCTGTTTGAAATCATCTACCGAGTCATCACAGCAGCAAGCCAAACATTACTGCAACAAGGCCCTGGCTAATTAGAGGCACATCAAAAAATGGGAAACATTTGGGGGCCTTAATAAAGATTGATCGCATCCCATTTAGAACAGTAATGCAGAATACATTCCCCAAATGAAAGAAATGAGTGCAGTTTGTATTCCTCATCCTTGGCTGGGGGCACAGTTGGATCACAGTTGACAGCTGTGTGTTCTTTTACAGAACCATATCAGCAAAACAGAGAAGTAGAAAGACACCTAGGTGTTGAGGGGTTTACTTTGACTGGATGTCCTTGTACCCCCAATGCATAAGAGAGAGATTCAAAGAGGTTCTTAGAACGAAGGCTTTGCAACTTGGAAGGGGGGATATTCAAAAAGCAATGGACTTGGGCTTAACTCTGATGCATTGAAATCAATACCGGTAGTTGTGTTCCCATTGCATTCAATAGGGTATTTAGGCCAACACATTAAAAAAAAAAGTCAGCTTTGTCCAAACGGATGAAAAAAACCAGGGGGAAAATCTAATAACTATGTTACAGGGCTTTTAGAACCCTCGGTGTGGAGACTTTAAAACTTCTACTTTTATGTATTTTATTTCAGAGGTTTATTGCTGTATTGGTCCTGGATAATGAGATCCCAAAGTAGGTCATGGGACCTCTTATTGAGTCCATTCTTGCTTGTCTGCAGTCCCCCCAAATGCAGGGCATTCTGGGAATTTTATACCCTAAATATTATGGGGTGAACCCTGAATGATTCTCACAGCTAATTGTTACATATGGATTAGTTATCCCCTGCTTTAGGCTATCATATGCTGGTAAAAGTTGAGCTACATGAACAGCAGAATATTATAGTTCAACATTTGATGGACTCTGCCACAACTGCAAGCAGAGAAATAATATAAGTGTTCCCTTATTAATCAACAAAAGAAAAAGCCACACTTCCTGCACAGAGAAAACTAGCATATACGTGAGCAAATATCTGCTAGTTTTCCAGGTTCAGGAAGCTATGGAGGTTCTTCTGTACATGGAAGCACTGAAGCATGCTTGAAATGGTACAGTCCTGCAAAAGGTTCACTGCACAATTTTGCTAACCATATAGCTTAACTCTTTGATTTACGCACTCTCTCTTTTAGCTTCACAGTGTAAATGTGTAAAAGTGAATATATGTTTAGACCTTAAGTTGTCGAGATTCATGATATAGTATGAACTGGGCTGCAGGGCTCCCAAGCAAAACAATAAGCAGCAAAGGGCAAAGAGAATTAATTCTGTTTTCCTCCACCTGAGAATATGGTGGAGAGAACTGTGGGGTGAACTTTGAATATGGAGGAATGTGATGAGCAAAATCAGTCAACAATGGCCACCTAACAAACATGTACACCACTCTGGGGAGGGTTTTTTTAGTGGGTTTTTTTTTTTTTTTGAAAAGTAGTACTATATACAAATATTCTAAATAAGTAATAGAATAAACTCAACAATGTTATCAAAGCAACCATTAAAATGCATACATTCAGCAATGTATCTTAGAGGAGATATAATAATAGTAGTGGTTGGGATTTATAAGAACAATGCTGCTGGATCAGGCCCAAGGTCAATCTAGTCCAGCATCCTCTTTCCCACAGTGGACCACCAAATGCCTCCAGGAAACCCTCAATCAGGAGATGAAAGCATGCCCACTACAACTCCCTTGCAGCTGGTATTCTGTGGCCGCCACTTCTGACCCTGAAAGTAGCATGTAACTATCATGATTAGTAATCATCATAAACAGATCTGTTCTCCATTAATGTGTCTAATCACTTTTTAAAGCCATCTAAAGCTGGTAACTGTCACCACATCTTGTGAGTGCAAATTCCATAGATTAATTAGGCTCTCTATGAATAAGTATTTCCTTTTGTCTATCCTAAATCTCCTGCAAATCCATTTCACTGGGTGGGTTCTAGTGTTGTGCGAAAGGGAAGAAAAGTTCTCTCTATCCACTTTCTCCACAGCATGCATAGCTTTAAAAATCTCTCAATCATGTCTGCCCCACGTAGCCACCCCTTTTCTAAACTAAAAGGCACACACACACACACACACACACACACACACACACACACCCCAGTGCTATAGCCTTTCCTCATTAGTGTTGTTCCTCATCAGTGCTGTAGCCTTTCCAACCAGCCCCCAATCATTTTGGTTTCCTACTTCAGCACTTTCCCCAGTTCTATAATATCCTTTCTGAGATGCAGCGACCAGAGCTGCACCTCACACTGTGCCAAATGTGGCCGCACCACAGATTTTTAAAAGGGCACTATAATATTAGAAGTTTTATTTCCTCTCTCTTTCCTAATGATGCCTGGCATGGAATTTGCCTTTTTCACAGTTGCTGCACACTGGGTTGATACTATGTAGCAGTGCATGATCTCAGTTATCCTTATACCAACCCAGTAAGGTAGATCACTGTTACTCCTCATCCCAGGTCTTTGACTATTAAGCCTCTCTGAAAAGGATGGAAGTTTAAAACAACAGCCAGGCATATGTGCTCCTAAACCCAAATAAAGAAAACTCTCCTGCCTTTCAACCTTGATCCTCAAGGCAAAGTAGCAGTTTCCTCATCAAGGGCCAGGCCAGGACAGAAGCTTGTTCCATGATGTTAATGTTTGTTTTTTAAAAGAAAGTTTGTTTTTAAAAGGAGTGTTGGAAAGAAAGAAAATAAGGAGGGTGGAGCATTGCCACTCAAAGCCCAGGCAAAGCGGAGTCTTTTCCCAGTGCTCAAATTTTAGTAAAGTAAGCATAGGAACATAGGAAGCTGCCTTTTACCACGTCAGACCGTTGGTCCATCTAGCTCAGAATGTCTACCCAGACTGGCATCGGCTTCTCCAAGGTTGCACGTAGAAGTCTCCCTCAGCCCTATCTTGGAGTTTCTAGGGAGGGAATTTGGAACCTTCTGCATGCAAGCACACAGGTGCTCTTCCCAGAGTGGCCCCATCCCCTAAGGGGAATGTCTTTCAATGCTCACATGTATAGTCTCCAATTCAAATGCCAACCAGGTTGGACCCTTCTTAGCAAAAGGAACAATGCATGCTTGCTACCTCAGGCTCAGTGGGAGAGTTCAGCAAACAAGGTGTTCTCATGGAGAAGGCACATTTGATAGCACACTTCCAAAGGAGAGCAGAGAAAAGGTTCTCCATGAAAGATCTTAACCATCAGGCACAGGACTGACTTGAACTGACAGCCACACACATCAGTTGTGGAAACTTATATTCCGAGTCATGACACAAACTTAATGATGTAAGAAGAGACTCGCTGGATCAGACAAAAGACCCATCTAGTCCATCACCCTGTTTCCCAGAACTCTGCCAGCTGATCACAGAGGCACCTTTTAAAGTGGCGACTCTCTCATATTTTAGCAGAGAAGATCCTCTAAAATGGATGTTGTCCATCCAACAAACAAATGAATATTTATATAATGCTCTTTGACAAAGGTTCCCAAAGCAGCTTGCATAGAGAAAACAATAGTAAATATAAATAAGATGGATCCCTGTCACCAAAGGGCTCACAGTCTAAAAAGAATCATAAAGTAGATACCAGCAGCAGCCACTGGAGGGATGCTGTGCTGGGGCTGGATAGGGCCCGTTGCTCTCCCCCTGCTAAATATAATAGGGTCACCACTTTAAAAAATGTGCTTAATTTCTCATTTAGCACAGCATCTCTCTGGTGGTCATTGCTGGTGTCTACCTTGTGTTTCTTTTTAGATTGCGAGCACCACTGTTCCCTCTAACAGGGATTTCCAGATGTTGTTGACAACAACTCCCAGAATCCCCAGCTGCAATGGCCTTTGGCTGGGAATTGTGGGAGTTGTAGTCAACAACATCTGAGAATCCCTGTTGCAGGGAACACTGGTGAGCTCTTTGAGGACAGGGATCCATCTTATTTATATTTATTATTGTTTTCTCTATGATATGAATGATATTATAGAGAATGATATTATTTATTTATCTATGTAAACTGCTTTGGGGTTTTTTGTTGAAAAGTGTTATATAAATATCCATAGGCATAGCGGTAGAGTGCCCAACCAGATGACTCCAGGAAGCCGACAAACAGGACAGAAGAGCAATAAACCTTTCCCATGATTGAACCCCAACAACTTATATTCAGAGGCATCCAACCTCTGGACCCAAAGCTACCATGTAGCCCCATCCAGACTTGCCACTGACAGACCTTTCCTCCATGAATTTGTTGAATTCCTCTCCCAAACCTTCTAAGCTGGTTGCCACCATCATACTTTGAAGCAAACTGGGAAAGGAGGCTCATTTAAAAAAACCAACCATACCTTCACATAAAAGTGATGGAAAATGATGGGCTGGCTCTTCCTGAGAAATGCAGCTTTTTTGTAGAGCCAGCCTTGCGGAAAAGTAAAATAAAATGTGCCGTCGAGTCAATGTCGATTCCTGGCGCCCACAGAGCCCTGTGGTTGTCTTTGATGCCTTTCAGCACCATCCTATATCACTGCTGCCTATGGCTTGGTAGTCAGGCCATTTCCCTGCTGCACCGTCCCCTTTGTTAAGCAGGGTCTGTTCTGGTTTACATCTGGATGGGTGACTAGTAAGTGAGCACTGTCTGCTGCAAGATATTCCCCTTAGGGTGTGGGGCATAGCTCAAGGGTAAAGCACCTGCTTAGGAACATCAGAACCTAGGAAGCTGCCACATACTGAGTCAGACCATTGGTCTGTCTAGCTCAGTACTGTCTTCACAGACTGGCAGCGGCTTCTCCAAGGTTGCAGGCAGGAATCTCTCTAAGCCCTATGCTTTGGTAGTTTGTTGGTTCAATTAAAAAAAAATTGTCCTATAAAAAATAAAATAAAATCTTGTCCTATCTTGGAGAAGCCAGAGAGGGAACTTGAAATCTCAGATGCTCTTCCCAGAGCAGCTCCATCCCCTGAGGGGAATCTCTTCCAGTGCTCACATTTCTAGTCTCCCTTTCATATGCAACCAGGGCGGACCTTGCTTAGCTAAGGGGACAAGTCATGCTTACTACTACAAGATCAGCTCTCCTTCATTAAAAGTCTGATGATCTACCGACTGAGCTATCCGGGCTCTATGCTTGCACAAGGAATATCCCAAGATCAGTTCCTGGCAGCATCTCCAGGTAGGGCTAGGGATGACTCCTGCCTGAAACCTTGGAGGAACCACTCCCAGTCTAAATGACACAGAGCTATAGGGAACAACAGCCTGACTCATCAGAAAGCAGCTTCCTATGTCCCTGTGAATTCTCTAATATCAATTACGAGCTTCCTCCTCTTCCTCCAAGGCTTCTGCCACTCAACCCGTCCTCTATTCACTCTGTATTTTTCTCACAGCGTGTCTGTCTGTACAACTATGTTATCCCCGTTTCTCAGGGCCCCCCCCCCCCACCATTGCTGTGGCAACTGGATTTCCACGCTACACACAACGAGTGTAATAAAACATTTCTGTTTCTGAGAGCGACTTTTTCTTCTGACGATTGGCAGGTATGTTTTGCTGTTTTGTTTCCTCAGGCCTGTTATTAATATATTGTTAGCTTCCTCCATCGAGCTGCTCCCCTGCTGTGCTCGCGACCGTGTTGAGTGCCGAGTGCTGTGGTGTGCCTGCTCTGGGGGGTGGATTACATCTTCACAGTGGGTGGGCTTTGGCTATGGAAGCTGGAAAGAGGTCAGTGACTCAGGAGGGGAAACTTCAGCGGCCAAGCTCTTGTTCCACTAGGCGCTAGGAGGTGCTGAGCAGGGATTTTCTTTACCCCCTTAAAGCACGACCATTCTTTTATTCCTTTAACCGAGCATGCTGAACTAAATGTCAATATTTCATTTTGTTTCGGATGGACATATAAACCTATGGAGCTGTCTTTATGTTGAATCTGACCATTGGTCCATCTCGTAGGGATGTGCAAACCAGCTCGAAGTCAGTTCGATGGCTTGCCCTTGAGTCAAACCAGGCCCGGTTCGGTTCGGCTTGACTTCGAGCCGAACACTCCGGGCCGGCTTGGGGATTCAACAACAATTTTTAAAAATATATATTTAAAATAAAACTTACTGCCAGGTCTGGTGGCCTCTGGGGCGTTCTGCTACAGTCATGGGGGGTCTCCAACAGTTCCCACTCCCCCCATCAGCCATCCCCCCCCCCGTCTTTTTAGGGCTGTTTCACCTTGTTTTGCCTTTTTGGCCATTTCCCTGCTCACAGTGGGCATTCTGAAAGCCACCACTCATGCGCACTGACCATTAGCATGCCCAGGTTGTAAGTTTTATTTTCCAAAAAATGTGGTGGTGGTGGTGTTGTTGTAGAACCCACCCACCCCCTCGAGCCGGGTCCAAACTGGTTTGAACTGGACTAGAACCAGCTCAGCATGCACAGAACTAAACAGAACCCGGTTTGGTTCTAGTCCTGTTCAATCTGAACTGGGCTTCCTGGTTTCATGCACACCACTACCATCTAGCCTTATGTTATCTGCCGTAACTGGCAGCAGCTCTCCAGAGAATCAGGTAAAGATCTTCCCAGCACCAGCTACTGGAGGTGTCAGGGACTGAACCTGGGACCTTCTGCAGGCAAACATGTGCTCTTAATCTAAGCTATATGGCCATTCCCCTCCACAACACTGTGCATTAAACCAAAATGTCAACATTCTGTACCAAGGATATCTGCACTCTGCGCCACAAAAAAATTAAACCCTGGATTGTGTGATTTAATTTAAGAACATAAGGACATCTACTGACACCCTGTCCATTCTACATAAGCTGTGGGCAGTGTGCAATCATAACTTGTCCAATAAAACATTTTTACACACTCTATCAATCCAAATGTAAATGCAGTAAAATGCAGCTTCAGTATACTACTAGCTCATAAAAATGGCCTGTTGGAATAAAA
This sequence comes from Hemicordylus capensis, assembly GCF_027244095.1. Classification (NCBI taxonomy): domain Eukaryota; kingdom Metazoa; phylum Chordata; class Lepidosauria; order Squamata; family Cordylidae; genus Hemicordylus; species Hemicordylus capensis. Next base: position 25,253,099 of record NC_069664.1, read on the forward strand.
AATATTTTACAATCTTTCCCCCCGCCTTGCAAGTCCAGTTGGAAGTGCTGTTATTGGAGGGCAGCCATCTGGCCAAACGTAGACTAGAACCGAGGGATGATTCACATGCCACAGCCAACCCATCCCACTGCTCATGTGCATTTCCTCTCAGCCTTCTCTGCATCAGGGGGGCCAATAGGTGTTGCTTTTTCCAAGCAAACTCTTGAGTTACGTATGTCAGAGTATGCTGTGGTCCAGCCAATCTTTTTGGACTCATTAGGCTCCAGTAGTTGCCTTGTTGCAAAAGCAAATGAGTGGGGTCTCATTCCAGATATGTTATATCACAGGTACATTAAAAGACTACAATGACATAGAGGGTTAATTTCCATTGTAAATGAAAAGCTACCACTAGCCACAGTTCTCTATGGGCACAATAGGCATAATTTAAAAAACACGTTATTTATGTAAGACATGAGTTAATAAGTGCAGAACTCCTGTCTTTGCTGCTACCTTCTGTATGGGCATGGACATGCTGGACCCCATTCACAGGTGCAATAACAAATTTCTCAAATAATTTCTACAGACAACTCTCACTTCCATCCTACACAGGAAAATAGGAAGCTGCCTTATTTAGAGTCAGACCATTGGTCCATCTAGCTCAGTAGTGTCTACACAGACTGGCAGCGGCTTCTTCAAGGTTGCAGGCAGGAGTCTCTATCAGCCCTATCTTGGAGATGCTGCCAGGGAGGGAACTTGGAATCTTCTGCATGCAAGTGTTCTTCCCAGAGCGGCCCCTTCCTAAGGGGAATATCTTAAAGTGCTCACACATGTCTCCCATTCAAATGTGAACCAGGGTGGACCCAGCTTAGCAAAAGGGACAATTCAGGCTTGCTACCACAAGACCAGCTCTCACTTCCATCCTACGGGACATCTTAACAATGGCTTCTCCATGTGAACCAGAAAATGGTTTGTTCAGATAAAGGGGAGATTCTCTTGTCTTTTTCAAGCAGTGTTATGCAGCATAGAGTTAGGTTCTGTTTAAGAGGCCTAGAATGATAGAATATTAGAGGAGAGGGAGCTTGTAGGCCTTCTAGCCTAACTCCCTGCTCAGGACAGGAAACAGTGACTACCACATGATTCTTGCCTATAGACAATACTGTAACTGAGCTATCTGGATCAGTGGTCTGAGTATAAGGCAGTTTCATATGTTCCCAGGTAGGCTCATAAGCCTTCACTGCCTGAAAGAAAACAAATCCAAACCATCAGGGGGAAATATCAGCCAACATTAAAAGAAATAAATTTCAATTTAAAAGGATGCTTCTACTATGAAAAGGATAACAGGTCAGACACTCAATAAGGCCCATTAGAAACTCTAACCTTCCTGTTTTAACACTCTTTGTTTTAACACTGTTATCCTTTAACACGCAGGATACTGCTGTGGCATCTTGAACATTTCTGGATTAAATTAGGGATGGAAACTTTGGAACGGATAATAAAGGTGGCAGGATGGCTGCTTTTCCTTGTCGGGTGGTTTCAAGAAGCAGACAGGTTTATGTAGAAGCTGAAAGTGCAAAGCCACAGAAAAGCCATGGAATGTATTGCTGGCTGAATAACCCGGTCCCTAAAAACTTGATGAAATTCCAGATGAAAGCCCAGAAGCCAGAGGAGAGCGGTGTTTCAGCCCCCTGAAATTGCACCTGGTTGCTTCCTGTGATGACTGCAACATCCAGCGATGACTTGTGTGTAAAGGGGCCCTTACAGATCTATCATCACACCAACTGGCTCCTCCCTCTCTGCCCTTGGATAATGAAAAGACCAGGGAGGAAGCCAATCAACACTCAGTTAAGCAACAGAACATCTACCTGTTATCACTCAGCAACTTACCTGAAGCACCTGGTCCTCCCTCTCTGCCCCTGGGCAGTGTAAAGACCAGGTGGAAGCGGGGAGAGGGAGGGGGAGAGGGAGGCAGGGAGGGAGGGCGAGCAGGAAAGGGAGCCAGGCAAAGGACAACCAGCAGCCAGATGAATGATATGGGGTGAAAGGGGACAGGAACTGCCCACATTACCTAATGTTTACTAAATTACCTAAAATTACAAATTAATGTTTGTTTAGGTGGTGGGTTTTTTTGCTTGTGGCAGGGAGAGAGAGATGTATGTCCAGAAGACTGTGTGTGTGTGTGTGTGTGTGTGTGTGTGTGTGACTACAGCCCGAACATAAATCTAGGTTATTGTTTCACGTAAGCTACCTTGGGGATCCATCTGGACTGAAAAGCAGAGTAGAAATCAAAGGAATAAAATAAGGATGTTTCTGTCACCAATGCACCACTCCGAATACCTTGCCTTTCAACTGAGTCATGTCATACATTCAGCCCCCAGTCATCAAGGGCTGGTTCACAGATGCCCGTTCACCCCTTGAGGACCACAATATCCAAAAGACAACTTGTGCACGGGAGTGCAACATCACAGATCTAACAATCACAGTTATCAAGTTCACACATCCAGAGGCCAGGGTGTAGGAATCAAATGCATGTGTGAATGAGGCTTACGGCGTGCATTGAGGAGGTTGGGACAAACGAGTTGTTTGTGGAGGCAGCAAAGATGCGGATCTGTCAGCATGACAGCTCACTTTGAAAAGGGAGCCACTGTGGAAAACCATGCAGTATTTCAGACTGGCCAAAAGACTAACCATCAACACTTCTGTGCATTTGAAATGTTCCCATCAACAGTGTCAAAAACCTTTGACAACATTCTAAGTCTCCTTAGAAACATTTCACCGATGCACGGCAAGGAAAACAATAACGCTGACACAAAGTCCTGATGGTCTCTTGTTAAATCCAAGGGATTTAACAATATAGCTAGAGATGCCAGTGATGCCCAAGGAAGCATTTAGGATGGAGGTGTTTATTTTATTGTGCCGATTTTGGAAGGCTGGAGAGATGCTCAGACCTGCCTCAGGCAGTCTTCAAAGGAGCTACCTTTAGCTCCAGTCATTTAAGCAGAATTAGCTGCCAAGTATAAGGACGAAGTCCTGTTAATGAAACACAGAGCACTAGCGTGCCATTCTCCACTGCTCTTTTAAAACAAGACTTTCAACAGAAAAGTTCAGCCGGGGGAGAGAGAAAAAATACTTTCCCCCCTTATCAGTGCCCCCTGGGTCTACAAAGCACCAGAGTCACTGGATCTGTGATTTGCAGGCTACTCAGACACAGTTGGGGGAATGAACCTACAGTTTTATAAACTATTTATTAGCCCCATCCTGGTGAGCTACATCAATATGGCCATCGCTGAAGCAAAGCAGAGGCTATAATAATACCATCCATCCAAAAACAAGCTTCATAAAGAACAGATGGAGCCTCAAGCTCTGCCTGGGATGGGGACTGCACCTTGACAGCTTAAAGGGCCTCTCAATCTTTAAGATAGACCATTAAATACTCATGTGCTTTTTGGTTCATAGAAGTCCAAAACAAAATGCAGGGAGGAACACGCCACCTTCCTTTCCCAAGTAAGGCCAACTCCAGGGAGCTCCTCTCTGCAATAGCACACTGCACATGTCCTTAATCTCAGAGGCTATTGTTAGGGCTTCTCAGTTATTTCAACCCCAAACTGCCTGAAAGATCCAGTGGCTGTTGTAGTTGCAGGCTTTTCCAGCAGCTGTAGCTGGAACTCCTCAAGGAGATTTTGCAATGCAATGCACATCCCTTTCATCTTTCCACAGACTACACAGATCCTGCCCTGCGACTAAATCATTGGGAAGTGAATGCTGGTTAGCTTCAGGATTGCTGTAATTGTTTTCTTTATTACATTTGTAATGTGACCAGTTGGGGCCGCATTATTAATTGCACTTTAGTTCTCTTTGGTGATTATCACTCTTCCAAATATAGGAACATATGGGTTTTTATGACAAGTCTTTATTTCGGGCTATGACCAGCACAACAGCAAAATAGACAAGAAACAGTTAAGATAATCTACTCCAACAAAGTAATAGGGGATCTCTATAAAATTACCTAAAACACCTAAAACATAATACAGTGAGTAGAATAAGCTAAAAATGAAGACTATGGACAAAAACTATACAAAATTAATCAACACTAGAGTCAGAGTGATACTGAGTATAAAGGTGGCAAGATATCAAAATTATGTGCCTGATACAGAATGGTGTTAACTCTCATACCATTTTGTGTTCTTTCCTACTGTATGTATGACAAAATCATATCCAACCAGTGGACGCAACATACATACATACAGGAGTTAAAATGTTTAGTTTTTATTAAACTCATTGAATTTTGCTAACTATTAGGCAAAACATGGCTACATTGTAGGATCTAAAGCAGGCCTGCTCAACTTAGGCCCCCCAGCTGTTTTTGGACTACAACTCCCATAATTCCCAGCCACTGTAGCCAATAGCCAGGGATTATGGGAGTTGTAGGCTAACATCTGCAGGAGGGCCGAAGTTGAGCAGGCCTGATCTAAAGTCATTCTGATCCGTCAAAAGGAGGGTTTTTATGTATTTGTCCCAGCTCTTATAAATGTTTGAATGTATATAGAATGTGTTGAAAATGTAGATATGCCACAGAGTCTATGTATTGTATAAAAATAGAATACTCATATTGGTCCATCTCAGTATTGCCCAACACTGACCGGCAGCAGCTCTCAAAGTTTCAGGCAGGAGACTTCCCCAGCCCCACCTGGAGATGCTGCCAGGGAGTGAACCTGCAAAGCAGATGCTCCACAGAGCTGAGCTATGACCCCATCCCCTAAGGGGAATGTCTTACAGCAGACATTGGTCATATCTAGTCACCCATCCAAATGGAAACCAATGGAAACCCTGCTTAGCAAAGGGGACCATTCATGCTCGCTGCTGCAGGAGCCACTCTCCATCTGCTCTATGCTGGAATGTCCCTTGTTCCCTTAAACAATTCCTCCCTTTGTTCTTTGTTGCTTCTTATGCTTGGAGTCCCAGAACACCTATGTTTCCACCATGGCTCACTCGCTCTTCCCCCACCTGTCTCTCATTCTCCCTCTGCCCCCATCCTTTCTCATGAGATCTTTGCCTTAGCTCCTAAATTCTCTTCCCATACTAATATTACACCTAAATGCAGCAGCTAACTACACCAGCTGTACTCATCCCTTACTGCACTCCCCTCTCCCTCCAACACCCCACTGTTTCTTCTCTACCTTGGTCCGATGTCAGCAAATGAGAGCTTTCCCCCCAGGGTAAACAGCAACCAGAGACGAGAAAGATCCAGGCCACCACGAGGGAAAGGTTTAAAGTTTAAAGCCCGCAACACCACAGCCAAACCTGCCCATAATTTATGAGGGAAAGAAGCACGGAAACATCAGCTGTGCATGTCTCATAAATTCCGTTTGCCATTAAATGATCTTGTAATGTCAGCACGTCTGCATGAGCCCTTGGATAATCGCGTGCTCGGTGGACTAATCGTTCTGAAGAAGTGCTGGGATCTTTCCCCCTCCCCAATCCTTGCTCTACATTGTATAATCCTGTGTGTTATGTATAGGTTGAGGCGGAGAGACAATATCTCTGGAATGGCATGTTACCCCCTCTTGTTCCTTGCGTTAAGAAGGAGGCAGGTCAATATACGGCTGGTTACGTTGATTAATATTTTCAGACAGTTTTCCCTTGAACTGGCTCTTACACACATCTTAATAAACTGCACCACAAACCGCCCAGCATTTCTACCTCGCTGCATCTGCTATGCTGAGATAATATGTAGACTTGAAAAAAAGTGACACCCTGTGAATGAGCTGTGGAGTGTTACATAAAGATGACAAATCTTGCTCAGTGGCCACCTGTTCCTTCTCATTCGGGGAAAGTAACACCGCAGAAAATGCTCTAGCTATGGGACAAGAGCACCAAATGGGACTGTTCCCAGAGTCAGGCACCTGTTAGCATTTGTCTAGAAGGCTGTTGGGAAGCAGGGGCACCACTGCACTGGGAAGGGGACAGTTTTTAACTGATTAAGAAGGATGAGAAGAACAGACAGGCACCAGGATGCAGGGGAAGTCAGCAGAATATGCCTCATGGGCACCCAGGAGGGTGGGACGTCAAAGGAGTCCCAAATAAGATCATAGGAAGCGGCTTTGTACTGAGTCAGACCCTTAGTCCATCTAGCTCAGTACTTACTGGCTCTCCAGGGTTTCCGGCCGGAGTCTTTGCCAGCCCTACCTGAATATGCTGTCAAGTAATCGAACCTGGGACCTTCTGCATGCAAGCAGATGCTCTACCACTGAGTTATGGTCCCATTCCCCAGCTAAATAAGTGTAGATCTGTCTTCCTGAGAGACCCCCTTCCTTTTGTCCTCTCACCCTTTGCCATATCCTTCCCTTTGTGTTTCTTTTTCATTGTTATCCTTTGCTGGTGTCCTCCTCCATGGGAGACAGCACTGGGGAGGTTCAGCCAGGGCATTTAAAAAAAAATGTACAGCCAGACACAAACCATGCAGTACCGAAAAAGGGTGAAGTTCTAATAAACAGACATTTGTGCAGCTCAAACATGCAAGTCATGCAAAAGTTGCATCATGTTAGATGATGACTTATAACAATGAGAAAAGTAAAATGAGTAGCATAGGCTCCTCTAAAGTCAGATCCCAATCAAGTGTATCTGTTTCTCCTCCCGCACCAAAGATGTTTCCCATTACTATTCCCCAATGAATCTTCACCAATGTATGTTACACTCATCTGCAGTGCTGCTGCTGTCAAATTCCCAGTTCTGAAGGTGTTTTCCCACTCTATGCAGACTTCAAAAAGTCAAGCAACATGACTCCAGATAACAAAGTATGTTTCCACAGACAATGCACAAGTGTGTGTTTTAGCAGCCCATGCTCTGTGCAAATTAGATTTGCACACCATTGCCCAGTTCCAGTTTTCCTTTTAAAAAGCTCTTGGTTCAAATGCACAATGGGTGGGCTCCGGATCGAGGAAGGACAGGGCAGCTTGCGCACAGGTCCACTTCACGGGTTATAACAGCAGCGCACAGAACCAGTGAATTGTACATAGAGCTGAAACATGGGGGGGCACTGCTGTGTGTGTGTCTGTGTGTGTAAATGGCACCTATGGAACCATTCAGTTGCTGCATTTTCATCCAAGATATGCAAACGCAGGATGAGCTTGTATTATGAACACTGGAAGTAAACAAGGCAAGGAAACTGACACCAGAAGTAAGCTCTTTTAGTGCCCAGTGCAGGACTTACATAGGGCACGGGCAGAATTCAGAGAAAGTTGAGCACACTTCTGATCCCACTGATAGGATCTAAGTACTTCACTTAAATTTCATTCTTTTCAATGGCATAATGTTGGGTTATTTCCAGCTACTACCTACCAGCCAGGTAAAACTAACTAACTAACTAACAAATTAATTAATTAACTAACTAACTAATCCCAGTATACATAAACGAAATCAGTTCATTTGGCTACTTTATCCTTGCAGCAGAAACAGATGAAGCTAGGGAAGTCATCTTAATTCTTTCCTCTTTGGTAATGCCAAGACAAGAGCATACTTCTTTACGCTGAAACTTTGAATGTGCATTCAGTACTGCACAATTATTGTGAAACCATGAAATAATTCACCAGTTTGGTTAGCACCCTCTAAAGTCAGGGATTCAGCTGATTGCTAAAGTGTGCGGGAGATACTCTTTTCCAGACAGTGTTCTAATAGGGAGGGGTCAGTTCATAACAGCAGTAAGAACTTCAAAGTTATGAAGCTCATGCATTTAGGCACATAACACACAAATACACTTGTGTATATTTAGATACAAAACCCAAAAGAGAGATGAAACATTCAAGTGTTGAATTTCTGAGTCTTACTAATGGAAAACAGTCCCTGGAGCAAAAAAAAATTGCATTCGGGCCACATCCTGATAACAGGGCAGCAATTTAACCATGTCTGCTCTAGGACAGAAGTACTAAATATACATGTGAGAAAGTAAGCTCCACAGGATGCAAGACAGCTTATTTTGGCTCAAGCATCTTTAGGATCAGGCTGGGAGATCTTGCCCCTTTAAAATGTAATTAATTATCAACCAAATCGCTACCCAAATCATTTTTCAATCGAACATGTTTAGGATCCAAAGATGTAAGATCTTTCCCCTTTAGAGCTTAATTATCCACCAAATCACTCATTCTTCCACCCTCAAGACATTGTCAGTCTTGAACCATGGATCTGTGTAACATCGGAGAGCTGAGTGGAATGTCACACATTTCAAGCAGCTGTCTAGAATACAACCACTATTCATGGGCTACACGTCCAAGGTCCTGAACCTTTCCAATTCGCAAAGAGCCACACTCAGCTTATAACAGAGATGAGAGACAGCACTGCCAATTCATGATGCAAGTCCACTCCTCAAACCAGCAAACTGTGAATGAAGTCTGTGCAACCTCCTTGACTCCCCCCATCGCCCGCCCTACCACCTCGCATTGGTGGGGGGTGGGAGGGGGAAAGCAAGCAATCAGTTTTAACCAGGAACAAAGGAAACTGGAACTCAGGTTTACCTGCCAAGGATCTTCCAACAAGGTTGAAGCGGGTGTTTTACATCCCTACCTCTGGACTTTCATGAAGTTCAAAATAAGCAAATGCCACTTACCTGTAAAGAGAGAACAGAGAGAGGGAGAGAAATTAAAGCAAAAGTTCACCCATTTTTCATACAACAGCATGAAGCACGTTTTGTAAAGCAACGGGGACTTTATAATGCATTTCCAGGTTCAAGGAAGCACAAAGAGAGGCTGGAGTTTTAAATATACATTGGTAAAGGTCAGTGTGAATGACATACGCCTGCAAAGGCCATCATGTGCACAGTGTGTTTCCTTATTTATTCCGCAGAAGCTCATTTAGCTGCATCCTTCACCCATCTCTGCTTCCTCTGAGAAGCAGGACCACAGGCCACTATTGCCTGCATTTCTTTGACCCAGATTAGATGTTGTGCACAGCCTCATGTCTAACTCCATGCCCTTATAACAGTGATCGTCACGATTTGTCGAGCTGGGGCTGCTCTGGCAAAACACCTTCAGTGCGAGAGCCATCTCCCACTGTGCTGACCTCTGCACACTGCTGTGCTTTTCTCAGTGCTGGGGAGACTCTTGAAGAGAGACGGAGCCCTCTCTTAAGAACTCTAGGGAGAAGGAAGGGCGGGGAAGGGTGGGGAAGGGCTACACTTCCCAGCACTCTGTGCATGCCTCCCAAGAGGGATGCCTCTCTGTTTCCCTTCAAGGAGTCCCACCAGCACACTGGGCACAGCATAGCATGGTGCGGTGGGGATGGCCGTCTCTGCATGGTGCCAGGGGGACTGTGGGGAGTATTCAGCTTTAGCCAAAGCTTCTCACAGGCCCAGTAAACCATTAGTCAGGGAGCCACACCTGAGAGTTGCCACTGGCACCTGGGCCTTACCATGAAGAATGCTGCCTTATAACATCTGGCAGAATTTAGCTGGGTTAGGATTAGGGTTCGGATCTCGTAGTATTATACACACACACACACACACACACACACACACACACACACACTTCCTGGCAGGAAGGAAGTCAAGGGAGTGTGTAATGCCATGAAGTCAGGACACGTGTCGGATCTATTCGAGACTGCAGAAATGGCAAATGGGGAGCTAAGCATGTAGCTGTCACTTTCAATGGCAACCAGAAACACATTTCTTAATTGAAGGAATATAAAGTATTTTGGACAGGAAATGTTGAACATGAAAGTGCTCAAGACATTAGGAATAACTACACCATTAGATGTTTTTTCTTCAAGCAAACAAAGCCAACGTATGAACAATAAAAACAGTACAACAAATAATTTTACAACAAATGAAAGCATCCATAATATATTCAAAACAAACTAAAATATGGGGGATCGAATTGAATCTCTGCACAGCCTCTTAAAAAACCACTCTGTAAGACTTAACCAATTAAAACATTATACAGGCTACACATAGCCAGAGAAAATTCTTTTTTAATAGTGGCAACACACACAGCAAGCACAATGTCCAGCCTAGTCCTTTCTGCCTCTATTCCCTTGCTCATTCCTAAGGCACAGGGCACATAACAGAACCGTCCTTCCCCCCACTCTCCACACCACTTCTAGGGCAAACAATATATGTTAAAGATGCAAAGAAGCTTTTGCATAAGTCAGTCATGTGTGTATATACATGCATTCTCTATCATTAAAAGCATATTTTCTTCTCAAAGTTTCTCTTGTTCTACACTGTAAATGACAGCAGTTTTAAATGCATGGGGACCCGGCGTGTAAATCAAGTGAGGAAAGTGCAAGAAGGAAGAGGAACGTTTGTGCTACAGTTTTGAAATTCTTCATGTGACATGGAAAGGGGAACATGCACATGCCCTCCAGTACTTCAGAGATGGAAATAAGAACAATTGTCTTGTGCACTTGTAAGCACCCACCCTTTTCACACCAAGGATCAGACATCCCCAGACATACCAGCACAGATAATGTGTCTGCTCATCACCATAGTACATTTCTGCCAGGCACAAGCTATGTTTAGAAATCTGAGAATCCCACCTTTTTAACATTGTGAAGAAGCCAGTATGCACTAGAAGTTCAGAAACAGGGAGGCAAATCAAAAGAAGCCCTGATGCATTTTGTTATCCCATGGCTCATTGATTCTAAATTCTTTCCAGGATTCTGCTTCTGAAAGACCCGATCCTTGGTTTTCCACATTTAGGATTAACAGCTTCAGGATGAGAATGTCATCATACCAAAAGCACAGCAGCTGGCCAATCACACCTATTTTTTGCTTCAATTTCAGGGGTTTGCAAAGAGCAATAGAAACATTTACCCTTTCTTGATATTTATTTTTCTCATAAATTTACAAAAGAAAACAAACTACACAAAACAACAGAAAAAGTTGAGCTCAGAAAGAATGAAACGTAAAGTGTCTTTGTTTGGGGTTATTACTTCACTTTTAACCCTCAGTATTTCCTTCATATTTAGATATGTTTTAATTATAAAACAAAAAGCATTTATTTTATTTTCAGCCTCTCAGGTTATGTATATACAGATTTTTTTTTTTTGTACTGGTAACATCTAAAAAGGGGAACCAACATTCCAAAAGGATGGGCTTATATGAGCAAATGCTTTTAACTGGAAGGAGAGCTTGCCCCAGATCAGCAACTCCCAAATTTTGTCAAACCAACATTTAATTTTGCGACAGTTCCTCCTTTTCCTCTCCTTGGCAATTGCAACCTGTTCTCCTAATAATTCGGTGGTTGCATCCCATTTATGGAATAGCCTCCCCAGTGAGGTTTACCTGGCTTCATCACTTTGTTCTTTTAGGCACCAGGAACAGACCTTCTTGTTAACCCAGGCCTTTTAAATCCTGTTTTTCAGATTTGATCTGATTCTTAACTCATTTTAAAATGAGTTTTAAATCTACTTTGTATTGTATTTTGTATTTTCTTTTCACTTTTTTTGTTTGTTATGATTTACAGTATGTATTTGTATTGTATGTTTTAACCCTCTGTTGTGAGCCTCCCAGAGAACAATTTGTTATGGGGCGGCTAACAAATAAAGTTTATTAATTATTAATTATTATTAACAATAAATGCACAATCAATTTGCAACATCCAATTATCATTTTACCAATATGCTAGCAAGCTTTGGTCTGTAGCTCTTGACAAATTTTCAGTGCAGCAAAGTCTAACTATGGACAGTATTAGGAACAGAGGAAGTTACCTTATATACCAAGTCAAACCATTGCTCAGTGTTGTCGGCACTGACTGACACAGCTGTCCAAGGTTTCAGGCAGGAGTTGCGGGAGTGTCTCCAAGCCCCACTTGGAGATGAAGCTGGGAACTTCCCCATGCAAAGCAGATGCTCTATCATTGAGCTATGGTTCGATCCTCAAGAGGTGGAGTTGAAACAACACTGGCAGCAGCCAGGAAGCATTATTCCCCTGTAGATATCCATCCAGACATGCACCTAGATAATTTTGGAGCCTGGACCTAAAGGCCTTTGGAGCCTCACACCCTCACGCCGGAACCCCTCCTGCAAGTTAAGCATAACCTCCTACACACACACTGTGACAGACACAGTATTTCTAACATGCAGGTTCTTGAGGCAACAGAAACTGAACTCACAAGAATATAAGAATATAGATCAGGTCTATTTATGCAAATATGCATTAGCAAAAACATTTCAACACAAACTTAACATATTCCCATCTCACATATTCATATCCCATATCCCAGAAGTCCAGGGGTAAGAGCACCTCTGTACCCATCCATACAACTTTTTGCCGTACTGAAATCTGCTTAACTAGTGAGTAACAACATGATTACTGCCACTGGGCTATAAGCAATGCCTTGTGTAGCTATGGGTGAATTTCTGGCCACTTCTGTTAATCATGGGGAATTCCACCAGCAGGCTCATCAAATATTAAGAAGGACTGGTACACGATTCCTACACAACACTATGTGTTTTAAATTATATAAAAGCTACTGGGATGATATGGACAAGGAGGTTATTAAAATATACACTTAAACCAATTGGGGCAGGGGATGGGCAACAAGAAAGAAGCAGGGAGATGACAACAGGGAACGAATGAAAAGATTAAAGGCCCACTGCGGAATGGCCCCAAATCTCATCTGATTCCACAGCTATGCAATTCAGATGCCGAGGAGACCGAAAATACTAAAAAGAAAATAAAAAAGAATAATTGCAATGAATCAATGAGAAACCTGCATTTTATTGTTACAAGTGGATGTATTTTAAAGTGATTCTTGAGATACATTGAATGGAATAGAAGCCATTATAGGTTTTTTTTGGTCATGCTAACTATAATTTTATGTTTGCTTGACGATCCTGCTTTAGCACTTCCAAAGCCATTTAACATGTGTTGCGTACCAAATATTGCCTAGACATCCAGGGAATAATCACCGACAGCACTAAACCCCAGTTATTAATTGCAATTTCCTGTATGGAAACCTTAATTTTATAATTAATATTTGCTCAGACACTTCCTTGTTTAATCAGTGTGCAGTCACAAATCAGCTTAAAACTTCCTGGCCTGTGAAGAAATCTTAAAGAGTCATCTGGTTAAAGGAACTCTATTGGTGGCAGCTGCAACATGTCAGGTGGGGGCAGACACCCACAGAGAGAAGGAAGGGCACTCATTGGTCAACCAGGGTGGCAGAGATGCTGGTGGTGGTGAGGAGGGGGAGGGGGAGGAGGAGGGGGGGGGGATCGGCCAAATTCAGGTGGCAAGGAGATGTTAACAAGCTGATAGTGGATCCAAAGTTGCACAGTTGCAGGAACTACATAGTCAGCAAGGATGGCAGCACCCGGACAGATCCAAATGCTGCTAGAGCCACCATATACCCATGCCAGCTGTTACTTCATAACCTTGGGTCCGCAGAGGCCATTGCACTGAGGATGATGGGAGCTGTAGTCCAACAACATCTGGGGATAGGGGTGTGCAGAACTGGTTTGACTGGTTCGGATTCGAACCAGACCAGACCTCAAAAAAAAGGGGTGCCGGTCTGAGTTCAAGCCAAACTGCCCCTGGTTTCAATGCAGCCGGTTCGGCAGCTTGAGGGGGCATGCTTGTAAAGGGGAATCTGGTGAGGATTCCCATTTACAAGCAGAGTGGGGAAGCCCTGCCTACCTTTAAAAAAATCCGAATAGGGGTGGTGAGAGGGTACCTCATACTTGGAAGTGGTGGCACAGCACGGCTCCTCTGAACTCCGCATGTGTGGAGGCCAGAACCGGGCCTGGTCCAGCGAGTTTGGAAGAGCCATGCCGCCACCTCCGACCTCAAGATGCTCTCTTACCACCCCTATTAGGATGTTTCAAAGGTAGGCAGGGCTCTCTCTCCTTTTGCTTGTAAAGTGGAATCTTTGCCAGATTCTCCTTTACAAGCACCTCCCCCACCCCCAGGAGCTGAATCCAACCAGTTCCAAACCACTTTGGCCCAGTTCAACCCTCGGACCAAACCAGGGGCCGGTTCAACTCGAACTGGCTCGTGGTCCGGCCATCTGGTTAGAGTTTGGGTCAAATTCAAACTGAACTGCTGGAATCGGTTCCGTGCACACCCCTGCCTGGGGACCAATGTTGAGAACCCCTGCCCTAAATGGAACTGACTGATAATACCCATCATTGCACATTACTAATATTTTATTGCATGTTTAATAAAAACATACATCAATTTCCCACTCATCTGCATAACATATTGAAACAATGTGCAACATTAGGATTCAGTTCATTTAAGTTACAAAAATGAATTGACTGTCTGGTTTTTACAGAGAGTAATTTAATTACATAATTTAATTTCTAAATTGAAGCATATTTCCATGTTTTATCTAACTATGCTTTCATAGCTAGAATCTTTGTTGAATGTTTTGCTTAAACAATACTAGCATAAGTTTGCATATCCTGTATGATGCCGTCTCCTAGACCTTAGGATTTATATAATGCACCCACTGCTATACATCAGAATACCCCATGCCAGGTGGGCAAAAAAGTCACTTTTTAAAGTGATGGCTCCCATATTTAGCAGGGTGAGAGCAACTGTCCCTATTCAATCCAGAGCATAGTATCCCAAAGGATGTTGCTGGTATCTCTCTTGAGTTGTTTTTGTTGTTTTTTTAAGACTGTAAGCAATTTGGGGCAGGTAGTTATTTATTCTTTATCCCTATGTAAACTTCTTTGAGAACTTCTTTGTTGAAAACCAGTAAATAAAGAAACATGCAACCCATTTCTCTATAAACTTTTTCTTCCAATATTGTTTATAATTCTTCATTGCATTGTTTACTATATATGGAGTAAATGACCACTTAGAAATCACCAAAACCATTTGCTCTCATATGCAGATTTAAGCAAAAACATCAATGTTGTCTAAGACACACATCTCTCTCTCTCTCTCTCTCTCTCTCTCTGCGTGTGTGTGTGTGTGTGTGTGTGTGTGTGTGTGTGTGTTGCAGAAACTTGCAAAAACGGATTCTCTTAGCAAGGCATAATGGCTTTCCTTCATTGTATAATAGAGAGCTAACCAACAAAAACTGCACTTTCCTTCTCTGGCTATTCCAAGCTCCAAGTCTTAGCAAATACCCAGGAAAGACGTGTGCTAAAACTTTGACAAAAATTGGAAAATAAAATCCCTACCAGCTTCCTCGTAATCCTCTAAGAAACCATGATTAAGAAATGTTTGAAGCAAGGAAAGCTCATTTGGTACAGAGAGAGGAAGAGAGAGGAAATGATTGCCTATGCAGAGAGAGTGGCTGATACTCCTCAATAGCATGTTGACATTATCGGTTGAAACTGCAGAAAACCTTTTGGATTCTTCCGTCCTTCCCGAGGAAAACTCTTCAACATGAAGAGTATTTGCTAGTGGGATTTTAATCCCCTTGGTCTTGTTAAATGTTTAATTCCTGGCATCCCCTCCTCAATATTTGTGTATGAGATGAGACATGCTTAACACTCAGCGGTAACCCGAGTGCTTCTAATGACATCTTGGCTCTTTTCCCAGCCCTTTCCAAGAGTGTGTGAACCCCAACTCTTTCCCCCAGCACTTTTATTGCTGGGAGTTCGGATTGTTGACTGATACACTGTTCGGATGGTTGCCTGGTTGCCTGTGTGGCCCCATTGAGTCTTGTGGGGGTGCAAGGGGAGTGTGGCACCCCTCCTTTGGGACTTCTGTCTTCCCCTGAAGGGAGCAGGGGTGAGGTGGTTCCAGGCCTGTTGAGTCCCGGTGGGGTTGAGTAGCCAAGGCTGTGAGAGCTGCAGGTAACAGCTCCGGTGGGGATGGCATTTTGGGAGATGAAGGAAGCAGGAAGTGAGACTAGGGAAGGGGTGAGACTTTACTAGAGCATTTAAAGCCAAGACCGCCAGTGATGAGGTCTGCTCTTGAGTGTGGGAGCCAGAGTTCTCCTGAGGAGGGAACTGGCCGGATATAGCAAGCCACAAGGAGGACTAAGGTGATGAAGTAACCTCCTCCCCTGGTTTATTCTGAGGCTGACCTTGGCTGTTCCTACCCAAGATTTTGTAGTCAAAAAGGGCCAGGAACACACCTCCTCCCCCTTAGAGTGTGACATACTCAAAGCTGCAATGTATGACCTCAGATTTGGGAACTGACGTTCTTTGGCTATGTGCACACACATACAAACCCCCAGAAATATTGCAGAAGAGAGTGGGAAAGACTTCTGTTTTTATTGCTTTTCTGTTCAACATGAAAGAGATGATGTCTCAGCTCACACTACAGGTTTCTCTCTTACCTTCCCTTTCTCTAGCCCCAAAGCACCTCAAAATCTCATAGATTCCAACAGATGAGATGCCTGCATCCTACTTCAGACATCAGTTCTGCCTGTTGCCTTTCATATCAAGATCTCCAAGCACTTTACAAAGTCATATTGAATTCTGCAGCATCCTTTCAGGCTAGGAAGCCACTATAACCATCATTTGGAATAATTGATGTTCTAGCTAGGGGTTCTCTCCCTCTTTCAAAGAAAAGGAATGACAACTTGCATATAGGTTCTAAAATTACCAAGTAATCTAGAGCATTACTGCTTCAGAAACAAACAAAACAAGTAATGCAGGGGTATAAAAAAATTTGTTCTGGATTATTTCAAATGCTGCAAAATTTAGATGGGTTAATATCTAGGATAGGGGGTTATTTTGGTCTGGTGATAAGAAATGATTTTTTTTTTGTTGCATTTAAATTCAAAAATATTAGACAAACTCACCAGTCCACAGGAATAAGTAATAGGGCAAAGGATGGCGGTGTGTGTCACCCCACCCCACCCCGCGCCATCAATCTTGCTTGTGTGGGTGTCTAAGCAGAAATGTTTCTCCTGCTAATTGGGAAAAGAGACACTAAGCAAAGTGGTATCAATCTTATATCTAGCGGCAGGAGAGCAACTGTCCTTATTCAACCCCCAGCACAGCATCCCTCCAGTGACTTCTGCAGGTGTTTACCTTGTGTCATCATTGAATTATTATTCCTCATCTACGTAAACCGCTTTGAGAACTTTTTCATTGAAAAGTGGTATTAAATAATAATGAAATGTGATAGCTAGCTGAATATAAAGGGTGCTTTTAAAATATGCATAATATTTTGGTTTCTAAAGCAGAAGGAGATGAAGAAGAAAAATATGGTTTCACACAGAACCCTGGCTGATCATTCCCTGATAAATCCAAAGGCAGACGAGAGGTACTATCAGCCCCAAAGACATCAGAACATTACGCCAGGTAGGGGAAATGCACACTGCCTGAACTCTGATGGCAGCTGAGATAAAGTACGGTTCATTCTCTAATGTGTTGGATTGCACAGACAGTTCTAATAAGATCAGGAGATATGAGAAGGCACTCAACTGTGTCCTGGCAAGGCCATGACAAAGTGTTAATAAAGGAACCTCATGGACATATCACTTAGCAATATTGTATTTCTCACCTTTGCTATTATGCAGTGGCCTGGATGACAAAAATATCACAAACCCACTCATCCCCCCAGCCCTTCTCACTGCAACTTTTCACGAGCTAATCAGCAAAGGTCCAGTAAAGAACTAAAGCATCCTCTTCCCAATTGTCACTAGTCTGCGATCTTGCAACAGGAATGTACTGAAAGAAGAGGCAGGCCTCCACAACTTGTGACCCACTAAGCTTTATGTACCATGTGACGTGGCCTGGTAGAGGCTTTATAAACCCAGGGGTTTTGAGAATCCTGATTTAAAAGCATGTTATTCACTGAATGAATGAATGAATGAATGAATGAATGAATGAATGGGGATCTCTGCTTGTAAGACCAGATGAATATCGAAGATCAAAGCAATCAGTAAAGCCATGGAGGAGGAGAAAAACCATAATCTGAGGGATAAGCAGGGCCATAGGAACATCAGACGTTTCCTTATGCTGAGTTAGCACTTTGGTCCATCTAGCTCAGTATTGTCTACAATTATTATTATTATTATTATTAAATTTGTATCCCGCTCTTCCTCCAAGGAGCCCAGAGTGGTGTACTACATACTTAAGTTTCTCTTTCAAAACAACCCTGTGAAGTAGGTTAGGCTGAGAGAGAGGTGACTGGCCCAGAGTCATCCAGCTAGTATAATGGCTGAACGGGGATTTGAACTCAGGTCTCCCCGGTCCTAGTCCAGCACTCTAACCACTACACCACGCTGGCTTCATGGTGTACAATGACTGGCAGCAGCTCTCCAAGGATTCAGGCAGGAGTCTTACCAGCCCTACCTAGAGATGCAGCCAGGACTTGAACCTGGGACCATCTTCATGCAAAGCAGATGCTCTACCACTGAGCTACAGCCCCATCCCAGAGAGGCCAGCCTTGGCTGCCCTTAAGGAAAACCAGGCTGAAACCTGCAGGGAGGAGGTCAATGCCAAGTTTGCACTGCAGGGAGAGGCAACCTGATGCTTCTGCACCCACCAGGATAAGCCTCCTTTTAGGAACAGCTAAGGATGGCTGCAAAGACAATGAGCCAGGCCAACAAGGGAAGATGAGATTCATCTGGAATGAAAAATCTGTGCATTGCTATGGACTAAACATGCAGTGAAGCAGTCTTGCTGCATTGCACTGCTTTCTCCAGAGTATTCTTATGCAGGCACTGGGGCCACGCTGGGGTAACAAACCTTTCACATTTCTGCAAGGTAACACCCTCCCCCCAATTTACAGGCAGGAAAATGAAATTCATCACGAATCCTGGTCCTCAAAGTACCCCGAGCCTCTGCAGGCATCCAGTTAGGAAGCATGCAACCAACACTTCCTTAAGTGCCAGTTCAATAGTTTTGCCATAATACCCTCCGCGTGATGCATCACCTATCCATGTCACTTCCCCTTTCTCTCTCTGCCTGTGTTTTCCCAGCTGCAAAGCACATAGCATGCCAGCTCCCTAACAGGGCTATTGAGAAGCTTAATGATTGACTGATGCTTTAAAAGTATTTTGGATGAAAGGTGTTATGTAGGTACAATGAATTATTGTTTGGCATGAACAGCTTTCACATGTGCGCGGTGCTGGGAATCTGAGCTGTCTGTCCCTCAACACAACTGTCAGCTCCGGGCTGATTGCAAAATCTTTATTATTAGCAACAAGGTAAGAAGCGAAGAGAATGCAGCTTGATTTGGAGCTCTGGCTGCTGGGAAAGTGATGAGGGTGGGGGGCACTAACATCTTTTAAACCAGTAATCAGAGCAAATTTTCTGTGGAAATCACCAAGTACAAATGAATAACATAAGCCACAGGATCTGTTTTTAGAGTTAAAAAAATCCAGCTTTGAAGTCTATTTCTCTGGCAGTTCATTATGTCTCACGCTTTTAAAAACTACTTTCTTCTTTACTAGCACAGTTTTGTATGGTTTCCCCCACTGCTCTTCACAGACATCTCCCATTCCTGCATATTACCTTTCTTACGGTACTTATATCCAGGAGATTTGCTGTGCACTTTATAATGTTTCCTGTTTAAAAAGTATCTGACAGCAGTTCCTTTCTTACAATCCTAAGGGAAATATCTTTGGCCATGATCATGTGACAGGTAGATTTAGAGTTGCTCTTAATCAACAGCTTGAGGACCATTTACCAAGATAGGGGTCAGACACAACTCACCGGTGATTTGAATTTGGGCTGCTTAGTTATTTCCAATGATGAGGATGATCACATCTGCAGCTTGCTGGTGGACAGCCTTTCTAGAAGTAGCAGAATGGACTTTTCAAGCTGAAGATGTGATAGAGACAGAACTTTGAAGAGGCAGAACTTGCAATTTAAACCCCCCCTGGGGCATGATCCACAGAGAGCTTCTCTTACCCAGGCCCCATTGAAGTGAATCTAAGTAACACAAGAGCACAGCTGTGCTTATAACTCTTGTTCTTTCCATTCATTCATTCATTCATTCATTCAATTTATATACTGCCCTTCCTAAAGTGGCTCAGGGTGGTTTACATCAAAACCAGAAACACATAATAAAACAATTAAAATATGTTTTTAAAACATTTAAACCAGATTAAAATTAATATTAAAACAAGATATCATTATCCAGGCTAAAAAGATGAGACTTTAAGGCTCTTCTGAAGGCCTCCAAGGAAGATAGTCCTCTTATGTCCATGGGAAGCACGTTCCACAATCCAAGGGTAACAACTGAGAAGGCCCAATCCCAGTTTGCCACCAGATGAACTGGTGGCACCCAAAGACGGGAAACCCCCCCCACCCAATTATCTGAAAGAGCAGTGGGGATCTTGTAGACAAAGACGTTCTCTCAGGTAACCCAGACCTAAGTCATTCAGGGCTTTAAAGGTAATAACCAGCACTTTGTACTTTGCCTGGAAACATATTGACAGCCTGCACTACAGTTTAAGAGGCATAATGTGGGTTTTAGTGAGTTTGCACAGGAAACGTTTCCAACTGATCTCAGCCTTGGTGTATTAATTAGCTTACAAGTTGCTAGCACATTAGAACTGGAAGCATCCTCCAATGATATTAGTATTTTCTCAAAAAGCTCTCTGAGAATTTCCAAATTTCCATGTATTTCATGATTGAGATATTTGCCCTCTGTGCTCAGGCTAGACTGGGTTCTGAGTAGCCACATGGTGGAATAGAAGATATTTCAGATACTGATGGTTTGGAAGGAAGAAAAGAAGAATGGGGAAAATTGTATGGAACCAGGGAGGAAGGGAAAGGCTGAGGATGTACAGGGTGCAAGAATAAAAGGGGTGTGATGTGGGTCTCAGCTGTGGAAGGCAATGAAGGATATCCAATGCCTTAAACAACAGCTCCAAATGACTAGCCCCAAAACCTTTAAGCAGCCCCACAGGGCACTTTCCAGCTTAGCTGCTCAACAGCAGTAAAATGCTTCTGTTTGGGCAAATCGCATTCAAAACGTAAACAGCAGGGGGAGCAGTCTCATGAAAACTAACAGCCCAAAAAAACCAGCAGCTTCTTTATGCCGGATATACAATGTCATAGCACTATATTGCAGTGATTAAATTTGAAACAAGGCATTGGAAATATGAACGGCACCCTGCTGTCAGTGTAGGGACTGCAGTGTCACAAGACAGGAAGTGTGGAAGCACACTTCAGAGATTCGTTGTGACCCCGTTGCAGGGTGTAATCTGGAAAGCTCTCAGTAGAAAGAACAAAGTATTTCAAACAAAATGCTTAAAAAGGAAGTAAATGTGTTTGGCATATATATCACATCTACTTCTAGAAAACATTTTTCCCCATGACTTCCTAACGGCAGAGACAGCTTGGCTGTTGATTACTTCTCAACTCCCATGGATCAGAAATCCAGATTATTGTGGACTAAAGACTGCGCCACTAAATGTCACTCATTAAGTTATGGAAATTCTTAGAAGAGGCCGAGAAATATTAGCATAACACATTAATTACCAGTGACAAGCTACCCAAGGGACACCAGAAATAGTTGTTCATAAGCATCTCTAATGCAATCCATAACAAACTCATTTCATTTACTGGGCAAACATTTTCTCTTGGTATGGCCAAGGGTCAATCAGCCAGACAGTTGTCAAGAGTCCTGGGCCATTCAGAAGTGGAATGAGTTAGAGAAGCAATTTTAGCCTTCCTTGAGGTCAAGCCTTGTTTGAAATATTGGTTGGTCGATGCCTTGGGAGTGCATTTCAACACCCAGTTCTGCCCTAACACAGATCTGCTTCCATCTTCAATGCGACAGCCCACAAGCAGTTTCCTCTAATTTCTTGCCACTGAGCTTTTGGCATTATATATGCTGATACAATACATGCTTCTTTTCCTCACAAGATGGCTAGCTTGCTCTGGGGTGTGTCTATGCAGTAATTCTGAAGGGAGATGAAAGCACATTCAGAGCATATCTAGCTTGGTAAGCCAATAAGCCCTTAGCCTTCACCACTCATCCATCCTCATTCAGCCCCATCAAAGGCATGAACCACGCATTGTGCATGGGCAAAGGCATGCTATAGGAATGGCAAGACTCCAAAAACTTGCAATCTGGATGGGTTCCAGCTTCATCACCCATGGCTACTAGCTTCCTTAGGTGCATGGGAGCATGCGAGGAAGCATCTGCAAAGGAGGATCTGGGTCACTGCTGCAGCTTTAACCACCATGAATGGTGCTGCCTCAGACATTCTGCTACCTTGAGTAATACAAAGTGTGACAAGAAGGGAATAGTCTCTGCCCATGTAGACATTTTCAAGACTTCATGCTGACTCACGACAGGAATGGAACTTGTACCAAGGGAGTATCCCCCTGAACGCCAGATACTGAGAAGCAACAAGAGAAGACCACTTGACATGCTCTATTTTATCAGATAAAATATATGCTTGTGCAAATTTAATCTGATGTATTAATTAATCGACCAAAACTCAGTAGATCAACTGACTAAAGTTCCTTTAATCAAGTGACAGCTCAAGTTCTTATCCATCTTTATTAAACAGCTATCTCAGAAGATAAGCAACCAATTTTTTCCCCCTGACTTGGTCCCTTGAGTGGCTGCCACATCAAACAGTTGTCACTGTATTTTAAGACCTGACATTACGCAGCAGGCAGTGAAAACTGGATACTCATTAGCTTCAGCAAAGAAGTAGGAGCAGCCACTATAAAAAGGTAGTGAAACAAATCTAACATTGGATATGTGTTATTTAGGGAGCTGTGAAGTTTTGATGATTTTCCTTCGCTGTTTGGTTCCCCCCTCCCCAAGCGCGGCCACCACCTCCTCCTTCTCCTCTCCCCACACTCTTTCTTCAGTTTCATTTTTACATCCTGGCACTTGGATGAAGCAGCAGCTCTTGAAAGGCCCATTTCAGGAAATTCAATTGATAATCCTCATTCTTTCCCACGTCTCTGTCACTTAATAGCAAGCACACAGAAGTTGAATATTTGATCTCAATCCATCCTGAGATTTCCCTTTGATCATCCTCTCAGCCTCTCTGCTGTTCTTCCAACAGAGGCATTTATATTAAATAAGCAAGTTAGATGAGAGAGAAAGAGCAATGGGATGGTTGAGGGGTCACTGTTCCGGTCCTAGGCCAAATAAAGGAACAATTTCACAAATCACCAGCTGTTCTTGGGAGAGGGGGAAAAACACATATTTCTTCCCAGCTGGCAGTTCTGAGACTTCCAAACATACTTTGTATTAACTTCATCATGAGATAAGTGTTCCATAGGTGTTTAAATAAAAACCCAACAAATTGTTCACAGCTGCAGTTTTAGTGGGCAACATGCATATTCGGAGCCAGTTCCCCCCTCCAATCCTGTACAGATGAAGCCCCAATACGTGACTAGAATGAAATGATGCTTGTGAGTCATAGCTACATACATTTTGCTTTCCCCACCCCTTCCAGGAAGAACATGACATTCAATGGCTGGTTGTCCAAGAACTAGATGCAAGGGAAGCACACTGGCTTCTGCAATCAGCCAGATAAATAAACGACCACTTCAAAGTTGCACCCCTTGTCTCCCAGGAAGACAGCGAGGAGTAAGCCTGGCCCAAACCATCAGCCAGAGATGGAGTAGGTGCATGGATCTTCTTGCTTCCCCCTCCTCATCTGGAATAACTCTAGTCCAGGTCGTTGTAGACCTGGAGAAAGGGAAGCATAGGTCTCTGGTCCCTCCCATTAAACAAGGGCTAAGGGATGCTGGGTCAATTGTGTCTACAGCAGCGATAGACAACCTTGTGGCTGAGGATGATTAAACTATGATAAATGTGATGGGAGTTGCAATTCATTTACAGCTGAAAAGCCAAGGTTGCCTGCCCTTGGTCTTTGAGATTCTTTTGTCTTTGTGGGGAGGAAGCAGCATTACTGCAATCTGTTGCAAGCTTGTTGAGGATCGTACAGCTTGAAAGGTAGAATATACATCTTTTAAATAAGCAGAATAAAATCAAACCGATGCAGTTTCAAAAGAAGTGTTACTAGGATTCAAATTTCCAAACCGCTTGATCTTTCCCTTCCTTCTTTCCAAGTACTGGGAGAACAGGTATAAAGGGACAAGGTCTGTGGTGCATTGACACCCCCCTTCCTACACATACACTCACATCAACAGAAGCCCTGTCCATCCCAATTCTTTCCCTGGCCCCTGCTGACACCTTTTGGATTTTCCCCTGTATCCATCAAGGACAACAACTTGCTTTTTCTTCTTTAAACTGAACATTGAGAGTTTCAGGATGGTGACATTTGCATCACATTCTATAGTTACCAGAAGCAAATTCAATATTTATTTTATTTATTTATTTGATTTTTATACCGCCCTTCCAAAATGGCTCAGGGCGGTTGATGCTGGGTGAGCATCAGTGCAGTGTAGTGGTTAGAGTGTTGGACCAGGAACAGGGAGACCTGAGTTCAAATCCACTCTGGAATGAGTAAAGCACAGAAGGCACCACACATCTTTACTATCATTCATGAAACTGTGCAAGATAAGACTCCAATGGTTTAAGCAAGTCTTGGGAAACGGAAAGCAGTTTCAAAGTTTGATCTTTAGTGATTCCTTTTAGCTTGATATGATCTACTGTTATTAGCTTTATGGTGTGTGTGTGTGTGTGTGTGTGTGTGTGTGTGTGTGTGTGTGTGTGTGTGTGTGTAAACATACTTTAATGATGGTCCTGGTTGACTTTTCTCAAGATGTTCTTAAAACTGGGTATCCTGCAGTTAAGGAGAGGAGAAGCAGAGGTGCTAGCTACAAAGAAGAATGAAAGGAGGAATGAGCAAGTGCTATTGATTATCTGGGCCATTATCCCTCAATAACAGGTAGGTAGATCCCTCCACAGCTTTAAGTTCTGCACATGGCACACTAGCACATACTACAGGCTGCTTTTATTTCATCAAAACATTCATTGTTAAGCAGCCATGCCTAGAAAAAATAATCTCTCCCCATCCCTTTCCTGGTATCATACCGTTTTCCCCCCTCTTCAGCAAGCAATGGAGTTTATTATTACCTCCACCGTGGAACCATCAGCGGCAGCTGGCTGCAATGCTAATGTGCTGCAATTCCACAGCTTGGCGTAATGGACATTGCAGCTTGAAAATTAACACTGCATCTGCTTCTCACCGCAGACGCCGGAGTGAGTGGGCTGTAATTTCATCTCCAATCCCCCAAATAATGTTTGTTGTCATGCTGTAATCTTGGCAATCAGGGTAGCAGCTGAACAGATCGTTTCATCTGAAATATTTGCTAAACACACGAAGACCTTGAAACCACACCTCAGCATGTGTGTATTGTGAATGGGGGCATCACAGACTTTACCAAATGAGATTGAGAATGAGATTCCACAAGGAAAGAAGGGGAGTGTCACTCACCAACTGATTAGAAATAGCAACATTTCCCACACTCTCCTTTATGCCTTCTACCAGCAGGACTATTTCAGCCCCTTTAGGTGCTGATTAGCGTGAACACAGCATCACTGTAAAAGCAATCTCTCTTTTCTGGAAATTAACTAAAATACATATGCTAGAATGTTTTCTAAGCAGAACTTAATAACCACAGAAGTCAATTGACTAAATCATCTCCACATTGATTAACTGGTGAATCTCATGCTAACCAGCCTATCACTTTCACACATCTAGCAGTAAACATCCTGAACCACCCCCAAAATTAAGCAACTTGGCACTGCTATTTCAGGAAGAGAGAGAGAGAGAGCATGTTTAACTCATGAAGTAGAGAAATGGTACAAGTTACCCAAGCAGGGTAGATCAACTAATCTGAAGCTCTATTTCCAGCTCTGCTATGGATATACTCTGTGGTCTTTGGAAAATCACTCCTGATTTGGGGGTGGGGAGGGTTTTTTTGAGGGGATGGGGGTTGGTTCACCCAACACTTCTGCAGACCTACAAACTGTAAGAATCAAGGGCTGAGATCCTGACTAACGAAGTGCTTGATTACTGTCTAGTGGGCCCCGCCGGCCTTAGTGGCTCAGCTCTGACGTTCCCTGGGTGGCCAAGGCCAGAGAGGCACCAGGTGGGGCAGCCGGTTGGGCAGAGCAATGAGCAGCCAGCTGAGACAATGGAGACAATGGGAACCAGGCTGGAGGGACTAGGGGGAAGGGTGTGGGAGAGCGAGGGAGGAGGCAGCAGTGGACAGAGGCACAGCTGAGGGGCGTATGGGTGAGAGCAGCCTGATATGGCAGAGCTAAGGTCCAATTAGCGGGGGCCTGGGATGCATCAGTTGTCAGGAGGCGAGGCATTTAAGGCAGGCTCAACCAGTGATGAGAGGCAGTTGGAGGGCGAGTGGTCGAGGCCTCTGGAGAGAAACTGATGACTTGGGTGAACCAAACCCCTCCCTTCAAAAACTCTGAGGCCCTGCCTGGGGGAGGTGAGAAGGAGAAGTAAACAAGATAACAGCCATGGAGGGACACGTAGAGAGACCAGCATCATGACAGTAACAACCAAAGTTGAGCTAGTGCAAGGAGATAGAATGGTTGTGCTAAAAAAGGACGATTCGTGGAATTGTGCTATAGTGTTCTTGCACAAATGTTTCCTTTAAAACACACAAGGTGTGCAGCAGATTGTACCACTGTTGCAGAAGCATGCTTGAGGTTATGCAACACTTGTCTGAAACACACGTTCCAGACCTCATGCAAGTAGCTAGCTCAACAGCTTTGCACTACTGCAATGCCCTTCTGCAAGCACTTAGGATCTCAGCCAAGGAAGGGAAATTTAGGCTAATCTCCCTACCATTGCGCAAGGTGCTAGCAGGTTAGAGCCAGAGAATCTGGCAGTGGGGCCAGGCCTCTTACTATACCACTGTAACAGTTTATGGGGGAGTGGGGACTGATTAATCACACCTTTGTTGCTTGATAGTGCCCCCCCCCCCCGAGAGTTACAAGGGAAAGTGCAGTCAGCCTAGGAAGAACCAGGGTACCTGGAGAGCCAGTAAGGTCCCTGCTGATCCATTAAGAACTCTCTCCTAGACCTGGCTCCCTAGTCTTGCCAACTTGTCCATGGGAAGAAGAGCTAAACAGAGTCCTGCCTTGCCTTGCCCTGCCCCCTTGCCTGCCCACCCTGACCCATTGGCCTGCCCTGACACATTTTCAGTCATACCATATGCCTCTGGTTTATGGATCTCTATTGGTCCACTTCAGAATATGATCATCTCCCCTGCCTTTGCCCAAGTCCTTTGCATTCCATTTTGAAAGATGCTTTTGCTCTGAGTACCTTTGCCTTCTGAATAAGAGGAGAGCTGGTCTTGTGGTAGCAAGCATGACTTGTCCCCGTAGCTAAGCAGGGTCTACCCTGGTTGCAATATGAATGGGAGACTAGAAGTGTGAGCACTGTAAGATATTCTCCTTAGGGGATGGGGCCGCTCTGGGGAGAGCAGAAGGTGTCAAGTTCCCTCCCTGGCTTTTCCAAGATAGGGCTGAGAGAGATTCCCGCCTGCAACCTTGGAGAAGCCACTGCCATACTAAGCTAGATAAACCAATGGTCTCACTCAGTATATGGCAGCTTCCTGTGCTCCTATGTAAGTTAGGTGTATGGTGACTAGGAGCTGGGCTTTGGGGATGGGTGCCTCCACTTTATGGAATGCCTTCCTATGGAGGCCCACTAGGCATGATCTCTTTTGGCCTCCAGAGGGCTAAGGCTTCTTATTTTAAACCAACTTATTTAACATTCCTTTGGGTTGTGGGCTGATGGAGTGGGATTTTACAATCACTTCCTATTTGTTATTTGAATGAACCTGACGTCTTGTTAATAGTCTTACAGCAGTGGTTCCTAAACTGGGAGCCTCCAGATGTTGCTGAACTACAACTCCCATCAGCCCCAGCTACAATTTATTGTGGCTGGGGATGATGGGAGCTGTAGTTCAGCAACATCTGGAGGCTCCCAGTTTGGGAACCACTGTCTTATAGCATGACCTGAAGTGTGATGTTCAATCCCCTGAGTTCAATGGGAGATGCATCCTAGTAACAGTGCTTCCTGCAACAGGGATTTCTAGGTGTTATTGATGACAACTCCCATCATCCCCAACCAAAGGCCAATGCAGATGGGGATTCTGGGAGTTGTAGTCAACAACATCTGGAAATCCCTGTTACGTGGAACACTGCCTAGTAAATGTGCCCTCCGTCAGGGTTTTGAATGCCTCTGACTACCACTTGCAGGGGTCATGGTGAGGGAGGAGTCATGCCTTCAGCTCCTACCTGTGGGCTCCTCAGAGGTATCTGCTGGGCCACTGTGGGAAACAAGATGCTGGGCTAGATTGGGCGGCCTTGGTCTGATCCAGCAGGGCTCTTATGTTCCTATGGATGTTGGTGGTTTTTGCTGTTATTCTAGTTTCAAATCAATTTTAATCATGTGGTGTGTGTGTGTGTGTGTGTGTGTGTGTGTGTGTGTGTGTACTGTCCCGAGGGCCTCCTCTGGGGAAAAAGTCAGGGTATAAACTAGAAAATGTTTTTAAAAAGTTGGGGAAGGGGCCTCAATCTGGACTTTAAAGTATTTGAAGCCATTCCGATTATATCCCTAAAGGTACATTTAAAAGAAAAAAGATGTTTCATACTGCCATGGTTACAGCTGAACAGTAGATTTAAGACTTTATTATTCTGCATTATGTAAATTCTGATCTATAGTCATCTATGGTGTATCTTGTTGATGAATGAGCTAATTATAAGGCCTCCATGTCCATTAATGCAGTCCTATCATTGGGCTATCTTAAAAAATAAAGCCATCACTCATTCCCTGGCTCTACGAGTCCTGCCAGCAAAGGATTTTCCACACATACAATTTAAAGTGGTACAGTCCAGGAAAGGCTGCATCATAGGATATGTGGGAACAACTAGGTAAAGGTAAAGTGTGCCGTTGAGTTGGTTTCAACTCCTAGCGCCCATAGAGCCCTGTAGTTTGGTGATGTGTTTGGCTAGCTGACCCAGTAAAGAACCTCTCTTTGTTGGGGTACAACAGTTGTCCTTGGTGGAATACAGGAAGCATTTACGATTGCCATCTCCTGCGCTGTATGAGATGATGCCTTCCAGCATCTTCCTATACCACTAGCTTGATAGTCAAGTCATTTCCCCGCTGCGCCATTAGGTGGCTTCTAGACTGGCCCTTACATACACAAGATGGCAACTTCCTTTGCCACCAGCTGAGCATTACAAATCTTTGCCCCACTGCCAGGCAAAATCCCACATACATCACCCCTTGGATACCAACCCTCACATTGACCACAATGTTTGAACAGAGGGAAACTGCTTTTTAACCCTCCCTCATACCACCCAGAATCCAGGGTCTCCCAATGAAGCTGCCTGGCAGTAGATTCGGGACAGCTTCTTCACACAATCCATAACTAACTTAGGAAACCATTGCCACAAGATCTGATGATGATGGCATGAACCCAGCAGGTTCTAAAAAGGAAGATAGACAGATTCATGGCCAGCAGGTCTATCAGCAGCTACTAGCTGTAATAGCCAAATAAAAACTCTCAGTTTAGAAACAGTGTGCGGTGCCTCTAATTCCAGTTGTTGAAAGTCAGGGGCCACCTGTGCCTTGACTCCAAACCTGATAAGACCCCCTTTTGAAGAAGAGAAATAGGACCCTGCTGTAGTCCCCAGCAAGCCCTGAGGAACCCAGCACAGGAAAGTGCCCCCTTAGACAACATCTGGTAATAGCAAGATCTTGTAGTCTTGTGGTAGCAAGCATGACTTTTTCCCTTTGTTAAGCCGGGTCTGCCCTAGTTGCATTAGAATGGGAGACTACATGCGTGAGCACTGTAAAATATTCCCCTCAGTGGGTGGAGCTGCTCTGGGAAGAGCATCTGTATGCAGAAGTTTCCAAGTTCATTCCCTGGCATCTCCAAGATAGGGTTGAGAGAGACTCCTGCCTGAAACCTTCCAACCACTTGGAAGCTTCAGCTGGCCCAAAATGCCACAGCCTGGCTGCTTATGGGCAGCAGAAAATATGATCATGTTTCTCCTTTGTTGAGGTTGCTGCATTGGCTGCCAGTTCACTTCCGGGTCCAATTCGAAGTGCTGGTTATCACCTAGAAAACCCTTCAGGGCTTGGCACCTGTGTACCTTCAGGACTGCCTCTCCCGTCCCACCCTGTGAGGTCATCTCAGGTGGGCCTTCTCAGAGGTCCGGGCCCGGGTGGTATGTGGGTCCTGGGCTCGTGGGAGGGCCCTCTCTGTTTCAGCCCCTTCCTTATGGAACACTCTGCCTCCTGAGATTCATAATGCCCCCTCCCTTCTGTCCTTTAAGAAGCTTCTGAAAACTTATCTATTTTGCCAGGCTTTTAGTAGTTAGTTTTGTGTGTGTGTGTGTGTGTGTGTGTGTGTGTGTGTGTGTGTGTGTTTGGACTGCACTGTTGTGGTTTTAATTTATGTAAATCTCCTCGAGCCTAAGGAAGTCAATAAATACCACCCGTGGAGAAGCCACTGTCAGTCTGTGTAGACAATACTGAGCTAGATGGACCAACGGTCTGACTCCATATATGGCATCTTCCTATGTTCCTATGCACCCAACAGTGATGCAAACACTGAGGGACTCAACTCCCTACTATGAGATCCTCAGCATAGTCATGGGCTTTCCCTCATCAAGCCCTGCAGCTTTGGGAGCAGCAGTGACAATGAGCCCATGAACCAGCAACACCTGGTTGAACGCCCATGAACACCTGTTTCCACCCTGTCCAAGGCTTTCCCTCCATCTGCCCTATTTGGGAGGAGGAGGCTCAAGCACAAGCACATACTCCAGATGAGAGACCAGACACGATGCAGGGAAGGAGGGAGCAGCCAGTGCCGCTAGAAAACCTCCAGTTTCTTTCTTCCTCGTGAAAGCTCTGTAGATCCAGCACTTATGGGACAGACCCGCAGTCGGTCCAGACCTCCTGGCCCACTGTGTTCTGCTGCTGCTCATGTACTCCCTCACTGCTTGAGGTCGATGGCAATGGACTCTCGGGTGGACAGGGTAACAGCAGGGGAATGCTAGATTCTTATGCCATACCTATGGGCTCCCTGGATACGTGTCTGCCCACCACCACTGGAAAAAGGACCCTGGATTAGATGGGCCTTAGGTTTGATCCAGCAAGGTTCTCAAATTCATTAAGATCAGGCATGCTCAACTTAGCCCCCCCCCCCCAGTACAACTCCCAAAATCCCCAGCCACAGCGGTCAATAGTCAGGTATTATGGGAGTTGTAGGCTAACATCTGCAGGAGGGCCGAAGCTGAGCAGCCCTGATTAAGATGAACAGTTAAAGGGAGGAAAAAACTCTGTCTGGAGTGTGTGTGTGTGTGTGTCTGTCTGTGTGTGTGTGTGAGAGAGAGAGAGAGAGAGAGAGAGAGAGAGAGAGAGATCACCTCTTTTCTTCTCTCTCTTAATCTCTCTGGTTTCTTCCTCTTTCTTTTTGGTTTTTTTTTTTAACCAAGGAAGCCCTTCATTTAGTTATTTCTTTCTAATTAGTCATGAGATGCTGGGCATGGGGGGAAATGGGCAGACTTCTGCTCAAATCAAACAGTCCATAAATGGTGCATTTACCAGCGGAAAGCAGCTTCAAAGCCGTCCCTTCCACTTAGATTTTAAGCAGCTCTACAAAAGAGCATTGATTTTTGGGTTAAACTGACTGATTTTATTCATCGCTGGCTCATGTGGTCTGCTCAAAAAGACAAATTGTGCAAGATTGCAAGCTGTGGATCAGTTCTGATAAAGATAAATCCTGTCCTCTCCTTTTCTCTCTGTCTCTTTGTTATTCCTCTCCCCTCGCCCCTCTCTCTCTCTCTCTCATTCTAAATATTTTCTACAATCATAATTTGCTGTTATTTGGTCCCTGCCTGGTCAGGAAAGGTATTTTCACAGCATGGGAGCCTCTTTTTGCAGGGCAAGCACTATATTTTCATACCAATTACATCAGAAGCAGAAATCTAACATTTCCGCATCTCCTTTGGGCTCCTGCATAGCAAATAGTCAATTTTTTGTTTGCACACTTTATGCTTATGCAGATTGCCTATTGACTCCAATTTAGATGACAGATATAATAATAAACATATGCATCAAGTTCTAAGCACTCATGATAAGGATCAGGTTTTGGCCCTCAGGTGCACTACAGTGGCAGCTGTTACGGAAAGTACTATATGAATGCACTTTAAATATATCTCATGCCAAGAATGTTTAAGTCTATTGTATGATCTCTCCTTGCCTTGTCTTCCCTGGAAAGGAAGCACTTGGATGCTAGCTGTGTTGTTAAGTGCCTTTGCTTATGAACAGCGAGTGTTTTTACTTTACTTTCCACCTTACCCGTGAGCCTTTTGTAGGCAATTTTGCAAAGGGGGTCAAAGGAAACTGGGATTCCTTTCCCAGGGCCACTGCTTATTTTCCAGGGCTTCAACCCCACCTCCTCGGCAGATCAGGAACAAGAAAATGAAGACTTGTCAACATGAGTTAAGCTTCTTATCCTACATTTTTGTGAGTACATATATTCTACTGAATTTGACCTTGCTTAATACGTGTGTGTGTATCATCTGTTAGAAGTTTTATAGATAGATAGATAGATAGATATAGTTATATATTATATAGTTAAAATATAATCTGTTAGAAGTTTAAAAAATTAACTCACCCATTTGGGTCCAAGAGAAGATTACTAGAGTTACCACCAAAATTCCACAGAAAGTGAACTTCGAAACAAATTGGGAGATTCTCACACAGGCAGGTGAGAGATCTTTCAGGAAACCAAAGCCATTTGACTAGATGGGCAAAATCCCTGCTAGCACTGCTCTTCTGCGGGCTCCCAGAAGCCTCTCTGCTTATGTCTGAGACTGCAGGCTTGTGGTTCTCACTTTTAACATGCTCAGGAGTCTCACAGGATCGTGGGCTCCCCATTTGTTGGCATACTGGGGACCAGTCACTTAGCAGGCAGTGGGACGATTGCCCCCAGCCCCAGGTTCAACGGATGCCAAGCAAATAAATTGCAAGGGGATCAGCCTCGTGCCTTTCCCTATAGTTTGGCGATGTCTGAGTAGACTCCAGAGTTAATTTTTGGGTTAGTCTCCTCCCAAGGTCTGTCTGTCTGAAGATTGACCCCTTCACTTCCCCTCCTCTGCAGTTGTCTCAAAGAAGCTAAATCACCTCAGCAGGAAAGTCAACTACGGCTCTGCGATGCAACCCTTCCTATCCTGACCCCTGCTAATTTGGCAAAGAGGCACCTTTTAACATGGTGATTCTCTTGATTTAGCAGGGGGAGAGTAACTGGCCCTATCCAGCCCCAGCGCAGTACCTCCAGTGACTGATGCTGGTGTGTATCTCATGTTTCTTTTTAGGTTGTGAGCCCTTTGGGGACAGGGATACATATTATTTATTTGTTATTTCTCTGTGTAAAGCATCCTGCGCCATTTTTGGAAGGGTGGTATAGAAATCGAATTATTATTATTATTATTATTATTATTATTATTATTAATAATAATAATAATAATAATAATATCATCAGAAAGAGCTAAGTGGGTGATAGAAACTCAGAGGTATACTCATTAAAATACTGATTGGTGAACACCCCAAAATTGCATCCGGGCTTTGTGTCGACTGGGGGTGGGACGTAATGAAGGTAGTGAACCAAGACACAGCCATTTCTCTGTGACGAGGGCCCATTTCCTCAGCACACACATAAGACCTTGGTCTTATGCCCTAGAGACCATATAGATCAGCTTTACCACAATGAAAGGCAGGGACCCTCAACCCCCCTGGAAAGCCTGGAGAAGGAGGCCCTCAACAAAACAGCCCCTTAGCCCTCTCTTTCTTGTACTAGGCATACACCCAGGTGCTGTGGTAACCAGGGTGGTGCAAAGGAGGAAGCTCTTGAGTGTCCCAGGGAGCCACCAGACTCAGCCTTGCCAGCAGGAGCTGAAAAAGTAGCTTGCCCAGGTGTAGAGCCACACGTGGCACCCTTAGCACCCATGGTCTACAGTCATACTGAGGTCAGCATTAATGGAGGAGAGCCTCTTCTTAAGGAAATGGCCATGCTTAGAGCGTGGATGCCAACTGAAGCCCAGCCAAGTCACTCTGGAAATGGCCCCCCTTAACAGAGAAATGGTTGTGTCTTGGTTCGCTACCTTCATTATGTCCCACCCCCAGTCTACACAAAGCCTGAACACAATTTTGGGGTGTTCACCAGTCACCCCGGGGCAGTTCCATTAACAGTTTCCGCTGATCCCAAGTTGATCAGGAAGCAAGGCTTCTCTGCCTTTCAGAGTTGCTTTCCCTTCCTGCTAACACTAACCAAAGCAGAATACAGTATGCAAAGATATGCATATTTGCTTAAGATGTATAGATAATCTAGGCTGAAGAATCTGGGCTACCTTGTTTATTTCCCCACTGCATTTATATGCTGCCTTTGTGCCAAGCACTCAAGATGGCTAGGTTATTATCTGAGAGACATGATGCAAAAAAGAAATAGGAGTGGGAAAGAAAATGGAAAACATTGGGATGGGGCCATAGCTAAGTGGTAGAGCATATGCTTTTCATGCAGTAGGTCCTAGGTTCAATCCCTAGCATTTCCAGGTTGGGCTGGAAGAGACTCCTGCCTGAAACTTTGAGCTGTAGAATCCAAGGGAAAGAGTTGTGGTATGCAAGGACAAGGCAGTGGAGTCAAATTAGGAATATTAATAGATATTATATACAGAGAGGCAAGAGAAGACTACTTTTCAGCACTATTGCTGCTGGCTGTTTTTGTTTTGTTTGGGTTTTTTTTAGCCCTGCCTCTACTCCAGGACTGGAATCTAAGTAACTAAAACCCAATTCAAAAGCTGGCCTGGAATGTACTAACCAAAAACATCGCAAGAGCCAGCGCCACTGCCAGTAAGTATAGACAGTACTGAGCTAGATGGACCAATGGTCTGATGCAGTATAAGGCAGCTTCCTACATTCCTAAGCAAATTCAGGGGCCATGGCCCTTGCAAGGGACAGTTCTGGGAGGGAGTGGGGAGTACTAAATGGCAGCTGGTCCCAACAAGGCTGATGAAGGAGACTTCACTTCACTGCCTTGCCTTTCTCTCAAATGCAGGGAGATAGGATGACCACTGATGGGGACAGCAGCTGTGTAATGGGATGAGCCAAACAGAAGCTAGTCCCAGCCTTGCCAATGAATGAACTCTCCCTCTGATGCAACCAGGTGGAATGGCTGATGAGGCAAGCATTTTTGGGAGGGAGGAAACCAAATGGCAGCAGAGTCATTTGAAGCGCTCTTGCTGTCTGTCTGATGCAGCCTGGTGAATGGACCCATGGAGCTTGAGCCAAAATAACACGCAAGCATCCTACCTTGGTGCAGTGTGTGTGTTATTTTGGCACGGAATACAAAAGTCCAAATATGTGCAACAAATCACCCTGTTACACGGCTACATTCTGTCAACCATCTGGTGAAAAATGATTTAAACTGGATGTGATGCGAGCACCCACAGCTCCGCCATCCAATTTTGTTGGGCGGTGCAAGGCCTTAATGTCTGAGGAAATCAGGCACGTTCCCTCTAATTTCAGGGACTCTAATGATATTAATTGGTACACAGCCCCTATTTTCATTTACCCAGTGGCAGGCCTAACCGTTGATAATTGATGGATTGGCAGGATGATGGCTTTGATGATTTGCAAATTAAAGCCTCATCCTGCTGAGCCACGAGCACCTTCTCTAAGGTGCAAGAAGCTCCAATATCCCACATTGTACTGTGCAGGCTAGAAATGCTCAGTGTCTTTCAGGATTGGCCCTTAGCGCACACATGTATACGCACACTTGCTCTCGCTCTCTCTTGTCCCCGTGGCTATGCCAATCTGTTTCTATTAATGTGGGTTTAATTGTAATTTTTTTCCTTTGCATTTCATTTGCAAGTAACAAAAATATAATTACAACCAACAAATTGCTGCCCCTCAGGGAGTTTCGCTGATTTCATCCACCCCCACAGGGTTTGCAATATATACTTCAAGAACATGAGAGAAGAGAAAACAGAAGGAAAAGGGAATAAAAAATGCTCTGCCTCCATAAATGTGTTGTTAGAGGCTGAGCCAATGGAAATGGCCGGTGCCCACTCCAGTATGGCAAAATTTGGTGGCAGGCAGCTGGTGGCCTGCACAGCACAGTCCTATTTTGAGAAAAAAATTGCCTCACCTGACACTTAGATGAGTCCAGAAAGAGCCTTCGAGCTCCAGCCCATCTGCTCACATGTGACTTTGGGGGAAGGAAATAATGTCAGAGGCATATGGCTGTGTGATTCTTCTCCCTCCCCATCTACCTGCACTGGACTGCAGAGCAAGGCTTTAACACCGCTATTCTCCAGCCATTCTGCAAGGGTGGAACCCTTCTTCTGCTTTGGAACCCTCAGAAGATGTGGGCTAACAGCTCTAATGACAAACTCAACTGAACAGTGTGTATATCTCTTTTGGTATTGCAACCCCCAAACCACGTCTCTTCACTCTTCCTCTCCTATGCTTAATGCTGAAAACACTCCCACTATAATGGCTAGTCCAGAGATCCTCATACTTAGATCCCCAGAGGACCATTGTGGCCGAGGGTGATGGAAGTCATGTCCAACAACATCTGGGGAGACCCCCTGAGGTAGCCCATCCCTCCCCATTGCTTCTGTTCTACATTCAGCTGCCAAATTGTTCCTCCTGCTACATAAGTGTCTGGTGGTGACTCAAAGGCTTGTCTTCTCTGTCCTTGCCCCAGGACTATGGAATGCTGAGATGAGAGCGGCTCCATCCCTGTTGGCTTTTAGGCAACAACTAAAGACACATCTCTCCAGCCAAGCTTTTTAGTCCATTGGTGTTTTTATGGATATTTCAAATAAGATTTTTATATGCTTTAACCATTAAATTCTCGGTTTATTTTATTCTTGGTTTGTTTTGTACTGTAAACCACCTATAGACGTCTAGGCATGATTGGTATACAAATTTATTATTAAATAAATAAGTAAATAAATAAGAAGATTAACCTTTGCAAGTTTCTACACATCCTGAATGATAATGCAACTGGGATGTTGACAACATGCACCCCCACTCAACAGCCAATGCATAACCCCATTGCATACCCAAGAACTGAGATTGCATCATTCCCCAACCTCATGATCAAGGAGAGGAAAAAGCAAAAGAATTAGCAAACAAAACAAGCATATTAGTCTATGGGCAACATTACCCATTTGCCACATACAACTATAACTACATTCTAGTTGCTCTTCTGTCTAGCCTCTGTAGGATCTCCAGAGCGGGATATGTTTTTCCCCCACTCTCCTTTTTTCACATTTTAAAAACAGCACAGTCAAGCTAGAAGCAATTAAATAAGAGGGCCCTCCCATTGTCATCTTAGCAACACTTTTTTTGCCATCCCAGCTCCAGCAGAACATGAGAAGAAATGTTTTAATCATGCAGATTTCTGGGATTTATTTTTCCTCATTAAATTTTCAGATAAGACCACCAGCCCGGCTACCTGCTAGGCTCTCTATGCCTGTTTCACCTACCAGTTTCTCTCTCCTTTTTTTGGCCTGAGGAATTGGCCTGAGGAAAGACCTGGCCCTAAAAGGATTCAGATTTTCCTCCTGCCCTGCTAAGCCCAGACCACATGGAGTATGTGTTTACGTGCCTCAGAACCTCCATTGTGCCACAGGGCACCTGAAAAGCCTTCTCCACATGCACATTTGCAATTAAACAGATTATTACAAACACACCATGAGTCTCCGGTGCTTTTTCCAAACCTGCAATGTAGGATCAGCAACTGGAGACCCTGGGCCAAATCTAGCCCTTTACATGGCAATGCCTGTTCCCTTCATTAGAAAGCCAGTATGGTACAGTGGTTTAGAATGATGGACTAGGACTGGGGAGACCCAGGTTCAAGTCTCCACTCAGCCATTAAGATTTAGACTAGTTGCCCTCTTTCACATCCTAAGCTACCTCATAGGTATATGAGAATAAAATGGGCAGAGGTCGGGGAGGAACTGAACCACGTGGACTTCCCTGAACAACTTGGAGAAAGAGGAGGATAGGAACACAGGAAGTTGCCTTATACTGAGTCAAGCCATTGGTCCATCTAGCTCAGTACTGGAGGCTGTCAAGTACCAAGGAACCTAGCCTCATCATTTCCACAGACACAAGATTTGAATTATCACAGTTTTGGCATTTGCATCCTCATGATAATGAGCCAAACTGTGAATAGCTGAAAACACCAACAGAGAACCTGCAGAAGCTAGGGTCTCCTGTATTTATCAACACTGACTGGCAGCGGCTCTCCAAAGCAACAGGCAAGAGTCCCTCCCAGCCCTAAGGGAGATGCTGTCAGGGATTGAATCTGGGACCTTCTGCATGCAAGCAAATGCTCTTCCATTGAGCTATGGCCCCATCCCCTAAGGGGAATATCTTACAGCGCTCACACGTAAAACAAGGCAGACCCTGCTTAGCAAAGGAGACAGTTCATACCTGCTACCACAAGACCAGCTCTCCTCCCCAAGAATGCAACATAGCTATCCACACAGAAATGCAACACACACATAGCTAGCATAGAAGTGAAATAAAGGCATGTAGGGAAGGGTATGGTAACTGCAGCAGTGGGACAATTCAGAGAAGCAGAAGCTAGGCCTTGTCCCCTCTCTTTTCCAAGTGGCTATCCAGTCAGCCAAGTTGCTGATGGGGGCTGGAAAGCATAGTCATACTGCTCTGGAAATACGGGCTAATGGGACATTGGTAGCTGAATCCACCCTAGCAGGCAAGGCTCCAAGCCAGCCAGCCCCACCTCTCTCCGCCTCCCACCCTGCATCCAGCCTCTGTCTCACACCACCTGCTCCCTGCTTCACTCAAGACTTTCTTGTTTACTTGTTGATTGCAAGTCAGCACAGGCAGGCAAATCGGCACTTATGTGTCTCTGGCTCCAGCTTGCTTTGCATAAATACTGTTTTTTTAACACCTACTTAATGTTATATTCATAAAGAATAGGCATACCACTGTGCGGCTGAGAAACTGCATGGCTTAGCAAATGGTGAGTGGAGCTTCAAGCAGGCAAGGCAGAGCTTGCTCTCACATGGTTTGGAGCCGATGGAAGGTTCTCTCCCAAGCTGCCAAGATGGGGGGCAGAGAGAGGGAGGGCCACAAGAAGTTTTGTCCAAACAGTCTGTTTGCAAGAGATTGCCACTCTGACGCTCCCTGCCAAAAATCAAAGATGTGCAGACTGAGCAAAAGGAACAGATGACGAAACAAAGTCAAATTAACCAAGTGTCTCCCTGCCATCCATAC
This sequence comes from Hemicordylus capensis, assembly GCF_027244095.1. Lineage (NCBI taxonomy): Eukaryota > Metazoa > Chordata > Lepidosauria > Squamata > Cordylidae > Hemicordylus > Hemicordylus capensis. The sequence goes on from NC_069664.1 coordinate 25,292,182, forward strand.
AGCTTAGCCAAAGCAAATGGGTATTGTGGAGGTGACTGTTCCAGACCATGCCAATTCAGAAAGTGCTGCAAGGCAGTTAACTTGCAAGGAAGAAACTGCATAGCTTGCGACTCATTTGGATGAACTCCTTCCCTCCTAGATACCGACATACTCCCATACAGCTGCCACACAGTGCAGTGACACGCCACCCCCTTGGCAGGGGAATTCTTGCTCAGTCCTTGCTCCAGTTCTGAGATTTCCCTACACATTGCTCACACATTTTAGATAGTATCTTTACAGATTCAAGGACTAGAAACTTGGTGTGCCCTCCCCCCAACTTGGCATTTTCAAGCAAAAGTTGGGAGTCTCCGCTTTCTAAAATCATCTTCCTACAAAACAATACATAAAATCAGGATACTATTTTTAAAAAACATTTTATATGTCCCGCTCTTCCTCCAAGGAGCCCAGAGCTGTGTACTACACACTTAAGTTTCTCCTCACAACAACCCTGTGAAGTAGGTTAGGCTAAGAGAGAAGTGACTGGCCCAGAGTCACCTAGCAAGTATCTTGGCTGAACGGGGATTTGAACTCAGGTCACTCTGGTCGTAGACCAGCACTCTAACCACTACACCACGCTGGCTCCTTTATCTATGAGATAAAGAATTTATTCTAACCTACTTCTAGCAGCAAAAATAAGAAAGAAAGATCAAGCTATTTAATTATTTATTACAAAATTTATAAGCTGCCCTTCAGGAAAACCTATCAGGGTGCCATAGAATAATTAAATCAATCATCAATACAATAAAACCCAAGCATCACAGAGCAGAGGAAAACACATCCACAGTACTATAAAGATACCATAACAATTCAGGAAAGGTAAAGTGTCAAGTCGATTTCGACCCCTGGCACCCACATAGCCCTGTGGTTGTCTTTGGTAGAATACAGGAGGAGTTTACCATTGTCTCCTCCCATGCAGTATGAGCAGAAAAAAACAGCCCAGTTCCCATGATGGAATGCCTAGGCCAACAAAAAAAAAAAGTGGGTCTGCAGCAGGGATCATAGATGGTTCCTTCCAGGTAGGCTTCGATGGGAAGGAATTTTGCAGAGGGTACACCACAACCGAAAAGGCCCTCTCCCCAGTCACCATGCTTTAAAATGTGAAGGAATCCAGAGGAGAGCCTGAAGATTAATGCAGGGTCCAGGAAAGCACATCTGGCAGGAGCTAGACCTTAAGGTATCTGGGCCACATGCTATTTAGGGCTTTATAGGTAAGCACCAGCTATGTGCATACCTATATGAACTGTACCTGAAAACGGACCAGTACTTCTTGCTTCCTTTTGCAAAAAACAAGGTTAATTGCCTCTTACCTTACAACTTCATTAGTAGTAGTTGTTGTTTTTTTAATTACTTGTGCTCAAAGCATAATACTAAGTATCTGCTTGTGCTACCATACCCCTGGGGCATGAAGGATGCCATATGGTATGGATACATACTCTCAGATGGAACCCACATCTTCTAATTTCCATTGCTGTGCTTTTAGTCATTAAGCTCCACTCCCCCAATTACTGCTTTTCTCCAGCTGCCATTTTTTGAAAGTTCTTAATCAGAAAGATTATGGCTCATTCCCTGTTTAAAAAAAAAAACTCCACTGTCTTTATTCCCCATCCTTTTAACCAACCATGGGGTGGGAAACAAATCCTCTCTGGCACAATAGCATGTCGGATTCCTCTCAGTTTCAAATACTCTTCCCCTTCCCACCCCTTCAACCCTTTTCTTACACAGTGGATAATGTCTCTTCATTAAAATTAAGCCTCATTTCACACTCATCTCTCTCTCTCTCTCTCTCTCTCTCTCTCTCTCTCTCACACACACACACACTCAGAACTGAATGTGAACTTCATCATCCTAGGCTTCTCTACATTTTAAAAAATTCCTCTCTTGCCTCTTCTCTCTTGCTTTTATAATCAAATGCATCTCTCTCTCTCTCTCTCTCTCTCTCTCTCTCTCTCTCTCTCTCTCTCTCTCTCTCTCTCAGAGGATCGGATTGTCTCTCACTTTTATTCTCTACCTAGCCATACACTTAAGTTATTCCTGCTAACTGTGCAAAGAGGCATTTTTGAAAGCAGAGGTTCTCTTCCGTTTAGCAGGGGGAGAGCAACTTTGCCCCTATTCATCCCAGCACAGAATCCCTCAAGGCGGCTCAAGGTATTGCAGTTCATGAAGTAAGGTGCCAAATGCTGCCATGTCCCAGGCTCCTGGTGAGGGCACCCTCCCCCTTCAAAACTGACTCTCTCAAGTTTTACTACTACTACAGGAAAAGTTGTGCCCGACTCAACTCGTGGCAACCACAGAGCCCTGTGGTTGTCTTTGGTAGAATACAGGAGGGGTTTACCATTGCCATCCCCCATGCAGAATGAGATTATGCCTTTCAGCATCTTTCCTATATTGCTGCTGCCGGATAGAGGATTGTGAAGAGCTCCAAAAGGATCTCTCCAAACTGGGTGAATGGGCGACAAATTGGCAAATGCAGTTCAATTTTGGCAAGTGTAAAGTGATGCACATTGGGACGAAGAACCCCAACATCAAGTATATGCTGATGGGATCTGAGCTGTCAGTGACTGACCAGGAGAGGGATCTTGGGGTCATGGTGGACAGCTCATTGAAAGTGTCGGCTCAATGTGCGGCAGCTGTAAAAAAAAGGCCAGTTCCATGCTAGGGATCATTAGGAAGGGGGTTGCATTATAATATTATAATGCCCTTACACAAAACTATGGTGCGGCCACACCTGGAATACTGCGTACAATTCTGGTCACCACATCTAAAAAAGGACATTGTAGAACTGGAAAAGGTGCAGAAGAGGACAACCAAGATGATCAGGGACCTAGAGCACCTTCCTTATGAGGCTAGGCTACAACACCTGGGGCTTTTTAGTTTAGAAAAAAGATGACTGCGGAGGGGCATGATAGAGGTCTATAAAATCATGCACGGTGTGAAGGAAGTGGACAGAGAGAAATTCTTCTCCCTCTCCCATAACACTAGAACCAGGGGTCATCCCATGAAATTGATTGCCAGGAAATCTAGGACCAGCAAATGGAAGTACTTTTTCACACAACGCATAATCAACTTGTGGAATTCTCTATCACAAAATGTGATGTTGGCTACTAGTTTGGCTGGCTTTAGGAGGGGTTTGGATAACTTCATGGAGGAGAGGTCTATTTGATGGCTACTAGTCAGAGGGCTGTAGGCCACCTCCAGCCTTGGGGGCGGGGTGCCTCTGGGTACCAGTTGCGGGGGAGTAACAGCAGGAGAGGGGGCATGCCCTCAACTCCTGCCTGTGGCTTCCAGCAGCATCTGGTGGGCCACTGTGCAAAACGGGATGCTGGACTAGATGGGCCGTGGGCCTGATCCAGAAGGGCTGTTCTTATGTTCTTATGAGGAGTTTCCCATAATCTGGGAAACATACCAGCAGGGATTTGAACCAGCAACCTCTTGCTCCCTAGGCAAGTTACTTCCCTGCTGAGCCATTAGGTGGCTTCTACCACCACCACTACTACGTACGTACTACTACTACTACAGATATTTATATACCCCTCTTCAACCAAAGTTCTCAAGGCGGTTTACACAGAAAAAAAAAATACATAAATAAAATGGTCCCCTGTCCACAAAAGGCTCACAATCTAAAAAGAAACATCAGGCAGATACCAGAAACAGCCACTGGAGGGATGCTGTGCTGGGCTTGGATAGGGCCAGTTGCTCTCCCCCTGCTAAATATAAGAGAACGAAAATGGTGCAGAGGACAGGGAGAAAGAATTGCCAGCAGCCTCCTCTTCTCTCATCATGCTTCCTGAAAGTGTTGCAAGGAGTGTGAGGAGTGGTGCTCCTTGCAAAGCTTGCAAGGGTCAGATCAGTTCTGAAGAGCTGCTCTGATGGGGATGAGGCAGTGCTACCCTGCTGGTGCCTCAATCATCTGCCACCTGAGGCAAGTGCCTCAACTAGCCTCATGGGAGAGCCACCCCCCCTCCCTCTGGTGGCTATTGCTGTGGTCTCCCTTGTAAGGTTGTGAGCCTCTTTGGGAACAGGGAAGCACCTTGTCACCTTTATTGCTCTGTAAACAGCTTTGAGATCTTTTTGTTGAAAACTGGAATATGTCTGCTTCTTACAGCAACAAAGTTACTTGTTTCAAAGTAAACGCATTTTCCCTTTAATGACCTCACTACTCCTACCTCTCTTTTTTGTCCACTTTTTAAACTGGAGGAGATTTCCTTACAAATCAAGAAGACCTTTTCCTCCACGAATTTCCCCACAACTGTTTTGTTTGTTTTTCACACAACAACAACAACAACAGGCCTTCTTTTTCTGCCTGGGAAAGAAACATGTCACAGCTGGGATGGTGGAAAGGGGCATATTCCTTTAACAGGAGACTCTCTGGGAATCATAAGGAACTCAGAGTAATGAGAAAGCCTTTCGCATTAACAGAGAACGAAAGCCATGGGGTCTTGTTAAGTGGGCTGTTGGTTGCATGACTCCAGTAATCCCAGGGCAGTATTCTAAGAAGCCTCATCAACTTTGAAGAAGATTCATTCACAAAAGATTGTGCTACTATGCATTTAGTAGTCTTTAGATGCCACAAAACTCTGCTAGCTTTGAAGATGACAACACTCTGGTTCCTCCTATGTCCCTTCATGGGCAGCCCCACATAGCTACCTTGGGAGTACAGAGAACAGCCACTGCTGGGTTTTCTCTTTGAGACAACTGGTGCTTCCATGTAAGGGCTATTTATGTGGCTTTCATGAGTGGCACAATCGATACAGCCCAAGGAGTCTCAAATGCCAGTCCTTAGATGTTGTTGGGCTTCAGTTTCCATAATCCCCAGCCACAGCAGCAGAAATCGAAGCAGCCAGGTGAACAGCCTCCATGCAAGACCAGTTCTCACAAACAGTGCCTTTATGCCAAGGTTGCCAGATGTCAGGAGACCTGTGGCAGGCCCTAGAATCAACGAATGTCAAAGATGGAAGGGACCTCGGAGTTCTTATAGTCCACTCTCCCCGCCTGCATCCTCTCAGTGCTGGAAACTGCTACAGCACCCCTGGCCAATGATCATCCAGCTTCTGTTTGAAAACTTCTAGAGAGAGAAAGCCCATCACAGTTCCACTGTTCCCTCTAACAGGGATTCCCAGACGTTGTTGACTACAACTCCCATAATCCCCAAGCAAAAGCCATTGCAGCTGGGGATTCTGGGAGTTGTAGTCGACAATATATGGAAATCCCTGTTAGAGGGAACACTGCACTGTTCCACAGTGGAACAACTCGCAGTTAGGAAATTCTTCCTAATGTTTAGCTCTGCATGCTTGCAAAATGCTTCGGTGGAGCCTGGGATTAAGGACTGGCTGGCTCATATACTCACCCAGGGCTCAGGGATCAGTTCCTCAATCCCTGCAATACATTGCTACTTTCCACAACCTACCCACTCAGTGAAACCAACATGTCCCTCCTGCAAAGAGTATTCTGCAAGGGTTAATTAAACTTTGGTCATCCATGCCTAGGTCAGATGAAAGACATACAAGTCTGATTCCTTGCATGTCCTTCTCCCTTCCCATCTGAAGAAGAATAATCAGGCAGAGAGCTTTTGCTCGCTCACCCCAAGCACAGCTGGGAGCCACAACTGACCCAGAACTGGGTTTGATCTGTATTCCAGTCCCACCCTAGCACTTAGCCTGCCTTGCAGATTCTGCGGTGCTGCAGACAGCTTCTGCACAGCAGGGTTCACCCAGTCTAACGCTGCTTATTTCGCTGGGCTTTTATCTCTCCCCTCCCTCTGCTCTTGCTCTCTCCTCTTTCACTCTCAGCTACCCAGGGATTCTCTCCACCTGAGGGGTACTTAACATTCTGCAGTACTCAAGGCCAGGCAGCTTGTTAGCTCAAATACACCTGGATCTGGAGCTCCAGACAAATTGCTGTTACATTATGGGAAGCGGAGTCTTTAATCCATTCCATGACTCCCTCCTGCAACAACCCCCTCCCCAGCTGTTTAACTTGCAAGAACAGCAGCACAAATGTATACAGATGCCCCACACAATGGGAAACCCCTAAATATCCTTTGCTCCTTCTCAGAAAAAGAAAACAAACAAACAAACAAACCACTGGGTGGAACAATCGAAAACAAAATAAGATTAAGCCATAATTGTGGGGTTCAGAGTCAGACCACAAGAGCATGGTTAGAACAAATAAACTGACTTCAAACCTTGGGTTCAAATTGTGGTTTGACTGCCTGAAATAAACCACGGGTGTTGCCTGGCACAGGTTCAGACATACAAACTAAGCACCGTTGGACTATAAACCAAGGTTCCACATGCTCTCTGAATCTGTCCTGTGTCTTAACCTCACAACCTCTTCACTCCAGCTGGGCATAGAAGATTGTAGCATTTGCATCTGTATGAGCAAGTTCTTGTCTCCAAAGAGAGGAGACAAAATTCGCTGTATGTTCATTCAAGATATGAAAGGAAAGATTGTGCCATCGAGTCAGTGTCAACTCCTGGTGACCACAGAGCCATGTGGTTCTCCTGGTAGAATACCGGAGGGGTTGACCATTGCCATCTCCTACGCAGTATGAGATGATGCCTTTCAGCACCTTCCTATATCGCTGCTGCCCGATATAGGAGTTTCCCATATTCTAGGAAACACACCAGCGGGGATTTGAACCCAAATCCTCCTGCTCTCTAAGCAGGTTGCTTCCCCGCTGTGTCATTAGGTTGTTTATTACCGACACACACACCTCCACTCGTCCACCTGAAGGGGGCGCTAAGTTGAGCTTGATAGCTCATTGCTGTTTGAGTGTCCTGTCTGCACTGAGATAGGGAGAAGACAAAGTAGAACTGGGAAAGAGCCTTCTCTGCTTGTTTTCTCTGTTACAGTAAGAGGCGGGGGGGGGGGGAGTGCTAGGTTGGAAAAAGGAAGGAGGGAAAGTCCTAGAGAGAGTGAAGAGGATGACTGAAGAAGCTGCATGAGGTCTCGGAGTGCCCATTGGCCTGGGAGCAACTATTGCACATGGGGAAGACCCCAGTGAATCCCAGAACTGAAACCTAAGCAAGAAGTTATAGCGAAGTAGTTCTGAGGCCTTCCATTGGGCATCGCTGTGGAACAGCAACAAGCCCTGTTACTCCTCTAGGTGTTGCTGAAGGCATGCCTCTCCCAGGGCGCTATTTATCCTAGGGTGGGCCCTGATAATGATGTGCCTAAAACTGAGGGGCAAAGTATATAGGAAGGCTGGAAGCTGCCTTATACAGAGTCAGACCATTGGTCCATCTTGCTTAGTATTGACAGCTACTGAGGATGCCAGGATTGGACCTGGGACTTTCTGCATGCAAAGCAGATGCAAATATGGCCCTGTCTCAAATGTCACTGGAACACTGGAAAATGCCTTACACCGAGTCAATGCCATCTAGTATTGTCTACACTGCCAGTAGCACTCCAAGGTTTCAGGCAGGCGACTTTCCCAGCCCTACCTGGAGATGCTGCTATGAATCGAACCTGGGTCTTCTTCATGCAAAGCAGATGCTCTTCCACGGAGCTGTGGCCTCACCTGCGAAGGGGAATATCTTACTCATCTAGTCACCCACCAAAATGCAAACCAAGGTGGCCACTGCTTAGCAAAGGGGGCAATTCATGCTTCCTGCCACAAAACCAGTTCTCCTCCCCTTATTATTATTACATTTGTATCCTGCTCTTTCTCCAAGGAGCCCAGAGCAGTGTACTACATACTTAGGTTTCTCTTTCACAACAGCCCTGTGAAGTAGGTTAGGCTGAGAGAGAAGTGACTGGCCCAGAGTCACCCAGCAAGTCTCGTGGCTGAATGGGGATTTGAACTCGGGTCTCCCCGGTCCTAGTCCAGCACTCTAACCACTACACCACGCTGGCTCCCTGATATGTTATGTGCAGTTTCACAACTAGGTGAGAAAATATGCGGGGGGGAGCGTGGGGAGAGAACAATCACAGAGCTGCCTGTAATGTGCAGTTCAGACTACAACAGAATCCCTGAATTATCTGGCTGCCGGAGGATGTGGTTGGTTTGTTGCTCCTACACCAGCAGTTAAGCTGCTACCTTCACAGTGACAAAAGCCTGGCTGCCAGTGACCTGGGAGAGTTTGTTTTCTCCCACTGAATGCAACTGTTTAGATGACAGCCTGAAAATGCTGCAATTTCACAGGTCTTCAAGCACTTAATTCATCTCAGAGGTGATACTTAAACGGTAGGATTGGCATATCACCAATGACAGGCTGTCTCTGTCTGAAAGAGCATCTCTGTACCAATCACCCCAGGCACTGGCAGCAATGCCAGCTGGCCCATGCTCCCGGTAAGGAAGGAGGAGGTGAAAAGTTCATGTTGATCAGCTTCGCCTACCTCCGACCATGCTAATGCGAGGAAATGGCTCCCTTCTCCAGGGCTGGCACATTAAGCTTCTACATCAATGTAGATGCTCTGTCATGTTCTGCCCTATGGAGGATGGTGTAGGGATGACATAAACAATGTCCTCATTAGAACAGGTCCAGCAGTTGCTCCAGTCCAGGATACTTTCTCCAGAAATGACCAATGCCCCCAAAGCAACAACCGATCATATAGCACAGTGTTCTTCACTGCAAGGCCGGGGAGACAGTGGTGGCTCCCATCGGTCCGAGGTGCAGCTCTGGCAAACGGCTCATGGTGCCAACCAAGGAGCACAGCATATTCCCGCTGTGCCAGTGGAGTCCTTAAAAAACCCCAGAGCCCACTCAAATCCCACCACCATCTTTGAAGGTGCACGCAGAGCACTGAAAAGCCTAGTTCTTGCCTGCGCTCTCTCCACCGAGCTCTAGGGGAAAGTCCAGGAAGGACTCCACTCCAGGAAGGATGACCACTGTCTGTGAAATCTTAGAAAGCCACTGCTAGTCAGTGGAGAGAATACTGAGCTAAGTGGACCTTACTCTGAGAATACTGAGCTGAGTGGTTCTGACTCTGTCTAATGCCTATGCCTATGACTACGTGGACCCTCTTGATACAGGGTGTGGAGGCAATGATAACATGTTGTTGTCTTAACATTTAGTATTCAGGGATATATACAACCCCTGCTAACTTGGCAAAGAGGCACCTTTTAACGTGGTGATTCTCTTTATTTAGCAGGCGGAGAGTAACTGACCCTATCCACCCCCAGCACGCGACCTCCAGTGACTGTTGCTGGTGTCTATTTTATGTTTCTTTTTAGACTGTGAGCCCTTTGGGGACAGGGAGCCATCTTATTTATTATTTCTCTGTGTAAACTGCCCTGAGCCATTTCTGGAAAGGGCAGTATAGAAATCGGGGAAAACAACAACAACAACAACAACCGGGTGATAGCAGAAAAGAAGAAAAAGAAACAGAAAAAATAACAAATGCAAAGATCTACAAATTGAAATTGAAAGGCTGTGGCAAAAGAAGGCCAAAATAATCCCAGTAGTAATTGGCGCCCTAGGTGCAATTCCAAAACAATTTGAAGAGCACCTCAACACCACAGGGGCCACAGAAATCACCATCAGCCAATTACAAAAAGCAGCTTTACTGGGAACAGCCTGTATTCTGTGACAATATCTATAATAATAACAGCAACAACACTGATAATAAAATTCAGCCATCCCAGGTCCTTGGGAAGGACTTGATGTCTGGATAAAACAAACCAGTCAATAACACCTGTCTGCCTGTGTAAAATAAATAATAATATACCATATATAGTATATATGGTTCCTTAACTTGGTCAACATTGCCTATCTTCTCTCGCAATACCCCAATGCAGAAAACAGTTGAGTATGTTCCCGAGTGCATTTTTAGTTGGAGAAGAGAGCTGGTCTTGTGGTAGCAAGCATGACTTGTCGCCTTAGCTAAGCAGGGTCTGCCCTGGTTGCATCTGAATGGGAGACTAGAAGTGTGAGCATTGTAAGATATTCCCCTCAGGGGATGGAGCCACTCTGGGAAGAGAAAAAAGTTCCAAGTTCCCTCCCTGATTTCTCCAAGATAGGGCTGAGAGAGATTCCTGCCTGCAGTCTTGGAGAAGCCGCTGCCAGTCTGTGAAGGCAATAATGAGCTAGATAAACCAATGGTCTGACTCAGTATATGGCAGCTTCCCATGTTCCTATGTTTAGTTAATCTGGGGTGACTGAGAAACCCAACACATTATTAAACGATGCCTTTTAAGATGCTACAGAAAACTGTGCAATGTGCACAGGTTTCCTTGGCAGGTGTTCAAGAAGGCAACTTGGGATGGAAAAGGTTTTCCCTGAGAGCTGGAAGTTGGAAATCCATTGCCTGAGAGAGTTTGCATCTCAGCAATTGTGCCTTGCTCAGTGCAGCTCAGCGCAAGACCCAGCACATGACTGCACATAGGCCAGCGGCTGCAGATAAAGAAAAGCGATCTCTCATTTTAATTAACTGAGCTTTCATTTAAGAACAAACAAAGGCCATGTTTGTGTGCTGACAGCTGGCCTCCCTTCTGGGTCAGATAAGGCAGCAAGTCATTGCCTCAAAGCCGTAAGACAGGCCAGGAGACAATCCAAGAAGCAGGAATGGGAGGCAATTCAGGCTCAGCTTAAGCATCAGCTGTCATGGCTGCTTTCTGTGCAGCACTAAAGGATGGCAACAAGTCCTTTTCCACAGGCATGCCCTTATGATGAGGGATTGATGGACAGAGGTGCCTTTGGACAGGCTTTTTCTGTTCCAGATCTGTGTGATCTGAGCAAGCAAGCTGGCAAATTCTCAAGTGTTCAGACAGGATAGGGCTGGTGTGTGTGTGTGTGTGTGTGTGTGTGTGTACAAAATTGTTGTCCTAGAGCAGGCCTGCTCAACTTCGGCCCTCCTGCAGATGTTGACCTACAACTCCCATAATCCCTGGCAATTGGCCACTGTGGCTGGGGATTATGGGAGTTATATTCCCGTGGTGCAGTGGGGAAATGCTTGATAAACAACCAAGAAGGTTGCCGGTTCAAATCCCCGCTGGTATGTTTCCCAGACTATGGGAAACACCTATATTGGGCAGCAGTGATATAGGAAGGTGCTGACAGGCATCATCTCATACTGCGCAGGAGGAGGCAATGGTAATCCCCTCCCCTCTACCAAAGAAAACCACAGGGCTCTGTAGGCGCCAGGAGTTGAAATCAACTTGATGGTACACTTTACTTTACTTTTGTCCAAAAACAGCTAGCGGGGCCTAAGTTGAGCAAGTCTGCCATAGAGTCACCCACAATGTGGCTACGGAGGGTAGGAGCTGTAGTTCAACAACAGCTGGAGACCCAAGGTTGCCCATCCCTGCCCTAGAGGCATGTTGCACCTCTACACCTGATCATGCTACACTTCCATTTTAACAGGATTCATGCATCCCTCAAGCCAAGAATGTCTATTTTGCTTTGCAAAATCTCATTAGAAATGGCCTTTTGCTTTTGTGACAAAACAGTCCCCGACTGTTTTACAGGAAGCTAAGGACAGCAGACATGATTTAGCTTATATGAGGTAGGGTCAAAGGAGGTGTCTTGTGGATTTCATGAAGAGAGCTGGTCTTGTGGTAGCAAGCATGACTTGTCCCCATAGCTAAGCAGGGTCTGCCCTGGTTGCATATGAAAGGGAGACTAGAAGTGTGAATACTGTAAAATATTCCCCTCAGGGGATGGAGCCGCTCTGGGAAGAGCATCTAGGTTCCAAGTTCCCTCCCTGGCAGCATCTCCAAGATAGGGCTAAGAGAGATTCCTGCCTGCAGAATTGGAGAAGTCTCTGCCAGTTTGTGTATACTTTACTGAGCTAGATGAACCAATGGTCTGACTCAGTATATGGCAGCTTCCTATGTTCTTATGTAACTCTAGCCTTTCCACGAAGGTGCGGAACAGGCTGGGGAGGCAGTCTTAGTGTAGGCAGGCAAAGATCAAGCAGGGAGAAGTGAAGGACACTGTCAGCCAAGGGTGGGTGGTCAGGTACTGATGAGATATCTACAGATGAGAATCAGAGGGCACGAGGTGTGATTAAGATACACTTGTGGTCAGGTTCCAGATGAAGTAAATGAAGCAAGTCTATGTCCCACTCCCTACCCAGTCCAATGAGTTGCTTAGACAGAGGACTGGCGCCTGAAGCAACCGTGACACAGAGCCAACTAGTAGCCAGCCCCTATTGGTTCCTGAGGTCACCTGGGCTGAAAAGTAGCAACACCAGCTCTGATGACCATTATATGTAGGGTCATTGACAGAGTCATGGCAAGCAAAAGGAAAGCCACTTTGCATAAGTGAACAGCATCGCTCCCAACAGCACTCGGGTGAAGAGAGAACAAACAAACAAAAACAAAAATCCCACAAACTCTGCCACATTTAACTTCTAACACTGAGCTGTGGAAAGTCTTTGTCATGCTGCATAATAGCTTGAGCCTACAAAGTGCCTGTTCTGCATGCTGAGAATGGAAAGTGATCGACTTCCCTGGCAGAGAAAATCACACCCGGCTCATTCAGAGCCTTCAAAGGTGGAAAGATTGATCAGGCTGATGAGAAGCTGCGTGCTTGCTTACAGGGTCACATGTTCCTCCCGAAGCCCCACTCTCAGGCTGATTCTGAGCTCCAGGCACACCTACAGGTGCTAGCCATGACGGAAGCCATTAGTTTGCAGTTAAGCTTGTGATTCCAGAGAGCAACAATCATTTCCCTGGTGTTGAAGAGCAAAGTTTATCTGCAGTTCCTAGGGAATTCCTAGTTCATAGTTCAGTCTCTAGGGCAGAGTTCTTCATAAGGCCCAGGAGCTGGTGGCCTCTCCCACTGACCCCGGCTCCCTGACTAACAGGTTCTTAGGCCTGTGAAAAGCTTAAGCAAAATACTCCACACTGCTCACCTGGCACTACGTGAAGGTGACCATTCCCAGGGCTGCACTCTGCCCAGTACCATTAGGGGTATTTTAAGGGAAATGGAGCCCTCTTGAGTCCAGTGACATCTTGGAAACCGCTCACTGAGCCTGGCCCCTGGGAAATGTAGTCCTTCCCAGAGCTTTCTCCACAGAGCGCTATAGGGAAAATGTTAGGAAAGGACAACATGCTCCGTTTCTCTTAAAAGCCATCAACTTACTGGGGAAAGCACAGCATTGTGTGGAGGTCAGTGAGGTGGGAAATGGCTCTCATACTACACCCCCCCTTTTTTTTTGCCAGTGTCCCCTGCTTTAAAAAAAAACCAGTTAAGATCTCTGCTTTAAGGAGCCATCACATTAGGATGCCCTGATGAACTTTTTTTTCTTATACAAAGCAGATTTGGGAGATTGATTTTGAGCAGAGAAGCATCAGGGGAGGGGAGATTAACCCTTTCCGTGGCCACACATTTTCCTGCTCCAAACTGTTATCCCCTTTCCCTCTCTGTGGGTTTCTAGGTGCATATTTACCACCTCCATTGGGGAGAGGGGACACAGTTTGGGAGTAGCAATTCACAATGGGGAAAACGATCAGGAAAGGGTGAAGCACTCCACCTCATCCAGTTTGCCAGCTCAAATTTACAGCCTCCCAGGTGTAAATTTAAAGCATTTTCTTAACAAAAACATTGCCCAGGCCATCACTATGCACCCTTAGTCATTACACTACCCTAGCTGTACTTGCCAAAGGCAATCCAGTGAGTTACAAGGTGAAATGGGGAATTTGAATCCATGTCGACCAAGGGCAATGCTCTCACTACCACACTGCCTTTTCTTGCCAAAGGTCTACAAGGTGTTTGGAGAGGAGAGCTAGTCTTGTGGTAGCAAGCATGACTTGTCCCCTTAGCTAAGCAGGGTCCACCCTGGTTGCATATGAAAGGGAGACTAGAAGTGTGCTGAAAGATATTCCCCTCAGGGGATGGAACCGCTCTGGGAAGAGCAGAAGGTCCCAAGTTCCCTCCCTGGCAGCATCTCCAAGAGAGGGCTGAGAGAGACTCCTGCCTGCAGCCTTGGAGAAGTCTGTGAAGACAACACTGAGCTAGATAGACCAATGGTCTGACTCAGTATATGGCAGCTTCCTATGTTCCTATGTTCACCTTGTAGAATTCCCAATCTATAATGCACCACAGACTAAGGAAGAAGAGAAATCCTCTGAGAAAGTTCACTTGTCTTACAGAAACTCATTTGGCTTCCCTTGAAAATCCTCAGAAGTTTCTCTTTGGGAAAAACCCTGAAATTGGCTTTGAATTTCTCTTTCTGGACATTCTCATGCCAATCCTATTACAGACTAAAGGGGGAAAGTGTATTAATCGTGGTTTGTAAAAGGAGAGGGGGCAGATTCTGGCCTGTATGTAGCTCTCCCCCGCCCTCCACATCCCTTCCTGCACACTTTATGTTCTTTTTTATCAAGTCCCAACACTTGTCACTTTGCCATTTAAACATGTCACACCAAAGCTCTCCCTCATTAGGTGAAAATTGGATTTTGTTAATGAAGGAAAAGGAAATCAATTAACCTTATCAGTATACAGGGGACTTATTTGAAACAGCAAGGATAGAAGTTCTCTCCCTCAGTCTCTTTCCATCCAATGTGCTTTGCTGATAAGTGAAATTTGTGCAGGTACACACACACACACTCAGGTGTGGAAGCTAGGTGGGGTGTAGGTGGCCCCTGGGGAGAGATTCGAAAACAATGATTACCCCTGAGATTTACCTGCAAACTATATACACAGACTTCCCCAAAGTAGCCATTGTTCAAAACAGAAGGATGCAATTAATATTCCTTTCCCCAAGCACCTTTGTGCAAAGCTTTAGAATTATTGGCAACAAGAGAAAGTGTATATTGTTTAAATGCTGCTCATTTAAAAAAAATAGTTTAAAATGAAAGCCCCCCCTCCCCCTCTCTCCCTTTCCTCACTCCTACTTTCCCCTTCCCTTGCCATACGGTTCCTCATCAAAACACAGCTTGGAAGCTCACCTGGTTTTATAAATAACTCTGTGCATTTTAAATGTACTTTTAATTTATTTATTTTTAGAGAGAGAAATCCCACATCACCAAGGGCTGCTCAGCAAAGGGCTTGAGGCATCTTCTTTTCAACCCATGCTAATTGTTGAAGTGGCCCTGGATGGAACTTCATCAGGAGAAAGAAGAGAATGGAAAATTTGCCCATTTGCAGCTCTTTAGGGCTACCACACCATTGCAGATGGAGCATACATGCAATAATAGATTGAAATGTGCCAACTTCTCCTGCTTTAATTGTACTTCCCCACTAGCTGCAGTGGTCTTACTGCACACAGCAGCCGGTTGAAAACAACAAAATGTGTTGTGTTTGTAGATGTAAAGGCCCAGGAGAAAATGAGCACATGGCATATAAACAAACATGGTAGCACTGCCAGGAAGATGAGATATGTGGTGGAAGGGAGCTGTGGTGGTTAAGAACATCAGAACATAAGAAAGGTCCTGTTGGATCAGGCCCAAGAAGGCCCATCTAGTCCAGCATCCTGCTTCACACAGTGGCCAACCAGATGCTGCTGGAAGCCTGCAGGCAGGAGTTGAGAGCATGTCTTCTCTCCTGCTGCTACTCTCCAGCAACTGGTGTTTAGAGGCATCTTTCCTCTAAGGCTGGAGGTGGCCTATAGCCCTCAGATTAGTAGCCATTGATAGACCTGTCCTCAAATAGGCCAGGTCAAATCCCAGTGCTGCAACAGGCATTCTGGCAGCAGAAGAGGACTCCTGCCCTTCTGCCCAGCTTGTGAACTCCCCGAAAGGCCATCTGGGTGGCCACAGAGAATGAAAAACAGGATGCTCGACTAGGTTGACTTTTGGTCTGATCCACCAGGGCTCTTCTTATGTGATTAGTACCCTCAAATACAGATGTGGTGAAATGTTTGTTACATAAGCAGCTGTGGTTCTAGTCGCTGCCACCCCACACCCCGCCCCTCACCTCCATCAGGGTGAGTGTTCTTGACATATAGTATAAGAATGTTGAAGTTCTGCAAATTGCGCATTTGCATATACTGTATTACTTGGGGTAACTTATTCTGCTAGTCATTGGGAGGGCCACAGAGTCATGCAAGCCACTGAAGATTCACCCTCTGACCATACGGAATCCTGCTCACTTCCCCTCTCACTAACTACTGAGATTAAATGAACAAAAAATGTATGACATAATATTTTCTTTCCAACCATAAGTATTAGAATCTAGGTTGGGTTTTGTTTTTTTTAAACCCAAGATTTCCAGTATGCTGTTCTACCCAGCATCATCAGCATCCTCCTCCTTTATTACAGTCATAGACCAGCATAAAAATACAGGTTAAAGAATATGAGTAAATAAAAGTGGAAATAGAAGGTGGTTACATATATAATGATATTAGCATTAAAAGAACTAATAATACTAAGAAAGTATGAGGGTGATTACATGTTACAAATACAAGTACTAAAAAAGCTAAAAGTACTAAAATACTAAAAATGAAAATGAATAAAATAATAATAATATGCTATTACTATTATGTTTAAAAGTCATGAAATACATAAAAGACATTAAAACGGCAACGTTCCACCCAGAATAAACCAAACCATCACAGAACCAATATCTTTACTTTAAAAAAGAGTTAAGTGCAACTTCTTGACTTTAGAACAGCATACCCCTACATGGGATTGAAGAACATTAAATAGGAACATAGGAAGCTGTCATATACTGAGTCAGACCATTGGTCTATCTAGCTCAGTATTGTCTTCACAGACTGGCAGTGGCTTCTCCAAAGTTGCAGGCACGAATTTCTCTCAGCCCTATCTTGGAGATGCTGCCAGGGAGGGAACTTAAAACCTTCTGCTCTTCCCAGAGTGGCTTCATCCCCTGAGTGGAATAGCTTGCAGTGCTCACACATCAAGTCTCCCATTCATATGCAACCAAGGCAGACTCTGCTTAGCTATGGGGACAAGTCATGCTTGCTACCACAAGACCAGCTCTCCTTATGTTTACTTGGAAGGGAGTCAAGTGACCTCAATGAGACTTACTTCTGAGTAGACATACACAGAACTGTGTATGATGGGAAAACGATGAGTGGCACCAAGTGTTGCCCTCCTAGCAGCTTGCACAGGAGCACAGCAGGCCTCCTGAACTGCCTCTTTGCTTCTTCGATCCAGCCCCCTTCCTGAACCTGCCTTACACAGTCTCTGACTCCAGGTATTGAGCGGTCGCTTAGGTTTCACAGCAAGGCACCAGCAATGGGCAAGGGAGATCCCTGGAGGATGCCCTAACTCAGAGGTGACTGCTGAAACCTTTCAATTATTCACTCCTCACAGTGCCTCCTCCTCCTCCAGCTCCTGTTCCCGACTCGTTCTCTCCCCCCACCGCCCCTGTGGCACTAAATAAGACATTTATGGATCGCACATGGATTGTCTGTTTGACACATACAGGGATGCAGCCAGAACCTGTCAAAGCACAAGCGACTCTTTTTCTGGGCGAGACTTCCTGGCGATTTTGACAGCAAGGTCTGAAAACCTTGAACAGTTTACTGCAAACGTTTTGGCATGAGGATTCTCAGCTGCCACTCTAAAACAAAGAGAAAAAAAGACAGGCCATACCCTCCAATACTTCACAGATGAAACATAGGCACGTTCTCCAGCAATTGTAACACCCCAATTCTCACACCACTGTTCTCACTATCTGTGCCAAAGCCCCCTCTCTTCTCACAATTACAGACTGCTGAAGGCTCTTCTCTCCTCTGCCTGCTGTTCATTTACTCTGCAATATCACATCCCGCTGCACTGGTTTCTGAAGTGGCCTGCAATATCAAATTAAATAGAACATTTTACATCTCCACCCCACAACCCCTAAAACCTAGTGCTTAATGGAATGTTAAGCTCCAAATGAATCCATTTGTCCTTATGGAATAGATGTGACTTTAATGCATTCAGGAACATCAGAGCCGCACAACTCTGACTGTCCTGCAGATGTTGGACTCCAGTGCTGACCATCCCTGAATATTGCCATAGTGGCTGGCGATGAGGAGAGTTGAAGTCCTGTAACAGCTGGTGGGCTGAAGCCATGAACAATGTTTACTCTATCTGCGTGGGTGTTTAAGGGGTGGTGGAAGGGAAGTGGTAGTGCATACTATCATACCAGTAGGCTATTACAGTTTGGTATACATGCTGCTCCAGTCATAACAACAGCCACCTAATGGCACAACAGGGAAGCAACCTGTCTAAAGAGCAGGAGGCTGTTGGTTCGAATCCCTGCTGGTGTGTTTCCCAGAATATGGGGAATCCCTATATCGGGCAGCAGCGATACAGGAAGGTGCTGAAAGGCATCATCTCATACTGTGTAGGAAAACAATGGTAAACCACTCCGGTATTCTACCAAGAAAACCACATGGCTCTGTGTTCTCCAGGAGCCATATCATCATTATCATAATAGTAGCACTTCTGGACCCAGGCTATGACCTGCTAGTAGGCTTGAGCAGGTTTGCCAGGCTCCTATAAGAATGGCATAGAAGGGAAAGCTACATAAGAACAGCCTTGCTGGATCAGGCCCATGGTCCATGTCCAGCATCCTGTTTCATACAGTGGCCCACCAGATGCTGCTGGAAGCCTGCAGGCAGGAGTTGAGGGCATGCCCTCTCTCTTGTTGTTACTCCCCTGCAACTGCTGGAGGTGGCCTATAACCCTCCGACTAGTAGCCATTGATAGACCTCTCCTCCATTAAGTTATCCAAACCCCTCTTAAAGCCATCCAGGTTGTTGGCTGTCACCACATATTGTGGCAGAGAATTCCACAAGTTGATTATGCGTTGTGTGAAAAAGTACTTCAGCGTATACTTGAAGTTGAGGTTTTTCGTCCCAATGTGCATCACTTTACACTTGCCAACTCTGAACCGCATTTGCCATTTTGTCGCCCACTCCTCCAGTTTGGAGAGATCCTTTTGGAGCTCCTCACGTTCTGTTTTGGATGTCACTACCCTAAATAGTTTGGTATCATCTGCAAATTTGGCCACCTTACTGCTCACCCCAACTTCTAGATCATTTACGCCTCCACCAAGGCACTTTGGAGATTAGCTGTAAAATGCTTCTGGTCAAGCAAATCACTTTCAAACCATCAACAGCAAAGCACCCAGCAGGGGGAGCAGTCTCACAAAAACTGACAACTCGGGGGGGGGGGAGCAACTTGTTTACACCAGACATACAGTGTTATAGCACTATATTGCAGCGATTAAATTTGAAACAAGGCATTGGAAATATGAACTGCACCCTCCTGTCAGCATAGGAATTGCCGTGTCACAATACAGGAAGTGCGGAAGCACACTTCAGAGATATGCATGACCCCGTTGCAGAGTGTAATCTGGAAAGCGCCCAAGTGCCGTTTCCATTGCAATGTGAGAATGGGATAAAATCACACCTAGTGAAAATCACCTTCTATGCCCTCAGCCTTGAGCCCTCAACCAAAGGCCACTGTGGTTGGGGACAGCGGGAGTTGTAGTCCAACCTCATCTTTTGTAAACCACCCAGAGGCATAGGTTTGGGGCGGTATATACATTTGTTAAATAAATAAATAATTCTGGGGACCCAAAGTTGGGAGTCCCTATTCTACGCCATTCTAAAGCATACCAGAGCCCTTTGTGTGAATCAGGCAACCCTGGGCTTCAGCCCTCACGTTTTCTGTGTCAAGTTGGCACTGTTACAATGGCCTGCTTCTGTTTTGCCAATCATCTATTTCCTTGAAAAGCAAAGCTTCACCCGTTCAAATAGAACCAAGCTGGTTTGACTGGTTCAGTCTTGAACTGGCCCAGCCCCCAGAAAGGGGAGCTTTTCTGAGTTCGAACCGAACTGACCCTGGTTCTAATGGAACTGGTTTGGAACTGGTTAGGCAGTTCGAGGGGTATGCTTTTAAAGGGGAATCCAGTGAGGATTCTCCTTTACATGCAAAGGGGAGAACCTGCCTTTAAAATGCTTCTAATGGTGGTCCAGTGGTGGTGGTGGTGGTGGTGAGAGGACATCTTACCCCCAGCCCCGGCAGCTTCAGACTTTACCCCTAAAGTTTGGACTGGGTCTGGCGCTCCAGCTTGGATGTGAACCAAACTGCCAGAATTGGTTCCATGCAGACCCCTAAGCGTCACCTGTTTAATTTCTGTGTGGCAGAAATTAAAGGCAGGGAAGTTGGGCCAATAAAAAAAGATGGGGATGCTAATTACTCTGGACTTCCCACATTCAAACTGAACACTGCTCGTGGCATCTCAGTAGCTCACTAGTACGCAGACAACTTCTACTTTAGATGATGAAAAGAGTCTGCTATTCAGAGTGTACCCTTCCTATCTCTATTACTTGGCCCGCTTTATCTATGCCTGAGTAATACTCAGCAAATAAATTATTCATTGTATTTGTCAATCAGCGGATAGATTATTCACAGATTATATCCCACTCTTTCCACCTCTCCTGCCCATTATCTGGCTGCAAAAAGGCTGAGAGAACAGCATTTTCTCAACGAAAGAGAGGCAGGGATTAAATGGAAGCAAGGTCAGAGGAGGCAGAGAAGAGGCTAACCGCGGAGTTTGCTTTCCACCCACAGAAAAGGCTTGACAATGCCAGCGGTGTCGGCAGAAAAGTCTCCCCCACACAGACTGTCAAAATGCCTCACTCCTGACAAGCAGACTCTTGGAATGCAAGACTTTCCATTACAGCACATGCAGACAGACCTGTGGCCACTCACTGTTTTCATCAGCTTGCTTCCCTGCCTTTAATGGCAGTCTGATGCATAGACTCCTCCTGACTGGAAGATAGACAGTGAGGAAAGCTTCACCTGCTAAAATGTCCATCCCATGTATCATCAGCTCACATGGAACCAATGGCCATTGGGCTCCTCCACTCCCAGCAGTGCAACCCTTCCACTAGGCAGTGCAAGGCAGCCCCCAGGGCGTGAATTATTGTAGGGGGGGCACTTCTTGCAAGGAGGAAGTTGAGAGGAGAGCTGGTCTTGTGGTAGCAAGCATGACTTGTCCCCTTAGCTAAGCAGGTTCTGCCATGGTTGCATTTGAATGGGAGACTTGAAGGAGAGGAGAGCTGGTCTTGTGGTAGCCAGCATGACTTGTCCCCATAGCTAAGCAGGGTCCACCCTGGTTGCATCTGAATGGGAGACTTGATGTGTGAGCACTGTAAGATATTCCCCTCAGGGGATGAAGCCGCTCTGGGAAGAGCAGAAGGTTCCCTCACTGGCTTCTCCAAGATAGGGCTGAGAGAGCTTCCTGCCTGCAACCTTGGAGAAGTCACTGCCAGTCTGTGAAGACAATACTGAGCTAGATAGACCAATGGTCAGACTCAGCATATGGCAGTTTCCTATGTTCCTATGTGAGTGAGCAGAGCTAGTTTCTGGCTTCCCTCCTTCCTCATCTCACCATGCTCTGTCTCCACTCCACTCCACTCCAGCCACAGGAGGGGTGCTGTGCCAGGGATGGATAGGGCCAGTTGCTCTCCTCCTGCTCAGTAAAGAGAATCACCACTTTAAAAAGTGGCCTCTTTGCTTGGTTACCACAGGGTGTTCTTGGAAGGGGAGGTTCTTGGAGGGGGAGGCATCAAAGTCACACTGCCCCTAGGGCACCAACAACCCTGAAGGTGAGCCCTGACTCCCAGAACTGCATCAACCAGCAGCTATTCCACTTGGTTGAGGGAGAGCTGGGACAGTCAGGCCTCATCCAGCAGCCTGGCTGGAACCTACAAACTGTTTGGCTCCTCCTCTACCAGAATCTGTCTCCACCATTCCACCCAGTCATTGTAATAGTGTATTGTCATGGGTGTTGCATCCTTTGGACAAGCAGGGACAAATGTTCCTGGGCCCAGAGGGTCAGGGGGCCCCCAAGGGCCCCCCAAGCAGACTGCCCCGCCACCGCTGCCCCTGCCCTGCCCCCGCTTCTTAACTTGGCCTCTGGGTGGGTGGGGATGAGCCGAGTGGGGCAGGCTGCAGCAGCGGGTGCTGTGGCTGTTGGGCCTCTCCAGCCTCTGAGTACCAGTTGCAGGGGGAGTAACAGCAGGAGAGAGGGCCTGCCCTCAACTCCTGCCTGTAGGCTTCCAGCGGCATCTGGTGGGCCACTGTGTGAAACAGGATGCTGGACTAGATGGGCCTTCTTGAGCCTGATCCAGCAGGGCTGTTCTTATGTTCAGCCAGCCTGTGTACCTCTCCGGCGCACCTGTGCAGTTCGACTATGGACATCACATGCCCATGACGTCACATGCATGCGACGTCCATAGTTGAATGGTGCAGGCGCACAGTTCATCCGGAGAGGTGCACAGGCCGGCTGGAGAGGCCCAACAGCCACAGTGCCTGCCGCCACGGGGACCAAGATAAGCGGCAGGGCAGGGGCAGTGGAAGCATTGGGGGCAGTCAACAGGAGGTAGGAGCAGCGGCGGGGAAGTGTTGGTTGCCCTGCCCCTTACGTCTGATGTCAGACACAGGGGCTGGGGCTTGGGGCCAAGATTTTGTCCCCTGGCCCCCCGGGGGGCTTGCTACACCCCTGGGTATCATGATGTAAAAACCGGCACCGAAAATTGAATATTTCCCCCTCTTCTCCCTTTTTAAATCACACTGATTTAATTGCAAGACATTATTTTAAGTCTGCAAATTGCCTTGGGTGCAGTGGCAAAAACGGCAGTCTATCAATGCAGTACATCAATACTATTAAAAAGGTGCATGAGCAGAGCTAATGGGGAAAAAAATGGCACCCCTAGGTGAGAGTGAAGCTGAAAACAATCTGACTTGCACAAAACCTCCATCTCTTTCCCCTCTTAATGCTTGAGGGTGGGGACACTGGTATTGGGGTTTATGTAGAGGATACAGGCATACATTGGGTGCATAATTTGAGCACGCCATTGTAATAAGTTGGGTGGGTGAGGGTAAATCAATGTATATAATTACTATTATTCCTGTTTTCTTGTACATCATATTATTTTGAATATTGAATTTTGGAAATGTATGTTTAATAAATGACAAGTACAACAATAACAACAACAAACAACAACAACAAAGACCACCCTGGCAATCCATAAGTGGCCTGGTGGCAACTTTAGCTGAAACCAACAGCACAGGAGGAATGTAATGAATATGCCTCATCGGTATGAGGATCAGCAACTTCAGCTGCCAAGGCAAGAAATGCATGAACATATCTGCTCTCAGCAGCACCAGAGGAATTAGGGGGGAAAGTGATGCAGCTATCTCAGGGCTATGTTCAGCATTAGTGGATGTGTTTGAATGCATTAGAATGCCACACAATAGAAATGTGACTTTAAAGGAAGGCGGAAATCTACCCCAACAAAACAAATAGTGCACTTAGGGAAGGGAAAAAAACCCACATAGAGGCTTAATGGCAGCCTATTAAACATAAATCAACACAAAGGTAAACCACCAGGAAGAGGAGAGATACGCCAGTTTGGGGATTAAAGCACAAAAGCAGTAATATTTACTCACTAGATTAAGGCACTTATTGAAAACGAATTATTACGAGGGAACAATTCCCGCCCCCTCTCCCCAACCCTTTTGCATTTACCCAAAAGGATTGCACGTGTCATTATAATATAGCTGGCACACTGCACAGAGGCACACCCACATGGTTGTATCTTGAATTACATGAACAAAAGGCCTTCCAAAACTGCCCTCTCTCTGAAAAAAGAAGGGGAAAACATTTAAGGAATGTATTGACACACACACACACACACACACACACACACATGCATGGATGTACAGGATGTCCACCTGAATTCTATGTGACTTAATCAAGGCACTGCTGCTTCTTTTATGCTGTATTTACCATCCGTGTACTTGGCTTTTTACTAAGTAACATGAAACAAAGGCAAGCCCCTACCAAAGGAAGGACTCTCCTTTCGGAGGGACTTGTCCGATCACAACCCAGGGCAAGACATGAGGTGCTGGTTTGGACCATTAAAGCCCTTAATGGTTTGGGCCCTGGATACCTGAGGGACTGCCTGCTCCCAAGGGTTTCTGCCCACTCGACGAGGACATCGGGCGGGGTGGGAGGCTGCTCTGTGTGCCAACAGTGAGGGAGGCTTGCCTTTCATGCACGTAGGACAAGATGCTCTCCCCGGTAGACATCTGCTCCCCAGTTTCCAGCACAGTTTTTAGAAAGCAAGTAAAATCTTGGCTTTTTACGCAGGCTTTTATATGAGTGTTTTATTGCTGCTGCTTTGCATCTTATGGTTATATTGTACGTGTTTTTTTAAAGAAATAATTAGATTTGTATTTGTATATTCCAATTTAATTTTTATTGAGCAGTTTTGTATTGTTTTTTATTGTTTTAATTGTCTTGTAAACTGCCTTGAGATTATTTGAATGAAAGGCAGGATACAAATTTAATGATAGATAGATAGATAGATAGATAGATAGATAGATAGATAGATAGATAGATAGATAGATAGATATTATTGTGAACAATCTCAGTTACACACATTTAGAGTGGGGTTTTTTCCCTCCTGTGTCTGAAGATGAAGATTAAGGGATCATACAACTGGCTTCCTCAAAAAGGTGAGTTTTGTGAAGGGAACTGAAGGAGAGACAGAGAGAAGGGCAGCAGCATGTCAGTGTTGAGAGGGAGATTTCCCCCTCTTTCTTTTTCCAGTCATGAGTGGCATAAAAATCTAACAGTAGCCTCTCTGGGGCAGAGAAAGTATTTATCCATCTAGCATTCTACTTCCAGCAAGAGTAATCCAGATGACTCTGGGGAAGCCCACGTGGAGAATATGAAGGCAATATCCCCTAGCATGGGGTTTCTTAACCTTGGGCCCCCAGATGTTGTTGAACTACAACTCTCATCATTCTCAGCCACAAAGGCCATGTATGGGGATGATAGGAGTTGTAGTCCAACAACATCTGGGGGCACAAGGTTAAGAAACCCTGTCCTAGCATGTCCCCTGTTATCTGGTATGCAGAGAGATACTTCCTCTGCATTTTTTTAGTTGACTCGTGAACCTCCCAAACTGAACTGGCCTGGCCCTATTTGGGTCCACTTTGAACTCGAACTGAACAGGCCATCTGGTTTTGTGCACACCCCTAGCTCCAGCCCCCTGATAATCTTGGTTGCTCTTTTCTGTACCATTTGTAATGATTTGATATCCTTTGAGACAAGGCAACTAAACTTGTAAGTGCTGTTCCAACTGCAGACATGCAATAGATTTATGTAAAGGCATTATTATGATATAGGCAGTTTCGCTCTCGATACCTTTCATAAAAATTCTCAACATTCAGTTCGGCTTTCTCTCCCCTACTCCACACTGAGCTGATCTGTTTAGTGAGCTGTCTACCATGATCCCAACATCTCACCATGGGTAGTGACTCACACCCTATCATCAAATATATCATGTTGGGAATTTTTGTCCCACTGTGCATCACTTTGTACCCACACACATTTGCCATTTTGTCACTCATTTGCCCAGTTGGAAAATATCCCAATTTCTGCCAAAAAAAATTGGGGTGGGGGGAGGACACGGAGGGAAGCTTCTACTTTTTCACGGAAGGGCCCACAAAAGCTTTTTTTTTTTTTTGGCAATTTATCCAAGGCATGGAGCTTACCTTAAACGGCCCTTTAAATGGTGAGAAAGCCAGTGGCAGCTGACTAGGGGATGGTGGTGAGTCCTCTCAAGGTCCTGGGGCCTCTGCCATTGTCCACAGAGCCAACCTCTTACATTGGCCCTGGTCTTTCAGCAAAGTTGACACAGAGGCGACACAAATATTTCACTTTCTCCTCCTGAAGACCATGTATTTGTTGTTGTGGACAGTGTCTCAAACACTGTGAATACTGTCAGATCCATGGAAAAAGTGATTGCTTAATTGCACAAGCTGTTGTGAATTAAGCCAATTGTGCATAAGATGCACAACGATGATTGAGACCAGCATTAAAGCTCCTCTCTGTTCTTTAGAATAGGAAACATGATCTGGAATTAATATGCATACAATGCACAACAACTCTATACTGCTATCTCTGTTTTGGAACTGAAATTATACGCAATCATGGATAATATATCCAAGCAATACACACCCACAGTTCTGATCCAACACAAACGTCACCAATCTGCTGTTGCAGATAAGTGTCCTGAACATGTGATGACCGCATGGGGGAAAGCAAAACATCCACGAGAAAAAAGGAGCATGTTTTGCACATTTCTAGATAAAGACAATTGTGGGTCTGTGTTTATTTAATAATAATCCAAGTAGAAGATTTAACCCTGCTGTTTTTGTTCACTTCCATTTTCTTCCCCCCCCAGCCACAGACATGTCACTGTTCTTGAGGCAGCAGCAGCAGCCTCCTCAACTTTGCCAAGTTAAATTGCATTCCAATTCTGTTCAACTGTACTAATGTCTTTGCAATCAAAGAGCAAATATAATTTAAGTGCCATTTGAGTCTTCCCACAGGTTTTCAGCTGTTCACTCCTTAACTGCACCCCAGCAAGCTGACTGCAAGCAGAGCTATGGTAGAAAAGGGAAGCACAGCCAGATTACAATACAAACCCCTTTTTATAATGTTCTGCGGTCATGGTTCAAAACAATTAGAATGTCATGATGAAAATATAGTGGGAGGAGGCAGCAGACAAGCCAACACTGTTGGGGTGGGAGAGCTTGTTGGCTGTGATGGAGGGGTATTATGAGTGCAGGATGAATGGCAGAGAACTTTGCTTCAAAAAGGACCAGAAGTTCCATGAATCGCTGGCTTCAGATGGTTTTTGACGTTGCAGAACTCAGTTAAAATATCAAAATATGCAGCATAATGTGAATCTGGGGAGAATGTGATCTTTTTATTCACTTATCTGAAATTCTAGAGATTGTTGTTACACTCTGGGTGAAAAACTAGATGAATACAGAAGCAGGGCTGCCTTTCATTTCCTCTATAGGAAGAAAAAAGTGCATAATTTGTTGTTACAGTATGATACTAAGTGAAATCTCTTTCACATAGTCATTGGATATGGGCAAAGAACCACAGACTGGAGCCTAGCTCTTGACCACTGCAGGCTTCTCTGTGGGTTGTGAGGTGTCACCAGCTGCTTCCTACACATTTTAACATGAGGGAATCTTATTTCTGAAATTCTCTTCATCTGAATTTGTCCCTGGAGTTCAGGTTGTCAAGTAACTTGCCTTGGTTCTGAATGCATTAGGAATAATGGGTTGATTAGGTTGTGTTATTCATCATCATCATCATCATCATCATCATCATCAACACCATCTCCTTAAGAAGGATACTGTAGAACTGGAAAAGGTGCAGAAGAGGGCAACCAAGATAATCAGAGGCCTGGAGCACCTTCCTTATGAGGCAAGGCTACAACACCTGGGACTCTTTAATTTAGAAAATAGGTGACTATGGGGAGACATGATTGAGGGATATAAAATTATGCATGGAGTAGAAAGGGCACCAAGAGTCGAAATCGACTTGACGGCACACTTTACCTTCAGAAAGAGTGGGCAGAGATTCCCCCCTCCCTCTCTCACAATACTAGAAGGGGTCATCCCATGAAACTGAATGTTGGGAAATTTAGGACCGACAAAAGGAAGTAGTTTTTCACACAGTGCAGAGTTAATCTATAGAATTCTCTGCCACAATATGAGGTGACAGCCACCAGCCTGGTAGATGGCTTTAAAAGGGGCTTAGACAGATTCATGGAGGACAGGTCTATCAATGGTGGGTATGGGCCACCTCCAGCCTCAGAGGCACAATGCCTCTGAGTACCAGTTGCAGGGGAGCAATGGCAGGAGAGAGGGCACGCCCTCAACTCCTGCTTGTGGCTTCCAGCGGCATCTGGTGGGCCACTGTGCGAAACAGGATGCTGGACTAGATGGGCCTTGAGCCTGATCCAGCAGGGCTATTCTTATGTTCTTATGTAGGGTAAAAGGGGGCAAAAAACCTGTTATATTCTATCTAGGAAGCGTTTACATTTTATTAATTAGAGGTTTGTTCCAGTGGGTATTCAGTAGAGAGTGTTGGGGCTGGAGTCAGAAAGGAAAGGGAGGGAAAGGAGGAGAGAGAAACGGAGTTTCTGAATAAAGCTTAAACAAACATAAGATTGTTTTGTGTTTACAAGGGAAGCAGTTCTAAAACAAAAACCCAGCCCAAACTGCCCCAATGTAACTCAAAAGAGTGGAATGTTCATAGACTCAGAGGGCGGTTAACAGACAACTAGATAGGTGGACTTAGTGGAATTCAGGGGCAAGGTGGAGGAAGGAGAGCTTGAACAAAGAAAATGAAAAAATTCTCAGCTTGAAGAAGAGTCCCTCAAGACTGTCACAAGCTTTCCTGCTTCTGGGGTGAAAGGTGCCTAAAACTTTCACCATGCTCAGACACAGGCTCCAGAAACACTTGCACATCAGGAATATACGGCAACACTTTGTTGTGGGTCCATACTTATTATTTCTGAGACTTGCCGAGCACTGGGCATGTAGAGTTAATGCAGCTCCCAGTTATTTATGTTTTTCCACTCTCTTATTTGTATTGCACAGATGAATATTGATAAAACACGGCAAAAGAAAAGTATTCTCGGTGTGATCACATGTGCGATTCTTTCAAGATTAGATAGAATGTCCCCTCTATTTCTGCAGCCTATTCACAGGCAGTGAAAATGGTGCGGCAGCATCTGGCAATGTTTAGTGGCAGGAAAAGAGGCAAAAGGGGATTTGGGGGGCTGGGTGGGGGCTTAACAATGGCAGCAGTGGCAGCCACCAGGAGAGTCACCCTCCCAGAACTGGTGGCAGCAGGATGGAGAATTGGGGATGGGATGGTCGCTCAGTGGCAGAGCTTTTGCTGTGCATGCATTAGGTCTCAGGTTCAATTATTTCCCCTGGCAGCATCCCCAGTTAGGGCTGGGAAAGACTCATTCCAGAAACCTTGGAGAGCCACTGCCAGTCAGAGTAGACAATACTGAGTACGATGGACCAATAGTCTGGCTAGGTATAAACTAAAGCAGCTTCCAATGCACCGATACATTTGGCAGAATTTTAAAATTTGTTTTATACTCCCTGCAAATTATCTCCCTTGGGAACATTCAGCTCAGCCTTTGAGACATTTTCCAAGATTCTTTTTGTGCATCATTTTCCTAATGCACATCAACAAAGCAAAACACATACACACACAATTTTGATGCAAGCACATACAGTATACGTTCATGTAAAGATTTTTTTTCCTGCCTTTCTCCCCCAGCGTGCATATGCAAATCAATTACACTGAGGGGGGGAAAGATACAAATGAACTATAGAAACTTCAGAAAACTGTGCATGCTCAAATTCAGGAATTTATTTAAGAAAATTCTGCTAGTTAATCCAGAATTCAGGAAGAGGGGGACACCACACAGATGAACCCAAAGAACAAAATCTGCCGCTGCTCCGTAAATCTGTGGCTAGATGCTTAAGGACTAGGACTTTTTTTTTCCTTTCAAAGCTTGCTCCTAAAAAGTTAAACTTGTTATTTAACAGCTGAAGCTAAGGCACTTAACTCTGTGCTCAGTGTCATGTTCAGTGTATATTTGTGGGGTTTTTCCCCCCTGCACTTGCACAGAATCACAAAATAAAAGAAAATAGTGCCATACCTAACAGACTGGGTTTTAAGGACGCTAAATTGTAGATAGTAGTAAAGGAAACAAAACATAATGACTGCAAGCTGGCAGTCAGCCACGGCTGTATAGCCAGTGGTACTTTTGCTACAAAGCTGCCATATTGCCTGACCAAAGTCACAGTTCAAGGTCTCATTTTAAGAGATATTACAAACAACACTATCCTTCCTGGCTGCAAGCTGATGTACTCAGCTGGCAAATCATTCCAAGAATTGTCTGCCTTGCTTCTCATAATAAATGTCTCTGGCAAACCTTCATTCAAGCTCTGGCCAGGGTTGACCCTGCTTAGCATGCAGGTTTTGCTGAGATCACAGTGTGAACTGTCATGTCATCCTGTCACAGTTCCCTCTATTGGCCACTGAAACGTAAGCAATCTCCAAATCTACTTCGGGCTGCAAATACACAACATGTGCTTGAAGAACAAAAGATACTTACTGTGGGATAGAGACTGCACAAATTACTTTAGCAACCCAAATGGCATTCATACATGCAAAAGATGACTGATGGCCACTCTCCAAAAAACATGCTGCTCCTGAAGAGGCAGTGAGTATAGTTCTTTAGGAACAGTAATAGAATACAACTTTCTCCGCCAGTGCCAACAGGGCACTGTTGGTAGCAAATTTTCCTAGGTGAAGCATAGGAACGGCCTCAGGGATGTCATAACAGACCAGCAAAACAAAACAAAACAAAAACACAACAAAGTTATACATTTGCTAATATTCTGTTGAAACCATTTGCTAATATTCTGTTGAATATATTTAATATTCGTAGATTCATTGGCAAATGTTAGTTGATGTGGGCCACTTTCAATCAGCAAGAACAAATTTTAACTGATGGTGCTGAGAAATAAGTGAACCTTGAGAAGGCAGCACCAGAAAGCTGAATTGGACAGAAATGCAACAGGTGTAGGAGACAAATGCATTCATCCAAGGGGTAATCTGAACACATTTCAAGCAGTTCACTCATTATCAGGGGTACTGTCTGAATCTGTGTATTAATGTTTTTTTCTTCTAGCAGCCACATAAAATGAACATACAATAAAAGGTGCACTAACAAATACTGACCATTTAACAAATAACACATAGCACCTTCAATACCAAATACAGGGGATCAGATTATACCCCAAAAATATTTGGGGGGTTTTTGGGGGGAAGGGTAAAATTTGATCCCCTATATTTCAGTTTGGTACTGAAGATGTTATGTGTTCTTTGCAAAATTATCAGTATTTTAAACTACACTTCTTATTATTGTTATAAATAACAATTCATTGTGTATTTTTAAAGATAGTTCCCTCAGGGCTGGCCCGAGGTGTTGCAGTTCTTGGGGCAAGCTTTCTTATGGGGCCAGAGAACAGTTTGTTATGGGGCAGGTAATAAAGTTGTTGTTGTTGAGATGCAGAATCTTGCCTTTCTATGCGCCTGCTAGGGGCCAATCAAAACCAACCCTATGAAATTTCATTTTTATTTATTTATTTGCTTGTTTGTTTCCCAATCTTCCTCCAAGGAAATGTGAGGTAATGGTTATCCTCACAAAAACCCTGTGGGGTAGGTTAGGCTGAGAGATACATGACTGGCCCAGAGTCATCCAGCAAGCTTCATGGCTGAATGGGGATTTGAACTCTGGTCTTGCTGGTCCTAGTCCAACACTAACCACTATGCCATGCTGGCTGGACTTCCTTCCTGCAAAAGGAAGAAGGCAGGCACGAGAGAAGGCTGCCAGCCGCCACCGCCGTCTCTCCTTATGCTTCTTGCAAGTTTTGCAAAAAGGGTGAGGAGATGCGCTCCTTGCAACATGTTCAAGGGTTGGATCAGGCCCAAATAGCTGCTCTGATGGTGACAATTGGGGGCATCTTGCCATCCTGCTGGTGCCCCAGTCATCTGCTGCCTGAAGCCACTGCCTCACCTGCCTCATGAAAGGGTTACAATGAATTCCCTGAAGAGCAGCTCATTGTTCACATCAGGATGTATACATCCTGATAGAAAAGCCTTGTTCCTCACCTCTGCTGGATTCCTGTTTGTTTCTGCAAGGGATAAGGGCATGGGTATTTAGGTTGTTTTGATCCGGGCATTTTACTACATACAGGAGATGAAAAAGAAATAAAATATTAACGTTTTTACTTTCTGAAAGGGTAGAGTAGGTGACAGTAGGTCTATGCTTTTCGATGACATGATTCTGTTGTCAATTAGATGCAGCCAGATGAATAACATCCAGAAGTTTCCTTTACATGCTGCTCTTAGCATGCCACATCCAATACCAAAAGGAACTTTAGAGCTGAGTGGAGCCAGTCAAAACGGCAAACATTTTAAGACTCTAAATTGCACAACATTTCCACTGTTATGACTTCTAGAACATAAATTTGTATTTTAATGCTTAGCACTTCCAGTTAGGTTACAGAAGCATTTCACAGTTACCAAGATAAAAAAAATCTTTAGCTCATAGGATCAGGAGGCTCTAGCGGATTAGTAATAGGATACAAGGCTCAGAGGTTTTCATTTCTGGTTGACTTGCCTCTGATTCTAGATGAGGAAGTATTTAAAAAACCAACCCATATTCTGATGTTATGAAATGTGATTATATGGTCCTGTTAAAGGACCATAGAAACTAAAAGTTGAACTGAGCTAAAATAGTATCCAGAAATCCATTGTGCTATGCTCTGCATCCTTTATTTATCTGGATTTATATTTGTCCTCTCTGAAAAGGCTCAGAGTGCCTTATACAAAAGTTTAGTTGAATAGACT
Organism: Hemicordylus capensis; assembly: GCF_027244095.1. NCBI lineage: Eukaryota > Metazoa > Chordata > Lepidosauria > Squamata > Cordylidae > Hemicordylus > Hemicordylus capensis. Next base: position 25,324,401 of record NC_069664.1, read on the forward strand.
AGTTCATACTTATTAAAGGGTTCACACTCACAGCAAAAACAGTTTGTTGTGAAAACATATCCAAGGAGAAGGAAGGGGAAGTAGAGGGAAAGGAAGACAATATCCAAACATAATTGAGTCAACAAAAGACCCTCTGATTTATTACTTTCTCTGAACTTAAGTGAGAGGGACAAAAGTGATAACCTAAAGGTACAACTCTCCGGGTCTAGGAGCATTAGTGTTGATCAAGGTCTTCATCTGCTCCCTCCAGCTTTCCTTGAACACTTTTGTAAGTCAGTCCTATCCTATGCAAGATTACCCAGAAGAAATAAGCCTTATGGAATCCAACAGAATGTACTCCAAAAGACAACAGCTTCGGTTCACAAGTACTGAAAGAATACCAATGTGCTGAAATAGTGTGATGTTGCCAACTTTGCATGCATGCATTTGGTTCAGTTGTTTGAGCTGAAGTGCCTTTGGGGCCAGAATTCTGGTGACAATATTCTGCCTCCCCAAAGCTGCCAAATTCATGTAGAAGAGCCTCGTTATTGTGACTAATTGGTTACTAATCAACTAGTCCTTTGCCATGCCCAAGAAAGCATTTTCTCTCTAGTGCACAATAGAACATCATGGTTGTAGCAATATGAAGTGTTTTTAAGAAAGAATTCATCCCAGAGTTGGGAGCAGCCTGAATCTAAAAGTAACAGAGGCTGAATACAAAAAAGGCAAGCATGCATGAAGGTACTCTGTTAACTTATTGGGACTCAGCCAGCTGCAGTCTGGCAATTAGTGGATACAGGGTCCTGGACTCCATGGACCTGGACCAGTTGTGATCTTCTTATATTTCTCCAGCAGTGTGTTTTATACCAAAATAATGGATGTGTTTATACTGAACTTCATGGGGCTGACACTGTCATTTAGTGACATTCACTGTCACTAAATAAACTTACAAATTAAACTTGAACTGAAAGGAGGAAATGTCTCTCATTATTTGATTCCTGCTCACAGCTAGGGTTTCCCGAGCACAGCTGGAATTCTCCCCTGGCAGCTCAATTTCTTTGCCTCCCTTCCTCCCCTCCGATGACTCAGGGGTGTTTGCCAAGCAGCTAATTGCTATGCTCCATCACACGGCTGTTTGCAACTAGCCTCGCACTCTCAACCAAAGAGTGCCTGCCTCTTTCCTTATTTAACCCAGAACAAATTAGCTCAATGCTGCCATTAACTCAGAAGTCAACCTTTCCAAGAAAGGCACTTTTTTGTGCGTGGCAAGTCCCAACCATTCAAGCACACCTTTAATTGCCAGCACATGGCAGGATTCAAAGAAATGCTTCTCTCTTTTTGTGTGTGGGCAGAATGCTGTTTCACCATACTTTAAGGTGTCCTGATATCAGGGTCGGCCCACCCACTATGCGGACCTAGGCAGTCCTCTAGGGCACCAATTCGGGGGGGGGGCACATAACCGTGCAAGAATATTGCACTGCCAGTTATTCTTTCTCTCCCTCTTGTATTGCACCCCTAAAGTAGTGCACAGTGGTGTAAGGATGTAATCCTGCACCCTGCTCCCCAAAGGACCTGCACATTTGGCACCCCAAATTGCACAGTCTTCTTTTATCATTGCCCCTCGGCCCCCAATAAACAGCTAGCCTCATAAGCTGCACTTCCTCTCTTGAATAGGAATTGCCCGCCTCAGCATTCATTTCCAAAAAGAAATGGTCTCAGACTGGATTTCCAAATTACTAACAGCACGTTTTCACATCCCTGAAGTGTTAAGAGTTTTGCTCCCAGAATAAACCGGGAACTCTTTTCTGATGTATCCCAAAACCAGTCTAGTCATTCCACGCTAGTCCAAACCAGGCTAGTCATTCCAAACCAGGCTGGTATTGCAAACCAGTCCAAACCAGTCCAAAAACTAGTCCAAACCAGGCTAGTATTCCAAACCAGGCTAGTCATTCACTGGGACAAATTACCAGCCTGTGTGACAAGTTAGTGCCTGAGCTCCAAAGTCAGACTTTGCCTAGGACACCAAAAGCCCCAAGGCAGACCCTGCCCGATATCAAACGCAAAACTAAGTGAAGTGATTCAAAAGCACTCCAAGCTCACCCTACCATGTCCTATCTACACATCACACCATGGTCAGTTCAATTATCAAAGCAGCCATCTCAGGTGACAGAGTTCAAAGGATGCCTGCCATTTTGGGAGGAGCATGCAAATTCTGGGTTTTGGTGAAGCTAACTCTTGGAACAGAATGAGACCCAGAACCTTCTGTGATTCAGGATGCAGGCAGGAGCCATGTTTTTTGACTGTGATGAGAAATGCTAATTTGCATGGATAGAAAAGCCCCTCAAAGGGGGGGGGGGAAGCAACCAGTTTCTAAACAATGAATGTGGAACCAGCTCCAGGGAGTTCCAAATTACACACTTCAGCTTGGCAGGATCTCTTTGAAAACATAAATAGCTTGTCCAACCCTCCTACAGTGGGAAAATACAGCTATTTTTTTGTGATGTGTATGCATTGTTGTAGGACTAAAACACAAGGATACAATTCGAAAGAAGGCACTGGATATGTGAACGGCACCTTGCTGACAGTGCAGGGACTGTGCTGTCGAAACACAGGCAGTACGGACGCACACTTAATGGACACGTAGTGACACTGTTGTAGGGTGTAATCTGGAAAGCACCCAGAAATGACAAGTTAACCAATGGGAGTTTCTGACAGGGGCAAACAGCAGTTGTAAATGAGGCCAATGCAGACTGGAACCATGAAAGAGGAAAAGGATTAAATCTTCCTGCCGTCCTGCCACTGCATGTCATGATCCTCACCTGCAATGCCTGTGACTGCAATTCAGCAAAGCAAAATGCACATAAGTCCAATTGCATGCTTAAAGCAATATCTGTTTTAGACATTGGGGCTATTCTGACGATCAGCAAAAATCAGGCTAGCCTCCACTAGACCGATTTTTGCTGATCGTCAGAACCACTGGGCTCTCAGCCGAGCCTGCTGGTTCTGGAGCGGCTAATCCGCTCCTGTAGCTCTTCCCTTAGCCCAGGTTTGCGGAGCGAGCGCTCCGCAAACCCGGGCTATCTGCTCATGAGCAGCCGCGGTGTGGCTCCGCACCGTGGCTACTCGCGAGTAGACCCCCGACTGGGAGGCGAAAAGCCGCCTCCCAGCTCCGGGGGTCTCCCCAGTATGCCCTGAGCACTCATGCAGGGCATACTGGGGCTTCCGGGGGCCACGTGGCCCCCGAGCTCCCCAGCCCCCGCCAGCTCCGTCTCAGACTCGGCAATTGTGTGGGCAGCTGATCCGGTCGCCCAGGGCTCCCTTCCCACTCACAGCCCCAAACCGGGTCTCACAGATCGTGAGACCCAGTCCATTATTTCACAAAACGTTTTGTAATTAAACAAATTGTAGAGCCTGGCCTTAAGAGCAACACTCTGACACAAAACACAGTCAGGAGGAACCACAGGGCAGGCTGAAGGAGCCCGCTCCCTGCGAGACACTGGACACCCTTCCTGTACATTCCATTTTCATTTTTAAAAAACCTCTCTCTAAACTTTTTACATGTGAAGGCTGAAGGAAAACTAAGCAGGCAGTATTCCACCTAACTGCTCTTTTAGTAATGGCTGTCTGCATATAAGCTCTGGCTTTTTCGCAATTTTGCTTTGCTCAGTTACATCCCTGCACCACAATTTCTGGCTACAAGCCTGAGTACAATACCAAGCCAGACAGCACTTTGAAGTCTGGGGGATCAATACACACTTAGGCAAGGCTAGGCTGGAAACTAGCATACAACCTAGCCATTTGGAAAAGCCTGTTCTTTGGAAAACAACAAATAAATGCAGTGCTATTCTCGGGGAGAACAAACCTATGCAAACATAGGAAAGGTTTCCCATATACCATATGATAGGGAGTCCCAGGGCATATTCCATTTGCATGGTGGATGCTTTGCACACACACACCCCTTGCTTGGTGTGGCCTTAAAAACAAAACCTTGAGTTGGGGGGAGAGAATGAGAGAGAGAGAGAGAGAGAGAAACTCAACTCTTGCAATAGCCAAGGAAGGATGCATGTTAATAGCTAAATATTGGAACAATCCAAGTTGCCTCCTTTAAATGAATGATGTAAGGGGGTGGGAATGGTATGGTATTATTAAGTAACATTGATTGCAAAGCTGTGAGATGGTCAGAACAGAGCATTATCATTGTTTAAAAAGCACATTCTTTCAGAATGGCAGATATTCATTTGAAAAGGTATGGTTGCAAGGGCTGTCTGTGGTGTAGCAATTTTTCTAGTAGATATAAAGGGTAATTGTAATGTCCTTGCCCTATTTACAAGGATGAAGAGACTGGTGCTTATGTTTCCTGTGTTTGTTTCTTACGTGCATTGCTATTAAGGAAAGTTGTTTATGTAACTGCTTTCTTTTCTGTTTTCATCATTAAAAATAAAAATAAACAATGAATAAACCTTGGACTGGCTCCTGAACTCTCAACATTGGTTGTTTCCAATATTTGGTTCCTGGTAAGTATGAATGCATAATAAAGTGTGCCTGCCCACTGAATGTATCTGGTTGAGTTCACTGACAGATTCACCAGATGATAGTGGTTTGTTCAGAAGGCCTCCAGATGGTAGCAGGTAAAGTCAAAGGTTCTAGCCTTTCATTGGCTAGGCACTCTGTCCTTGAAATGCTTTCCCAAGGACTCTGTGTGTGGTGCCTGTTCTTGAGTTTTTCAGATGCTTAGCAAAATCATCATCATCATCATCATCATCATCATCATCATTATCTGCCCAGCTAGGCTGGAACATTTATAGAAAGCTGCCTTCTATTGGCCCATTTAGCTCAGTTTTGTCTATACTGACTGGTAGCAACTCTCCATGGTTTCAGATGGGATGTTTCCAAGCACTACCTGGAGATGCCAGGGACTGAATTTGGGATCTTTTGCATCCAAACCATGTGCTCTTCCACCAATACATTCCCATTATATTAGCTGTGCCTTAGTTATGTTAATGCTACAACTGAGTGTCCTACCTCCTGCTATTTCTGTGCTCCTTCTCTTTTGCAGAGTGGGGTTGTGCTGCTGCCTTATTGTTCTATTTAGCTTAATTCTGTATTTAAATTATTTAACTCTGGGTTCTCAAATGTGGGTCCTCAGATGTTGTTTGGACTACAACTCCCTTCATCCTGCGGCCTTTGGTCATTGTGGCTGGGGAAGATGGGAGATTTAGTCCAATAACCTCTGGGTATCCACAATTGAGAACCACTGTTTAAACTGTTTGTCTTTATATACAGGGCATCCTCAACTTAAAAAATGGGTTGTGTTCCAAAAGTTCTATTTATTATTATTATTATTTTACATTTATATCCTGCTCTTCCTCCAAGGAGCCCAGAGCATTGTACATGGTTATGTTTAACCTCACAACAACCCAGGCAGGTTAGGCTGAGAGATACGTGACTGGCCCTGGGTCACCCAGTGAGTTTCATGGCTGAATGGGTATTTGAACTCAGGTCTCCCCGGTCCTAGTCCAACACTCTAACCACTACACCATGCTGGCTCCAATTTGTAATTTGGATGTTTCTAACTCAGAACACATATCGTTCCTATGAGGGGCGACTTGTTCATAAGTGTGGGTTGACTGTTGTAAGTTGGGGACTTCATTAACTTAATATGTTATGGACCTTTGTATGTACAGGTCATTTGTTTGTAAGTCGGGAATGCCTATATTCTCATTTGTAAGTTGCCTTCAAAAAAAAAAGGCAAGATAGAAATATGTTAAATGAATCAGTGTGATCAATCACTCACTCCTTTATTACGGTCAGAGAGCAGCATAAAATTAATACAGGTTAAAAATTACATGTTATATGATGATGTTATGATGATATCATGACAAGGCTAAAATTAATGATGACTGCAATTTAAAAAAGCAAGTTAGAATACATATTAGTACATATCATCAAAAGGCTAAAACTAAGAATAATTGCAGTTTAAAAAGTAAGATAGAATATACACATTAATACCAAAAAAGCTAAAAACCTAAAATTACTAAAGCTAAAAGAGATAAAATATAATAATACAGTTTCTGTTATAAAAATGAACTGAAATGATGAAAAGGGGAGTATAAAATTGTAAAAGTCCAGATTTAAAATTATAAAAAGCAATAGAAGGACAATAACATGCAATAAAATGCAGTGCAATGCAATAAAACAATGGGTATGGAGGCATGGGCAAGTGTGATCCAGAGTCATCAAGAATCAGATTAAAGGGGCTCACAGCCTATCACTGTGGAATCTTTTGCTGGCACTCGGTTCTTTCCTGCCTAGTTTCACTTTCTCTGCTGTTGGCGCTCGGCGCTCCAGCAGGCAGGGAGTGCTGTGGCTTGGCCTGATCCTAAGATTCAGGCTATACCAGGAAACACAGGGCATTGCCTTTCAGAACTTTGGAAAGCACTGCCATTCAAAACGGAGTAAACTCCAGGCAGCCCCTCTCTTTGACAGATGGCTTGCTGCAAGGGTGTGAAAGGAGACAGATCTCTGTGCAGTTATGTAAAGGTTGCTTCCTCCTCCTTGTCTGCTGCACTCGCCTTCTGCTGCCACTCCCAGATGCCTCATTCATGCTACTAAAGCTCTATAAAACCTCCACCTGTAGGACTTACTTTATTTGTTAGAGGTGAAGCGTGTTTTCCCCACTCTCCCAAGTTTCAGACAAACACGGTTTTCAGCAAAATTGGGTCGGGTTGAGAGGGGAGAAAACATTTATTGGGATAGTGTCAAAACTGCAAAGAGTAGGCGTGTGCTTCACAAGCCGAAACCACAGGGAATGTGCTGATTCTCTGCACATTTCCTCCCAAGTTCATGTTGTGGAGGGAATTAAGAACAAGCCAGCTTTGGAGCCAAGCTTTTGACATATTTCTGGTTACAGAAATTTCTCTCTTTTTGGCTTACATTAGTTTCTGGATACTTCTTTTTTTTTTTTTTTGCAAGGTTTCCCTAAATTAAAGTAGTGCGCCCAAGTCGGTATTGACTCCTGGCAACCATAGAGCCATGGGGTTTTCTTTGGTAGAATACAGGAGGGGATTACCATCGCCTCATCCCGGTTCCGGTGCAGTGTGAGATGATGCCTTTCAGCACCTTCCTATATCGCTGCTACCCAAATAGGTGTTTCCCATATTCTGGGAAACAGACCAGCGGGGATCCGAACCAGCAACCTCTTGCTCTCTAGGCAAGTCATTTCCCCACTGTGCCATTAGGTGGCCTCAAGGTTTCCCTAAGTAGCCTTTATTGTCTTTTATTGGGGATGTAATGATTTTATTATTTTATTGTAAGCCACCCTGAGCAGTAGTGTGCTGGAGGGGTGGGATATAAGTATTTTAAATACATTTAAATGAATATATATGCAGGGACAAAGAGGCAAACTTTTGAGTTACATAGAATTCAGTGCCAGGAAGAATGATGACATCTTGCCAGTCCTTGTTTTGAAAGTTTTCCACGCTAATACAGCTGCTCCAAGGAAGCTAGGGAAAGATACAAGAAAGATGGCCCCGCCTCTGAAGGCCGCCTGCTGGTACTTGACCTACTTTCTCTATAGTTAGTAGTGGAGAGAACCTAGTTTTTAAAAGGAGGCATTTTCCTAGATGGCAAAAAAGGGTGGGGAGAAAATTATCCATTCGGAAAAATGAAGCCTCATCAAGTTGACAGGCATTCAACAAAAGCAGGCTTCCTCTGAGACTGACAGAGCCACAGCAGGCAGGAGCAACAGAGTCCCATAAAACATCATTTGGATGCATAAAATATTTGCCACAAGTTGCCTTATTTCTTGGAGCTTTGAATTCAAAGGGGAGAAGTAGGGGGTGGGAGATAAAAGCAGAAGCTGTCCCAAGTTTATGACATTTAGATCCAAAAGGCAAACTTGCAAGCAACTCAAGCTGTCTGGGAGTTTTCCAGTCTCTTGACAAAGCTGTGGATATTGAGACTTGTGCTGATGGAGGAACGGGGGCATGCTAATAAACAGAAGAAGAACACTCTGCTTGGGAGAGAGATGCCTAGTGGCTAATTTTCAGAAGAAACAGCAAAGCAGAAGCCTGTTGTAGGCTCCCAGGGTATGTGGCTCAGACTGGGACTCTCAGCAGCCGTTGCTGGTCTCCAACCTCCTGCACCAACCACACTCTGGTCCCATTTAAAGCTTGACAAAGTGATGCACTTTGAGGTGGCCATTTTGACTGCTTTGACACCTGACCGCAAAGGGCCAGTCCCTAGCCACGAGGCCCTATAAAGACCCTAGCCTCAGGGATTTGTTCCACAGTCTGAGCAACTCGGCTCAGACGTGAACATTCATAGGTACCTCATCAATCTTTAGACTGGACAAGAGGTTTGTCCACAAGTTCAATTTGTAGCCCCTCTTACAGTTGTTGTAGCCAGAATCTGCAGTAGTTGGGATGAGAGGGGAAAAAATCTGCTTGAAACTCCAGCTAGCTCAACAGTCAACATAACAAACACACACCAAATTATACAGGGTGGTGTAGATCTCATCAGGGTGAGCAGTAACCTCAGTCAGCCAATATTCTACAGGTCAACCGGAAAACTTGCCTTCTGATCAGTACTTAGCTCTATAGTCTTCCAGGCTTGGCCCATATCTATCTAACCATGTCAGGGTCAAGGGTATTGGAAGGCACCTTACACACCTTCCTCTGCTGCCCAGCCCAAACTGTAACCCAATTAATCAAAGACCATGCAGCTGAATAATTTCAATTACAGGGCTTCAACTTAACTGACTATGGAGTTCATTTTCTGGCAAGCTTGTCTTTCAGCACCAGGAGCCAGGAATGTATCATGAGCTGGAGGGGGAACTGCTGATTTGCATATCATATTTATATACAACCCACACAATTTGCATGACATTTGCATGGGCCTAGTGGGTGCCAGGCCGTGGCTGGTGGACATACTGCAATGCTTCTGAGATGCCATCTGTGCAGTTTCTAGTGTGATACTCAAATGTTTCCTAGGATGCTTTGGAGATGGCTGGCAGGCAGAGGGGGGCTTGAATCGCACTTATAAAAGGTTCAGCGGAAAATGAATGATTGTAAATCCATCAGCACAAAGTCAGTTTTGGAAAGTATTTTTTAACATATTCTGAAAAACATAGCACACCTCTCCAGGCTGAGCCCTTAAGAACAGACTGAACCAGGTAAGAATAAAGCAAGTCGAGATATGAAGAGCCTGGCACAGTTGGGTGGATATGGGTCAAGCCTGGAAGCATCTGGAATTTTCTGGTTTTCCACTAGACTTATCAGAATACAAGTTTACTGGACTGACCAGTAGAATATCAAATGGTTGACAATCCTCTCCACCCTTCTAGGGAGAAACCCAGATAAATCTACTCCACCCTGCTGCATTTGTGGTGAAATAACTCAATCAAGATGGATTAGATAGGAATGTGTGCAAAGAAAACTGCAGTTTTGTATTGGTGAATTCACTTTACTTGGAGCAGCGGGGAGTTGGATAATCTCTGAACTCAGAAAGCTCTAATCCATCCCAGGATCAAAAGTGATATTTCCCACTTCACCAAAAGTCTACTGAACTGTACCACTTGGTGTCTCGTTGCCAGTATTACATTAGGTAATGTAGTCACCTTAAGTGGCGCAGCAGGGAAATGCTTGACTTACAAGCAGAAGGTTGCTGGTTTGAATCCTCACTGGTACTATATCAGGCAGCAGAGATATAGGAAGATGCTGAAAAGCATCATCTCAGACTGTGAGGGAGATGGCAATGGTAAACCCCTCCTGTATTCTACCAAAGACAACCACAGGGCTCTGTGGGCACTAGCTGTTGAAATCGACTTGATGGCACACTACCTTTAATTGCGTTAGATAACTAATCTGTAGCTTGGTTAAACATCCTTTCAAGACGGATGCCAAAGAAGAAAGAAAGTAGGAAAGAGTAATAGTCTCCTATTTGGAAGCTCATTCACTTTAAGCTCATGGAGTTAATTTATTTTAAGGGCAGGTCATAGCATTTTTAACAACTCATAGAGCTTGGCCTCAGCTGATATACAAGAACATGGCAAAATGTTGGTAGTAAGAACTAGGAATGCAACAAATGTTCATGGGTTATTATGAACAGTTTTTGCAGATCCATAAGAAAAGAGAGAAAGGTGTCCAAAAAACATTTTTCACAGAATGGGGCGGGGGGCGGGCAGGGAAGGGTCTAATCTGCGGAGCCATCTGAAACAGCAAGTAAGCTAGTGCTTTGAATGGGGAACTAGAATTGTAGCATCCTACTAAAGAGCAGGCTGCAAGAGCTGGCTCACACATGCACGATCATCATACGAATATGACAAATATTTATTTACTGCTTTTCAACAAAAGTTCCCAAAGCTTTGGGGAACAAACAAAAAATTAAATAGGCTTCCTGTCCCCAAAGGGCTCACAATCTAAAAAAGAAACATAAGATAGACATCAGCAACAGCCCCTGGAAGGATGCTGTACTGGGGATGGATAAGGCCAGTTGCTCTCCCCCTGCTAAATAAAGAGAATCACCACTTTTAAAGGTTAGTCAGCTTGCTCAGTTAGCAGGGAACTGGGTATATCATTTGATGATATGCATATGCGATCATTAGCCATCATGGATCAAATGCCACAAAATATATGCATCATCTAAAGGCAAATGCTTTGCAATGGAATACCTTTACACATTCAGTTGTGAACCACCAAATGCTGATTCATCAAGTAATGAGAAATCCAGTAACATGCATGCATGTGTGAACCCTGCTCTTTGTTTTTATGTCTAATATTTCTTAATTTGTTTTTTGTGCAATTCCTAAATTTGTTAAACACTACCAAAAATAACCATAATAAGCTCCTGAAGGAGATCTATTAAGTGTCAGAATGATTGCTATCAGATATGAGAGTTCAGATTTCTCCTTTACCTATGGGCATTCAGCAGTAGCTCTCTTTTTCTCAGGAAAGCACTGAGGAGGGGAAAGTGAAGAAAAGCTTTTAACCAGCCTGAGCAGTAACCACCAGCGCACGCTCTCTCTCTCTCTCTCTCTCTCTCTCTCTCTCTCTCTCTCTCTCTCTCTCTATATATATATATATATATAGTTAAGAACATAAGACTATATCTTGACAGTCTTCTTCCACAGTGTCAGTGTTCCTGGAACCTCCTGTTCCAACCCATCTTGGGAAATGACCTCCCTTGTCATATCAGACAGACCCACAGTGAATCTTGTTCTAATTTTTTGCACACTCCTTTCAATCTACTTTGCAAGAGCCTTCTTTAACACAGGCGCAGAGCAGAACAATCGGCCCTCTGGAACATTTCAACTGTGTTTCAGCAAGGCTGGAAGAAAGGGGGCATGAGCTATACCACTCGAGAGAAGGAAGGATGGTTTGAAAGGAAGAACAGGAGGTCCCTCTACCTCTTGACTGAGACAATAACCAATGGCCTCTTTTGAAGTTACCTTGCCGGTACTGGAGCTACTGTGGTGTGGTTCATCTCCGCACTGCTCTATCAACATGGGGGAAATCAGCTACCTTCCATGCTTTGGTCACCCCTGCCGGGGGCTGAGACAGAGTGTTAGCATGGTAAGCAGCAGGAACCACATCGCTGGCCCTCCCTGCATTGGCTGGAATGTTTTAACAGTGAAGGACTGAACTCTGTTGGAGTAGCTTCCAAGCTGTTGAAACTATGTCAGAAGGGGATCTTATCTAGAGGGATATACACTAGGGATAAGAAGCCTATTTTTGTAAGCACATGGAATTGCCTTGTAGAAAGTCAGGCCACAGGGCCATCAAGACCAGTATTGTCTACTCTGATTAGCAGCGACCCTCCCAGGTAGGGGTGGCCCAAGGTTTTGTGATGTGCTAAATGCTGCCTTGCCCCATGCAAGGGCACATTGAAAAGGGACATTACCCTTTCAAAAAAAATGACATTTGCAAGTTTTGAAGGTAGTGCAGGGTAAGTTGCCAGCAGCCCTCTCTTTGTGATTCTTGCAAACCTTGCAAGAAGTGTGAGGAGAGGCATTCGGTGCAGACCTTGCAAAGGTCAGACTGGTCCCAAAAGGCTGCTCCGAGGGCAGAGAGCATCTCGTTGCCATGTTGGTGCCCCGGAAACCTGCTGCCTGATGTAACTGCCTCCCCTGGCCTCATGAAAGGCCTGCCCCTGCTCCAAGGTCTCAGCCCAAGGAAGTGGCAAGCAAAACCTGGCTCCCAACTGTTATTGAACTACAATTCCCATCATCCCCAGCCACAATTATATGATGGCTGGGGGTGATGACAGCTGTAGTTCAGCAACGGCGGGGGAGCCAAGGTTGCCGATCCCTGGTCTAAGTTAAGGTCCTTCCCAGCCCCCGCTACCGGAGGTACTTTAACCAAAGAGGTCAGGGGCTGAACCTAGGACTCCGGCATGCAAGGCATGTCCCTTACCATTGAACTACGGCCTCTCTGCTGAGACAGTGGGGGGGATCATCTTCAAAAGGGCACATGTTTTAGAATGCAACACAGATCCTAGCCATACCATTGGAGCATTAGTAGCTGTACTAATTAAAATAATTAAATTACTAGCAGACTAATACTTAACCTAATCAGCATGCCTTATTCTTCTGGAGCCCAAAGATCAACTGGCAGACAAGAAAATAATGGGAGGGAATGATTCGCAGTGACACAGATACACAACCCCTAATAATTAAGCCTGTGGGAGAAATTATTTCCGTGCCGAGGAAGGAACTGGAACATCTCCTATTGGCTTTCACCGTTGTCGGGGGTGGGCCAAGGACTCTGTTCCCAATGGAACACTGAATTTATGCATATTATTAAAGTGAGAAACACCCTGTCTCATGATTATGGATTAGGTGTCATTAGTATGCATTAACCCAGCTTTCCACCACTTTTGTTAAGCAACTTCTTTCCCTTTTTATTAAAACACACACACTTTATAGTTCTGAAAATTTATAGTAAACATTTTCTTGCATTACTATGCATTGACTTAGAATTCCAAATTGGGTTTTGGTGTGTGTGTGTGTCATTGCTCCCCTCACCACTGCAAACACAGACACAATCCCACACACTCTCACACCACATCCAAGAAGCTAGCAGTAAACTCAATTGTTTTACAGTCTGTGTTTAAGATAAATTTGTCTTTTACACTCTGCTGTCACCGGCAGAGCTAAAAGAGAGAAAGAGACGCTCTAGCCCAGAGAGAAAGAGACGCTCTAGCCCAGTGCACTATTCTCCTCCACTCCATTTTCTACTCACTTTCTCTCCTCCTCCAAAATTCAGTGCAGAAGAAGAAACATTGCCACAAAAAGTGGCAGTAGATGAGAGGCAGGGGATGAAGGGGGAGGTATTTGGTGCTTTGCTTTACGCCAGGGGCGTAGCAAGGTTGGAGTGGGCGGGCCCAGAGACAAGATTTTAAAATGGGGCCCCCCTCACTGAAGCTCAACTCATGAAGTAAAGAAATCTGAAATGAGGCTGATTAGTGGTAACAAAAAGCATAGTAAATTGTATATATAACCTATGTGCCACAATAGAACATCATCCTAAATTATTTTTTAAAATGTGGATGATGCAAGTCATTTAATGGTACCAGAGAAAGACAGGCTGTTCTGGTAGCTCCAGGTCTTAACACTCACATCCATTTCGGAGGACGACTACAACTGAAGGAAACCCTGGTGGGTACGCAGCTGGGGGAGTCAGTCATGTGACTTGCCTCTGTGGCTCCCCCCAAGGCAGTGGGCCCCCAGATAACTGTCTCCCCTTGCCCTATTATAGTCACACCCCTGCTTTGATTAGTTTAATTTTGTTGTATTTGTTTTATTTTTATTTAAAATATTGATACCAGTACACTACTGCTCGGGTCGGCTTGGAACATTAACAACATATATTTGTAGCCCTTTCATAGTTGCACTCTGTGGATCTGTATGCAAATAAAAATAAAATTTGTTTCCTCTGTTTTCATGGAAGCTCTTTTTTCATTTTAAGAATGAACACTCAGCACCAACCCCAAGCCCCACACCCTAGGTGATTACTTGGGTTGCCTACCCCTAAATCCAGCCCTGGCTGTAGCATTCACATACATCTTCCAGGGATATGGGCCAAGGTGGAATGGCTTCATGTGGGTGGAGGGGCAATATTTTTGTGTCTAAATATTGGGGCAATTTTTTTTAACCTCACTTCTCTTCATTTAGAACACCAAAGGTTAACCATTATCGTGAGTCTACCAAGATGGTCCACTGTCCACACCCCTCACATTGCAAGTGTTTGGAATTAGGATGCACTGCCTAAAAGGTATGAGAATGACTGTAAATTTATCATTTTGAGCCCGCCCTGCCCCCCACACAAACCAGTTTAATGAATAAAACAAGGAATTGGTATTCTTTTGCATTCCTCTTTTGTTTGGGGGCTTCTACATGGAACAACCACAATAGTAGCAGGCTTCTCCATCAGCCTTGAGTAGATGCAAACGCTCTTTTGAGAATGTTAAAGCAGGTCTTATGGTTCCAGCATAAGTCAATTATAATTCTGACATTTTAAGAAGCCCTTGAAGTTGCACGATTCCGGATGAAAGTGAGAGGCATGGCAACCCTGCAGTGATGGCTAGCTGTGGCTGCAAATCTGCAATGTGCATAATTAATTCCTCTCTGCAGTGGGATAAGCTGGTCTGCCAAAAAACAACAACAAAAAACGAGGACCATTCCTCAGGAGGGACCCTGGCTGGGAGGCAACCTGTGAAATCTCAGGAAGGAAACCAACAGCAGCTTCCAGCTTGCCAGTTCTAAGGGACAGACTTATCACAGTGCACATAGCTCAGCTTCAATAGTGGCTCATCCTAACAAGCCAGGATGGGGCCAGAGGCGGCAGCTCTCGGGTGGCTTCTCTCTCCTGCCCCATCTGGGATCCATGCTGCCTGCACACATGTTATTCAGCAGGTAGAGCTCCACAGTTAACTGCTGCAAAGCTCTACCAGATGAATGGCCAGCCTGCAGGCAGCATGGGGGAGAGAGAGGAGCAACCGGGGCTGCCTGCTTTGGTGCCTCCCTGGCTGATTACAATGAGCTGCTGCTGGGCAGGCAGCAGCTTTTCCAAGGTTGCAGGCTGAGGGAGGAGTCTCTCTCAGCGCTATCTTGGAGATGCTGCTGGGGAGGGAACTTGGAACCTTCTGCCTGCAAGCAGGCAGGTGCTCTTCTTAGGAGAGGAGAGCTGGTCTTGTGGTGGCAAGCATGACTTGTCCCCACAGCTAAGCAGGGTCTGCCCTGGTTGCATTTGAAGGGGAGACTAGAAGTGTGAGCACTGCCAGATATTCCCCTCAGGGGATGGAGCCGCTCTGGGACAAGCATCTAGTTTCCAAGTTCCCTCCCTGGCAGCATCTCCAAGATAGGGCTGAGAGAGATTCCTGCCTGCAACCTTGGAGAAGCCGCTGCCAGTCTGTGAAGACAATACTGAGCTTGATAGACCAATAGTCTGACTCAGTATATGGCAGTTTCCTATGTTCCTATGTTTCCAGAGCGGCCCCATCCCCTAAGGGGAATATCTCACTACTCCTGTGGTTCCCATCCTGGGGTCCTCCAAATGTTGCTGAACTACAACTCCCATCATGCCCAGCTACAGTTTATTGTGGGTGGGCATGATGAGAGTTGTAGTTCAGCAACAACTGCAGGGCCCCGGGTTGGGAACCACTGATCTACTCTGACTGGACTGCAACTCTCCAAGATCGGTGGCAGAGGTCTTTTCCAGCCCTGAGATCATTTTACTGGAGAAGCTAGGGACTCAATCTGGAACCTTCTACATGCAAGACATGTGTATCCACCACTGAGCTGCAGAACCTACCTTAAATGGCAGACATTTTGCTAGTTATTTATTTATTTATTGCACTTCTAGACTGCCCCATCCAAAGGCTCTGGGCGGTGCACAACAAATTAAAAAACAACAACAACACATCAAAACAAACACCATTTAAAAACACACTGCTTAAAACAATATAAAAACAATTTTAAAACAATTCAGAGCTATTTAAGAACCAATTAAAATACTTTAAAACAATTTAAAAACCTTGAAAGGCCAGGCCAAACAAGTAAGTTTTTAGGGCTCTTTTAAAGGCCAACAACGAGCCTAAATTATGGATATCTGCTGGGAGTGCATTTCATAGGTCAGGAGCAGCTACAGAGAAGGCCCAGCTCGAGTCGCCACCAGACGTACCAGTGGTAACTGGAGATGGACCTCTTCAGATGACCTCAACGTGTGATGGGGATCATACCAAAGAAGGTGCTCTCTAAGGTAGCCCGGACCCAATCCATTTAGGGCTTTAAAGGTAATAACCAGCACATTGTATTTTGCCCAGAAACATACGGCAGCCAGTGCAACTGTTTTAAGACTGTTTTAAGTTAGTAGGCTGGTTTGCACAATCATAATTAGGGTAGGAGTCACGTCCTACCCAAGTTTGGGAGCTGTGCATGCTCCCATTTTCCATTCATCTGTGAGAAAAAAGCAAGATAGGAGGGTCAGCATCAGGGTTGGAGGGCTCCATCCTACCCAAGCTCTTTAACAAGGTAGGACGAAAAACCAGCCAGCCACTTGCTGCTTAGGAGACAATCACTTTACCTCACTCCTACCTTGCTTTTTTATTCACAAATGATTGGAAAACAGAAGAGTGTGCAGTTCCCAGACATGGCCAGGACACGTCTCCTATCGAGGGGCAGGACGAGAACAGTCCTAGTATTTAGCATTTGTATAGGTATTTCTGAGTTTTCAAAGCACTTCTCCTTCAGCAATCCTTAGGAGAAGGTAAAGCGGTACAGTAAGCCCAATCTTACAGGGAGTGATGATGGTGCTTCACCTGAAGCTACATAGTGCATTCGTGACTAAGAGATCTTTGAGCTATGGATTTCCAGTCTCACTCTCTTTGCCGCTTGGCCATCTCAATCCACATAAACTGTTTTGAAGCTGACACTAGCTTGTGAAATTCCCAACCTGATGCCTCCTAACATCAAGACAATTTGACGGA
The DNA here is from genome assembly GCF_027244095.1 of Hemicordylus capensis. Taxonomy (NCBI): domain Eukaryota; kingdom Metazoa; phylum Chordata; class Lepidosauria; order Squamata; family Cordylidae; genus Hemicordylus; species Hemicordylus capensis. The sequence goes on from NC_069664.1 coordinate 25,341,363, forward strand.
GTTGCAGTTAAATCACACACTCAAAGTGAGAATGTACACTTTGAGTTTGAAATCTGAGTGGCAAAACTACAAAGGGCATTGAATTTTGAATATTTATGAGCATTCTTTTCAGCTTGAATTTACTAGCCAACATAACTGATCTTTACTGTGAACAGGTGTCTCCCTTTCCAGTCTATACACACACATACAGAAAACATTAGAGATAGAGAGCTATATGAGAGGCAAACAGAGACACACACACAAATTCCCAACAGACATTAACAGGAACAGCAGACTTCCCAAAACTCTGAAAATGAGACTGGTCATAAATTTCTTTCCTCATAAAAATGATGAACTGAAAAGTCACCAAGACAAATATAATGGTGATCGGTTTACAGGAAAAGGCAGGAGGGGAGGGTGTGTGGGGGAGACGTGGAGAGGAGTGGGCTACATAATGAGTTGACTGTTGTACCCTGGGCTCTAAACTCGGCTGAGCCTTTTATAAAGACAGTTTTGTCCCCTGACCCATAATTAGCATAATACTCATTAATCAAGTCATCTCCTCCAGTTAACAGCCAGATGTGGGTGCTTTGGGGGCCTTTTAGCCGCTTTAATGACAGAGAGGCTGATAGATCAGGGAGAATCATGACTGTTCCAGTATCTCAGCCCCAAGAGATTATTTGATATTCCGTGGGGAAATGGATAAAGGCAAAGAGGAGCAATACCTCCTACTCATACCCAGAGAGGGCTTGAACGCAGCAGTTCACCCTTGGCTTGTCTCAGGTTAGGTAGGTTCGTTGCCAAGAAGAGGGGGCATTCCAGGAAGAAAACGTTGCTTTATGAATCTTGGTGGAGATTCAATTGGGTATTTCAAAGCCCAGCCTGAATGGAGAAATATATGTTCTGCTTCCCATCCCTACCACATCAATAAATGCCTTTCAACTTTCAGCCCAGTTTGTTGTACTCTTTTAAAGAGATACATTGATTCACCCTGCCATAAGCCATTTCCCTGCTGTTTATCTTGGAGGGATCGATGCATTGTCGCCCTCTTCTACCCAAAGCCACAAAGGAGATGGCTCCCAAAGGAGGTTGTAAGGCATCACTTCTGATTTATTACACTTGATATTATTATTTTCTCTCCGGCACCACTAACTCCTTTATTTAAAGGCAGGGATAGAATTGTTGTTAAGCATGGGCAAAAGAGGACAGACAAGAGAATTTTCAATGAGTACAAGCAGAAAATAGCCAATGACACACACACCCCACTTTGCTATTCTGAGCAGCATCTCCATAGGAACAGTAAAAATATAAGAAGTTACTTAGGATACCTTCTTAATCTCTGTGAAAACTACTCTCATTTTAACCAATTAATTGGTACAAAGCCTCCAACTTACAGAAAATCCATATATAATTTTTTGTATGCTCTGCTCTTAAAACAAACCACATTTCTGCACGAAGGTAGCCCAGATTTAGTGACACAAAAAGCTGAATTATGCAACCTATGAAAATGATTCAGGCTTGCAAATGTATTTGCATTGCACAATACATCCTGCTTCAGCTTTGTCATGGGGAGGAGCACGAAGATGAAGCTGGGCAATTCACCCCCTTGACCACTGGAAATCCTGCTCAGTTTCCACCCACCTCTGCCATCTTCCAATATTCCATCAGGTGTCACTCACATGTTTTTCAAGGCTCTCTTTGCAGCTTTAAGGGTCAGAGTCTTACTTGAAAGGGGGGAAATGAAAGTCAAGATTCTCAACATGCTGTGATCAGCATGCTAGTATTATATCAGCAGTATTTCTGCACTTACATGATATAGTGAAGCATTTACATCGCCTAATTTATATGCTACATTGCACACTAAAAGCAAAACAAGGGAATACATTTGTGCTTTTGTGCACGCTAGCCCTCTTCAGATGTTAGTGAGTGTAGCAGCGCTCATGGTTACAGTTCCCAAAGTGAGGAGGAAGTCCTGCCTAGGAATTGTCCCTCACCCGCTCGTGCCAGTCAGACCACTGGTCCATCTGGCTCAGTAGTGTCTACATGGACTGGCAGCAACTTCTCTGAGGTTACAGGCAGGAGTTTCTCTCTTCCCTGCTAACTGAGCTAAGAGACACCCTTTAAAGTGGTGATTCTCTTTACTGAGCAGGGGGAGAGCAACTGGCTCTGTCCAACCCCAGAAAAAACATCCCTCCAGTGGATGTTGCTGGTATGTTTCTTTTTAGATTGTGAGCTCTTTGGGGACAGGGAGCTGTATTTATTCATGTTTATTTCTCTATGTAAACTGTATTATTTATTTTTCTATGTGAACCACTTCAAGAATTTTGTTGAAGAGTGTTATATAAATATTTGTAGTAAGCAGTATATAAATATTTGTAGTAAACCACTTTGGGAATTTTTGTTGAAAAACGGTATATAAATATTCATAGTAGTAATGCCAGGAGCTCACAGTTACAGCGCTGTTTTGTGTGAAGGGGGAAGCACTGTAACCATGATGGCCAGTGCTTCCGTGAACAGCAACCTTGGAAGGACTGGCCATCATGGTTTTGGCACTTCCCCCTTCAAACAAACCATGAGTGACCGACTCAAGGGGATGAGTGACAGATCCTGGGCAGGACTTCCTCTCCACTTTGGGAGCTATAACCATGAGTGCTGCCGCACTCACCAACATCTGAAGAGGGCTACTGTGTTTTGCATTAGTGGCTTCCTCTGATTGGTAACCCTGATATCAGTGTTGCATTCAGGTTAAGGCTGCAATGCTTCCACCAACATTTCCACCCTCTTTACAGGCTACAGAACTGCAGGGAGTGTTTCTGAAGGGGAATAAACTACTGCCAGCAGTAATGGTACCCTCATTGATTCAGATAGCTGGTGAGCTCCATTTCCCCCCAGCAATCCCAGCAGTGAAGGTAGAAATCATTTCCCACTAGCAGTATGAGTACAACTATTGCTACCAACCACCACCACCACCAACAACAACTTTTTCAAAACACTTTCACAAAGGGGAAAATGCAGAGACCACCCCGCCCCCCAGCAGCAGCCCTGGAGACCGCTGGACCCAAACCCACAAACCGGCTCGAATTTGCGCTGAGCCAGGGGTCTATATGCCTGGTTTGGTTCGAATCCAATTCGGACTCAAAACGAACCGGGCAAACCAGTTTTGTGCACACTCCTAGTTCACGCCTCATTCCTTCACAAGCACCTTTTGCTACCTGGGACTACAAGTCCCAGAATGCTTCTCATATTATGTCTAGCTGCTCTGCAGGGCCCCATGGGGCTGCGTCCTCAGCTGGAACTGGTGCTCCATCTGTTTACGGAATCCCTTGCTCCTGCCCCCTCTTACTTTCTCCCATTTCAAGGAACAGTGGGAGGGGGTGGAGAAAGAACTTTGAGTAGTGGTGCAAACAGAACTGAGGCTTTGCCCTCTTTCATTATGCTTGCCAACATACAAACAAGGGTGTTTGATTACTTGAGTGCCCTTCAAAAGCTCACCCCATCTCTAGTTCACAGCATTTCATAACTCACTCAGTGGTGTTCACACAGCAGCCTCACGAGGCAGGCTGACAGTTTGACTACTACCTTTACATTGCAGGTGAGAGTCAGAGAATAGTGGACTGTCTAGGAAAGCTCATGGCTGAGCAAAGATTTAAACTTGGGACTTCCTGCACACATACTTAATTTCTCCACTACATCAGCTGTCAACATTATGATTTTTTTGGAACTGAAAGGTGAGGTTCCAAGTTCCCTCCCTGGCAGCATCTCCAATTTAGGGCTGTGAAAGACTCCAGCCTGCAGCCTTGGAGGAGCCGCTGCCAGTCTGTGTAGGCAATAGTGAGCTAGATAGATCGATGGTCTGACTCAGTATATGGCAGCTTCCTATGTTCCTATGACACAGGAATCATGTTTCACTGGTTCAAGCTGGCCATTTTTGGAATGCAAAGACTGCATTTCACATTCCTCCTTGTGAGTATGTTCTTGGAGTCATTGGCCTGCCCCTCCCCTTGGCTTTTCCTACTGGCTCCTTCCCAGAATCTCCAGTGGCAAAGGTCAACCCACCTGCCAGCTAGCCAATGAAAATGCCAGGCTCTTCCAGCTGTGTGATTGAATTAGCCACAATATATTCAATTTCCAGGAGGATGTTTGACAGAATTTTTCCGACAGCCTTGGAGATTAATGCATCAGCCGACAGCAATTTTGTTGCTGCAGCCAACTAGTCAGTTCTGATGCGACTTCTCTCCTTTCTTCACCCCTGCCCCCAAATGTCTTAATACTCTGCAGTACCCACTTCATCCCCCCACCCCACAAATAACAGTTCGGATAGTTATCAGCAGGCTCATCATAGATAAAGGGCAGGACATAGCTAGGGGAGAAGCGGCCCATGGTCACCCCTCTCTCTGGTGGCCCCTTGGAGTCAGGGAGGGAGATAATTAAGAATACAGGGAGGGGTGGAGCTGGGGGGCCCTCAGGAGCTTAGGGGCCTGGGTTCTTTGAGACCATCTGCTCAATTATAGCTACACCCCTGGCAGGGGGAAGCATCCGGATAGTTCCTTCTGTTCCTACTGTGGTCTGGAAGCTGGGACTTAGAGATTCTCTTGCTAAATGGTTAAGAAAGAATTGAGTGGGAGAAGCCAGATGAGAACTGCAAGTTAATTAACTCTGGGTTATGTATGCCTCCCATTCACCCCCTCCCCAGTTTTCTCAGGCATCAGGAATCAGACTGAAATGCAGGTAAAATAATTTCATTTTCAGAAGCTATCAATTCCTATCAAATCTACCTAATCCACCCCTCTCTCTCCATAAAATCCCTTAAGCGCAGAGATCGCTCTCTCACACACAGCTGGGTAAAAAGCAGAGCCAGTAGAAATACCAGACGTGGGTGGCACAGAGAGATCCAGGAAAGCGCTGGCTGGAACCAGCATAGTGCTTTACGCCTTCTTGCCATATGGGGTGAAAACACCTGGCTTTTAATGCCTCCTCTAAGCAAGAGTAAGGTGTGACTGTGAGTGAACTGAGACTTGGTGAGGAGCAGCTGCAAGAATCCCGCACGTCTCCATTTCCCTACTAATAATGTAATGCCCAAATTACAGGCTTGCAGTCAAATTCGTGTCCCAAAAAATGAACTCTGGAGCACACGGATCTGAGCACCGGGTTTCTGTGATCTGCACATTATTAGTGGGGAAGTACAGGCATGAACAAATCTCACATTTGCTATTAGTGTTAATAATGCAACATAAACAGGAGTTTAGGCTTTCTCCACCTAGGTGATTTCACAGTAGTACTCGTTTTGACTATTCTGATAGGAGGTTTCCCCACTCCTTTTTATTGTATGTTGCTTTGGGGCTTGATGAAAGGTGTACGAAAAATACAATAAAACAAAATATGGAGAACTGGCTCTCTTAGGCACACTGAGTGGTGATTCTCTTTTAAAGGGGAGAGTGACTGTCCCTCCCTATCCAACCTCAGCACAGGATTCCTCCAGTGGCTGCTGTTGATGTCTGTCTAACTTGTGTTACCTTATTTTATTTATTTATTTATTTATTTATTTATGTAACATATACAGCGTGGTGAAGTGGTTAGAGTGCTGGACTAGGACCAGGGAGACCCGAGTTCAAATCCCCATTCAGCCATGAGACTAGCTGGGTGACTCTGGGCCAGTCACTTCTCTCTCAACCTAACCTACTTCACAGGGTTGTTGTGAGGAGAAACTCAAGTATGTAGTACACCGCTCTGGGCTCCTTGGAGGAAGAGCGGGATATAAATGTAAAAATAAAATAAATAAAATAAATACCACCCAAAACGCAAGTCTCTGGGTGGTTATGTATCTTTTATACTGAGAGGATGGGGAGACAGGCTCTTTTGGGGACAGGGAACCATCTTAGTTTTATTTATTTATTTAATTCATTTATTTATACCACTTTGAACACTTCTGTTGAAAAGCAGTATATAAATATTTGTAATCGAACTGAATTGCAATAGCAACACAGGTGCCATTCAATGTGAGAAGCATACTTTCATGATTTTTATGTCAATTTCTCCAGGACACCAGGATTGCTGGTCTTGTGGTAGCAAGCATGACTTGTCTCCTGCCCTGGCTGCATATGAATGGGAGACTAGAAGTGTGAGCACTGTAAGATATTCCCCTCGGGATGGAGCCGCCCTGGGAAGAGCAGGTTTCAAGTCCACCCTGCCCTTGGCACCTTCTGCATGCAAGCAGGCAGATGCTCTTCCCAGAGTGGGCCCATCCCCTAAGGGGAATATCTTACAGTGCTCACACATGTAGCCTCCCATTCAAATGCAAACTAAGTGGGCCCTGCTTAGCAAAGAGGACAATTCATGCTTCTTTCCACCAGACCACCAGCTTTCCTCTGGTGAGCTGGGTGTGCACAACTGGTGCACAAGACCAGTTGTGCACCCCTGCCCTAGGATAAACTGAAGTATAAAGAGAACCGAAGGTTCCTTCCCAAGAAAACATCTGAGAATTTTTGCAAGTGGTTCAAACAGTTTCTCCACATCCCTTGAAGCATTCTGGAACACAATTCCATTTTAAATCCCCACAGCAGGCCTGATACTTCCTTGACAGCTGAACTAGGTGGATGGGCCTCTGTTTCTGAGCCAGAAAGCAAATATTTCCATCTCCTATTCTGTGCACCCAGCATGTCTATAATACACATCTTGATCATGCTAAGGATTATATGCTGGAAAGATGGAATGCATTGAAAACAAGCCATTTTATCCTGGAAGGTGCAAAGTTCTCATTTCCTGTGGCACCATGAGGATGCTCAGTGTTCTCCACAGGGGAGGCTTCTTAGCAGGATAAAGCTGCAGGTGAAAAATGTGGCATGGAAGGAAGAGGCTGAAGAGGCAGTTCAATTATTTAGAAGCGTCACATGGAATTTATTTATCCGGACTGTACAAATAACAATAATAACGATGGTGCCCAGCCTGCTGATTTAATATGGTGCTGATGAGTGCTCCCACAGCAGACAAGGAGTTGTCGAGTTCATCTGAAAATTTTAATTGGGTTCTTCTTTATGAAAAGAGAGAAGATAAATATGTAAATATAAAAAATAAAAAGGACCCCCTGACTAGGGTCCATGTAGTTATAGCTCTTCTCCAAAGACATCAATTTGCAGCTGAAGTTCTCTTTGCACCCAGGACAAATTTGCTATCAAAAGGCTGACTTGAAACAGCCAGCATAGTAAATGAACTTGCCCTGCAGGTGTGGATTAAGCCAGCATCCCTGGAGAGCAGTCCCCACAGCCCAAGAACCCAAGCCGAGCAGGCAGCAGTGGAAAGGGAGGATGGAGCTGCATTAGGAAAAGGCTGTCATTCAATGACGGAGCACACACTTGGCTTACAGTAGCAGAAGCAGGGCTGTCCTTAGAGAGCCCTGGTGGGATGCAGGGCCCAGGGCAAATCAGCCGGTGTGGGGCCCCCTTCCAGTTAATTCTCATGGGGGCTAAGAGAGCAGGGCCTGGGGCGGTCACCCTGCTTGCCATGCCCTAAGGACAGCCCTGGACAGAAAATCCTGAGTCCTGTCCCTGGCCTCAGCCGCTTATATGGTCTCAGGCAGCAGGGCTGGGACAGTCCCCCAAGGACTTGATGAACTCCTGCCAACCACAACCTCGAGAGCGGGCCTTGAACAAAGAAGAAGAATAACTGGGGAAAGGAAAAGGAAACAGGAATGTAAACATTTCAGGCAATGAAGGCAGGGACCCCTGCTAACTGAGCAAAGGTACCTTTTAAAGTGTACCTTTCAATTAAAGTGTTTAATTCTCTTATATTTAGCAGAGGGAGAGCAACTGGCCCTATCCAACCCCAGCACAGCATTCTTCCAGTGGTTGTTGCTGGCAGAGGCGCTCTTACCCCTGGACCTCCGGGTCGAAGTCCAGGGCCTCGACAGCTCCTGGGAGCCCCCAAAGCCTCTTTAGTCTGTCCCGGGTGGTTTGGTTGCCCAGCTGAGGATGATGGTCCTTAATTTGCAGGGTGGGGGGCTCCAAAGGCCTTTAGGTCCGGGCTCCAAAATTACCCTGGTGCACCTCTGGTTGCTGGTGTCTACCTTATACAAATACGACAAATATTTATATGCCACTTTACAACAAAAGTTCCCAAAGCGGTTTACAAAGATATAAATAAAATGGCTCCCTGTGCCCAAAGGGCTCACAATCTAAAAGAGAAACACAAGGTAGACACCAGCGATAGCCCATAGAGGGATGCTGTGCTGGGGCTGGATAGGGCCAGTTGCTCTCCCCTTGCTCAGTAAAGAGATTCACCACTTTTAAAAGGTGCCTCTTTGCACGGGACTAACTGATACTGTATGTTCAAATCAGATTCTTTATTCCAGTCATTGACCAGTCAAATTAAGAATTTCTAATTTTCCCTTCCCTTTTACCTGTTCCCTTTCTTTTGGTTACAGAAAGTGTGGGTGCAGGGCATGGTGTTTTTGGTTAACCCATTCCTTGATCCAGGCCAGCTTTTGAGCGGCAGGGAAGCAACCTGCCTAGAGAGCAGGAGGCTGTTGGTTCGAATCCTCGCTGGTGTGTTTCCCAGAATATGGGAAACTCCTATATCAGGCAGCGGTGATATAGGAAGGTGCTGAAAGGCATCATCTCATATGGCACGGGAGAAGGTAATGGTAAACCCCTGCTGTATTCTACCAAAGACAACCACAGGGCTCCGTGGGTGCCAGGAGCCAACACTAATTCAATGGCACAACCTTTCCTTCCTTTAGTTACTTGTACTCCAGTCCTGGAGTAGAGGTGGCTAACAAACCACCAGCAGCAAGAGCACTAAAAAAGCAGTCTACATTTGCCTCTCTGTACGTACTATCTGTTTAATTAAACTACCGCTACGAATATTCCTGATTCTACTCCACTGCCTTGTCCTTGCTTACAACAACTCTTTCCCTTGGATTCTACAGCAGGGTATGGGGTGCTGTTCTGGGGGCTGCTTTTACAGAAGGGAAAATAAGCTTAAATTAAACCTGATTGAGCACCACATACATATTTCTCATAATGTATAGTTTGACCTTCACACTAACAAAAAAAGTTTAACAAGGCAGCCTCCCAAAGGGGCAGTGATTTCCAAGGGACAGATTACAAAAAACAGGGATTGTCTGTCTAATATTGGGAGAACAGGAGCATCAGCATTATTGAGCAACATGTTACGAAAGAGGGAGTTAAGACTTGCTTGCTATGATGATGACTGAGTGTTGAGACTTTCTACAGTCTTCTTGAGCCGAGCTTGGCTTTGGCTTCTTGTCTAAACTCCTGATCACACACTGTCTCATTAGGAACAGAATAAAAAAGCCAAGTATTTTCCTAAAAAGAAATAAAGTACATAAAATGAGCAGTGCGGACTTCTCTGAGTCAGTCTGACTACAACACTTGTTTGCAGAGCTGACTCTTAGAAGTTGTTGCCTTGGCGTGAGGATGAAAAAAGAGACACAAACCGAAAGGCCCTGTGTGTGTGGTCTATCTGAAGGGAATGAGAGGAGAAGCGCTTTAAGGATAGCACTTGCAATTCATCTGAAACCAATGCAAGATGAGATGCCCATTAGAGAGAAGCGCAAGGGAGACAGTGTTAATGAGCTGGAGAGTGTGTGTGGTGGGGAGGGGGCAAGGAGATGAATAAAAAGCAGTCCCCACCAAATACAGCATGTGTAGCAAATGAAATAATTACTCCGCTCACCATTGTAACAGCGATGCAATAAATTTAATGTAATTCCTAAAGGCCAACTGGTTTCCTTTCTTGCCAGCTTCTCCTTCTTCTTCTTCTTCTTTTGTAATAAAAAAAATCCCTTTTATAGTTTTAGAATTATGCTTTAATTAGCATAACATTTAAATTAGCGAATGGAATCTTAATTAGCTGAGGAAATAGACTTTTGTTGGAGTGGCTTGCTAAAACAAATAAATTCTCTTCCTCTTTCAAGAGCCATTTGCTTATGGCACATTAAATAGCCTAGTGTACCATAAACAATTTGAGACAAGGATAAGTAATTAAATTAGAAAAGACGCCGACAAAACTACCCACTTCTGGCCTGCATGGAGCTGAGGGATGGAAATGCAAATACTCTTGTGGCTGTTAGGGAAATGGACCCCTTTTCTGCTACCAGTATAAACATTTATTTTGACCAGACCTGCACAACTTACAACCTGCCAAGCCAAGCTCAGCTCACCAGTTATTACTATGGTATGTATGTCAGGTGCTCAACAAACCTTACCTCACATTGAAAGCAATAGCATGAGGCATGGTCACAACTAATTTAAATCTCATCTGTTTCAGAGTGACTCGTACTAGTGACAACTCAGCTTTTGCTGGACTGTATTTAAGGGAGAGAGAGCACACCTTCAGCAATCCGGCACAGCTTGTGTTCCACCAAGTCAAATATAACCACCAGACTTGCCCTATGCCCCGTTCAAGCAAACCCTCCTCTACCCAAACCACCCATAAAAATTTAAATGAAAAGTTAAAGATGCTGCTTGTTCTTCTCCACAGTTTGCTGCAGATAGTATAGTCAACAGCGAACCATAAATCTCAGCTGAGCTTGACGGCCTCCCTGGGCCAGCAATCTCCACTATTTTTGAAGCGGTGGCCACTTTGGCCAAAACAAAAAAACTCTTCACTGCAAGAGTCATTTGCCACTGTGCCAGCCCCTACACAGTACTGTGCTTTCCTCCGTGCTGGGAGGACCCTTTAAGGGAGGCAGAGCCCTCACTTAGGAGCTCTGTGGGGAGGGTGCTGGGAAGAGCCATACTTCCCAGCACTCTGTGAGTGCCTTCCAAGATGGCGCAGACACTCCAGAGGGCTCCACATCCCTTACTGGAGCCCACACACACCAAGGTGCAAAAAGTGCAACACTGCACAGTAGGAATGGTTGCCTCTGCATGGTGCCCGGGGTCTTCAGCTCAGCCAAAGCTTCACATGGTCCCCATAAACAATTAGTTAGGAGGGCCACATACAGGGTTGATGGGGGCTGCGACTGGTCAACAGGCCTTACAGCGAAGAGCACTGCCCAACATGCCCACACCTAGAATGTTGGACTAGAACTTATGGGAGGAGACCTGGTCTTGTGGTAGCAAACATGACTTGCTCCCTTAGTTAAACAGGGTCTGCCTTGGTCGCATATGAATGGGAGACTACATGTGTGAGCACTGTAAGATATGCCCCTTAAGGGGTGGAGCTACCCTGGGAAGAGCATCTAGGTTCCAAGTTCCCTCCCTAAGGCTGAGAGAGATTCCTGGATGCAACCTTGTAGAAGCCACTGCCAGTCTGTGTAGACAATACTGAGCTAGAGAGACCAATGGTCTGAACTCAGTATATGGTGTGATATGGTTCACACCAACTATCAAAGACATTCAAGAAAGGTTTAAAGGAGAGTTAAACTTCTCCTAGGCCTTCTTCCCCATTATAGAAAGCAAAATCTGGATCTATATTGCTCAAGAGCAATACCACTAAAGGATCAGGATATGAAACAGGCATAAACCACTCAAATAGAAGGCACAGTATTTGCAGTGGTCGTCCTCTCTATTCTGCTCCAGCCAGGGAGCCTTAGAGAGCAATAAAACTTTAATGGCTCCCAGCGGGTCGATTCAGAAAGAATGAAGATGCTATAAATCCAGCACAGTGCTTATGCGGAGCTTAAAAACAAACTGTTCCAATCACACTTAGCAAAGCAATCCAGTTCTCTCACAACACTGGGGGTAGGGGAAACAGACAGAAGGGGGAAAGGAGATGGGCAAAGGGGCATTTCAACCTCAAGTACCATTTTGCAGAGTGCGAGCAACTAGGAATGTTTGGGATGATTGGGAAAACATCCCATGAAGTCATAGTGAAAACAATATAATACATGACCAATAAAGGCAACCAGTAAAAGAAATACTGAAGTAAAGACAGCAGTAGGCCACATGCATTGATAAATTGAACATCGCTAGGGCAAAGTTAAAAGATTCCACCCAATTTTCATTAAAGTTCCCATAACCCATCAGTCTGGGTTTCATGCTCTGCTGATAGTTCAACCCTATGCATGTTTGCTGGGAATAAGGCCCTTAATTCAAAGGGACTTGCTCCCAAGTGTGCATAGCACTGACTGTAGTGTAACTGTTAGCAATGAGATCATGTAACCCATTGATATGCACCATCTGGAAATTCCTTCTGCTGCAGATAGAATATACTAAAATAAGAAGGGAGAAACATCAGAGAGCAACATGTCCTTTCTCCCTCTGCTCCACAGCCACAGCAAGGGGGTGATGGATTGATGATGGTGACCACTAACCATTTCTATTATACAGTATGCATTCTTCCATTATAGAAATCAGATGTAAGAAATCTTACATAGATTAATAATCTAATAGCAACAGAGGAGTGTAGTGAGGAGGGAATGGGTCCAAACTGAAGCACTGGACAGAGACAACCAACCTCCCACCCCGACTTTTGAAGTAGGAGAAGAAATTATGGAAAGGTAGCTAGCAAATTCTTTAGCCACAATCCCCTATACTTTCTCTCCCATGGGTTGTTGACGGTCTACGTTTGTATGTTAAACCCCCAAATTCTGCATGTGTAATATATTATACAAATCAGATATTAATTTAAAAATTGGTTTTCCAAAGCTCAATGTTTTATTTTTGGTTGCTTTTAGGAATGTGGCTTTGAACCAGGGGCAACATTAGGGGGTGGCCTATTGGACACAGCCCCCCCCCCAATGAATGGCCCAGAGCCTCAAATGTCATCAGCCACCTCCCTCTTCCATGACCTCTTCCAGAACGGCGGTCCAGCCATGCAGGCACCCATTCAGGGTGCGGGAGAGAGCTCCTAGTCTCACCTAGATCTCTCTCTGCTGCTTCCACCTTCATAGATGCTATATAACAATATGAGAGACTTTTAAAAACATATTTAATAATTCTGGGGGGGTATGCTTGAGTTTAATTATCCAAAGGGGACTGTTGACCTGTGGCCCGGATAGTACCTGTTTTTAGTACCTAGCAACACTCCTGCTTTGAGGAAACCTAAATGTTTTGATTGGTCCTCAAAGGACATTTATTGTCATGATGCAAAACAATTCCTAAGCAAACACCCATCTACATATCTTGATCCAAATCCACATATACAGTACATACAAATATTCAGAGGACTAATAAACATACTGGCTGGAATCCAGGCTGAAGTACACATGAGTGAAATGAGGGACATATTAGTAATCAACTTCAAAGGGACTACTTATGAGTAATTTAGTCTGGCTGTCAGCCACCTAATAGTATTCTGATTATTGGGATTCAGCCCCTTGATACTTAGACACCAAATGCTGACTGTTGGTCATATCCTCTGGGATCGTTCTTATGAAGTGTTTATGACATTGAGAGAGCTTTCCAATAACAAAAGGAAAACAAGAATAAAAAGTCCCTATCAAATGAAATTTTTGGTATTAATGACATTGCAGCCTCCGGATAGGTGACTTTGGGGAAATCATGACAGTGAGCTGTGAATGAAGGAGGCGAGAGAAAGAAAACGAGCCAAAAGCAGGAATATTTGTTTGATTGTTTATAGAGAGCAACAGCAGAGGCAAATGGGTCCTTGCCTAGAGGGCTACAATCTGGATTTTGACCGTGAAGAGGATGCAGGGCGGCCCAACGTATTGCTCTGCCAAATGCAGTCTTGCCCCATGACTCTGGCGGAGGTCACCACCCTTTCAAAAACCACACTTGAAAGTATTGAAATGCGGGGGCGGGGGGAGTTTGCCAGCAGCCTATTTTCCCCTTCTTGACATGCTTCTTGCACTTGAGGAGAGGTGCTCCTTGCAAAGCTTGCAAAGATCAGGTTGATCCCAAAGAGCAGTTCCTATGGTAATGGAGGGCATCTTACTGCCCTGCTGGAGCTCCAATAATCTGCCACCTGAGGCAACTACCTTACCTTGCCTCATGAAAAGGCCTCCCCCTTGAAAAGATAGCAAAGGGAGGAAAGGAAAGGCCAAGGATGAGAAGGGATAAATAGGAGCAAAGGTAGTTCCAGATACTTACAGCATAATGAGATGAGGGGTGTGTGTGTGTGTGTGTGCAGCACTTCCCCAATAACGCCAACATGTGATGTGACCCATACACAAGAACATAGGAAGATGCCTTATACGGAGTAAGACCCTTGGTGCATCTTAGCTCAGTACTGTCTACAGTGGTGACTCTCCAAGGTTTCAGGCAGGAGTCAATCCCAGCCTACAAGTTGGAGATGCTGCCAGGGATTGAACCTGGAACCTTCTGCATGAAAAGCAGCCACCCTGCCACTGAGCTACAGCCCCATCCCCTGAAGAGAATCTCATACAGTGCTCACTTGTGGTCACCCATCCAAATGCTAATCAAGGCAGACCTTGCTTAGCAAAGAGGACCTTGCAACTAGAAGACCAGTTCTTGTTGCTATTGATAGGAGGAAAGGTAGGAGTTGTGTCCCTAACGAAGCCTTAGTCATTATTTCCCACCAATTTTAACCAAGGGGCCTACTATCCACCTTGCAGTTAAGTCACTCCACAGTCCTATGTGTGACACTGTGAGCATTTCCCACTCCTGTTCTGGGTTACTGGCTGTTACCTGCAGGGCATGCAGAGATGCTGATTGCAATGTTGCATGGCATATTTCTTTTATGAGATGTAATGTTGTTGGAGAGGTGCCGCCTGGCAGTCACCAAGCTTTCCCTGGAGTGTCTAGTGCAGTGTTATTTCAGCGGTGGGTGAAGACCAGGGTTACTAATCCCTGAATTCTGTTTTTCCCATACTGACCTTAGAACAAAAATTACAGGCAACCAAACATTTTTTTATGGACACATTTGTACATAATATCAAGATGGCAGTTGGTTTATCACCATGGCTATTCTCTTTCATTTCATCCATAAAACCTAATGGCAAAAATACGACATTAAAAAATAATGTGCTATGGGTTTCAGTATTATTCCTTGAATGCATCACTTAAAGCATTTAAAACATCATCTTGCTCCAAAGTGACTTCTGGCACTGCAGCTGACATAACGCAGCTATTTCTGGGGTGATTAAAAGAAGTAAAAGGAAATCAATTTATATACTCAAGGCGCATCACGTCCCACAACTTAAAAGTAAAGGACATCATGAAAATTGTAACATTTGTGCAAAATACATTAATGATTAACTCCCTCCTTAAGATTGGGAGGCTTTTGGTGGTTTCAGTCATATGCCCTAGGGTATTGTGACATAAGCGGGATTATGTTTTTATAACTGTGTTATATGTTATATTCTATTTCCTTGTTGTGCTGCTCATAGACTGTAAGAAACCTTGAACTTGAAGATTAATGTCTTTACTTTGCAGCTTGTGCAAATGTTTTCACTGAAATTTCCTAGTAGTTTTACAGTAGTCAATGTTTATATGGATACCCAGTTCCAGCTCATTTTTATGAAATGTCTATGAATTCATGGATGGTTGGCAACGCTGGTGAACACTGTGGGGTTTAACTGCAGACTTCCAGGGGAAAGAGTGATTTTCAGGAACAAGGAATGGTAACCACACATAGGAATTCATGGAGGGAATTACAAGCATATTGGGACTGGAAAGAACAATGAGTTCTCTCTTCTCCCGTCTGTCCCAGTGAGACAACCAAATATGCTGATTAACTAGTACTTTGGATGCATTCCACAAATGCTCATAAGATGTGGATTATGGATCTCACACAGGCTCTCAGAGAGCTCATCTAGATTCGTAGCAGCTTCTCCCCAAGTGATCTGATAACATCCTTTCCTTCTTTCCCACTCGTTCAACCAGCCACACTCAGAATTCGCTGACCAATGCTTTTCAGCATCTCCTATTTGTTCATGATGAACTTAAAGATGTGATGAAAGCAGAAATAGTTATGAACTTCCAAGATGAATAACTGTGCATGAAAGACTGTGTATGGACTTAGCACCCGTCACATATACCACTTCAGCATATTATTGCAAGGAGAAAGTCCAAATGACCTGGGGTCAGGGTACTTTAAGGACTGCCTTCTCCCAATTGAATCTGCATGATCTTTAAAATGAAATTCAAAGACCCTTCTTTCAGATGCCCCTGCTTTCAGAAGCAAGGTCACGGCAGGGAGGGGAATGTTTCCCCCACACACACACGCACACACATGGAAGGAGGGAAAAGAGTAAAGCATTTACTCTTGCTTTAAGAGTAAACAAACTGGTGCTTACCTCCGCTCTCACCACACCTGAATGGTGCTCAGAGAAGCAACGCATCACCCAGCATCCACCACTCGCCTGGCCTCTACAGAACCCATCTCAGACTCTCGCCCATGGCCAGGTGAGTGGCAGAGGTGATTCCCCGCCGCAGGGGGTGCTGGGTGGTGCGTTGCTTCTCCGAGCAGTGTTCAGGTGCAGCGAGAGTGGAAGTAAGCACCAATTCATTTACTCTTAAGGTGCCTCTCACCGCCCCCCACCAAACGGTTGTCATCATTGGCCACTACTGCCCTTAGCACTTAATTGCGATGGAAGCAAATATGGATCAGAAAAGAGGGACAGGGACAATTTTTCTACAATTATGCTGTATAGGAACTAGTACATGAAACTGGGAGGACTTTGGAAACTGACCTTGCATTGACTGGATTTAGTTGCTAGTAATAATTATTTCATTCCTTTCCCTTCTGACCTGATATTAAACATCTCCAATTCCCAGAATGAAAAAAAATAATATATAGGACTACATACTCTGTAGGAGGGGAAAATAGCATTCAAGGCCAAATGTCTTCTTTCAGACAGCCCTGGGGACAAAGGGAATTCTACCCGCATTACTGGACTTCAGAAGATGCTTTCATGTTATTAAACCCTTCTGCTAAGAGCAGGGGAGAGCATTCACACCAATATCCCAGCCACAGCATTGACATCTTGGCATCAGCTGGAACACCACAGTGCAAATCAGCTTCCCCACCAGAGAGTTTGCAAAGCAAAGCAAAAACCGGTGTGACAAAGCAGAAACACCCTCCATGGCTGCCTCCAGACTAATCATCTCTGAGACATGACTTGGTGGCAAGGGAGCAAAGCTGGAGTTTGCAAATTGCGTGCTCTGAACAGTTCGTGTCTTGCTGCCCTAACAATGAGAATTAGCCATAGAATTCTGTCCCTGCTTTGGCCCATTCCTGTCTGGCTGTGTTCACAGGCTGCATGCCTGGAACAAATTAAATGCCAACAAAACTGTCTTGTACTCCCTTGGCATCCCATCAGCAAGTGAGACAAGCTCACCCCATTTTTCTGTCTCAATTGCCTGTTCTCATTTCCACATCTTCTTATTTATCAGTTCTTTCACATTCCTTTCTTCATGGACACCCATTCTTTGCAAGGATGTGCAAGACCTGTCTCTCTGTTTTCATGGGTATTTGCACTTTCCCACGTGCTGGCACTGCATATTTCAGACACTGACTGTGTCCTGTTTCAACCACCACCACTGTGTGATTTGTATTCCCAAGGCCAGGGAGCTGTGTCCAGTCTAGCAGGGCAGAATATGTAGCAAGTCTGCTAGAGGAGAGGGCTGTCTCATGGAGAACTAGGAGGTAAGCAGAATGAGCTGTGCACAAGCAACAGCCAGGCAGCAAGTGAAGGGTTTTATATTGGTCTTGGCCCAGAGTACAGTCTGGTTCACGGTTCTTCAAGCAGGCCTTGGTAATAGAAGACCCATGTCATCTCATGTGCATTGTGCCTTCTGCTCTGGCCTTCAGCTCAGAATATCACTCCTGGTGGAGATTGCGGAGGGTCAGCTATTGGGAACATGACTGGTCATGGTATCTCAGATTCCATGACTTTGCAGACTCCCTGAGCTTCCCAAAGTGGCTGTTTCTGGGCATCTGCCAAGGGCTGCTGCATCCCGTTGGTCACCTTATGTGGTGCTGGTTGTTGTCCTTATTTTTATCTTTTTATTATTTATTTGACATTTCTATAATGTCCAAAGCTTGCATCTCTGGGTGGTTTACAATTAAAATCACTTAAACTTTAAAATCAATTAAACATTAAAATCCTCAACATTAAAATATTAAAACTATAAATCTAATTAAAAGCCTGGGTAAATAAATGTATCTGCAGTGCCTTTTAAAAAGTTGCCAGAGATGGGGAGGCTCTTATTTCAACAGAGAGCGTGTTCCAAAGTCCAGGGGTATCAATGGAGAAGGCCAGTTCTTGTGTAGCCACCAGATGAGTTGGTGGCAACTGCAGATGAACCTCTCCAAATGCTCGTAACAGGCAGTGGGGCTCATGGTGAAGAAGACGTTATCTTAAATACCCAGGGCCTAAGCTGTTTAGAGCAGGGTTTCTTAACCTTGGGCCCCCAGATGTTGTTGGACTACAACTCCTAGAATCCCCAGACATGGCCTTTGTGGCTGGGAATTCTGGGAGTTGTAGTCCAACAACATCTGGGGGCCCAAGGTTAAGAAACCCTGGTTTAGGGCTTCATAGGTAATAACCAGCACCTTGTATTTTGCCCAGAACCGTTATCAGCAGCCAGTGTAGTTCTTTCAACACAGGAGTAATATGGTCTCTCCTAGATGACCCAGAGACCAACCTGGCTGCTGCATATGGACCAATTGTAGTTTCCAGACTATGTACAAAGGCAGCCCCACATAGAGTGCATTGCAGTAATCCAGCCTAGAGGTTACCAGCATATGTACCACCATTTTGAGGTAATTCATCTCAAGAAATGGATGCAGCTGGCATATCAGCCGAAGATGATATTAAAGTTCAGATTTTGAATAACAACAGTCTCCAACGGACACCATCTGGAAACTGCCAGTAGGGTGGGAGCAGAACCACTGCAAAGCAGTGCCTCCCACCCTCAGTCCCCTCAGATGTTCCAGAAGGATACTATGGTCAATAGTATCGAAAGGCACCAAGAGACCCAAAAGGACCAACAGAGTCACACTCTTTCTGTCAATACCTAATTGCAGATCATCCATCAGGCTGACCAAGGCAGTCTCCACCCCATAGCCTGCCCGAAAGCCTGTTTGAAATGGGTCTAGATAAACCATTTCCTCCAAGACCACCAAAAGCTGGGAGGCCACCACCTTCTCAATCACGTTGCCCAACCAAGGAAAGTTGGAGACAGGCCTGTAGTTGCTTAACTCTGAGGGATCGAAGGCAGACTTCTTCAGAAGCGGCCTAATGATTGCTCCCTTAAGACAAGAAGGCATCCTGCCCTCTCTTAGAGAAGCATTTATAATCTCTACCAGGCCCTCTACAACGGCTTCCCTGCCAAATAGTATAAGCAAGTTGGGCAAGAAAGAAGAGGGCAGGTGGTAGGCTGCAGGAGCCACAAACTGAAATTGATCCAGGTTCATCACATAAGAGGAGCTGCTGGACACTCCGGCATCAGACTGTGTAACAATTGTGAAGTTTGAATCCAAGTCGATCTTATGTGCTGTTGGTCATCTTGTGTGCTGCTAGTCCTCCTGTGAGGCCTCATCCAGTTCTAGTTCCAGGCTGGTTTTGTCAAGGAGGTGGCATGACATGACACTGCTATGATGCAGGAGTCAGACCTCTTCTGAGAAGAGGAGGATATGGAGGACAGGGATAATTGAGTACAGTAACCCTCCCAAGACAGAACATCGGAAGAGCTTTAGTTGCATGCACACTGAAGCCTTTCAATTTTTCACAGAGCCAGAACAATATTTTAAGAATGACTTCCTGCTTTTTAAATGTCCTGTGGATATTTATCCGACCACAGGATAAAATATATGGATGTCACTTTAGGAGTAGCATATCATGCATATCTGTGGCAAGTTATAGCTTTCTATTGACCTGTTTTGTTTTGGTTTTTTGGTGGGTTGGTGGGGGGGGTCGGCTGGCTTTCTCCTCTGGACTGTTCTGTTCTGTTGCCTTCTTCTCTCCCTCCTGTTCATGCCTATTGAATCTCATTGGTTCCCATCATTTTCAGCACCATCACACATCATGTAGAGGGAGAAAATGCTCTTTGACTTATGATTCCCTGCTGTACACTCCACTCCACTGAGAGCCACTGAAGCGTTGGATATTAAACAGATCTTTGCAGATCTTTGCTTAGTTACTAACAGATCGCTGCAGTTTTCTGTCAGCAAGCATGTGCACTGCAGGAGATAGCATCTAAGAACCAGTTGCTTTGGCCTGGGAAGCGAAGCAAACAAGTTGTTTGAAGAAAACAGGCCAGTATTACTGAAGAGGGGAAACGAGAAGCAGCAGAAAAATAAAAAGGTTATGTTGCAGGGCGGTCAGTTGATTATGTCATATTACAGAAGACTCGAGATTTGTTCAGACTGAAGCACTTTTCTAAAATGGAAAAGGGCTAAGTGAGACAGGGTTCAGAGGCTGAGCAGCAGACTACTCAGCAACACCACAGAAAATAAAGAGATTGTATATTATGCAGTTTAGACAGGAAGGTTAACCCTGGTAGGCTAGTTGCAGGGTAAAGAGAGAGGGTTATACCTCTGCTGAGAAGATGGGAGTCTATGTTCATGGCAGAGCAAGTCTTGCTCACTGCAATTAGATAGACTTTCAGTATTCGTAGAAAGATAAGAAGCAAAAATGGGTGAAGAGAGAGGAAAAACAGCCTTTTAAAGGGAAATATAATTGCATGCGATTACCATTGAGCTGCATGTGGAATGGCTCAACACAGCAGGGGATTTCTGCTTTGGAAAATGCTGGCCTAAGTAAACCAGACTGGAAAATGTATCCTCTTTCCCCAGATGAATCCCAGCTTTCTTGGCCAGCTGACTACAATGGATCCAAGCCAGGTGCAAAGAAGATGGAGACCTGCCAATGGGCAGTAGTGATCCCGCTTTGGGGAGAGGTAATGCATTTTTTCCTGGATGCATTTTCCAGCTTGGTTGGCTGGCAAAACCTAGGCTAGTGCTTCCCACACATCCTTACAGGATAATGTGTGTCTGCACATAGATGCATTTTGGACATCCATCTTTTGATTACTCTAGGCTTGGCTTCCAGTGTAATGCATCATCCTCATTAAAGAACAAGTACACACATCTGAAGCTTAGGGGGGCCAAGAGATAGAATCTGGGAACTACTATTTCTGCATACAATGATGGTCATATATTGGCTGTTGCAGTTGTTGTGAAGTCATTTGGGGGTATTTCCTCCAGAGGTGAATTCCAAATAAATGTTTCACATAATGGGCCAGTTTGGATAGTTTGGATGATACTCCTCCTGCCTAGCCCAACAAGGATGCACATGCTCCATGAGTGCACACACTTCCCCCACACTAGTGGACAAGGGCACCAGCATTTGAACCAGCCAAATGTCTCAAAGATTTTTGGAAAAGATTCCCTTGCACATGTCTTAAGAACCATGAAGCTGGACCTCAGACAAGCCTCCTTGAGCAAGGAAGTCCAATGAACCAGAGCCACCACTCAGAAGTCTTTGCTGCTATTCACCACTGATATTATCTCCTTAATGGTGGGGACTTTCAGCAGGGATCTCTTTGTTCATCTCAAAAAAGGGAGACACCTTAAGTATAGAGGAAATAGGTGTACCTAGCCCCACTGAAGTAACTGGGGCTTCACCAAACAGATAAGTCTTTACGTCTTATTGCCATCGATGAAATGTAGGCATGGCTAATTTTAACTGGATTACCTCCTTTGGTTCATATTATTCTTGAATAGCTAGGGACACTCAAGGCCTTTACAAGGACATAAGAAGGGCCCTGCTAGATCAGACCAAAGGCCCATCATCCCACTTTCCACAATGGCCAATGGGGAACTCACAAGCATGTCATGAATAGGGGCTTTCTAATCATGGTATTCAGTGGGATACTGGCTTCATCTGTTGCTCAATGTATAAGAGGCTTAGCTAAGGGGACAAGCCATGCTTGCTACCACAAGACCAGCTCTTGGTCAACCAACCTAAATATAGAAAGAACATTTTAGGATCAGCCCCTTTCTCACTTCCCAACTTTGTTATCTTGGAGTAGAACAGGAGGACGCAAAAAAAAAAAAAAAAAAAAAAAAAAAATTCCCAAGGTACAGGGGGAAGGCAAGTTTACAGCAACAGTAATACAGATTTATAAGAGTTTGCTTCACAGCAATGAAGTCTACACCAAAACTGACCCAGTGGCAATAGAGCTGCATGAGTGATGATAAGGAAAATAGTTAGGAAAATTTAGTTATGTTGGATTATGGGAGACAATCTCCCCGGGTCCTCCCTCGAAAAAAGTACAGTCTGGAACTGTGCTGCAAGCTATTCCAATGAGAGGTAATAATTGAATTTGTTTTCATTTAATTTGGAGGGCCTTTAATTAAAAGCCAGGCCTGTGTGTGCAGAGAGATAAAGCCGAGCACACGGAGGCTGGGGGTAATTTGGGTGCCAAATGCAATAATTAATTGTAAATGTGGAGGTCAGGAGACGGGCTCTATCTCCCTGCAATCAGCGTGCCGCGCCGGCCATCCAAATGGAATGGGCTCATGAGCGGCAGAAATACTTAAGTGATTTTTGAAGCCTTAATAGCAATTATACAGCAGTGTGGAGGTTAATTTGCAGAGTTCATTAATCAGGGAAATAAACACGTCAGTGATCACCAAGTAAAAGAGAAGTCTGACAAACTGAGTGAATGGGTGGAGGAGGGAGGGAGGGAGGGGTGGTCCCACACCAGATACTAAATAGATGGAGGGTTGACGGAATTGATTTGTGATTCTTGCCCTGCATAGTTCAGTCCATATTTCAGATCCCATTGCCTAGGACTCCCAATGCTCTGCTTAGAGCCATAGGATCTTAAGAGGCTGAAGGGCTAGAATAATAATAGAGGGTTGTAAAACTGACTAATGTCATGTACTGTGCAGTGTGGTGGACTCGGACTTTGGAGACTCAGGTTCAGAACCCCTGCTCAAAAACAAGAGGACAATATTCCAAGTGCTATTTTGTTCCTTTGTTTGTTTTAATTTAGAAACCGGCCCAGCACATTGTGGGTGGGGCCACAGCTCAGTGGAAGAACATCTGCATGCTTGAGTGCAGGAAGGCTCCAGGTTCCCTCCCTGGCAGCATCTCCAAGATAGGGCTGAGAGAGGGATTCTTTGGAGAAGCCGCTGCCAGTCTGTGTAGGCAATACTGAGCTGGATGGACCAAGGGTCTGACTCGGTATAAGGCAACTACCTATGTTCCTAGCTTTATAGTTTACAGTGTCTGTTGCTGCTGTCTCCCTTGTGAGTCTGTTTAGTTTGTGAGCCCCTTTTGGGACAGGGGGCCACCCTCTGTTTTCTTTTGCTACATAAACTGCTTTGAAACCTTTTGCTGAGAAGCAAGATAAATATTCTAATCTAAACAACAGCAATAAGAACAAAACTTTAGAAACATCCAGGACACTTCAGTCTTTCAGGAAGCAGCAAGAAGATATACATATATACTAGAGATATACAGATCAGGCGGTATAGAAATGGGATAGAGAGATAGATAAAAGAAGGGTGACACGGTTGCCTTAGGCAGTGGATTTAGGGGAGAGGTGGGAGAAGCCAGTTCAGGTATCCAGCCCTTGCCACACGTCAAAGTGCCAGGTCTCTGGGAGCCTTCAAGATGGTGCTCTCGTGCACAATACTAAGGTGCTCTGCAGTGCACAGGCACAGCACAGAACAGGTGGAATCCAGCAATGTATAATAGTGGGTGAAGACCTGGACAGTAAACTGTGAGATGATAATGGCCATTACAGGGTGTATCCCTGCTTTCTCATGCAAAATGTTGAAGGGTATGGGCTTAGCTCATCCACTTTTGGTAATTTAAGTGAACAGGCTGGTTCAAACAACATGCACTGACTTGTCACATTCCTTTAGATTTCTTCCATGACCTGCCAGGTTCTGCAGATCATGCAGATTCTGCATGCCCTGTCACCACCCAACTGACCTGTATTTTTTGAATCAAAGGAAGATTTAGGAACTCACCATGTCGGGATATGGAGGAGCGGGGTAGAAATCTATTAAATACACACACATCTTGCTTCCAGCCACAGAGCCCGTGCCACCTGTTACATCTAGAAGCGAGCATTAAGTGTCTGAGAAGCAAAGCAAGAAACTATTGGTTGGTTCAAGACGTGTTTATCCAGAAACGATTTTAAAGAGGCTGCATCCCAGCAGTTTTTCTCTTACTAATTGCTCCCTGGAGAAGGGCCCCATTACAAAAGCATGGACAATCCCCCCCTCCACTCTTCTTGCATCTATTTCAGGAACCATTTAAATGTTTCCCTTTTTTATGAAGCCATGAAAAAAAACATGCTTGCAGAAAATCAAGTATG
This sequence comes from Hemicordylus capensis, assembly GCF_027244095.1. Lineage (NCBI taxonomy): Eukaryota > Metazoa > Chordata > Lepidosauria > Squamata > Cordylidae > Hemicordylus > Hemicordylus capensis. The sequence continues at coordinate 25,365,569 of NC_069664.1, forward strand.
AGATTGTATGAGGCTCTTTGATGTTGCTGGGAGACAAAACCTAGGGCAGAACAAGCAGTTCTCCAAACAAGGGAAACCAGGGGAGGCAGGCTGGAAATTGGATAAAAAAGAATGGTGACAAAATACTATACATTTCAAGCAATACTTGGATATTTTACTTAGGATTTTAGTTTCTCCACTTCCATCAGCAGGAGCAAACATATGAGGACTTTTGGTGCCCGGTCTTACATACTGCTGTACAGAACATAGGGAATGGGTTCAGGATCTCTAGTACTGGCACAAGGCAGGTGATACCTGGTTAGGAAGCTGCCTTACCAGGCGCTGAGGGAGATCAGCGGCAGCCTAGGTTCTGCCGCCACCGCAGCCCCCAGCATCTAATGTCAGCTGTAGGGAGCTTTTAGCCATGCCCCCATGTCTGACATCATACATGGGGGCGTGGTTTAGCCCCCAAACATGGCTGCGCAGCACCATTTGGGAGTTAAATCAGCCAGTGCTGCATTTGCAGTATGGCCAGTAGCAGCTCTCCCTGCCTTTAAAAGGCAGAGAGAGTTGCTCTGGCCACAATGCGAATGCAGTGCTGGCCGATTTAGCTCCCAAATGGGGCCGCACGGCCCCATTTAGGAGCTAGCTCATGCTCCCCCATGTCTAATGTCAGATGCGGGGGGCATGTCTGGGGTGCAAGGGCCTGAGGGGCGACGGTCCGGGTTCTTTGAACCCATCCGCTCAATAGTGGCTCCACCCCTGTGCCTTACACTGAGTCAGACCATTGGTCTATCTATATAGTCCTTACTGTCTACAGTAAGGGCTATATACTGAGCTAGGTGGATCAATGCACTCACATGTAGGCACCTATCCAAATGCAGACCAAGGCAGGCCCTGCTTAGCAAAAGGGACAATTCATGCTTGCTACCACAGGACCAGCTGTCGTCATCCTTCCTTGCCTCTAGCAGTTGGCCTCTGCATTCTGCAGCAAAATACAGCAGCCATCAGAACTTTAACCAAGTCTCCCCCCTCCACCATTAACTCACTAAACAGCCTCAGGCAATCCACTATTGTCTGCTAGAGATATGTTTAACTTGACAACAGATGCAGTAGAAAACATACACTCTAAACTTCTTTGTTGAAAAGCAGTATACAAACAAGAATGATCTGAATCAGGAAATCCTGCCTCAAAACTCATTGCCTTCACCATGACCTTATACCAGTGTTTCTCAACCACTGGTCCGTGGACCGGTGCCGGTCCGCAAGGCATTGGGTACCGGTCCATGAGGCATCACTAATACAACCCCCCCAAAACAACAACAACAACAACAACAATTTAGGGCTCAGGAGCTCTCCGGAGCTCATTTCCAGGCAGCCCTTGCTGCTGGATAACGTTCATTTATGAACGTTATCCAGCAGTGAGGACTGCCTGGAAATGAGCTCCAGAGAACTGCCCCCAATTTTTTTTTAGGGGTGCCAGGGAGATGGGTTTGGGGGCAAGGAGGGCAACCCACTTACTAACGGCTGGTCCAGGAAACTGCACACAAATAATGTACCAGTCCATGACTCCAAAAACATTGAAAAACACTGCATTACACTATGCCGTCCTACTCTTCTCGAGCACTACTTCAGTATATTATTCACGGTAGGAAAAAAATGACTTTTGTTCTCTCTCTCCTAGTTCCATATCTAGGATACGACTGTTCTGCAGTCTTCAACTTTTCTGCCTACTTGAACTGTGCTTAATTAAACATTGTAATTAAAGCCTACAAGAATGATTGCACCTGTCAGCTGGTAAAAGGAAGGCTAATAGAAGTCCCATTCATCCAGTGCAGTGAGTAGTCTAAGAACATTTTTCTGGATAGTGGCAAAAATCACTTTGGAAGGCAGTGGCTGATGTGGAAGCAAGGCATTGCAGGAACCCGGTCTTACCACTGCAACTATCTTTTGTTCGGATTGATAAGGCATCAGATCTTGAATGTAATGCTAAGCTCAAATTGAGGAGTAAGTAAAACACAGAGAAAGATTCAAAAATTTACCTGCACAGATGCTGTGTGTTCAGGGGGAGATTAGTGGATACATCTGCACAAAACAAGGGGGTCAGGTAGTGTAACCCAACAGACAAAGTACTGAATTCAGACCTGCATCCAGAACCCTTCTCCAACCAGCTCTCAGCAAATGTATCTACTTCAACCTTGGTTCCCCAAGGCTTCATACAAGTGCTATTTTATTTGCTATATTAAATGCACCCAAAGCTGAGTACAACACAAAGCAAAATCAGAACGGAATTATAATACTTCAATGCAATGGTCCCAGGGCATCATCGGAAAGGCACATGACACAGCAACTCTGCACCTGACCGCTGACTGGATGTAGACGACTACCTAGGATCTCCATGTATGCCATCTTGAATTTCATTGAAGAAAAGTGGTATACAAGTAGAAGGAGATATTACAGAAACAGTACAACCCAACTGTGCAAAAATAGATGTGATATATCTCTTTGAATAGATATTATGGGTTTTATGCACATTAGAGAGACAAGTGGTTGGCAATTTTTCTCCTTTGCAACTTGATATGTCTAAAATGACTGACCTATTATAAATGTCTCTTTAAACGTATAAAGGATGTTTGTCACTACCTGCCTGTAACTTGCTTTCACCCGGCCTCTACCTTACTTTCACCCTGCATCTGTTTTTATAACCCATGAAAGATTATGAATTAAAATACTAGTTAGTCTAAAAGGTGCTGCCTTGTTCTTTTGTCACAGTCCAAAATATTAAGACTATTAAGGTATTCCCAAAGATGTAGGGATGTGCACACAAAATCTGCTCAAATCAATTCTTTGGGTGAATTCAACTTCAAATCGATTTGAGCGAATGTTGTGCACATCCCCACAAAGAGGTACAATCACTAACTAAAAAATGTTCTGAAAACACAATCTCCCTAGAAGCAGGAGGAAAATTTAAAGTCTCGCAGCTGCCTACATATTACAAAGTCTGCAAAGCAGGCCTTCTGGTAAAGGAAGGAAGGTCTTCACCTGCTGAAGACAGCTGAAGAGAAGCAGCCTCCCTTGGGACTGAGCACCAAAAAGGATAACCCAAGAGATGCATTAGGTGCAAAGGACTATTTAACACACACCTTTAGTTGCATGTGTGAGTTCAGATGACTGATTTGCTAAGTGTTTTTTGCATACCATTTTAAATTTCCACTTGATCAATGACATTCTGATCTGCCCATAGTAACTTTAACAGTGTCCCCCTCCAAGAGTAATCCATAATTAAACTCAGGTCACCATATTCATTCTTCCCATTTCAATTTTATTTCATATGAGTGCTGCCAAGTTCAGTGTTGGTGGCAGAACAAGACTTCCAGCGTTTATACCCATTGCAAACGAAATCATATCAAACGCTTTTTTTTCTCCCCATGAAACCCTTCAAGAACAAAGTATTTGTTGTTGATAGAGTAAAATATTCATCAAACAGATTTTTTTTAAAAAAAATACACACATCTGAGCCTGAGTAAGCACAGAAAGGAGACATTTAGATTTTTTTTTTAAAATCATCAGAGCCTGGAATCTCAAGTCCTGATAGAGGAAAATGTATTCATTATTTATTAAAAAATAATTTATAATTTATTTTTAAATTCACTTGATTTTTTTCCTCTCTTTTGACAAACAAGACTTTAAAAAGTAACTCAAGAGAGAACATTTGGTAGTGCAATGAGGGTATAGATTCCTTTAACTCAATCTTTTGAAATTTCATACCAATGCATTGCATCTAACTGGAGAAAGAATGGCGTTTTTTTATTCCCATAGATGCAGTTACTATAATGAGAGCAAAAGGCAGACAAGATGAACCCTCAGTCCCTTGCCATGCATCTTTTTCAGGGCCGCACATTACCCGATGTTGTGTTTCTAGTGAATCCATTCCTTGATCCAGGCCAGGATCTAGATTAGTTACAGCTTTAGTTCAGTCCTAGACCAGAGATGGGGCAGACAAACAACAAGTAGCAAGAATATGAATATGATGCATATTTATATACTGCTTTTCAAAAAATGTTCCCAAAGCTCTCTCTCTCTCTCTCTCTCTCTCTCTGTGTGTGTGTATCTATATATGGGGGGGGGGGAGCTCCCTGTCCCCAAAGGACTCACAATCTAGAAAAGAAATATAAGATAGACACCAGCAACTGCCACTGGAGCGATGCTGTGCTGGGGTTGGATGTTGTGCAAGATAATAGAAAGCAGTCTGTACTTGCCTTTCTGTAATCAAGACTTAATTCGTTGAACTACTAATATTCTTAATTAAATCCCACTGCCTGGTCCTTGTGTGCCACAACTCTCTCCTCTGGAGTCTACACCCAACACCAACAAAAACTAGCATGTCAGCTTCAGATCTCCACCCCTACCCCACAAATATGTTAATCTTGTATTTGTAAGGCAACATCTTATCTGGGGGATGACACAAGCATTCAAATGCACAGAGTCTGAAATGGCACAGTCCAGCAGTGGATACACAGCCCAGAATTTCAGCTTATGTGATTTCGTTTTCAGCCTCAGGAACTGTATCTAAATTGCAGTGCTACTATCTTTTCCATTTCAGGATCTTCTTATCAAAAGTCTGTTTGCACATGTTACTTAAAGAATTACTTCAAACACTGCAGTACAATCTATTTGCACCTAGGTACACATTTGTTTTCACTCACTACGCAACACTTTATAACTTTGTTAATTACAGTCCAACCCATCCCAAAGACTAACTTCAGATAACAGTTTTAATACACCTTGTTCAAATGTACCCCCACTCATTTTACTGGCATTATGTAACCCACGCAGGCCAGCTCGGATTATTGAGCAGAGAAACTTGCAATCCACAACTTTTAACTGCAGCTAGGTAAGTGAGGCAGTGCTGTCATCTGACCTTGCACTCAAGGCAAATTAGGAAGGGGACTGAAAATACAACTGCTAATATACAAATCTATGGTGTGGCCACATTTGGAGTACTGTCTACAGTTCTGGTCACCATATCTCAAAAAGGATGAACAGAAGAAACTGAAAGTTGCAGCAAGTTGAGCATGTGCAGTGCTCTCTACACAATTCAGGAACCAACAGTGGAGAATTTGTGAGCCAGCCATCTGTATGTTGGCAACAAGACCGTGTGATTTTGACCTCCATAATTTAAGGGAGAAATTGATTAAAATATATATTTTTTAAGCATTCCAACAAATCTGAATCTGAGACTAGGTTTTTTCCCCACGTTTTTTGATATTAGAAATCAGGAGGTCATCTTAAATTCAGAGTCCTCTTTCTGAGTGAATGCAGATATAACCTGTATTTAACCTCTACATTTTAAGGGGGTTGTTTTAAATGTAAAGTCATCTTCAATTAGAGTAAATACAGTAGTGAAGGAGCAGAGCCCAAGGAGATCCCAATGGTTTTCAGAAGCATCTGGGAGTACTTCTGGACCCAAATTTCTCCCTGATTTCTCAGGTTCAGGAAGTGGCTTTGGCTGATTCGCCAGCTACGTCCATTTCTGGAGATAACAGACCTTAAAACAGTGGTGCATATGCTGGTAACATCCAGGCTTGACTACTGCAATGCACGCTACGTTGGACTGCCTTTGTACGTAGTTCGGAAACTGCAATTAGTACAGAATTCAGCAGCTGGGTTGGTCTCCAGGGTTGCCTGAAGAGATCATATTACACCAATTTTAAAAGAACTGCACTGTCTGCCAATAAGCTACTGGGCAAAATACAAAGTGCTGGTCATTACCTATAAAGCCCTTAGTTCTGAGGTATTCTGAGGTATTCCGAGGCTTAGTTCCGAGGTATTTAAGAAAACTCTTTCTTCTTCATCAACCCCACCGCCTGTTAACATCATCCAGGGAGGTCCAGTTGTGGTTACCACTGGCTCGGTTGGTGGCAATTTGAAACTGGGCCTTTTCTTTAGTTGCCCTGGAACTCCCTTCCTAATGGAATTAGAGTTTCCCCTTCTCTGAATGTTTTTGAGAAAGTCCTGGAAGACAGGCTTTTAGTTTATAGTTGTAAAGCTTTGGTTTTTAGAGTTTTTATTGTATTTTAAATTGTATTAATTATGTTAATGTTCTGATGGTTTTTGTATTGTGAACCACCCAGGGACTTTTTTGTACTGGGCAGTATATAAATGTACTAAATAAATAAATAGATAGATAAATAAATAAATAAGCTCACATCTCTTTATCACAGTGTGGACACATGATGGGAAGCTATGTGAAGGATGGGGGTGCAGAAATCTCAACTCACTTTTTTCTACCCCACTTTGGTGGAGTAGAAAAGATGTTTTGAGGTCTTAAGAGGGGTCATTAGCTTTGATTGGAGAGTTCAGTAAAATGTGGAGGGGACTCCTCAAACGTTTTGTTGGAATCTGCACCCCTGGTGAAGGAGACACATGTGGATGCCATCGATTATGTACACATGGTTAGTACACAAGAGGCTGCCATACACTGAGTCAGACCATAGGTCCATCTAGCCCAGGATTGTTTGCACAGACTGGCAGTGGCTTCTCCAAGGCTGCAGGCAGGAATCTCTCTCAGCTCTATCTGGAAATGCCAGGAGGGAAGTTGGAACCTTCTGTATATAGCATGTAGATGCTCTTCCCAGAGCGGAAAGAGTGGGTGAGATTCCCCATCCCCTAAGGGGAATATATTACAGTGCTCACACATGAAGTCTCCCATTCAAATGCAAACCAGGGCAGACCCTGATTAACAAAGGGGGCAATTTATGCTTGCTGCCACAAGACCAGCTCTCCTCCTTAAGTTCATACCCTACTCCTTCATGTGAAGGATACACTGGTAGGATTCTTCCTCCACCAGTTTTTAGTAAAGTGAGGGATTCCTTTCCACCAGCAGTCTTAGCAGTTGGCAGTGGCCGAAGACTCTGAAGATGAGCACGCTATTGCCTTGCCTGGCACTTACAGAGAGAGAATGTAATAACCATATTGAAAAAATGGCCATGCATCAGGCAGCCATGAGTTTTCACTTTGTTTCTAACAACCATTCTAAACCTCTTATTACCAGGCACTTCCCAGGGCTGAAATGCTACTTCAGTTGGCAGACGTGTGCATTTGGAAAGCAGATGCATGCAACAGAAACAAAAGCCCATGAAACAAAGACCTTAAAAAGTCTATCCTTCTTCACCTACTCCAGACTGCACCTCTTACTCTCCAAAGATAAAAGCCCAGTTCCCAAACTAGAGGCACTGCTTGAACCCTTCTGGTTGAGATTGCAAGGTTTACTCCTCCTTCTCCACTATCCTAAACAAGGCAGCCTTTCAAAATTTCTCAAGCCCTATTAGATCATACTGTTAAATTCTCTCTCTTTTTCTCTTTTAAAGCCAACACTTTCCAAAACAGTAGTTATAACATATTTTTAACAACACTGGGCGAATCTATTTTCTTCCACTGAGCTGAAAAAAATACTGTTTTCTCAAAAGAAGGAGGAAAGGGGGGGGGGGAACCCAAGCTATTGATTTTGTTTAGGGTCAGAATAAAATATCATTGGAGTGGGTGTTGAATTCTCCAGCCACAGATTATTTCCAGAGTGACAGGTCTGAGTAAGAAAGGTGCATTTTTGCTCCTACTGAAATAAAGCAAACAAATTAAATATTGTGGTGTGTTGGGTTTGGGTTTTTTCTTTTTCTTTTTCCTTTTTTTGCTGTTGATTTCTCTCTCTGTATTTTATATAGATAGCCCATCTTTATACTGGATCTAACGCAATTCCAACAGAAATTCTTCCATTTCCCTCCTACTTCATTCTTCAACCTCACCCCAGGGCCAAATTTTCCTAATATTCAGTTCACAGCTTTCAGATAAGTCAAAGATTATTGTCTCAACCCCAAACGTAGGCAAGAAATGATTCTTACCTAACACAAGGATATTTGCAATATATGTGATATCTTTCCCCAACCTCACCACCAGAGAAATTTCACTAGTCATAGCATAACACTTTTTTGATCCCCTCAAATACTTCTGATGTTTTACCAACCTCTATATTTGTTTCGGATGAATCCCAGAAAGCTAAGCATTTTAACAGTGCAATTCTTAGTAGGACAGCTGCCAAGCTAAGAGACAGAATCATGCAATTTGCATATATAGAATTGTATGCTTTCTATCACAAGGGGTACCCTATAAAGCTCAAATCAGGGATGCATAAGCACTCCTCCACTTACCAAAAAGTGCTAATTGAAAGTTAATTAAAAGTGCATTATGTTCCAAGCAGAGGCATTCTTAACCCTGGACCTTGGGGTCCTGGTCCAGGGCCTCCAAGGTCCATGGCCTCCAAGGTCTGGGGGCCCCTCCAAGTGGCCTGGGGGCCCTCCTGCCACTACCCTGTGCCCGCCCCGCCACTGCACTGAATCTCCAATTTGTTTCATAATTTTAGCTGCCATTTGAGTGGCTGAGGGATGCGGCCAGGGGGTGAGCTGAGCAGACCTCTCCCCCACCCTCTGACAGCAGTGGACGGAGAGACCACTGGACCTGTCAATTTGGTCCAGCGGCTCTTGAGAACTGTGAGGCACTCCAGTGTACCTGTGCAGCTGAAACAGAGCTTTGCAAGCCCGTGATATCATGGTGGGCAGCAGGAGCTCCGCAAAAGCAGGTTTCTGGGGGGCCTTGTGGGGGGGTGCCTCACGGTGTGAGCAGTCCAGGTGCCAAAATTAAGTAGGTATGCCACTGGTTAAGAGCAAATGTGTTCACATCCTCAAGGTTTTGCGAGCAAATATCTTGTAAAGTGCCACCTTTGCTGCCCCTACCACCACCTCGATGAGCTTACCTAGGAGCAAGGCAAAGGCTACAGAGGCTGCAGTCATTACACATACCCACTGTCACACTCCCACTGACAAGGCATGGTGCATGCAGCATCATTTTCTTGCTGGGAATTCCAAGTCCACTTCTTGCAGAAAAAATATGCACATCCAGAGCACCCATAGCTGCAGTCTCCTTCCTGCTAAACTTAGGCAAGCTTTTTGGGGCCTTTGGAGTAAGGGGAAAGGAGGCAGCTTTCAGAACTGGATCAAACATAATGGGAAGAACTGCATTTGCTCCAGTGCTGCATAGGAAGCTCCCTTATACTGAGACAGGCCATTAAAAGTTAAAGTGTGCTGTCGAATCAGTGTCGACTCCTGGTGACCTCACAGCCCTGTGGTTGTCTTTGGTAGAATACAGGAGGGGTTGGCCATTGCCACCTCCCCTGCAGTATGAGATGATGCCTTTCAGCATCGTCCTATATCGGTGCTGCCCGATAGAGGAGTTTCCACATAGTCTGGGAAACATACCAGCGGGGAGTTGAACTGGCAACCTCTGGCTTCCTAGTCAAATCATTCCCCTGCTGCACCATTAGGTAGATAAACCCTTGACAGATCATTTGTCCCTCTTAAAAGGTCTACACTGACTGGCAGCAGCTCTCCAAGGTCTCAGACAGGAGTTGCAGAAGACTTTCCCAGCCCTACCAGGAAATGACAGAGCATGAACCTGGGGCCTTCTGCATGCAAAGCAGATGCTCTACCACTGAACTAGAGCCCCTTGAGCATAAAAAAAAATCTCCCTACTCAAATTCTCAGGATACCCTAGCTCAAACATTAAAGATAGGGAGGCATCCCTAATATTCTTAGCAGTAAATCACGCTCACACTTTCAGAAGCAGGTTTCACTTTCAATGGAGTTTCCTCCCAGGCAAGCATATTTACCTGGGAATAAGCTCTATTATCATCAACAAGACAAGCTTCCATCAATGCTCCACATGCCCCCTAACTTAATTTGAGCTTAATAGGTTACCCTTTGTATATACCAACTTTTGTCTTTTTATCACAAAGTGCAGAGTTTTGGGTTTTTTTAACCACCCCACTGTTCTAAAGCATTTACTCAGAATCAAACCCCACTGTGTTCAATGGGACCTACTTCCTGGTAAATGTATATCAGATATTCAGTAATCCAAAAATCTTTGGTTTAAGATGAGATTTAAGATGTAAAGCATCTTAACTCTCATCTTATACTGAAGGTTTTTGGATTACTTAGTTTGCAGGCGTTTAAAAAAGAGAAATCTAATTAGACACTATGGGAAACAGCTTACCCAAACCACAAGGTAGAACTTCTTGATGCTGAGCACCAAAAGCTTTGTAAAAACTTCATCTAAGATAAAGTCACACTCCCCACCCCCTGCCTGGGAAAAAAACACACACAATTAAATGAAAGTAGTGGATTCAATGATTATTCCAGAGTGAATAAGGACACAACAACAAGAGGAAGATAATTTGTGTTCACTTTAAATTCTGTACTTCATATTTTTTCTTTTTCTTAAGAAAAGCACACACAAACAATGATAATTAAAAACAACTGTGTCCAAAACTGCAGATTATCTTCCCAGAAATTTCCTCTAAACCATAGCTATGACAACGGGTACTGCAACCCGCCTCAGAATTGACAATGAAGACATCAAAGTGGTGGATAGCTTCTGCCTTTTAGGTTCAACCATCAACAGTAAAGGATCCAGCAGTCAAGAAATACGCCACAGGCTAGCACTTGGTAGGGTTGCAATGAAGGCCTTGGAAAGGATATTTAGATGGCATGATGTGTTTATACTCACAAAGATTAGAATAGTTCAGACCATGGTTTTTCCCTTGACACTCTATGGATGTGAAAGCTGGACTTTGAAGAAGCAAGATAGAAAAAGCATTGATACTTTTGAATTTTGGTGCTAGAGAAGACTTTTGAGGATACCATGAACAGCCAGGAAAACAAACACGTGGATCATAGAACAAATCAATCCAGAATTTCCACTCGAGGCACAAATGACCAGGCTCAAACTACCATACCTTGGAAACATTATGCGACGATCCAGCTCTCTTGAGAAGTCCATAATGCTGGGAAAAATTGAAGGAAAGAGAAGAGGATGACCAGCAGCAAAATGGATGGAATCGATTACGACAACAATGAATGCACCACTGAGAGACTTTAAAGGCCAAGTAGAAGACAGATCCTCCTGGAGAGAACCTATCTATGTGGTTGCTAAGAATTGACACTGACTTGATGGTACTTAGTCAATCAATCAATCAATCAATCAATCATACATATTTCCTATTAATATAAGCTGTTGCATCAGTGTAATAATGTACTTTCTTTCCCTTTGAAATAAACAGGACTTCAAAGTGTTCACCTTTCACTGGATCATGCTCATGCTAATAGGAAAAGTCCTTTTAAACTTTTCAAATCGATGTGAAAAGGCAGAGTGGTATTCTTGTATGCATTGTCCCCATTCCTAACCTCAGCACATTGATTTGAAGGTCACAAAGAACCTGCATGCATATACAACTGAATGTATGTAGCTCCCTCTGTATGCCAGATGTCTCAAACTGTGGTCTTCCAGCCTTTGCTGGACTACAACTCCCATCATCCCCATTCACAATGGCCAGTAACTAGAGATGATAGGAATTGTAGGCCTACATCTGCAGGGAGGCTGCAGTTTGAACCCTGAAAAAGCAGAGTTCTTGATCATGTGGAGATAATTATGTGTGTGGAGATAATTATGTGTGTATAGAATTATATGAATCTGCCAGGGCCCTCCGATCATCATCTCAGGCCCTGATCATGACCCCGCCACTAACAGAAATCCAGTTGGCAGGGACTAGAGACAGGGCCTTTTCGGTTGTGGCCCCTCAGCTTTGGAACACCCTCCCTGAAGAACTTCACCATGCTTTCCCACTAGCGTTTTTAAAAAACACCTTAAAACACACCTTTTTAAGGAGGCTTTTTAATATCATTATTTTGTTATATGTGGTAGGTTCTTTAGCTTTTTATAATTTTCAATTTTAATTTGAACCTAATAATTGTTTTTAATCTGACTTAACCCCTGCTAACTGGGCAAAGAGGCACCTTTTACCATGGTGATTCTCTTTATTTAGTAGAGAGAGAGTAACTGGCCCTATCCACCCACAGCACAGTACTTCCAGTGACTGTTTCTGGTGTCTATCTTATGTTTCTTTTTAGAATGTGAGCCCTTTCGGGACAGGGAGCCATCTTATTTGTTCGTTATTTCTCTGTGTAAACTGCCCTGAGCCATTTTTGGAAGGGCGGTATAGAAATCAAATTATTATTATTATTTTACACAGTCAGACAGGTGTTATTGACTGGTTTGTTTTATCCAGACATCGAGTCCTTCCCAAGCACCTGGGATGCCAGAATTTTATTGTCAATGTTGTTGCTGTTGTTATAGATATCGTCGCAGAATATAGGCTGTTCCCAGTAAAGCTGCTTTTTGTAATTGGCTGATGGTGATTTCTGTGGCCCCTGTGTCTATGTTTTTGTTGTAAGCTGCCCCGAGCAGTACAGCACAGGAGGGGTGGGGTATAAATATTTTAAATAAATAAATATATAAATATAGGGACTATGCAGATCTTCACCTCAATGCATAGATGACAGGAGCAGGGAGAGCATGCAAGATTCTGCTCCCTATTCTTCATACATCCACTGAAGGCCTGAAAAAGGTAATAATGATCCAAAGAATTGTTTGTATGAAGAAAGATACTGCACTTAATAAGATGCTGCACTTTCCTTCTTTGAGTAACAAAGTTTCTTTGAGTTATTTTAAACTCCCCTCATGAAATGCCAAAACACCAACTGCTTTTGAAACTAGCGGATTCTTAAACAGTTGCCCTGTGGCATGGTAAGTTTGAGATGCAAGAAACAGTTTGCAGGGACCTAGCTGCATAGTTCTTTTCTGAATCCTGGTCAGATCCTGGTTCATGGGGGAAACGGAATTGGACAAACCCATGCATCCCCCCCCAAATATAGGCTAGAGCTGGATCCAAACCCTCCTCCCCATGCTGCTAATTGGCGTTAAAGGAGAAGCTGCTAGCTAGGCCATATATTGGCAGTGTTGCAAAGTAGCACAGTACACTCTGCATCTAACTTTTCAGTCTCTCGTTACATTTCCAAAGAGTCAGAAAATTAATTGCCATTTAAATGCATACGCAGTTTCCTTCCAACTGCTTGTGTGCATCTCTTCCTCTATCACTGTGCTTAGGCTAGTGAGCAAGAATAATATTTGCCTTAAACACAAATCATCTCTTTATAAATACAGAGCAGGCAAGATTTTTTTTTTCCTAAGTGGGAAGCCAGATGGCTCTTCTACCCCGAAGGGGTTTCACTCCACAGCGTTATGTTTTGCGAGTGAAACATGTCACATTTGGACTCCAGCCACACTAGGTACATGCCTTTCCTTATTTTTATTTCCATTTGTTTAGCATTATGCCTATCTCGAAACAGCAGCAGTCCAAACAGTCTAGGCAGGCACCATTCATGCCATTTAAACACAGACAATAAATACTACGCTCAGTCCAACTGTATAATTTCATGAAGCCCATCACTGGGGAGAGAGCTGGCTTCTTCTGTAATTGATCTTTCTGGTTACTGCACCTTATTAGGGAGAAAAGATAAGAGTCTAAACAACTCTGTTGCATAAAACTTAAAGTAAAAAAATCAGCCACCAAACCCAGATTTGGAAATTTTCGTTTAATTTCTGCTTCATACAGCTATGCTGGGTGGAAAATCTACTGCCCTTTAAAGTCTGCCAAAATATTACCATACCTGCTTTCTGAACTGTTAAAGTTTCCCCTATAAAACAGGCGCAAAATCCAAAGTCCAATGAAAGTGGTGACAAAAATCTTCCTGGATTTTAGTTCCTGTGAATTGAATCAACCCTTGTTTCCCATACAATCTTTTGGATCAAGCAACAATGGTCTGTTATATTTGTTTTTCCTTAAAGTATTCACATTTCCTACGTTTCTTATTTCTTGCATTATGAGCATAAGAGGTTGCTTTATACCAAGTTGGACAACTGGTCCATCTCACACCGACTGATGTGGAAAAGATGCAGAAAAGGGCAACCAAGATGATTAGGGGCCTAGAGCACCCTCCTTATGAGACTAGGCTACAGCATCTGGGGCTCTTTAGTTTGGAAAAGAGGCAACTAAGGGGAGAAATGATTGAGGTGTATACAATTTGTCATGGAGTGGAGAGAGTGGACAGAGATAAATTTTCTCCCTCTCTCACAGCACTAGAACCAGGGGTCACCCTGTGAAACAGAAGGTTTCACACCACACATAATTAATCTATAAAATTCTTTGCCATGGGATGTGGTGATGGCCACTAGCTTGGATGGCATTCAAAGGGGCTTAGACACATTCATGGAGGACAAGTCTATCAATGGCTACTAGTCTGGTGGCTATAGGACACTTCCAGCCTCAGAGGCAGGATGCCTCCGAATACCAGTCGCAGGGGAGCAACAGCAGGAGGGAGGGAATGCCCTCACCTCTTGCCAGTGGGCTCCCCAGAGCCATCTGGTGGGCAACTGTGCGAAACAGGATGCTGGACTAGATGGGCCTTGGGCCTGATCCAGCAGGGCTGTTCTTATGTTCTTAGCTCTCCAAGGTCTCAGACAGAGATCTTCCCCAGCCCTGTTAAAACGAAAGGCGCCTTTAATGCAGGGTGCCAAAGACTGAACCTGAGATATTATGGAAAGCAAGTTTATGCTGTTTTAAATGAGCTATGGCCCCTCACCCTCCTGTTTCATATCCTTTTCATGTGAAGCACTCTCAGAAGCAACCCAGTATCCTGAGTGGCCACCTGAAGTGCAATCACATCTAAATGGGAATATCCACTGGAACATGCACAGTAATTCACCCGCCGTTATGCCATATGGTAAATACAGTGTTGTGTCCGTGGACACAGCTATGGCTCCAATCCATTAGTCACTTGCTTCCAAGAGGCACCTTTTCAAGTGGTGATTCCCTTATATTTAGGGGATTATGGGAGTTGGGGATTATGGGAGTTGTAGTTAACAACATCTGGGAAACCCTGTTAGAGGGAACACTGGTTGCAACAGATTCCTGCACTAAGCAAGATTAGGACTTCCAAGAGCCCTTCCAATTCTGTAGTTCTCCATCAGGAATGATTGCAATATAGGGGCATTCCCTCCACTCCCATCCCGTGATCACAGAGGAAATTGTGCTGCTGCTAACAACAACAACGATGATGAAAATAAATGTTATGCAGTTGATAGTGTGTTGGACTTTGAGTGGGGAGACCTCCATTCAACCCTCACCTCAGCCGAAGTTCACTGGGTGCCCTTGGGCCAGTCTCACCCTCTTTGATCCTAATCTATCTCACAAGGCTGGTTGTGACAATAAAGCAGAATAACCTTGAGCTCCTTGGAGGAGTGTGGGATACAAGTGTTATAACAAAATGAAAACTGGTATATATTCTGTTGAGGGAGTTACTAGGAAACCTGTAAAGGAAGGCGGCATCCTCTTTGGGGATGTGCAGAGATGAAGGATGCAAAAGCACAAGTTGCAGAGACATTCTTGTTTCCTCCTGAACTGATTTCCATATTTAGTTATTCTTTCCACATTAAAAAAATAATTAAAAAACACCCAGTGCTTGCTTTGAATCTTTAATGTGACTGAGTTCTTCTTGCTACTTACTTGGTTTTGTCATGCACTACATACAATTACACATCCCTAATCCTCAAATCCTCCCCTGACACCAGAACACGTGCCAAACTTGAGATGCCTGCTGCTGTTGTATTAAAGGTCTTCAGAGAATTGCAAACATTCATTGTGCAACAACAGACCCTCTTGCTCTACACACACAGAGACACACACACTCACCACATTCTTCACTGAAAGCAACATGCCAACTCCCACAAGGGGGGAGAGTACCCCCATTGTTCACCTTTAGGCCCAGGCTATCTTTTGCCCAAACCGTATCTCTCCTGTACTGACAAGAAAGAGAGAGTCACAAAATTCTGCAGGTGTCCACAGCAAAGTAGTGGCATGTTTCAAGGACAAAGAACTCAGGTACACTGCAAAAAGCAACAGAGCTGACCCTATATTGGAGGGCCAGACTTCAAAGAAAACCACATTTCCAAATCCCAAATTCTCCAAAGAGAAATTCTTAATTCATCTCAAGGTAATTAGAGATAAAGAGCACACAGAGAAGTTCAGCTGGGTAGGCATAAGGCATTTTAGAGGAATGGAGAGGGAATTGAACCAAGTTGCATAAGGTAGGCACCTAGGGACATTTTTTAAAAAATAAAAAGCTAAATAAGAGATAACAGGAGGCTACAGTTTGGATCAACAGACAGAACAGCGAGGGAATGAAATGCCACCGTTCAGATTAGAAATGCTATACTACACATCCTTATTTTCTTTCCCCTGAGAAAATGTGCTATTGTTATCAGGTCCCCTTTGCCACACAACATATAAGTTATAGAACAAACTACTCATATGTGGGGATGGCCACCAGCTACCACTACTACTGTAATCTTTATATACCTCTTTTAATCGAATAAGTTCTCAAAACAGTGTAAAGGTAAAGTGTGCCATTGAGTCTGTGTTGACTCCTGGAGACCACAGAGCCCTGTGGTTGTCCTTGGTAGAATACAGGAGGGGTTTACCATTGCCTCCTCCTGCGCAGTATGAGGTGATGCCTTTCAGTCTCTTCCTATATTGCTGCTGCCAGATATAGGTGCTTCCCATAGTCTGGGAAACATACCAGCGGTGATTCGAATTGGCAACCTCTGGCTTGCTAGTCAAGCCATTTCCTCAATGCGCCATTAGGTGGCTTCAAAACAGTGTACATAGAAAACATTAATAAGATGTTTCCTTCTTTCCAAAGAGCTCACAGTCTGAGAAGAAACTCAAGGGAGAGAGCAACAGCCACAGCAGGGATAGGAATATAGGAAGCTGCCTTATACTGAGTCAGACCCTTGGTCCATCTAGTTCAGTACTGTCTATACCAGGGCTGCTCAACTTCAGCCCTCCTGCAGATGTTGGCCTACAACTCCCATAATCCCTGGCTTTTGGGCACTATAGCTGGGGATTATGGGAGTTGACTGGTAGCGGCTCTCCCAGGTTTCAGGCAGGAGCCCTTCCCAGCTCTACCTGGAGATGCCAGAGTCTGAACCCAGGACTTCTTCATGCAAGCAGATGCTCTACCACTGAGCTTTGGCCCCATCCCCAGGGGAAAAAACAACCCAAAAGTGCCTTCAGCTTCCTATTATACTCAGGGGTGGAGCCACCATTGAACGAGCGGGTTCAAAGAACCTGGGCCACTGATGAAAAGGGCCGCTGGAGCCCCCATTGCACATGATGTCACGCACAAAAGGGGGCATGGCTCGATTGCCAGAACACCTGCCCCAGTCCTCCCCTTCTCATTTCCAGGCAGCACTTGCTTCCTGACAGCATTTATTTCCCTTCCTCTCCCTCCAGCGAGGGAGAGGAAGGGAAATAAACACTGTCAGGCAGCAAACGATGCCTGAAATGAGAGGGGGAAGAGCTTGCTCAGGCTATCCCAAGCCCTAGCCACGCCCCCATGTGCATGAGGGAGAAAGAGGGAAATAAACGCTGTCAGTCATGAGGGGGGGAAGCTTGCTTGGGGCTCTCTGAAGGCCGAGCCATGCCCCCTGCACATGATGTCATGCATATCGGGTGCCACTTGTGGGGCTGCTGGGTGGGGTGGAACACAGGCTGCTGTTTGGCTGGCTCCGCCACTGATTATACTGAATCAGACCTTCCAGCTCAGTTCTGTCTACAATGACTGCCAGTGGTTTTCCAAGGTTTCAAACAGGAATCTGTTTTATAGCTGCTTCTCTCATAAACTCTTATGAGTTTGTTTAAGTTAACCAAAAATCTTGTGTTTTTATATCTAAGATTTCTTCAGAAACAACTCAAAGTTTTTCCTTCTCCCTTTTGCCTCCCTTTTTTTTTTTAACTCCTTCCCTACACTCTCTACATGATCCCCACTGGCACAAATGTGCAAACAACAAAATACAGAAGGTTACTGGATAGATAGTCTTTCCCAGCCTTACCTGGAGATGCTGCCAGGGATTGAACCTCGGACCATCTGCATGCAAGCAGATGCTCTACAACTAATCTATGCCCCAAACCCTGTAAGAGGCATATCTTCCCAGATAAATTCTGTGCTGGAGTTAAATGGGGCCAATTGTTCTCCTTCCTGCTAAAAACATGAGAATCACCACTTTGAAAGGTGCCACTTAGCACAGTTTGCAGAGGTTAGCTTTTTTCTTTTCTTTTTTTAAAGGATTGGACAAATCCATTGGTCTATCAATGGAAGTTAGCCATGATACATAAACTGAACCTCCATATTCAGGAGCAATGTACCTCAAACTACTAGATGGTAGGAGGACACAATGTGGAAAAGCTACCCTCACCATCATTTCCATCACCATCATGCTCTGCTTCTCCAGAGCTTTCAGGAGCAACTGGCAGGCTACTATTAGAAAACAGAATGCGGAACTAGATGTTCCTTGCTCTGGTGCAAGGCTAATGGTTATACCAGTAGTATTCATTCATTCATTCATTCATTCGATTTCTATACTGCCCTTCCAAAAATGGCTTAGGGTGGTATACATAGAGAAATAATAAACAAATAAAATTGCTCCCTGTCCCCAAAGGGCTCAAAATCTAAAAAGAAATGTAAGATAGACACCAGCAACAGTCACTGGAGGTACTATGCTGGGGGTGGATAGGGCCAGTTATTCTCCCCCTGCTAAATAAAGATAATCACCACGTTAAAAAAATGCCTCTTTGCCAAGTTAGCAGGGGAATTATGCCATTGTTTGCTTATCAGGAACCAGCAATGCCAACATTGTATACTGTAGGACCAAAGTAGCACAATACTTTAAAATCTTTCAATCAGACTGGATTTCACTTCTGGCCAACCAAGTCTGAATAACTATCTTGGTGTTTTCAACACCAAGACACTAACTCCTAAGTGAGAGCTGCTCATGTGGTAGCAAGCATGAATTGTCCCATTTGCTAAGTAGGGTCCACCCTGGTTTATATTTGAATGGGAGACTACATGTGTGAGCACTGGAAGATATTCCCCTTAGGGAATGGGGCCAATCTCGTAAGAGGACCTGCATGCTTGCATGCAAAAGGTTCCCAGTTCCCTCCCTGTCAGCATTTCCAAGGAAGGGCTGAGAGAGACTCCTGCCTGCAACCTGGGAGGAGGTGAGAAGCCACTGCCAGCAGTCTGGGTAGACAATACTGAGCTAGATGGACCTAGGGTCTGACTTAGCATAAGGCAGCTTCCTATGTGAAATCTGAGAGAGGGCCTCAGGGGTACACAGATTGCCGCCTGACCCACTGAACCATCTCTTTTAGCATCCAATGGCTGAGAGGGCCCTGCAGAAGGTTTTGAAAGAGTTCCAGAACCCTCCAGTGCCATGACTCATCAGGGTCAAAAGAGGAAGCAAGAGATGAGTCAGCTCTCAGTTAGTTTTGCATTCTAGAAATAATCTGCTGTCTCTAAAAAAGGACGCTGCCAAACACAATGACTTCCAAGTGAATCTCGCTTTGAATCTTGCTTTGTGCCCCTTAAGCAAGAGCTGATTGGTGGAAAATGTGTGACCAACTATCCCATGTACATTCCACATACCAATACTGTGCTGCAGTGTGGATTCTAACTGTGGGCCACCTTGGGAAATAACCAGGATGAAATAAGGAAGTATCACCAGGGGTATAGTGGTGGTGGTGGTGGGATGCTCAGGGACGGAACGCCGGTTCCATCTGGGCTTCTCTGGTTGCTGGGGTGGGGGCATGGCCATGGGGGCTGTCATGGAGAGTGCCTGCACTTCTGAACAACATAACTGAGTAACACCTCTCTGCATGGTGGAGGACTAGACGGTGTTGTGGGTGCATCTGTACTCTTGTTTGTGTAACTCCCTTTCCCCTTCATAAGGCTCTTCAAAAGCAATTCCTGCTGGCTGGTGCCATGCTTTATTATACCATCTGGGAAAAGCAGTAAGCTATAATAATGTGAATCTCTATAACACTGCAAGACAGGAGCAAATCTCTCTCCCTCTCTCTCTCTCTCTCTCTCTCTCAGTAAAAGGTAGGAAAAGGCAAGTAGGAATAGCGAGGGTCAAAAGACGGATTCCGATTCACCGACAGAATCATTCAGCATCCTCTGCACTGGATACTGTGCCCACAGGAGAAACATTATTTTATCTCTCTTTTATCTCTCTTCTTTTGCGCAGAGTTCTCCCTCCTCACAGACATTCCTTGCTCATTCATTCTTCCCATCTTTATCAAACAGTGCACAAATCCACACCTACAGCACAGCAGCCCAAATTGTCAGGGGGGCTGCTAATGTCACTAACCACCAGCGGGAGAGGGGGCTATCTCCCCTACACAGCAGGGGATGGGAAGAGATAGGAGAAGGTGCACTTTTCACCACAGATCCTCCCCTCCAGGATGAGCAAGCTCCAGGTAGGCGAGCCTCACTGCTGACAGTACGCCAGACCTCTTTCCCTGTCTCTGTTTGGTTAAGAAAATAAAAGAGACATCAATTTCCAGAGCTCAGTGCCAAAATCCGACCTTAACCTTTGAAAATATAATTTATTCAAGCCTTTCTATTATTGCAGTGCCAGTATAGATGGGGGGATTATGAAGAGGTCACAGCTTGAGCAATAACAACAACAATAATAATAAAAAATCCAGTGAGGACAGAGCGGCATCTCACACACGCTCCATCCATCAGGATAGTTTTCTCTAACCAAGGTGTTCTGAAGAAAAGAGAAGGTGGGAGGGAGAGATAAGTGAAAGGAGCAGGGGAGGGAATGCTCACCGACACAATGGAAGGCTAGGAGGCATTTTCTGAGATTTCAATTTTGCAAAGTATTAAAAAGGCACGTTATTGAAGCTGTTGGGATCCACGTGTGCTCTTAATTGCTATGCTCACCTGGGATGGCCTTCTCAAGGCTCTTTTATCCAATCAGACACAGCCAAGATTTAATATTTGGGGGGATTCTTTTGTCCTAGGTTTTTATTAGGATAGAGTTTTATTTTTTAAAAAGATTGCTTGTACAGAAGGAGAGAGAGAGAGAAATGAGACGAAGCCAAGAAATCAAGGCCAGGAAAAGCATCCGGTTAGTGGTTCATATCAATGGACCGAAAGTCTAAAATATGCATATATTAAAAATCTTTATTAAACAGAAAAGCAAAATAGGTTATATCTTGGGGTGGGGGTGGGAAGGCAAAGGATTCTTCATCAATAAAATACAAAGCTACAAAATACAATGATAATTATGTTAATAGTGGATTAAAACCTCTTCAGTCATTTCCTTCTCATTCATTTAGCCAATATGAGGGAGGGAGAAGTGTAGCAGCTAAGCATGCCCCAACCTGGCATGCTGCCAACCAAAGAGCCCTAGATAATCAGGAACTTTCAATTTACCTTGAGATAAGCGACTGTGCAAGTAATGGTATAGGCTGCAATCCTGCAAACAATTCATTAACCCTAGTTTTAGACTAGTGTTGCCACAAATTGAATCAGCAACAGGTTCAGGCTGAACTGATTCAGCCATGGGTGAGTGCTACTCAGCTTGGCTTTGAATCCATTAATTTTGCTCTGACTTTCCTAGAGAACTCAGAGGGTCTGACCTACCCATGGGCAATTCCTCTGCTTCCTTCTTCCCCCATAGCAAGCCCCAGTAAGAGTGCTTTGTCAACTGCAGCCCAGCAGTTTAAGCAAATGTTAATGTCCCACTCCCTCATCTGTCACGGCTGCAGCAAACTAGTGTGTGTGGGGGGGGGGCGGGTGTTAAAGAACTTCACAAGAGGGGCAGAAGGAGGGTGCTTTTCAGCTGCCAGTGTTGTGAACCCAATTAGGCATATTTTGAGGGAAAGGGGTGTGTGTATATTAAGTCTTAATTAAGTAGTGTTAATTATAATCTATGTGATGTGCTTACTGCTTATCTGATAATTATGAGAAAGCCAATTTGGCTGGTGGCTTGTGACTAATTAAGTGGAATTAGTAATGATAATTATAGATTTAATTTTTGTTTGCCGTTATTGGTGAAAGGGGTAAACCTACTTAACAGGGTGGGCGGGGTAGGGTGGGGTGGGACAGACAACCAGAAACACTACATTATATAGACAGGATTGGGAGGTTAAAGGAAATAATATCATTACCACCATATATGTAACTCTGGGGTTTATATTCCATTGCAGCCTCAACAGCCCAGTTCCACACTTTAAAAACAAACCAACCAAACCAAACCAGATAAGATCTCTTGTACATTTATATTTTTACACAGTATATCATGTAAGTGTTACAACGTCCGTAAAAAAACAACTTGAGTGTTATAAAAGCAGACTGGACAACTTTAAAAGCGGTATGAGTACAGCCCCACAACCTTTCAGAAATAAAACGTAGCTTTTGAAAGTTGCCTGACCAACTGTGATAATAGTCGGAGATGCATTTAATCTGCATTCCAAAGTTCAGGCTTTTAAAAGAAGTTTGGAGACTTTGCGGCAAGCATGTTGGGGAGGTGAAAGCAGAAAGTGTGGCTCATAGAGGAGGCTGGTGACAAGAAAGCAACAGTGAGAGTCAATGCATTCTGTGGCTGCTCAGTAGGATAAATGCCCCCCAGTACATGCATTAGTTATAATTATTCAGTGTGAACTCCTGTGAATGGCCCTTGCCTGCATGTTTTGTTTTGTTTCCTCCACAGCCGCAAGTGTCTAGACAATTTTTAAATGTATCTCTCCGATTCTCAGGGTGCCTGATCCCACCTCCTATACAACCAGATTCCACAAGTGCACAGCAATTTCAAACCCACAGACATACAGAATACAGCTCTTCTAAATGCATCAGCATGCCACAGGAGATAAATGACAGCGCCTTCTGTTTTCATATTAAATAGGGCCTTTCACACATAATCATACCATAATCCTAATCACTTTCAGAGTTAAATAATGCATGGCACTATATGGTCTAAATTACAGGCAACACGGCAGGGAGGAGGAAGCATGCAGGGAGAGCATTCAAGCATCCAGCTTCAGCTTCCCAGTACAACAGATTTCCAATCTCTTGCCATAAAAGACTTATGACCAATGGGTGTCCTCCATTAGCAGTAACGAGAATGATGCAAGAGGGTATTCAAAACACGAAGAACATGGTCCAGATTTAGATCTGTGTAACCACTGCAATAGCATGGGCATGACAATACAAGAACAGTAGGCTTCACTGTCTTCCACATGGGGCCCACTTGGTGGGGGGCGGACCTTTATACGAGAGCCATTTTCCACTGTGATGACCTTGGCCCATTGCTGCACTTTTCTCAGTGCTGGGAGGATCTGAGATGAAGCCCTTTCTTAAGAGCTGTAGGAATACCACACTGTGAAGGGCTGCACTGCCCAGCAGTCTGTGCATACCTTCCAGGATGATGCAGGGTCTCAAGAGGGCTCCGTTTTCCTTAAAGCACATCACTGAACAGTGAGAATGGCCGTCTTCGGATGGTACCTGGGGACTGTGCAGAGTATTGAGCTTTGGCTGAAGCTTCACACAGGCCCAATAAACGATTAGTCAGGGAGCCAGACTTAGGACTGATGGGGGCCACCAATGGCCCCCTTACAACGAAGAACACTGAGTTAGAGTGTGATCAAACCATGGGGTTAACGTCCGCTCTGCCCACTTCCATTACGGCTGCAATCAGAATCACAGGCAATGCTGCAGAACAGAGGAAGACCCTGATGACCCTTCCTTTTTAAACAAAACTAAATCACATATCTCCAGTTCCTCCGCCAGTTATCGTCTTGTTGTTGAATCTTCTTTTGATTAGTTGTAAACCAAAACATTTCAGCTTCTCTTAGGATGAGCAGCCAATTTGCCATCCCCATTCAGATCCTGCTGTGTTCTGTTTAAAATCAATAGCTACCTTAGCAGCTGTTCTAATACCAGTGGTTTGAACATACATGAATACATAAAGCTGCCTTTTACTGAGTCAGACAATTGGTCTATTTAGTCCAGCACTGTTCATTCTGGCTTACAGCAACTCTTTGTGGACGTCTGTTTTCCCCACATTGTGGCTACCAGAGATCCATTTAAGTGGTGATACCAGGGATTAAATTGAGACCTTGGGCATGCAAAAAACATGCTATTATACAAGACATAGACTGATCTATCAATTTCCATTCTATCCTAACTTTGCATGGTTTCCTTTGATGAGGAGAGGAGAGCTGGCCTAAGGAGAGGAGAGCTGGTCTTGTTGTAGCAAGCATGACTTGTTCCCTTAGCTAAGCAGGGTCCACCCTGGTTGCATATGAATGGGAGGCTTGATGCGTGAACTCTGTAAGGTATTCCTCTTAGGGGATGGAGCCGCTCTGGGAAGAGCAGAAGGTTTCAAGTTCCCTCCCTGCTTTCTCCAAGATAGGGCTGAGAGAGACTCCTCCCTGCAACCTTGGAAAAGCCACTGCCAGTCTGTGAAGTCAATACTGAGCTAGATAGACCAACTGTATGACTCAGTATATGGCAGCTTCCTATGTTACTATGATTTCTGTTCCACTCTCTTCTGCTAAAAATCTCCCAAAAAATTTCCCCTGTCACAGAACAAAATGCATATTTTAAAACTACCATGGAAAAGGCTCTGACTCTAGTGCCTGACAAATTTATTTCAGTTAAAGTTGGGATGATGAGCACAAACAATGAAGTCAAACTATGGGCTCGTTCAGGTTCATACAGGAACAGGTAGTCTTTAAGGTAATCTGATCCTAAACCATTTAGGCCCTTTCCAATTTAGAATGACATTTTAAAAAATGATTTCAATTTCCCAGCCATAGTATAGCAAATATTTCTTTTTAATGGAATGCAAAAGAGGAAGAAGGGGTGTGGAATATTTCTTCAGAAATTCATTGTGAATTTTATAGCTACAGTGATTCTGTCTCCCTCCGAAGACACCCTGCTGCTGATGCCATTTTAACTTGTATTTCGAAAGCATATTGCGCTGCATTATTTAGGAGTACAGAAGAGCAGAACTGGGCACATTTGCTGAATCATACAATTATTATATTCCACTCTTCCTTCCCGCCCCCCAAAAGACATTTAATAGATTTACTTCCTGTCCCTCAGGTCTAAGGAGGACAGGCACGGGGAGGGGGGGTCTGATACTGGGCAGATACTAGTTTGGGGCACATAATATAGCTCATGGCAGGGTTGTGGCTGCTTTGCCATTCGAGGCAAAATGGTTTAGCTCTTTGTACCCTCCACCCATATGATATGCATGCACATTTGGTCAACCACCTCCTGCAGCAACAGCAGCTGTAAATGTCTCCATCCTCGTACCAGGGACATGCACTAAAAGCAGGACTCCTAGAGTGGTTGATCTCAGGCAGCAGCATCTTGGGCAAAATGGTTTTGCCTTAAAAGCCTCTCTGGAACTCAGGTATTTGGCCTGGCAGTCAGCGTTTTCTCTAACAGGGATTCCCAGATGTTGTTGACTACAACTCCAATAATCCCCAAGCAAATGCCATTGTAGCTGGGCATTCTTGGAGTTGTGCTCAGGGACATCTGGGAATCCCTGTTAGAGGGAAAACTGCTGGCAGTCACTGCATGGACATGGAGAAACTTATGCAAAGTGGAAAATCTTTCCCAATCGAAGAGTTTTTCTGAGGAGAAACTGAAATTCTCCCCAGAATTTCAGGGTTCCTCCTGGAGATATTCCAAAGTATTTTCTCAGACTGTTTCTCCACATCTATCTCTTTAGATTTTCTCATTAAAGCCACCAATGGCCTCATTCACACATTATTGCAGAAGTGTGAGAATTGCTTCTACTGCAGTGTGGGAAGCATATGGGTAGAACAAAATGATGTGGTTGCTTCCTTCCCACATGAAATAACACCCTCCCTGGGAGTATTTGCATAGGAAGGAATTGTGATATTTATCAAGCCCATATGCTTCCAGTTACAGTAACTTGATTAATTATTATATTTGCATCCTTCCATCAAGAAACTCAGGGGAAAGAGTTCATTTTATCTGTACCCTAACCCCAGGAAGCAGGCTCAGAGACGAGGTAGCAAGGGGCTCCAAGTTGGATGCAACATGAGTTTAAAGGCTGAGCAGGGAACAGGGGGAACTGCCTTATACTGAGTCTGACCATTGGTCCATTTTGCTCAGTAGTGTTAACACTGACTGGCTCTCCAAGGTTGCAGGCAGGAGTCTTTCCTAGTCCTACCTGGAGATGCTAGGAAGTGAACCTCGGGCCTTCTGCATACAAAGCTGATGCTTTACCTCTGAGCTATGGCCCCATTCCCATCTGTAAGTAGAGACCCACTCTTTCACCATTATACTACCCCATAGGCCACATAGGCAATATGTGGTGTTTAGAGTGGTAGAACACTAACACTAAAAACAAAAAATTGTCTGCCTAGGCTGCAAAATGCTGCAAGCAAGCCTGTCAATTTGAACTGAGCTGGTCAATTTCACTTCAGCTACAAGCCAGCAAACACGCAAACAAAGTTTAGTCTAAGGCTATATTTGCATGTAACGCAGAACTGCAGGTCCAATGCACCTGTTCTTTTCCCCACACCTGAATTCAGACATAATGGAGAGCTCCCTCTCTGCAGTCAGCAAGGTTGCAGAGAGGAGGGGGACCTGGTTGTCTGGGCTTCCTTTTTGACTGAAGGACAGCCCCAACAGCCAAAGCGAGGGAGGAGCTTCCTCCCACAAACACCAGTTGCTGGACAGTGAGACTGGGAGCCATGGTTGGATGTAATGCTGTCACTGCTAAGCTGCGGGTACAGGTGGCAAAACTCACTAGAGACTCAAGGTACAAATTGAAGTCTGGGGAAACTGCAAGACCATTTTCGGTTGAAACTGCAGTTGTATGCATTCGGACGTACACAAATTTTAATCAGAGGCCTCTTCACCTTCAGTTTCATGTTACATCCTATGCAACATAGTCGTGTCTTAATTAATCACTTCCTGAAATTATTTCATCTCAAGGAACCTTTCCTTTTCATGCCTTGGCTGCAATCTTAGACAAGCATAATTTTCTGGGAGTGAGTCTCATTGAACGCAGTAGGACTTACTTCTGAGTAAACATGCACCTATTATTCTGTTGAGAGTACAATTTAGTCCCTTTTAATTTTCCTGAAGCCTTTGTTGCACATTCTTCAGCTATTGCCTATAATGGGAACCCGGGAAAATGCTTACAACTGGATTGGTTGTTTTTTGTCAAAGTGAGTTAAATATGCCACAGGTAGACCACTGTGAGGGCATTATACCTTCCGGATGGTGATGCATTCCATCTTCTTTGCCATTCCCTATAATGCAATGATGCTGGGCTCTCAGATGACATGATGACAATTTCATAATGTCCTCCCAGATTTTTCCTAACACAACTGGTCTACCAAGTTCTGCAAAGTCAATAGTTTTGACTAGTTTCTGACATGAATTCAAAAGGCAAAATATTGCAGGAAAAAGTGTGGACAGTCATAGCTGTTTTACCAAGTAGCATAGCCATAAAATGGACAGGACTATACCCCATTGCAATATAAATTTAACCAATGGGGGAGAGAAAGCTTAGGCAAGGGGTAACAATGGCTGGAATGGAGTACCATGTTTGACATATTTGCCTGATTACCAATTGGGACTTACCATTCAGAGCAACTCTGGGTTGAACTTACAAATTAGCTTGCCAAGTGAACAAAACCACCCCCACACAGCACCAGTTCACTAGAAACTTGGAAGGTGAGTATCTCCACGTGCCTCTATACCCATGGTGGATACAAGGGAGATATACAAATCATATCTATTTGCATCACTTAGTTAAATAAGCCATAGTAAATTATTCCCGGGGCAGGGGGGAAGGAGCATGCATCTTTAAGAGAACAGTCTAAGCCTTTCAACAGGCCAAGCTGTTGCTTGCCTTACTGTCTTGGAAGGAGAAGGCTATCAGCTCGAAACAGCCGAGACCTTTAGCTCAAATCCATTAATCCTCTTTATTAAACCCAGGTCACCTCTGAGTCCTGGCAAATTAACCAGCATCTCCCCACTGCAAGTACATCAAGAAGAAACACCCTGTACAGTGCCTGTAATTTTCATGGACCAGGGCTCCGGGGTCAGAGGGCTTCCCAGACTCTATTCTCTGCCTTTGTCAATTTAAAAGGGAACATCAGCTTCCACTTGTATAAATTACGAGAGAGGCTGCGTGGGGACCAAGGGCTGTTGCCGCATCTCAGAACCATGCAGGAGGGCACGGTGCTTGGCAGGCTGTGGCCAATCATTAAAGACCTGGCAGATGTTAGCATGCAGGGCCAAAGTTCAGGAAGGCAAGAAGTGTGGGAGCAGAGGGTGCTTGGGGCCGGGGTAACAGATTTGTCAGTCTGCCCCTGCACAAAATTCAGAAGACCCAACGAGGGGTGGGGGGGATTCTCTGCTGCCCCTTCCACTGAGCTTGCCAGCTGTTCAGTTATTCCACAACGGCACTTGAGCCACACTACTGCGGGCGCCTTGCCAGGAGCATCGCAGGTGCTACTAATGAGTTGTAAATACATTGCAGCGTTCCCTGATTGAGAGAGAGAAATGGCTTGTTGGCCAGGACTCATCACTCGCTATCAGCATCTGCATCTGATCAGCTCTGTGCTCAACTTGCAGTCATAACAAGGGCTGATTGGCAAAAACACATATCAAGCACAGGCAACATATTGGCTGACCTCCAAACTCAGCAGTGGTTTTTTTTAAAATAAAAAAGTGGGGCATTCACGTAAAGCCTCTAGGGGCATGGGAGCCACTGCAAAAGAGTCCCACGCTACGACTTATTTAACAATATGTACCTGGCTTTATTTTCCTGCATGGGAATTCTAACAGCGAGCAGCCTGTCCATTAAAAACAATATAACTGATTAACACAATAGAAGCAGCAAATCACCACACCACAAAAAAAACAACAACACCCAAGCACTAAGAGGAGCTAAGAAAAACATGCTATGATGCCCAGAGAGTCAGCATCGATTTGAGAATGTGCAGGAAGTGTTTGTAAGCAGCACTTAAACGTAGGAAGGGAAGGTGCCAATTGCACTTCATGAATGAGAGTGTGTCACATGGTGGGGGCAGCTGCAGAGAAGGCTCACTGTTGCGTGACCACCAGCCTCCATAAGAATCGCCTCCCTAAAAGATCTTATAGGCCGAGCAGATTCATGCTGGTTGAGGCAGTCCTGCAAGTAAACAGTTCAAATTGGTTTAGGGCTTTAATAGGTAATTTAGGGGTGGAGAGCTGGTCTTGTGGTCATGAGCATTAATTGTCCCCTTTGCCAAACAGAGTCTGCCTTCGTTTGCATTTGGATGGGTGGGGCCAGGAGTGACCGGTGAGGGCAGTGCTGGGTGTGGGGGCGGCGAGAGGCACTTTTAAGGAGGCAATAAGCTGGTGTTTACCATTGTGTAAGCAACACCTGCAAGCAGTGTCATTCCATCCGCATTCCCACGTGGGGCAGCAGCACTCCATCCGGCATCCAGTGGGGCTGTGGCGTGGCCCTGGTCTCTGCGCGGGTGCGGAGGCTCCATGCACACACAGAGGCTAGGGCTATGCCATGGCCCCACCAGATGCTGGGCGGAGCACCACCACGCCAAGCAGAATTGCCGGTGGAGCGATACAGCTTGCAGGTGCTGCTTACACAATGGTAAGCACTTGCTTACCACCACCCCCCCGGTGCTACCTTCACAAGCCACTCCTGGGTGGGGGACTATCTGTGAGTGCTGTAAGATATTCCCCTCTAGGCATGGTGCCCTAGCATGCAGAAGGTCCCAGGTTCAATCCCTGACATACCCAGGTAGGGCTGGGAAAGGGTTTTGCCTGAGACCTCATAGAGCAACTCTTAGTCAGTGTAGACAATACTGAGCAAGATGGACCACTGGTCTGACTCAGTGAGCCGGGTCTCACAATCAGTGAGACCCGGTTTGTAAGAGTGAGCGAGGAGAGCGGGCTAAGCCCGCTCTCCCCACACATGAGCAGGGCGGGAGCCCTGGGCGGCTGGATTGGCCACCCACACCACTGCCAGCTCCATAATGGAGCTGGCAGGGGCTGGGTGTTCGAGGGCTGTGCGGCCCCTGGAAGCTCCAGTATGCTTCAGTTATATGCATGCTAGCGTGCAGGGCATACCGGGGGCATACCCAAGCCGGGAGTCTCCTCATGAGTAACCATGGCACGGAGCTGTGTTGTGGCTACTCACGATCAAAAAATCCAGGTTTGCAGAGCGCTCACTCCACAAACCCAGTTTTAGAGGCGGGCTACTTGAGCAGGTTACACGCTCAAGAACCACTAGGCTCACAGCTGAGCCTAGTGGTTCTCACATTTGTAGAAAATTGGGCTAGTGGAGGTGTAATTACCACCGCAAATCCGGGAACAGTATGGTTAGAGCCGCTTGTGCCATTCTCACCCAATCAGCTAGGTGGGAAAGACCCACATGACTGGTCTATTCTTTGTGGCTCCAGTATTTACACACATCCCACAGGGAAGCTGCTCCCTCCTCACTAAAAGCATGTATGGATGGAGTTTTTCTTCTCTGCCATTGAGGGCTCATGGTACTTAGCTGGATTGGGTGCTACAGAAGCCCAGGAAAGTAAGGGCTGATTCACCCACACATGCTCACCACTCTGGATCTGTGCAGTATCAATATGAACACTTGCATGTGCATCACCCCAAGTCTAATATCACGGACCGTACATTCTCATCAACTCAAACACAGCTTTGCAGTCTCTTCTCACATGCAGCTGAGAGTTATCAGGTGGTATACAAATTAATTAATTAATTAAATAGCTGGTTACTTCCATCACAGACACAGGGATTCATTCAGGGGCAGACTGTGACCAATATATATATCAATGGCCACCAGGTTGAATGGCTTTACAAGGGACTTGGATCTGTCCTTCAGGAATTTGCCTATCAATGTCTTCTAGTCTTGATTAATTATATGTAGAATACCTTCAGGGTAGGATGCCTCTGAATACCAGTTGCAGGAGAGCAACAGCAGGAGAGAGGGCATGCCTTTATTCTGGTCAGCCTTGGTCCTGATCCAACAAGGCACTTCTTATGTTAAAATTACCTTGCTAACCATCACTTTCTATTGACTTTCTTGAAGAGGCATTCCTTATTTTTGTGCATTCCTTATTTTTGTGCTGCTGTGTTCCATTTCAGAACATCACAGCCCAACAAAAATCAACTTGCATTTCAGAGCTTCACAGTAAACCACAATTAATCAATCAAAATGATTCACAATATCTGGACTGGCTTTTGGTACCCAATTATAACTGCTTGATGCAACTCGATCCCTAAACCTGAGCTGCATGGGGTTCACCACCTGCAGCCAAATGCAATTCACATGTGCTAAGGAGGAACAAGAAAGCACCAGAGCAGGGGCATTTTCACACATGCACTCTGGGTAGTAGTTTTTCTTTCAGCATAAGAGATATTCCATGTCTATTTTTCGTGGACAAAAACAGAGCAAAAAGAATGAAAACAGGAGGTGGTAGACATTCCTAACTCCCGTTGTACAAAAATCCACCCTGAAGTGTGTCTAACATAAATCAATGCCATATTTTATACAACATCATGTTTTATTGATTTATATTAGATACACGTTGGTAGGGACTTTTGCATAGTACTAGCCCATTTTAGCAACATAAATCTGTTTTATAGCATCAGCAAAAGTAGTAGATACAAGGTCACTTTTCATAGGAATGGCAGGGAATGCAGAGGTGCAACACCAAAAATAGACATCACATTCCCCAGCACTCTTTGCACAGTGGGAAGCACAAATGAGACAGAAAATAAACTCCCAATGTTGTATTAAAGACGGCCATGGCCAATGTTCTTTTCTATTCCTTGCTTGTGGTGCTTGTGAACGTGATGTTCCCACGCTAATGGAAGGAAGACACAAAATAGTGAAAGGGTTGGACAATGGACCACAGGTGGATTCATTCACTGACATGTCCAATCTGTACTGCTTTTAAAAAGTTAAGGGCAGCTTCTCCCAACTCAGTGCGATTAGACTTGCGAGCGAGAGTTAGGAGATGGCATCTCCTGCTCCTCGCCTGGTGAGGGCAATACCTGGCTGCCAGCATTGGATGATGCCTGCTCTTCACTGTCCACACTAAAAGGGATGCAGAGGAAAGCCCATCTGTATATTTGGCTCCAGAGCAAGGAAGCCGTAAGTCAATGAGACCATCAGGCCTGCAGGGCAACTCTCAACTTGAGGTCCCTTTGAGTTGACGAGCTGAGACATATTCTTTTAAGCAATGCTGCATTCACCAATTTCAGCTCTGACTCTCTGCACACTGAGTCCTCACTGTTGGGATCTACTCACATGGAAAGGAATAACTGGCTTCCAGCCAAAGGAAGCTAGTTATTGAACCCAGCCATTGCAACAATGTGGAGTAGGCAAAGCATTCACTTCCAGTTTAGAATGGGAACTACAAATTCATATTGGAGCTCATAGGAACATAGGCACCTTCTATATACTGAGTCAGAGCATTGGTCCATCTAGCTCAGTATTGTCTGTACAGACTGGCAGCAGCTTCTCCAAGGTTACAGGCTGGAGTCACTCACAGCCCTATCTTGGAGGAGACCTTCTGCTCTTTCCAGGGTGACCCCATACCCTGAGCAGAATTTCTTACAGGGCTCAAATGACATCTCACATTCAAATGCAACCAGGGCAGACCCTGCTTAGCAAAGAGGACAATTAATGCTTGCTACCACAAGACCAGCTCTCCTCCCAGCTCCACTGGCTAATCCTGCCATGACCATCAGATTCGGCCAGATCCCCTCTTGACATTGTTAGGCATTTTTTCAGGAGAATTAGAGACACTAAAATCTAAGGATTTACTGTCCTTTAAGTTGATAGCAGCTAGACTGATCACAGCCAAAAATTGGAAAGAGGAAGCATTATCCCTAGATGATTAGTATAACAAACTGGTATATTGCAACAGCTGAAAAACTGGCTTATTCTTTAAATATTCAAAAGGGGATAATTCCATCCCAATCTTTTATTATGATTTGGAAGGATCTATTATTATCATTATTTAACTATAAAAATTATGGTTAGGAGGGGACATTCCAATTCATTCCAGTTTGGAAAGATGCATTTCTTTAAGAATGACCTTGACGTTGTAGAGTGTTATGTGTTTAATGTTTTGTAGTCACAGGACTGGGCTTTTTTTTTTTTAATGATAGTTTTTATAAATTTATTGTAATGGTGTCTGGGGATTTTTAATAATAATAATAATAATAATAATAATAATAATAATAATAATAGTGTAAGAGGATTGGAATTGGAGGATTGGAATTGGAGTGGAAGAGGATTGGCTCAGGTGGAAGAGGAATGCTGCAAGTCCATCAAACAGTAGAGAAGGAGAAAAGAGGCCTTGAAGAATATATAAAGGACAGTGAAGAAGATGCACTTCAAATGGTCAATAATGAGAAACTATTCAACACCAATGAAACAAAGCAGGCCTACAAGAAAGAACAAGTCAAGAACCAAACAGAAAAATGGAAAAATAAGCCACTACATGGTCAATATTTGCACAATATAAGTGGAAATTCAGACATCACCAAGACCTGGCAATAGCTTAAGAATGGAAACTTGAAGAAAGAAACTGAGGGTTTAATACTGGCTGCACAAGAACAGGCACTAAGAACAAATGCAGTAAGAACAAAAGTAAAAAATTCAACAACAAACAGCAAGTGCTGCCTTTGTAAAGAAGCAGATGAAACCGTGGACCACCTAATCAGCTGTTGTAAAAAGATTGCACAGACTGACTACAAACAAAGGCATGACAAGGTAGCAGGGATGATACACTGGAACATCTGCAAAAAATACAAGCTACCTGTAGCCAAAAATTGGTGGGACCATAAAATTGAAAAAGTGGTAGAAAATGAAAATGCAAAAATATTATGGGACTTCTGACTACAAACAGACAAGCATCTGCCACACAATACACCAGATACAACTGTAGTTGAGAAGAAAGAAAAACAAATTAAAATAATCGACATAGCAATACCAGGGGTTAGCAGAATAGAAGAAAAAGAAATAGAAAAAAATCACAAAATACAAAGATCTACAAATTGAAATTGAAAGGCTGTGGCAGAAAAAGACCAAAATAATCCCAGTGGTAATTGGCACCCTGGGTGCAGTTCCAAAAGACCTTGAAGAGCACCTCAACACCATAGGGGCTACAGAAATCACCGCCAATTACAAAAAGCAACTTTACTGGGAACAGCCTATATTCTGCGACGATATCTATAACAACAGCAACAACATTGATAACAAAATTCAGCCATCCCAGGTCCTTGGGAAGGACTTGATGTCTGGATAAAACAAACCAGTCAATAACACCTGTCTGTGTAAACAAACAAACAAACAAACAAACAATATTCTTCTGCCAACAGGACTTTGGTTTGGGGAACAGGAACCCATCCTGGATTGGCCGAGCTGCCACAGTACAGGAACCAGTCTGGCTGCCTCCTCATGCTTCATCCTTTCTCATGGGTAGAAACAAAATCACATCCTTCCCATGAGGCAGCAGGGTGGGGGGGATTGTAGAGAGCATACTCTGAATGAAGCTGTCCCTGGATATTTTATCCCCAATTCCCCCCTCCAATATCTTGTACGATGTTGAATCATGAAATTTTTCAGAATTGCTTTTAATAATCACATGCAGATTCCTGGAGACTTGGGAGAATCCTGGAGGATTGTCAAGAGAGTTCCCTGTAGCAGGGATTCCCAGATGCTGATGACTACAAATCCCATAATCTTTGCAGGAGGGGATGCTGGTAATGATATTCAACACTGGGGAATCCCTGTTATAGGGAATATTTGACTTGCGACCCGAATAGGTTGGCTGCTTACTATAGTCTTGAATTGCAGCTGCATTTAAATTTGGCATCATTTGTGCAGCATGCATTGGGCATGGTGGGCCATGTGTGAGTAACTGAACTAAAGTAAAGGTAAAGTTGCGCCGTTGGGTCGGTGTCGACACCTGGTGATCACAGAGCTCTGTGGTTGTCTTTGGTAGAATACAAGAGGGGTTTACTACTGCCATCTCCCACACAGTATGAGATGATGCCTATCAGCATCTTCCTATAGTGCAGCTGCCAGAGAGAGGTGTTTCCTGAACTGGCAACCTCTGGCTTGCTAGCCAAGTCATTTCCCCGCTGTGCCATTACGTGGCTATAGGCTAAGAACTAAAGGTAAAATGTGCTGTCAAGTCAATTTCAACTCCTGGCGCCCACAGAGCCCTGTGGTTGTCTTTGGTAGAATACAAGAGGGGTTGACCATTGCCTCATCCCATGCAGTATGAGATGATGCCTTTCAGCATCTTCCTATATTGCTGCTGCCCAACATAGTACCAGCGGGGATTCGAACTGGCAACCTTCGCTTGTTAGTCAAGCATTTCCCCACTGCGCCACTTAAGGTGACTAGGCTAAGAACTAAAAGGCCTTAAATCCTCCGTTTCAGCATTAGAGCAAGTGCTAGGAAATACTCTGGTATTTGCTTAACTGCTGAAGAGCTGTCCCTGGTACTGATCTCATTTATGCCAAGATAAACCAGGAGTCAATTTGACTGAAGCCTATGCAGCTATCCCAGAGCAAAACCAAAGTGGATAAGGAAGTGTAAGCTCTTCCCTCTCTGCAAAATTAACACAAGCTTAATGCAGAAGAATTTTGAATCAAGGGATGCAAATCCACATGCCAACACACAGAGTCCAAGAGGATTGCATTTTACCATGTGGGCAAGACAGGGGTGGCCCCCTCATCCATCTCATTACATCTCCTCTGTTTGTGTCAGCTTGTCTCACAGCTTCACTCTGATTGTATTGTTTCCTCTTGCAGCCTGAGCACCACAAAGTCACTCCAGTGACAGCTGCTCGAGGCCCAGCCGAGATGCCACCGTCTCCAACTCCCACCCTGCTGACCAGATAAAAGGACCGGCCACTGGGCTTCATTTCCTCATTTCCAATTGAAAGGTGTCTGCGCAGTGGGAAGATTAGGGTGCGGGTGGGCCAATGTCAGACCTCCACGGAGTGGCATTGGGAAACCACAGCTGTCTCTACTCATCAGGACCCCAGAGGAGAGAGAATGAGTCACAGCCTGCATGGCCCTCTGCTTGCCTCAAACCAATTTTAACTCCTTTTAATTCAATTCAGGTCCACCTGACCCCGGCAGCTTGGAGTCCTCGAGTTTCTCTTAACAGATAGCACCAATTACAGAGGTGTGAAAATGAAAGGCTTCCAATTCAGAGAACAGGCCCAGAAACTGGAACTTTACTGAACTTCCTTTCAACAAGAACTCCCTTTCAAAAGGAAGCACACAACACATGCTTAGTTTATGGAATTCACTGCCCCAGGATGTGACAATGGTTGTTAGCTTTTGGAATAGACTGCCAGAGGAGAATGTGAAGTTTCCTTCAATGACTTTAAGAATGAAATTGGACAAATACATGGAGGCTAGATTGAACAATAGCTATAAACCATGAGACCTAAATTCAACGCTTGTATTTAACAGTTATGATGAATAATAATGATTTAATAAGGAAGGGGCCCTTAATGGAAGCCACATGATTTATCCTTTGACTTCACTCCATTTTAGCCCAATCCTGTCTCCAGACTGTGGCTTTCTAAAGCAGAGTCTCTGGATGTTGGACTAGATATCCTATCATCCCCAGCCATAATGACCATGGGCTATTGTGGCTGGGGAAGATGGAAGTTGTAGTCCAACAACATCTGGCAATTCAAGGTTGGAAGCGCTTATTCTAAAGAATAGCAGCCAAGGAGATTGGGTTCTTTCTCTCCCCCCACCCCCGGTACTCTGAGCACTGGCTAAACAAAACTTTCTTGCTCAGAAGTAGCACACCTCTGAACACCGGTTGGTGGAAACATACAGTGGGCAAAGACTTCTGCCTTTTTGCTCTTCATGTTAAGCCTCCAAGATATATGGATGACCAATGCTGCAAGTAGGATGCCAGATTAGATGCCCCTTGATATGTTCCAGCAACCTCTTCCTTAACAATTGGTGGTGGGTGGGTGACAGAACAGAAGATGTACAGGAATGGGGTTTCGTAAAAGATATGCAAGAGTTCTTTTCATGCAGAGTCCAAGTGTATCTTCTTCCCAAGCAACTCTATTCAGTGTGCATGAGCAACACCCCCAACCAGGGTCCCTGAGTGCACAGAGAGTCAAGATGCAATCAAGTTGTGCATGTGTACGCTCAGCTCATGTGTACTCCCCAGCTGCACATGGGAGGTCAATCAATCAATCAATTTTATTACAGCCTTAAGCCAACCAGAAAAAACAAGAAGAAGAACATACAGAGGTGCAATAAATACCACAAAGAACATTGAAAATGTAAAAACAGGATTACGAATAGAACTAAAAATACATTATAAAAAACCATGGTGGGATGTCTGTCTCATAGCCCCATAAATGAATTTGGCTTCTATTTTACTGACTTCATCATTAGTGTCAGCCAGGCAATTGTTAAGAGAGAAGGAGTCAAGACTACCAGGGAACTGCTCAAAAATTGGAGACAATCATTCTCTCCTCGAATCACGGTATAGGGGACAATATAGTAAGATGTGCATGACAGTTTCAAGGCTACCCTCTCCACACGGACACAGCCCCGAAGTAGAAGGATAATTAGAAAACCTGCTAAGGAGTATAGCAGAAGGTAAAACATTCAACCTGGCCCTAGCAAAGGCCGACCTGAATTTAACAAAGTGAAGGGAGGATAGATATCTAACAGACTGGTTTCCGACTGGGAGGGAGACATCGAAATATAAGGGGGAACAGTGTCTATTCCCAAGGGTGGTCCTATTCCCATGGGAGGTCAGAGAGGAGACAATTCTTCTCTCCCCCCCCCCCATTTAGTGTACATGTAATTGCCATCTGAACAGGACTAGAAGACTATTTCTTTTGCAACATAACAAGCATTGTAAATTGGACCACAACACATTCAGCGCTACTTGAGAGGTAGAATTCTCTCATATGAACCTAACCCAGACCTTAACATCTTCCTCAAAGTCCCTGCTTCAGGTTCCTCTGCCATCTGAAATACAGAGGATGGTTGTACAGGAGAGAAGCTTTTCAATGTGGCATTAAGGTGGTTGACATTCAACACCATCAAGGTTCAATCTACTCCCTTGCTCCTGATGGTTGGATTGGCTAAAGCCATTCCCTTTCAGATAACCTGTTGGGCTTTTGGATTGCTTATTTGGGAACAGCACACATAGGATTTGGGTATCTTTTGCAGTTCATTTTGTCCTGCATATTATATTGGATGATTATTTTTCAAATAGATTTGCAAGCCATCTTATAGACCCATTGGCCAAAAGGTGGAGTAACAGCATGCAAACCGGCAGCTTGGATTTATGGTAAACCATTCAGATCCCATTTGCCACAAACATTGATGGATCCAGGCCAGAGGTGGGGGAAGGAAGCAGCTGACCATGGATGCAGTGTTCACAAGGACCAAACCTAATTTGCACAACTCAAACCAAGCAGATTCTTCTTTGTGCCTTCTGCAAAACAACAACAGCAAAACCCTGCTCATGTCCTTGGGCTATTCCAAGAGTTCTGTGCTTCAAAGGCTGCACATAGCACCTCCCTTCTCCCCAGCCAAGTTGCAGCCATGGCTCTCTCCACCCATAAATCCTATTACTCGGTAAACAGTCAAATTATGGCTCCTCTCCATTGCTTAGACGCCTTTGACACTAATTGCTCTATGGAGTGTGTGCACGACTGGCAACACCTTATTAAAAGTGAAATATATTATGCTGTCCACTTATTGCTACTTTATAAAGATAAAGTATCCCAACTACAGAGAAAGGCTGGCAAAGAAATTGAGTAGCGAGCCTCTAAGCAGCCAGCGGACACTACAGCACACAAAGAGGAACACAGCAGGCATTAGGAGGACAAATGCTCTCGCTATGAGCACATGCTCCTCATAAGCCTGAATGAAGATGGCGTTTTAAGAATTTCTTCTCTATACATACTCCTTGTGTTTGGCTCCAGAGACACCAGCTATAGGCCCTTTAGGGATTCTGACTCAGGATATAGGCAAGGAGAACCAATGAAGAAAGACTTATGGAAATGCTCCAGAGTTTTATCAGGAGCCTGGTCCTGATCATTAACATTTCAGACTGAAGGTAGGAGAAATCTCATTTTGGGATTAAATCTCCCAGTTTATAGAAAGCTGGCATATAATGATGATGATTACTAAGAATGCTTACAGAGGAGTTCGCAAAGCAGCCTACCTAGCAAAAGGAATGAAGATGGTTCTTTGTCCCCAAAAGAATCTAAATCTAAAAGGAAATAAAAGGGAGACCTGCAATTGTCACTGGGAGGGATGCATTGCCAATGAATAGGGGCAAATGCTCCAACCCCTGCTAACTATGAGAGATTAACCACTTTAAATGAATATAAGAAATGATTATATTGGATCCAACCAAGAGTCCTCTAGCCTGCTTGGCCCAGGAAGGCCCCTCTAGTCTAGATGGCCCAGGAAGCTCAAAAACAGGACAGTGGTGGTGCCAGAGATCGAGGCGGGGCACAGAATGCAAAGTGCATTTATGGGTGGACAAGCTATGCCCCACAAAGTATATTTCTGGGACAGAAATAGGGGAAGGGGGTGACTACTTTTCTGAGGGGGGCATTTGCCCCACTTGGGGCCTCCCTTGAACAGAGCAAGATGAAATAGCCATCTTTTGTTGCTCACTGGCAAACCAGGGATAATAATACTCATCTGCAATCCCACCACCTGAACAAAAGTAGTACAATCCAAGAAGGATTCTGCCATGTGATTTTATTTCATCATGTAAGCTCATTGATGCTGAGGGTGCTGCTTTATATTTCAGAAGCGGATGCATTTAGTTCAGCCATCTTTTTAGCGAATGTTGACAACTTGCATAAAGATGTGTGAAACTGGTCCCTTTATTTTACTGAATATTTCCACCTTCATGCATGCTGTCATCACATATTTAAGACACTTATCTGCAAAAGCAGATAATGATTTCCACAGATCTGAGTTACTTCATTGCACTGTATGGAGATCAGAATAGTTGTGCGTTGCATTTGCTGTACCTGCTATTCACTAAATTGGCTGGAACAAGAATGAGCCAGAGCAAGGGAATACCATCATTGCTCAGGCAAAGTCTTGGTCAGAGTAGGGAGCTTCTATAGCTCTCCTCACTTGGAAGGGTTAATGGCCAGTCTGGTGGAGTAGAGCCACTGCAGTACCTTGGAACTCCTCACTCACTGTCCAGGGAGGCACTGCAGCCTTGGTGTCTGAGCACATGGAGTAGCCATGCAAACTGGAGCATCTCCCTAGATATTCTTCCTCTAAAGCAGTGCTAAGAGATTCATATAGAAAGTAGCTGAGAAGTCACTTGCATAAGAATGGGTGCCATGAATAGATCAACCAGAGCTTTTCTCCAAAGATCTTACAGAGATGCATGAAGTTATCCCATTCTATCTGAGCAACCCTGTAAAGTAGGGCTTAAGCAGAGAGTTTGTAGCTTGCCCTCCAAAGTGAGCCTTACGGCTGAACTGGAATCTGAACCAAAATGTCCCATGTAATGTCCCAGTACACTTTCCCACTCTGTCATACCAAAGCAGAAATACCATTTTCAAAACATACATTTCACTACAGTCCAAAACCATAGCGGTACACCTTTGATCTTTTTTGCTGTCAGGCAACATTTCATTTCGCCAAACACGAGGGGATTCACACAGCTTCGGGATTCAGAACACAGGAGCAAAGTTGTGAGGTCCAGTCATTCCCCACATAATAAGACTGCAGCCAAATAGATACAGGCAGCAGATAAAAATTAGACATGCATTCATTGTACACCAGTAGCCTATGTACACCAGGCAGGAAATAGATGCATTGGTCCTCATACAGAGAAATTAAGCAGAGATCTGCAGACAAAACAGTCTTTTTTATTATTTTGTCAACAACCACCCTCTAAAACTTGGGCCAGAAGTGGTACCCTACCCAGTGCTGTGAAGGGATGCAAAGAATGTTAAAAGAATCACAGTGCATAAACATGCACATGCACCCACATTAATGGGCTTTTTGGCTTAAGATCTGAACCTATACTAGGAACATAGGAAGCCAACATATATCAAGTCAGACCATTGGTCCATCGAGCTCAGTATTGTCTACACAGACTGGCAGCGGCTTCTCCAAAGTTCCAGGCAGGAGTCTCTCTCAGGCCTATCTTGGAGATTCCAGGGAGGGAACTTGGAGACTTCTGCCTGCAAGGATGCAGATGCTCTTCCCAGAGTGGCTCCATCCCCTAAAGGGAATATCTTACACTGCTCACACATGTAGACTTCCATTTATCAGGGAGGACTCTGCTTAGCTAAGGGGGCAATTCATGCTTGCTACCACAAGACCAGCTCATGCCCTCAATGGGGGCCAGCCCCTTTTCAAAACCAGCCCTTTTAAGTTTTGAAAGTGACATGGGAGTGGAAAGGAAGGGAAGGTTGATAGCAACCTCCTTTTCTCTCTTTGTGCTTCTTGCAAGTTTTCAGGATCAGATTGATCCTGAAAAGCTGCTTCAATGGCAACAGCAGAGGGTATATTTCCCCCTTGCTGATGCCCCAATAACTGGCTGCATGAGGTGACTGCCTCATCTCACTCATGAAAGGACTGCCCCTGCCCTGGAGAGCTGCTGCCGCTCAGAGTAGACTATCCAGTGCTAGATGGAGCAGTGTTCTAACTCAGTATACAGCAGCTGCATACCAACAGGTGCTGACCCAACATCACCCTTCCTAGCTGGTACATCTTTTCTTCGCAAATGTGCAATGACTCCAGCAAAAACCGATAGCATCTGGCTCTTTGGTGTTCCGTAAAGGTGTTCTATAAATATATAATGCTGGTGCTATGCTGATAGGATGCAGAAAGCTAGGTGGATGGATGGGCAAAGACAGATAGAAAAATGCCACAAGGAAAAGAATGACCCATTTGACAGCTTTCCCTGCCTATCAAAGCTTCCTTTGCTTCAAGGTTCTGACATCTGATTAATTATGTCAAGCTCATTCATTCAAAAGGTTCCGTCCCTGACAGCCCATGCCTTTTATCCTCACAATGTTCTACTGGTGAGCTAACTCTTTTGCTTCCCCTCCAGGAAGGCGGAGGGCCAAGGGTTGCAAAATGGCATCGCCCAGTCCTGCAAGCCACAAGATAATGAGGGAGATGGAATGACAGCCATAGAAGCATATTGTCTCGGGTGCCTTTTGTGGTGCGGCGATACTAAATTGCTGGATCCTGTTGACATTTCTGTGACCAAATTAAAATGTGCCACTGTGAAGACAAAATGTCATTAGCCTCATTAGAAGCTATTGCATTCACGCAAGTATGAAAAACCAAGTGGGAATTAGACAACAATGATAACAGAAGAACAACACCAACTTGAACCCACCTTCCAGGGGCCTCTGAAAGTTTATTCCAGGTCCAAAGAGGGAAACAAGTGGAAAGGAGAAAGGGCTATAGCAGTTCAAAGACAGCATGGCTCCTTAGCAAGGCCCAGACTGTAAGTTTGGCAGCTGCTTCAGCTGAAAGTCAACACAGTGCTGATGTTAAGTTGTTAAGCATTAGAACTGAGAAGACCCAGACTCAAGTCCCACATAACCACAAATTTCATTAGGTGATTTTAAGCCAGGGCTGCACAACTTCTGCTTTCCAGTTGTTGTTTTGAGTATGACTCCCATCATTCCTGACCACAGTGGCCAGTAGTCAGGGATTTAGGGTTACCAACAGTCCCT
Organism: Hemicordylus capensis; assembly: GCF_027244095.1. Classification (NCBI taxonomy): domain Eukaryota; kingdom Metazoa; phylum Chordata; class Lepidosauria; order Squamata; family Cordylidae; genus Hemicordylus; species Hemicordylus capensis. The sequence goes on from NC_069664.1 coordinate 25,408,194, forward strand.
TATTAGCAGGGACATCCCTTATTCCCGTCCAAAATTGCCTGTCACTTACAGGTCACCATTTCCCCCTTATTTTGAGCTAATGGGAAGAACCTATGGTTTAGATCAAATCAGTTATTTTCACTAATAATGAAATACAGGTGATGTTCATGAGCTTCAACTCCTTTCTCTTCTGCCTCCCTACCGGAGTACTCTGTGGTTCTGGTGGGTTGCTAGAGTTGCCAACAGTCCCGTACTGGGGACATTAACATTAACAGCTATCTATGGTGGGCTGACTTACGATTCTCCAGGTATCAGGATCATGAAAACCATGCAAGTGATGATTACTCGATGGTGATCATGTGTGAAACCTCTCATTGCTGGCTAACAACAACTCGGCTAACCATGGTTATATCAATAAGCAGAGGAGAAGCAATCTAAGTTGTAACTAGTTTGAGTTGAGAGTGGTTAAAACACATATAGCTCGGTTGCTCAGGCCAGATTACCCCCACATATTCTTCCTCTGTGTCCTTTATTCTGCCAATGGAAAGTTGGCAAGCCTAGATGGTGGACATTGCAGGCCAACATCTGCAAGAGGCTCAGAGTTGTGCCTTAGGCCAACGACCCTTTCCATCAGCCTAGCCTATCTCAGAGGGTCATTCTAAGGATAAGGTGGGAAAGAGCTATGTATATTGCTCCAGCATCCTTGGAGGGAGGAATATAAATAGGCAGCTTAAGTCTTTAATAGGGATATACAGAGTCCCCAGCATCTTACTAGTCTTAGCAAAACTCTTTTTCTTCCATCAAAGTTCTTACCCCATCAGAAACCTCATTTTGCATGATTACCCCCATATTTCAGTTGAAAGACTGAGGCAGAGACAAGAGTGTATCTAGGGCTACCTATTGAGTTAATGGCAGAGGAGAGATGTGCTTTGGAGACTTCCTGGTTCACAGCTCAATCTCTTAATTGCTATTATTAGAACAGAGACTTTAATCCCACTTTTTCACATGCCATTTCACAGACATTTTTCAAATGTCTGGCTAATTCTAAGAACCATAGAAAACAAATACAGCATCATAGCAACAGAAGATAAATGCCTACCAATGTAACAGCAGATAGTCATGTAGTTAGAAGTTTGACAAAATAGGAAAGATTTTACACAGTAGCAGAAGATGATCATTGGTGGAGTGTGGTGATGAGTGGGAGCTGCAGAGCATGGGTGTGACCACGGGACCCAGGGCCAGATTCTGACATGCTGAGGGTCTAAGTTAGATCAACCTTAGAAGACCCCATAGCATTGCCCCCCAAAATGTATTATCCTAATGAAAAGGAAGTGAAAATAGAAATAATAAAGCTTTATTTTTACTCGGCAAAGATGCGATGAAAAATTAAGAATCCATTTACCTCGCAAAAAGCCCATTTACATTAGAAATACCTTTTAAATGAAAATTTAGTCTCCATTTTGCATTCAGAGGTATCTCATAATGTGAGGTTTTAAGCTGTAGCTTACTTAGCCTGTGCCTAAATCCAGTACTACATCTCAAAAGACAAACAAAATAACCATGTCATACTATAGCAGTGAGCAGTCAAAAAGGTGGCATTTCTAACTATTTGCAGAGCTTCACAATCTTCGGATTGCTAATATTCCTATTTAACCAATGAGAGACTGAGACACAGCGGCCACATTCACATGTAATGTGGAAATGGAGTTGCATGGAGGTTACCAATACGAAGAGGACAAATATGTATATATTGCTTTTCCAAAAAAAAGTTCCCAAAGGGGTTTACATAGATATAAACAAAACAAAACAAAACAAAACAAACAAAACAAACAGGCTCGCTGTCTCCAAAGGGCTCACAATCTAAAAAAGAAACATAAGATAGACACCAGCAACAGTCACTGGAGGGATGCTGTGCTAGAGTGGGATAGGGCCAGTTGCTCTCCCCCTGCTAAATAAAGAGAATCACCACTTTTTAAAGGCATCTCTTTGCCCAGTTAGCAGGGGTTCCCTACTGTTACATCCAAATGCATGCAACTCTGGTCCTGCTCATCCAGTGACCCAAGGTTTTGCTCAGCAGACACCATTCTGAACCCTCAGTTTGTAGTGAGTTTTGCTGCTCATAACTGGCATTCCATTCTGCCTCCATTATGTCCAAATGCGGTTACGTCTGAGTGTGTTCTGTCCGACTGGAGTTGAGGGAAGAACCTCTCTCCGTGCATGATTCCTTCTTGCTTGAAGGACAGCCTGCACAGCCAGTTCTCCCTCCTCTCTGCAGTCTCAGTTTCATCTGAATGAGGAGAGGCTGCTCTCCATTGCATCTGAATACGGAAAGGAGAGCAAGGGGTGGAGGGAAGAGCGGAACTGGGGTCCATTGGACCTGTGGTTGCACATTATATGTGAATGCGGCCAATGACTTGGTCACATCCATGTGACTAAGATGGGATTTTTTGGAAGTTTCAAATTGATGCTGCTTTATAAAATCTTAGGAATGCTAGCTGAGCACCTGGAGATAAGACATAATCAATTGTGGAGGTGATGAATGAATTTTACTTTCAGAAAAAGAATGGAGGAATGAGCAGATCTGGGCCATGTCTCTTTAGTCACATCTTCATAAAAATATAGCTGAAAGTTATCCTCAAGTTCCTAGTATCAACTACAGCAACCATTCATTAAACCATCTTGGCATACCCTCTAAATACCATACCTAAAGAAACACCAAGTATCACGGGATCCAAGCACAATGGAATGCTAGCCAGCACTAACAGCTAAGGATACAGCTATATGATACAATTGATACTGGCCTGAAATCCGTTCCCTACCTGCTGATTTCCAACTATCATAGCTTGCCTCCAAATGACTCTGGAGAGCTGAAGTTCTGCAGTTGTGCCAAGTATTCTTTATTGAAGACCCCTAACCAGAGGTGCATCTAGCAGCGTTCTCTCTAATTTTATTCATCTGTGTGCAGAATGAGTTTTGTTCTGGGTGTCAGTATCAAGGCAAAGGCAGTGCATTCAGAGTGGGGCCTTCCTGATTCAGCCTGGGTGGAATCTAAAATTAACTGAGCAGACATCAGAAAATGTCTGAGCACATGCACATGCGCATGCCTTAGAGAGAACAGTGGCACCTAGGTAATTTTGGAGCCTGGACCTAAATGACATTGGAAGCCCCCCTCCCTTGCAAATTAATCAGCATCATGCTTGACTGGGTGACTGACCACACCACCCAAGACAGACTAAAGAGGATTTGGAGGCTCCCAAGGCCTTTGCCCTGGGAGACCAGGGATAAGAGCGCCTCTACCCTTAACCCCAACACAGAAATTCTGACAGGTTTCTTGGATAGGAGGAATTTCAGTGCAACAGGTCTCAAACATGTATCAATATTTGTGTTGCTTAGGGCACCAACATTCACTGGTCATTGTCATTCTAACAGCAGCACCCTCTCAGTGCTAAATGGAAAGGTCAATAAGGCAAGGCATTAGTTAAGTTTATGAGATGCAAAAGGACCCCAGAAGATGGTGTAATAGCAAAACGATTGATCCAAAGCCAAATCCCTTTAGAAGAAAATCCTGCTGCAACCATTTGCTTTGTTATTCAAACACCATTTGCATGGAGGAAAGGCAGCATCCTTCGGAGGCCCTTCCATGATCTTAACTTATGACAAAGCAGATCTGAAAGTGCAAAGAGTTTTCTCCCCTCCCTTCCCTCCTGTCAAATATTATAATCATCATCTTCCAGCCTGCTGAACAATCAAAGCCTGGCCTATATTCACTGGAGCTCCTTCCATACGCCTCATGCATAGCAACAAGTAAGGGGAACAAAAGGCAGAAGTAAACAGCCAAGAGAGAAGAGCGAACTGGCTGGCAGGTGGACAGCAGGGGAGTGTTGCAAGGAAGTTGGAGAGGGAGAGACAGCAGCATCTCTCTTCTCCCTCCCCATTACCCCCATTTCAACTCAGGTCTCATTCTTGAAAGCTGCACACCAAAAAAGCTCCTTTTATTTTACTCTGTACACACACACACATACACACAGTCACTGAAAGAAGGGATGTGCTCGGGCAATTTTCCCAGTGGAAATGTCAACAGTTCTCTCTTTGCCTGGTTTTCCACAGCCACACAGAGGCTGAAAACAGAGCCAACCCTGATTTTCTTGCTAGGTAAGAGATATTTTTTTCTCTGCTACAGAAGATTAGCTCCCCCAAACAAAACCCATTTGGGTTTCCTTCAGTTGCTGTTTGCCATGGTTTGTCTGGTGTGAGTGAATGGGAACTGTGCATTGTCATACTTGGGGTTTATTCGAGGGTAAGCATATGACAGAAAATATAAAGGTATGCAGTTCAATAATCTACCTCAGCTATAGGCTACTGCAGATAAAATGTGTGGTACAGGGGCTCTGTGGTCGCCAGGAGTCAACAACGACTCAACGGCACACTTTACCTTTACAGGGGCATAGCTAGGGGAGAGGAGGCCTAAGATGAAGAAAATAGGGAGGGGCGAGGCTGAGGGTGCTCAGGAGCTTGGGGGCCTGGATTCTTTGAACCCATCCACTCAATTATAGCTACGCCCCTGGTGTGGTAGGAAAGAAGAGGGGCACGTCTTTCATCCTGGGGTGCCAATTTACTGCCACTATTTCTATGAACACACATACGCCACTTTTCAGCAAAAGTTCTCAAAATGGTTTGTGCATAAAAATAAATAAATAAATAAATCCCAAGCTGGAGAGCACTAAACACCCTTCTTTTAGTGTGTAGCTTGACCTGTTAGACTATTTTGCATATTAGAATCAGGGTAGCCCGAAGTATTGCAGCACCTGATGCGAGGTGGAAAATGATGCCTTGACCTGATGGGACCCCCCCAGCCTTTTTGCAAAACCAACTTCTGCAAGATTTGGAAGTGGTGAAGGGGGTGGTGAGGAGGGCAGGTCACCAGCAGTCTCTCCTCCTCATGCTTCTTGCAAGATCTGCAAAGAGTGTGAGGAGAAGCGCTCCATGCAGAGTTTGCATGGCCAGGTTGGTCTGAAAGAGCTGCTCCAATGGCAGAGGTGGGGGCGTCTTGCTGCCCTACTGGCAACAGTCACCTGCTGCCTGAGGTGACTGCCTCACCTCGCTTCATGCAAGGGCTGCCCCTGCTTAGTCTCCCTGTAATTCCAGTTTGCACTGAGAATTCCAGCTTTAATAAAGGAAAAGCTAAAAAGATAAGCCTCCAGCTTTTACAATGAAGGAAGGTATTTTAAAATGCAAGGCCAGAAGAACAACTCAACCTCCCAACCAACAACCTCTTTTCTTACCATGTCTGCATTTCCAGGGTATGGCCATGAGATGACAAAGTTCTTTTTCCCCTATCTGAGAATTTGAAAAAGTTTTTGAATAAAAGCATGAGAATACAGCATAATGCAATCAGCATGAACCTGACATCCACTATGTGCCTGCAAATGAAATGCTAATTAGATTAGTCACCTAAATGTCCAAGTTACCTGCAGTATTCCAGCTCACAATGTATTTCTGCAAGCTGCTTACTCGTGTGATGATCCACCCCTTGCTCTGACTCCAAAGAATTCCAGCATTCCAAAAGGACTGTCCAGCCCATTAAATGAGGGAATTCATCCTTCATGGGTCATTTCCAGTAGATATTTAGGGAGAGACCAAGTATTTTTTTCACTTGGGAATCTCTCTATTCCACGTGTTCATTTAAGATCTTTGTAGAGGTTTTTCTACTTTGAATACATACGCAACACAGCCTACGATAAATAAAGGCAGCAATGATCTTTTAAAAATAATACAAAACACAGCATTAATCTGCAGATTAAAGAAAACACAAAGCAGATGACAACCATGCTAAAACAACTGTGGCTACAAGGCCTGGGAGAATAAGGAAATCTTAACTGGCTGCCTGAAGGACCCATGTCTGTGCATGCACACTGTATACTTGTATGAGTGATTAACATAACTTGTGAATTGGCTAGGTGGGAAGTGTATTGTTGCACCTGCATTCAACATAAAATGGGAATAGATCTGCACCAGTGTACACAGATTGTATGAGCATTGAACATACTGTGAATAAGGCTTATAAAACAGCAACTGACTGTATCCCCACCTAATTGCACAGTGGGGAAATTACTTGCCTAGCAAGCATGAGGTTGCCAGTTTGAACCCCCACTGTCAGGTTTCCCAGACTATTGGAAACACCTATATCGGGCAGCAGTGATATAGGAAGATGCTGAAAGGCATCATCTCACATTGTGTATGGGAGATGGCAATGGTAAACGCCTCCTGTATTCTACCAAAAAATAAAATAAAATCACAGGGCTCTGTGGTCGCCAGGACTCAACACCGACTCGATGGCACACTTTATTTTACATTCTTCTTGGAGAAGTGGGAAACCCATTGCTCACTTATAAACAGCTACTCTCCTGCAGAGATCACCCTCAAGTTACCAGGTAAAGAAGCTTCACAGAAGTTGTTTCTTTTAGGCCAATGTGCCACAGATGACTAACATGGGCATGGATGGACCAGTAAAAATAAAACATTAGTAGGCTTATTTGCAAGACCATATTATGGGAGTTGCCAGTCAGTTCTCTCAACACCTAAAGTTGCCAAAAAATGTTTGCTCTGCTGTCTCTGACAGACGGAGGATTCATGCCCACCGTATCTGATCTGCTGCTTTCCCCAGACTTTTAAGAGAGCATAGAAAATCCCTTTAAGTCTCTCTTGCCTCTCCTGAAATCACACTAGAGTGGAACAAATGTGCTCTGGGTACTTATCCATGGGCTTGCGCTTCATCAGTGGCAACTTCCCATCACTTTGGCACCCAGCAAATGGATAGGAAGCTGATAGCTCTGTGGAGTGTGGACCGGGATTGCATTCATATCATTTTGCCATGTTAATTAGATACCAAGGATGGCAGAACTGAAAAAGGCTTGACATAACTGGAGGCTACAGGCTTCAGTAAAATGAACCCCAATGACTTAGCAAAATTGGCTGCAACAGAAAGACGGATCCAAGTGTGTTTTTTTCCCCAGAGATGAAAATTTTCCATTAATGCCATGTTATGATCTGTATGCAAGCCCCACAGTTATAATCACAGCAAGCCTCCCCAAGTGAAGAAACAAATGTAATTATTTGCACAAAAAGCTAAGGGACAGTTCATATATACATAGGCATCAGTCATTCACAGAAGCCCTTTTCAGATGCAAATGCCAGGCTAAATGAACCCATATGGGAGGGAGTGGCATTCACCATCAGACTATGAATATTCATTAGAATGTGTGTAGAGAACCCCTGCACATACAGCTGTGTTAGCAGAAGGCTCTTTCCATGTCATCATGAACCCTGACTGTACAGCTGCATACATCTCTCTGTACTCACTGTCACGTAGGAAGCTGTCTTATACTGCATCAGTATAATCAGTCCACCACCCAGCAGCTCAGTATAGTCTACGCCAGGGTTTCTCAACGTGTGGGTCCCCAGATGTTATTGGACTTCAACTCCCATAATCCCCAGCCCCAGTGGCCCTTGGTTGGGAATTATGGGAGTTGAAGTCCAATTACACCTGGGGACCCACACATTGAGAATCCCTGGTCTACACCAGGGGTGGACAAAACTGGTCCTCCATAATCCCCAGCCACAATTTATTCATGATAGACCATGAATTTATCTAACTCCTTCTTAAAGCCATCCAGGCTGTTGGTTGTCACCACATCTGGTGGCAGAGAATTCCGAAGTTGTAGTTCAACACTACTGTAGTTGGAAGGCCGGGTTTGCCCACCCCTGGTCTACACTGACTGGCACAGCTCTCCAAGGTTTCAAGGCTCTCTCAGCCCTACCGGGAGATGCCAGGGATTGAACCAGGGACCTTCTGCATACAAAGCAGATGTTCTAGCACTGAGCTACGGCCCTGTCCCTCTGCAGCTAAGGGAGGAGCCTGTTGTGACGCCACTCTCCCCCACATTCATTTCATGGCTGCATTAATGCCCGAGAAGTATTTGTAGTGTCAAGCTGTGACTTGCATGTGTGAATGAGCCATCACAGATTAAGCCACATAATACACTCACAGCATCTGACTTACAGAAAAATACAATGGTCAACACAGTGAGGGAAATTACTCAAAGTTGTCCCATTGGAATTAAAGGGACAAACTAAGAAAGTCAACTAATGTTTTTCAAATGAGAAAGTTCATCTGTTAGATAGCATGAGAGTCCTTGGATGTGGAGTAATCAAGAAAGACAAGATTAAGCAACATGTGTGCACAGGTGAAGCAGCCCCAAGAGAAGTGATTTTATCTGCTGAACTACACATGACTGCAACAAGTTATCTCAGTGCTGAATAGTAAGGGACGGACAGGCATGAGTAAGGGAGAACAGATTCAGGGCCCCCTCCACTTTTGACTGTGAATGCCGGCTGATGAAGTAGTATGTCATGAGTTTGGTTCATCATGAAGGTTCCTATGCCCTTTGGCTAGGGGTGTGCGAGCCAGCTCACATCGAGCCGGCCTGGCTCGGGTGGACTGAGTTTGAACCGGACAACTCCACAGTTCGAAGAACTGGTTCGCAGTCCAGCTTGGGAGGTATATTTGCCATCTAGAATCCCCCTTTACACATAATGGGTGATTCCCTAGACTATGAAGTGGAGGCGGCAAAAGGGAAAGATGTTCCTTTAGTTTCTCACCAGCGGAGGCATTGGCCGCGGCGATGGCAAAATCTGAAGCGGTGGTGAGGACTCCTCCACCCCCCGCCCTCCCTGGCCTCCCGAACGACAGGCAGGCCAGGCCTGTCTTTTGTGAGGCTGGGAGCGAGGGTTAGAGGAGTCCCAGTTACCACCTCTGATGGTGCCAGTGCCACTTCCGCACCATCCATGCTGGCAGGAAACTAAAGGTAAATGTTCGCCTCTTGCTGTCGCTACCTTCTTAGACTAGGGAATCCTCCTTTACAAGTATATGCCCTGAGCGGGCAATTGAGGCAGCTTGGCTGGCTTGATGGCCAATCCAGAGCCCGGATTGGGCCAGTTCTAACCTGGTCTGGATTCAGACTGAGCCAGCCAAATGGTCAGCTCTCACACCAATCATCTGCCCCTACCCAAGACGAGCACCCGAGATGGGTTTTGAGAACTTCCCAACCAAACCTGGCTCACCTTCACAGTCCTGCTGAAAGCAAGCAAGGGGAGGAACTGACACTTGATCCCAGATCCCCATGTATAACATATTTGCCCATGCACACAGATCAAAGAGGATGTTCTCAACAAGTTCGTCTGCCCAGAGCTCTTAGTGGAGTTGTGTTGTGTTGCATGATCCTGATTAAGCTAAGAGCACAGCTGGGACAGCCAGAGGCATTGCAAACAAATCTCTATGTTCCAGCCTCTGCAGTCTGAAAAGCATAGAGTGCCACTATGGAGTTTTGACATCCACAGATGGCAATAGGCGCAGAGTTGGCAGTACTGGGAAACTGATCCTGTGACTTGCTATTTCTCTGCCCTAAAAAATGTCCACATCCTGGGGCAGCTACACACACCTGAAGGAAGAGTCTGCATTCTTGGCAAAGGTGTCTCCGTGGGGTGGGGAGACACAAGTAGTATGCCCCCTTGCCCCTCCTTCTGTTTCAAAAATCTGGGACATAGCTGACCCACCCATAAATGCACATTGCCCCTTCCCAGTTTGTTTTCTAGTGCCACTGATGATTCCTGGATGAGTGAAACCACAGATTCTCCTTACAGTGCCAACCAAAACAACCAGGAGCACAGCATTTATCAGTGTACACGGTTATGCACATTCCTGAAGAAACTTAGGGGCGGAGAAGACAGCAGCTCCTTAGCAGAGAAGGCAGCGACAAGAGGGGAACCCAGGGGACCTGCCCTACTCAGAAGAACTAACAACAACAAAACCCCCACAGAAGACAAGCATCCACACTGAAGATCAGCCATAGCACTTTGCATCTTCAAAGAGTCGCACAAACAACTAATTAATCCCGGCGAGGCAGGTGTGCATTGTTGCAAATCCATGGGCTATGGCTGTCACTGTGCCAACCAAGAATGCTGCCACAGTGACAGCTGGGAGCATTCGCTCCTTCTGTTTCAGGAGCTCAACTGTCCCAGGATACTTAACATAAAGCAGAAACTCTCCTGAAAGACAGGCTGGATTATTGCAGGATCTGAGCCTGGTGGTGCTGACCTACAAAGCGCTAAATCGCTTGAGTCTTCCTATGAGTATCAGAGACTTCACTTTGTCTATGTACCATCAAAGTCTTTAATTTATTACATTTATATCTCACTCTTTCTCTAAGGAGCCCAGAGTAGTGTATATGGTTATGTATAATAATAATAATAATAATAATAATACTGCTGCTCAATTGATCGAACAAATATTATGTATGTAATAATAATAATAATTCTGAAAAAAATACAAGCTACCTGCAGCCAAAAATTGGTGAGACCACAAAACTGAAAAAAGTTGTAGAAAATGAAGAGGTAAAAATATTATTATTTTTAATAATAAATCAATTAAAATATTTTAATTAATTTAATTAATTTAATTAAAGTAATCAACTCCAAACAACTCCAAACAGACAAACTCAAAACAGACAAACATCTGCCACACTCCAAAACAGACAAAACATTCAACTCCAAACAGACAAACATCTGCCACACAATGCACCAGATATAACTGTATTCAAGAAGAAAGAAAAACAAGTTAAAATAATCGACATAGCAATACCAGGTGACAGCAAAACAGAAGAAAAAGAAAAAAAATAACAAAATACAAAGATCAACACATTGAAATTGAAAGGCTGTGGCAGAAGAAGACCAAAATAATCCCAGTAGTAATTGGTGCCCTAGGTGCAATTCCAGAACATCTTGAAGAGCACCTCAACACCATTGGGGCCACAGAAATCACCATCTGCTAACTACAAAAAACCACTTTACTGGGAACAGCAATTTTTTAAAAAATATTTAGAAGTCCTAAGTGAACAAAAACGGTTTTTTTCCTGGCTTCTGAAAGAAGAAAGCAATGAAACCAGGTGAACCTCACTGGGGAGGCTATTCCATAAATGGGTTGCAACCACTGAAAAGGCCCTCTCCCTAGTAGCCACTGTCTCACCTTGTTTGGCAGGGGCACCCAGAGGAGGGCTTCCAAAGAACAACTTAAAGACTGGGTTGGGACATATGGGGCAAGGCACTCCCTCAGGTAACCAAGCCATTTAGGGCTTTAAAATCAGCACCATGAATTGGGCCTGGAAATGGACTGGGAGCCAGTACAGCTGATGGAGCACTAACATGCTAAAAACATCCAGTCCCCGTTAATAATCTTGCAGCCCTATTTTGTACCAACTGCAGTTTCTGGACCGTTTTCAAAGGGAGCCCCACGCTATGGTTATGTTTATCCTCACAACCACTCTGTGAGGTAGGTTAGGCTGAGAGAGAAGTGACTGGCCCAGAGTGAGTTTCCTGTCTGAATGGGGATTTGCTCAGGTCTCCCCTGTCCTAGTCCAACACTCTGATCAGTACACCACACTGGTTTTATCATTTCTTCCAATATCGAACTTGGGTGGACCACTGCCTGGGCACAAAATGGGGCCATCCAAGAATAAAGTAGTGATTTCTGCATACTTGAGGAATTATTATTAGTTTGTAAATTAAATGAAATGTATATATTAAAACAGACCTGTACTCAGTGAATTTCAGGACGTATGGAAGTTTGAGGTGAAGAAGAAGAACAAACAGGGAGGAGTGGGAGTTTTTCTGTTTGAGTCCCCAACAGCTTAGAGTATCCTGGAGAATGGGGTGGATGTATGTTATAGGGCAAAAACTTTACCTCCTCCTCTATGAAGAGATTTCAGGAGGGTGGGAGAAGGAAAAAATTGTATCTTTCTCCTTTCCCATTTCAAAACCTCTCTAATCGCCAGCCACCTTTATAACAATAGTGAGTTTGGGTTTAGCAGGAGACTAGAGACCTTTCACACCTCTAGTCTAGGTAAAGTGTGCCGTTGAGTTGATGTCAGCTCCTGGCAACCACAGAGCCCTGTGGTTGTCTTTGGTAGAATAAAGGAGGGGTTTACCATTGCCTCCTCCCATGCAGTATGAGATGATGCCTTTCAGCACCTTCCTATATTGCTACTCCCCATAGGCGTGTCCCATAGTCTGGTAAACATACCAGCAGGGATTCAAAACAGCAACCTCTGGCTTGCTAGTCAAGTCATTTCCCCACTGCACCATTAGGTAGCTTCTAGTCTAGGCAGGACACTTTATATTGCCCATTTTTGGGGTCATTTTTACTGGGACTTTTAGGCCTCCGAGAAAATAAACCCCGCAATCCCATAGACCTAATTACACAGTATTTGTGGTTTCTTTAGCTGCAGTAATTGCAGAGAACAGAACCCCCATGAATACAGAGGTTCGTCAGTATGCTGGTCCCATGTTTTCTATTATGAAGTATCCATTCACAAAGTTTGCACCAGGAGCTGGGACAGGCACACAAGATAGTCCTTGTTAAACAGAGAAGCAGCTGGCAGACAGAAAGGGTGAGCCAATTATGCAAAGGGGGTGGAGCAGGGCAGGGGACTAGTCAGGTAATGGGGGCCCAGGAGACTGTCACTTTCTAGGGGGAGGCAACCGCTAAGGGAGCAAGGCTTTTCTCCAGCTCCCAGAAAGCAGCCAAGCCAACAGCTCCTTGGAGCTAAGGTTCCGGAATCAAGAAACTATGCATGCATAGAAATATCAGATCCATTTCAGATGGCATTTCTTGGCAACAGAAGACATAATCCACACAGAGCACTTTCCCTCTTGGCTCATTTAAGCTTTTGGATGCAAGTTCAAATATAGTTCTGCAAATATGGCCACCTTTACAGTTTATCGATTTTCAGATCTATAGACTTCGTTCTCGCCCAACGTCCTCACACATCAGAAGCAAAGAGAGTCTCATTTGCAAGGGCTCTAAACTGTTTGGAAGCAGGGACCTATCTCTAGAGATCTTCTTCCCAGTAACCTCAGGCATGTGTTTACCAGTGAGTCCACAGGGGACAAAACAAAAAACAACCCACCAACAACAGCTGCCTTGAGAGTTGGTAGAACAGAATTATTCAACAGCATTCAGACTCATCAGTCATGACTAAGTTCCACGGAAGTAAATGAGACCTTAGTAATGATGAACTCAATCTGGATGCTATCCATTTTAATCATTCACCTGTCAATACCTCCTCCACATGTGTCTCGCTCACCAGCCTCCTGAGATCAACATACACAATCCAGTCATTTTTTCATAGCCATGATCCAGGCTATGATGTTACCCTTTACTTCCCATCTGCAGATGAAGTGAAGCTTATGTATATACAGCTTCACTGGTTTGCATTCATTCCTTGTTGACAAGGGGCCATAATGCAATGGTATTGCTCATGGTTTCCATGAAGATTGCCCCAGGTTCAATCCCCAGCATCTCCAGGGAGAGCCTGGGAATGACCCCTGTCTGAAACCCTGCAGAGCTACTTCCAATCAGTTTAGACCAGGCCTGTTCAACTTTGGCCCCCCTGCTGGACTACAACTCCCATAATCCCCAGCCAGAGTGGCCAAGAGCCAGGGATTGAGAGAGTTGTAGGCCATCGTCTGCAGGAGGGCTGAAGCTGAGCGGCCCTGGTGTAGACAATACTGAGCTAGCTGGACCAATGGTCCGACTCTGTATAAAGCAGTCTCTTGTGTCTAGTCTACTGCCTTCTTTCCTTGGCCTCCATTGCACTGCAGTTCTCTCTGTCAAAATTTAGATAGTAAACTCCTTGAGAGTGGTATTCTCCTCCTCTTTCTGTTGCTTACATTACTTTGGAGGGTGCAATGTACATTGTTGGCTCTGCATTAATTACCGTTATTAGTAGTACTATTGTTACTTCTATGCCATAAGGAGAGAACAAGGGCACTGGAAATGCATACTTATAAGCCAAACAGCTCCAAATGGCTCATGAAAGCAAGCCAAGCTACACACTGCATAGACAGGCACCAAAACACCAGAGTGTCACGAACCAGTTTGGCTTGGAAGAAATTCTTTCTGAAAATTAAGAAATACATATCAGACTCAGAGCATTCACAAGATCCATCTCTCTAGGGACAAAGCTATGCATTCAGGGATGCAGGCATGTAACAGTGCCCCAATACATACTGTTTATTTAAGCAAAGCCAGACTGGAAGAAGGACATTTAAAACAGAAGCAGCAGAAAAGGAAGGGGGCATCTAAGTTCCCAGCTGCCATTTTCCTGTTAAAACTTACTTCCCTGCCAGATTCCCACACCCTCCGCCCACAGAGTTCCATATATTCATTTCCAGTTTCCCTATTTTACTTTTCTCTTTCAAAATACTCAAAACAACAACCAAACACCTCAACAAAAACTCAGTGAAACAAACTGTTATACAAAAACAAAAACAAACAAAACCTAGCAATTTAAACATATCCTTATAATCATAATAAGTTAGGAGTCGTGCAGCAGCCCCAGTGCAATCATTTTAAAATGCAGGGTTGGAGAGCTCACCAAGGTAAATGTGTTTTTCTGCCCACCAGAAGGTGAGGAGCCAGGCAGATCTTCTTTGGTGCCACAACAGAGAAGGCCTTGTCCTGGATGCCTACCCTGTACTTCTAGCAGCTGAGTAAGTCCCCTGAAGTGGACCTTTGGTTTATTAATTTGGACAAGCTCACAAGGTTCATGCATTTCCTTGCTTAACGCATATCTTGTCTAGGTTTTTTTGGCTGTCGCTGATGCACCACTGATATGGATATACATCATTAGGATGGGTTTTTCGGATAGTAAGGAATATACTTTATTTAATTCTGCATGAGAGCCAGCATAGTGTAGTGGTTAGAGTGTTGGACTAGGACTGGGGAGATCCAAGTTCAAATCCCCACTCAGCCATGAAACTCACTTGCGACTCTGGGCCAGTCACTTCTCTTTCAGCCTAACCTACCTTACAGGGTTGTTGTGAGGATAAACATAATCGTGCACATTGCTCTGGGCTCCTTGGAGGAAGGTCAGGATATAAATATAAAAAATAAATAAAATACAGTACTCTATAAATAACAGTTTCTGAGCCTATTCCCACATATGTATATTAACCAAGTCTACTGTGGAACACAGAGAGCTGCCTTATACCAAGTCAGACCATTGGTCCATTTACTCAGTACTGTTTACTAGCAGTAGCTTCTCCAAGGTTGCAGGCAGGGCTCTCTCCTGGCCCTATCTTGGAGATGCCAGGAAGGGAACTTTGGATTTTTCAAGCAAGCAGGTGCTCTTCCCTGGGCAGCCCCATCCCCTAAGGGGAATATCTTACAGTGTTCACACATGCAGTCTCGCAGGCTGGACCCTGATTAGCATAGGGGTCAATTCATGCTTGCTACCACAAGACCAGCTCTCCTCCCATGATGACCTGCATGTGTGAATAAACTCTCATAGATGAAATTATGCACAATACTTTTCAGTGGAGTCAGCAGGAAGTGCCATAACTCACTTCCTGCGTACCGGAAGCATACAGGCTTTGCATGGCAGCTCTTCAGTATCTCAGGAAGACGTTGTTCCAAGCCCTGCTACCTGGTATGTTTAAACCAGAGACAACAGGAATTGAAACTGGGTCATTATTAATTACAGTTCTTACTGGAAACCCAGGGCAGTGTATATCATTCTCCTTCCTTTTATCCTCCCTGTAAGGTAGATTGGGCTAAGAGATACCGACTAGCCCAGGATCACTCAGTGAACACCAGGGCCAAGTGGAGGGAGGGTTGAACTTGGGTCTCCCCAGTCCCAGTCTAAAACTCTAACCACTACACTACTCTGGTTCTTATGCATGCAAACCAATCTTATCCACGCAAAGCATGTGCTCTGTCACTGAGCTACAGGGGCTCCCATAATAAGCATCATCTGTGAAGCTGCCTTTGATTATCAGCCCATCATTTCTCATCCTTCTTCCCCTCATTGTCTTGGTGTTCTTTAACCATCTCCATTGTCCTTCCCATCATCAGAGAGATGCTGCCTGGAAAACTGTTGGCAGCATGCAGCTCTTCCCCCTCAAAAGCCTCCCCGGTGAGATGCATTAGCCTCAGAAATTTATTCCAAGATGGAAACCTGCCTTATCAAAGCTCCAGAGTAAGATGCTTCCTGTGACCAGACAGGTCATGGCTTCGTTATTACATTAACCTTTCAGGTCTTTAGACTCTGCAAAAGTAAATTGGCAGGAAGAAAAATATAAGGTCCTATTGGGAGGGTGGTGGAATAAAAGCGCCATCAAACCTGAAAAGGAAAATAATTAAAAGCCAAGGAATAAAGGGGAGGGATGGCAAAGAAGCCATTAGGGCTAATAATAACATGGCAATATTTTCCTTAGGAGCCTTCCCGTTTCCTCTCACTCTAATCACACCTCTTAAGATCCTATTTCCTTCTTGCTTCATTCGCCTCAGATTTCCTGGTAGGACTGAAGAGTGGGAGGAGAAGCCAGTCTCCAGAAGGTACCACCTCTTTGTATCCGGTGGGAATTTCACATGCAAAAGGAATTAGTGGATAGGCTAACTGAATAATCCATACTCCACTTCTGGGACTATTTGAAAAGCAACATAGGAAGGGACAACAGAGATGCTGTGCTGGAGATGCTAAGTACCAGTTCTCATAGGAATAAAGAACCTCAAGCCATAAATTCATCTAAATAAATAAATGAATTTGCACTTGCCATCTAAGAATACAACAATACCAAAGTGTGTCATGGCATTCATTACTGCAGTGAACCTTACAACCACCCTGAAAGGTAGGCTATTATCATCACCATGTTGCTGGTGAGGAGAGAATGGAAGCATTTTATAAAGCCAGCTAGTGTCTATGAGGATATATTTGAACCAGCAGCTCCCTTGCTTACACTGATTTGCCATTATTCTGCACCAGTTATCATCAATGTATCTCAGACACTGCACTGAGGGACAGTAGCTCCTGTTCATCATACAAGTTAAAAATTGAGTCTTAAGCTTCAGGATGCAGTTTGGACAATTCAGAGCTCAGGAGGAAGATTCTACCTTGTATGCCTATTTTTCAGTGCCAGAGATACTTACATTCTCTTAACTGCACACCCCCTACCAAAAGTTTGGAATTAGGAGCCTTGAATTCTGCATTCAGGATTATCACACACAGACACAGACACACACACCACATCTCAAGATGAAAGGTGATTAAAAAAAAAAGGCTTTGGTTTGGAGTGGTCCTAAAATTGAATTTCTCAAAAGACTGATGTGCTCTCCCAAAATTGCCTCAAACAGCTTTCGCACTCTAACATTATCCTGCTGTAGTGCCTAAGTGTTGTGGCTTTTGAAACAGCATCACCTTTGCTCAGGAGGATGTTTATTATCAAGATGTCAGAGCAGAATTTTGTTTATTGCAAAATTGCAACCAATTCCCCATAACGGCTCCTCATCTCCAGATGTATTATGCATACCAGCTGGAATACAAGATCAATTTGGATAGACCACAGGAGCTTCAGTTAGATGGGTGAAAAGTGGGAGGGGTCCCTTACACTGAAATTAGAGGATCTCTGACTCTTCATCCTGCTGCCTCACCCCCTCCCTACCATAACCTAAATACAAATCAACATTTCCCCAAACCATTGCCATAACACTGAACACTTCATGCCCTGTATATGCGAGCGTGAGGGCCTAGGGATACAGAGAAAGTTTTCACACATCTAGTAGACAGTTATCTCACCCTTCCAACCTCTGCCAGAATCTGTAATGCACACGCAGGTAGCAAACCCACCTGAACCTGCATCTCACATCACATCCACCTCCTCCCACAATGGAAACTGTTGTTGGGTTTGCACTGAGAAACCCATTTGAAAAACCCGGATTGTGTACAAAGGTCCATCTCATTCTCCAGATACCAAATTGGATACATGCTCCCACTAGATCCCCCTCTCCATATAAACGTTTCACTGTAAAGCCTATTCAATCCATTTCGGTGGACACTGCACCTTCAGGCAGGTCTCTCTAGCAGAGTAGACTCCACTCAGCCAGGAAGACAAGACACAACGCCTCTCCTCACCAAACGCAGCCATTCCTTCCCCCTCCCATTCAATTTTATACTGGGACAGATGTCCAGATGCGTTTTAAGCTACCCACACTGAGTGCCTGTCTGTGGAGTCCTTGCCCAGAGAGCCCGTTAGAACCGAGTCACACAATACACCCATTCAGGCTGGGGTTTGCAGCAAGGGACACGGAGTGGTCCTCAACTCCCCACAAACGCCGTGATGGCAGGCACCAGCGATGCCTTAGCGATAAGGCAACTCCAACACCTGGCCTGGCTTCCAACACTGCAGCATCTCTAGCGGATGCCCAAACAGGTAGCTGTCGATTCCGCCCCCCCCTCCTCACCCCCGCGCACCTCACGCCGCACATTGAGGAATGAAGAAGAAAATCTCTAGCACTGCAACCAACCACCGCTGTCCAGAAACCAAGAGCTTTGCCAGCCCAAAATAAGAGGAGGAGAACGGGCTGCGGTAGTTCCCAGGAGGTGAGAGAAGGCATGAGACGTGGGTGCTGAACTTGGGAGGGAGGGCACTCCCACTCCCCCCGTTCCCTAGGAAAGAAATCCGTCGGGAGGGGGATGCACAGGAATCGAGGAGATGGGTGCGAGACTTCTCCAAAAGCCTCTGCACGCAGACACACGTTTTGCATGGAACATACAGACCCCCGTGAAAGTGTCTTCTCTTCACACTACCTAGGAACAGCTGGCTGTCCGATACTGGCACAGCATCCCTCTGGGAGGGAGGCAAGAAGCAGAGACACCTCCGCAGGGCAAGGCACCAGCCCTGTCCCCGCCGGCTCATCCTCCCAGCCCTCGAATTTGGCAAATCTCTACGGTGGCTCCAACGGAGACAGATCACCAGGTCTGCATCGGTAGCATCCCCAGTGTCACCTCTCCTCCCCGCGCCCCAGCATGGTGTCGCTTGCCAATCCCCTGGACAGTCACGGGAGGGTTAGGGTGGGATAGACGACGCCGACCCTTTCCTGGACATACCTGGGATGAAGAACAGGGCAGTAGTGGCCGAGAAGACGATCCAGCAAGCAGGGTGATACATCTTGAGGAGCTGCAGTCGTCTGGTGCTGCTTGCCTCGCCGCTTTCCTCCGTGCTGAATTCTGAGTAGGTTTAAATCCAATGTTTGCAGAGGGAGGGAGAGCGAGTTAGTGAGCTAGAGAGAGAGAGAGAGGAGAGAGAGAGAGAGAGAGATGGGGACAGGCAGGCAGTCTGGGTCTCTCCCCCCCCCCTTCTCTTTTCCACCCTGCATATAACACATTAGCAGAAGAAGCCCCAGAACACCAGCCTGTACAAGGGGGTGGGGGGTGGGTGGGAGAGCAGACCTCCTACCAGGCATCCATTGGTCCCAGTCTCCTGAGTGACACTCTGGCTATTCTGCAGCTTTTGACACTATGGGGAGTTAAACGCTGCCAACTGCTCCCTCGATGGCCCTTGCTGTGCCCTCACCTCCCTCCAGCCTTCCCCCAAGCAGGGCTTCAGTGGGACTGACACAGGGGAGCGGGGAGGTGCATGGTGGCGTGGGGTGGGGTGCAGGCACAGCTTTGGCCAGGCTTGAGGTTTTCTGCCAGCAGTGCTGAAAGGAACAGCCTTCCAGCAAAAGAAACAGGCTGTATCCATGCCAGGGATGCTTGCCTGCCTATGGCCTTGAGCTGCCTGCTCCTCACCCACCCAGAAGGGCTTGGGGGTGCTCCTTCTAATTAGATGCCACAGCAGAAGGCAACCTGTTGATGCAGCTGACAGGCTGACAGGCATGCCAGGATACAGACTGTGTGCCAGTGTGCACCCACTATCCGCCCAGCTTCCCATGCTGCCACCAACAATGCAGTGAAGTCCATGGGCAGACGGCCGGGTTTTGTAAGCACCAGGGCTGGAAAGGGAGAGATTCCAGGGGTAGGCTGGGGGACAAAGGGAAAACCCAGCGGAGGAGGACGCACAGGTTGGATTGCTGGGAGAAACCTATGTGCATCCATCAGAAATGCAAAGGGCAGAACACGACAACTGCTGTGAATATGTATAGACTGCTTTTCAACACAAAAGCCATCTAATGGTGCTGCGGGGAAGCAACCTGCCTTGAGGGCAGGAGGCTGTTGGTTCGAATCCCTGCTGGTATGTTTCCCAGAATATGGGGAACTCCTATATCGGGCAGCAGCCATATAGGAAGGTGCTGAAAGGCATCATCTCATACTGTGTGGGAGAAAGGCAATGGTAAACCCCTCCTGTATTCTACGAAGAAAACCACAGGGTTCTGTGGTCACCAGGAGTCGACACTGACTCGATAGCACAAACTTTCAGGGGTGTAGCCAGCATTGGGCAACAGGGTTCAAAGAACCCGGGCCTCCGCCCCTCAGGGGCCGTGCCTTGCGGCCCCGACACACACACACACACACACCCGCATCTGATGTCTGGCACGGGGTGGGGGCATGGTTTAGCTCCTGAATGGAGCTGCACATCCCTGTTCAGTAGTTAAATGGCTAGCGCTCCATTCTAAGGTCAGCTAGAGCCACTACTGACCATGCTACGAACACAGAGCTGGCCTTGATTTAACTCCTGAACAGGGCCGCTTGGTCCCATTTGGGAGCTAGATCACGCCCCCTTGTCTAACATCAGATGCAGGGTGTGTAGCTTACCACCAGCGTCTGATGTCACATGTAGGGGGTGGGGCGAGGGGGGCCACGGTGGCGGCTGGATATGGGCTACTGCTGGCCTCCCTCCGCTAGTGCAACCTTTCCTTTTTCCTTTTTCCACACAAGTTTTCAAAGCTGTGGAAACAGTCAATAAATGAAGATGATCCCTTGTCCCCAAAGGGCTCACAGTCTAAAAAGAAACATAAGGCAGATCCCAACAAGAGTCATGGGAGAGATGCTGTGCTGGGGTTGGATAGGTACAGCCACTTTCTCTCTGCTAAATATAAGAGAATCACCACTTAGGAACATAGGAAACTGCCAGATACTGAGTCAGACCAGAGGTCCATCTAGCTCAGTATTATCTAAACAGACTGGCAGCGACTTCTCCAAGGTGGCAGGCAGAAGTCTCTCTCTCAGCCCTCTCTTGGAGATGCTGCCAGGGAGGGAACTTAGAGCCAAGATGCTCTTCTCAGAGCGGCTCCATTATCCCCTGAGGGGAATATCTTGCAGTGCTCACACATCAAGTCTCCCATTCATATGCAACCAGGGCAGACCCTGCTTAGCTATGGGGACAAGTCATGCTTGCTACCACAAGGCCAGTTCTCCTCTCCACTTAGGAGAATGCAATGCACTTTTTGATCAGTTAGCAGAGCTGTCTGCTAACTGATACTGATCAACTATTTCTGGCTTCTCTCAAGTTTTCTTAAAAGAAGAATGCCTTGCTGAAAGGCCTATTTAGTACTAGCTGGTCACTGGGCTATTACCCAGCTCTGTATTCCTGAGGGCCACCTGGACCAGCAGGTCTCTAGTATGTTGAACCAGCCCCACAGCTGAATATTGCTGGGTGGTAAGCTCTGGGGGAAATGACTGTTCCCTGCCATGCTGGGCTTCTCTGCAACCCAGATGGGAATGGTGACAGGGTTGCAGGGCAGATGTGCTGAGCACACTAATTAGAACTCAGACATGCACACCTCTCCATCTCCTTGTGTCCTAACAACCTTGCAAGGTGGACTAGGCTAAGAGAGAATGACTAGCCCACATCACCTAGGAATCACTGAGCAAGGATTTGAACTCGACTCTTCCTGGGTCCCATGCTTTAAGCCGCCTTCAGAGTGCTCCATGTGTGCCATCTTGCTGCAATCCATACAACCACCCTGTATGATAGGTGAATATGATTCCCATGTTGCCGATGGAGGCCAAGCCTGAGACAGAGAGGCTTGCCTTAGGACACCTGGGGCATTCATCAAAGAGGTGGGATTTCAACCAGAGATTTCCTAGTTTTTAGCCACTATTATAGAGGTTCTCAGACTTGAGTCCCCAGGTGATGTTTTATTACAGCTTCCATCACTCACAGCAACAATGGCTGAAGGCTGGGGAGGATGGAAGTTGGAATCCAACATTGTCTGGGGATCCAAGAACCCCTGCACTATACACTATACCAGCTCTGAATTATCCAGGAGAAAAGGTTGCAAAGTGCTTGGATTGGCTCTTAAATTATTCAGGACATGTTGTCGTGTGTGTGTGTGTGTAACTTGGTTTCCCTATACTCTGTTATAATTTATCTGGGGTTGAAGCACACATGCATATTCATTACTTGATGGTCATACCATCCTGTGATAATGTATTATATCATCACCACGAATATAATTTTTTAAACCTTTTTATATAACAGCCAAACAAAGTGCTTCACAGCAGCACTAGTTCACATATTCAGCTGCCTGTCATCAAAGAGTAGAGAAACTGAATGTGGACCAGGCCTTGATATGCAGACGTGAACCAGCCCCGATGACACATATTCAGGCATGTGTACCAATGCCACTGGGAAAGCAGTGTCCATAAGGTCTTACATGAAAATATTATCTCAGGCCTTAGACTAGTAATAACCTATTCACACATGTAAGTCAACAATGGGTGTTGCAATCCTCAAGTGGTGTTCAGGAATGTGTGAAGCATCCACAGCCTCCACTACTGGTGGGTTTTGTTTTTTGTAATTATCAAGAGATTAAAGAAGGATAGTTATTAAAAGCATGGAACCAGGGAGGAGTGCTGGTCAAGCATGCATTGCCCCCTTAGCTAAGCAGGGTCCACCCTGGTTTGCATTTGAATGGGAGACTACTTGTGAGCACTGTAAGATATCCCTTAGGGGATGGGGCTGCTCTGGGAAGAGCACCTGCATGCTTGCAGGCATAAGTTTCCAAGTTCCCTCCCTGGCATCTTCAAGATAGGAATGGGAGAGACTCCTGCTTGCAACCTTGGAGAAGCTGCTGCCAGTCTGTGAAGACAATACTGTGCAAGATGGACCAGGGGTCTGACTCTGTATATGACAGCTTCCCAAGTTCCTATGGAACACATTTATAGCAATATGAAAAGAGATAACATATCCAAGAACAGTATGTGGGCACTTTACTTCTGAATATGCATGCATAAGATTGCACTGTAAGAAACAGAAACTGGATCTCATAACTGGCTTTTGTTTCTTAGGGTGCAAAGGGGGAGATTACTATGCACATTATGATTAAAGTCCCAGCGATTTCATAAGAGTAGTGTCTCTGTCTTACAGTGCAATATTAAGCATGTTTAAAGGTAAAGTGTGCTGCCAAGTCAATTTCGACTCCTGGCTTCCACAGAGTCCTGTGGTTGTCTTTGGTAGAATACAGGAGGGGTCGACCATTGCCTCCTCCTGTGCATTATGAGATGATGCCTTTCAGCATCTTCCTATATCTCTGCTGCCCAATATAGTACCAGCAGGGATTCGAACCAGCAACCTTCTGCTTTTTAGTCAAGCATTTTCCCGCTGTGCCACTTAAGGTGACTACTCAGAAGTGAATCCTGATGATTTAGGTGGCGTTTAACCTCAAATGTATAAAAATTGTGTCCCAAATTATATAAAATGGCATTAACTAGTGGGAAGAACAGGGATTTCCTTACTTTGTTATAGCACCTATGCATAATGTGGAATTGAAATATCCTGTTACACATCTGAATGACCAGGCAATATACGTTAACAGAAAATCAATTAAGAAACTGCATTAAAAATAGAATTATTTCTTACTCTGCATAGATCTATGTCCAATGAAAATATTACATGAGGGTTTTCATTACAATTCAATGGCCGTATTTGCACGTATTACGGAACCGCAGGTCCAATTGACCAGTGGTTCTGCTCCCCCCTCCCCCACTCTCCCATCCGAATTCAGACATTCAGGAGGGCTCCCTTGCTGCCTGCACAGAGGAGGGGGAATCGGCTGCCTGGACTTCCTTTGGGACTGAAGGACAGCCCCGACAGCCAATAGCAGCTGGAGCAAGGGAAGAGCTTCCTCCCTTAACTCTGGTTGCAAAGCAACCAGACTGCAGTGCCAGAATTCGGATTTAACAGAACCAGGGGTCCAGGCGGCAGACCTTACTACAAACCTAAGGTACAGATCACTGTCCAGGGAGGAAAACCACAGGTCTATTTTCTTTCTTAACTGCAGTTGCCGGCATTCAGACATTTGGAAATGGAAAATGGAGGCCCCTTTACCTCCAGTTCTGTGTTACATGTGAATGCAGCCAGTGTTATACCATCACAGATATTTTTCCCTGCTCATTGCTCCCACTTGAGTTAAGCCAATTAGTCACAAGCATCATCAGAACTATGAAGGGTACCCAGACCAGGGCTTAGCATAGGTTGCAAGACCCAAGTTTTAACACACAGCTGGGATTAAATCTATTTTTGCATCAGAGCGGGGTGGAGCCTTGCTTTTCACCGACTGGACTAAAAACTCGCATTCCATAGCAACTGAATCAGATTTGCAGGCCCCTAGAGGGTAACACTTGCTTGAGCTATCTGGAGTGGTTTCCTCTGCAAATACTTATTTGCATGTGGCACGTTGTAGTCTGGACTGGGAAACATAGGAAGCTGCCTTCTACCGAGTCAGACCATTGGTTAATCTAGCTCAGTATTGTCTACACAGACTGGCAGCGGCTTCTCCAAGGTTGCAGGCAGGAGTCTTTCTCACCCCTATTTTGGAGATGCCAGGAAGGGAACTTGGAATCTTCTGCATGCAAACAGGCAGTGCTCTTCCCAGAGCAACCCCATCCCCTAAAGCAGGGTTTCTTAACCATGGGCCCCCAGATGTTGTTGGACTACAACTCCCATCATCCTCAGCCACAAAGGCCATGTCTGGGAATGATGGGAGTTGTAGTCCAACAACATCTGGGGATCCAAGGTTAAGAAACCCTGCCCTAACCCTGGTGGCGCAGTGGTAAAACTGCCGCCCTGTAACCAGAAGGTTACAAGTTCGATCCTGACCAGGGGCTCAAGGTTGACTCAGCCTTCCATCCTTCCGAGGTCGGTAAAATGAGTACCCAGAATGTTGGGGGCAATATGCTAAAATCATTGAAAACCGCTTAGAGAGCTCCGGCTATAGAGCGGTATATAAATGTAAGTGCTATTGCTATTGCTATTGCTGCTAAAGGAAATATCTTACAGTGCTCACACATGTAGTCTCCCATTCAAATGCAAACCAGGGCAGACCATGCTTAGCAAAGCGGACAACTCACATCTTATTACCATAAGAGCAGCTTCCCGCTGGTGGGAAATAAGTGACTGGCCCTCGCTCCCTCCCCCCAATTATAACCACATAATTCCACCATCCCTGCCAGGAATTTCTGCAACCTTTGGACTAAGTTAACGGAAAGGCAATTTAGTCCCTAGAGCTGGATGACCAGTTGGTCATCCCATCCAATTCTGAAGAAGAGAGAGACTCAAATGGAGACCAGGTGCTCCAATTTCAGCTTTTTCCTTTCTCTACCTTTCCTTGTGCTAGGTTGAAAGCATGAGGTTATGCCCTGGCAGGGATCTCTCTTCTCAGAAAATGAGAAGTCACCTGACAGACCTGTTCATCATCACAGAGGTACCTGGTGCTGCCCCATTCCCTTACAGGAAGGGTGGCCGGAAGATTCTTCAGCCAGTAAACTGTCCCTGGCCCGGTTGCCCAGGACAGGGAGACAACTAGCATCTTTTATTATTTTTAAAACAGCACATTTTACAAGAGAGTTTCAAAAACTATAATTGTATAAGCCAGTGGCTTCCAGTCATATGCAACTACAGAAAGACAAGGCATGTGCATACCCAATATGTGGATAATGGTTTGCTAGAATTCTAGCAAATTTCACCTAAATGAAACCTTCGACAGGAATCCAGACATTCCTGCTTAGGGCAACCCACCTAGGGATACATGCTACAGAAGGACCTCTAGTCTCAAAAAGGATACCACAGAGCTGGGAATAGTAGTGAAAAGGGCAGCTAGAGAAGAATATGCATCTAAGAAATGCCTTAAGGTGCATCTTTTGAATCAGACCTCTGGCAGTTGTTTTAATGTATCCCCCCCCCCCACTCGACTGCTCTGAGCTTTCTTTAAGTTTTGATGACTGTGAACTGGAGACCACTTGTTTGGATGGTGCAAAAATGCAACAAATGATCTAAAGTATCTCGTGAGATTTGCTGGGCGACTCTGGGCCAGTCACTTCTCTCTTGGCCTAACCTACTTCACAAGGTTGTTGTGAGGAGAAACTTAAGTATGTAGTACACCGCTCTGGGCTCCTTGGAGGAAGAGCGGGATATAAAATGTAAATAACAACACCAGAACAATGACAATGGTAATGTTAGGAACTAAGACACCTTTGCTACAAGGAAAGGAGAAAGCACAGAGCCTTCTGAAAAAGTTGAGGAATGATAATGAGGAAGACCCCAGGGACCACCATTGTGTGGCTTATCTGTGGACAGGAGCTTTATCAAGGGAGGTGTGTGTGTGTGGGGGGGGACTAGCCAAACTCAGGGTTCATCCTCACCTTGGTGGGTATCCCTCAGCCGTTGGGACATCTTTGCATATCAGAGGGCATAGCTTGAGCACATCAAGAAGATGCCAAGGGTCCGAGGTGCAAAGCTAGGCCTCAGCCTCTTGCCCCACGCCAGTTTCTTATGCCCCTCAGCCTGAGGTCCAGGGTTTCTCTCCCTATCTTCCTCCTACATTGCATTTGTCCAGAAAGTCCAAGCAGAATTCGCCTCACTGCCTCTTGGGCTTCAGTCACTCTCTGCCTGCCCTGACAGAGCCTCTATGCAAAAGCCAGACTTGCCCCAGGTGTGGCTTTTCCCATGCAGGCTTTGCAGTGATGAGAAAGGCTGCAGCTGGTGCAACCTTCCCTCCCAGGGGCCTCTTCAAGGCAGAGCAGCCCCCCTCAGGGTGAAGCTGAGGTTCCTTGCCTCAGGGTTCTTCAGCTCCCAAAGCACCCTTGCTGGCAAAGCTGCCACTTAGGGGGCAGCCCTGCCCCTATGTCCTTTAGAGCAGCTGAGGGAGAAATGAAACCTCCAATTCTCTCTCCCCACCACTGCTGTTACAAGGAGCTCCTTTGCAGGCTTCATTTCCTGGAGTCAAGCTGTTGTTATAAGCACAAGCGTCAGGCCAGGCAGGAAAAGTGATAACTTTGGTTGCCTGTCCATCACTCACAGAGGGATATACTCGTGAAATTGGGGCCTTAACCCAGAATTTGGCTTTTAAAAAGACAAATCTAACAACCTTTCCCACCCACCCCAGCAAGATATCTATGCCTTTAAGACCTAAAAAACATGGAACAGCTGGTGTTTCCCCCAGCTCAGAGGTGCCATGCTAGAGGAAGAAACGCATTACATGTGACATGGCTGCCAGTCATGAAGCTTTTCACAGCACAGGAGCCATGACAGAGAAAAGTGGCAACTCTAACCAACAGCCACGAAGGGTGTGCCCCTAGTGCCACCTTTCTTCAATATCCGACTGCAGCTCCCATCACCTTCAGCCACAAAGGGAAGGATTGCACGCCACAGTATCATACTTGGACTACAACTCCCATCTTCCTCAGCCACAATGGTCAGGATGGCATGCCACAATAGCATGCTTGTACTAGGAACATAGGAAGCTGCCATATACTGAGTCAGACCATTGTCTATCTAGCTCAGTATTGTCTTCACAGACTGGCAGCGGCTTATCCAAGGTTGCAGGCAGGAGTCTCTCTCAGCCCTATCTTGGAGAAGCCAGGGAGGGAACTTGAAACCTTCTGCTCTTCCCAGAGCAGCTTCATCCCCTGAGGGGAATATCTTGCAGTGCTCACACTTCTAGTCTCCCATTCATATGCAACCAAGGCAGACGCTGCTTAGTTAAGGGGACAAGTCATGCTTGCTACCACAAGACCAGCTCTCCTCTCCTTCAACTTCCATCATGCCCAGCCAGAACAGGGATGATAGCACACTATCGTATCATACTTGGACTACAACTCCCATTATCTCCAGCCACAATGGGGATGATAGCACACCACAGTATTATATGTGGACTACAACTCCCATCATGCACAACTACAGTGGCCAAAGGAATGATAAGAGTTGTAGTCCTACAGCAACCGGAGACCCGAGTTTGAGAACTCCTGCCCTGTATTATTTGGAGGAAATCAAAAACCATCTCCCAGCGGCCAGCACCCACACCTGCCGTGTCTGAGATCAGCAGGCGGTGATCAAGCGGCCAGCCCCGTTTCTCCCCAGGAGAAGGAGATGGGGCAGCTGCGGACTCCACAGCAGCCTGTAGACAGGCAGGCGGGTCCCTGCAGATCTCTTGCAAAGGGCTCCCACATCCTAGGGATGCGGCCCTATCCAGCACCCTTTTCCCAAAAGCAACCAGCCAATTGCTGCCAGGAAGACCACAAGTGGCGCATGATGGAAATAGCCATCTCCCCTGCATTTCACAGGAATCTGATATCCAAAAATATATACTGCCCCTAAATATGGAGGTTTCACTTCGCTATTTCCGAGGTTTCACTTAGCTCTTATGGCTGATACAGGTTGATAGACCCACCCCTCCATGCTGACAGAGGGATTGGGTGGGATGGGGTGGGGTGGGGTGGGGGTGGGAAGAAATATACCTTTTGGGAGGAGAGATGGGTTATTAGGTTTGGGAAGTGCTAAGTAAAATGGCGGGGGGAGCTTAAGTAAAAAGCTTTGGGAGGAATCTCCCCCCCTGCATTAATTCCCTGCCTTTCCCCCTCAGCTTTCTGTCTCCTTAAGGTTCCTGTATCTCAGTCCACCACTGGCTATGTTTTCCGTCCCTTATCCACCCTGCCTTTGGGGTCCTGCTCCCTTAAACTCACGCCTCAACCCCCCAACCCCCACATTATAATATATTTCACACACACACACACACACACACACACACACACACACACACAACATTATAATATTTGACTGGTAGGGGGAACATCATACAGATACCCTATATGCAAAAGTGAGATGTTCATCATAGATATATACAGAGATGTACATCATGGAAGGTTGTTTTCCTCTCACCCCTCTTACAGCACTGAGTTTAGGATTACCAGATTAAGTTGATTGGCAATAGATCAGGAAAGATGAAAGAAAACCCTTTAAAAAAAACACCCTTAAAGAAAACCCTTGCATAACACAGAATGGCAATATAGTGACCACTTAACACATGTATGCAAATTAACTCATGGAACTCACTGCCTCATGATATAGTGATGGGTGATGGCTTGAATGCATTAAAAAGAGAGAGAGAGAGAAATTCATGGATGAGATTTCCAACTATCATGATACTATCATATTTAACTGTCATGATAGTTAAACAGAGGCTCTGTTTCAAGAGAGTATACCTATTTTTTTGGGGGGGGATACTGCTGGGGAAAAAGCATGAAGCAAGGCTGTTGCCTTCATGCCCTGCTGCAAACCTCTCAAAAGCATATGGTTAGGCACTCTTGGGATATTTTCCTTCAGCATCTTGGGGTTTTTGTTTCTAAGTATTTAGGATTTCTTTGCCCATTGAGATGAAGTTATTCATGTAGGTAACCTCTCAATGCTAAAGTGATGGCCACAAAAGAACCCTTTCATGTGTTTTTAGAAAGCACAATGAGGCTTCCTGTGGGGATACATAATAATATGTATTTCACTGATGGAGCTTCTCAGGACAATGATGGCAGGGGATATTTGTTTTTGTATAGAAGGAAAAGCATCTAAAATGCATATTTAAATTGATAGGCAGAGCCAGCTCCAAGTGGAGGCATTACGGTCTGCTGAGTGCATTTTACCATGAGAGTTTTTTCCCTTCTTTTTCCTCTCCCCCTGTGTGTGTGTGTGTGTGTGTGTGTGTGTGTGTGTGTGTGTGTGTTTAAATGCTGCCTTGGTGCATATTTACCAGAGAATTTAGTCTCTTAGGGAAATAATATACAGCCTTCAGTGAAAGAAATACATTTTTCTGCCAGATTTTCTTCTGAAGGCACAGAAATGCATCCACAAAGCTACAAAGAAGCAGAGATGGTGAAACCACCAAGCTCCCCTTCAAAGACGGTTTGAGGGACCTACATTTTCCATCCAGAACTATATATTTTGTACCAGACTTCTGCCAGTTCCATCTGTGAATTTACTGGCATCCAGAAAGTTCCTTTGGGTTCCAGCAGTTTTGATAGTTTGCTCAAAACTGTAGGCTCGAGAAAACTCTAAAACAGTGCTGCACAACTTTGGCCTGTCAGCTGTTGTCAGACTACAATAACCATCATCTCCTGCCACAGTGGTCAACAAGGATGATGGGAGCTGCAGTCCAACAACCGCTGGAGGGTGGAAGTTTATTTATTCATTTTGCATTTCTCTACTGCACTTCCTCCATGGAGCCAAGAGAAGGATGCCTGGTTATGTTTCTTTTCACAGCAACGCTGTGAGGTAGGTTAGTCGGAGAGAGACATGACTGGCCCAGGGCCACCATGGTGGGGATTTGAACTTGGGTCTCCTCAGCCTTGTCCAGCACTCAACTCTAACCACTACACCACACTGGCTCTCATGAAATGATGCTGCTTAGCAAAGGGGACAATTCATGCTTGTTACCACAAGACCAGCTCTCCTCCCATGGAGATTTCTGTAGAGAGAACAGTTGGCAGAAGGAAGATAGGAAAGAGGATCCTTTAACGTACAGCTACTGTGCTTTGTGTCATCTTTCAGTCTTTGCCCAGCTGAGCTGGTGAATCATATCATTATTGTCATCTGCAGCATGCCTTATCCCTGGTGCAGGGACAGACACCCTTTGCATTTGGAGAAGGACTGTGTACAATGGGCAGTGTTCAGTGCCCCCTAAGTAGCCACTCACCCAGCTGGGCTCCTTCATACCTTGGATACATTTGCTATCTCTCTCTCTGATCCCACTTTCCTTTCCATCTGTGCTGTTCCCTCTATGTGCCTGAATGAAAGGCTACCCTTTTCTCCTTGACATCTTGTTAGAATGTGAATACAACATCTATTGATTTGCATTTCATACAAACCAAAGAAAAACATATTAAAAAAATGTTCTCTGAACTCATGGCTACCAAAAGAATAAATAGAACACAGTGGTAAATTGGCACATCAGTGGCCCAGCTGTCAGTCAGACCCTCCCCCCCCCCCGCCCTGAGATTCAGTTACACCAGATGTTGCAGCCTATAACCACTGGCTAAGAGGCCAGCTTTGTTGGGGAGATGGGTTTTTGCATGAGGACCTTTTGTGTAACAAAGCTTGAAATGTTAGCTGAAGAGAAGAAGAAAAGGCTAATAAGACTGGAAGATTCAAAATGATCCAAAATGATCAGAGTTTAGAGCATTTTCCCTACAAAAAAGACTAAATAATTTCTGGTTGTTCTTAGACTAGGGGGAAATATGACTAAGATAACACAATAGAGACATACAATTATGAATGATATGGAAAATCACAGACTCACTGAGAATTCCTTTAAGGCTATCTAATCCACCCCCACCCACCCTCACTGGAAATCCTCCCAGAGGGCCTTCATCAATCTCAATCTTTGATTCATTTTAATAAGAGCTTTAAAACTCTCCTTTGTTAAAGAAGCTTTTTTAAAGTGCCTGTAAATGGGTCTCTGGTTTTAATCATTTTTAGTCCTGATTGCTGTTTTATCTTATTTTTCTCTTTATCTATTAGCTATTTTATCTTCCTGCCTTTTCATGTGTCTTCTCTCTCTCTTCATGTGCCTTCTCTGATTGGGAGGTTGAAGGCCAGCAAAAGCCATAGATCACAGTCCCTAGAATCATAGATAATATCTTCAGTGTCCATTTCTAGTCATTCTTTGAGGTCATCCATCCATCCCTTCTTTCTCCTTCCTCTTGATCTTCTTCCTGCAAGCTTTCCTTCTAGCATTAGTGGTGGTATCTGATAATTTTTAGTGGTGGTAATTGATAATTTACTCCTCTGAGGATATGCCCACAATACTCCAGTTTGCATCTCTTGATTGTATTATTTGTTTATGTGTTTTTGCTTTCTGGAGTACTTCTTCATTTGTTGTTCTGATGGTCCATTTAATCTTGAGTATTCTTCTGAGACACCATGTCTCCGAGGCTTCCTGTTTTTTATGTGCTTCTTTGTTGATAATCCAGGTTTCACATCCATATAGGAGAAGAGACTAGAAGTGTCTTAGTGTGTTTTATTATGTTCTTTTGTGTTTTTATTGTGTTTTATTGTTGATCCTTTGTTTTATGGTTTTATTATAAGCCGCTCTGAGCAGCAGTGAAGGGCAAAAAATAAATATTTATTTTATATAAATATAAATATTTTAAATACATAAAGAGGATGTCCAGCCTTTGCTTGAAGACCTCCAGCAAAGGAGAGACCACCACTCCCATATAGGTAAGTGAATCCCTTGTCAAACCATTCTTACTATTTAATTTTTTTTAACCTAATGTTCAACTGAAATCTACTCTCCTGTCAGTTAAGCCAATTAAATTAAGTCCTTCCCTCTGGGACAAAAGATAATATGTCTTTGCTTCTTCTGCATTACAGCTCCCCAACTATTTGAAGAGTGCTATCAAGTTGCAATTGTCTCTTCTCCAGTCTGAACACATCCAGTTCCAGTTTAGACTTTCCTCCTAGGGTTTGTTTCCCAGACTCTTGACCATTTATGTCACCTTTCTCTGAGCCCATTTCAATTTGTCTACAGCCTTTATATGCATCATTCTTAAACTGTGGTGCCCAAAACTAGACACAATCCTCCACATGAGATCTCCAAAGGAGAAAGTGGACAGAGAGAAGATCTTCTCCCTCACTCAACACTAGAACTCAGGTTTAATTATTATATTATTATTTTACACAGACAGGTGTTATTGACTGGTTTGTTTTATACAGACATCGAATCCTTCCCAAGGACCTGGGATGCCAGAATTTTATTGTCAGTGTTGTTGCTGTTGTTATAGATATCGTCGCAGAATATAGGCTGTTCCCAGTAAAGCTGCTTTTTGTAATTGGCTGATGGTGATTTCTGTGGCCCCTATGGTGTTGAGGTGCTCTTCAAGGTCTTTTGGAACTGCACCCAGGGCGCCAATTACCACTGGGATTATTTTGGTCTTTTTCTGCAACAGCCTTTCAATTTCAATTTGTAGATCTTTGTATTTGGTGATTTTTTCTATTTCTTTTTCTTCTATTCTGCTATCCCCTGGTATTGCTATGTCGATTATTTTCACTTGTTTTTCTTTCTTCTCGGCTACAGTTATATCTGGTATATTGTGTGGTAGATGTTTGTCTGTTTGTAGTTGGAAGTCCCATAATATTTTTACATCTTCATTTTCTATTATTATTGTTGTTGTTGTTGTTATTGTTATTAAAAAAGACACCATGCATAATTAATATATGGATATGGATGTCATATGTTAGCAGTTAGAACCCTGCTAACTGGGCAAAGAGGCACCTTTTACCATGGTGATTCTCTTTATTTAGCAGGGGAAGAGTAACTTGCCCTATCCACCCCCAGCACAGTACTTCCAGTGACTGTTGCTGGTGTGTGTCTTATGTTTCTTTTTAGAGCCCTTTGGGGACAGGGAGCCATCTTATTTGTTTGTTATTTCTCTTTGTAAACCGCCCTGACCCATTTTTGGAAGGGTGGTATAGAAATTGAATTAATAATAATAATAATAATAATAATAATAAGAAGAAGAAGAAGAAGAAGAAGAAGAAGAAGAAGAAGAAGAAGAAGTTGTTAAAGGGAAGATGCACAGGCCAGGAATTTTCAACAGGTGCCTTTTGCATGCAGAGGGAAGAAAATCTGCACCTACTGAAACACCCTCTTCTGGGCATTTATTAAAGAGAGAGGAGACCTGTACTCCCTCCCCCATATGGCAGTCTTACACATGGAATTTTCTGCCATAAGATGGCAGTGACCACTAGACGACTTAAAAGGGGAACTATAAACCTGCATGGAGAACATAGGTCTTCCAACAACAGTTAGCCATGACAGCCAAATGGAAACCCTCCTCCTACCCCGTGTTCAGAAGCAGGGAGTCTTTGAATACAAGTTGCTGGAGGAAAACGGGGGAATGAAACAGGTTGCTCTGTTCTGCATTTTGGCAGGGCATTGTATGTTGTGAAGCAATCTATTTGCAATGCATGGACTTGATTCTGACCTGTGTGAAGTTTATGCTGTGAGGGAAATAAGAAGTCATGCCCTTTGGCATTGCCTGGTTTTTAGTCTGGAACAGGAGACGTGATGAACTACAGGGTTTGGATATTGGGGCTTCAACTCTGGAGGTTTCCATTCAGAACAGAAAGCTTTGAGGCTTAGTAATGAAAGCATGGTGGAGATTTCTGGATGCCACCAGTATCTATAAGTGCCTATAACTGCAGGAGATTAGTTGAAGACCAGTAGGTGGGGGTGGCCATAAGGCCTGTTTTTGGCCTGGCTGTGCCATAATCCATCCATAGACAAAGAAGAAGAAACAGGGGTATGTGGTTGCCTTCATTCCCTGATGGTGGACTGTCTTTTTACTTGGAGAATGCCATGTAAGTAAAGATGTCCAATCTTTATAAGTATGCATGTATAATTCAAGATGCTCAGTAAGAATGAATATATTGTGCAGCAGCTTCATGATATGATATCTCTATAGTGCTGTGGTGGAGGAAGAAGCTATACAAGGGTTGCTCCAAAAGCCACTGAGGAAGATCAGGAGGATCGAAACACGTATGGCTGGCATAAAGGAACTACTTTGATTGCTTACTCTCCAGAGGAATTCCAATAAGAAGAGCATAGACTTTTGGCTAGCTCCAATATAAACAACTGCAGTGCACTTGTTTACGTACATGTTGTAGGAATTGCAGTATTATTATTTTATGGAATTTTATTTGATTCATGTTTTTCCATTGTGATTTTACACATTTGCAACTTACATAGTGAAAATAAAATTGTGGTTTCTATGTTTACAACAGATTAGGATCCATAGAATATTATATGTGGGGGGTGGGTTGTTTTTCTCATTTCTGTTGGTTCTTTTACCCACTACAAAATCCTTGTTGTTTGTTCTGTCTAGATACATAACAGGGATTCTCAATGTTGTGTCCCCAGATATTATTGGACTTCAACTCCATAATCCCCAACCAAAGGCCATTGGGGCTGGGGATTATGGGAGTTGAAGTCCAATAACATCTGGAGAACCACTCAACGTTGAGAATCCCCAGAATGGGGTGGGGGGCACAACTTTGGCCCTGCAGCTGTTGCAGGACTACAGCTCCTAACATCTGCAGACCCAGTGGTCAACAGTAAAAGATGAAGGCAGTTGTTGCTGGAAGGCCGAAGTTGTGCACCCCTAACCTAGAAGCACCTGTCTTGCCAGTATAGGGGATTGTGCTGGATCAGAGGAACTCTTGGTCCAATACATACTGAGGTGGGTCTCACGATCCGTGAGACCCACTTTTGCCAAAACTGCGGGGAGAGCAGGCTAAGCCCGCTCTCCCCACAGACGATCGGGCAGGGAGCCCTGGGCGGCCAGATCGGCCACCCACACGATTGCCGGCTCCGTGATGGAGCCGGCAGGGGCTTGGGGGAGCGGGGGCTGATCGGCCCATGCAAGCTTCAGCATGCTGGTGAGACCCCCAGAGCCGGGAGGCGGCTTTTCGCCTCCCCTCCGGGGGTCTCCTCGTGAGTAGGCTCTGTGCAGAGCCGTGCCGAGGCTACTTACAATCCGATATCCCGGGTTTGCGGAGCACTTGCTCCACAAACGCGGGCTAAGGGGCGGGCTACTTGAGCGGGTTAGCCGCTCAAGAACCACCGGGCTTGCAGCCAAGCCCGGTGGTTCTCACGATTGAAGAAAATCGGGCTAGCGAAGGCTAGCTCGTTATTCTTCAATCATGTGAATAGCCTCAATGACTTCTCTTATGTTCAGGTATAAGAATAATGGGCACCTCTCTGGAGTCCTGTTCATTTTACTGAAGCTATTTTGGCTTCCTCAGTTTAATAAATGTTTTGCTTCAGATGAAATCCACTAGTAAGCTTGAGATGCACAGAACGACCTTGCAATATTTCACTACTTCTATTACAACATCCTTGGGCTTCCTTTGAGATTCTTCAGCTGCTGGAGGAGCGACTCCTGAATTAACTTCAGATTGCAATTTGAGGCAAAACATTGATGGCAGCTCTAACCAGTTGGCTCAGAGGGGATGGACCTGTAGCTCGGTGGAAGAGCAGCTGCTTTGCATGCAGAAGATCCCAAAGTTTAATCCCTGGCAGCATCGTCAGGTAGGGCTGGGAAAGAACCCTGGAAGTGGGTGAGCGTGGATTAGTCCAATATTTACGGAAGGGCTGAAGCTGTGCAGACAATACTTAAATTACTTGACTTGGCATAAGGTGACTTTTATGTACCCTCAGCAGGCCTGCATCTTTTCACTAGGATCATATTGAAGCACTAATAAAGCTGCCTTTGTGAAATCCGGAGCACAGTCTCATCTCCACAAGGGATCCATCCACTCCTGCAGAAGACTGCAGCTATGGGGTTCCATCTTGAAAAGCAGGGAAATGGTCCTCACTGCAGCATTTGTTATATGGGATAGTAGCTGGCGGGAACCCAGAAAGAAGGTAGTAGCCACTGGCAGCATCAGGTTCACTGCAAGGCAGAAGCCAAAGAGAGCATAAACATGGAAGGAAGGGAAGGAAGGAGAAAACATAACCCAAACTCTCGAGCGCATGGGAAACAAAGAGCTCGGCAGAGCAATATGGCTCCAACAAACTGAGAACAATCAGGCTGAGCCGTATGAATGGATTAAGCAGTATTTAGCGGCTGAGGAGGATAAAGAAGAAGTGGGCTGAGTGTGGGAGAAGATACACCACAATATATTGTTCATGTCTCAGAGTGCCAAGCTACTGAAAGCCTTTAAAAGCATTATATCCTGGTTATAGTCTTAATTTTCTTCCTTCCCAAGTTGCTCATATTAATTTGCATACATCTCCCCTCCCTTATGGCTTTTTCAAACCCCACCACTGCTGCTTCAGATGTGCTAAAAACATACCACCACCATTACTCACTTGCAACTCTTCCAATAGAAAAAATCCCTTCTTCATTATCCTTGGCTGCCGCAGAGGGAGAGGCAAGACCATAAAAGAGGGGCGTCATTAGGGAGGGGCGCATGGGGCATGGGCCCCCACTGAATTGCTCAGAGCCCAAATCTCATCAGCCGCCTCCCTCCATGTGATCTCTCCAGAGAGGAAGTGCAACAGTGGAGCTACCTGCACAGAGCAGGGGAGAAAGATCCTATTCCTTGCTTAGTGCTCTGCTGCTTCCACCTTGGGTGCTATATTCCAATATTACCAACTTGGGGGGGGGGAACATACTATATTCCTGGGGGATATGGTTGGCTCTATCCAACCCCAGCACAGCATCCCTGCAGTGGCTGTTACTGGTACCTGCCTTATGTTTCTTTTTAGATTGTGAGCCCTTTAGGGACAGGAGACCATCTTATGTATGTATTATTTATTTTTCTATGTGAACCACTGTGAGAACTTTGGTTCTTGTTCCAACAAAGGGCTATTATCAGTTCTTTTCTTTACATTTATATCCTACTCTTCTTCCAAGGAGCCCAGAGTAGTCTACCTGGTTATGTTTATCTGCACAACAACCCTATGCGGTAGGTTAGGCTGAGAGAGAAGTGACTGCCCCAGAGTCACCCAGTGAGTTATATGGCTAAATGGAGATTTGAACTCAGGTCTCCATGGTCCTAGTCCAAAACTCTAACCACTATGAGGGGTCAGAAGTCATCCTAGATTAGAACATAAAATACATCAGAACAGCCCTGCTGGATCAGGCCCAAGGCCCATCTAATCCAGCATCTTGTTTCACACAGTGGCCCCACCAGATGCCTCTGGAAGCCCACAGGCTTCTGAGGCTGGAGGTAGCCTATAGCCCTCTGACTAGCAGCCGTTGAGAAGACCTCTCCTCCCTCACATTATCCAAACCCCTCTTAAAGCCATCCAGGTTGTTGGTTGTCATCATATCTTGTGGCAGAGAATTCCACAAGTTGATTATGCATTGTATGGAAAAGTACTTCCGTTTGTTGGTCCTAAATTTCCTGGCAATCAGTTTCATGGGATGACCCCTGGTTCTGGAGAATTGATAGTGTGAAGGCATTCTCTCTTGGTTTACCAGTGGAGAATACAGCTGTCCCATTTGAGGGTCTTTTGGTGGGTATATTGTAAGTATCAAGTGTTTTCTAGAAAAAATATTTTTAAAAATTATAAAACATTTTAAGAGTATTTCTTGTGGTTACTTTTTCCAGCCAGATATATAGAATCTCAGGAAGTACCACATTTGGTCCGTGTGCTGTTTGTTGAACCTCAACGACAGCATTCAGGCTCCACCACAGATATGAAGGTTAGTTAATTGGTTTATTAACAGGGTTCTACCCTATTCTCTATGGTCACCTTAAGTGGCGCAGTAGAGAAATGCTTGACTAACAAGGAGAAGGTTGCTGGTTTGAATCCCTGCTGGTACTATATTAATTAGCAGACCCCTGCTAACTTGGCAAAGAGGCACCTTTTACTGTGGTGATTCTTTATTTAGCAGGGGGAGAGTAACTGGCCCTATCCACCTCCAGCACAGTACCTCCAGTGACTGTTGCTGGGGTCTGTCTTGTGTTTCTTTTTAGATTGTGAGCCCTTTGGGGACAGGGAGCCATCTTATTTATGTGTTATTTCTCTGTGTAAACTGCCCTGAGCAATTTTTGGAAGGGCAGTATAGAAATCAAATAAATTATTTATTTATTTATTTATTTAGTTAGTTAGTTAGTTAGTTAGTTAGTATGTATATCTGTACACCACCCCAAACTTCCATCTCTGGGCAGTTTACAACAACATAAAACAAATTAAAACAGAAATGAAAACCTTAAACCGCAAGTCTATTTAAAAAGCTTGGGTGGGGAAAAAATATTTAGAGATTTTTTAAAAGTTGTCAGAGATAAGGAAGCTCTTATTATTTCAGCAGGGAGCACATTCCAGAATTTCAGAATATATATTGCATAATATATTATTGTATTACATAATATATTTTCCTAAGATGGAAGAAGCCACTGCAGAAGGCTTGTGAGATTTCAGTGGGATCCCCGAAGTGGAGAAGTGGAGCTCTGGTGGCAAAGAAGTAAATGACTGGAAGGTAGCTCTGATCCCTTTTCATGTGCATTGTTGGGAAAGGCTGAGAACAGTAGTGCTTATTACACTGGTGTCTCTTGGTAGCTATAAAGGTATAATTAAAATTTCAGAAAAATAAAGGATGTGCTGGATTTGATTATAATTTTTTGTTTTGTGGGGGAGCTACCTTTAATTAGATATTTTAGTTTGCACAGGCTACCTGGACCCCAAGTTAAGAAATCCTAGCATGGACATAGTGTAGCTCTATACATCACACTCAACCTGAAGTTTTGCAGAGGGGTCAGAGCCCTGGGAAAGGACCCTACTTCAGGTGTTGGGCAGGACATTCCAAGATGGGTTGTACCGTATAGATCTGCCCATCTCGGCATATTCTACCCTACTTGCAGTACAGAACCCAACATCTGTAACCAAGATCTTAAATGAGAGACAGATGTTGGGCTTCGTACCACAGGTAGGATAGAAAATGCCAAGATGGGCGGGTTCGTAAGACAGGCCCAATCTTGGCACCTCCTGCATGGCATCAGAAGTCGGGCCTGTGCACATTCCCAGGGCTCTGACTGCTCCACCAAACTTCAGATTCAGCATGACACGTCCAGCTGTGAAAAGGTCATGCCCCTTCTAGTTCAATGCAGCCTAGCAGCCATGGGCCTAGGGCAGGTCTGCACAACTCTAGCCCTCTAACTCTTGTTGGACTACAGTCCCCATCTTTCCCCAACCACAGTGGCCAACAGTGAGGGATGATGGGAGCTGTAGTCCAACCACAACCGGAGGACCAAGGTTGTGCAGCCTTTGTCTAGGGCAGCGGTTCCCAACCAGCGTCTCTCCAGATGTTGCTGAACTACAGCTCCCAGCATCCCCAGCCACAATACCTTGTAGCTGGGGAGTGATGGGAGTTGTAGTTCATCAATGTCTGGAGGAACCCTGGTTGGGAACCACTGGTCTAGGGTCTTGACATGCCTCCCAAGAGCTGTGCCGAGATGGAAGTGATGCTGGCCTGACTGCTAGGGTCCATTTCTGTGCGTTGGGTGAGGTATGAAGGTAGCAGGAACTGCAGAGAGAGCACTATGTGTGTGGCAGAGGGGTGTGTGTGTGTGTGTGTGTGTGTGTGTGTGTGTGTGTGTGTGTAAGTCACACTGGTTGCAGTTTTGTTCCTCATCAGCTGACAACAGGATCCTCCCCCTTGAGCAGATGATGAAGTGTCTGATACCCTCATGCAAATCTTTGATCACAGTAATTATCTTCCACTGAAGTGTACAAAACACTTTATCTGAGCGCTGAAATCAACCTCCCTCTGCACGCACCCCCTCCCCTGCTGCCCCTCAGTATCTCCTGCGGCTCTGCTCTCCCCTAT
This sequence comes from Hemicordylus capensis, assembly GCF_027244095.1. Lineage (NCBI taxonomy): Eukaryota > Metazoa > Chordata > Lepidosauria > Squamata > Cordylidae > Hemicordylus > Hemicordylus capensis. The sequence goes on from NC_069664.1 coordinate 25,448,612, forward strand.
CTGATCCAATGTAAACACTCTATCACTGTCACCCCTGGCAGAATTTCCATTTCCCTTTGACGCAGCAGTGATGGGATGTGGAAAGCGACTCTCTTTGTGGTGGCTTTGATCAAAATGACTGGATGTCGTGTGGGGGGAAAACAAACCACAGTTCCTGATCCATAGGTAGGAGGTTCAAGGATACTCCAGGCATCATTCAGCAACCACGGAGTTCCTTCCAAACAATCAAAATAAAATAAGAGGGAGGGGGAAAGAAAGACCAAAAAAAATAAAAATAAAGGGGGGGGTTTCTTTCAGCCCTCCCTGTCTCCCCCTCCCTCCGGTTCATTGGCTTTGTGGGAGCTCTTCAGCTCTGTGTCTCGGCTAAGAACAGAGGAGGCTAGATTAAAGAACACACACACATGCCATGAAAACGCTGCCGGGAAAGCAGAAGGTAGTCAGATGAGAGGAAGTTGTCAGTTCAAGAGTCATATTGCAGAATAGCAGGCAAGAGGAAGTGAGGCTTTGAATGCATGAAGTTGCAGAGGCAGACCCCCTGTGGTTCACCTCGCTCAGTACTGTCTAGAGCAGGGCTGTACCACTTTGACTCACCTGCAGATGTGGGACTATAATCCCCATAATCCCTGACTACTGTCCATTGGGTCTGAGGATGTTGTAGTCCAAAAAACAGCTGGAGGGCACTACATAGCTCTCCAGGGTTTTGACAGGGGTCTTTCCCAGCCCCAATTGGAACTGCTAGCAGGAATCGGACCTTCTACATGCAAAGCATCTGTTCCTCCCAATGGGCTACAGACATTCCCTCTATTTGGGATAAAACTGCTTGTGCTAGGTCCCGATCCAGGGTTTATAGAAGCTGCACAGAGAAGTACAAATTCAACAGGAGAATATTTTCTCTCTCATACTGTTGGAAGTGAAGGACGCTGCTCTTCCTCATGCCTCAATGACAGAGGGGGGCAGATTAGTGATTCAGAGGGGTAGAGGGGTCAAGACATTGGTCACCCCTTCTCTCTACTGCTCTGACACTATGCCTTTGATATGTAGAGTGCTACTCTCAGGGACTTCCTTCCTTCCTGCCTCCCTTCCTCTCTTCTCTTCTCTTCTCTTCTCTTCTCCCTAGCACACATGCTCGCCTCTCTCTCTGCACCATGTGTGCAGAGATGCAGACAGCATCTCTCTGCATCCAGCTAGCTAGCTAGATTAGAGATTCTATCTCTCCACTTTCCTATCTAGAATGGAGTTCTCCAATAAAGACTCCTCATGTTGATTTGAAATGATGAACTGGCACCAAGTTTCTTTTGCTCTCAGCAAACACGCATGCCTGGGCAGACCCTGCTGCGTTTTGCCTCTGTGCACTCTGCTGTAATAGAAGGGTATCTCTTACCAGAGAGAATTCCCAACACATACTGCATTGCCACCAGGGGTGTAGCTATAATTGAGCAGATGAGTTCAAAGAACCCGGGGGCCCCAGCTCCTGAGGGCCCCCCCGTTCCACCCCTCCCTATTTTCTTAATTATCTCCCTCACTCGAAGGGGCAGCCGGGGAGAGTGGGTGGACACGGGCTCCCTTCTTCCTTAGCTCTGCCCCTGATCACCGCATCAAGAAAAGGAGCACCCATAGATTCTCCCCCTCTCGTGCAACTTTTATGGCAGCCATGCCCGGAAAAGGGAAAAATATGACAGCCCCTTTATGCTATGAAAAATCCAACCCTAGTTCAAGTACCTTTATTTCAATGGTGGTGCACTTATTTCAATATAGTTCTATCCCACTTCTCTATACCAAGCACTCAAAGCAGAGAACAATCTCATTTATACCCTCAGCTGTAAATGCTAAACATTTAAAATCGTTAAGATGAACAGTCTACTAAAACATCGTAACAAAAGCAAATAGCAGCTTCAAAACCAGAGCTGGTCTGTGGGAGAAGTGCTGGTCTTGTGGTAGCAAGCATGACTGGTGCCCTTAGCTAAGCAGGGTCTGCCCTGGTTGCATATGAATGGGAGACTTGATGTATGAGCACTGTAAGATATTCCTCTCAGGGGACAGAGCCGCTCTGGGAAGAGCAGAAGGTTTCAAGTTCCCTCCCTGGCAGCATCTCCAAGATTGGGCTGAGAGAGATTCCTGCCTGCAACCTTGGAGAAGCTGCTGCCAGTCTGTGAAGACAATCCTGAGCTGGATAGACCAATGGTCTGACTCAGTATATGGCAGCTTCCTATGTTCCGATGTTATGTAGCTAGATCAGCTCTGGGGTTAACCTAGAGCATTTCAGCCTTGGTTCCTCAAATGTTTTTGGACTATAGCTCCCATCTAGAGAGGATGGGAGTTCTAGTCCAATAACATCTGATGAGCCAAGGTTGAGGACCCCTGGGTTAAGTGACCAACCTAGTCAGAAAAAGCCAATTCAGCCATAAAAGTAGTTGATTTCTCAGTTTTAGGGCTATATACCACCCTCCGTCACATGGAATTGACAATATTGGCCTACACTACAGAACTGTTGTAGGAATTACTGAAGCGAAGCTCCTGGAATGCTCATAAAAGATAGTCTAGCCTTAAGAGGAGCTCTTAGTATACATCTGCAAAGGAGGGCTCAGCTCCCTTTTTGGGTTTTTTAAACATAATTCTATTAAGAGAGGGGAAACAGAACCTGCTAGAATTCTCTCTCCGCTACAAGCATTACAAATAAGGCTGTGCTGAAATGCCTCTTCTTCCTCCCAGTGTCCCCACCTTGCTTGAAGGAAGCAAAGTTAGGGAGTTGTTTCAATTATTTGGAAAGCAGACATTAGTACAAGGAATCAAGCTTCCAGCTGTTGATGGATACCGCCACCCCCACCCCCCGCCGCATAAGAAACCAGAGTGAGGGAAATAAGCACTGCCCTCACTCCAATTGTTTCATGACAACACCATGTGATGGTGTCATAATGAAGCCTATTTAGAATGAAAGTGATGCCTCCTGGCATAATGAAGCCAATTCAGAATAAGGGTGATACGTCCTAGTGTTGTGATGAGGCCAATTCAAAGTGAAGGTGATTCCTCCTGCCATTGTGGAAGTCAGGAAAGGAGCAGGCATGATTATTCTATCCCCTCAGTGTGTTGAAAGTACCCCCAGATTTTAGCCATCTCAACAGGGATAATTTAATATTTACAGTAGCTTCATGCCATGAACAACTTCAATTTTTGTTTCCTGCACATCAATGTGCTTTTAAAGACATAGACGAAGCCTTGGCCATTTTTTATCTGATCATTTGACAAACTTACCCTGGAAACCCCACAAGGTTAAATGAAGGCTGCCAATTTATGTTACGGGCCTTGCTCCTGTGCCTTTAACAATAGCCTGGACATGGAGATAAAAATAGGTGATGCGAAAAACTTGCAAACTTCATTCTAACTACATGTCTATCTGCTGCTTCCATCCAGTGTTTCCAAAAAGAGAAGACAGAACGTATGGAACATATTTGGTAGGTTAGAAAGTGGCAAGTCTGAACTGGAAGAAGATGTAAATATATCTGCAATATTTTGAGATGATGAACAGACCTTATAACCGAGAATTTTGTTGAGACAGAGAGGTTGGGGGGGAAGAGACACCCATAAACAGGTGCCTAGGGAGATGCTTCCCCCTCCCCTCTCCTAATCTCTGCACAGCAAGTATTTTCCATATGCTGCATGATTGGTTAATACGTCTCTTAAAATGGTATTGCATAGATATTTCAGATGCACTGTGCTATGCCATCTGCTGCTATGTTATATGTTTCACACTTTCTGGCCAATTTGGAGATCCTGTAATTTTCTCTCTCTTTCAATTTCATATGCAGAGTAAGCAGTTGGTGAACCAGGAATGGGAGCTCACAAGGTGTTTTGTCTTGGTTTTTTGCGGGGTGGGTGAGGTGGGGGCTGTTCTTCTTTAGAAAATCAGAGGAGGAGGGCACAACCCATTCGACTTCTAGCAAAGAAAAGTCTTCCAACCAAATAAAACGAGATTGCCAGATAGTGGATAGTTACTAGCAGAGAGCCGAGAAGATGAAGCCCAGCTGGACATATGCCAGCTAAGTGTCTTCTACTGCTCTCCCCAACTCTCAGAACAAAGCGGGGCAACTCCAACAGATCAAGGCTGAACTGTGTACTGTGGTACTTCAGAGGCACACAGAGCAGATACTGGATTCCTCAAGGTGCCCCTGCGAAGGTAACATTAACCCTTTACTTTCTAGCTAGAAATACCTACATTTATTATCATTATTTATTCCATTTCTATACCGCCTTTCCAAAAATGGCTCAGGGCGATTGACATAGACAAATAAACAAATAAGATGGAACCCTGTCCCCAAAGGGCTCACAATCTAAAAAGAAATATAAGATACTGCAGATACCAGGAACAGTCACTGGAGGTACTGTGCAGGGGGCTTTATTACATTTGTGTAATAAAGCCCCTCTGCAGGGGCATAGCTATAATTCAGCAGCAGAAGGCAAATGCCCTGAGGGCCCACTGGCTGGATGACAGCTGGCTCTTTGCTCCCCCCCCCTTATTATGAAGAAGAGGTGGTAGGGGCCCATCTTCACTTTTTGCCCTGGGGCCCACCCCAGCCTAGCTACACCCCTGTCCCAACATCTGCTTTCTGTGATGAGAACAAAGCAGCTTTGAGAGGGACCATTTTGATTAGAAAGAAAGGCAGGAAGAGGTGTCCAGCCTTTTGCAGCCATCCATTTTTGGGCTTTGAATGCTCACAAGTTGCCTCCACTATTCCCCTCCCTCTGCCACCACAAAAGCTTCAGGCACATATCTAGACTAAGAGCAAGGGTAAGCACTCCACGCCCCCCCCCCAATAACTTCTCCTTCTCTGTTTAAAAATCACCCCCCAAACTGTCTGCCTCATTCCCAATTTGGGGTGAGTAACATTAAAGGCAACATTAATCCTTTACTTTCCAGCTAGAAAGTAATACCGAAATGTGTGTAATAAAGCCCCGCTGCAGGGGCATAGCTATAGTTAACCAGGAGAAGGCAAATGTCCTAGGGGAAGTGGGTGTCCTCCAGGATCTAGGGCAGGGCTGCTCAACTTTGGCCCTCCTGCATATGTTGGAACATAGGAAGCTGCTATATACTGAGTCAGACCATCAGCCCATCTAGCTCAGTATTGTCTATACAGACTGGCAGCAGCTTCTCCAAGGTTGCAGGCAGGAGTCTTTCTCAGCCCTATCTTGGGGATGCTGCCAAGGAGGGAACTTGAAACCTTCTGCTCTTCCCAGAGTGATGGCTCCATCCCCTCAGGGGAATATCTTGCAGTGCTCACACTGCTAGTCTCCCATTCGTATGCAACCAGGGCAGACCCTGCTTAGCTAAGGGGAGAAGTCATGCTTGCTACCATAAGACTGGATCTCCTCCCTGGCCTACAGCTCCCATAATCCCTGGCTATTGGCCACTGAGGCTGGGGATTATGGGAGTTGTAGTCGAAAAACAGCTGGGGGGGGCAAAGTTGAACAGGCCTGGTCTAGGGTCATGGCAGAGCTACTTCACAACCTGCATCCTTTCATATCAAAGCAGTGGCTGATAGACATATCCCACCCCCATAGTGGGGTGGAAGTATTGGCCCATTTAATAGGCTGGTGCTCATGATAAAAAGCTGGGTAGAGAAGCTGTACTCATTCCTGGTGGTTGTGTGTTTGGAAAAACCAAGGGAGGAATTGGAGAGAGCGATTGTGAGAGAGGCAGGAGCTGGGTAGGATGAATTTTCATCCACCCTCAATAAAATGCTGGGGACATAATTGTGTTGGCCATGGCTGTCCTAGACAGCTCATGCCTCCCACACAATCACTCTCCCCTCCTCCTACCTTGATCTTTTCCAGTCAGGAGTGTGCATGGCTCTCCTGCCCCGGCTGGACGGCCACTCCTCCTATTCAGCTTTTCCTTGCGTGAATGAATCCCATGTGCTTGTGGGCTGCAACCCTCTCACTTTTTTGCAGCATGACTTGTCGGGAAAAGCCTAGTTCAAGAGACCAAAAACAGGCTAGCAAGGAAGTCACAAACACCAACATGAGTTTGCTACAAAGCTTTAATTTAGATCAGCTCAATTAAAAAGAGCATGAGCAGGCCAGAGAGAGTTTGCAATTGCTGTATTGATTTTATGCTGGAGGTGCTACTCCAAAGAACATGCTAATGGGCAAAAACATAAAACCAATAGACAGATGGATGGGGGAATAGATCCCCCCATTTACGGTGACAGGATATAAGGTGATGGAAAATGAACTCCCTTTGGCAGGTCCTGCTGGATGTCATAGTCTGGGGCTGTGAGTTCAAGAGTTGAGTAAAAGGTTGGCAGGGGGATGTATCAAACTCCATTTAAAAAATGGTTAAACAAAGTTTGATATACAGGGGCCCCTCTTTATTTGTGGGGTTTCCATTCCCACCTATTTCCACAGATAACAAAAATGTGAATAAAGAGACCTTAACCCCATGGTGATGGTTTTTTTTTTTTTCTTCCTAAGCACATTGAAGTCACAAGAAGAAGGGGGGGCAGAAATAAGCATAGTACCTTGCTTTCCAGCAATGCCCCCCAATTTTCATTTGGGTTTTTTTATTTGCAGGGAAGAGCTACAAAATGGCAGCAGGAAATGTTGGAAGTCATTTCCGGCTACTCAGGACGGGCGGATAGATGGAAATAGCTCTATTTTTGCCCTGTAAATAAAGAAACTGGGTCCCTATGACCTGACTGCAGATATGTGAATCCATGAATGAAGAACCTGTGAACAAGAAGGGTCTTCTGTATTGCACAGATGCCTAAACTCACTGCAGTGCCAGCCCGAGGGTTCTTGGCACCCTAGTTGAAGCATGACCTTGGTGCCCCCCAAACATGCAGAATTTTAAATCTATGTGGGGGGTGCCAAAGTCATATTTGGGGGCTGGGGGGAAGAGAAGAAAGCAGATACAGATACATCTTGAAAAGTGTAAAAAGATATGTAAGGCTGCTGCCTGCCACCCCATGTGGAGGTTGTACCCAATGTACACCCTGCCTGCCTCCACTGCTCATGGGCGTGCATGGTGGGCATTTGAGGGATCAACCCAGCAACATTTTTTACTAATCCCTCAAATGGCTGTTGCACATGTACATCAGCCAAGGGAGCAGTAGGAGGTGAGGCAGATGGCAGGGACGGACTCCACAAGGAGCTGTGAAGTGATTCGGGGTGGCAGGCAGGGGCAGTCTTATGTTTTTTAGGAGACATAATTTGCCTTCTCCAACACCGCCCCCAGCCACCTTTCCTACTGCTGCAATGAAGAGGATGGATATTCACTGTGGGGGCAGGGGGGTGAAGTCTGGCCTGTGCCCCCCAAGAAGTGGCACCCTATGTGACCACCTAGGTTCACTGAGTGGACGGTTCAGCCCTGACTCACAGAAATGAGGCAAAAAACCCTAGAAGCCTTGGGGAGGAAAACCTTTGCATCCCTATGTAGGAAGGGACCATAGCTCAATGGCAGTGAATGGGCAAGATGTGTAAAAGGTTCCAGGTTCAATCTGTGGTTTTCTGGTTTTAAAAAGGTCAGGAAGCAGGCGATGGGAAAGACCTCTGCCTGAGATCCTGTAGAGCTGCTGCCAGCTGGAATTGGGTTAAATGAATCAATGGTCTGACTCTGTATACAGCAGCTTCACATGCCCTCTTGCATTTTGGCAGCCTTAGGTGCAATCCTAGCAAGCACACTTACTAGGGATTAAGTCAGTCCAAATGAAATCAGTGGAATTTTATTCTGAATAAACAAGCAGACAATCCGGCTACATAGGATATATTGATAAATATGTATAACTCCTCACTGTGGAAGAAAAAATATCTCTCTAGTGTTATCAGTACTCTTTTTTGCTTCCCTCAAAATCCCATGGATATTTAGCATGGGCATGAAGATCCAAAGGAGCACATTAACCTTTGTTTCCCAGGAAAAGCTTCATGTAAGAGCAGATGTACTGTACATTGGTTGTAACAGTAACTAGTTGAGGCCCTATGATCCAACATACTTAACAGTTTTGGCCCATTTTGAATTCATTTCCCTTAGAATTAGCCACCCTATGCTTTGTTAGCTCTCTCCACTATGATGAAAAGGTGACCCCAGTTGGGTTTTTTGTTTTTGTCTTTTTGTATGCACTGATCATAAAACAAAAAGGAAATAAATAAATAACCCAACTATGCATTTTAAAAACATTCATCAAAACAATTACAACTGCATAATTGATCAAAGAGAGGGCCAGGTATATCCCTCCCTTCATTGCTTTATGTTCAAAGAACAAATTGTTGTTTTTGGAGGGGGAGGAAAGTACCATCCCAAAGGAATTTGCATGCCAGGTAAGAAATCTATCAAGTTCAATCTGTGACACTTCAATCATTTGCAGAGCAGTCGAAACAGAAGTTACTGAGAGCATTGTTTATATCCCTAAGGTTCTCAAAAAGGGAAAGACCCTGGTGAGGAGGAGGCATTTGCCGTTGCTAGTGCAACTTGTTGCAGTTGCAGTGCAACATGGTGCAACTTTCCCCAGTATAATGGTTGGGATCTATTAATTGGTTGTTCACCACATGGATTAACACTACAAAACTCATGATGTACTGTCACCGTCAGCAAAATAAGCATGTGTAGGGGACACTAAATTGCACACAAAGTGAAATTCAGCGTCTGTTTCAGAGTTCCTCCCCAAGGAAAACATCTGATAATTTTCAAGGGAAGTCAGATGAGTTTCTGTAACACAAGTTAAACATCTCAGCGGGGTGTTGCAACTTCCTTGGTTTGGCACCAAAATTTCACACAAAGTGAGAGTCAAAATGAATTCCAGCATTCCTCCCGGGACAAGTAGAACAAGTTCCTGCAAGACAAGTGAAATTTCCCAACATGATTCTGCATATCTTTCCTGAGGGGAATGTGCCCAGGTTCACTGAGAGTCACAATCTTGGCCCAGCTATTGGCTCTGAGTTTGACCCCACTTAAGCAGGATGTGCACTGGTTCCAGCCCTAAGCCCTGCCACCAGGCTCCAGAGCTGGAGTCCCTCAGGACAGCACCAAACCCCCTGAACAGCCTAAACCCCCTGAAGTGACCCCTTTGGACCCAAACCTCTGGAAGAGCTGTCTCCTAATCTTCCATCACCCTCCCTGATATCTGTGAGGCAAGATCAGCTGGAGAGGAGTGCCAGACTCCAGGCTGGAGGGCTGCCCCTTTAAGGCAGCTGCTCTCCAGGCAGGAAGGCGGAGCACAGCAGGAAGAGATTGAGCAGAGAGGTTTTTTAAACTCGCTTAACCTCTGGCTCTTGGACCCAGCCACCTAATGGCACAGTGGGGAAATAACTTGACTAGCAAGCCAGAGGTTGTCGGTTCAAATCCCCGCTGGTATGTTTCCCAGACTATGGGAAACACCTATACCAGGCAGCAGCAATATAGGAAAGTGCTGAAAGGCATCATCTCAATCTGCGCGGGAGGAGACAATGGTCAACTCCTCCTGTATTCTACCAAAGACAACCACAGGGCTCTGTGGGTGCCAGGAATCCGACACCGACTCGATGGCACACCTTTACCTCTGGCTCTTCGAGCAATGTGTTCTATGGAGCTGTCCATGGTGCTGTATCCTGACCAGCCTGTGTTCCTGCATTCCTTCATTACCTGCCTGTCCCTGTGGATTCTGACATTGAGGAGGCACTGTCTTCAGGGTTGTAGGGACAGTTGAGACAGGGTGTGAGGCAGCACTGGGGCCCCCACTGCCTTGTCACTGCCCAGCGGAGCACCTGCTGCCTCCCCTGCACCTCCCCACACTTTGCACTCTGCTGGCCATGATCCCAGAGCTGCCCCTGTCCCAGCAAGAACAGGAGGCCCCTTTAAGGCAGGTCTGTTCTCACTGGCACTCTACCAAGCTGGTGCACCTCACTGGCTAAGTGACAGGCTGTGCCACCTCAAAACAGGTAGGCACATCGAAGGTAAGTGGATGGTGGTAGCAGAGTGTCAGCTGGCCAGTCACTGGCTGTGAAGAAGAGGGTGGGGGGCAATCCTTAAAACATCCCCCAGGGCTGCCACCGACCTTGCTATGTGGCCCTGTCTGTCCTTGTGGACAGGACATTTATTTATCTATCATATTTCTATATCATCTGATATGGACCTCTCTAGGTGGTGTACAAAGTTAAGACATAAATGTAAGAACAATATAAAACAGTTAAAATCCACAAAACATAAAAACAATCTCAGTAAATAAAACATTAAAATACAAATTTCAGTTAAAAGCCTGGGAAAACAGGAACTTCTTGAGGGTCTTCCTAAAAGCAAGCAGAGAAGGAGATGCTCTTATGTCAACAGGGAGTATATTCCAGAGCCCCAGGGCAGCTACAGAGAAGGCCCGGTCCTAGGTCGCCAAATGATCCAGCAGCAACTGTATCCAGACCTTTCCAGATGATCAGGGTTCATGATAGAGAAGGCGCTCTCTTAAATACCCTGGACCCAAGCTGTTAAGGGCTTTATAGGTAATTGAGCTATATGAAGTGAGGGAGAACATTGAACACAGTTCTTGGCTCTTCAGGGACGAAAAACCTATACTTTCCAGTCCAATATTCTCTCCTGAAAAATGGCTAGCACTAAAGAGTCAGACCAAAATACCAGAGCTCCCAAATTCCGCTCACCTGCAATCATGTCGGGTTTTATTTTCCTCTCTAGAATCTTCCCACTGTTTCCTCTGCCATCTCTGGTGCATCTGCTCTCCAGCCTCTTTAAAATTCTCTGCATAATTGGCCAGGTTTCAGACCTGTATAGAAGCACAGGAACTGTACGGCTGTTGCTGAGTTCCACTTTTGTTCTTCAACTGATCTTATCAAGGCAGCAGATGTCGCCCAACTGCTTGAACATTACCATTCGCTTTGCAACAGTCACCTTCCTTCCTTCCTTCCATCACAGGCCATTCCAGCAACATAAACAAGCAAGCCTGCAAAACAACTGAAGGAGCATCCCCATTAAATGCACCTTGGCGATTTTGTCTTCAGTTCCCCAAAGGGAGAGTTATCTGGGAATGGCATCATGCAGAATTAAGAGTGGTCAGAGCATCAGAACTGCTTTGCTGGACCCAACCCTAACCCTAACCCTAACTGCCGGAGGGAGAGACAATGAGATAGATGCTTTCAGGCAGCAAACACTGCCTGAAAAAGACAGGGGAGCACTTGCTTGGGGCCTAGGCATGGGAAGTTCGTTTGGGGCTCTTCCGGAGCCCAAACCATGCCCCCTGTGGGCTTTGGTGGCCCTTTCCATTGGCAGCCTGAGTTCTTTGAACCTGTTTGTACAATGGTGATTTTGCCCTGTGCAGGTAATGAACTCCTTAGCTGCTTTTTAACGGAACTTCTCCCCGCCCAGCCGGCGGCTGCCTGAGTCATTAGTGCACATCCCTGGTTGGCAGCAACTCTCCGATCCACCTCCTGCCTCTCGCATGATCAATCTCCTTTCCTCCTACATTGATCTTTGGACTCACAAGACTTTAGATCGGGATCTCACCTGGCTCTTCTACACTGACTGGGTGCTTGTCTGATCCCATTCATGATTGTGAGAACCAGCCTATTCATTTATTCATGTTTCTATATAAACTGCTTTGAACACTTTGGTTGAAAAGTGGTATATGCATCTTTGTAGTAGTGGAGTGGGTTCACATGATCAGTGTGATCTCAGCTCCGTGGGAACCTAGAGATTCCCTTGGCTTGTGCACTCCCATAGAGTGATCATGGAAACCCAGAAATTTTAGTTGCCAGTTGTCAACCTGACATGAAGCTGTTATGATCAAGCTGAGATCAAATCTAAGACTGTGGATCTCTGCTTCATGTCAGCTTGATGTCTTGCCAAAAGGAGATCAGAGAACATTTCTGGGTTTCCACAATCGCTTTAGGGGAGCACGTGTGCTGCAAGATTCTCTAGATTCCCACAGAGTCAACACTGGATGTAATAGTAGATGCCCCCCATTCAGTCTTGTTCTATGGTGTGTCTTGCATTCATTTCTGCCTGCCTCCCAGTTTATCTAGGAGTGACTCTCAAATGAATTTCAGAATTGGCACATGTGCGGTTTCACTGCTGCTTTCAGTAGGCTTATCCCCCCGCCCGCCGCCTTCCATGTTATTGATGAGCATGAGTGCATATGCACATCGATCACATCAACATTCCTTTTTGTATGGTGCTTTAATCAATGTGCAAATGTGCTCATGTGCATCCATAACCTGTAAGGGGGAAAGAGAGATGCGAGCTGAAATTCACAGCCAACTGCACAAGTCTGAACATAGTCTAAAAATTGCTAATAGAAGAATGGCAGACAGCTAAAGCCAAAACGTTGCTCTGCAAACAAGATCAGGTAATTAGCACCCCCCCACCCCACCCAAAAAAATATGGAGAAGGAATTCAGATCAGAAGATTTTGGAAGCATCCCTAATTACATGGACGCTGTTTGTAGTATAAAGTTGTATGCTCTACTGCCATTGACAAACAGCTTCATTGGGTGACTTCAGGTTAGCCTAGCAAGCATGGCTGATCCAGTCATAACTGGGAAAAGGCCATTCTGAGGACTCCTGTGGGTTACAGTAGCTTGCAATGTGCTCTTCTTGGCTTCTAGACTAAGGGGGTTGATGTGCTGTTCTCCATTTTAAAAATAAATAAGTGAGTCCAGAGACGAAAGAGAATGTATGTTGCCAAGGGGATGAAAGATAACCTCTGACCAGGCCTACTGAACGTGGGAGGTTGGGAAGCAAGAGAGACATGAAACTCTGGTGTGAAACTACTGAAGATAGGAAGCTAGAACAGCTTGTTACTGCTGGTGGCAGCGATAGTGTAGGATTTACAGCCTTATCCTGCACACAGACACTCGGAAAGGCTACACGCTAGCCAATGATGCTTGCGGCACGCAACAGTGGTTTCCAACCTCCAAATGTTGCTGAACTACAAAACCCAGCATCCCCAGCAACCATTTATTAGTTTATTGTGGGCGGGGATGCTGGGAGTTCAGCAACATCTGGAGGAACCCTAGTTGGCAACCGCTGCTTTACAGCAACAGTTAGCATATTATAGTTCAGTAGTAGAGCATCTGCTTTGCATGCAGAAGGCCCCAAGTTCAATCTCTGGCAGCATTTCCTGGTAAGGCTATGGAAAGACTCCTGCCTGAAACCTTGGAGAGCTGCATCCAGTCAGAAGAGGCAACACTGAATTATATGGACAAATGGTCTGATGGGATAAGGCAGCTCGCTATGTTTGTAGACATTTATGGAGGGATCAGGGATAGCCAATGTCTAGTTTGAACGTAAGAAGCTGTCATGTACTGAGTTAGTCCATAAAACCCACCCGTGCTCGAGGAAGGCTACCTCCACGACCACCCAGCCAAGGGGATGGAGCAGATGCCCTCATGTATCAAGAAATTCCCTTCAGGGGATGGAGCCGCTCTGGGAAGAGCATCTAGGTCCCAAGTTCCCTCCCTGGCAGCATCTCCAAGATCGGGCTGAGAGAGATTCCTGCTTGTAACTTTGGAGAAGCCGCTGCCAGTCTGTGAAGACAATACTGAGCTAGATGGACCTTATAGTCTGACTCAGGGTATGGCAGCTTCCTATGTTCCTAAATTGTTGTTTGAGGAATGACAGAGAGAGCTGTGAATTGGTTGAAGGCTAATGGCACTTTGATGGTGCAGGATCTCTCTCTGGGGATCAGATGTGGGATCATGGACCTGCTGCCTTGTAGGAGTGCCTCCTGTGTACCTCCACTTAAGCGCTACTTGTATATTTGTAGCTACTGTATTTACCCCCAAACAAGAAGACCCCTTTTAAAAAAAACACGATGATTACATATTCATGAATTGGCCTTCTCTGTTGCTGCCCCTGGACTTTGGAATGTGTTTCCTGTTGAAATAAGAGCCTCCCCATCTCTGGCAATTTTTTAAAAGGCACCGAAGACATATTTATTCACCCAGGCTTTTAACTGATACAGTTTTGATTGTTTTTAATGTTGTTTTAGTATATTGTTGTTGTTGTTTTTTAAAAAAATGTTGTGTTTTAAATTTCTTGTTTTTGTTATTAAATAATGTTTTTATCTTGTTGTAAAACTGCCCAGAGACATAAGTTTTGGGCGGTATAAAAATATGTTAAATAAAAAATAAAAAAAAAATAAAAATAAATTTCTCACTGCTTGTGGACGTCTGCAACAATATGAATGTGTTCCTGTGAAACCCTTACCTTCTTTGAACCTCTCCAAGAAAGTCAGTTTGGTAAGGATTCCAAATTGTCCATGATCCAAGCTTCGGTACTTTCCTACAGTGGCAAGAAACACACACAAAAACATCCTTGATAGTTCCTTATCTTAAATAATAATAGGCTCGAACATATCTACTCAAATGATAATCCAAAGAGAATCATTCTCCATAATTGTTTCTCAACTTCGCATACAGCTGGAGGAATAATGGCTGCACGATTCCCATAAAAACCTGATCACAATCTATGAGTTGCAGAGCAAACCCTCGGAGATAATTGGTGCAGACTCAAAATGATAAACATGTCAAGATTATGATTTCTTTTCCTTAAAAAAATGAAATGAAGATGTGCTTGGAAAGGCCGTGCTTTGGGAGCACGAGTCATATTCCCATGATCCATCATCTAAATTGGTTTATAATTTGAATGTGTTCATATTTATAGGAGCTGTTCAGAGTCAGGCAAGCTGAAACAGCCTCAGATATCAAATGCATTGTTCCTTCCATCCCGGGATTGCCAGATATTTTACAAATAGGCATGGTAGGAACTTTTGCTTGCTGTAACTCGCATGGTACACGTGGGAAGGAGACTCTTGGATCATTCTTTCTGCAAGTAAGAATGAATTACTTGCTCTTCTACCAGTTGCAGGGGAGTAACAGCAGGAGAGAAGGCATGCCCTCAACTCCTGCCTGTGGCTTCCAGCGGCATCTGGTGGGCCCCTGGGCGAAACAGGATGCTGGACTAGATGGGCTTCCTTGGGCCTGATCCAGCAAGGCTGTTCTTATGTTCTTAAGTGGGATTGCCAATTTTTTAATGGTCCTTGATCCTATGCCTTTTAACAGTGGCTGGGCATGCAGAAACACAGCTAGTGAAGTTGTCCCCAGTCACATTTACCACCATGGCAACATGCTCTGCATACCAGACTTCTGAAAAAGGCTCAAGAAAAGAGCAGGTCCAGTTGGAAATTCCAAGCAGAGAGAGCATAGCTGAGCCTCTACTTACCACTGAATCACAGGAACACAAGAACAGCCCTGCTGGATCAGGCCCAAGGACTATCCAGTCCAGCATTCTGTTTTCCACACTGGCCTACCAGGTGCCTCTCTGGGAAGTTCACAAGCAGGAGATGAAGGCAATGCCCCCTCTCCCGTTGTTGCTCCCCTGCAACTAGTATTTGGAGTCATCCTGCCTCTGAGCCTGGGACCTTGCCCAGTGTCTCCTTATGGCAATTTGTGAGCACACACAGCTCTGCACCTGTGTGCCCATCTGGGCTTCCCCTGCACTTTACTGCTTGCCCAGCTCCAGAATGCCCTTCCTTCCCTTCATTTCTCTGCCAGGTCCCCCGAGGCCTGGGTGATGTTCCACTAGTATACCAAGAGCCAACCCTGCTGCCAAAGAACTTTCAAAAGATCCACAGGGAACCATCTCCAAAACAAATCTGCGCTAAATGTTGGAATACATGTTCACCAAAAACAATGGCACATACAAAGCATAGCCCTCAGTGGCCCAGGTGTGGGATACCTAAAGGACCACCTCCTTCCACACACACCTATCTATTTATTAAGAACTTCTTTAGAGGTTCTGCTGCAGGTTCTCCCACCATCTGAAGAATTATGGAAGATTACCTGAACCACGGCCCTTTTGACAGTGGTGCACAGCTAGCACTCTGGAACTCCTTCCCAAAGGAGCTTCATTCTTTTCCTTCACTGCTGGTCCTCCAGCAACAAACGAAGGTGATGCTGTTGTTACCAAAGGTATTTGGAACCTCCTGGGTATGAAAGGGATTTATCTCCCTTTGTTGTGAAGCTGAGCTCCTCCTCCTTTTGTTGGCTTTAACTTTTCTGCTTATCCGATTGTTTTCTTCTTCTAATTTGCTTCTTTTAGTGATTGTTTTTCTCTTCAATATTGTGAGTTGCTTGGAAGGATCTTTCGCACACTCATAATAAAGTTGCTAATTTAGGGATGAGAGATGTTCCCTGTTCCGTTCCTTTATTGTTTTTTCTAGTTCACTCTGCCCTGCATCCCACTTGTCCTGACCTTCAGTTTAACTAGGATAGTTTCTAAAATTAATCCTGGAATTGGTGCATGCGCAGTTTGCTGCAGATTTTAGTTCCTTCAGTCCATTTTTCCCTTTGTGTTTTTCCACTCCCTACTTTTACCCAATACCAGCCCAAAGTAATCTTGATCTGGCTACATGCACAGAAATCCCTAAAGTGAAATTTTTTGGGGGGTCTAAAGTGTTTTATCAGTGTGCATACATTAACATAAAGGAATTCGAGGTGGGTTGACACAAACGAACTGAAGCATGCAGAAATTTTCACATAGACTGTGCACAATATACAATTTAGGAATAAATGGAATAGAGGATTCTTAATGCATCTATTCCGTTTGGAAAACCAGGTAGGGATGTGCACGAATCGTGATTCACATTGCGATTCGAAATATACCCTGCACCTTTAAATCAGAAAAGTACAGAACTGCTCCTCCGTTGCTCACCGCCTCTTCCTGTATGGGTGGCATTCCCCCAGCTACCACCATGCCCCAGAGGCACTCTTCCCAGCTTCCCTCACCTGATGCTGGGCATGCTGGCTCTCACCTTTTGTAATCTACACTGCTCAGTGACTGTAATAAACAATTGTCTAGCATTTTTGCCCCCTTCAGCCCCCTCTCCATGAAAAATCAAATAAAGGAGGGGGCACTTTTCACAGCAGGCAAAAGTGTCTACAAAAGCATCCTATTTGTCCCCACCTCTGGTCTGATTGAGCTATGCTCCAAGCAGTACTCAAAATCACACCCAGTGGACAAAGCCACCTTGCAGTAATAAACTACCTCTCAAACTTCTTTTTGGAACTGGGTCACCTATCTAGATTTACTCTCTGAAGCCCACCCCCAACGTATCAGCAACCACCATCTGCTTGGAAGGTGACTGTATGGGAGATTGATTCTCGTGCACACCCTCCTGCTGTGTGTATAAGAACGCTTATCAAAGGGATATGAAAGAGCATTTGAACAGGCATCCAGGAAAAGTTCCAGTCCACGACAGAAATCCCAACCAAGTATAATTGGGATTTGGTGAGAGTGTTCATTGTGTTATTTTAGTCTCCCCCTCCTCCCCACACCCCCACCTGCAGCCTGTAGAAATTCCCCATGTGCGTTCCAGGTGGAAACCGAATTTGCTGAACCGTGAAAGGAAATAACGAGTCCTCTTGTCTGCGACTGTTCTTGTCACAGCTCTGATCCTTCCCTGGGGAGCTCTGGAGGATGAGCAAAGGGGTGCAGAAACAGGCAGAAATCCACCCTGCACAGCAGCCCTTCACCTCTCACACTCAGCATAAGGACCTCAGCCCCATGTCACGTGAAGGGAGGGGTATGTTTCTTGCCACTGCTAACAAGCACAGAGGGTTCTGGTGAATAGTTGCTGCTTTCCCACTATTCTGTATTGAGAGTCAAACTGTCTCCGTATGGAGAAGAACAATCGAGTTCGACAGCTGAGTAGGAGGAGCATCCAGGCAGGCTCCAAGCACCATGTGCTTTCCTGAGAAATGGTAGTATGCAAGCAAACATTCAGGTAGGAAGAGGGGGAAATGACTGTGTGCTAGCCTAGCCGTGATCTGTGTGTAGGGCAAGGCGGGGCAAGCTTTTCCTTCACCCGCAATAAACTGCTGGGTAAAATATGTGGGTTGGCTACCACTAACCTACCCAGATCACGGCTAGCAGATCATCACTTCCAAAAATATGTCCCTGAGGGTTGCATAGCCTTCAGGAACATATTTTTGGTGGGGGCCCCCCATTTTTTTGTTTAAAATTAAGGATAAGTGCTCCAGGCCACTGTCTCTGTGCGCACACACACACACACACACACACACACACACACACACACACTGCACTGCTTTTTGATGCCCCCCCCGACCCGGAATATTTAGACTGACTGTGAGTAAGGAGTGGTTTGTTGCTTTTTTGCCTTTTATTGATGTTTGTTCAAATATTGCTAGCATGAGTTGATAGCATTGCCCTTGTTTGTGGTACAAGTCCTGACTCAAGTTCTGTGATTCGCTAGGACACCATCTCTCCAAGTTTTAGCCTGGCACCAAAAACCACTAGCAGCAAGCTCCAATGTCTTGTAAAGTCCACCTTGAAATATAAAGAACATAAGAACAGCTCTGCTGGATCAGGCCCATGGCCTATCTTGTCCAGAATCCTGTTTCCCACAGTGGCCCACCAGATGCCCCCCAAGAAGCCCACAGGCAGGAAGTGAGGGCCCTCTCTGCTTCTATTGCGCCCCTGTGCTTGTCCAGAGCGGCATCATGGTTCCCAACCCCTGGCCATGTGTTCCTCTACAACACTCAACTCCCGTTTTCACTGGAGAGAAAGCAGGCATCCTTTTTTGTCCCAGACAGCTATGGTGAAGACAGAGCAGGGAGCAGTGTGTATGCCAACAGGCACACGAGCGCTGCCGAGATGAGGGGTCCTGCACGTCAAGTCAACAGAGAGGCTCCGGGAGTCTTGTTCTGGATTCCAGATTCTTTGGCGCCTCTGACAGAAGAGCTTTTTTGCTGGAGAATTACAGCAGAGGTTTTGTACTAGCTGAAATCAAGGCATGGAAACAAATTGACTGCCTGCTTGGGTCCTTTGAAAGGCGAGGTTTTCCAAGGTCAGAGAGACAGAGAAGTGGGAGGGGAGGCAGAGCATCAGTGCAACTGTGGCTACTCAACATTTCTGGAGTGCCAGCAGTCCAAGAGCAGCAGTTGCGCAACGCATTTATTAGAATCAACTAAGGGCAGCTTGCAAGAGAATAGGCAGCATCTATACCGTATGTGCAGAGATGGATTTAGGGGAGACCTCATGGGAGCACATTCATAGGCACATAGGAAGCTGCCATATAGTGAATAAGACCCTTGGTCCATCTAGCTCAGTATTGTCTACTGAGGGGATATCTTGGCATTTAATATATGGGGGGGGCACAAAGAAATGATTGCAGGAAAGGGGGGAACCCCAGGTTCTACCCCTGGGAGGAGAGCTGGTCTTGTGGTAGCAAGCATGAATTGTCTCCTCTGCTAAGCAGGGTCTGCCCTGGTTGCATTTGAATGGGAGACTTGATGTGTGAGCTTTGTAAGATATTCTCTTTCGGGGATGGGGCCACTCTGGGAAGAGCACCTGCCTACTTGCATACAGAAGGTTCCAAGTTCCCTCCCTGGCAGCATCTCCAAGATAGGGCTGAGAGAGACTCCTGCCTGCAACCTTGGAGAAGCCGCTGCCAGCCTGTGAAGACAATACTGAGCTAAACAGACCAATGGTCTGACTCAGTATATGGCAGTTTCCTATGTTCCTAATGGTTCTTCTGTGCACACCCCTATACACAACCAGTTCTCAGGAGCATGCACAGGGCTTGGAGCTGGCCGGATGCTGCTCCTCCTCAGCTTTTGGTGGTAAGAATGGGCTTAAGGTATTCCACTTCCACAAGTAGTAAGGCAGTTTTATAGAGGCAGTTTGTTAATCGGGATGGTCCTGAGGACTTAAAGCATAAATGTCCTTCCCGTTTATTTACAAATATGTGTCGAGAGAAGGACACGGGTTCACGGAAGCGGGCATGGTTTTGATCGACTCTTCTTCACAGCGCTTGATCATGCGAAGGGGTCCAGTACAGGAGAGATGGTACTGTGATTCATTCTAAGTCGACAAAACATCTTTCCAAGCAGGACTGATTTGATAGTGCTCTGCTAGTGAAGCCAAAGCACCACCACCTTGGGCAAAACATTTCAAGAGACCCGCACACCCCAATTACCTAGCACACATACACACGCGCGCACACCCCGACCTGATTCTTCTCAGCACAGCAACGGCCAAAACTGGTTAAAAGGCTGAGCAGACAGGAAGCTGACAGGCTCTCTACAGAGGGCCACGATTACTCCTGACAGGTTTATCAGCAGCCAGGCTTGCCTGCAATGAGATGTAAAACATGGGTTTCATTTCCAGAGCAGACGCTGCCGCTAAGAAGCGGTTAGACACTTGAGCAGACAGCTTTGGAGCCAGGGCCCTTTTGAAAGGCAGGGGCACCAGCCTCCATACACTGCAGAGACAGCCCCGGTGAGAACAGCCTCAGTATCTTGGCAGGGCTGGCTAAATCAAGTCAGGGAGACAGCTGTGAAGGCACCCAACCCTCACTCTGCCAATAAATCCACTTTATAAAAGGCAAAGTTCATTAACATACTATTAGAATTAAGTTCATCCAGAGATGCCCCCTCAGGCTTCAGTTGTCTGCTCTTTTCTAATTCCTCCTCTCCCCCTATTCAGCCTGCCAATGGTGTCCCTTTTATGGGGACCTGTGGGCTCAGACTATTTGGTCAGTCAGTTTGGCAGAGATTTGCACCTGCTACGGGCTCTGTGAAGCAAAGATGGAGCTGAGCAGATTTAATGCTCTGAGAGGCAGCAGCAAAGGAAGGGGGGCAAGAAAGCAGGGAAATTTCATAGCAAGCAGCAGAGACACTTTGACAGGGGCATGAAAATATTCAAATTCTGTGTTATTAATTAGGCTAGGAAGTGTTATATAATGTTGTAGTTTGTGTCATCTAACTCTATTGTTACTGTTTTCACAGTTTGGCACAGAAGCAATTTCTTGCCTCTATTGTTATACTATAGCTGTTAATTTCATAGTTTCTATGTTCTTTCAGCCTTATGTTGGTCAAAGACCAAAATAGAGATATTTACTGATGGATTTTATCACTGCAAAAGTACTGCAAGCTTTTGGGTAGCATGAAACAGGGTTGCATATGGACAACACAGGGAAGCCATCATAAACAGTGGATCCATTTGCACGTAATGGGAAACCAGAGTTGAAAGGGCCAGAGGTTGTATTTTTAGTATGTTTGAATGCATGCAACCATGGTTCAGACACAAAAGTGAACTGAGATTTCCCTCCTCAAACTCCAATTTGAATCTTTGGTTTGTAGTGGGATTGGAACTTTCAACGCTCCTACCTGAGGTTTCAAGGTGCCAGCGTTACATCCAAACACAGAAATGCAATCCCACTGAGATCTAACCGGAGTTGAGGGAGGAAGCTCCTCCCTCACTCTGGCTGTGATTGGCTGCCAGGGCTGCCCATTCAAGAAGGAAGACCATGCAGCCCGTTCTGCATGACTGTGGAGAGGGTCCTGCAGATTAAGTCCAAATGTGGAAGTAAGTAACTGCATGGTGGCAGGGGGGAGGGGGGGGAGGGAGGAATGCAGCTGATATCTCTGTGTCAAGTTCTCCCTCTGTAACATGCAGGAAAGTAACCTAGGTTGTAATCCCATGTGCATTTCCTTGCCTCATATCATTAGCTGCTGCCATTGGGGAAACACAATATATTTGCATATATTACAGAGAAAACATAATTACTCTCCTCTCCTCCACTCTACCTTCCGAAGGAAACCATACCTGGGCCATTTGCACTTTTGGGGAGCACACAGAAAGATGTAGTAATCATACAACATCATGTAACTGCTACATCCACATTTTGGAAACCTGGCATAATGAATAGGAAACAGGAATTTTAACTTTTAACTGATGACACAATTTTAAGAATTGTGTCATCTCACAGGCATCCCTGTCAACTATTTGCCTCTTCTGCACAAGCAACAGAGTTAAAAACTTTTGCAAAAGCTAATGTAATGAGATTTTTTTAAAAAACCACTCAGAAGTCAAGTCTCAAAGTGATTTCAAGCAAAACTTGAGTAAGACATGAGAGACAAAGCTTTCAACAATATCATAGACAAGGTATTTAGATAAGAATATAAAAACCTGTTTGTGCTTTACAACAATCATAACTGAAATAAAAACCTATACAGAAGTGGAAAGCTTATCCATCAGCAATAGCAATAAAGCATATATACAGCCTGTCCATGGCATGAGCTCTGCAAGTGAAACCCATTCTATAAATATTAAGTCAATATATTTGTATATTGACAGCAGGAGATGTCAGCAGAGTCCCCTGCTGATATGGGGGCAGAAAGTGTTTCATTTATCTACAGCAAAATATTGTAGAGCAGCATGAATGTAAGATAGAACATCTATCCTTTCATTACCACACATTTGTTACCACACTTAGCAAGTGAAAAAAACAAAACAAGCTTCCAAGTGAGAAAAGGACAAAGTGTGTTTGTGTGTGGGGGGGGGGGCGGGGGAGGATTGATATGGCCCACAAGGGTATTAGTATGCCTTATTCTAGTACACAAGTTAAAGCAGCTCAAGTCAAGTAAGTTTTCAAAACAGCAACCACAGTGGAAAATTCTTACATACCCATGAACATCTCACCAGTGGAGATAAGGGGTTGGTTCAGATGTTGCTTTTCCAGTAAAGATTCTGGAGTTGTTCCAACTTCCATTCCCAGCATGAATCAGCACAAGGAGGAAGGGTACAACAGAACTGAGCAGGGCAGGCCAAGCCCAGTCAATCAGGCAGGTCAAGTCAAGATCAGTAGCCATATATTATAAAGATCCAGCCTTAAAAAGCATCCAAACTGCATCTCCACCCACAAAAGTTCAGTGTTGCTTCAGCAAGAGCTTATTCAGACTGAGGCCTTAAATAGTTCTGAGCCATGACTCCTACACTAAGCCCCACCCTTGTTTCCAAGGAGCTGCTGAGGTTCAAAGAGGCAGGGACCTATTCTGTAGGTGTAGATTCCTATGGCAGGGGGTGTCTCTCTTGCAGAGGGTTGAAGCTCAAGGAAAGACTTGGAGAACAAGGGCAAAGGTGAAGCCTCTGGATGTCTTAGGCAGCAACTCCAAGTGTTCTGGGGTCCACTCTGCTGCCTCATCCCCAGACTTGTAAGCAGAAAACATGAAACTGGAGGCAACAGTCCCAGAGGTTGAAGACTGTGGTCATCCAAATGCATGAACCTGCGGTTTTGTCAATGAACTATGGGTCAGTTTTAGCCCCTAAACTTGAATTTGAACCTTCAGTTCCAATTACGTTTCCCTGCCAAAACCTTGGGCCCCAAAGCAGCATTGTGTCATCTGAATTTGGGCACAGTTTCCAACAAGATTTGAAGGTAGGAAGCTCCTCCCTCCCTCCAACGCGATTGACTGCTGCGGCTTTCCTTCATGTGTCAGAGGAAGCCTGCACAGCCAGTGCCTCCCCATTTGCAGTCTGCCAGGCTGCAGATGGGGCTCATCTGGGACCATGCCAGGAGAATGGAGGAGGCAAACTGGGGGATGTTTGCTGTGATGTCTGAAGGTGCCCGCCAGTGAAACCTTGGGCCATAGCTGAGGTGGTGGCTTCAGAGGATCCTGAGGCAATGCCTCCACTCTACTGCCTTGTTCCCAGAGCTCTCTGCATCCACCCCTGACACCGGTGCCTACAGAGCTGGGTTCATTGCAGGAGTCAATTGTTGGTACAACATGGATTCATAAGGGCCCAAACAGCAATTGAATTTGCAAGAACTTTAAGATGCTCAGTTATATGTGTATATTTATGCAGATGTGCATCAGCAGAAACATCCCAACCAGATTTAACTCATCATATTCTCATACATTTCTTTCCACACATTCCTTCCTGTCTTTTGAGAGTCTAAATTGAACTATTCCAAAATATGAAGGATCTCTGAGGAGTGGTCCAAGGCATTTTACTGCCTGAGGCAAAGGACAGTATGACCCTCCTCCAACAATGGAAGCATGCCCCAGCAGGGAGAGGAAGGGAGTGGACGGCAGGGTGACACTGCTGGTGGTGGGCCCTGGCCCTGGCTCCCCTCAGCATCCCTCCCTGCATATGAGGCAACCACTTCACCCTGCCTCATGGAAGGGTTGCCCCCAGGATTGATACGGCCAGTGGAATTTCTCAGTTCTCCACTTCTGCGCTAGACACTACAGAAAAGCAAATGACTCCAGGAGCTGGATCTGAGCAGATGCCGCTTGAGCATCTGAATAATGGGGAGCAAGATTCATGGCGAGTCTGAGCATCCTGCCCCTAGAGGATCTTTCTGTCTTATGACTTGGGCAAGCCTGCCGCACAGTGCAGCAGATGTGCGCCAAGCACAGCCATCGGAAGCAAGATAGCAGCAGGTGCACGGAGGAGGAGGGGGTACATTCTCATTTAAACGAAATGGTGCTCTGAGTGAGGGGGGGACCACCATTCAAATGTTTATTATCCAAACAAGCTGCCAGTTCGGCATGGACAATACCTTGTAAATGATTCTTGCTGATGCTTCTTCATTTTGTCAAGCAGGTTTATTAGTCCAAATATTAGCAACGGAAATATTACTTGCCTGCTAATGACTGCATAACGGGTTTCAATGGGATAATATAGCTATGGAAAAGTCCATATCTTACCAATGTCTTCTCTGTTCTTCCCCTCTGTGGAATAAGAGTTTGCTTCCTCATTAGTGTGGAATGATACATTAGCTTTCTGCCTTCGCATCACTTTTTCGTTGCTTAAACCAGGAGGCAGGCTTCAAAGCTGCAATCCTTTGCAAGCAGACCTCGGTGTCCCCTCCTGGACTCTGCTGCCTACGATCCATGGCACTGGATAAATCACATTTTCAAACCCTGTTTCTTCCTGTGTCAGCTGGTCTGGAACTTGGGTCCTCAGATATTGTTGGACTACAGCTTCCATCATCCACCTCAAGTGTCTGGCCCTTGAGTGACTTCTCTGAGTTGGAGAACAAGGGAAGAAGAGCCATCTGTTTGAGCTGTGGAAGGGGTGCTGCCATCCCTGTTCTCCTGGTACATTTGCTTCCAGTGGCATGAGGGCTTCAAGGATGCTCGATAGGGCTTCCCATGCGATCTCATCCTCGGAGTCTTCTGCCCCATCTCCAGATTGGGAGGGCTTGAACTTGGGGACATGGACTTCATGGTGAGGAATGGTCCGATGCATTTTTGGAGAGTTACCACCATCCAAAACACACACACACACACACACACACACACACCCCGATTCTGTGGCGGCGGCGGGGCATTCTTCCTCTCCCTCCACCACCACAGCCCTTAGTGTTAACGCTGCTATGGCAGCATCCCAGGTGCCAGGGACCCTGGGAAATGATTTTCCCCCAGGGCACCTAACATCTTTAGTATGGATTGTAGGCACCATGTAAATGATGTGTCCTAGTGCCCCTGACCTTAAGGTTACCATTGCTACCCTAAGGGCTAGAAACGTGATTGTTCTTTTCTTTTTCTTTTCTTTTTTTAAAGTTGAGTACCAGAAGCCATGTACTTTGCAGTACTTCAGTAGCTCCCAAGCAATCAGCCTGGCTGGATATAAAGGACAAAAGAGGTTGGGTCATGCCAACACCCCTGGGCAGAGGTGCACCTAGGTAATTTTGGAGTCTGGACCTAAAGGCCTTTGGATGCCCCCCCCCGCAAATTAAGCCTCATAATACACAGCCGGTCTACCACACCACCTGGGATAGACTAAAGAGGATTTAGGGCCCCCCTAGAGGCCCACTGGGGGCCTGTGGAGGCACTGGACCTCAGCCCGGAAGTCCAGGGGTAAGAATACCTCAGCCCCTGGGTACACTGAGGTACCCAGCTGCACCAATTAACCTGCTTCCCCCAAGGAGAAGGGGAAGAGTAAATGGAGGCACCTAGGATTACTTGGAAAGGACTCTTTCCTTGAGCTGCAGCAGCCGAAATTACATGCACTGTAGCTTAGCAATGGGACCAGTTGAAAGAGCGGGACTGCCAACACCCCCCCCCCCATGGGATAGCAGTGCCTATGGTAGGGGTGAGTCCTTCTGGGCCAAAGAGAGCAAAGAAAGAGAGCCTTAAGCACCAGGTAGCTAATGGCAAGCCAGAACTGTGCCATCTGAAATATTTCTTCACCCCCTCCCCCTCCATCACACAGAAGTTCTCAGAATTTGCAGTGCTGCATCCAAGGCAAAGTTATGCACTTTTGTGATGTAGCTATGGCATAATGGAACCCTGGGTGTAATTTGGGACTCCAGCGAAGCAGAGGGTTTTTCAGACTGTCCCAGAAAACCAAAGAACACCCAGATGATATTTCTGGAGCGGCACAGCAGGGAAGGCAATTCACACACGAATGATAAGGGGAAAGCTTTGCTTGTACAGTAATTCCCCTGGCTCTGTACCAGAGATGCAAGCCCTCCTTTATATTCAGGTAACTTAACGCCTCCTCTGCACACACATAGATTATATCTTGTTCTTACCGGTATGGGACATTGACTTTGAGAATATCAAAACCACCTCTAAGCCTGCGGCACCTCTTCTTCCTAAACAAAAAGGACAAAGATTGAGTGAAGTATGACAGAAAAGGGAAGATATTTTCCTCCAACAAGACAGGGGAATTAGTTCCCTTAATAAACAGGCCAGCCAAGGAGAATGTATAATAAGACACTTTCATAGACTTTCTTGAAAGAGCCCAGGAGCTCCTGGGAAATCTGGCACTTTGAGGATGCCGGTTTGGGAAGAAGGTTGGGAGGCACAAAGAGGCTGACTTCTGCAGTGACCCTTGCAAGGGCTGTGCTACCAGTGGTTTGACGGAGGGGGTTAAATGCCCTTTCCCTCCCGAGGGTGTCCGACTGGTGCCAAAGAGGCACGATCATGATCAGCACTCCCCCTTGGAAATCGTGGCCAGTGGTTGCAGCCCTACTGGTGTGCTGAAGACTTGCCTGCAGTCTGGCAATGTGAGTGGCCCGTGGCTTGCTGGGATTCAGCCTCAGAGGACCAGGAAGAGGGAGGGGCACCTCTGCCCAGAAACTGGAGATCGCCGGACCGCGATCATCTACGGGACAATTCCTGGGTCCCAGAATTTACCTTGGGTTTGTCAACCCACGGTTTCACGCTATATCCGAAAGTGTCCAGTAGTATCTCCTTGAGGGGATTTTAAAAACCCTGTTGCACTGGAGATACCAACAGGATCCTAAATAGCCTTGGATTTGGGTTTTTTAAAATTAGCGATTTCCCAAGGTGTGGGGGTGGGTGGGCAACATTTCCTAGCCCATTTCTGATTCCATTTGTGGGGGGGCCTATTCTGGGAGGCATTTCTGATCCTGATTGGGGACTACTCTCCCATCACTTGTATAGAATAAGTCTTAGGTTTGGGTATGAAGACAGTAGCATAGAGATACAGAAAGCTCATTCATACTGAATAAGACCATTGGTCCAACTAGTCCAGTATTGTCTACACTGACTGGCAGCAGCTCTCCAAGGTTTCAGGCAGGGGTCTTTCCCAGTCCTTTCTGGAGATGCTGCCAACGATTGAACCAGGGACCTTTTTCATGAACAGTGGATGCTCTGTTGCTACAGGCCCATTCACCACTGAGCTACAGGCCCATTCACATCATCTTCCCATGTGCCACCTTCCTGATCATCTAATCTCATCCAGGCATTTATCACTGGTCTTGACATGCTTAATGTCTTAATAAAGAAAAATACGATCTGCTGATGCTCCTATAAAGCTCTCTGATGACTGACAGCCTAATGGCCCCTTATTTTTCCTCCCAGCTGCAGTTTTGAAAATGAAATAAATTTAGCTCCTTAAGCATCCCTGCTGCTCTGTTACGTATCATGTCTGCTGTGCCAAGGTTGCTAACCACGAGCTGTAGGCACAGGTACAATCCAGCAGAAGCTAGATGATCCCCTGGAAAGCAATGAGACAGGACTAAAGTTGCAGCTACCTTAAGCTCAATTGATTTAAATGGGACCTAGGTACAGTTTAATTTTTGCTGGACTGTGCCTAAGGAAGAGATAGAGCAGTTAGCGCAGATCTGCAGAAACCAAAACTAGAAAAAAGGCCAAAAAGTCTTTTCAAGGAGGTCCAGCTCTAATTCAATGGGAAGGAAGATTCAGGGGGAACGATAAAGCAGAGGCGAGTTCAAGCTGGGGAGGGAAGTTTTCCAAAAGTTTCAGGTGGCATACTGGTCAGTGGTGACAGTGATAGATGTTCTCTTTATTTTTCTTTACTCCCCCCCACCACTGTACATTTGTCAGGGGTAGCAGGGCTGAAAACATCTAACCTAATTGTATGCTAGTTGTCAATGTCAGGGATTTTCATGACTTTGTTCCAGGGCTTTCTGGGGGAAATGGCAGCTACCACAAAACATGGCAGACTCTTGGGGAGGCTGCCGTTCCTCCTCAGAATGCCACAGGATGATGCAACATCCAGGGCATTGTGGGTAAAAGAAAAGAATCTGTGGTTGTGAAATTTAAATTCAGGGTTTGCAGGGGTGGGGGTTGTTAAAAGAGCCTGGTGCTTTGTGGAATAAGTAATACACATACACACACACACACCCCTACCTATCCGTTACAAAAACAAATGAGGAATTCCATATGAACCCACGGTCATACACATTCAGTTCATCTGAAGCTCTGGGACGTTCATTTCATAACAACTGAAAAATCAACCCAATAGGCCCATAGTATGCCAGACAGGAAAGGCGGGAGCTATGAGTATGCCAGAGTGGGAGGGGGCTGCAGCTCAGTGGTAAAGGATGCTGCTGAACTTCTACTAACCCTTGCACCCTTCATAGCTGCTTCCACGTGTACACAGCTCTCAGCAAGAGCCTTTGTGAAGTGGGCAGTGATTAACAGTCCTTGAAACAAATATGAGCCCTTGGAAGGAGCTGTCCAGCTCCCTGGATGGGGCTGTAGCTCAATGGTAGAGCGTCTGCTTTGTGGGCAGAAGGTACCAGGTCCTGTCCTTGGCAGCATCTCCAGGTAGGGTTGGGTGAAGCCTTGGAGAGTTGCTGCCAGTCAGTGGAGACCATACTGAGCTAGGTGGACCAAGGCAACTTCCTATGTTCCTATGGATGATTCCCAGTCTTGGGATTGTTCTCATGCAAAGGCTCAATGTTTTAGAGGCACACAGCAGTAAATCAGTGAGTTCCGGAAAGATGTAGCAAAATGCAGGGCGGCAGGTCCCATGAGACTGTAGGCTGAACCCATCCCATCGTTATCCCCTAGTTCTTTTTCTGATGCCAAGAATGCCATTAGTGCTTTCTCAAATGAGATATTCTGCAGTGCTGATCTGCCTGGAAGTCACATAATATCACACAGGTTTACAGAAAAGAGTGGCCATGTCTTACAGTAATATGATGAATCAAATCCCTAATTTGGCAGTGGAGTTGACCACGTGGGGGACTTCTGTGGAACCAAAAATGGCTCCAGAAATTAAAAAACAACAACATGTGGTCTTGGGATGCACTGCTTTTCAGAATGCAGTGGAGATCTTGAAATATCTATCTATCTATCTATCTATCTATCTATCTATCTATCTATCTATCTATCTATCTATTTGTCAGTCATTTTAAATGTCATTTTCTCACAGTTTTGCAGTCAACCTTTACTGTTGTGTTTGTTAACTGGAGTGTTTTTTGTTTGTTTGACCTGTTGCAGGCATCCAAACATTCCACCCCCAACCTGAATTCTGAAGTAATACAATCCCCGGATGACATGCTTTTCTGAATGTGGAAATTGTTTCTTAGAAGTGTCCCACTGGAAAATCCCTCATGAAGATCCATCTTCCCTTGTATGACCTGCCCAGAAGTCCCTGCTGCTCCTCTGTACAAACTGCAGCGTGAGCAACTCTCCTAGGGATATTCACCTGGGAGTTTTTCACACCCAGCTTTTAGTTTGCATCTCCTTTGGAATGGAGGGGGTGGATTCACATATCGGCCCAATTTACCCTGAAGTCCCTGCGAGCTATCAGGGAGCACTTCGCACACAATTCTGGTTTTTCATTGCGCATTTGAGTGTAACCCAATTTATATCTGGGGTAAAAAAAAAATCCACTTTTTATGTCGAGATTTTTTGGACAACTTCCAACTCGCAGTAAAGCCTCTCAGTAAATCTGGGATAAAGCCTGTTCTCTAGGAAAGCTCCTTGTGTGGAAAAGAATGCTGGAGCCAAGCGATGGCCAGTGTAGCTTTTCTTTGCCGCAGGCAGAGGCCTGGACCCACAAATGCCAACTCTCACCTTGGCCCTAGCCAGCTGTGCTCTCAGCAAGCCGGCCAGTGAGTGATCTGGGACTCTGCACTGTGACACTTCCCTTCTCAGATTTAATTTGGGTGTCAGAGTGAGAATCACAAGAACAGGGAACTATTTAAAAAACCTCTCGTGGCAGGAACAGAAGTCAGAGAGCACCTTGCGCCTTCCTTCCCCGCCTTCTGATCTATCATGTTTTCTCCAAACATTCCTTTCATCCTCTCTCTTATTCTCGCCACCTCTCTCCCTCCCTCCTACCTCACTTATTTTATTTATTACATTTTTTTTTACCCTGCCCTTCGTTCAAGGAACTGAAGCTAACTGTTTTAATGTGATCTAGTGTTAATTGTGCTTTTAACTGGTTTTTGATTTTAATTGTTAATTGATTTTAATTGGGGTTTCCCCCCTAATTTTGTTTTAATGTACACCATCCCGAGCCACCTTTGGAAGGGTAGTATATAAATCAAATGAATGAATGAATGAATAACTATGGTCCTCCTTCTGCCTAGCTCATCCTCACAATGATCCTGTGAGGCAGGAGTGAGACCAGCTCAAGAAAGGTCACCCAGAAAGCTTCATGGCTGAATGAGAAGGTCAACCCACGAGGATTCCCCTGTCCTAGTCCGTGACAAAAGCCAATGCAATTTTCATCAAACTCACACATGAAAACCATACAGGTGGGCTTCTCATCCTATGGTCTTGTGGTGGCAAGCATAAATGGTCCCCTTTGCTAAGCTGGGTCTGCCTTGGATTTCATTTGGATGGGCAATTATACGTGAGCACTGTAAGATATTTCCCTTAGGGGATAGGGTCATAGCTCAGGGGAAGAGCATCTGCATGCGTGCATCCAGAAGGTTCACTTTGTGGCATCTCCAGGTAGGGTTGGGAGGCACTGTTTCCTGAGACCTTGGAGAACTGCTGCCAGTCAGTGTAGACAAGACTGAAGTAGATGGACCAGTAGTCTGACTCAGCATAAAGCAGCTTCCTATGTTCCTAAATCATTCCTGCTGGGAAAGCATGACAGGCTGCCTTTCCCAAGGAATGTGAACGGTGTCCCTGTGGAACAGAAACACGTCCTTGTGCTTTAATCATACAGTACATGCTGATTTCTACATGGGAACACTTTTTGTGTAGGAACTGTGTAGGTCTCCGTCACAGCTTTTAGAAAGCATGTTAAATCTTAGCTTTTTACCCAAGGCTTTTATATGATTGTCTCTGCTGCTGCTCCTTTGTATTTTTGTACTGTCTTTTTATGCCTGTGTTTTAAATTTTTAATCAGATTTGTTTTATATTTGTAGCATAATATTTTGATTTTGTCATTTTTATAATTTTATTCTGAATTCTGTGTAAACCACCTTGGGATTGTTTTAATGAAAGGCAGTATATAAATTTAACAATCAATCAATCAATCACTCTATAAAAGGTGGAATAGCCCCAGGGACTGGTGCTTACAGTTATCCAGGGGTATTAGGGCATTGGTGTTAGTGCCTGTAGTCAATGCATTCTGGCTATTGGCTGATGCTTCGTGCAATGTTTTCTGTGCCCACCCCCTCCAACAAACTTATCTTAGTTCCAGTTTAGCTTTGGATGCTGAATACATTTCATCCTTCTACCTCCTGGTTCCAGTCAGTGTAATGTGGATAGCAGTGAGCCTCCTTACCTGTATTGCTTGATGGTTCCAGAAGTCAATCTCTACATTTTGTACTGCTGGGTTTCCGGCCCCCACACCCCACCCGCAAATCCCAAGATAGGCAGACTGTGTGTGTACAACCAAAACTGAACAAAGAGCAGATAAGCTCCATGGATCAATGCAGATTCTCACTGGCAAGCTGCACAGAGAGAGAGAGAGACATCACAACTGTATAAATCAAACCAGAATTGTCTGTTTTGATGCCTGATTTGTGCAACCATTTTAAAAACCCATCAGTGAGAACACACTCCCCAGGACTTCTTACAACATCACAGGGGGATCCTGGGGCACAGTGCTGAGAAATTGCATCCATATCCTAGCTAGTCATGTGCAGAACCCTCTTTAAGAAATATTACTAGTCTTATTGAAACTCATAGGACCATAGAGTTAGACTGGTCATCTAGTCTATGGGAGGAGAGCTGGTCTTGTGGTAAGCAAAGTAAAGTGTGCCATCAATCAGTGTCAACTCCTGGCACCCACAGAGCCCTGTGGTTGACTTTGGTAGAATACAGGAGGGGTTTATCATTGCCTCCTCCCATGCAGTGTGAGATGATGCCTTTCAGCATCTTCCTATATCGCTGCTGTCCGATATAGGTGTTTCTACATAGTCTGGGAAACATACTAGCGGGGATTTGAACCAGCAACCTGTGGCTTGCTAGTCTAGCAAGCATGAATTGTCCTCTTTGCTAAGCAGGGTCCACCCTGGTTTGCATCTGAATGGGAAACTACAAGGCTGTTCTCACGCGGACTACTTGGCTGCTTGTGCAGAGTGCTGTTCTTACCATTACAAATTTTTACCTAACCGTAATGTAAGCCCATTAAATCTAGACCTATTCACTGGAGCAGCAGAGAGCAAGTCTTTCTCTTCTTCTGTCTGACAGCCTTTCAGCTATCTGATGAGTGCCATAGGAAAATAGGAAGCTGTCATATACTGAGTCAGATTATTGGTCTATCTAGCTCAGTATTGTCTTCACAGACTGGCAGCGGCTTCTCCAAGGTTGCAGGCAGGAATCTCTCTCAGCCCTCTCTTGGAGATGTTGCCAGGGAGGGAACTTGGAACCTAGAAGCTCTTCGCAAAGCGGCTCCATCCCCTGAGGGGAATCTCTTCCAGTGCTCACACTTCTAGTCTCCCTTTCATATGCAACCAGACCCTGCTTAGCTAAGGGGCCAAGTCATGCTTGCTCCCACAAGACCAGCTCTCCTCTCCATCATGTCCGCATCCAGTCTTCCCCACACTGAACATCTCTAGTTCCCTTTTAACTGACAAGGCTTGTTTTCTATTCCCCCAAACATCTCTATTGCCCTCCTCTGAGATTGTTGCTCTTTGACTAGATTTTTCTCCAAGCGTGGTACCCAGCATGGTACCCAGGGTTAGGGATGTGCATGCATGGAACTGGTTCGGCGCTCCTTTTCTGGCGCACCAAACCA
Organism: Hemicordylus capensis; assembly: GCF_027244095.1. Classification (NCBI taxonomy): domain Eukaryota; kingdom Metazoa; phylum Chordata; class Lepidosauria; order Squamata; family Cordylidae; genus Hemicordylus; species Hemicordylus capensis. The sequence goes on from NC_069664.1 coordinate 25,481,819, forward strand.
GTTCTGTCATTGACTGGCATTCAAACCAGTTTGGAGGGTGGGAGGTGCTTTAAATGACGGGAAAAGCACTGCCTAGCTGTCAGCCCCCACCCTCCTGCTTTCCCCTCGCCGGCACTTGCATGCTATGAGCACATGCGTTGGCCATTTGTGTGGTGATGTTGAACGGACCTGTAAGGAGGAACGCTGCAGCCCAGAACCCACACTTTTGGGGAGAGTGCCAGTGAGGGGAAAGCGGTGGAGAGGAGAGCTGGTCTCGTGGTAGCAAGCATGACTTGTCCCCTTAGCTAAGCAGGGTCCACCCTGGATGCATATGAATGGGAGACTCGAAGTGTGAGCACTGCAAGATATTCCCCTTATGGGATGGGGCTGCTCTGGGAAGAGCATCTAGGTTCCAAGTTCCCTCCCTGGCAGCATCTCCAAGATAGGGCTGAGAGAGGTTCCTGCCTGCAACCTTAGAAAAGCCACTGCCAGTCTGTAAAGACAATGCTGAGCTGGATAGACCAGGGTTTCTTAACCTTGGGCCCCCAGATGTTGTTGAACTACAACTTCCAGAATCCTCAGCTGCAATGGCTTTTCCTTGGGAATTATGGGAGTTGTAGTCCAAAAACATCTGGGGGTCCAGGGTTAAGAAACCCTGTGATAGACCAATGGTCTGACTGAGTATATGGCAGCTTCCTATGTCCCTATGGTGGGGTGGGTATGGGCAGGTAGGAGGCACCTTCCCTGCTCCTTAAACTAACCCTGCTGACCTCCGACCTCCCCAGAGTGCACAGAAGCGGTTCCGTGCACATCCCTAACCAAATCTGCTGCTGCTCCCCTACAACTGGTATCGAGAGGCATCATGCCTTTGAAGCTGGAGGTGGCCCACAGCTACCAGACTAGTAGCCACTGATAGACCTGTCTTCCGTAAATTTGTCTAAGCCCCTTCTAAAGCCATCCAGGTTGTTGGCTGTCACCACATCTTGTGGCAGAGAGACCGCTTCTATGGATGATTCTATGAATGATTCTATGAATGTAAACCAAATAATATAAGCAAACATTAATCAATACAACAGTGTTTATAGCAAAATTAATCTAATAATTTAAGCAAAGCAATCCATTATAAAGTGATCGATAGAAGAAACAAGCAAAACAGGCAAAATATCAACAATACTCAAAATACTACAGATGAGTGGATTCCCTCAATTTCATTCTGCAATTTTTTCAAGATTCTGAGAGCCCTCTGGCTCTGTTCGTGGTGCTTTCTGGTAGAATTCCTGGATTAAGGAATGCCAGCATGCATTTTGCACAAGCACCCTAAAGGATGTGGGAGTGGAATGAAGAAATAACAACAACAACAACTATTATTATTATTATTGTTGTTATTATTATTATTATTATTATAGCTATTCCCAGTTTCTAAAAACATAACTTTTTTAAAAAAGTGCAATTTCAGTATTTCACTATTTAATGATTTCAGTATTTAACAATTTAACAATTTAGGTATTTAACGATTGTACTGTTGTGCAACTGGCAAATTCAATAAAATTTAGGGTGCTTTCTGTGGGGAGAGAGTACATTTTAAACATTTACTTTTTGTATGTTTTTTGTATGTATGTATGTATGCAGAAATGTATGTATGTATTTTAGACATTTATATAACAATTCAAACTCACATCACCAGTTGGTTTACACAATAAAAATAGCATGGCAATTAAAACAATTAAAACATTTGAAAACAATTTTTAAAAAAACAGTTTACAGAACTCCCCACTTCCTTGTTTATAGCGAGAGAGGGAGGGAGATTTTATCCCAGTCTGCTTTCCATAAATATTCCTCCAGAACAATAACAGAGTCTGATAATTTGAATTCCTTTCAATACACAAATATATATGGTACAGTGAAACCTCAAAATCTGGGTCAGTATCCAGCAGAAGCAGATTCCATAAGCATCCCTGTAAAATACAAATATACCCATTTAAATATAAAACGGGCGCAAGAAGCATAAATACGTGGGAGATCAAACAGCAAAGGAGACGAGTCCCCCCCCCAAATACACACGAGAGCACTTGACCCCCCAGCTCCAATGAAAGCCCAAAGGAGGGACCCCCTAGAGCCAACCCACCATCTATGATTCTATGATTCACTAAAGCTCGTTCCTACACAAATAGCTCATGCTCTCATCATGACACTAAAAGGCCCCATGTCCAATTGAGAGAGTGAGAGGAGACCTGTTAGATTTCTAAAAAGTGACAGGTATAAGTAATTCTCCCTTCTACTCAATGAATAATTTGGATGTTTTGGATCTGGTAACTCCACATCTGTCTGTTGCTGTGAAAACCTTCTACAGGGGCTTTTGGCTAACACTCTTGGCAAGAGGATGCAACATCAGAATTTTAAAAATAACTGAGTTGTGGTGTATGAACAAAATGCATCCACTGTGGTCCATGAGACCATGATGCTGTGTAATATGGGCCAACACTTTGAAGAAAGGACTAATGGGGGAATTTGACAACCACCCAGTGGGCATGTAATCACATCCAACAACAGCTCATCAGGTGGAGAGAATGTTCTCAAACAAATATATCAGAGTGTAAAGATTAAACAAGTAAGCCTTAATCCGGTGGCACGCACCCCTGCAGTTGCTTGGAACCATTTTGCTGATCTAGGAGGAGGCTCCTTTTCAAATCCCTCCACATGGTAGGCTGCATGAAGGGAGAAGATGAAGGTGAATGGTAGGAGATGGCAACAGAGATGGCCAGTAGCACTCTATGACTCTTCAGCTCACCAGTACAGAAGCAACCATACATTATCAAAAGAAGCTGCCTTATACTGAGCTGAGCAAGGTTTCAGTCTCTCCCAGTCCTACCTAGAGATGTTGCCAGTGATTGAGCCTGGGACATTCTGCAAGCCCCTGAGCTGCAGCCCCATGCTCCAAGACAATCAAGGAACATAAGAAGCTGCCTTATATTGAGTCAGACCATTGGTCCATCTAGCTCAGGGATTCTCAATGCTGGATCCCCAGATGTTATTGGACTTTAATTCCCATAATCCCCAACCAAAGGCCACTGGGGCTGGGGATTATGGGAGTTGAAGTCCAATAACATCTGGGGACCCAGCGTTGAGAATCCCTGATCTAGCTCAGAATTGTCTACACTCATTGGCAAAAGGTTCTCCCAAATTTCAGGCAGGGGAGATTTTCCCAGCTTTAGCTGGAGATGCCAGAGATTGAACCTGGCACCTTCTGCATGCAATGGATGCTCTGCCATTGAGCTGTGGTCCCATCCCTAAATCAAGGAGCCATTCGTAGGGTTCCATAGGAAGCTGCCTTATACTGGGGCAAACCATTGGTGTATCTAGCTCAGTACTGTCTATAATGATTGGCCAAGGCTCTCCAGGGTTTCAGGCAGGAGTCTTCTCTGCTGTACCTGGAGTTGCCAGGGAACTTCTCCATACTCTACCTGTGAACTACAGCCCCATCTCCAGAGTCAAAACTGCCCCGTCTCCAGAGTCAAAATTGCACTTATGCACTGAACGGGGACAGCACAAGGACACCAAAAATCAGACCAGTGTTGGGAATTAGGATTCTTTTGGCTAATACATAACATGTTAAGCTGGTGTAAGGACTGTAATAAACCTACTACTACTACTACTACTACTACTACTACTACTACTACAAGCATTTCTGAAACATTGGAGAATTTTCAGGCAGAAACATTGGAGAATTTCCCAAGACAGTCTCTCCACACCTCTGCACAGAATATATCCTTTTGGCCTAAACAGGCATGTGCATGGACACCCCCTAGCCCAACAAGACAATTAAAAGAACACTCTCCAGGCATACATACACTCTTGCAAGCCCCATCGTAGTTCCATGGAATGGACTTCACTTAGTTTTGCCGAGCAAAATTAGACCACTCCATGAAGTATAAGTGATTTTTAATCACAGCCATAAAAGTGGCCCCTTGATGCTCGCAAACACATGCTCAGACTAGAATCTGGCTATGACCATGCACATAAACACATAACACACACAGAGAGAGAGAGAGAGAGAGAGAGAGAGAGAGAGAGAGAGAGAGAGAGAGAGAGAGAGAGAGCGAGCTAGCTTGGCCAGTGTACAGCCCAAATAAAAACCACTGGATATCTGGCAAGCAGGAACTGCATCCAAAGGCACTCATGATGGGACTGGCAAAAGAACCACATCACCCACATTCAACATCCATGCCATCCTATCAGGCATCTGACACCCCTAAATGACACCCCCTAAATGATACCGCCTAAGTGACAAAACCCACCCAAAACCCATTTCCTCAAGATAACTCTTAGGAAACCAAGAAGAGTTGCCCATTCAGACTTGGAAAAATTGGACCATAGGGCATTGGTAGATTACTGTCCCTCACTGCCATTTTCTCCATGTCTTGCTCTGATTGGCTGCTTACTATAAACAACAGTGGGTCACCATTCCACCTGGGAATGGAAGAGCAAGACGCATCCCAGCCAATGGGAAAAGGTGAGCCACGCTAGGAAATGGTATAAGGCACCTCACACTTTGATGCAACTTGGGAGCATTTTTTACTTAAATGCCCATTGCAGAGAGCATGTGTGTGGAAAGCTGGCCTGCCCACAGAGACACACTGCAGGCCACCATGGGGTTCTTGTTGGTGAAAGTAGGACCCCAATCTTGGGGGCGATGGCTGGATTTTGCAGGCCCTACTGCAACTCTCACATTCAGCACTCACTTTTGCTCCATTAACTTATATGGGAGAAGGTTCAACATGCATTTGGAGGCCCCCTTGAGTAGGGCAGCTAAACAAGACTCATGCCCTGGAACATCTCATTCCTCATGAGAGCCAAGTTTTGACCCTGCCCAACTGTGCATCAGATTGCACACAGTTCCACAGAGTTGTCTGTCCATGGAACTCAGGGGAGCCATTGAGGACTGAGGCAGCTCTGTCTGCATACCTCCTACAACCCTTCCAAACATATCTCTACCTTGTGTTTCATATCTTAGAGTGACACTATGGCAGGAATGTGAACAACCACCTAAGGAAATCTTCCAGGGTTTCTCCTTGGAAGAAACCATGAATTTCAGTTCCTTTTCAGTTCCTGAAATTCCTCTTCAAATTTCACTGTTTTGAAAATTCAGTATTCATAAGAACAGCCTTGCTGGATCAGGCCCAAGCCCTATCTGGTCCAGCATCCTGTTCCCCACAGTGGCCCACAAGATGGCCCTGGGAAGACCACAGACAGGAAATGAAGGCATGCCCCTTTCCTGCTGCTGCTCCCCTGCAACTGCTATTCAGCGATGTCCTACCTCTGAACCTGAGGGTAGCTTATAGTCATCAAGACTCATAGCCATTAATGGTCCCTGCACTGGATTGGGTCCCTGCAACTGGAGGTATTTTAAAATGAAAAATGAAGATAGAGCCACATTGCCATGTTTAATGTTATCTGTTGTTAACATTAAGAACATAAGACAAACCCTGCTGGATCAGGCTCAAGGCCTATCTAGTCCAGCATCCTGTTTCACACAGTGTCCCACCAGAAGCTGCTGAGAAGCCCAAAGACAAATGCTGAGGACATCTCTCCTGTTGTTGCTCCCCTGCAACTCAGATTTAGAGGCATCATGTTTCTGATGCTGGAGATAGCCTATAGCCCTCAGACTAGTAACCATTGATAGACCTGTCCTCCATGACGTGATCCAAACCCCTCTTAAAGCCATCCAGGCTGTTGGGTGTCACCACATCTTGTGGCAGAGCATTCCATAGCTTATGCATCAGTTGTGTGAAAAAGTACTTCCTTCTGTCATTCCTAAATTTCTTGGCAATCAGTTTCATGGGATGACCCCTGGTTCTAGTGTTACAAGAGAGGGAAAAGGGTGACCTCACCATTACCTCTAAGAGACTGGAGTGTGGGTTCTTTTTTCCTCTTCTATCTCATCAATGTCCAGAACAATTTGTGGACTTATTTTCAAAGCTGGTGGAAGCAATGCCCGAGCTGAGGTTTACAACAGATCCGTGTGCTTCAGTTCAGGTTCTGGGATGCATAAGTCTGTGGGGGGCTCTGAAAGTATATTAATAATTCAGCCAATGTGTTTACTCATCTATACAGCCACAGGGATGACTTCAGTGCCTGCCAAAACATTATGTCCGAACCTAACCCTCCAAGGTGCTCCTCTTATTACAGAAGCTGCCAAAAATGGCTTGCTGGTTTTGTTTACTTTGAGAAAACTGCGAAAGACTGAGCTTTCATGATGATCTTCACTGATGGGTAAGGGAGTTGTGAAATGCATCTCTAGATTCCTTTCTCTTATGTCCGCTCTGTGTCAACAGGACTCTGTGCCAGCCATCCTAAAATTGTTTAATTCGGCACTGCAGAGATCCAAATTTTGCAGCAAGGAAAGTCAAATTAAATCTGTGGGTTGAACATTATGTTTGTTGGGCAATCTCAAACTTGGGTCCCCATATGTTGTTGGACTACAGCTGCCTTCATCCATAGACACAATGGCCAGGTGTCCGGCTCTCAGTATGGCCATCCGCTTTCCACTGCGCCAAGGGGTTGAGGTGGCCTCAGAGCTTCCCACCGGATGAGCTTTAAGGCAGGGCTTGTTTCATTCACCAGCCCTGCCCTAGCCTAGCTACCCCCACTGCTCAGCTAGAGTTCCAGGGCTCCTTCTACTCCGAGCCCTCCTCATTGGCCAGTCCTCCCTTATAGAGCCCTTGACAACTGGGGCAAGTTTTGTGAGATCCCATCACAAGATCCCATGAGAGTCACTCCCGATCCTGCGAGGCTCCATTGTCTTCTGACGGCCAGACCACGCCTCCCTGCTTGGGCCAGGGACAATGCCTTCAGGCGGGTGTTTTGGGGTCTATTTCCTCCCCCACCCAATTGTGACATCCCTGCAAGACTCGGGTGGGGGAAGCCCTGCCCTGGAGCTCGCCATGTTTCCTTGCAGCTGTTGGCTCTGCCTTGGTGATTCCCTGATGCCAGGGGATGATGGGAGTGATAGTCCAACAACAACAAGAGGGAACCCAGCATATGAAGCTGCCTTAAACTGAGTCAGACCATGGTCCATCTAGTTCAGTATTGTCCACACTGACTGGCAGCAGCTCTCCAAGGCCTAAGGTGGGAGCCTTTCCCAGCCCTTCCTTGCAAGGGACTGATCCTGGGACTTTCTGCATGCAAAGCAGATGCTCTGCCACTGAGCCGTCCCATCCCCACGCTTGAGAATCCCTAGATTAAAGTATCAGATTAATCCCAAGAAGAACTGGATTCAGGTTCCCACTCAGCCAGTGTAGCTTGCTGAGTGATCTAGGGCCAATCACTAAGGGGCAATCACCTAGGGCCAATCACCTAGGCCAGTCACCTAGGGCCAATCACTAAGGTGCTTCACACAAGCGATGAGGGTAGGACAAGCATCCTATCCAGCTCCAAGAGCTGTACATGCTCCCGATTTTCAGTCATAGGCTAGCAAACAACTAGGAAGAAGGAGGGGGAACGATTGTCTGTGAGATTGGTCAGATGGCTTTTCCTCCTGCCTAAGGCTGGGCACAAGTTCTGGGTGGGACAGCATCATCCTACCCAGCTCCAGTCTTAGAGATGGTTGCTCCCTTTCCTGTTTGCTAATGGACTATCAGAAATCGGGAGTGTACGTGGCTCCCAAAGCTGAGTAGGACGCTTGTCTGACCCACTTACTGATCATATGACCTTCCTCTCAGTCTCTCATGCTAGCCTGCCATGGAAAGGATAAAGGGGGAGGATGCATCATTGCATTTTGTCTTGTTATCCTTTGTCTTTTGTTGTTTGGATGTTTGTCCCAGGGTGGGAAAGGAAAAGGGAGGAAAAGGAGAAGGAGATCATGGAGTTGTTGGTGAATAAACCTTTAGTTAAATCTATCTAGTTTTCTTTGTGTGCGTGAGGGAAGCAGCTATAAAACATTTGGATCCCCACTGGGACAAACCTACAAACAACAACACACAAAAGATAACTAGACAGAATACAACCACCACAAGTGCTACCCTGAGCTCCTTGGAGGGAGGTTGAGATAAAAAAGTTATACATGAATAAAAATAAGTAAAGAAAGGGGAAATCGCATGAGCTTATTAAAAAAACGACTATTTGCTATGTTAGTCGCCAACACATTGGTCAATACTCAATATTGGAAGACTTGGATATTGTCAGCATTGAAAGAGTGACTATTAGAATTATGGAATCTAGCTTTCATGAGCTAAAAAAAAGAGAGAGCAAATTATGCATGTTTAAACGAAAGACAGCAGGGGGAAAAAATCAATTGTATAGATCCTAAAACTCACAAGAGGAGTTCAGCTCATGGAATGAGAATTCCTGCTTCTCCTGCCACCCCCTTCCCCACTCAAACCCTCTGGAAGGTGTGGGGGGGCCCTCCGAAATGGTGTGCAATGCAATGTGGAGAGCTCAGCTAGGCGGGCGGGGAGGAGTGGAAATCCTCAGCCTGCTTCTGTGAGCAGAGTGCTTTCCATTCAGAATTCTGCTACAACCAAGCCAATTTTTAAGTACTTTGCAAACTGTTTATATCCTCTTGCAATATTAAACAATGTGGTGTTAAAGGCAACTCTTTCCATTTAATGAAGTACATCTTGAGTCTCAAAACTATTATGAGTGTTTTGATTGTGAAATTCTATTTTTCTATTTTTGTAATGGGAGTCTAATGATAATAAGAGGGGTGGTTTTTTGTTTTTGTTTTTAAGGCTGAATTCTGACACAAATTGAGAAAATGACTCTTATTTCTTAATCAATTTCTCAATATTTTGCATAATTTGTTCCACAACATTTCAGCTATTTCACACAATTTGGTTGAAGGGTCACCTGCTTACATTTTATTCAGGCCTCTGCTGGCAAGTGGAGAAGAAGGGTTCCACTTTGTCACCACGAGACATGGAGAGATGAAGCTATAACCAGAAATAATTGTTTGGGCTTCTTAATATTGCTGCACTCCAATAAATCAATGGTGCTAAATACAAGCACAAGGAGGTGAACACCAGATTGACAGGACAAATGAAGCTTAGCCTGGTGGAGAGATTTCTCAAATGGTTTATTCCATTTGAGTTCAGAGGAGCTCATCAACAAACAATCAGCAAATGAAAATATGGAGCTCAGACTGGAGTGGGGTGGGACAGACTCCTACTTGGATCTAGCCAAGCATGCGCCTGTTGGAGGTAATGTTCTGTGGTTCCCCATCCCATAGTGGGCTTGCCTTTGCTTAAGATAGGGCTGCACAACTTCAACTCTTCTGCAGATGTCGGGCTACAACTCACATAATCCCAGACCATTGGCCACTGTGGCTTGGGAGGATGGGAATTGTAGTTCAAAGGGCCCAAAGTAAGGCCAACGTTATGCAGCTCTGGTTTAAGAGATCAACCATAGGCATACAAAGTTCCCTGAAGGAGGTTATTCTTGTTGGGACACCCCCGCCCCATTTGTTCATTCATTAGGACTGGATTTGGGGGAGAATTGCTGAGCAAATTTTAAGAATGTAAGAAGAGCCTTGCTGGATCAGGCCCAAGGCCTATCAGATCCAGCATCTTGTTTCCCACAGTGGCCCACCAGATGCCTCTGGAAAGTCCTCAGGCCGGAGATGAAAGCATGCCGCCTCTCCTGCTGCTGCTCCCTTGCTACTGATATTTGGAGGCATCCTGCCTTTCCAACTGGAGGTAGCCTATAGCCAAGACTAGTAGCCATTGATAGATCTATCCTCCATGAGTTTTTCCAAACCCCTTTCCAAGACATTCAAGCTGGTGGCCATTGCCACATCCCATGGCAGAGAATGTCATAGATTAAGTATGTGCCGTGTAAAAAACGGTACCTCCTTTTGTTGGCCTGTGATCTTTCAGGGCTTTGAACAGGTTGGCTGGATGCACACCTCACCACCAAAGAAGCTCTAGAACAGTACATCTTCCCCCTCCAGCTGTTTTTGGATTACATAACTGAAGGAAGGCTGAAGCTGTGCAGTCCTGCTATACAAGAAGAGTCTTGCTTGGTCAGGCCCAAGTTGCAATGTCCCAAAGTCTCTGTGGCTGGGGGTGATGGAAGCAATCCAGCCTGGGGATCTCTGAGAGCCCCTGGTACAGGCAATACTGACCTAGATGGGCCAGTGTCGGACTGGCATAAGGCAGCAGCATCGGCCATTGCTTGTATCTAATTGCCAGAGACTTTAATTTACTTGGAGTGTTTTATCCCACCGTTCCATTCCAGGATGAGATGGCAGCTAATATTCATACTGAATAGCCAAACATAAAAAACCACACAATCCTCTACAAAATGCTTTCGCACAAACCCCACTGAAATAATGCACAAGAGCAGAGAAGTCGTCTCATTCATTTAAATGGGAGCTGTGCAGGAGATCTTTCCAGGGGATTATGCCCTCAGACCAGCTTAGATATGATGGTGGAGCCATTATGGCTTGTCTGCCTCTTTGCATACAAATGGGGGGGGCAGGGGTGCAGCTAGGGGTGAGGGGGCCTGTGTTCATCCCTCTCTCTGGTGGCCACCCAGAGTGAGAGAGATAATGAAGAAAATAGGGAGAGATGGAGCTGGAGGGCCCTCAGGAGCTGGGGCCCCGTGTTCTTTGAACCCTTTCACTCAATTATAGCTACACCCCTGTTGGGGGGGGCATTCTTTACATCAAAGGAGCACACATGGGGAGCAAACCCCACCATCCTCTTTGACTTTGCCTCTTTGCCTTTCCTTCTGGAATTGGACCTGGGCTAGGAAAGGAACGTTTCGAGCAATGGAGTGCAGCACAGTGAAGTGGCAGAAGGTTGAGTTTCACTTTCCTCCTCCCCCTCCCCCCCTCCTCCTCCTCCTCCTCATGATCCTTTTCATATAAAGAAAATAAGTCCCCTTCAACCTCCACTTTTCATGCAGGCAGAGCAAGCTGTGTGACCTCCACATCTAGTTTGGCCTCAGATTGCCGGATAGTGTCCAACTGGAAGGAAGGAAGGAAGGAAAGGAAGGAAGGAAGGAAGGAAGGAAGCGGCCATGTCCAAGAAGCTGCCAAGATCAGAGACAGGACCTGAGGTCTTGCCTAACTTCCAGTTTTGCAGACTCTCTAGATCAATTGCACGAGCTGGTTGTTTTTTTATTTCCTTTGTCAGTTTTGTCGATACACCTATTATTAATGGATGTTTCTAAAGTAATACAGTGGTGGTTATGTCTTTTGCTTATGTTTTTCATTTTAAAAATCAATACAAATGTAAGCAAATGAATAAATAAAGGATGGCGCCTTGCCAATACAGCCTGTTTCCACGTGAACCCATTTAACCTCCCTGGGCTCTTTCAAAATGTTTCAGTGTAGCTACGGAAAATACCAATTAGAACCCAATGTTTGCCAAGAACGCCACAAACATTAACTAATTGCTCATTGCATTGTACGGGCGGCATTTGGGTGGATTAACAAACTACTTGGCTTCTGTTTTGAGGAAGTGGACAAATTCCTGTACAAATATTAAGAATTATCACTTGTGATCTCCCAACCCTTCCATTGACTATAGAGTTATTGCTGAATATGGACTCTGGGGACTTCCAGCCTAGCAGCTGAGATTCCCACAGCAAGGTTCCATTTTGGGCCAAAGTGAAGTTGCCCAGATAAATTTCCCCAGCCTTACATATTCCGGAGGGGTTGCCATGTTATAGCAAATATACTCAAGAACCTTATTTCATCTTAAAAGGTAACATGCAGTTACTGTGGCATACATTTTCATAGAAAAGAGCCCAAGTGGGTTCTTCTGGCCCTCAAATGCTTATGCCACAATCCATGAGTACAGCTTTCATGTACCCATAGGCATTTAGAAACTATTTTGACATCCCTCAAAATCCATGTGATACTTTGCTCCAACTTGAATGGGTTTAGGCAGAATCGAAGGTGGGCAGAACCCTCCCGAGAGATATAGTTGATCTTGTCCAAACTTGTTTGACTTCCCTTGAAATTCATCAGATTTTTTGCTCAAGCAGGAATATTCTGCTATAACACAAATTGTGTTTTGGTGAACTCTGGTGATAACTCTTATGAACAATGGGACATTCCTGGAGACAAAGCAGCTGGTACAAATGTGGTCAGCACTGCACACTGCACACTGCACACTGCACACATCTTTTCATGATGCCAGAGGGAATGTGCAGAGTATCTGGCTTTGGCCGAAGCTTCATGCAGACCCAATTGACAATTAATCAGGGAGCCACATTTAGGGTTGATGGGGGCCACCAGGGACCACAAGAACCTTGCAATGAAGAACATTGGTCCAGTCCAAGTTAACTACTTTAGCAGATCTGTTGATATCACTGGGAAAGTTAAGCATATGAATGTGTCTTAAATTGGTTGAAAACTGACACAATTTCATGTTGACTTCAGTATGGAGAAATCCATACAACTCAGCCTTAGACGGATACAAAAGACTCCCCATGCTCTGAATTATCAAATTCTGGAAGTGGTAGGCACAGCACTACTTGGCTGAACAACTTTCTTAATGAAGTGTTGTCAGCACTAACAAACAGCCAGGCAGGACATTGGCCTAGATGAATTGTCAGTTTGATCCTCAATGGCAGGGCCTTTCGTATGATCCTTACTCAACAAGAAGTTTGCTTTTCTCTCATCCTTTCAACAACATGCTCAAGGACAATGAGAGAACTGATAAATTTGATAAAGCAGATGGCTACATTTTATTTTGTATAAGAATGACTGCCTGTCTTCCTCCCTAGTTGTTTCAATAGAAAGACCCTGTAGCCGGAGAGAAGATGTTTCAGGTGAAATTGTTGATTTCAAAAACAATACTTCAGCACTCAAGGTTCCAGCCACTACTCTCCATGAGGGCTGTCAGACCTTTAACTTATGTCCCTGCTGCTGTACATTCTCCTCACTTTTCCTATAAAGATGTCCAGTTGGCAGATCGGGAAAATGAAGTCCATGGTGTAGTCAGCAGAGAGGTATCAACAATGAATACAGCACTGTGCAAATATTCAGATCCAGCTGCTGAGGAAATGGTCAACATTTCTGAGTGCCAATGTTGGAAAGGAAATGTGCTCTGATACCTTAGGGGGCAACTGGACTATTTTTGCGTGGGTTTTTATGAGCAATATATAGACATGCTGGTATATTAAACAAAACCACAGACCCTTTTTGCTGGATTTTGGAGTCTGCCCTCACAGATCCATTTTTGACCTGGCCACAGACCGTCTGGAGTCTGTGACTGGTCTGAACATAAATCTATTCCTATAGGTCTGCATGTTCTGGCACGTAATACTGATGTCATCACTTTACACCAGAGGCCTGCTCTAGAAATAAACTGGAATTCAGATTAACTTGTGGGTATCCAGCAGATATCTGAAAAATGAATCTATTTACTCCAGTGTAACATGTGGTGTCTCCAGAAATATTGTTCACTCTCTCACAGCATTTGAACCAGAGGTCATCCCATGAAACTTATTGCCAGGAAATTTAGGACTGACAAAAGGAAGTAGTTTTTCATAGATCACATAACTAAGCTATGGGATTCTCTGCCATGGGATGTAGTGATGATCATCAGTTTGGATGGTCAACATTTTGGATGGGCCTTTCTTACGATCAGCTATGCACTCCTTACTCGGCAAGAAGTCTGTTTTTCTCTCATCCTTTCGACAATCTCACCCTTTCAAGGACAAGTCTTGTCCCAATGGCTATAGGCTACCTCCATGTTCAGGATGCCTCTGAATACTAGTTGCAGGGGAGCAATGGCAGGAGAAGGGCATCCCTTCATCTCCTGGTTGTGTGGCTTCCCAAGGCATCTGGTGGGTCACTGTAGCAAACAGGGTGTTGGGCTAGCTAGGCCTCAGAACCTGATCCAGCAAGGCTCTTCATGTTCTTATTGCCTGAGAGAAACTACACTTCGACAATTAACTTGTAATAAGATTGAGAAAACAGCTGCAGTAAAACGTCCAAATATATTACAGTATGGGTTAAAAGAGGTTTTTTTAAAAAAAAGACACAAAAATAGGGTTCTCTCCAAGTGATATTTCAGACAGTGATTTTTGTGTAACATCTAAGGCGGATTCAGTCTCCAGGACATATTCGTCTATCAGCTTCTATATCTTGAAACATTGCTCAAGAAAGGACAAACTTCAAAAAAAGAAAGGAAAAGGAAAAGGAAACATCATTCCAGCTACTGGCATCATGGCAGATAACTCCAGATGAATGAACAGGATTTGCTTTGAAAAATTAATTGACTTCATTATCCAAATGTAACAATTCAATCCATAACCTCTCACTCCAAGATTTTGGGATGACAGTTTGCATGATAAGTATTATGAAAAGCAATTATGATCGAAGGGCTGATTCCAGCATGCCTGTTTGTGACTGGAAGGCTGCATCATCAAGTGGTTGTGTGCAGAATGAGCTATCACAGATCAGAGAGACAGGACTTCCATATAATCTCTAGGAATGGTTCCAAAATTCTCCTTATCCAAATTCATACCCAGTTTACTTGAATTCCAAATTACCTGCTCCGGCTGCCAACCTGGAACCAATTCATTAGGGATGGGGCCACAGGTCAGTGGTAAAGCATCTGCTTTACATGCAGAAGGTCCCAGGTTCAATCCCTGGCAGCATCTCCAGGTCGGGCTGGGGGAAGTTCCTGTCTGAAAACTTGGAGAGCTGTGGCCAGTCAGCATAGACAATCCTGAGCTGGATGGACCAATGGTCTGACTTGATATAAGACAGCTTCCTAAGTTTCTATCTTCCCTTTTAATGCTAGCCCCCTGTTGGCCAATGCTGAATAGGAAACCGGGACATCCCTAGAGATCAATGGTGATGCTGAGCCTCACATTTTGTTTTCTTAGAACATATACATGAGCAAAACAAAGAAATGTAGTGCCAGAATAAAGCTTGGTGATGACTTGAGTGGTTTCATTAAAGCAGAGTTGTTTCCATTTATGGTGGGCTATTGATCTCTTTGGAGGAGATGTGGCATGCTTGGCTGACATGCTGTCCCTCAGCCAGGGTAATTTATAACCCTGCTGGGGACAGTGGCTAACTGATGAACCTATCTGGCCACAGACCCAGGAAAGCTTGATTGATTCACTCTCCATGCTGGTACTTTTCGCCCTGAACAGACCACAAAGAGTCGTCCATCCCACTCATCCATCAACCAAGCAAATATCATTAAATCTGGAGGCTGCAGGGCAGCATCATTTATATATTTTTTCCTCTTTATGTAATGTTTGAAAAGTTGGCCATTGTACCTCGTTCCTTCATGCTGAAAAATCGCAGTTACACACCCTTGACTGGGATCTCGTGGGTGTGGGAGATGCATTGGTTGTATCCAACAAGACATAGGAAGGAGATGGGATTCATGTTTCTGACTTCATTCAAGGTACTGGGAGAGCCCAGAAGAATCCATCTTATAAATAAGGAAGGGATACCATGCGCCATCAGCCATAGGTTGTCCATTATTTACAGACTAATCACCAAACTGGAGATAAGTCTTTGATGGCTTCATGTTGCCCACTGGAACCCTATTATGGGACTAATCTATTGCTGACTGTCACAGACTGCACAGACAAGAGATGTGTGAGGGAATAATACAGATGAAGGACCCAGTTTCTCTTCCAGAATGAAAAGCCATTACATCACTGACCTTAGTAATGTCAGGGCACATTTTCACAAAGCTTTTAGAGATCTGACATTTTATGAGACGCCAGTGTTCTAACATCTTCATTGCCTTCCCTGTTGTCTCCCAGGCACAATTTAAGGCTACAAAGTCTAACAGACTTGGGTCCTAATCCAGCAATGCATGATGAATATCAATGATTGGATCCAGATGTGGATGCAAATCTCCATCCACACTGAAAGGTGATCACTAGGGCTAAGCTGAGGGTTGTGATGTGGATGCATGTCTGCTAAGCTGAGGGTTGTGATGTTGATGCATCTGGGAACAGAGGTCCCATGGGGAAAATTCTGGGAGGAACTACACTTCCCAGATGTCCTCACAGGCTTACCCTGCATCTTCTCATGCCTTCCTGGCTGGCCCTGCATGCTTCAGTTCTCATAGAAGAGTCCCCCCACCACCACCCCAATGCTGGAAATTTGAGGAACTGTGCAGAGAGGGCTGCACTGAAAGTGGTCACCACCGTGTGGTGTGTGAACGGGGGGTGGGGTTGCTGCAAATTCATCTGCATCGGAGCATCCTATGCCCAACCCTAGTGGCCATCCCCACAGTCTACTTGTGGTAGTGAATTCTAAACTTCAACATTGGGTTGTGTGAATAAGTGCTGTATTTTGTCTGTCTCAAATCTCCTTCAGTCACTTTCACGGGATGACCCCAAGCTCTAGTACCATATTCACCCAAATAGAAGATGACACTGGATTTAAGACGACCCCCTTCAAAAATAGAGGTTAAATACAGGTTATGTCAAAAGGTACAGCACTCTGAATGTAAGATAACCCCTCAATTTCTAACATGAAAGAACTTCAGGGAAAACCTAGTCTTGGATATAAATACAGTAATACAGTATTATGAAAGAGTGAGGCAAAGTTATCTCTATCCTGTCTCCATAACATTTTATAAATCTCTGTCATGTTCCCCTTTCAGTCATGTTACCCCTTTCAGCCTGTTCGCACAATCATCAACATCAGGGTAGAACTCATGAAAATCCCTCCAACCCAAGTTGCTCAAATCAGGGTAGTCCGGTTTTTGTACCCTGCTCTTAGCCAAGGTAGGAGAGAGGAAAGTCTCGTGCCTTGCTTTTCTGGTCATGTGGATGCCCTAGTGAAAAAGCTTTCTAGGCTTTCCTCATTTTATACTTTCCCAAGTTTATCCTAAGAGCACAGACCGGTCTGCCAGAAATAGCCTCGGGAGGGAAAGCAAGGAAGAAGAGGGGCTCCTGCCAGCATCTGAGAGATGGATGATGGGAGAAGAAAAGGAATGGCTTTGTTAGTCCTAATTGCCATTTGAATGCCTAACCTGTGCCTCCACAGAAGCCCCTGCCTTGTAAGAAGTTGTAAGTTCGAGTCCTGAATGGGCAAGGTTTGTTATCAGCAAGCCGTTTACAGCCGCTGGGCTGCACATTAATTAAACAGCTTTTTGTGTGCTGGCTCACTCATTAGCACGCCTCTTCTTTAATCACTGACTCTTCTGCCACCAAGACAATCTATAAATCTCCTCAAATATGAAATAATGAAGTGGAATGGTTCAATTTATTACAATGTAATAAGTCAGGATAATGGGGGGGTGGACAGGGCAGTGCTGCATCTGTCTCCTTGCTGAGTGTCTTCGCTCCTCATTACTAATGGCAACCGCAAAGCCAGAAGGGCAGGGGAGCATCCCAGCTAGGCACTGTTTCATACACTCTGCTCCCTCAAGCTCTGAGAAGTCACTTTGTGGGTTTGGTTTCCTTTGGGTAGCAGAGCAGAATGGAGATATATGGCATCTTGGCTTCATTGCTGGATGTACAGAGTGTGAATGGAAGCAAGCAGAAGGCATGCCTGCAAAACAGTATGGGTACTACCATTGTGGCTGGGAGTTATGGGAGTTGTAGTCCAATAACATCTAGGGACTGAAGTCTGAGAAAATAGGAACATAGGAAGCTGCCATATACTGGGTCAGACCATTGGTCTATCTAGCTCAGTATTGTCTTCACAGACTGGCCGCGGCTTCTCCAAGGTTGCAGGCAGGGATCTCTCTCAGCCCTATCTTGGAGAAGCCAGGGAGGGAACCTGGAACCTTCTGCTCTTCTCAGAGCGGCTCCATCCCCCAAGGGGAATTTCTTACAGTGCTCACACTTCTAATCTCCCACTCATATGCAACCAGGGTGGACCCTGCTTAGCTAGGGGACAAGTCATACTTGCTACCACAAGACCAGCTCTCCTCTGGGCTAAGGGGTTGGGTGAAAGCCTACATAGAAATGGAGGATTTGGAGGGGGGCTATGAAGGAAGTGAAAAGGGCATTCTGGATGGCATTCCCTTCCTAAGGAGCAGCGGGGGGGGGGGGTACTGGAAGGAGCATTAGTCCTTCAGATGGCTTTGGGGTGGTGGGGAGAAGGAGAGCTGGTCTTGTGGTAGTGAGCATGAATTTGCTAAGCATTGTCCACCTTAGTTTGCATTTGGATGGGTGACTAAATGTGAACCCTGTCTGCTGTTAGATATTCCCCTTAGGGAAAGAGGTGGTTGCTCAATGATAGAGTATCTGCTTGCATGTAGAAGGTTTCAGGATAGTCTCTGGGATCTCCAGGGAGGCCTAGGAGAAATTCCTGTCTGGAACCTTGGAGAGCCACTGCTTGGAGAACACTTGGAGAGTCAATGTACGCAATACTGAGCTAGATAGACCAAGGGCCTGACTTAATATATGGCTCAAGCTCTGGTCACCTCTTGCTTAGATGATTGCAATGGATTGTACATGGGGCTGCCTTTTAAAATGGTCTAGAAACTGCAGCTGTTTTTTAAAAACAAAACAAAACCAGGGCTGCAAGATTATTCGCTGGGACTGGGTGTTTTGAGTATATTTATCCAGTGATGCATCAGCTGCACTGGCTCTCAGTCCATTTCCAGGCCCAATTCAAAGTGCTGGTTTTAATCTTTAAAGTTCTAAAAGGCTTGGGACTGGGTTACGTGAGAGAGCGCCTTGCCCCATATGTCCCAACCTGGACCTTAATAACTTCTTCGGAGGCCCTCCTCCAAGTGCCCCTGCCAAATGACCTGAGGCGGGTGGCTACCAGGGAGAGGGCCTTTTTGTTGGTTGCACCCTGTTTATGGAATAGCCTCCCTAATGAGGTTCACCTAGCTTCATCACTTTGTTCTTTTAGATGCCAGGTAAAGACCTTTTTGTTCACTCAGACCTTTTAAATGTTGATTTTCAAATTTGATTTTTAACTGATTTAAAAAGAGTTTTAAAATTGCTTTGTATTATATTTTGTATTTTCTTTCCCCCCCACTTTTGGTCTGTTATGATTTAGTGTGCTATGTGTTTTTATTTTATGTTTTAATGCTGTGTTGTGAGCCGCCCAGAGAACAATTTGTTATGGGGCGGCTAATAAATAAAGTGTATTAATTATTAATTTTTGTTGTTGTTAAGGAGCTTCCTGTGTTCTTATGAGTTGGTGGAGTGAGTGTAGTCAGATGAGCTGGGATACAGGAAGAGAGAGATAATGCAGATGAGATTGGGAAGGGCTTTGAAGCTAAGTACCAGGAGATTGTGTTGGATCTGAAGTGGACAGGATATGTGCGAAGTTGATCAGTGGTAATCCACCCAGTGATGACTACAGTGGTAAACTGGATCAGAGTTCCAAGCTGGAGGATACGTTTTCTTAGAGCAAGCTGGAGTGAATCAGAACCGACAACGGAAACCACCTGGAAATTCTTTCCATGTGTGCAGGAAGGTATACTGAGCACCAGGTTCTGTTTTAATTTGTTGAGAGACCGGCATGCTCAAGAGGTTGCCGCCAGAGTACCTGTGTAAATGATATCACCATGGGCACCCACCAGACAGCAGGCTCACAAACCTATTAACTGGTAAACACCAATCTTCCATAATTCCTGCTATTTTAAAAAAAGCTTAAAGAGAAATCGGATCTCATTTTGCTGGGCGCACAGGGGTTTCACCGACTATCTTATAAAACCTGTTTTCATATTCATGTGACTTTAGGCCTTTGACTCAACAGACGAGGCCTTGGGGAGACCAGGTTTATTAAAGTTATAATCAGGAAACAAGAAGACAGCTCTGTTTTATGTCTGGCTTTATCAGAAGTTCCCATGAGGAAAAAATAAAGGAGCATCCCTTCAGTATTCAGCATTCCCAAACTGCCATTGGGGAAAACATTAACTCTAGGTCTACAAATCCCATGGTGTTTCTTCCTCTAAATGAAACATGAACATTTATTCATTTCATTTAGGATAGAAAACATTGGACTACTATTTCAGAGGAAAACTGCAGGGCCTTGTAGGATGAAACGCGTAGGGCCTGGCCAAGTAGTGGGGTAGAGATAGGGAACAGGGGAGGAAGAGGAGGAGGAAGAAGAAGAGTGGGTAAAGGAGCACAGTGGATATTGTACTTTCCCCACCTTATGTTCTTTGGGGCTAAACCAGAATCTTCATGTCCTCCTTCAGTCCTCCTTCACCCCCATCTGTTGAACCCTCAGAACTTCTAGGAGATTAAGGCTAGTGGTGAGCAATTCTGTGCTTGCTGGTGCTCACAGAAATGTCCTCATGTAGATTTTATTCAGTGGTGTTACAGGTGCCCTAATGAAACACTCAGCAACCTGATTCAATAACCCACGCAGCTCCCTCTCAGATCTGATCAGACACTAGGAAGGACAAAGGCCACTCATCTCAATTGAGGGCTACTGGCCCGCCCCACTTGTTTCTGGGTCAGTCAGTGCCTCTAAGATGTTGGCATGACATGTGAAAGGGTCTTTAGGGCTTAATGCCAAAGCAGCAGCAAGTTATATGGGAATGGATGGCATCTCCTGTTCTGGGTAATAGGATTTAATGGTGTTAATTATAGACTGATGTGTATATTCTCTTTTTGATGTCCATGTGGGACGCCCATTAATCCTGATGAGAGTTATTACAAGCTAAGCGTGGGGGAGGCCATATATCACATTACAAAGTTGTCCCCTAACTGTTGGCTTAGGTTACGCATATTAAAGTTTTATTTCCCCCCTCTCTCAGTTTTTGCTTAGGTTAAAGTTATTGGGGTGGTTTTTTTCCTTTAACCATTTATTGTTTTTTCTTTAAAAAGTTCTGCAATCCATATGATATATACGTTGGTAATCACTTTAAAATTTTCAATTAAATGTTTTAAAAAACCACCTAGAAACAAGTAAATCTATTCTCTCTCCTGACTGCTCTATTGATTAAAATGAATGTCTGAACTGAGACCAGTGAACCATGAAAAGCAATCTGTCTTAGATAGGTAACAGATCGTTAGGAAGCCGTTGTGCTGAAGCAAGAATAACTCTGTGTGTATATATATTAGGGCACCACATTTTTGTTCGTGAAGAACATGCAGGGCCAAAAAGGACTTTCAAGCCGGTCAAAAGTTTTCAAAACTCTCCTTGCAGTTCCTCATCTGTTCATGGCTATTTCTTTCCCTGGCCATTAGTATGGGTACCATTTTTAAAGGGGCATCTTTAAAGCAGCAAGATTTTAACATAGGATCATGGGCAACATGATCTTTTAATTAATCTTTTAAAAAGTCTTTAAAGATGCATCTGTTCACCCAGGCTTTTAATTAATATTGTTTTAATGGTTTTAATGCTGTTTTAAAATATTGTTTTAAAAATTTTAAATTGTTGTAATGTTTTAAACTTTTTGTTTTAGTTTTAACTAATGTTTTATTTTCTGTTTTTATTTTGTTGTAAACCGCCCAGAGACGTAGGTTTTTGGGGGTATTAAAATATGTTAAACAAACAAACATGGATCATGTAGGCAATGCAATGATAACACATCCTAATGCAGTGACAGCATCACATAAGTAAGCCAGAATAAGGACAGGAAACATTGTCCTTATTCTTAATAGGCTTCATAATTATGTTGCATAGCCAATCAGATTTTTCTGCATCATAACAACACCATGCCAGTTCAGAGTAAGGGCAATGCTCCCTGCCATCACTCTGAATGGATGGACATTTTCATTCTTTTTTGCAGCTCTGCCAACAGTGAAATAAAGAGATATGTTTCATGGGAGTGATTTTTTTCTTTAAAACATGCTTCTCCACATTAAAAAAACAATCTTAGCTCATCTCCCCCACTCCACATTTTTGTGTGTGCTTGTTTCCATACAACTATGCATTGATTTATATAAGACAGAAGACATGTGAAAACTATTAACCTATTCAGGGTTCTGTGTAGACTGCATGTTGATTAAAGGGTTCTTACCCCATATGTTTCATCAATACAACAGCAATCTATGCATACGATTGCATAGTAGCATGGACTGCCAAAAGTCTTGGAGGTATAACTCTCCCAACATGATGGGAAATGCTGTGTCAGATCCTGAAATCTGTGAGAAAGACTGAGGGACTGGAGCCCAGAAAACCCCTAGCAAGCCATGCAAAAGGTGCTGCTCAGGCAAAGCTCTAGATCTGATTCAGAGGAGGAGAATACATCTGTTTTTCTTCTTTCTGCAGCTTTCACACACACCACCACCACCACCACTCCTGATGCTCCTGACACTATGGCCTGGTGCAGCCTCTACATGTGAAAAGATGAGTGCATGAGTTAAGAATCCTTTAAAAGAGTTTCTGAGCAATACAAACCCCTCATGAATAAACTGCTTCTCCCAGGCCCCACATCTTGTTAAATCAGCCCTAAATGTATGCAGAGAGACTACCAAAAGAAAAAACACCCAGAACTTGAAATCTAATCAATGCTTTAGAAATTGAATTATAACCTGCTTCAAGTGGATCCACTAAGGTTTCCCCCCTTTCCTCTCCTGAAGTTGTGCAAAGATTTACCTAGTCTTGAGGGGAAATTGATTCCATATGGAAATGGAGAAGAGACAGAATTTCAAACTGCAAAAACTAGAATATGCAGGTAACAAGTATATGTAAGGAATCAAATGAGAGTTTCTGGGGAGAGTTTGCTGGGAAGGAATCAGATATGTACACCTATGACATCATAATAACTCCATGTCTTCCTACTTGCTCCTCGGGTTTCCATCATCTGCTGAAATCGAGGCATAAAAGAAAGGCTATAGAAAACATGATGGCAAGCACGTAACCAATCAAAAGGCCAGCTAAGCAAGAGGATGGAGTAAACATGTGACTAAGAAAGTACCTCTATGATAAAGGGGGGGGAAAACCCACCTAAGGTCAGTGGTCAATGACTATTGGAGATCTTGGACGACTGCTTACTTAAAGATTTGTATAGCCATGCATAATTATTGCATAAATAATTTATTTTATTTAGTCAGTAAAATATATATTAACATTTGTACTATCCCTTCATGTTTCTTGTCAGACTCCCATGGGTCGGGGTGGGCCCCTAGCCCTTCTACCCAGAATGACTGGGTAAGTGCATGCATACACACACACACACGGTCAGCCTCAGGAACAGCCGGGCAGGGGGAGGTGAGCTTGTCACCTGAGTCGTCCTCCTGGCTTGCTGCATCCAACCAGTCCCCTCTCCTGGAGAACTCCTGGCTCCCATTCTCAGAAGCAGCCCCTCCTCATCAGCTGCCTTGTCTCTAAATACCCCCGTGCAAAGCGGACAGGGCTTAGCCTCCTTCCAGCCCCGCCCCCTCCCTGCCCTGGCTTCCTGTTTAGTGCCACACCCAACCTAGCATCTCCCTGGAGCTGTTCCCTGCCGCTCTCCCTGCCTTGCCCTCTCAACCCCACTGGGATCCGACCAGCCTGGGCCCTTCTCACCCCCACTGCCCTGAAGGGAACAGAAGCCCCACAGGAGGGATGCCACGCCCTTCTCCAGACTCCACAGGGCCACCCAAGCGACCAGGGAACATGGCATCCCAACATTTCTTTCTGGTTGTTCTGTGTATTTTTAAGATGAGTGCTGGATAAATTGCTTCTGCATTAAAAAAAATGCATGTGTGTGTATTGATACAGTCCAAAGACTAATTCCATAAACCGAAATTTGATTTGATGGTAATAACAGAAGGTAAAACACAGACAAAGTCTGGTGTATTAAAAAGGCAAGGAAAGACCAGGAAGCAGACAGGGAGGAATCAAATGTGACAAGTGGGTGAATGAGAAGGAATATCATTACCTTTGGAACTGGGCACACCAAGAGGTAAGGAGGAAATTAAGTGGACTGAAGAACCCGGTGGAGAGGTAGCTGCCAAAACTATGGACATGGACATGAGTGTTTTAATATCAGGATAAATGAAAAGAGGCCCCCAAGATCAGGAATGATATTGGCAATACCCACTGGCAGCAGCCACTGAGATGGATGTGGAGAACGTTCTCCAAAGTGATTCCCTTCCCTCTGAATTTCAGGATTGCCCCCCCCCCTAAAATTAAGAGAATTTTCACAGATAGTTTAGCTACATTTTGTGAGCTGTCCTGAGCCGTATTGCATCAGAGGCCTGCGGTATAAATAATTTAAATAAAGTTCATACCTTCATTCAGAGTCAGGGCAGCACGGCATCAAACATTGTTCTTGGGCCTTTTCCCCTTTGCATTTGACTTAGGTTAGGTAATAATTGTCTTCTGTCCATTTGCCTTAATATCTTTAGATGGTGAGCTGGAGGGAGAGTTGCTTATTTTTCTTAAGAAAATGGAATGCTAAGACTGTACGGACAATCTCTTCTCGGCAGAGTAACATAGTTAGTAGCACTGGTCCCTGATACAGTTAATTGTACAGCTCTGCCCAAAGTGCATAGAATAATACAAAGAGTGTGTATGTGTGCGCTCTCCATGGTCCTGAATCACAGATACCTTTGTGCTCTTCTCTTATCATCCAAACTTCCCCTCCCTGGATCCTAATGGATGAATGGCAATGCATGGGTCAGGATAAAATATCATAAGTTTGCCCATGGGCAAAGTCAGACTGAAGATTCTGTTTAGTATCTCGCCACCAGCATTAGACAGCATCAGTTGAGGGTTATAACGAGTACTTGCTTGAGGCGCTTAACTGTACATGACAGGCAAAGAGAAGCATATGGAGATCTTTTTTCTTTGACCTCTTCTCCCTTTTTCTGTTCCATAACTTTATGGAAAATTTATTTATTTATTTAATTTATATTTTTATGCCGCCTGATATATGTACACCTCGAGATATATAAGAAAGCAGAGAAGGTCCCTGTAATAATAAAGATTTCCCCCCTTCCCATCAATGAACCTTTTTTGCAATGAGATGGAGTCAGAAATGAGGAAGATGGAGTAAGTGCCCTTTCCCTTCCTGACCCTCAGTTTCCTTCCATTCCATTCAGCACAGTGAGCTCTCACACAGGGTGATTTATTGTGCTGTGATGTAGCATAGAACTGGCAGCTTGGGTGTAGTATTTCTTTTTAATTGTACCTTCCTCTGAAGCATCTGCTTCCTGAAACTGTCAGTTGGTAAGAAGACTGAATGTGGAGGGCCAGACTGCATATTGCATGGAATTCCGTGTATACCTTCCCCTGACATTTTTTAAAATGCAAAGCAGCTGCTGGAGGCTGCAATCAGGGATGGAGAAAGGGCAGGTGGGAAGGCGGGCACGTAATACTTTCCTCTTTCTCTGTTTCTCCTCTCAACATTCCAACCAGCAGGGAAAAACATGCAGGGCTGTGTATATATTTTCACCTACAGGGAGAAAAGATTCTGGGAGCAATTTTGGGTGGAAAAATAGATGAAAGGGCAAAACAGCCTCGAAGGAACACAGGAAGCGGCCGTATACCGAGTCAGACAATTGCTCCATCTAGCTCAATATTGTTTACACTGAATGGCAGCAGCTCTCCAAGATTACAGGCAGGAATTCTTTCCCAGCCCTACCTGGATGTGCCAGGGATTTAACCTGGGACCCTCTGCATGCAAAGCAGGTGCTCTACCACTGAGCTATAGCCCCTTCCATACTTATGGCCTCTTCCATGTGAAAATGAAGCAGCCTTTACTGAATCAGACCATTGGTCCATTTAGCTCAGTACTGTCTACACTGATGCTCCAAGGTTTCCAGCAGGTCTCTCCTAGCCCTACCTGGAGATGCCAGGGAGTGAACCTGGGATCTTCTGCATGCAAACACATGCCCCATCCCTTAAGGGGAATATCTTATAGCAGATGGTGCTGACATGTAGTCACCAATCCAAAGGCAAACCAGGGTAGACCCTGCTTAGCAAAGGGGACAATTCAGGCTCACTACTGCAAGATCAAATCTTTCCCCAAAGACCTCCCTGCTCCTTGTCTTTGTTCTGGTCTGCACTGAAGTTTCCACAGGTGCTATTTCTTTTCTTTTTTCTTTTTAAATCAAGCCAAAGTTACTCCATGAGAGATATACTTTGGCTCTGAAGTTGCCTTAGCATACAAAGGGCTGGATATTTGGATGTTTTGAAGGCTCGGCTTTGGGAGGCACTACACAGCACTCACCTAAGTTATTATAAGGCACAATCATTGTCGTGAAATCAGTTTCTCTCAACAACAAACTCTCACAGCTCCTGCATTCATTTCCTTCATCACTGAAGCTGAAATCAATAAGGGAGCTGGGATATGTGTGACCTTGCACTCTTGGATCTTGCACAACTGGATGAGGTCAGAGTATAACTAACAAGGTGAAATATTACCTTTGAGATGGAATCAGTTTTGGCTAGATTAATAGGAACACAGGAAGCTGCCTTATATGGCTTCAAACCATTGGTCCATCTAGCTCAGTATTTTCTACACTGACTGGCAGTTACTTCTCCAAGGTTTCAGGCAGGATTCTTTCCCAGCCCTACCTGGAGATGCCAGGGAGTGAACCTGGGACCATCTGCATAAGATACAAACAAATACAGATGCATGTGAACTGGTAGGCATGCCTGCAAAATATACCTTCTCACTTAATGATCAGCAGTTATCACCAGTATGCAACCCTGGAATCTGTGTAGATGCTGGAGTTAAGTTCTAGAACATGTATTATGATAATAAAGAGCACAATCTGCTCATGTGCAGATTACATTCCCCATGTAACCTCAGTCAGTTTTATGAACGTGTGGTTAAGGGATATCCATAACTTGCTGGGTATGTATTTTCAAGGCAGGGTTAAGCTCTGGCCTCTCTTGTCTTTGGAATTAAGAACAGCACCCATTAACCAGTCTGTAGGTCCCAGTTACCACAAATGAAGATCATGAAGTGGGCCTCCCTATCTCTGTGGAGTTTAGAGAAGGATTCATTACAATGGGTACACTATATGAATTGTGATGTATGGCCCTGATGTATGTTTCCATCTTATCTTTGAGTGTTATTGGCTGTGGACCATTGTACACATGTCCACTGAGGCTCCATACTTCAGAAGGAGACTTAACTGTTGTGGTCCTCAAGAAATTGCCAGTGGCCAATTGTTGATCAACTGCTGGTGCTCTCCAGCCAAGTCAAAATTATTATCCATCCATACAATCTGCTGCTCTACCTGAGATGGGGCAGTGGCTCTGTGATAGACCATCTGTTTAGCCTGAAAAAGCTACCAGACTGTATCCCCAGCATCTCTAGCTATGGCTGAGAAAGGCTTCTTCCTAAAAGAAGAAGAGAGCTGCTGTAGACAATACTGAGCTAGATGGACCAATGGTCTGACTCAGTTAATAATGGCAGCTTCCTGTGAGCTGAAAGGATGAGAACTTCCTCCTCTAGGGTTCCTCTCACTCAGCCTCTGGAAAATAACTTGTAACAGACAAATCCTATGCATGTTTCCTCAAAAGCAAGTCTCACTGAGCTCAATAAAGCTTATTTCCAAGCTTTAGATAGTATAGCTCTAGTAAGGATAGCTCATTTAGTTTAGATCAGTGTTCTTTATTATTTTTCCAGTGGGGGCCATTTCATCAATGTAAGAACCATTTCGCACTGGGCTGCTCTCCGCACACAACTGCACTTTTCTCAGTGCTGGGAAAGTCCTTTAAGAGAGATGGAGACCTCTCAACTAGGTTTCCCAGCACTCTGCACACTTTTCAAGATGATGAAGGGGCTCAAGAGGGCTCCATTTCCATTCAATCACACACACACACACACACACACACACACACACACACACACACACACACACCATGCTGGGCAAAGCACAACACTGAACAGTGAGACTTGTCACCTTTGCTTGGTGCCAAGGGGACATTGCAGAGTATTTAGCTTTGGCCAAAGCTTCACACAGGCCCAATAAACAATGAGTCAGGGAGGCATACTTAGAGGTCCTTACACAACTGGGTGGGAGGGGGGAAGGCTGAGTGAACTCACCTTCCCCTCAGATGAGTGCTGGACTCTTACTGGTAGCACGAAGCTCCAGAGGCTGGGACGACAGTCCTGGGTACCGGATATCCCACAATGCACTGTGTGACTTGTGTGATGCATTAGGGGATTCCCCCAGGAGAAGGGCACTCTAGGCGCCTGTCTCTATGTCTGCTGGGGCTGAACATCACCCCAACGAACATACAATCCCAGGGCCCAGATAAAGGACTCACTCAAGCCCTTAACCCTGGCTAAGAGCCAGGTTTGAAAGCGGGGCTCGGCGACACTGCCCCGCTGGGATCGGGCCCGATTCTGGCAGTTCCCACATGCAGCCTAACCCAGGCTGGGCTTCCCCAGCCTCTTAGAGAGCCTGATAATAGCCTCTGAGAGTTGATGGGACCCAACACTGGTCTTTGGGCCTTACAATGAAGAACTGTATCATGCAATTCTATGTGCTCTGACTTGGGAGTAAGCCCCATTGTCCTCAGTGGGCCTGTCTTCCATGCAAACATTTTACAATGTTTGTAGCAAGCACGAGATTCCATGATTTCTCATTGCAGACCAACCCTGTAAAATCAGAGCTCCAGGCCTTTTTGCTTCCGAGAAGACCTGTGTGGGTGCGTAGCTGGGGAGCAGGGGCCAGTGTTCACCCCTATTCCCAGTGGCCCCTTGGAATGAGGGAGATAATAGAGGGGTGGATCTGGGGAGCCCTCAGGAGTTGAGGGGCCTCGGTTCTTTGAACCCATCCGCTCAGTGATAGCTACGCCCCTGGACCTGTGCAAACAACCACAGGGCAACCCTGGGGAAATGGCACTGAAAAAGTGACCGAACATGAAGCAGTTTGTTTTCTTCTCTGTGGTATTTGTTTTTGAGATTTATTATCAGCAGCTTATGAAATAAACTGCAGCTGCCAATTAATATTTCCCAGTCATAGCCAGAACAGCAGGAGCTGACATAACTGCATATTGCTACACTTGCTGTAAAGTTATCATTATTCAGTCAACTGTAGCTTATTACTCACAGTAACTGGAGTTTGTTGTGTTTGCTGAAGGTCTTTCCCCCCCTGTCTACATTAGGGAGTATTGCTCAGTACTGACCACTAAATAATGCTGCAGTGTTGGTTCTTTTCTGAATTAGCACGGTTCCCCACGGAACCTGGCCAATGCTGCAAAGCTATTTGTCTTTTGTGGAATAATGAAATAACTAATCTGGGCACAATGTGCCATAAATTATGCAAATTGGCTCTCGTTTCTTGCCAGACACACATGTGCACCCTGGTGACCGTGTTGCCACTCTTCAGACTCTTAGGTGCAGCTAACATTTGATGTTTGAGTCACATGCTACACTCATTCCTGTGGATGGAAAGGGTGTGCTTTGTTTGTCTGTCTATCTATCTATCTATCTATCTATCTATCTATCTATCTATCTATCTATTTATTTAACTTATATACTGCCCATCCAGAAATGGCTCAGGGTGGACCACACACACAAAAAGAGGGGGGAGAAAACCATTTAAAATATTGACATAATATAAAATCATTTAAAATATCAACACGAAGCTAATCTAAAAACCACGAAAACCACTTAAACCGTATTAAAAGTTCTTATAGTGAACTCCCCGTCCCCGAGATCCCAGGAGTTGACTGTGTGGGTCTAAAGTGGGACGTTGCTGAGAGTCTAGCTATCTGGTTGGTGTATTGACCACCTAATGCACCACCAGAGGCTTTGCATGGTCTGATGGAGGCAGTAACGGGGTGGGCTCTGAGGTACCTGAGGCTTTTGGTTCTTTCTTGGTGATTTCAGTGTTCACGTCGATGACCTGGTCTCTACTCAAGCACAGGAGTTAGTGTCAGCTATGACATCCTTGGGTCTCTCGCAATTTGTTACGGGTCCTACCCATCAATTGGGTCACACCTTGGATCAGGTTTTTGGGATGGGGTTAGAGGTGTGTCCATTTTCAACTGAGAGGGTGCCATGGTCAGACCATTATACCTTGAAGGCTTAATGAAGATTATTGGAGTTGTAGTCAATAATATCTGGGAATCCCTGTTTCAAGAAACACTGTCTGGGACTGCACCAGGGTGTAGGTGGGAAATACTCTACCATTCCTGAATGTTCTTCCATCATGTCTCATCAGGGAGAAATGCTCCAGCCCAGCCCTCTTCATGCTCTTCTGGTTTTCAGGCTGTTTTTCACATAGGGGACTGTTCAAAAGTGTAATTCTCTCACCTGCATTTGGAAGTGGTGTACAGTTCACTCTGCTGCCTCCGGACGCTGCCATCTGAGAACAGGCTTGTGACAGCTTCCTCCCACCGGATTCCAGAACAAGGGAAGGAGCCTGGAATGCATGCACTGTATTTTGCAGAGTGGCCGAATGAGTAAAACTACTTTGCATTTATATAATGCTTTAGAGCTGTTCAAAGATCTGCATTTGATTACTTAGAAAGGATGGAAAACATGATGCACAATTAAGCCAATTGCACATGCCATAATAATGCTTGGCATTATATACACTGTCTAAGCATTGAAAGTACTCAACATGCATTCTCTCAGGCATCTTTCCAACAGCAGCCCTTTAACTTGGACGAGAACCCAGGAGAGGAAAGAGGCAGGCAAAGACACAATCACAGGCCTGCTCCCGGGGCAATTCAGAATTGCCCCTTCTACTGCTCCTCTACCCCATGCTCAGAGTACATGGGGTACGGCTTTGGGGTTGCTTTGTTTTTGTTAATCTTTGTTTCAGCTTTTTGCAGTTTTTTGTTTTAAGTCCAGCCTTGCAAGAATGTTACACCAGTGCAAGTCTCCTGCACACGCTATTTGCACAGAATCTGGTGCTTGCGTTCCAAACTAGTGTTGTGCAAGCGCATAGAGACATAAGAACCTAGCCAGCTGCCTTCTACTGAGTGAGACCCTTGGTCCATCTAGTTCAGTATGGTCTAGTACACTGACTGGCAAAAGCTCTCCAAAGTTTCAGGAAGGAGGCCCTGCCTGTGAGACTGCAGAGAGGAGCAGGGATTGGCTGCCAGGCCCCCTCCTTTGGCTGCTGGGGTGTGCATCAATCAATCAGGATTGAGAGAGGGAGGAGCTTCCTTCCCTCAACTCCGGTCCTGGGCAGTGGCGGAGGGAGGCCAGTGGCGGCCTGTGTTCAGCCCCGCCTCCTGTGCCTGATGTCAGACTCAGGGATTAGCCATGCCCCGCCCCCCTAAAGGCAGGGAGAGCCACTCCTGGCTGGGCTGCAAATGCAGCTCTGGCCATCTAACTCCTGAATGGGTCTGCACGGCCCTGTTTGGAAGCTAAACCAGGCCCCGCCCCACATCTGACATCAGGGGGGTGACCCGGATTTTTTGAACTCTGTCGCCCAATGGTGGCTCCACCCCTGGTCCTGGGGAAGGCTGCCTCCATTACTGAATTCAAGCATAACGGAGGCAGCTGAAAACTGGAGGCCCGAGCAGCGAGCCTTACTACAGACAGAGGATTCAAATTTCAGGTTGAGTTAGGGTCTGAACGGTGATTCCCCACATCCAGACATTCAGGTTTGGGGGCCTCTGGCAGCTCTGCCTCTGGTTTCTGCATTGCTCTTGAACCTTGGAGCAGTCTTTTTGCCGACGCTAAATAGGTCCCCTGCTAACTGAGCAAAGAGGTACCTTTTCAAAGTGGTGATTCTCTTCTGCTTAGCAGGGGGAGAGCAGCTGGCCTTGTCCAACCCCAGCACAGCATCCCTTCAGTGGTTGTTACTGGAGCCACTCCTGATCCTGTGAGGCCTCGTCGTCTTTTGATGGCAAGACCATACCTCCCTGCTTGGGCCAGTGACAATGCCTCCATGCAGGTGTTTTGGGGTCTATTTCCTCCTCCATCCAATCGAGACATCCCTGCAAGACTCGGGTGCGGGAAACCCTGCCCTGGAGCTGTCTGCGTTTCAGTGGGATTACTCAAGAGTAATTTAGTCTGGATGTCAGCCAGTGGCTGGGATGGAGATGACCCAGGACCCCCCTGTAGGCTGCCTTGAGTTGCATGATGGAAGGAAGGCAAATCTAAATGCAATAAATAAATACTCATGCAGTGAATTGTGCTGCTGATAAGCTCACGGCCGAGTTTTGATTGGGCCCAGGGGCAACCGCCATGATGCCACCACCCCAGCTCTCTTTGAGTCCAGAGCGCTTGACTGAGCACCCCCTCTCCTGTCCTCCCTTCTCTACATTGCAGTCAACAGGCTTGCTGTTGCGGCACCATTTCTATTGGGTGGCTTATCGGCAGTTATGCTCACAGGTGGCCCGCAGCTGTGATGTCATATTAGTATTCAGGAAAACGCACACAATTCAGCTCGGCCAACCTGAGAGATCTGGGCTTCATCTTGGCTTCAAAGGGTGCGCGTGTGTGTGCAGAGCATGTCCGAGTGCATTGGGAGCCTGCTAAGTAGTCAACTGTGTAATCCCAACTCCATTTCAGATACAGTTCTGCCAACAGCAGGGATGATTTGAGAAAGCCTCTAACAGGTGCCGGGCATGGCACAAATCCTTGCACTAACACGAACTTGCTGGGGGCTTTGCTGAGTCGCTATCGCTCTGTTTCCCTTATTGCTCTCCTATAAAAATTCCTCTGTAAGAAGGAACGCATATCCCTGTCCCTTCCTCCCTTTAGGGCTGAGGCAGACATATATTGCAAACACACTTTGAAATCCCTTTTGAATGTCTGAGAGACTGAAGCACAGCGGCAAGCGGGATGCTTTTGTGCTGCAGCGACATCGCCGGCGACTCCGTGGTTCCTGTGGCTGCCGCCGCCTCTTCCTATTGGGAAAGAAGGCTGCCCACAGGCAGAACCTCCTCCTGTCTCGGTCGCAGGGCTGTGGAGTGTTTCCTTTCTCAGCAGCAGCAGGAGGTGGCAGCCACAGAGCGGCCACCAAGTGGCTGCTGTCGCATAAAACCCTTTTAATTGGATGCTCTGCTATTGATGCTATGCTAGTTGCACATACACGAAGAAGTGATCTCCAAGTACACCCACACAGTCACTTTTGGATAAATGTCTGTCTGGCCAGTGTTTGTGATTATCGGGAGGGAGAAAGAAAGAGAGAGCGAGAATTTCGTGCTCTACTTCAAGTGGCTTGCAGATCATGCACTCAAGTTATTTGTCGGGGGCAGATCTACCCTTGGGTGGCCATGTGCTGTGCACATGGGCTGCCAGGGTTCCTGCCAGTTGTAGGCTTTGCCATTTGCTGCTGGCACTGCCACCTCCTCTGCCTGCCCCACCATTCACTGCCTGACTGCCAGCCCTGCCCCCCTGCCTGCCCTCCCTTCCACCACTGGCCTTCTCTGTCTGCAGCCCCTCTGACCACCTCTAACCACCACCATGGTGTGGTGGTTAGAGTGGCCCCAAAGGCCAGCCACAGAAGGGGGAGGGGCCACTTTTGGTGGAGGTGGCAGATGGTGACCCACCAAAAAAAACCCCTTGAAGCTGGGTCACTGCCAGCTTTGCTATGCTACTGATGCCTGTGCTTTTAGTGAATGTGCAGGAGGGTCCATGCCGATGACGCTCTGGGGGAATTGGGAGTTGCACAAGCTGGGCACAGCAGCAGTGACGCAGAACACCACTGATAGGGAAACTCCCATATCTTTGCTAGTTGCACAGACGGAGTGATGAGAAATGAGCATCCCACTTGGGAGTGCAGCTGGCTGTGCAGTGTGTAAGCCACTAAAAAGATTGCATGGAATGTTTGCACACACACACACACACACTCACACACGCCAGATTATTACAAACGTTGACCGGACCGTCATATCAAGCCATTTGAGAAACGTTGTTTAGATAAGAGGCCTCTTCCTGATAGTAATAAGGTACTGATGGATGTAAATCGGTCTGTTGCCACTGTTTTTGTTACCTGTGTGTTGTGTTGTGGTGTGGTGTGTTTGCTGCTTCCCTGAGTCCACAGCAGCGGCATCCAAAGATGGTACAAAGCGGGACATTCCTCTGCCAGGGCCGCACCAAGTGGGATCCTTTCATGTTAAAAAGCTTGCTCTGGTTTGCGATGGGCATATGCTGTGAGAATCAGCGGAGTGGCAAGGAGATGGCCTTTTATTCTCTTACAATTTGGAGGCTGGTTTTCAGCCAAAAGGGCCCCAAAGCAGCTTACAGAACATTAAGAGTACAATACCAATAAAACCCACTGTAATTCATGTTGTTCATCATGCAGTATTTTAGTTGTTTCTCGCTCAGGTCAGATATGATTCTATTGTACTTCCCTTGTGGGAATTTTATGCCTTGCCTTGGCTGTCCTTCAGTCAGTTTCCTTAAGTTCAGCTGCACCAGCATGGGAACGTCACTTGCCCCATGAGATCAGCAGAGTTAGTGTCCTGCCTTCACTATGCAAGGTTGCAGCCGGGTGGCAGCTCACTGTCAGGGATTCTACTGAGGTCAGCTGGCAGAGAAATCAGGCTGAGAAGGGGCTAGAAGTTGCCAAGCTGAGGCAGAATCTGGGGTGGAAAACTGGAGTGGGGTCTGCAGGAGCTGGAGGCAAGGGGAAACAGAGCTAGAAGACACAGCTAAGATTGCTGTCGTACCAGCAAGTGTCCTGTGCTTCTACGATTAGGTCTCTGCCTCCCTACTGGCTCCTCAAGGTCTTATGGGGTGCATCTGGTCCTGGTCCTATTTCCTCTTCTTCAGAAGATCCCTCCTCATGAGTAGCCCATTCTAGGACAAGGCTCTAGTCTGAGCTGCCAGCCACACACTCTTATGATACGGTTGCTGTTTGACCTGAGCTTGTTGATTACATTACTCCCAGGGATTTGGAGGTCATAGCAATAACTCCTGCCCTGGGGTTGGATTTGCAACCCGATCACCGTCCTTTTCTGCTGGGGTTGGTGTCCCCTGGAGGGTCTTTGGAAGTGCTCAGGGAGGCGTGCCATTCTTGGGGTCTGGTTTGGGGTCAATGAAGGAGCCAGGTGAGGGTGTCTCTAGTTCTGAGTTTTGGGTTTTTCACACCTTGTCAGGAGTGTTCTTCTCAGGGTGTGCTTTATCCAAGACTCTTGTAAGGTTCTCACTGTGGGATTCCTCATCAAAGGTGTCATCAATGTCGTTGTTGGGGGAATCCCTAACAGTTGGTATACTGACCACCCTGCTGCAATTCTGTCTCCCTACATGAGCTGACAGGGGTGGTCTTGGAGGTAGCATTGGATTCCCCCAGACATATTGTCTTGGGGGACTTCAATGACCATGCTGAGGCTGCCCTAGTAGGGGTGGCTCAGGACTTCATGGCCGCCATGGCAACCATGGGCCTATCTCAATTGGTATCGGGCCCTACTCAAGTAGCAGGGCATACTTTGGATCTGGGTTTTGCCGACCTGGGAATGAATGATCTGGAGATGATTCCCCTTTACAATTACAGGGGTGGGAGAATCTCCTAAAGGTTAGGGGCTGCTGGGCAGGGGTGATGAGAGAGGTACGGTAATACCTGGCTGGTGCAGTGGCTAGTGCTGCTACTCCCCCTCCCAGCACATCTCCAAGCATGCTCCTCCCTCCTTGACCAAGCTGCTGGCTCAGTACTGGCCTCCACGCATGAGCAGAGGCCATTTGCATGGCCATGTTTGCACAAAGGCCAGAACTGAACTGCTGCCAAGCCAGTAGCTTAGTAAAGGAGGAAGGGATGCTCTTGGGGCCACTCCAGGAGGGTGAGCGATGGTGAGCGGCAGCAGTGGTGAGTGGCAGTGCCAGCAGCTGCTCTGGCTGGATAAGGAGCATATTACCTCTCTTGCCACCCCTGCTTGGCCAGGGTGTGGACTGGTTTGCCTGAACCAGGCCTGGTTCGGTTCAGTCGCAGACCCAAGTGCCCCTGATTCACTCTGCGATCGAACCTCTGAACTGGTCCCAGTCTGAGGTGAACTGGTTTGCAATTGACCATTCATACACACCCCTAGACAGGGCCTTCTCAGTCACCATTACAGTTCTTATAAAATAAGTTAAAAATGTTGCTCTTCACCCAGGCTTTTATATGAGAGTACAGTTTTTACTGCTGCTGCTGCTCTGTGATGTGTGTGTTACTGTTTTGGATAGGTTTTAAACCTCTTAAATAGAGATATATCTTTATCTTTATATTTAATACCTGTACTTTTTGTATTTTAATGGTGCATTGTTTTAATTATATTGTAAACCACTTTGGGATTATGTTAATGAAAAGTGGTATAAAAATCAAACAAAACACAAACTAGATGTGAAAATAAAAGGACAATTATCCTGCTGGTTGGCAGAGGATCTGCTACGGAGCAATTCCGACATTTTAATGACTAAGGCTAGTGGGAGCGGAGCATCTGATGCTGATAATGAACAAACAAGAGCAAGCTGTCATTTAAGAAAGGGAATCACTCCCTCCCCCCCGCCATGCTTCCTACTTGTCAGGGGAGTTTATTAATGGGAAGGACTAGGGACCAAAGTGAGTCAAGCAGAAACCTACTGCTCTGCTTACATTTTCATCTGGCACTTTGAAAAAAAGAAGTGAGCTTGCAACAAGTCACATGTGTGGTGAGAAGATACCAGCATTCCCAGCCAGCAGCTGTCAAGGCCCTACCTGGAGAAGCTGAAGGAGGAAGCTTGCATTTCGAAGCACCCACCAGATGCAGCCCTCAGAGGAGTGCAAGAGCAACGTGTAAACTTCCCTGAGCCATTTTTGGAAGGGCAGTATAGAAATCAATCAATCCATCAATCAATCAATCAACTATCATTGAGCAGTGCAGTAGCACCTATTCTAAGAGTATATCCATGCAGTACAGGTTTAAACCACTTGAACAGCAATTCCCTTGGAAGAATAGTTCTTTGAGAGGTGGAACAAGATTGGTGCCAGGAATCGGCAATGTGGTAGTGCCCATTGTGGAGCCCTTGGGAAGGAAAAACATAAGAAGGCTGCCCATTGGCCCATCCATCTCAATATTGTCTACATTGACAGGCTATGGCTCTCCAGTGTTTCAGGCAGGAGTCTCAGTCCTACCTGGAGATGCCAGAGAGTGGACCTGTGACCTTCTGCATGTAATCATGCAGATGCTCTTCCACTGAGTTAGGTCCCCATCTCTTAAGGAGAATACCATATTTACCCCAGAAGAATATGACTCTACATTTAAGATGACCCCCTTAAAAATAGAGAGGTTCAGTACAGGTTATACCTGTATTTGCCCCAAAGGAACAGCACTCTGAATTTAACACAGTCCTCCACTGTATAACATCAAAGAACGTGGTGGGGGGGGGGCGTTTAGTCTTGGATTCAGATCAATACAGTATCTTACAGTGTTCACATAGAGTCACCCATCTGGTGCAAAACAAGATGGGCCCTGCTTAGCAAAGGGAACAAATCGTGCTTGCTGCCACAAGACCAGCTCTCCTGCCTTTACCTAGC
The DNA here is from genome assembly GCF_027244095.1 of Hemicordylus capensis. Classification (NCBI taxonomy): domain Eukaryota; kingdom Metazoa; phylum Chordata; class Lepidosauria; order Squamata; family Cordylidae; genus Hemicordylus; species Hemicordylus capensis. Next base: position 25,519,007 of record NC_069664.1, read on the forward strand.
AGGAGCTTACACAAGTAATGAAAAAAATGTAGTTGATCCAGAATTGTTTGTATTGCTTAAGCTATCAAAATTGATGAGATTATAAGGCAAGAAAGGGGAGGGAGGAAGCCAACACAGGGATGCTATGTTGTATGTGGCAACCCTGTATCTTTTGCCCTGAAATCTGGATGATCTGGGCCCCCACTCTCTTATTCTCCACACTTACCTTTCTGCCCCATCCTTCTCCTCTTCAACGCAGCATATGCACCAAGAAAGACGGATGGAGTTGGAAAAGCTCGCTGTGGAGGTGACGGAGAATGTGCCAGGTGAGTAGGAAGAGGAGGCAAGCAGTAGGAGCAAGGGTAAGGGCACTGAGTAGAGGATGGAGGCCACCCCCCAATAATCTGCCACCTAAGGCAACTGACTGGCTGATCACCTGGATGGCTGGCAAACATGGCCACTAGGCTGTACTTGGCTGTGTGTGTGTGGGAGGGGGGAGGGGGGGTTAGAGACTAGGTCTGCCTGCTTTAGGTGGACAGAATTCTTGATCAGCTCCCTGGGTGGCCTGGAGCAAGTCATTATCTTTCAGCTGAACCTGCTTCACAGAGTTGTCATTGTGAGGATAAATGACAAAAGAACAGTCAAGAATGGTTCTGCATTGGAACAAAATGTTTTAGAAATGATAAATAATATAACAATGATAAAGTCAACTGCCAGTTTGGATTGCATTCACAGATGCATATTTTGGAAAACAAGTAGGAGCACTCAGCGTTGAATTATTGTGGGTAGCTTTGATGGCACAGTGATGAAAAAGCAAACCCAAATGTGCAAAGCTTACCCATGGGACTTCCTTGCTTACAAGCTTCCCCTTCTTCCTAGACAGCTCGGCAATGAAGATTTCCCAGACTGGGAGGTCAGTTAAAACATGCTGGTGTCTCCCTGCTAGCCTGCTTTAAATTCAGGTTTATCCAAGTTTCCATAGTGTAGTGGTTATCATGTTTACCTAACACATAAATGGTTAAATGGCATAATAAACAGTGCTCATCATTTTGGAGTGGGGCCATGTTAGAGCATCTGCTTTGCATGCAGAAAGCCGCAGGTCCAATCCCTGGTGGCATCTCCATGTAGGGCTGAGAGAGACTCCTGCTTCTAACTTTGGAGAGCTGCTGCCAGTCAGTGTAGACAATACTGAGCTAGATGGACCAAGGGTCTGACTCAGCATAAGTCAGCAGCTTCTTATGTTCCCATGTTCCTAAATCCAGCACCAGCCATGGTTGAAAATCCTCCATCCTGGCCCAACATAATTTCTTACGCAGGAATTTCTGAGCTTAATGTCCATTGCCTAGCTAACCTGTTCCAGGCAGGGGTTAATGGATGACCTGGCACCTCTGCTGAGGCAGGGATCTGGGTGGCATGGGGCAGCAGTTAGAGTGCTGGACTAGGACTGGGGAGTCGCAAGTTCAAAACTCCATTCAGGGGGATGACTCTGGGCCAGCCACTTCTCTCGCAGCCTAGCCTGCCTCACAGGCTTGTTGTGAGGACAAACATAACCATGTATACCGCTGGAGGAAGAGGAGGACAGAAATGTAAATAAATAAAAATAATGCAAATAAACACAAACAACAATTATGGACTTTTTTTAAAAAAATAAAAAGTTCCCGGAGAGGTGCCGATCTCAAATCATTCCAAGGGGAGCCTAATCAAGTAAAGGACCTTGGATAGCTCCCAATTAGGGATGTGCACGGAATTGGCTGGCCCAGTTTGGTTTGGGTCCAAACCAGGCCAGTTCGGTCAGGCACCCCCTCGCCCCCCGTTCGGTTTGATGTGGGGGGGTTCGCAGACCAAAAGGTTTTTTAAAAAAAATTCCCCAACTTACCCCCTCAGGGGGGGCTTCTCTGAGGTGGCAGGAGGTGTCCGCAGAGGTACCCTCTCCCCCTGCTGGCCCCCATTATGCACCTATCACCTGGGTCATGACCCAGCCAAGCAAGGGCCATTTGCACATGCGCGGTGGCTTCCAAAATGGCCACTGCACTGGGGGAAAGGCTTGGAAAGGGCCCAAACTGGATGATGGATGTATAACCGAGGCCGGCTGGGGCAGGGGAAACCTCCGTGGACCACCCACCACCACCACCTCGGAGAAGCCCCCTGGAGGGAATAAGTTGAAAAAAATAATTGAAAAATCTAAAAAGCCTTTTGGCCTGCAAACCACCCGAATGGCTGGGGGAGGTTCGGTCTGGGGTCGAGCCGAACTGCGGGTGGTTAGGTTTGACCCCGGACAGTCGAATCAAACCAGCTCAACGTTGAACCGGTTCAGTTCCAAACCTGTTCACACACCCCTACTCCTAATAGGCAAGAGAGAGCTGGGTCCTACACAGCAGACCAGGAGCTTTCCCAAACATAGCTTTCAGGGTAAATGTTGAGTGAAGCCACTTCAAATTCCACTCACGGCATGAGGGAGACAGCCCCTCCCCTCTGCTCTCGAGTTTTCTTTGGGGCAGCTCTTATCATGTTAATGACTCTACGTCAGTGCCTCTCTCTATTTGCCCTGGCGTTTTCAGTAAAACCCGCTTAAAACCAGGATTTTAAAAACCCGGAAATACATTGAGATAAGCTAGAATTCAGAAGACAATGCCCGATTTGTGTGGGGGATGCTTCCAAAGATCTCAAATGGACTTCAGGGTAAATTTGGCCAGTGTGTGAATGCACACACTCTCTTCCAAAGGAGATTCGCTGTAAGAGCCCTGTGTGGAGACACTCCAGGTATTGCCTCCACAACTGTTTAGCTGGTCTTGTGGTAGCAAGCAGACTTGTCCCCTTAGCTAAGCAGGGTCTGCCCTGGTTGCATATGAATGGGAGACTAGAAGTGTGAGCACTGGAAGAGATTCCCCTCCTGGGATGGAGCCACTCTTGGAAGAGCAGAGCAAGTTCCCTCCCTGGCAGCATCTCCAAGACACGGCTGAGAGAGATTCCTGCCTGCAACCTTGCAGAAGACATTGCCAGTCTGTGGAGACAATACTGAGCTAGATAGACCAAGGGTCTGACTCAGTATATGGCAGCTTGCTGTGTTCCTATGTTCCTTTGTTTGGTGTTAATTGAGGATTTATGTCTGTTTCCCAGGTAGAATGATATGTCCCCATCACTTCCTGGTGAAGGCTTTGTGGGAGTCCATCTTGTCAAACAACATTAGTCAACATGTTCCAATGTCCTAATTTTCTGAGAGAGAAAACTCAGTTAACTATATCAACTTCAATTATATTTCAGAGAGTACACCTCTCCAATATTCCCCCCACAAGGGATACCTTATACCAAACATAGTATTTGCCGAAACAGAAGATTTGCACAAAACTTACAATATATCAACTGCTTGTATTGCAAGATGTAGTGAAAACCTGCCCCGATTTCGTTCCCAATGAGGCTGCTGCCTCATTAATATTTACATGAGTCCAATGAAACATGTGGCATTTCAGTCCGGTGCTGCTACGGACGCCCACTCTGTGAAAACATTGTAGCAGGTGGGCTGCCAGCAAGGAACAGGGCAGCACAGACTAGGAGGCAGAGTCAGTGAAGCAAGCAGCTGCTGACTTGGGCAAATCTTGGGGCGGGCACTGCCCACTCTGCCCTAAGTGAGGAGCCTCCTTTGATGCTCCTTAAGGTAGGATGGGTCCTGCTTTGGAAAAGGGACAGTTAGACCTCCCCAAGACCAGCTCTCTCCTCCCCTGATCAGTGCCTGAATAGGAGACCAATGGAAACCCCATGGATGCTGTATTTTGTTCCATGAAAGAAAAGCAAGATACAAATATGGTAAAACTACACACACTGTATACTGCATGAATACTGAAGTACACACATGCCCTTAAACTGCATCTTTGATCATGAAAATACACAGAAGCAAGTGGCCTAATCCTTTCTTTCATATACCTACATATAAAATCTGTAACAGTACTCTAGTATAAAGTATATTACATTCATAGTCTCCAGTCTCTCACGCCTCCTTTCTCTGTAGTCCATAGTTTGCTTTTAAGACATTTCTGTCTGAAAAAGCTCTTTATTTGCTTCTCTTTTTTAATTCCATTAAAGCTTAAACTACAGTTGGGGGAGTGTCCTCACCACCTCTTAACCATCTGATTTCAACTCTTCTTTATTATTTAGCATTCTTTTTCTAAAAAATTCCATTGTTCAACTGTAGCTCTGCAAAGTATTTTGGGATGTAACTAGTCTGAACAATCCCCTCCCTCCCTTCCCTCTGCCTCTCTCTCTGGAATGCAAAATGATTGGATAATCTTTGTGTTTTGCCAAAATTCGGAGGATGCATTGAACGGCATCGACAGTGCAGTAACAAAAGCCCTGGCCGTCAAAATCAAACCACAGGCGGAACGATCAAGGCACTTACAAAAACCACAATGGTGGGAGGAAATCACCAAAGGGAACTTGGATGTCAGTAATTTTATGACACAGAAAAAAAATTGATTTGCACTCAATCAAAATCTCTCTCTCTCTCTCAATAATGGGCACTTGACATTTTAAGATAATTATTTGCGGAACATTTTTTAACACTGCTTCCTTTGGCTGTTAACCAGAACATTTTGTTAAAACAAAAGAACTTTTCGCAGAGTGAATAATTAAGAAAAAAATCAGTCGCAGATCCACCTCCTTGGTATTTTTGTTGTGACAAGACCATTTAGGCAGCCCATGAAGATAAATCAACTGGTGAAATATACACTTTAGTTTAATTGAGCAGCATGGCTTTACTGCTCTGGCTGAGAACTCAACATGTATTCTCATAACAATCTCTTCTGAGGGGATATTGACCATCGTACTCTTGCTCCAAAGATGGCTATTTGGTCTTTAAGCTTGTTGATAACATCTTCGTGTAATAAAAAGATGACATAAGAACATAAGAACAGCCCTGCTGGATCAGGCCCAAGGAAGCCCATCTAATCCAGCATCCTGTTTCACACAGTGGCCCACTGGAAGCCACAGGCAGGATTTGAGGGCATGCCCTCTTTCCTGCTGTTGCTTCCCTGCAACTGGTACTCAGAGGCATCCTGCCTTTGACATAACCCAGGACTGCACAACTTTGGCCCTCCAGCTGTAGTGGGACTACATCCCCCATCATCCTCAGCCACACTGGACAGTTATTAGGGACGATGGGGATTGTAGTCCAATAACAGCTGGAGAGTCAAAGTTGTGCTGCCCTCATGTAACATATCAGAATACGGATGAGTTCCAAAGGTGTCCTTCCATATGTGAAAGTCAACTTATGGAAAGATTACTTTATTTATATGCTGCCTTTTTACCTGTGTCCACGTAAGTTTTTAACAAGCCCTTCTCCTTTGGACCTCTCATTGATGCCATATTCTAGCTACTTTGGAGGGGTGTTGTAAGGGGAACCCATACACACCCGGAGATACATGAAAGAAGGGTGTGATACAAATAATGATAATACTAGTTGACACCCAGGCTAAGCTATTCATGAATAATGCTGCTGAAATTAATGTTGCAGCTTAGTCATTATTAACATGTCTGATTAATTTCAATGGGACTGCTTGAGTAGCTTAGTCTGGATGTTGGCCTGCATAACTCATTCTCAAGTGTTCTTTATGGCTCCCTTTATAACCTGCCTTTCTCCAATGATGGGGCTCAAAGCAACATATACAAGCTCCCCACATCGTTATCCATCCAGGCATTGATCATCCCCAGATCTACTTAGCTTCAAGAAGGTTGCAGCATCACGGGCAATTTCAAGGGTAATGGAATCAGGCATGTTACAACTTTTTCAGTGACTCTAGCCATAAGCAAATGTTCAGGTTAAAACTATATATACCAACTGACTGTTACTGACAGGAGAACACCTTCTATGAGGCCATATTTGTACAAAACTCAAAATTATAGATAGTGTCTGAAATGTGCAAAATACATCAGTAATGGAATCAGAAACGATGTTTTAAAATGCTGGTTCCGTTACCAATGTATTTTGCATGTTTCAGATACTATCTATAATATTTAGGGTGTGTGTGTGTAAAAATATGGCCTTATAGTAGGAGATGTTCTCTTGCCGGTAGGTATATATAATATAATCTTGAACATTTGCTTATGGTTACAGTCATTAAAAAACAGTGATATGCCTGATTCCATTACCCTTTGAACTGCCCTCACATGCTTCGTGCCACGCCATCCATTTTGCAACCTCTGTGATACATAGAGGAATAGCCCATTTTTTCTGTCTGAAACCAGTGGACTACATTCTAGCCAAACCATCCTTCTTTTCTCGGCCCTTTGGATTTTGTTGGCATCACTTGCACTTCCATCATGTACCAAAAACTAATTTAAGCAGACACACTGGTATGTTTATATTTGAGGGTATAAGTAAGACATGTAAATCCACACAGTCACATACCCTACTGCAAAATGCTGTACAGGAGTTCACCAAATCCTTGTATGCTGTCTAATGTAGCACTTTCAGAGGAGAATATAATTAAGAAGGGAAGAGCTAAAGGGATAAGTGCAGCATACTAAAATGGAGAAATCTGATTTAGTTGACCTTTCAAACGAATGAACATTTCCTGACTGACTCGGCCTCTTTCTTTCTTTTTTTTAATAATTCAGAAAGACACCTGATAATCCTCTTAAGAAACTAAGGTTTTTGATCATGTATCAAGTGAAAGGCAGCGTATTGCCAGGGTGGTCCCATGTGGATAAGAAAACCATCAAAAAAGAGTGTGTTTTCAGTAGGCCCTCAGGGGGCCATCCAAGGTGGATTACAAAAATAAGTTTAAAAAAATAGAAGCATAAATAAAAAATATATAGAAGTTAAGACAATTTTGACCCCAAAAAAGAGCAGCTGAGGTTCTGGTTAATGAAGCCCTTTTGGGAGCGTAGTGCCCAGATGCAAAGCTATCCCCGTCTGAAGCTGACATTCCAGACATGTGTTATGCTGCTCCTTCGCAAGAGCATACCTATAATTGAAAAGAGGGGTGTGTGTGTCCCTGGGTACCTGTTTGCAATTAGAAGTTCCCAGGTTCAGTCCCTGGCAGATTCTCTAGGTAGGGCTGGGAAAGATGCCTGCCTGAAACGTTGGAGAGCCTCTGCCAGTCAGTGCAGAAAATACTGAGCTAGACGCATCAATGGTCTGACTCAGTAAACAGCCACATCCTATGCTCCTATTAGGCCATAGAGAAGAACATGTTGCTTCTGCAAGACTGGGGCCCGTGATTTGCCCAGCCCAGATCAAATGGATCAGGACATCCCAAAGCTAACAGCTAACAGTTTCCTCTTCTACCAACAATCCTGCTCCCAACACATTTACGTAGATTTGTAAAACCTGTTTGTGGCCAGTGCCTTTCTTGTCTGCAATTTCCAGCCCAGTGGGAGGGAGGCAATTAACAGGACTGGCTGGCCAGGGCGGGCAGAGGCGCTGTTGGCTAAAGCCGAGCAGGAGATGCCACCGCCAGCGCTCCTGCCTGTCCTTCCGCCGCCTCTTCGGCACGGCTGTAAAAACTTTTACTGTCAATGCAAATATGATCTCCGTACATCAGACAAGTGGAAAATTGGCCATTCTGCGGAGCGCGGTGGAAGGGGGGAACAGGCTGCTGGGCGAGTTGGATTGTTTATTACCAGAGAGGTGCTAAAAAATTTCACACCTAATTAATCAAGGCTGCTCTGTAATCACTTTTCCACATGTGGCACTGGAAATAGTCGAGTCGCCCCCCCCACCCCTGCGCTTCTTCTTTTGCAATTTTTTTTTTTAAAAGATGCACTTTTAATGAGCTCCTGTTTCCAGGCTGACATTTGGAAATCTAATCAGGAGGAGGTCTTCGACGGCTGGCGAGCACCTTTCCGGTGGCATTGTTTATCTGCAGAGTGTTTCGTGGGCCTCTGTTAACAAAGGAGGGTCAGACACCTCATTCAAATCAGCGGATATTAATGAGTTGCCGATGACAAGGCAATGCCTATAGAACACTGCTCAAGCAATGCCATCCATGCTGGGGGTGGCGGGGAGGAGGTTATGGGGGAGGCGAGCGGAGCTAATGATGATTAATGCCGTGGTGTTGAAGGGCTACGGATAAAGAAAATAATCTGCCACTTCTTCGCCAAGTGTCACCCCGAGGTCTAATTGGACAAAAGAATGGGCCATTGTCTTTGCATCAGACGTCTCTGTCACTGCCTCCGCTGCAGGGTACTGAGGCGGAGGAGGCAGGGTGGCAAAGGGGCAAGGTCATGAGCAATGCCAAATTATTCAGCAGGGCAAAAAGCTACAGGGATAACGCCAGCCCACAAAAAGCTGCCATTAGGTGTCCAGGTCATTTAGCTGATGAATGGCTGGAACCGCATAAAACAGCAAGGGTTTGATAGCATCGTTGGGAGAAGGCCTCGTTCAGATGCTTATCTGGCTGGTGTATCGTTTTGCAATGAGGACGGAATGGACGCAAGCCGCTCCCTCCCAACTGCGCCACTAAGTAACATGGGATGGAGGCCCTCTGGAAAGAGCTCCTTCCTTTTTCTGGAGGGCAAAGAACCATGCCAACTGGGCCTCACGTATACAGGCCTTCAAAAACCAGCACAAAGCACAAAGGTTTTTTATGTCCAGAGGCATCACTGGGACAAGATGGGATAAATGGCAACAACAGGATGCCGAACCTTTGAGAAGCCGTTGCCAGTCTGTGAAGACAATCCTGAACTGGATATTGTGTACACTGCACATCTGCTGCACAAGTCTTGAACCTAACATGTGACCAGGAGCAATACTCATCAGGATTCTACAGAACCATGTGGATGAGTCTGTTCATGGAGATAGCGAGATGCTTTCCCAACCAAGGTCACTGTGTGCAAATTGATGCACATGAGTCAGCCTTTACTCACATCCAGTTTCTACAAACTAGGGCTGGCACTGAAATTTGGAAAAAACCTAAAATTTGAGATTTCAGGGTCCTTCCCAATGTGAATTGCCTTAGAATTTTTAAGGGCAGCCACATGAGCTTCTATAGGAGGAGCAAGATTTCTTAGAGGGATTCTGCACATCCTTGCCTAAGTGATACATCACATGTTAAACTTAAGGAATCATTTGCTGGGAGAGCTTAGCAGAGCTGGATATGTTTGCCATTTCTGTACTGCTCCCTCCCTGCCTCCCCTCTCCCAGTCCCTTCCAGTACTCAATGAAAAAGTAACCTGGAAACATGTCAGCCTCAAACCAATTTGGCAGTCAAGTAAATCAAACAAATGCACCGCACAACACTTTTCTCCCTGTCAATAATTTCAACATGTCCTGATGGAGCACGCCATCGAGTTCTGCTCATGCCTCCGAGGGGTTCGCAGCAAAGGCATGCTCCATAGCAGAAGGTTGTGTCCCCTCCAGCTAGCTTCCCTCCTCCTCCTCCTCCTCCTCCTCCAAGTCTCCCTGCATGTGATATTAATTGATTAATATTTGTTTAGAACATCCTGCCACTTTGCAGTTGGATTTGTGGCTGTAGTTTTCTGAGTCACTGTTCAGAAGGAACACAATGGGGGGCAGGTTGCTGAGGAGGGAGCGAAGGGAGGAAGATGCCATACCCCTGGCCCTGTGAGCTATGAAAGGGGCCAGAGATGCAGGTGCTTGCAAACAACAGCATGCTTAAAAATATCCCAAGACACCAGAGCAGGCTTCCCCAACCTGCGGCCCTCCAGATGTAGCCGAACTACAATTCCCATCACCCCCAGCTACAACTTGTTGTGGCTGGGATGATGGGAGTTGTAGTTCAGCAACATCTGGAGTGCCTCCCCCGTGATGTGCCACTGACAGCTTAACCTCCACACCAGCGCCTCTTCCATTTGGGGAGGGAAACCATTAAAATTCCCATCTGAGGTACTGAATGAGATCCAGCTCCAGGAAATTAATAGCTTGCCTCTCCCGTAGGCTGTCTGCAGGATCCTGTCATCTCCCGCCCCCCACTATCCACCATGGCTTAGCACTCCGAAGCCTTATGCTGTCCCCAGAGAAATCAGCTCATCATCGGGGTGTGGAGACGCAGGAGAGGATTTTCAAGGAGCAGATGCTGCAGCTGGAGGCACTGGCTGCTGCCACCAAAGCATTTGTCGACTTGCATGGAATTCCCCATGCCCACCCCCACCCGACAACACCAGCCGTCGACACCTCCCCACACCTCATGAATTTTATAAACTCAACTCATTGTAACCAAACCATGAAATTGCAAATTTAACTTTGTCAACAAACAAAGACTTCAAGGAAGCTAATGCTGCTTGACTCATATCTGCAGCTTAATTTACGGAATCAATTCAAGTCGTGCAGGAAGGAGGAAAGCTAAGCAGATGCAAGAGCATATCATCGGCTTCCTCTTTTGTTGGGATGCTTCTTAATGTATTTCCCTGTGGGGCATCCTTAGGGGGAAAAACAGGGCAATTTGAGTACACTAGGGGTTAGGTGAGTGGCCCAAAGTCATACTAGAAAACTGTGGCAGAGAACGTAGCTAAATTATTAGTAAGGTTGCTGGCTGGAGATTCTTTTGGCAGATTTATGGTTAAAACCCCAGGGTTGTTGCGCTCTCTCTCTCTCTCTCCCCTCTCTCTGATGTGTTACATTACTACACAGGAGCTTTTTTCATGAGAGAAATGCATCAATATGACTTCTATGCATGGGAAGACCTAATCTTCCCTTATTCTTAAATAAGAAGCCTGAGCTGCTGCCCATCCATAATTTTACCACCCCATCCTCATTCAGCACATGGGCATCTCATTCATGCAGATCACTTTTAATTTTGTGGGTGTCCTGGTAGCCCATGAAGTGAAGGCAAATCCTCAGGACCCTGGAGAGCTCCAAGAGAGCCAGTTGACTCTCTACACCAGGGATTCTCAATGTTGGGTCCCCAGATGTTATTGGACTTCAACTCCCATAATCCCCAACCAAAGGCCACTGGAGCTGGGAATTATGGGAGTTGAAGTCCAATAACTTCTGGGGACCCAACATTGAGAATCCCTGCTCTTCACTAGTTAGAGGCAGACTGAGCTATTTGGTGCCTCTGAGCCCAGACTACCCTTCCCTGCATGGAAAGTGGAAATCTTAAAGGGGCAGATTTCTAGAGTCTGGCACTCCTCCTCCTTTCTAGCTGCTCCTGCTGAGTTTGTTGCTGGTGCTGGCATGCAGATATCAGGGGGCGTGATGGAGTGAGAAAGGCCAGCTCTGTAGTGGTTTTGGATTCTGGGGGTGCTGCCCAAGGGCACTCAGGCACTGAGAGAGCTACCTCTGGGACTCTCTCATCTTCTAGACTAGTGTCATCAAGGGCCAGGGCTTGGGCTGGGCTGTCTCTGCCTCCTCATAGGGCAAGTTCTCACAATTCATCCAGTGTGGGGTCCATGGAATCTAGAGGTCTCCACGGCACATGGAGAGCGATCGTATGGACTCAGCAATCATATATGAACTCTTGTAGAGCAATCATGTGAACTCAGAAATCTTTCCTGATCCCCCAAACCCACATGAAGCCACCATCAAGCTGACTTCAGATCTAAGCTCACCAATGTGGGCTTCATGTGAGTTTGGTACATTGCCAAATGGGGATCAGGGAAGGTTTCTAAGTGATCGGTGCAAGGGAGCACATGCACTGCAGGGATATCTGGATCCCTTCAGAACCTACATCAGAATGATCATGTGGCCCAGCCCTCAGAGTCTCCACTGTGAGCAGGACCTGTGGCAGTCTGGGGCATGACCCCAGGAGGGGGCTTCAGGATGGGAAGTTTCTGCTTGAAGGCACGAAGCACAGGGCTTTATCCAGAGTCACATTAGGGGGTGGCCCATGGGGCTTGGGCTCCCATCAATTGCTCAGCCCCCCAGATCTCATCAGCTACCTCCCGACTCCAGGACCTCTCCCAGAATGGAAATATAGCCATGGAGGCACCTGCACAGAGCAGGGGAGAGAGTTCCTAACCTCACCAGCACTCGGCTGCTTTCACCTTCCTATGTGCTGAATTATAATATTTGCAACCTTTTAAAGAAAGCAATGATTCTTGGGGTAGGGTGAGTATGATTGAGTTCAATGATCAAAGGGGGGTCGTGGGCCCAGCTCCTTTAAGCCCCTTGCAATGCCCCTTAGTTGCCAATCATTGAAATGCCCGGCTCTGTTGGGGGGGGGGGCGAGGCTGCATGTGCCGTGACCTTGAGGGCCTCCAAGGCAACTCAGAAGAACCCTCATGAGATGCAGTGGCTGACTCAGTGGCAAGAAGTGCAACCAACGCAGCCAGTGCTGACCCCAGCGAAACAAACCCACTTCGCAAAGAGAGCTGGGTGTGCACACACTGTCCAGGACAAGCCCTCAGCCCCTGTGTCCTGGCTGGACAGTGACCCTTGGCCCCATCCAAACCCGCCTCTACCTCTGCCCAGCTCACCCCTCCACCTGCTTCCAGAGTGTCAAACATCTTGTCATGGGAGGCTGGGAGAGTCCTCATTAAGCTAATGGAGTGCTAATTTGTTTGCAGGCGAGAGGGGAGGGCTCGGCAGCGCTGCCTCATTTGCTCAGCGGAAGAGGGCCATTAAAAAGCAGGGTGGCAGGCAGGAGAAGATGGAGTGGGCGGTCAGGGCTGCCAGCTGCTTGAGGGATGGCAGGGAGGAGAATTCCGGGCGAGGGCTTCTTCGCTGAGTCAGATTAGGGCCGGCGAATGCTGCTCAGGCCTCTTCCAGGGGCTCAGACAAGGGGCTGGCTTCTGAAATTAGTGAGAAGGGGACAGGATCAAGCAAATTATCAAGCTTTTGGATTGCCAAAGCAGCCATTTGGTTCAGGTAGCCACTTCCAGAGCAAGCAGCTATTTGGGGGGAAGTGATTTCTGACTGGCCCAGGGGGGAAGGCTTGCCCCGTTTCCCACATGCTGTAGTCCTGATCCATTGGCAGGCCCATGACAACTTATTGCTATCAAAGCCATTACCAGATGAAACCTGTCTGTTAAATGATGCCTTCTACATGTACTCTGGTCCTGCCCAGAAGGCCTCAGGGTGAGAAAACCACACGAGAGAAGTGGGGAAACAGTTTTGCTTTTTGAGCAGAAGGCCATGTGAGTGGTTAGGTAAGCATGATCTCCTTAGGGGTGTGAGCAGTCCCATTATGTCTAGTTTGGCACTTCAAGAGGCAGCAGATGACATTTCCCAGTCTCTCTTGAGGCACACTTACCTGCCTCAACATTATCATGACATTATCATGGTGTGCATTCTCCGGTCTTCAGCCGCACCAGCAACAGACAATGAAAAAGGGTAGGGAAATGAACACCAGAATGGCATCAGGATGCAGGGTAAATTCTACAACAGTTTACCCCTGTTCTTTGTTACATACAGTTCCCCCCATTAGGTTAAAAAAAAAAAAAACATGGTTCTCCATTCAAATTTTTAAAATGATGTGGACTGGGGAAGCAAACAAGCCTAGTGTTTCCTGCCTCCCCCACCTCATTTTTTATTTTTTAAGGAAAAAAAGGAAACTGAGAGTTTCCTTCCTCCCCAAGCTGCTTCTTTTTTCTAAGAGGAAGGAAGGAAACTGGAAATTCCTTTCCTTCTTCCCCCCAACCTGCATTTTTCTTAAAGTCAAGATATCCAGGGTTGAAAGACCATATACTTTTCAAATTTACAAACCAGGGAAAATTTTTCCCCTTGCCACCAATCAGAGAGCAAACATGGATTTCCCTACAATTCTTTTCTTTTGCTTTCTTTCTCCCCCCACCTTTTTGCAAAAATCTCTTCTCCAAGCAGAATCATGTTTGAAGGATTAGCTGTCAAAGGAATGGTTCAATACCACATTATTAGTTTCTATTTTTGATGAGAGCTTCCCTGCCTCCCTTTCCCTTTCCAAGCAAAAACAAAAAAACAAAAAAACCTAAACGTCACTTTAAAGTCTTTCTCTGGGCTGAATGTGCATTGTGCAAGAAACTTTTTTTTTTTAAGGCAAAGCATTTAAATGCTTTCAGCCAAGCTCTCTGCTTCCAGGCCCCCTGAAGATTCCAGCACAGCAAATAATGTACTTATTCCTCCTTCCTTAAGAAAAAAGATTTAATCTTCTATATTTCCAGAGCTTAGGTGCTTCAACTCTCTCTGTCTGTCTGTCTGTGTGTGTGTGTATGTGTGTGTCTGTCTCTCTTTCTCCCATTTCTGTTTCTCAACCCACAGCTGATTCCTCAGCTTAAATCAGACTGACATGGGCAACTATTTTTAACAATAACTGCTACAAACCCAACGTTAAAGAACCAGGCTTCTCTTTCCCAAGCATTTTATTTTATTGGAAGTGTTTTCTCTAGGCTCCTGCATGCCGTCTTTACCTCCCCACTGGCAGCTGGGAAGACAGGGAGAAGCATGGTATCGTCAAGCCATGCACTTGCCAGATTGACAGTCATATGATTTTTGTGCAGGAGAAGGCAAACCACAGGCACTGCCATTTCTGCTCCCAGATATCGTCAGCTCCATTCAGCCTACAGCAGCAGAAGCAGAAAGTAAGCAAAGTGACAGGAAATCAGAGTCAGCAACAACCGTATTTAAAATTTCTCTTAGACAAGATAATCTGGGGCAGGAAAAACTGGCTGCTTTAGCACTCCGTAGAATTAATCCAGGGCTGCTCAACTTTGATCCACCTGCAGATGTTGGCCTACAGCTGCCACAATCCCTTGCTATTGGCCACTGTGGCTGGGGATTATGGGAGTTATAGGCCAAACACAGCTGTGGGGGTGTAAATTGAGCAGGCCTGGATTAAGCACATTGGTGTGGTATCAGGAACTAGCACATGATCCTCCTGGCCTCAGGTGACATCTGAGGGCCAACTGAGGGCCATTGTCTGATACAATGTTTTGTCAGGGCTATAGGTAGTTGCCTTATACTGATTCAGACCCTTGGACTAGCTAGCTCAGCATTGTCTACACTGACTGGCAGTGGCTCTCCAAGGTTTCAGGGAGTCTCTCCCAGCCCAATCAGGAGATGCTGCCAGGGAGTGAACCTGGGACCTTCCACATGCAAAGCAGCTGCTCTACCACCAAGCTGTGGCCCCATTCCCTAAGGGGAATATCTTACAGCAGATAGCACTCACATGTAGTCACCCATCCCAATGCAAACCAGGGCAGACCCTGCTTAGCAAAGAGGACATTTGATGCTCCTCCCCAAAAGACAGACAAATATGGTCAAACAGGCCAAGGATCAGGTTCTGGGGCAGGTGGCCAGTTTCCAGCACAGGAAAAGAAGGATCCAAGGGCCAGAGAAAGATTAAAAGAAGCTCATACTAGGGAGTGCAGCCAGAAGGATTCTTGTATAGGGCCAGTAGGGACACGTGACTCTGCAATTTGCCGGCTTACTCCTGGTGAACTGGCTGCAATTTTCCTTCCTGCCACTGTTGGGGGGGTGCTATAGAGCAACAAGGCTCTAGTCAGCCAGTCTTCCTTCTTTTGAGCTGCCTTGGGGGCACAGAAGGCATGACCCCTCAACACTGCTGCCAGAGTCCCTGGTTCAAGCTTCCTGGCACTTTACAAGCTCCCAGTTCTGCTCCTTCCCTTCATCTTGAGCACCCACCAGGCTTTCCCTCTGCAGGCCAGTTTGCCAGAGTTCAGCCTGGTGCTGCCCAGCTGCCTGCCTGCTTCAAGTACTGGCCTGGCCTTGCCCTTGAGCCCCTGCCTATTGTCTCCCCATAACATGGTTTCCCTCCCCCCCCTCCTCCATTTAATAAGAGAGAGATAAAGAAAGAGAGAATACAGATCCCTGGTGCGATGGTCCAGCTGTAACAACAGGCAACCTCCTATATGGGATGAATCCCAAAATGTGATGAACTGAGTGAAGGGGATGAGGCTTGCTCAGCTTCAAGGCGAAAGAGCCCAAATGGGGGGCACTGCTTCTTACAACCCCAGTACATTGCTCTTCATAAGCCAGTTGATGGCATTGGAGTAGCCTCCACTCAACTGGGGTGGGTGTGTTGAAACTAGAGATTCTTCAAGTGTTTTGCTCAGGTGGAATAGTATGAGACAGCTGGTCAGTGGAGAACCTAATAAATGCCTTCTTGGGTTGGATACATTCTTCATTCCACTTAGGAGTTTGAGGGGCAAGCATCTTTCCCAAGCAGTCTCGTAAGGTAAGTGTTTAGTCTTTTATACACATTTTTTCCCCCAGCAGTTACACTTTGAGTTGTTTCTTGTAAATTAGTATTTATGGGTTGTAATTGGATGTTTAATAATTTAGTAACTGTGCATTTTATCTTTGAAGCATGAAGTTTTTTTAGGACTGGTAGAGACATTTTACAAATGGTATTGTTCTTTTCTATACCCTTTATATTTTGCAATACTCTGTGTGTGTGTGTGTGTGTATGTATGCATATCTATTTAGATATGCATATATACTAAATATACATATCTAGACACATGTTATCATATATAGAATTCCCTTGAGAAAGATTGCCATCAGAACATACTGGGAATAAATAATAAGAACACAGGGACCTGCCTTATACTGAGTCAGACCATTAGTCTATCTAGCTCAGTATTGTCTGCACAGACTGGAAGTGTCTTCTCCAAGGTTGCAGGCAGGAGTCTCTTACAGATTTGCCTGGAGATGCTGGCAGGGATGCTCTTCCACTATCTTACAGAGCTCAACGTAGTCTCCCATCTAAGTGCAAGCCAAGGTGGACCCTCCTTAGCAAAGAGGGCCCAAGACCAGCCTCCTCCCCGTGCAACCTTTCATGCCGCTGTTTTGTTTTTGCTTTTGTGGTGCTCCTCAGCTGATAATGGGCCTCCGTATCATGTGGTTCCCCATTTCCATCTCCATCCTTGTCCCCTCCCTACTGTAGTCCCAGTCCAGATTGCCCCCTCCATGTGTGCTTTTTACTCAAGGAAAAGCAAGAGCGTCAGCGGAATGTGAGGAACGTCGAGTTTAGTTTGGCCCTTAGGGATGCTGAGCCCAAGTCCTTTAGGGAGTGGTCCTTGCTAGCTCTTTGAGCCTGGAAGGCAATAGGAAGGCAGGGTGGTCTGATCTCATGATCTGATCTGCCTCTGCAAGATGAACCCACAGTCTTCTCATCAAGTGGGGCTGATAGAATCATCCCCAGCCACTACTGCAAATGGGTGAAATTTGGTCTTGTGGTAGTGAGCATGAATGGTCCCCGTTGCTAAGCAGGTTCTGACTTGGTTTGCATTTGGATGGGTGACTACATGTGAGCACTGTACGGTAGGATATGGGGCTATGAGCTCAGTGGAAGAGCACCTGCATGATTTCAAGTGCTGAAAAAATGCCCCACATCCAATCCCTGGCAGCATCTCCAGGTAGGGCTGGGAGAGACTCCTGCCTGAAATCTTGGAGAGAGGCTGCCAGTCAGGGTAGATTAGGCTGAGCTAGCTTGATCAAGCGTCTGACTCAGTATAAGGCCGCTCCCCATGTTCCCAAGCACAGAGATGAATCCAGGAGCATGCCAAGGCTTCAAGCCTACATAGCCAGAGGGGGCTCAGTCTCCAGGCTGTTCACCCGCTGCAACGAATGAGATGAGGAATACAGTGCCTACTCCAGCCCTGCATGTTAGAAACATTTTATAGCTGTGCCTTTGCAACAGGGGCTATTTTGTGATCCTGCAGTTAGCTGGAGGACAAAGAGTGGCATTTCCCCAGCCGTCTGTTTGCCGCTACAAGCCCGGGTTAGGAGGCCTAAACACCATCATTTGCTCCCACAGGTAATTGCAGCCTGAAATTCAGCCTCGGGTGGAAAGACTTTTAGAATCTGAGTCCTCAATACGGACATTGCTTCCCTTTGAAAAATCAAAACATTTGGTTTACTCAGACATTCCACCCACCTAAGCTGGTCATTTCAGCCATTTCCTCACCCCTCATTTCCCTGTGAAAAAGGACTGGGTGGAAGAAGGGGAGAAATCCCAGATAATATGCATGTGCACAAAAGAACTAAGCAGCAGGGGGCGGGGGCGCGATATGATTGTATAAATGAACAGGTAGATGAGCTTTCATTAAAATTGCTACATTTAAAAAACCCATAGATGAGGCTGAAGACAGGAGGTTAGAAACTTAATTGACTAAATCAGCTGCAATGCCAAACATTGATTATATCGTTGGGATAAATGTAATATTGGCCATCAAATTTTTCATAATATATTATTACGCATCAAAAGCCATTATTCAAAGGGAGCTGAAATAATATTTTCTTCAAATCCCTGACAGACTAAAACAAGGAATGATTGGGCTTTTTCCTTTGACACCTGGATAATTTTGTGCAGTTGATCAAGAGTTTCACTGAGCCAGGGGAAATGCCATTTTTTGAAAGTACCCAGAGAGAAAATGGACCTAATACATCAGCCAGCCAAAGTGGTTTACACTGGAAAAGAATAAGAGGAATTTGGGTCTTTGTCTCCAATGGCTCACAATCTAGTGGGGGGGCGGGGGACAAAACCCCACTGGAGGGATGCTGTGTCAGGTGAACAGAGGCAGCCCTCCCTCTGCTACATATAAGAGGACCACTGCTTTAAAAGGTGCCTCTTCATTTCCAAGTTTGCGGGGGTACAGGTCTGATCTGCCCAATTAGGTAAGGACGAACTCCATCCCATCAGTGCAAGCACAATCTAACTAAGGTATGAGCGAAAAAGCTCCATGCCTGCTCTCTTTTATGGCAGCACCGCGACCACCCTAATGGTTTGGAACACGAAATTAGTCGGATGTAGTCCTATCTTGGCTCTTCACTAATTGCATCACCACCCCATTGCTGGGGAATATCAAGCGGAACTGAGCTCCAGGACTGGCTCACTTTCCTCCATCCCCCAAGCTGCTCAGCTGCAACGACAGGCTCCAGGAAGCCTCTCTCCATCCTTCCAGTGCCTGGAGATGCTCACCGTTACTCCCTTTGATCGCAATCTTTCCCATCTCATCCATGATACAGGCTCGGACTGGCCCACAGGGCAACAGGGCATATTCCCGGTGCGCCTCACCCACGGGGCGCCCCTCTGTGCCCCTACTCCCACCCTTAATTACCCATTCTGCTCAACATCCGGTGCCCTCCCAACATACATCCCAATGCCCTCTCAGTGCCCCCAGTCCAGCCCTGCCGTGATATACCTGCCTGTTGCAATCTTGAAATTGACCAGAGACACACAGCTGATTGAAAGGGCTGATCAGGCCAGGACATGTCTGCTTCAGACCAGGGTCACTAGAAACCTTACATCCTGCACAAGAGACAAGATTAACCCCCCTCCCCCACTCTCTCTCACACACGGCTGGTTCACATGATCAAAGCGATCTCCAGTATGAATTAAATTCTAGTTTTAGGCTATCAATGTTGGGTAATTGGTGGATTGGCCAACCTTACATCACTGAAAATTTCCAGGCTCACATGACTAGAAATCAGGAGTGTGCACACTGTGCTAATCTAGGATTTAATGCTTACCCTTGACCACATTAAAATTGTGTGAACTGGCCCACAAAGTTAACCGCTGAATATTGCAGAGAGGAAAATGAACCCTGAAGAATGACAGCTATGGCAATTCACACTAACAACATTTTAATAAGGCAAATGATTCTGTATTTTGCCAAAAGGCAAAAATAGGGACAAACCAGAGACAATTATTTACCAAGGGCGAAACCCAGAACACGGGGATTATGTGTTAAAAATAGGGACAGTTTGACTCTACAGGATATCCAATGCTTTCCCCACAAATTAAAAGAAAAAATTAGCCAAGCAATTGGGGGGAAAGCTTCCACATTAAACTGACCAATAGTAAAAGGAACCAGGTTTGCAGAACACCCAAAAGGCCAAAAAGTATTTCGGGAATAAAGATATTCTAAAAATATCTGGATCAGGTTTGGGAAGCTATTTGCTACTTCAGAGAAAGGGGTTAATGCTACAGCTGCAATGATAATGGATAGTTCAGCAGAAAAGGAAGCTCCAATTTGATACAAATTTGTTCACTCTGTCCTTTTCCGTATCTGTTCTTCCCAACACCGGCCAACCTCTGGCACCCATTGCCCTTTCGTATAAGGTATCGAGCAAACCACAAAGGCAGGAGTGATTAACTGGGATTTATCTCTCTCTGGCAGCAACAGTTGCTAGAAGATGCACAAATGGGGACATGGGAGGAAAAACAACAACGCAGATCTGATATAATCTTAAAAATATGCAGATGAGCCCTAACAAAAAGGGCCTTGGGCTCTCAATTACGCCAATTACATTCTAATTACAGACAGTGCCATCAAGAGCTTTTCAAAACCCACATCTCTTCTTAAAAGTATCTGTCAAACTAGCTTCTTTGCAGAAGATGGCATTAGTATGCAAGATGGAATTGTCTCATCTAACTTGCCACCACCTAGAAACGTGATGGGAGCTGGTTGCAGAAACAGCAAGAAGGCATGCTGCTCTGAGAATCTAGGGGGAACCATGCCTGTGGGTTGCTGGGCATCATAGGACAGTCCAGGAACATATGGGGACCAGTGTTCCCTCTAACAGGGGTTCCCAGATGTTGTGGATTACAACTCCCAGAATCCCCAAGCAAAAGCCATTGCTTCTGGGGATTCTGGGAGTTGTAGTCAACAACATCTGGTAATCCCTGTTAGAGGGAACACTGATGGAGAAATAGGGATATAGCTCCTTACACCAAGTCAGACCTTTGGTCCATATAGCTCAGTGTTGCCTACATGGACAGGTATTGGCTCTCTGAGGTTTCAGGCAGGAGTCTTTCCCAGGCTTCCCTAGAGACTGAACCTTCTGCATGCAAGCAGATGCTCTTCCACTAAGCTTACAGCCCCATCCCATAAAGGGAATACCTTGCAGTGCTCACATGTAGTCACCTACCCAAATGCATGCCAAGGTAGACCTCGCTTAGCAAAGGGGACATGTTATGCTCATTACCACAAGATCAGCTCTTCTCTCCTATACAATATCCTGTTATTTTCCCTGCCTTGCTTGGAACTCATAAAGTTAGCCGAAAGAGGTCTACACTGTTTCTAATGCACCAAGTCAAACCCAGCGATAACATTAACCCTTATAAGCATTATAATTGAAGCCAACAGGAGAGTGGAGTGTGCAGCAACGCAACTCCATTTAACACTGTGCAACGCTTAGTTATATCTATAGTAGCTGCTGCTCTCCATTACGATTCCTGGTGCAGAATTCCCCAGAACTCCTCGCAAAATGCTCTAGCCCCTTCAGCTGTTAGCATTGCTACAGCCATCTATGGCAACCCACTGGGAACTGGGAAAACCTTCTGGTCTTGCAGCTTGCCAGAGACTGAAGTGCAGACCAATGGATGGTGATCAAACACCTGCTAGGCTGCTCTATACGACAAGTGGGCTGCATTTAGCTGGGTGGGTCTTGGGCTGTGAAGATGTGGTTCTGGAGGGAATCACAGCCATGGGGTGGCAGGAGCGATCGAGGATACACATGATGCCTCACTCGAGAACAGTAGGGTACATGAAAACACAGCACAAATGGCACAAAGAAGCAAGTGGTGGTCCCACCACAAAGAAGCAAGTGGTAGTCCCAGTTGTGTTTCTTGGTTAGATAGTGCAATATGATATGATCTGATATGCATTATGATCTGATATGCAAGTGATCCAATATGATCTGATATGCAATATGATCTGATATGCAAGTGACCTACTTCATATGTGAGAAACCTTGTAAGGCACAATCATACATGACGTGTGTGTGTGTGTGTGTGTGTGTATGTGTGTGTGTGTGTGCAGAGATGTAGTACAACATCTGCAGGAAGGCCAGAGTTGTGCAGCCCTGCCTTACTCTCTACACCATTGGGACAGGTTTCAGGCCTTGTCCTTGCTGCTCTATAGCACCACCAAAATGATGGCCAGAGAGGGAACTTCTCCTATTCAGCCCATTCAGGCCACATCATCTACACAATGGTACCCAGCTCTTTAACAGGGTAGGAGAAAAAGCTGCTGACCTAGCTGCTGCTTAGCAGACAATCACGTCCTCCCCCTCTTCCCTTGCTTTTTACTCACGGGTGATCGGAAAGCAGGAGTGTGCACAGGATGCATCTCCTACACTAATAATGATCGTGAGAACAGCCTTATAGTTTGGCCCTGTGTGTGCCAAACCTTTGATCTTGAGATCAAAAGGAAAGCCTTTCCAAATGCAAAGTTTTATATCCATGAATTAAAGCCTTGAGATTTTTGGCCCCAAAATAATTTAACGTGTGATTTGCTTTTACTATCCACTGTGTTCATCACACCAAAAGTATTCATCATCAGCCTATTACTTTGTTTTCATGCATGACATTGAGTTTATCATTGTGTGTTTCCTGTTTATTGTATATATCAATTCTCTTTATTTTAGTGTTAACTTCTGTGTTTAATCTATGATGTATTAGGCTTTAAAAAAACAACTTTATAAACAAAAAGTTTTTGGAAATTGTTGTCCCCAGGCAGGAGAAGGCTGGAATGTTTTTGGCTAGGAAGGGAGGAAGTGGTCTCACTTAAAAACGTGTATGAGGCCCCTTCTCGTTTCAGTCTGACAAGCTGTAGATCACGTCAATTTTATCTGCTTGCAGTACAGCACAGGTGCTTAAATCTCAGGATTGCCTTCAAATCATGAGAGGTGAGAATAATGCATTTAAGATTTACTTTTGCCTTCTGGTTTCATCTGACCCAGCAGCACATATAATTCAGGGAATTGTGAATGACACTTTCCCTCGTGAATTGCATCAGTATTCAGACCCAGCCTGGCAGTTCAGTTCCCACCAGGCAATAACCTGATCTAGTAAATAGCCAGTGTACACGTAGTCCTGTTTAAGGGCCATGGTTCGTCTAAGTGACCAGGCTGGTTTTAATGCCTCCCTCTTGTCGTGTTTTCTTTCTCTTTGCTATTAGTCATATGTCCCTTTCACTGCCAGACATAGTCACTCATTCCGCACTCTGAACATTTCGCACTCTGAACATTCTGCACTCATTGTAACAAAACATACACACCATTGTGTAAGTGTGCCTTTGCACAGCAAGAAAAATGGCACAATCACAGTTGCACAATAGTAGGCCATTGTTTTCAGTGGCCTACAGTGCGACAGCATTTGTGTACCTGAATTTTCACCTTTGTTGTTTTTGTGCAACAGCACACCTGTGCAACTGTGCGCATGTCTCATTACAATGCATGAGGAACATTGTGGAGCTTGTCAGCCCCTGAATACCGTGCTGTTCCCACCAGCACGATGCTCACCAAGTGGTGGGCATGTTTGAAACATGTAGCATGGCTCTGCTTGCCATGGTGAACATGGAATGTTCAAACATGAGAGAAGGTAGAGGGATGATTGGTCGACTGGCTGCTGATGTCACAGTGGCCCATAACTTTGTACTGGCTGCTGAAGTCGCAGTGGCCCATAACCTTAAATGGAGAAAGTCTTTCCCTTACTGCTGTTCTTAGGGAACTGGGCTCTCTCCCCAAGGTGAAAAGTCACAGGCTTCTCAAACACAGTCTACTTCCTTCCCATCCCTTTTCAGCTTTCTGCATTGTCCCTCTCCTGCCCATGTTGGTGAAATGGTACAGGAGGAAAGGTCAAGAGGGATGTCGTAGAGGGACTGTTGATGCAGCACCATCTGTGTCCTTGGCACTTTCCTGTACCATTTCTGCCTCCACTACCACTGTGCCATTAGGATTCCCCATCTTACTAGTAAGGCCATGGAGCTGTCCTGCAGAGCAAGCTGTAGGTATGTAGTAGATTTAAGTATATGTGGCTGGGCAGAATAAATTGTTGCACTAGCAGTCGCCAGCCAGCAAGTGTGAAAGCTTTTCTGGTGTTTATGGCCTCCTTTCAGGCAGTGCCTTGAGGCAGAAGGCCTCATGCTGCCAGCAATGTGCTTTATCTTGTGGTCTGGGCTCAAGACTCATCGGGGTCTCTGCTCCCAGCTGGGTGGTGGAGGGTCTAGAGTTAGGGGATCTGACCCATCAGGGTTCAAAGGGTCCCCGGATCTTCAGAGTCCCCAAACGGAGCATCTATGGGGTCTTGTCAAGTTCTGCTTGATCCCAGCAGATGCTGGCATCAGCAGTGGGATCCTCCTACTCCTACTCAGAGGCAGGATGCCTCTGAGTACCAGTTGCAGGGGAGTAACAGCAGGAGAGAGGGCAGGCCCCTTTCAACTCCTGCCTGTGGCTTCCAGCAGCATCTGGTGGGCCACTGTGTGAAACAGGATGCTGGACTCAATGGGCTTCCTTGGGCCTGATCCAGCAGGGCTGTTCTTATGTTCCTTTGTACTCCAACTCCTACTCCTCTGGTTATGGACTAGTCCTGACAGGAAGGTGATGGTGAGTCCTGACAGCTACAGTGTAACACATGCAAAAACAAAACCCCAGGTCCCCACCCCAAGAAACTTCCCGTCTTAAATGTCAACAGCGAAGAGGACTGGGAGAGGAAAGAAGCAGCAAAGATAGAAAATAATGAAAGGAAGGAATGGAAGCAGACTGAGGAACAGGAGATTAATGCTTACAAATGCAGCTACACATCCTTAAGCTGGCCCTGTGTTTTGTGCCAAGGTCAGAGAGGGAGGGAGCATTACAAATTACTTCCAGAGAGGAACCTGTTCCCGAATTCAATCAATGGGGAGAGAAGGCAGAAGCTACAGTCCTCGGTCTTCATCCCTTTAAATAGTCCACAGCCGTCCCCTGCCGAGTGGGACCATCTGTGTGCAAAGGATCTCCTCTAATTAATCGTGTCTTCTCCAAGCTCCAGTGAAAGAGGCCCAGAGTTGGCAGATAAAATATTGCAGGAGCTAAGCAAGGTTGGCAGCCTTACTGGCTTTTTTTTTTAAAAAAAGAAAAAGGAACCAGAGGTCTTCATCTGGAGGGGCACAATTATTTCACTGCCATGCTAAGCATCTATTCCCTGAGCTGTCTGGCAAGTTCCGTCTCCATCCTGCCTATTTGATCTGCGGTTGTGTTTGCTGTCCTTTCTTTCCAAGCCCCTTCTTCTCCGTGGGTGGCTATTTAATTTGTTTCATTCCATGCAACGCTTTCATGAGCTAACTTGCGTGCATACTTTTCTGCAAAAAACCAAAAACAAAAAAACCACAACCCAACAACCTTCATTTAAAAAAAAAAAATCAGTTACAAAATGGATAGGGGAATGGTGTTTTTTTTTTAAATTTTTTAAATGGGGGCGGGAGGAGAGACCTGAAGGCGAGAGGGAAAGAGAAATGATGGAAGCCTGTGTCACAAAAGAGGCTTTTTGCATATGTTTCAAGTCAAGAAAAGACGTTTAAAAAAATTAAACAGAGGGAGATGGGAGAGAGAGACGAAGCTCTGTGTTGTTCACGCCATGGTGTCCAGTATTAAAGAGACAAGCAAACTGCACCGGTCTTGGCCAGTGGCTTCTCAGCAAAGGCGTAGAGAACACAGGCAGGAGGAAATCAAAAGCCTTTGAGCAGCTGATAGCAAAACCCAAATGGGAAACAATGTTTGACAACTGTTCCTCTCATGTTCAAAAGCCTCCACGGCTGCCTCCCCACCGCATTGTTAGAGTCGACTCCTCTTCTGCCCACTCCGCCAGCTCCGCTCAGAGGCATGTTACAAAGGTATTATGGGGGCGGGGGGAGTAATGAAATGAACTGGGAGTAGCCAGGGATTTGGGAAGGGGGCCACAGCCCAGTGGGATTGCATCTGCTGTGCTTGCAGAAGGCCCCAGGTTCAGTCAGGGGCAGCATCTCCAGGTAAGGCTGCTAAGACTCCTGCCTGAAGCCTTGGGGAGCTGCTGCCAGTCAGTGTAGACAAGACTGAGCTGGATGGGTCAATGGGTCTGACTCAGTTCAAGGCACCTTCCTATGTTCTTAGCCTGTTAAAATACAGCCATGTGGGCCGGCCTATGTCTAAGGGCCAAACTAGATTAGAAGTACATAAGAACAGCCTTGCTGAACCCAAGGGTTTTTCAGCCCCACGTCACCTGGGAGGTGGTCTATGGGAGGAGCAGGGGTGTAGCTCTAATTGAGCAGATGGGCTCAAAGAACCTGGGGCCCCCAGCTCCTGAGAGCCCCCCAGCTCCACCCCTCCCTATTTCCTTCATTATCTCCCTCACTCTGTGGGGCTGTCTGGGAGAGGGGCAAACACAGGCCCCCTCTCTCCTAGCTACGCCCCTGGGGAGGAGAACTGGTCTTGTGGCAGTGAGCTTGAATTGTCCCCTTTGCTAAGCAGGGTCCACCCAGTTTGCATTTGAATGGGAGATTACATTTAAGATCTTCCCCTGCAGGGATGGGGCCGCTCTGGGAAGAACACCTGCCTGCTTGCATGCAGACAGTTCCAAGGTCCCTCCCTGGCAGCATCTCCTGCCTATAACAACAGAGAGCCCCTGCCAGTCATTGTAGGCAATACTGAGCTAGATGGGCCAATGGTGGAAGGCAGCTTCCTATGTCCCTGGGTTCTTCCCACAAGCCTCTGCATCTGAAGCACGTGTTCTGGCGGGCCTCTGTGTGCTGCAACTGCTGTCCCAAGGAAACAGTGTTTGAGCCCACTGTCAGAGTCTGAAGGTCACTGCTGATCATCTGAGTCTCTCCTGGATGTCTGTACAAGCATGGTGACAGAGCCCATCTGCTCTTGATGAGAGTTTCTGTGCTCGGGACTGCGGCTTGCTTACTGCCCCTGAGGGAGAACATCTGCTCCTCTCAGCCCATTTCCACAGTTCCGGATTTCGAGATCAGGCGGGTGTCTGTGTTACAGTGGATCTCGGGGTGGTGGGGGAGATGGCCTCTGGAGTCGCTGCACACAGCTAAGCCTCCGTCGCCTCTGTGCCTTCTTCAACCCTGCATTTGCATCTTGTGAGGGAGGGAAAGGCCACAGGCAACGATCCTCCCCTTGTCTTTCCTCCTGTGAAGAAGCACACAAAGGTTAAGCGTCTGACTGTTCCCTTGCTCTCTGTTTGCATTCAGGTGGCTGTGGTGCTTCCTTCCACCCCTGCAGCAACCAACGAAAGAGGGGTTTGAGCTAAACAGCAGAACATGGGCTCTGCGTGTGGAAGGTCACTGCTTCAATCCCTGGTATCTCTGAGGTAGGGCTGGGCAAGAGCCCTGCCGAAAGCCTTGCATAGGGGCACCTGGCTGTAGCTTGGGGGTAGAACATCCACTTTGCATGCAGAAGGTCCCAGCCTCAGCCCCTGCTAGCTCCAGGTCGAGCTGCTGAAGTCATAAAAATGTAGAGAGCCACTGCCAGTCCATGTAGACAAGACTGAGCTAGATGGACCAAGGGTCTGACTCGGTCGAAGGCAGCCTTTTATGTTCCTCTGTCCAACAGTGAGCTAGATGTGTTGGGGCTCGAACTCAGCACAAGGCAGCTTAATCTGCTTTGCGTGCAG
Organism: Hemicordylus capensis; assembly: GCF_027244095.1. Classification (NCBI taxonomy): domain Eukaryota; kingdom Metazoa; phylum Chordata; class Lepidosauria; order Squamata; family Cordylidae; genus Hemicordylus; species Hemicordylus capensis. The sequence goes on from NC_069664.1 coordinate 25,546,240, forward strand.
AAGGTCCCAGATTCAATCCCTGGCATCCACAGGTTAAGGCTGAGGGAGATGCCTGCCTTGGAGAGCTGCTGCCAGTCAGCGTAGGCAAGACTGGGCTAGATGGACCAAGCGTCTGACTCAGTGTAAGGGGGCCTTCCTGGGCTCCTGACAGACTTAGTCAGTAAAAGCACAATGTGATCAGGGCAAAAAGATCTCACCACTTCTCAATTTGCATTCTATGCACTTTATGAGACACCCTTACAGGAGTTGTACTTCATGGGACACCACACCGTTCATTCACTGCGCACTCTGAATTAGACCATACAGCACACTGAGGGTCTCCCAGCCTCAAACAAATCTGGCTCTCCTACACTTTGGTTTAAGATGGACAAAAACCTGGCACAGACTGCCCTGGAATGGACTCAATGATCTGGGAAGGGAAGTCTAAGAAAGACCTTCTTCAATGAGCCAGTTTTTAACAATCTCATGCAGCTCTGCTCCACATTTATTTGCAAGAGGCTCACGAGCTCTGAACTGCTTTCGTTTTATGCTTTTATAGACAGTTTTGTTTTAAAACCCATCCTAAGTAAAGATCAAAGCTTGACCACGTTAGCCTCTGGTTTCAGAGTTCTGCGTCCTGGAAAGAAGGGCTTACAGCTGTGTTGGGAAGCTCGACATAACCAGCTCAACCCACCCCCACCCATGCAAGCCTGTTATTGAGCATCTGTCAAAACCTCAGGAACACTGAGCCCTTCCCAAGCCCTGCCTCGCTTTCTGAAAATCCATACGCAGCATTTCAGGAGCTGCCTACTTGCTCCAGCTGCTAGTAGGTGGGCATGCAGTAGTGTTGCAGCTGCCGGCCAGCTGTCGCTTGGCATGCGGAGAGCTCCTGCAGCATTCCTAGGGCCTCTTCCTTCTCCAAAACTTTTCAATGTGTCAGTGCTTTTGATGGGGATGGCTTCATAGCTCAGTGGTAGAGCATCTGCTTTGCATGCACAAAGGTGGCTCCAGAGAGAAGGAGAGGGGAGCAAGTGTCCCCACAGACAAGTAGCTCACCTTCCTCCTGATCCCCCAATTTTGTTTCAGAAATCTAACATGTGGGACACAGCTTGCCCACCCAGAAATACACTTTGCCGCTTCTGTGCTCCTCCTCCTCTTTTTTTTTGCTCCTGGTGGAGCAACATCCACCTTACCCTCCTCTATTGCACAGAGCTATCCAAGGTCCTGATTCCTTTACCTGCTAAATGTCCCTTGGAATTATGCAAGGTCTGTGCCTTCCTGGAATCCCTGCTAGCATCCAGCTCAGCCCCAGCTTAGTAATTTACCCCCACCCAAAACAGGATACAGTCCTGGAGCTAATAGTAACTAGGGGTGAATTTTGCTGAGACCAAAGCATGAGGGAGAAGCTTAAATACCCCCTCATAGGAACACAGGAACATAGGAAGCTGCTTTATACTGAGTCAGATCTTTGGTCCATCTAGCTCAGTACACTGACTGGCAGCATCTCTCTAAGGTTTCAGGTAGGAGGATCTTCCAGCCCTACCTGGAGATGCCAGGGAGTGGGACCTACCTCATGCAAGCATGCAGATGCTCTTCCATTGAGCTACATCCCCATCTCCAGACCTTGCATAGTAAAGGGGGCAATTCATGCTTGCTGCTACCACAAGACCAGCTTCCTCCCTAGACACCATGGCTCTGATTGCCACTCACATCATGGCAATATAAGAATGCAGCATATAGTCTGGGCCTTAGATAGAAAGACTTAGCTCTATTTCTCCCCACTCTGATCTCCGCACCCTTGGGGGAAAACAAAATGACCCCTTACTGAGCCAGAATGAAGAGAAGCCCATAGTTATTTCCCAGCTGGATGATCTGGGCCCTTGCCCCATGAGCACCCAGGTGGGGAAAGGCAGTTCGCTAACCTCAGCAAGCAGTAACCGCATCTGCCTGTCCCATTCACATGTGCGACCATCTGCTCCCTCCTTGGACATAATTGAGAGTGGGGTGAGGGAGACAGGAGAGCAGCCATCTCCTCCATCTGCATCCCTCTGCAGCAGGCTCTGTTTCTGCAAATCATTGTGCCGCTGAAGCCTTTCAAGCCGTGTGGCCAAAAACAAACAAACAGGCCTCCCACACACTCATCTTTCCTGCCACGGTGTCCAAAAGTTGCTGCTTCTGCTCCTCATCTCACCTGCTCCTTTTCTTCGCCTGCCAGCCGTATCAGGCACTGGGATATTCAGGTGGAAAACACCCTCCAAGGCACACATTGGCTTTAATTAGTTTGCAAATGTGTTTTCTCTACCAACATTAGATTCCTGTGCCCTGAAGGTTGCTCTGCAACTGACTGTTCTGCAGCAACCCACCTAGTATCCTTCCTCTGCTCCACTAAACTCTCCCTCTAGCCAGCTCCTGATGTCATGGAAGGGGCCCCTCCTCCCTCCCTCTTCCCATTTTAACTGAAGATGGGTTTTTTAATTATGCGTTCCTGGAAGCTTGCAGCTGGGAGGAGAGTTGTTAGTTAGAATTGTCTCCGGTGCTGAGCAGGGTCCACCTTGGTTTGCATTTGGATGTGAGACAACATGTGAGTGCCATAAGGTAGGGAATGGGGCCATAGCTCAGTGGAAGAGCATCTGCTTGCATGCAGAAGGTCCTTAGTTCAATCCCTGGCAGCATCTCCAGGTAGGACTGGGAGAGACTCCTGCCTGGAACTTTGGAGAACAGTCAGTGTAGACAATACCCAGCTGGATGGAGTAAATGCATAGAACATAGGAACATAGGAAGCTGCCATATACTGAGTCAGACCATTGGTCCATCTAGCTCAGGATTGTCTACCCAGAAGGGCAGTGGCTTCTCCAAGGTTGCAGGTAGGAGTCTCTCTCAGCCCTATCTTGGAGGAGCCAGGGAGGGAACTTGTAACCTAGATGCTCTTCCCAGAGCTGCTCCATCCCCTAAGGGGAATATCTTACAGTGCTCACACTTCTAGTCTCCCATTCATATGCAACCAGGGCAGACCCTGCTTAGCTAAGGGGACAAGTCATGCCTGCTACCACAAGACCAGCTCTCCTCCCATAATGGAATTTGCTGTCACAGCATGTAGGAACATAGGAAGCTGCCATATACTGAGTCAGACCATTGGTCTGTCTATCTAGCTCAGTATTGTCTACTCAGACTGGCAGCAGCTTCTCCTAGGTTGCAGGCAGGAACCTCTCTCAGCCCTATCTTGGAGATGCCAGGGAGGGAACTTGAAACCTTCTCTCTTCTCAGAGTGGCTCCATCCCCTGAGGGGAATATCTTGCAGTTCTCACACTTCTAGTCTCCCATTCATATGCAACCAGGGTAGACCCTGCTTAGCTAAAGGGACAGGTCATGCTTGCTACCACAAGACCAGCTCCTAGGCATCTAGCCTAGATAGATTTTTAAAGGAATGAGACAAATTCATGGTGGATGGGACCACTGATGGCTATGAGACATGACCGATAAATGGAATCTTTGTGTCCAGAGGGCAACTTTAAATATATTACTCAATTTGATTTTTTTTTAAAGGTTGTTTTGCATGATGGCAGTCCAAAGTGGGCCCTTACACCATGGGTTCCCAACCTTGGGTCTCAAGACGTTGTTGGACAACACCTACAACATCATCCGCAGCTACAGTGCCCATTGTAGATGGAAATGGTGGGAGTTGTAGTTCAGCAATGCCATTGTAGACAGGGGTGATGGGGACTGTAATCCAATTCCAAAGGCCATTCTGGATAAGAACAATGAGAGCTGTCATGCAACAGCACCAGTCTAGATGGGGATGGTAGGCATTGTAGTTCAACAATGCCATTGTAGATGGGGATGATGGAAACTGTAGTCCAGTGCCGAAGGCCAGTGTGGATGGGGATGATGCAGTTTAATGCCAAAGTCCAGTGTGGATGGAGAGGGTGGTAGTTGGAATCCAAAAACACCACCATGGATGGGGATGATGGGAGTTGTAGTCCAATGGCACCATTGTGGATGGGGATGATGGGAGTTGTAGTTCAACATCTAGAGGCCGAAGGGTAGGAACCCCTGCCATATACCACAGGTAGCAACCACCACAAATCCAGCTATGGGCCTGCCAACAGCAAAATTGATAGCTTCAGCAGTGGTGATGTGGCATTGCCCAGGAAAAAGGTATTTGGCAGTGAGGTGTCATGTACCCCCACCGCCTGCAGCCCACCAGCTCTTTTGCCCAGTAGAAGAACATGTCCTTGTAGCTGCTGGCGGCTACATGTCCTCAACACACACATCGACATGATGGATGGCGTGTCGTGAAATCCAACCTCCCCTCCTGCCGCCATCCTCCTTTTTCGGAGTGAGAACAAGGCTGAGAGGCCTCCGGTTCCCTATCACACCTCTCTGGGATAATAATGGGACAGAAATTTTAAATCACATTGCCTGTTTCTGTCAGTGGGATGCAAAACGTCCCTCCTCCTACTTGCCGCCCCAAAAGGCGACGTGTGATAAATCTACCCGGCGCTAGCACCAGAGGCAGGAGCGCCAGGCGAGGACGTATCCTTCACATGCATTCATACAGGATTTATTAAATATTTAAAGTCACTACATAGATCTAAAGAGCTGCGTTATTTATTTTTGCAGGGGCTGATCAATCACGGGTATCCCCAAAGAGAGTCAGACTTTTAACTACTCATCTGATTCCATCAGCTCCATCCCCGTTGCTGCTACTGGTGTGGTGCTTAATATTTCATCAGTGCAGCTCCTAGGCAAAGCAGGACTGGAGGTTGATTTCCTAATGGAACAGCTATTTGTATGTGGGGTTTTTTTTCCCTTTCCCCTTGAGCAATTTGGATCGAGGGGGTGGGTGAGCAAAGAAAAATCACCTCTTGTCCTGGTTTCTCTCTCTCCCTCTCTTTCAAAGCCTCAGCAGATTTATTTTGCAAAACTATTCCTGCCAGAGGATTTGAATAGGTGTGGGAAGTGGAGATGGAGATGCCTGGAGATGCTGCACCTACTTGGGGATGCTGCACCTGTCTCGCTTTCTGCAAAAATTCCCCTGTGGAGATCAGGCCACAGTTTAGTGCTAGAGCATCTGCTTTGCATGCAGAAGGTCCCAGGTTCAATCCCTGGCAAGGGCTTCATTCAGAGGTGGCTCATGGTGCATCTCTCCCCCCACCCCAATGCATGGCTCCGAGTCCTAAATCACATCAGCCACCTCCATGAACTCTTCCAGAAAGGAAGTGGAGCAGTGGAAGCACCTGCTCAGTGCATGGGAGACAGCTCCTAGCCTCACCTAGATCTCTGCTGCTTCCACCTTCATAGATGCTACTATACTATTATAACATTAAAGGTAAAGTGTATCATCCATTTCGACTTCTGGCACCCACAAAGCCCTGTGGTTTTCTTTTGGTAGAATACAGGAGGGGTTGACCATTGCCTCCTCCTGTGCAGTATGAGATGATGCCTTTCAGCATCTTGCTATATCGCTGCTGCCCGATATAGTACCAGTGGGGATTCGAACCAGCAACCTTCTGCTTGTTAGTCAAGCATTTCCCAGCTGCATCATATATAATTCTGGAGGGAGGGTATGATTGAATTTAATGATCAAAAGCGGGGCTGTGGACTCAAGCCCTTGATCTTTTAAGTGCCTAGCATTGCCCCTGCATTTCCAGGCATGGCTGGGAGAGATTCTTGTCCCAAACCTTGGAGTACTGCTGCCAGTCAATGTAGACTAGGGCTGCTCAACTTTGGCTTCCTCCAGATGTTGGCCTACAACTCCCATAATCCCTGGCTATTAGCCACTGTGGCTGGGAAATATGGGAGTAGTAGTCCAAAACCAGCTGGAGGGCCAAATTTGAGCAGCCCTCGTGCAGACAGTAGTAAGCTAAATGGACCAATGGTCTGAATCGGTAAAAGGCAGCTTCAATTGTACATGGGAGAAGCCATTCGCATAGCAGGGAGTGTGGCTCAGTGTTAGAGCACCTGCTTTGCATGCTGGTGGCTTCTCCAGGTAGGATTGGAAAAGACCCCTCCCTGAAACCCTGGTGAGTTGCTGCCAGCCATTGCAGACCAATCTGAGCTAGATGGACCAATACCATTGCTCTAAATGTATACGGCAGCTTCCTATGTTGGGGATGGGGTTGTAGCTCAGTAACAGAGCATTGGTTTTGCATGCAGAAGATTCCAGGTTTGATTCCTGGCAGCGTCTCCAATTAGGGCTGGGAAAGGCTCCTACCTGGAACCTTGGAAAGCTGCTGCCAGTCAGTATAGACAATACCTAGCTAGATGGACCAAGGGTCTGATTCAGTACAAGGCAGCTCCTTATGTTCCTAATTAGCCCAGGCAAATTTGGCACCCGATAAAATTAGTCTATGAGGATCTCTGCTGAGGACACTCAAAAACCCGTAGTCCTCCATGTCCTTCCCCTCTACAGAAGGAAATGAAGAACCATCTCCTGTCTCTGAAAGACTCGAGAATAAGATTTCAGATCTTACACCTGCAGGTAAAGAAACATCATTATCAACCCTCCTCATTCCCTCACACATCGAAGGAAACCTAAAGCAGAGGAACGTGCAGCAGCCTGCCCCATGAGAATGGAACAGCAGGTGGGAATTGAACTCCTGTTTTCAAAGGGGGGGGGGACTCACAAGAACAAGCAAGACATAGCACGACCCCAGTTAGTGTTTCTCCACATCTGAAAGACATAAGTGTGCAAGCTGCAGGCAGGAGTCTGCCATTTTGCTGCACGCCCGATAGCACTCTCGTTGACAGGAGTCAAGAGGTGCCAGCACACTGCAGCTACTGGCTGCGCGGTGCTGGACGCATCTTGGGAATGGGGTGTAGGTGCTCATGGAGCCTGGCGACATGGCCAACAGCCATATAGTCCCTTCCTCCTTCTGCACTGGCCCTCTTCTGCTTCCCACTACTGATGCTTATGCCGTGATGAAAACCATTTGATCATCAGGGGAGGTCCGGTTGCAGTTGCCACTAGCTTGATTGGTGGCGACTCAAAATGGGGCCTTTTCTATGGTTGCCCCAGGACTTTGGAATGCGCTGCCTAACCAAATTGCATCCTCCTCTTCCCCTGGATGTTTTAAAGAAAAATCTGAAAACATACCTGTTTGTTTGATTAAAGTTTGGGGCAGTGTACAAATTTGGTTAATAAACAAACAGACTTTTAATGCATGGCTTTAAAGTTTTAAGGTTCAGATTTTTAAAATCTATAGCTTTAACTGTTTTAATTGTGTTCATTTTGTAATTGCTATGTTTTAGATTGTGAACTGCCCAGATAGTTGTGTATGGGACAGTAGAGAAATGGACCAGATAGATAGAGAGATAGATAGATAGAGAGAATGGTCACAAGGCTCTTTGATGACTCTCCCGGTTTTCTTTGTGGTTGGTTGGAGGGTTTCCCCGCAATTTGCTTTCACTTCTTGAGCTGCTGCTTTGAGGTCAGGCCTAGAGTATGCAATTACAGAGTTGGATTTTGTGGTTGCTTGCTGTTTGCCCTGAGTGGTTTGATTCAGATGAGTTAAGGTCAGGAGGGTAGTGCATTCTCCTGTGCCTGTTGAATAGGCACATTTTGGCACACAACTCCCTTTACTTTGTTGCAGTTTCTCCCTTCTGCCCTTGTGCACTCAAAGAGGACCAAGTCCTGTGTCTTGGGTGTCTTCATCATGCCAACACCAACCTCATTGGCTGAGAATAGACCCATATTAAAAGGACACTTCTGTTGATAAGCTGGCACAGAAGAAGAGCTGGTCTTGTGGTAGCAAGCAAGCATGAACTGTCTCTTTTGCTAAGCAGGGTCCACTTTGGTTTGTATTTGGATGGGAGGCTACATGTAAGATGCTCCCCTTAGGAGAAGAGCAAAAGCTCAGTGGAACCATATCTGCATGGTTGCATGCAGAAGGTCCCAGGCTCACTCCACAGCATCACCAGGTAGGGCTGGGGGAGATTCCTGACTGAAATCTTGGACAGCTGCTGCCAGTCAGTGTAGACAACACTGAACTAGATTGCACAATGGTCTGAGTTGGTAGAAGGCAGCTTCCTACATCCTGTGCTGCATGAGTGGAAGTCGCGGAATTCCTTTTGAGGGGATTTTGTGTTTTATGTCCCAATGCTAGTGTTTGCCACGTGCATGGGTTTCTTCTTCTTCTTGATTTGCTTCTGAATCTATTTCAGTTCTGGTCACTAGAGTGTGGACTCTGAAAGAAACCAGAAGAGGTTACAATAGCATCCTCCTGATGGGCATTCTCAGGGGGAAGTGATGGGCAGCAAAGATGGGGAGGCCCACCATCAGGTGGTTCCTCCACCCCCCCACCCACAAAAGAATCACTCCACTCCCCAGAAAAATCACCCCACCTTCACCATCTGTAAAAATGGGGTGCTGAATTGTTAAGGAGTCACCTCAGCTGTGTGGGAAATGAAGAAACCCAAAACTAGCACATTGTACATGTGCAGCTCTCTGTACTACGTTCAGAAATAAGCAGACGTCTTCAAGAGATATCCGATGCATCTATTTCATTTGCAGGGGAAAGACCAGAGAATTGAGAACTCTAAAATCCAAGCAGACATTCAGATGAGGAGGATTCTGGAAGCGTCCCTAGAGGAGACGTGTTGCTAAAAATAGTGATGGTATGCTCCTCCGTATATGCACGCACCTGCTTTGGGGAGGGGGAGCAAACACACCCCACCATGCATTTGATGAGCCATCTCAAGTCACTGCACTGGGCAAGAACTGCACTGGCGTGTTTTTGAAAAAAGAGAGAGCTTTGTAATGTTCTCTCTATAGAGCACTCCAGAAGAGGACAAAAAAACGCCTTTTAAGTTAAGGTGGGATTATTCCAGTACATCTCTTTTGTGTGCTTGGTCTAATTGAACAGTTACGGCCATACTAAGCAGGCCAGGCGTTATGAGACCAGAGACAGCTAAATCTATGTAATCGTGTAATTTTTTGCATGATTGAGCTCTGAAATGTAATAATACAGAAAGAGGGGGGCGGCGGACAGAAACACAAGAAAGCCAAAGGAAAAAAAAAGAGAGGTGAGTAACAGCTCAGCTAGAAATGAAATCTGTGGTAGACAGAGATGAATGGTTAGAGAGGGGGGAAGGGGGCAGAATTACAGGCTTTCTGGCATGGACTCCCTGAAAGCAGGAGGAGATCTGTGGAATGCTCAACTGGAAGCTAAGCCAAACATGGAACCCTCAAAGCACAAAGTTGCATAGGAAGCTGGAGCTCATTAGTAACACCACCACTCATTACCATGCAGAATATTCACTAATCACTCTCCAGCCATGATCAAGATGGCTAGATGGATGTGGGAGAAGACGGAAAACTCTCTCTTCTGTAGCAAATGAGAAAAACAAATCCCCTTCTTCACCTTGGAGTGGGATCACACATGTTACTGTGTGGCAACCAGACACCATATTCTCATTTGAACAAAGGCTGAAGGGTACTCAGCCATGGCTTTGCCCACTGACACAGGAAACGAGACACTGGGACTCTCATACTATTGGTCCATCTAGCCCAGTATTGTCTATACCAGGGCTGCTCAACTTTGGCCCTCCAGCTGTTTTTGGACCTCAACTCCCATAATCCCTAGCCACAACGGTCAATAGTCAGGGATTATGGGAGTTGTAGGCCAACATCTGCAGGGGGGATGTTGAGCAGCCCTGGTCTGCACGCCTGGTAGCAGTTCTCCAGGGTTTCTGGCGGAGATCTTTCCCTGCCCTGCCTGGAGATGCTGCCAGGGATTGAACCTGGGACCTTCTGCATGCAAACCAGATCATGCTCTTCTATTGAGTACAATCCTCCCCCAATCTTGTGAAGTAGGTTATGCTGAGAGAGAACGGCTGGTCCACGGTCAATTAATGAGGTCCATGGCTGAGCAGGGATTTGAATCCAAGTCTTCCCAAGCTGTAACCCAACACGTTGACCACAGTGACTCTCTACAGGGTGCAGGAGAAGTGGAAGATGCTCAGGAAGCCCTCAGCAAAGAAGCTGAAGTCAGGACTGGCCCTACTATGGGGCAGGGTGAATCAGGCTGCTCCAGGCAGTAGATTCAGGGGGGCAGTAATGAGTGGACCCCCACCCCTTTGGATCATCTGCCCAGGAAGTAAGTCCAAATGGCAGCACTGTGGGCTCATTCTCATGCTGATTGTTAGGATAGGAGGAGCCTCCCATTTCCTGATCAGCTGTGAGTGTAAAACAAGGTCCGAGGCAGGGAGCTTTCTCCTGTGCTAGGCCCCAGCCAGGCAGGGTGGCTTTTCCTCTTTCTAGCAGCTCAAGCTCCGAACCTCTAAGCTTTGTTTTCCATCACAGATTATCAGAAAACGGTGTTCAGGGGTGGTGTTCATACACCACCCCTGATCCAGGGTAGGGGTCTTCTCCTACCTACCCATATAATAATTGTGAGAACAAGCCCACTCTTTATAGCTCTCAGTGCAACAGGTTCCCCAAGCTGCAGGCACAAAGAGGAAGGGTCCCCCCCCTCCCCAAGTCACAAGTTACTTGAGCAAGTGAATGAATAATCTTACTGTTGGTGGATTTTAATTGCATGTATAAATTAAACATCTGCACACACTGTTCTGTATAAAGTCACTGCATTCACCTAAAATGAATTGCACTCTCTGGCTTTCCATTCCACTCTAATAGTACTCACAGACACACAAAGCGGGTGCCACACTGTATAACAATCAGATTGCACGCTTAAAAAAAAAAAAAGGATTGGCCTTACATTTGCCATTTCCGTCCCATCGTCATTGCCAAGATCCATTTAAAAAAAAAAATTACTGCTGTGTTGTACAGAGTAGCATTAATTGAGTGTTAACGAGCTGTCAGATTGGCTTCCCACTGTCCTTATTATTGGATGTCAGAGTCTCAGTGATGTCCCAATTAAGCAGAACCTAAATGCTATTTAATATCACGACTGCTGCATGGTAAACTTTTGCCTTGCTATCTTTAACTCATTTATCAGGAGGTTTCCATTATCAGTGTTGTGATTACTTGGTGCACAGAGCTTTCTACATGGGAAATCCAGACACTGTGGAGATGGGTGTGTTATTTCTTAGGTTCTGGGGTGTATTCTGTAGAGGTGAGAATCCCTGCAGTGCTGGTGAAAGTTGCACTTCTTGATGCTGTATCACACGTTAAGATAAAAACAGCCCTGTTGCGTGAGGCTAAATATCCAATCAGTCCAGCGTCCGGTCAACAGCCAGATACTGCCAGGAGAAGCAGTATCACAAGCTCTTAGACAATGGGTAGAACTACTCTTTCAGTAGCAAGCATGGATTATTCCCTTTGCTAAGCAGGATCCATCATAGTTTGCATTTGGATGGGAGACTACATGTGAGCACTGTCAGCTATCCCTCTTAGGGGATGGAGCCGTAGCTCATGGGAAGAACATGAGCCATAGCTCATGGGACGAACATATCTGCCTGCAACCTCGGAGAGCCACTGCCAGTCAGTGTAGACAATACTGAGCTAGATGGACCAGGGGTCTATCTCGATACAAGGCAGCTTCCGATGTGAGATACCCCTATCTCCAGCATAATGCCTCTGAACATTCCAGAGGAGAATAGGAAGCTGCTTTATATGGAGTCAGACCAGACCATTGGTCCATCAGGCTCAGTATTGTCTACTCTGGCAACTGACAATGGCTCTCCAAGGTTTCAGGCAGGAGTCTCTTCCAACCCTACCTAGAGATGCTGCCAGGGATTGAACTTGGGATCTTCGCCACTGAGCTGGGCTCAAGACCACTCAGGCTTTCCTAAAGAGCTGTTGGAGAGCTGGTCTTGTGGTTGCAAGCATGACTTGTCCTCTTAGCTAAGCAGGGTCTGCCCTGGTTGCATATGAATGGGAGACTAGAAGTGTGAGCACTGGAAGAGATTCCCCTCGGGGGATGGAGCCACTCTGGGAAGAACAGAAGGTTCCAAGTTCCCTCCCTGGCACTGTCTCCAAGATAGGGCTGAGAGAGATTCCTGCCTGCAACCTTGGAGGAGCTGCTGCCAGTCTGTGTAGACAATACTGAGCTAGATGGACCAAGTGCCTGACTCAGTAGAAGGCAGTTACCTATGTTCCTATGTTCCTGACTCAAGGAGCTGCATTCCAGTCCTGCTCCTACAAGCTCTGAATCCAAGCCCTCCCCTGGCTGATGATGGCTGCATTTTGCCATTAAAAGGCACAGAATCCTGCTCTGTCTTGAGCTGGTCACATAAGCACCATCTCACCATCTTCAGTCAGTCTCGATGTATTAGCTTCTGCACAGCAGAGATGGCTGAACGAGAAGAAATGCTCATCAGCTCCCCAGGCTGCATGCCATTTGGGTTTGGGAAGAGGGCACTTTGCTTCCCTCTCTTTCTGGTGCCCCCCCCACTGCGAAGGGCTGGCTCTTCTTGTCACCTGACCTTCAGAAATTTATTCCGGCTGAAAGTCTCCCTGTGCTCAAATGGGTGCTGCTTGCAATTGCCGGCATCCCAGATCTGTTTTGTGATTTCCTTTCTTTCTGGCTGAGGTTTGAGGCAATCATCAGCTGTAATGATTTCAAATCTTGTCACAGATGGAATCCTGAGGTTCTCAGCCTTAAAAGAGAATTCATTATTAAATTTTAATTCTGGCCTTCTATGCGGGGCTCTGAAATAGACTTGCTACTGAATTGGAAGTGGGAGAACTGAAAAGGAGAATCCAGAACTAATGCTGCAGTTTGGTGAGTTCTGTGAATCCTGATTTTCGAGTGGCCATTGTGAAACTTGCCTCTCCTTTTGATGAACCTTTTGATGGGCCTTTTCACACATTTTGCCCCAAGAAATCTGTGTTTGCCACCAAACTGATACTGTACAGGGGCTGTGTTCACACAATCATGGTGACTCTGGTTAAAGAATTAACCAGAATTAACCAGGATCACTGAGCTCCACGGAGCTCAGTGTGAGTATGCAGAGTTCCTGGGCAATCTTTGGCAATCCTAGTCTGATCCTGGTTATCTATCCTGGTTAAATGTGGTTTATCCACAGCAGCTTGACCAGGATTGACCGGGAAATCTGCATTCTCACAACCAGCTCCACGGGGCTTAGCAATCCTGGTTAACTTTTAAAACAGGTTTTCCATGGTTGTATGAATGCAACCATGAATGCAAGGTTGTATGAATGCACAGTCAATCCCAGTTCTCCAAGGAACAAAACTGTATGGCACTGTATGGCATACAGTGGATACGACCAATCCTACCTGATGCCAAATGATGACAATGCTCAGAGAAATGGGATAGCAATGCTCAGAGAAAGGGGTTGTGGGGAAAATGGCCCAGGAAGATTGCTGCTGCCACTATTTCAAAAGAAGAGGCCGCAGCAAACCATGATAAGGCAGCAGGCCAGTTTGACCTCCCTTAAGCCCCAACTCCCCTTCCCAGTTTTGAACCCAAAATTATCATCTGAATTTACTTTTTGTCTCTGTTCTAATTATTATTAGAGTTGACACAACATTTCCCCCAAAAATAACATTTGAAACCAGTTTACAGTTCCACCCAAGGAGAAACATTTGGCAGTCTTCAAGGGAAGCCAAATGAGTTTCTATAAGACAGGTGAAATTTCCCCGGCCATTTCTGCACATCCCCTAGGATTGGGGCCAAAGTTTCACACAAAGTGAAACCAAAAGCGAATGTCAGGGTTTCTTCCAAAGCAAAGCATTCGAGAATTTTCAAGAGAAGCTGAATGGGTCTCTATAAGAGCATGATTCAGGAAGCTCCATGTTTCAATCTTGCTGGCACCCACATGCCTAGTGGTATGCACACCACTTCTTTGTGGAGTAACTGCATATGTGTGACCCCCAAAAAAGACCAGCTAGAAGGTGATGGGAAAGGCAGAGAATCACTGACAGTCGGTAGGCAATACTGGGACAGTCAGCTTAATTTCCCAACTTGGTACAAGACAGCTGCATGCAATGCTAAGCAATGGATCCTCCATGTTCGGAGGTGGCAATTCTACCCCATCATAGCAAAGGGTGGAGGAGGCCAACCCACTGGCACGGCTGGCCACCATTGCCACTCACCGCCAAGAGGGGAAACTGCTGCCTCATTCCTGCTTGCTGCTTCTGCTCAGACACTTCAGGTTGGCGCTCGCCTTCCTGCATTTAATTGGCATTAAAGATTAAAGAGCAGATTACCAAAAGCAATCAGAAAGAATCCACTTGTCTATATTTCACAACAGCTCGCAAGCAGTTTGATATTTACTGTCAGCTGGCATTTAATTACAGCGCCAGATTCAGAGAATGTAATTGACAGAGTGCTGAGGACTAATTCTTGAAAGGAGATGCTTCTGCTATGCTACAATGTGCTGGTAATTGAAGCAAACTTCCCTCTTTTACTCACAGCAAGGAGATGCGGTGGGCTCCTCTTCCATCCTCGGCTCATTCCCGCACAGTCACAGCCCCACAAATGCAGCTTCCTGTCGCTGGGTTTTGACTTATGGGGACTAGTCCAGAATGCTTGATCATTTACTAATTGGGTGCATGCACACACACGCATGCGCACACACTCGTGCGCGCACACCATGTTCTCTATGTGCATTCACTCAGAGGTAAATCCCACCATGTTTAATGAGACTTTATCCAAAGGATGTATATGTATTTTAGGTTCAACTAATGGAGATGTACCAGTTCCTGTCATATAGCTGGGTAGTACCTTGAAAAACAAGAGAGAGGCATGGAAATGGGCATCTACACTGTCTGTTATAGGGCATTCTTATTTGTTATATAGGGCATCTAATTTATAATTTTAGATTTAAAATTTAAATGTAATAAAAAATAAATTGTAAAAATGACAAAGGTCTGCAAAATGGCAGAGGCATGGTTGGAAGGGGTGAAGCACTTTGTTGGGCATCTGCCTAATTTCATTGAAATGCTGTTTGTTGATATAGATGTGAGATAAATTCGATCCTGTGAAAAGTTCAGATTCTAAAATAGAGAAGGCCACTTTTTAAAAACAATTATTCCTCATACCTGCTCTAGCATTTATTTTCAGAATTCATATCCTCTGCTCTTCAGCTAGAAAGCTTTCTAAAGGGCTGACAATAATTAAAATAAAGACAATATTTAAAACACTCATAAAGTAATAAAATAATAAGGACTGACATACTCTATCAGGCTCTGTCAGCCTAGGAACAGAACATGTCAGCCTAGGAACACAGTGCTCTTGCACGAGATGTAACAATGTGCAATAGCCATTGTGAAACACAGAGCCATAATTTCCAACCGCCCTCTATTGCACCACTGCGTCCATACAATTCTTCCATCTTCTGCAGGAGTACTCTTCTTCAGCGGTTCCATTCCTAGGCTGACAGAGCCTTGAGCAGTATGTCAGCCAATTAACAAGAACAACAACGCCACAATGCAACAGAAGAACCAGTGCCTAAATAAAACAGATAAAACCAACCCAATGGCAAACAGAGCTGCAATTAAAACCGGTTAACGTGCTGGAAAGCCTGGGCAATTTTAATGTATTTAAAAATGTATATTCCACTTTCCCCTCCCAGTTATGGGATCCTCAGCACAACCAACAATCGACCATTTAAAAACAATGATAAAATGAGCAATAAAGGAGGCACCAAGTGATCATTCTCTTGAGGGGGAAGAGCAACTGGCAGAGCGAGAAAAATTGGCCCTCTCCACCCCCAGCACAGCATCCCTCCAGTGACTGTTGCTGGTGTCTCCCCCGCCCCCCGCCCTGTGTTTATTTTTAGACTGTGGGCCGTTTGGGGACAGGAAACCATCTTCCTGTCTTTACTGTTATTTTTTGTGTAAACAGCTTTGAGAACACTTTTATTTTATTTATTCATTCATTCATCAAACTTATATACCGCCCAAACTTTCATCTCTGGGCGGTTAACATAAAACAACTACAACACATATAAAAGTTAAAACAAATCAACAGTTTAAAATCAACCATAACATTAAAACAGATAATTTTTAAAAGCTGAGAAAGCTTGGGCAAAAAGATGGGTTTTCAGGTGTTTTTTTAAAAAAATTGCCAGAGATGGAGAGGATCGTATCTCAGTAGGGAGTGCGTTCCACAATCTTGGGGCAGTGGTTGAGAAGGCTCGTCTCTGTGTAGCCACCAAACGAGTTGGCAGTAACTGGAGACGGACCTTCTCAGATGACCTCAATTTACGGTGGGGCTCGTAGTGATTTTTTGTTGTTGTTGAAAAGTGGTATATAAATCATAGTAGTCATAAGTAGTTAGCCTTTGCCTGATGTTGGAAGGATACTAATTTTGCACCAGGTGAGTCTCTCTGGGAAGGGCTTTCCAAATATGGAGCACCAGGAATGTCCCATCTCCAGTCATCAACTGCTTGGTCTCTAGCAGAAAGCCATCAGAGGAGAGAGGAAGCAAAGTCCCAGGGTATCAAATTAGCTGCTGTCCTTACTCCCAATGGTCCCCAAAGTGGAAGGAAATTTTTAGCTGCAGTATGCAAAGCATAATTGGATGACACCTCCCCCATTGGCTTTCTAACAAGATACACCCCGCCTCTACAGAGTTAGAGGGTTTTCATAGAAATTATGAGATATTCCCTCCTCAGCAGCCTAAATGAGCTTCCCCCACTGGAAAATCTATTAATTGCCCATTTCTGAGGACTTTTAAAAGCACTGATAGGTTAATTGGAGTGACTCATTGACCACATGTTTTAATCACTGATTAAAAGCGTGGTGTTTTCACTGGGTGATAAGCAACATTGCCCTCTCTGAAATGGTTGCAGTGCAGATTGGACTCCTGGGAAGCGAGGCATCTCTCTCTCTCTAGGTTCTGGCTGACCTATTTCCTTGGGGCACACTGGTTTTCTTGCTTGTTTGGATTTTACTGGTACTGTATATGCTTATTTTGCTTGGATGTCCTTGTAGCCTCCCTTTTCGGCAAAGCTTGGAGATTAACCCCTCAGACCTCACGGCCATCCAAAACCCTGCCTATGCACATGCAATTGCATTTGCTGATATTTTCCTTGTTTCTCCGTGGTTTGCTTTGCATGAGGCAACCAGGGACCAGTGCTCCCTGTTGTTGGCCACAGTTCCCATCATCCTCAGGTGCAATGCCCTTTGGCTGCAGATGATGGGCGTAGTAGTCAACATATGGGGATCTTTGTTGTAGGGGACACTGCTGGGGACCTAGGGACATACTGTGGGCACAGCATGCCTTCTACTGAGTCAGACCATTGGTCCTTCTAGCAGCACCTCTCCAAGGTTTCAGGCAGTGGTCTTTCCCAGCCCTACCTGGATATATCAGGGGGTTAACCAGGGAGCTCCCGCATACAAAGCAGAGGCCCTTCCACTGAACTTTGGTCCCATGTCCTAAGGGGAATATCTTGCCGTGCTCACATGTAGTCTCCCATCCAAATATAAACCAAGGCAGTCCCTGCTTAGCAAAGGGAACAGTGTGTGTTTGCTAGCACAGGTGCTTCTCCTGGGACTCTAATTGCAGCTTTCAGGCACCTTTCGGACTGCAGGAGTTATTGGCCTGATCTGTGTGTGCTGAATCAGTCTATGACCCGAGGAACCCATAGGGTCCTTCCTTTGTTTTTCCTTCATTACTCACACCCACCCCTACACACTTACACTTACACACACACACACACACACCTGAAATCAGGACTGGAAACTCCTTGGGGCAGGGACTTCTCATTTGCTTTGGTTTGCTCTGCAAAGCACTGTGCCCACGACCTTGCTGTTCAAGCAAACCATTACCCGCTGAGAATCCCCATCTTCTCCTTTGGCTTCCTCTGACAAAAACCCTCCTGACATCTAAACAAAGGCTCAAGATGCCATGAATTAATCTGATTCTTCATTCTTTTGGCTTCATTTTCCTGGAGCTGCTGTCAGAAATCAAAACAGTACGGTGGCATAAATGAACCCAATCAGATCTTTGCTCCAGTCATTTCTTTATCATTTGTGCCCTTCCTATGTGGAAAAGCTATATTTAAACCCTAATTGTCTCTCCATCACAGTTATTAAGGCACCACAAGGGGGATTTGCATTGCAAACGGCATGGGTTTATTTTTATTATTTTTTTCCGTCTGGCCCCAATGAAGTACAAGCTTTGTGTCTGGTGCCCTTTATTGTTTGTCTCATTTCCATATTTTATAAGCACTCAGCTCCATAAAAGGACGGATCGTTTTGCTACTTCATTGGCCACTAGCTAATAGCATTTTCCAAGACACTTCAGTAATAAAGGCTTCAAACTGGGCAGTGAAAGCATTTCAGTCAGCTCGTTGCTAAGGCAGGTCAATTCTTATCAATGAAGTGTAGCCCAAAGTGATGGCCTGAGTTGCCTTTTATTTCAAGGAAGCACTACCTCTCTGATGTCTGACAAGGGCTGCATACATTGTGGGAAGTAAACAAGCAGTTCACTTTGCAGGCGCAGATGTGCAAAACCTTTCCCTTTAGAACACAAGAACATCCCTACTGGATCAGGCCTCTCTAGTCCAGGATCCTGTTTCGCACAGTGGCCCAACAGATCCCTCTGGGAAGCCCACAAGCAAGAGGTATGTGCATGCCCTCTCTCCTGCCATTGCTCCCCTGCAACTGGTATTGAGAGGCATTGTGCCTCTGAGGCTGGAGGTGGCCCACAGCCACCAGACTAGTAGCCATTGATAGACCGGTCCTCCATGAATTTATCTAAACCCTTCTTAAAGCCATCTAGGCTGTTGGCTGTCACCACATCTTGTGGCAGAGAATTCCACAAGCTGATTATGCATTGTGTGAAAAAGGACTTCCTTTTGTCGGTCCTAAACTTCTTGGCAATCCGTTTCATGGGATAACCCCTGATTCTAGTGTTATGAGAGAGGAAGGAAATTTTCTATCAACTTTCTCCACACCATGCATAACTGTTTAGACCTCTGTCATGTCACGCCCTTGGAAATCTTTTTTCTCAACTAAAAAGCCCCA
The DNA here is from genome assembly GCF_027244095.1 of Hemicordylus capensis. Classification (NCBI taxonomy): domain Eukaryota; kingdom Metazoa; phylum Chordata; class Lepidosauria; order Squamata; family Cordylidae; genus Hemicordylus; species Hemicordylus capensis. The sequence goes on from NC_069664.1 coordinate 25,565,120, forward strand.
TGTGTTGTAGCCTTGCTTCATAATAAAGGCACTCTAGGCTCCTGATCATCTTGGTTGTCCTCTTCTGCACCTTCTCCATTCTATAATGTCCTTTTTGAGTTATGGTGACCAGAACTGTGCAGTACTCCAAACGTGGCTGCACCATAGGTTTATATATGGGCATTATCATATTAGCTATTTTATTTTCTATTCTAATGATCTCTAATGATTACAAGTATGGAAATGGCCTTTTTCACAGCAGCCGCACATTGAGTTGACACTTTCAACAAGCTGTCCACAATGACACCAAGATCCCTCTCCTGGTCAGTCACCAACCAATCCTGTATTTCCACACAGGATCATAAGAATATAGGAAGCTGCATTATACCAAGTCAGACCATTGGTGTATCTAGCTCAGTATTTTCTGCACTGACTGGCAGTGGTCCTCCAAGGTTCCAGGCAGGGGTTTCTCCCAGCCCTTCTTGGTGATGTCCCCAGGTATTGAACCTGAGACCTTTTGCATGTAATCAGATGTGCTACCACTGAGCTACAGCCCCATCCCTATAGGAAGCTGCCGTATATTGAGTCAGACCACTGGTTCATCTAGCTTAGTATTGCCAGCACTGACTGACGGTAGTTCTCCAAGGTCTCAGGAGTCTTTCCTTATGGCCCCATCCCCTAAGGGGAATATTTTACGGCACTCATATGCAGTCCCCCCATTCAAATGCAAACCAGGGGATACCCTGCTAAGCAAAGCAGGCAATTCATGCTTGCTACCACAAGACCAAACTAAGACCTCTGTGGCTTGCAAACCAGTTCCCTGTCATCAAATTAAAATAGTAGCCCTGACAAGAATGTCATCATGAAACTGCATCAAACAGTTCCAGCCAGCACACAGCTGATCCGATACTGATATGTGGACATGTGGCCCATGGAGGACCTTGTGGGTAATGTGCAACCCATTAAGTAGAAATTGGGCCACAGACGCATCATCTTGAAATACATTTCCAGCAAAAAGCTCTATACTCAAATGGAAAGTCATTAAGAGTGAATACAAGCAGACACACAGTGGGGGTGGGGGAGATAAAATGGAAGGAGGGGCTGGGGAAGGAAGTCAGCCTGGAATAGATTGCTGGTTCGGGGAATTTAGACGTTATATTTAGAAAGGAATACAATAAGACTAGATAACTAATGTAGCTAAATATTTACACAGAATCTCCATATTAAAGAACCCCCCAAGAGAAATCAGACAAAGAAGCCAAGATAACTGAGTTTGGTGAGGCAAGTTAGTAAATAATGAATATGTATAAAGGAAACATTTTATTATATATATTCACTTAGGAAGGAGAGGAGGCACAGAGGTTGGTAAATATCAATTTATAAAAGGAATAAATTGTAATGGAATCAGTGGGTTTGGCCCACACTAATCTCCTAGGGCACGGGTTACCAGTTTTGGGTCACCAGATGTTGCTAGACTACAATGCCTTTCATCCACAACCACAATGGCCCATTTCCTAACTCAGAAATACAACTCTTTGCAGTGTATAACGCTCACCTGAAATATAGGGTGGGCATTACAGCCCCTATAGTTCTTCTCTGGCTCAGATTTTAACCCAGATGAGAGGAACATAAGTCCTCCATCCTTGCCTCCTTCCCACCCACTCCCAAAGCCTCCTCCCTCCCTTCTCATACCCACTGACCTCCCTTACTTCCCTGGCAACATGGAAGAAGATCAGAAGAATGCTCCTCCCCTCCTCCCCTCTCTGATGCCTACATAGGTAACTGTCTTATGCCGAGTCAGAACACTGGTCCAGGACTAGCTTCGTACTGTCTATACTGACTGACAGTCACTTTCCAAGGTTTCCGGCATCAGCCTTTCCCCATCCTACCTGGAGATGCTGCCAGGGATTGAACGTGGGACTTTCTGCATGCAAAGCAGATGCTCTGCCACTCAGCTCTGGCCCCATACCCTCCTCATGCTAATGTCTGCCATTTTGCTATGCTGCAAGTGAAGCAGCATCTCAGCAGCACTGAGAAAGATCATTCTGTTGCCACATATGTATTGTCCTACAACTCTTTCGCTTCCAGGTTGACAGCGTGTCAGGCAATATATTTCAGGGCGTTCCATTTAGCCCACGAGACTCCAGGTGCTGACCCCATCTTTACAATTAAACTCTCTCCTTCCACACCTCACCCCAGGTGCCTGTGACAGCGTATGACTCAAAAATAGAAATCGAATAGCAAGAAAGGGAACGTAATTTGGGATCTTTTCCAAGATGCCAATTAAGCTTTTCTTTTAAAACAAAAAGGCAGCATATGGGTTAGGTAGATTTGATGTTATTTTAGTTCAGTAACCTATAGCAGCCTGTGCGACAGAGAGGAGGCTGGTTAAAAATAGGGGGGTTTAAAATAATTACATGGCAGTGTCTCTTTCATGCAGAAATAAAGGGGGAAAGTGAGTTGGGTATGGAACATTTTTAGCGAAAATGTATGCATCTCCACCCACCCACCCCAATGCAACCCTACACTATCACCTACCCACAGCTGTTCTGCTATTGTAGTAGATCAGGTATATGAACAGGCACAGTTGCCTCCCTTTTACAGATAAAGACCACTGGCCCACCTAGACTAGTATGGATTATTCTGAGTAGAAGCAACTCTGCAAGGTCTGAAGAGGAGAGACGTCTTTCCTGGCCTTTAACTGGAGATTGGGGGTGGCACTATAGCTCAACGATAGAGCATTTGCCTTGCATGCAGAAGGTCCCAGGTTCAGTTCCTGACAGCATCTCCAGGTAGGGCTGGGGAAGACCCTTCTCTGCCTGAAACCCTGAAGAGCTGTTGCCAGTCTGTGTAGACAATGCTGAGCCTGATGGACTCGGTTTAAGGCAGCTTTCTCTGTTCCTAAGTCACAACAGCTGCTCTATAAGGTGGTCTGCACATTATTTATATGTGATGCTGTTCCACAGTATAGTGTCCTCTGACACTTCTGAACTTCTGAAGTCTCTTTGAAAGAGCAAGATCGGCTGCTCGTGCTTCATCGCACGACCAGACTGCACATTAAATGACTTAATAAAATAATTCATTCTGTCGATGCTGAGCAAAGAGAAGAGCCGTTTGCCACAGCCCAGCCCTGCCCAATGCTATATCTCAGCTCCAAATATTTTGAAAGACCTGTCAAGTTCCAGGGGAGAGCATGAATGAAGCTCCACGGAACAGCAGGGCAAAGCGCAGAGGATGGTTGGCTCACATGTTCCTGGAGGTGGAAGAGGACATTGGACAGAGGAGGAAAGGCAGGGAGCATCATGGAGGCAGCTTTTGTGACAACGGTGATCTGTGATGGAGTTGAGTGGCAAAAGGGCAAAGACAGAGATGGGATTCGTTCAAAACATGGTCTTCTTCTCCCAGTGCAAATTCAGAAATACCCTGTTCTTCAGCTTTGTTGGAGTGGAAAGTTAGCTGCAGACAGCACTGATTTGGTAGCATCTCTTCTTGGAGTAGGTTTGCGAGCCTTTTAAAAATATTTGCTGTTTGTGCTAGCTAAGGTGATGCAGGGTAAATGGCAACATCTATTTTCACTTCCAAGCTCATCCAAGCCAAATTCACCTGCTGCTCAACTGTGGGTGGGAAACCTGGGAGAATCAAACTAGACTATGTAACAGGCAGTTCCCATTGTTGGGAGAAATTGTGCTGGGTGCTTGTCATGGAGAAGGACATCATTGTCATTAACCAATTCATGCTGTGCCTTCCAGGCTATACACTGAATGTACTGTTTTGTTCTGAGTTTGTTCTTGTTTTGCTTTTGTTTTTCTGTTTTGTCCCTTTGTTCTGTTTTGAGTTGTGTCAACCAGCGAAAAGGCGGAGGAGGGGGGAAATGTAAGTAGTATTTCCAGAGACTTCACCCCCCAAAAAATTATATCAAGGAATTCAAAATGTGGAGCTAACAACATTGAAAAGGGCCCTTTGTATCCCCCTCAGCCAGGCTGATTGCTCAGGATAGCTTTAGTGTGGTTAATGTAAACTATGTCAACATGAATAGAAGTATTACCCCATTTGGTGCACTGGAGACGCTGGAAGCACAGCCCGAGATGCTGTCTGGAATATACGGCACAAGCACCAGCCCACTTGCTTTCCTTTCTTTTGCTGCAGAGCTGAACAGGGTTCCTTTCTCTTGCTGCAATTGAATGCAAGGGCAGAGCCCATATCCATAAATCAGCATATTACTCATTTTCTAGCATTGCAGCTTGACAGCTGTTACAAGAGCACATTGTTATGAACTGTCAGGCAGTGAAGCACGGTGCCTTTTACAACATATGTTGACTTTTATCTAATGTTGTTTCATAATTAGCCCCAGGGAGTTGGAATCTGGGCATCCAACTGGCTGTATGATCTCCGCTAACCTTTACTTCGACGGGGAGAGAGTTAACACCAGCAGGGTTGGGGTGTCTGTGACTTAGGGCTTGAGAAGGGAAAAGGCAAGAAATGTTCTCTCATCTCTATGGAACATACTTCTTTGTCCCACTGATTGTGACCTAACATATTCCAAATGCTTCCCCTAATTCCTCAGCAAAGCTGAACGCATCTAAAAGTAGGTGTGGTCTGAGGGCACATAGTATAATTTCCTTGATGAAATCCAGCAGATCTAGATCCAATCAGATCAAGCTTGCCTGGAAATCCTGTGCATACCACCTAGAATTCCATGCTGGAAGAAAAGTGGACTAAAAATGTAATACAGATAGGAATAGGCATGCCAGCATTGCTGCTATGACTGCTAAGTAGGAGAGCATTTGGCTTAGCATGCAGAAGATCCCCGGTTCAATCTCTGGCATCTCCAGGTAGAGCTGGAGGAACTTGCCTGAAACCCTTGCTCATGAGTATAGGCCAGAGCTGCACAACTTCAGCCCTCTGACTGCTTATGAACTACAACTTCCATAATCCCCAGCCACAGTGTCCAATTGTCGGGGGTGATGAGCGTTGTAGGCCAACATCTGTTGAAGGGCTGAGGTTCTGCAGCCCTGGTGTAGACAATACTGAGCTAGATGGACCAAGGGCTTGACTCAGAATAAGGGAGCCTCCTGTGTTAGCTCAGTATTGTCAACTGACCAGCTGAACCAACGGAAAGGAAAGCGATGGCTCCCCAGGGTCTTTTGCACAGTTGTACCAGGAAATACTGGGTACTTTCTGCATGCCCTGCTAACTTGGCAAAGAGGCACCTTTTAACGTGGTGATTCTCTTTATTGAGCAGGGGGAGAGTAACTGGCCCTATCCACCCCCAGCACAGCATCCCTCCAGTGACTGTTGCTGGTGTCTATCGTGTTTGTTTTTAGATTGTGAGCCCTTTGGGGACAGGGATTGATCTTATTTATTTGTTATTTCTCTTTGTAAACTGCCCTGAGCCATTTTTGGAAGTGTGGTATAGAAACTGAATGAATGAATGAATGAATGAATGAATGAATGCCAAGCATGTGCCATGCCACTGAGCTACAATCTCCTCTCCTATTACCACAACTTCCAAATCCTGATCTGAATATCATGGTCTATTTCAGAAAACCCTTGCCCATCATCCTCAACTAGAACTGCCCCCAAATTGAATGTATGGAAAAACAAGGGATTGGAATGTGGGGTGAAGGAAGGGAAGTTGCCCCCCCCAAGTGAATATACGGGCCTGCCTCAGGTCCAAACATGATAAAGTGTTACATGTGGCAACGTTTAGTTAAGACGCGGGTAGGTAATAGTTGGTTCTCCAGATGTTGCTGGACTTCAAGTCCTATTAGCATCCAGGTCCCATAACACTTTTAAGTGGATTTTCAGTGAAAACACTGCAGAGGTAAAGGGTTAAATGCCCTTTGCTTCCATCCTACAATCTGGATCCAGTTCAGGCCCAAGTGTGCTCTCTCATTCCAAGTGACAATAAATAAACCCCTAGATAGATGGATGGCATGTTTAATGGAGTATCTACTTTGTCCCATAGTTGTAGCAGATGAGACCATGAGTTAGGAACATAGAAACATAGGAATATAAGAAGCTGCCATATACGGAGTCAGACAATTGGTCGATCTAGCTCCGTATTGTCTACATAGACTGACCGTGGCTTCTTCAGGGTTGCAGGCAGGAATCTCTCTCAGCCCTGTCTTTGAGAGGCTGCCAGGGAAGGAACTTGGAACCTTCTGCTCTCCCAGAGCAGCTCCATCCCCTGCATGGAATATCTTCCAGTGCTCACACATCAAGCCTCCCATTCATATGGAACCAGGGTAGACCCTGCTTAGCTAAGGGGACAAGTCATGCTTGCTACCACAAGACCAGCTCTCCTCTCCTCAAGTTCATCAGTTAGCTGTCACTTAAGGCAGTCTGGCCACAGGTCCTGTGAAAGCTAGAAGACTGGGCATGAACCGCTGGAGAAATCTGCCATGAGCAACAGTCTGTCCCAAGCTCCTGTACTTCTTGAGGCTCGTGGTTTTCAGAGTTACGGCAGTGTTGGAATTACAGGAGTTCTGAAATTACAAACTTGTCCTACAGCATTTATTGCAGAATTTCTTCTTGGCTCAGACAGCTGCAAGCTGAGAGGCAACCACCATATGGAGTCCGTTTTGGAACTGGGCATAAGTGGATATCAGCATTTCTTGTTAACCAGGGGTTCGGCTGCCATGCACACATGACCGTGGCCAGCAAGCTGATGCACTCACGATGCCTCCAAGATTGCTTCCTCCATCCCCATCAGCAATTAGAAAGGACAGTGCCTGCATTCCAGGTAGCGCTGAAGAGTTTCAGTCTGACAGGACCGAGCGGCTGTGAGCTGTTGCTTCTTCTCTTGGACAGTGGCATTGAAAACAAGGCATCGTAATATCGACTTCCCTAGTTGCTTAGTGTGTCAAACACATTCCTGGCTGCCTTCAATGGTCTCGGTTTAAGAATCCTTCACCCCCCTCAACGTATCAGTTCTCTGTAGGCTAAGAACTGTGCGTTTTAATGATCCATTATTGTTTTGTTATATCTGGTAGGTCCTTTAGGTTTTGGTTTTTTTTAAAAAAAATTTTTTTCAGTTTTAATTTGAACCTAATAATTGTGGTTTTTAATCTGACTTAAAAAAATAGTTAATTTTATTACTTTTATTGTATCTGTGTCTGTCTTCTTGTTGTGAGCTGCCCCGAGCAGTAGTGCACTGGAGGGGCGGGGTGTAAATATTTTCAATAAATAAATAATAATAAATAAGGTGGTAAAAATGAAAGCGCCAGGACCACCTGCTTCAATTCAAGCAGAGGGGAAGATGGTATATTATAACCATTATAAATTGCCTTGCTGGTTCAGTCTCCAGCAGCAGCTAGGGAGTTTCTGCTGGAAGCTCACTATCAAGGCTGGAGGGTGGTAGATCTCCCCTACCTGTCTCCAGCATCAGGCAACCAGAGGTAAAGCAGACTGCTCCTGGAAATGTAGGATTTATTCTCCGTGATTGGGGCTACTGTGTATCTCAGGCAACAATGGAGATGGGCCACCGTCGCTCAGTGGCAGAGCATCGGCTTTGCACGCAGGAAGTCCCAGGTTCAATCCCTGGCAGCGTTTCCAGGTAGGGCAGGGGAAAACACCTATAGACAATACTGCATTCGTTAGAGTAAGGGCGTGACTCTGTAGAAATATGCGCTCATAAATTGTGTGCATTAGGAGGAGCCTGAAGACGTACTTGTTTTCCCAGGCCTTCAACTGAGATTTGATTTTTTAAATTTTAATGTGTTTTTATCTGATTTTTATCTTTTTATGTATTTCAAATGTGTTGTATTTTATGTTTTAATTCTGTACACCACCTAGAGATTTTTATACTAGGTGGTATATAAATTCAATTAGTAATAATAATAATAATAATAATAATTTGAAGGGGGAGTTGAAAGTCAATGGCAGACCACCAGCCTTGCTTGCAGTAGATCCCAGGTTCATTCACTGGAATCTCCAGGTAATGATGGAATGGACCTTCATCTGACACCCTGAGGTGCTGCTGATCAGTGCTGACAATACTGAGCTAGATGGACCAATAAAAGACTAATCAATGTTCAGTAATAGGCAGCTTCATCGGCTCATGCAGTTAGGAACCCTGTGAAAGCCAAATTCCCAATTACTGGGAATGAACCCTACATCCTCTATAGCTGTGCACACACAGAATCCACACAGACATCCGTGTGAATGTGATTACATTTCCCCTCTGGGCACAGTCACTCATCTTGGCTCCACTACAAGAAGAGCGATAGAGTCCCATTTATTTCTCCCTGGCCCTTAGAACCATGGAGAAGGAAATGGTGCTCTAACATTTTCAATCTTGTCAGTCTGCAACTCCAGCTGTGCCCAATAACAGATGAGGATGTTAAAAACCAGACGGCACACAGCTGGACATCCCAATCCCAGAAAGGGTTTTCCAGGGCTGGCTGCTTGGAAAACCATCTGCTGCCATATCTGCCAAGCAGGAGACAGAGAGAGGGGGGTGGGGAGAGAGCGAGCCTCAAAGTCTTGTCAAAAGCTCACAGAATTTTTCATGCTTGGGCTACAGTGGGGGGAGAGATGGGACAATGCTAACTGCCAAACTATGCAGTTTGGGGAGGAAGTGGGTAACTGGATTGCAGAGTTTGGCTGAGACTGCAGAACTAGAATGTAGTTTTTTACTGGAGGACTCTAAATGTGGGAGAGCATACATATGGCATGCAGACGGTGCCCTGACATCTGCCTGACATCTCCAGTTACACAAATCTTTGTTAGATGGACTAGGAAAGACCCCTGCCTGAAGCCTTGCCAGATGGATTAGACTGGGGTTGCCCAACCCTGGCTGTCCTGCAGATGTTGGACTACAGCTCCCATCATCCCTGACTATTGGCAACTATGATGGGAGTTGTAGTCTAAAAAGAAGCTGGAGGGCCAAAGTTGTGTAGCTCTGGATTAGAAATACCAGTACTCCCTCTAAAGTGGTTTCCCACATGTTGCTGACTACAACGTCCATAATCCCCAGCCAAAGGCCATGGCAAATGGGGAGGATGGGAGTTGTAGTCAACAACATCTGGGAATCCCTGTTAGAGGCAACACTGGAGAGTCCTCAGCTAGATGGACCAAGGACTGGTCACAGCATAAGGAAGCTTCATTTGTCCGTTATGCAGAGCTCCAAGGACTTGAGCCTTTCTTAAAATAAGGGAGGGAGGCACCAGGCGAGGGCAACTTTGCCATTACAGCACATACCTTTTTTGACCCCAACTCTTAAGAAGCTTAGGGCAGGACACAGCCCCAACTTTATATGCACAACAATCCTATAGTTGGGCTGAGAGAGAGAGAGAGAGAGCAACTGGCCCAGGTTCAGCCAGGAAGGTTTGTGGCCATGTGGGGATTCAAACCTGGGTCTCTCCGCTCTCAGTCCAAGACTCTAACCACCATAGCACACCATTTCAGAAGCAAGTGGCGCCAGATGAAAACCAAAGAATTCTCTTTTATCTTCTAGAAGGCACAAAAGGAATCGTACTGAACATGGTGGATGCACTCTTAAAAGAGCCCAAGATCCAAAAAGGACCAGTCTCCCAGTCCCATATGACCACTGGGAACTGAAACATGTTGGTTAGTTACTCAACTATAACTTTGGCTCTTGCCAGTATTAAAGCCCCTCCAGTGACTGTTGCTGGTGTTTATCTTATGTTTCTTTTTAGACTGTGAGCCCTTTGGGCACAGGGATCCATCTTATTTATTATTTCTCTATGTAAACCACTTTGGAAACTCTTGCTGAAAAGTGGTATATAAATATTTATTGCTGTTGTTGTTGTTGTTGTTTTTGTTGTTGTTGTTGTTGTAAAACCCCACCAGCTTTTCCTAGCCTATCCAAGAACAGGGCTGTCCAGTCCGGTCCGGCACCACAGAGCCCACATGAGATCCGGTGGCTGCTGAAAAAAGGCAGGCAGGCAGCAAGGCAAAGTAGCACCATGGACAGAGCCGTGGGACATGATGATGATCCAACCACCGGCAGAGGTGGATGGAGCTTTCAGTACCTCTGAGCCCAGTCTGTCCCTGCTGGGCTCTGCCTCCCTACCTGGAGAGCAGCATCCTTGAAGGGGCAGCCTTCTGGCCTGGAGTCTGGCGCTCCTCCTCCTCTCCAGTTGATCCTGCCCCGCTTTTCAGCAATCCCCTGCTTATGAAGGCTGCAAAACTCTGAAAATATGGCAGATCCAAAGAGATTCAGCTGTCTGGGATTCCATGCTCAGTTTTGTTTTTTGAAAAAGCTGGCCATGTTTTAGGGGTCCTTCCCTCATACCCAAATCACTTTCCTTCATTAAATGCAGAGGTGTGTGTTGTAAAGAAACCTGATCACATGCCAAGATAAATAGGGCTCCCTCCCCACCACCACGCGCTCTTTCCCCCTCCTCTTTTCCAGGAGCCAGCTGGCTGCTTGTGTCCAATTCCTTGAGCTTCCCAACAGTGGCTGCATAATTCATAAGCACCCTACTAATACGCAAATATGGCATCTCCCCACAGGCCGTCCCAGGCAGGCTTGTCTAACTCTTGACTAGGAACCACGAAGCTGAGGCAGCGCAACAGGAAACATGAAAGCTCGTTGGCCGAGCCTTAATTGGAAATTACGCAAAGCGCCAGGCTCATGAATTATACAGGACAGCCAACGTGCCTCTACATGGATGTCGTTCAAGCAATGGACTTGTTTATATGTTCTGCTCTGGTGGCTTTGAACTATAGCTCCCTGTTTAACTGTAACATCCTCATTTTCTTTTTAGCAAAAATAAAAGGAGGGGGGAAATTCTATTCCCCGCTCTGCCAATACTTTTGCTCTTTTCTTCTCCTCCTTCTCCCCAAACGCACACAGACAAATCGGCACCTCCGGTGGGTCTAGAAACAATAGGAGGAGCCTTGTTTGATGGCAATTAGTGCACTGACTGAGACGCTCCTTTGGGTGAGGTGGAAATGCTCTCCATGCAGTTTTGTTGTTCATCGTGCCTGAGGAACCACTTTGCTAGGCATCGTTTGGGCCTCTTCTCTATGTATGCAACCAAATGAAGTGCTCACGTCCCAAGGCAGTAGAGGAGGCAGTATCCATTCAGACTGCAGTTAAATGGCACCTACCAAACACACAGCCCTGCAAGTAGAAAACTAGTTCTGCAGGGGAAAATTCTAGTTGGGCCCTCTTTCTTTCTCTGGAGTTAGTTTTCTGGCTGTGGGGTTAGGCCATGAGGCAGACCCACAAATTTTGGCCATTGGTGTCAACTCAGGATAAATCCTCAGAGTGATTTCTTGGCAACGTAAAAACCCCTGGAGATGTAAGTAGGTGAAAACCTATGTTCCAATTCTAGTGGGGTGGATGCTGCCAAATGCTGTTGCAATTGAAGCTTTCTGTGCTGTACCACCACACCCTCTCTATCCCTGCCCTGGAATGACTAGGGTAAAATTGCAGTCATGTTTGCACTGAGGAAGGGTAGGGTCAGGGTTCGGGTAACTATGAACAAATCGTTGTAATCTCTCATTGGTGTAATCTTTGGAGGACGTTCCTACCAGTTTTCATTTCCATCCCTCTGACAACATTGATACGATTTGATAGTCGTTTTTGTGTTTTCAAAACTTTGAAAAACTTTGAAAACACCATTGCAAATTTGGCCACTGCAGGCTTGATGGTCAGGACAAGAAAAGCATGTTAGGAAACGGAAAGTCTTGCAATGCTATCACTTCTTTTCCATCTCCAGGGACATAGATCTTGTCAAAATCCCAATGAGCATTTTCCCTTGCAGAGAGTACAGACCACTCCAGCTGACTCATGTACACCTGGCAAGTTCTGTAAACCTGGGATTCTGAATAGTTGTGGTTATCCCTATCTGCTGTCTCAAGTGATGGAGGACATGAGCACCATAGGTATCAACCACATCATTCTGTGGCCTGTCTGGATCTAGCATATTTTATCCTAAATTTGTACTGCTACACACCTTATTAATCAGAATGGCAACTTTTCTTAACGGTGTCTTTAAAAGCAGCCTGTCCTTGCTACATTTTTTACACCCTGCTCTTCCTCCTAGGAGTTCATAAGAACAGCCCTTCTGGATCAGGCCCAAGGCCTATCTAGTCCAGCATCCTGTTTCATACAGTGGCCCAACAGATGCTTCTGAGAAGCCCACAGGCAAGAGGTGAGGGCATGCTCTCTCTCCTGCTGTTACTCCCCTGCTGAAACTGGAATTTGCAGTCATCTTGCCTCTTAGGCTGGTCTACATCCCTTAGACTAGTAGCCATTGATAGACCTGTCCTCCATGAATTTATCTAAATCCCTCTTAAAGCCATCCAGGCTGTTGGCTGCCTGTTACCACATCTTGTGGAAGAGAATGCCATAGGTTGATTATGTGTTGTGTGAAAAAGTACTTCCTTTTGTCAGTCCTAAATTTCTTGGCAATCCATTTCATGGGATGACTCCTGGTTCTAGTGCTGTGCAAGAGGGAGAAGAAGAAAAAAGCTCTCTAACCACTTTCTCCACATCATGCATGATTTTATAGACCTCTATCATGCCTGCCCCCAGTTGCCATTTTTCCTAAACTAAAAAGCCCCAGGGGTTGTAGCATATGCGGGCACAACCCCTTTATTTTCAAAACAACCCTGAGAGGTGGGTTAGACAACTGACATCCAGTGACTGGTCCAAGGTGACCCAATCAGTTTAATGGCTGCACGGGCAATGGAGCCGAGGTTTCTCTGTTCTAAACCCGACATTAATCACAACAGCACACTGGCAGTAGTAATGATATGCAATCAGGTGTTATTACCCCCACCATTCACGTTGCCCACATGCCAATAAGAGCTTTTACTTGTTAAATGTTTTCGTGCCTGGCTGCTGTTAAAGGTACAGGACCAGTGTTCCCTCTAACAGAGATTCCCAGATGTTGTGCACTACAACTCCCAGCATCCCCAGCTGCAATGGCCTTTGGCTGGTGATTCTGGGAGTTGTAGTCAACAACACCTGGGAATTCCTACTAGAGGGAACACTGTACAGGAGCAGAACCAGTTAAGCAAATCAGGGCCGGGGAGGAAATCTACAAGGGACAAACTGATTTTCCAGAAAAGGGAAACTCTGAGTGGGGTCTTTCCATGTTCCACATTCTGCCCTGTGTCCAGACACTGCCCTTTAGCATTGCAATCCTGTGCTTCATTTCTTCTGGGGGAATCCCAAGCATTTTGAAAGCACCTTCTGATGATAAAGAAGGAAAGGTTGTACCGGATCAGGTCAAGGTCCCGCATCTCAAGGACTCCACTTCCACCAGTGAGCAACAGGATGCCTCTGGGGAACACACACTGGCAGAGCATGTTGGCAGCAAACCTGAGTTGTGAGCCCCAGGAACAACTAATCCAGGGATTTCCAAGCTTCGGTACCCAGATTGATTGATTGATTGATTGATTGATTATGCATTTAGTACATTTGTATACCACCCTTTTTTTAAAAAAAGGTCCCTGGGCAGTTCACAATCTAAAAACCATTACAACATTAACATGATTGAAACAATGGCTCAACAGGTATGTTTCCAGGTCCTTCTTAAAAACCCTCAGAGAAGGGGAAACTCTGATTTGATTAGGGAGCATGTTCCAGAGTAACTCTAGAAAAAGCCCAGCTTCGAGTCACCACCAAGCAAGCCACTGGCAACCCCAACCAGACCTCCTCAGATGATCTTAATAGGTGGCAGGATTGATGATGAAGAAGGCTGCTGCTGGACTACAAAGGACATCATCCCCAGTCACAGTGGCCTTTGGATGATGGGTGTTGTAGTCCAACATCTGGGGACCCAAACTTGGAAATTGCTGCATCTGGTGGCTATAGATTCCTCTGAATACCAGTTGCAAGCGAGCAACAGGAAGAGAGAGGGCATGCCTTCACCTCTTGCCTGTGGGCTTCCCAGAGGCATCTGGTGGGCCACTGTGGGAAACAGGATGCTGGACTAGACGGGCTACCTTGGGCCTGATCCAGCAGGGCTGTTCTTAGGTTCAGTAATCAGCCTCTGCACATTCTTAGCTGACCTAGCTGATTTACAGGACGTCTAAGCTAGTGGCCATCACTGCATTATTGCGGCCCTGCATGAAGTTAATTATTCGTCGTGATTCATAACGAACAAGACGGCAGCTCATCTTCTGGACAACCAGGATTCCCAGCTTGCCCCTTATGCGAGGCCATTGTTTCTACTTTTCAAATCTAACAGACCATTACCATAATCAGATGAGACGCAATCCGCTGCAATTACCATCTCTTCAGCTTGCTCCCTCTCCCTCATTAAAGGAAACCTGTGCTACAAGAGTCCTGGTTGCGGTTTCTGCCTTGCCGTGCTGCTGGGCTGGAGAACGGATGGGAAGCAGGACTCCTTCCTTCTCTTCAGCATCAGCACGAGCCCTCTGCCAGTCCTGACATGTGTCGGAGATTAGTAAAATGCCTGCTATGAGATGGGGGAGGGAAGGGGCTCCCCCACCATATTGCAGGGACCCAGAGGAGTACAGCTGGCCAATTAACACACGGAGGACCTTCTATACTAGGTCAGATCACTGCTCCATCTAGCTCAGGATTCTCTGCACTGACCTGGTGGAGCTGCTGTTAGGGATTGAACCTGCCTGGGACCTCCTGCAGGCAAAGCAGATGCTTTGCTACTGAGCTACATGCCTCCCATGAAATGTTCTTCCCTGCGTAGATAGATACTTTATTTATGGCCAATGGCCAAAACAACTTCCCTGCGTAGTTCTTTGTCAGTGTGGGGGGAATTGACCCTGGTTCCAGCTTCACTGGTTGATGTGTCCTCCTGGAGTGAAAAGTGTCCCCAGGACATTTTCTGGGGGGAGGGGGTGGGGAAGCCTACTATCCCTGGGAGTATGCCCCTCCCTGGGAGTATGCCCCATTTAATTCAAAGGGGAAATAGCTCAATCCAGGGGGAATTGCCTTCTCTCCCCTGGATGCCCATAGACAGCAGTCAAATGCATGTCCTTGGGGACATCACCAGAGCAGGGACCAAACCTGTTCTTGGTAACTTCCACAGACCTCTTTAAGCATTACTCACCCACCTCGCCCCAGCTTGCGTTATTTGGAGGAGTGAGCAGCTGGTGAAGGCTTCCTAAAGTAAAAAGGTAAAGTGTGCTGTTGAGTTGGTACCGACTCCTGGTGATCACAAAGCCCTGGGGGCACCTTATTATTGATGCGTTCAACATCTGCAAAGAGCAGCACTGGGCAGTTTCCAGTCCTGAAGAAAATGTCTCCCTTATGCTCAGCACTGCCTCTGCAGGCCAGAAGAAAATTCATGAACACCCTGGAAGTCTGGTTGGGGGGCACATCAGCACAACAGGCATGGCTGGGCAGTGTGTGTGCCCCACTCCATATGTTCAATGAAAATAGCAGAGTCATAACTGAACAGGGCTAGTTTCTTGGGGGGTGAGGGGACAAGTTCTGCCTCTCTTCCAGCCTTTCCAGTTGCAACCCATTCATAACACGTAGTATGAAGCACTGAGCACAATCCCATCTGCATGGCCACTCTGGGTACCATTCCTTGGTTGTGCTAGAGTATGAGCAAAGGACGCAAATCAGGGGCTAGCTTTTGAGATCAAGGCAACATTTGGCATTGGGGTTGTGTGACCGTATATGTCAAAGTGGTCCACGCAAATCCACCATGCCATAAAGCAAGGATTCCCAGGCTTGGCCCACCAGATAGTGTTGGAAAAAACTCCCAACATCCCCAGCCTCAGGACCCACTGTGAGTTGTAGTCCAAAGACATTTGGGGACCCATGCTTGAGAACCCTTTCTTTAAAGCACTGTAGGGGCCATCAATGGATATGGAGGATCCCCCTTCATCAAGTGGGGGGTTCAAGGAACAGGGTGCACAGATCCAGCTTCTACAATTAGCAAAAATCAAGCAGGAAAGATTTCCTTGGGCTGCATGGCTTTCATCTGCAGAAGGGGTGGGGGTGTTTCAAGTTTTCCTCTATGACCCTCCAGCCCTCCACCCACAGCCTCCAATGGTACAGTCCAGGCAAACTTTCACCACTTGGTTCTGCTGACTGCATGAATTGGCCAATTGATTCTTTGTCATCTCTGCTGGAGAGGGCACTTGAATGCCATAATACAATAATCTTTTTCCCATCTTGTTGTCACCCGCAGGCTTCTTAGCCAAGGATTTGGGTGTTTTAAAAGGTGGAATTTGGAGGTGTTTCCTTTTTTAAAAAAAATCTAAGAGAAACATACAAGTAGTGGGGAAATACACAACCACCTCAGGCTAAAAGCCTGAAGGACTGCAAGGGGATGGGTGGAAAAGGGCCTTGTGTGTTTTATGAGAGATTAGGGCAAACTTAGTTTTGTCTTAAGCCACTAAAGACTCATCAAAATCCCCCCAGACGATGGTGAGCCTTGGAAAAGCTTCACAGGGCTTAGGAAAGAAAAGTCAATTTAAAGTCAGACTAAAGCCTTGCTTAAAGAGTTAGCAGGGTTTTGCTGAAGTTGGGAGAGGCAGTGTAGGTTGGAGACTTTTGTTGTCACTTCCTGAACAGAGCATGGACTTCCTTTGAGCCTAAGGAAACACCCTACCAATGCAGAGCAGTCTGTGAAAGGACCCTTTGGAATCTGCCTGGCGTCTCCATCACACTGGGGGATAATGCTCTATGGATATCCAGAGATTGCATTACCAAGGGTAAAAAACTTGAAAATTGTGTTCATGACAGTAAGGCAATCACATCATTGAAAATGGGGTAGGGAAAGGATCCTACCCAGCTTCGGGAGGCAGGAGTTGTGTGTGCTCCTGAATTTTGATCGTGTGCTCGGAAACAACTCAATAGGAGGAACAGGGAGTGATCATAGGGAGGAGGGAGAGGAGAGGTGGTCTTGTGGCCAACGAGGGCTAAATGCTCTGAGCAACTCCATTGCCACACGTATCAACTGTTCTGTGGATTGTATGGGAAGAAAACATCGTCTTGAGCGTGCCTTAATTCACTTAGCTCGCTTGCCTAATGGAGCCGAAATTTGTTCTATTAGTTCATCTCAACTATGGTTTATATCATTGAACTTTGTTTTAAACCCTTTCATTTGCTTTATCAAAGCTAAAGAAACAAAGCTAATCAAGGAGATTTCAGCTTGGTTAAACAAGCTGAGCTGAGCAAATTAAACAGAGGGCTGATATCCACGGAATGAAGAGACTCAGCCACCATTTTGTCCAATCTGGGAGGTAACTTGTCTCCACACAAATTCCCTTGGAACATAAGCAAATGAGTGGCACAATTATAATCAGGAAGCAGATGGGTGTGAAGTCAGTAATTCCCTAGTTACAAGCCAAAAGAAATACATTGAAGCTGCCTTCAGACGTCACATGGAATGATGGGTCCAATGCCCCCTTCCCCCCCGCTCTCCCATCCTCTTTTGGTTGTTCAAGGGAGCTGTTTCTCTGCAGTCAGCTGAGGCACACCTATGTAATTCTGGCATCTGGACCGCCCCTGCTGCAAGGTCCCCCCTGCCATGAGGGGGACCTACTTTGGGGGGTCCCAAAACCTATTTGAGGGGCCCCCAAACCTACTTTGAGGGGCCCCTATCCTGCTGCACCAAACCTCCAATGGTTTTTTACATTGCAGATGCTACACAGCTGAAGGGTGGCTGCTGGGGGGTGAGCTGAGCAGCCCCCCCCCCCACTGGCAGTGGGCTTGCAACAATCTCAACTGCACAGGCATGCCTCGCAGTTATCAAGAGCCGCTGGGCCAAACGGACAGGCCCAGTGCTCACTCTGGCTGCCGGTGCCGGGTGTGGGGGGGAGGATCACTTGGCTCACCCACCGGCAGCCACCCCTCAGCCGTGTGGGGGCTGAAATTTAAAAAAACAGTGGAGGTTCATTGCAGCAGGGCTACAGGAGGCCCGCCCGGACCTTGGAGCCATGGACTGGGGCCCACAGATCTGGGGGTTAGAGCACCTCTGGCAGTCAGAGAGAGTGAGACTGCAGGGGGTGGGAATTGTCTGGGTGGGATCCAGGGGTGTAGCTATAATTGAGAGGATGGGTTCAAAGAACTTGGGGGGCCCCCAGCTCCACCCCTCCCAATTTCTTCCATTATCTCCCTCGCTTCGAAGGGCTGCCAGGGAGAGGGCCCCCCTCTCTTCTAGCTACACTCCTGGTGGGATCCTTCTCGACAGAAGGACAGGCTGCACAGCCAATTGACCTGAGTCAGGGAGGAGCTTCCTCCCTCAACTCTGCCTCCATGGGGCCGAAACTGCAGTGCCAGTGTTTGGATGTAATGAACCAGAGTGGGAGGTGCCCAAACTCCACTCTGACTTGAAGATTCAGAGTGGAGTTTGGGGAGGGGAACCGTGGGTCCCTTCTAGCCTTCAACTCCGGTTTCCTACATTCAGACATGTGTCTAAGGAAAGCGGAGGTGAAGGGACCTCTGGTTCCCTGTTATGTCTAAATTTGGCCTGAGTGATTAATTCTGAGAACCCAGAATACCCATCTATCTATCTATCTACAGTTCTATCCCACTCTTTCTCTAAGAAGCCCAGGTGTGCATGGTTATGTTTATTCTCACAACAACCCTGTGAGGTAGGTTAGGCTGAGACAGAAGTGACTGACCAAAGTTACCCAGAGAGTTCCATGGCTGAACAGGGATTTGAACTCAGGTCTCCCCATCCTAGGCCAACACTCTGACCACTACACCATAGCGGCTCTAGTGCTAAAGAACTGAGAGTCAAAGCATTGAATGTGTGTGTGATGTTAGGTTCATCAGTATTTTTTAACTCTCTGGTTCAGTTCCAGTTCAAATACCAACTTTATCAAGTGGTTCAATAACCAGTTCAGATAATTTGATATGTTTTTTTCATGCAGAATGATATCAAACTCTTTTGCCTACAATGCAATACAGCCTCTAAGTTTCATTGTGTTTAATACTCCCGGATAAAATTGCATAGCACTGGAGGGGGCTCAGTTTGGAGGAACATTAGCTGTTCCCCCTTAAGCATCCTGGTTATCTGGGGAGCAAACAATTGCTCACCCCCAGCAAATATTTTATCAAATGCCTGAAAAGAGATGTTGCGGCTCATGTGATGAAGCACACATCGTCTGTGCAGAAGGCCCTAGGTTCAATTCCTTACATTTGCAGTTAAAGGAACTCAGACAGCAGCGCTGGGGAAAACCCGAGAATACTGCTGCCAGTCAGAAGAGACAAGATTGATCCAGATGGACCCATGGTCTGACTCATATAGGGCGGATTCCAATGTTCAAAAGGAAACAGAAGAACCACCCTCGTGTTATTTTGGTGTAAGGTTAAACCCTTCTCCTTCTGCCAGGTCCAAAGTTAGCTTGTGTTTGTGAAATTTCTCAATCTCTGCAGTCAAGAGGAACGAAGGGAAGAAGGAAGGAAGGAGCTTTGTATTTTTTTTTAATCCTTGTCTTAAAAATACAGGGCAGGATATACATTTTTAAGATGGTGGTGGTGGTGATGATGATGGAGGAGGAGGGGGGGAGGAGGAGAGAAAGATAATCAGCCCCATGGTTTCAAATGCTGGACTTACATTTGTGATGGCATAAAAAATCAGAGATCTGATTTTGGCATTCATTCTTCCCTCTGCTTTCTGTCCTCTCCCAATCACAGCTAAACAATTCTGGCTGACTCAGAGGACCGATCCCATCTCTGTGCCACTTTCTTCTGCTTAAGGAACAATTTCATTCTCACGCAGGGAGCCAGCAGCAGACTCTTTCCCTCGGCATCCACAAGGGAAGGCTGCCATACACCGTCCCCCTCCAGGCCAGACCTGCCAAGCCCTCTCTCTCTCCAGACCAGCTGGGGCTCATCTAAAGGCCACTAGGTGTGGAAAATCAACGGCAAGTGGGACCAGCTGTGCAAAATGGCTTGCCACTGGTTCTTTTCACCTTGCTGCAGGGAGCTTCCAAGAGAGAGGCCAGGGCTACAAAAAGCCAGGAGGAGGGCCATAGTCTGTGGGAAGAGGGTCAGCCAGCAAGGGGAAACGCAGCCCACCGTGAGTTGTGGCCAATGCACATTGCACATCTGACTGAAAAGCAGATATTCAACTGATGAAGCCTTTCTAGGCCCGGAGATGTTCTTATGAGATGTAGTGATGTGGAAAGGTAAACCCTTTAAACGTCTGCCCATCGTGGGGCACATCTTAGTGAAGGCAAACTTGGGATACATTTTGTCCAAACTGTGCCACTCCTTGACCCTAACCTTAAAGGCTCCTAACTCATGTTGTGATGGCAGCTATGGGATGCATGCATCCATATCCTTAAGGTTGCTTCAGGGTGGCGCCATCTTGTCCAAGATGCTGCTGGCCTTGAGCAACCACTCTAGGAATCCCGCACAAAATGAGCGGCCATCTTGGAAGGGCTTCCCACTGCTGGAAGAGGAAAGGGAGAGCTACCAGGGAGAGATGAGAGGAAGGAGATCAGCTGGGTAGGGGGTGTGGAGGGGGAAGAGGGGGTGCTCAAAGTGCAGCCATGTCTCTTACAAGTTTCATGCAATATCTATCTATCTATCTATCTATCTATCTATCTATCTATCTATCTATCTATCTATCTATCTATCTAGGGTTCCCAACCTTTTTAAACAAGCGTACCACTTCTGCAACAAAACCTTAGCTCAGGTACCCCATAACGATTTTTAGTAGGGGTATGCGTGGAATTTTTGTGGTTCGGTCCGAATTTGAATCGAACTGGTTTAGTCAGACTGGCTGTCCGGTCAAGTCCATCTGACTGAATACGCTTGAACACGATGGAACACACTGACCATGCAAATGGTCAGATATTGCTGCTGCCTCTGAAGTAATGGGAGGGGGGAGTGCCACAGGCCTGCTAGTAAGTGCCTTCTACTTGACTTCTAAAGGTGCCTCTCACCACCCTTTACAAAACCGTTTTTAACTTCAGAAGCAAAGGGGAATCCTCGCCAGATCCCCCTTTACAGCTGCTCGAACTGGCAAACAGGTCAATCAAACTGGGTTTGGTCCATTTCAATAGGGCCAATCCTTTTTCAAGGGCCAGTCCAGTCTATTATCGAACCAGTGAAACTGGCCCGGTTCAGGGTGGACCGGATCGGCATACCCCTAATTTTTTGTGAGTGTGTGTGTGTGTGTGCGTACACACACAGACACACACATTTAAACATTACAGGCATGAGACAGGCTACTTCATTGGTTTACACCCAAAGTTACTCATGAGTACTCCCACTGAAATTAAAAGGACAAGGAAACTTGTTTCAAGAATTTCAATGAGACTGCTTATGGTGTAAGCCAGTGACTGGGGTAGCCCATCTCATAAATGCAACATTTAAGTGTGTGTGTGTGTGTGTGTGTGTGTGTGTGTGTGTGTGTGTGTGTGTAAGAACAGCCCTGCTGGATGAGGCTCAAGGCCCATCTAGTCCAGCATCCTGTTTCATACAGTGGCCCACTAGATGCCTTCAAAACACCCACAGGCAGGAGGTGAGGGCTTGCCCCCTCTCCTGCCATTGCTCTCCTGCACCTGGTATATATTTAGTGGCATCTTGCTTCTGAGACTGGAGGTAGCCTATAGTCACCAGACTAGAAGCCATTGGTGGACCTGTCCTCCATGGCTTTGTCTAAGCCCCTTTTAAAGCCATCCAAGCTAGTGGCCATTACCACAACCTGTGGCAGAGAATTCCCTAAGTTAAGTGTATGCACATATATCCACAATTTTAAGTGTTACGGTTAGGGAAACAGGCTACTCAAGTCACTGGCTCACATCCCCACTAAGTTACCCCTAACAATCTTGTTGAAATGCATGAGGCAGGTTTCCTTGCCCCATTAATTTCAATGGGAATACTCAGTGCTAATGAGTATATACACAGTGCAAATGTTCTGAAGCCTGTCAGTCAGGCTGAGGGGAGGGGTAAGCTGAGCTTCAGCATGTAGTCATCCAATCAGGAGTAGAGGAGGAGGAACTTCACCCTCCTCTCTCCCCTCCTGCAGTGGACTCACCGCTGAGAATGTGTCAGCTTCAAGCCAGCAATCCTCAGATGGGGAGCAAATAGAGCAGATGCAATGTGGGCAGGCAGGAAGGCTGAGAGTACCCCCTAGGGGCCTTTCCAGTACCCCTAGAGAGACTAGCACCCCCTCTTGGGAACCTCTGCCGTAGGTACTACAGGCTTTTGAGGTCCGCTGCAAGTCAAATGGCTTCTCAAACAGATGCCTTGCAAATCTACTACTTCATTCCAATGTGCTACCCCGAAAGAAAGAAAAAACGCGTCACACTTGATCACACCCGTCCCTGCTGCCAGGCCCGTCACCCAGGTATCTTGGCATTCAGGAGGGACCATGCATTCCCAAGATGTGCTCATCATTCCCAAGCCCCTGCCTATGAAACCTCAAGCTGGGTGGAGCTGCCAGAAGAGCCGAGTCCTGCTATTTATCCACGGAGCAGCTTGAGTCACTGGAAAGAGCGCCAGAGATGTTTAGCCCCAGGATGATGATGATGGCAGTAGAATACTAAAGTTAGCAAAGGAGCGTCAGCGCGGGCCAGCAACAAGGGAGAGATGCAGGGAGTTCAGTTTATGTTTGCTGGAGCCAAGGAGAAAATCTAATTAAAGATGGCGTCCGAGCTTGGCAAGGCGGAGGATGGCATTGGAATATAAAACACAGCTACTACCCACAGATCAGAAGGCAATATTAATAAACCCATGGAGAGGGGATGGCAGGATCAGCCGGTAATATTGATAAAATGCAAAGCAAAGACAAAGCGTCCAGGGAATATTGGATGGTAGTGCTGATAAAAATGTAATAGGGGCCATATCAAGAGCAGCTGATGCCGGCACCTCACTGCCTCTGTCAGGGCTGTTTTCCAGAAGGAAGTTGTCGCCCTGTAGGGTGAGCATTGGGCACGATCAGTCTTCATTGGAACCGGCCATTTCTTCTGTGCCTCTCCCTCTCCTGTATTCCAAGTTGGTCTCCCTTTTTTGTATTTTGGCATGTGTGTGTGAAAATCAGTCTCCTGACACATTTGGACTTCCGGAGGGTTTAGGAGGGGGTGTTTGTATTTGCATATGTTCAATTAAATGTATGCAAATTTAAAATTGCCTCTCCAGATGGCAGCCATACAGATCAACAGCTCTGAGAGACGATTGCACTGCGCCATCCTAAGCTAAAATTAAAATGGCCCAAACTGCAGTTCACACAGACATATATAGGCAGGTAGAAATTGATGCAAGGTGGCTTTCCGCAGCTTCTTTGTCTGGTTTTTGACCTGTAGGGAAACGTCTTGGAACCTCCATGTTCAGAGGGAGTATATCTGTGGATACCAGTTATTATTCATTTGACTTTGATTTCTATACCACCCTTCCAAAAATGGCTCAGGGTGGTTTACACAGAGTAATAGATAGATAGATAGATAGATAAGGTGGATCTCTGTCCCCAAAGAGCTCACAATCTAAGAAGAAACATAAGATAGACACCAGCAACAGTCACTGGGGGTTAGCAGTTCTTGGGGAAAGACAGGGAAAGACAATCAGTTTTGCATGGTGCTACTGAGCTTCCGCAAGCATCTGCCTGGCCACTGCTGGAAACAGAATGAAAGACTATTTGGGGATATAGGACTGGAAGGATTCAGGAAGGGAATTCTTATGTTCCTCTTTTGAAATACATAGGCATCAAGTGTCATCTGTCCATTTCTGGCAGAAGGATCTCAACCAATGCACACCAACAAAGTACTATTCAAAGAGTCCACACTGCCATTATAGATCAAGTGGTTAATTTACA
This sequence comes from Hemicordylus capensis, assembly GCF_027244095.1. Lineage (NCBI taxonomy): Eukaryota > Metazoa > Chordata > Lepidosauria > Squamata > Cordylidae > Hemicordylus > Hemicordylus capensis. The sequence goes on from NC_069664.1 coordinate 25,588,795, forward strand.
TAGGAACACAGGAAGCTGCCTTTAACCAAGTCAGATCCTTGGTCCATCTATCTCAGTGTTGTCTACACTGACTGGCAGTGGCTCTCCAAGGTTTCAGGCAGGAGTCTTTCCCAGCCCTCATTGGAGATGCTGCCAGGGATTGAATCTGGGACCTTCTGCAAGCAAAGCAGATGTTCTTCCACTGAGCCATAGCCCCACCCCCTAAGCAAAATATCTTACAAAAGACAGCACGCACATGTAGTCACCCATCCAAATGCAAACCAGGGTAGACTCTGCTTAGCAAGGGGCAGCATTCACACTTGCTACCACAAGACCAGCTCCAAAAGGTCATCCCAGTATTCAAATTCAAACTGCAGAATCTCTAACAACCTCCAAAGAATGAGACTTTCTGGTTCCACATGCAGCCTCACAGAGAGGGGCAGAGACCAGCTCAGTCAATGGCATGGAGAGAAAAGAAAGCCATTGAAAAAGAGTTTGCCAGGGCAAAGAAATCCAAAGGTAATGGAATGATGAATAGAACCATTAAGGTAATGACATGCTCAGCCCATCAAACCAATCGGTTTGGGTTGGAAAATCGATCTGGCAATAGTGAGCATGAAAGGTCCGCTTTGCTGAGCAGAGTCTGCCTTGGTTTGCATTTGGATGGGACACAACATGTGTGAGCACTGGGAGATATTCCCCTTAGGGGTTGGGGCCAGAGGTGCACATAGGTAATTTTGAAGCCTGGACCTAAAGGCCTTTGGAGCCTCCCCCACCTGCAAATTAAGCATCATCATGCTCGGCCAGGCAACCACATGACCTGGGACAGACCAAAGAGGATTTGGGGGCCCCCAGGAGCTGTGAAGGCCCTGGACTTTGGCCTGGAGGTCCAGGGGTAAAAGTGCCTGTGGTTAGGGCTGTAGCTCAGTGGTAGGCTACCTGCTTTGCATGCAAATCGTCCTAGGTCCAATCCCCGGCAGCATCTCCAGGTAGGATTGGGAAATCCCTGGCATCCCCAGAGACTCTTGCCTGTAACCTTGGTGAGATGGTGAGCCACTGCTGCCAGTCATTGTCGACAATACTGAGCTAAATCAGCCAAGGGCCTGACTCAGTATAAGGCAGCTTCCTATGCTCCTATGTAATGTTTCATTGGCTGAATTGTTACTGATCGATTTTAACTGGCTCTCATTATCTTACTTTCCCCCCCATTGTAAACCGCCTTGAGATCTAATCGTTGGCAGTGTATACATGTACTAAATAAAGAGACAAATGAATAAAAATTAATGAAAATAGATTATTCCTGGGAACACTCATGCTTCTAAGTCCCTCCCCAGACCCACTGCTTACCACTGCACTCTGCCCCCTGGCTCCACCCCCAAGCCCTGCCCGGGTGCCAGGATGCTTGTCCAAGAGCTGCTGAGCTTTTGATGTGATCAGGGAGGTGTAAACTTGCATGGCCCTCTCCCTGTTGTGATTGCCGGCATTTGTTTCCAGCCTCAGCGCAGAGAGAGGTCAGGAGATCGACTGCCCTACTTTGGGCTTGGGTATGGATAACAGGATTTGTCAGACAAAGACGCAGACCGCTGTGCTGGGGAGAGGGAGGGAAGGGAGCAGTGTTGGAAAGGCCAGAACAAGAAGCCTCCGTAAAAGCAGCTTTGTGTCGGCTATTCTCTGCCTCTTTCTTCCTCCCTTCAAAAAGGCTTTTGTGTCTAATAATGTGAATAAACAGCTATCAGAGAGGAATGACCCCCGTCCCCCATCCCCCAAGCTGGTAATCCCCTACGGAACAGGCTGGAGGTGGGAAAGGCAGCAGGATGGAGGCCTTCCAGGATGGAGGCCATGGCTAGGGAAGGAGATCAAGCATTCCTTAACATGCAGTACAAAAGGAATTCGCACTATGGCACGGCCATGGGAAGAATTCAAAATGGTACGAAAAGCATCCTCAGAATATAAAGCATTGGGCAGTATACATAAGGAGAAGTGATGCTTTGGGTGGTAGGTGAAGAGGGTTGGGGAGGAGGAGAGAGAATGGTGTATGAAGGTGACATAGGAGAGCATCCATGATGCAGTGCTTGTGCGTTTTGGTGGAGAACTGGAAGCCTCGGTTCAAATCTCGCCATGGCTATTTACTCACATGGTGGGCTTGCCACTGGATCTTTGCCTTTTTCCTCTGGGCAGCTGTTTGGACCCGCTGCCTCATCGTCTGCTCCTGAATGCCTCTGTCATCGTCCTCTCTGCTCCTTGGCTTTGAGTGCAATGGTTAGCTGCTCCTGATTCCTCTCAAGCATTGCCAGAGAGATAAAAAGGGTCCAGGACTGGGGTGTGTGTGGAATATCTGGGACCTCCTGCATGCCAAGCATATGCTCTACCACTGGGCAGTTGTCCTGTGCCCCTGATGATGACAAGTGGGATTGCTAGTTTCCCTCACAGGGCATGCTACAGCTTCATATATGGGATGCTGGTCGTATTCATATGCATGTTGGGGAAAGCTTCACGTGAAACCTGCACATAAATTGGTGCACAAAGGCACAAGGCCTGGCTAGTTAATTCAAGTCAGTTGGCAACCCTAAAGACAAGACACGGGGATGAGGTGCTTCTGAGTCAGGCACACCCCACTCTTTTAGTTAAAGAGAGTCCGTTGTGGAGAGCAGAAATTCTCCTTTCAAAATGCTCCAGTCACCTGCAAGAGGCACACATTCATGTGTCAGTCTTAAATCCTGGGCCATTTCCTTCACAGTCTAGGAAGTGGGATCTCTTAATAGAGAAAGCCTATCAAGCTGGAGTGTGAATGCAACTGCTAAGTGGTTGCTGTTGTTACACAAGTGCTGCAGACAGATGCTGAGGCAAAGGAGTGTCTCAGATTTGACGGGGGCTAGAGAGTTGTAGTAGGCCATTTGCTGCGGAGGGGATGAAGTGCCAATCTGGAGGAGGCAAGAAGGCCCACACACAAGCCCGGCAGAGGCACCACACACTGGAGCAATCCCACCACCTGGTGGCTGAAGTAGGCAAAGGTTTTAGCCCAGCCAGGTAGATGGTCAGGGCTGAGTAAAGGAAGCTCATTCTGCTTCGGCCTGAATTGAAGCACAGCGAAGCAAACAGGACTGAAGCCTTCGGTCCCCCAAAGCTTCCTTGGGCCCTTTTACAGGGCTTCTAGGGGTTGGGCTGGGAAGGGCCAAAGCAAGTGGCAGGACACACACAACCTTCCTGTATCTTTGATCCAAGCCAAAAGGGAGCAGGAAGCATCTTCCATGGCTTGCATTGCAAAGTGCCTTTTGTTCTTTACTTTCCCTGGAGTCCTGGGAGTAACCTGGGTGGTCCTGGGAATTGTAGTCTTTTATGAGGCTGCCACAAAGACTGTATTGACTCCCAAGGCCACCTGGCTCTTCCTGGGCTGGGTGCTGTTTTTCCTTCCTGTCGCTGTCAGGGAGATCTGTGGAGCAGCAAGGCTCAGATCTGTAAGCTTTCTTAGTGGCAGTGCTCTGTAGTGTCTAGAGTGTTGGATTAGGACCGGGAAGACCCAAGTTCAAATCCCCATTCAGCCATGAATGAAGTTCACTGGGTGACTCTGGGCCAGTCACTTCTCTCTCAGCCTGACCTACCTCACAGGGTTGTTGTGAGCATAAACATAAGCATGCACACCACTCTGGGGTCCTTGGAGGAAGAGCAGGATAGTAAATACATATACACATACATACATAAGTTTCTTTGGCCTCGCTGTCACATCACCTGGCTCAATCCTGCCAGCACCTTACAGTCTTGGAAAGCGTATGTTTGAGGAAAGATTGTGTTTCTGCATTCCTGTTCAAGTAGACAGGAATGAACAGGGTTTTTTAGAGCAAGAGTGTCTTTGGCATATTAGTACTGTCTCTGTGCCAGCATTCTAGCTCTATAATTCCAAAATAGTGAATTATATAGCCATGTAACACTCTGCTTGTAAAATAATGGACCTAGAGAGAAAGACAGTTAACTCTATATCATCATCACCCATTCCCTGATGTGGGGTGACAAAGCCTCTGTTCTCTCCTGCTGAGGCTATTAGCCCTGCTTGACTTTAGGGGCAACCTCAGAGTCTGGAGGGGGCTCGGGGTGAAAACCCTCACTGTGGATTTCCAAAGCAAAACATATCATCTTTTTCGAAATTTCAGTTCTGCCCCGTTGCCCAGTTTGTCATCCCTGGCATCCTTCCTGTTGGCATCCCTGCAATCTCTGCCATTTTCCTCCGGGCAGATGTTTGGCCCCATTGCATCACCATCTGCTCCTGAACGCCTCTCTCACCTTCCTTGCTGCTCCTTGGCTTTGAGTTCATTGGTTAGCTGCCCCGATTCCCCTCAAGCATTGCCAGACAGAATAAACAAGGACTTGGGGCTGAGAGGCGAGGGGAATACCAGGGCACACATTAAATAAAAGATTGGGCGTTGCAGGCACTTTAGGGGGATGATTTAAACATGAAGTCAGCGGTGGTAATGGTGTTGTCAGAGCTGCAGTGTTCACGCCAATCAATAATTCACCGATCACGCTGCAAGTGTGCCTTCGGTATCCGTTCCTGCCTTTGGCAAGCAGAAGAGGCTTCCCGCAGAAACCGGTCTGCTGAGCCCCTCATGACAGAGGCACCACTTCAGACTGCAGCCGTAATTACTCACGGCAGCTTCTCGGCTCCCAGCGAGGGAAGTACGATAGAGCCGATTAGCTGGGTACATTGGCCTGAGGGAATTTGCCTTCAGCCTTCCCGTGTATGTTGCCTTGGTGGGACGAGGCCTGAAATCGCTTCTGTGTCTTTAGAGAACCGTACAGCCTCACCCGGTGGGACAACTGTAAACCTACTAAAGCAGCAGGGAAGAGCTGAATAGCATGTAACGATATGATAAAATAAAAACAGGATGAAATAAATACATGTGGTGGAATAAATAAATAAATGTGATAAATAATACAGTCTCCTGGGAGTTAAGAACTTAGGCGGTTGTGCCATCTACTCAGCTAGACCACAGGAGCATCTACCTCAGTATTGCCTACACCGGGCCTGCTCAACTTAGCCCCCCCTTTTTTGGACTACAACTCCCATAATCCCCGGGCACAGTGGCCAGTAGCCAGGGATTATGGGAGCTGTAGGCCAACATCTGCAGAAGGGCCAACGTTGAGCAGCCCTGGTCTACACTGTCTGGCAGCAGCTCTCCAAGGTTTCAGGCAGGAGTCTCTCCCAGACCTACCTGGAGATGCTGCCAGGGAGGGAACCTGGGACCTTCTGCATGTGAAGCAGATGCGATTCCACTGACCTGAGGCCTCCTCATTAAAGTTAGGCCATGAGAGTCTAGGGTCCTGGTTGGCAATGGATTCTTAGCAGGGGGTGCATCTTTCCCCCACCTGAGTAAAGGAAGGGCCCAAAATTCCATCCAAGTTGAGATACAGGGAAAGGGCTCATTAACCTCTTCTGCTTTCACGGGAACAGCAAGAGAGCCTTTGGTAAAGCCCTTCTCTGGCCGGAGTTCTGCTTACCTGTTTTGCCCTGTGTCTTGGCTTGCCAACAGAATTGAGCAACTATATAAAAAGCAGACAGGGCACGGCAAAAGCTTCTTTCACTCCTGGAGGAGAGAAGAAAGTCCTTTGCCTGTGTTGAGTTTTGTCTGGGAACAAAAGCCTCTCTTAGGAACATAGGAAGCTGCCTTATTCTGAGTGAGACCCTTGGTCCATCCAGCCCAGGATGGTCAACACTGACTGGCAGCAGCTCTCCACTGCTTGGACATCAAAATCTCGATTACTGTTCACACTGGGGGAGGAAGTATTAATAGTTTGTTCCAGACTGGGCTCATGGGGTATCAGAGACAGATGTCAGCTGGGAAACAGGCAGGGAAATTGGAACAGAGACAGCATGGAGCACACTGGATGGGGTCAGGACCATGGACAGATCCCTGGGCAGGAGCAGGTATCCTCCAACAAGCTAGGGAAAAGGTTCTCAAACTTGGTGTCAGGCTCTCAGTATAGCTATCTGCCTTCTGCTGCCAAAGGAGATTGAGGTGGCCTCAGAGTTCTCAGTCGGGGAAGCTTCAAGGCTTACAGGCAGGGCTTGTTCCATTCACCAGCCCCATAGGAACATAGGAAGCTGCCATATACTGAGTCAGACCATTGATCTATCTAGCTCAGTATTGTCTGAGTATTGGAGAGGAGAGCTGGTCTTGTGGTAGCAAGCATGACTTGTCCCCATAGCTAAGCAGGGTCTGCCCTGGTTGCATCTGAATGGGAGACTAGAAGTGTGAGCACTGTAAGATATTCCCCTCAGGGGATGAAGCCACTCTGGGAAGAGCAGAAGGTTTCAAGTTCCCTCCCTGGCAGCATCTCCAAGAGAGGGCTGAGAGAGATTCCTGCCTGCAACCTTGGAGAAGCCACTGCCAGTCTGTGAAGACAATACTGAGCTAGATAGACCAATGGTCTGACTCAGTATATGGCAGTTTCCTATGTTCCTATGTTCCTATGTCTACACAGACTGGCAGTGGCTTCTCCAAGGTTGCAGGCAGGAATATCTCTCAGCCCTATCTTGGAGATGCTGCCAGAGAGGGAACTTGAACTCTTCTGCTCTTCCCAGAGCAGCTCCATCCCTTAAGGGGAATATCTTCCAGTGCTCACACTTCTAGTCTCCCATTCATATGTAACCAGGGTGGTCCCTGCTTAGCTAAGGGGACAAGTCATGCTTGCGACCACAAGACCAGCTCTCCTCCCCACTTTAGTGTTCATAGGTGTAGGGTCCATTGGACAAGGGGGAGGGGAATGTCCCCTGGTCTGAGGGGCCTCCAATGGGCCCCCGAGGCCAGTCCCCACGAGTTACTGTCTTCTCCTGCTTTTAAAAAATATGTTTAAGCTGCCACTGTGCAGCGGTAGCAGAAATGGGGTGTGGCGTGCGGTGCTCCAGCAGCACTCACAGCAGCGAGATGGGAGGCGACATCAAGTGCTCCTTCCATGGGCCTGCCGGCCGCCTAAATGGCAGGTCAGGATGCTACCAGTCAGTGTTGCCAACACTGAGCTAGATGGACCAAGGGCCTGACTCCGTATGAGGCAGCTTCCTATATTCCTCTGTCCCTATCAAGGCTCATCCCCATGTAGGTCCACATCCTCTCTGCATGCAGTCGGCATCTCAGAGCAGCAAACATCCCTTTCTGGACAGCCGGTCGGTCAGCATTCCACAGAGGCTGCCAGCAGGCTCGCAGAACCCGTGAACCACAAACACCTTGATTAGCGCTTCCTTTCAGCGGCGTTTAGCTACGCAAATGCCTCGGTCACAGCTGAGCAACCACATGTTTGCAACTTACTTTCCATTAATTCCACTCGAAACTGGCCCTGCCTGGAATACAGGTGGAGTTGCCGCATTGGTTCTCTGAAAGCAGCCCTCCGCCGGGGTTAATCATGCAGGGAACAAAGAGTCCTTTGAGTCACTTAAGGACTTCCTTCCTACCTGTGGCTTCAAGGGAGGGGGCATTCATAGCCGCTCTTGGAACAGCATCCTCCAACGCGGGTTGCCAACTTTTGTGACTGATCTCTCCTTCTGTGACTCGATCTAGAGACATGAACAGGTACACTGGACCATTGGAAGCTGCCATATACCGAGTCCGAACATTGGTCTATCTAGCTCAGTACTGTCTACACAGACTGGCAGTGGCTTCTCCCAGGTTGCAGGCAGGAGTCTCGCTCAGCCCTACCTTGGAGATGCTGCCAGGGAGGGAACTTGGAACCTTCTGCATGCAAGCAAGCAGTGCTCGTCCCAGAGCAGCCCCATCTCCTAAGGGAAATATCTTATAGTGTTCACATATGTTGTCTCCATTCAAATGCTTAGCAAAGGGGACAATTCATGCTTGCTACCAAAGTAATGCCTAGGGAGCAAAAGGTTGCTTGTTTGAATCTCGGCTAGTATGTTTCCCAGACTATGGGAAACACCTATATCGGGCAGCAGCGATATAGGAAGATGCTGAAAGGCATCATCTCAGACTGTGTGGGAGGAGGCAATGGTAAACCCCTCCTGTATTCTACCAAAGACAACCACAGGGCTCTGTGGAACCTGGAGTCAACACCAACTCAACAGCACAACTTTACTTTACCTCTAAGTGTACATGTTCATCTCAGAAAGGAGTCATCTGATGACTTCTGCAGTTCAAGTTAAAAGTCACAAAAGCAGGTCAAGCTATTTTTATGGTCAGCTGGCAAGCCTATTCATGGGGTTTCCTGCTTAATGTCTAGATAACAGATGGGCTGATATAGTGAGACATAAAAAGGCTCTGTTTTCTGAACACAAAAGGGCTGTTGCTAGTGAGCCAGATAATTGTCAGGACTCAGGCCATGGTGCATCCCAACCTTGTCACTTGGTGGGGTCTGTATGCCATTATCAAGCATGGTCCAAAGGAGGGAATTATGGGCAAGCAATGAGATTAGCACGGAAGCCTCTTCACTGACAATGGGCCAGAGCAGGTCGTGAAATAAAGGCCTGACTGCCCATCCCATCAAACAAGCTTCCATAGTTGGTTCATTCTCTGAACATCATCACAGTTGTGCTGTGTTCCAGCACAGTGAATTAACTGAGCGCTGTCACCTAAAAATGATGGAGACTTCCTGCTCCCTCTCTTTGGCCCAGGAGAATCTGATGCCATCCTGGATGCTGGGAAGTTGCACATAACCGTTAGGGTACCACCTGTGTGAGGCCTGAATACTCTACAATCAATGTACAGTAGACAGGATGGCCATGAAGACACAAGTTCCCTGCTGCGGGTTTAGATGAGGAACCCTGTCAGGGAACTGCATAGAACCTTGTGAATTAACAGATCTATTTACAAGATTCTATGCCGTCCCCTGGCAGGGTTCTTGTGCCTTCCTGGTTATGTTGTCTGTATGGAGTATGACCCCAGGAAGCCAGGTTTAACTGAAGCTAGAAGGGGACCCAGATTGCTGCAGTTCCTTGCTGAAGATTCCCCCACCCACAGCATTGCTCTGTTCTTAGGACAAGAGGGCTCAGTTCTAAATAGACTGAGATTATCTTCATGCAGGCAAATATCCATGCGGGGGAAAGAGTCCTTCAGAGCAATATTACAGGTTTTGCAAGAAAGAGAATGAACATTATTCCAGAATAAGGGATCTGCCACACTGAAAGCCACTTTATTTTCAGTCCACGTCTTCACAGTCTGTCTCTCTCTTCCATCTGCACCGCACTTCATATTCATTGTTAGCTTTTGCAAGTATATACTGCCATCTGATGGAATTTCTGTGCAAAATGTGCCAAAAAGGCTGTAATCGCTGGAATGCCATAAATGTGTGCACAACACATGGGCGTGCACACACACACACACACTCACACACACTCTCTTAAGGGACTTTTCACTCTCTTTGAAAAACATCCTATCTGCTAAGCAATTTTATTAGGAGTTCAATGTTTACAAAACCACGAGTTTACAATAGCAAGGACAACAAAATACATTTGCAAGATTCACATTGATTGGCGATTCCAAGATGGTGGAAGGTGCACAACTGAAGCATTGCTGACAGGGAGGAAAGCAGCAAGGGTGGCTGGTTCTTTTCCCGAGCCACAAAGCAGGAGGGCTTTGTACTAAGAAAAACAAAAAGAAGGAAAATGAGGGAGGAACAACATCCTATCTGTATGAGTGACTGCCAGTCACCATCCATACTTTGGGCTGCCAACTAACCAGTATTCTGTCTGCCCAGTCAACTAGTGTTCTGTCAAACAAACAGTATTGGGACCTCAAAATCAGCAAGTTCCTGATTCTACCAAGCTCCATCAAGAGCCCAGCAGAATCTGTCTGAGTCTGTATGCCCAGTCTGCCAGATTCCTTCAGGCTCCACCCTTGACACACACCCAGGTTCAGTCTTGGCTATGTTCCTCTTTTAAAATTTTAAATGGGCAACTTTAGAACATCACGGAGACACACGGCTGGTGAATGGGTGATCGATTGCTTGGTAAGAGGTGCTTTAAATCACTTTGTGTACGGCTTGTCCTCAAAGAGATCCATTATTATTACCAAAAGAAAATCTATATAATACTTTCCTAGAAGAAGTTCAAAGCAGTTTACTTAGCAGGGAAATCAAACAATTATTCACGAATTACAGAAGAGAGAGAAAAGACACAAGATATGCCAGCATCAACCACAGGAAAATATGGTACACTGGGTAAAACAGGGAAACAGTATGGGGTTGCTCTCACCCTGCTATACATATAGATTTTGGGGGTCCATTTTAGCATCCAGCTAAAATGCTTGCAATGGCTCAGGCCTTCCAAAAGCTCTAAGGACCCCATTAGGCATGTAACAGAACTTAGAGCAGGGCTGGACTTTGGCCCTCTGGCGGTTCTTGAACTACAACTCCCAGAATGCCACAGTGGCCAATAGTCAGGGATTATGGGAGTCGTGGCGCAGTGGGAAATGACATGACTAGCAGCCAGAAGTTGCTGGTTCAAATCTCCACTGGTATGTTTCCCAGATTATGGGAAACTCCTATATTGGGCAACAGCGATCTAGGAAGAGGCTGAAAGGCATCATCTCACACTGCATGGGAGGAGGCAGTGGTAAACCCCTCCTGTATTCTACCAAAGACAACCACAAGGCTCTGTGGGTGCCAGGAGCTGAAACTGACTCGACGGCACACTTTACTTTAGGCCAACATCTGCAAAAGCTTCTGCATCTCCCAGAACTTTCTTCCAAGTGACACAAAAGGACTGGCAGTGGGGTGAGTGGACCAGCAGCTTGGTGAGAGCAGTAGGAAACCTCTTAATTTACCAGGTTCTTTTTCATTTCCATTCCAAATTGGACTGGAGAGTTTGCCCATCACTACGTACTCACCACTAAGACTGGCAGATCCTTCTCTTTGCCACTTCAGATGCCTGGAGTTCTTTCTTTGTTTGACTGATTGCTTTTTAGGCAGTGGGGGATCAGTTCACATTGTTGCCTGCTCTGTGGAGCGATTTTAAGTGGTTCACAGGTGTCCCGCCCCCGCCCCGGTGAGTTAACCAACCCACAATCTGCCACTGATGTGCATTGCACGACATTTTGCAGAACAGGATGAGCAATGACAGGCAGCTCAGCCAGAAGCCTAGTGTCTTAGATTTCGACAATGGAGGTGGACCACATAGGTTAGAGGGGAAAGGGCCGGGCAGAGGGTTGAGGGCCGGGCACCTTACCTGTCCATATTTAGGATTCGGACAAATTGGTTTGGAGTTGAACATCAGAGAGGAGAATGTCATTTTCTGCATCTGCTTGGAACATGACTCGGGAGACACTGAGTGAGGAAGACAGATTTGAGGTCACAACTAGGCTCAGCAAACACGCCTCCCCCACAAGTGCCATCCAGTTCTCAGGCAGAAAATTGGGGGGACATTTTGATGATTTTTCCAAGGGTTTTTTTTAAATTAAAAGGTTGGGGTGGGGGGAGGCTTGCCAATGAATCGTGGCAGGATCTGGGGAATCAAACAGCAGCATTAGCAGAACTCCCTTCAGCAGCCCCCATTCCCCAGAATTTCAAACAAGGCTTTAGAACTGTGGTTCCCGACCTGGGTTCCTCCAGAGGTTGCTGAACTACAACTCCCATCACCCCCAGCTACAATTTATTGTGGCCGGGGATGCTGGGACTTGTAATTCGGCAGCATCTGGCGGAACCCAGGTTGTGTGCCTTAGAACCAGACTGCAGTGGGGACTCCTGCACCTTTAAGAGATGCACAGAAGAGGGAATTACAGCATGTGCCACTTTTCTTCCCCTTGCATGACAAATGACACCAGCTGAAATCCCCTCTTCTGTGCTTCCCTTAAAATCCAGGAGACCTGCGGCAGCAGTCTTGTGCTTGGAGCCTTGGGGGCGGGGGCATACCATGGCAGATGTTAGGAAAAGGCCACCCAAAGGAGCTCAGAATATTGGAGTGGGGGGGACTGTGCCAGAGTTGATATGCTAAATAGTTAGTTTTTCCCCATTTTTAAAGAAATCCCCCCCCTAAGAGCCCCCAAGGTTTGGGGGCCCCGATTTCACTTTCACCATGTAATTCAAGTTGCAAATTCAAAACATCAGGCATTAGGTTTGGTCTTAGTCAGATGCAAAGAACTGCTTTAGGGGCCCTCCAGGTCCAACAAGGATTTTAAAGGTCTTTGACAGCAGATCTCGCAGTTGTGTGGCTGGGGGCTTGGGAGTGCGCCTGGAGGCAGCTTTACTCTCAGGTACGCTGCTGGCAGCTTGGATCATGCCCATAGGAAATTGTACAGCTGGTCTCTGCCTATAGATTTGCTGAATTCAGAGATTAACTCAAGAGGAAAGAGAATATGTAAAGGATCGTGGTTTTGTTTTCCAACTTCTAGGTTAGTGATTCAGTCATAGGAACATAAGAAGCTGCCATATACTGTCTGGCCATAGGTCTATCTCTCTCAGTATTGTCTACCCAGACTGGCAGCAGTTTCTCCAAGGTTGCAGGCAGGCATCTCTCTCAGCACTATCTTGGAGAAGCCAGGGAGGGAACTTAGAACCAGAGCAGCCCCATCCCCTAGGGGGAATATCTTCCAGTGCTCACATGTAGTCTCCCATTTATGTGCAACCAGGGCAGACCCTGCTTAGCAAAGGGAACAATGCATGCTTGCTACCACAAGAACAGCTTTCCTTTGCAAGAACCTTTGGGAAATCCAGACGTTAAGGCTGGATAAGGCATCCAGAAGATTCATTCACCTGCACGAAATCAGGGGAGCAGAGCCAGGTGCACCCCCCCAGTTGGCAATCATGTGAACTCCAAGCTCAAGGTTAAGAGGCCAGGAACGGGATCGTGTGGGCAGGGGGAACTGGAGGGCCATACCCTATCCAGCTTCTATTCTCTGTATTTTACCATGGGTGGAGGAAAACCCATTTGTCCCAGTGCCCATCTCCCATCAGATGATGCTCCCATCCTCTTCCCTTGACTTTGGAGTCCACAGGACTGCCCATCAGGAATGCACCCAGCTCTCCTCCCCTGGCTGGGAGCTCCTTTTACCTGGACTGCGACCGAGTGAACTTAACTTGTCTAGGGAGTCTGCTCTCATGTGTGCAGGACCTCGTGGGCACAGTTCAGAATGACTTTGGAGGCCGGGGAATGGCATGGCACTTCGGGAGGAGGAAATGACATCTTTTGCATACGCAACTCAGATGTTGCTAACAGAAACTTTCCCTCTCGTTTCAGCGGCATCTCACCTTTTCCTCACTTTGTCCAGCCTCTCCTGCACGGCATCCTTTTTCATATCACTTGGAACACTATAAACACGCGTGTGGCTGCAAAACACCCGGAAAGAATCAGTCTCTCTATTGGGCTTTATTTCCTTCTACTTGGATGGCCAGACACTATCTAACTAGCCCCATGTGTCGTCCTCTTGTTCAAAGTGCAAACCCAAGCTCAAAGGTCTACACTCGGGACACTATTGCCTACCTACTGATCTGTGCCTGGATTTACAAGTTTTCTCTGTAACTGCTGAAGCACTTTAATTTAATTTAATTTAATTTATTTATTTATTTATTTATTTATTTATTTATTTATTTTTGAATTCTATACCGCCCTTCCAAAAATGGCTCAGGGTAGTTTACACAGAGAAATAATAAATAAATAAGATAAGATGGCTCCCTCACAATCTAAAAAGAAACATAAGATAGACCCCAGCAACAGTCCCTGGAGGTACTGTGCTGGGTGTGGATAGGGCCAGTTACTCCCCCCCTCCTAAATAAAGAGAAGCACCACATTAAAAGGAGAACTACACAGAGAAATAACAAACAAATAAGATGGAACACTGTCCCCAAAGGGATCACAATCTAAAAAGAAACATAAGACAAACACCAGCAACAGTCATTCGAGCTACTGTGCTGGGAGTGGATAGGGCCAGTTACTCTCCCCCTGCCAAAAAAAAAGAATCACTACGTTAAAAAGTGCCTCTTTACCAAATTAGCAGGGATTTGCAGAGCTGTGTACTTCACACCTATGATCTCAAATCAACCTTGCAGGGTAGGCTACTGTCCTCTCTATTTCACCGATGGGGGAAACTGAGGGCTCAGGGCATGCTTCCTGGGTAGTTCTATGTTTCTTATGCTAGTGAAGTTTCCACAGCAAAAGAAAAGGAGACTTGCCGATGCTTAATACTGACCTCCACCTGATGAACTGGATCCTAGTCCTGTCCTCCACCAGATCCTGACTGCTGGAAGAGCATGAGCGAGACACTTGGACGGTCTTGAACAAGAATTATATAAAAGGTCCAGTTATTTGCAAAGGATCTTAGTCGTTTTTTTAAAAACAACCCTCATATTATTTAAATAAAGTCTGCATTGTCTTTGCCTGTCAAAACAGATGCAAGGTGGCTTCTAAACGTAGATAAAAGTTCCACAAATCCAAATTGGGTCTGTAGTACTACAAAACAGCAAGCAAAAATAAAAATTCTTTAACCACTGCTTAAAAGGAGGAGTCTGGCGTATCACCCTGGGGAGATTATTCCACAAATACGGGATCACCACTGTAGCATCCAAGGGAAAGAGTGGTGGTATTCAATGACAAGGCAGTGGAGTGGAGTCAGGAATATTAATACAGGCAACCCTCACCAAGTGTGGTTTCCCCAATCACGGTTTTGAGTATCCGCAGCTGGGAAACTGTGGCAGGGCTTGCCAACTGTGACCCGAGAATCCGTGGTTTGGTGGGATTTCTTGGTAATTTGGGGGGGTGATTTCTGGGGGCTCGAGGTGATTTATGGGGGCTCGGACTTGATTTCTGGAGGTTCCCCTTGCACCTCTTGCTAACTGTTGCAGATTTAAATGGATTCTGGGTATTTTTTGGTGATTTTTTAATCTTTTCCCTTTAATTTTCAGACTTTTTGTGACCACGATTCCCCTAACCCCCCATTTACAATATATTTTGATTGAGAGGCAAGTGCAGCCTGCTTTTCAGTGCTCTTGCTGCTGGCTGTTCGCTAGCCCTGCCTCTACTTCAGGGCTGGAATAAAAATAACGAAAGCCCCATTCCCAAGCTGGCCTAGATCCGTGAACGGATTAACCAAAAACACCACAACCACTGAAGAGGCCCCACCTCTCGCGTCCACCCACATCCACTCTGCATGTGAGCTGTGCCAATCAGGCTGATCTAAACCCTTGGGCAGGTTAATCTGAAAGCAAGGGGTCCTTCAGGAGATGTTGGGGGATTTAGTTTTCCTAGCAGTCCTAGATTGCTGCCAAAGTAGCATTCCAAATATGAGAGGCCATAGCTACTCACTCCTGCCATAGCCAGGTGAATCAGTGGGGGGCAGCCTATGCCACAAAAAATAACGATGGTGGGCAGGGGTGTCATGGAGGTGGGGCGCACAGGGAAGGAGCACTGGTACTTCTAGGCTTCTGTGGCTGTTGGGATAGGCATGGCCACGGGGACTGTCATGGAGAGCGCCTGCACTTCTGGATTTGCAACTACATCACCGGTTGCAGCGGGATGCGGGAACTGGCCAAGTTTGGAATGGTCACCTTTGGCAGGGATTCTTGGGCTATTGTGGCTAAGGATGACCCATTTGAGAACTCTTATCCTACGCCTTGCTCCTCCCACACAGGAAATGGTTCTGCCTGCTCCCCTTCCTCAGCCCGCATGCATATCACTCACCTGTGGGTTTCTCCTGTCTTCAGAGTGTTCAAACGTTTCTGGATTTGATCTCATTGTTTCAAAATCTTGGTTAGCCACAGAAAAATACCTGATGCCAGGTCTGGTTTCCCCCTTGCTGTCTGTCCTGTTTTCTGATTTTTGCCTAAAGATCTTGGCGGCCTCGTCTTCAATCTGGGAGGTGACAAGTACTCATATACCAGTGTCTTTCCTAACAACCAAGTTACTTATCAAAGTAGAAGAGCTCCCATAAAGAGAAAGTGGATTGCGCTGGAATCAGTTGGACTCCTGATACTGTTATTAATGTATACAGTAACATAATTTGCATGGCACTTCAAGAGTTTCGGAAGCACACACAATATTTTGCCTCAATGAACTTACAGTCTAACTTTGACAACATGGAACACAAAAGAGGACTAGAGGCAAAGAAAGAGAGAAGCAAGAGTCAACATTTCTCTTAACTTAAAAGACTCAAGTGCAATTAACTATCCCAAATTGAATTTTGAAACGTAACTCCAGAAAAAGTGGATTTCTACATAGCAGTTTGCCATCACATTAGGGAAAATAAGAAGGCAGACCTTCCAACATTTCACAGAAGGAAATTGGGACAATTCTGGATGTAGATGTGAAGCCAGCTGCATATCCAAGTAAATGAAAAAGATATGTAATCTCTATCCAGACACCATACCCCTTGGCTACAATCAGACCCCTTGGTCCCACAAATTAGGCTCATTCACACAGCCCTTGGAAGAGGAGGGGAAGTGATCATGTGGGAAGTGGGTGCTGATTGCAAGGGTGCTTTCCTCCTACCTTGGTCATATGCTGGGTCAAAAACCTAACCCTAACCTTACAAATGTTCCCCAGATTAAAATGGAAGGAAATTTGATTGCTCAGTACCAGGCATTGATTTTAGACCAAAGGTTATATTCTATCCTTAGATCCCTTTGTGGTCTTTTTCTGTTATTTGAAAAGTGTGCTTACACAGGACAGTTTGGAAGGGAAACATTTATTAACTGCAGTGAGATTAGCAATACATTTTACATGGGAAAACATCGATTCACCATCTTTATCAGAAAGTTCGGTGGGAATCTGAGGCATGAAACCAGTGTTCCCTCTAACAGGGATTCCCAGATGTTGTTGACTACAACTCCCAGAATCCCCAGCTGCAATGACTTTTGCTTGGGGATTATGGGAGTTGTAGTCAACATCTGGGAATCCCTGTTAGAAGGGACACTGCATGGTACATGTGATTAATCTAATTACAGTCCAAGACGGATAATGTGTTTACTTATAGATGAAGTTTATTGATCATGTATTTGCATGATAAAGTGCAAGATAATATCACCCATATTTTGTTAGGAATGATATGGTGGAAGCCCAGAAATTTAGGCTATATGTGCTGCTGCTATGTTTTATTGAATATAATGCTGAAGGATTCCTTTGAATTCGATGGTATATGTTGTCAAAGGGGAGTGCTATTGTCTGTGGGACAGAAATGGTTTACATTCAGAATTGCTTTATATCCAGAAATTCTGAAGTAGTCATCATCATGAAGATGACTTGTGTGGTGGAATTACTCCTGAGGCGCCCCCAGAATGTGATCCAAAGTAATGCAGACTCTCGTCATGAAATGGCAGAGTGCCATTGACCCAATAGCCAAAGGGTGCAAACTGTGAGCGAGAGAGTTTCAGCAGGGCCTTGGGTGTTACACTCACCTTCCTCAGCCAATGCTCCAACACAGACACGATCTCTGTTTCAATTACACAGTCATCCTTTAAATAGATAAATACAAAGAGGGAAAGGGGAGAATCTGATCAGGTCAGCAATGTGGTTAAACAAACACCCCCTCCCCTCCAATTCCTTTCAGGCACAAGAGAAGCATCTTCTGCCCTTACTGGAGTGTTGCCAGGTGGGATAGGCTGCCGAGAGACTCTCCGGACCAAGATATAAACTGCCCATGTGGCAACGATCATCCTAAGGCACACTTCGGTCCCGGGGAGATGGAGCCGCCCCTAATCAACCCCGATTCACATCTGCCATAGAAAACCTGTGGACGCAGCCAGTGAGAATTCTAGCACACTGTGTGCATCTCTGTGGGCGGTGGGGAGACACTGTTGCATAGGTCAGCACAAATCATTCCCAAGGTAACCATGATGTCATAATGAGATGGAAAAGAGCAAATTCTTATTGGCCAGATTCATCATGCAAAGGAAAAATGGCTAGTTCTTCATTATTTTTGAATTATAAAAATTATGGTAAGGAGGGGACAACCCAATTCATTCAAGTTTGGAAAGATGTATTTGTTTAACAATGGCCTCGATGTTGTAGAGTGTTATGTGTCTAATGTTTTGTAGTCATAAGTTTGAGGGTTGTTGTAATGATGGTTTTCATAAATATATTGTAATGGTGTCTGGTGATTTTAAATACATTATTTTTTAAAATAAAATAAATGTTAAAGCAAATGAATACCCATGGGTTCAGGAGCAATATTTCTTGATTGGCTTCCCAACCTGTGGTACTCCAGATGTTGCTGAACTACAATTCCCATCAACCCTAGACACAATAAAGTGAAGTTGGGGATGATGGGAGTTGTAGTTCAGCAACATCTAGAGTACGACAGGTTGGGAAACCCTGGCCTAGTCCAAACTGGGACCTGTACCAAGGGGCTGGGTCTTCACAAGACATATAATCTACCCCACCCCCCAAATTTGTTGTGACAGCACTTTCTCACTAACAAGTTCATAGGTATTTCATCATGACCCATCAATTTTCTTCTAGAAGCCAGTCTTGCGTGAAGGCTGAGCTGGAAACTTTCACATCCGTCTTGCATTTCGAGGACTTGAGATCACCAAGGGCAAATCAGCTTCACTTTTTCTTCTGCTGCTGCCCCTTTCACACCAGCAGTGCCCCTCCTGGGGAGCTAGTTTCCCCAGTGCCCACTAAGAATGATGCTACATCATGGTGTAGTACCAAGAGGATGGCTGCCATTGGAAAGGTCACTGTTTTGGCTCCGAGCCCCCTTTCCCACCCCCCGGGGGGGAGTTCACAAAAACCCTCTCTCCCATTTCCCCACCAGCGAATGGGACAGCAGGATGTGAAAGGGGCATGTTTTGGTTCAGTTGCACTTTGAACTCTTCCTATAAATAGTGCTCCCAGGGGTGAATCTGTAATCCAGAGATTTCCCCGTTTCTATTATTAGGTTTCAGGGAGATGGACAAGGGAAACAGAAGCTTGACCAGCAGGGACTGGGAATTTTTCTTTCTTGCTTGGAGTATTTCCCTGCAAAAGGTATCCTACTACCCATGCCCCCCAAAAGTGCCTTCTCCTTAGAAAGGAAGGGGTTATGGGGGCAATGCCGGCTACCCAAATGCAATCATGTTGGGATGGGCCAAAATGAGGCAGATCCATGAGAAGATTCTCCTTTCTTGACCACATAAGGGCAGAAAACCAGGTCCTCATGTCATGCCTGGTCAATCCCCAGTGCTCATGTTGCTTGCCAATGACATGGCGTTGAGTCTGCCTTGGTCGGCCTGATGGATGACCTTTACCAGGGAGTCACTCCCTCTGTGACTCTGTTGGTTCTTTTGGATCTCTCGGTAGTGTTCAATACCATCGACCATGGTATCCTTGGGGATCGCCTGGGAGAGCTGCGGATAAGAGGCGCTGCTTTGCAGTGGTTCCGCTCCTATCTCTCAAGCAGATTCCAGATGGTGGAGCTTGGTGACAGTTGCTCTTATATGGAGCTATTATGATGTCCCTTAGGGCTCCATTCTGTCACCAATGCTTTTTAACATCTACAGGAAACCCTTAGGTGAGCTCATCAGAAGATTTGGTGCAGGGTGTTATCAGTATGCCGATGACACCCAAATCTATTTCTCCTCATCCTTATCATCATCAGGAAATGGCATTCACTTCCTAAGAGAGAGAGAGGCAGATGGATGGAATGGGCTCACAATCTAAAAGAAACATAAGGTGGGTAGGTAGGTAGGTAGGAAGGTAGGTATATCTCTCTCTGTGTGTACAGCTCTTTCTCTCTCCCAAAATGCATCTTGTGTGTGTGTGTTTTAAACCACGGCATTGGATCTCTTCCACGTTAACTGTATGTGAATCCAAGTCCTGTCATTCCAAGTGCCAGTCCAGCCCCCTGGTTTCCGTTAAAATACAATTACATTTTTTAAAAAAATGCATTCAAAAGGAAATACAAAATGTTCACATTCCATGTCTGTGTGGTTTGGGTTTTTTTTGCAAATGTTTATTTATATCAAAATACAAAACATTTCTGAAGCAGAGTAATGTTACATGTGGAGCAATTAAATGTTATTTTTTAATCGTTTCCAAAATCCATCATTCTCCTACTAAATGGCTAGTTTTACATAGCTTTGCAACACTGCCATAGTTTCTTTACTGGGTACATTTTTCCAAAACAAGAAAAGGAGGAGGAAAAAGAAAATCTATGAACATGCAATGTTACTGGTGGTGGTGGTGGTGATTTGTTTAGTAGACTTTTAAAATACCAGCAGGTAAAGGGCTCAGGGCATGCCATTTGCAGTTAAGGCAGGGAAAACATGTTTTGATCAACTGGTAACATTCCACATGCCTAAGGGGGGCCAATGTGATTGGCAGAGAGAGAGAGAGAGAGAGAGAGAGAGAGAGAGAATGGGTTTATTGCTTAGAGTCCCCATACTGGATTTGGCCAGGAGTTGCCTCCAGTAAAAGCCAACTGGGTTGGTTCTTTCATTGAGGAGCTGCAAAATAGCAGAAGAGGACCCACAGAGACTCAGCAGAAGGCAAGGACTGCATTTACTTTGGGCATTTAAGGAATACTGCTGATCTGACCGGGTTCAGGCCAAATGAAAAAGACTGTTGAATTTTCACAAACCTTCACTGGGTTTTGCCACTCTTCAAACCCAAGTATCCCTGCATCATACCCATTTAAATTTACAGGAGGCACAAAGGAACATGAACCCTGTCATGACTTCTGACTCCTTACCGGAGCTGTACTCCTATAAAGATGCCAAATTCTTTGCTGCAATTCATGGCCCTTGGAAAAAGTGACACTTTCCCAGGGTCCCTTTGCTGTGAGCCCTGACCATTAAAGCAGGTTCTTAAAAAAATAGTTGATACTTGCAGTGTAGACATACCCTTAAGGGACTACACACTTTCTGATCTTTCTCTGCCCAATCTTCTTGGGAAGGGAAATGGGAGAGGAATGTTGCCACACACTGAGTAGGTTTGTTTTACTCGCCTATCATCTAGTTTAAATTAGCACCCAGGTTTAGGGGAAATCCCCTTTGTACCCTTCACTATAAACAAGGGGCTTGAGAAAGACGGTGGGGTGCGAGTGCTGTCTGCATGCCTTTCAGAACTTTGCCTCCAAATTGGAGCTGCCTGCATACCCTAAGAGAGAAAAGTCAGCAGGCCTGAAGCAGAGGCTGCATTCTAACCTATCCTTACAGCCACTTGGGATGCTAAAGTGAGGAGACCAGTGTGGAAGCAGAAGGGAATGTAAGCCCACTCCCCCACACTTCTGGGTCTTTTCCAATATGGCAAGGAGACCTGTATCCTAAATTCATCTGGAATGCATCTGTTCACACACACGTCTGAGGAGACCTGCAAGTGTGGGCGAATTATTCATGCTCCCTGTCTCAATTCCTTTGAGTATCAAAAATGGCTCCTAGCTCCCCAGAGGCAGGGCAGAAATACCAGCCAACATCCCAGGCTTCTAGTCCAAATTCCTTTCCCACTGGTATTTTGTAGTCCTTTATTATTATTATTTTTAAACAAAAACAAACCGGAAGCAGAGAGCAACAATGCAGATACAGACAGATTAACTATCGCGCAGAAGAAGTCTCGTATAAGGCTTTGGTACAGCACCATCGTATCTTGGATTTATTTCAAAACTGTTTACAGGAAAAGAACACATACTGAAAAATAGGGTTTCAGTTTTTAAAACTTTATCCTTCTGAGTTATCTGAAGTTCAGAAACAACCCTCTAGATGCCACCTTGGCTTGCACTGAATGATATTTTTGTTGTATACATCTGTGCAGTGATTTTTAAAAAAGACTGAACAATACGTTTGAAAAATAAATCGACCATTGCGCTGCCTACACACTAGTCCCATAGCTAGGAGCTACAAAGATTGAAGTGTGTGCACCAATCAGAAATTAACATCACAGATTCTTCAGTAGTGGTCATTACTAATCATTATTTTAAAAACCCAAGAATAAAAACACAAAGATAAACATCAAGGATCCAGTGGGAGGGAATAGAGAATATCCCTCTTGTTGATTTTACTTGTTTTTTTTAACAAGTCGCTTCCACTGGCTACCTTAGAAACAGCACCGAAAAGCACCTTCACATGAGTTATACATTTAAATATTCAACATTCAAGAAATGGAATTGAGGTTGAACGGTCTTGGAGGGTTAAGGTCAGTTTAATTCAGTAGGCAAGACTTTAAAGGAAAAAAATTAATGATTCAAATAAAGTCTCAAAACCTATCTATAGAGGAATAGCACCTTATGGAACAGTCCTGTGGATCTGACACACACACGCACATACACACTCTCAGACTCACACACAGAGAAGAAATCAAGAGGTTTTGGACAATTTTTAGAGATTTATAGATCCCAAGTCTCTACGGAGTGATATAGCTTACAGAACTGATAAGTGATTTTGATAATAGGTTTTTTTAAAAAAATGAAAACATGATAGGGATATAGACTCTCTCTTCATTCCTATAACTGGATGTACAATTCCTTACAAAATAGGTCTCATTTACTAATTCTATAGGGTTTGTTTTCTATATGTGAACATGAAGTCAATGTGGTTGGACAAAAAGTCCAAGGATCAACCGTTGGATCAGGAAAGCACACGGGTCACTTTTCAAGTCCTAATCAGCCTCTGCATTTACTGATCATTCAGGCAGGGCTTGGGAACAAATTAGTAGCAGCAGTCCCACTGAAAGAACATCTGGGAGGGAAATTTCCGCACTTCCAGAATGAACAGCCCTCCTCCATCAGTAGCGAGAGGCCCTTGCAGCTTCCACGTGTCCTTGGCTGAACATAAGAAGAGAAGCCACGTCTGGAGCATTCAACAGTGACAAGGCAAAGATGTGGGGAAAGCTGCCGACTCACCTGACTCTGCCTCCAGGTCCTGGAGTAATGGGGCACTTTCAGTGCAGCTCACAGGTGACTGTTTTTAACAGGACTTTATCCCACTGCTGTTGCATTTATTACAGTTGGTTTTAAAATGCATTGTTTAGTCTCATGCAAACTAACACATCTCCCAGATGATTCAGTCCACCAAGAGAACAGATGCATTGGGTGGAAAGCAGAGTCAGAGAAGACCCAAGTTCCATCTCCAGGTGGGAACAGGTGGTAGACAAGTCACTGTCTGGCTTCTATTTGGCATTAAGTGGGCTGACAATATTACTCTTGAAAAGGTGCTTTGTAAAAGTTCTCTTTTCTATTCTGGGACAGACCAGGGAGACAAGAAAGCTACATCCTGCCCTAAATCTGCAATGCCATTTGAATGGAAGCTGTCTCCAGGTGTGTGATGCGGGGGGGGAGGTTCTCCCCCCACCCGCCCCCAGGATGTTCTGCTTTCTGACTGCTGATCAACAAAGCCAACAGTGTATTAAAAGAGACAGGCACCTGCCTCACAAAAGGATTCCATTTCCATCACCGCAGCCATTGCTGAACAAACCGCAACTCAAAGTAGAAAAAAGTTCCTTCTCGATGTGCACATATGGGGAAGTGGGTGTACAAAACAAAACAAAACAAAACACTCTCTGTCTTTGCGCCATTAAGGAAGGTTGACACTTGCAGCATCCTATTGCCTCCTGAATAGGTTACATGCTTGCTTTAGCTTGTATGGGTTGTCTAAGGGTCCTCACATACAAAAGCTGCATTCGCATTTAACACAGAACTGCAATTGAATGGGTCTGCGGTTCTACAGACATTATGCCTCAGTCTGGTGTGGTGACGAAACTGAGGGTCCAGAATTGGAACTCCAATCCTGAACCCTTGGGTTGTAATGAGTTTCAGTAAAGAAGGACGCCTGCACAGCCAGCTCCCCCACCTTTCTGCAGTCTCGCTGCCTGTGGATCCCCATTACATGTGAACGCAGCTAAAGACCACCTGCCTCTTCTCCAGGTCTTTGGTGGTGATCCGGAATCTTTTTGTGTGGGTGCCAAGATAAGCAGAGATACAATAAGACAGTTCACATGGTCTGGGTAGGACAAGTGTCTTGCCCAGTTTTAGGGAGCTGTGCACGCTCCTGATTTTTTATTGTTTGTGATCAGAAAACAGGAATTTGAGGTTTTCCTTACACAAAGGGGCATTGTCTCTAGCATGACACTGACTTGAAAATCCTTCTCATTCTGGCGGGCACCAAGGGACATCATCCATGTGAAGGCCTTGATGTGGCCCACTCGATAAAGAGCTGGATGTGAGGCTGGGATGCTGGCTTGTCAGTGCAAAGACAACCTCAGTGAATTAGTCGGCACTGCACAGTGAACCAGTTGGCGCTGCACTATGCTACCTTCTTTACAGCTCAGATCTGAAATGCTGTCCAGATATTTAAGAGAAGAGATACAACAGACCATTCATAGGACCAATAAAAACATGCAGACAAGAAACTAAGAACAAGAGTCCCTGGGCTTCTCCCAAAGACAAAAGAGTCACAACCTCCAGAAAGGCTTGGTAATATTGCTTTGAATCCATGTAGTAACAGATCAGCCTCCTGGTTGGAACTGCCAATGCTCACCACCTACTCCAAGCTATTGAATGGCATTCACCCTATTTGGCAGAATTCAAGGCAGAAATAAGTCTCCTTATCCAAATCCCAGCTCTGGACATCCCCGTTTACAGAACTGAAGGAGACAGTAGCTGGAGGCACCAGCAAAGTTTTCAGATCCATTGAACACAGAGGTATACAATGCCCAGCTAGGTGTTTTTCTCTTGAGATTGTGTAACAGAATTTCACCCCTCAGTGGGAAAGCTACGGGTTATACCCTAAGTATCCTGGTCTTTCAGGAAATGTGAAGACCCTCCCAACACTCAGCAGAAGAGTAACTTGCCTTCCTTCATTCCACAGCATTAGGAAAAAAATAAAGTGTCTTGGATCTCTTCTGTAATTTGGGAAGGTGGAATCTTTTGAAAAATGACCGACTCATCGCACGGCATTTTCCAAATGCCAGCACAGAAACCAGGTATCTTTCCCTTCTCTCCTCTCTTCCCCAATACCTACATACAAAGGCAACAAACACTCCTTGAGGACAGACGTACAATGAAGCTTAAGAAGCTGTTCGGCAGCTCTTGAAGGAGCCACATTCCTTCCTACAACGAAACATCCTATTGGGCACTGGAGGGGGAAAAAGTCAGAAACAAAAGTATATTCAGCCAGTTTTGTTCCATTTTTGAGCTGCGGCTGCTCCTAAGTCATGTGAATAGATTCAGATTCCTCCCTTTCATGAAGCACAACCTGTTGGGGATAAGAACTTCCCTGTCAACTGATCGTGTGGCCAGGAGGCCAGAGGAGGACTGAATGCTAATACTGAAGGAGAATTACACTCTCTTGTCCAAGTCATAGAAGCCCACTAACGCTTTGTATCATAGCTCCCAAGTATTCTCCCCCAGCCCTTAGAAACAATTGTTCCCCTTCCCCGCCCCCCCACTCCCATCAGCATTCCTCTATGCTAGCATAACTGATAATATATATATATATATATATTTTTTTTTTTTAAAGCAACAACTTAAAATGCACTTCACAGAAGATATAAGCTGCACCTGTAGACAGGAACGTGTGTAACTTGTGCTAAAGCAACTAACAACTTTCCCAAAGCTCTGCATCCAGGTTGCCAACATTCTGCAAGGCAGACAAGTGGAATTCTGTGACCTGTATTAATTGTGTAAATTTAGAACAATTTGCACAATCTCTCTTTGCATAATTTATTTTCCTGCTGATAGTCAGTTGAGCACAGAGCTGTACAGGATATCAGAGTCCCACCCTCTGACCGCTGGAAATCTTATTCAGGAATTCCTCTGGTTTTTGCCCACACACTTACCAGTCTATCTTCATATTAATCTGGGCTCGAAATGTCTTCAAAAGCCACCTTTCTTAGGAAGCCCAAATTGCATGTCCTGTGGCTTCTTGGCATGTATGCAGAATTAAAGATACACACACTGCCAGTGTTCCCTCTAACAGGGATTCCCAGATTTTGTTGACTACAACTCCCAGGATCTTCAGCTGCAATGGCTTTTGCTTGGGGGTTATGGGAGTCGTAGTCAACAACATCTGGGAATCCCTGTTAGAGGGATTCTAACAGCCCAGCTGAAAGGAGGGGATTACAAAACCATGGAGACAGGTCACTCTTGCTTTGTGGTTTATTTCCCCCTGGTACTTAGAGCAAGGTGAAATGGATCTCCACAAATCTCCAGAGGCAATCTCTTAAAGATGCATCATGTGATACTGATCTACCTGGATCTTTAAAGAAAAATGCTTTTATCTCACCAAGCCCAGGACTCATCCTGATGACCTGTTGCTTGGAACGAGTCAAAGCACAGGCAGAAAAAATAAAATAAAATGAACGATGTGGTTTAAGATATGCAGATCGGTGAGAGAAAGCAGAGAATGTTAAGCGCCAACACAATTTCTTAAAAGAACTGGCTCTGCTCCTGCTCTCTAGCTTCAATCAACCTCTAACAGACACTTATTTACTTACTATTCTTTTAAATAGGCTTTTTTCTTATTAATTCCCCAATCCCCTTTAAAATAGAAATAAAATTTGTATTTATATATAATTTTATATACAACACTGTTCTGGGACACTCACATATCCAAAGGTTTGTACAGGAACTGTGACCTGTCTCTTAAGTACTTTGCTGTTTCCTCTGAGGTGTCACTTCTGGTGTGCAAGGGGGTACTATGGTGTATGGAGCCGGATAATCCCCGACAGTCCTTTTATCCAATGACATCTTTTGACCCTGTCATGGTAGGCCTCCATTTTGATCCCCAAAATACTGGGACCAAGTTCCCTTAGGCCTAAGGGACATTACAAAGTTCTGTCAGTCTCATACCACTTGATCATGGCTTCATCTTCTCCCAGGGAATCCTGGGAACTGTAGTTTTGGAGAGGGCATTGAGAATTCTTTGCCAGAGATCTCTGCTCCTCTGAGAACTTCAGATCCCTGGATTACTGGCTAGCGCCGATATGACTTTAGTTACAGCTGTGGAAGTTCACAAGATATTTGGTTGGTAGGGAAAGGCCAAGTTCTTCCCAAACCAAGATCTGTTTCAGAACTGAAACAAGAACAAGGATTATTATTATAATTATATTATTATTATTATTTATTATTTTAAAAAATAGTGAATGGACTTCTTTGGGAGTGAAATGGAAAGTAGTTTTAACTACTTTTCATACAAATGAAGCTCTCTAATCCCTTGCTGCATCAGGAGTAGACATTCTCACTCGACCAAACCTCAGACAGTGCCCCTTCTTATTTCATGGTAGGCATTTTGGCCCAGACTGGCCAAGCCAATCTTAGCTCTCTGCATGGGCCTCATGGCTTGAACCCCTAAGGCTTGAGACCCGCAAGTCCCAAACATGCAGCATTCTTAAAGTCTCTCCTAAAAATATACAACTGGAAGCCTTGACTGCCAATGAACAAGTTGCTGACTTGGGGAGAGATTTCAGAGATGTTCCCCTCCAAGTCCCCATTTATTTTCATCTTAAAAAGCCTTCCATAGTATCACCATAAGTCATGCTTGCAACAGACCCCCACCCCCACCCGCTCAACCCAGATCAACCCACTTTCCCCAACCCTTTCCCTTCCCCTATCATTACTTACAGCCTTCTTATGCCATGCATGTATCAAAACTATCGGAGTCCTCAGGATTTGGGTACAAAGATGGCACACATGTTACTGAACATAAGAAAAGAATGGATAGTGGAAGGCTCAAAGGGGTATGTAAAAGTGACACAACAGCAGATATTCAAAGACATCTCTACACTGGAATGCTTTCTCCTGCTTAAAATTTACTGATTAATCTCTTCCTAAGAAAAGCTATAAAGTTGGTAGAGAAGATACAAGCAAACTTTAAAGTAATGTTCCGATCAAAGAATTCCAAGTTCATCCAATCTTAGAAAGCAGTTCAGTCCAGTAAAAACTGCCAATACATTTAGGGTCCCATTTTCAGCGATGACTTCCATTCAACATCTCAGTGCATATTTATGAAGAGTCCTCTCTATCTCTTTCACTGCAAGAAACATTTTCAACCATTTTAATTGGACTAAGCCAATTTTTCTTCCCGTGTCTGAACTTGGGATTGGATGGTCTGGAAATTATAGTTTCACATTTTGGTTATACTTTGACCTGATAGCTTTAATGTGGATCAAAGTGTATGTCTGCCTATGGATCAGCATATTTAAAATAGCTGAATAAAATGGAATTAAACACATCTGCAAGTTTTGCTTCTAGCCCTCTCTCCATTTTGCTGGGCTTTGGTTGGCATCGTCTTCTTAAGACTAGATAATGCACAGGCATGCTCTGATTTTCCATAGAGAAGCTTTGTGTCCCTGTTACCAATTAAACACAAATATGCATATGCCCATTTAAAATTTATAAAAATAAAAAATTACATGTACAGGACAAAAGCTAGGGAGGGTAATTCTTGTTTGCTTTTGCATCTGCATGTCACTTTGACCTGTGAACATCATTCTACCCATAGTTGGCCACAAAAGAATAGGTGTCTTAATAACGTAAGAAAAGCCCTGCTGGATCAGGCCAAGGGCCCATCCAGTCCAGCATCTTCCCTCATGCAGTGGCCCACCAGGTACATCTGGGGAGCCTGGAAGCCGGGAAAAGAGGGCAACCATTGTCTCCCATTGGTGTTTCCTAGCCTGGTGTTTAGGGGCATGCCTTACTTGGTAATCAGTAGCATTTCCAAGAAGCTTCCAAAGCCCAAGAGTTTAAATATCTAGGAAATTCTATAGGAGTCATCCTGGTAAATCTGAAGTGCTATACAAATGCTAGCCCTGATCCAGTGCTAGTAGCAAAACAATCCATTCCCAGGTCACATGTGGGGATTAAATAGTTTTGTGGAGGTAGTGGGAAGGAGGAACAGTCATGCCCTTCTTTTCTGCTTTAAAAAGGAGGGGGGGGTGGGAATGCAGTGCTCCAGCACTGGAAAGAGAAGTAGACAACATTCAAAGAACTGAGTTCTAACAGTCAAAAGGCTCATGAAACAGAAGGGCCATCTCTGCAGGAGCTTGCCTTGTTCTTCCCCTGCACCCAAAAGGGCTATTTTAGGACCTCAGCACAGGACCTCAGCTTCTAAAAATAAAAGGGTACAAAATGGTAGAAGAAGGGGCAGGGCAAGATGTCTTGTTCATCATTAGATCTGTCCATGGGCACTGTCCAGATAAGATCTTTGCACAACCATGTTCTACGTGGAACGCATGACTGTAATTGACTCAACGGTATAATCAGGTCTTGCATTGCCAAGGAGTAAAATGATTGCTAACTGTCGACTGACTGCATATGTTTTGGAAAGGAAATGGACAGTTCTTGGCAGCTGTTAAGCGAGTCGCAAGATCTTTATGATGATGCTATGGTCAGTCTGCTCAGGATTCAAGCCAGGTTTTCCCAGCTCTCACCTCCCATCTCAGACAAGTCAAGAAAGATGTGTGTCATGGGACTCTCATGCTCACATCACTTTGTGGACTTCTGACACTCCACTAGCTTTCTGTGCTGAAGCTTGTAGTCATACACAGCAGCTACAAATTCCTCCCACCTATAAAAGGCACTAAGTGAGTGGATACAGTTTGGGTCAATAAATTTACCATGGGAAACGGAGCAGCCCAAGGTTCAGCCAACACGTCAAATAAAAATGAGAAAATGCTATTGGCTTCAGGGAGCCCAGTCATCCTGGCCTAGACTCCCCACTATGTGCCATTTGCAGGGGGAGAAGCAAGATTTCAGGGCCAATGAAACAATTAAAGTCACATTTCTCCCAGTAGGCTTGTTCACATGATCATTAAGAGGGTAGGGCAAGTGTCCTACCCAACTTTGGCGGCTGTGCACGCTCCCAATTTTCAGTCGTAAAAAGCAAGTTAAAAGGAAGGGAGGAGGAGGGGAGCTTGATCGTCTGGTAAGTTCCAGCTAGGTAGGGCAGGTTTTATTCCTAACTCAGGTATGGTGTGCTTATCCTATCTAGCTGTGGTTTAACATGCAATCACACTCCCTGCCTCTTACCTTGCTTTTTCATACACACGCACACCTGGAAACGGGGCGCATGCACAGCTCCCAACCAAGCAGGACAATTGTCCAACGTGAACAAACCTGGCAATTAGCAACACTGCTCAGGGAGTGTTTTGCACATCAGTGACAGAATAGCAGCATTGTTGTCTCTGGTGAATGAGCACAGTCGTTTCTGTAGTCCCACTATGTGGCCTCTGGTTGCAGAGGGTTTGCAGATATTTGAACACCCTCCACCCAAGATACCTGCAAAAATGTGAACAGCCGTGAAGGTGCTAAGCATGGCATCTCAAGTGTGCATACTCATTGTCCTATCAACGCTCTGAAGAAGTGACTCCGTCTCCAGCATGAACCTCTCAACTCACCAGCACAATGGGCTTCCTCCTTCCAAATGTACCCCCTCTGCAATCTCTTAGAAGTGAAACTTCAGGTTCACTTTAGACAGTATCAACAGCAAGATTCCTCCTCCCACCGTCTACTTGGTCTAAGCTTTTGGAGTATTTCCAGCTCTTTTGCTTAAAATACTCTGTGACTGATAACTATAATTTCCCCCCATGATTCAGCAATGTCAGTGATGCATAATGAATAATATATATATATATTTTCTTAACCAGACTTTGTACAGATGGCGATTGCATCCTTGCAAAGTAGAGATGTGGAAGAAAACTACCATCTCTCTCTCTCTCCCTCACACCTCCAGGACTCTTTTTTTTTTTTTTTTTTTTTTGGTCTTCCAACACTTTGCCCCACCCACCTCTGAAATCCCATCCCCACCCCAGCTGCCTTCTCCTCATCCCACCCCACCCCTCCCCAACCAAGTCTTTAACATCCTCCTCAAGACTGCCAAACGTTTCTCTTTACATGCAAATATATCAGTTTCCTGCAAATACAATAAACCTTTCTCCTGTATTTCCTTTGTATATAGCTATATAGTTCCCATGTACATTCTTTTAACTCCTTAACAAACAAAAGGATCCTTTCCACCAAAGGATCAACACTGCTGAGTTCTGGGCTGGAGCTTCGTGTGAAAGGAGCCCTGGAAAGGGTGCAAGTGCTGTAGCTCCATATACATATTACATTATTACATTGGAGGATAACCCAGATGCAATCTCTACAGGAAAAGGGGAAAGGATGAGTCATCTAGCTTCTAGGTCTGCCAGCTTCATAATCTCCTCTGCAGACTGTGTGCTCAAGAGATGTAGCAATGCCCACTACTTTAGATCGCTTTAAAAAGGGAAATAGACACATTCCTAGAGGTTGGGGACTGGGAATTGTCCTAGTCCCCATGATAACCAGATCCCTACATTGTGTGTGGAGTACAGTATGCGACTCCGTACCAGTATTTCAAGGAAACAACTATTTTGCTGTTCAAAACTTGAATACAGTACTGAGTGAGAGCATACACCCAATGGCTGCAGAAGAAGAGTAAAGCAAAACCTTGAAAAGTCACAGGGAAGCTGAGGACAATAATGGGATGGTAATGTAGCTACCTACAACCTAATAGAACAGGTTTGGGATAGGAGGCTCAAGGTCAGCCTGAGAAGGTATACCAAAATGATCCAAGGGTGTGCGCCACTGGACCCCTAGTGAAATCAGTGAGGATGCTTGCACAGTGCTCATGTGTTTCCACCTTGCTACGCCCAAAGCACACTGATGTACCATTTTCCATATCCCTTTGACCTTCATATCGAGTGGCATCAGAAATGGGTTCTTTATCCAAGTCTACCAGGGCTGTGGAGGCATGGAACACCTCTACACAACCACATCAAGAATTATCAATGGGGAATTGCTTGCTCCAGCCCTCCTAAGGCTGGTTTCAGAGGCCAGCACTGTTGGGTCTCAGAAGGCCCCCCCCCCGACAATTCTTGAGCTGTGTCCATGACCTTTGTCTAGTGGTGGCAGAGTGAGTCTCTTGGGCGAGAGAGTTGTTCCGCCATCACTTCCTCCCTCCTATCCCACCTGCCAAGGGGCAATTCCAAGGGCAACGGAATCAGGCCTGTTACCACTTTTTCTAGGCCTGTAGCCATAAGCAAATGTTCAAGCTGATATTATATATGCTCATCAGAAGAAGAACATCTCCTGCTATAAGCCCATCTTTTTACAAAGCTGTTAAATATTATAGATGGTGTTTGAAATATTTTTTTACAAAAACATGTCAGTAACAATCGGAAGATATCCAAAGCTTCTCATTCCCTTGTTGATGTATTTTGCACGTTTCAGACACCATTCTATAATATTTAAGGGTTTTGTATACATAGGGACTTACAGCAGGAGACGTTATTTTGCTGGTGGGCATATATAATATCAACTTGAACATCTGCTTATGGCTACAGTCACTGAAAAGGTGGTAACAGGCCTGATTCTATTACTTTTGGAATTGCCCTGAGGTAAGCCCAGCTACAAGCATTGTGGGGGCCCAATTAAGTAGGAGCATTTTGCCACTGAAACCTGGAACCAGCCCTGAGGCCTGCATAACTTGTGGCCCATTGGACCAAACATGGTCTAGTCTTGATGATGCCCTTTCCCCAGTCTCCAGCAGGCAGCAAACCCAGGAGGTTAATAGAACCGCAAATGGGCTGTCATACAGAGCCAATGGGCAACATTTGGCTTTGAAGTTCACAAGTTATTCAGGCCATGACAACTTTACAAATCTGGAGACAACAATATTATTGAGTTTCCATTTACATGCTTGAAAAAGAAAAACAATCAAAACCAGAAGCCTGTGGAGAGCAAAGTGAAAGACATTCTCGCTGCCGGTTTTTTATATTTTCCATAATGTATATTTTCTGTATCCTGGAAGTTTCAGGAAATTTAAACAAAATCCCAGAAGGGTATAATGGAGATAACAGTGCAATATTCCTGACTATACCTCACAGACCAAACAAATAAACAAAACCCCTGACCTTGGCAATATTCTCCTGCTTCCATGAAAATAAGATAAAGGGCCATGCAAAGAAACATATAGCATAACTTTGCAAGAATTACAAATCCTAGGCCTCACAAGACCCTGGCTTGGATCACACAGTCTTGGTTCACACCATTATTCAAATCTAGGCTTAATAAGGGTATCAACAAGTGTGATTGTGTGAACTCACACCATGAGAGAAGTCTCAGATTTATCTAGGGCCATCAACCACCTTGGTATTGGTTTTCACAATCACGATATGAGAAAGCCTTGAAGATGTTTGTGAAAGGGTATTCTAAAGACAACAAAATGAGAAGCATTTGTGAGGAACTGCACATATAACTGATATTACACACACACACACACACACACACACACTCGCCTCAAAGAAACATGTTTCTAAATAAGCTCAGAGGGAAATTTTCAGGGGTAGAAACCATAAATCCTCTTTGAGAGCTAGATGGCACTTTCTATTTTTCAACACCCCCTAAGAAAATATAGCAAGGTCCCTGGAAGGCAATGATTCATTGCTGAGACCTCTTAGAAAACAAAACAAAAAATGATCTGGGGGGGAAAGCAAGAGAACATTCCCAATTTTTAGCACCAGTGTCAGCTGAACTAACCACAATCTCAGGTTTTCCCCATGCCCATTAAGCAGCTAACGTTAAAACCAATCCAAGCCTTAGAAGGCCCCAAGAGTACAAAAATAGTGGTAGCATCCATACCAGCTAATTTACTGTTGGAAATACTATTGAAGGGAACCCCATCATACTTCAGGTGGGATTCAATAAGAGTAAGTTCCTGCTAGAAAACCCCACCTCTCCCAAGAGAGTAAGAATGGGACAGAACGGGCAACTTGGGCATTCAGAGGCAAGGATCCAAGGGCTGGCAGATGCCGAGAGGTCCCCCCGCTCTTTGAACATCAGAAGCTCCAAATAATGTCCCAACATAACTGGCCATGTGATAGAAGGTACAGATAGAATCCTTCCAATGTGGTTCTTTGGATTCTGGCCATGCTCCGTTATAAAAATGAATGAACCAACAGATGGCAGTGACCAATGCTAACAGGTAAAGAAGCTTTTTTTAAAAAATGTGGTGTCTTTCTTATATTTAGCAGAAGGAGAGCAACTGTCCCTATTCAGCCCAGCACAACATCCTTCCAGTGGCTGTTTTGCCTTTGTCTTTCATGTTAGATTGCAAGAACCTTTCAATGCATGAGCCAATTGGGGTGGTGGGTACCGTCTGGGATGGACAAATGCTCATGGTGGTTTTTGACAAGGTCTACATTCCTAGAGATGGAACAGAGATGACAGCACTGCTATCCTTTCAGCATTCAGTGTGTGATGCTTTGATTGTCCTCCTAAGCACCAGGCCTGCAATGGTCAAATTTACAATGGCGTTTTAAGAGTTTTAAACACACAAGAACCTACCATAAAATTTTATTTTTATTATTAAAATTTTATTCTACCCCTGACTCTAACCCTTTCGTCTCTGCAAAAATGACTGCAATTTTAGCCTGATTGCTTGGGGGTATGAATGAAGAAGGGGTGAGAACACATAGACAGCTGTAAGTACAACAATGCTATCACCTATTTTTCATCCCGCAGGGACAGACAAAATCACTACGAGCATTCATCCCCTGAGATGGTCACAATGGCCAAAATTTGTGGGCCTGGCTCATAAACTCTTGAGGATGGGAAACTATTTTCTCATTCCCCCCCCCCATCCTTTCTATGTAAATCACTTTGTGAACATTTTGTTCAAAGTCAGTATATAAATATTCTTAATAATAATTTCAGGACTACTGTGGAAGCAACTTAGATTTCAAATGAATGAAACTGGGTCTCAGGAAACTCAGCAGAAGGAGCTGCTGTGCAAAGAGTGCAAAAAAAGTCCTCCTAGGGCTTACGTTTTTTCCTAAAGTTTGGAAGTGGCATAACACAAAAGTACTGGCCTAAAGGTGGTTTGTTTGTGTTTTTTTAATTAAACGCTTGGCAAACTAGTCTAGCCTGGTGAATTCTATGCAGTTTTGCTTGGAAGAAAGTCATTGCAGTTAGTGGAACTTTGGAGCAAAACACACATCGGTTTGATTCGCCCGTGCCCGATATGGGGAAGAAGCTAGGACCGAGTATTTGCTCATGACCTTTAGGAAGAAGTCATTCTTTTTAAACATAAAGATTTTGCACACAACTAATAATACTTAGCATTTTCAGCTTTCATCGATAGATTCCCAAAGGAATTTAACAAAGTGCTTTAAGTACCATTCTCTCTAGTTTACAGGCAGGGAACACTGAGGTCACACAGCAAGATGGTGAGGAGACCCAGGAAATGGGATTGATGATAACCGATCTCCTCCCCACCGCACAACCAAACCTTGTGCTAACTTCATGGGGGTCATAGCTACCTTTCAAGCAGAGACCTGAATGCCTACAGAAGCTATCTTGAATATGAGTGTGCAAAGCTTGAGAAGAGAACACAGGCTGAGATACAGTCAGAGGACAATGTTGCTCTTCAGAAGATTGCAGAACATCAGCCCAAAGCTAAATTGTTAATGACATCTCATCTAAAGGGAGAGGCCAGATTGGCATGAGAAGAAGTGGTACATCTCAACATCTGTCAATGTTTCTGTTTTTCATTTCTACCCCCTTGTCTTTCCTCTGCCAAACTCCATAGCACATTAGAAAGGTATATGATCTGTTTGTGTATGGATGGAAGAGGATATCTACACTACAAACCTGGATGTACTTTATATCAATTTGAAGGTCATCATGTCCCCCAAAGAATCCTGGGACTGAAGTTTGGTACATTCATTTTCTTTTATTTGTATCCCACTTTTCTTCCATCATGGAGCCTGGGTAGCCTACTTGAAGTTCTTAGGTCATCTCCCCGCCATGTACCGAGGAGCCTTGCTTTGCTCCAGCAAGGTTGTTGCTTCACCTGCCTTCAGATCTGGGATCCTGAGTCCCATTAACTGAGGTACAGTTCCCAGGGCAGGAGGAGTGACCATCAGTTCAGTTTCAATCTGTAAGATAGACACAAAGAGGGTTTCCCTCCTTGCAAGCCAAGCATTGTTCTGCCCCTCCTCGGTTATAAGCCAGGATTCAAAGAACCATTACTAGTTCCATATGTGAAGCAACATTTTGGAACCCAGGGCCTGCTAAACAACTGCTAAAAC
Organism: Hemicordylus capensis; assembly: GCF_027244095.1. Classification (NCBI taxonomy): domain Eukaryota; kingdom Metazoa; phylum Chordata; class Lepidosauria; order Squamata; family Cordylidae; genus Hemicordylus; species Hemicordylus capensis. The sequence continues at coordinate 25,624,712 of NC_069664.1, forward strand.
TTGAGTAGGTAGGAGCGGAAGTTGATTCTCAATTCACTGAAAAGTTTAAAAAAAAAAATCCCATGCAATCTGCACAAGCATGTGGTTGTGCCTAAAGGAGCTCTTTGCATCCTGGTGAAATGCAAAGGAAAACACAAAAGGATTAATATGCACCATTGCACCCATACACTTTGTTCACTTCCGTGGCTAATTTCAATTTGCACAGTCCTGCACCACTAATAGTGGCCCACCATGCCAAGAGCCACGTTCTGTGGTCTGCTCAGCCACTGAGGTCTGCTCAGTGCTCAGCAATCCTCTCAGGGGAGGAGAGCTGGTCTTGTGGTAGTGAGCATGAATTGTCCCCTTTGCTAAGCAAGGGGTTTGCATTTGGTTTGCATTTGGATGGGAGACTCCATGTGTGAGCACTGGAAGATATTCCCCTTAGGGGATGGAGCCATTCTGGGAAGAGCACCTGCTTGCTTGCATGCAGAAGGTTCCAAGTCCCCTGCCTGTAACCTTGGAGAAGCCACTGCCAGTCGGTGTAGACAATACTGAGCTAGATGGCCCAGTGGTCTGACTCGGTATAAGGCAGCTTCCTGTGTTTCCTAAGGTCACTTCTTATGTTTGGCAGTCCCCCCGCTAAAGGCAGCAAGAACAGGAAGTCAAGCCAGCCTCTTATAAGCTATCACCCATGGTCAGTGGGTTGAGTTTCCCTGGATGGGTCGCCAGTTGTGAAGGGCTGCTCAGACGAGAAGTGTCTTCTGCCCTCCCGACCATTTGCAACTAACTTTGGATCGCCCCCCTTTTTTTGTATTGCATTTGCATCCTCTTTCACAATTTTGATATACAATCTGTATGTACGATTTATTCCTGTCATAAGATAAATACAGGTATGGATCTGTAGATCTGTATTTATCCATGCCATACATACATAAGCAAATAAAGACAAAATGTCCTCCCTCTCATCTTATAGATGTTTCTTAATTTTAAAGAATAACTGCAACGTCAAGTGCAGTCAAAGCTCAACACCCTCAAGTGGTTGGACTGTTCTTAATTTTTTGAGACACACACATGCTCTGCCGGCAGATTGCTTCATGTGGGCATGGCGGGTGTATGGGCGCAGGGCACTATTAAGAAAATAAATAAATAAACCAAGCCCACTATTCCAGGAAGTGAAAGTGTAGACGTTGGGATGGGTTGGTAGGATTATTTATTCTCTGACAGAAAGGGACAAAACCGAAAGGAAACAAAGCATGACAAAGTTGCTGGCCTAGACACAGCCTTAAGAACCAAAACAAGGAGAAAGCAGAAGCAAATTGGAAATGAAGTTGGGTGCCGCGATGCATACAAAGGATGTAGAACAGGCATATGGTATTTGGTTTCACTAGTCGCTAGTGGAAATACGTTCTATACTCAGATGCACCTTACAACTGCTGCTGTGTGTTTTGTCACCTGCTTACAGTGAGGGCTGGCTTGAGTGAGATGGTAGGATCCTGAGCTGGTGGAGTGGGCTATGCCACTACAGACTGCATGCATTTCTGAATCCTCTCATTTAAAAAAGACCACAAACCACTCACTAGAACTTAAACCAAGTTAGTCCATCGGGGGGAAATTTCTAGTTCTCCCCCATTCTCTCCATCTCCCTTGCAGAGGGGTGTGTGTGTGTGTGTACACACACACACACACACACACATGAACATTTAAAAAAATGTGATTCCACAACCCGCAGTCTGAAATCCTACAGTCCTTTCCACCACCTCAGGATGTGTATTGTATACCAGATGTTGTTGGACTTCATCTCTCATCATCACCCCAACTGCAATGGCCAAACCGCTGATGTCTGAGCAAGAGAAACAGGGATTGTAAATGACAGAAATCACAGCAGAAACTCGCTTAGTTACATTCGCACACAAAAGCAATACAGCCTCTCCCCACATCTCTGCAGAGATCATGTGAGCAGAGCCACTGATGCAGTGAGGTCTTGGAACACAAAGACTAATGTCCTTTTTGTGGCCTAGTATGGTACAAACACTAACATATCACGATGAGCATCTTCAGATTAGTCAGTCTAAACCTACAGTTTGCCAGGAAGTACAACTGAGGAGGCACAAACCCGGCATTTCCACAAGGCTATGCTTTCTCTTCTAGTTTGGGGGGGGGGAACAACACAAAAAAAGCGGGGGGGGGAGAGTATTCCGGCCTTTTCAGTGTAAACCAAGACGGTTCCCATGTATGCCGATTCAACTGTGCCAAACACAATACATAATCTAATTCTAGGTTTTCATTTGACAGATAAGGATGTAAACTATAATTTGCATTTTCACTTGGAATATTTAGACATCAAAAAGGTGTGACGATCGAGACAAGCAGATTTCATTTTTTGTTGCCATTCTTGTGCTGGTAAGTTTTCCATTATGATTTTTGCAACGCTTTCACAACATCAACAGATCCACTGGGTCTTAAGTCTCAGCCTGGAATCTTTGTCACGAAATTGCATCCTACGGTATCCCAACCTGCTCCCTGATTTCAGGGTATCTTGCTTCCCCCTCCCCACAGTGTTTTCTACCTAAATTAAAACACACACTGTATAAATATACACTGTATCCTGCATCTATGATTCTTTTTCTTTTTTAAAAAAAAATTCTATATATAATTTTGGAAACCAGGGTGTAAAATGTCATCCCCCTCCCAGCACACATGAAACTTTAGCCACAGTAGAGAAGAAGGTTTGAGGGTCACCAGAATCGTCTTCTAGTGTGATCACTTTAAAGCTCCCCCACCCCCACCCCCCACCTTAGAGCTTCATGCTCCTAGCTCTTACTTGGTCTGACTCTGTTCAGGAGATCTGAACAAAGCTAACCAGGTTAAATTGGGATATTTTCCCTCACCCCAACTCCCTCCCGCCCTCTTATTTAGGGTATTTCCTATCCCCACCGACTGCATTACAACAGAAGATGTCGCAAGAAGCTGTAAACCTCTTCCCACCGTGGTTGAAGACTTGATGCTGGGTTTCTTTCGGTTAAAGGACCACACAGGGGTCACGTGCATGTTTGGCAATATTGGATTGCTTGTTATGCACCTTTACCCTGCTGGTAGATGAAAAAGAAGACCGAAGCCCATGACCCTCCCCCACCTTAATTATATTAGCCACGCACCTGTGCTTCGGTGTCTTCTCTCCCTGCCATTTCGGCACAAATTCTGCCGGGTCGCGAGACCTTTGCACCCCCTTTCCCCCTGCCCGCTTCCCCCTTGTCCCGTCCTCTGGCTGGTGCTACTCTAAAGTAAGGTTGCATGCCCACTGGAATCGTCGTGGTCCACACTATTGAGAATGGCTGTCTGGTCTTCAGGAACCTGCCGGTGGCAGAGGTCGTCCTTCAGTGCTGAGAGGCGGGCAAAGGGGTCCTGGCGCGGGTGTCTTTTCTTCTTCCGGAGACAGACAGCTTCGTCGGGCCACAGTACCTGAGAGTTAGGATGTTGCTGAACCTGGGAGGCAGAACCATCTGAAGAGGGAGGCGAGGAGGACAGAAGGGAAGGGTGGTTAATTACCTGGACGGGTATTATGATGGACCCCTGACCATTTATTTTAAACCAGCAACAAATATGCAAAAAAGTAACCTAAAATATAAGCAAAAGTGCAGGTATTCTTTTAGCATATGAAAAGTTGGAGTGATTTGTAGGAAAAAAAACACAATAATAATGCCTGGGAAAAGAGGAAGATGTTTGCTCTATGCATAGAGGAGATCATGGAGGTCAAATGTAGTTTTCATGGGGTTGCTATGAGGATGGATGAGCCTTAGGAATAAGGCAGGCTTTTGTCTGAAGACATAACTGAGAGAAAAATAAGGAGGAGGAGGAGGAGTTAGGAGAGATTATTGAGGAGAACTTGAGGAACTGGGGTAGAAGGTAGAGGAAATGAGAGAGAAGTAGAGGCTGAGATAGGGAGACCTGGCAGAAATCCACTGCAGTTGTGAGGGAAATACCAGCTCAGGGGGCTGTACAGATGGGGGTTAGGAGGACTAAACTCTACCTTTGGCCTACGGGATGGGACAGAGCAAAGAGCACAACAGGGTAACCGCCTAGCAGGTGGATCTTTCATTTCTGAAGATCCAAGGAACAGGACGCCCCAGTGACCTCTTAGACAGGCCAACGTCAGAACCGAGTGGCAACCTCCAGGCCTGCAGACAGAATCAATTCCCATTACAAGTCATGGACTCCAATGAGGATTGTGCCAGGCCCAAAGCCAGGGGGCAGGCAGGGGGGAATGAGTCAGGAGTCTCGTGTCCCTCACACTCACTGATTTGTTTTTTGGATTTCGAGGAGCCCTTGGATGGCTTTTTGGGCTTCTTTATCCGCTGGTATTTCAGAGCTTCAAGCCTCTCAGGTGCAGCAGCGTTCCGGGTTGGAGATGGACGTTTTCTAGAAAGACAAAGCAGACAAGCGCCATCAGTGGCCCCCTGCCGTATTCTGTCTCAAGGAGGTCTCTCTGCTGGGAAGAGAGCATTCGGCCTCCACCAGATCTGCCATGAAAAAGGAAAAGATGAAGAGGCCGAAGGTGGTGGGAGGAAGGTCCATCCCACCACACTGGTGCTGGAGGCGAGACCATTTTCTCACCTCTTCACAGAAACATTCAGCGTTGCCCCCAGCCCACCCACCCCACTCTAATGACACCCCCTACCAACCCTGCCATCTCTTTTTCTGGGGAGTTTGCCTTTTTTTTTTTTAAGGCTGTTCAAGCCCATGGTAAATGCTGCTAAGGTCGAACCAGGCAAAGGTTATAGAAAGACATTAGACTCGAACCCTGGCTATTCCTGTGAACAGAATCAAAAGTTCTTGGAAATGGCTGAATCCCTAGAGGAACCTGATGCGCCACACTGAAAATAAATCAGAAGAAATAATAAAACTGGCACCAAGGTTCTTGGGTCAAAATGAGCTGCAATCTAAAAAAAACCAAACATTAAAGAAGCAAACGCTGTGTCTGATAAGGCACTTTTGGGGATTAAAAAAGGGTGGGGTGGGGGAGAGACAAAAGGCACATACAAGTTCATAGTCATGGGGCAAATGCCCACCCCACAGCAGAAAGGGAGAGGAGGAACAAGAAAGTTACAAAAGCCTCATGGTGGGGTACTTCTAAGTTGGCAAACACAATGAGGTAGGTCTTTTGAACCACTTCCAACATAGATTTCCATCATTCATATGTTTCCAAGAGTTGATCTATAACTCGGGTACATTCTCTCTCTCTCTCTCTCTCTCTCTCTCTCTCTCTCTCTCTCTCTCTCACACACACACACACACTTTTCAAAAGGGAGGGGGTCATCTTGCAAGATAAAATGGCTTTCAAGACTCCCGGTGACCACCCTTGCAGTACAGCCATGCATCTGGACCAGTGTTCTTCTGCATTGTAACAGAGGAACTACCAGGATCTGGACAGTGAAGCACCACTCCTGCCAATCAGTCCCACGGGCCAGATTATTTTAACTCAATTCCCTGTAAATAGTGCTGGAGGAATCTGTCCTGGCAGCAACCAAGCACGGGGAACTTCTATGCTAAGGGGCAGCCCACATCACAGGAATGATCCTGGGGACACCACCTTCTGCTTTATTTTTTTGCTCCTTCTCATAGTCTCCAAAACAAAAAGTGCAATACAGTGGTTTGGGACCAGGTTTTGGGTTAAAATCCCTATTTAACCATGAAGTTCACTGGATGATCCTTGTGGCAATCATTGTCATGATCTCTTAGCCTCGATTGGCTAACAGGATTGCTGGGATAAAATGGGATAACCAATAAGGCAAGTGATTAAATCCACATGTGAATGTGCTAGTTAAATTCTGTTTGGTCTGCAGAAGTCTAACATGACCATATATGTTCATTTCTTTACAGACCAGACACAAGGGGTCTACCTTATATCTCATTTTAGACTGTATGTTCTTGGGGACAGGGAACCATCTTATTTCTTTATTCATTAGTAATTCGTAATTATTATTATTGTTGTTGTTAATAATAACAATAAATGAGCAAAGAGGCACCTTTCAAAGTGGTTATTTTCTAATATATAGCCGAAGGAGAGCAATTAGCCCTATCCAACCCCAGCATCTCTCCAGAGGCCATTGCTGGTATTTACCTTATGACTGCTTTTAGATTGTGAACGCTTCTGGGTCAGGGAACCATCTTATTTATTCATTACTATTCTTAATGTAAACTAGTTTGAGAACATTTTTTGAGAAGCTCTATAGAAGTATTCGTAGAAGGAGAAATCCCTATTTCTACCTCTAATGACTTTTTTTAAAAAAGTTCTTGATCCATCAGCATAGTTTTCTCTTTCAAACCATGCAGTTTGAGGGAATGTCTTAAAAAGACTCACTCACCACACACCAGGCCAGGCCAGGCTTTATGCTGTTCCCACAAACCATTGCATAGTTTCGCATTATTCTGTTGTGGTCCAGGGTGTTATGCCTCAACTTTCCCTAGCCAATATTACACCAAATACCTGCCTGATACAAACAAAAGATCTATGGATAAACTTGGTAATTATTCACAGAACAGTGGTCCCAAAGAGCCCAGCTGTGTCCAGCAACCAAATATCTGCTGGTCTTCTCTATAATTTCACCCCAATTTCCTTAGCATAAGGAGAGATTGATCAAATCTAACACTTCTGATATGGAGATGAAGAAGGAAGTCTCTCTCAGTGGCTGTTAATGAACAGATACATAGCAAGGCTTGTATTTCCAATTTATTATTGCAATGTTCTTCAGATTTCCATCAGGCGCCATCTTTTACTACACTATAGATAAAGGTCTTGTCTTTTTGTAAAAGCACTATTTGAAGCTTTTAAGATGATGCAGGGAACAATGATGAAAATAAGAATTTGAGGGTCCCCACCCACCCTGAGAAAGGCCAGATCTGAAGAGGCAGGTACCAAAAAAGAAATGTGGAATAACTTCTCAGTGGCTTGACTTGAGATTTCAAAGTATCAAAAATGATTCCCAACAGTGTTTTCAGTGCCCTATTCTTAGGACGATGGATTGTGTTGCTCTTCCATTTATTTTACACTGTATTTTTGGTTAATCATGAATAGTACGACATCCTAGGAACTTTACTGTCTTGATCATATCCTTACTATCCCATGCTTGGTAATAAGAGAATCCTCTTATTTACAATTTAGCAATGTTTGGAAAAATACATCTGTTTTCAGTGGACCTTAGAAGTTTCCTCTAAAGTTTTCATAGGCTATCTTCTTTCCTTCATTTTTTCCATACAAGAGCAGCAAGAGTAAAGGACATCCTATCCCTATCTGGCATTTTGCAGGATAAAACGTCAGGAAAGATTGATCCTGAAGAAAGTGTTTTTATTGAGTCAGTTATTAAGATCCAGTAGCATAAGAGATGCCAGCAGAAAGGAGATCCAACCCAACATTGCACACCTGAAACATTTGAAGTTGTGTTGAGAAAGGAGGTGTTTTCCTTGTCCATTGTGAAATGCTCATCAATAAAATTGCATTTGCCCAGAAGTTCAGCATTTGGTTATTGCTAGGTGGCAGGGGAAGCAAGTCATGAATCAAAAGCATTTTCATGAAGTTTCAAAAGGTTAACATTCCATTTTTCATCTCGGAATGCCTAATATCATAGGAAATTGACGTGCATGAGACTTTAAAATGCCAAATGAGACCAATATCTGTCATTTCCTTGGTGCAAAAGATGATACATTTCTTTTGTAAGTGCAAGAAGAGGCAACATGAACTGGGGTGGGTTTTTTGTTTTTGGGAAGGCCATCTTCTCTAGGGAAGAAATAATTATAGTCCCCATAGTAGTTGGGTTATACCTTTTATTCAACCTATAGATACCAAAGAAGAGTGCATGCAAGTGGGCAATTTTCTCTCTGGGAAGCCAATCCTAAATATATATTCCTCAAAGTCAATCCTAGCAGTTTCAATGTGGGTGAGCATCTTTTGGATTAGGACCTCCAATTATTTCCCTTTAGTGAAAAGAAATATGCTTAACACATGTATCTGCAAAATGGATAATGATTTCCAAGATTATTTCTTTTGTTAGTTCGGATCTTATTTAATGCATAAGAAGCTGGCCTGCTTGCTATTTTATACAGTGACAGTCTACCGTTCATCACACTTTGCCATTCAAGTAGCTGCCATGATTGCAACATTTCTTATCATCGTCATTCCCCATGCACGGAATAGTTGATGGGCTTGCTATTGCCCAAATGACCAAGCTCCTACATTCCGTGCAATGTTGTGCAATTGCATGTTGAGCCACCACTTTCTTCTTTTGTTTCACAGAACGACAATTGTTCAGAAGTCTGTTGCTGCACATGGGACATTTGTCTGCAACTACAAATACTTAACATTTGCTCCTGAAAGAGATCTTGGCTATTTGTTGCATCTCTGCTTAGGATGATAATAAACCTAGAATAACATCAAAGCCATTGTACATTCTAGCCTCACTCACTTCCAGTGTTGAACCATAAGACCATTCAGGGGGGACATGGTGAGTTGTGATAGTTTCATAACATTCAGAACTTCCTGTCAATTAAGGATGGAGAATATAATGCATTAATTCATTTTGACTTGACAGGATTTGAAACTGTTTCAAGAGAAGAATAGTATCGCTGTGATGCAATAAGAATAAGAATTAAGATTTAGAACATAAGAACTGCCTTTCTAAAATCAAACCAGCATCCATCTAAATATAACAATAGTCTGTTTCCAGAGCTGTTCAGTTCAATGCCACTAGAAGCTCACAGACAAGGCGTGAAGGTGACGTCAATCTATCCTCAGAATACAGTCTTCAGACTGCATTGGAGGTTCTATTGTTAGCCTGCAGAGCATATAGCTATGGAACAATACATCTTCCATGGATTTGTCTGATTTAATACTGATGGAGGAAATGCCACCCACTCATCAACAGTAACCTCCGCACCATAATCATGTACACTTCTCCAGTACTTTGCAACACTCCTGTTATAAACTCATTGTCAGGTCTAGGTGATATTTCATCCCCTTTTATCCCCCTCTGTGATATTTCATCCCTATATCATATTACATGCTATATATTGCATATATGGCATGCAATATATCCTGGATTTTGGATATATTGCATGCTGTTGAAAGAGCCTGAACTATGCATTCAAAGACAGAGCAAGTTCTTTGCTCTGAAAAACAGGAGATCCATGTCAAGAGCAGACATTTCTAGAACTGAATATACATTTTCTAGTGAAGCCCCCCAAAGCCCTTCTGTTCCTGCTGGATCAGACCAAAGGTCCTCTAGTCTGGCATCCTGGTCCCAACAGTGGCTAACCAGATGCATTCAAGGAGCCCAGAGGCATGAAAGCAACAACCTATCCATGCTGTTGCCTCCCAGCATCTGATATTCAGTCGCATACTGCTTTTGAACCTATAGCTTCCATATATACATTCCAGGAGGAAATGTGATCTATTGGCTGCTGGTCTACCATGTAGTAGTGTAACCCTGAAATTAAATTTGTGCAAATGAGGATTTTCTTCCATCTGTCTTGAACTGAACCTGCTTCTCAAGAGTCCTAAGAAACACCATATTAAGATAGATTGACAGTCTATCTTATCCAGTACTCTATCTCTGAAAATGATCAGCGGGCTCTCTTTTGGAGGGAACCCAGAAGGCATTTGAGCTAGCTGTCAAGCCAGAGCTACTCATTCCCTGATTCTCAAGAGATGGGAGGTCTGAGGACACTCTGAGCATGAAGGTACACTTTAGCCAACACTTCTTCCCCACTGAAATGTTGATGACGGTCGCCGCCATTGGAAGAGAAACCTCAGGTATACATCATGAGATCTCCTGCTTGCATGTTGAATTCGGAAGCCGGACTCTGCAGTATTAGAGCTCAAAATGTCACCAAGTGACAAGTTAATATCTGGTGTAATTGGCAACTTGATTAGTAAGAGAGGACTAATATGGCACCTCATAGACCCCGAGTACGTCCAGCTCCAGAGGGAGGAAGAGGAATCACCTAGAAGAGAAGGTGCCCATTTTCTTTGGGAAACAGGAAGAGGATTCTTGAATGCCAACAGTCAAGGAAGACTTCAGTACTGAAATAAGCAACATTACTGGTTTGCCACAGCATAAACTGTGAGCGATTAATTTTTCGTATCTTCTTTTCAGGCTGAAGGTTGGAATGGTCAGGTAGAGTGTTAAGGGAAAGTGCAGGACCCTTGCTCTGGGACAAAAGACCACGCTGAAAGAAGCTTTCAGAAATAAAAAGGTGCAACAAGCATAATGTTAAGAAGACTCTTTCCAAAGCTAGATTCCAGTTACTGGGAGGCCTTTCAAAGTAGAGAGACCTCTTCTCTTGTAAGGAACTGACAGCTGCCTCAGAATTCCAGGAGGCAGCTACACTCAAGGGGTACCATTATGTAGCAATTGCATCAATGGAAGGTTCGAGAGCAAATGAAAGGATCCTGCCCCCTTCCCACCCACCTCCCCTGACCGCTCAGCTACTGCCGTGCCAGCACCGTCACCACCACCACCACCAGCAGTGCAATGAGATAAGAGGGAAGCTGATAAAGAGCAGGGCAGAAATCAGAGACAGGCATCCCTTCTACAGTTTTGCAGGGGCAACACAACTTGTCTACACAACAGGTTTTTACCATGCTGAAAGGAGAGGGATGGAGAACTGGGGAACAGGGAGAGGAAGCAAAGGATGGGGAGAGAAGGAAGAGAAGGTGGGAGGATGAGGAGAGCAGGGGAAAGGAGCGAGGAGGAGAAATAGGAACAATGAAGTGATAAAAGAAAGAGAAAGCAACCATAAGAAATCATAAGGAGAACAATACAAATTAACAGAGAAAAGCACTCAGACAAGAGGGACTCACAGCGTCTCCAAGCCAGAGCGAGTGTGAAATGCATGCAGAGGTCTGGCACATGGACAGCCTTTAAAGGGGAAAACTGTTTGCTTTTCAAAGAGACAGACAAGAGCCCTCATTCTCCAAAGGAGGACAACAGAGTGACATACAAGCCCTCAACACCCCCACCTAGGCTTCGCTACGGCTTTGTGCAGAAGGACCTGACCCCGTTAAGGGAAGAGCACACAGGACACAGGGCAGCGGCCAGAGCTGACCAGCTGGCTTTGTGGTTTTTGAGTTTCCCACTGCAGTGTGATGTGATCCAAGTTAGCCAACATTCCCAGCAGGGCTGTGAGGAGCATCAGAAAAAGGAATTCAGCTGAGAGTCACCGCTAAGCAGGGTCCGCCCTGGTTGCATATGAATGGGAGACTAGAAGTGTGAGAACACTGGAAGATATTCGCCTCAGGGGATGGAGCCACTCTGGGAAAAGCATCTAGGTTCCAAGACCTCTCCCTGGCAGCATCTCTAGATAGGGCTGACAGAGACTCCTGCCTGCAAACTTGTAGAAGTTGCTGCCAGTCTGGGTAGACAGTACTGAGCTAGATGGATCTATGGTCTGACTCAGTATATGGCAGCTTCCTATGTTCCTATGTCTTCGGTTCAGGTAAATACAGCAGGCACAGCTGTACCCTGTATGTACCAGGGGCTGATCTACCATGGGATGATCATGTTCAGCAAACATGGGCTGCCCAGTGGGGCCAGGGCCAGGGGAGCCATGCAAGCCACCTGCCTCTGCAAGTGCCCATCTGGCTAGTGATATCATCAGCCCACATGCTGGTTCTTGGCCAGCAGCAATGTGGTGGGTGGCTATGGAGGCAGGCAGGCAGAGTGGCCAAAAAATCTAGCTGCATGCCACTGCCCAAGTCGCTACACTAGTGGCACGTCCAAAGTATAAACACAACAGCCAGATGCCGCTCAATGACAGCTGTAAGGGAGCAACAGCCGGAGAGAGGGCCTGCCCTCACCCCCTGCCTGTGGGCTTCTCGGAGGCATCTGGTGGGCCACTGTGGGAAACAGGATGCTAGACTAGGTAGGCTTCCTTGGACCCAATTCAGCAGGGCTGTGATGATTTTAACAGCCTCAGCTATAAGTCAAAAAATGAAGAAGCAAAAAAGGAGAATCCATATGCTTAATGCAACTATGCACCATGCAGTCAGTATGTAGTCAGGCCTACACATCTTGTGATCCGCCAAACCAAAACAGAGCCAGCCGGCCATATATTGTGCCTTGCCAGGGCCCTAAGAACCTTTTTCTTTTCCAGCCCCTGTCAGGTATCAAAACGGAGGCTCCCGCAAGCTTCTGGATGGCTGCTCCAAACGGCTGAGGAGCTGCACTTGGAGCAAGCCTGGCTAACGTTATCCAGGATCTTATATACCATACGGGCCTGGCGCTTGCCCCAGAAGGTCTGTGGCTGAAAGCCTTTCCACAGCTCTAAGGACAAGACAAAGTGCATCGGTTCCATAAAAAGAGTCATCCAGGGACAGCTTTGGCGGTGCTCCAGATGCCTGCCCACACTTGCTGGCCTCCCTCACAGGAGAGAAAGCGCCAGCTCCCGGTCCCCCGTTTGCTCCAGTTGTGCCGCTCCAGGGCTATGACCCAAATCTCATAAACCATGCCTCTCTCCATTTTTATGACTCCATAAAAGAGGGGGCGTGTGGGGGCAAGTCTTACTGGCCCGGCCATAAAGTCACTGCCACCCTTCACCTTCTGACAACTTTACAATCTCAAATCATAAAGCAGTCATTTGGCTCTGTGCTTTATGGGGATTTTTTTTTTTAAAGAAAGAATCAGAACGGACAGACTGGGGGTAGATTTATCGTCTTGCTGGCTTTCATGTGCGGCAGAATGGCACATCCCCTCTTGTTTAAGGAGAGCTGCTCAATCAGTGTTGCAAGCCATCGGTCAGGGACTGCACAGCTTTCAAGTCAAACAGCCGACCTGTGATTCGATAAACCTTCCACTTATACTGCCTGCCTGGGACTGCAAAAAAACAGGAGGAATGGTCAGGTACCAGGAAGGCTATCCTACAAGGCGGTTGGTCTGCTATTGGAGGATCCCTAGATCATGGTATGTTTCCTACAGCCAAGACTTCCAAACCAGGCATGTGTCAATGGCCACTAAAAGATCATATCTTCCCTTCTTTCCAGTTTTCCTACGGGCGACTCTAGAACAACTAGTTTGAGGGAGCAAAGGAGTGGCAAGGAACATTGTTGGGGGAGTAAGAATTGTGTTATACATTAAATACTTACAGAGGTGAGGCAATTCATACCGTTAGTTTATTTACCTTGTTAGGGAAGCCTGACTGACACTTTCAGACTTATTCAGAAAAAAGGCCAGATTCTGCTTAGAAAACACAGTTGTTGGGGATTTGCCCAAATTAGCGGTGTGCACAGAACTGATGAGTGGTTCAGTATGAATTCGAGCCAAATTCGAAGCGGACTGCTGGTCCACAAGTTGATTCAAGTCAAACTGGGCCAAAACATTTCAAGTTGTCTTGAGGGCTATGTTTATAAAGGGGAATCCAGTGAGGATTGCACTTTACAAGCAAAGTGGGGGACCTCGCATTTAAAGTACTTCTAATGGTGGCCAGGAGGACAGCAAGAGGACATGTATGGAGGCTGGATCCAGGCTGCACTGGAGCGCTAGACTTGGTCTGGGCTGTAGAAAAGCTGCCGGCACTGCTGGTAAGGTGCCCTCTCGCCGCCGCCGTCCCCCACCCCTGGCCGCTATTAGACGTATTTTAAAGGCAGTACCCCTCTCCTGCTTATAAAGGGCAATCCACACCAGATTCCCCTTTACAAGCATACCCCTTGAACCGCTGAACCGGTTCTGAACTGGTTCCATTAGAACCGGAGTCAGTTTGGTTCAAACTCGGCACCCCTTTTGGGGGGGATTGTCTGTTTCAAGCCTGAACTGGTCGAACTGCCCTGGTTCTATTCAAACTGGGTTTGAACAGAACTGGTTCTGCACATCTGTAGACCAAACCTTCTAGTCCGCTTTCCAAGACCATGTGGCAGGAAAGAGCCACATGGGGAGAGAGGCCAGTATCAGGCTAGCTGAAATCTGCAGGGGAGATGACTCTGCACACCCACCCTTCACACAAGGCCAGTTCCTGGCCAGAGAGGACGCTAAGGGGTTGGCCTGGCTCCTGGGAAGCTAAAGGGGTCTCCTACTTCTCTGGCTGCACTGGCTTCTGCTGCTTGTTCTGAAGTAGAGAAGTGAGTGAATCAGGCACCTTTAAACTAACGATGCATTTGAAAATAATTCAAGCTATAGGTGTATAATAAACTATCATCTGACCTTTGCTATAAAGTTCCAACCTGCCGGATGCAGGAACAAAAGGAGGAGCGGGAAGCCTTTTTGCAGGGAGCTCCTGTCACCCCTTGGAGTCATCCCTGGATTTCCCCTTGATTAGACCTGCAATCACATCATATTTGAGACTTCTCATTTAAGGCACATACCTGCTCCAATAGAAGAGGAGCTTGTGAAATACAGCCGGAGACCCCAGTCGCCAACTGCAGTGCTGACTACATCTATTCATGGAGGAAGGTCACTGAAATGCCAGGTGCCCACCAGCTTAAGTTGCTGTCTCACCAGTCTAGAATGTTCTGTTGGATGGAGGACTTCCCAGTATAGGAGCCTTGATTTTCCCCGAGTGGTGGGAATGGTTGGTTGTATTTGACCTTTCCCGATAATATTATCTGCTTAATAAGGATACCCCCTCTACTGTGTGAGACAGGCAGTCAAAGGGGGAATGGTATTACGATAGATTGGTACTACCCTTCCTCCTTATCTTTCCAATCTTGGTTGGTGATGCACACAGAAAGGCAGGAGAGGTTATGTCCTTGCAGATTATGGTATGTCAGCTGCCACCCTACTTGGAGAAGCAGGACCCAACCTCAGTCACTCATGCTTTGGTGACATACAGATTGGACTACTGCAACATGCTCTACATGGGGCTGCCCTTGAAGATGGTTTGAAATCTTCAGCTAGTCCTTTGGCCCTTCCTTCCATAGCAATCAGCTCCCTTGGATATTTCCATTTGTGTCTTTACAGACAGTGAACCCAAAGAGAGGGAAATACAGGTCCTGCAGAAGGGGGGAAACCCAAAAGCCACAGAGTGTGCGAAGTGTGCAAAGGTTTGTCCTGGATTTTACAATTCCTCATTCCCCTTTAAAGGAATAGATATGTGTGTGTGTGTTATTGAAAAAAGCCCCCTCTGGCTTCCCCTCCCATTGCCCTCTCCCCAACCGCGCCCCAAAGCCCCAGCACCATCCTTTCGGACATTGATCGCCCTTACCTATTGAGCGGAGGAGTGGCTTGTCTCGACAACACTGCCCAGATAGCTGAGATTAATCAAAAACAAAGCAGTTATCAACACCCGCAAGGAGCCAAGCTCCACAAGAGACATCAGCACGTCAAAAATAAAATAAAATAAAATTAAAATAAAATAAATCCAAAAGGAAGAGTGAGGAGGAAAAAAACCAAAAGCACAAAAAACAAACAAACAATGCTGGAAAAAGAAAAGGGGGAAAGAAACAAAGAAAGGATGACGGAAGCGAATAGAGGACATGGCTTCAAAGCGCAGACAACGGGACTCTTAACGCAAAAGGCGTCTCAACACTACAGACGTACACTGGTTTAAATGTCATTTCCTTTCCCCAGGGAACTCTGGGAATCGCAGTTCTGTGACAAAGGCAGTGCCAGGCCTACCATTTTGCAGAACGAGTCAATTTCCAGGTACCATCGAAGGTCTGTGAACTGACCATTATTGGGTTCATTTAGGTTTCCCGCCAGGGGAAGGACCAGTGTGATATCGAACCCGAGGTATTATTAAAGCCTTGGGCCACCTGTGAGGGGTGGGGAAAGGGGCAGGATGGCGTTCGCCAACAGGAAATTTTCAGCACTGCACCAAACCACAATTCCCAGGATTCCTTGTGATAAGCCATGACAGTTAAAGCAGCCTAAAACTGATATAAATGTTGTAGTGTAGACATACCCACTAGATTGTCTTAAGGGCTGCTTTAGAATGTGTCCTAGATCCACTAGGCTGGAGCTTTGACTCTCTATATGAATAGATATTGACCCTGTCTGTCTGTCTAGCTACAAACCTTTAAGTAACAGAGGTTGCTTCCATGTTGTTTGCAGCTACAGTCTTCTCTGCCCCTTCGTGAAAAGACTCCTCTCTTCGCCCACTGGTCCAATTTCCTCAAAGCAGCAACTTGTAATGGGGCTGAAAGGGTTTCTAAAGACATGCACACTTCCAGGTACCAGAGAGTGGAGGTGAAATGCACAGGGGCAACTTTGCACAGGCTTCTACACCAGGACCCTAAGAGCAAAGAGCACTTCCTCACATGCATGCCACCCTGGCTTCTTGCCCCCTCCTTCTCGCCACAGCCACCCACCCCGCCAGAGTGCATCTACACTTGTTTGCATCGATCCGTGAATCATTCATACCCACAAGCCTGGGGATCCGAGGGGAGGCCAACTCCTCTACAGGGCCAACGGACATTGGTTTCAACACAGACAAAAGAATGGAAGGAGAGAGCACCTACAGGAACTGCGAGAGACAGAGGCGAGGGCAGAAGGAGGAAGAGACAGAGAGAAAAAGACGCTTTGCCTGGTGCAACCCTGGTACCTGGAAAACCAGCTGCAATCCCTTCCATGGACAGGATCCGAGAAGGCTGGCAGCTTCCTGATTTGACTTCTCTGTGTTTGGGGTGGATTTGGTTTTTGTCCTCTCCTTACAAGCTCTCTGTGTGGCTAATTCTTGTTCTCTCGCCTGGCCCAAGTCTTGGGGGGGCTGCAGCACCCCTTTTGGAGATGAAGTGGAAAAAGGCAGCTCGTGCGGCCATGTTTCATTCGTGATGGATGACAAACCCTCTTGGGGGGGGAAGGAGGTGAAGAAGGCAAAGAGAGGCCCCAAGTCCTTAATATCCCAGGAAAGTAAACAGCCAGGAACTAGAAGAGGAAAATACTGGTAATTTCTGGGGCCACTTAACTCCACAACAACAACAACACCCTTGAAATTTTTAGTCCGACCTTCTTCGTTCATCCCAGCATACAGCTCCCAAACAAAAACCAAGACCAGAGTTTTTCTCTCTTGTGACAGGGGGAAAGCAAAAAAGAGGACTCTTGCGCTAAAGAACAACACATCATTACAAACCAGCCGAAAGGTAAGGCACTCCATTTATCTGGCCTACTGAAGTGAGACGTGACAGACACTGGGTGGGTGGTGGTGGGGGGGGCAGCCCATCAGTGCCAACTGACTGGAGAGAGAAAAGAATCCCTAGCAATGCCAACTGGAGGCCATCTCCAAAAAGGATGCTGCAGTGTGCCTAGACAAACCCTAGAAAGTCAGTTGATGATGGCAGGGGAAGAGTTTGGGGGGAGGGGTGGGGGGGCCGGTGAGGCGGGACGGGAAAGGCGGGCTGGGCAAAAGGGGAGCAGGAGGATCTCCACACGCACACACACACTTACCCCGAACTGGTTGTCGGCGTTGGCTCCGGCCTAAGAATCTCTTCCCTGGTCCTCCTCGGTGAGGGGATTTGTCCAAAGACGTCCATGGGCTCCACAGGCAGGGAGGGGCACTGAGAGGGGGGGTAGCCTGTGGCCAAAGAAGTGAAGGCCATAGCAGGCCGGAAGCTGGGGCTCCCTCCCCGGCTGCTCAGGGCGGGAGATCCTGTTGACGGAGTGGACTTGCGGGAGAAGGTGACCGCTGCCGGAGGCTGCAGGGTGATCTCAGACATTTCTGCCTGCTGGATGAGGCCCGGCCGCGGTCTGGCACGTGCTGTCAGCTCCGGGGAGCTGGTACGGGAGCTGAGAGGGCTTTGGGTCAGGGGGGAAAGCCTCGAAGGTTGTAGCACCACCTGATGTAAACTGGGCTCGGCCCTCCTGACTTGCCGAGGGCTGGGCCGAGGTCTAGGTTGGGGGTCGTACCACCTGGTGTCCAGGCCAAATGTGCTTGTGCCGCTGTGGCTGACTGACTCGGACGGCCCATGGTAAGGCAACACGGGTATGCCCATGCCTTGACTGGTATGTCGTAGCTGCCCTTGACTCGCCATTGGTTGCATAGGTTTGTCCTGCCATTTGGTGGCGGTGGGCACAGAAGGTTGGCTTCTGCTCGGTGACTTGCCAGTCCAACTCTTTGGTGCTTCCAGGGCCAGAATGCCAGGGTAGGACGCAGGGACCTGGAGGGAGGAAGGTGGTGGCCCCCTCGGAAGACTGGCCTTAGGCTGCATGCTCTCAGCCATTTCGCACTGGTGGAGCTGGTGAGGAAACATAATGGGCGAGGACTCCAGGCCACTGAAAGGGAACTCAGCCCTGCCCCATGGCTCAGGGGACCGGCCCCCCGTTGGAGTCTGGGTCAGGGGCAGCGTGCTGTTGGAAGCATTCTCCCCATTCTCCTCGGGGATGGTGGGGTGGCCAAAGGGCCCTTCGGGGTGCAGAGGAGGAGAAGACATGACGGAACTGAGAGGGCTGACCTCTGGCATGTAGAAAGGAGGAGGGTCCATCTCCCCGGGGCTGCTGCTGCTGAGGTAACCGTAATAGGGGCCGTGGTGGAATGGTCGGGGGGCTGGAGGCCGAGCCTGGCCTGTAGCTTGAAGGCGGCTCTCCAGGGCACTTGGCCCCTCCAGGGCCCGATGGAATCTGGGACTATATGCTGGTGGCTGAAGGTAAGACTCCTGACTGGAGGAAAGAGGTGTCAGTTGGGACTTGAGGGCTGCCACAGAGGAAGGCATCACGGGGTCATCGTTTTCTTCATCTGACTGGCGGAACTCCGGGTACATGTCCGTCTCCTCCACAAAGGGGAAGCCCTCGATCCGGCGGGTCTTGAGTGAGGGCTCCATCTCCGACGGGTCCATGACAAAACGGCCATCTGGCCCACGGCTAATGAGTTCAATGGGGGTAGTCGCCTCGGCTTCTGCCTCAGCCTTGGCAACGCTGTATTTCTTACTGCTGATGGCACGCTTGGTCTTCTTATAGAGCGACAGCTCCTTCTCCCTGCTGGGGCTCAGCATCCGCTTGCCAGATGGGCCTTGGTCATCGGAGGACTCGGAGGGGGGCCGAAGGGTGCGGATGCTCTCGGGACTCACCTTGCCGGACGACAACCTGGAACACAGAAAGGCGAGAAAGATGGATGGGTCACAGGAGGGAAACTCATGTCAGACTCGCCTGGCACCACCAATGGAGCAGGGGCTGGCTAGCCACAAAAGATAGGAAGTGCCAACAGCTTTGAAGAACAAGTGCCCAGAAGCTTGGGGTTAAAACAAAGAACAAAACAAAAATGCAGAAATGGCTGGCCTTGCTGGTGCCTGGATCCCTTAGAAAGTGGTGAACTATGGAAACCCTTCTCCAGCCAGATGGCTTAAAAAGGAGGACGTTTCTAAACACATTGAAAATAAATAAATAAAAACAAATTAATCTATATCAGGGGCATTTCTAAACAGGAACCTCCTGGTCTGAGGCCTAACCTAGTGTGGTACCTTGGGCCTTGGACTCCTCAAGCCCTGAAGGGAGTAAGGGGCACACGGCACCTGCCGCTGTGACTGGCAGGCAGTATGGCACCTGGGTCTGCTTTCCAAGATTCTGGCCGCCTGCCCCTTGTTTGGCCAGTGGCAATACCCCCTGCCCACTGCCCTTCAGCCTACAGCTCAGGTTTTGGCCCTTCTTCTGGCCCGCAGGTATGCTTGCTCATGCCTTGACCGCTATGCCTTAGCTGTCCTTGGGTTCATGCACAGGACGCTCAACTGGGTAGGACATGCTGATAACTTATAACTGATAATATCTGGAGGATTCCCACCTGTTTTTATAGTTCTCTGTTTTTAGCCTTTTAAATATCTTTTAATTTGATGTTTAAAAAATTGCTCATTTTAGCCTGGTCTTTTGATGTGCCCCACTTAACTGGTTTAATTTTATTAGCCGTTCATCCTACATTTTATTAATGTTGTGAGCTGCCCCAAGCAGTATTGTACTGGAGGAGTGGGGCATACATATTTTAGATAGATAGATAGATAGATAGATAGATAGATAGATAGATAGATAGATAGATAGACAGAAGAAAAATAATAATAAACAGGGCAAGAGTTCTGCCCAGTCTCAGCTGCACACAGCTGCTGAACGAGGTAGGGGGAAAAGCCCCCCCCCTTGAGGGAGGCTAGCTAACAATCCCCGTCAGTGCCTCGCAGATGATCTGCTGCAGACGGTCAAAGACTAGGAGTGCTCACAAATCCTGGAACTGGGGAGAGCCCTTGGCCAACCCATCAAATTTCCATTGTATGAACGAGTCTCATTGGTGGTTCCAGCCACTGAATTCATGGCTCCTTGGCTAAAGAACACACCCACAAGGCTCCGATTCAAGTGCACCTGCCCACAGCCACAGCCTGGCAAGTTTCATACAATGCCTGCTCTTGTTCCTCAAATGCTGCATCCCAAATCCCCAGGATCAGTCTGAAGATGTCCTTCCAGAGAGAATCTAACTGACACAACAGGCACAGTTTCAATCTGACTGAATAACACAGATCCTGGGTGATCCTCTTGTATGGTTTTCAATGGAAGGAGGTGCCCACATGCTGTTTCAAGGATTTTTAGCAACAGCCTGCCACGACGACAGCCCCAGTGGCTTGTTAAAGCTGAGGTTATGCTGCCCAGAATGTCAGCTGTTGACTTCCACGGGGCTCACTATTCTGCCAAAGAGTACAGCCCAACTCTCTGAGGCATCCATTTTCTTTATGCAAGATATTCGGTTCAGTTCAAACTTTATTTCTGTCATCAGTCGACGAAAATACCCGAATACCTATTTGCGTAGTTAGGACGGCTGTTCAGAACAGAGACAAGATCACCCTAATTACCCACAGAAACATGCATTCCAATTCAGCAAGGATTTTGAACAATCCCACAACCAACTCCGTTTGCCACCGCACAACATCTGGCAACATTGTAAGAAATCATTTTGGATCTGGTCCTGTAGGAGAAAAACACAAAATTCTTCAGAACAAGCGGGAAACTTGGATTACGCAAGGTATTAGTCACGTGGAGGAGTGTCTTTAAAATGCAGCCTCATCACCTGCATTGGGAAGGAACAATGAGCTTGAAGTCAGCACTGCCCCTTTGACCAACTGGGTTGGTGGGCACGGACAAGCCAGAGATACTTACGGAGACTCCAGACTCTTCCTGCAGTGGGTTATCGAAAGAGGAGGGTCTGGGGAGAGGAAAGGGGGAAGAGATCATTAACAGGGTGCAAGAACCAGAAAGCACTACATTTACTACATCTTTAGCAACAACCACAGCCATGCTCAACACGAAATGAAGCATTAACTGCTGTTCTAAGAGACTTTGATAACTTTGATGTCCAAAGTTTCAAACAACTTCACACTGTCCACACAAAATTACAGTTCTTTTGCCTGAGAATTCCATCCTTTACCTGGAATTCCATCCCAGCAATGGACGTTTGTTTCTCTAGATGCAGGAATTAGGCCTCCTCCATACACACCGCAGGTGAGGAGGTTTCTGGGCTGTACCACTTCAGCTTTGCAAGTGGAGGCTTACATGATGGAATGCTCCTCCATACAACTAAATCCCCTGCACAGAGAAAGCTAGCACAGCAGGGAGAAGGCTAGCCAAGACCCTTCCTCAAACAATGAAGATTTTTAATAGAAGGGTTTTGCTGAGGGGGCAGGGTTGCATGGAGGAGCATTCAGTCATGAGTATCCCTTCCAGGAATTTCACATGGTGACATTCATGATGGGGGTGTAGCTCAGTGGTTGAGCATCTGTTTTGCATGCAGAAGCTCTCAGGTTCACTGGCAGCATATCCATGTAGGGCAAGGAAAACCCTGGGAAGCTGCTGTCAGTCAGTGTAGACAATACTGAGCTAGATGGACCAATGGTCAGACTTAGTATAAGGCAGTTTCCTATTCTAGCCTCAGTTATATATGATTTAGGTCTTGGGTGTCCTTTAGATGCTTCCCCTTATGTCTGGGACATTCTCCCAGAATGCCTTCTTCATGCAGCCTCTCCCTTTGCCATCAAATCCTTCCTTGAAACCCACCTCTTAAATAAAATGTGTGTCTTAACCCCCTCTCAGGCTTCACCTGAGACTGAAACTAAGGCTATGGGTGAATCACTACATCTGGGCATATTTATCTTCCCATTAGCCTTGCCTTTCCCTTCCCTCCCTCACTGGCATTTGCATAGTCGATGCAAATGTCATCTTGTGGGCCACTGTGTGAAACAGGATGCTGGACTAGATAGGCCTTGCGCCTGATCCAGGAGGGCTGTTCTTATTGTAAGCTACTGAGGACAGGGACCTTATGTTGCTCAGTAAAGTTTGAGCCAATCTGTGTCTTGATGAAGTTTCTTGGAAGCCATAAACTTGGGGAGCTTTTGGAGAAGAGGCAGATCCACCAAAATTATCCCTCCGATCCCTTTCCTTTCAGCAATAATGAGAACTTTGCAGCAGAACCGGCTGCAGGAAGACCACTAGCAGCTAGTTTTGCCTTCCCAACCTTGGGTTCTCACATGAAGGCTATTATGGCTCAGGATGAAGCACGTTGCAGTTCAACAACATCTGTGAATCCAAGGCTGGGGATCTTTAGCCTACACAACTGATTTCTCAGTTTCAGACTTAACCTCGTTGGTTTCCAAAGGGGGCAGTTGGACTCCAATATATATATTGCTTGCTTCATTCAGAACACATGCAGGACATGATAAATTGATCACTTTATAAAAAATGTTCTGATGCCCAAAGATCTGTCAACCCTTTGCTGGGATTGGGCTAGAAAAGCTGAGAATTCTGGATTTACTTACTTAGACAGGGGACCATTCAAAAGTGTGATTCCACACCTACATTTCAACTAACACATATGTAAACCAGGCTCAAATTAAGGACAAATGCCACCTTCAGGACCATGGAGAGCAACAAGGCAGACAAGTAAGGGTGAAAAGAGACAGATATTCTAAGTGTGTTGGAAGCGGTTTTGACACACATCCTCTGCCCTGAAAACAAAGGACTCTGAATACCGTAGTGTTCAGTCAACTTCAGCCATCCTTTAGAATGTATGTCCAACTTTAACCTGAGATGGTGCCCACCAAAATGCAGCAGGAGAAACCCTGGGTGAGCCCACCTTTCTTGCGCTTGAGTTTCCGTTTGCGTTGCTTGTTGACAAAGCAGGCGGCTAGGGTGCTGAACAGGATGGCAGCGGCGAGGAAGCAAATGGTGGCCACAATCCCTGCCAGCACGGGCCGGGCCAACCCTTCATCAGTCAGGTCTGGCTGGGGAAAAATGTCTAGAAAAGAGAGAAAACAAGATGACCTGGTGGCGCAGTGGTAAAAACTGCCGCCCTGTAACCAGAAGGTTACAAGTTCGATCCTGACCAGGGGCTCAAGGTTGACTCAGCCTTCCATCCTTCCGAGGTTGGTAAAATGAGTACCCAGAATGTTGGGGGCAATATGCTAAATCATTGTAAACCGCTTAGAGAGCTCCGGCTATAGAGCGGTATATAAATGTAAGTGCTATTGCTATTGCTATTGCTATTGCTATTGCTATGACCTCTTATTACACTTTTCTGGGTATCATGCCACTCGACTTCTGAATAGTATATTTATTGATTCATTGAATTCATTTAAACAGCTGTATACGCAACCCTGATCCTTGCCTTGATAGAGCCTGGAGCAGAACAACATCAACAGCTCTGAATTCCCATGGGTTAGATTTGGTTGGTAAAAGAGCTTGATGAGAGGTGGGGGGACCCTTCCTTACCTGTGCTGGAGACGCCAGCAATGTTGCTGGGTTCGCTGATGAGGTCCTGCATGACAGCCAGAACTCGGAATTCGTACCACGTGTCCTACGGCACAAAGCGTGTCATCAGTCACAACCAGTGGTCAGTTATGTTAACCAAGGAACATCAAATGCCACCAGTATGGCCTCATTCTTGATTTAGAAAACTTTATTGTTGTTATTAGAATTTGTATAGTGCTTTCAACTCTCTAAAGCACTTTTGCCACAGTGCAGAAGTCTATTATCAGAGGAGGAATCTGAAAGCAGAGGAAGGAAATGGCTGTGCACAGAAACCATCCCCAGAAGTAGCCTTGTACAGCACCACCCTGGGAAGGGAGCACCAAAAGCCTGCACTAGCACAGCCTGAGGAGTCCTGTTCAAGACATCCCCAAAATGCAGGAAGTTGGAGATTGCATTTGAGAAACAGGGCCCGTCCCATTGAAGCCCCAACAGTTCCTGCAGAAGGGGCAGAGCTGGAGACATCGGTCTGACACTACGGCAACGTAGAGAGCAAAGCTAGTCTTGTGGTAGCAAGTATGAGTTGTTCCTGTTGATAAGTAGGGTCTGCTTTGGTTTGCATTTGGATGGGAGACTTCATGTGAGAGTTGCAAGATATTCCCCTTAGGGGATGGGGCCATAGCTCATTGGAAGAGCATCTTCATGCTTGCATGTGGAAGGTCCCAGGTTCACTCCCTGGCATCTCCAGGCAGGGCTGGGAGAGATTCCTGCCTGAAACCTTAGCGAGCTGATGCCAGTCAGTGTAGACATTGACTGAGCTAGATGGGCCACTGGTCTGACTTGAGATAAGGCAGATTTCTATGCAAGTTCCCAGTTAGCTCCAACCATTGCTAAAGCAACATCCAAGCTAGTTGCCTGGAGATGCTGGTATCCAGCCTGCTCCTGCCCAGTGAACTGTCCATGGTCCTGTTTCCCTGCTGATATTTTCATCAGACTGTCACTGGTACTCCTGCATGCTCCAGCCTGGAACAGGATAGCTTCACATGAACAATCTTGTTGTAATCCTTAAAACAACACAATTGGTATGATTATACCCACATTGCAACTGAGTGGGAGTAACTTGCTGAAGGCCACCTAGCAGGTTTGTGGCAGAGGCAAGATCTAAACTGGGAAGTCTTGACTTGTAGCCCATTCTCTTGGCCAATACATAACACCAGCTCTTGATCATATTTAGATATTCCCTGTGGTGGAAAAGATACAATTAGTCTGGGTTCCTCATACCTGAGTCAAATCCTTGGCAAAAAAGTCACTGTCACTCCCCAGGATGGCATCATCTAAAATCTCCCATCTCTCTCCTACCCGGAACTCCATGATATAATGGTCAATCGGAAAGCTGTGATTGGCTGGAGGGAGCCATGACAGTAGGACTCCTTGCTGCGTCCGATTGGCTGTTAGGCACCTCGGTGGAGTAACCAGCACCAGGGGTTCTGGAGTTGTTACAGGGAATGCTGAAGATATAAAAAGAAGGGGGAAGGGGGAGGAAGTGGGGGGAACAAATGTTTTAAACCAATGCAAGGTAGTCTATCCAAGGTCAGGAAGGTAAGGGTTGCACATGTACTAATCTTATATATTTGTGGCTGGGCCCCAATCTCTTAAATGGCTCTGACATTTCTTCTTTGTTTCCCCTTATGTCTGGGACATTCTCCCAGAATGCCTTCTCCATGTTGACTCTCCCTTTCCCATCAAATCCTTCCTCAAAACCCACCTCTTAAATGAAATGTGCAACTGAACCCCTTAATCCTCACCTGAGACTAAACCTAAGGCTATGGGTGACTCGGTATATCTGGGCATATTTATCTTTCCATTAGCCTTGCCTTTCCCTTCCCTTCTCTCCCTCATTGACATTTGCATTGTAAGCTACTGAGGACATGGACCTTATGTTGGTTAGTAAAGTGCCACATATAGTGACAGAACTACCTAACAGTTCCATACTTGGTGATGGGGGTGGGGGAAGCAGCATCATTTAAAATCAGGGTGCTCATTTAAAAGCAGGGTGCACGTTGGTTCTCTCGGGTTATGGAAACCTGCATGACCAAATCTGCTTCCTTTGGGGCTTACCTACCTAGAGTGTTCACAGTGACCACCTCGCTGAAGGAGCTTGTACCCAGCTTGTTTTGGGCCAAGATGCTGAACTGGTAGGCAGTCTCAGGTTCGAGGTTATCCATGAGCAGCCAACTGGGGCCAGCTGGTACTGGAAGAGAGAGCCAGTCGTGAGGTCCAAACTGTGCTCGCTTCATCCTGGCAAGATAGAAGAAAGACAATCCAAGGGACGGGTTCTTTGGGAGGGAAGGAATCAAAGAGAAAAAGAACAAGAGAGAAAAGAGAGAGAGGGCAGAGAGAGAGAAAAAGAGACAATCCCTTAATGAACAATGGACCTACTTGGGAGATGGGCTCAATCACACCAAGGACTCTGCGCTAAAAATAAAATAAAAAATTCTGCGCCAACATAACCAAATTCTGTAACAAGAAAAGCTGGATTCTGCTACCTGCATACATTCAGCAGAAGCTGCTCCTGTTTGTTTTAGGGAATGGGTTGGGGATAAAAGTAATATAGAACCCTAAACCCACACCCTCTGATCACTATAGATCTGCTTTAGCTTCTGAGATCTCAGCAGGCATTGCCCACACACTTTCCAGCATATCTATGCAATCATAAGGACTAGTAACTTTGGGTGTTGTTGTTGTTGTTGTTTAAATGAAAGCTAACATACATAAGAAGCTCAATCTACAATCAGTGAACACATAAAGGCAAGTCGAGTACTTTCTAGTCTAACTGGTAGCAGCCATCCAGAAACTCAGGTATGTGTATACTGGAGTGGGGTCTTTTCCAGCCCAGCTAACAAGCATCCTTTAATTAAACAAATTAAACAGATTAAACAAATAACCTTTTGTATGCAAAACATGTGCTCTATCACTACCCCATGAGCCAGGCCCCCAGATTTTGATCACTGGCACCATCAAGGGATGAATGCCTATAGCGATTTTTGGCAACATCTACTCCCCTAGTGATGAGGTATAGGGGATCACATGGTTGCACTTATATCTTTCTCTGTGTGATCACCCCTTCTTTATCCCTCCCCCCCAAACTTTGGGTTAAATTGCAATCATTTTTGCACAGAGGAAAGAGTTAAGATAACAACGAAGGTAACAATTTCATCTATCTATCTATCTATCTAATTTATATGCTGCCTCTCTCCAAAGACTCTAGGCAGTTGTCCTTCAAAGATTACTCTATGGAGGGACTCCATAAAGTAATCGCTGATGGACATTCCTGCCAATTTTCCACTTCCAAAATTTTCATGACAATTTTTATGAAAATATACGAATAAGACGAATACTTATATACCGCTTTGCAACAAAAGTTCGCAAAGCAGTTTACATAGCTATAAATAAATAAAAAGGCTCCCTCTCCCCAAAGGGCTCACAACATAAAAAAAGAAACATAAGATAGACACCAGCAACAGCCACTGGAGGGATGCTGTGTTGGGGATGGATAGGGCCAGTGGCTCTCCCCCTGCTGAGAGAGAGAGAGAGAATCACCACTTTTAAAAAGGTGCCTCTTTGCTCACTTAGCAGGGGATAAATGTGACAAAACAAAGATCAAATTATATATTATTTATTTATTCGATTTCTATACCGCCCTTCCAAAAATGGCTCAGGGCGGTTTACACAGAGAAATAATAAATAAATAAGATGGCTCCTTGTCCCCAAAGGGCTCACAATCTAAAAAGAAACACAAGATAGACACCAGCAACAGTCACTGGAGGGATGCTGTGCTGGGAGTGGATAGGGCCAAGTTACTCTCCCCCTGCTAAATAAAAGAGAATAGCCACATTAAAAGGTGCCTCTTTGCCAAGTTAGCCGGGGTTACTTTAGATATTGGATTTTTAAATTTTTTAAGAACTTTTAACACACCCTTGCAAATGTGGATGCTGCAGGCCGACAATCAGGTCAACAAAAGCACGATAAGGCACTGAAAGTGGAAAGTCTCGCCATGCTATCCCTCTTGCCCATCTCTAGGGGGGCAGAACTCGTCCAGCACCACAAGGAACATCCGTCCCCTCCAGATGGCACCAGCCACTCCACTGGGCTCCTGGTCTACACTGAGCTACAGCCTCTCCCTTGTCCTACATCCAGAGGTCATCTTGCACTCGTATAGCACTTGTACTAACCCTTTTGAACTACAAGGAAATGTTGCCAGGATTCCAAGGGCAGCTGTGTGGAAGGAGGCAGAGTTTGATTCCCGCCTGCCCCTCTCAGCCTAGGCACAGAAGCCTTTCCATCAACCCAGACATGGAGAATGAAATGGCAACGCCCTGCAACAGTGCCTCGGGAGTCCCAAGGGATATGTCCCAAACCAGCCATCCCGCTGCCTGTGAGTATTCCACTGCATCAGGTGCCGCCGGTGTGTCCTGGCAAAGCAAAGTGCTCCTCACAGATGGCCCTTTATGCACTGCAGAGCCTGTTCTGCTGAGAGAGACACCGGTGGGGAGGCGGCTGCCTCATCCATAGTCCGCAGGACTGCCAAGTCGCCGCCAGCGAGCCAAGTTTCGCTTCGACTCGGCTCACCTGTGCAGCAGCAGCCGCCCCAGAAAAGACAGCATCCAAATGATGATTTCATCCACACTGGCCGCATTCCAGACTGGATGCCTTCGATTAGGCTGGCATCCGGCACCCGAGGGAAAAGGGATTGCCCATCATCCCCAAGAACTCTCCTTTGTGCTGTGAGAGCTAGATATGTGTATACACCGAACAGCTGCTGCTACAGAACAGCAACTGGTAGACAGCAGCAGGTGCGAGACAGGCACATTCCCTGCCTAAGAAGCACAGCCAAGATCTAAGCAACACAATAGCCCTATTCAGACATTATGTTGTACGAGTGCACAGATATCCTGCATCGGCTTTGCATGCAGAAGGTCCCAGGTTCACTTCCTGGCATCTCCAGGGAGGGCTGGCAAAGACTCGTGCCTGAAACCTTGGAGAGCTGCTGCCAGTCAGCACTGACAATACTAAACTGGGTGGGCCATGGGTCTGACTCAGTAGGCAGAAGCTGCATATGTTTCACTGCAAACTGAGTAAAGAAGCACCTTTTTAAAGTGGCGATTCTTTTTAAAGTGGCGATAGCAGGGGGAGAGGAACTGGCCCTATCTATCCCCAGCACAGCATCTTTCAAGTGGCTGTTGATGATGTCTATCTTATCTTTCTTTTTTAGACTGAGAGCCCTTTGGAGACAGGGAGCCATTCTCTCTCTCTCTCTCTCTCTCTGAACTTTTTGTTGAAAAGCAAAATATAGATATTCTTCTTCTTCATCCTATGACACACGCTTTTGGGTCAATGACTATATCTGCATTCACTTCAAAAATGAACCTGGGTACAAGTCCACCAAATGCATGGTACAGACAGGACGTTTACTGCCGTACCTGTGTTCAACGTGATAGGAGAATAACTGTACTTGTGCACAGATCTGTACACTTGCGTGTGTGGCAAACATCACTTGTGAATACAGGTGATAAAAATGTAAGCAATTAAAGTAGCAATGGTGCCAATAGGAAATCAGGGCCTATCAGCAAGGTGTGAATTCACAATCACTGGCCTTGCTGCTGTGAGCTAAAAGCTCTGCAGAAAAACCAGGAGATTTTTAAAGACCGAAATACCTTGATGGAGTCCTTGCTCTCCTGTGTTTCTACCCCACCCACCATACTTGTGTTCTCCTGCTTCGATACAACTTCCTCTTCATGTCAGCAGACTTGGCAAAGAAGCACGTTTTGCGTGTGCATAACTCTGCTCCTTACTCTGTTTTTTTCTACTACCCTTCTCTGAAACTATGGTAGGGGATACAGCTCAGTGGTAAAGCACCATCTTTGCCTGCAGAAGGTCCCAGTTTCATGTGCCATTATCTCCAGCATAAAGAATCCCAGGTAAGAGGCCTGAAAAAGACCCTGAAGAAATGCTGCCATTCAGAGCCAGCCCTGGGCTAGAGAGACCAATGGTCTGACTCAGACAGAAGCGTCCTCTGTTCATGACAGAGAGAGCCATGCAAACTACTCCTGTTCTCGTCTTGCATGCTTCCGGGAAGCACTTGTACAAGTCAAAGTCCCAAACCCGCATCCTTTGGATTCATATATTTATTTATTCTTAAAGGAGGGTCTGAAAATATCCCCATTTCTCAACAGTATGGTGAAAAACTGCTGGCAGCAAGCAACAGAAGAAGCTGACTGTTCTCTACCAAAAAGGTGAGAGGAAAACTTTCAGGAGGGAGGAAGTGGGATCCTTCCCTCTCAAGGACATTTTAATCACAGAGGCAGCTGGGTGAATGTCACACTCTTCCATCGGTGTGGGCCACCATTTCCCCAGCCTTACTCTTTCCTCCTCCTCTTCTCCTTCCTTCTTTCTGCCACTCCTTTGTCTTTCTATACAATCAGAACCCTTTCCTGAGCTCCAACACGATCCCATTTTCAAAAGCTGAGAAGACTTTATTATGAGAAGCACATATCCAATCTTTACTCTATCAGCAAACTCCATCTGGTCAAATTAGAAAGAAGGGAGAAGGTGGGGGGGAGAGAAAAAAGGAAAGGAACCCTCAAGGAATTGAGAGGAGAAACATGACTGAAATGCAGAAGGTCGCCGTCACCTCTACATTCTATGTTTCTGTTGGAGTCAATGAAGGGACGGAATGTCAATCAGCTCCAAGGCAGTGGTTCAGAAGGCACAAAAAACTGCTAGATGGGCATTGCCACGTCTGTGCACAATGCTCAAGGGTGGCAAAGACCCCCATTAAGGGGGGGTCTTTATTCCTAGATGACTCACACATGCCCCAAACCAGAGCACTTTAGCACCATATAGCACGACAAGGGAAATATCAAAGGGATATTTCAGGATGCTGGGAAAGAAAAACTACCCCTTTTCTCTCCTCCCCCTCGCCTTCTTGAAACCTTCCCCTTCCCCATCACTTGAGCATTCAACACTAGACGACAGACGTTCAGCAGAACACAGTCCTGAATTCTGGTAGCCTATCAACAGGCCTGGCCACGTTCACAAGAAGAGGGTTCACTGTTACATCGGCCACTATCGGAGACAGACATCTCTAGGGTTAGGATGTAAGATGCAGCCATGTAATTGACACATGTCAACAAGTGCTCATCATCAATTCTTCCACCATATTGGCATGCTATTAATCAATTCTTAAGACAGCCAGAGGAGCAGTGGCATGTATGGCCATATTTACACAGCTTCACTCATTCAGAAAGTTCTTTTCAAGCCTCCATGGCTCTTATCAACGATTCAGTCTGTTACACGCTAGGGAGCCAAACCCTTCAGCTTCCCTTTAACAAAGGGCAGATGGGGACCAATTACATTTGCATACTGAAGTGTCATTCTGGAACATACAGTTGTAGAAACACGCCCCCCCCCCCGCAAAAGCCCCACAGAAGGAGAAAAAAGCAACATGGGGGACCCCTATCAACGGAAATGCACATTTAGCTAAAAGAGGGCTGGCTACCTTGACATGTCACTATTTGGACCAGGTCAGCACAATGTGTGGTCCAAGCCCAACGCAGTCCACAAGCCATGTACAGAGGGCCAGGAAGGGCATAATAAATCTTCTGGTTTTAGGGACACAAGAAGCTGCCTTATACTGAGCATTGTCTACACTATCTTAGTATGGTCTACACTGACTGGCAGTGGCTTTCCAAGGTTACAGGCAGGAGTCTTTCCCAACCTGACCTGGAGATGCCAGGGAGTGAATATAGGTCCTTCTGCATGCAGATGCTCTTCCACTGAGCTACAGCCCTGTCCACTAAGGATAATATCTTACAGCACTCGCAAGTAGTCTCCCATCCAAATGCAAATCATGGCAGACCCTGCTTAGCAAAGGGGGCAATTCAAGCTTGGTACCGCAAGACCTCAGCTCTTGCCTGTGGTCTTCCCAGAGGCATCTGGTGGGTCACTGTGTGAAACAGGATGCTGGACTAGATGGGCATTGAGCCTGATCCAGCAGGGCTGTTCTTATGTTCTTAAGACCAGCTCTCCTCCCCAGACTAACTCTATCCTGTGCTGGCAAGACAATGAAGAGGAGGATCAGAAGTGGCCGTGAGCTCACACAATAGACAGGCTAATGCAAGGATTGGTGTTACCTTTTATTGGTGTTCAGTGCATTTCCATACAAACATCTTTATCACTGCAATGAAGTTTTATCCAGCTAGTTTATGAAGGACTTCTGTATTCCCTTGGTAAGGATTTCTATATCAAAGTCACTTTAAGAACACACATGAAAGAGAACATTAGTCCTCACTGCTGGCTTATCTTTGTGTCGGTGGCTGTCATAGGAACTTAGGAAGCTGCTTTAAACTGAGCCCGACCACCGGTCCATCTAGCTCATGATTGACTACACAGACCAGCAGCGGCTCTTGGAGGTTCCAAGCAGGAGTCTCTCCCAAACCTATCTAGAGATGCCAGGGCTGAACCTAGGACCTTCTGTATGCAAGCGGATGCTCTCCTGCTGAGGTATGGCCCCATCTCCTAAGGGGATTATCTTACAGCCTTCACATGTCATCTCCCATCCAAATGCACACCACGGTGGGCCTTGCGGAGTAAATTCATGCTTGCTACCACAAGACCAGCTCTCCTGATGAAATGATTGCCAACCATCACCAGTGATTCCATTACAATGTGTTAAAGGATTCTAGGGAGCAACCACAGCCGATGCAGCACCTTAGGAAAAACAGGAAGCTGCCATATATGGACGGAGTCAGACCCTTGGTCCATCTAGCTCAGTACTGTCTTCACAGACTGGCAGTGGCTTCTCCAAGGTTGCAGGCTGGAATCTCTCTCAACCCTATCTTGGAAATGCCAGGGAGGGAACTTGAAACCTAGATGCTCTTCCCAGAGCGGCCCCATCCCCTGAGGGGAATATATTACAGTGCTCACACATCAAGTCTCCCATCCAGGGCGGACCCTGCTTGGCTAAGGGGACCAGTCATGCTTGCTACCACAAGACCAGCTCTCCTCTCCATGAACCCCCAACAAACTTGCTCAGCTCCCTAGGGGGGACCAAGGGTGCCACCCCCCTTAACAGTTTATGAGAATTCCCCACCCCACAAAATCACAGGAGCAGAGACTTTCATGTTTGCCTCATGCAAATGGGGCAGAGAGAAATGGAGAAGTGTGTTTTTACCAACAACAATGGAAGCAAAGTTCTTCCCCTGCCTATCCATTCATCTAAAGCGGCTTCTGCATAGTACTGGGTACTAGGGAAGGAGTTTATATGGATGCAAATGCCTCGTGTCAGTCTTGTCCACACATGCTTCCAGCACAAGTGCACAGTTTTATATAGTTTTATACCTTGGCTGCACAAGGGGCAGTGGAGTCCAGACACAATAGTGTGCTTATGTGCATTTAGGAGTTCTGTAGGAGCTTTGTCCCACTTCTACACACCTCTGAAAGGTTTAGGAGGTGCATTGCCCCAGAGCTTCCCTCTGCTCTGTGTTTTAAGGGGAACTAGTGCCTTCCAGGGCCAGGGGCATGGTCTGAAAGGACATGGCTGCAGCCTAGCTGAAGCTAAGCAGGTCTGGACCTGCTCAGTGCCTTAATAGGTGACTGCCTGGGAACTCCCATGTATGCCATCTTGAGTTCCCTGACAGAAGAAAGTCAGGCTATAAATGCAATAGATCATCATTCTCGCTGTGAAGGATGGAAGCACCCTAGGGAAGGGTAAGGAGACGTCCTATTCTGTACTACTAATGTGAGTACTTCAGGAGCCAGGACACAAAATCAGGAGCCAGGACACAAAATCCTCATTTAAGCGGATTCTGTGTGCACTTGCACCCTCCTCGCTTCAATCCCCCTCTCCCCAAGAAAACGACAGACATTCACGCATGTCTGACTAAAGTAAATGCTCTAAGTGGACTCGGCCTGAGAAAGAGCAGTGGCCACATCTACTCCAAGCTCTGGCTGAGTAGGAAAGGGAAGAAGCAGAGAGCAAAGCATGCTGGGATGACTCACAGAGGGCCGTACCAAACTGAGAATGTCTGTTCATATCCGCCATCATAGCCGGGTTCCCAGGAAACATTGGCAGAGGTCATGGAGACGGAGACATGCACGTTGCCCGGGGCATGAGGGCTTGTGCCTGCAGGAAAGAGAACAGAGAGAATAGAGCTCTTAAAAAGAGAACAGAAAACAAGAGAGGGAATTAGACAAAACCATTCGAATGCGAGACTGATAGGTCTTGAGGTGAACTGACACTCCTTGCCGTAACGTATACCATTAGCAGGGATGCAGACTGAGAGAAAGCCTGAGAAGAAAGCCTGAGAAGCAAGCCCTCACTTTACTTTCTGGTGAAAGGAAAGACACTTTTGCAGGGAGAACGGGAGGGACTTTTCAAATGCTTGGAAGGGATCTGCACCTCTGACCACTGGTCTAAGTTATCTCTCTTTGAAAGACCCTTTTCCAAATTCAAATAGATGATTGCTTTCAACCATATTTGCTAGCACTTTCTGGTAGGAATGTGCGAATCGATTTGGGTACAAATCGATATGTACCCAAATCTAGCTAATTCAGGCAACAAGGAGACAGAACAAATCACCCCTGTGGTCCATTGGCTAGATTTGGGTCCAAATCGAATCGTGGCAGATTCGATTTGAATCGCTTTGAGATTCCGATTCCTCCTATCATTTCCCCCTGATTCCCAGCTTTCATTTAAAAAAAAAGAAAAGGGAAAAAAAGCTAAGCTCTAGCCCTTGTAGAAGTGGCGTTATGGAGCAAAATGTGTGGTCACTATTTTTCAAGTGTTTGGATTCTTTGGTATATAATAATTTTTCTTCAAAGTATCCCTATGAGGATTTATTGCACACCTTCATTTATGGTTAGGATCCATGTTAGGGTTAGGATAGGGCGACTTTGAATCCCCATTATTTCCTATGGCAAAAATATACAAAATCAGTAACAGCTAAAAAAAATAAAAAATAAAATCATTAAAATCATCCAAGTGCCCCACTGCCTTGAGATCTGGGTGGTAGGTGGCACCCATGGGGACCTACCCACCCCCCCAAGTTTGGTGCCCCTAGGACCTTTATAAGTGGTCTGCAAATCAAATCAAAATCGAATCTGGGGTGATTTGGGGGGACAGATTTGGACACAAAATGAATCAGGAGTGATTTGATTTGGGCACAAATCAAATTGAAAAAATTGATTCGTGCACATTCGTACGTTCTGGTAGGAAAAGAGAGACTCTGTCCCTGGTGCTGAAGGGAGTCACACACATTCTCAATGGTGTGCTCCCACTTTCTCCCCCTGGAAATGGAACTGCTAGGCACTGGGGATCTCCAGGAGGCTTAAGCAATGGAGTGCAGGCCACAGACCATTGTGCTGGCTTCTCAAAAGGAGGAGCAAGCCAGTCCGTCTCTGTGCTGCACAGACAGAGGGTTGCACTGCGGATGCCAATCCAGCAGAGTTCAAGTGACACAAGCTCTTTATTTGCAACCAGTTTTCTTGCAAGTTAATAGGTTGAAAGCCGCCTTGAGAATTTTAGCAAAATTGGAAGTCCATGTATAAATATTTACAATGGTCCCTCTGGCAGGCAGGAAACTTGCACAAGCTAGAAGAGAAAGAGGCTTTCCCACCCAACCCATCTAGAGATGCAACCAAAATAAGGACAGAGATTTAGCAGCAGTTTCACTGAAGCATGAAATTAAAGGAAAATGTTACTTCTTCCTTGCTGGAAAAGATCTCTGACTGGGGCCTTTCAGACAGGTCATTTGCCACAGACAGCATCGAAGACAGATGAGTTTCCCTTGACATAAGTTAGCACATTGCCTCCCTCCAAATGGTTTCTTAGCCAATATGGGCTGAAGTCATTGACTCCTAGAGCAAACAAACTGAGCTCCCCAAAGGCTAGTCACTGAAACGTAAGGAAGCTCCAAACAGAGGCAGAGAAAAGTCAGAAGAGTCATCCATCCAACTCACAGGTTGATGCAGTCCTGTTTCGTGGACAGCGGTAATACAGCAATTTCAGATTCCCCCCCCCCCGGCTGTGGTCTCACTTTCTGCATAGTCTCCCCACTTGTGTTACTCAAGAGTTAATTTGGTTCCTCTTGGATCAATGAGGAATTAGTAGAAGCTTTTATGCACCTGATGGTGCCAGTTGACCTGAGCTATTGTGGTCAAATGTGGGACAGTTTCAGTGCCTGGGAATTTCACTCAGGGCCCAAAATAGGTTGAATATTACTGAACAATACCCCCACCACCCAAATTGGGGCACTGGACCTGCTAATTGCTCTGCATTGAATGTTATTGTTTTTATGACAGCTATTTTAATTTCATTGATCTTTGTTGTATTGCTTCTTATTTTATAATACACCACTTCATGGGCCCTTTGGGTGGAAAACAGACTTACATCTTTGTAAATACAGTTGCAGAATTCCTCATGAGTGCTGCCATTTTCTAAGGGATCCTTCATCACCAATATGAATTCTCTTCCTGACATTATTTTTCTTGTTCTCCTCTACACACTATCAGATGTATTCTACCAAATCACTCAGCAGAAATTCCTCCTGCTACATCATTTCCTCAGTGCCAATATTCTACTTCTGTCCTCTCCAGCATCTCTACCAAATTCTACATGCCATCTTTCTGGGTCTCCACCTCTCCTTAGGATGTCATTGGACTTTATCATTTCTCTTACGATCCCTTTTTAAACTGTAATGTTCAAGAGGGATATTCAAAACTTCCCCACTTCTTTTTAGGGATAGTTCTGTCTTCTTGAATGCATACTTGCCTGCTAAGGACACTTATCTGCAAAAGCAGATCTACAGTTCAGCAAGGACTTGCATGGTTCCCAAAGTACTATTGCTACAGATCAGGTTACTGAGCACTGTTCCCCATTCATGAGTGTGAAGCTATTGTATCAATGTTGCACAACTGGCTTAGACCAACACCTTGTGATTTTTATTTTTATTTCCCTGTGTTGTTCACCTCTCCACATGAACTCAATGCAAACCTGTTGCTGGTTCAGGACACGTATCTGCAACAACAAACATAGAACTTTCACTTCAGGAGGGCAGAAAGCATTAATCTTTGTGCCACCCCTCTGTTCAAGACTTCAGCAGTTCCAGCAAGATTTCCATACCTACCGATGACTGTCAGATGAGTGCTAGCAGTGATGCTTGTGACGATGTTGGTAGCGACACATTCCCATTCTCCATGGTCGTCCTTACTGAGAGATCGGAATTGGAGGCTGCCACTTGGAAGGGTGTTGTGCTTGCTTCTACTAGGCTTCCCTACCTTGGTCAAACAACAGAGAAAGCACAGGGAGAGGAAAAGGGGAGGAAACACAACTCAGAGGCATGTTGCAAGGCTACGGGAGTGAGGTAACATTAGGCCAATGGAGCTGTCACACGCTGGGAAGGCCGTCCCTGCAGGGACAGCCTGGGGCATCTAGCAGAAAGGCGAGGCAAAACCATGGGCCAGAGAGGCAAGACAAAGGTTGGTTCTCAGAAGGACGTCTTGATGAGCAAGACTTGTGTAGTGAGAGTAGCGTGAAGCAGGACTGGTGGGGCCGGAGAACTAACCAAAGGCTTGCAGAGTCAAGGAAAGAGCCAGTCATAGCAGGGAGGGAAGCAAGAGCTCACTAGGCCCACCAATGTTCCCTGTAAGAGGGATGCCCAGATGTTGTTGACTACAGTTCCCATAATCTTTTCAGTGAGGTGGCAGGACAGTGGTTCTGCAGTAAATGTGCTTTTTGAGTTAAAAACGGCCGTGTATGTCTCGCTTTGGGCCAATAGAGGGAACTATGAGCCCATGCATTTCGTGCCTGCAATAATATCCTTCTCACTGCATGATGAGGCAATCATGCTCTTCCTCTGGGGTTTCAGGCAGTGCCTGGTCTTCCCACTAGAAGGCAGCCCTGGGCCACTGTCTAGGCCTGTCCTTTGCTGGGGGGAGCACTATTGACTTCATGCAGTGTCTGAGAAAGGGTTGATACTATGGAGAGGTGCAGCTGGGCCAGGCAATCTAGGAAGCACACAGGATTACCGGGATGCAGGCCCAGAGCCAGTCCGGAGCCTGGAGAGATCAAGCAGAAGTTCATCTTCTGCACCAATGCCTGACTCTGACCCAAAGGTTGCGCCGTTTGGTGGGGAACTACAGGGAAATCAGCCGTGACACATATAGCGGAAACAGACCATGTCCGACTCCCCTCTATCAGCTTCCATTTTCTCCCCCAAGCAAGTGTCCTTACGGGGAAGGGGATGCATCTGCATGAGATCTATACCAGGCTGAGAGTTCTCCCCCAACTTAATGGCTACACATATTCAATTACATTGACCTAAGGTACACAGGCAGCTGCCTTATACCAAGTCAGGCCATCGGTCCATGAAGCTCAGCACTGTCTACAGTGACTGGCAGCAGCCCTCCCAGATTTCAGATAAAGATTTTTCCTAGGCCTACTTGGGGATGTCAAGGATCAAACCAAGGACCTTCTGCATGCAAAGCTGGTGCTCTCCCATTGAGCTTTGGCCCTTCCCCTTAAGGACACAACCTCCCTATGCCAAGACAAACTCCACCACTGGAAGTCTTAGAAATGCCAGACTCTTGGGTTATTTCACACTGTTTCCGTTAAGAACGACGTTGGTATACTGGAGAGGGCCAATGAGTAGAACTTGGCCTCAGGAAGTTTAAACCCCCACTTATCTGTGGGTCACCTGAGCTCCTGTGATGGAGAGCAAGACACAACTATCATAAAATAAGTATCTGTACAAAACAGCCAGAAGAATCCATAGCTGCTAAAAACCACATCAAGCATGAATTGTCCCCTTAGCTAGGCAAGGTCCATCCTGGGTTGCATCTGAATGGGTGACATGAGTGAAGCACTGGGAGAGATTCCCCGCAGGGGATGGGGCCGCTCTGGGAAGAAGCATCTGCATACGTGCATGCAGAAGGTTCCAAGTTCCCTCTCTGGCAGCATCTCCAAGATAGGGCTGAAAGAGACTCCTGCCGGCCAGCTATGAAAAGCCGCTGCCAACCTGGGTCAATACTTAGCTAGATGGACCAAGGGTCTGACTCGGTATAAGGCAGCTTCCAATGTTCCACAGGTTTTGTTGTGGATAAGAGGGACCCACCAAGCATATATCCAAGCGGTGACAGTAATGGCAGCACCAGTTCCTACAGGAAGTGGAGACACATCTAAATGTTGCCAAAAATATGGGACTACTGTCAAAAATGGCAGCCACATGTCAAGCCCCATCTAGTAGAACTCACCATCTGTCCCTGCCTCACTCCTCTATGCAGTTCTGTGCCCCTGCAGGAGATAGCTAGTGATGAAGAACAGGGCTGCACCACTTTGGCCCTCCTGCAGACGCTGGACTACAACTTCCATCACCCCTGGCTACTGGACACTGTGGATGGGGAAGATGGTTGCTGGAGTCCAAAAGCAGCTGAAGGGCTGAAGTTGTGCAGCCCTGATGTAGAGCGTGGGGCGAGCATGGAAACTCAGAGCACAATTTTATCAAAACAAAGGTAAGTTGAACGAGATGCTACAAAGGGAAAGGAGAAAACCTGACTCAGGACTGACTGTTTCAGCAGAAGACCTGCGTTTCTGGCCATATTTAGTCCCACCTGCAGCTAATTAGCCATGACCTCCTGACCAAGCTCCAACGCATCATAGTGGGGCACAACAGCACATAGCAAAAATAAACAAAGTTGTATCATTTTGGTGCAGGGCGACAAAGACTAGTCTTAAGAAAGAGAGGATTTCTCCCGGTCTGTGTTTTTTTCTGGTGCACTCTCCCTTACAACCCACTTCTTCCAATTCCCAGTTGAAACCAGGAGAATTTCGAAAATTCATTCCGAAATTAGAGGACACACCCCTGGCTTCAGATTTCAGTACCTTCAGCACACGTGCTCCTTTGCCTTTACGTCTCCCATCCTTTTACCAAAGACCGAACAAAATTAAACTGAATACAACCACATGTACAAGCACATGCGCAACTGTAAACATAAAGCCTATTCTCAGAACCAAAAGCTGGATAAGAAGAACGTCCAGCTGGGATCCCAGACCTGGCCAAACACTCCTGAGAACCAATCATGTGCCGCCAAAACTCAAGGTAGGAGGATGGAAAAGTGGTCATGTGCTAGCTGTGTTCCGGGTAGGATGGGGCGGGCTGGGGCGGGCTTTTCCTCTGCCCTTGATACGGTGCTGGGGAAACAATGTCAGCTAGCCGCTGCCATCCTGCCCACATCAGAGCTTGCACATGATCACTTTCCCATCATCCTACCTTGATATTTGCAACACGCGACTGGTTCTCGGGA
The DNA here is from genome assembly GCF_027244095.1 of Hemicordylus capensis. Lineage (NCBI taxonomy): Eukaryota > Metazoa > Chordata > Lepidosauria > Squamata > Cordylidae > Hemicordylus > Hemicordylus capensis. Next base: position 25,664,668 of record NC_069664.1, read on the forward strand.
GCACGCACAGGACTTGGAGCTTGGCAGCCGGCTCCTCATACCCGGATTTCGGGCATGAGAACGGAGTTACAGAGGAAGCGGGGGAAAGAAACAGATGAGCTTAAGGGACTGAAAGCTGTGGAAATGTGCACATGCAGAACGCTCAGTTGAAGATTTGGAAATAAGCAGTGAAATCCGGGCAGAGGCAAAATGCATCCGTCCCACTTTGGGGAAACAGGACCAGGGAATTCAGAGTTCTAAAATCTGGGGTGGGGTGGCAAGTTTCAGAAGAATCCCTAGTTAGGTCCACCTTGCAGATGGAGAAGGTGGCACTGGGGAACAGAAGCCTAAACAGAGAGGTGCCTTTGAGAGGCACCAGCCTAGAGGAGCGGGAAAGGGATGGCGGGGGAAATGGGAGAGCGGCCCATTTTGCAGGTGCTGCTGTGGCAGGTTTGTGCAGTCCTGGACGCTTTCTTGCACAGAGCGGGCTTTCCCCCACCCACCTGCGGGAGAGGGCGGCAGTGGTACAGCCCAAAGCGAAGCAGCTGAACCTGCAGGTTGCTCTTACCGGGACAGAGTGTGGCTGCTCTGTCTGCAATATTCATCAAAAGCCAAAGGCACTGCAGATTTTTCTGGCAGGCCGGGTACCTTTCTCCAGGCGATGACAGGAAAGGGGTCTCCTGCAGCAGCACAGGGGATCAAGAGCTCCCTCCCTGCCTCTTGTCTGTATTCCCAGCCTGGTAGCACCGTGAAATAGGGCGGGTCCTGGAGCCAGCGTGGAGAAAGGGGAAGAAGGGTGGAAAGAATCAAGCCACTGTCAGCAAACCGGCAACGGAGGAGCAGACATTCAACAGAGCTGCAAAGTGCAAAACCTTTAGCCCATTAACTGCCTCTGGTTGCATTTATATATATACACACACACACACACACACACACACACACACACACACGTGCTGAGCCATGTTAATTTTTCCCACTATCCATTTTCTCACACACTACCCCACTTGCGTTGGCCACACAGAATACCCATACATGCATACTAGTCCCCGGCGCCATTTATATACCATTTTTCTGCACACATCATTCACACACACACACCAGCTCCATTCAGATGCAACATCAAACCATGATTTGTCTTTATGAGAAGGACCAGAGGCAAGAGTAGTGGGAGGAGAGCCAGTCCTGCAGTAGCGAGTCTGAACAGTCCCCTTTGCTAAGTAGGGTCTTCCCTGGTTTGCATTTGGATGGGTGACGACATGTGAGAACTGTAAGATATCCCTTAGGGGATGGGGATGTAGCTCAGTGGAAGAGCATCTGCTTACATGCAGAAGGTCCCAGGTTCAAGCCCTGGCAGCACCTCCAGGTAGGGCTGGGAAAGACTCCTGCCTAGAACCCTGAAGAGCTGCTGCCAGTCAGTGATGGCAATCCTCAGCTACAGTAGGTGGGCCAATGGTCTGATTCGGTATAAGGCAGTTTCCTATGCTCTCTTGTCCTTCATGCATATTGGGAAGAGATTAGAAGCTTCTGCTTCTAGTTTGAGGCAAACCATTGTTTGCCATCTTGGCTAAAGTCAGCAAACTATGGTTTGCTGCAAACTAGAAGCAGAAGCTTCTAAATCTCTTCCTCTTGTGCATGAAGGAAAAGAGCAGGAGAGCAGGAAGCATGCATATCAAAGCTCACTACTGCTCAGTCTCATCATGACAAATGACAAGCCATGACCACACAGGTCTCTTTTCATAATGGCAAACCACGGCCACACAGACGCTAAGCAAAGTGCCCACTGTCCTGATGGGAAGGCTTGTACGTCATGCTCCATCCCCTTGCAAGGGGAAAGGGGTTAACAGTGAGTTCAAAATCAAATCACTGTGACAAAGCTGATGAAAATATAGGTTTCCATTTTTAAAAGCTCTGTAGATCCTGTTGGAGAGAGCTGTGGTTTAAGTTGCACTGAAATGGGCCTTTCCTAGCCATTGGCTCTACCACTACCATGATATGGAACGTTTATCAACATTCCAATTTGACAGCACTATATTTTAAAAGTTGCATGCACAAAAGGTAAGGGTGAGATTGGGTTGTGTGCCGTCAATTGGAAAGCATTCAGTAGAGAAGGCAGTAGGTAGTTCTATCACAGCATCAGCCGAATCATGGCTCAGTTCAGACACATCAATAGTGTCTTCCCATTGGCAGTACATAGCCCCATCTCATCCTATGATTTTGTGTGGACTTCTTTGTTTTCATAGTTCTGAGATGTTGGAATGTTCACAAGCATTCCATATCACGTCAGCAGCAAAGCCAACAGGTAGGGAGGGCTCATTTCATTCAAGTGACATCACAGCTCTCTCCACCAATAACTATAGAGGTTCCAAAACCTGACACCTCTATTTCCCTCAGTATTGCTGATTGGATTTTGGACCCACAGAGGTGCACTGTGGGCCTTGCAATATACTATCCTTTCCATCTGGGCAAAGTGTAGGGGTGTGTGTGTGTGTGTGTGTGTGTGTGTGTGTGTGAGTGTGTGTGTGTGTGTGAGAGAGAGAGAGAGAGAGAGAGAGAGAGAGAGAGAGAGAGAGAGAGAGAGAGAGTTCATGAGCTTCTCAGCAAACCAAGAAGTCAACAAATGAGATACCTTCAGTACCAGTCGGGCAGGGGGTGACTGGCCCATTGTACCCAGGGCGTTATAAGGCACGCAGGTGTATGTGCCGAGAGCTTCTTCTGTTGCCTCTTCTATTCGAATTGAGCCATCTTCCATCAGACTCCAGCCAGAATACTGCACAAGCAAGAGAAGAGATGAGATATGCTGCAATTTTGAGTTCCACATGATCAGTATCTATGGTCCTTTTTAGCTTTGGTTACAGATTTGAGGTGCAGTCATCTCTTTAAATGCAGATATCATCTGGCCTGGAACTCTCCCCTTCAGCTGGCTTTTAAAATATGCTTTGTTGTAATACTTGTAACCCATCAGTAGGTGCCCTTGTGGTGCTGTTGCAGCACCACCTAGTAATGGAAGACAGAACTACACTCTGAATGATCCTAACATTCTTCTCTTGTTTGTTTAGACTTTTAATAGATTGGACTTGCTGAGGCTATGATGTAAAGTGGAAAACTGGTACTAGTTATTTACTGCATATCACTCATGTATTGTGAAGCTGCACTGGCTGCCAGCTTGTTCCCAGGTTCAGTTCAAGATGCTGATTTAACTCTTTGAATCCCTGATTCAATGGTTTAAACCAGGATCTTCTGCTGAGTCCAGGAATGAACAAGCAACCAGCGCAGATTTATTTTATTTAGTTAGTCTATTTGTATACCACCCACTACCAAAATCTCTAGGTGGTTTAGAACATTCATGGGTCCTCTGCCAAGTTACCTTAGGGTCCACCTTCTCCTCTATGTTCCTCTTTATGCAAGCTGATTTGCATCAGAAACCATACTCTGGATTGTCTCTGCCTGATAAGACCTACTGGGAGATCTCCAGACAAGATCAACCAGGAGCAGGGCTTTCTCAGCAGCAGTCTAAGAAATGGCCCAGCCACGTGCAGCATTTTTGCCAAGCTGTAAAGCTGTAGCCAAAAACCCACTCCCCAAACCAAATGAACGCTGAGAAGGAGCCAATGGTGTGGTGGTTCCTTGCACGCGAGGGTGATTCATAAACTAAAATCCCTTGTCAACATTTTGGACTGCCTTTGTAATCCTCTCATTGCTGTCAGCTGGGAGACAGTCAGTTATCATAATTGGCCTACTTGGATGGCACAGATGTATCGCTTCGGGGAAACATGTTGACACAGAGCCCTGCTAATGAGATGTGGACAATTTCTCCTCTTGGCATCAGGCGGAATCGAGCTCAGGTCAGCAGCACTCAATAGTCCCAGATACCTAATGGCTGTCTGTGGGCTTATGGAAAAGCAAGGACCTCCAATTAGTTCCATCATCGTTACAGCCAGGATGCAGAACCATCCAAAGCAAACTGGAATACTGGCCTTGGTGGGGTGGGGGGGCGGCGGGCTGCAGCCCATTGGTAGAGCATCTGCTTTGCATGCAGAAGGTCTCGGGTTCTAGTTCTACAAAGGTCATTGCAGAGCTAGAAAATAGCAACCAAAATTAGCAGGGGCCTAGAGTGACTTTAGGAGAACAAACTAATTTGTTTCAGGAAAACAAACCAAGGGAGCATAGAACAAATCAATCCAGAATTTTCACTCCAGGCACAAATGACCAGGCTCAAACTAGCATACTTCGGACACATTGGTGCCAATCCCATTTCAAGACAGACCCTTGGACTGAACTAGTCCAAGGGTCCATCTTCAAAGCATGTATTTAGACCCCTCCCAGAGGCCCACAGGACTCTAGAGGTTCGGGTCTGGCTAGATCGTGCCCATGATCAGCAACACAGCTGGAGTCGGAAGCCACATTAGTAGGCGACCCCCATTTGAAGCGGTCAGAATATAATCTTTTGAGCATGAATATTTAAAGGGATCTCTAAATATTGAGAATTTTGTTTAAATATTTAAAAGAATGAAGTCCTTGATAGGATTTCTAAACCAAGGTAAGAGCAGGATGGAGCCTCGTTAAAAGGGGATCTTTTAAGCATCAAATTCCCATATATAGTAATATCTGCAGGGCGACACTTTATTGCTCCTCTGGCATTAGATTAATGATGCTTGTCTCCCGCAGTGACAGGAGAAATGAACTCCTTATGAGTCCCTAGATGGGGTGATTGCTGTTGATTAGATGGAAGCATCCAAAATACAGAGCGCATTTTCTTTCGTCCTCCTGATGGGGGTGGGGGAGGTTGGAAGGCAACCCCTCAGCCTGATAAAGGGGCCTCTAGTCTACACTGACAGAGATGACATTGGCAGTGGCAGTAGGGGAAGAGACTATGCCTTTAAGAAGATTGTTACCTGCTTAAAGCAATCTCAAAGGCAAAGTAAAGTTGTGCCGTTGAGTCGGTGTCGACTCCTGGCTCCCACAGAGCCCTGTGGTTGTCTTTGGTAGAATACAGGAGGGGTTGACCATTGCCTCCTCCCATGCAGTGTGAGGTGATGCCTTTCGGCTTTCCTCTTCCTGTAGCGCTGCTGCTCGAAACAAGTATTTCGGAAACATACCAGTGGGGATTTGAACCGGCAACCTCTGGCTTGCTAGTCAAGTCATTTCCCTGCTGCGCCATTAGGTGTCTACAATCTTAGTCCTAGTCAGAGAGGAAGGGGATGCCTCTTTGAGGATGAAGCCTTCTACAACGTGCTATTTTTTTGAAAGGATGTGCTATTTTTTTGAAAAAGAAAACACAGAACGATTGTTCTCCTATGCCGGGGTTGCCAACCTGTGGTCCTCCAGATGTTGCTGAACTTAACTCCCACCATCCCCAGTGACAATAAATGGGGGCTGAAGGTGATGGGCCAGTTGCTCTCCCCCTGCTAAATAGAAGAGAAATGCCACTTTAATAAGGTGCTGCTATGCTCAGTTAGCAAGGCGGGGAAGCAACCTGCCTAGAGAGCAAGAGGCTGTTGGTTTGAATCCCCACTGGTGTGTTTCCCAGAATATGGGAAACGCCTATATCAGGCAGCAGCGATATAAGAAGATGCTGAAAGGCATCATCTCATACTGCACAGGAGGAGGCAATGGTAAACCCTTCCTGTATTCTACCAAAGACAACCTCAGGGCTTTGCGGTCGCCAGGGCACAACCTCTTCTTTCCTTTCCTATGCTCAGTTAGCAGCACCTTTTTTAGTCCATCAAAATGGGTTTAATTAATGGATTAATCCATTAAATGTCCCTTAAAAACACAAACACACACATACACACAAAACCGGTTTACCTTTTCAATGCGCAGAGGGCGCCCATCTTTATTCCACTTGACCAGGGAAACTGGGGGCTCTGCCTCAACCGGGCAGCGGATGTATCCATGTATACCGACGGGAACGTAGATGATGGGTGGCATGTTGACCACACGGGCAGGATCTAGGTCAGAGGAACAGGATGTTAAGGAGGTGTATATGCGCCACTCTCTTGCAGCGTCCAGGTTAGTCTGTGCGCATGCCTTTCTACTGCAGCCTGCTGGGACAGGGGTCAGCAGCATTGTGGCAACGGTTTCCAAACCCCAAATTCCAATTCAGTAACATTTGTAATTCTGGCCTCTAAAGACCATTCGCCTTGTGCTCGTTATCTCCTCCAGTACTTTTTCCACACAATGCATAATTAATCTACGGAATTCTCTGCCATGGAACGTGGTGAGGGCCACTAGCTTGGATGGCTTTAAAAGGGGCTTAGACAAATTAATGGAGGGCAGGTCTATCCATGGCTACTAGCCCACAGGTGACTGTGGGCCACCTGCAGCCTCAGAAGCATGATGCCTCTCAATACCAGCTGCAGGGGAGCAACAGCAGGAGGGAGGGCATGTCCTCAGCTCTTGCCTGTGGGCCTCCCAGAAGGATCTGGTGGGCCACTGTGCGAAACAGGATGCTGGACTAGATGAGCTTCCTCAGGCCTGATCCAACAGGGCTGCTCACAGCTCGAGGGCTGAAGTTGTGCAGCCTTGCATTGCACAGTCAGCAATGCCTAGTCAAATTAGCATCACTGGAGAAGAGAGATGATCAACTCTCCTCCTCTCCTCCTCTTTCTAGTCCAGGGCTTGCTTTGGAATCCCATGATCCTTTGCTTCCGTGTCTCCCTGCCTCTCCCCTGGGGTTATGGAGGGGTGGCAGGGAACAATACAAGCACCAGTCATTCCCAAAGTCAGACTGTGAGCGACTGGATGACATCACCATTGCCAGGGATTTTGGACCTCTCTGTTCTATGATGGCTGGGAACATACACAAGTCGAAAGGAAAGGAAAATTAATCCCCATTATTCTGGTTTTAGTGGGTCTTGTATGTGTTTCTATTCCCTTTTCAAATTTGATGGCCTGCCAGGGGCAAAGAAGAAGAAACAAAAACCAAGACCACAGAGGTATTAAGATTAAAAACCGCATGATTAAAATCCAAAATCCATAAGAGAGCCCCGTATGCTCCCTCTCTGTAATGCTCCAGAGGCATTCAGTGTGTGGATTCTGAATGCGGAGAATCGGAAGGCTCTGTGGAGGGAGAGGGATTTTTCAATCAGAGCACTGCCCTGATGGGGACACACACACACACACACACACACACACACACACACATACACACCCGCGCCCAGGCTTCTTCCACTGCCTCATCACACTTGGCAAACAGCTGACAATCACCGAGGAACAAGCATTGATCAAGGTCATCTGATGTTAACTGTGGCATCGTAACCTAGATTCAGATCCAGGACGTAATGAAGAGCTTGATTTGTACACATGGAGTTTAGCGCCGTGTCTTAGGAAATGTAATCAACATAGGCTCAAGGGATTGGTAATGGGACACCGAGCTTTTTCACTTCTAGGTCACTGGATGGTGTCCAACTCGGTTGATTAATTACTGACCCAAAGCCGTCACCATCTGACAGCTAGTTGGGCAACATTGAGTGAGACGGCTTCCAGTCCAGACCAAGCTGGCAAGGAAGAGACCAGGAAGGTCAGGCCCTCAAATTGCTCCCTTCTCTCCAAGGTAAACAGCAGAACTTGGGCCCTCCAACTGCTGTGGGACTACGGCTTCCATCATCCTTGTCTTTTAGTCACTGTGGCTGAGGATGATGGGAGTTGTAGTCCAGGAACAGCTGGAGGGCCAAAATTGGGCAGCCCTGGCATACAGCATAAGCCGGAGATAGGTACCTTTGGAACTACAGCTCTTGTTGAACTCCATCATCATCATAAATTGTGGCAGGCATGATGGGAGTTGTAGTCCAGTGGTAGCTGGAGTGCCAAAGGTTGCTGATCCCTGGATAAGCCATGGATTCAAGTTATGCTGAACACTAACTAGCAAACCCAGAAGTAGTATGGAGCTTCTACACCTAGACAAAAGATAGATGCACTCTCTGGTTAGGGGATCCAGAGCAGATTCACTCCCTGCCCTCTTCTGTCTGGAGTGAATTCCTCCTCCCTTCCGTGGTTTACAAGAATGGGCCATCAGTAACGCCAGCCATGGTTCCCACCCGACACACATCCACTGTTCTAGACCACCACTCATTCCCAAAAGGAGACCTTAGCTATCTGGTCCCAGTTCAAGTAACCTTTCCCCCTCTATACAATGCACTGTTGCCATCTATCTAGACATGCACTGAAGCATTCACAAGACTAAGTAGGCAAACCCACTGAAAACCAAACCATATGGCTTTTACATTTTTTTTAATGGTACAAAGTTATCCTAGCCCATTTATGCCACAAACATGTCAGTTATATAGGGACATGGGAAACTGCCTTATACCGAGTCAGACCATCAACCCATCTAGCTCAATATTGTCTACCCAGACTGGCAGTGGCTTCTCCAAGGTTGCAGGCAGGAATTTCTCTCAGCCCTATCTTGGAGATGCTGCCAGGGAGGGAACTTGGAACCTTCTGCATACAGAAGTTTAACCATCATGGCCTCCCTGCAAAGAACCCTGGGAGTACAGGAGTTCCCGGAGTACAGTTGGTCAGCTGCACATCCTGAACCGTACTTTCAGGAGGGTGCTGAGAATTCCCGGTCAGAAATGCATTGCTCCCCTCACAGAACTAAAATCCTCAGGGTGCCCTGTGGAAAGGGGTTGGCTGTTAAACCAGCTTGAGAGGCTGTTCGCACAACCAGCCGAACCCTTCCTGGCCTGCACCAGGCAAGGATAGGCTGGTTGTGAGAAGCACGATGAGAAGCAGAAGCTCTCGCACCCTTACGCCGGCGCCTGGGTATCGTGCGACTCCTCAGATTGCACATCACAGAGATGGGTGCATGGAGAGCCCATCAGATGGAGGGGACCCCAAATCCCCATGCCACCCATTGCATTGAGGGATGCCCAGAAGCATGCCCAGATCCCTCCACCTCCCGGAGGGATGCCCAGATTCTTCTGCCCTGCCCCGTACTTCACAGAGCTGTATGGAGCAGGGCTGACCATGTGGACGTGTGGGAGGCATGCTGAAGAGGACCTGCTTGGTTGTCTGGGTGGAAGGTAAGGTGAAAGCAGCCTTCCCCCTGCATCCTCCCTGCCAGCCTGGGGCAACCACGTGGATTGCCCCTTATGATGTAGACAAGCTGCCCGACACATTTTGTTTATGCTGCCCCCCACCACCTTGTACAAACCCAGCTCCCTCTCTTACCCCCTGCCTTTTTAAAGCAGGGGCAGGAGGGCATATTTCCACCTTGCTGGCTCCCCAATTCCGGAGGGGGCCGCCTCGCCTCATGGAAGAGCCGCCCCAGGAATGGGAAGAGGAGCTCGCCTGCTTCACCCCACCCACCACAACTGGCTGCTGATCTGAGAAGCCATCAGGAGGAGGCTACCAAGAGTATGGTTCCCTATAGTTCCTTGGAGGAAAAGCAGGGGAATTAAGGGCCACCAATAAATAAAAGCATGACCCCAGGGATCTGCATCGAGGCAGGCGATCTGTCCGACAAGCTTTGCACATGGAGGTGGGATATGCTGTAGGGGTTTCCCGTCTTTGATACATTATTTTCGCAAAGCTTCTGCAAAGATATGGGTTGAATGCAACTGTCAAGAACCTACAGGAAGCAGCTTTCAGGGTAGACTGGAAGCACTGGAATAATACAAACAATAGAATAAAAGCTGATGGGCGTGCCTCCTGCCTAGGAGAGGAGGGGCAGATTAACTCTCCTCCGAGACATCTAATACTGACATGATACTCCACTCGGGAACATCTGCTGCTTGATTCAATATGGCAGCATTGGGTAGCATTGCATTAAACAAAGCAATTAACCCAACAACTGTACCCATCAGCCTGCATCTCATAAGTCCCGGCAATTTAGCACGATTTATTTTCCCTTTCTCTCAACCGCCATCGTGCCAGCCCAGTTATTACAGTGCCTGTAAAAAGTTACGACAAGGCTGTTGAGGAATGCCATCGGCCACATTTCTCCCGCCAACAGGAGCTAAAACGATTGTCAACTATCACTGCGTCTTTCTTAATGCATCATCATAATCAAGGCCAGGGCTGCATAACTTCGGCCCTCCGGCTGTGGTTGGACTACATCCCATCATCCCCAATTACTGGCCACCACAGCAGGGGATGATGGGAGTTGTAGTCCAACCACAGCTGGAGAGCTTGCCCATCCCCTTTGGGCCAATTCACTCACATTGCACAGTCAGGTAGGCAGAGGCCGACGGAGAGCGTCCGAGGCTGTTGCTTGGAATGCAGGTATACTTCCCGGAATCTTCTGGCTTGACCCGGAAGATGATCAGCGTGCCATCGATCAGGATCCGAACCCGCAGCTTTAGGTCGCTGCAAGAGAACAAGGAAATGTGAATTGGGTGAAAGTGCTCAGGGAGCGAAGTGAGCAGAAGGGATTAGATGACGGATTATGTGGAACTAGGTTTCCCAAGAACACATACTGTGCTATGGGGAAGAGCAGAAGTAATGTGGTGGCTGAGATGAGCAGACCCTCCTCTCTCCTTGTGCTTTTGGCAAGCTTTCCAAGGAGTGTGAGCTTGCAAGGGCCAGATCAGTCTCAAAGAGTTGCTCCAAAGGCAACAGAGGGAGTCAGCTTGCCACCCTGCTGATGCCCCAATAATTCGCCACCTGAGGTCACCACCTCACCTTGCCTCATAGAAGGGCAACCCCTGAGTGTAAGGCTGAGTTAATCAGATGCTCAGTTGGTACTGGGAGCTTCACTGCCTCAATACAGTATAGATGTGGGAAGCCCTGAGACAGTCTCCGCTCAGCTATGAAGCTCATAGAATTTTTGAGCAAGATGCTTTCAGCCTATCCAACCTGGCAGGGCTCTTCTGAGGCTCGAATGTCAGTATGAGGCTCTTGAAGCAAGAACAAGATAGAAGGCAATAAGTAATGGATAGATGCAGCCTCCTCTTCTCCCCTTGTGCTTCTAGCAAGCTTTGTAAGGAGTGCGAGGAGAGGCACTTCTTGCAAAGCTTGCCAAGTTTCATCTGGAAGAGCTGCTCCAATGGCAGTGGGGGGAGACACCTTGCCTTGCTGCTGGTGCTCCAATTGTCTGCTGTCTTGGGCGACCGCCTCATCTCACCTCATGCAAAAGCCACCCCTGATTGCGAGGATAAAGGAGAAGTGGCAATGCCCGTGCTTATTGGAGGAGCACATCAACCAAAATATGTGATCATCCACCAAAGCAAGCAACCCAGATTGAAGCTAGACCGCAGGGCCTGCTGCAGAGAGCCATTCGCTCACAGGAGCATGGGCAGAAGGGGTGATCCTTGCAACCATCACGCGCCAGATTCTTATGAGAAGGCTAGTGCTAAATCATTCATACGCAACCAGATTCTGGGTCAGGATTGCAAATGCAGCCGAGCAATTTATTTGCTGCATCGTAGACGATCGCTGTGGGAAGTGCGGGGCCACTCTCCATTCTTGTCACATGCATGCACCATGAAGCCTTGGTTGGAACAGAGTACCTGTCTGCAATAGCAGGGTGCAGGAAACGATTCATCGTGGAAATGGACCACTACAAGAAGGGGAGCCACTTCTCATCAGGAGCATACCCTGCCATATATTAGGGCAGTTCACACATGTTCAACATCAGAGTAGGAAAAGCCTGCTATGCTAATTCGAGAGCTGGGCCCACTCCCAGTTTTCCGATCATGTTTTGGGGTAAGAACAAGATCAGAGGTGGGGAGCTGGATCATCACTCAAGCCCCAGATGGGTAGCAGGATTTCCCTACCTATCTTCTTCAGAAGCTGGGGATGGAAGCTAGATAGGGCACACTTGTCCTACCCAGATGGGGCTTGACTGATGGCCAAGCTCCCCATCTCCGACCTTGTTTTTATCCAGCACATAATCAAGAAGTGGAAGTGCACCCAGTTCCTGACTTAGAGTAACAGGAGCCTCCGACCCTAACAACAGCCATGTGAACTGCCCTTCTCTCTCTCTCTCCCTCTCCCTCACACACACACACACACACACACACACAGAGTCATGTCAATCAAAGACTAGACTGAAGGACAACCGTAACGCACAACAAATGCATAGACAGACAGCTGCCTGGACTGGTGTTCTGAACACATTTCCATGTCGATGTTGATCATTTCCTTAATAAACCTGCTCAATACAAGACTCTTCAATTAATTAGACAGCATTGCAATGTAGTTGTACTGAGCAGGTTTCTAAAGGAACCAAGTATCCCCTTGATAAAGATTAAAACTGAAAGGTCTTGGGAACACCAGTCCTAGCAGTTGGCTTGTCGATATGCATTTCATGTAAATCAACTGAGACAAACAACAGGACCTCTCCTTCTGACAGGATGTTATTATGAGAACAGAGGAGAGGAGAACTGGTCTTGTGGTAGCAAGCATGACTTGTCCCCTTAAGCTAAGCAGGATCCACCCTGGTTGCATACGAAAGGGAGACTAGAAGTGTGAATGCTGTAAGATATTCCCCTTAGGGGATGGAGCTGCTCTGGGAAGAGCAGAAGGTTTCAAGTTCCTTCCCTGGCTTCTCCAAGATAGGGCTGAGAGAGATTCCTGCCTGCAACCTTGGAGAAGCCGCTGCCATTCTGTGAAGACAATACTGAGCTAGATGGACCAGTGGTCTGACTCAGTATGTGGCAACTTCCTATGTTCCTATGCTCCTAACTATGGAACAGTCACTATTCTCTCGGCCGAATGAGAGAATCATCCATGGAAGGGTAAAACTTTACTGCAAAATGTTGCATCAGAATAAGCTCCACTTATAACATATGTAGAAATGTACAGACATCTGCACACCAAAAACTCAAACTCGAAGAAAATCCATCTATTTGTAAGTGATAGCCATAACAAAGATATTTTACTCAAAAGTGAGGTCGTTAAAACAATGACATCAAAAATTCACGGGACACTCAAATGCAAAGATTGATTCAGAACAATTCAGAACAGAATGCATCACTTGCCATGTACTTTGATGGCGAAAAGTTTTAAAAAAGACACTCCAGGCTACTTTGCTTGTAACATAGGGGACAATTGCACACACGTACAACATAATGTCTGGATATAGGGCTACACTTGACCAAATAAAGTCACCTAATGGCACAGTGGGGAAATGACTTGCCTAGCAAGAATGAGGTTGCTGGTTCGAATCCCCGCTGGTATGTTTCTCAGACTATGGGAAACTCCTATATCAGGCAGCAGCGATATAGGAAGATGCTGAAAGGCATCATCTCATACTGAGATATCAATGGTAAACCACTCCTGTATTCTACCAAAGGAAAACCACATGGCTCTGCGGTCGCCAGGAGTCGACACAGACTCGACCGCACACTTCACCTTTTGACCAAACATGACACTGGAATGCAAAAATCATTACTGGAGAGAAGTGTTCCCTCTAACAGGAATTCCCAGAAGTTGTTTACTACAACTCCCATAATCCCCAAGCAAAAGCCATTGCAGCTGGGGATTCTGGGAGTTGCAGTCAACAACACCTCGGAATCCCTGTTAGAGGGAACATTGGTGGGGATTTTGCAGGGAAACGGCCTCTGAGGAAACTGAAACCTACCCACTTGTCTCCCCTACAAAATCTATATGGATTTTACAGTCCAACACATTTTTTTCTTTGATACTCTTCCAAGGGCATTTTCTGTGGAAGACAACTGTTATATCTTAAGCAGCCTGAAAAGAACATTCCCGAGGGGAACAGTTACACTTATCTAGCCAAACAAAGCAAGGAGACACTATGGATTTTTAAGGAGAACAGCTCCTAGGGAGGGCCGGATTAACTAGTATGCTAAATACTCCAGAGAGCAGGAGAAGTTTTGCTTTGATTCTTTTGTCTTTCCCAATTTGAAAATCAGAGCCTGCATGTGCCCTGAAGTGGGCTCTCGGAAAGCCCTCACCACTCCCGATTTTGTTGTGTCTGTTTCTTTATTTCAGGGCAGAGAAATATTACTGATGCTCCCAGCTGGGGGGGAAACTGGATAATACTGGTAATCCAAGCCAGAATAAAACAGACGGAATATTCCCTGGACCGTGGAAGATTTTTACTCCAGAGGGATAGCTATATTTGTCTGTTGAAGCAAGAACAAGAAGCTTGAGATACCTTAAAAAAAAAAAAAAAGAACAGGAAACTTGTGGCACACATTTTAGTGGCTTCAAAGCCTGTTTTCTCAGATGCATGAACTGGTTTGGGAAATTGCTAGGGATATGATGTACATGGATATGGACAGAAGACAGACAAATCCATATTTAGGGTTATAGAATGGGTTTAGATGGTTGCCAGCCAGTCTGTAGGCTGGTAACAAGTCGGAGAAATGTCAGGATGTGAAAGCATGAGCTCCTGACAGGCATAATGTTTGAACATGCCCACTTCTATTTCCCACACCGCATTACTATTATTTATTGATTTATTTGATTTGATTTGATTTGATTTGTATACCTCTCTTCCAAAATGGCTCAGGGTGGTTTACAATTAAAACATTACCAACATCTGCCGGACATTCTCCGGCTTGCTTCAGCCCAACCTTTGAAGCTGGGCAGAGAATGTCTGGCAAATGTCGGTAACGTGCCATGGGAGCCAAACTTGGGTGGATTCAGACATCACTCCTGCTGGGAGTGCACCCTTTCGCATCCCGACCTTTCCCTGACTTGTTTCTAACTTTTGGACTGGTTGGCAGTCATCTGACCTGCCCACAGCACAGGAAAAATGGTGACGACATTTTCTGGTAAGGCTTAAGATTTCAGGAGACAAAGCAGAAACTGATAGAAATGTGGCTGAAACCGTAAAGTCTCCCCAAGGAGTATGGTTTGCAAGTTGGGAACATAAGATTCTTCTCTCCCTCTCAGGGCTGGTTCCAGGGCTTAGGAGGTCCTTGACAAAATGCCCTCCAGTGGGCCTCTCAGGTTTGGTGGGGGCAGGAGGGGAATCTGTCTTGGTGGCAACAGCAATACGCTCTTCTCAGGGGTTACACTGTTTTGTCCACAAAGATGCTAGGCCTGGGGCACTTTGTCACGGGAAATGACAGCTGCCAGCCAAATTGTGGCCAGGCCCAATCCTTTGCAGGACAGCTCAAGGACAGGAATCAGTGCATGGCCCTGATGCATTCGGCTGGACTCGAGTTGAGGGAGGAAGCTCCTCCCTCTCCCCCTCCAATTGGCTGTGTAGGCTGTCCTTCAAGCAAGAAGGAAGCCCGCAAAGCAAGTCCCCCTCCTCTCTGCAGTCGTGCTGACTGCAGATAGGATGCTCTCCCTGTCGTACGAGCGGGGGGACACAGAAACGTGGGTTCATTGGACCCGCGGTTCCACATTACATGTGTATGAGGCCTCTCTCTCTTTTACCTTGTCAGCGTTAACCACAGTTGAGCATTAGCTGTGCATTAACACTAACCATGGTTCCCTTTAAACCAGAATTCCAAACCATGGTTTGAAAGATGTTTGCTAGCCATGGTTACAAGGGAACCTGCCATCAGTTGCACATGTAAGACAAAATCATGGTGAATGCCAATAAAAGTAGCAACGTGGGAATTTGCTCTGGAGAAAGAGGGCAAGACACCCCTGTGAACGGTTTTGTTGAAAGGTGGTATACAAATAATAATGAATGCCCAGTGCCAAATACAGATTTATTAGCTGTAATTTGCAAGATTTATTTATTTACTATTTTTATATCTTTCTCTTCCTCCAAGGAGCCCAGAGTGATGGGCATAGCTATGTTTATTCTCACAACAAGCCTGCAATGTAGGCTACATCAAGCAATATGTGACTAACCCAGAGTCAGCCAGTGAGTTGCATGGCTGAACAGGGATTAGAACTCAGGTCTCCCGGGTCCTAGTCCAACACTCTAACCATTGCACCACACTGGGATACACCAACACTGGAATGCTAGCATTACATCTCTGCCAGACTTTCCCATTTATATTTTTACTTGTGGCACGCAACAGCGTCTTCCTTGTAAATGACAGAAGCAAGGCTGGCATTGGTGAATCCTCAAAGTACTCTGTTTTACTAACAAATGTCAGAATTGTCAAATGTTTCCCCCATTAAACTGCTTAAGACCACCAGCAAAACTTCAACATTTGCCAAGTTTCCGATATGTGCTCTAATGATGTCTTCAGGCATCTACTGGAGTAGCCTCCAGGCTGGCATGTAAACGCTGACGCCACAGTCAATTTGTTAGTCTAAGGAGCTACAGGACTCGGCGGTCAAAAGATTTTAGCCACAGGGTAGGAAGGAGTGCGAGGGAGGCGGTGTTGGCAATGGTAGACTCAGTTTGGGGTGCCAGCGGGATGGCAATCATGCCTAAGCACCCGTTCCGAACAGGAATGCCGCCAAGTGAGAATGCACGGCTGACAGCGGAACAAAAGGCCAGAACCGCATTCAACCCCCAGCCCTTTCCCACGATATCCTCACGGCTCCGCACGGGAGCCAAAGGGCCCAAGCCCTGGGCGTGAACTCACTTCTTAAAGTAGACGTTCTCCTCCTCCCAGTACCACGTGTAGGTCAGGTTGCCTGGATATGCTTCGGCCTGGCAGGTGAACATTGCATCCTGGGAGATGTTGACTGTGATGTTCTCAGGAGGGGAAACGATGAAAGGGGGCCCTGTGGGAGAGCGGAAGGCAAACAGTTAGTTCAGCCGCTGGGAAGGGGAAGATGAGCTCAGAGCCAGGAGCGTGCAGCCAGTGGTGCAGGAAGCATGGGGACAGGACGGACTGAGCAGCCAGCCACCCGCTAGCACAGAAGCAGGCAGCGTCCGCCTCCCGTACACAAGCGCTTGGCATTTGGCCTGGGTCTCCGGATCGGATGCAGCCGGTCTCATGAGCCCTCTCCAGAGGGCAGGCAGGCCCAAATCCAACGGCTAGGACTTGGGGCCTGAAATAGGGCTCCTTGGAAGCTAGCCACTCTAGTGATGCTCCCTGACCTTTGACACAAGCCAATGCAGCTTCGTGGCAGAGAGAGCGGAGTCCGGAAGGGGCCGGTTCAAATCCTTCCCGTGTCATGAACGTGCTTTAGGGAAATGGTTACCTCTCAGTCTCAAAAGACAAACACCCAGTCTAGATACTAACAGCTGGTCTTGTGGTAGCAAGCATGACTTGTCCCCATAGCTAAGCAGGGTCTGCCCTGGTTGTATATGAATGGGAGACTTGATGTGTGAGCACTGTAAGATATTCCCCGCAGGGGATGGAGCCGCTCTGGGAAGAGCATCTAGGTTCCAAGTTCCTTCCCTGGCTTCTCCAAGATAGGGCTGAGAGAGATTTCTGCCTGCAACCTTGGAGAAGCCACTGCCAGTCTGTGTAGACAATACTGAGCTAGATAAACCAATAGTCTGACTCAGTAAATGGCAGTTTCCTATGTTCCTATGCACTCTGTTGGCTGCTGAAGATTCCCAAGAGGTTCTGTGCAGCACTTTAAACTTTCTCAAATGCTCCGTACAGGCTTACTACTATTATACTGCATAGGAAGCTGCCTCCTACCAAGTCATACCCTTGGTCCCTCTAGCTCAGGATTGCCTACACAGACTGGCAGCGGCTTCTCCAAGGTTACAAGCAGGAGTCTCTCTCAGTCCTATCTTGGAGATGCCAGGAAGTCTGTGTAGACAATACTGAGCTACTGTGGATGGACCAATGGTCTGACTCAGTAGATGGCAGCTTCCTTTATTGAGATGGCTGTGTACGTTTGTTCCGGTCCAAGCTTTGTGTCCTTTATTCTTCACAGTTGCAATGTGCTTCCTAGCACATGTTGTATGACTCATTAGTCCTAACTGAGTCTACCAATCCAACAAGGGTGGCCCCCCCAGGAGCTTGATAGCGTCTGCTGTTATTCCATGTCTGATGAGCTGCGTTTAGCTCAGTAATTCACAAGTTAGACAGGCCTCTCCCAAACCTTTCCTACAAATTACAGTTGCCCACTTTTTCCTGGCAAGGCTCCTGTGCCTTTTCTATTGATCTTGTCATCACTGCCTGTGTGTGTGTGTGTGTAAGATGCCATTAACTATTTTTAATTTGCTAGTTCCAGTGTAATTTTGTTAACAGTTTTTATTAAAAGTCTCACTAGTTCACCTATCTGAGCAGTCTTTGGAAGAGTGGTGCATGAATTTAACACACACACACATTTAAGTAGCCATGGGACCAGCAAGAAATTCAGCAAGTCAACATTTCCACAGCCTACAGATGGGGAAAGTTTTATCTGTGGAATTTCCTTTGGTTGCACAATTTTTAAAATTGCAAGAGACCCATCAGAAAAAAACCACAGGCAACTTGACTTAAAATAAACGGTGTGTGGATGTATCTCAAGAGCCAACATCATCAGCCAGCCAAAGGATGCTTAGAACAGATTAAGTGAGTCCATGTCAGCAAACCCCTATGAGATTGTAAATGTTCCATACAAAGAGCTGAGTATTATCATCACTGGACAACATTTCACCTCCCAGGAGGTGAGAAATGTTCCACTTCCCGCTCCAGAGGCAGAAGTTGACCAAATAAAAGATTTTTATGGGTTTTTATGGTTTTTGTTTTTTTTTTTTACAAAAAAACCCACCAAAAAACACCAAAATATAGAAGGATAAGGCAAGGAAATGCTTCATTAAACAGGAGGCACAGCCATTTTCTCTCCATACAGTATTTTCTTTTAAAAACATCTCTCCAAGCTTGGGGGGGGGGGGGAGATGAACAAACACAATGACAGCCTGCCTGTAATTCGGGATGGCTGTTTAATCAGGATGACAGGCCTATCCACAAGGGTGTTCCAATTAAATAGATTTTTTTTAAAAAAGTCGTAATGGGACACAGAGAGCCATTAACTGCTGTTGAGAGAAACATCTACTACATGCATATTCCACATGCCTGAAAAAGCCTTGAAGTTCTTGGGAGGCGGGGTAGCATTACTCCCCATATGCAAGTCATTTCTAATATCCCATTACATTCTCATGTCACCAGGAGACAGAAATCAGGGTGATATTATGTAGATAAGAGCAGGACCCAATCTAAGAGCCAAATTAAATAAGAGTATGCTAGAACATTACTGTTCAAACTCCATAGTGGAACACAGGAAGCTGTCTTATACTGAGTCAGACCATTGACCCACCTAGTTCAGTATTGTCTACTCTGACTGGTAGCAACTCTCCACGGTTTCAGGCAGGAGTCTTTCCCAGCTCTACGTGGAAATGCTGCCAGGGATTGAACCTGGGACCTTCTGCATGCAAAGCAGGTGTTCTACTCCTGAGTGATGGGATGCTCAGTGCTTTCCCATCATACCACTATATGGTAAAAATCACATTCCTTCTCCCCCCCCAAAAAAGCTGCTATTTGCCCCGATTGCAAATTCCCCCTGATTGAAGGTGACTTTAATGGGGAGAAATGATGCAGGAGGAATGCTCTGAAGAAAGAGAATGAGGAACACCTCCAAGGTGTGAAGGTTATCAAGTTTATTCTGCCCGCCACTGCTGATTGAAACTTTCATTGGGGCTCCAACTTTCATTGGGGCTCGGTGGAAGGAAGACACTCCTAGGAAGCTCTGTTGCAAATAGCTCTCTGCATGAGAATGAATTGATAACCTGTGCACTGTGAGGGTTTTCCTTTTCCTTGGCTCCCGCATTTGTGCCTTCCCTCCCTTTCTCAGACATGGTCAGGGAGCCCAAATTCCCAGAAGACCACCTGAAGACTACAAATGGGTGCGCTTTCCCCCACTGTAAGGCCACGGTGGCTGGGGATTATGGGAGCTGAAGTCCAACAACAACAATTGGGGAACCAAGTAGGAGAACCCCTGACCTAAGCAGCATAATTCAGAATACGGAGTACACTAAAGTATTATACAGACGCAAAGTATTATTGCCAATTCAAATATTGCCTTCCTAATGAAGGAACAGTCACCTTAAGTGGCGCAGCAGGGAAATGCTTGACTAACAAGCAGAAGGTTGCCAGTTCGAATCCCTGCTGGTACTATATCGGGCAGCAGCGATATAGGATGATGCTGAAATATCATACTGCACGGGAGGAGGCAATGGTAAACCCCTCCTGTATTCTACCAAAGAAAACCACAGGACTCTGTGGGTGCCAGGAGTCGAAATCAACTTAATGGCACACTTTACCTTTAATGAAGGATCACACTTTGGAGGACTGCTAGCAAAATCCGGCTAGCCCCCGCACAAAATCCAGCTAGCCCCTGCATAATTAGCCCCCGCACAATGAAAGGGGCTCGAATTGGATGCAGTATTCATTGCATTATGCCTTTGTTCTTCTCTGACTTGGATTGAGTATTGGCTGCTATGTGGCTGTATCAATAAAGACTGACTGACAGAAACTTTGGAGAGGCCCACAGCTCAGCTGAGAGCCACAATTTGCATGCAGATGCTCCAGGTTCAATTCCTGGCATCTCCAGTTCAAAGGATGTGTGTGACTGGGCTGGGAAAGACCTCGGTCCTCTAAGACCTTAGAGAGTTTCTGCCAGTCAGAGCAGACAGTCCAGCACAGGACTGTCTGGCCCCATCCACTCACTGATCAGTGAACCAAGAGCAGCCTGGGGACCCCTCCCAGCAAGGGCAGGACAAAGGTCCCGCCCGTTGGATCCAAGGACTGATTACTGCCATGAGTCAATGTCACCCGCTATCCTGTGCAAACTCCATCAGAAGCTCTAGCCGTTCTCTGGGTTGCGGCAATAAGCAGTCCTTGCTACCTTGAAGGCTTCTGCAGACCCTCAGGAACGTTTGCTCGTTCTTTCTGCTTTCCCGTTTTTACAGTGGGAAACTGCAAATTCTAACCCCAAGCTGCCCGACCCTTAAGGCTAATGGGGGGTGGAATTATAAAGATCGATGCATGAATCCCGCTCCGAGCATGCCTGCAAAACAAACCGGAAAGGAGGGAGGGAAGGGGAAGCTCTCTCCTAGAAATGCAGACACAGCCAATCAATAGGAGCTGTCTCCCCTCAAGGCCGAGCAAGGCCAGGACCGTCCCAGTTTCGGCTCGGCCTGCCTTCTGCGAAACCTTTGTTCCCAGCACAGTGCATCAGGCCCCTCTTCATTGTGCATTCCATGGGCAGTTCCGCTGAGTTGGCAGCC
The DNA here is from genome assembly GCF_027244095.1 of Hemicordylus capensis. NCBI lineage: Eukaryota > Metazoa > Chordata > Lepidosauria > Squamata > Cordylidae > Hemicordylus > Hemicordylus capensis. Next base: position 25,685,654 of record NC_069664.1, read on the forward strand.
TTCAGAGTTATTTAAATGTCTGGGACTTGGGCTTAATTCTCTTGTTTATTTATTGATGGCCATTTTTTTCGCCCAAGGAAGGTTGGAAAGAGGCCCATCTCCCTGTCTGGAAGTCATATGGTAATTTGCTCGGGGTGACCTTCAATAGATCCATGCCATTAGCTTTGGCGTGTCTGGCAGGGGGGAGTGAAGTGAAGACCATGGAGAGACAGGATGGAGGATGCAGCCTTCTAGCAAATAGTCCATGATCCAGGTCCACAAATATTCCAATTGGGACCATCTCAGGGGATGAATGTTCACAGTGATTTTCGGCAATGGCTGCCCCGCACCCCACCCCCGAGATGGAAAAGAGGGAATAGCATTGTTGGACTTACAGCTTGTAAGGTGTTATCACTCCTTCTTTATCTCTACCCCCAAACAACTAGGGTAAAAATGCAGTGATTTTTGCACAGAGCAAAGGGTTAGGGTCAGGGTAACAACGAACAAGTAGTTGTCCTCTCTCCATGGAATACTTTTTGGAGGACATGCCTGTCAACTTCCAGTTCCATCCCCCTGACAACGCTGATCAAACTTTGCCGTAGCCTTTGTGTTTTAAAAACTTTGAAAGGCTTTTAAAACACCATTGCAGGTTTGGCCACTGAAGGCCTGACGGTCAGGACAATCAAAACGTAACACCACACTGAAAGTTGGAAGTCTCGCAATGGTAGCACCTGTTTCCCATCACTAGGGATGTATCAGAAGGAGCACATTCGTCCTCCCAGATGATACCGACCACCCCAGCTGGCTCATGTATTAAAATGCCCTTTATCCCAAAACGGCAGCGGTTTGTGTCAAGGGAGAGAGAAAAGACCTTTGGGGATGTGTGGGGAAATGCAAAGACACACTGACTAGGATCGAAGGGCGGGGGGATGCAGAGACTACTTACTGGGTCACACAATGCCTGGGGCGAAGGGCAGATGTTACCCTCATTGCATCACGGTCCCCCAGACCAATGCTGTACTTTTTCACATGGAGATGAACAGCACTCACTCACTTAGATGGGAGAAAGTAAAAGGAGGAAGATCAGGGCTCTACAACTTCATCCTCCCAACTATTGTAGGACTACAACTCCCATCAACCCACCCACCCCCGCCAGTCCCAGCGCTGAAATGTTAGGGATGATGCGAGTTGGAGTCCAACATCTGCAGGAGGGTGAAAGTTGTGCAGCCCTGATGGAGATGAAGACACCATTGGGACAAAAGTTATCTCCTGAGAACTTCCAGCCAAGTTGGGGGGCTGTATTCAGGGGAGAAGAAGGGAGCAAAACCATTCCTCCTCTTTCACATTTTCAGGGGGAGGAAACTAAACTCACCAGTGCTCCTCCCAGTCCCTTTTAGCGGTGGTTGCCATTCTGCTCCTTCGCAGAAGCAATGTAGAGGTGAGGGGAGTGTCAGGCCAGCTCTGGGCGGAGGGTGGGATTACCTGCTTTCTTCCACTGTTAACCCCAGCTATTGAGAATCAAGCTTCCTCCAAACAACCAACACCACCAACGCCCCGCAAAAAAAAAAAGTCAGTTTCCTGACATTCTATCACACTCCAACATGACCTAAACATGGAACCAAGGATGAGGCTATGCAGATGTCACACCATCGTGTGACAAAATTATGGGAGGTGACTTGATTGACAGTTGGCTAGTTAGATTAAATGTGATTGGGAGGGTATTTAATCAGGCTTTAATTCTGGCATTACCCACCAACACTCTGACAAGTGCAAAATTTCAACATGAGAATAAAGCCTATTCCCTCCACATCCCAATCCATACACTCCTTTTGCGAAGTATCATGCTTCAGAGGAAGAAGACATTTCATGTTGGTGTGAGAATATCTGCACTTCCCTTACTTATTGATTGATCAAACCATTTCCATTCATCTACGGAATCTTAAAAAGGGTCAAAATCTAACAAAAACCACCATGCATAGAATAAAACAGAACTGCAAGATCACAACAATTAGCAGACTCAGAACAGTCTCCAACCCTCACAGAGTAACAGATTTCGACTTCTTTAGACCATATACTGTCAATTAAAAGAAATTTAATTCTTTTTCTTCAGCTGTAGGACGTGAGCATCCCATGTGGTGCTGAAGCAAGCACTGGCAGCAACACCTGGGAGATGCTCCATTCTCCACTGGGCAGTATCTCTCATCCTCTGCTCCCGACGCAATTCCAGGAGATCCAAGGACTATCAAATCCCAGAAATTACCTTGGACAAGCAGGCGGGTGGTGTGCACAGCCTCTCCCTGGATACTGTAAGCTCGGCAGGTGTAAGCACCTCTGTCATCCCGGCTGATCGATACAACAGTCAGACTCCCGTCACTAACCTGAGGATCAAAAATGAAGTTTAGCACCCAAAATCACTGCAGCCACATACACCCCTCCCCCAGTTTCCTAGGAACATAGGAAGCTGCCTTCTACCAAGTCAGACCCTCGGTCCATCTCACGCAGTATTGTCTACAGAGACTGGCAGCGGCTTCTCCAGGGCTGCAGGCAGGAGTCTCTCTCAGCCCTGTCTTGGAGATGCTGCCAGGGAGGGAACTGGGAACCTTCTACATGCAAGCAGGCAGGTGCTCTTCCCAGAGTGGCCCCATCCCCACAGGGGAAGATCTCACAGTGCTCACATTTCTAGTCTCCCATTCATGTGCAACCAGGACAGACCCTGCTTAGCAAAGGGGACAATTCATGCTTGCTACCACAAGACCAGCTCTCCTACCTAGGGACACACCTGTATGTTCCATAGGAACATAGGAAGCTGCCTTATAGCAAGTCAGACCATTAGTCCATCTAGCTCAGCTTTGCCAATGCCTACACAGACTGGCAGTGGCTCTCCAAGGTTTCAGGTTCAGGGATCTTTCCCAGCCCTTCCTGATGGAGATGCTGGGGATTGAACCTAGGACCTTCTGCATGCAAAGCAGATGCTCTACCACTGAGTTATGGGCCCATCCCCTAAGGGAATGTCTTACAGCAGGCAGCGCTCACACGTGGTCACCCATCCAAATGCAAACCAAGGCAAACCCTGCTTAGCCTAGGAAAAGGGACAATTCATGATCACTCCTGCAAGACCAGATTAGAAGAAACATAGGGCTGGGGTCCTACAAATAGCCAAGGACCTTTGTAGGAGGAGAGCTGGTCATGTGGTAGCAACTTGCAAGCATGACTTGTCCCCTTAGCTAAGCAGGGTCCACCCCAGTTGCATTCGAATGGGAGACTTGATGTGTGAGCACTGGAAGATATTCCCCTCATGGGATGGAGCTGCTCTGGGAAGAGCAGAAGGCTTCAAGTTCCCTCCCTGGCTTCTCCAAGGTAGGGCTGAGAGAGACTCCCACCTGCATCCTTGGAGAAGCCACTGCCAGTCTGTGTAGACAATACTGTGTAGACAATGGACCAATAGTCTGACTCGGTATATGGCAGCTTCCTATGCTGAAAGTAAGAAGATGCACGCCTGGTAGATCTCCTAACTTATATCCTAAAGTTAGGATATAACTCATAAAGATATACCACTAAAGAACAGGGGCACATGGAGAAACATATCTCCAGCCACTCCCCCTCACGATGCGTCACAAACATCTATCCCACACTCCTCTTTGCTCCAAGCCAGGCAAGCGATAGTCACCGGGCCCACAGACACTGCAGGACAACTGAGCCAGTAGCTCAGCAGTTTGACCTCAGCCATTACCCCATCGTCTGCTCAGCATATCTGAAAACATTCATTCATTCTTAGATACTGCCTGATATGTGCATCTCTAGGCGATGTTCACAATTCAAAACAACAAATATAAAACAGAGTAAAAACAATTAAAACTGTTCCACAGAATAAAAAAGATAAAACAATTTCATGGGGTAAAATCAAACAGTTTAAAAATTAATTTCAGTTGAAAGCCAGAGAGAACAGGCGTATCTTGAGGGTCTTGGGACATAAGAACAGCCCTGCTGGATCAGGCCCAAGGAGGCCCATCTAGCCCAGCGTCCTGTTTCACACAGTGGCCCACTAGGTGCTGCTGGCAAGCCCACAAGCAGGAGATGAAGGTATGCCCTCTCTCCTGTGGTTACATCCTGCCACTGAAGCTAAAGCTGGCCTATAGCCCTCCAGCCGTTGATAAGCCTCTCCTCCATGAAGTTATCCAAACCCCTCTTAAAACCACCCAGGATCTTGGCTGCCACCACATCTTGTAGCAGCACATCTTTGCTTCCTAAAAGCCAACGGAGATGGAGATGCTCTTATTTTGACAGGGCGCATCTTCCAGAGCCCTGAGGCAGCCACGGAGGAGGCCCAGTCCCAAGTCGCCACCAAATGAGCCAGCAGCAGCCCTAACCAGACCTCCCCAGAACACCTTAAGAGGCGGTGGGGTTCATGAGAGAGAAGGTACTCTCTGAAGTGCCCTGCATCCAAGCCATTATAGGGAATGAGCAATGTGTGGGCAGAGCACAGGCGGGAGATGCTTACAGCTGCCCAAAGAGAAGAGAGCAGCAGGGGCGGGACTGTATCTCAATGAAGAGCATCTGCTTTGCACGCCGAAGGTCCTCGGTTCACTCCCTGGCAGCATCTCCAGGAAAAGCTAGGGAAGACCACTGCCTGAAACCCTGGTGAACCGCTGCCAGTAAGTGCAGAGAAGACTGAGCAAGATCCATGCTCCCTCCCGCCTTCCCTCCCCCCTCCCTCCCCTGCCAATAATGATGCTCATTTCATGCCATCCTTCCATTTCGCTTTGTAACAAATGACTCCTAATTACTCTCATTAGTGCCAGTGCCGATTCCAATGCCTGATTTACCAATTACAATTCAGATGGAATCCCTGGCCCCGCCAAGGTCGCAGAGTGGTGACCGAAGGCACACCAGAGCGCCACCCCCTTGGGGTGACGTGGCTGCTGGAGCCGCCCATGCAACATGCCAGTGTGTTTCTTAAAGACAGACGGAGCGTGTGGGGTTCTAAAAGTCGGCACTGTCCCTCCTGAAAGGGCATTTGGTGCTGAGAGCATTGTTGGAAATTGATCCGCCAATCATTCTGGACGGAGGCAGCACATTGACGAACATTCTCTGGATGGGAAGCCATTCGCCCGGGGGTTCTGGCGCTTGGGTTCCCAGCTGCCGTCGCCCACACTTCCATACCTGCCAGTGTGTCCCTATTTTCCCATTCAGGTGAATGGGGAAATGGGGACATGTTGGCAGGTATGCAAGTCCCATCATCCACACCCACACAGTGGCAGGGGATGATGGGAGTCGTAGTCCTACAACATCTGTGGACCCAGGCTTGAGAACCCCTGAATTAGCCCATCATATATCGTGCACAAGTGAGCAGAAGGTAGTTTGTGACTTACTGACAATAGGCAGTCGATTGACAAGGGTTACCAACTTCCAGTTCGATAACAGATACAGTGAAATGGCTCCCTGATCCTCAAATTAGACTGCTGAAGTGCAGAAAGCTTGGAGAGAGGGGGGGACCAGGTGTGGAATCTTGTGCGAAAGGACCGAGCTCAGTTCTGGCATCAAAAACAACGTTCCAGGGCCAAGCATGGACTCAGAGGCTCCCTGCACCTCCATCCTAAGAACCTCTACTGCGCCGAGGTGCTATTTTGCACCCAACTTCAGCGGAATGGCCTCAAGAGTCTAGGAGAGTAGACCCTATGAGCCTGAAGTCTGCCTATCGCCAACTGCATCTTAGACATCTCCAAATGGGTGAAGTACAGATGGACGCAAGCAAAGTTCTCTAACTTTACTCATCTGTGTGCGGAATGAGATTTGTTCTGGGTGGCAGTATCAAGGCAGTGTGCGCGCACCTGCATTCAGAATGGGACCTTCCAGCTTGAACTTGAGTGGGGTCTAAAATGAACTGAGCTGACATCAAAAAATGTGTGAGTGCAAGCCTGTACAATGGTGGTGACTTGCTGTGACGAGCAGCAGCACTGCCTTAGGTCTACCCCAGCCCAGCCTTTGCGAAGCCCCTTTCGCTAAGACCCTGGAGCCCGAATCCAGGACACTTTGCATGCAAAGCACGGGTGCTTCCCACACGTTATCCTCTTACCTGATATTTGTTGTTGGCACCTAAGAGGTCCCCCTCTTTCAACCAGGTGACAGTCGGTTTGGGGTTCCCAAATGCCATGCAGGTCAGGGTGATACTGCTACCTTCTTTTGCCTCTACGTATTGGGGGGGAGTTTCTGTGAAGGTGGGAGGAGCTGCAAAAGAGATAGATACGAGAGATGGAGATGAGGAAGATGCCAAAAGACACACAAATAAGCTCAGTCCAATGCTTGCCTTGATGCCCAGGGAGAAGACTCATAAACTACCTGGGGAAAACCAGAAGCTTTGCATTTTACTAAGTACCAAGTCTCCCTCCTTCCCCAATAAATTTCCAGCAGAGAAGAGGGTACAGGTGAAGGCCACCTAGAAACACCTAGATGCATAGTTCCATGTCAGATTTCTGTCCCTTCAAATACCTGAAGGCTCTCAGCGAAGGGGCAGGACTTGGGCAAGAGCCCGTGTTGCTCTTGAGGGGCTCAGCTGAGCTCAGACCTCTGGTGAAACATTCTTCTTCCCAAGGAGCCCCACTGGGAGCTGTCCTGGGTCCTGCACAGCCTGACCCTGGACCCTGTAGGTGTGCTCTGCTATTCACCACAAGACTACATATCCAGTCAAGGTCAATCTCTCCCAAAAGAGTTCCCTTCTTGCTCAATGGTCCAAGGGCTTTCTGACTAGCTCAAAAAGGACAACATTAATATTTTTTTTTTGCAGAAGAATCTGTGACATCTTAAAGACTAACACGGAAAGAAGTCTTTGGTACTCCAATGGTTGAAGCACAACTCCCATCATCCCCCAGTCACAATGAATTGTGGCTGGGGATCATGGGAGTTGTAGTTAAACAGCGGAAGTGTCATAGGTTGCCTGCCCCTGGACTAACAGATGGCATAAGCCTTAATCACACACACATATTGAGGTGGGGGAATCTAAGCAGTGGAGCTGAAAGGCAAAGAAACACAGCAAAGGGTGCAGTCCATAACCGTGCTAGGTAAACCTTAAATGTAAAGAAGACAAATACAGTGGCAATTCATGATGGCAGTAGCTGGCAACAAGACAATCCTCCTATCATTGCTATGCCAATCCAGCACCTGTAGTGATAGAGAAAACCCTGGTCGCATTCGAGTCCTTGACAAACAAAATCAAATGTGTTGCTATATTCTAGTTTAGCTATTGCACTCCAAAGCATCCCTTGGAAGGTGACGTCATGACCAAAGAGGGGGAACAAAAGCAATTGTTTGGGATATTTTGACTATGGATCCAAAGAACCTCATCAAGAATTCGTCTCCCCATTTCACACCCACCCCAGTCTCCTCCCCAGAACCACTATTAGAAGTTAACCGGTGTCTGTCAAAACACACAAAAGCGCCGCAGTGCAGATACCAATTTCCCTTTGATTAAACAGACACTCGCAGAATTATACTATAGGCCTAATCATAAGTAGCTGTTAAGTCCAATTTTCTAGGAAGACACTGCAGCAATTTCAATCGGATCCGAAAAGGCCTGATTTCTTGGTACCTGCCTTCCTAAAATAGGATTAATTTTCCTTAAAAATAAAATAAAATAAACTGGGCTAATATGCTTGGGAGAAGAATCCTACTACACTCTTTTAGGAATGGGATTCTGCTCATGCTGCAATGTTGGACCTAAAGGATTAAGACTGTAATAAGGCTATTAAAAGTCCAAAGTGATCAGCATGACATGTAAAGGGACAATTGAAAAGTGTCGACTCAGTGCACAGCAGCTGTGAAAAGAGGCCAATTCCATGTTAGGGATCCTTAGGAAGGGGAATGGAAATAGAAACGCTAATATTATAATACCCTTCTACATTTTGAGTACTGCGTACAGTTTTGGTCACCATATCTTAAGAAGGACATTGTAGAACTGGGAAAGTGCAGAAGAGGGCTACCAAGATGATCAGGGGCCTGGAGCAGGGCTACACCATCTGGGTCTCTTTAGTTTGGAAAGGAGGCAACTAAGGGGAGACATGATAGAGGTGCATAAAATTATGCATGGAGTGGAGAGAGTGGACAGAGCTAAATTTTTCTCCCTCTCTCACAACACTAGAACTAGGGGTCATCCCATGAAACTGATGGCCAGGAAATTCAGGACCAACAAAAGGAAGTACTTTTTCACACAGTGCATAATCTATGGAATTCTCTGCCATGGGATGTGATGATGGCCACTAGCTTGGATGGCTTTAAAAGGGGCTTCGACAAATTCATAGAGGACAGGTCTATCAGAGGCTTCTAGTCTGGTGGCTATAGGCCACCTCCAGCCTCAGAGGCAAGATACCTAAATGCCAGTTGCAGGGGAGCAACAGCAGGAGAGAGGGCATGCCCTCACCTTTTGCCTGTGGGCGCCTCAGAAGCATCTGGTGGGCCACTGTGTGAACCAGGATGCTGGACTAGATAGGCCTTGGGCCCGATCCAGCAGGGCTGCTCTTAAGTCCTGGTATAATGAGCCAATCCTTGTTGAAAGAGATGCAAGGTTATAGGGCTGTTCTCAAAACGGCAAACTGGGGAAGATAAGCATCCTACCCAGCTTTGGGAGATGGGCACACTCCTGATTTTAGGTTCTCTGTCAGCAAAACCCTAGCCAGGAGGAGGCAGGTGTGGGAGGCGGGTGAAGGCGCCGACTGCACTGTCCGACCCAGCACTTTTATTCAACATATCGAGGGTGGAGGAAATGCTGTTTGAATCTGTGCCCGCCTCCCAGACAAACTATGTAGGCCTTTGAATGCTCAGTGCAAATAGCACATACACACCACTGCAGAAAGATAATATACAGATGTTAACAGCAATATGTCACCAGAATTACAGGCAGGTACAGTATATACCCGTGCAGATGTTCTGAAATGCAGGGAGTTTTCATACAGATGGTTTGAGCCACTTCCACACTGTTTTTATGAAAGGCCAATAGCTTTTCCATACTGTAAAAAAAAGTCTCCAAGGAGAGATATTTGTAATGCCAATGAGTATCCTGGCCATCGATGAGAGGCATTTGTAATGTCACTGAACATTCTGGCCATTGAAGGCTTTGCATTATATAGCTTCTTGTGTTAAAGTACTCAAAAATATTAGGCCCTTTCTAATCAGTTTGCAAAAAGAAAAAGATAGAATGAAAATCAGCCTTCCGTTTGGGCTCCAGGCAACTATTAGAAATCTCATTAGTTCTTAAATAGGATGCTACAGGATTCCAGCCTCCCCAGCCCCCATCCTGGGGCAAGTGAACCAGACACAAGTTAGTTTATTCCTCGCGATTCATTACGTTCCCACAATGCAGCCAGACTGGTGGGTTTCACTTTCCCCAGTCCACAATGATGCACTGTTTGAGCTGCCAGCTACTGTACGTCATGGCCTCAGAAGTGTTAAGACAAAAATTCTGCTTGCACTCGAAACGGTCCGGGCAGTTCATTCCTTTCACACACACCACTGCAAAGCAAAGTCTTGGGGTCACAGCTCAGGGGCAAAAAGGCTTTCCTCTCACAACAGCTCTGAATACTGTTCACAGAACTCAGCCCAAAAGATCTAAGCAGCACAAGATGGCATCCCAATCAGATTGCTTAGCCTACCATTCCCAATTTCCTTTACAGACCAGATTTTTGCAAGGAGCTGCCTTCTCCCAAGCCAGGCTACTGGTCCATCGAGAGAGGATTGCTGGTCTTGTGGTCGCAAGCATGACTTGTCCCCTTAGCTAAGCAGGGTCTGCCCTGGTTGCCTATGAATGGGAGACTAGAAGTGTGAGCACTGTAAGATATTCCCCTTAGGGGATGAAGCCGCTCTTGGAAGAGCAGAAGGTTCCACGTTCCCTCCCTGGCAGCATCTCCAAGATAGGGCTGAGAGAGAATCCTGCCTGCAGCCTTGGAGAAGCCACTGCCAGTCTGTGAAGACAATACTGAGCTAGATAGAACAATGGTCTGACTCAGTATATGGCAGCTTCCTATGTCCCTAACTTGAACCTAAACTCTCCCAGTTGTCTTGAGCCTGGGGAAGTCCTGCAGCTCAGTGGCAGAGCATCGGCTTGCATGCAGAAGGTCCCAGTTTGAGCCACTGGCCTCCCCAGATCGTATTGGGGAAGACTCCTGCCTGAAACCTCAGAGAGTGGCTGCCAGTCAGTGTAGACATTATCGAACCAAAAGTCTGACTCCGTATCAGGGACTGGGAGATACAGGGTCAAAAGCAACCCAAAAGGCCGGCCATGTTTGCAGCACATCCCCCTGTCGTTCTTGGGAATGATTGAGCAGAGCCTGGCTCAGTGAGCATGCCTAATACTTCAAGAAATGCACATTAGAAGGATGCTCAGCTGAGTGCAAAGCTCTTATTAAATGTTAACGAGGCCAAGTTGCTCATTCTCCTGAAGGTCTCCTCCTCCTCCCATCTCCCAGGCAGCGTCTTCAGTTAGACACACAGCGAGCCCTTGAAGGAGGCCGCTCACTCTCCCCTCTGCTCTCCAGGTGGGCTTTGCCCCATTTGAGCACCTCTGGACCACCCCCCACCCAGTCATGCAGCTTGCGAACAAGTCACTCCTGTCACTCATCTTCTCCACCTACAAGAGTCAGCCAATGGCCGAAAAAAGGATTGGGCGATGGGGAATGGGTCTGGTGTGAGTGGCAGGTGAAGCACTAGGGACAGAAAGGCATGCCTTTAAGTCCCTGGTCAGCAATTTCATTGCGGGGAAGGCACTTTGAGAAGCCTGCCCGGGGAGATGCAGCAGCACCTCAAATCTAGAAAAATGAGATGACAGTGGCATTTTTCAGGGAGAGGGGTGTGGTCCAATCCAGCAGCACAACCGTATTTCAAGATGAATTGCCCTCTCATTTAAAAGCTCCCATGCACCCAAAATATAAATGTTTCTTTTCAGAATGTGGATGTTATGGATTTGGACAGCCCTGAGCCAAATTAGGAAGGGCAGTATACAAATTCAAATCCAATAAATAAATAAATGCTTGAATCTCTCAGCTCCTGATAGGAGCTGTAGACTCCCACATAGAGAGTAGACTCCCTGTAGGCTCCCACATTAACAGGTTTGTGCAAACTAGCTCTAGGGCCATTCCGGATCGAGTCCAAACCAGTTCAGGCCCAGTTTGGGGGAGGGGATTTAATTTTTTTTAAAATGGTTGACTTACCACCATTGCAGGGTCTCCAGGGGTGCTCCTAATGTTACACCTCCCCCACTGCCCTCTCCCCGGTCTCAAACAGCCCATTTTCAGCCCATTCTAGGCCCCTCTATTCTGGTGGGTGGCCATTTTGGAGGCTGCTGTGCATACACACTGGCCAGCTGTGTGGCTGGGTCACGACCCCAAGCGGGCCTGGTCCAGATTGAGGGCAAAGAGCCGGACCAGTTCGAGTGTGAGCTGGATCGACCTTGAGCCGGTTCGCACCTGAACTGATCTTCTTGGTGATCCCTATTGTCTGCCACCAATGAACTGTCCATGGTCCTGAAGTTCTTGTTTCCCATCTACCTGGCTACTCATTACTCTGAACTCTGCCCTCCAGGCTTCCTGGTCCTCAACCTGCTGTCACCATCTCTGCTAACTAGGCTGAAAACGATCCATGGCCCAGACTGGTGCCAAGGCCTTGCACATGACAGCAGGCACCTTGGGTCGCAGGCTGGGATGATCTTGCCAGAAAATGCTGCGAAGCAGAAAGTCAGTGGGACAAAACAGACATCCCAGCACAGTAGGAATGTTCCTGTTATGCGAATGATTGTGTTCATGAATATATCACTGGTCACTTGAGCAACAAAAAGGGATTTAGCGGCTGTGTTGCGGGAAAATTAGAGCTTCCTAGGATTTACTCTATAAACGTCAATTTGATTCAGTGTTTCGGTAGTCATGCAGTGTTACTGAACAGAGACATTTTATTCCACCCGAGGGCTGCGGGGCGGGGGGGGCGGTCAGGGTTCAACACTGAGCGCAGAAGCCTATGCTATGTATACAGACCACCCCTCCGGTTTCTGTCCTCTACCATCCTTCAAACAAGCTTGGTACTGAGCTGATTTCACCCAAATACCCCTCTTCTTCTGGTGCCATCTTATCTCATCCCACTCTGCTAGCTACCTTGCAGAGATTGTAATTTAGAATGTCCCTGGGTCCTTGTGAGTTTTGGTTGCTACACGTACCGTCTGAGAAATAAACAGATGGGGGCCTCAGGCTGTGTTCGCAACAGATGGTTCCTTGACATGAAACTGGGGGTAGGGGGGAGGGGAACATACACGCCCCCAGGAACTAAGCGCAACAGAGACACTTTGCTTGCCAAACAGACAGGTAAGACATGCAGGTAAAGATGTACAAAGACATAACATATAGGTAAGACGTACAGGTAAAAATCATACATACAGGTAAGACAGGGAGGAATATGCTACTCATCTTATGAGCTGGCCCTATCCACCCCCAGCACAGGACCTCATGACTGTTGCTGGTGTCTATCTTGTGTTTCTTTTAGATTGTGAGCCCTTTGGGGACAGGGAGCCATCTTATTTATTTATTATTTCTCTGTGTAAACCACCCTGAGCCATTTTTGGAAGGGCGGTATAGAAATCGAATAAAATAATCATCATCACCACCATCATCATCATCTTATTTGCAGAAAAAGACAAGATAACACTCAGGAAGCAAAAGAGGATCTGATCCAAGCCACCATTGCTGGATAAATGGCGGGGTCTCTTCAAGAAACGAAGATGCTCACAGAGAAGAGGGAGAATCCCATAATGCATCTGTCAAAACACTACGGCCTGGACTGTGTTAAAGGCAAGTGTTGATGGTGCAAAGCTAGTCTGGACGAGGGAACTGCCCTACTCACCGTTGACCGTGAGATGCACCCAGCTGCCGTTGTGGAAAGTATCGTACTGCTGGTCCAACATGAGCACTTTGCACTCGTACCAGCCCTGGTCCTCGGAGCGAACCTGATCGATGCGCAGAGATGCTTTGTCATGAAGGCTGGCACGGCCTAGGAGAGACAAGCGAGGTGAGATCAGCAGAGCTTAGAGGAAGGGAACGGGCCTTTCCTGTGGCACTTGGCCAGTTGTACGCCAGGACAGTGGCACAGGAGGCTGTCTGAAGTCCCAGACTCTGCCAGCAGGGAAGAGTGTGTAGGGAGTTGAGGGACGGCATGATGCCCCGAGCACTCTGATGTGAAAACGGATACAGCTGAATGAGACATCCAAGCTTTCTTCTAGAACAGGGCAGCACAATTTTGGCTGCTGATGTTGAATTACAACTCCCATAATCCCTCACTCTTCGTTACTGGGGCAGGGGATGATGAGCTCTGTAGTGCAAAAACAGCTGGAGGGCAGAAGTTGTGCAGCCCTGCTCTAGAAGAATCTACTGTCTGGTTCACACCAGACAATCAAAATGGTGATTCAGGCAAGCACCCAGGCCAAACCTGAGCATTGGCACAAACCTAGAAGACCACTAGTATCAACCATACATCTTTGCATATATATTGTGCTTTATACTGGAGTCCACAGAAGCATAGGAAGCTGCCTTATACCAAGTCAGATCTTTGGTCCATCTAGCTCAGAATCATCTGCCATTACTGGCAGTGGCTTCTCCAAGGCTGCAGGGAGGAGTCTCTCTCAGCCCTACCTGGAGATACCAGGGATGGAACCTGGAACCTTCTGCATGCAAAACAGATGCTCTACCATTGAACTGTAGCCCCAGGTGTGACATGCACTAAACAAACTGCATCACGGTTCTGTAAGGGGGGCCAGAACTGTTGCATCCATGGGGGGGGCGTCATTGAAGAAGTCCTGGAATGCCCTTGGTTACCCAGCAGTTTGTGGCAAAGGTGAGATCTGAACCAAATACAACTCACATTTTTACTCACTATGCTACACCAACATCACAACTCTCAGATGTTTTCCTTTCCACATCAGCCAAACTCCAACCCTTCTCCTTCCCTTCCCCTCATTTTCTTCTATTTTTTTGTATTCTAAGGGACATCGGAAGCTGCTTTATACTGAGTCAGACCATTGGTTCATCTAGCCTAGTACTGCCTAAACTGACTGGCAGCAGCTCTCAAGATTTAAGGCAGGAGACTCCCTAGCCCTAGGAACATAGGAAGCTGCCATATACTGAGTCAGACCATTGGTCCATCTAGCTCAGGTTGCAGGCAGGAATCTCTCTCAGCCATATCTTGGAGAAGCCAGGGAGGGAACTTGGAACCTAGATGCTCTTCCCAGAGCTGCTCCATCCCCTAAGGGGAATATCTTACAGTGCTCACACTTCTAGTCTCCCATTCATATGCAACCAGGGCAGACCCTGCTTAGCTAAGGGGACATTTCATGCTTGCTACCAAGAGACCAGCCGTACCTTGAGATGCTGCCAGAGATTGAACCTAGGACCTTCTGCACCATCAGAAGAAGATGCTCCTCCACTGAGCTATGGCCGCACACCCTAAGGAGACTATCTTACCGAGTTCACGTGTAGTCTCCCATGCCAACACAAGCCAAGGCAGATCCTGCTTAGCAAAGGGGACAATTCATGCTCACTACCGCAAGACCAGCTCTCCTCTCCAGACTTCTTCTGCAAGTCTCCTTGTTCTAGCCTTCACTCCACTGCAGAGGAACCCATGCACAGATGTAGCCTCATTTCACATTTCTGCTCATGTCCTCTGCGCACAAGAATGACAACTTGCATAAGCCGCATATCAGCTCACAGAAACCACAGGGAAAATTACCCAGCTGGTCTTCCGAACATGAAACTCTGCATATGGGAATTGCTCCAAAGCTGTATATATGGAGACTTGTACAGACCAATTCTGCAACAGCAAACAGACTTCCCCTGCCTGTCCTTCCAAGATCTCCAAGGTAGGTGCACCCTAGCACATACAACCTAATTTAGTCATTAGAATAAACATCTCCCACAAGTGGCTAGAACTGAGCTGTACCCAGACTGATGACAACAGTTTTAAACATGCTCAGAAAGTGCAAAGAGCCACCTAATGGCAAAGCGGGGAAATGGCTTGACTACAAAGCTGGAGGTTGCCAGTTCGAATCCCCACTGGTCTGTTTCCCAGACTATGGGAAACACCTATATCAGGCAGCAGCAATATAGGAAGATGCTGAAAGGCATCATCTCACATTGCGTGGGATGAGGCATTGGTCAACCCCTCCTGTGTTCTATCAAAGACAACCACAGGGCTCTGGGGTTGCCAGGTGTTCACACTGACTGGACGGCACACTTTACCTAAATGCAAAGAGGGGGGATTTGGAGTCGTCCCTGCTATCCTCCACTCCTGAATGCCACACATTTATCTGAACAACCCTGAATAGGCTTCGCAGAAGAGCTCTATCCAGACATTATGTTGTACCTGTAAACAGGTATGTGTACACACGTGCAGCTTTGTATGAATGGTTGTACC
The DNA here is from genome assembly GCF_027244095.1 of Hemicordylus capensis. Taxonomy (NCBI): domain Eukaryota; kingdom Metazoa; phylum Chordata; class Lepidosauria; order Squamata; family Cordylidae; genus Hemicordylus; species Hemicordylus capensis. The sequence goes on from NC_069664.1 coordinate 25,701,062, forward strand.
TGTGTTTGTTCTACAAGTGAAGCTGGCTTTAGGCTCCTTGAAATGCAAGATCCAGGTAGGAAATATGTTGAATGCAAGTACAGCAGGATACATGCAAATAACTCAGGTGCATAGCAAGCGAAGAGTGCTCCCATGTTCATGTCATGTTCAGTACGTTTCTCCTACGAACTCTTTTTGACTGTTCAACAGCCCCTTACATCTTTATATTCTTGCAAATTCAGTTGTTTAAATAGTGGATCCTTTAAAGACAGAGCGGGGAGTGGGTAAAGGATTATGCCGGCTGGAAATGTGTTAAGTTGTGTGTTGAAATGTTTCTCCTAATGCAGATTTGCATGGATATACTGGCTTGATATTATTACATTCTGGTGAGTTCAGTGGCTGTTTGTACCCTCAAGAACCCATATATGGTACAGGGTGTGTGGGGGGGGGGGGGAACGCTGCTTAACTGGCAGGTGGGGAGGGGGCTCTGAAGGCCTTTAGGTCCAGGCTCCAAAACTACCTAGGTGCACCAATGAGTTTAGATTTAAGCAGTTCTCCTTCTCCGCTATTTACTCAAGGCGTGATCAATCCATGCAGCAGAATGAAATGAAGATGAGATGGTAGAACAGCTGGATCACTTCAGAGAGCAGATGGGCAACTGCATTGTTTTCTGCATTGTTTTTCTGCAACTAGAAAGCTAGTACAGCAGGGAGCTGAGTCAGCAGGAACTCCTTTCCCTGAAACACTAGCTTCCTTCTCCTTCTAGGTTGTTTTTCGCTCTTGTTTTTAATGTGGGAGAGTTGAAAAAATGGCCTCCCATCCATCCTGCAGTCTGGGGTGATTCAGACGGCTTCACCGCCTCAGGATTCTACCCGCTCATCCTGTCCCCTGTGTAGATTAGGTCTGAAAGGAGCAGATAAGCCAAAATTCACATCGCCCACCATGATGTCTGGCTTGACTGCGAGGCCCTCGAATTCCAAGAAAAGAGGATAAGGGAAATCCTCACAGCCTAAACACAGCATCAGCCCCAGTCAGAGTACGAGGGAGAGAGGGAGAGAGAGAGCTCAAATCCATTGCATCCGGTTTATATCCCTCTCGGATGCCACTGCAGAGCTCGCTCGGGAGATTATATCATCATGGGCGGCTCTCTCTTCTCCCCTCCTCCTCTGGCGTTTCAAAGGAGAGATGGCATCTTCAGGCCTAGATGATCCCCCTGGAACCAGGGAGGGGAGGAAAGAGCAGCAGGAGGAGAACAAGGCCTAGATTAAGAGGTGTTAGAACTGACCCTCGCTGTAAAATTTCCCTCTTTTCATTCTAGCCTTCCCCAAGCAGAGCAAAACTGGGTGATTAGTGTCCACTAGAATGAAAAGGAAATTCACAAGCAATAGGGCTATGAGCTGCCGCCACCAATAACCACGAAATGGAACCTCCATATTCCAAGGCAGTATAACTTTGGATAGCATCTGCTGGGGACAAACAGGGCCTTGGAGCCCTGCTTGCAAGCTTCCTAGAAGCATCTTGTCTGCCACAGGGCACTGGGCTAGATGGAGCACTGGATGACGAGAACTTAGAGTTATCCAATGAAACTGAGGGGCAGCAGATTCGGGACAGACAAGGCAAAAAGGACTTCTTTACTTAATTAACTCACGAGGCATAATTAACATGGAATTCACTGCCACAAGAGCGGTGATTGCTGCATATTTGGATGACTTTAACAGACATGAGGAAAATTCATGGAGGTTGAAGACTGTTATTCATGATGATGGAATGAAACCCATTTCAGAGGTGAGATACCTCCGAATACTATTTGCTGTCGGACAAGGCAGCAGCAGTAGAGTGTGATGGCCTTCTGCTCTTTTGGGGAGCTTAGGAACATAGGAAGCTGCCATATACTGAGTCAGACCATTGGTCTATCTAGCTCAGTATTGTCTTCACAGACGGGCAGCGGCTTCTCCGAGGTTGCAGGCAGGAATCTCTCTCAGCCCTATTTTGGAGATGCTGCCAGGGAGGGAACTTGGTACCTAGATGCTCTTCCAAGAGTGGCTCCATCCCGAGGGGAATATTTTAGTGCTCACACATCAAGTCTCCCATTCATGTGCAACCAGGGCAGACCCTGCTTAGCTAAGAGCACAAGTCATGCTTGCTACCACAAGACCATGCCCCTTAGAGGCATCAGGACTGCAGCAGTGAGAAGCAGGATGCTGAGCCTGGCGGGCGTTTGATCTGGCCCAGCAGAGATCTTTGCTCACAGCAAACACACCAGCACCCAGGGGCGGCCCTTCCATGAGGCAAGGTAAGGCAGTGGCCTCTGGCAGCAGATTACTGGGGCAACAGCAAAGCAGCAAGATGCCTTCCTGCCCCACTGCTTTGGGAAAAAAGAGAGAAAGTGGGGGAGGAAGGTACACGCAAAGCGGGGGGGGGCACTGGGTGCCCAACCTCAAGTGCCTTGAGCCACCACTGCCTGAATCCCATCCAGACCACGTGGATGGAGCCTGCATGACCACTCCCTTGGCTGCAGCCACCTTCCAAATCTGCCACTCAAATGCAGAGGAAGCAGCAGTGCTTCGAGATCTGACCTAATAGGCTGATTCATATTCCTGCATGGGAGTCCAGGACGCTCCTGACAGCTTGTGGCTGCAGTCAACGCTCATCCAAGCACATGGCTGTGCAGATGCCTGCAGCAGAGCCAGCTTTGGGGATATCAGCATGCCGAGTTGCTTCTGAACCTCTGCCCTCCCTCCCTCTCTCCCCATCTTATTGGGAGGAGGTGGTATTAGAAAGAAACCATTTCATGACATGATTCTTCCTCTAGCAATCCCAGATTTGTCACTCAAGAACTGCTGCTTCTCTAGAAGCACAAACTTCTGCAAGGGGTAGCATTTGGATACCCCTGCAACATATCAGGACAGGTCTATTCATATATTTATTTAAGAGCATCTAACCAGATTTGTTATCTATCAAGAACATGCTGCAAATATTTCTCCCTCCCGCCCCTTTTCTACCCTCTTTGTGTGGGGCGGATGTAATCGTATGAGGATCTGGCCTAGCAAGCGAGTGTCGTGAATATCTCCACGTGTCAAAAGTCTCACAGCCTTCCCGCTTCAATCCACTTTTCAGAAAGGATGTGTGGAGCTGTGATCTAAACCAGGGGTGACGAAGAATTCAGAAATGCAGGCCTCAAGGATAACAAACTTCCCCAGCTTGGAATTCCAAATGACATTGTGAGAAGAGTATGGCCCAGTTCAGACGTACAAGTTAACTGGAGTTAAGCATGGCCGAGGTTTCAATTCTTAATTCCAATCGCACTGCAGACATTCACCAAACTGTGGCCAGCCAAACTCCATCGGAAGGAGCCCCTCCCTGCTGCCTGGCCACCGAGGCACATCCCTGCCACCTCTATGACTGCAGTTTGGAATAGGCACAAAACCGCGGTTATAGATGAGTCGGCATTTGGGCATAATACTTCAGCAGCAAAACCTCCATCGCCGCCGGCAAAACTTAAGAGATAACTGATGGTTCCAATTGGAGTTTGGCAAGGCTAACCCAAGTTAGCTTTTGGCTCATAACCACAGTTTCACGCGCTTGAGTGTACTGCAGTTACAACCTCAGCCAGCTATAATTGTGGTTATCCTGTACGTCTGGACTCAGCCTATGAACGCCTCCAGATGCAGGAGCAGCTTGAAATGGGGTTGGCCATGCACCACCAGCCAGCCAGTCTTCGGAACACAGGAAGTTGCCTTATTTTGAGTCAGTCCATTGGTCCATCTAGTTCAATACGGTCTGTGCTTCTGGCAGCAGTTCTCCAAGGTTTCAAACAGGAGACTTTCCCAGCCCTACCTAGAGATGCTGCCAGGAGCTGAACCTGGACACTTCTGCATGATGTTTCAGCATGATGTTGAAGCAGATACTCTACCACTGAGCGAGGGCCCCAACTCCTCAGCTCACCAACAACAGTCTTCCACTAGACCATGGCACTCTCTCCCATGAGACTGATTCCTTGGTCCATTTCCTCCCAAACATTGCCAACCCCTATGCTCAACGAACAAACGAAGATTCCAGCATTGACCAAACAGCCTGGTCTTTAGATCTGCTCTGAGATGGCCCCAGATTTGAGTCCTCTGGGCCATGCAGGAGCTTGGAACAAGGACACGGCAGGGTGGTCCTGTTCCCCCACTATGTCAGCTCCAATTTCCATCTCCCCGGCTCGCGTCCGGAGAGGCTTAGCTCACAAGCGAGTGGCAATCGCTTCCCCTTCCCCTATCACGTCAGGTTTGCAATGCACAGTCCCCCAAAGCATCACTCAGGGGCTTGACACTGCTGCAGGGAAGCAGCACCAACAACAGGCACAGCAGCAACAACGGCCGTCCTCCTTTTCGCTGCCTCGGCTTCTCTCTCGGCCCAGACAGCCCAGCTGGCTTCTCTCTGCCACTGCTTAATTAAAACCAACCAGGCGGAAAGGATGGAATTTAAAAAAAAAAAAAGAGGGAAGAGTGAGTGAATGAGCTTCCTGAGTGGGGAGCAAGATGAAAGGAGAGGTTGTCCTGGTTGGTGTGCACTATCCAGTCCACCCAAACTAGACTTGGGTCAAAGACAGGTGTTGAACTTTCCACGCGGCAGAGGTCTTGATAGCATCTTCTCTGTTCTCAGAACAGAAGTGTACTTTTTCCTGTCCTGGAGTGGGCTCCGAGGGAAAAAGATGGGGTTTTCACATTTGAGAAGGGAGAATAAGCTGTGGTGAAGGACCTATTGGCTAGCACCTGTGATGGCTACGTTCCTTGACATTCCTCATGTCCTGTGGAAGACATTTTGTTCTATAGTAAAAACTGTTGCAGGAAGGCAGGTAGCTTTTTCCATTGCTGTACTAATACTTCAGAGCCTAGCATCTCCTGCTAGAAGGATTAGGTCGGGGGAAAGACCTCTGCTTCAGATCCTGCAGAGCCGCTGCCAGTCAGAGTGGAGAGATGGCCGGTGGGATAGATGGCAAATGTTTAAATTTGAGGCAGCTTCATATGTATGGAAGAGTCTCGCTTTTCTATAACTCTGGCAGATGCGTCACTTTACCCACCTCTTCAATACGGGTAGCAATGTTCTCTAGTACCTACCAATTCCCTGATAAGGTCTCCTCTGCATACTTCTCCTGCAAGGACTGAAACCATCAGCATGGCAACTCCCATCATACCCAACTACTGGCCATGTGGCAGCAGGGGATGATGGGAGCTGAAGTGCAAAAACAGCTAAATGACCAAAAGTTGTGCATCCTGGTCTACACTGACTGGCGGTAGCCAGAGTTTCCTCTAATGGGGATGCCCAGATGTTGTTGACGACAACTCCCAGAATCCCCAAGCAAAAGTCACTGCAGCCGAGGATTCTGGGAGTTGTAGTGAACAACATCTGGGAATCCCCATTAGAGGGAACACTGGTGGTAGGTCTCCAAGATTTCAGGCAGGTCTCTCTCAGCCGAACCTGGAGATACCAAGGTTTGAATCAGCATGCAAAGCAGATGATCTACCACTGAACTAAGGGCCCCATCCCCAATGGATGTAAAACCAGTACAAGTTCATTGCACTGACAAAGGATTCTTCCACGACTTTAAAGACTCACCGGCATATTCTGGGTCCACATGGGGAGGGTAGAACCCAAACTTGATGAAGATGGGGATAGGCACTCCAAACTTGAACCACTCCACCACGTACGGAGGGGGCTGGCCCGTCAGCGGATGGATCACGTCGCATCCCAGGATCACGCTCTCCCCAGCACGAGCCGTCACAAACTCGGGTTCCTCCCTTAAACCGTGGGCACCTGGAAGGAAGGAAAAGTGGGGGAGGTTGAGAATCAGCCTGCCCACAAGGCTCACACCGGGGCTAGAGGGAATTGGGCTCCAGGGATGAAATGCCACACAATGAGATATTGGCAACAGGCATCCTGTGTAAGACTGGAAGAATTCCCCATCAGCCAAGATAGTTACCACCAAGGAGCTGAGTCATGAGTTGTAGAGACCAAGAAAGCAAAAGACAAGAGAACATAACGAAGAGCCCCCGCTGGATCAAGCAAGAGTCCATCATCTTGCTTTTCACAGGGACCAATCAGATGGTTACAGGAAGCCCACAGGAGAACATGAAGGCAATCCTCCTCTCCCAGATCTGCATGGAGATTCCACTTAACCAGGGGACCCCAGCCTTGCATTCCCAGGTGTTCTTGGATTACAGCTCTCATCATCCCCAGCCACAATGGCCTTTGGCTACAGTGGCTGGGAATTATGGGAGTTGTAGTCCAACAACATCTGGGGATTCAAGGCTGGGAATCTCAGCACGTAGCTATCACAGCTAATATCCACCAAAAGGCCTACCCCGCCACCCCAGGTATTTGTCCAAGCAGCTTTTGAAGCCACCCAAGCCAGTGGCTATCACCACATCTTGTGGCAGTGAGTTCCACAAGCTAAGTATGTTCTGCATCAAGTAGTATTTCCTTTCATCTGCCCTGGATCTACTGCTACTGAGACCTTGGGTTAGGGCGGTATAAAAATGCACTAAATAAATAAATAATCAATTTCATGGGCCCCCCAAGCTCTGGTATTATAGGAGAGGGAGAGGAGAAAATTCTGTCCACTTTCTTCACATCATGCATAATTTTATAAACTCCCATCATAGCAGAAAACAGACATCCCGCTCCTCTTCATAAGCTTGGGGCTGCAGCGCTAGTTTTGCATTTGATTGTGCCTGAGACTCATGGTAGCAAGCAGGAATTGCTCCCTTTGCTAAGCAGAGCCTGCCTTGGTTTACATTTGGATGGGTGACTACATGTGAACGCTGTACAATAGTCCCCTTTGGGGATGGGGCCATACCTCAGTGGAACAGCATCAGCATGTTCACATGTAGAAAGGCCCAGGTTCACTCCCTGGCAACATCTCCAAGATAGGGCTGAAAGAGACTCCTGCCTGCAACCTTGGAAGCTGCTGCCAGTCTGTGCAGACAATATTGAGCAAGATGGACCAATGGTCTGACTCGGTATAAAGCAGCTTCCTATGAGTGTTTAGTTCCTATCTGGAAAACAATCCTATCCTCAAGTGAACAGCCAGTGGAATACAACCCAAGACACACAATCACACCCTTCTTCAAGGTCAACCTCAAACATGCACTCAGAATGCTTGTCATGTCCTCATCACACCCTCCTCATCTGCCCAGTGACCCCAGGGGTAGACTAGGACAGGGCAGATCAGGCGAAAAGCACCGGTCTGCAGAGTTTGGGAATAACACACACCCCCACCAGCATCTCTCCAAAAGCATCCCAGATGCAGCTGAAGGCTCAGGAACTGCAGCAGGTTAAAAAAAGGAAGGAAGGAATAAGAAAGGAGGATGCATCTGCAAGAAAATGTCTCTATCTGTGCAAAAGGCTAGTTCATAAAACAACGAGAGAGGGGGGGGTGTTTGGAACTCAACCTCCCCTCTAAGCACACCCCACCCCAAAAGGCCAGAGCCAGACGCTGCAAAGCCAGCCTCCCTCTCAGCAATGCTCCAAGGTGACCTTCCCAAAGGGGTTCCTCCCCACCCCCACAGAGCATGCCTTTCTGCCTCCCGTTCGAGAAGGGAGGAGCGGGAGAGAGAGAACCGGCAGCAGGCAAGAACCGTATGGCTGTTAAAAAAAAAAAAAAAAAGCCTCTCTGCATTGCCTAATAATACCTGCAGGGAATGTCTCCTCCTTGTAGCAGGGGAAGCATCCATTCATAAACCCATTTGATCTGCCAGCCAATCGCCAACAAAGAACTCCAAAAATCCCTGGAATGGGTCTTCAGCAGGGAAACCGCTGACGCAGCCCAGGCTGCAGTACAAGCAGTGACAGCATTGTTGAAACAGAAGCGGGATGAATTGCCGTGGCTGCTACGCCCAGGGAGAGAGAGAACCCAGTATTGATTACACTTACACACACCGCCCTACCTGGCATTGCAAACACGCAGACATCCTCACCAGAGCCTGGAATCACACCTCCCTCCAATGCATAAGCTAGAATCCATGGTCTGATAGGAACATAGGAAGGTGCCTTCTACTGAGTCAGACCGTTGGCCCCTCTCACTCAGTATTGTCTACACTGACTGGCAGCAGCTTCTCCAAGGTTTCAGGCATGGCCTTTCCCAGCCCTACCTGGAGATGCTGCCAGGGATTGAGCCGGGGACCTTCTGCATGCAGAGCGGATGCTCTGCCACTGAGTTACAGCCCCATCCGCAAAGGTGGCATACACAAGTCTCTCATCCAGACACTGACCACACCAAGAGCTGCTCAGCTCCAGCAAGGTGTTGGTATTGTGCGTCCTTAGACCATGTTCTGGGTCTGCAGAAGAATGAACTCCAAAAAGAAAAGAAAAAGACATCCTTAGCCATTAAGAATCGAGGAGCTGGGATACTAGAGACTCAAAAAAGGATGTTAAAAAAAAAAAAAGGACATAGTATCTAGGAGGAGAGCTGGTCTTGTGGTAGTAAGCATGAATTGTCCCCTTTGCTAAGCAAGGTGCACCCTGGTTTGCATTTGAAGGGGAGACTACATGTGAGCAGTGCAAGATATTCCCTTGGCATCTCCAAGAGAGGGCTGAGAGAGACTCCTGCCTGCTACCTTGCTGCTGCCAGTTTGTGTAGACAATACTGAGCTAGATGGACCAGTGGTCTGACTCAGTATAAGGCAGCTTCCTCTGTTCCTCTCCAAGCACCTTTTTTTGCTGTAGTGCAGCCTGGGACAGGAAAGTGAGAGCAATTCCATCCAGCCCCGGCTTGCAGAGGAAAGGGGGACCCTACAGAGCAGCTGGTGCAGTTTGGTGATGTCACTTCTCATCAGAGCTGACAAATGAGGCTTGACTGAGCCCCTGCAGAGCGGGAGAAGGTGAGCTCGGTCTACGGATTAATACTCCTTGCAAGCACCACTTTCCCAGCATCGGCTCTGCGGGTACCACTTTTCTGGGCACAGCATCAAGGCATCACTTGAAGCAAGGCTTTCGCAGTCCACTCCAAGCCCCACTCCCACCCCCTCCAAGTGTGGAGTGCTGGCTGTCATGACCCAAGGGTGAGAAAACAGCACTCTGCAGGTGCTCAGGGGCGCGCTTTGCAACCAAACTCAACAGGCAAGGCAGGGAGGGGTGAAAAGGCAATTGCCATGGCTAGAACAAGGTGTGGGGCCAGGTCTGAGTCTCAAAGCCAGTCCCTGCCCGGCCCTCAAGCCCCCGCCCCAAATTGAACTCACAGCAACACCCACTTCAAGTTCAGCGTTTCACTTTCCCGCACCCCAAATGTATAAGGGGCAGCCATTCATTTTCCTTGGGCAAAAGCCAAGGGCCGGCCATAGGGGCAGAGGAGAGCAAGGCTAAAGCCATCCAATGAGCCCCAGCCTTGGGATTCGAACCCAGCAGCCTAAGAAGAGAGTCAGCACAGCCCGGGGGGGGGGGGCGGGGATCCTGCTTCTCAGCCACACGAGAGTGCGCCGGGATGTGGGCACAGAAGATGGAACGGTGGGACGAGGGACCCATCCCGGGGCTGAGCCTGCCCTGACCCCCGGCTCGAGACCAGCTCCTCCTTGGCACACTCCTCCCCGAAAGCCACCATGCAGCATCTCAGAGAGAGAGCGAGAGCGCACACAGATCTCCTTCCTCCCAGCTCCTGTGCTCTGCTCTACAGGGCTGGTGCTGATTGGCCCAGAATGACATCACTGTATTTTCCACAACAGGCGTCTCGTACGCTGGCAGGTCTATTTTTGGCACCCAGGAGACAGAGGCATTAACCAGCAAGCAGCCCCAGCGGGACCCCGGGCGGGCTTGTGACCAGAGTCCCTCTGGGGGAGAGCTGAAGCAGGTGGCCTTGGTGCGGCGCACTGCAGGAGCTCCTGGGTTAGCCGGCATTGGGGGGGGGGGAAGCAAGCCGCCTCCTCTCCCCCCCCATACACAGCTTCCCCCCTCCCTGCTGGGAAAGAGGAGGGTCCCCTGGATATATGCAGCAGTGGGGGCCGCTGGGAGGAGCCAGGGAGAACGTGGGGAGAAGAGGGGTGCACGGCACTCAGCGGCACCGCCTGGAAGCAGATCCATGGGGCTGCATCTTAGGAGGGGGAGCTCCACCCCCTGGATGCATCCCGGCTCCATCCGCCTGCAGCCTCCATCTCAGAGCCGAGGGCAGTTCTCGGCGTCCCCTCCTCCCACACCCCACAAGCAGCCTGCAGAAAGCAGGTGCGCCCTGTTCCCTCCCCTGCCCCACTCCCCAAAAAGCCACCCCCAGAATGGCTCTCTCTCTCTCTCTCTCTCTCTCTCTCTCTCTCTCCGCACCTCGGCCTGCCTCATTATCGCTGCATTGCCAAGGTGGCTTCTTTCGCAAGCTGTCAGCAGACGCTGACAGACGATGACTTCAGCACCCTTCCCTCTGCCGTTGCAAGGAGCCCTTCCAGGGACACAAAAGCAGCCGCGGGTTCACACACCTGCCAGGGCCCAGATCGATTTCTATGCACGTGAGTGTGTGTGTGTGATGGGGCGGGGGGGGGGGGCGCTCATTTTTATTGCAGCCAACAGTGCAAGATATCGCAGGCGACATGCAAATAATCCTGGGACTGGAAGATCAGAAGGCTGGAATATTCCCTGGGGAAAGGAGTGCGCCCCCCCCATCTTCTTCAGAGAGGCAGAAGGGAGAAAGCAACCTGTCACCCAGCTGAGGGGAGGGGGCTCCCTCAGGAACCCGGGAAAATTTATCCCTCCTGTCCCAATTTATTGTGAAAATTTATTTTTTCACAATCCAAAGCCAACTGTTGCAGTTTGTTACTCCCCCCCCCCCACCTTAAGCATTATACAGACTATTTGCTATGGCCACCTAATGGTGCAGAGGGGAAATGACTTGCCTAGCAGGCATGAGGTTGCCGGTTCAAATCTCTGCTGGTATGTTTCCCAGACTATGGGGAAAACACCTATATCAGGCAGCAGTGATCTAGAAAGATGATGAAAGGCATCATCTCATACTACGCAGGAGGAGGCAATGGTGAACCGCTCCTGTATTCTACCACAGGGCTCTGTGGTCACCAGGAGTCAACACCGACTCAACGGCACACCTTTACCTAAATGGAACCTCCATGTACAGAGGCAGTGTACCTCAACAGCAGATGCTACAGGGACAAACAAAGGGACTGTATTGGTGGAGGAGAGGGAGGCCTAAGGCAAATATCTTACAGTACTTGCATAGTTTTTTTAATTTATTTGATTGGATGTAGTCTCCCATCCAAATGCAAACCAGGGCAGACCCTGCTTAGCAAAGGAGACATTTTACGCTTGCTACCACAAGAGCAGCTCTCCCCAAGACCAGCTTTGCTCATCTGGCTAAGGCTCCAAAAATGAGTGCTGATACTAACAAGCTCTCTCCCCACTTCCACATCAGTAGAAGGGCCTCGGCTGGAAAGCCAGGAAGGACTGAGAAAGCGATTCGGAACTCTAGTCAATTTCACCTGCACAATGAAAAGGATCACTCTGGACTTGCTCCAAAGAAGGGAAAGAGATGTGCCAGTTTCACAAGAACTCTGTGCAGCCTCTCCAAGTTGGTGGACATCTATTTCCTCCCCAGTCCCATTGCACGTCTCTTCCCCCCCCAAAAAACCCTAGCATATCCAACTGCCAATATTTTTCTCTTGATGCAAATTAAATCTGATCAACTTGGACATGGATGGGGCAGTAGGAAAGACCTGGAGGTTCTGGGACAGAATGGTCTGGTTCGAACGACTGCTCCGGTGTCCGCTTACTAGGAATCCAGCGGTTCCTGCCACATCCATGCTCCGGCAGAGTACATTGCATGAACACAGAAGTTGTCAGCAATCTCCACTCAGAGTCATACCAAGCAGGCGTGAAGGCAAGATCATCCAGCTAACTTCAGATCTTGGATTACCGATCTCAGCTTGGTGTCGGGATGGCGCCGTGTCAAGTGGGGGTTGCTGACATTTTCTGAGTTCACATGGCATGCTGCATGGGAGCACATGTGCGGCGGGAACCTCTAGCTTCCTCGGAAACCGACACTGGAGTGATCATAAGAACCAACCCTTTCATTGTAGTTCTGCTGTTCCTGACAGGATTTAGCGGAGGCCCCAGATTCAAAAGGGCTGAAATGTTCTCTGGCACACACTTTGTGGCACATGTGTACAGTAAGGGCCATTCTGTGGAGGAGTCCATGAAAGGGCTCTCTGAAGCGAGAAGGTTTTTAAGCCATGCAGCACACCAGGAGCACTCAGGCAGTCTGAACTACTCTGCAGGGTTGTTGTGTGACTGAAATAAAGCATGTCTGAGAATGCTCCAAGGGCACTTGATGCTGTTTGTTTAGTCTTCACTACAGTCCAGTCCTGTCAATGCCTGGATGGAAGGCTGCAGGGAAGTCCCAGATACTTTGCTCTGAGTTTTCCAAAAGAACAGCAGGACAAAGCAGGGGTGTGCAGTCTTATAGCAATTTAAAACTAGATCCTGTCAGGAACCTAGGAAGCTGCCTTACCCCATGTCAGACCCTTGGTCCATCTAGCTCAACCTTGTCAACACTGACTGGCAGCAGCTCTCAAAGATTTCAAGCAGGAGTCTCTCTCAGCCCTACCTGGAAATGCCACCAGGGACTGAATCTGGGATGTTCTGCATGCAATCGGGTGCTCCATCACTGATCTACAGTCCTGTTGGAGGGGACTGATCCCCATTATAACAGTTTTGACTGATCTCCATTATAACAGAACCAGCATGAGCAGCAAAAGTTGAGCCCGTTAAAGGGTAAGTCGAGACAGTTGTTTAAGAGCCAAAAGCAAGTAAGCTTTATTTGGGGGAGTTACATTCTGGGATAGAAAAGCCCGTGTGCCTGAGCTTTCTGCCTCCATAGTACAGAGCAGAGAGAGAGAAAGAAAGAAGCCACATGGCTCATGGCATCTGAAGCAGAGAGAATCAAAAGCAGTCCAGGAGCAAGAAGGGAAGAAGAGTGGAGCAGAATAGGCCCTGAGAATATCAGTCTACCAACCAGAGAAAGCCAGATCGAGGCGGGGGGTGGGGGAGGGAGACCCACCCATCCTTACTGACACATTACTCCTAACACCCCTAGAACATTTCAAGACAGCAAAACTTTACTGTGAGTTCAAATCCCCCACCCCACCCCCGCAAGCCAACACAAAAGTGGATGTTTTATCCCCGGACATAAGTTGGGCTACACTCTAACGTGCAATGAAAAACCCGAATTGTGTCTGGAGTGCTCCCCAATAGCTCACAGGGACTTTGGAGTAAATCTGGCCGATATGTGGATGCACACCCTCCATTCCAGAGGAGCACGGGTGTAGCTATAATTGAGCAAATGGGTTCAAAGAACCCGGGCCCCCCAGCACCACCCCTGCCTATCTTCTTCATTGTCTCCCTCACTCCAAGGGGCCGCCAAAGAGAGGGGTGAACACGGGCCCCCCTTCCCCCCAGCTATGCCCCGGCAGAGGAGAAGTGAGCTAAGATTTTCCCTCTGGAAATGCTCCGAGTGATAAAAGGTGCCAGGCATCAGTGCACCTGGGTTTCCCTCTCCAACAGGTTCTTCCTCCGGCAAGCTCTGAACAGTATATGCAAATATCACAAGGGATGAGAGGGGCAATAGCTCCTTCCCGCATTTGCCTTTCGAGCAGGGGTGTGCAGTCTTATTGGGGCTGGGCATGATGGGAATTGTAGTTCAAGAACAGCTGGAGGGCCAGAATTGCCCAGCCCTGCTCCGGAGCCTCCTTTACTGCTGGTGGGGGTGTGAGCATCGGCCCCAAGCCACATTTCAAGCCCCCATCAAGCAAGACCCCTCTTTGCTTTGGCGGGCTTCACACTCCCCAGCCAGTTGTTTTATGCAGTGCAGATTAGAAGCTCAGAATCGCCGGTCCAAGCCATCTCCGGCACAAAATAATCGCAGCCTCTCCCCGACACTCCGCTGGAGATCTGCCAGCCAGTGTGGGACTTGATGCGCCTTGGCACGGACCCCAACTGCCTTATCCCGTGGTCAGCAGCAGGGCGACCCGTTCACCTGAAGGGCTTTCCGATTTCAGAGCAATCCACAAGACAGACGGAAGGGAGAAAGGCACAGAAAGGAGGAGGGGGCATGGGTAGCAGGAGAGGAGACGGGAGGACAACGCCAGGGCATGGTCTTAGGGCAGACAAAGCAGTCATCTGGCTGAAGCTAAGCGGGTCCAGGTCTGGTCAGCAGCTGGATGCATAACTATCTGGGAATCCCACATATGCTACCTTCTGTGCTATGATGAAGAAAGGCAGGATATAAATAGAACACATTACTTAATTGAACAGCCTAGCAAGCCATCAAGGGCTGTGTGTGGTTAGAGTCCACTTAAAGCACAGATGAGAGTAAGAGTGTATAATAGGGGCCCTGGCAAGTGGCTGGCAGGCCGGGCATCTCTGGATTAGCCAGATCTGGAGTAAGTACTGGAAGCCTGACCTGCTGTCCTTTCCCCAATAAGAACCCCGAGAGCTTTGCTTGCTACACCGCAGTTTCCCGATCACACTTGGCCTCAGGAAGGGGAGGGTCACTGGTCTTGCGGCAGCAAGCATGAATCGTCCCCTTTGCTAAGCAGGGTCTGCCTTGGTTTGCATTTGGATGGGTGACTACATGGGAGCCCTGCGAGAGATTCCCCTTAGGGGATGAGGCCAAAACTGCTGCCTGTCAGTGTAGACCAGGGATTCTCAACATTGGGTCTCTCCAGATGTTACTGGACTTCAACTCCCATAATCCTCAGCCCCAGTGCCCTTTGGCTGGGGATTATAGGAGTTGAAGTCCAATAACATCTGGGAACCCAACGTTGAGAATCCCCAGAGCAGACAATACTGAGCTCGAGGGACCAAATGGTCTAACTCAGTATAAGGCAGCTTCCTATGTTCCTATGAAACACCCAAACTGTAGAACACATCCAGACTGAAATCTTCAGGTTAGAGCCAGACCTATGGTGCTAGTCTGGCTATAACAAGTTCTAAAGAGAGTTTACATAGGAAAAAATAGTTAATTTTAGAAGCACTACGCTGGCTGCCCAAATGTTTCCAGATAATAGAAAGTGTGGACAATTATTATTATTTTTTTTTAAAGATTGTGAGCCCTTTGGGGACAGGGAGCCATTTTATTTATTAATATCTATGTAAACTACTTTGGGAACTTTGGTTAAAAAGGTGTGTGTGTGTGGCAATAACCACCAAAGGGCTCACAATCTAAAGAAAAAAGGGGTTGGGGATAAGATAGACACCAGCAACAGCCACTGGAGGGATGCTGTGTTGGGGATGGATAGGGCCAGTTGCTCTCCCCCTGCTAAATATATGAGAATTGCCACTGCACAAGGTGCCTCTCTGCTCAGTTAGAAGGGGTAGGGAGCCACTCATCCCAGCAAAGCAAATAGGTGGAACAATCGTACATAAGGTATCTCTGTACTCTGCTTGTAGAATACTTGTGCTGGTGAACCCTTGTAGAATGTATGTGGCCAAGTGCAGACCAGGGAAACCAGAGCCCAAATCCCCACTTAGCCATGAGGTTACTCAGTGACTTTGGGCCCGTCGTATCTCATTCACCCTAGCCTACACCAAAGGGCTGTTGTGAAGATTTAATGGGAAGGGACAGAGGGAGTGATGTACACCACCCAGAGGAAGGACAGGATTTTTAAAGAGATACATTTGTTAAGGACCAAACTGTGGGAATGAGAAGCAATCAAGCATGTATGTCAGCTTCTCACACAAAGTTAGGCCCTGAAGAACCAGGGTAGTCTCAAGTGAAAGAGAAAATAAGAAGCCAGATATTTCCTGTTCCAGAAGTGTGTTCACAGCTCCAGAAACCCAACGATCTTTATAGTCGTAGGTGTCACCCTGTGAACCGGGAGATAAGATCATGGCTTTTGATTGTTTCTTCTACTGCTATCCAATGCCTGCCCCTGTAGGGGACAAAAGGGGAGTTATGGCAAGAACCAGCATGTAATAAGAGGTCCAAAATGACCGCAGGACCAGCTGAAACCCAAAGAGATAAAAGATTTGGCTGTTTCAGTCCATGTCTTTTACTTATTGGGGGTGGGAGCATCGCTCAGTGGTAGAACATAGGCTTTGCACGCTGAAGGTTCCAGTTCAATCCCTGGCAGCATCTCCAAGGAGGAGTGGGAAAGCCTCCTGGATGAAACATTGGAGAGCTGCTGCCAGTCAGTGTAGACAACACTGAGTTTGATGGACCGATGGTCTGACTCAGTAGAAAGGCAGCTCCCTATATCCTTAAGACAGGACACGACAACCACCTCTCTTTGGATCTAGGAGCCATCCCAGCAAGTTAGGAGTCGGACATTGGATACTTGCACAGAGGAAACCTGGGGTGTGTAAGCACAGAAAGAGAAGAGGTGGAATCAGAATCGGTCCATCCGCTAGGCACACCTAGGCAGTTGCTTAGGGCACCCATTCTGGGGTGGCGGCGTAATTTAGCACTGCCATTTAGACACTCTCCCATCCCTCTGGTATTATACTCTGAAGTACTGCACAGTGGTGGAAGAAAGATGTGATCCTGCAGCCTGCTCCACAAAGGGTCTGCACACACTGTAACCCAAAATACAGCCTTTGCTCCTTGCACCTTAGCCACCAATAAACCGCTAGTCTCATAAGCTGCACTCCCTCTCGTGAATAGGAATGGCCTCCTCGGCATTTTTTTTTAAAAAAACAAGGTCTCAGACTGGATTTCCAAATTTTTTATTTACTTAAAATATTTATACCTAGCCTCTCCAGTACACTACGGCTTGGGGCAGCTCACAGCGTTAATAAAAAGATACAATGCACAAAGATACAGTGTAAAATAAGACTAATAAAATTCACCAAGTTTAAGCTAGACAAATTAAAACCAGGCTCAACCCACATTTAAAATTACATTTTTTAAAAAATAAGTTCCAAATTAAAAAGTTATTTTAAGTTTATAAAACCTAAAGAACCTAAACCTATAAAAACTAAAGAATCTACCAAATACAAACAGAAAGGGGACATTAACAAGCCTCGTTAAAGAGATGTGCTTTCAATTGTTTTCTAAAAACACTGAGGGAGGGAGCATGGTGAAGCTCTTCGGGGAGGGCGCTCCAAAAGGGCCACAACCAAAAAGGCCCCGTCTCTAGTCCCCTCCAACCGGATCTCTGTTAGCGGTGGGGCCATGAGCAGGTCCTGAGATGATGAGCGGAGGGCCCTGGCAGAGTCATATGGGCAGATGCGATACCAAGAAATACCAATGAAGCTGCCACAGGATGGGTGTAACACTCATGAAATGACTTGTGCAGCATTCGGGACCAGTGAAGCTTCTGAACCACCTTCAAGGGCAACCCCACAGAGATTACATTGCAGTAGTCCAATCTGGATATTACCAAAGCATGAGTGACTGAGGTCAGGTCAGACTTCTCCAAGTAGTGTCATAGCTGGCATACTAGCCATAAAAGGCACTTCTGCACACCACCGCCACCTGTGCCTCCAAGGACAGTGTCAGGTCCAGAAACATCCAACATGCAGGCTTGGTCTTTCAGAGGGAGTGTGACCCTGTCCACAAATCAACAGCAACATCTTTTCCTCGCCGAAGTGTTAAGAGTTTTGCCCCCCATTATAGCCTGGGGAACTCTCTCCCACTGTATCCTCAAACCAGTGTGGGCTAGTCATCCATGCGGGCTGCTCATTGAAACCCCGCAAAGAGTAGCCTGCTGCATGGCTCGGGTTAAAGTCAGGGCACTGCACTTCTCAGCTGGGGGGGCGTCAAAAACAAACTTTGCCTGGGGTGCCAAAAACCCCAGAGCCAATCCTGGCTGGAATCTATGCTTAACAGCCAAAGGGGGGCAGTTGCAACTCCACAAGGATGACAGAGGATGGATGTGTGCCAGACCCTTCCCCAGATCTGATCTGAGTGAGGCAGGCATCCGGAGATTGAACTGGAAAAAGCATCTCAGCTCCCGGCCCAGGTAGACGACCGATTGATCCCTCGTCTCGGCCATCCTCCGCCAGCTCCAAGATTGCTCTGTGCTTTTTGACAGCAAGTTTGCTCTCGACTAGATTGTATTTCGAGGCCCTTCCTTGCGGGCCCTGCTGACAGGAAGGAAGCCGGTAATTCAATCTCGGCGCAGGCCGTTAATGGTTTCTCAGCAAGAAGAAAAGCATAACCACAGCAGCTCCCTGTCTGCATGGAGACTGACAAGAAGACTGACAGCTAGGCCTAGCCAGCCACATGGGACTATGCCCCACAGTCTCCAGCCCCCTGCGGAAAGGAATCAGTTTGATTACTGGAGAAGCCCTAAGTGCCTCTTAGCCGGCCGCTGGCTGGAGAGGTGAAGGTTTCCAGCACTCTGTGGGAGCATTTGCTTCCAGAGCAGAACAGCTGAGCAGCAGAGTTGAGTGGACTTCTTAAAGGAGGAACTTATAGGAAGCTGCCTGTATACCGAGTCAGACCTTTGGTCCATCTCGCTCAGTATTCTACTCTGACTGGCAACAGCTCTCCTAGGTTGCAGGCAGGAGTCCTTCCCAACCCTACTTTGAGATGCTGCCAGGGAGGGACCCTGGGACCTTCTGCATGCAAAGCAGACACTCTACCACTGAGCCACGGCCGGCCTCATCCTTTAAGGCAGGGGTTCCCAACCAGAGGTACTCCAGACATTGCGGGACTAAAATCCCCATCACCCTCCAGATACAATCTATTGTGGCTGGAGATTACGGAGTTGTCATTCAGCAACATCTGGAGTGCCACAGGTTGGGAACCCCTGCCCTAAGGGGAACCTCTCCCAATGGACAGTCAGAGCTCACATGCAGTCACCCACCTCGATGCAAACCAGAGAAGGCCCTGCTTAGCAAAAGGAGCCATTCGTGCCCACTGCCACAGGACTGGCTCCTCAACTGTGAGCGACAGCCTGATGCGGAGTCCTTGCAGAGGGCGCCATGCAGCCAGTGACACACTGTCCACACCAGCAATTGTGCACCCTCAGTTATACCACCAAGATAGAGTATACGAAGCACACTGCTGTTCAACGCAGGGCACTGAACAACTCAAAGCAGTTCAGGCAGAAATGATAGGATTGTTAAGGGCCTTCTCTTTGAGGGGCCAGCGTTCTGGAGAATGCCATTTGAAGAGCACTGGAGTGCACATCCTCCACCAAGGGGGATGTGCATCCACATTATATGAGCCAGCAGAGTGTAGTGGTTGGAGAGTTGGACTAGGACTGGGAAGACCCAAGTTCGAAGCCCCATTCGACCATGAAACTCACTGGGTGACCCTGGGCCAGTCATGTAGCTCTCAGCCTAACCTACCTCACAGGGTTGTTGTGAGGATAAAAATAAGCATGTACACCGCTCTGAGCAGATTCCTGGCTGGAATCTATGCTTAACAGCCAAAGGGGGCAGTTGCAACTCCCCCTTGGAGAAAGAGTGGGATAGAGAGGCAATAAATAAATAAATAAATAAATAAGAGGAAGAGCGGGATAGAGATGTAAATAAATAAATAAATAAATAGAAGGAACCACACATCAAAGCCTGCATTGCACGACCCCAGTGCTCTTCAGATGGCATTGTCAAGGACCCTGGGTTGCTCCAGGAGTAGGTGGTCACTAATGGAGACAAGCTTGCCTGAAAGCATGGCTTGCCAGCCAGCCAGCCCACCCCACCCCACCCCCACACACACTGCAACCGTCTTCCCTCCAAAGCATTGAAGATGCTTTCAGGAGCATTCTGAGCTCATGTGTAGCATCTGTGAGGCTCAAAAAGCTGGGCTAGAGCTCTTCCTGAACCGAGCATGTGCCATAGCATGCTTCCCAGAACACTCTGCAGGCAGGGGTTTCATGGCGCATGCACCACAGCTCCTTCAGAAACCCTGTGTAGATGCAAACCAGAAGAGCATGTCGCTAAGAGCCACTGTGCTGACAGTACCACAAGCGGAAGAGGTCGAGCAGAAGGGCCCAGCTCACGATGACAGCACTAACGGTCAAGCGATTCACTTTCACAGGCGTTCCCAAGCCTTGAGAACCCTGCCCTAACCCTTCCCCAAAATGCACAGACTGGTGCACAGGGGGAGAAGGGGTCCAAGCAAATAGAGGAGAGAGAGAGATCACTCCTGCATACTGAGATTTAAACCCCCCGCCAATGTTTTGGGTGGCTTCCCCAGAGGCTGTTCACAGAACACAAGACAGCCTCGCCCAGGCTGACTGCATATGCTGCTCAGCCAGCATCTAAGTGTGGGTGGAGGCGGGGTGGGGGGGGGAGATCGATGTGCAGCAAAGGGCTTGATTTGCCGAGGGCTCACGCCCCACCCCCAGTTATTTTTAAACCCCCGAGCCCGGTCCAGGAATACGTGTAACCACACCGAGAGCATTTCCCTCATTATCGAGCAGCCACGGCCCACCCTGTGGACTTAGGATTAAGGAGCAGGGCTTTCAGGGGCAGATGGCACAGCTTCAGCACCTCTTAGAAATTAAGTCCTGGGTGGGCTTCGCGCAGGGAGAGCAGCTCGGCGTTGGACCCAGCCTCAGGCGGAGCATCCCAAGGGAGGCCTGGCCACCAGCGAGGAGGCAAACCCTTGCCTCGGCCTGCCAGCCCCTCTGCCCTCCCCTCCTGCCAGCCTCCGTCCTCATCCTTCACGGCTTTCCTTTGCAGAGAGATGAAGTCACCCCTCCTGCCCTCTCCCCCCCTCCCTCCCCTCCCGTCATTTGCATGCCGCAAGCTTACTGGATATGAAAGAGGATGCCTGGCCCTCCCAGCACTCATTTGCATCCTGCAAGCTCATCGGTGGCCGCCTGAGCCAAACGCCAAGCACATGCATGTCACGTACTGCCAAAGAGGGAAACGGGTTGGCCTCCTCTTTCCCTCCCCTCTCCACCAAGACATTACGGCATCTGCCAGGTGGATAATGCAGGCCTTAAAAGCAAGGGCTCGGGAACGGCTTCTCAGGGGGGGCTCCGAAGCGAGTCCTGTGGGGCCTGCTACTTCCACCTGCCACCATGCAGATGTCCCACTGTCCAGGCTGGGGGTGGGGCGGTCAAAAGGAGGAGAAAAGCAAAGCACAAATCCTGGCAGGGTTTCGGAAGAGCACCAGGGTGGAGCTACAGGAGCAGCAACCCCAAAGGCCAGTCAAGGGCGGCCCTTTCATGAGGCAGAGTGAGGCAGCTGCCTCAAGCAACAGATTACTGGAGTACCAGCAGGGTGACAAGAGGCGTCCCCCCTCCCCGCAACTGCGGCCATGCGGGCGGCTCTTTGGGACCAACCTGACCCCGGCAAGCTTTGCCAGGAGCGCCTCTCCTCACACTCCTTGCAAAACTTGCAAGGAACACAAAGAGAGAAGGCGATGGGTGCAAGCAGCCTTCCCTCCTCCCCAGACCAGGCTGGCTGCTGTCAAGGGCATCAAGCATGGCAGCACTCAGTTAGCATAACACCTTGGGCTGCCCCTAAGGCCAGGTCAGCTGCACTGCCAAGTCCTTAGCCAAGAAGGGAAGCAGAAAGGCTGGTGCATGGCGGAGCAGTGGTCTTTTCCTCCTAAATTTTTGCGTGTGATGTTAGCACTGTTTTTATAGCACCTTGTCAAAGATGAAGAAAAGCCACTCCCCAAGCACTTTTTAAAATCCAGACAACCTCTAAAGGCACACTCAGGAGCCAAGGTAAGGGTCTTATTGTATTCTTTCCACCAAACAAACAAGCAAGAATACAAGCGCATCACTTTGAACCTTTTCTTCAGTCCAGGAAAGAGACAACGTAATAGCAATAAATTGATCTTAATAGATGGAAACCGTGCATGCTGTCTGAGGTCAATGCACTAATGCTGTTCCAGTTTCAATGCAATTTAGTAATGGACTTCCTGCTAGAAAGTTGCTTTTCCCACCCCGCTGCTCTGGGCAATTTTGACCTCAGACCTTTTTCTTTTTTAGCCATGATGACCATTTTCCAAAAACTGCTCCTGTCCCTGGAATCTGTTTTGACTTCCAGCTCCTCAAACTGCATATTACATTGCACTACTAAAAGGTGACATCAACCCAGTGAGTCACAAAGGTGGAGGAGGCGAGCAGGTCTTGTGGTAGCAAGCATGAATTGCCCCCCTTTGCCAAGCAGGGTCTGATCTGGTTTGCATTTGAATGGGAGACTACATATCTGCACTGCAAGATATCCCCCTTAGGGGATGGGGCCGCTCTGGGAAGAGCACCTGCATGCACAAGGTTCCAAGTTCCTTCCCTGGCATCGCCAATATTAGATAGGGCTGAGAGAGACTCCTGCCTGCAGCCTTGGAGAAGCTGCTGCCAGTCTGTGCAGGTAATGCTGAGCTAAATGGACCCAATGGTCTGACTCAGTATAAGGCAGCTTCCTTTGTCTGTGTTATAGTGCCAGAGCTAAACCAGAGCACTAGACAGCTGTATCCAAAAAGCAGACCCCGAGTACCTATGTTCTGTAATACAGGAACCCAGAAGTTAGGTCCTAATAAAAATATCACCTGAATGGAAAAACTTGGAATTATGTACATCTTTACACGGTCTGTGTGCTGAATCTCTATTTTGAGAGAAAGGTTTACCAGAGAGATCCTGTTCTAGGTTCCTTCCTCTCATGAGGAATGTTCATCTACTTTACAGGGACTTTCTTGTTGTGGCCCCAGAACTGTGAAATGCTTTCCCTCCAGAAGTCCATCTCAGATCTTTTTTTCAGAAGTTAAGACATTTAGCCAGGGACTTGGAAGAGACATTTTTACTGAGGTTTTGAGTGTTGTGGTATCAGTTGTTTTGTTTGTGTGTACTACCTTGTGAGGTTATGTTGAAAGGTGGTTTATAAAACACTGATTTAATAATAAACATAGGGACACAGTCAAGTACAGAAGCTGACATTCAGAGTAAGTTACTCAGCAGTACTACTCAAGAGTTGCTCTAAAAGACAACTTAATTTTCATAAGTCTTCTGTCAAGTAATTTAGTTAGGCTGTCAACCACTGAAGGTAAGCTCCATGCCCAGAAGTTCCCAGAAGCAAGGGTAATACATACTGGGGGGAAACATTTCCACATAGAATGGAAAGTCAGTGTGCATGCTGTTTGGTCAATGGAGGTCATAAATATTCATAGTCCACAACAATGAATGAATACAATGCATGACCTATTCTATCATTTATAAAGCTCAACCCAGAAGTCAAGTAGTTCTGCCCACAGTCGTCCTACATAGAAAAAGCAACCTTTTACTGTTTGTATTTTCTGAAAGCAAGCCTTTAATTCAGTGTATTTGATTAAAGGGTCACGAATCCAGTTTCAAAAGAGAAGTGTAGGATTTAAACATGTTGGCACTAAATTCAGGTTTCATTTTAAGCCCGGTGTTTGCTTTTAAATGATGCCTAATTGGAATGTAAAATACAGTACATTAGATTTATTTATTTAAGGGTTGTTTAGAGTTTTTTTGTGGCGGGGAATAGACGATACATTCTTATGCATCCCGTTGATCTCTGAACATGCATGCTGTATAAGTGAAGCTAAGAGCAACAGAATATAGGTGGGATGCAGAGGAGGAGATTTATCTACCCAGCTTTTAACAACCGTTGTATACAGAATAAAAAGGCAGCCCATTTTTGCCTCTATTTGCTCTCAGGGATGCCCGTTTCTTTCTTCCCCCTTTCTATGATGTGAGCTGCACCAGCCCATTCTGCCAAAATAAGCACCAGCAACCGTTTCCTCCTCTCCATCCCCTGGTACCTTCGGAAGCTCGCTTCTCTGATGCACTCAGCCACCACGCTTGCCTGCCTGATCTGGAGGGTTCACTCAAGGCCACTGGAAAAGCTTAGAGGATGTTGAAAACCATCTCACTGCAGGCAGCAAGTCTATACACAGGGCTTTCTTCCATCAACAGGTAATTAAAGGGCTCGGTGGTCCACCTTGTCAATTTATGAGCCCATCTGGAATGCTAAGCAAGCGGGGGGGGGGGTATGCATCCTTCCCCAGTCACAGGTCTTGAATCTGATGGCCTTTGCCATCTGCCTCCCATCAACTACACACCATCTCCCCTCTAAGCCCTCCCCAAGTTCAGAGGTGGCCAGAACCTAAGGGGTATACTCGTGAGTCAAATGGGCTGTAACCCAAAATTTGGCTTTTAAAAAGCCAAATCTGGCAACAGAGGCCAGGGATCAGAGGGAGAAATGGATATTATTCCCAAGAACCAGTAGTGGTGCTGAAGGTCGTGCCATAGGGCAGAGGTTTACACTCTAGATGTTGGACCACAATTCCCACAATGCCCCAAAGGCCATCGTGCCAGGGGATGATGGGAATTGTAGTCCAACATTTGGAGAGACAAGCCTGGGAGCCTCTGCCCTAAGGTTCAAGATTCTATCCCATCAGCAGGAAGCAGGGATCAGAGGAAAGCCAAGTGCCACGTGAAGCTTCTTGGAAGGGAGGAAGGGAGAGGATATAAATGTTAAACCTCAGAACAGAGAGTTGAAGGACAAGTACATCGAATGCAAAGGCCTCAAGTCCAAACTTGCAGGAACACAGGATGCTGCCTTCTATCAAGTCAGACCATTGCTCCATCCAGCTCAGTATTGTCTACACTGCCTGGCAGCCGCACTTCATGGTTCCAGGCAGGAGTCTCTCCCAGCCCTACCTGGAGATGCTGCTCCCGAAACCTTCGGCACACAAGCAGGTGCTCTGCCACTCCCCCAATAGGTAGCTCTTACAGCAGACAGTGATTGCATGCATCCAAATGCAAACCAGGGTGTCACCTGCTTAGCAAAGGGGACAATTCATGCTCACTACTGCGAGACCAGCACTCCTATCCCAAGCCAGATCTCATCTCATTGAATTTAAAAAAAAAAAAAGAGAGACCAAACAAAAGAGATTGCTAGAAAGCAGATAGCAAGACGCCAAGAGGACGTGGCCCGGTTAGGAAATGGAATGGATATACGAGAGAGGCCCTGTTGGATCAACCCCAAAAGGTCCATGTAGCCAGCATCTGGGTTTCCAAGAGTGCCAGCCAGAGGCCAGTATACGGCCTCTGAACAGGGAGGTCCCATGGGACTCTCACAGCTACTAGCAGCCAGTGTGGCAAAGTGCTTAGCGTGTTGGATGAGGGAGACCAGAGTCCAAATGCCCATGCAACCCATGAACTGAGACAGGAGGCATGCCCTACCCTAATCATCATCATCATCATCATCATCATCATCATCATGTGAACAGGCATACTGGGTGGTTCGGGGCCATTCTAGTTGCAGGGAGCATAAACATAACCACACACCCTACTCTGGGCTCCTCGGAGGAAGAGCAGGATATGAATGTAAACAAACAGACAGACCTCTCTTCTGTGAACTCGACCCTTTTAAAAAAGCGATCCCAGCTAAAGGCCAACCTTCAAACCTCATGGCAGTGAACAGCAGCCATTATAGGTTTTGTGAAATATTTTCCATCATCCATCCAGAAAGCGAGAGAAAAGGGATTTGCGTCCAAGGAGGAAGGGAGTGTAGAATGGGAGGCTTTCCACCCTCCCGATCACCCATCACAACGCTAGTCGAACCCGACAGGAGCCATCGTCCCTGGCCGAGCTGGGGGGTTTTTGCTCAGCCAGTTAGAAACTGCACATGACAGAAAGCTGCAATTAGCTGCTCAATCATCTAAGAAACTTCCGAGGGAAGCTGGCCTGATTCTGCAGGCCTTCCCCCCCTCCCAACCTCACCCCACAACTGCTCCAACCAGGTTGTCAGCTCGCTGGGGGGCCGCTGTATCCATGTCGCGTGGCAGATGAGACATCTCCCTCGGCACCTCCAGCCACATCCATCACCGAAGATCACCAGCCTTGCAAGTCCCGTGATCAATGACCTTTTCCTCTCCGCTGCCCCCACCCCCCATCTTGCTCCCGTGGCTCAGTTATGAAGCAGCAGCCTTGGCGAGGGGAACTGCAGCGACATCCCTGCTTTTTAAAGCCTCGTTTTCCAGATGGAATGCTAAGACACGTCTAAGCCAAGCGACTTGCCTCAAGGTCATACCGCAAGACTAGGAATTGGGGAGGGAGGGACCACCAGACAGGGAGCTGAGCTGATGGAAGGGACAACTCAGTGATTCGGGCATCCATGCAGCCACATGAACTGGAATCCCTGCAGCAGAGAGGTTAGAAACAAGAATCCCTGCCTTCAGAGACAGGCACAAGGTACGCAGAGGTGAGCCGGAGAAGCAGGTGTTAAAGATCACTTTCATCTCCCCAGTGTGCCAGAAAGTGTATGCTAGTGTCTTCGGCGGCCAGGTGCCAAGGAGAATGCGACTCATGCCCTTCCAACATTTGATAAGAGGAAGCATTTTAGAAGGAACAGCTGCTCACCTGTGCATCAGAAGTTCTACCTGCCAAAATGCCCTCATCTACACAGCTATTAACATTTCAAGATCTCTGGTCTCCTTTGTGCCCAGTTACTATCCTAAGCTCTGCAAACAGTTGTCTGATTCACACAATCATTCAAACCTAGGTTTAATGTGGGTTACCAATATTAGCGTGATTGTATGAACTCGCGTCAAGAAGGCTGATGGCCTGCCATCAGTCCAAGATCCCCTCCTTGGTATGGGTTCATACAGTCAGGCTAATGTTGGTAACCCACATTAAGCCTAGATTGGAATGGTTGTATGAACCAGGCCATTGTGTTTTTTTCAAAGCGATCTGGGCCATTTTTCAGGCAAATCCCCCCCCCCCCATTTTAACCAGAATCATTTAAACATTCACAATCAAGAGCCAAAGCAGCAATTAAAAACAAGGGGGGGGGACAAATACAGAGATACTCAGCAAAAGCCCAACAGAATAAAATGGTCTTCAATGTGCACCACGACAAGCAATGCCAGTACAATATTATATTATGAAAGCTGCCTTATACTGAGTCATGCCCTTGGTCCATCTAGCTCAGTATTGCCTACACTGACTGGCAGCAGCTCTCCAAGGTGTCAAGCAGGAGTCTCTCCTTGCCGTACCTGGAGATGCTGCCTGGGAGTGAAGCCAAGACCTGCATGCAGCAGCTCATCCACCGAGTTGTGGCCTCATCCCCTAGGGGGAATATATTACAGCACTCACATGCCACTTATTCAATGCAAACCAAAGTGAACAAAGACCCATCAATTGGGGATGCCATGCTTCAGGGGGCAAGATTAGGAGTGCCACACAAGCCCCTCCTAAAAGAGCACAAAAATCCCCCATCAGGCTGACTAGGCAGAATACAGCTGCCACAATCCACCTCCCGCGCTCCCTTTAAGAGGGATTCCCAGATGTTGTCTACAATCCCCATCATCCCCAGACAAAATCCATTGCAGCTGGGGATGATGGGGATTGTAGTCAACAATATCTGGGAGCCCCCGTTACAAGGAACCCTGCCATCCCTGGACTCAGGTCGTTCCATGGCCAACTGATGGTTCACGGGCTGGATCCACCACATCCTGAGGGGTGAAAGATTTCTCCACAGCTTTCCTTAAGAGAAAAAGAAAGAATCCTCAAGTCACAGGGAAAAGGCTTTGCATGCAACATGCACACACCATATGCATGCATGTTTGTATGTACATTCTATGCCTGACTGCATGTGTACATAATGGAGAAACATCAACCACTGTCGGATGGTGCTAGTCTCCGTTATGGAGACTGGCCACTTGCTTGTGAGAGGCGGCCATTTCTACAGCAAAAATGTTTTCAGCCCCTGGACACAGAAGCTGGCCATCTTTGCCCTAGCCTGGCCCAATAAATCTCCAAGCAAACAGCTGTATGGTCCCCTCATTGTTGGGGGGGTGGGGAGCAGAGGTCAAGTGGACAATACATTTTCATGCTCCAGTTCTGTAGGGTTCCTCTTCCACACCCCTACTTTAGGTCAGAGATGCCCTCATCACCGATTTGCAGGAAGACTACAAATCTTATCTATTTTTATCCTCAAGGCATTCACAGCAGTGTGTCCTCACAACCACCTTGCAAGGCTGGTGAGGCTGAGATATAGCCACCGGGCCACGCTTGCCCAGTGGATTTCACAATCAAGTGAGAATTTGAGCCTGGGTCTTTGCAGCCCTAGTCCAACACTTTAACCACTACACCATGCTGCTTCTCGGCTGGGGAGCAGGTGGCCGCTTTGAACTATAGCCAGCAGCGCCATTGGCAAGCAGGTTGGTTGGTGGAGCCTGCCAGGTGGGGCGACTATTTCCTCCTCTCTCCCCGCACCCACCCCTTGATTGGGGCCTGGAAAGTAATCAAAAGAAGTCAGATTAATCTTTGGCCACCCAGAGCGACTGGAGGATTATAGCTGGCACTCCCCTTCAAGCACTAGAGGTCAGCAGGACCTCGCAGTGGGGAGGAAGGGCAGGGAAAGTTCCCCCCCCCCACGCGTCCCAGCCAAGATTAAAAAGGGATAAAAACGCAAAGAAAGCCAAGCTTCTCCTGCCTGCCAGGCACCTCCTAGTCCAGGGAGCCAGTCCTGGCTACCATCTTGCATGGGGGAGAGCCTGGTGCAGCTTTCGCCCTTTCTGATGCACTGCTGGAAGTCACATCTGAACACGAGAGGCTGGGAGTGGGGGTCAATATGGAGAAGCCAACCCCTAACTGGGGACCCAATGGCCGGAGAGATGCAGCTATATTCACAGGAACCTAGGAAGCTGCCTTATGCCGACTCAGAGCATTGGTCTGAGGAAGGGGAAAGCTCCTGACCGACAGCGCTGACAGCAGCTTCTGTACCTCGCGACTGA
The DNA here is from genome assembly GCF_027244095.1 of Hemicordylus capensis. Lineage (NCBI taxonomy): Eukaryota > Metazoa > Chordata > Lepidosauria > Squamata > Cordylidae > Hemicordylus > Hemicordylus capensis. The sequence continues at coordinate 25,729,683 of NC_069664.1, forward strand.
GGGGAGCTTCACGCGCCAACCATGCCAGGCGAAACAGAGGGGCCCAAGCTCAACGGCAGGGCATCTGGTCTGCATGCCCAAGGTCACAGGTTCAATCCCCAGCAGCGGCAGCATCTCCAGTTGAAAGGCTCTGGAGACGCTGGAGGCATGCCGGCTGTCCTAGTACAGGGCTGGATGGACCAAGCATCTCACCCAGTCTAAAAGCAGCTGCACATGTTCCCATGTCAGGACTCCAGCACCATTAAGAGTCATGGCAGAGAGACAAGTTCAACGCCACCTGCCAAGTTTCCCTCTTCGGACCAACTGTGCAAGGTAGAAGGAACACACCTGCTTCCGTATCTCCTTACCCAACCCTTTGGCTCCCTCGCAAGATGAATTCCAGAACCAGATGTGGGCACTGACCACTAACATGGTTTCAATATTTTCTAAAAGGCAATACATTCACAGAGGCCAGATCCCGCAACAGCTATCCACTATGGTAGCTAGACAGAGCCTCCATGTTCACAGGCAGTATACTGGACAATGGGGCCAAACAATGGGGCCTATTGCCTCCACGCCTGCCTGGAAGCCTCTAGGCTGGGCATCTGGATTAGATGGATCCTCAATCCAGCATAGGCACCAGTGTGCAGATTCCTCGGCGTTCTTCCAAAAAAAGAGAAAGAGAGAAGAAGAAGATAGAAACACACAGGGAGCTGCCTTATGCCACGTCAGAGCAATGGTTCATCGAGCTCAGTATTGTCTCTACACTGACTGGCAGCAATTCTCCAAGGTTTCGGGCAGGAGTCTCGTCTAGCTCCACCTGGAGATGCTGACAGGTCTTGAACCTGCGACCTTCTGCATGCAACCAAGCAAGCATGCACGCACGCAGATGCTTTCCCCCTGAGCTATGGCCTCATCCCCCTCAAGGATAATATCGTACCACGCTGACATGTAGTCGCCCATCCAAAGGCAAACCAAGGCCAAGCCTGCTTCCAGAAGGGATCATGCATGCTCTCTACCACAGGACCAGCTCTCCTCCCATCTCAGCTCTACGCTTGCAGGCAGCCTCTTGCATTTCCCTGAAGCAGCCAGGAGTCACAGGGAAAGCCTTCCAGAATCCCACCCCCGCACTCCACTCAGCCTAAACGTACACACACACAAGACACACACAGCACACATGGTTCTCAGCATGCTGCACGTTCCACCTCCCGTTACGGTTCCTACTACCCAAGGACACACCCGCCCCACGCGGAGGGTGCCGCTCGCATGTGATGTCACCGGTTGGCGGCAGGCAGCACGCCATCTTTGCTACTCTGGCAGCGTACTCTCTCAGCCCACACCCACGCACCACTCAGAGCACACAGCCATCATTCTTCAGTGGCGTCTTACACACACGCTCACAGAGCACTCATTTACCATGCACACGCACACACACACAGCTCTAGGCAGAGAGGTTCATCATCATCATAACTCAGAGCCCACTGCCGCTCCTTCCTTTACACTCAGGCAAGCTCCGATTTCCTGGCTTAACCCAATTTGTTTCTCCCTCATTGCATCAAAGTGGAAAAATGCTCTCTTCTCCTCTCCAGCATTTCTAGAGAGCAAACCTCTTTCCACTTGAGAAGCAGCAAGAACTCCCAGCTTCCACCAAAATGTGATCTTATTAGCATCCACTCCTCCTTCTCTCTCTTCCCCTCTCTTGGCAAACAGCGGGTCATCCAGGGACAAAGTAGACACTCCCACCAGGAGATGTGGCTAGCAGAAGCTCTTTTGGAGCAGAGAAGAGGGGTACCCTACCAGCACTCAAAACTCAGATTCTTCCAAGCAGTGCCAGCTCACAATTTTCTGGCCCCTCATCACCTGCAGGATCCACATCACCTGCAAGAGGTAAGTTGCACAGTGTGACTTTTAATTTTTTTTGACTACAACTCCCATAATCCTCAGTCACAGTGGCCATTTTTATTATGCGACCTCTAATCTTTTGGGGTTCCCCCCATGCAAAGCAGAAGATCTGCCCTGTCGAGGCAGGTCTTCGTCAGTATTTGATCTGCTGGCCATGCTCTGGAGCTAGCTGGGCTTCCTAGGCAAACTGTCCTAGCCAGCTGGGATACAGACAGTCTCAAGAGGATAAAACTGCATTGCCCAGCTTAGTCACCCACCTGACATGCCAGAGATAGGAGCATCCCATGAGTGGACCTCCCAACAGCTTTTCCAAAGAGCATTTCGGGTAATTTAGACTGCAGCTATGGCAAGAGGAAGGAGACACTAACCCTTCCCTCTCCATGTCAGTTCCCTTGACATAAAACCACCCTTGAGCTGCAAAGAGCCAGCATGGTGTAGTGGTTAGAATGCTGGACTAGGACTGGGGAGACCCGAGTTCAAATCCCCATTCAGCCATGATACTTGCTGGGTGACTCTGCGCCAGTCACTTCTCTCTCAGCCTAACCTACTTCACGGGGTTGTTGCAAGGAGAAACGCAAGTATGTAGTACACCGCTCTGGGCTCCTTGGAGGAAATATGGGATATATATATATATTTAAAATAATAATAATCTACATGCTCTGCACCCCCGCAGTGATGTAGATAGGCTCTACCTCCCTCGCAGCGCAGGTAGAAGAGGAATGCTGCAAGTCCATCAAACAGTTGAGGAGGAGAAAAGAGGCCTTGAAGAATATATTGAGGACAGTGAAGAAGATGCACTTAAAATGGTCAAGAACAAGAAACTATTCAACACCAATGAAACAAAGCAGGCCTACAAGAACGAACAAGTCAAGAACCGAGCAGAAAAATGGAAAAATAAGCCACTGCATGGTCAATATTTGCATAATATAAGTGGAAAATCAGACATCACCAAGACCTGGCAATGGCTTAAGAATGGCAGCTTGAAGAAAGAAACAGAGGGTGTAATGCTGGCTGCACAAGAACAGGCACTAAGAACAAATGCAGTAAGAGCAAAAGTCGAAAAATCAACAAGAAAAAGCAAGTGCTGCCTTTGTAAAGAAGCAGATGAAACAGTGGACCACCTAATCAGCTGTTGTAAAAAGATGGCACATACTGACTACAAACAAAAGCATGACAAGATAGCAGGGATGATACACTGGAACATCTGCAAAAAATACAAGCTACCTGTAGCCAAACATTGGTGGGACCATAAAATTGAAAAAGTTGTAAAAAATGAAGATGCAAAAATATCATGGGAATTTTGACTACAAACAGACAAACATCTGCCACACAATACACCAGATATAACTATAGTCGAGAAGAAAGGAAAACAAGTTAAATTAATCGACATAGCAAGACCAGGGGATAGCAGAATAGAAGAAAAAGAAATGGAAAAAATCACAATACACAAAGATCTACAAATTGAAATTGAAAGGCTGTGGCAGAAAAAGACCCAAATAATACCAGTGGTAATTGGCACCCTAGGTGCAATTCCAGAATAACTTGAAGAGCACCTCAACACCATAGAGGCCACAGAAATCATCATCAGCCAATTACAAAAAGCAGCTTTACTGGGAACAGCCTATATTTTGCGGCGATATCTATAATAACAGCAGCAGCATTGGCAATAAAATTCAGCCATCCCAGGTCCTTGGGAAGGGCTCGATGTCTGGATAAAACAAACCAGTCAATAACACCTGTCTGACTGTGTAAATAAATAATAATAATAATAATAGTGTCTATATGTTTTTTGTTCCACAGCTGTTATCAGCTTGGCAATGGGGATCACAGCTTCAGTTAAAGGGGCAGGATTAGGCCCCCGCTTCCCCCATGCCATAACCCCAATCCAAACCTACCCTGCCTGTTCCCAGAGGATTGCAACAATCTGTAAAATAAGCCTGGGAAAGTGCCTTTATTTCCAAGGCCTCAGTCCTACCAATCTGTAAGGTGGGCTGATGCATGCATATTTTGTAGTTTTCGGGCAAATCTAACATGCTGACTCCTACATATAGTGCTGTACAACCCCATCAGTTTACACAAGCTGATGAAGCTGTACATCATAAGCAAAAGACAGAGAGAGCACTGCCTGTTCCTCAGGAGTTTACAATCCAGTCACCATGCCTGCATTTCATTCATACTATTGCTCTTCCTCATTGACTTTCAGGAAGGAGAGCTGGTCTTGCAGTAGTGAGCATGAACTGTCTTGTCTGCTAAACAGGGTCCATCTTAGTTTGCATTTGGATGGGTGACCACACATGAGCACTATAAAATAATACCCATAGGAAAGGGCTGTACAACTTTGGCCCTCCAGATGTTTTTGGGCTACATCTCCCATCATCCCCAGCCAGTGGCCAATAGTCAAGGATTATGGGAGTTGTAGTTCAACATCCACAGGAGGGCTAAAGCTATAGCCCCTGCCTTAGGGGGAAGGGGGCTATAGCTCAGTGGAAGCGCATTTACACGCTTGCATGCAGAAGGTCCCAGATTCAATCCCTGGCAGCATCTCCAGGTAGGACTGAGAGAAACTCCTTCCTGAAACCTGCTGCCAGTCATTGTAGATAGTACTGAGCTAGACTCCCTATAAGCCAGTTTCCCATGTTCCTGTTCCTAGTCAAGGAGCAAACACAACAGAAGTGTTAAAATTAGAAGATCTCATGAAAGTGAGGTGAATGATATTAGCAGAGAGGCTTTGGTCAAGAAGCATCGTCTCTACCCAAAAAGTAACACTTGTGGAATTAAATCTTCTGAGGGCAGGGGTCTTGACACATACTTTCCTGGTGTACCTCCTGGTTTAAGGAGGCAAGAACTGCCACACTAGAACAGATCAAGAGGTCCATCGAGTCCTGCATTTCCTCTCTGACACCGACTGCACAGGTACCTCTGGGAAGCTCACAAGCACAGCATGAAGGCAATGGGTTCACCATTGGTCCCAAGCATCTGCTATTCAGGCGTACACTGCCTTGGCAATTGGAGGTTCCATTTAACCACTGAGGATAGAGTTGCTAATACAACACCCTGCTCTGTGCAACATGGGCCAATATAGTGAAATATACTTGTAGGATCTGCCGAAATGTGAGCGGTTGTGCTGCATCAACTGTGTAGATCAGCCCACAAAACTATACTGGCCAAGAAAGACTCTGGGTAGCTCCTCCACACGCACACATCTTCCCTGCCTCGTCACTCCAGGGCAGTTCTTACTGGCCACAAGAGACCAAGCTAAGATGACTACTGATTAGCCTGTGTGGTATGTCCAGTCCTACAGGTCAAGTTCAGGATATTGGATAAGAGAGCTGGTCTTGGGGTAGCGAGTGCGAATTGCCCCCTTTGCTAAGCAGGATCTGCCCTGGTTTACATTGGGATGGGAAACTACAGGTGAGCACTGCAAGAAAGGAAGTACAAGAGCATCTGCGTACTTGCAAGCAAGAAGTCCAAGGCTCAGTCCTTGGCATCTCCAGGTAGGGCTGGGAGAGACTCCCACCTGCAGCCTTGGAGAGCTGCTACCAGTCTGGGTAGACAACCCTGAGCTAGATGGACCAATGATCTGACTCAGTAGAAGGTGGCTTCCTATATTTGGGGATGGACTGTAGCTTGGTGGAAGAGCCCCTGCTTCGCATTCAGAAGGTCCCAGGTTCAACCTCTGGCAGCGTATCCAAATAGAGTTGGGAAAGGGGCCCCCATGTGAAACTCTGGAGAACTGCTGCCAGTCAGAGTAGAGCAAGGCTACTCAACTGTGGCCCTTTGGATCACAGTGCCCCCAGTCACAGTGGTCCATAGAGATGATGCGAGTTGTAAGCCAACATCTACAGGAGGGCTGTAGCCCTGGAGAAGAGAATACCGAGGATCTGACTCATCAGGGAACTTGTTGTGTAGCCTATGCAGGCAGAAGGTCCCAGGTTCAATCCATGCCACTTCCAGGAAGGGCTGGGAAAGACTCTAGGACAGCTGCTGCCAGCCAGTGTGGACAGTACTGGGCTAGATAGACCAATGGTCTGACTCAGTATATGGCAGCTTCCTAGGACTGTTGGCTTCTATTTCTGCCTCTGTCGCTACTCTTACGCTCCCTAAAAAAAAAAAAGCTAATGCATCAAAAGGAAAAGTGCTTTGGACACAGCCCACTCCTTGCTGTACTAGCTTTCTACCTGCAGGGTGTTCCAAACAGGGGAAGATTTAAACATGGGATCCTTTCAGTGCTCCCTGTAACAGGGATTCCCAGATGTTCTTGGCTACAATTCCCAGCATCCTCAGCAGCATGGCCTTTGCCTGGGGGTGATGGGAGCTGCAGTCAACATCTGGGAATCCCCATTACAGGGAATACTGGATCCTTCCCCCTGTCTGGAGTGGTTCCATTTTATTTCACCACCTTGTTCTGACCTCCTTCTGCTGCACTGTAGGCCAGGCTTGTAGGACAGAGGAATCAGCGTCACCCCAACAAGAATCCCATTCCACATACAAATGTAAGGTTCTTAGCAACTAGAAGATAAATGACACTGGAGAAATGCAATTATACTAATGGAATGTGAGCAGAGTTGCAGAAAAATGTGTTCCAGGAGCCATATTTGCTAATCCTGGAAATATGCAGCCGGCACCATCGTTTAAGCACAGCCAGGCTTTACTAAAATCATTTTAAGAAAATGCCTTGCCATATGAAAAAGGGAGAGCTGCCAGAGGCCATCGGCCAAGAGCAACACAGGTTTATATTAGGTGGGTGAACAGCCACAGCTGGTCCCCTGTGATGTTACTTCCAGGTGATCAGGCAGAGCAGTATTCGGAAACAAGGGTTCCTTGTGATCCCATTTCAGATCTAAGTATGTCACTAGTGACAGTAAGATAAAAATGAGGACTAGCAACTTGTGGATTATTTGCAAAAGGAACCAAGAAAAATCCATTAGGAGTGCACCTCCTGCTGCCTAGCTCTCTGCCAGCTTCCACAAATTGGTTTTTTAAAAAAACCTTCAACCTCCAGAATTACCAGGGGGTGAAGTGCATATAGAGCAGTGCAGAGAACCTGCCTCAGCCATGGGTTCAAGTCCCACTGGCCTCACTTTGGGAATGAGGCCAGTGGCTCAGTGGCAGAGCATCTGCTTTGCATGCAGAAGGTGCCAGGTTCAATCCCTGGCAGCATCTCCAGGTAGGGCTGGGAAAGACCCCAGCCTGAAACCCTGGAGAGCCACTGCCAGTCAGAGCAGAGAATACTGAGCTAGACCGACCAATGGCCTGACTCAGTAGAAGGCAGCTCCCTATGTGCTACCCACTTCAGTTAAAAATCTCTCATCTGCAGCCTTTTCTGTTTCCCGGCAGCCCAGCCGCTCTCTGGTTAACTTCTTGAGAGAGAGAAAAGACTGCAGAGTCCCCCAGAGTATTGTCCGCAGCATTCAAATACCTTCCACACCGAGAACCCAATGCTCACTTGCCATTTGGAAGCTAATGTTTCATAAACTTCATGAGTTCTGGTCGACTGCCCTCTGGGAGGTCATTTAAAAATGATTAGCATTTTCATAAGGTGCCTGGGGCAATTCAAGCTTTTTCTCCCACCCTGTTCATGCCTTAAAAGGATTTCTTCCCCCTAAAAAAGCTTCACTTTGCCAGATGCTGTTCAGAACCATTTAAGTACTTAACCATTACACATAACCTATGCAGATGTGCTGGGCAAGAAGAAACACGTTTTTATGGTCTGAACCGGACGCTACGTAAGAGAGTGGGTACCCTGGTTTACCACTGCAAAGGCAAGACTACGTGATCAGAAATCACATCCCATTGCAATCAAAGAGGCCTCCCGGTCCAACATCACCCACACCTCTCAAAAGACACCGAGGGAATCCAGATTCAGCACTTCTTCTGTAAAGTCGGAATACATGGTTCACCCACAAGTGTCTCTGTACCAACAAAAAACCCCGAGTACATATTCCCCAGCTTGCTACTTAACTGCCTTTGCTCAGACTGAGATCCAAGACTTGAAAGATTTTTGAAAGTCACCTTTTTGCCCAAGCAAAGACAGACAGCCAACACACATAAGTGACAATTGATGTTCCTTTACCACTGAACTAGAATCTCTCTCTCTCTCTCTGCTTACCCCACTTCTGCAAGATAGAAGCTATCCATTTATCTCCATCCTATCTGATGTAGTTTACATTTTCATACAATCCTATGTTCATTCAAGTGTATGAATAGAATTCAATGCAATTAACCTTGGACTATACATACAGTTCAAGACACTTTTGTGACATTTCTTTATACAGCACCTCAAACCTATTTTTAAAGATAAAAGAAAATAAAGATAAATCCTTCCTTCCAGATAATCAAACTACACTCAATTCAGATACATGTTCTTGTGCAACCTTCTGCCCTTCTCCATTATATCCACCTTCAATATTTTCTGCAAACACATTCTACATAAGCTAGGTTTTGTTGTTTGGGGGTTGTTGTTTTTGAGGGGGGCGGATATCCCAGAATAAATTCTGCTCCACATCAGTCTTTCAGAAAGTCTGCATGAGACTTCTGCTTCAAGTCCTGTTCTTGCCTCTCGGCATCCTCCACCAGTTCCAAAAGTGGTCCACCTGCTGCCCAAGCCAGACCCCTTCTCAAGAGCCCACCACCTCCCAGAAAAGCAGGCTGCATTTTGAAAGATCTGCAAGCCCCCCACCCTTATACTATTCTTTCCCTCCATGCACTTCCCTACTTGGGAAACTCCTGCTCGCTCTCTCTCTCTCTCGGGGAAGGCACCGCTAAGGCAAGGCTGGGCATCCTTCCCGACATCCAGAGATGCCGGTGAAAGAGGAGAGGAGGAGGTCCGGAGAGCCTCCGAGTGGAGTGGTCCATGTGCAAAGCCAAGAGGGAGAAGGAAAGGGGGGGAGGAGAAGCAGCTGCAGGGGCAGGCAAGGAGAGAGGCAACCTGGCTGCACTTCAACTCACCTTGAGCCGCGAGTCCTCTGGTGCTGATCACACTTGCTATCAAAGTGGCCACATACCAAATCATAGTACTATAGCCCACCGACCAGGAGGATCATCCTAGCTGAGAAGCGCCCTTCGTGCCGGAGACCTTCCCATCGCAGTGCCCAGCCCGGGGTGAGTGCCAAAGGCGTGCTGCCTGCCCGCGCCCTGCGCCTCTTCCTTCTCATGCCCTCATCCTGCCTCCGCCTGGCTGCCTCCCCTCCGCGCTCGCCATCCTGCCTTGCCCGGCGCAGCCCTCCCCTCGCCGCCTCTCGCCCTGGCTGGCTCGCCCAGGCATGCAGCAGCCACCTGCGCCGGAGGAGAACCTCGCACAGCGCGGCAGCAGCAACCAAAGCGTCTCCAGCCTCGCAGCCTAGCCTGGGCAATTTAGCGTCCCGGGCGCCGCCCCCGCCAGGCTCCCATTGGTCGGCGCCGAGGCGGCCCGGCGTTGGTTGGCTGCGGGCGCTGACAGCGCGGGGGCTGGGGGGCAGGGTGCGCGGCTGCCCCGCCCCGCCCCTCGCCAAGGTGGGTTGGAGCGCGCAGTGCACAGAGCCGCAGAATCATGCGCAATGCCGCGGAGCCCGGGCAGCGGCGGGTCCCCCCAGTCGCCTGCCCGGCCGCCTCTTCCTCTCCGCCCTGCTCACGCGGCTGCAGGACCAGTTCGCCCAAAAGAAGAGGAGGGGGGCGGGGGGAGAGGATGCTGCTGGACGGGGCGAAGGAGCACGGGGAGGGGGTGGGAGAGGAGGAGGCGGCGGCGGCAGGCAGGCAGGCAGGCAGGGAGGGGGTGGCGCAGGCTGGCTGGCTGCGGGAGACTCACCGAGGAGGATCGCTGCAGCAGAGCTTCCCAATGCAGCGGAGGGGGAGGAGGGGGAGGAGGAGGAGGGGGCGGCGATGGAGAGCCAGGCGGGGAGGGAGGGAGGGGGGAGAGGGGGTCCCCGCTGCCTGGAGCCGGGCTGGAGCTGGAGCGCTTTCCCTGCCCTCCGCCGCGCGCTGCCCCCTCTCCCGGCGATGATGACTCTGGTCCCGAGTGGGAAGAAGGGAGAGCTGGCAGCCTTCACCCACTCGCCCGGCTCAGCTCTGCTGCCGCCGCTGCTGCTGCTCCCCTAAGGCTGAGGATGCTGATGCCAGCCCGTGCCCGGCCTGCCTGCCTGCCTGCCTCTCTCGGTCTCTCTCTCGCCACCAACGACCCAGCCGGGAGGAGAGAGAGGGTGTGTGGGCCATCCCGGAGCTGCTGAGAGGAGGACACGACTGAGGGGGAGGGAGCTGCAGCCGCCTGGAGTTGTAAGGCGGGAGGGCGGCTCGCCTCTTCAGCGGGGCTGGTTGCAGCCGATCCGCCGCGGCGTCTGACTCTCGGGAGTTTAGCCAGAGCAAGAAACTGCAAGGGCGGGGGGGGGGGGTCGCTTGGGCTCCCTCAGCCTCAGTCATCCCCGCCTGTGAAATGGGACTGTTCATCCTTGGTTGCCTTTGGGCAGGGCCTTTGGGCAGCACTGCTGGCCAGTTTGGACTTCGAATGGCCCGATCGGTTCTGGGTTGGAATGGCCATAACTTAGATTTAGACTTGGACTTTAGCCACGGGCAGGTTATCCCGGTCTCGGGCTGCAGTAGGTGATTTCCTTAAACGAAGTAATAGGCGATTGGCCTGGCCCCCTCTCCGAGCTGTGTTGTCTCTGCCTCCATGCCCTGGGCCCTGGCTCCTGTTGGTGGACCTTGGGGTTCCAGGGAAGTCCTCCAAGCCTGAAGTCTGCCTCCTTTGCTGGAAGGCAGGGTTTCCCTAACTTGGGCCCCTAGATGTGGTTGGACTACAACTCCCAACATCACCTGTGGCCGCAGATGATGGGAGGTGTAGTCCAAAACCATCACAGGGGCGGGGCAGATCGGAGAACTCCTGCTGTAAGGCATTCTGGAGTTTTAGAGGGTCTGCAATGATCACCAACTCACAGAATACCCATCCTTGTGAGGGATAGGGGGGCGAGTGCATCTTGGATCTTGCAAGGGCCTCTGAAGGGGTCAAGTCTCTGTACTCTGCACACAGCTTGGGCAAGTCCACCTCTACACACAGAGATGCACTGCATCCCACAGAGGCATTTTGCTAGTTAGTGATCATTGCAATGCACTCTGACTCGCTCTCTAGTGGGTCAGACCAAAGGATCTCTATAATCTAGCATCCTGTTTCCTGCAGTGGCCAGCCCCTCAGAACCAGAGCACTCCTGCTGCTCCTTCCCAGCAACTGGTCTTATTCAGAGATACATTGCCTCTGAATATGGAGGCTCCATCCAGCTGCTGTAACTACTGAGAGGCACTCAAAAGTGCTGCTTTGATCATCTCCAAACATTTTGCTTCTTTTGCAGCTTACGTAATTGACCAGGGTTCCTGGTTCCCAATAGTTTCGGAATAATAGCAGAAAGGCTTTTCTTCCCACTTTAGATGAGCTGGTTATGATTCCTAATCTGTAGATATTTTACTTGTGTCAGTGCTTGATCTATAGAGAGGGACGCAGACCCTTAGCTAATTGGAAGGGCATAATTGGTCTAAAATTGGGAGAGCTGGTGTGAGACTTAGGAACAGAGGAAGCTGCCATATACTGAGTCAGACCATTAGTCTATCTAGCTCAGGATTGTCTACAGACTGGCAGTGGCTTCTCCAGGGTTGCAAGCAGGAATCTCTCTCAGCCCTATCTTGGAGATGCTGTCGGGGAGGGAACTTGAAACCTTCTGCTCTTCCCAGAATGGCTCCATCCCCAGAGGGGAATATCTTACAGTGCACACATGTGGTCTCCCATTCAAATGCAACCAGGGTGGACCCTGCTTAGCTAATGGGACAAGTCATGCTTGAGTCAGACCATTGATCCACCTAGCTCAGTATTGTCTACACTGACTGGCAGCAGATTCTCCAAGCATTCAGGCAGGAGTCTCTATTGAACCTGGGACCTTCTGCATGCCAAGCAGATGCCCAGAGCTACAGTACATCCACATCCCCCCCAAAGATGATATACATGGGTCAAGGTGTATACAAGGTGGCAGTATCATCCGCCCTTAGGCTGCGCTCAGGGACCCTCCCTCTGCTCCCAGCCCAGCTTTTTGCAACCTGCTGTGCCGTCTGAGCCCCACCTTTTGCACCTGGCTTCGGTTGGTGGGTCACAGGGTTCTCATAAATCATGAGTAGGCACTCTCGACTCTCTCCAGCTATGGTTGAACTACAATTCCCACCATCCCCAATGACAGTAAATTGCCATTGAGGATGATGGGAGTTGTAGTTCCACAGAGAGCCAAGGCTGCCTACCCCCTGTCACAAGAAAATACAATGGACTATGCACTACCCAACTCAAATCCACAATGGAGCATGCCTACCCAGCTCTTGGTTGCAGGGCAAGGGGCTACTTGGAGTGCTTGCCCTGTGCAGTAGCCATGCAAGGCAGTGCCGTGGCTGATGCCATCTTGTTCTTTTTCAGGGCACTAGAAATAGACAAATGCGACCTCGGAAGAAGCTCAGTGAAAGAGGAGGGGTGGGCGGGGATGACCCACATGTCCTTTCCACTGACACAAACCAAGGATCAGAAAAAGACAAAGGGAGATGTGATGACAAGGGCCCTGAGGCCAGCTGAGACCTTCTGGACAAGGTTCCCACATCTTGGTCCTCATGCCTCCACAATTTGCTTCCCTTGCAAAAACACTAGACTTGGGGGGGGGGCCCTAAAAGCACTGACTCAGCGCTTAATCCCAGGATCTGAAGTGAAAGCTTGCAAATTCCCTTCCAATGGCCTGATCCCCTTGTGACTCAATGGGATTCTTCTCATTTAGTTTTTTTTTTTTTTAAAGGACAGAAATGCCTTGACTGTGTGTGCTAGTTTATGTTCACCCTTAAAAAAAAAGAAAAAAAGAATCCTGCTTAGTGCCAGAAAAAGAGACCTCTAAAGGAGGACTATGAACAGCCTGAGGTTTCATGGGGTCTGTTCTAAGAGTGCAACCTTTAATCCACTGGTTAGTTCTAGAGCCATTCAACGAGAGCCATTCGAAATCTGTTAAATAAACTAAAAAGCCGTGCCTGATTAATTGGGCAAAACATTTTGTAAAAAAATGAAAAAAATGTCATTTTTTAAGCAGAAGTTTAAAATAATGTCCAGATGGGAAGCTCCATCTTAGAAGATTCATACTCACACAGGAGAGAATGCCTCTTCTTATACCATTGGGAGAGGCATTACCATCTCTCTCTCTCTCTCTCTCTCTCTCTCTCTCTCTCTCTCTCTCTCTCTCTCTCTCACACACACACACACACACACACACACACACACACACACACACAGAGTTGTGACAATCCATAAAAGAACCAGACTGCCTCTTGTTCTAGCCATTGCAAATTTATGCAAATATCAACTAATTAAATTAATTAATAATTTATAAATTATTAAATCTCGGCAGGCTAGTCAACTCAGATTTCTTTAGCTGGGCGAGAGGCCTAGTCTGCTCAAACTTTGGCAGCAGCCTCCCCAGGGGGCAACCTGTACCCTTCCCAGCAACACATGTCCCTCACTGGAGACAGCAGAGCACTTGGAAGACCTCCCGTGTGCAGCCCACTGAATTAGGCAGCTCTGGTGCATGAACACAGCCCTCACTGCACTCGTTCCACTTGTTGCAAAGGAACATAGGAAACTGCCTTCTACCAAGTCTGGTCATTGGTCCATCTAGCTCAATATTATCTGCTCTGACTGGCAGCGGCTCTCTGTGGTTTCAGGCAGGAGACTGACTTTCCCCGCCCTGCTTGGAGCTGCTGCCAGGGGCTTGGGACCTTCTGCATGCAAAGCAGATGCTCTGCCACTGAGCTCTGGTCCCATCCCACTAACATTAAAACTCAGCATGGACCTTGGGGAAGAGCAGAATAAAAACTCTTAAGTGAATAAGTATGTCCTTTTAAAAAAATGATGTGTGTGAAGTCCCTTATGCAGGATCCAAGTTGTTCCCAGTTTAAATGGCCTCAAATTCAGTAGAGAAAAAGAGAACTCTAAGACAGCTGTGAGTGTCACATTCACTTCTGAAGAGAGCTGCTTGACTATCAGGGACATCAGCCACAGGAGGACAATGCAATGGGCCTTCTAGAGCTGGGTTGGAACTTGGGCATCTGCTTGTGTTGAGCCAATCAGTCTCTAAATAGATCTCCCTTGCTTTGAGCTTTTGAGGTTGCCTTCCCAAGAGACACATTGCCATAGATTTCCTTTGGCCCAAGCACCTTTGCCTTTCTCCCCACTGCTCTGCTATAATTGCTGCCTAACCCTATGCTTCCCTTTGCATTGACGGCTTCATTCAAGTTCATTGCCCACATGCTTTGAAGCATAACTTTGTTGCCATGGGGGCTAGGAACTTGATTTTTAAAAAGATTGAAAGCCATAGTCCTCGGAAAGTTGAATTCTATGCCCGATCCTGATAAAATCTTTTGCACTTCCACAGTTCACCTCCACCCCTGTATCTGTTCACACTGACTGAGGATCATCTGGCCCTTCATAATATACAGAGACATTGATTGGATGTTTCTATGCTAAATTTAAGCCACATATGATGCCTTACTATCTAAACTCCCATGAGAGAGCTCTTTGGACTTCCATAGCCAATCATGAAGGTAGAATCAATTTTCTTACACAGCCAAAAAGATATTAGAGGACTTCATGGTCTGCAACTCATCGTCAGTTTCTGAAAGAGATAAAGTTGCCCTTGGAGGCATAAAATAGCCAGTGCTAGCAAAACTTCAAAATCGGGGTGCCATTTTCCTTTCAGCCAGATCTAATTTGTCACTGCCGAGATGGGAAAGTTGCATATTAAGCCCGCACTAGTTATAACTGACTCAGGACTTCTCCCTTCTAATTTGGGGTCCTACAGTATGTTCCCTGTTTCATCCATGGTGGATAAATTATGGGAAATTAGACCTTATCCTAGCAATTAAAAGTTTCATGATGAACAATCCAGGTTTATCCTGCCCAATATTGCTACCACCCAGTGGTCTCACAGAAGAGCATCGACGACAAGGTGCCCTCTTATCGCCTCCATTAGGAACTTTTTTAAAGGCAGGTAGGGTTTCCTCCTTTGCTTTTAAAGGGAAATCCTCACCAGATTCCCCTTTATAAGTCTGCTCCCTTGAGCCAAATTGAACCAGTTCCAAACCAGTTCAGCCCATTTCAAACCTTGGTCTGAACCGGGGGGAGGGGGCAGTTTGACTCGAACCAGCTCGTGCGCTGGCTTGAATTCGCCTTGAATTCAAACCAAACCACCAGAATCGGTTCCGTGCCTAATGCTGGACTAGATAGACCATGAGCCTGATCCAGCAGGGCCGTTCTTATGTAGACCCTGCTGGACAGCTCCCCTGCTGGTCAGGGTCTCCGGAGAACTTCCCTGCCTTGCCTTGAAAATGAGTATGGGATACCTGAGCACACAGAGTCCTGGTGGATGCTCACTAGCCCAGGTTGCAACCTGAGTTATGAACTTACTGCTTCAAGTGCCCCCAATACCTGGCAAACAGTCGTGGGATGATTGCAAAGGCTAAGCTGCCACCTGCCAGTGAGGGTGGGAGATATTTATCCAAATACATCATCAGACACGGGCAGCTAGAAGCACCAAGCACGCTGCTTTCCTAAAAGCACTTGCATCTCAGCCTGCTTTCACAATTCAGCACACAGGACCATTTGGTGAGGACAGGGATTCTTCACTTGAAGATGCTAAGTAGGCTTCCATTGCCACGGCAAATTCATCATACTGGGATTAGGGAAGCAAAATAAGTCCCTGGAACGGGATTCGGGAGGACATCAAAGGCAAAGTATCACATTTCTATTTTGGCTTCTTGGGTCTTCTCCTTTCCCTCGATGATCAACGGTTTGTCGCTTACTAACTGTCACAGCTGGCTTGAGGGAGGAAACTATTTTTGATCCCCTTCTACCAGTCAGAAAAATCCACCTGTGACGATGGTATTTTTAAATGGGGGGGGGATTAAGCATACACACATAATGTGGTAACTCATGCAGAATGGGTCAGTCAATTGAATCATGCTAACTGTTCTCCTGCCCGTTAGCAGATTTCCCAACATACTGTATTAGTCATCAATCCCACTAATAGACCACTTGCACAACACTCCCCATATCAGGCGGCAACAATTGGCTGTCGTGTCTTGTTAACCTCCTATACAGATTCGACTTGGGTAATATAAAGCTCCGGCCTTATCTTGTCAATTACTTTCCTAGAAAAACCCTCGCTGAAGACCCCTCCTTTCCCTGGCTTTCTTTCCCCTGTGTCACCCAATGCTTTCTTCCTCAACTGAGCATAAGAAGATGAAATACCTTCAGAAGCAAATCCCTAAGGAAGGTTTTAGGAACAAAGGAAGCTGCCTGATACTGAGTCAGACCATTGTCCCAGCTAGCAGAGTATTGTCTACACAGACTGGCAGCAGCTCACCAAGGTTTCAGGCCGAGATGGGTCTTTCCCAGCCCCACCAGGAGATGCTTCCAGGGACTGAACCCGAGACCTTCTTCATGCAAAGGAGATGCTAATACCAATGAGTTATGGCCCCATCCCCTAAGGAGAATGTCTTAAGGTGCTCACATGTAATCACTCACCCAAATGCAGACCAAGGCAGACCTTGCTTAGCAAAGGAGGCAGTTCATGCTTACTACCACAAGATCCATTCCCCTTCCTTTGTGAAGTAGATTCTGATCCTGATCCTGCATGCCTGATCCTGGATGATCCAACAAGAACGCAGCATAAATAACCAAAACGATTAACCAGTGGTTCTCAGAACTTGGTCCCCAGATGCCGTTGGATTATAACTCCCATCACCCTCAGCCACAATGGCAGGGGATGATGGGAGCTGTAGTTTAAAATCTAGGGACCCAAGTTTGAGCACCCCTCCAGATTACAAACATATAATAAAAGGAACACTTATGTCCAGTTTGTGGTATGTTCAGCTACTCAGCGTTGTGTTTCCTGCAATGTCCAGACAGATTCCTCCAGGAAGAAGCTACACCAGCTCAGTCCCACTCTCCAACCAAGGAGGAGTACACAACATTCTTGGAACTGCAGGCCCCAAAAGTGGGCCTGTACAGCAACCCTGCTTGCCTCCTACCTACTCAGTGGTACTCAGTCAGCACAGTGCAAAGAATACAGAAAATTAAAGTGCATGTGTGAACAGTACAAATCCTTTGACATCATTTGCATACAGGATTGATCTGAGAATCTGAGTGTAAAAATAGATGTATTCTCAAGCCTAGTTCTTCTTCAGGGAAAGGAAAGGAAATATGAATATATGGGCATAGCTATATACATGTCATTGGTTTAGGATTCACTTCATCTTATGCCAAGTTTAGAGGAGGAGAGCTGGTCCTGTGGTAGCAAGCATGAAATGTCCCCTAGCTAAGCAGGGTCTGCCCTGGTTGCATATGAACGGGAGACTAGAAGTGTAAGCACTGTAAGTTATTCCCCATAGGGGATGGAGCTGCTCTGGGAAGAGCAGAAGGTTTCAAGTTCCCTCCTTGGCCTCTCCAAAATAGGGCTGAGAGAGATTCCTGCCTGCAACCTTGGAGAAGTTGCTTCCAGTCTGTGAAGACAATGCTGAGCTAGATAGACCAATGGTCTGACTCAGTATATGCCAGCTTCCTATATTTCCTATGTTTTCGGGGTGGTCCTGGCATTTCTACATAATTAAGCATCAGTACACCTTCACACATTTGCTGAGTGGCAATAGCTGCCTTATAGTATCGTGGTGCAATGCAGTCCAGCTGTGTACACCTATTTGGGAAGGAGCCCCATTGCGTTCAGTCGGACTTACTCCCAGGCAAGTGTCCATGGGACTGCAGGAGTCTAGGACTCCTGGAATTATTTCCAGCTAGGGACGTGCCAAATTCCCCTAAGAAATGCCCCTTGCTTTATAGAAACTCATATTATTTCCCTTAGAAATCCTCAGATATTTCTCCTTGGAAGATCCCTGGAATCCACTTCAAATATCCCTTTTTTGAAATGTCATTGTCCACCCTTTGCATGTGCATCTCCCTCCCCATTAAAAAATTTCACTTGTCTTGTAGAAACTCATTTGGCTTGCCTTCGGAATCCGCAGATGGTTTTCTTGAAATTCAACAAATTAGGCGGCTTCCAGATTCCTGTGCCAAAGCATACACCAGTGCTAGTGCCCATGTGGTGCATGCAGAAGGTCCAATCCAATCCCTGACGTCTCCAGGGAGGCCTGAAGGGCTGTTGCCTGTCAGTGTAGACAATTCTGAGCTAGATGGCTCAATGATCTGACTCAGTACAAAGCAGCTTCCATATGCACGAGCTGCCCTGCCGGCTGGCTACACGGAGCCATGATCGGGTATAGTATACATTTTAAAAGCAATGCCTTCTTCAGCTTGGTGGGAAATTCCTTTAGCATGGGTCAGTGTTGTGGCAAAAGGAGGCTGTCCTTCTCACGTGTGTTCCTATGCTTTTCCGAGGACCCTATATCAAAAGATTGGCTCAGTGGCTTCCATTCTGCACAGTGCCCCACTGATCTGGAGAGCTGGCCTTGTGGTAGCAAGCATGACTTGTCCCCTTAGCTAAGCAGGGTCCACCCTGGTTGCCTATGAATGGGAGATTTGATGTGTGAGCACTGGAAGAAATTCCCCTCAGGGGATGGAGCCGCTCTGGGAAAAGCAGAAGGCCCAAAGCTCCCTCCCTGGCATCTCCAAGATAGGGCTGAGAGAGGCCCCTTCCAGCAAACTTGGAGAAGCCACTGCCAGTCTGTGAAGACAATGCTGAGCTAGATAGACCCATGGTCTGACTCAGTATATGGCAGCTTCCTATGTTCCTGTGTCCCTAACTAACAGCAAGATACGTGATAGTTCAGGTGACTGCAAAGCCCATCCATGCTGCTAGTGAGCACAGAGAGGCTACATGGCTACTAAGAAGAGCATCCAGGGAAACCATCCCTGCAACAATGATATAATTCTTCATTACCACGGGGCTTCTCTGCACTCATTAGCAGCAAGGGTGGGCTCTGGGGTGGCAAGAAACCCGCACCCAGGCCCTGCTCCTGGGTCGGCAAGGCGCTGCACATTGTGATGAATCCATCTCAGTGTAATCTGAAATAAGAACATAAGAACAGCCCTGCTGGATCAGGCCCAAGCCCCATCTAGTCCAGCACCCTGTTTCCCACAGTGGCCTGCCAGCTGCTTCGGAGAAGCATGCCCCCTCTCCTGCTGTTGCTCCCCTGCAACTGGTATTCGGAGGCACCCTGCCTCTGAGCCTGGAGGTGGCCTCTAGCCATTGAGAGAGCTGTCCTCCATCGTGGATTTGTCTGAGCCCCCTTTAAAGCCATTCTGCCCAGATAAATGGCAGGCACTGGAAGGCCCTTCCCAACGCCATTGTATTCGATTAGCTTCCCACCCTCTGGGCACCATTCACTTTCTTCCTCCTCCCGTGCTGCTTATTACCTCTTTTCCCCTCGTTTCCATTTGTTTCTCCTCGCCACCTTCTCCTGCTCAGATGCATCTCGTTTTCTCCTGCACAGTGCTTGTCAAACTGTCGACCTGAAGGAGCCCTTTCTGTTCCATCTCATCTGCCAGGGAAATTCTCCATATCTGCAACGCAACCCGAACGTTTTGCAGAGGATCCCAGGGCATGATGTAGGTGGATACTCCGTTTCCCCCCCCTGTAGATTATGAATTTTGCGGTCTGTCCCTCCCCACCCTTCTCTGCCCTCCACCATCCACGCATGTACTTTATCCTTTTTGGGTAGGAGCCACAACTCTAGAGTACAGCACGTGCGCTGCATGCAAACACTCAGTCCAAGCATATCCAATTACACAGGTGGTAGGCCTGGGACTAAGCTCTCTGCGCTGGAGCTGCTGCTGCCAGGTGGAGCACACCGTACTGGGCTAGGGAGACAAATGGCTTGACTCTGTATGCAGCAGCTTCATACGGAATCAGACTGACTGCCTTCCCTCCCTATAATATTAAAAGTCTTGCTTTCAGTTTTTGTATCATGTTAAAGATGTGTTGTTGTGTGGATGGAGATGTTAACAGCCTCCTTGAGCACAATCTGTAAATGGAACAGGAAGTGCAGGATATAATTAATTAGCTGTATTAATTAATTGACTGACTGACTGACAGACAGACAGACAAATGTGGGGCATCATCAGCCAAATCTGCTGGGCCAAATCTACCATACATGAACTGAGTGTGCACCCTAACCAGGTCTGCCCTGGTTGCATTTGAATGGGAGACTACATGTGAACACTGTCAGATATTCCCCTTAGGGGATGAGGCCGCTCTGGGAAGAGCAGAAGGTTCCAAGTTCCCTCCCTGGAAGCATCTCCAAGAGAGGGCTGAGAGAGATTCCTGCCTGTAACCTTGGAGAAGCTGCTGCCAGTCTGTGTAGACAATACTGAGCTAGATGGACCTATGGCCTGACTCAATATATGGCAGCTTCCTATGTTCCACCCTAGAACACACCCTGTGCTCTTCTGTGACACAGTCAACATCCCCCCCCCCCAGGGTCAAACTAGACAGTGGGGCTGTAGCTCAGTGGGAGAGCATCTGCTTTGCATGCAGAAGGGCCCAGGTTCAATCCTTGGCGGCATCTCCAGGTAGGGCTGGGAAAGACCCCTGAGCCTGAAATCTTGGAGAGCCACTGCCAGTCAGTGCAGACAATACTAAACTAGGTGGACCAATGGTCAGACTCGGTAGAAGGCAGCTTCCTGTGTTCCTATGTAGACATTCATGGGGATGTGTTTTAAGGAGGAGGGCTTCCAACTAGAGCATCTCTTTTATACACACACAAGAAAACCAGCAGAGAGAGGCTTGATACTGTAGTGTGCCAGCAGGAAGAGGTCTCCCCCTCTCCCCTTTTGCAGCATTAGCCCACCAAATATCCCCTTTGCAGCTCACAGCTCTTTGGGAGCAATTGTCAACAGGAGACGGGCTCTAGGGGAAAGGGTTAACCCAGGGCGGCCCTTTCATGAGGCAAGATGAGATGGTCCCCTCAGGTGACAGATTACTGCAGCCCCAGCAGGGTGGCAAGATGCCCCCCCCCCCATTACCACCAACACGACTGGAGCAGCTCCTTGGAACCGATCTGACCCTTGTAAACTTTGCAAGGAGTGCCTCTCCACGCACTCCTTGCAAATTTGCCAGAAGCAGAAGGGGAGAAGAGGAGGCCGGCTGCTGGCAACCTTCCCTCTTTCCTGTGCCCTGTGCCACGTTCAGAGCTTGCAAGGAGCGGTCCTGTAAGGGTGCTGGCTCCCATTAGGGTCATAGGGCGAGCCAGGATTTTGCACCTTGCCTAAGGCACTGCAATAGCTTGGGCCACACCTGGGTTAACCTCTCCTTCCCTCCCTCCCTCCCTGCCTGCACATCATGGCCCCAATCAAGATCAGACTCCCCTTCCACCTGACGTGTTCTTGAACAAAGAGTAAAGTCTTTCACACAACCATCTGGAGGTGGTTTGGGGGAAGGAAGAGTTCCTACCCATTCCTGACAGACAAGCAGAGCTTCTGTTTGGCTCTGCAAACTCACCCCACACATGAACATGGCAGCCACGGACTCCGTTATTGTGTCAGGGAGCTGGGTCCTCCGAGGATTGAGGGAGGTACCCCACAATGCATTGTACTCCCAGTAGAGGCAGCCCTCAGTATACCAGCAGCTCTCCTCTGACTGGCCCCTCTAGCTGCAGAACTTTTCGGCAAACATGGCCGCCAGCTGCCAGGGACTGCTTACAATGCATATTTCCACACACGATCAGCAGACCAAGTTATATTAGGGAAACTGCTATTTTTGCCCTACCTTGGTAAAAATCAAGGTAAAGACATTGGGCTTCCCACATTTGAATGGACAGTTTAGGTTCTCATGGATAGAAAAAGCTAGGTTTACTGCCTCTTACCTCCTGATTCTTGAGCATATAAAAGACTTCAGTCACTAGGTCTACACATGGCTCTTTAAGATGCATTTCTGCTAGTGTCTCACCTGAACCTAAATCCAGATTCAGTCATACTTCCACAAAACAAAAACTTACCCACAGCTGCTGCCCCTGGGCAGAGATTTTGTATAAACACTTGTGTTTCGACCTTAGCTCTGAAAATTCATTTGATGACTGCTTGCAGCAGATTGCTTCTTCATTTCATTAATTAGATTCTTATCTCACTTTTTGACCAGACTTTCCCAAGCAGCAAACAACATCCATAAAGTGCAGTGGTTCCATTTCAAGCAAGCTAGCAAACCAACAAAAGAACCCCTACTGTTTACAAATTAAAATTATGGGTATGAAATAAAGCCAGGAAAGATATGGGGGTGGAGCAGGGTGGGGAGAGGGAACAGATTGAAAAACAGAATTTTGAAATATTCAATTAAAAGGCAAAACAGAAAACAGACAAAAATAAATGACAAAAAAAAAAAAATCTCCCACACATGGAGAATGTTTTGTTGCAAAAGAGAATTTAAAAGAGTAAACTCAAAAACAAAACAAAAAAACAGAAATAAAGCTAAACAAACAAACAAAAAACTTTCCCACATATGAAGAAAGTTCTCTTAATATGTAGGAGTTTTCTTAATATGTATCATCTACACTGACTGACTGCGGCTCTCTAAGGTTTCAGGCAGGAATCTTAGAAAGAGTGATGGCTCCTAAGGTACTGCAAAATGAGAGAGGGGCGATGTTCAGATGAAATATGGAACCATGGGTCCAATGGACCCGCGGTTCTGCATCCGCACTCCCCCCGCTCTCCCGTCCAAGTTCAGACATTGGGGAGAGAGGCCTCTCTGTAGTCAGTGAGATTGCAGAAAGGCAGGGGGGCTGGCTGCTCAGCCTTCCTTCTTTCCTGAAGGACAGCCCACCCAGCCAGTAGCAGCCAGAGCAAGGGAAGAGCTTCCTCCCTCAACTCTGGCTTGGGAGAAGGATAACAGCAGTGCCGCGTTCAAACGTACCATTGCCACAGGCAAACCGGAGGTTGGGACGACGAAACCTAAAGATAACTGAAGGTGACTAATGGAATTGGGGAAGGAAAACTGTGGCTCCATTTCCCCCTTTAACTGTAGTTTCCCAGGTTAGGACGTTCAGTTAGTAAAATCGGAGGTGAAAGGGCCAACAGTTTCATATTTCACCTGAACCTGGCCAGGGAGTGAAGAAGAAGTGAGTTTAGAAAAAGGAATCAGGGATAATCAAGGGCCAGAATGTTGCTTCAGATGTTTTGAACATTGATGTTACTGCAAGTCATCCTGAGTCTGCCAATAACTCACACTTTCCCAGGAACTTATGTTATGCATGCATAAGGATCATAAATGTTCCAGCTCCTTCAGAAACAGGTATAAAATGGCCCGAAAGGCTGCAATCCTTTAACAGATTTCGCATGGAACATGCATATGTTTAGTCTAAAGCTGTCACTCTAAAAGTACTGCTGATCACCTATTTATTTTCTAGTATCCAAGGTAAACTGAAATGCAGCAACTCCACGGGTGACCTCCCTCCCTATACAGTGACTCCCATCCATTTCAGTACACTTAATCTAAGGTTGCTTAGCATAAAGCATCCCCTTAATCATTATAAACTTCATTAAAGCATGTGTGTGGGCACAGCAGATAGGCGAATGTAGATGGTGTGGGTGGATTTCTTTAATGAATTTACTCCTAGTAGATGGACAAACAAAGAAAGCAAATCTCCCCAATTTTTTGTGGAAAGAGGCACCCATGTGGGTGGTTAACCTTACATGCTGATCCCATAGGGGTTACACTAGATCGTGTGCATTTGTCCAATATTTTTATCTGGGGCCACTAATTCTCATTATGCAATCTGCAGGGGAAGGCAACTCTCCAGATGTCATTGGACTACAACTCCCATTGATGATGGGAGTTGTAGTCCAATAACAGCAGGAAAGGCAAAGTTGCCTACCTGTGATCTTCAGTTTCTGTCTCTCTCTGGACCCAAAAGTGGCTGTTCCATCCACAAAGACCCATTTTACTTCTGAGTGTGAACCACCAAAGGACAGTAGGTGGCGCCAGCAGAAATCACATGCAACTAATGGGATATTTTTAAAATACATATCTTAAAAAAAAAAAACTTGACATGAAATTGAGTAACAATTGTCCCTCTTCCCTTCCTCGATGGCTGAAACCATCCTCTGCTCCCATTTCTCAAGGAACACAAAAGTACATGCAGACTCACATGGACCACTGTCATAAATCAGCCAAGAAGGGTTTTCATAGAACAAAAGGTCAAATGGGTGTGCTTGTATCTATTGATCCAAAGACTGGCCACAGAACTGCCCAGCAAGGGCAAGGATGTCATAGGAAAAGCTGCTTAGAGAGGGAAGTGTAGGGAGGGATAGCTGAGAGAGACCTCTATTTTAGCTTCTTATGCTGAGCATTTCAAGGATAGGAAAAAAGCGCCTTCCTCTTTGTAGAAGCTGGATCCATGTTTGATGCAGGAGACATGGAGAGGAAAAGAAATCTTTGTGGTCCCAAAAAGAATAAGTTTCTGATGGCTCAACCCACTTTCATAAGACCTGTATCCAAAACCGATCCTCTCCCATTAGTAATATTATTTAGCATTGCTGCCTTCATCTCTGTGCATCTCTCTGATTGAGAAATCAACAACCTGTAATAAAATCTCAATTCCTTCCTGTTTTGATCCCCAAGGATAATATCCCCACAGAAAAGATCTCTTTCTCATCCAAATCCACTGGGTAAAATATGAAAAGAAAAATTGGATGCTGTGTGGCTTTTTTCCCTGGATGAAAGAGGCAGATCATCAAATGTTTGACAGTTTTGTCGACACTGTTCTTGAGTTGTGGTGTCTGGAACAAAATGAAGTATTCCAAATACAATCGATTCCATACTGGATAGATTGGTACATCTAAATCCAAAGCTCCAATCAATGCTTTTTTAATTCTGCCTCATGTTTTTATTTATTCAATCATTAAGGCAGCGGGTCTCAAATGTTGGCCCCCAGATGTTGGCCATTATGGCTGGGGATTATGTCATTCAACAACATCTGGGGACCCACATTTGAGAACCCCTGCATTGAGGGATTTTTTTTTAAAAAAAAACAACAACCTTCCTTTCCACTCAGTGAATACCCAAGGCAGCTGACATCCATAAATACTCAATATAAACACAACAAATTCATTGCCCAGGAAAAGAAACAGCAATAAAAAAGAATCTCAGTGGAAGAGCATTGGCTTGCATGTAGAAGGCCCCAGGTTCTCTCCCCGGCAGCATCTTCAGGTCAGACTGGGAAAGACTCCTCTCTGAAACCTTGGAGGTCAGCTGCCTGTCCATGAAGTCAATACTGAGCCAGATGGACCAATGGTCTAGATCAAGATAAGGTGGCTTCCTACATTCCTGTGTTCCTATCCACCCTCAGCACAGTAGCTCCCGTGACTGTTGCTGGTGTCTACTTTATGTTTCTTTTTAGATTGTGAGCCCTTTGGGGACAGGGATCCTTCTTATTTATTTATTATTTCTCTGTGTAAACTGCCCTGAGCCATTTCTGGAAGGGCGGTATAGAAATCAAATAAATAAATAAAATCAATACAATACAATACAATACAACACAATACAATACAACACAACACAATACAATATTCCTTTAAGGAACCCAGAGAACCCATGAACATACATGGTTATGTTCATCCTGACAACAACACTCTTTAGTGGGTTATAAGAGAGAGATAAATGACTGGCCTCAAGTCATCCAGTAAATTTCAGGGCTGAACAGGGATTTGAACTCGGGTCTCCCCAGCCCTAACCCAACACTCTAATCACCACACCGTGCTGACTCTCTGTTTTCTGTTTATGATTCACTGTAACCCCACAGTGTTTCTTGACAAAGTTAGCCCATCACTCCTTGACTTACACAGGCAATATTTGCAACTGATGATGTCCCAAAATCAGCTTGTTTTCTCCCAGGTGTGTTAAGTTATACATCCATGACCCTGTGCTGTACCCACTGAAGCCACTGTCATTTGTGGCAACAGGAAATCTGTGCTGCTTTGTATTCTCTGGCTAAGATGCAGGACCATGGACAGCTCACTGTTGACTTGTCAGAGCCTGACCTTAGAAATGACTAACCAAAAAATGATGGGCATCTCTCAGGTGACTTGAGAAACACAAAGGACTTTCACAGGAATATTATTATTAATAATTCAATTTCTATACCGCCCTTCCAAAAATGGCTCAGGGCGGTTTACACAGAAATAATAGAATAAGACGGATCCCTGTCCCCAAAGGGCTCACAATCTAAAAGAAACCACCAGCAACAGTCACTGGAGGGATGCTGTGCTGGGGGTGGATAGGGCCAGTTACTCTCCCCCTGCTAAATAAAGAGAATCACCATGTTAAAAGGTGCCTCTTTGCCAAGTAAGCAGGGGTCAATCATATCTTTAGGCCAACTGATGTTGACAATACTTATGTGAGTTTTTGAGTTACACTGAACTCTTCCTCATTCTGGATCCCAGTTCAATTTTGCATGAATACATTTGGGTTGTTTCCTTTTTCTTCATTGCTTATAATGCAACAATAGATGTCAACCAGCAGCATTTAGCAGTTATTTAACATTGAATTGCCCTTCTTCCAAATTTGGCTATAAGAGTCTTAAATCACATCAAAAGAATTTAAAAGATCTGACTTTTCAATTATTCTTTAAAATTAGATTACAATGTAAAAATAAAAAACCGAAACATAGTGATGTTTCTGAGCTAAGGCACAGAGTTGAGCCTCACTTATCTTTGTCTGAAAATTATTTCAGGATGGGTTTCCTGCAGCCCATCTCAGCCCCGAAATAATCTGCAGACAAATTAGGTCAGAGCTATACCATGTGATATTCGCTCAGGTTACACAGAGGCCTGCTGAGATGAAGAAGTGTTATAGATGCCTTTGTAAAATATTAAACTAGTTGTTAATCACATTTTATTCTTGATTCTCCTCTAGGGAGATCAGGGCACACACACACATGCACCCATCCCACACACAACCATTTCATCTTCACCATTGCCCTGTAAGGTAGGTTAGCCTGAGAGATAATGAACCCTTTCTCACAAAAAGTGCGAAAGGGCTACAGAGTTGGCAGGCAGGAAGCCCTAAAGAGCTTACCTCTCCACAGACTATCATTCCACCTTCCCTGAGCAGGCGGAACTCCCACCCAAATGAGCACCGGCTGCTGCCAGCAGCTCCAAGGGTCAGGGTGCCAAGATGCATCACCCCCATCACCCCACCCCCCCAGAGCTCCAATAATGCACTGCACAAGTGCACAGTGAATTATGGGAATCCCCCTCCCCTCCCCAGGCCTGCGAGGTTACGGGAATGCTCATAAGAACTTAAGAACAGCCCTGCTGGATCAGGCCCAAGGCCTCTCTAGTCCAGCATCCTGTTTCCCACAGTGGCCCACCAGATGCCTCTGAGAAGCCCACAGGCAAGAGATGAAGGCATGCCCTCTCTCCTGCCATTGCTCCCCTGCAACTGGTATTGAGAGGCATCGTACCTCTGAGGCTGGAGGTGGCCCACAGCCACCAGACTAGTAGCCCTTGAGAGACCAGTCCTCCATGAATTTGTCTAAGCCCCTTTTAAAGCCATGTAAGCTGGTGGCCATCACCACATCCCATGGCAAAGAATTCCCTTAACCTCCTTCCCGTAAGCTCCTGTAACCTCATTTTAAAGGGAGGCTTCATAGGCGGGTTTGCCACTTTGGTGTTACTGGGATCGGGCCCTATCCCAGTGGAACACACACACACACATGCAAAACCGGGCTGGGCTCCCTCAGCCCAGTTTTGCACGAGTGTGTGAATAGCCTCAGTGTTAGTTGCCTATCCTTGCTCTAGACCATGAGTTCATGATTTTGTTGGAACCAGATATTTTGGGACTACAACTCCCAGTTTCCCTAGTCACAATTTATTTTTCCAGAGGAATATATAGTGGGTGTCTGCCATGCGAGCAAAAACCAGATTCAACCAGATGATATGGCTTTTTAAAAAAGGGTGGAAGACAGGTAAGAATTTCTTGCAAGTTTGTAATATTGTATGGCCCCAGAATATCTAGTTCTAAATTCTGATCTATTTAACCCAACATTTTGTTGAGGGGTGTGAGGAGAAACATTAAAATCCTCACACAGCAGAGTATGCTCTAGTGGTAAAGAAGTTTAACCCAAGAGATTATCTGGAGACATTAGGTTGAGTTTTTAAAAAAGGTTTATTAAGAAACTAAAGCATCACATACTTAGAGTCATTGAATTCCATACACAAATGGGCACTAACCTTCAACAACAACTGAATGGTTTTAACTGACTCTTAACTGACCAAGAGAGTCCTACTAACATGACTCATCATGCCTCTAGAGGCCAGAAGAGATTACTGCGGTGATAAAAACAATGCTTTAGAATTCTCACTTCTAACACATTGGCCACATTCACACATAACATGGAACCGGAGTTCAATGGGCCAGAGGTTCCCAAAGCATTATGTGTGAATGTGAGCGAATGTAGTTTGGCACGGTAACATGCCCACCAAAGTTTCATATTTCTGACTCCAATCTGAACCCTCATGTTGAAGTGAGGTTCATTGCTGCAATCTTGGACGCAGCCTGCGTTGTGTCTGAATGCTGAACCCCAGGCTGTGTCCATTTCAACCGGAGTTGAGGGAGGGAGCTTCTCCTTCAACTCTGGCTATGACTGGCTGCATGGGCTGTCCTTCAGGCAAGAAGCAAACCTGCATAGTCATTTCCTCCTCCTCTCTGCCATCTCACTGACTGCAGAGAGATCACCCTCCATTACGTCCAAATTCGGAAGGGAGAGTGGAGGGAGGGGGAGCAGAACCATGGGTACTTTGGACCCGCAGTTCTGTTGTGAGCGGATGCGGCCATTTTTTCAGCCTTTTCTCCTCAGGCACTACTTCTGAGCCTGACAGCATCCCATTCTGTTTCAGTTGAGGAAAAGTGGGACTAAAGGTTCTTTGAACTGCTATGCTCTAAAACAGTGGTTTCCAACCTGGATGGAGGGTCCAGGTGTTGCTGAACTACAACTCCCATCAGCCCCAGCTAAAAGTTATTGTGGCTCTAGAATTTCTACAGTCGACAACCCTCTTTAGATAGATCTATTGATGATCTGAAGTCTAGGAGTTCCTTAGGCACCTGAAGTTGAAGAATACTTCCCATGCTTGTGGGACAGTTGCTTGCACACATAGGCAGGCACATATTTGATTATGTGTATTTATTGCAGGAAGACTAACACAGGGACAACACAGGACACGGCCTTATACTCAGACAGACCATTGGTCCAACTAGCTCAGTAGTGTGACTGGCAGCAACCCTCCAAGGTTTTAGGCAGAAATCCTTCCCAGCACTAGCTGGAGATGCCGGGGATTGAACTTGGGTCCTTCTGCATGCAAAGCAGATGCTCTACCACTGAGCTACGGCCCCATGCAGGAGCATTACAGAGTAATGGCAAGGGATGGTTAGAGCCCTATGCCAAGAGATATGCCGCAGTCTATGTTTTCAGAGCTGGAGTAGGCAACCAAAGGGGAGAAGATCAGAACGGGAGAGCTGTGGACAATCTATTTTGAATTTTACAGAGGCAACCTTGCCAGTGTCTCTAGCTAACCATCTACCATTATCTTTTTAAGCTGCCTGCAGCTTGTTTTCTGTGCCACAGAGCTGGGGTTCTCTCCTCTGCCCCAGCAGAATGATCAAAAACCTTGAGCCTGCATTAGTCATCGTATTGCTTCCCGAAATCCAATTTCCCTTCTGCACTCGCTGCGTGGAAAGGGTGAGTACCCCCAAAGTTCTCGCTGGCATTCTATAAAGAGTAGCTCTGTACTTTTTGTCTCTCTGTCTTCCTCCCTTCCCCTAGGAGTGCATGGCCTAGAAAATAAATGCCACAGAAATACAGGAGCAAACTGAGCGGGCTTGCCTTTCCTATCTGTTCCTTCCTCATCCTTTGCCTCATGTGCCCTTCCATAGCACAAGAACTTCTAAAACGTCTGAGATCTCATTCTACAATGCCATTTGAGGAAGGTGGGTGGTGGGGGGAGAGGCTATATATATATATATATATATATATATATATATATATATATATATATATATATACACACACACACACACACACACACACACACACTCCAAAATTAAATGGATTTTCAGCCAGTTTACTTGGGCCTTGGTAATCCAGTGGATGATGGCGTTTGGAGGAAGTGCATAGAAACCTCTTGCTCGAAGGTTCCACAGCTCCTCACACGACTGTCATATCATCCTCCTGTGCAGCATTTTGATTTACTAAAAACAGAGCAGCAAGCCTGAATAAGTTTAATTGGTACTTTAAACAACGAAAGCTTTAGCTGACCAATCAGCAGCGCCCCGTTGAATAGGAGATGGCACATTTTAAAAGCTGGGGATGAGCGTTTGGGGCACGGTCGACTCTTGTGTTTTGTTTCTGAGGCTATTTTGGCTCTGCTGTGTGAATGTTAACAGCAAAGGAAAAAAAGACTGATGCTGTTGGACTATAGAAACATAGGAAGCTGCCATAAACTGAGTCAGACTATCGGTCCATCTAGCTCAGTAATGTCTACTACACAGACTGGCAGAGGCTTCTCCAAAGTTGCAGGCAGGAATCTCTCTCAGCCCTATCTTGGAGATGCTGCCAGGGAGGGAACTTAGAACCTTCTGATGCTCTTCCCAGAATGGCTCCATCCCCTAAGGGGGATATCTTCCAGTGCTCACACTTGTGGTCTCCCATTCAAATGCAGGGCAGCAGACCCTGCTTAGCAAAGGGGACAAGTCATGCCTGTCTCCTTACTCGCACAAGACCAGCTCTCCTCACTATAACTCCCATCGTCCCCAGGCACAATGATCGTCCCCATCCAACAATATCTTTGGACTCAAGACTGGGAGACGCTGTGTCCAACCTCCTCCTCTACCCTTAACTCAATCTGGATCCTCCCTGTTCCAACCATGTCTCCTCCTACCTGCTCTAGGAAGAATGACTCTTCTATGGATGCCAATAGGGATGCCTTTTCTAAGGGAAAGAGCATTCATGGAGCCCCTGATCTGGATTGGTTCTGCATTCAAGGAAAACGTTTAAAGGCTTCCTTCTTCCGTGGACGGTCCCATTCTGGACTGTGCCCCCTGAGGCTGATATTTAACAGAGACCAACCCAGGTAGATCTATCCTTATGATGATGATATGGAATTGTAGACTCAGAGGCAGTATGTCAAAGAAAACCAGGGAACTGGGCCTCTTGCCAAGGTCCCTGGCTCAATCCCTGGCAGCATCTTCAGGTAGGGCTGGGTTGGACTCCTGCCTGAAGCCTTGGAGAGCCCAATGTGGACAAGTACAGTGTGGACAGTACTACTGAGCTAGTTGGGTTTGACGGTCTGACTTGGTCAAAGGCAGCTTCCTATGTTCCTATCTGGTTGGTTGCTGTGGCAAGAAGGGTGCTGGATTAGATGGCCTTATGGTCTGATCCAGCAGAGCTCACATTCTTAAAAGTGTTTGAGGGGGGTTGCAATGGGCCATCAGTGGGTGAGAAAAGGGTTAAATACTCCCCCGCCCCCCTTCCATACACTGCTTCTCTGGTGAAAACTGCCAAACCTGCTTTCCCCCTAGATGGAACAACCGAAGGGATTTTAAATAAATGGATTTGTCTGCAGCATGTAGTTTGTCCCCAACTGCTCTTGTTTTCACCCTGACATTTTCACCCAAGTGCCCTTTAATCTGAGATCCACCTCCAAGGATGGGGTAAGGAAAAGCTTCCAGAGGAAGAGAAACAATTATGCAGAAAAGAAACTGGTTCCTGGGAAACCGAGAGAAGCCATTTGAAACCTCCAGCAGGAAAGGACCACCTTGCCTCCGGAAGAGAGAAGCGATGATGTACCACTCTAAATACTTCATCCCTTAGAGCTCTTCACAGGTGAATAATTCCAATTATCAAACAGTCACAGCATCTTTCAAGCACCTGAATAGAGCTAGGGCCATTTTTTGAGAGCAGCTCCTTTTCTTTCTCTCCAAATGGCAGATTTTGAAAGCAAAGGAATGACTGGCTGCAGGGAATTGGCAGTAGGACCAGCATGCCGGTGGGGGAAGGGATGAGGACAGCCTGTTCTCCCTCTCCACTCTGTCCCCTAGAACTCAACAAGAGCCATCAACAAATAAACCCTTTATGCCAGGGATAGGCAACCTTTGGCACTCCAGCTATTGTTGAACTACAACTCCCATCATCCCCAGCCATAATAAATTGTGGCTGGGGATGATGGAAGCAGTATTTCCACAGCAGCTGCAGTGACAAAGGCTGTCTACCCCTGACCGATACAATTCTTTCTACATTACATTTCCTGGGCCTGGGTCAGCAGCAGGCTTCACACAATGGAGAAGCAGCATGGGCACTCCCTTTCTCTACCAGGTGGATTATGTCACCTGTGAGCCAGGCATGCCATTTGAATCCTGGTTGCCATATGAAACCCCCACGCTGGGGGTGGGGGCAGGCAAAGACACACAACCTTGTGAAAAAGAGGCAGAAAGAATGTTGACCATTGGCTATTCATCCATCCATCCATCCATCCATCATATTTTTATACTTCCAAATCACAAAGACACAAGGCAGTATACAATGAAAAGCAAAGCTGTGAAAACAATTCAAGATCATTTAAAACCACACAAACAAATTGAAACCCTCTAAAATGAATTAAAGGCAACCAGAAGCCTGAGTAAGCAAGTAGTGTTGAGGCCTTCCAGAAAGCCACCAGAGACAAAGAGCCCTGTGTAGGCAGAACCTGGAGTCCCACAGCTAAGCTCAACTAAAGCACAGCCCAGACTCCTCCGACTCCTCCTCCTCTTCCTCCTCCAACTCCTCCTCACTCCCTCCTTTCCTGCATCTCCATCAGTGTTGACTGTGTCTCCTGGCCAGGGAGTCATATGCCAACCATGTCAGACTGCCAATGTGCAATGGCTCTCTCTCTTTGACTGGCATCCAGTCATCCACCCTGAGCCATTTCGGAAGGGTGGTATAAAAATCAAATAAATAAATAAATAAATAAATAAATATTGCTGTGGTGATAAAATCTTGTGCTCCAGTCTAGAACTACAATGTCATGCTCGCTGACTCCATTAAGCCAGGAGCTTGCATCATCATCGTCGTCATCATCATCATCATCATCATGCTATTTACACATTCTACCAGATGTTATTGACTGGATTTGGTACTTCAGTTATCGAGCCCTTTCCAAGGGTCTAGGATAACTAAAGAAGAATTAAAGATATTGTCATAATATTCATGCTGTCCCGAGTAGTGTGGCCTTCTGTAGTTGATGTGTTGTAATTTTATTGATGCCCATGGTGTCGAGGTGGTATTCAAGTTCTTTGGGTGCTGCACCAAGGGCACCCACAACTATTGGCACCACTATTGTTTTCTTTTTCCAGAGCCACTCAATTTCAATCTGAAGGTCCTTGTATTTAATTATTTTCTCCAATTGTTTTTTGTTGACTCGTTGTTGTTAAAAAATATTTGTACCCCGCTCCTCCAGTACAATACAATTAACCAAATTAAGTAAACAAGTTAAAATCAGGTTAAAAACCACAATCAGTATTAAATTTCAAATTAAAAATTGTAAAAGCTAAAAACTGAGAATTACAAAAATGAAAAACTAAAGAACCTACCAGAAATAACCACAGAAGGGGCATTTAAAAGCCTCTTTTAAAAGAAGTGTTTTTAGTGTTTGTTTGTTTTTAAAAAACACTGAGGGAGGGGGCATGGTGAAGCCCTTCATGGAGGGCATTCCAAAGCCGAGGGGCCACAACCAAAAAAGCCCTGTCTCTAGTCCCCGCCAACTGAATCTCTGTTAGTGGCGGGGCCATGAGCAGCAGTAATGCTTGCACAAGCAGACAGAGATTGTGCACAATCATGCAGTTTGGGGCATCCAATTAGCTACAAGACGTGTGTGTGTGTGTATCTTTCTTTCTTGTACCAGTGCCATGTCAGTTTGGGTGTCAGCCTATCCCCCCCCCCTTTGGAGAAGGCAATTTCCAGCAGCTAAGAGTAAGAATACTTACCGTAGTCTTCTTGGTCTTTTCTGCCTCTTTCCTCCACGTTTGCCGGCCTAGCTTTCAGGAGGCAAGGCTGATGAAGGGTGTAGGAATGGCGGGTGTGTCCTTGCAAAAGAGGAGAGCATCTCTGGATTGCAGTTCCACTTTGCTGTAAAAATAACAAAGCTGCAAGGACAGCCATTTTGACAGCCCCACACCACACTGATAGATTCATTGCCATCCAATCTTTTATACAGCACTTACCAGGCTGGCAACAGCAAATGAATACGGCTGGTGTTGCTTTTTAAAGGGTACTCATCCACCTTCATTGACTCATATTTGAAGACTGCCTTCTCGCCTCTCTTTGGTCCTTTCAGCCTCCCCTGCATCATTTCATCTTTCTGTTCAGTGCCCAAAGTACCCTCTTCCTCCCAGTTCATTTTTCTTTTTCTCAGTCTCATTTGTATTCTCTCTCTGTTCACCAGCATCTTTTAGGCAGGAGCTATTGGCCTCAAAGTAGTTGCCCCTTGAATGTTGCTTTAAGCAACGTTCTGTGTGAATTTCCTACACAAAGCTTCTGTTGAAATTTCAAGGGAAATTTCTACAGAAAAATTGCCCATTGGTTTTTTTTGCACACCTCTGAGTTGCAATGAATTTCACTAAGGAGAAATTGGTGGCGAATTTGAAGAGCCTTACTCAGGAAAAATAAAATGGTAGAGTGGTGGGGGGAAGAGAAAGGTGAATCTCTTCCTCTTGAACACAGTGGCTGCTAAGAGGAGATCCAGGAGCTACAGAGCTCTTTCAAGACAATCACCAATTGTCTTCTTAGGTTGCGTTCTAAGACAATCACCGATATCCCAACTCTGATGTAATACTTCGAATAGATTTAGGAGGCTTAAATCAGTCCAGTGGAGCAGATGCTGTTGACTCCTTGCTCTGTACACTGCGGGGCCTGCTGGTAAGAAGAAGGAACTACAGGCAGATGAATCTGGGGCACTCGTACAATTGTGCAAAGGTCTCCTGGCCCAGGGAGTCAGGTGACTGCAGTGGGCCAACCAGGTGTCACGCTGCCTAATATAAATCTCCCAGATCTGCCGCCTCCCTTCAGCCTGTCCAGTGTGTTGCTGAGAGAGGTCAGGAGGTTGTGTCCACTGGCCGGACTCTGCCATCCATAATACAACTCCACCTTTGGCAGTTTGAGCTTCCGTTCTGACCTTTGCTGCTGCTCCTTGCATAGCCAACTGCTCTGGGAAGCTTCAGGCTTGTGCTGTGTGGGTGGGTGGAAATTTCCAGGGAATCAGAGAAGCCTAAAAAAGATCTGAGCAGCTCTGGGTGGCTGTTTTGTTCTATTTCACTGCAGCAATTAAGAGCCCCACTCTCCTCCCCCCCACCCCCTGCCTCAGGCCTACCACAAAGCCTCATCACAACACTTCCTCCGAAATCTTGCTTGCATTTCTACACTCTTCTCACTGCTTCTTTGCCAATCTGTTCCTTTTGACCATGTCTGTAAACAAAAAGTGCATAGCAATTTCATGTTCCTGTGTGGAGATCTTTTGTTTGACACTTGGAAAGATGAGGGTGGGAAGTTACTCATGGGGTGGGTGGTGAGGGGAGTCAACATAGACTGCAGAAAAGATGCTGGTTTATATCAGGACAGATCCTGCACGCACAAAAGGACTTCTCTATAGGAGTATGCACAAAGCCGATTCGCCTGGTTTGGTTCGAATCCGAACTGGACTCAAAACGTACTGGGCACTTTCGGTTTTGTGGAACTGAACCGAAAACATTTATACTCACTGCCATGGTGCCATGGGTCTAGTGGCCTTGGGGGGTGCTAGTACAGCCATGGGGGGGTCTCCTTAGCTTCCCATTCCCCCACCAGCCTCCCCTCGGTCCTGCAAGGGCCATTTTGGCCCATTTGGTGGCCATTCTGGCCCTTTCCCTGGTGGTGGCAGCCATTTTGGAGGCTACCACACATGCTTCCTGGCCATTTGCGTGGTTGGGTCATCGACCTCGAGCCGGTTCACACATCCATAAAAGCTGATGTTTCACTATGATTTTCAAGCTGATTTTGGTGTTGAAACTTTTATTTATTTTATTTTATTTTATTTATTTTAAATGTTTTTATACAGCCCAAAATTTACATCTCTGGGTGATTTACAACAAAGTAAAAACAGAAAAAAGTAAAATATTAGTTAAAACAAATGAACAAGAAAAAGTTAAAACATTACAACAATTTTTAAAAAAATTAAATAACATTTTAAAACAGTATTAAAACTATTAAAACAATATTTAAGTAAAAGCCTGGGTGAACAGATGTGTCTTTAAAGACTTTTTAAAAGCCGGCAGAGATGGGGAGTCTCTTATTTCAGCAGTGAGCACATTCCAAAGCCTCGGGGCAGCAGTCTCCACCCCATAGCCCACCCGAAAGCCAGTCTGAAATGGGTCTAGATAATCAGTTTCCTCCAAGACTGTCTGGGGCTGGGAAGCCACCGCCCTCTCAATTACCTTGCCCAGCCACGGAAGGTTGGAGACTGGCCTATAGTTGCTCAACTCTGAAGGATCCAAGGTAGGCTTCTTCAGATGTGGTCTAATAGTGGTCTAAGTAAGTGGTCAAAGTGGTCTAACTGCACATCTGAATTTCAACACTGAAATGTGAAATACACAAAAGAGCCTAAGAAGAGCTTTTCTGGATCAGGCCCAAGACTGATCCAGTCCACCATCATGTTTCCCACAGTAGCCTACTGGATGCCCCTGGGAAGCTTAGAAACAGGGGGTGAAGGCATGACCCCTCTTCTGCTGTTGCTACCCTGCAACTGGGATTCAGGGGTGTCCTACTCTATATCTGGAGGTGGCTTCTAGCCATCAAGACTAGTAGCTATTGATAGACTTGACCTCCATGAATTTTTCTGAGCCCCTTTTCAGGCCATCCAAGCAAATGTATCTCTCTGGGTTTACTGAATAAAGCAAGTTAATATGAAATTCTCTTGCACACCATACACCCGTTGTTACTGGCATGAAGTAACCATTGTGGCTAGGGTTGCCAAAGGCCATTGTAGCTGGGGGTGATGGGAGTTGTAGTCCAACAAAGTTTGAGAACCCCTGCCTTAGAGCAACAATCCTCCAACACTTTAGTCACAAGTCTGCACCCCTTTTCCCTTACAGATCTATTGGTTTCTCCCCCATTGCATCCTGCCTAGCCCTCTAGATGCTTTCCTGGTCTGAGGCAGATCCTTGCTCTGTAAAAGAGAGAAAGAAAGAGCCCACCAGCCCAACTACAGCTGCACTAAAATCCAGAATCATGGGGCACATCATGAGAGACAGAGATGCTGCAAGGAGATGGGGAGAGCAGAGACTGGAATGCCGCTCACCCTTATTTCACCCACCCCGAGAGGAAGCCCCTTC
Source organism: Hemicordylus capensis (assembly GCF_027244095.1). Taxonomy (NCBI): domain Eukaryota; kingdom Metazoa; phylum Chordata; class Lepidosauria; order Squamata; family Cordylidae; genus Hemicordylus; species Hemicordylus capensis. The sequence continues at coordinate 25,766,927 of NC_069664.1, forward strand.
CCTCCAAATTAATAACTGTCAAGTTGGCTATGGACTTCATTAACGAGCCCACAACATAGATGGGGGCTCAGCCAAGGCCCCTCTTCCCGACGTCTTTGCCCTCCTAATTACTCAGTCCTTGCTATGGCAGCAGTCCTGTCAACCAAATTACCATTGATTCGTCACTCCTGCCAGGTCGATGCCATTGACCCAGGCATCAGGAAGACAAATTCACACCCACACCCACACCCTCTCGAGCAGCCTGTGGGCTCAGTGCTTTATAGGGATGGTCTCCAAGGAGCCCCGATTACTACTAGCAGGAAGGCAGGGGCAGAGTGCTGGGACACCCACCTTGAGCAGAAGCTCAGAATATGACCCTGGTGGCGGAGCAATCAGGCTAGAAGATCCAGACCCAGAACCAGTCCCTGCCCCAGATCCTGATACCAGGCAGGAGACCCCAGAGCTAGAAACCCCGAAGACGTGCTCATTGAGGCCATGCCTCCTGACAAGTGTCGTGATCTTTGAGCCTGACCCCAACTTGTCTGATACAGACTCTCAGTTAGACCCTGAGGACTCAGAGGAGGGGCCTGTCATGATCCCTGGGTCTGACCCTGAGACAGACTCTGGAGATGCAGAGCGAGAAGCAGTATGAAGGTTTCCCCCACTCTGGGGCTTAAGGGACCCTGTATCTCTCGCGCCTTTCTTTGACTTGAAGAGGTCCCCTTGCCCTATTCATCCTCCTCCACCACCAGTGCTTCAGTTATGCCACATCCAGCAACCACATCACAAGGTGTGGGCCCATGGAGCTTTCCAGCCCTCTAGGCCAGGAAACATGGCCAGGCTCGACTTCTCCTTCAAAAGGGCCTTGTCTTCTGCAGGACCTTGCTGGAGCATCATCATGGTCAAGCTCTCAGCTTGGTATTTACCTTGCTTCTGTGTAGATCTGGCTTCTGACTTCAGCTTGTGCCTTTACCTGCTTAATCTTACTCCTGCATAGACCTGACCTCTTGGCTTCTGACCCCAGCATGGTGACCTTGACTTACATCTCACTGCCCTGGTGAGTTCTTGCCATGAGACCAGCACTGCTCAACCCCCACAGGCCATTATAACATGGGATCATAGGAAGCTGTTTTCTACCGAGTCAGACCATTGGTCCATCAACCTGAGTATTGTCTACCCAGACTGGCAGTGACTTCTTCAAGGTTGCAGGCAAGGGCCATTCCCAGCCATATCTGGAGGTGCCCGGGAGGAAACTTGGAACCTTCTGCATGCAAACATGTAGATGCTCTTCCCTGAGCAACCTCATCCCCTAAGGGGAATATCTTACAGTGCTCCCATGTGGTCTCCCATTCAAATGCATACCAGGAAAGACCCTGCTTAGCAAAGGGGACAATTCATGCTTGCCACCACAAGATCCATTCTTCTCCCATAGAAAACAAACTGGCCCTTCTTTCCAACACAAGTGTTTTGTGTTCCTCCAAGCCTGGACATCAACACTGGCCAAGAGAAATGTGGTACATGGAAGAGTGCAATACTCCAGGCCAGTTTGTCCTTAAATCTGTTCTCCAAGCAGAGAGGTGGAGCTTTTGGGAGGTAACTTGAGCATGGAGGTATTTAAGATCTCATTCCTTCCCTGGCTCTTTTGGATCAGGTTGCTGACTTGGAGTTCTCCAGGGTCCTGAAGCTCTCCAACTGCCTTGCAACACCATCTCGTTGGCTGGACTTTTCTCAGCCACTGCCCCTCATCCATGAACTGGGAAAGAAAATAACAATGTACCACACAGGGTTGTTTCAAAGACCTGGTCTCTTTACAAGTTAAAACTGTGGCATAAATGATTAGATGGTATCTTACTTCCTTGCATTTCAAATATACTTATTTATAATCTTCAAGGAGATTGATGTTGGAGATGCTAAAGCACAGCTGCAGGGATGTTACATAAGTTTTAGATTTGTCCAATAATTGAAGACTTTGGGAAAAACATCCTGGATAAGATTGAGGATATGGCTTTTTACGCTCCTCCCTATAATATAAAGACAGTCTTTATCTGTTTTTCACAAAACTCAGTTCTGGAGGCAGATTTCAAATTAACAACTTATTCATTGGATGCCGCAATAATTTACATTACAGATTCTTAGAAATTGCCTAAACCTTGTTGAAATGGTTTACCAGCATTTGGATAAGAATCCTGATCACAACACTTAGACATTATGGGAGACTGAAAAGACATTGACAAACAAAGTTATTAGATCTCATTCCATAATTATTGGAAACTTCACTTCCAGGATGATATGCAGCCATCTGTGAAGTTTTCACTTGTATAAAATGTCTCTCTTCTGTTATACCCACAGATAGTTCCCTATTTTTTTGGTACAATTTATAATTCCCCCATTTTAAAAACGCACTGCACGATATTCCCCTTTGGGGATGGGGCTGCTCTGGGACGAGCATCTGCTTGCTTGCATGCAGAAGGTTCCAAGTTCCCTCCCTGGCAGCGTTTGAGAGAGTCTCCTGCCTGCAACCTTGGAGAAGCCACTGCCAGTCTGTGTAGACAATATTGAGCTAGATGGACCAAGGGTCTGACTCCATATAAGGCAGCTTCCTATGTTCCTATGATCTGAGTGCAGGGATTCCCAGCCGGGTCTCGAGATGTGTTGGGCCACATCTCCCATCATTCCTAGCCACAAAGGCCATTGTGGCTGAGCATGATGGGGGATGCAGCCCAACACCATCTGGGGACCCAAGATGCAGAAGTTCTGCCTTAGTGAATAGGAAAAATTAGACAGGAGTGGATGGTCCATCTGTTGACTGAAAGGAGTTCTCTGTGTGTGGATATTTAGACACCAAAGTGTGAGTTGCAGTTTATGGTTCAGATTGTAAGCTCCTTGGAGCAGAAATCTCTATTCATCTTGCAAAATGCTATGTACACTTATGGCACTATAGTAGCAATATTCATAATATAAAGATGCCCCTAACAAATGTCGGAGGGCATGCAGACCCAATTCCAATGTAATTCCACACAGGCCACTGGCAGAGCAAGCACTCCCCTCCTTCTTTTCCATCAGGAAGAGGAGGATTTCCTCCCTAATCGGGACCCGTTTAATCAACAATTCCACTTAATAATGAAAATGTTTCCCCGGGCAGTGAATTAAGCTTTAATGATCCCTAATGGTGAGGGTCGCTGATTAACTGGGATGACAATACCACTATACTGGGGGGGGGGAGCAGAGGTGATTAAGAGAGAATTTCAGAGAGCGAGCTGGCATCTGTGGAGGCTTTGGGGAAGTGGAAGCCAGCAGAGGAGAAGATCACATTGTTACCAACGTCTTTCCAAGGGTGCTTCAGAAAGTGTGATCAGATCAAAGGAGAACCAAGGCAACTGGGAACGGAGAAACCACAAGGGAGCTGGGAGCCCCCAAACCAAAATTCCATAGTTTCTATTGGTCCAGACATAGAGACCAATTTTAAAATTGATCTGTGTCCCTTGTCTGATCTGTGTCTCTTGTTCAGGTGACAGCTCTGCATGATCTTGGAGCACACGAACGCTAGAGCTTTACTGGCTTCCAGTCCATTCAGAGCACAATTCAAATGACTGCTTTTATCCTTGGAGGCCTAGATGGTGTGGGAGTCTGGGGGGCTGGAAGGACAACCACTAAGTGCTACTCCTAAGTAGTACTACTGTGTGAAGTAGCCCGGCTAAGCTTCGAGGCATCAGGTGGCTTCCATTTGGTGTCAGAACCATGCAAAGCAATTGCTTCGAGTTGGGGCCAAAGAGCCACCCGCTTCCTGAATCAGCCCAATCAACCTGATCCACCTACCTGAATCGACTCTGAATTGCCACGTGCCTGAATTGGCCCAAATTGAATCGGTCCGATCCAGCTACCCGAATCAGCCCAATCAGATTGGACCCATCTTCTCGGCCAAATTTGGCCCTGATTCAACCCAAACAGGACAGTGCTTCCATCTGGACTGGATTGGGCCATGTAAGACATGCATGTGATTGAAGAGAGATTGGAATTGGGACCTTCCCAGGTTGCACTCATAGCCACTCTGCTATGCCAGTTATGAAGTCACCTTCCTGAGAAGCATGGCCCGAGGTCAGCATAGGAATTGTTGCAAGGCACAAATGCCGATAATGGAAGCCCACCAGAGTCAGCTGGAAGGTCAGTCACCTGCTGGGGAAATCTGATTGTGTCTCTTTCCTGGTGGCCCCCTTCAAGTCCTGGACAAGGTCAAGGTGCCAGGAAGCTCTGCCTCTTCCCCTGAAGGCTGCAGGAGACGCCCTTGGCACTGAAATGTCCAAGGAAGCAACCACTTTCCTCTCCCTGCCCTCCCCCCAGAGTAATTAATTTGATCCACAGATGCCAGGGGGCCCCTCCTGCTGGAATCAATGCTTAAGATTATTGAGCTGGGAACAGGCGCTGGTTATTACCCAGGGCAGGGGATTAGATTCCAAGCCCAGCTGTCAGGGGGAGAAGAGAGCGGTGTCTGTCTGCTGGCAGAACTTCTGGCTTCCCCATCCTCCCGCCCTCCTCCATTCCGTTCCCTCTGCTTCATCTTTCATTGGGCCTCAGCCCTCTGCCAAGGAGAACAAAATTGCAGGGAGCGACAACATAATCAACAGCCAGACATGAAAGGGAGGCAGAAAAGAAGTTCTGCTGGAAGATGTAAACATTTTGTACCCTGCAGCATGAAAGTGGCAGAAAGGAGGGCCAGCTCCGGGCCTTTGGAAAAACTCTGCACATGGCCAGGTGCCCGTTCTCCACACATGAGAGTGCACTAACATTATGGCAAACAGGTCAAGTGAGGTCTGTTGCACATGCTGCATCCCACCCACCCCCCACACACATCTTTACTGGGTTATGTGTGTCCTCACACACACCCCAATAAGGGGCACTATGTCCTCACAATGCAAGGGGTGGAGAGCTGGTTTTGTGGTAGCAAGCATGAATTGTCCCCTTTGCTAAGCAGGTTCCACCCTGGTTTGCATTTGGATGGGAGACTACATGTGTGAGCACTTTAAAATATTCCACTTAGGGGATGGGGCCGCTCTAGAAAGGGCACCTGCATGTTTGCATGCAGAAGATTCCAAGTTCCCTCCCTGGCAGCATCTCCAAGACAGGGCTGAGAGAGACTCCTGCCTGCAATCTTGGAGAAGCTGCTGCCAGTCTGTGTAGACCAGGGGTCCCCAAACTGCGGCCCTCCAGATGTTGCTGAACTACAATTCCCATCACCCCGACTACAACTTATTGTGGCTGGGATGGTGGGAATTGTAGTTCATCAACATCTGGAGGGCCGCAGTTTGGGGACCCCTGGTGTAGACAATGCTGAGCTAGATGGACCAAAGGTCTGACTCGGTACATGGCAGCTTCCTATATCCTATGAATTATCTCACACTGTCTCTGACCATCTTGGGTGCTCCATGCAAAGGAGCCGTTGCTGTTGGGATGGGGGACACTTGTCACTTTGGGGGCCCCAAATGTGAGAAATGGCTCCCCATCCCAACAGCATCATACTTTGCATGACACAAGCCAAAAGCCGTGTGAGAGAACTCTCAGCTTGCATTATTAGAGGACTTACTAAAGATCTCCCAGTTGAGGCTCTCCCCAAATCCTGGAGCTAGCAGTGGGGGTCTGGGGTTTGCCATGAGAGAGCCCTCAGGTATCCTGACATCTCCTCCTGTTACAGCTCAATGCTGTTCCACATCAGGGGCTAGCTCCACTCCCCCTAACGCATCCCAGTTTCACAAAGACACACTGGAAACCTTGTTCAGCATTTGGGATTTATTCTAATCATCCCCATAATCCTCAGCCTTCATTACCAAGCCTCCAAATCCCATTAAGATTTTTGATGTTATATTAATCCCATTTTGATGGTATGATGTTTATTGGTTTTTATTTTTAAACTTCCATTTTATGTTCTAAGCAGGGGAGCGGCAAATGGCCCCAGCTCCCAATCTCTTGACTGTGCTTTGGCATTCAGAAGCACGTGAGCACCGCCATCCCCATTGGTTTACGGAGCCTGGAGGGGCACCCAGAGGTCTGCTGCACTGGCAGGGCTCCAAAATGCCCAGAGAACCCATCACAAGGAGGAGAAAATACATTGACCATAATCTGTCCATGCACGGCAGAATTCGGTGTAGTTGCTTGGCATCTGATGGGTTTTCCCCCCAAGAAGATGGTAATTTCCCCCCCACACCAGTTTGTATATTTTGAACCTGGTTTGCTCATTCCCTTCTGTATCCTCACAACAGAAAGACTCCAGCTATGATTGGTGATCTGAGCACCACACCTTTGATATGGCCGTTTTGAACATATTGTATTTCCGACGTGCAGGGGCAGCCCTTTCATCAGGCAAGGCGAAGCAGATGCCTCCGGTGGCAGATTGCTGGGGCATCAGCAGGGCAGCAAAATGCCCCCCATCACCACTGGAGCAGCTCTTTGAGACTAATCTGATGCTTGCAGACTTTGCAAAGAGTGTGTCTCCTCACAATTCCTCGCCAAGCTGGCACGCAGGATGAGGAGAGGAGAGAGGCTGCTGGCAACCTTCTCTCTTCTCTGCCCTCTGGCCACTTTCAAAGCTGGCAGGGGTCAGTTTTGGAAAGGGGCTGGCCCCCACCAGGGGCATGCAGCAAAGTAGCCTTGACTCCTTAACTCAAAGGCCGCCATATCTTGGGCAGCTCCTGCCGATGTGTTAAACACTCAGGGTGTTTGCAGAATTGATTTTGGTGCTTCGGTTCCAGTCCAGGTCGAACTTGAACCGGACTGCCAGACCGTGAGCTAGTTTGAGTTGCTGGATCCCGGTTGGGTCCAGGGTTCAAACCAAGCTGAACCTGTCTGGAATGAGTTTGATTTGGCTCGAGGGGGCATGCTTGTAAAGGGGAATCCAGTGAGCAAAGCAGGAGAACCCTGCCTACCTTTAAAAACAAAATCCTAATGGGGTAGTGAGAGGGCACCTTATAGTCAGAGACAGTGGAGCACCAGGCCCTATCTGGAGAGTTCGGAGGAGCCACTGCCATCGCCACCTCCAGCCACAAGCTGCTCTCTCACTGCCCCTATTAGGATTTTTTTTTTTTAAAGGTAGTCAGGGTTTCTCCCTTTGCTTGTAAATGGGAATCCTCCCCGGACTCCTCTTTATAAGCATGCCCCCTCAAACTGCTGAACCAGTTCCAAACCGGTTCTGTTAGAATTGGGGCCGGTTTCACTCGAACTCGGACCAGCACACCCCTTTTTGGAGGGTTCAGTTTGGTTCAAGGCTGAACCGGTCAAACTAGGCTGGTTCTATGCAGACCAAGTTTGAATAGAACTGGTTCTGCACACTCTTAATAAACACAGCACATTCTCATAAATTAAAGGAGAAAGTGGCATGATAAAGACTTCATTGTTTCTAAAATATACATTCATTTCTTTCCGCCCATTATCTTTCCTAGCCAAGAAGTTGGAGTCCTGGCAAGCTCTAAACTGCAGACTAGACAGCCAGATTCCACAGAGCGGCCTTCCCCTTTCTATTCCACATTAACCTCACTCACAAGTGAAGATAAGCAGATTCTCCCCATTGCATTCATTCATCGTTTTGTGTGTCTGTTCTGTCCTGAGTTCCACTCCTCCTGGTAGAATTCTAAAATTAATTCTGGAATTAGTGCATGTGCAGTTGGTCACTGCATTCCATTTCTTTCAGTGCTGGCATGCCTTCTGCACTCTCTGTTACTGCCACACACATGCACATTCATCAAACATGGCAAAAGAGGCTTGTACGTATGATTCTTTTTGTTTGCTGATTGACTGAAGTACATGCTGCGAAGGTGTGAACCACCACCCAAACACACAGTGTTGATACGGTTCAGATCTCTGCATAATCAGATCAGATTTTTGTCATGTCTTATCAATATACACAGAAACATCTATAATACAAAGTGCGGTGACGACGTAAATTACGGGCACTACAAAAGCTGTGGCTAATGGCACATGCACAGCACTCTCTACAAAATTCAGAAACAAAAAGCAGATTGATGGAGAACTCATGATGCATTGGTTCCACTTCAGAAACAAGACCAGGAAAATTGGGGGCAAGGAGTGTGCAAAAAGCTTTTTTTTGTGTGGTGGTTGTTTTGCCATTTATTTATGTGGTTTAAAATGCCATTTCTTGTTGTCACGGGCTTAATCAGACCACCATGGATTTTGTAATGAATGGTGTCCACTTTCATTATCCTGTTCATTTTTTATTATGAGGGGCTTATCTTGCATCACAGCAGAGCAACTTCCTTCCCTCCCATTTTCTGAACTATTAGAAAAACTGAAAAGAACCATCAGACTCCGTCCTCATCATGGTTATCTCTGCAGGCGGCCATTTTTGGATGTAGCCTATTCTGGGGCATCATGGGGGCGGGGGTGGTCACTGCAGAGATGACTATTTCCGTGAATTCATGCTCCGTTTTGGAGCTCCTGGCAACATTTCCTCTTGCCTTGTTAAAGACCAGGTGCAGTGGCTGTGATCATGTGCTGAGCCCTCTGGCCTGGATGCTGCTTAGCACACAGTCACTGATGGTGCCTCCGACCCTATTTTGAAGTTACAGGTTATCAGGGGAAAGGAGCACACACAGTTCCTGAACTGGGGTAGAACAAGTCTCCATCCCTATCCACAATCGGGCAAAAAAAGCCTAGGCAATACATGCCTACTCTCTTGCAAAACAATCCCCCACTTCCCAAGGGTGAGGGATTTGGCTGCAGAGGCTGATTGTCGGATTACAACAGGAGCCATGAGCAGCCAGTCAAGACGCATCTTTTCCCAAATCAAGCTTTGACAAAATTGTCACATTGGCTGTATTTGAATTTTTTTTTCCCCAAGACAAAGGGAAGCTGTGCAGTTTGATGCACTGAAAACTTGACATCATTTTGACAGCTCACATTAAGACAGCACCAAAGGCCTCTGGGAAATTGTGTCAGAGTTAACTGGAAGCAGCAATGAAAGAAATGGAATTCAAGGTGAGAGACCCTGCTACCTCATTTTGCATAATGCAAAAGGCCCAGACTCATGAAACTGCCTTATGCTGAGTCAGACCATTGGTCCATCTACTGTAGCTCAGTATTATCTACACTGACTGGCAGCAATTCTCCCAGGTTTCAGGCAGGAGTCTCTCCCAGCCCTACCTGGAGATGCAGTCAGGGATTGAACCTGGGACCTTCTGCATGCAAGCTGATGCTCTGCCACTGAGCTATATCCCCCTCCCTTCCGGGTAAGATCTCGCCACAGCCAGTACACACATGTAGCCACCCATCCAAAAGCAAGCCAGAGCAAACTCTGATTAGCCAAAGGCACCGTTCACGCTTGCTGCCGCCGGACCAGCTCTCCTCTGCCTCAGTTCTCCAGCCTTCACCTTGCTGGATCCAATATCCATCAGATGCCATGCAAAGGCTCCAGAGGCCTGGCAGGTGTGGGTTCCAGAATGCGGCAGCAAAGACGGCGCAAATATACCCCACTAATCCCTGTTATTGTACAATTTGCGATGATTTGCTGAAGACCATAAATAATGAGCCAAGCCAATAATCATAGATGACGCTGATCCAAGAGGTTTGCTTTGGCAGGGCCTTTGGGGCCTCCATTTCGTAGGCGGGGGTTCTTTCACCCTGTCATTTCTTTGGGCTTCACAACTACCATTTGCAAAGGCAGGCGATTGCTAAGCAGGCTTGAAGGATCTCTGGCTAAGCAGACTCCACCAAGCAGCACACCGCCCTCTCCATTGTCCTTCAATTGGCCACTCTCAATACGCCTCTGCCTTCCCTTGGCTAGCGGGGCCCTTTCCCCATTATTAATTAATGGCTGTTTACTTCTGGTGCCTCTGGACCAGCCACTCCAAGGCAAAGCATTGGTACTCACCCTTCTGTTGCTAATATCCACAGAGGTGTACTTAGGTAATTTTGGAGCCTGGACCTAAAGGCCGTTGGAGCACACACACCCCTCTGCTGGAGCCGCCCCCCCGCCCTCCACAAGTTAAGCATCACACACACACACACACACACACACACACACACACCGTGACACATGTAATATTTTAACACATGGGTTTTTGAGGGCACAAACAGCAACTGAATTCGTACAAGAACGTACGAATATAAAACAGTTCTATTTCTGCAAATATGCATTAGCAGAAGCATTTCAACATGCAACTTAACAGATTCCCATCCCATATCTTTCTCCCCCCCTCCCCCGACTCTAAAACACCCGGCATAAGTCACAATCACACTCGGCCACCTGGCACATTGTGGGCCAGTGGCCACCACACCATCCAAGACAAACTAAAGAGGATTTGGGGGCTCCCCAGAGGGTGTGGAGGTCCTGGACTTTGGCCCCGAAGTCCAGGGCTAAGAGCACCACTGAATACCCCTGTCGGTGGTAAGCAACTGCATTTGAAATTGCAAGCATATTCATAGGTTGTTGTAAACCACCCAGAGGCAGAAGTTTGGATCAGTCTACAAATTTGAGAGAGAGAGAGAGATTCAAGGCAAAATAGGAGTGAAGACCTTCCTTCCTTCCTTCTCTTCATCATACCAAGAATGCAAATGTGACCTTGCCACTGGCTTGATATAAGGACATCGAAATTTGCTGGATCAGACCATCTAGTTCAGTATAGTTTCCAGCAATGGTCAGTGAGGTCTCTCTAGACCAGGCCTGCTCAACTTAGAACCCCGAGCTGTATTTGGACTACAACTCCATAATCCCCAGACACAGTGGCCAATAGCCAGGGATTACGGGAGTTGTAGGCCAACATCTGCAGGAGGGCCGAAGTTGAGCAGCCCTGCTCTAGACAACCTTGGCTCTCCAGCTGTTGTTGAACTACAACTCCCATAATTCCTGGGCACAAGACATTTGTGGCTGGGGATGATGGGAGTAGTAGTTTAACAACATCTGAGCCAAGGTTGCCTACTCCTTTTCTCAAGTAAGGGTTCCCTTGATGTTGTTGGACAACAGTGAGGGAACTGGGAAGCAGGTGTGGGCAATCCAATAACAGCTTGGCACTTATACTAAAGACAAGCCACTCAGGCCAAGGAGCTGGGCTAGAATCAGAGGCTTTATATGGCCAGGTGGATCCCTATTGGTCCCCTGTGACCTCTGACCTCCCCACTGAGCTAATAGCTGCAGCTCTGCTCTCTGGCCATTGGCAGTGGAGAAGTCTGTTAGTGGCAGTGCTCAAGCCAACAGCGCCCTCTTCTGGCAAGCTGCCACCCCGGCTCATGGCCTGGGTCTTTGGGTCCAGCTCCCACTTCCAAGACTTCTCGGATCTTGGAGCGGATGAGATCCCATCACTTCTGCTCATGTCTGTGGATTGGTAATTGACATCTGCCTGTCTGCAACACTTAAAATCAAGAAGGGTCAAACGGCTGCCCTGGGATTTAAGAAAAGAAAACCCTGTTGCATGCCATGCTAAGAGCTCGTAAGGAAACATCCCACCCTCTCTCCCTCCCTCTCTCCCCGCCCCCCTGCATCAGACTATAAATATATTCCACAAAAATAAAAATTTTGGCACAGAAGATGACAGCGATTGCAAAACAAAATGTGTTGTTTTTCAGATGTTTTTATAGCCCAAGTAATTTGTCTCTCACACTTCGAGGCTAAGAACAGGAGCTGTCCTACGACTGAGGATGGCAGTTTGCAATGACTGCTCCCCCAAAAAGATGCTATGGAGCTTGGAGAGGAAATGCAGCCTCTGGGCAGAATCCATTCAGGATGTCTTCTATGCAGGACCCATGGAAAGGAAGGGGATCTGTGCCAGAACACAGGCCAAAGTGCTCAGGGGCTTTTTCATGGAGAGAGAGAGAGAAGACACCTAAGGGGATGATAGATTATGTTCTTGTGGCTGGTGATGATAATGTCTTGTTTTCACGGGCTTTCAGTGTGGATTGGTTTTTGGACTCCCTAACCTGATGGTTCCATGATGATGGTCTCCTGTTGGTGTATGTGGCTGGCCATATGCTGCCTTTAGTTCCAGTTCCAGGACATAGCAAAGTTGGAGTGGGTCCTGGGACGAGAAGTGAAGATGGGCCCCTTCCACCCCCAGGCCCCTGTCTCCCCCCCCCCCAGGACTCTGCTTTCTCTCTCTCTCCCTCCCCTCCAATCTTTTTAACAACAACCAGATTGAAAAAGTGTGCCTTTAACTGAATATCTGTTCAGCTCCATCTCAGCTTTTGGAGGGATGGAGCGGGGGGGAGTGTCAGGCAGCAACCCTCCCTCCTCATTTCCTCATGAGTGGAAGCCTGATGCTCAGTGACATTTCCCCTCACTGTGGAGCCTGTTAGTCAGGTTGAGGGAAGGTAGGCTGAACCTGAGCACAAATCAGCTAATCGGGAAGAGACGGAGGGGATGGGGGTGCTGCATGACATCCCCCCTCCCATTTGGAAGAGGATTTGTCTTGCTTGAAGCCACGATCAGTCCTCCAATCAGGGGACAAGTAATGTGTCAGAGAGTCAGGGAGGTGGAAGGGGGAGAGTGAACTGTCACCCAGCCAGTAGACCCCTCCTCCCTCAGGGCCCAGGGACACACCCCCCCCACACACACACACACACACACACACACACACACACACACACACACACACACACCTGCATCCCTGTTTAGTTCCATCAAGGATCCGGAGATGGGTCTGTAGCTCAGTGGGAGAGCATCTGCTTTGCATGCAGAAGGTCCCAGCTTCCATTTCTGGCATTTCCATGTAGGGTTGGGGATGATCGCTGCCTGAAACCCAGGAGAACTGCTGCCCGTCAGTGTCGACAACACTGTGCTGGGTGGACCAGTGCTTTGTCTCAGTATAAGACTGCTTCGCATATTCAGGTCATGAAAGGATATCATCAATAAATCAAATATCTCCAGCTTCATTGGAGGTCGATAAGGGCCCCACCCCCTTGAAGCCTTACAGAAATTGGGCATTCCATTAGAACTGGCAGCAGCATGGGAAATCCATAATAATGCTTCACTCTGGGCCAAGGAAGCTTCTCTGGAGGCAGCCTTTGCTCCATCCAATTCCATGTATCGATTAGCATTTTGAAATTTCTGCTTCTTTACATGGATGCATGGGGGTGCAGACAGCCACCCAGAGAAACTGACCATCTGGCCAGAAAGTGACCAAAGGAAGCTTCTCCATCTCCCTAGAAGCACACCGCATGACCCCCTTCCTCTCTTCCTCCCCAGCCAGCTAGACAATTTCAACTTCAGTCCCCCTTCACTGGCTACATTCCAACTCCAGGTGGCTTCGTCCCAGTCCGACAGATGGGGTGTGTCTAGTAGCCACAAGCCATCAACGATCATTAAAGAACCATCTTTGAGGCATAAGTGCCCGGGGGGGGGCGGGGCATATTCCTCTATTTGACTAAACCAAAGTCCTAAAGAAAATGTCATCTTCTCAGCTGAAGGCCGTAATAACATATTGCAACTTCTCCCCACCACTCACTCCCTTCATCACCATCTCCACATTTAGATCTTGTTTGTCATATCCGTGGTATATTTAAGATGCTCACCAGTTTACAGAGAGATTTGGTAGAACATTGTGCATGCCCAGCTTCCAGATGCAGAAATATGTCCCTCTCTCCCTGCCTCTCTCATCCAGTATGACTAAGTGCCGAGGCGAACAGGATGACCTTTGCAGAAGAGTAGATTTTGGCAAGTGGAGTTTGTCTTGAAGAGATGAGAGGATGCACCCGCTAAAGTTCTCTCTTTGGTACAACAACACCTGCAGTCAAAGGATCTCAAAGGGAGGAGAGCTGGTCTTGTGGTAGCAAGCATGGCTTGTCGCCTTAGCTAAGCAGGGTCTGCCCTGGTTGCATATCAACGGGAGGCCTGATGTGCGAGCACTGTAAGATATTCCCCTTAGGGGATGGAGCCACTCTGGGAAGAGCATCTAGGTTCCAAGTTCCTCCCCTGGCAGCATCTCCAAGATAGGGCTGAGAAAGACTCCTGCCTGCAACCTTGGAGAAGCAGCTGCCAGTCTGTGTAGTCAACACTGAACTAGATGGACCAATGGTCTGACTCAGTATATGTCAGCTTCCTATGTTCCTATGTTCCTATCTCAGGAAATCCCAGAGTCTAGGACCTTATTGTCAGTCCCAGTCTCCTCCCTCCCTCCCTCTCTTTGTTTATTCCCACAACAACCCTGTGAGGTAGGTTAGGCTGAGCGATAAGTAACTGGCCATGAGTCACCGAGTAAGTTTCATGGCTGAATGGGAATTTGAACTTGGGTCTCCCCAGTCCTAGTCCAACACTCTGTATCATTATACTATGCTGGCTGTCTCTGTTCTGTTTAATATCCACTGCAACGCTTCCTTTGTGCCTATGTTCCTATCAGATGCCGAGACAGGAGGCAGTCTGAACATGGAATGTAAGCCTAGAGTTCCTCAGTGTCTCACTTTTTTAAAGCTTCTTTATTCTGTTGTCTTTATTATTTCCCTTTTGTTTTGTTTTGAGGTAGGCTTTGTTAAATCGTTGCTTTTCTTGATGTTCTGGGGATATCTCTTACTGTGAAGAGCAAGCTTAAAATATCCCCAATAATTAAAAAAAGAAAGAAAGAAATACTCCCACACTCGCTGGGTGCTGAAGTTTGGTAAATACATCCTCCATGATGCTCACACAGAGCCAGCCAAGCGGCACATGGAACGGGGATGCTGCTGGGTGAGCAAAGGTCCATTGCTTGGTCACTCCTTTGAATCAGGGATGGCCCTGAAAGACAGGGCCCTGTGAGGAGCCACCAAGAATGCATCTCCACCAGCAGAATGCCAGCTTCATGTACTGGTAGTAAATAAATAAAAGGCAACAGCTTTACAAGGCAAGGCATTCCTTGGAAGCCTGCAATGACTTTTGATCTCCTTGTCCATCCACCATGAAGGAAGCAATTGGGTTGGCATAGCATACCCATATTTACCCAAATAGAAGTCGACTCTGAATTTAAGACGACCCACTTAAAAAATGCAGGTTAAATACAGGTTATGCTGTATTTACCTGAAAGGAAGAGGACCCTGGATTTAAGATGACACCCCCCCCCCAGCTTTCTAATATCAAAGAACTTGGGGGCACCTAGTCTTGGATTCAGGTAAATACAGTAGCCAACAATGCCTAAAAATAAGAACTAAATCACTGAATTTAAGACTCAGAGCACCAGCTCCCACTTTGGGGGCATGCTTCGGTCATCAGGCTAAGAGGAACTGTGGCCCCCGGGTACCCCCCCCCCCGTCTATGGTAACTCTATGGTAGCTCAGCATGCCCCCCCCCACTCTATGGTAACTCTATGGTAGCGCAGTACCCATGCCCTCCAACTCCATGGTAACGCCATAGTAGCTCAGTACCCATGCCCCCTAACTCTATGGTAACACTATGGTAGCGCAGTGGTGTCATGACTCATACTTCTGACTCAGAAGAGTCAGAGGAGGAACGGGAAGATTTGTCTGCTAGTGAGGGCTCAGAGGCACAGCAACAGGGTTTGGCAGGGAGACCAGACTCTGGAGCTGAGGAACCGGAACAGCTGCCAGACAAGAATCCTAATCAGGAGCAGGCTGATCAGGAGAAGGCTGGGATTTCACCTGTCTTGAGAAGATGTCTCAAGAGGAAAGCTCAGTGGGAGACACGCAGGCGCAGGAGATCACAAGAGAGGAAGCAGAAATGCTGACTCAGGGAAGCCTGATTGGTTGCTGGTTCTCTTGAGCCATATATCAAGCAGTCTGTGATTTCCACCAATGCTGTTAGCAACTTTTGCTGACCGCGGACCGTGTTCTGTTTTGAATGCTCAACTTTTCTGAGTTCCAGTTAGCCCTTGTTCTGTTCTTTCTTGCTCTGTGTTCTTGTACCGTTAATTCCTTGCTCTGGTGTCCTTCATTCTTTTTTCATTCCTTGCTCTGTTGTTTTCTTTTCAGTTATTGTTAGAGTGGGGTACCTAGTTCAGTTCAGGGGACTTGATTCATTTACTATTTTCTTTGTGAGCCTTTTTGTTTTTCTTCGTGCAGCGTCGCTGCTACTTTCTGCTAAGTCACAGGGGGAGTGCTGAAGGGGGTTGTAAATCATGTTGGGTTAGCTGAGCTAACAGATTTACAACAAGTACCCATGCCCCCCGACTCTATGGTAACTCTATGGTAGTTCAGTACCTGTGCCCCCCCCCGCAACTCTATGGCAGCCCTGAAGCCATCCCTAAAGGCTCTCAAACAGGGAGAAACTGAAACAACCCTACAGCTTGAGTAGCTAGTGAAGATTCCTCAGCAGCCTCCTTCTTCCACCACAGGCTCTGCCCCCTACTAGCTATGAGAAGACCGAGAAGCTAACCAACACTTGCTCAGCAGAGCTCTTCAGGGGCCATATTATGGGGCTAGGGAGGCATCTCTTAAGTGCTTCTTGCATGCTTCCTGTGGTGCCCAACTGGGGGGGGTGACCCCCATGGCTGCCCCTAGCATTTCAGAATCCTCTTCCTGTCACATGCATGTTTTCTGGCCTGCCATTTCTCTGCTCAGAATGGCAGCCACGTGTCTGCAATTATCTCAGTGGTTCTAGCAGCAGGGGATACAGAGGGGGGTTTCCTCCTCCGCAGTGCAGTGAGAGTCAGAGGGCCCTGGGGCACTAGCCTAGGTTGGCAGCAAGGGCAGCTGGTGAGCAGCAAGCCCTCGGAGAAGAGACAGACCTGCGCTCTTTGTTCTGCCAGAGCTCCAATTGCAGCCTTTTGGTGCTGGAAGCCAATCTGTTCATTCTGAAACTGTCCTGGAGAGCTTGCTTGGAGTAATTGGACCCACCAGGGGGAAGCAGCATCTGGAGCACCCTGACAGCTCGTAGGTGAGTACATCATGGAGATCTGAGCCCATCAGTGATAGAGACACTGTGGAAGATTAGCGTAGCATGCAGCCTGAACTGAAACTGAAACCGGAAGCCACCGCTGGCTGTGATTTGCTACAGCTCAGATTGGCCTGCATGTCAGGGTCCCTCCCAAGAAGAAACATCAGATAATTTTCTCAGGTAGTCAGCACACAAGAACGTAAGAAAAGCCCTGCTGGATCAGGACCAAACCCCATCTACTCCAGCATCCTCTTTCCCACAGTGGCCCATCAGATGCCTCCAAGAAGCCCACATGCAAGAGGTGAAGACATGCCCTCTCTCCTGCTGTTGCTCCCCTGCAACTGCTACTCAGAGGCATCCAAGCTCTGTTTCCCCAGGCAGTCATTGACCAAACCTCTGCTTCCTTTCCTTCAGCAAGGGTGCTACATAATGTGCCCATGTATGTTCATCTGCCATCAGACCAATATTCATTTTGAACCCTGGGGCAGTGGGGAGAGTTTAGAAGTGCCATTTTGAGCAGAGAAGCAGTCAGTGTGCAGAGAGATGTAAGCAGTTTCTTTTCTCCCTGCCCCCCAACATCCACTCAGAATTTCAGTTTCCTGGGGCCAGTCTTTGTCTCAAAAACCACCAGGGCTTCATTCCCTTCCTTTGGGAGTAATGTGTAGTTTGTCCCTCCGAGATGCTCAACATGATGGGTGCTGCTGCTAGTGTGATGGTTGCCAAGGCAACCCCTCTCTCTCTCCATTTGGATAATTTATCTTAGAACCTAGACAAGATCCCCACTGTAGGTGCCAGTGGAAAATATGCATATGGGCAGGGAGATACAGCTCACACATTCCTGGAGCTGAAGATGGAGAATGACAAGCATCCATTGCCAATGTGTGAACCAGGCACCCCCCCTCCCCCCCCCCTCATCACTTCTCTGGGCCCCTCACCTTCAAGGATGAGGCTATAGCTCAATATAAAGCAGTTCCTTTGCCTGCAGAGGGTCCCATGTTCAATCCTTGGCATCTCCAGGTTGGTCTTGGAAAGACCCTTGTCTGAAACTCTGAAGAGCCACTACCAGTCAGCATACTGAGCTAAACGGGGCCATACATGGGGGTGGGTGGTGCTCAGTGGTGCACCATCTTCATTGCATGCAGAAGGTCCCCATTTCAATCCCTGGCAGCATCTCCAGGTAGGGCTGGGAAAGGCTCCTGCCTCCAGCGTTGGCGAGGTCCTTTCCATCAGCCCAGACTCTACAGAGCTAGACGAGCCAGTGGTCTGACTCCGTGTTCGTCAACTTCCGGTGCTCCTGTTTGCTTCCCGTGTTCCTCTTTACCTCCTTCCGAATGCATCCCAGCCCACAGGGATATAAAGCTTTCCATACATCATGGTCTACCGTCTTGCTTGTGGCAGTGAAGGCTCACCAGTGTATACACCTGGAAGGGGGCGAAGAGGAACACGGGAAGCTGACTCATCCTGAGTCAGACCATTTCTGGTCTACCTAGCTCAGGGTCCGCTAGGTTGAAAGGTAGCAGCTCTCCCGGATTTCACGCAGGAGTTTCCTACTCCTTCCTAAAGAGGGAAGCAGTATGGAAGCACTGTTCGCTGTGAGTATACTCCCATAGGAACATAAGAAGTCCATCTAGCTCAGTATAAAAATAGTGGTGGTGGTGGTGGTGGTGGTGGTGGTGGTGGTGGTGGTGGTGTCTGCATTGACTAGCAGTGGCTCTCCCAGAGTTCTTTGACATTAGAAACCAGGAGGTCATCTTAAACTCAGTTTTCTCTTCCTTTCAGGTAAATACAAGTATAGCCTATATTTATCCTCTGTTTTTTTAAGGGGGGGTGACTTAAATTCAGAGTCAGCTTCTATTCAGGTAAATACGGTGAGCACCGTGCACACCCGAAATGCGTTTCTACAAGAACAGATTCCTGCAAAGTGTTTGTACAGTTACAATGGAGATTATGTGGATTTCAGAGGAACAGCTTCCCTCCCTCCCTCCTCCTGCCCCCAGCTGCCCACTGTTTATCTCTTCCCATTTCTAAACAGGATTTCATTTTGCTAGCTGACCCTGCATTCATCTATTTAGCTCTGTCCCATTAATATCTCAATCTATATGCTGATGATCGCCCAGTGCCGCTGATCTCCCTAAATTCTGCCAGAGAGTCTGTTTGGCCCCTGCATTTTCCACCTCCCTTAAAGCCAGAGGAGTCTTTTGATGAGGATCTTGTCAAAAGCACGGAAGCATCCTGGCAGAATAGGGCTCTGAAGAAGCGAAGCGAGACACCGAGTCATATGTACTCTATGGTTCTATCATTGTGCCCTGAAAATGTGGAATTCAGATCAGAATTCGGCACTCTAGGGCTCTCGGCTTTCACTGACCTACTGATAAGCATGCTGAGAGAGTGCTGGGTTCCTAGTCAGAATTTGGCCCCTTTGGGGAGTTGCTTCTCGCCAAGGGGAGGCAGGACTCGGTTTAGGCTTGAGCACCTGCATCTGTATTCGGCAGAGCTTCACAACTCTGGCCCTCCAGATGTTGTTGGGGTATAACTCCCATCATCCCTGCCTACTGGCCACTGTGGATGAGGATGATGGGAATTGTAGTCCAACAGCTGGAGGGTCAAAGTTGTGCAGCCTGGGCACAGAGGTGGGACATCGGAACTTGCCTTCTGCCGAGTCTGACCATTGGTCCATCTGTCTCAGTATTGTCCACACTGACTGGCAGAGGCTTCCGTAGGGTTCCAGGCAGGAGTCCTTCCCAGCCCTACCTGGAGATGCTGCCAGGGATTGAACCTGGGGCCTTCTGCATGCAAAGCAGATGCTTTTCCACTGAGCTGTGGCCCCATCCCCTACGAGAAATATCTCAAAGAGCTCACATGTAGTGACCCATCAAATGCAAGCCAGGGTAGAGCCTGCTTAGCAAAGAGGACGATTCGGGCTCACTGCCACAAGAGTGGGCTTAGACAAATTCCTGGAGGACTGGTCTCTCAAGGGCTACTAGTCTGGTGGCTGCCTGTAGGCCACCTCCATCCTCTGAGGCAGGACACCTCTCAATACCAGTTGCAGGGGAGTAGCAGTAGGAGAGAGGGCATGCCCTCAGCTCTTCCCTGTAGGCATCTCAGAGGCATCTGGTGGGCCACTGTGTGAAACAGGATGCTGGACTAGATGGGCTACCTTGGGCCTGATCTGGCAGGGCTGTTCTTATGTTCGACCAGCTCTCCTGTATAAGGGACTATGTTGCTTCTGCTGCTACGGAGCAATCTGACTGCTCGATAGAGCTCTGTGAGTCCTGCAGATCTTGTCTGCCTAATGTACTCTTCACCCATTCCTTTGCAGTCACCCAGCTTGGGATTCTGTGGGCGATTGCCTGCCCCATGTCTCTGTGCCTACAGTATGTCCCCAATGGACTCTGTTTGTCTCTGTGAGCCTCAGAGAGGGCCATAGGTCAGGGGCAGAGCCACTGCTTTGGGTCCTAGGCTCAGCCGCCCCAGCATTTCCAGGCGGGGCTGGAAAAGACCACTTTCTGAAACCTTAGAGAGCTGCCATCGGTCAGTACAGATGAGGGCTGCACAGATTCGTCCCTCCATCTGCTTTTGGACTACCAGTCCCACAGTCTCAAGACACAATGGCCAATAGCCAGAGACTGTGGTAGCTGTAGGCCAACATTTGCAGAGGGGCTGGAGTTGTGCAGGCCTGGTAGATGGAGGAGCAACATAGGGACATAGGAAGCTGCCATATACTGAGTCGGACCATTGGTCCACCTAGTTCAGTATTGTCTTCACAGACTGGCAGCGGCTTCTCCGAGGTTGCAGGTAAGGATCTCTCTCAGCCCTATCTTGGAGATGCTGCCAGGGAGGGAACTTGGAACCTAGATGCTCTTCCCAGAGCGCCTCCATCCCCAAAGGGGGATACCTTGCAGTGCTCACACTTCTAGTCTCCCTTTCATATGCATCCAGGGCGGACCCTGCTTAGCTAAGAGGACAAGTCATGCTTGCTTCCACAAGACCAGCTCTCCTCCTGAATGTTCGGTAAGAAGCAGCTCCCTGTGTTCCAAGGCAGGACGCTGTCTTGCTCGGCGGCATTGGCTGTCTCTGGAGGTGGGTGGCTGGCGCAATTACGAAATCACCACGACCCCGTTGGGTTCCGCTAGACATTACAGAGGGGGACTGTGGCGCGTAATCGCGGGTTCAGTCCCCAGCCTGCGTGTCGGCGCATCAATGAGCATGGGCCAATGCCATTCTCCCCCATGCAAAATGAGCAAACTTTCTATGACATCTGTTTTCTTTTCTCTCCAGCTAAACCCTTCTCCTTGTCATCAAACAGATGAGTCGTTCCAAGGAGCTTATAGAACCTTAGTCAGCAATGATTGCTGGAACATTTCCTAGATTAATCACCTCCAATTAGCACCTCTGATGAGAAACCCGAGTGGGAGCGCACACCAAGCTCTCCCCCTCCGCACCCTTGCCCGTGCCCTCTGATTGGCAGCTTTGGGCCAACGCGCCCACCCACCCCTCCCACAGGCCCAGGCTTACTTTTCTCGCACAAGGCGCTTGCATCACCCCCGTGGTTGCCACTCAGGCCCCCTCACCTTCCTTGAGATCCCGAGAGCAGCTGCCAGCCTGCCTCCCCCCCCTAGCCCTCGGGTACAGCAGCCCCCCTTTGTCACATGCATAAAGACCCAGAGAGTGGGAAGGAGGGGAAGCGGTTCTGTTGAAAGCCCCGAGAAAAATCCGCTGTGTCACTTGGAGAAGAATAGAGCGTTGAGTCAGCACATTTGTAATCCACGCTTGTGACTCCCCAGCAGTGACTAACGGAGCCTTTCTCTGCACTCCTGGGGGAGCTGCCTGCCACCGCCTCGGAAGAAGAGCAGGACTGCACAGTCACAAAGGCATCATCCCAAGGGCAGGCAAATGCACAGGCCTGACATGCTGTGAGAAGGTTAGAGAGGGGAAGGCAAGAGGACGTGACTCACCACCCTTTGTGGCTCAACATCTCACACCCAGGCCCTCCTTTCTCATCGGGAAAGGCACACAGCTCTAGCCGGAAGCAGCACTTGCAAGCTGTTGCTCAAGCACCACTGATGGGAGGAGGGCTGGTCCTGTGGAAGCAAACATGGATTGACCCCTCGGCTAAGCAGGGTCCACCCTGGTTTGCATTTAAATGGGAGACTGCATGTGTGAGCACTGCGAGATATTCTCCTATAAGGGGAATATCTCGCTATAAGGGTAAGATATTTCCCATAGCGGATGGGGTCATGTATGTAGAGAATCCCAGGTACTATCTCTGGCAGCATCTCCTGGTTGGGCTAGGAAAGACTCCTGCCTGAAACCTCAAAGAGCTGCTGCCAGTCAGTGTAGATAATGCTGAGCGACATGGACCAATGGCCTGATTCAGGATAAGAGAGCTTCCTATGTTCCTATCTTTTCTAACTTTGATTGTTTTCCCATTCTTAATACTTGCAGATTGCCAGCTGTCTGCCAAGCAGAAGCTTGATGATGATAATGATAATGGTGGTGGATGATGATGATGATAAATTTTATTTGTTAGCTGCCCCATAACAAATTGTTCTCTGGGAGACTCCCATTAAGGAAGCAGCAACTAACCAGGGATCTGTTACAAAAGAGTGGTCTGCTGGCAGACGTAGCACCATTATCCATGTACACGATAGAGAAGGACATGTCTGTTAACCGCTTGACATGAAACACGGCATGCATTGTTCTGCTAATTTGCACATGCCCATGACCACATTGCTGAGCCTATGCGCCAGAGCAGGAACATGTGCCAGGACAGTCCACACATGTGTGATCACAGAGCGAGAAAGTTGACTCAGGTCAGGCTTTGGTGCATGTTGATTGCTGGGATTCAGTCAGCTTGTGCAAACACTTCTGCTGACTGGGTGCCATGGAAACGCCATTCCTACAAAAATATTCAATAGCACTTCCTTTAAAAAGTAACTAATTGCGGCGCGAAGGGTTGACACCAGTCAGAATTTATTCCCTGTGAGCTGCTGACAAGGGCAGCAAGGGCTGCTGGGTAATTAGAACAAACATTGGTGCTGAGTGGACATTGGCAAATGGTGTGGGTTTTTTGCTGTGCTAGATCAAATCATACCTGCCAACATATCCCTATTTTCCCATCACCTGAATGGGAAAATAGGGGCAGGTTGGCAGGTACGTCAAGATACGTAAGTGTCCAGATGGGCACCTCAAAGGAGGTGGAATTCTTGCATGTGTCCCTATTCATCCCTTGTGACCCTTCCCTCCTCTTCTCCTCCCTTCCTCCCTCTTCTTTTGTTTGTACTCTATATAAGAAGGCAGCAGTGTTTAATTTATTGCATGCTTTGATTAGTGAAAACTTGTCAACTTCTAACCAGTGCCCCTGGTTAAGCAGTCCACGGAATTTGACTTTTTCCCTTTAAAAGTATTTAATAACATATTTACATGAATCTGTAAATATCCCCTCCCCAGTTCTTTCCTGTTAAATTGGTGGTGGGGGGGGTTGATCTTAGATTCAGAATCCCTGTTGGGGGGGGGGGTTAAATACAGGTGAAAC
This sequence comes from Hemicordylus capensis, assembly GCF_027244095.1. Lineage (NCBI taxonomy): Eukaryota > Metazoa > Chordata > Lepidosauria > Squamata > Cordylidae > Hemicordylus > Hemicordylus capensis. The sequence goes on from NC_069664.1 coordinate 25,790,230, forward strand.
CTGTATTTAACCTCTATCACTGAAGGCATTATCTTACATTCAGAGTCACCTTCTATTTGGGTAAATACAGTATAAGTACTTATCAAAGCTGCAAATGACCTGAGTTCAAATCCCCATCCAGCCATGATACTTGCTGGGTGACTTCTGGGCCAGTCACTTCTCTCTCAGCCTAACCTACTTCTCAGGGTAGTTGTGAGGAGAAACTTAAGTTATGTAGTACACCACTCTGGGCTTCTTGGAGGAAGAACAGGATATAAATGTTGATAATGATAATAATGATAATGATAATGCAGAAGGTTCCAAGTTCCCTCCTTGGCATCTCCAAGATAGGGCCAAGAGAGACTCCTGCCTGCAGCTTTGGAGAATCCGCTGCCAGCCTGTGTAGACAATAATGAGCTATATGGACCAAGGGTCTGACTCGGTATATGGCAGCTTCCTACGTTGTTATGTTCCTGTGGACTAGCACCATTTATTTGCCCCTGCAGATAAGGGTTGCCCCTCAATTCACAAGATCTCGGCTGATTAACTATGCATTTCAATGACGGAAACGGTCCAGAGAGAGCACGTGAGAGAATGCTGAAGGCTGCACCCTCAGAATTTCTGAATGAGATGAATTACCCCTTGACAATTTGGCCACCAGCTTTGTGATCCCATCTAGGGCTGAGCTGAACCAACACGGCTCCAGAGAGGTGGCCAGGCCCTCATTCTCACTTCTCCCTCTGCCACACCTCGCAAGATGCAGTTCTGTCACGCCTCTGCCTAGAACACAGAGCGAATAATGACGCTGGCAGATGAGGCGACGTCCCTGAAGGAGAGCTTTGCCTCTCATTTCTTGCACCTTTTAGTCATTTGGCAATGGAAAAATATCACAGATGCCTTGTTAAGTCGTACGGTGGAGGGGCCAATGTGCGTCTCGTGCTCTCTCGCCCACACAGCAGATGGCAACCTCATTCTTTTTGGATAATCTATCTATCTATCTATCTATCTATCTATCTATCTATCTATCTATCTATCTATCTATACAAGCATGCACACATGCACATTCTGTTTTTATTTTTGTTCCTCATCTTCCCCCAACTCTGGCATGAAGTGATAACAGCTTCCCCTGTTAGATCCCCTGCTCTGTGGAATGACATGCTCAAATTGTGTCATGAGAACTGAAAACCATCATTTTAAAGTCTTCCAGTAACTGGCAATGACTTGGTTTCTTCAACCCCAACAAAATCTACCGAAATGAGTTCAAAGTCTGACCAGTCCAATTTAAGTCTGTGTCAATAAAGCAATGACATCAGCACAGAGGAGTGAGGAGGATGAGGTAGGAGATGGTCTCTCTTATGCTTACCAGAAAACCTTTGATTTCTGCTGTTTTGCCTCAGTACTAGTGAAATGCATTTATTGAAAAGGAAATAGATCCTGTTGAGAGGCTGGGGATATCTGGGCATCTTTATCCACATGTCGCTAGACTGCCTCTTGGTTCAGCTATAGGTGATACCGTTGAGAGGTAGGATGGAGCTATTTTCTACCAAATGCATAAAAATGAATATAATTTTCCTGCACTGAGCAGGGGTGAACTCGATGGCCTCAGGGACCCCTCCCATTCTATGAGGATGGAAAGAGCTGGCTCCTCTCTCTATTGCTCAATGGACAAACTTGTTCACCAGCTCTGGATTTTGCAAGGCCTATGAAAGAAATAGGGGTTTTTTTTTACAGAAATCTGGTTGCCCTTTCTGACTTTGAAAAAGGCCTCACAAATGTGATTGATCTCCTAGGCTGCTTCTGCTGTGTCAGAATACTTACCTGTCTATCTTTCATCCTGATGGGTTCTCTCTCAGGAAAGCTGGTCTTCTGGTAGCAAGCATGACTTTGCTAAGCAGGGTCTGCCCTGGTTGCATATGGATGGGAGACCACATGTGTGAGCACTGTAACATCTTCCCCTCAGGGGATGAGGTCACCCCTGGGAAGAGCACCTGCATGCTTGCATGAAGAAAGTTCCAAGTTCCCTCCCTGGCAGCATCTCCAAGTTCAGGCTGAGAGAGACTCCTGCCTGCAACCTTAGAGAAGCTGCTGCCAGTCTGTGAAGACAATACTGAGCTAGATGGACCAAGGGTCTGGCTCGGTATATGGCATCTTCCTATGCTGCTATGGCTCTTTTGAACTTGTGGGTCATCATTTTTCAGGGCTGCACATTCTCTGGGATGTGTTTCCACTATCAAAAGTGCCTCTGGGGCAAGGGGAGATTGGCAAATATCATGGTGCTCTTGTGCAAGAGCGACCTCCTCACTCCAGAAGCAGGGAAGCTAGCACAGAGGAAGCTAGTACTGCAGAAGCAGCTTTGTTGAAAGCATGCGTACAGCATTAGTCAGATGTCAGCCTATATAACTAAATATAATTAGCTAAATCTAGCTGAAAGGGGAAAAACCATAATCACTCTGAAATTTGCCTTGGCTTTTCGTCTACCAATCTGATCCCACCAATTATTCATTTTATGTCCTGTTTTTGCATCGGTGTACTCCAGGTGCCTCACACAATTACTGCCACACAAAACATCTCAGTACAAAAGCATAGCAAACAAGAATTGTCATAGGAAAGATTATTCTTGATGGCAAAGCTGGGTTTGATTGCTCCCTTGGCTGCAGTCAGAGAAAGGTCTTTCTGTGGCCACAGCAGTGATGGGAAATTAGGCACCTTGTTTCTCACTTCGGAGGAGCCCTTCGGAGGCAGCTGTATCGACACGGCTATCTACTCTCCAGAGGCCCTGATCCTGCAGGTGGGTGTGAGCCCCCTCCAATGCATGATGTACATTGGCCTCAAGCAATCTTACCCTTGAGAATAGCCCTAAATATGGATAGCCTGGGCTCAGAGGTTCACCAGGTTTCATGATAGCCCTTTCTTTGCAGCTGTCTGAGCTGGGAGATGATGAACAGCCAGGGACCGGAGGTGTTGGAGGTCTGAGAGTGGAAAGACATAGGGCAGGCTCACACAAGCATTTGTAGGTACTGACAAAGTAAGTATGAGGACTCTAGAGTGGTGCGCATGATTTTGTTGGATCTTCACAACAATCCTGTGAGGTAGGTCAGGTTGGGAGAGAAGGGACTCGTCCCGAGTCACCCAGTGAGCTTCATATCTGAACGGGGATTTGAATTCTGGTCCTAGTTCAACACTCTAACCACTACACCGCACCGGTTCTGAAGCTGACTTGACAAAGTTGGTGAAATCTAAGGCAAAGGTGGATAACTGGGGCTGGGAACTGGACGTGGGTGGATTCAGACATCGTGCCTGATGGGAGCGTGTGCTCTCTGCAACCCCCGATCCCCCCTATACCTTCTTTGCAAATCTTACTGGTGGCTGTGTGAACCCACCCACACGCTCATGGAACTACACATTGGATGCGATTAATATTTATGTACCACTTTTCAATGAAATGTTCCCATCATGGTTTACATAGATATAAATAAACAAATACACTGGTTTGTCTTTTTATTCTTGTTGTGGAGGGTGGGGATTGTATCTACATTGGCCCACAATGTTATGTTTCCCCTGCTCACTGAGCAAAGAGGCACCTTTCTAAAGTGGCGATTCTCTTTATTGAGCAGGGGGAGAGCAACTGGCCCTATCCATCCCCAGCACAGAACCCCTCCTGTGGCTGTGGCTGGTGTCTGTCTTAAGGTTCTTTTCTTTTTTTTTTTACTGTGAGCCCTTTGGGGATGGGGAGCCATCTTTATTTATTTTTATTTCTCTTTGTAAACCGCTTTGGGAACTTTGGTCAAAAAGTGGAATATAAATCTTCTTCTTCTTCATCTCCATGATGCTGTGCCCTGGGACTGCTGCAGAGCTAGAACACAGCCCCAACACTGATTCTAACACCTGTCCTAACACTGGTTCACAGTTTCTAATGCTGGTTAACAGGTTCTAACCCTGGTTGCTCAGTGCTTTCCATGTTTCTAGCATGGACCCTAACCCTGGTTAACAGGTTCTAACCCTAGTTGTTCAGTGCTACATTTCCATGATGCACAGTGTTACGTCTCCCAAATGCTGCACCCTGGGACAGCTGCAGAGTCAGAATGTGGCTCCAAAAACTGGTTCTAACACAGGTTCCTCATTGTTACTTCTCCATGATGCTGTACCCTGGGGCAGCCACCAAGTCAGAACGTAGCCCTCAACCCTGGTCAGAAAAGTAGTGCTGGCCGTGCTTCCACAGTTCTCCCCATTGTGATGAATGGCGGGGAACGGAGAGGTCCTGCTAGCACTACCGCCCACTCTGACCAGCACTGGGCTGCATTCTGACTTCACAGCATGATGGAAGCATGACTCTGTGCATCATGTGGGTGGCTGCTATTCTCAACAATATTTATGCACCACTTTTCCACCACACAAAAAAGTTCTCAAAGTACTTTACATAGCAAGGCCATCACTCGTTGGAAGAGTATCTGCTTTGCTCTTCCACAAAAACCCCAGCCACAGCGGCCACTCACCAGGGATTATGGGCATTGTAGGCGAACATCTGCAGGAGGGCCGAAGTTGAGCAGCCCTGTGCTACAGTATTAATAACCGTGGCAAGAATTAAGTACAATTGTCTGGCTGGATCAGACCAATCTTCAGCCAGCCAGCTTGTCTCCTTCAAGAAGCAGCCATCAGAATGCCTTTGAATGCTTCACAGTCGGAACTTGGAGGCACGGCAGCCATCTCTTGCTGGCTGCAAAGCTGTGTTTGGACGTGAAATAGACCGTGGGTGTGGGCATATGAGAGAGAGAGAGAGAGAGAGAGAGAGAGAGAGAGAGAGAGAGAGAGAGAGAGAGAGAGAGAGAGAGAGAACATTTTTATTTTATTTTCATGGTAATTGACAAAAATGTTTTCATTTCCCTTTGTTTACTCTTTTCCATTTTGTGCTTTTAATTTGTTGCATTTGGGGTTTTTTTTCAATCCAATAAAATGAATCTCTTCCTTGCAACAGGAACTCCCAGCAGGAACTCGTCCTCACAGTTGCAGCCTCGTTTTAATTACCCATATGCCCCGGGGTGAAGCATCCTCGCCGGGCCAGGTGGGTTATTGAAATGGCCGCTGAAAGGAGGCAGTTCTGTTGCGAGCAAGAGGCACATTTGAAACAAAAACCAAAAAAACCACCATGAAACCAAGTGCCAGTCCATGGGGTCACTGAGCTTCCCCGTTCATTCAGTTGCTTCCTGAGACCATTGGCTCCAGAGCGAATGAAAACAGACACAAACGTGGTGCAGGCAGACGCCTCTCAACAGAAAGCAGAGCTGGTCTCGCTTGCCGTAGCAAGTATGAAGGGCCCCTTTGCTAAGCAGGATCTGCCCTGGTTTGCATTTGGATGGGTGACCAAATGCAAGTCTATTGCAGGATGGATGACCAAATGTGGTCATGGGTGACTACATGTGGGCCACTGTCTGACGTAAGATATTCCCCTTCAAAGATGGGGCTGTAGCTCCGTGGAAGAGCAATCGGTTTCGCATGCAGGAGGTCCCAGGACCACTCCCTGGGATTTCCAGATAGGACTGGGAAGGACTCCTGCCTGAAGCCACTGCCAGTCAGTGTTGAGAATAGTGAGCAAGAGGGAGCAGTGGTCTGACTCGGTAGAAGGCAGCTTCCAGTGTTTCCAACGAGCCTGCGGATGCAGAGAAGGGAGGCTTTCAAAGCTGCTTGGGACGATTCTTGTTCTCCTCCTCCTTTCTTCAGAAAGGCCTCTTTTCTTCCCCTGGCTCACATGTGGCTGAGCCCACGACAAAGGGGCCTTGCCAAGCTATTAAGAGTTCAGCTGCTCAGCTGCGTTGGGAAGAAAGTGCGGGCTCAGGGAGGCTATAAATAGACCCTCCAGAAGAGGAAAGCAGCTGCCACAAAGGGCTTTGTGAGCCAGCAAAAAAAGGAAGGTGCTTTTTCGGACCCAGAGAATTGCCACATTTGGCGTTGCAGAGAGGGAGACAGACGTGAGGCTATCCCTAAGATCCCCAACGTTTGGGCTCAGCGGCAGAAAGGTGGACGGGCACACTGCATCCCATTGTTTCCTCTTGCCTGTGCAGGCTGGAATAATCCCCGGTACAAACACTGTGCACGAGAACCGGCAGGATTTCTAAAGGCAGGAGAACAAAGGGAAAAGAGAGGAGAGAATGCTCGGGGGGGCCTCTGAAACATTTAACAAACAAACACAACAAGCATCAGAAAATGTACAGAGTAGTGGGGAGAAGTCAATATTAGCCCAGCACAGCCGGAAGGCCCTCGGAAGCAAGCACCCCAGAGAAAGGAGACAGAGCTTTCCTTCCCCCCGCCCCACTCCCAGTGACTAATTCAGAATCTCGTTGTAGAATGAGGGGTGTGCCAGCTAGCCCAAAGTGGCCACTCTGCAGCTGCATTCAGCCTCGCTCTTGATTTGTCATGGGTGCCAGAGGAGGAGGTTGGCATATACCGTGGGGGAGGGGGCGGGGGAGGCAGCCACAGATGGCTGGCCCTAGACCGAGCGTCAGCGCAAGGCTGAGTGATGAATCAGGCCCTGCTGCAACAGCTAAAAACTGGAAGCCAAAATCACGCCGAGGAAGGGCCACACTGTACAGCATGTTCTTCGTTCTGACTAACCTAACTTTTCTTTTTACTCAACAGAAGCTTTGGGGGCAGCAGCTAAGATCAGGATCATGCTGGGTAGAGAGAGGGACGTTAACGCTTTGTGCTCCCGTAGGCCCAATAGAGGAACACGGGAGGCTGCCTTATGCCGAGTGAGACTGGCAGTGGCTTCTCCAAGGTTTCAGGCAGGAGTCTTTCTCAGCCCCACTTGGCCGCTTTCCAGATTACTCGCCACAACCGCGGTAGTTTACTTCGGCTTGGCAGGATTGCCTTGAAACCATAAATGAAGGGGAGTTGTGCAAAGCCACCAGCAGGGGGAGAAGTCTTTTCTAGCTTGCGCAAACCTCCTACAAAGGGAAATACAGCTTGCTTGCTTTTTTAACAACATTGTAGCCCTGCAAGGCAAAGGTAAAACCAGAAAGAAGGCGTTGGGAATGTGAACAGCACCACACAGGCAGTATGGAAGCACACAAAACGGACACATAGTGACACGATTGTCGTGTGTAATCTGGAAAGCACCCGGGGGTGGCAGGGATTGAATCTGAGACCTCCTGCATGCCAAGCCAGATGCTCTGCCACTGAGCTGTAACCCTTTGTGTTTGTTTGTGTGTGATCTGATCGCTGTGTATTTAAGCATCCATCCATCCATCCATCCATCCAAAAGAGAGCACGAATAGTATAATTAAAAGAAATGCAACTTCTATCAGTGATTGTGTCAACAGAAGTCTTGAGTATATGCAGGCCCCCGATTTCTCACCCCCATAGCCGCCACCACCACACACACACCCCACACACACACACAGCAAAGAAGATATTAAGCTTCTCTAGAGTGGGGATTCTCAACGTTGGGTCCCCAGATGTGATTGGACTTCAACTCCCATAATCCCCAGCCCCAGTGGCCTTTTGGTTGGGGATTATGGGAGCTGAAGTCCAATAACATCTGGGGACCCAACGTTGAGAATCCCTGCTCTAGACCATCATCCATGTCCCTTCAGCACTGCTGCATTTCTAGACCTCGCTCCTGTTGAAGGAAGCAGCCTGGGGCATTTTCAGACAGCAGGGTTTACTGCGAGTTCGAAGTTGCTCCAAAAAATGAAGCAAAAAGTGGATTAAAAAAAAAACAACCACTAATCGGGCTACCCTCTAACGTGCAATGAAAAACCCTAATTGTGATACAATACTTGATCTTAGACAAAAGGCCGAGAAGCCTTTTGCGACTTTTATTTTTATTTGCTGATTGCTGGTCACTGCCCGTAATGCATTCATTTATTCACCCGAATTATGTGTGAATTGCTGTCTCCCAACTTTGGGGTGAATCTGGCAGATATGACACCTCCATTCTGGAGGAGATGTGAAGCCGGGTGTGAAAAACCTCCTGGAAATGCAAATGGAACCTAAAGCCTAATGCAGGCAAGAATGCCACCCCCTTTCCTTTAGCTCTTATTGTACCTGTCATCTGCCTGCCAGAATTGCAGGTGCAGGATTCCCTGGGGTGCGTCCATAGCCCTGATGACAAATCCATACTTTGCATATATAAGAGCCCAGGTTCAATCCCTGGCAAATTTCCTTAAAGGATCTGAGCAAGGTGGGCCAGGCATCCAGCCAAAGATCCTACAGAGCTGTTGCTAAACTGAAAAGGAAGCAAAAATAAATAAATAAAAATAAAAAGTTCTAGGGCTTGATGGACCATTGATCTGACTCAGTTTAAGAGAGCATCTTTGTTTTAATGGCAGGGGCTGCATCCTAGAGAGAGGACATCAATGCGTAGTTAAGAGCTTGAATCTCATTGATTTCAAGGAGATTTTGGCATGGCTGACTGGGCTTGGACTGTACCCAGAAAGTATTTAGCAGAGCCCTCTGCAGGGGTGGGCAGAATGGTCACTCTTACACCCTTACTGGAGGAGTGCAAGTTCTTTGGATCCCAATGGAATCAAAGCAAAGACACAATTATTCCAAAGGGCAGATTTCCCATTTATGTAAGCATGCCAGCAAAAGTATCCCAATGCTCAAGAAGATGATCAGAGAGGAGAGCTGGTCTGGTGGTAGCATGACTTGTCCACTTGGCTAAGCAGGGTCTACCCTGGTTGCATACGAAAGGGAGACTAGAAGTGTGAGCACTGCAAGATATTCCCCTCAAGGGATGGAGCCACCACGCTGGGAAGAGCAGAAGGTTTCAGGTTCCCTGCCTTGCAGCATCCCCAAGATAGGGCTGAGAGAGACTCCTGCCTGCAACCTTGGAGAAGCCGCTGCCAGTCTGTATAGACAATACTGAGCTAGATAGACCAATGGTCTGACTCAGTATATGGCAGCTTCCTACTGTATGTTCCTAAAAGGAAATGAAGAGAATAAGCTTAATGATTACCTCCACCACCACCACCACCACCACCAAAAAAAAAAAAAAAAAAACACCTGCATCTATCTAAGGGTGGGTAACCATTGGGGGTAGGCGTGGCTGTGGGGGCTGACATGGAGAGCTCTGGCACTTCTGAATTTGCAACTACAAGAGCCACTGTCGGTCAGTGTAGGCACTACTGAGCTAGATGGACCAATGGTCTGACTCGGAATAGGGCAGTTTCCTACGTTAAGGATGAGGTCATAGCTCAGTGGTAGAGCATCTGCTTTGCATGCAGAAGGTCCCAGGTTCCACCCCTGGTAGCATCTCCAGGTAGGGCTGGGAAAGTCACCTGCCTGGGACCTTGGAGAGCCGCTGCCAGTCAGTGTCAACCAGGGCTACACAACTTTGGCCTTCCAGCAGTGATGATGGGAGTGATAGTCCACCATTTGCAGGAGACCTGAAGTTGTGCAACCCTGGAGTAGACAGTACTGAGCTCAATGGTCTTGGAATAAGGCACCTCCTATGTTGCTTTCCCCTTCTGAGTTTTCTTCTAGATTTCCAATGAGCATGTGTACGTTAATAAGATTCCAGCACACCAAGGAAACACCTTTAGCTCCTGGCTAAGCCGAGTTCTCAAACTCGGGTGCCCCGATGTTGATGGACTGCAATGCCCGTCACAATGGATGTTGTAGTCCATCAACATTTAATTGCAAACCGCCCCGAGCCATTTTGGAAGGGCAGTATAGAAACTGAATAAAACCAGCCAACGAGCCAACAAACATCTGGGGACACAAGCTTGAGAACCTCTTGAGATGGCTCTCTCTTCACTTGAAGCTCTTGTGGCATCCTGTGTGGCCAGCTCACTACCATGTCACATTTCCCCCCCTTGGAGATCTGCCAGCGTGCAGATCTGAGTGTCTTTGGAGAACGTGTTAAAACTGGGGACTAGCTGGCACGATGCAAACAGGAGTCAGGAGCCGGCTACGATCCTGTGGCCTTTAAAGGCTGCCATGGGGAGCTGACATTTGTGCAGCCTCAGCTGTTGGGCCTGGGTAGCCTCTCTCAAGCTGGCTCTGCAACACTGATTCATCGGGAGCCAAGCAGTGAATAGAAATCCACCGTCAGCCAGGCAGGGTCATTTCCAGCATGATTTATTTAGCAGAGGAAGAAAGCGCTTGGTGGAGCTCTTAGTGGATATGAAGAGCAGAGAAGCCCTCACAGGCCTGCTTGCCAGGGTGGAGCAAAGTGTCCTTCAAGGGACAGAGATGACAGGCAGCTGCGTGCCCTCCCTCATGGTTGAAACACACACCCACACCCGGGCACAACCGGTATGCATGCAACATCCAGCAGGCGTGAAGCAGGTGCGGCAATCCAAACGAGATCAGCGAGCATCTCTTCCAGGGCCCACAAGCAAGTGCCTGGCAGTTGGGATGAGCTGGACACATTGGCTGGGTCGAGACTGCAGTGCTTCTCTTTTTGTCTTTAGGCAGGTTTGATGGAAAGCGGTGCAGTCTGAACCAGATGCCCCTGCCCAGGCCTGAATGGGGAGCCTCGTCTGGCTGGGAAGCAGCTTTATTTTTATTTTTTTATTTTTTTTGGAAGTGGGGAGGATGGTAGCTCAGGGCTGGAGCATCTGCTTTGCATGCAGAAGGCCCCAGGTACACGCCCCAGCAGCATCTCCAGGTAGGGCTGGGAGAGACTCCTGCCAGAAAACTTGGAGAGCCACTGCCAGTCAGTGTTAACCAGGGGTTTACACTTTGACCGTTGTGGCTGGGGATGATGGGAGTTGTAGTCCAACAACATCTGAACCCAAGTTTGAGAAGCCCCAGTTCTCAGACTTCAATACTGAGCTAGATGGACCAATAGTCTGACTCAGTATAATGCAGCTGTCTTTGGATGAGGCATTGCCATGAAGGTAAAAAGCCGTTCCAATCAGACTAAGACCACCTTGTCTGGCATTAAGGTGATGGCTTTCCTCCCTGTACCTGTTTTATCAGGTATACTACCTCTGAGCATGGTAGTCCTATCTCATCTTCTAATGGGCATGGATAGACTTTTCTCCTGGTTTTATATGCATAACTGACTGGTGGAACTCATTGCCACAAGATGCTATGATGGCTCCAAGCTGTGGCAGCTCTTTTAAAAAAGCTTGGACAAATTCATGAAGGATAGCTCTGTCAAAGGCTATTAGCAACGGTGGCAAAATGGGATCTGAAAAAGCAGACAGACAGACAGACAGACATCGAGGGAAGAGAATCATCCAGCTTGGAAATCACAGCTGCCAGGCTGTGGAGCAGAGCACAAGAACTGCAAGCCAGAGGGAGCGCAAAGGGCTTGCTTGCAGATCTGAATTCCAGCCCTCTGAGCCAAGCTCTCAGTCAGGGCTATCAATCTCCCAACATGTAAATGTACTCACAGCTGAGCGCCCCAATAAACCTGCATCTGCAAAGGAGAAGGGATGCGATGAAAGCCCCTCCAGAAAGCTGTTATTCTGATGAGTGGAAGAGAGGCCAGGAGAAGAGAAGGGAGAGACGGTTAAACAGGAAGGGCACGCAGCTGCTTCCTAGAGCTGCCAAATTGTTTCGGCCCCATGCTCCTCTGCCTTTAAGCAGGGGTGCCGTTAGGCATGGACCTGGAGGACCAGGTCTGTGTGCCCACTCTCATGGAGGGCCCCACGATGTTACCCAAGGGGAAAGAGGTCCCCTTGTATATTTCCAGAATGGCCTGGACTAGAGTTCTGAAATGTGGTACAAATGTAGGACAGATTATCTGTGTATTGATCTTGAAGCAGACTGCTCTGTCCATTGATTTTTAAATAATAATAATAATAATAATAATAATAATAATAATAATAATAATAATTTAAAACATTTTTTAAAGTCCAAGAAGTGGTTTGTTTCGCGGCAGAAAATTACAAAAGCTTCTGTTAGGGAAGCCCTTCCCGTGGACTGTCATTCCACCCCATGTGGAGGAATCTGCCCATTGCCTTCATTTTTTAAAAAATGCAACAAGCTCCCTGCTTTTGCCCAACCCTTTACATTTCTGGCTGGGCTTAGAGTTCTGAAACGGGGCACACATGTAGTAGCCCAAGATGGCAGGACTCTGTTTATTTTATTTCAAGGAAATTGGTCACTCCTGTGATTTTTAATGAATTTTCACACACACACTGCAGAGAAGTTACTAAGCTTCTCTAGGCCATTGTCCACACACCTTCAGCACTGCAGCATTTTCGACCTCGTAAAACAAATGCACTATGCTCAAGTTGGTTTGTGTTCCAAAAGGTCTGCATGAGAACTGTGAAGCTTATTTTGCAAGGGCTGGGGGCATAAGCTCATTAGGTCCAGGGTCTAAAATTACCTAGCTGAACCACCGCCTTTAACAGCAGCTTGACCCACAGATACTTCTAGGTAACAATATGGGCTGGTTCAGACAACATATGGGACCTTAACCTCCTCCCCCCACTCTCTGGTCTGAGTTCAGACCTACTATAGAGGTGGGGGAGCTGGCTATGTGGGCTTTCTTATGTCCTGAAGGACAGCCCATGCAGCCAATAGGAGCTGGAGCAAGGGAGGAGCTTCCTCCCTCAACTCTGGTTTGAGTCAAGGCAAACTCCAATCCCTGGATTGGACATGATGGAAGTGCTGCCAAAATGCAGTTATCGGCAGCGTAACACAATATAAATGGAAGGTAACAATTGCAATTAGAGGGAAACCACAGGTCAATTTTTTGGTTTTGGAACTCCCCAGTTCAGACGTTCAGGTTTGGGAACCAGAGGCGAAGAGACCTCCGGTTTCCCGTTACGTCTGAACCGTCCCTATATCTCCATGCTGTTATAAGCATCATCAGCTGGTTTCTGCAGATCAAGAGGATGCTGAAAGCATAGGAGCAGGCCAAGCTGTTTTTCTCTGGTCAGTTGGCATGGCAACCCTAACAGCAGCTGGGGGGGGGGGCAACGAGGATTGCGAGAAGCCATGGCTGCTTCGTTGGGAAATGAGAGCCTATGGAGAGGCACTTTGGGTGGGATCCAACAAGTGGCTGAAGTGAGATTTGAAACAGGGACTAGTCCCTGGAAATGCATAGACACACCTTTATGTGTGGACAATGTAATGTGTGAATAGATGATGGGAGTTGTAGTCCAACAACATCTAGGGACCCGAGTATAAGATTCTCTGCCACGCCCATTGAACTCAATGGGACCTACTTCTGAGTAAACATGCATAGGAGAAGCTGCCTGATACCCAGTCAGACCACTAATCCATCTCGCTCTATATTGCTGGCACCACGGGTTCCCAACCTGCAGAAGTCCAGATGTTGCTGAAGTTGAACTACAACTCCCATGATATCCAGCCACAATAAATTGGAGCTGCGGATGACGGGAGTTGTAGTTCAGCAATATCTGCAGGACCACAGGTTTGGAATCCTGTGCCAGAAGGGCTTCAGGCAGGAGTCTTTCCCAGCCCTACCTGGACATGCTACCAGAGATTGAACTTGGGACCTTCTGCATGCAAAGCAGATGCTGTATCACTGAGTGAGGGCCCCATCCCCACTTGATCCATCATTCCTCCAGCTGGGAGAAAGGAACCATAATGCTAACTCTGATCTTGACCTGTATAGCAGAGGTGATATCCAATGATGCTGTTTCAGTATCCTCTCTCTCTCTCTCTCTCTCTCTCTCTCTCTCACACACACACACACACACACACACACACACACACACACACACACCAAAAGCCAGGGTGTTGTACAGGAACTAGGCCCTGGGCAGTCAGCTAGCTCATTGGCTTCCACCTTCATCCTAGGACTGCTAGCTGATCAGGAAAAGAACAGTTTGCTCTGCTTCTGTGCACCTGCAGAAATCAGAAGAGGAAACATGGCATAGAGGTATCTGAAGGCATGAACAGATACCTCTATGCCATGTTTCCTCTTCTGATTTCTGCAGGTTTGCTGCCATTAAAGGCGCAGGAGCCGGTAAAAAGAGTTGGCAACATACCTTCATCCTGAACCTGGCTCCCATGCTCCAGTCCCCTGGTCTCACCCCAAACTCCTGAGCAAATGTGAAGCCAAAGCTCAGACCACTTCATTCCCAGCCAGCCCCTCAGGATGTGGGGATTACATCATATATGCTGGGCTGAGCTAGGCTGCCTATGAAAGGCAGAAGAGGCTAGCTCAGATAAAAGGTGGCAAGCTTATTCAGAGCTGGCCTTTCATGAGGACTTATTCCCTGCCAGGGCACCTTTCTCTATCTATCAAGCACTGACAGCATAAGCATTTTGATTAAGCAGAATGCTGACGGTAATCCTTGGTACGAACATGGAGGGTAGCAAGTAAGCTCTGGTTTTCATCTCTGCAGTGTTGGAGGCCATGAACTCCGGGGGAAATGGCGAAATGCAAACGGAGGCCCTTGGCCTTTAATAATTGTGCAGAAGGAATGCTGGCCCATATAACTTCTAGTAAAAGACGAAGAGGCTCTTCTGAAGGACTGTTTCAGGGTCCGAGAGGCCCCTTCCTAGTTTTTGGATGCAAGTACCCAAATTGCAAGATCAGAACTGGGAATTCCTGCCGGCTTGCCAGCCAAGAATGAAGAAAGCTGAGAATAATCTTTTTTTTTTTTTAAAGGTGTGAGATGGAAGGGGACTAGCTAAAGAGACAGATGGGCAGGAACGGGAACATAAGTTAACTGTGAGGAATCGGATAAGCAGCAGGCACGGAGCAGACAGGGGCACATATGCTCCAGAACAGACAGCCAAGCACATGGAAGCATTTCTCCCTGTCTCGGCTGGTCTGTCTGTCTGTCTGCGTTGCTCTCTCTGAGTCCCTGCTGACACTACAGTCCATTAGTAGTGGCAGGCGGGGTGGGGGGAGACCTGGATAATGCTGACTTTACAATATAGCTGCATTCTTTGGTCCAGTAGGTGAAGTGCAAGCCACCTATTATATATTTTGGTGCTTGACAAAACCCTCTCTTTCTGCCCCCAGGCCAAATGACATGTTAGATTCAGTGCATAGTTGGGCAGCATGGTGTAGTGGTTAGAGTGTTGGACTAGGGGCAGGGAGAACCAAGTTCCAATCCCCGTTTGGCCATGAAACTCATTGGGTGACCCTGGGCAAGTCACTTATCTCTCAGCCTAACCTACACCACAGGGTTGTTACTCAGGATAAACATAACCAGGAAAACTTTGCTGGGCTCCTTGGAGGAAAACCAGGAAGTAGATGTTAAAAATAATTAAATACTCAAATTAGCAGAGTGCTGGATGAGATGTACATGTCTCTCCTAGGAGACATGAAAAAGAGAGAAATGTTGACTAGCTAATATTTGTAGTGCGGTGTTCAGAGCAGGGGCTCTCAACCAAATTTGTCGGACTACAACTCCCAGCATCCACATCCACATCCACAATGGTCTTTGCCCAGTGTGGCTGGGGAAGATGGAAGTTGTAGTCCAGCAACAATCTAGGGACCCACGTTTGGGAACCCTGGTTCAGAGGGTTGGGTGAGGACAGAAGAGATCTGGGTTCTGCTTCCAACCCAGCCGTGAATCTCATGGTGTGATCTTGGGACTGTCAATATCTCTCAGGGTTGTTGTGAGGAAACAAAGGGTGGTGGAGAGAGTTCCATATACGCTACCCTGAGTTCTTTGGATGAAGAGTGGAACAGAAATCCATGGGAACATTTCCTTATCAACATAACCACTATTATGTTGTGAAATGAGAGCTTTTGCCACGTTGGGGTCCTATAGACCTTCAATGTATACCTGGATGTACTGTGTTTCATTTTTCCTCCATTCGTGCTCAGTCAAAACCTCAGATTTTGTTAAAGCCACACACACAGCTATTCATTAGTGTTTTGATCAACCTCTTTATTGCAGAAGAGTTGTGAGCAAGTGGAGCAAGCGAGAGAGGAAATCTGACATCTTTTTATACCCCTTTGGGTAAGCGATGACCCCGAATATTTGGGAGCAATTTAAGCGCATGTCAGTTAAGCAGCAAAGGTGCTGAGCTCCTCAGACAGAAGTGCAATATGGTCCCCCCCCACACACACAAAACGAACGCCTGGGCTGGACAGGATTGCAGATGTAGGTTATCCGGCAGCAGCTGACGACAAAAAGACAGCCGAGAAAATCTCCGGGAGCTGAAGACCCTCAAAAGTCCTTGAATCCTGCAATGCAGCGTTTCCCTGCTAATTAAACACACTCCAGTTCTGAGCCCCTTGAAGCTGTGATGTCATCCCTGAGACTGGCTGGGGGGGGGAAGGGGGGCGGGGAGCTGACTGGTGGATGGGAGGCTGAGCCTGCGTTGCTGACACGCTCCACTCCTAAATTCCACACCTGCCTTCTCTGCCTCACCCATCCCGGCTGCCTCTAACTCTGAGTCAGGATTGGGGGCAGGAAGAAGCAAGGAAGGCAGATGATCTTGCTGCACACACCTGCAAGCCAGGCACCAAAGCTGCAAGGAAGGAGAGGGTTAATCTGGCTGGAGAATGCAGTGCTTAAAACCAAGCCATTAGGAACATAGGAAGCTGCCATATACTGAGTCAGACCATTGGTCTATCTAGCTCAGTATTGTCTACCTAGACTGGCAGCGGCTTCTCCAAGGTTGCAGGCAGGAGTCTCTCTCAGCCCTATCTTGGAGATGCTGCCAGGGAGGGAACTTGGAACCTAGATGTTCTTCCCAGAGTGGCTCCATCCCCTGAGGGGAATATCTTGCAGTGCTCACACATCAGGTCTCCCGTTCATATGCAACCAGGGTGGACCCTGCTTAGCTAAGGGGACAAGTCATGCTTGCTACCACAAGGCTGTGGGGAAAGGCGGGGGGAGATACAAACTCTGTCCCCCACCAAGGCCTGCTGCCCCTCATGCTTCCATCCTGGGATTTCTCATCACTTGAGATGGGAGTTCTGTGTCTTCTGGAACATGTTACACATTTTCCTTTTTCATGGGGATGGGGCAATTCAGATCAGGGCTGCAGCCATGGGAACGGGGCAATTCGGATCAGCTCGAAACCCATTTCCTCTGCCTTCTGCAGCTCACTACCCAAAACCTGATGGTTCTCTCTCCCCTTGGCTGCTAATAACCATTTGGGGGTGGGGGCTAATTTAAGTCAGGGATTCATCTTAGGGGGGATATTTTTTAAAAAAAACCTCCTCCTCCTGCGCTGTGGCCTCGATCCAAATGGTGGACCCTTGCAGCTGCCCTTTGAGAAACAAAAAGCTGTCAGAAGGAGTTTCAATTATGGAACTCCCATGTCACAAAGGAAAGATGGTGATGGCATCTCTGGCGTCTTCAGCTAGTACTGAGAAAGACTGGGACGGACTAAAACCTTGGAGAGCTGCTGCCAGTCAGTGCAGATAATGCTGAGCTAGACGGATCAAGGGTCTGACTCAGTATAAGGCAGCTTTCTAGTTTGGCTCTGGATGTGCTGACTCCAGTGGCAAGTACTTGCAAGGGAAGTCTGCATGTGGAAACAGAACTGCCCATCTGAACATGCATCCCCGTCTGCGTTACATGGGCTTCGTTAACTGGTTGGGTGCATCTCTTGACATCCCCATCCCAAGCCGTTGGTTATGTGTGACTAGCTGCAATGATTAGCTCAGTGATTTGAGACAGAAAGTTCTTGGTTCATCTCGCCTCCCTTGGGGGCCCTGTGGCAGATCATTACTCTTTCAGCTACACATACCCCAATATGGGGAAAGATGAAGGTAAAACTGGCCTGCTTTTCAAATTGTTGTAGGAAGTATAGAAAGAATCTATGTGGTACTTTTTGAACCATAGCATTAATAGTACACCCTATTAATAGGATCAAGGGCAAATCCTTTAAGTGTCGCTTGGGGGAGAATTTCAGCAGATGCACCTTCTCCCGCCATGCCCTTCCAGCTGCTGAAAGTTCTCTCTTCCCCAGCACTGTTGCAACTTCTGACGGTCCTAGGAAGTGTTGCTTGGGGGAGAATTTACACGCTGAACATGCTGCAGAGCCCCTGAAAGCTGCAACAGAGATCCTGACCCAACAGAAGTGGGGTTGCCAACATATTTTTTTTTGCATTGCTCCTCTGCTTTGAACAGGTAGAAATTTAGCAGGAGACACTTTTTGCAGCATGAAGATGAAGCCATAGGCACTGGACAGTCCACAACACAGGAGCGGTTCCAAAACCACCAACTTGGCAACCTCTGTAGAGGCACCTTTAAGAGCCAGTGTGGTATAGTGGTTAAAGGGATGGACTAGGACCAGGAAGCCCTGAGTTCAAATCCCCATTCAGCCATGAAACTCACTGGATGCCTCTGGGCCAGTCACTTCTCTCTCAGTCTAACCTCCCTCACAGGGTTGTTGTTAAGATAAACATAACCATGTACACCGCTCTGGGCTCCTTGGAGGAACAGGGGGATATAAATGTAATAAATAAATAAATAAATAAATAAGATGGCCCATGGCTAAGCCTGGATGCTGAATGACTGCACAACAAAATGTGGCCGCAACAGGAGAGGAGCCGGGAGAAGAAATCAGCTCATGGGCTGCTTTCAAAGGGGTTGCCCAACAGGTGATGCTCTCTGGGTTGGGACCGCCGGCCGCTGGCGGAACTGCTGAGCACAACCTACGCTCGGTTTGAAGGGTAACTTGTCTTGTGCCGCAGTATGTAGATCTTGTGCACTTGGCCTGACTTGCCCAGAATAATAAGCAGCGAGCGGCAGGCGGAGCACACACGGCACACAATGCCGTTCGTTCTGCAGCCTCCGTGCCCGGCAGAACTCGGGCTTTCCGAGCCTCTCCGGGGATGTCGAGACCTCGATTAATTGCTCTGAGAAAGGTGCCTGGACCTCGTTGTATCGGCAAGGGAGCCTCCCTGGGGAGTTTCTGCGTGGCGATGCTCCCTCGGGGGCCTTCCGGAGAGAGGACGGGGCTACTTCTGGCCATCCCCAGCGGCAGGCAGGAGGCAGGACCGGGGGGGGGGGGGCGATGCGGCAGGGAGCCCAGCCTGCCATAGGCAGGGGGAAGCCTTCTCAATCGTGCCATTGCTTCCCGCTGGAGGGTGAGGAGGGTTGCCAGGAACCACCTGCATGGCTGCACAGCCGGCTTGGCTCTGTGCGGGGTGGGCAGGGCAGGCTGGATCCAGCCGACCTTGTTCCAGTGGCTTGGGGCTCATTCCTTCCAAACCAGCTAGGATGAGCTCACAGGCCTGGCTGTGCTTGCAGGCGTCCCCCAGTGCCTCATGCCTTGTCGCTCCTCGCAGACATCGGTGTGTTTCTCTGCGTCCTTTTCCTCCTTTGACCAGAGGAAGCCGCTCTGTACTGAGTCAGACCTTTGGCCCATCGAGCTCAGCAATGTCTACACTGACCGGCAGCAGCTTCTACAAGCTTCCAGGCAGGCGTCTCTCCCAGCCCTACCCAGAGATGCTGCCAGGGAGTGAAGTGGGAACCTTCTGCGTGCCAAGCAGATGTTCTGCCACGGAGCTACAGTGCCCCCACCCATGAAGCGGCCTTATACAGAGTCAGACCATTGGTCCCTCCAGTATTGCCTAGACCAGGGCTTTGTCCCTCCAGATGTTTCCGGCCCTCAGCTTTGGCCCTCCAGCTGTTTTTGGACTACAGCTCCCATCATCATCAGCCACAGTGGCCAATAGCCAGGGATGATGGGAGTTGTAGGCCAACATCTGCAGCAGGGCCGAAGTTGAGCAGCCCTGGTCTACTCCAACTGGCAGTGGCTCTTGGAGGTTCCAGGCAGGAGTCTCTCTCAGCCCGACCTGGAGATGCTTCCAGGACTGGACCTGGGTGCAGGTACAGGAGATGCTCTTTCACCAAGCTATGGCATACCAAGGGGACCTGTGCAGCCCATGTGTTTGCAGAGGGGTGTTCCTTGCAACCAGGCTTTACCTGTTCAGGTGTTCACCTAAAACAGTAGTGTGCAAAATGGCACACACGCACTCAGATTGCGCCTTTATGTTATTTATTTCAATGGGACTTTCTTCTAAGTCATTGGGAGTAGGACGGTCCTCAAATGGGACCCTTCAAGACCCTTGTACTCTTTTTGGCTCCCCTGGAATTGCTCAAGGCTGGGAGAGTGGTGGTCCCTTTCTAGCAAGCAGAGCCCAGAGCCCAGCAAGCAGAACAAGCTTCCTCGATATGATGCTGCCATGCAAAGATCTATGTCCTTCTTTCCTCCTCCATCTTTTTCTAGCAGACTTCTGCCCTTCCTCACCAATCTGTAGAGGAAAATGGCTGGGCCCATTGCCATTGGCAGGCTTCCAGGGCCTTCAGCGGAGGAAAGTCAAGACTCGAATCACACAAGTGGCCACCTAGTGGTCTCTTTCAGAGTAGATGCATGGAGGATGTCCGGGATGGTGATCTACCTTGAATCAGAAAGATGGAAGGAGCAAACTAGGGCCACAAGCCAAGGGGCATGGGGTGGGGTCTAGGATCTGCTTGGCAGGCGGGGTTGGAAGTCTTTTCCTCAGGATCCTGGACAGGGTGGCTCTCATTCACTGGAGATTTTCATCCAGAGCTAGAGGGCCATCTGTCAGAGGTACTAGAGCAGGTTATTGCACTGAGAAGGGGGGTGGGATAGAAGACCTCTGAGGTCCCTTCCCAGGCTATGATTTCTCAAATTCAGCTCCCCTACCAAGGTGGGGCCACCAAGCAGCATCAGAACAGGCCCTATGATTCAGGGGCACAGCCAGAACAGAACCGGGTGCTGGCTACCCTTTCAGACCTTGATCCCGGCTACCTGACAGAATGCGGCATTGCAGATTTATCAGGTCTTCAGCCATTGAGGCTGGGGGTGATGGGAATTGTAGTCCAACATCATCCGGGGACCTGGGTTTGTGAACTCCTGCCTTAAGGAGTTCACAAGAGGAGAGCTGGTCTGGTGGTAGCAAGTATGACTTGTCCCCTTAGCTAAGCAGGGTCCACCCTAGTTGCATATGAATGGGAGACTAGAAGTGTGAGCACTGTAAGAGATTCCCCTTAAGGGATGGAGCTGCTCTGGGAAGAGCATCTAGGCTCCAAGTTCCCTCCCTGGCAGCAACTCCAAGACAGGGCTGAGAGAGAGATTCCTGCCTGCAGGAATCAGAGGAGGAGAAGAAGCTGCTGCCAGTCTGCTTTGCAAGCAGAACAAGGCCCCGAGTTAAATCCCTGGTGGCATCTCAGCTAGGGTTGGGAAAGAGTCCTGCCTGGAAATGGACAGAGCCGCTGCCAATCAGAGTAGAAACGACTGAGCTAAATGGACCAGTGGCTTGACTCAGCATACGGCAGCTCTCCTATAGGGAAGGACTGTCGCTCAGGGCTGGAGCATCCACTTGGCATGCTGAAGGTCCCGGGTTCAATCCCTGGAGGCATCTCCAGGTAGGGCTGGGGAAGACTCTTGCCCGGAACTTGGAAGAGCTGCCGCCAATCGGCACGGACAGAACTGCCTTCCGTGGATCAGTGATCCGGCTTCCTCCGTTCATAAGCAGCAGACGCAGACGCAGCCGCATCGCGCGACTGCCAGGAGGCATTTGGCTCCCCGGCCCAGCTGCTGCCCTACAAGTGCCCTCTCTGGCGCAGGGTTTGGCCCAGCTGCTGGGCTAGAATGGGGAGCGTGTCCGTCTGCCGGGGAGGGAGCTGCCAAAGGCGAGGCGGACAATGGGGAGCAGTGTCAAGGATTAGCTGCCTCGGCCAAGTGCTTCTCGCTGGCCTTTTGTCAGGCGTATAAATAGAGGAGCTGGTGTTGGGTCTATTGACTGCAACTGAGAAGTCTCCAGCCCTTCAATGGAGCGTTTCAATGGCGCGGGCCGGGCTTCCTGCATCCCATCAGCCTTCCCCATGGCGCCCCCTGCTGTCCTAATGCACAGCTGGCCCTTTCCTACGGGCTGGATCCTTACCCCCAAACCACAGCAATGGCCATTTCTTGTCCTCTCCCAGGCACCCCACTGCCCCACACATTGAGATGTTCCAGGGGGTCGCAGTGTGCCTCAGATCCTGGATCCCCCGAGGCACTGCAGATTTAGGGTGACTTTCTACTATTTGCCCAAATTTGCAGATTGATCCGGAGCTGGCTTATGTGCTGGAGCCAACTGAGGTGGTGCCATGCTGCCACTGGCCACGCCCCCTATGTTAAACCCCGCCCCCGCCCACCCAATATTCCCTGTTACAGGGAATTCCAGATGTTGTTGACTACGACTCCCAGAGTCCGTCTCTTTCCCTCCCACTTCCCAACCTTCAAAGTGTTTCTTGCTGTTCTGCATCCAAACTGGCAGGGAATGTCGTAGCTAGTACCGACCAGCCGTCACGGCTCATTCCAGCAAGCGCCTCCCCGCTCTCCGTGCTCATGGACCTCTTTCTCCCTCGGCAGCCCAGACGCCTGGAAAGAGTCTCTCTTCTCGCTTGGCATCCTCCTTGCAACGTATTTATAGCTTCATCACGGCTCCGTGCATTACAGCGGGAGCAGGCAAGCAAGTGCCTGCCCCCTCTGCAATGGCCTTTGACTATGGATGCTGGGAACTGTAGTCAACAACAGTGAGGATCCTCTCTTACAGGGAACCCTGCCCCGATGCTCCCGCGAGTGTCCGGGGACAGTGCCAGCCAGGCAAGTTCCACCGCACCTTCCCTTTCTTCCGCCACTCACTGGCTTCTGGGCACTCAGGGGTGGGATTTTTTGTCTTTGAGGAATAACTTTTGAAAATGCCACATGAGTTGCAAAACTAGGCGTTCCTCAGGGTTCAGCTCACTTCCCAACCAGTGTTTCCAGGAACCTCAGAGTGGGGATTGGACAGGGACGTGTCTAATGTCAAGGCCTGTGCGTGGATCCTAGAGCTGGGCAGTCATGTCGGTCTGCCAGGTCTGCCGGGCATTATCGGGATGAGGTCAGACGCGATGGCAGGAAGCTCCGACCGTCACAACCTCCCACTCAGCTCCCCACTGCCATGGCTGAACTCTGGAATTCCTGCCAGACGAAACTGAATGTGCACCTCTTGGCTGCGAGGCTGCCTGGGCCATTTCACTTCTGATTTCTTCCTTACCCAAGAACTGCCGGGCTGGTTTTCAGGGACTGCACCCTGGAAATCAGAGTGAGGGAAGCAGAGCACCGCCCCCATGGCAGACTCTCTAGGTCACCTGTTGGGGGTTGTCTTTCTCCCCTCCCCTCCCCTCCCGATTTCCAGCCTCTGAAAGCCACGGATGGAATGTTGGGTAAATGTTGGGAATTCCAACCCAACATTGGAATAATAATATTCAACATTCCAACCCAATAATAATAATTCCAACCCGATTCTGACCAACCATTTTGCAGGAGCCATGTGGCCCTCCCGACAATTTTACCATCAGGTCTGGTCAGACTGGATCAGAGCTGACATTTTCCACTGTGCACAAGCCTAATCATCATTAAGGCCAAGGCTCGGCTGCTGAGCACACAGGACAGGGCCTTCTCTGCAGCTGCACCCAAGTTTTCCCCAAGAAGTTGACACTGCCCCATTCCTCTCGACTTTACGGCATCTGGCAAAAGCACGGTTGGTCACCACCCTTAAGTGGCCACCCTGCCTTGCTGGGTATGGATCCCAGACACAGACCACCCCACGCAGCTGCTTCAATTCCCTTGTTCCACTGGAGAGATGGGCAATGCCTCTCCCCACCTCCTCTACAACCCTGAGCCCAACGTGATCTATTAAGACACCCTTGGAGAAAGAGACGTCCACGAACTCCAGGCAGAACTTGTCCCTCCTGTCCTGCAGCGGTACTTGCAGTAGAAATATAGCTTACTCCAAGGCAATCAATTACAGCTAATAACATTAGCATTTTAGCAAGCGGAGGGGTGGGGAGAAGCGGCTGCAAAAGGTGGACTGGATCGCAGAGGAGCGGGGTGCCAGGTCTCTTAACTTCCTGAAACTTCAGGAAGCACATGGGATTTGGTAGCGGGGATCTGCTCAGGAGAGATTTCAGCTGGCTTGATTGACTTGGGAACTGGAGGGCTGTCCCAAGAAGTCCTCACCGGGGGCAGCCTTCCATGAGGCGAAGTGAGACAGTTGCTTCAGGTGGCAGATTATCGGGGCACCAAGTCACTCCTGCTTTAAATAAAGGGAGAGAGGAGGAGGAGGAGGCGGAGGAGGCGACGGCAGGGTGACATTTGGGGTGACCCTGCCTGTAATGCAGAGTCTTGAGCTAGCCCTGATCCTCCTTACAATTAGTGGCCCCCACAGGAGCATACGAAGCTGCCTTATACAGAGTCAGACCCTTGGTCCATCTAGCTCAGCGTTGTCTACACTGACTGGCAGCGGCTTCTCCAAGGTTGCAGGCAGGAGACTTTCCCAGCGCTGCCTGGAGATGCCACCAGGAAGTGAACCTGGGGCCTTCTGCACCCAAAACAGATGCTCTGCCACTGAGCTATAGCCCCCAAGGGGAACTGTCTTACAGCCAGTTAGTGTTCTCGTGTAGTCACCCATCCAAATACAAACCAGGGAAGACCCTACTTAGCAAAGAGGGCAATTCATGCTCTCTACTGCAGGACTACATCTCCTTTGCCATATTGTGGCCATGCAGGCTGGTTGATGGCCAAGCATAGACCCAAGAAGATGATACCCCCATCTGCACAGCAGACCAGTGAGCACACATAGCCAGACCATGCCAAGAGTGGTTAACTTCCAAAACAAAAAGCTCAAACCTACTTAGATGGCATGTCTTGTGCCTGGCAATCATATGCCTCCAGCTGCATTGTGAACTAAGTTATGTACTCTGCACATGTTTGGAGGCACTGTTGTTCCCAGGCATCATTAAAACGGGGCCTCAGCACTTAAAACAGCTGTTGGGGCTGAGTGACAGAGACGACCCACATGAATGCATAGGCTCAGAGTCCATGTTACTTGAAATGTGCACTATGTAGCCATGAGCTTGCTAGTTCTGCAGAAAACAGTGCATGGAGATGATATGGATCAGGACCACAACAGGGCTGGGGCAAGGAGCTGAAAGCCTTTGGCTCCTGTGGTCCCCATCCAGATTGTTCCTCCCCAGATACATTATTTGATCTGGTGGGGAGGGGTTCTCCCAATGGTGCCAAGGGGGCCTTTTATCACAGGTTAAATAGCAGTCATGACCGGGGCGGGGGGGATCAGACTGGGACCGCAGGGGTACAAGGCACTAAGACTCTCCCCCACACAAACACCATTTCGGTCTGGATCCCGGGGTCCCGTGCACATTCCTTTACACAGAAAAAAGCAAGTGCACAGCTGCATCATGTGTATTTAAAGGAAACATGTGTATCCAGTTCTTGGTATTTGGTCCCCAGTCTCTTGCCCAGGGGGGTAGCTATAATTGAGTGGATGGGTTCCAAGAACCCAGGGCCCCCAGCTCCATGGGCCCCCTCTCCCCTAGCTACACCCCTGGCCCTGGCCCAGCTGGAGAGTCAAGGAAGCACATGTGCCACTCCAGCACCCATGGTGTGATTGATGTGCCCATTGCCTATGTAAAAAAAATAATGACTGTTTTGGATTTTAAAAATGTCCAAGAGAGCTGCAAATCTGGAGACAAGCCAATAAGGAGAAAGCCGAACGGTGCAATATCTCCTATCACTTTACTCAGCTGGGCTGTGTCGCTCTCTGCAGCCCAATCCTCTGGCGCTAATCCAAAGGCGCCTGCTTGCCCGCCCCCACTGCGATGCACGGAGCCGTGATGAAGCTATAAATACATTGCAAGGAGGATGCCAAGCAAGAAGAGAGACTCTTTCCAGGCGTCTGGGCTGCCGAGGGAGAAAGAGGTCCATGAGCACGGAGAGCGGGGAGGCGCTTGCTGGAATGAGCCGTGATGGCTGGTCGGTACTAGCTACGACATTCCCTGCCAGGTTGGATGCAGAACAGCAAGAAACACTGTGATGGTTGGGACGTGGGAGGGAAAGAGACAGGTAAGTTTTAAGGTTTGCCGCTGGCTAGCAAAACGTGTGAGCTCCTTGCTTTTGGGGAAGCAGGGATGACTCCAAGGGGTACAGCAAGGGGTAGTGGCTGCTTCCCCAAAAAATATTCCCCGCACCTCCTTTCACTCCCCCATCCACCACAGTGGAACTTTACAGTGAAATGTCAGACAATGTGCTCATCCTATACTATGGCCCTATGGCTGTAATTGGTTATTTCAAAAGGCTTCCATTGCTTAAAGAAGCCTCATTCACTCACTCCTCCACCCCAGAAGACGGTGCAGCCAGATCAGGAGAAGACAGACCTCTCCAGCCCCCCCAGAGTCAGGCCAACCCCATCCCTCAAGAATTCCTGGGGTTGCCTTTCAGCACAGACCCCGGCAGTGTTCCCTCTAACAGGGATTCCCAGATGTTGTTGACTACATCTGCAAGCATCCCCAGCTGCAGCAGCCTTTGGCTGGGGATTATGGGAGTTGTAGTCAACAACATCTGGGAATGCCTGTCAGAGGGAACACTGGACCCCGGGTATCACTTCCCTGGCATGTATTCTTTGTTGGGCAACAACCAGCTTGCCCAGTTTATGGTGCCACCAGGACTCCATGTACTTGTGCAAATACTGCTTTTATCACTTGATCTGCGGAGACCTCTCCACAAACTGCTCATCTTGTCATCCCACCCCCCTTTTGCTGCAGATCGCCAAAGCAGGGTCCATGAGACACAGTGGAAAGCAGGCTTTCCCCTTTGACATCTTTGAAGCTTGCGACAAGGCAACATGGCGTCCCTGTTGCCAAGCAATGGCTGGAGGAGTGCGGTGAAAGCGGAGGGTGGGGCAAGTGCTCAGAGAGGCGGCCAGCAAGAAGCGTGGCAGGCATAGAGCGGGTGCAACTCTAGGCTGGTCTGAGCCGCCCTCTCTATGGTTTTGGCAGCAGTCACAAACAGCAGCAAACCAGGGTTACGGCAGTGGCAGAATTCGGACGACATGATGCCACCTTCAAACCTCAGGTTGGAGCAACGAAATTCACTACCAACCAAAGGTTCAAGCTATGCTTTCGCCTCGGAAACCTTGGGTCGCTCTTGTAACGAAACCGCGGTTTCATGCATTCGGATGACCACGAAATGGAACCTCAGGCTCTTTCGCCTCCGATCTGGCGTTATGTGTGAAGGCCGCCCATGGGTATAGAGGGGTGCAGATTTCAGCGGGCCTGGTCCTAACCTCTGCCCTGCCACATGGTCTTGGACAGGAAGCGAAAACAAACCTGGGAAGCCGACTGAAGAATCTGACCTAAAATGTCAAACAAGCTCCATTGACCGGGTAAACATACCAACAACAACATTTACCTTACGTCTATAAGAATGGAATGTGTAACAAAATATTTGCTCCCCTAAAATCATTCTTTGCCACCTCTTTGCTCCCCCAAACTAATTGTTCTAGAGTTGCCTCTGAGGGGAATGGGGAAGGATGCCCCTGTCTGAGCTCGTACATTCTCTTCCTCCGTGATCCGTGCATATGTCTGTAGATAAGCAGACAGACAATGCTATGCTTTTCCAGTGATCGCCCCTTCCAAGGAAATGGGGGGCAAGATGGAACCCTACAGGATGCCACAGGCTGAGGGTCGGGCACTGGCCCCCTGGTGGCACTTTCTAGGGCCTGCTCTTCAGATATGAGCAGAGCTACCAAACGGTGCCTCACAAGCCAATCCCTGCCAGGCAGTCCAGAAGGAAACCACGGCCGATGAGGCTGAATGGCGCCGAGAGGCCGGCAAGGTCACAGTCCTCTGGTCCAGCTCCCAATGCATTTCACCCACTAGGAGCAGTGGTGCTCAAACGTGGGGTCCTAGATGTAGCTGGACTACAACTCCCATCGTCCACTATGATGGGAGTCGTAGTCCGACAGCGTCTGGGAACCCATGTTTGTGAACTCTTGCGCTAGGGCCTTTGGATGGGACAGTCTATAAATGTAATAAAGAAAAGAAAAGAAAAGAAAAGAAGAAAAGAAAAGAAAATTTGGGCAACCAAGGCCGTTTCTGGTCTGTCTCTGGCCTACACCTGGTTTCCATGACAGGTAGCTTGCTCCTCACCCCAGCAGCACACGCTGAAACTGTGCTCCTGCTGAGAAGGTCCTTGGTGAGCAAATCCATCGCTCAGCACTTCTTCACAGAGCACTTTGCATCATCTTCCGAGGACCTGGCAGGCATTGATTCGATAATCCTCACGGATGGCTGCAGCCATGGAGCAGGGATGGGTCCGCAGGTCACAGCGGCCTTGGGGGCAGAGAAGGGGGACGCTGAAGCAGCAGGTGCTGGGTGAGGGGACTCTGGAGCAAGTGCCCAGAGAGTGCTCCGTTTGAGGCCTGGGGGGGGGCGTTACAGGGCAGGGGTGGAGGAGATGACTCCTGAAAAAGCAGGATGCTCTGGCATTGAGCGGGGAGGGGGGGTTGTCGGTTGCCCAGAAGACAGCAGGAGAAGCCCTCTCACTAGCATCACTCCAGGCCAGGGTGGTGGAGTGATGCTCCAGACCTGGAGTTTTTAATTTTTGTGTGAACCGCCTTGGGATTGTTTTAATGAAAGGTGGTATACAAAGTTGGAAGACAGACAGACAGATAGATAGAGTCCAAGTAGCCTTTGGTGATGTGTGCCTTGCCAATGGTTCTGGCTGAACAGTAGAGAAACAGTAAGAGGGGTTCCCAGATGTCGTTGCTTACATCTCCCATCATCCCCTGCGGCAATGGCCTTCGGTCAAGGATTATGGGAGTTGAAGTCAACAACATCCGGGAATCCCTCTTACTGGGAAGATTGCTCCGGGCATCTCTCAGACGCTGCTCCTCCAGTGTAGAGGTTCTCTGCACGATCCCACAGGCCCAGATGGCAGTCGTTGCAGAGTCCTGGAGCCACAGCTATAAAGGCCCTGCGTCCAGCATCTGGTTTTGTGCTGAGAAAGAGAGAGCCATGAAATCAGGGCCTGGTTTGACCAATGAAGGTGGCGGAGGGTTGCTATCAGAAGAGGCGCTCTCCAAGGTCCCAGAGGCACCCTGCCTGCCAGGAGGAAAGCTCACCAAGCCTGTGAGAACCTTCTCCAATCCCTCTCCCTGGCACGAGGCCTGCAGAAGCCCTGACTGGCTCCTAGCCCAGGAGATTTCTTCTGGCCCACAGCCTGGGTGATTCCTTTGGGCACCTTGCCCAGCAGCCTTGTCCTTCGCACACGGGACATTGGGGGTGGTGTGTTTTTGGCTGCGTGCTTGCCCTGATTTCAGTCATACTATGAGTGGCAAGCGAAAGGAATCAACTACCCATGGTTCACCAGAGGGAAGGGTTCTCAGCCTGGGGTCCCCCGACGTGGCTGGACTACAGAAACCATCATCCTCAGTCACAAATGTCAGAGGCAGAAGGCAAGATGTCAGTGGTAGATGCTGCACTGAAATGCCCACTTTGTTTGTTTGTTTTGTTTTGTTTTAAAAGCTCCATACAAGTAGAAAGCAAGCAGGCAGAGAGCAGTTGCTTTCTCCCTGAAGTGCTAGCTATTTACCTGAAAGGATTTCAGAGGCTCTCCCATTCCTTGCAAGAGAGCATGCTGTTGCTGCAATGCTGCCCCACAGCATGGGCTTGTGTGTGCACCCAGCTTGTCTTCGTGCTCCTGAAGCAAGGGGGAGGGGCTTGGCTCGGTGGCAAAGCACAGGCTTTGCATTCAGAAGGGCCCAGTTTTGCCCCTACGCTAATGAAAAGAATGCAGAGGTAGCTGCCATACTGAGTCAGACCGTTGGTCTATCTAGGTCAGTATCGTCTACACTGACTGGCAGCAACTCTCCAGGGTTTCAGCCAGGGGTCCTGCCAAGCCCTCCCAGATGGTGCCAGGGACTGATCCTGGGATCTTCTGCGTGCAAAGCCGCACTGGCCAGCAGTCTCCAAGAATTTGGCATTTTCAGTGGGTGTGATTTCCCCGTTAGAGAAATTTTGTAAGCCACAAAACAGCCTCCTCCGCAGGAGGAAAGGGAGGGAGAGACGTAGGAAGGAGAAGACGGGAGATGAGAAGGTGAAGAACAGGATGGTTCTCTTGGGCTAAAAATAAAGAGTTTTGTTTCTTGAACAGTTCACAAGGAACTACTCTCCTCATGCTAAGGCAGGATGAAGGACTGTGTTGGGACCTGTTTCTTCATTCCGGGGTCGGTTCTAGAGCAGGAGTACCTTGGGTGCTCAGACGTCGTTGGACTACAACTCCCCATCGGGGTGATGGGAGTTGGAGTCCACCAACATGTAGGGACCCCTGCTCTAGAGTGTGCCCCGTTCATATGGGGCAGACATTAGGCCTTGCAGTCGTCCAGAAGGACTCAAGATCGCCACCCCCCAGCCATAGCTGTAAACTGAAGAGAGAAAGATCCGTGTTTCTCTGCCGTTGCTGGTTTTCTCACTGGGGAACCCTTAAAAAGCTTGGGAGGAACCCAACCCAAGCCAGGCCGCAGCTGGAAAACCACGGAACGGACTGGCAATTTGTTGCTCTGTCATGGTACACCCAAATCCGCTACCTCCGATGCAGGACCTGCAGGAACATATCCTGAAACCTCAGTCTTCAGGCACAACTTGCTCACGTTGATCTTGTCTTATAACCCTCCACAGATCTTCAAATCATTCTCTTTGGGCACACAAAGACGAGGCCACCGTCCACTAACACACACACCCACTCATTAAATCTTTGTGTTTCTTTCCCCCCTTCCTAGTCTCCTTTTAAAAAAGAAAACTGTACCGAACGGATCTTTTCCTCTTGCTCTCCTCCTGCGGTTTTTGGTGCCTTTCTCAGGGACCAAGAGCGAGTCATAAATATCTCCAGGAGCTTGACGGAGAAGGGGCAAATGACGGCCCGTCATCTGCTCATTAATTTCCTGGGGGCAACACTAAATGCCAACTGGCAGCTTCATGTTCTTCTCACTCCAGCTTTGATTAACACACACGGCTGTCGCTCCTGGTCTAACGGCTCTCGCCGGGCTGGTGATCATGTTGTGTGTAATGGTATTTCTGCTCTGGGAGAAGCTGGGGGGGGCGGGTTACCTTTCGCAAGCTGGCGCGCATGCGTTTCTCCAGTCGCTCGCTGCGCCCTCGGAAGACTCTCCTGCAATATGGCGCTGACATAGCAGCTGCTTTACTATGGAGAAGTTTGCTATAAATCAAGCATCGGCATGAGCATGGGCACCTGCTCCATCCACGCTCATGACACTTTGGCCCGTTAACATCCTTGCAGGGCCTTCCAGGTGAGTGTCCCAAAGACTGCAGCTCACCTTCGGAGTTCTTCTGTCTCTTTTCGTGCGTAAACCAACCTGTATGAAGGGTATGGACAGGGGCGGCCCTGTAATGAGGCAAGGGTGAGGCAGTTGCCTCAGGCGGCAAATTCATGGGGCGGCAGCAGTGGCGAGATGCTCCCTGCCACCACTAGGGGGCATCGAGCCAAAGAAACTGATGCAAAAAGTAGATTTTTTGTTTTACCCTGGATATGAATTGGGCTACACTCTTAACGTGCAATGAAAAACACACATTATGTGTGAAGTGCTCCCCGATCACTCACAGAGACCTTGGGGTAAATCTGGCCGAGGTGTGAATGCAGACCTCCACTCCGGAGGAGATGTGAGTTAAAAGCTCTGCATAGAAAACACCCTGGAGATGCTGCCAGGGACAGATCCTGGGACCTTCTGCATGCAAACCAGGGCCTCTGCCTCTGTGCTGCGACTCCAAGGGCGTTGTTATAACAGAGCAGATGAGTTCAAAGAAGCCAGGGGCCCCAGTTCCTGAGGGCCCCCCCCCAGTTCCACCCCTCCCTGTTTATTTATTTATTTATTTGATTGACTGATTGATTTCTATACCGCCCTTCCAAAAATGGCTCAGGGCGGTTTACATAGAGAAATAACAAATAAGTAAGATGGATCCCTGTCCCCAAAGGGCTCACAGTCCAAAAAGAAACACGAGATAGACACCAGCAACAGTCACTGGAGAGATGCTGTGCTGGGGGTGGATAGGGTCAGTTACTCTCCCCCTGCTAAATAAAGAGAATCACCACATTAAAAGGTGCCTCTTTGCTAAGTTAGCAGGCAATTTCCTTCACGATCTCCCTCACTCTGAGATGCTGACAGGGAGAGGGGTGGACACACGGGCCCCCCTCTCCCCTAGCTACGCCCCTGTGTCGCCCCATTCCCTAAAACCTCCCCTAGATTACAACTCAGGTCATTACAACTAGATTACAACTCAGGTCATTTCCAGCTGCCCCTTTTTGCTGCATCACTCTGACTCTCTAGGGAACTCTGACCATCTCTGCTATTGATCATTGGCCCCGGATGCATGAGACCCACGTCAAAACCCCTCTGGGAACTGCAAGACGGATGCACGAATGTTTGAAGCAGCTGAGTGAGACCCTTGGTCCATTGAGGTCAGCATGGTCTACACCAGGGCAGAGGCACTCTTACCCCTGGACTTTGGGGCCTCGGCAGCCGCTGGGGGCCCCCAAATCCTCTTTACTCTGTCCTGGGTAGTGTGGTTGCCACGATGGTGCTTAGTCTGCAGGGGAGGGGGGGCCTTCAAAGGCCTTGGGTCCCGGGTCCCAAATCACCTAGGTGCCCCTCTGACCACGGGTGGGCACACCCAGCCCACTACAACTCACACAATAAATGGTGTCTGGGGGATGATGGGTGTGTGTGGTTGTAATTCAGGAGGAGGGACAGGTTTGCCCAGCCCTGCTCTACACTGACCGGCTTCTATATACCGGGTCGGTATTTCCCAGCCCTACCTGGTGCAGATGCTGCCAGGGCGTGAACCTTCTGCGGGCCAAGCAGCAGGTGAGATCTGCCGGCGGAGTAACTGCCCCCTCCCCTAAAACACGCAAGCCGTGAAGAGGGCGCTTCAGCAGCCCCCCCCCCCGGCAGACCGATCGTCCTGGTTTTTTTGTGCACTGGCGGGGCTGGGCGGGGGGGACGGTGAAAGATGCGTCCTTTTACCCCCCCGTGGCCGGTCCCCAGGTCAATCCCCTCTCCAGCCCCGCCGCGGCTGCTGCTTACCGCGCAGAAGCCCTTTGAAGGCTGGAGCGCAGCCCCCGGCCCCCCCCGCCGCCGCGCTCCTGGCCCCGCCAAGTGGAGGTGGAAGGAAGGAGATGACTCAAGAAGCGATCTAATGAGGCCGATCAGAGGCAGGAGGCTGCTGCCGGCAGGGCCGGTGGGTGGGGGGAGACAGGCAAGGAGCGCGTGTCCCTCCGGCCTACACGCGCCTTCCTTGCCCAGCTCCCCGTTAGTCATCACGCAGCAGCAGCAGCAGCAGGGCGGGGGGGGGGGCTGCGCACACCCCCTCCCCCCCTCCCCAAAAAGTGACTCACCAAAACGAGAGGAGACGAGCGGAAAGGTGACCCGGGAGAGCAGCAGCAGCAGCCAGCAGCTCGTCCGTGGCGGCGGGATGGCCTTTTGCTCCTCCTCCGCGGGCCTTTCGGACTCTTCTTCTGCCGCCGCCGCGCACACCCAAGGAGGCCCTTGCCAGGAGCGAGAGCCCGGCGGCGGCGGCGGCGGCGGGCGATCCCGCGAGGAGGTCCGCGGCGGGGCTTGCGGGAGCAAAGCCGGCTGGCGCCCGGCGCACACTCGCCAGGCAACTCTCCGCTTTCGTGCCAGCCGCGGGGGCTTCATAGCGGGATGGGTGTCTGTGGGGCTCAGCGCCCCGAATCTCATCAGTCCCCCCTTCTTCTGGGGGGCGGCAATCACCTTTGCTTCTGCTCCTCCCGCAGCAGGAATCACGCCTCGTCTCCTCCCCTCCCTAAAAGGTGCAAAGCAGACGCTTTAGCGCCCCTCCAGCTGCCCTTTGGGGAGGAGCAAGGGTGGCTCCGGGAGGGGGGGGCAATGGGGCAAGCAGGCCCTCTCAGCACTTTGCCCCCCCCCACCCCGCAAGCTGCCCCCCATAGGAACACAGGAAGCTGCCATATACCGAGTCAGACCCTTGGTCCATCCCCGCTCAGTATTGTCTGCACAGACTGGGGCAGCGGCTTCTCCAAGGCGGCAGGCAGGAATCTCTCTCAGCCCCATCGGGAGATGCTGCCATGCCAGGGAGGGAACTTGGGAACTTCTGCTCTTCCCAGCGCAGCTCCATCCCCTAAGGGGAATATCTTACAATGCTCGCACATGTCGTCTCCCATCCAAATGCAAACCAGGGTGGGCCCTGCTTAGCAAAAGGGACACGCCATGCTTGCAGAAATCTAACACAGCTCGCCCACCCGCTTTGCCCCTTCTGAGCCGCCGTTCTCAGTCTTTGTTCTGTTGCAGCCCCTGGGGAGGGGTGTGAGATCGAATTATTTGTGGGGAGGCAGCATGGTTGAGTTTGATGAACTTCTTCTGCCCAGGCCCCAGACCTTCCGAGTACCTAGCAACGCCCCTGATGCCAGCCAGGGCTGTGACTGGAGACTCGGTCCTTGAAAGCTGGCCATGCAAAGAGCTCTTTCCGGCCTGGTCTTTCCAATTCCCCCCACCCACCCACCCACCCCCAGTTTTATTCCCTCCTCCAACGTCCCTTTTCCTGCAGTCTGCATTGAAATCCCTGCCTGGCAATCACTCCGGGGTTCTGAGGTGGCGGGTTCCCCTTCTTCAGTGGCATCTCCCATCTCGGGAGGGGCCCAAAGATGCCACACACACCTGCATGGCACACACCTGCTTGCCCCTCGCAGGGGAAGGAAAGGGGTAGGAAAGGGGTGACCCCCTTCCCCAGTCCAGTCACAAGGGCTGCGGCTGCAGACAGGAGCTCTCTCTCTCTCTCTCTCTCTCTCTCTCTGCTTCCCCATCCTTCGCTCCAGCAGGCAGAGCAGCTCAGCAGCAGAGGCAGGAATGACATCATCTCTCCTCCCTCTCCAGCGAGCTTTCCTGGCTGCAGCCTGCGACTTCCAACAGGCCAGCGGCTCCCAGATTCAGCTCAGTGGCCTGTGGGTTGGAGGCACTCTCCGATGAAAAGCACCTGTGCGCCCTCACAGTCCGAAAAAAGAGCTTTGGGGATTCTGTGCGTATGCGCCCTGGGGGCTCCCCCGCCTTTCTCTCTCCTGCTGGCTGGAAGGAGAGCAGGGGTGGGAGAGCTGGCACTAAACAGCCGTGGAATCACAGAGCTGGAAGGGGCCTTGAAGGTCACCTAGACAAACCCCTTGCTCAGCACAGAAATGGAACCTTGGACAACAGGAAGCTGCCCGAGTCAGACTCTTGGGCCATCTAAGTCCGTATTGCGTACCCAGGCTGGCAGCAGCTCTCCAAGGTTTCAGGCAGGAGTCTTTCCCAGCCCTCCTGGGCATGCCAAGGATTGAACCTGGGTCCTTCTGCATGCTAAGCAGATGCTCTACCACTAAGCTATGGTGTAAGGGGAATATCTTACAGCAGACAGTGCTCACATGTAGTCCCCATCCAAATGCAAACCAGGGCAGACTCTGCTTAGCAGAGGGAACAATCCGTGCTTGCTACCACAAGACCAGCTCTCCGCCCCAAATCTGCTCCAGCATCCTTGACCGATGGCTGCTCAATCTCTCTACTGTAGGAGATCCCAGCATTGCATGAGGCAGGTAGTTCCACTTTGTCGAACAGCTCTTACTGTTAGGATCACTCCTCTTAATGTCTCATGGCAGAGCATCTGTTCTGCATGCAGAAGGTCCCCGGTTCCATCCCTGGCAGCATCTCCTGGTAGGGCTGGCGGAAGATTCCTGCCCGAAACCTTGGCAAGCTGCTGCCAGTCAGTGTTGACAATGCTGAGCTAGATGGACCAAGGGTCTGACTCAGTATATGGCAGCCTCCTATGTTCCTGTTAACATGTAGCTAAAGCAGGCACACGTGTGTGCAGTGATCACCCATGACCAAGGCACAGTTAGTCCGTATGCTCTTTTCTATATGGAAGAGCCTTCCGCATCGGCCCGTTGCCATCTTTGAAGGAAGCCCATTGCCTGGCGCAGTTTCTCACTTCTCCCTCCTGTCCTTCATCCGGAGGCAGAAACCTGGCACAGGCGAGGAATTGTTTATCAAGAAGCGGCTTGGAATCCATCACAACAAAAGGCACCAGGCCTAGCTCTATTTATATCACAAACACTACGGAAATACGGGCAGGCGCTTTTTCGCTCAAGCCACGCCAGCCTATTTTTTCCCTCTGACTGCCCACCAGCTCTTCGACTGAGCCAGACTGAGAGATGCATCACACGCAGCTCCTGAGAGGCGTTCTGGCAATCAGCACAGGGCATGGTCTGCCTCGTGCCAGCTATCCCTGCTTGCCACCCTTCCGTTTCCCAATACCGGCAAAACGGGTGGACCCCTTTCCGGCCAGCCACACCGGCTGTACCTTGAGCTGGAGACATCAGCAGATGATCACTTCTGTCCCTTTACAGCGAGAAGCTTGGCCTGTGGATTTCTGCCACTGAGCTGTTGTTTGGGGCACAGGAGCAAGCCAAGCCATTTTTTTCTGAACAGTTGGCAATCCCACGCTTGTCTCTTATCACTGGAAGCTTTGCCCGTGGATTTCTGCACCCTGAGCTGCTGTTAAAGACACAAGGGTGGGGGGAGACTTCCTTTTCTGGCCAGTTGGGCTGTAGCTCATAGGAACATAGGCAGCTGCCATATACTGAGTCAGACCATGGGTCTATCTAGCTCAGTATTGTCTTCACAGACTGGCAGCGGCTTCTCCAAAGTTGCAGGCAGGAGTCTCTCTCAGCCCTGTCTTGGAGATGCTATCACCAGGGAGGGAACTGGGAACCTTCTGCATGCAAGCAGGCAGGTGTTCTTCCCAGAGCAGCTCCACCCCCAAAAGGGAATATCTTACAGGGCTCATGCATGTAGATGTTCCAAGGGTCTGATTCTGACTAGGGCCATTTCCTAATGTAACCCTATGCATGGCTCCTTGAGTTGAGGACGGGACCATGCTTTGCATGCAGAAGGTCTCAGGTTCAATGGCTGGCAGCATCTCCAGGTAGGGCTGGGAGAGACGCCTGCCTTGGAAACCTTGGAGATGCTGCTGCCAGTCAGTGCAGACAATCCTGAGCTAGCGGGACCAAGGGTCTGACTCCGTATAAGTCAGCTTTCTGTGCTCCTATACTTGTTCCTGTGCTACCACTGTTCTTTATTTGCCCCGGGGGGAGGATGATGGGGGGGCATAGATGGCCTCTTTCTCTGCTGCAGGCGCCATCCAGATCAGGTCCTTTGCAGTTACTTTTTTGGGAAAGGAGAAGCAAAGCGGTTGAAGTGCCAGCCACAGGACGCCAACTTCCCATCTTTGTTCTGGGCCTGATTCAGATCCCTGGCTGACATCCTGACAAAATGTACTAGAACGCCTCCTGAAATTTCAACCGCCTTCAGCAGCACGGTCCTTTCGCATAACTCCTGAGTAGTGCCACGGAGTCCTTTCGTCCGGATGTCGTCCACGGTTTCTGTCCCCTTCTGCGCTGGAGGATCTGCCCCCCTGAGCTCTTTGAATGGCAGATACAAAACCCAAAGCTGGGCATGCGCCATGTCTGTGCTCTTCCACTGGCTTCTCTTATCATCTCCAGGATGGATTCCACAGCTGAGCTGTGCAGCATCACCAAGGAATATCGGTGTGACTCCACCTTTGCAGACACGCAGCTGGGGCCCAAATCCAGCCCACGCCGCCGTGTTAATGCACTCGACGCTTTCCATCCTGCGGCTGCAATTCCCCCCCCCTTCTGTTGCTAATAAATTTCCCGAGTGGCTGCCAAGCCCCCCCATCTCCGTCGATCTGGCCTTATCGTGCCCAGAACGGAGGCAATTTTCTGAACGCGGCGTTATCTGCTCTTTCCTGAATGGGAGGAGTGCTATCTTTCCAGCATCTAAAGAGACGTCTCCAGCGTTAGCAGGAGGCGGCTGCGAGATGGATTTTTAATGTGTCAAGGAGAGCGCTGTCAGGCCTA
This sequence comes from Hemicordylus capensis, assembly GCF_027244095.1. Classification (NCBI taxonomy): domain Eukaryota; kingdom Metazoa; phylum Chordata; class Lepidosauria; order Squamata; family Cordylidae; genus Hemicordylus; species Hemicordylus capensis. The sequence continues at coordinate 25,827,868 of NC_069664.1, forward strand.
GGTATGGCACTGGGTTTTTCAGCAGGCACGGCTGAGGGGAGATGCCGATTCCCTCTTCTAACCAGGAGATCAAAGAAATGATTGTCTTGCTTTGGGAATAGATAGATAGATAGATAGATAGATAGATAGATAGATAGATAGATAGATATGACAGGGGTCCCAACCTTGGGTCTCCAAATGTTGGACTACAAACCCCATCATCCACCATGGCAGTGGATGATGGGAGATGTAGTCGAGCAGCATTTGGGGACCCAACGTCTGCTGTATGGAATTGCTCTGCTTTGCTGCTATTTAAAGGAATCTGTGAATTATCACGGGGCAAGGTGGAGTAGCCACATCCAGCAGCAGAGCTTGCGATGGGCAGGACCGCCAACCTGTTAACCACATACCATGGCTGTGCCTTTAACGACAGCACGATCTGCGGATGTTAGCCAGGGGGATCGTGCTGGCTTGCGTTCTGCAAAAAGCTTCTCTTGCCGATTCCTGCCCACCAAGTGGCCGTTAGGGCCCAACAAGAGCAGGTCAGGTGGTCAGCTGGCACTCTTAGGAAGGAGCAACCTTCCTGATAGATGTGGAGTGGGTTAGGCATGGCCTCACTTCCCCTTTTAATGTCACGATGGAGTATTTCCCCTCATCATGCCAGCCCTCATTATGATGATGTCAGAATATTTACCTGCCGCTTTTCGACAAGAATTTCACAAAACAGTTTGATGGTTTCCGCTATTTTGACAGCGCTGCCTGTGTGCATGGGGCTTTACTCGATCCCAGGGGAGAAGTCTCTGCCCCAAGGGCCATACAATCTGCCATTCAATACAGGGAGACAGCAGGGGAAGGGGAGGGCAGAGGAGGCAAGGTTAAACAGGGGGGTAGTGCACCCCCGCATGTGCACACATCCAGACATCATAATGTGTCATGAAATGGCTGTCCATTTGCTACCCTCGAACCCGGCCAGATCCACACTTTGCCTAAGGAGGAGGCCGGTCCTGATCCAGTGACCCTTTCCCCAGTTGGAGTGGCTCATGGGAGAAGGACGGAGCTTGTCTGGCCTGGGATGCGGCTCAGGAGGATGTCAAAGGAGAGGGCCTTTCCCTGCTTCAGGGCCTGCCCGGTGATCAATTAGCTCCAGAGGACACCGAGAGCACAGCAAACAAGGTCAGAGACCTTCTCTCTGGGAAGCATTTGCAAAGGCGGGCTGTGTGTGGAGGGAGCCAGGAGAGGGAGGGAGGGAGGGAGTCTCAGGCAACCAGCTCCGTGCAGAGCTGGGGGAGGGATGCAGGCTGTCCGGTGCGGCGTCTTTGCAGTCAAAGCCAGGGGTCCCTCCAGCCTCCACCGCCAAGGTCACGGTGCCTGCGCAACTTTCTCAGGGAGCATCGGCCACAGTGCTGATGAGGCCCCCCCCCCCCCCCGCAACAGGCCGTTGTGGCAAAGTCGCCGTCTTGGATTCCAAACCGGGAAAGCGGCCACTTCCGGATCGGCCCCGGTCTGGGCAGCAAAGGATGCAAGTTTTTAAACCACACAGCACGCTTCATGGTGACAAGCTGGAAAGGGTGCTGGATTGCAGGTGTTTGCCCCCAAAACACGCATGGGGATGGGGCTGTAGCTAAGTGGAAGAGCATCTGCTTTGCGTGCCGAAGGTCCCGGGTTCAATCTCTGGCATCTCCAGGTCCTGCCTGCAACCTTGGAGAAGTCAACGTGGAGGCAATCCTGAGCTCGCTGGATCAATGGTCTGACTCGATATATGGCAGATTCCTATGTTCCAAAATATGGCTTGCACTTTTTATCCCACCTTCTCCCAAGAGCCCAGAGTGATGGTCCTGGTTCCTCCCCTGTCCACTCACCTTTTGCTTTTTTTTAAACAAGGCATTGGGAATCTGAACGGCACCCTGCTGTCAGTGTAGGGTCTGGGGTGTCACAACACAGGAAGTGCGGAAGCGCACTTCAGAGATTCGCCGCGACCCCGTTGCAGGGTGTCATCTGGAAAGCACCCCGATGGGCCAATGGCCCGACTCCGTATAACATCTTCCTCTGTCCCTATGCTTCCCACCTAGCAATGGTGCATGGGCTCTTCCCTACGATTGTCTGTACGAGGGGGCTTCTGATACAATCTCAGGCAGGGCAAGCTGTGTGCACTCCTGTTTTTTGATCAGGTGCTCGCAAAAACCTAGGGAGGCAGAGGCGGAAGCGGAGTGACCACCTGCGAGGGAGGAGCTGGGTAGAGCGGCTTTCCCTCCTACCTGGGTGAAGAGCCTGCCGTCCTACCCAGACGATCACTCAAAAATCGCATCAAAAATCAGGAGTGGACTCAGCTCCCGGAGCTGGGTAGGCTGCTTGTCCTCTCCAGATAACGATCGTGTGAATTGCTTCTATGCCTGCATGTGCAAAGCTGTGCAGCTGGCTTCTAGCAGGCATGGTTTCTCTTCCCCTCCCCTGCCCTGAGCCCTAGTGGTCACCAGACACGGCGGCTTCTACTGCACCCGATTGACCACGCAAGGAAGTTGGCCCCCTGCTTAACCAGCTTAACAGCTCGCTGGATGGAGCCACCAGGAGGCCTTGCCGGTCCGAGGGGCACGGGCAGAGGTCCTGGGCCCTCTCCCGTGCCGAAGGAGGCCCAAAGGGAGCCCGTTCCCCTGCCCAAAGGAGAGGCAGTGATGGGGAGAAGAAGAGGGACTCCCGCCCCGAACCCCAGGCAGGCAGCTGTGGCTGCTCTGGTGGGTTTGGCAATTACATGATACCGAGACGAGAACGGAAGCTGACAGAGGAGGAAAGAGATGCTGCAATTAAGCTGAATGAAGCTGTCACTTCAAGCATCCGTTGGAGGCTGCCAGAAGATGGCTGGCACAACCCGGGGAGCTGATCAAGGTGGCAATTTGCGTGCCTGTGCGGAGGAGAGAGGGACTGGCGAACCTCCTCTTCTTCTTGTTGTTCTCTCGGCGGTTTCTTTCCTGCCTGTCCTGGGTCCCCAACATCGCATCACCAGATGCAAAGCTGCCTGGTGGGGAGTCAGACGAGAAAGCCGCCTGGCCCAATACGAAGAGCTCTTCCGGCTGGCAGCGGGAGGTCTCTCGGGATCCCACGGAGAGATCTTCTCTCCTTGATGCTAGCACTGAAGATGCTGCAGAATAACCCCAGGACTTTCTGCATGGAGAGACTCCTGCCGGCAGCCTGGGAGAGCCGCTACCACGGAGCTAGATGGACCAACGGCAGCTTCCTAGGTTCCCATGATTATCTGGGCCTGTTGCACCAATTGGCTAGGAACTTGCACTCAGTGCCACATGAGGGCCCCACTGAGAAATTCCACAGGATTGCCAAGTGCCCCCAAAGTGAGTCCCTTTGTATCCCCTTCCCTATAGCCCTGACCACCCATTGGCCTGAATCCTCACTGAAATCTTCACCATGGCCTTGCTGGGGAGACTTGACTCCAAAGAGAAACCTGAGCCATCTTTCTGCTTAACAAACCCCACCTGTTCCCTTTCCTGCATCACCCGCTCCGTCTCGGGGGAATTCCTTTGCTGAAAGCGCCAAAGACTCTCCTTTATCATGTTGAGATAATTCCAAAGAGATGCTTAATTAAAGTGTTTTGAGTTCTGCAAGGCTTTGAAGCCCAGTGTATAGAGGGATAGGCTCGCCCCCTGGTGGAATGCTCAGGGACTTCACCAGTAGCTATCAACTCCAAACTCTGTCCATTTGTTGATTGTGATGACCCTATGCCAGGCATGCCATGCTCCAGAAACATGTAGCAGATATCCAGGTGGCATTGGTTCATCTTTCTTGGGCAATAGCTCATAGACTCCAGCTTCAAAGATGTTGCAAGAAGAACACAGAAAGCTGCCTTATACTGAGTCAGACCATTGAGCTATCTAACTCAGCATTGTCTATACTGACTGGCAGCAGCTCTCCAAGGTTTCAGGCAGGAGTCTCCCCCAGTCCTACATGGAGATGCCATCAGGGATTGAACACGGGGCCTTCTGGATGCAAGCAGATACTCTACCACTGAGCTACAGCCCCAACACCTAAGGGGAATAGCTTACAACAGAAGGCACTCACATGTAGTTCCCCATCCTAAGCAGGTGGACCCTGCTTAGCATAGGAGACAATCCATGCTTGCTACTGTAAGGAACAGACCCAGCCAGCTCACGTGAGAGGAATTATCGCTGAGTCACCACTCACTGTTACCTGGTGAGCCGACTGGGTTTAAAATTAATTAAAAAGAAAAGAAGAATCTCCGGTATATTGTATCGCTGCCACCAATCACTCCTTAGTAATTTTTCCTAACTGGAAGAGAGCAATAAAACTTCCAACCTTGCTTTACCTTGCTAACAGGCAAATATAAAAACGTGGTCCCACTTATATATATGCTTAAGTGGGGCTGTAGCTGCTTGTTTGGGAACATGTGAACTAGAGGCTTCCACTCCCACTCTCCCAGAGTCAGTCAAACACTCTGAGAGGCCTTGTAAAATAAAGAAAACAATGTATTGTTTTAATATATATTTACAAGAGTATTCAAAATGCCCTGATGTTCTCAGGCAGTGCTTAACTTGTTCATTTGCTAGACTGAAGTTGAAGATAGATAATTGCAAAAGCAGATACTTGGGGATACAAAGCAACACACACAAAAGAAAAAGAAACATAAATGCTAATGGAAGTCTTACTAAAACATTCTCCTAAGTCTAATCTTCTGAAGCCATAAGCCTTGACTTCCTTCCCTTGGACCTCACCAGGGCCTAGGTGAGATGGATCCCTGAAATCTCTGACCCTCAGGGATTTGCAGAACTCACCCTGTGGGAATCTGGCAAGACGCCATTGCTCCTCTCTCACCTGGGCACATCTTCATCTTCCCAGAGGCCCCTCTGGAGCCCTCTAGTTCCGCCCACTAGTTAACTGATTGGGTCATTACCTAGAGTCTCCAGTCTGTCAATCAAGGTCAACCAGTTAACTCTATCAGTGCTGGCTGGCTGCCCACTACAGCTACCACAAGACCAACTCTCCTTCCCGAGGAATCTGTCCAAAGGCCATGAGACTGATTCCAGATGCCAGGGCGGGAGGCGGTGAGATGACAGCTATGGTTGCTCATTGTTGAGGGACAGAAATGAACTTTGCACATGGTCAGGGGCAAGCTTCTTGCTGCTGTTATTGTCCACGGTCCAGGCTTGAGTCCTGACATTCCAGCACACGATTTCCACCTTGTCTGTTGTCTGTTTCGGAGGCTGATGCTGGGGGCCAGAAGCTGAAGACAGGACAGGAACTCCCAGCATCTGTTTTCAAAAAGCAGCAGCAGGAAGTCATGGGGAATTAACAGCGCACTTAAGTACCGCCCCTCCAAAAGGGAGGAATCCAGCTTCAGGCCTGTGTATAGAACCTTCCTACAGAGCTGCGTATAAACCTCTTACATTATCGATACTTGTGGGGGGGGGGCATATGCAACACAGAAGCCCGCCCCCCCGCCAGCAGAAAAGCAGCCTGCCACCTGCCACTCTAAAACACCCCACACTTACCCCACAGCTCGTGACCCGTCCCTCACATGAACAGCACAACTCTCACGTCAAGAAAATGAAATTCAAATCGGTTACATTTCACTTGCAGAAATAAGCCGTGTCTGCGGAGTGTCAGCTACCCACGGCCATGAGTAATGTCAGTGAGCTGAGCGTGTGGGCACACTCAGCAGGGCTGAAATGGGGGGTGGGGGTGGGTGACTGTCTTGCACAATTCTCTCTGCTGCTAGCACATGCAGAGCTCAAGCGTGTAGTGGTTAGAGTGCTGGACTAGGACCGGGGAGACCCGGGTTCAAATCCCCATTTAGCCATGAGACTAGCTCGGTGACTCTGTGCCAGTCACGTCTCTCTCAGCCTAACCTACTTCACAGGGTTGTTGTGAAAGAGAAACTCAAGTATGTAGTACACCGCTCTGGGCTCCTTGGAGGAAGAGCAGGATATAAATGTAACAACAACAACAACCCCACCAGTACCCTTCCCCAAAATTTCCGCTAAGGTTGGGAACCCCTGCCCCAAGTTATACTTTCCAGCTTCAGAAAATGAAAAAACTAATCGCCTTCAGATCAGAGGTGAGCTGCAAGGGAATGGCATGGCCACAAGGGGGAGCCATGAGGCTAGCAGGAATGGATGATAATTGCCGTGAAATACAGGACGAGATTGGGATGCTTAACTTCAAACTTCTTGAGTTTATTCCTGCTGCTTCGCTGCACTTAGGCTGTGGGGGGGTGGGGGGAGTTCATACGGGGGAACCTTTTACAGTAACGTCAGGGCAGTGACAGAAGGGAGGAGAGCTGGTCTTGTGGCTGCAAGCATGAATTGTCTGCTAAGCGGGGTCTTCCCTGGTTTGCATTTGAATGGGAGACTACACATGTGAGCACTGGAAGATATTCCCCTGAGGGGATGGAGCCGCTCTGGGAAGCGCACTTGCCTGCTTGCATGCAGAAGGTTCCAAGTTCCCTCCCTGGTAGCAGCATCTCCGACACAGGGCTGAGAGAGACTCCTGCCTGCAGCCTTGGAAAAACCACTGCCAGTCTGTGCAGACAATACTGAACTAGATGGACCAATGGCCTGACTCAGGATAAGACAGCTGCCTGTGTTCCTATGAGAAGGATCGGGGCTGTGGCACATGAGGACAGGAAGAAGATGGGCATTTGCAGTCAGAAAGCAAAAGCAGTTCTCATTTTTTCAAGATGGAGTGGAGCATGGACTTGGCCAGCCTGTCCCCCAGACAGACCTAGGCAATTGCCTAGGTCACCCATTGTGGGGAGGGGGCACATGAACAGCGCCAGAAGAGAGCACTGCTGATTTTTCTCCCTCTCCCTCTTGTATCGCACCCCTGCAGCGCTGCACAGGATGCGATTCTGCACACTCTGAACCCCCAAATGCAGTCTCTGCTCCTTGCACGCACATCAGCCCCCAATAAACCACGAGTCTCATGAGCTGCACTTCCGTTCTGGAAAACAAATGGCCTGCCTTGGCATTCGTTTCCAGACTGGATTCCCAAACTCACAGCAGCATCTTTTCATCTCTGAAGTGTTTGGGTTTTGCCCCCACCATAAACTGGGAACTCTCTCCCGCTGTATCCTCAAGCCCGTGTGGGCTAGTCACTTGCTGATCTTCCACATGGACTGCACATTTGATCTGGCCAAGCTCCAGAGAGTCAGAGCTCTTCTCTCTCTGCTAACAGAGCAAAGAGGCACCTTTGAAAAGCGGTGGTTCCCTTTACTGAGCAGGGGGAGAGCAACAGGCCCTATCCATCCCCAGCATAACATCCCTCCAGTGGCTGTTGCTGGTATCTATTTTATGTTCCTTTTCTAGATTGTGAGGCCTTTGGGAACAGGGAGCCTTTTCTTTCTTTCTTTCTTTCTTTCTTTCTTTCTTTCTTTCTTTCTTTCTTTCTTTCTTTCTTTCTTTCTTTCTTTCTTTCATGTAAACCACTTTGGGAATTTTTTGCTGAAAAGCAGTATATAAATATTTGTCATATTCATATACACTTCTTGGCTGGGGTGTGCGTGCCAAAGTCAAACTTCACGGAGGGTGCCCCAAACCCAGGGCTGGACCCCAAAGGTGGTCCTCAGAAACAAGCCAAGAAAGCACTGCATTAAAGTGCAGATGGAGCCCCTTCTAAAGCAGTCGAACTCCACACATTTATCCAGAGAGGCACAAATTCATATATTTATTCTTGCCTTTTTAAGCAGCCTTTGATCACTTGGGGGGTGTCAAGAATAAAGGAAATGGTGGGGAGAGGTGCTGCTGGTACACTTTGCAGAGTCCAATGTTGTGCCAGTACACTGATGGCCAACCCAAACAACCCCCTCTGAGCTTTATTTTCCTATTCCGTGCGGTTTTGAGCCCTGCCCTCAGGGCTTGGGAGAGCATTGTTATCCATATTACCTTGCCAAGTCTTTGAAAGTGAAGAAGAGAGGGCCATTAGGTGCACAGAGCATCGAAACCCACTTCCAATCAATGTTTGCCCATATCTGTGCAAGACTTCTTCTTCTTCTTCTTCTTCTTCTTCTTCTTCTTCTTCTTCTTCTTCTTCTTCTTCTTCTTCTTCTTCTTCTTCTTCTTCTTCCCCCCGCCCCCACCCACCATGGGGTATCCAATCATAAAGAGACTTCCCGATACAACTGGTTTCTCTTTATGTATATACTGGGTTATTATAGTCTAGAATCCCATATATAACAATGTTTCTGAGCCAGGGAAATGCATGCACAAGTATATGTGCAGAAATGTCCCCTGCTAACTGAGCAAAGAGGCAAGTAGTGATTATCTTGTATTTATCAGGTGGGGAGCAACTGGCCCTATCCATCCCCAGCACAACATCCCTCCAGTGGCTGCTGCTGGTGTCTACCTTATGTTTCTTTTTTTTAAGATTGCGAGCCCTTTGGGGGCAGGGAGCCATCTTATTCATTTATATCCATGTAAATTGCTTTGGGGACATTTGTTGAAAAGCGGTATATAAATATTCGTTATATGCATCTGTGCATGGGGAGTTTATGATATTATTTGCACTGGGATGAGAAAAAGGGCTTGCCAAGAACAATTTGTTTTCCACCATGGGCAGGGCCATCAACAGTACCTGGCTTTGCATTTGTCAGAACAGAGATAGCGTCAAAAGACCAGGACAGCCCAAAGACCTTGCTGACCGAGGGGGCATTTACAAATAAATCTTGCTGTGACTACCGGGGTGTAGGGGCAGATTTTGTTGCAGAAGTTCAATTAGAAATCACCACTTAAAAAAAGGTGTCTCTTTGCTCAGTTAGCAGGGGTTATCTGTTACCTGGGGTTATCCCTCAATAACCCCAGAGACGCGGGTTTGGGGGCAATATATAAGTGTGATGAATAAATAAGAATAAATAAATATCCCAGGGCTTGGCCTGGCTTGTGCGGGGCTGGAGGATTCTCTTACCTACGTGGACGCTCTGTCTTCTGCTGTTTGTTCTGGGGCAGAGGGGTGAGTGAATGAGGCTGTGAAACAACAGCAGGCACCTTTTAGAAGAATCAAAAGGCTATCAAGCTCTCGGACTTTAAGATGCCATGACTGTATTGCCTGGCACTTAGCTGTAAAGTTCCCGTCTGGTGGATGGGGAAGCAGGAAATAATTTGGAGGGAGCTCAGCACCCGTTACTCCTTGCCACCGGGTGGAGCCATCCCTGGCTGGCCCTTGCAGGCGGAGAGAACAACACAACATTGCCTCATGGTGCGTTCCACTCTGGGAAGCAGCACAGGAGAACGAGGAGTCCAGTGCCTCCCCTATGTTAGGAAGTGAAGCTCCATCGTCTCAGCCTTCCAGCTAGTGCCTGGGTGGTAGGAAGCCTCTGGCTGACCTGGAGATGGAGAAACAAGATGCAGCAGCGAACTGAAGGAATGAGACATTCATTCCAGGGAAGCGGGCGGGGGGGGGGGGGGGAGACACAAAAATGTTTCCCTGGATCACCCAGAGCCAGAAATAACAACGCCTAAGGGACCAGCAGTGTGCACAGGGATGGAATGCAATGGTTGTTGATTCTGGGTGGCCAAGCCTCTTTAGATAGCCTTTCTAGGAGCACCTAAGGAGTCCATTTAGAGCGAGCATTTTAAATGTTATTTTATTTTTTGCCTGGCGCTATTGTCAGTAGGCAACAGCCACGCTCCAGACTTATAATATAGATCTGCATGAATAGACGCCAGTTTGCAAATGAAGGAAATGGGAAAGAAGACTTCTGTGGCCTCGAGTAACCTCCTTTAGTCATGGCATGGTTACTTTTGTTGGGAAACACCATCAGAATGCAGGGTATGCAGCCACACTTTAAAGGAAACTCAATTGGCCATCGTAAAGAGCTTCAGAGATGGCTTTGTTGGTTAATTACATGTAAACAGGGGTGTAGCTGGGGGGGGCATGTTCACCCCTGGTGGCCCCTTGGGGGTGAGGGAGAGAATGAAGAAAATGGGGAGGGGTGGATCTGGGGGGCCGGGTACTTTGACCCCATCTACCCAATTATAGCTACACCCCCTGCTTGTAAACATACAAAAGCAAGTGCTTAGAGCAAGCTGCCTGCCCTTTTTCTATTTGAATCTGGGCTTGATTTGTGTATTTAGGATATCATAGGGAGCAGAAATGCCTATACTTTGCATGAGTACTTTAAGAGAGCTCTGCCTACTACCACTTTCCACATGTGAGCTTAATTTTTGTTCCCGGAGAACATTGCCATAATTGGTTGTGTTTGCTCCCCAAAATAATGGCCACTGTTATTTTGGGGAGCCAAAATAATGGCCACTGTTAAGCAGAGAGGCCAAGTGGCTGATCCAAGGCCTGTGTGGGAGAGGGAGAACTTGAATTCAGCTCTCCTAAATATAATGCTAATTTCCCGACATTTGCTCTGGAGTGCACGGCAGCTGATGCAACATCAAAGTCAGTTTTCTGGCCCAACATAAACCGGTGACTAGCTTGAGATTCACCTCCTCCTCTCCCAATCCTAACATGTGTTGGTGCACTGAAGAACATACCAGGGTCTCCTTTTGTGAACTAAGATAAGAGCCAGGAATGATAGCATCCTGCCTCCTCTCTGCTCTGCTGTAGATTTGGATCTTGCAAATATCCAGATCCGATGTGTCTACTTTACACGGTCTGTGCTCAAAACAATTGCTATTTTGGGTGCTAATGAATTTTGGGCTGCTGGTGCCTGCGATCTTAAAAGCTAACCTTGGAAGCGACTGCATGGTAGAAGGGAGATAGGGGTTTCTCTTGAAACTACCCAGGCCTGTTGGCTTTTGGGTTCTCTGCAGTCCCTAACATTGCTCAGACCTTTGATGAGGCACCAAAAGCAAGATTTTTTTCTCTGTTTTTCTTTTGAGATAGTCTTAGCAGACCTCTCTCATCTCACTTGAGGTGGTTTCTGTCTGTGTTCACTTGATTGTATTTGGAATACTGAACAAAGCCATCTCCAGTCCACACATAGCATCCAAATGTTGCTCCAAGACATCTGAAGAGATCTATTAAGAAGAGGTTGAAACAGGAAGCATATGAATATGTGTCAAATCACTTGTTTTAGATGTACACCTAACATGACTGAAGTGTACACTGAAAAAGGAACACGTGAAATGTGACACATTGATTGATTAATTGCCGTCAAGTTGGTGTTGACTCTTAGCGACCGCATAGATAGATTCTCTCCAGGATGATCTGTCTTCAGCTTGGCCTTTAAGGTCTCTCAGTGGTGCATTCATTGCTGTTGTAATCGAGTCCATCCACCTTGCTGCTGGTCGCCCTCTTCTCTTTCCTTCTACTTCCCCAGCATTATGGACTTCTCAAGGGAGCTGGGTCTTCGCATAATGTTTCTGAAATATGATAGTTTGAGCCTAGTCATTTGTGCCTTGAGGCACAAACTCTGGATTGATTTGTTCTATGATCCATTGGTTTGTTTTCCTGGCTGTCCATGGTATCCTCAGAAGTCTTCTCCAGCACCAAAGTTCAAAAGCGTCAATGCTTTTTCTATCTTGCTTCTTCAAAGTCCAGCTTTCGCATCCATAGAGTGTCATGGGGGGAACCATTGTCTGAATGAGTCTAATCTTTGTAGGTGTAGACATGTCACGGTATCTAAATATCCTTTCCAAAGCCTTCATTGCAATCCTACCATGTGCTAGTCTGCGGCGTATTTCTTGACTGCTGGATCCTTTACGGTTGATGGTCGCTCCTGAAAGGCAGAAGCTATCCACCACTTCAATGTCTTCATTATCAATTCGGCGGGGGGTTGCTGTACCCATTGTCATTAGTTTAGTCTTCTTTACTTGTAGCCCTATTTTTTCACTTTGCTCCTTGACTTTCATTACTAGAGCTTGCAGATCATCCACATTCTCAGCTATCAGAGTGGTGTCATCAGCATAGTGCAGGTTATTGATGTTTCTTCCTCCAGCTTTAAAACCACACTCATCTTCTTCCAATCCAGCTTCTCTCAGTATATGTTCAGCATATAAATTGAATAGAGAACAGGCTTGAATTCAGCCCCTCAAATGACCAGGACACACACACACTAGTCAAACCCCAGACTGCTTAACCTAAGCTCATGGCTACCTTTTCTTCAATGGACTCAGGCTGTAGCATCCTTTGTTGCCAGGATACTGTTTCCATGGCATCCCCATCACTAGACACCATTCCTTCCCCCGCCCCCCCCATAACCAGAGGTGCACCTAGGTAATTTTGGCGCCTGGACCTAAAGGCCTTTGGAGGCCCCCTACTGCAAGTTAAGCATCATTCTTTAACATGTAGGTTCTTGAGGACACAAACCACAGCACACAGGACAGAGATTTGGGGGACCCCAGAGGGTGTGGAGGCCCTGGACTTCTACCCCGAAGTCCAGAGGTAGGAGCGCGTATGCCCACAACCCCAAGCCAGGGTTTATTCTAAGCCTTCCCCCCGCCACACACACACACTGCACAAGTAGCTGAGGAGGCAACCACATCCCTTGCCTAATCCATGAGTACTTCCCCAGCCTTTCCTAATGAGGGAGACAGAGAGAAAGAGAAACACAACAGTGACTGAAATAGTGTGAGCAGAGTGAAAGTGAGAGGAGGTGTGCCACATGATCCCACTATCAGGGGAGGCTCTCTCTCGCTATCTATCTATCTATCTATCTATCTATCTATCTATCTATCTATCTATCAATTCCATGAGTCAATACAAGCTTTTGACTACTCAGGAATCCGGTCCCAGTAATACACTATCAATATAAAGCTATGAAGAGGGGCACAGTGATCCTCTTATTTTTGCCCGTGTCTTTCATCCTCCCCCCCCCCCGCCCCCTCCATGCTCCATCTCCACAGCTCTGCTCCTTATTAAAGCCCCATATTCCCAACTGCACAGAGGCCTCGTCCCTCCTGCACACGGTGTTTCCCATCCCCTCACTGCCCCAGATGTGCCCAGCTGCACAGTGGACAAGCCCCTGCTGCCCCCCACCCCCCCGCCCCAGGCCTTTCCTCCGGCCCTCCAACGGCTGCCGAGCGCCCGAGCAAGCCGCTTTTCAAACCGCCCTTCTCCATCCTCTTCGGGAGCCTCCCGACCAACCCCGCCGCGCGTCTGTGGATGCGGTTGCCGCGGCAACGGCGCCCCAGCATCTCCCGTCGCCTAGCGACCGTTGCCCAGGCAGCCGAGTCCTGCTCAGCCGGCATCGCTCGCTCCCTCCTTCGCCGCCTTTCTCTCCTCCCACCCGGCGCTGGGACCCGGCCAGACCGGGAATGCGCAGGCTCCGGCCCGGCCAGCCCCACGGCTCAGTCACATCCCCATCATGGCGCTCAGACGGCGGGTGCTGCTCTCGCTGCTGCTGCTGCTGCTTCTCCCGCTGCTCAGTGAGTCTCGCCCGGCGGGAGAGTGGGAGGGAGCCGGGGGGAGAGGGGGGCGCAGGAGGCCTCAGTGGCCATTTGGGGCTGGAAGGGGGGGGGGAGAGAGAGACCCTGCTGGGGCGTGGGGAGGCTTGGAGAGAGCGGAGAGCGGCTCCTCTTTCCTTGCCCCCCAAGCAACCCCCCAAAGTGGCTTCCAGCACCCACAAGTGGAGCAAAGGAGGGGGCAGGATTTGGGTGTTGGTGCTGGGGTGTGTGTGTGTGTGGGGGGGGCAGATGTGACTCAGACTGGCGCCCCTCCCCGTCTGTCGGCAGGCGGTGCGGGGAACAATAGAGGCTGTTCACGCCCGTGATGTTTGGCTCCACCAGGGTCTGGCTGCGGGGGACGGAGGGTGGGGAGGAGGGAGAGGGTGGCCGCGTGGCTTCTTCGGGCATCTCTGCGCCAAAGGCACTCGCGGGGAAACTTTCATCTTCCATGAAAGGGGGGGGGGGTGATGGGGGGTGGGGGGGGTGATGGGGGGTGGGGGGGCTCGCTCTGGCTCCCCCTTTTCCCGTGTGAACCGCGCTGATAGCAGTGCCGTGAAAGGAGGCCAGGGCGGGGCTGTGGAGCTCCCTAACGGCTTTGGAGGGAAAGGGACAGCATCCAGGAGGGAGGACCCACCTGTGGGGTCTACAAGTCAGAAGTATTTCCTCACCCTGGGGTCAGCCTGCCCTCCTCCAGACTTGAAAATCAGGGGGTCTCTATGCTGTGTCGATACAGTTTTCTCCCCATCTGTCGCCAAGTAAACAGACACACTGGTGTCTGGACTCCTCAAGGGGTGTGTGTGTGTGTGTATCAAGCTCTGTGTCTTTCTTTAAGACTCCTCCACCCCCTTTTTTGTGAGGGAGGGAGGCAAGGACAAAAACTCAGAGGAGCTCCTGAAAGCAATCAAAGTTCCTGCATCTTTCTGTAACTTTGAGACACACACTCTTGTTGCGAAGTTGGGAGAGAGGGTGGAAGCAGGGAGATTTTGCTCTCATGTGGTCGGGTGAGAAGGAGATTATTGGGCACCATTAAAGTAAATGGCGTGCACCCCCCTACTCCATCTGTAGGCAATTTGAGACACACACACACACCACACAAAGTGGCTGCATCACGATTTGTGATTTGCAAAGTGTGTTTCCCAATGGCTGGCTTCTTTTCTTTAGCACCATTGCAGAGTAAGCCGCTCCCTGTCCAAGTTTCAAGAGGTCCTGGCTGCCCCCCAAGTCTCCCCACAGTTCAAGCACCTCCCCCACCTTTCCAGAGGGATGGGGGGGGATCAGGAATGTGGTGCTTAGCCAGGCAGAGCTGATACTGGAGCCGATTCACTTGCCAAGACAAACCCCTTTTGTTCTAGGAGCCCCACACAAATGTTTGCTGCTTTAATTGCAAAAACATTTGCTAATTCCATTCACCAGTGCAAGGGGGCCTGGCTTGTTGTCTGGCTATTAATAAAGGCTGGGAGGGGTGTGTGTGTGTGTGTCTCTGAGATTGACAGTCATTGTTTTGGGATGGGGTGGGTGGGGGTGGGGGCTTTTTACCTTACTGCCCTTTTTTGGTCCTGATTCCAGGCAGACAGTACACATTAATACATTGAGGTCATTCACACAATCAAAAACAGTGTTTTACCCAGGTTTGGGAGCTGCGTGTGATCCCATTTTTTGGTTGTGTGGAAGCAAGGCTGGAGGGAAACCTGGGCAGAAGTGATTGTGTGGAAGCAAGGCTGGAGGAAAGGCTACCCAGGTTTTCCTCCTACTGGAGGGAATTATGTTCTGATTAAGAGCAGTTTGGATAACTTCATGGAGGTTACCCCTAGAGATGTAAAAGAGGCGATAGCACTGCAGTACTTTCAGCTTGCAGTGTCTTACAGTGGTGGTAACCAGAAAAATGGGGGGTGAGTGGGCACAGAAGGACCAAAGTGCATTTATGGGTGGGAGACGATGACAATGACAACTACTACTATTACTACTATTATGAATATTTATATGCTGCTTTTCAACCAAAGTCCTCAAAGCAGTTTACATAGAAAAATAAATGATACATAAATAAGATGGTCCCCTGTCCCCAAAGGGCTTGCAATCTAAAAGGAAACTTAAGGCAGATACCAGCAGCAGCCATTGGAGGGATGCTGTGCTGAGACTGGATAGGGCCAGTTGCTCTCCCCCTGCTAAATTTAAGAGACTCGCCACTTTAAAAGGTGTCTCTTTGCTCAGGGGGAGGATTTCAGAAGGTCTCAGGTTCAATCCTTGGCTTCTGCAGATAGAGCTGGGAAAGATTCTTGCCTGAAACTTTGGAGAAGCTGCTGCCTGCCAGAGAGTGTCGACAATATTGATCTGGATAGACCAGTGATGTAACACAGCTTTTTATGTTCCTAAATGCATTTATACTTTTAGGAACTTTTAGGTTTGCCAAGGCAAAACAGGGGTGGCTTGCGACAAAAGAAAGAAACCGAAACACTGTACATACTGTATCAGAGTAGTGTGTTTTCTTTGCTTTCAGCTTCAGAAGTGAGTGGAGGATTGTACCTGGTTTCTCATAGCCATACCCCCAAATCTGTCTATTACTCCACCACAATCCTCATTCTGGCGAACTAGGCAAAGAGGCTCCTTTCAAAGCGGTGATTCTATTATATTCAGCAGGGGGAGAGCAACTGGTCCTATCCGGCCCCAACACAGCATCCCTCCAGTGGCTGTTGCTGGTGTCTACCTTGTGTTTCTTTTTAGACTGTGATTCCTTTGGGGGACAAGACACCATCTTCTTTTTCTATGTTAACCACTTCGATAACTTTTTTTGGTCGAAAAGCAGTATATACGTCGTCGTCGTAGCAGCAGTAGCAGCAGCAGCAGCAGTTGTTGTTGTTGTTGTTGTTGTTGTTCCACCATCACCCCCACCTCGCTCTGTGTTCCAACCTGCTCTGGATGGACTCCCTGAGAAGGACTGCATCCCAAACTGAGCCAAAATAGTTGGGAGGCCTGGAATTCTCCAGAGTCACAAATAGAGTGTGGGCTTACAAAGACGGTCTTGTCGCATTGTAGTAAAAGTGTCTCGAGGTCCCTCTGCCCCATTTATGCCGACTTTCAGCTGTCTTTCAAGACGCAAGTGCTCTGTCCCAGCTGTCTAGGCCTAGGGTTTCTTTTTCCGGGGTTCTTGGATTTTAGCCTCTCGAAGCTGGCAACGGGGGTGTGAATGCCAGGAATGCGGTGTGTGCACGAAGTTGCATCCTCCTGTCTTCTGAGGAGAGGCGACCCAAGACAAGCTTGCTCCATTGGGACAGAACTGGGTGCTTTGAACGGCGGGTTCAGTAGCATTCTTGGGCAGGGTTTGGTGTTTCTTGGGCAGCAGTGAATAAGCCATCCTCAAAGCGTCAGGGGAGCATCTGTGCCGTCTCTTGTGCATCCACTTCACAGCTGTTGGACGAGAATGTGATGCAGGCAAATTGCCTTTGCACTCCATGTTCACCATAACCATTTTGGAGCCTTAAATGCTCATTGGAACATGGAGAGGTATGCATTTGCATGTGTGCGGGTCTCTGCCCGTATGCTGAAAACAAATGGCCTGACACTCAACTAGGATTCCTTTCTCTTCTAAACTGTTTATTTCCAGACGCCAAAGGTGCAAGTGGTCATTCGGGCATCCCAAATGTAATTTTTATGCCTCCTTGCTGATGCCTTGGTTCTGCGTAGGGCTTGAACAAAGAATCAAGGCTGAGTTACTTTTTTTTTAAAGTAAAAAAATAAAAAGCGATGTCCATTTCTACTGCTATGATGAATATTTATATACCGCTTGCCAACCAAAGTTCTCAAAGTGGTTTACATAGAAAAATAAATAATACCTAAATAAGATGGCTCCCTGTCCCCAAAGGACTCACCATCTAAAAAGAAACGTAAGGCAGATACCAGCGACAGCCACTGGAAGGATGCTGTGCCGGGGTTGGATAAGGCCCGTGGCTCTCCCCCTGCTCAGTCAAGAGAACCACCACTTTAAAAGGTGTCTCTGCTCAGTTAGCAGGGCTTATTTAGCGTGTCATTTCTGTAGTGGAATGCAACCATGTCAGTTTCTGAAGAGTCAAGCTGTCTCCAGTGTTTGTTTATTTAGGTTTAAATATATCTTCTGCTATATTTGGTCAGAAAAGGTCTCCAAGCAGCAAAAACACAACAGAGTGAGAATGGATGGTATTTAGCTACTACCAAGGAAGACCCTCGCTGTCCAGTCAGTGTTTGTCCAGCTCTGTAGTGGATGGGGCAGTGATACGCATTGGGTGCAGCTAACTGCTTCATAGAGTCAATTTGAACCTCAAGCAGGATTGATTGATTGATCGCCATCAAGTCAGTGTCGACTCTTAGCGACCACATAGATAGATTCTCTCCAGGATGGTCTGTCTTCCACTTGGCCTTGAAGGTCTCCCAGTGGTGCGTTCATGGCTGTCGCAATTGAGTCCATCCACCTTGCTGCTGGTCAGGGTTAAGGACACTTAAAAAACAGCCTTTCCCCAATGCTCTGCCAACAGAGCAACCCTTAACTGGTCATCCAAGCTGGTGACCATCACCACATCCCATGACAGAGAATTATGCATTGTGTGGGGAAAGTACCTCCTTTTGCCAGGCCTAAATTTCCTGCCCACATCAGTTTCATGGGGCGATCCCTGGTTCTACTACTGCAAGAGAAGGAAAAAAGCTTATCTGTGTCTACTCTCTCCACATCATGCATAGGTCATAGTTGGCTACCCTGTTTATTCAGGGCTGGACCGGTGTTAGACATCACCACTGCCTCATGTGGACTAACAGCGCACCCAAAGCTCCCATGTCGCTCTGCATTAAATGGGGAAAGCTGGCAGAGGTGAATGCCAGCCGTCTTCTTTGGTGGTAAATGGTGGTCTGTCATTATTGATCTTTTTGCGGAGTTATCCACTGATCAGCATCCAAAGGATTCCTTGAAAAGGGAGCTTGAAAACCACTGACCGCGGACAATGGGGAATTGTGTGTGCTCACGTCTGCCCTTTAGCAAATTGTGTCTCTTCTTCTGGCATTCTTTGCAGTGCGATGGCTTGTGTTCCCCCCTCCCCTTTGTGTGTCTGTGTGTTGAAGCAGAACTGGATGATGCTGTAAATTTAGAACTTGTGTTTCACAGCTGATTGCACCCAACCCCTGTTGATCCATGGCATGTTTGTGAACTTTTCCTAAAGCGGCAGCCCGCTGGCGGCAGGGTGGGCTGGGGTGAAGGAGGCGGAGAGGATGGGCGATTCCCACTGGCCAGTAAAGTGCTGATTCAGAACCCTCCACGCTTCCCTCCTTCTCATTATGCAAAGTGCTCCAATTTGTGTTGTCAAACGGTTTGGGGGTAAACCTCATCTCTCTCCTCCTTGTATGTTCAACATTTAGTGCTGTCTGGAGACTTCTTTGGAAATTGCAGCCTGTGAGAGCAGATGAAGCGAGGAGACAAAATTAATTAACGTGGTTGCGTGCTCAGTCGGCTTCCTCTTCCTGCAGGAAGATCAAAGCCTGGTGCCAAAATGGGTCTGCGGAATGAACGACTCTGGTCTCCTTGAGTTGGGGATGGGTTCAGACCTCAGTGGAAGAGCGTCTGCTTTGCTTGTAGAAGGCCCCGAGTTCAGTCCCTGGCATCTCCAGATAGAACTGGGAAAGGCTCCTGCCTGAAACCTTGGAGTGGAGAGTTCTGCCAATCAGAGTAGACAGTGCTGAGCTCAGGGGACCAAGGGTTAGGGATGTGCACAAAACCGGACTCAAACCGAGCCGGGCATGTTCGGTTTTGGCACCCCGAATGAGAGGCTTGGCTTGGCTTGAACTAGAGTCTGTTTGCAGCTGCCAGGGACATTTTTTTTCTTTTTCTTTCTTTTAAAAATGGCAGGCGTACCACCTCCAAGGCCTTGGGGGTGCTGCTGCAGCCATGGTGTGTGTGTGTGTGTGTGTGTGTGTGTGTGTCTGTTGGTTCCCCCTCCCCTGCCCCTCCCCTCCCCTCCCTGGCCTCCTCCAGTCTTCCATGGGCATTTCGGCCCCTTTTCTGCTCACAGCAGCCTCCAAAATAGCCACTGTGAGCAGAGAGAGGACCGAAAGTCCCCGCAAATGGGCCAAAACTGCCCGTGGAAGACCAGGGGGAACTGCCACACACACACACACACACACACACCCCACATCAGTCACAGCAGCCCCACTCCCAAAGGTCTTGGAGGTGGTAAGTCTGCTATTTTTTTTAAAAAAAAAACATTTTTTAAAAAACCTGGCCTGGGTGTGTGTGGCTCAGCTCAACCAAGCCCTCAAACCGGGCCGGCTCGATGTTGAACCAGCTTGAGGTTGAGCCAGTTTGCACATCCCTAACAAGGGTCTGACTCAGTGTGGGGCTGTTCTCACAACGTGGCCGGAGGAGCAGATGAGCCCCCAGCCCTAGTAGGATTGCTGGGCATCCTCTTGTTTGGCGGTTGTGGGTTTGCAAAGGTAACAAGGTGACCATGTTGGAGCTGGGGAGGATGGCTTTTCATCCACTCTCGATAAAATGCTAGGGACAGAATGTGGGTTGGCCACGCCCATCCTACCCAGCTTCCGGCTCCCACACAATCTCTCTGTAGGCAGCCTGCACAGACACATGACTGGGTACTGGGCTGGAAGGGTGTGCTTGCGAACTTCTGCCTCTATAATAGTCCAAGGAAGAAACTTGGGCTACCCAGCGGGACAGCCACAATCCCAACCATACCCAGGTCGGGCTGTGAAAGCCCTTGTAGGGCAGCTCATGTGAACAGCCTCCCTCCCTCAATCCACCAGTGTTCCCTCTAACAGGGATTCCCAGATGTTGTTGACTACAACTCCCAGAATCTCCAGCTGCAAAGGCTTTTGCTTGGGGGTTCTGGGAGTTGTAGTCAACAACATCTGGGAATCCCTGTTAGAGGGCACACTGCTGTCCACTTGCTGCACAATATGAATAATGTTATCAAACCTCTCTCATGGATGCCCCCCGGCCCCCATTGTTGGCTTTCCTAAGTATCTTGAGTTTGGGGTGTTCTTTGTTTACAGTACAACTTTGGCTTTTCACGATTGCTTGCAAAAGACTAGCTCTGCGAAGTAATGCTCTATTCTAGAACCCAGCAGTGATAATATTAATCTAATTATATTGCACTTCCCTCTTTAATTTTTTTTTTAAAGCCAAGAACCACCCACACAATGGGGGAAGAAAATCCTCTAGGCAGACAGGTATTGTAAAATTAACAAAGCTGTGTTTATAGACTTCCGAGCAAGATTAGCCTCCGGAAAAATTTCATAGCTGGGTTGTCAGTGCTAGGAAAATGAGAGTGTGATCCTGCAAGGGTATAAGAACACACGTCGTCCTTCATAGTACAAGTCAACTTCAAAGGGAAACTGTTCACTGGAGTAGAGATGCACCCTTGCCTCCAGGACTGAAAGATCAAACATACAGATAAGGCGACAAGAAGAGTTTGATCTTCATGCCAGGCTGCTGTTCAAGGCAGAGGAGCAGTGGCAGTAAAAAGTAGCTGGCAACCTTATGTGTGACTGATGATATGACACACTATATTTACCCAAATAGAAGATGACTCGGAATTAAAGACGAATCCCTTAAAAATACTGGTTAAATACAAGTTGTAACTGTATTTGCCCAAAAGGAAATAGACTCTGAATTCAAGAGAACGGCCTCCATCCCCAATTTCTAACATCAAAAACTAGTCAGGTAAATATGGTGTGTTCCTAAGTACATGGAGGATTTCACATTCAGGGCATGGACTAATGGCACATGAGGAAGCTACCTGGTCGAGGCATAGACCATATCTGCTTGGATGGTAGATCACTCCTAGATCCCATGTTGCCAATGCTTTGGGTCCTGTTGTTGAAGAAAAGCAGACTACAAATGAAAAGGAATAAAAGAAATAAAATCCTGGCAGCTCTGGGTTGGCAAAAGGTGCACCTGTTGAATTTCTGCCTATCACAAAGCAGTTCAAAATTACTTGGGTGGTGGGGGAGAGACAGGTGGCAAACCTTCCTTCCCCTAACCACATTAATACATTCTGAAACCCAGCTTTGGACTAACACTGAATTCCTATTTTGTGATAAGATTACCATATAATTATTTTGGGGAGGGGTGCTGGGAAGAGCTCTATCCCACTTCCCCCCCCCAACACACACACCCCAGAACGACAGTCCCCAAGGGACAGGGAATGATTGGTTAAACCTGTTTAAGTCTGTGGTGTTGATATGCAGTTAAGATTCCACCCTTCCAGATGGAGGCTGTTTATCTTGAGAAAGCCTTGAGTTTACAAGGAAAAATGAAAACTAGGAGGTGTGGAGAAACAGCCGGGCATTATCTCACTCGGCTGCTGAGGTAGCAGTTTGAGATTGCCAGCCCAGGCCAGAGTGTGCCTCCATTTGTATATATTTGTGTGTTTGTGGGGGGTGTGTGTGTGTGATTCCGGCTACTAACTCGTTCCTTCCCTCTCCCTATAAAGATTCTTCTGATCCGTCAGGCTAGGGGCCAGCTGTCCTCACCCAAATTTCCTGCGTGATTTAATAAGCTTCTCTCCCACTTGAGTCGGTGGGGTGGGGGAAGGAAAGGGATAAGCCCTTTGAAGTCTTCTTTCTTTTTTAGCTGGGGAGGATTTAGAAGAAGAAGAAGAAACACACATAGGCCTTCTGTTGCTCTTGTGTCTGGTACAGAACACATTGTGCCACTTTTCCAGAGCTCAGTTTTGTAGCTGTAGGATGCTTCCCGCCCCTGCTCCCTTCTCTCTGTCTTCTTCCTCCTTTGCTCCTGATAGTTGCCAGATTTGACATAAGTAAGGTGTGTGTGGGGGGAAATAACCAGCAGCGTTAGTAGCCCACGCACCTGCCTGCAGACCGGTCCAAACCGCCACAGAAACCACGGTTTGTTCATCATAATGGCCTTAGGCAACCATTAGGTTGATTGTGCACAGGCCAAAGTGTCAGATTCCGATGCAACCCAATCCGACCTACACAGCCCTAGATACTGTGGCCTTCAGCAAGCCATTCTTCTTTCAGGCCCTGGACCTTGCAATGCGGGGCTCTATTAGCCTCTCTTACAGGGCTGTGTACCTCTTTCTTCTGCGTGTGAAGTCCCTTGAGCACTTGAAATACAGGTGCTCTGACTGCTCTGTTTTCTAAGGGCAGCCTCTGTGTGTTGCACCTGCCCTTGGTAAATCACTCCTGCTTTCTGGCTTCGTAAGGTGTGGTGGGAGGAGAGCTGGTCTTGTGGTAGCAAGCATGAATTGTCCCCTTTGCTAAGCAGAGTCCACTCTGGTTTGCATTTGAATGGGAGACTACATGTGAGCACCGTAAGAGCATCAGTATGCTTGCATGCAGAAGGTGCATGCAGAAGGTTCCCAGTTCCCTCCCTGGCAGCATCTCCAAGGGCTGAGGGAGACTCCTGCCTGCAACCTTGGAGAAGCTGCTGCCAGTCTGGGTAGGCAATACTGAGCTAGATGGACCCATGGTCTGACTCAGTATATGGCAGCTTCCTGTGTTCCTAAAGTGGTTTGTGAAACTTTGCTTCAGGTGAACTGCTGGAGTTGTTTTTTTCCAGGGTTCAGCTCCCTCCCCAAGGCCTCCTGGAAGTTACATCTCCCAGCAGGTGGGGGTCCCTTGTCTGTGGGGGCTCATGTGCGTAGCGCTGCCATTTCACATACGGCAGTTGCTGTCATCTCAAAGACATCTTGGGCCATCTCTGGCATTGCTATCACTTGGTTTTGCAAAGTAATACAGAAGCTGTACAGGCCTTCTAGCTACTTCAGGATGAGCTTTCTCGCCCCACACTAGCTTGGATGTCTGGATCACCCTGCCAATGGTAAGGAGGACGTTTTTCACATCGCAGGTGCAGATGTGTGGTAAATGGTCTTCTGTATCTACCAAAGGAGTGCCAAATGGAGAGCTTTCTCTCCCACATAGTGCACATTGCCATCTGACGTTCAGAAGCGTGATCACATATTATCGGACAATAATTTTGGGTTTCTAATATATCTGTTATTAAAGATGCTAAAGGCAGTCAGTTATGGAGCAAGTGAATGGTGCATATAGCCAGAAGATAAGACCTTTCCAAAATGGCAGCTGGTAAGGTGGAGACTCAAGCAATCATCTTTGCCTTGACAATTGAGTGTTATAAGCGTCTCCCTATTTTTATCTCTGAGGTGTTGGAAGAGATGGGGCTATAATTGCTAAACACTCTTTTCCATCTCTTTTTTAAAAAGGGAATGGCTACTTGGTGGGCCCAAGAAAGAGGCCCAGTGCTGATGTCAGCACGAGAGAATTAGTTAGCGCTAATCAAAGTTGACTTTCCGGCAGTCTGACCTGCTGAGCTATTCCAGGTCAGGTACTCCGATTACGCTGTGAGTGAGGCGGGTATCTTAAGGCCAGGTCAGCTTGCATTAGCTCTCTGTAATGAGATTGCTCTTTCCAGATTTCTTCCCTTCCCCAGGAGGACTCCAGGCAAAGGAGAACTCAGGAATGTGACGGGGCTGGAACAAGGGGTGTCCGGCTGTCCCTGACCAGATGGGGCCATGAATTATTCACCCTTGCTTTGGAGTGTGGCTTTGGCGACGCGTTAATTGAATTCTGCCCAGTAGAAGCTGAGTTCAGACACACCGATTTGGAGATCAGATTCCATGTGGGACAGGGTTCACTCAAGTATCTCTCACTTGTGCGCCACTCTTGGAATTTGTACAGGTGCTGCTTCTCGCCTCACAGAGCTGCAAACGTAGGAAAAGCTAGGTCTTCTGAAATGCTCTGATCTCTTTAACAGTCTAGGTGATGAGTGATCATCTTCAAAGGCCTGCTCCCCTTGAGGCTGGCAGGTATGTCTGGTTTTAATAGATGTCCCTTGTTCTTGCATGTCACAGCCCTATGCAACAAAATGGCCTTAGCTGATGTCCAAACCCTCAGACTCCATGGAACAAAGACTGCCTCTCCCTATACTATTTGCTTTTAAAAAAACCCCACACACAACCCTGGTCAGATACCCCAGTTAGGGACAGATGTATGTCAGCAGACAGTATTGACTTCCTTGGCTTTCTAAAATTTATCCTGCAGCCTACAAGAACTGGTCAACCTCATCATTTGACAAGGCGAAGTGTCACATCCCTCTTCAACTGGAAGATTTTGGAATACCACTAAAGAGCAGTTTATTGCCCGTCATTTAGTTTCTTATGGCATCTCTGCCAAGATTGGCCTGGCCTGGGCAGCCATGTTGGTTTTCCTACCTGAGGTACCAAAATATCTTAGGCCATCTCTGACAGTGGTAGCACTTTAGCCCTTGACTGCCGGTTTTTCAAAGCACCTGAGAGTCCATCTGGGCAAGCTCTCCCACCCCACAGTAGCTTGGTTGTCTGAATCACCCTGCCAAACAAAAGAAAGGATTTTATCACATAGTGGGTGCAGAAGTCTGGTGTGGTGTTAGTGGTTAGAGTGTTGGGCTAGAACCAAGGGGACCTGAGTTCAAATCCCCATTCAGCCATGAAACTCACTGGGTGACTCTGGGCCAGTCACGTATCTCTCAGCCTAACCTACCTCACAGGGTTGTTTTGAGGATAAACATAACCATGTACATCACTCTGGGCTCCTTGGAGGAAAAGCAGGATATAAATGTAAAATAGAATGGGTGGTAACAGTCTTCTGTATCTACCCATGGAGGTATTGGATTGAGGGCTTTCATCCTTCTCCACCCCCATAGCATTTGCTGCCAGCTCTGAAAATGCTCAACTCTCTCACGCCCTCTGGGGAACGGAAGTGACGTTTGTGATCAGACAAGAGATAAAAGGCTCCGTTGTTGTCCATTCCTTGACCCAGGGAGCCGCCAATATAGGGCAGCTCTTTGTGCTTGATATCGAAAGCGCTCGGGAAAAGAACACGTTGGCTCTTGAAGCCTTGCAGCTGGGGAAGGTTAAAAGGGAAATGAAGGACACAGAGATGCCCACATTCCCAGCTGCGAGTGTCTCCTGTCGAGATAGACGCCAACTCTTATGAGGCGGTTTAACGGTGTGATGGTCTCCGCTGAACTGGGAACTGAGGGAAAGCAGAAGGGCAGGACGCAGCTAGGGGTGACAACTATGACCAAAGCTAGGCCTTTTTCACAATATCCAGCCATTAAAACCTCCAAGGTTGCTTTCAAGAGCCATCTGGAGATGGATGCTGATTCCGGGAGACTCCAGGCAGTCCTGAAGGGTTAGCACCCTCGGCATTGGTCTTGTTTCAAGATGGCTCCCAGTCAGTGTAAACGGGAACTGAGGCCTTCCTCGAGCCTGCCTTCTTCCTCGATGTCCCTCAGCTGCTAGCTCCTCATTCAGGGGCTGTGCTGAGGCGCACCAAATGGGCAGGCCTCTGCCAAGGCCTCTGTTGCTGGTCACGATGTGTGTGAAGGGGTTATAGAGCCCTTTGCCCGTGCTTCAGCTTGTGAAGGTAGAGTAGGTAGAGTGGGCAAAACCAATGCTGCCGTTCTTCCAGCCTTTCTTCCAGCCTTAACGTGGCCCCAGTTAAAAAAAAATTAGGGATGAAAATGAACGTTAGGTCCTTGTCTTCAGAACCGTCCATGGCCTTGCAACATCCACACCTCGTTGCTTTTGCACTTTGCTCCTTAGAGCCACTTCATGCCGCCCTCACTTTCGCTTTCTTCAGTTCCCTCCTCAAAACCCACCTTCCCCCTGAAGCCTTCGTAGCCTATGCACAGCTTGCTGTACCCACGTCGAAGGGATGTGTGTACCTGAAATACATGCATATCCTTCACCTATTGACTAGTCCCTGTGTCCATTTCACTTCCTTTTGTCTGTCGCCTCACCTGTGTTGAATGCTAGACTTCAAGGACAGAGGACTCTCTTCCTTTATTTTGTGGGGCACCATGAACACACAGAGAAACCTTGGTTTTCTAGACTACTTGAACATTGCCTGTTTGAGAGGCGGAGGTGTTCAGTCCGGATCAGGCGATGGTCTGAAAAATGGAGGCAAAAAGCACTTGGTCATAGAAACTTTCACAATACAAAACATCAGCTTGGGGGGCATGGAAAGCGATGGGCAAGGGGGAAAGGGTGTATGCTACCACACAAAGTGTTCTTTGTGTTCAAAGAGTGAATGTTCTGCTTGAGGTCGTGCAGCATATGCCTGGGACAGAGGTCAAGAGCAGAATGAGGAAGCAAAATGGCCAAACTTCCAGTTCCACAAATGCTGTTTGGAAAGTCCAAAAATGTTGGGAGAAATTGTGGCTTCTCTGTAAATAATTAGCGGATTCTAAAGAAAATACAGGCCCATGTCCTGGCTAACACTGCACTTGCACAACGAACAATGTTGTGCTAGTGCAAGAAGACAACACAGCTGTGCTAAATCACTGGGGCTTTTCAGAATTGCATGTTTGCGCGTAAGTTCCCTGCAAAACATGCAGCATGCCCCTGTTTGCACACCTTGTTCAGCCAGCTAAAACTAAAAAAAAAAAAAAAAGACAAAGAACATAGAGTGCAACGAGCTTGTGCAACAGCCTTGTCCTTTGCGTAATGTTCTTGTGCAACCGCAGCATTAGGATGTTGGCCAGTATGTATCTGGCAAGCATCATTGAGAGATTTGTCCAAATATCCTTTGCCTATAGGGGTGGGAGGAAGGGCTGATCTTTGTACATTTGAGTCCAAACCCAATGGCCCTGGTCCAAACAGGGGCATCTCATGTACCCTTGGAGGCTTTTCTGCACCTTGAGACACAAGCAGAGTCTCTGTGGGAACAAGAAGCTTCTGACGGCGATATCAGGAAACTTGGCACGTTGGAAGAATACTTGGCTAAAAATAGCTGGTAGGGAGAGAAAGCTTGAGGATTATCAGAATTTGAGTTCTCTACTAAATGCTTGGTTTTGCCTATGCTTGGTGAGACCCCTTTAACTCCTTTCATGCCAGGCTGGGAGAGATTCCAAGATAGGGCTGGGAGAGATTCCTGCCTGCAACCTTGGAGAAGCCGCTGCCAGTCTGTGAAGACAATACTGAGCTAGATGGACCAATGGTTATGGGATTTCTGGCAGGGAACACACATTCCAGTTTGTGGGAAAGGGAGGGGGCAGGTCAGCTGGGATCCACAGTCTTCGATACGAGGGAAATTGCCGTAGAAGATGATTAATTTTGCCAAGTTATTCCAGCTGGGAGGGAGCTTTTATTTCCTGATACTTTGCAGTCCCCTTTTGATTGCTGATGTTACGTGTAGGTTTCCTCAATTCTTCCACTGGCTTTCCAGTTTTTGGCACGTGCATCTGATTTGTTATGTTTCCCAAGAAATAAGAGTTACACAAGACTTGACAGATGTTTACCCGTTGTCAAGGCTGTGTATGCTGGGCTTCCAAAACATGAAATAATTTAAGACCTGCGCCAAAGCAGCGCCCACTCTGCAGCTCCCATTTTGGGAAGGGAGATCTGGAAATGGGGAGATTGAATTGGGACGGTTTGCTGGACACACAGGCTGCCATACAGCCCAGCGTTCCATTTGTGTTTGAATGGACCATGCACACACGTCACAGGAGCGCTCTTGCGCATGTGCACAGAATTTTGCAGTTATGTGGTGGACATCCATGGGAAAACATGATTGTCCAGCACGCAACCATGTCTGTGCAATTTTTGCATTTGCACATGAGGGTTTTTGTGTAGCTGCACGCATGTTTCATTACAATGCAAACAAAACATTTAGCTGTATCTCAGCTACATCTCATTAAATAATGACAAGAAGATGTGGTCTTAAAAATGGCATCAGTCATTGATCAGTCATGTGATACCTGATGACAGAGGTTCTCAAACCTGGGTCCCCAGATGCTGTTGGACTACAACTCCCATCTTCCCCAGCCACAAGGGCCTCCAACAACATCTTGCCTTATGAATGAGCTATAAACAAAACAAACCTCAACATAGGCTAAATTCACACAATCGCAAGGATCCTGGCTAAAAATCTAATTGGGATTAGTGAGTCCGGGGGAGCTGATTGTGTAAACCCAGAATTTCAGAGCAATCCTGGTCAAACCATTCCAGTTAACCAGCATCTAACCAGGATAGATAACCAGGATGGTTTCACACAATCAACTCCACACCTCTCACTAATCCTGGTTAACCTTTTAACCAGGATCCTTGTGGTTGTGTGAACCAGCTGTAGAAAACTAGCATCCCTGGGAAAAGGCTAGACTTGAAGGATGTGGCTGTAGCTCAGTGGAAGAGCATCTGCTTTGCTTGCAAAATGTCCCAAGTTCCGTCCCTGGAGACTCCTGCCTGCCTGAAACCTTAGAGAGCTGCTGCCAGTCAGTGTAGACAATCCTGAGCGAGATGGCCCAATGGCCTGACTCAGTGAGGCGCTTCACACGATGAATGTGAAGTGCCAGATGGGGTTTGTGCGGGGAGAGCGGGCTCACCCACGAGCCCAGTGATTCTCACGATTGCTTGAAACCATTTCGAGCAATCGTGAGAATAACTTCTGTAGAAGGCAGCTTCCTAGGTTTCAAACATCTAAATTTGTTTACAGCTTGTAGTTTTAAAAAAAAACACGTATCTCTGGACTTTTCTCTGGAGATGGGGTGGGGTCTGAATTTTGGCTTCCACACGAAAAAGTATGTGCACATTTCTAACAGCCGGAACGCATTAATATTTGGATGTGTTTGCTGTGGGTCAATTTGGGATGCTACCTTTGGGTTTTAAAATAAACACCAGCCCATACATGGGGGGAAGATGGAAGCAAAGCCAGGACAGAACTGGGGGGTTTTGTGGTGGGGATGTGACGGGGTGGAGTCTGG
Organism: Hemicordylus capensis; assembly: GCF_027244095.1. Taxonomy (NCBI): domain Eukaryota; kingdom Metazoa; phylum Chordata; class Lepidosauria; order Squamata; family Cordylidae; genus Hemicordylus; species Hemicordylus capensis. Next base: position 25,856,950 of record NC_069664.1, read on the forward strand.
ATAGAAATCTGGTCAGTTATTGGTAGTGGGGAGTTGTCAGAACCAGGGGTTTGCCACTTTCCCAGCCCCAGTGTTTGCTTGGCAGAGCACGAGCTTACTGGCTGGACAAACCTAGTTGGCAGCCCTAGGAACAGATGCCTTGGAGCGAGATACATATGTAGGGAATAAAAACACCAATTAAAATGTGACCTGGGGAGGATTTTCATGACCTCAGAGTGTTCTGATCTAGGAGTAAACATAAAGATAAGCTGCCGTTTTTAATGAATAAGGACTGATCTAAGACAAGGTTGAAGGAAGTAATTTACTTTTTCCTCTGTTACTCAGATTTTGTTTTTCTCTCTTCCTCTCCTTAACTGTGTTCTTGTTTTGTCCTCATCAGTTTTGCTTAAATGTTACATGTAATTGTAATGTTATGTTGGCAGTGGTATTAGATATCTGTAATATTTTTGTTTCTCTATTAGACAGTATTTCCTTTTCCCCCCTTTCTTGAGAAATTGAAAATGCAAGTTTAATAAAAAAAAATGTGTGACCTGTGAAACCAGGGTGTGTTTCTCCATTCACAATTAATGCCTTTTTTAAAAGGAAAAAAGTATTCCAGAAAGGATGAGAGGTTAATATAGGAATAGTAATACCCCTTGGTTTTCAATGGCTAGACTGCAGCCTAAACCTTGAGCAGGATCCTCAAGAGATGCCAGGATGCCTCCTTTGAAGATCAAAGGGGTGGGATGAATGGGGGGGTTATTGCTTTAAAAGCAGTTGATAAAGACACACATTTATTTGGGACTTGGGAGCGAGAACGGTGAATTGGAAAAGGCGGAGAGAGAGAAGAAAGGAGAGACAGCTCTGGCTGATAAGGTTGTTGGGCTGCAGCGTAGAGGTTCACTCTGTCTCTCAAAAGACCAATTAGGTGAGATATTTTTATTTATTTATTTATTTAAATTTATTTATTTATTTACCTCTACATTTTTATCCCGCCCTTCCTACCCAGGAGCTCGGAGTGGTGTATGTGGTTATTTTTATCCTCACAACCACCCTGTGAGGTAGGTTGGTTTCAGAGCTATGTGACTGACCAGTGAGTTTCATGGTTGGATGGGGATTCGAACTCAGGTCTTCTTGGTCCTAGTCCAGTACTCTAACCACTATGCTATGCTGTCTCTCTTATGCATATTCTCGTATCCATTGTATTGAACTTGTCCATGGTGGTGGGTGGGTGGGTAGCAGGGAGATAAAGATTAAATAACCAGGGTGGGAATGGGAGGCGTTTCCCACGCAACTATCAGTTTTAAAAGGTCAGAGGCAGTGTTCCCTGTAACAAGGTTTGTTGACTACAATTCCCATCACCCCTAGCTGCAGTGGTCATTGGCTGGGGATGATGGGAGTTGCAGTTAATAACATCTGACAATCCCTATTATAGGGAACACTGGTCAGAGCCAATCTCTCGGTTACAACCTAGCAACGCTGCTACGTACGTAGATAGTTCACATAAAGGTAAAATAATACATAAAAATGTAAAACGGCTGAGAGGCTCATCCTAATGCAAATCCTGCTTCCCCATTGCCAGTAGGTTCTGCAGTTTGCATTCTGCCCTGGCAAAGAAGAGACTGAGGTTTGTCATGTGTATTTCCAAGCGACACCTTTCCCCCACTTCATCATTGTGATGGGGAAATGAGAACGCAGGAGATTAGTGTAGGAGGCAGAGGAATCGGGGATTAGGGACTGAAATTTTAGCTCCTCTTCATTACTGCTTGGATCTTAGGCACACACTTACGAATATTGTCAAGCCAGATGCTGCTAAGAGCTTGGGATTAATGTCCTTGAACTAAAGACATTTTCTTTTGCATTTCACAATGAATGAGGGAAGTTCATTATCCAGCCCTTCTCTTGGGAGGTGTCGGTAAATACCAGTCTGAATGGGAGTTCATTTGGCCCTTTGTAGATCTGCCATTTTTACACTCTTGGAGTCTATATTGGGTAGAGTGCAGGATTCAGGCGCGGAGGGAGGTCAGTGGCAGCCCGGGCTCCTCCCGCGATCACCGCAGCCCCCTAGCCCCACCCCATGCATCAGCACATGATGTCAGATGCATGGAGTGGTTAGCCTCACCTCCCATCTGACGTTGGTCGTGGGCGGGGGGTGTTTGGGATAAGAGGCGTGGCCCCTGAGGGGCGTTGGCCCAGGTTCTTTGAACCCGTTCGCTCAATAGTGGTTCTGCCCCTGGTAGGATTCATATATGCATATCTCTGGGTTTCTCTGTCCTTGGTTACTGGACACTCATTGGTTGGTAGCTGAATTGTCTATGGATGGGGCCATAACTCAGTGGTGGAACATCTGCTTTGCATTTAGAAGGTCTGAGATCCAGTTCCTGGCAATCTCTCCAGGTAGGACTGGGAGAGACTCCTGCCTGAGTCCTTGGAGAGCTGCTGCTAGTCGGTGTAGACCAGGCCTGCTCAACTTTGGCCCTCCTGCAGAAGTTGGCCTACAATTCCCATAATTCCTGGCTATTGGCTGCTGTGGCTGAGAATTATGGGAGTTGTAGTCCAAAAACAGCTTGGGGGCCTAAGTTGAGCAGGCCTGGTATAGACAATACCGAGCTAGAAGGACCAAGGGTCTGACTCAGTAGAAGTCAGCTTCCTAGGGTCTATGTTGGAGACCCAACTTTATTGAAAAACGTTGCTTGGGAAGCAATACAAAACTTCAGCCTGGTGCATTTGATCGGTGGCTGCAAATTCGCATACATATCTATAGATTTGTATTAAAAATGTATACCTTGTGCGACCACCAATCTCATCACTGATGGCGAGGGAAAGCAGAAAGTGGTCTTCCTACAAGATCTTATGGGCTGGGCAGAGTGATGAGGGAAGAGGAGGTCCTTCAAGGAACTTGGTCCCAAGTCATTTAGGGCTTTATTGGTAATAACCAGCACCATGAGTTGTGCCCAAAAGTCTACTGATGCAGCTGGCGCAGTTTGTGTAATGTAATCTAAATATTTAGCTCCTGTTGCCATTTTTGCCACTACATTCTGTACCATTTGTAGTGTCCAAAGGCTCTTCAAGGGCAGCCCCACATAGAGTGTGTTAACAGTAGTCTAACTGAAAGAGGAAAAGGGCATGGATCACTGTGGCCAGGTCCTTTTTAGCCAGAAAACGATGCAGTTGGCACACCAGCAAAATCATATGCAAGTCACCTCTTGCTGCTGCAGTCAACATGTGCGAACAACACATGCACATGTGAACCAGACAAAAGAGTAGGCCAAAGACTAGGGGCTCTGGAAGAAACAGGAAGGAGCTGTCATTTGTTTCCAGAGGGATAGCTACATTTGTCTGTGGCAGAAGACGACAACCAAGGCCTAGTTCACCCAGCCTGTCGAATCTAGGTTTAATGTCGGTTAATGACATTTGTGTGATTGTGTGAACCCGTGTCAAAGCAGAAATTTCAGATTCATTTCAGGCCATAACCCAGATTCGCACCCACACAATCACACCAATGTTGGTAACTGACATTAACTGGTTTTGTGAATGGCAGTCCACAAAGGCTTCTGCTGCAATAAATTGGTTGATTTTAAGGTGCCACAAGATTCATGCTTGTAATTCGATTCGTGTCTTTCCTAGGCTTCAAGGGTGAAAGCGGAGACCCCGGCGTCCTGAAAGGGTGCCTCAGCCTCCGTTATTTCCTACAGGGTGTGGAAAACGAAACAAACCCCTCCCCAAATATTTCTAGTTTCCTACAGTGCTCTGTGAAGAGCCGCTGTCCCCTTCCTGCCCTATCAGGCAGGTGTGGAGCAATCTGGTCCTCATCTTGTCTGGTTGTCATCAGGCACTTCCTCTCTCCCGACCCAGCCGCCTGGGATTTTTTTCAGAGTGAAAAGAAACCAATAGGCCCTAGAAAGGAATGGTTGGGGGGAGCTGTTTGGTGTGTGACAAAACGGAGAAAATCCATTGTCTGCCATGACATCACCGCTTCCGGACCTGGCCCTTATCTCTGCCATCTGCCCAATCCCTCCTGCTTCCCGGTGACCCCTATGGCATGGCAAGAGCAGGGGGGTGCGGGGAAGCAAGGGTCAGTCGGGTTTTCATTTCATTCAAATGGTAGACAATGCCGAACGTGCTGACGGAGCAGTTCCTGCATGCAGTGGGACGCAAGTGGAGAATACTGAGTCCTGAGACCTGGGGGGAGTGGGGTGGGGCTCTGTCCTTGCCGCTTTGCTTGTGAGCTTCCAGGAGCACCCAGAGGGCCGCACAGAGTTCTAGACCAGATGGACCATTTTCCAGTCGGAGGCTGCTTTTTGCAGGCACTCCTGTGCCCCCCCCCCCGCCGCCCACCAATAAACTTCTTGTGGAGTTATTGCAGGGCAACTGTTCCCAGATGTGGTGGACTACAACTCCCAGCATCCCCAGCTGCAATGACCTTTGGGGTGATGGGAGTTGTCGTCCACAACATCTGGGGATCCCTGTTACTGGGAATTCGGCTCACGGCCTCTGTTTCTGTTTCGTGATGGCGGTTAATATTCAACAGTTGCCCTTGAATTTGTCAATCCCCCCTTCTGAAGCCATCTAAAATGATGGATTTGCCTCGATTCACTGCCATGCCACGTGGGCATGGCCTGGCAGATGATGCTGTGCTGCACTGGGCCGGATCCAATTGCAAGCGAAGGGGGACGTGCCGTGCCCCGGTGCCAGTCCTTGCAACGCTGCAGGACACTTGTCAGAGCCGGCGGTCACAAAAACGCGGATTGGCACGAGCGTCCTGCTCGACACGGTCTGGACACCTTCACTTGTAGCTCTCGCTCTTGTCAAAAGAGTCTCGTGCGGTACATGAGACACTGGCCAGAAGAGCAATGAGCCATAAATCAGATTTGTGGGTGATACGATCGCCCCGTCACGCCTTGGAGGCGTGAGGAATGGATGCCACTAAGGACTCAGAGATGCTTTAAATCCCTTTCCCTGGGCGTCTCCAGGGCAAGGTGGACCTTGTAGCGATTGTGCGTGTTTGAGAACGACTCGTGTGTAAAGTGACAGCAACACTGCGTGTGTCTAAGAGCAGGCGGCTGTGTGTTGAAGTCAGTTGCTGACTCAGACCAAGTCAACTCTGGTCTGTGTTGTGCTCTGCCTCCATCTCATTAATTCCTTTATGTTTGCTGGGTGCAAGCATAACAGGCCGGGCGAAGATGCCCTGGACAGAGCTGTGCGATCGTGTGGTTCTGCAAGCCCGTCTGGTGTGACAGTTGGAGTGTTAATCTAGGGCACAGGTCCCCAGCTGAGGCCCTCTCCAGCCGTGGCCCAGCTGTTGGCCTCCAACTCCCATCATGCCTGGCTCCTGGCCATGGGGACTGGGGATGGGGGCAGCTGTTTTTTGATTACTATCTACCCGCGTCATCATGGCCAGTAGCCAGGTATGATGGGGGTTGGAGGCCAACCTCTGCGGTTTGATTCTGGAAGATCTGGGCTGAGATCCCCACAAAGCTCACTGGGTGGAATAGAGCCAGTCACTGCCTCTCAGCTGGAGGACCCACCTCACAGGGTTGTTGTGAGGATAAAATGGGAGGGGAGAGCCATGTGTGGGGAATACCAATAGGACCGGCTTGACAGATTGTGCAGCACTCAGTTATGTACCTACGAGATCATCTCCTCCCTCATGCATGTGCCTGAGTTTGCCCAGGCCTTTCTGATGGCTAGGGTTTTTTAAAACTGGAACGTTCCTCTGCTGCTCTGGTTTATTCTCTTCCTGTCTGATGTATCCGATTGTTATTTTTATCCTCATATTTCACTGCATGCCGCTCTGAGAGCTTTGGCTGAAGAGTGGCAGATAAGTGCCAGTAATAAATAATGGATAAAACAAAGAGGATGGCACCAATTTATCACCGGAGCTTGTCACATGGCATTGCTGCAATAACAAAATGGCCTCGGTGGCAGTTTCCACATAAGGACGTCAAGGGGCCGGGAAAGGGTTCCGGAGGGATTTTCCCAGACTTGCTGCACGGGTTACTGCCAATGCCTTGGTTTTTTGCTGGGATTAGCGAGATGTGTTTTGTCTCAGAAAGGGGAAGAAAGCAAGGATGAAGGAAAAGAAGAGGAGGGAAGTAGATTCTCTCACGTGGCAGCTTAGACGTGGGTCTGGGGGCATGAAAGGGGTTCCGTCTTGTGTGTGGACTGGGTCCCAGGGTTTTGCTTCGAAGGTGCAGGGCCAGGATGGAAATCGACTCCCTGCATGGCCTCCTTGTATTCATTTATGTATGTTTTATTAATTAATTTATATCCTGCCCTTTTCCCATGCCCCAGAAATCAAGGTGGTGTAAATTGGCCTGGTTCACACAACTGTTCGAATCTAGGTTTAATGTGGGTTACTGACCATGGTGTGATAGTGTGAACCCACACCAAGGTGGGAATCTCCGATTCATCTTGGGCCATAAACCGCCTTGGTGTGGGTTCACACACTAATGTTGTCAACCCACATTAAACCTAGATTCGAACAAATGTGTGAACCAGTTCAATCATGCTAATGTTGATTACTGACTTTAAACCTAGATTCAAACAAGTGTGAACCAGATCATAGAGTTCTTCCCAGGTGGTCTCCTAGCCAGGCACTGACCGTATGCTGACAAGGTTGCAACGTCGTGTGCCACTGGTTCATGCCTATTTCAGACCACCATTTTTCTTTTCTAGTGGTAGTTTGAAAATAGATCCCACAAATCCAAAATCTCATCACATCTGTTCTAAGGCATGGAGAGAAGGCACACAAAGTCGCCACCTTGCTGGAGGCAAGAAGGGTTGAAACCGCAGTTAGTATGATCTGGGTTTGTTTTTCCTCAACTGTGGCTTGAAATAAACCACTGTTTCCAAGTTTGGATGTAATGTAGAACTGTAGTGTAGAACGCTTTCAAAATGAAAGAGAAGGAGAAACACTCTCCTTTTAATACATGTAAAAGATGAAGGAAGGGGAGCCCGTGACTCACAGAGACTCATTCTCGGGAAGGAAACTATAGTTTCCCATCACGTCCGAACCAGAGCACAGACTGTTACAGACTGAGCGAGTGAGACTGAAGGCCTTGCTCCAGTCAACTAAGCATAGCACAAATACATAGATTCACACCACAGGCATTAACACTGCCAGATAGCCACGGGTATGGGCAAGCAAATGGCAGCGGCAGCTGGCCGGCCAGCGGGGAAAGAGCAGCGGCGAATGGCCACTGCCACCAGGCAGAGAAAGTGGCGGGCGGGCGGGCGAGAAAACTCCGGTGGCATGTACTCCCTCTCCGGCTGGCCCGGCCGCCGGGAGAAGCGATGGGGAAGAGACTGCCCGGCCACTGGGGAAAGCAGCGGGGAGAAATGGGGGGGGGAACGAAATGGGGTGGGGTGGGAATACAAAATGGGGCTGGGGCAGAGAACGAAAGATGGGGGTAGAGACAGGGAGGGGTGCAGATGCTCTGCTCCAGGTCAGCTAGTTTATAATAAAACTAGCTGGGTCGGGCATACAGCATCTGCAGCTCTAGTTTGCCGAAGCTGTTTTCTCCCCCCACCCCACTCGCCTGTCTGCCGACCTCCAGCGCTGATTTTCCTGGCCCGCAAGCCACCCACCCGTCCTCCGGCCATCTTGGCCTGCCACCTCCTTCCGTCCACCCGCTGGGCGCCTCCCGCCGGCTGCCTGCCACTTGCTCCCCGTGGCCCGCTTGCCTGCCCGCCTCCTGCTCCCGGCAGCCACCTCTTGTCCGCCACTGGCTTCCATAGTTGTTTTCTTCCCTGTGGCTATCTGGGCAGCTGCTTGCGAATTCTCGCGAGAGCTGCCACGCATGGGATTAGCCACCAATATGCCTTAGAGAAATAAATATATCGATTGTATCAATAAAATTCCTTCTGCAAATTTGAAGCTTTAATTTCTCTTAAGTCATCCTGTAAAACTCTCTCTGGTTTATATGGCACAGTGCTTCCAATTATGTTTTTAAGATTAAACATTAAGGTTTTGATAGGCTCATATTACTTTTTCATGGGAGAGAGGGAGAGAGAGAGAGAGAGGAGAGAACATTGCCTGGGAGGGCTTCACCGCATGGCCTCTGGATGGGTAGTGACTTTGGATCCTTGCTGTTTCTTAACCGGGTCTTGTTTATTTTCCTAGGTTATAGAATCCTGGCTGTAGAACTGACTTCTACCAACATGCATCCTGTGGTGCAGGAATTTCAGCGTAAGTGTGGTGGGCCCAAGCAAGAGTAAGGGGTGGGTGGGAAACGTCCTGTCTTTCATCCAGATATTGGCCAGAGATGGGCCTGCTTAACTTCAGAGATGACCTGTGCCAGGTATCATCAAGCCAGCATATAGGCTGTTGGATTTTTGCAGAAAACCAAATCCTTTGTTTTGGATAGAACTCTGTCTCCAGCAGGGCTCCTGTGCTTTTTACCGGCAGGACTGAATTGCAACCAGTTGCTGTTTTTACGCGTGGCCACCCAATTAAAGAATTTTTTGCCAATTAATCGTATGAGTTTTAATTGATTTACTCATTGATCTGTCAATTAAATTTGCAGATGGTTAAAAACAATTGTTCTGAGGCAAGAAACAGACTCTCTTGATTTCTTGAGTCTCTCATAGCCGTATCATTGTAGAGGCATTCCTTCTACAATGGGAATGCCTCTACAATGATCAAAGATCATTCTTTCAAAATGGTGCTTGTCATGGGTTCAAAGGAGGGCAGCCAAGATGGCTCAGGGTTCTGGAAACAAAGTCTTATGAGGAATGGTTGAAGGAGCTGGGTATGTTTAGCCTACAGAAGAGAAGAGTCAGGGGAGATATGCTAGCCATCTTCAAATATCTGATGGACTGCTACACAGGAGCGGGCTGGACCTCTTAAGATTCCTTCTGATTCAAAAACTCGATGCTTTCTAATGAATTCTGCCTGCAGTTTTTAACATGTTTTCCTGAATCAGGGCAACTTTCTTGATTGATGAAAAGCTTTGCACAGATTCATCTAACAGATCGGTTGATCCGATGTGGCAGCCCCCTGTTATCATTACCCTTCTGGCCCTGGCAAGACGAGTGTGTTCCAGGATTCTGGCCACCTCTCCCTGCCAGCTGCCTTTGGGTGGGGCAGTTCCGGAGGCGCCCTGCCCTGCCGAAGAAGCGGGGAGTGGGTGGGCTGCAAATTCTCCGTGGCCAGTGCCCAAGAGACCCCTGCTGCCCTGTCATCACTTAGTGAACAGTGGCCTCATCTCCACCTTGCGCCTGGGCCAGGCTTGCAGGGAGTCCTTGCAAAGAAGCCCGTTCTGTTTGTAGAGGCGGTGTGTCCTTTCCTCCCAGCACTCGTGATCGGCTTGTTTTCCCATCGGCTGGCCTGAGTCCATCCTCTCCCTTACAGCAGCTTCTGGAGCTGCCCCAGCCAGCCGAGCGGATACCAGGATGTTCGGGGGCGGGGAGGGGGGCAAGATAACAAGGCACCAAATCCTGCCTTGCCCAATGACCCGAGGGGGTCAGCCCCCTTTCGAAACTGACCTTGCAAGCTGTGGAAGTGGCGCCGTGAGTGGGGAGGAGGGAAATAGACTAGCCTAACTGCCCTACCCAACCATGCAGCTCTACCTGATGAATCGCCAGCCTGCAGGCAGTGTGGCTCTCCTTAACACTGGGGGGGGGGGCGGGGAGCAGACGGGAAGGAGGGGGAGCTGGCCCCCTCAGGGCTCCGTAGGACAAGCCGTTTCTGCTTCTCTCCCCATGCCTCTTGAAAGTGTTGCGAGGAGGGTGTGAAGAAAGGCTCTCCTTGCCAAGCCTGCAGATCCCTCCCAAAGCTGCTCCAGTGATCGTAGGGTCTGCCCCAACATGCCTCATGAAAAGGATGTTTCCCCTTGCGGATGTCCTTTGGCAGCCTGCAGTTGTGCTCCCGCACTACACACACCCCCGCTTCTTCCTGTTGCAGGCGCTGAGCTCTCCTGCCTTATTGCCACCACCAACACAGCCCACCCCAGGATCGAGTGGAAGAAGATCGGAAAGGAAACCAGCTATGTGTTTTACGGCGGCAAGATGCAAGGTAGGAACCCTTTGCAAGCCTGGCTTTCTCCCCTGGGGTTGCTTGGAGCCTGAATAAGGTGGTCAAGTCGTGTCTCCATAAGCTGCAGCAGAAGTGGGCAGATCAGGATCTCCTGGTGGATCTCTGAGTGATTTGCAGTAGATCAGCGGGATATTTTTTTGACTCCTAGTAGTTTAACAATAATGACTAAGACTGAAAGGTAAGAGCAAAACATTCTCTGCCGTGGCCTGCCTCACACCTATCACTTCTGTCTCTGCCTCAGTGTTCCTCAGCTGTAAAATAGGAGTATCTCTGGGCATGTGGGAAATGTCTTTCCCCCTGCAAGCTGGTCTTGTGGTAGCAAGCATGAACTGTCCCCTTTGCTAAGCAGGGTCTGCCCTGGTTTGCAGTTGAATGGGAGACTTGATGTGTGAGCCCTGGAAGATATTCCCCTTAGGGGGTGAGGCCGCTCTGGGAAGATCATCGGCAAGCTTGCATGCAGAAGGTTCCCAGTTCCCTCCCTGGCAGCATCTCCAAGATCAGGTTGAGAAAGACTCCTGCCTGCAACCTTGGAGGAGCCGCTGCCAGCCTGGGTAGACACCACTGAGCGAGATGGACCACTGGTCTGACTCAGCATAAGGCAGATTCCTATGCCCTCCAAGCATCTGGGCTAAGAGGACAATGCGATCAATGGAAGCCTGGAGGGTCGCAGAGGATTTCCCACGGCCAAGGCATCTCCAAGGCGCTCCCCTGCCACCCTTTCTTTCTTTCTGTCTCCCTCCAGGGACTTGGGTAAACCGTGCCCAACTCCACAGCAGGACGTCACTGATCATCTTCAACGTGACCCGCGAGGACAAGGGCATCTATCGGTGTGAAGTGGTGGCCCCCGAAGACCAAAACATCGGAGCGGAGATCAACATCAACCTGACTGTTCACGGTACTGTCATCGGCATCTTCCTGTTGTACGGGGGCAGCCAATTTGGCTGCCTTTTCCCGAATGTCACTGGGCCCCTGGGAACTGAAGGCCAATTCACACATGAAGCAGCCTTGGACTGAGCCAATGGCCCATGTAGCCCAGTACTGTTCACTCGGAAGGACAGTAGAACGTCAAGGTCCCAAGCCGGGTCCTCCTGAGTTCTGCACCTGGAGATGCCAGGGTGTCGGGATGTGTGGCAACAGTGTCTGCCTCGCCCACCCCCTTTCCTCCTTGGAGGCCTCCAGTGGTGGAGGGGAGGGGGTTCTATGCTGATGCGGGTGCGTTTCGTGTGGCTGCTGATCTATATCAGGGACGGTGTGCCTTCCTTGGAACAGAGATTCCCAAATGTGTTGACAACTTGTAGCTGAGGATTATGGGAGCTGTAGTCAGCAACACCTGGGAATCCCTGATACCAGCCATCTACTGCCCACCCTCTCTCCCCCTGAGCCTCTTCCACCTGCTGGAAGAAGTCATTTCCATCAAGCAGGAGCCACAGGCTGGAACTGCAGACCTGAGTTTATCATGTGGCTGGTCTGATTGCACACAACTCCAAGCCAAGTCTGCAGCTTTTTTTTTTTTTTTTTGCCCTTTGCTTGCTGCACTGCTGCCTTCTCTTGGGCTCACGCAGCCAGCAAGGCATTGCCTGTACATCTTGGAGCATGCATGGGAGTGGCACCACCTCCCACTTCGAACGTGACTTGTGGCACACTGGCAACACAAAGTTGGCCGTCACTGATCCACTCCATGGAGCTCCACAGGATACTAAAGCTCCTAGAGCTTCTCTGAGTTTGGACCAGGGGCCAATGGTCCCGCAGCATTCACTGACGTGGTGGGCATCTCCTTCCCCAACAGTGAAGCCTGTGGCGCCCAGGTGCCGAGTGCCCCAGTCCGTGCCGGTGGGCAAATCAGCCACCCTCTACTGCCAGGAGAAGGAGGGCTTCCCAGAGCCAACGTACACCTGGTACCGCAACAGTGAACCTTTGCCGATGGACTCCAAATCCAGCCCCAAGTTCCAGAATTCCTCCTTCACCATCAACACAAAAACAGGCACGCTGGTGAGTTTAATGTGGCAGGGAAGGAGCAGGCGTGTGGGTGGGTTGCGTCTCTTTGGGCAGCATCTTGAAATCGATGGACTATCTCTCCTAGCTATAGTTCTGTGGACTCCTCCATACATTCGTGGAGCTGAGAGATCTCGATGGGCGCGCGTACATGCTTCCATTGGATGCAAAGTGTGCACAGCAAGAGGGAGCAACAGCAGCCATCTCCTCCATCTTTTCCTCCACCATTTTTCCCTCCAGTAGTACTTCTGTGTGTGCTAAATATAGGCATGAGTCAAAGGAAAGGAGGTGCATCTGCCCTTCTTTTCCTAGGCCCTGGTTGCCACTTCCTGCATGTACACTTTTAAAGGAGAGGGCAGCTCTCTGCCAGCAAAGGCTTGGTTGCTGGTTTGGCCGTGGACCGCAAACCTCGTGCAGCAAGGGAACATTTCCATTATTCATCTCCTCTCCGAATGGCTGACTCGCCCGGTCATGGCTGGGGCTTGCTGGATTCCATCTTCTGCTGGCTGGAGAAGCATCCTGCTGTCGCCGTAGATCAGCGGCGTGTTCTGCAAATGCCCGGTCATCCGTGAGGCTTCTTAGATTTGCCTTCTCAGCTCACAACCTCTTCATTCACTCTTAGGTCAGGGCTTCTCCAATTTGGGTCCCCTGTGGACTACAACTCCCATCATCCCTAGCCACAGTGGCATCCTTGTGATTCCTTTTGCCCCTGCATTCTGAACGGGTGCAATTCCAGGAGAGCTGCCCTGAAATGCTCTGACTACCCTCATAAGAAAGCAGCTCCTGGATCAGGCCAAAGTTGCATGTAGTTCAGCATCCCACCTGCCAGCGTGGTGTAGTGGTTAGAGCGCTGGACTAGGACCGGGAAGACCCGAGTTCAAATCCCCATTCAGGCATGACACTTGCTGGGTGACTCTGCGCCAGTCACTTCTCTCTCAGCCTAACCTACTTCACAGGGTTGTTGTGAGGAGAAACCTAAGTATGTAGTACACCGCTCTGGGTTCCTTGGAGGCAGAGTGGGATATAAAATGTAAAAAATAAAATAAAATAAATAAATCCCCAAAGTGGCCAACCAGAAGCCTTCAAGAAACCCACAAGCTGGGAACAGAAGGCAACAACCCTCCACTGTTGTTACCTGCCCCGTCCGCAGCAATTAGTATTCAAGGGTACACTGCCTCTGAACATGGAGGTTCCACTTAGTTATCACGGCTAGTAGCTGTGGATAGACCAATCCTGAATGTCTCTAATCCCTGCTTAAAGCCACCCCTACACCCTGTGGCAGCAAATTCCATCTGTTATTTTTTTATATTCCTGTTTTTGAGCAAAGCATTAAATGCTTCTACAATTCTCCACACAGGCCTTCAGTGAGGTGCAGAAGGGAGATACGGGCCGTTACCACTGCATCGCGTCGAACAACGTTGGCTCTGCCCAGTGTGAGGAGCAGGAGATGGAAGTCTGTGAGTGACCAGATCAGATATTTCATTTCAGTCTTAAGCCAGCAAAGTAACCCACACAAAATAACAAGCACTAGAATACATCAGAATGTTGCCTTGAATCCCCGCTGGTGTGTTTCCCAGACTATGGGGAATAGCAGCGATATAGGAAAGATGCTGAAAGGCCTCATCTCATACTGTGCAGGAGATGGCAATGGTAAACCCCTCCTGTATTCTACCCAAAGAAAACCACAGGGCTCTGTGGGCACCAGGAGTTTAAATCAACTTGACGGCACACTTTACTTTTAGAATACATCGGAGCACCTTTACATTACCAAAGATATAATCTGTCTAAGACTGTACAAGCAGAAGGTTAAATGGCGGCTAGCGTCACCTTTTGCCGAATGCAGCATGCTGCGGCACAGAATTTGGCAACATTAAAGGTGGTACCTGAACTTTTATCAGAGAGAAGATAGGCAACATAAAACTCATCATATCATCCTGGCAAATTAATGAAACATGGAGCGATAAAAGAATGGCGTAACTCACGATCAAAGGTCTGACTCAGTATATGGCAGCTTCCTATGTTCCTATTAGTATTAGTTTTAGTATTAAACTAAAAATATGATACAAATCTGATTTAAAATATATAAAATACAAACATAAAAACTATACACGGGTAAAAACACACAAAAGCAGAAATAAAACAATCATGTAAAGGCCTGGATAAAAAGCCAAGATTGATTCATAAGGACAAGTGCATTTTCCAAATGGAATCTCCTTAAAGCTATTTATTTATTTAGCACATTTTAATACTGCCCCATATGTACATCTCTGGGATCTCCCCTCCCAGAACCACAGAGGAGTCTGTGAGTGGTCTGGCGAAGAAGTGGGCAGGGGTCTTTGGGTGGGAGTGGGACCAAGGGGAACTCTTCCCCCCCCTTCCTTTCAAAAGTCTCTCCTTGCTTCAAAACCTGCAATGTTTTCAGAGCCAATGCTGTCTTTCTCCCTTTAGACGACCTTAACATTGCCGGGATCATTGGTGGCGTCTTGGTGGTGCTGCTCGTCCTGTTGCTGATCACGGTGGGCATCTGCTGTGCCTACCGGAAGGGCGTCTTTGTAATCAACAAACAAAATGGAAACAGGTAACACCTAACAAGCACACTTTGCTGCTGCTGCAACACTTGCCTGAGGATCTTTCCGGTAGCCACTGCCACCATTTATCTTCAGTCATCCTCTCTTATAATATCTACTGCCTTTGATAGTGGGGGATTCTTTAATTTGATAGAAAAAATCCAAATATTTTAAAAAATAAAGAGGCTTTATTGTTTCACTAAGAAATGAAACAAACACTGATCCTTTCCAAGAAATGCACAGTTCAAAGCACGAGCAGTTACAGTTCTCTGCCCTTCAGACCGAGTCCGTGTCTGCCTCTTCCATGGCGGGTAACCTCCAACTGACTCTGTTCTGAGATCCATGGAACTCTCTCTGACATCCCCAGGACATAGCAACAGTTGCCTTGCAGACCTCGCTAGCCCCCAGACCAAGCCACATATAAAGACATAAGCAACTGCTAACCAGGCAGTTCTTCACAGTAATCCACAAGCAAGGTGGAAACAGGTAATCCTAGACAAGCCCACTTTGCTGCTGCTACATTTATCTGAGGATGTTCCGGATCAGAGAGAGGAAATGTGCAATTAAGCCAATCTGGCTGTGTGTTTAGGTCCAGATTCAAAGTTAGGCTGAAAGTTCTCAGGAAAGATGTTTCGGATGACTGAGGAGGTGGGGTTAAGGGGCAAAAGAGGGGCCAAAACTACCCATTCCCCTGGGGCAGTTCTTGAACTTCATGGTGGTAGAACGTAGAGGTGGAAAGACCAAGCTGGAATGCCCCCTCCCCTCATTCAGAGGTGGGCAGTTGGGGTGAAATTGGAGAGAAGTCAATGTAAACAGTGCTTCCTTTTCTAGAATTAGAGGTGTATTTTTGGAAGCTGGTTTGCCTTTTGTCCCAAATTTCACCCACATTTATTTATTGTTGAATTTATATACCGCCTTTCATTAAAAATAATCTCAAGGCGGTTTACAAATGTTTAAAAAAAATACAGTAAAATGACAATAACAATATTAAGCTAGAAATATAAAAACAAACCAAATTCAAAATCTATGAAATACAAGCATAAAAACGATACATGGGTAGAATTCCCCCACCTTTGAATGAGGGGATGGGGCATTCCAGCTCGGCCTTGCCCCTTTGGCATCAGGATCTCCCCTCTCCAGATCCGGTGGAGAGAAGCACCGAGGGGAACACCAGTCTTGCGAGCCACTTCTATTCCTTGGGGGTGCAGAGAGCGCCTCCCTTCTTCCCTGCACTGGGCTTTTGGAGCATTCGGAGGGTGGCTGTCCTTTTTATCACCACCCCTTATAACGAGATAGGGGTGGGATGACCTGTTTCTTCAGCCGGAAGTGAACGCTGAATGTGTGCAGGCTGGCCATTGGGAGGAACTCAGACCTGCTTGGATACTTGCAGGGCAGGATGGAGAGGAGGGATGTGAGGAAAATGAGGCCGGAAGCTCTGCACCCACATCCTCGTTGGCACCCCTGCAACCCTTGCTTACTGAGACGCTGGCCAGGGGTTCCAGTCTGGGTGTATCCTGGGATGGGTCAGTTTCTGTGTCATGTCAAAGCATGGGAGTGGATGGCACAAGGGGCAAAGACAGGAAGCAGGTAATTAATTGTATGCATTAAGGTTTCGGAGAAAAACAACCCTTCCTTGCGGTTCTGTAGAGCGGAAGCTGCTTCTAAGGCAGGCCTGTCTGAGTACAAATGGACCCACTGGTGGATGGGCAGCACAGCTCAGAAGAGCTGTCGCCTGGTGGAATTTGGGGAACTGGTGATCCAGTTAAGAGCCTCCCACCCCCAACCCTGGCCTCCCATGCCCAACCCCCCAGTAAACCCCCCTCTTCCCTTATTTCAGCTACAAGACTCCAGCGAAACCAGATGGTGTGAACTACATCCGCACAGATGAAGAGGTAAGAGGTGTTCAATGGGCCAAATGTCAGTAGTATATCAACCTAGAAAACCAGTGTGGGTGCAGTGGGAAGATGTGGTTTGTGTTGAGCGGTGCATGGAAGGTTATAGCCTCATGGGGACAGAGGAAGCTGCTTTATACTGAGTCAGACCATGGATCCATCCAGCTTAGTATTGTCTGCACTGGCTGGCAGCAGCTCTCCAAGATTTCAGGCAGGAGTCTTTCCCAGCCCTACTTGGAGATGCTGCCAGGGATTGAACCTGGGGTCCTCTCTGCCACTGAGCTCATCCCCATCCCACAGGGTTTGACTATCAGATGGAGTGTGTGGGTTGCAGCTTACAAAGAAGGCTTCTTTGCAAAACTATCCTGACACTCTTTTCTGTGCCTCTGTTCCAGGGTGACTTCAGGCACAAGTCTTCCTTTGTGATATGAAATGCCGAGAAATTGGATTTTGCCCACCAGCAAGAATGGAGTGTGGAAAAACCCTCCCCCCCTGGGATTTTTTTTAAGACGAGCAGATAATGAACGACGTGTACGTGGAAGTGTTTCGAGAAAAGGGGTGGGTGGGGGGGAGCCATGCACACTTGTGGGTGTGCAAACCTGATTTTTACTTTTTTTGCCAAAGTCAAGAGAAGGTTAAGAAACAAACAAAAACCAAACCAATCTCTTCCTCCTTAGAAGGTTCCGCCCAAATCACTGGGATCTCTCCTGGCGGCAAGGAGACGCTTCTGAGCCTTCAGTAGGAGCAAGTGATGCCATCAAAGTGTCTGTACCCCGCCCTCGATCCACAATCTGCCATATAGCTGGCGGTTGTGAAAGCTGCCTCCTGCCAGGAATGGACAAACTGTCTGGCTGCCTAAGCTGACGAGGAGGAACAATCTTAGAAATTGGTTTGCGCATCTTGGTTTGCTATGTATCTCGTTTGTGTACAGTGTTCCGATGGCAGCAGAATGACATTCTCGCCCCACAAGGAGGTGAAAGCGCGTTTTGCCGGCTTGAGTGCCGGGCAGCCCGGCCCTGTGGGCCAGTGGAGATCGCCCCTGCTGGGCCAGAGAAGCTTTCCTAGTTGGGATCCTGTGCTCTTCCCGCAGAAGCAGCACCAAAAGCACAACACCACAAGGTCTGGCTTAAAGAAGAGAGGCGGGCTATGACGACGACTGCCACTCCCAGAGTCCCTGGTCTCCATAACGCCTCTGACGTCGCTTGCCAACAATGCCACCCCATGAGCCATGCATGAAAAGCACCAATCAACATACAGCAATGGAAGGAACACAATGATGTTGGTATAAGACCCCAGCCCTCCCCTCCAACACACACACACACACTGCACAAGATGGCTGCCATTAACAAATCACAGCATATTGCATTTATACCAACCCAAACAACGTCGAGCGTTTCTTCCTTGCTTTCCACGCCATTGCGACTTCACATGGGCCTAGGTCTCTCTAAACGAGTGAACTTGGTTCTGCAGGTGAGTGGGGGCTCAAGTGGCTGAATGTTGCTCCATACGAAACAACAACAACAACAACAACAAAAATCCGTCCACCGAGAAAACTAGCTTGTCAGGGAGAAGACACACCTCAAACCAGTCACCCTGGCATGCTAGCTTTCTGCATGCAAAGACTGCTGTTGTGTGGAGGACGAGTCAGTCATGTGATTCCTTACCTGCAATCCAAAGCGGTAGAGCCCTGACACAGGGTCACCACCTCTCTTAAAACTAGACTTTGGATTTATCACTTGTGCAAGGATTTAAGAGCAATCCCTTCGTCATCCAGTGAGTGCGACTTGAGCATAGGACTGTGCTGACAAACTGCCTGGGTTGGGGGGGGTGTGTGTTTGTGTGATAAAGCTGCCATCTTTTCATGGGAGGGCGACATGTAATGCCATCTTCCCGTTCTCCAGAGGGCTGATCTGACACCATCGGCTCTGCCTTGCCAGGTGCTAATGCCATGGGATGGTGACAGGTGGGCTGTGCCCTCCTGCCCCACTCCCTGGCTTGGGGGATCCCCATGTTGAACAAACTCCGTTGTTCAAAGCAACTGAGGAAGCTGCCACAGGAGGAGGGGAGAGAGATACACCCACCTTGTTCGGAATCTCCTCTCCATGGCTCAACATCTTCAGCCCCAGGGGATGGATTCCTTGGTTTCCACCCAAACAGCCCTGGGCACCCCTCGCTTTGAACACAAATCTGCATTTGGCAGTCTGGCTCACAGGGTGCTCCTTTTCAGGCCAGTGTTTGCCCACAGATGCCCAGCCTTGGTCAGCCTGAAATGTGGACCCTCTTGCGCGTGAATGACAAAAATCCCAACATGGTACTAGGACCGGAGGCAAAGCTTTTCTACTCTCCCTGTTCCTTCTTTTGTAGAATTCCACATTCTAAATTTTTTGCAAAGATATATTTTGATTACTTCCAAAAACAAAACAAAGGGGTTAATGTTTCTATTTAAAATGTAAATAGGTTGGTAGGCCAAACAGTGTTAAGTAATAATGTAGCTTTTTCTTTTTTTTAAAAAAAGGTGTGTTTTTACTTTGAAAACTACAGGTGAGCATTTCTGTGCCGATTCAGACCATATCAGTATTGTTACAAAGAGCACAGAACCTACACAGCTGTACAAGACAAGCATGAAAACACCTGTCCCTTCCTCCTTTTGGCTCATCAGAGAATAGATGTAGACAGAGGAAGGAAGAAGCACTTAAATCAGGGTTTGTCAAACTTGGGTCACCCAGATGATGTTGGACTACAACTCACATCACCCCCAGTCACAATGGCCAATCATTGTGGCACTGGATGGATGGGAGTTGTAGTCCAACATCATCTGGGGACCCAGGTTTGAAAACCCCTAACTTAAATTTTTCTATAAGCAGGAATACTTGTTTCTCTTGCTCTTGGTATTTCCACTCTTCCTGCAAAATGATGGGCTAGGATCAAAAGAGCTGTTCAGTTAATTCCAGGTAAGGCTTATCTGAAGGGGGTGGTGGTTTGGAAGTGCAGAAAAATGTATTCCACCCTTGCTTTCATGATTGTTGGCCATTTTTTATTCAGAAACTTCTGTCCTGTGCTTCAGAGGAAGCTTCTCAGGGTTTTGAAAAGGTTTTGAAATGGCAGGACATTTGCCACCAGTAAGGCTGTCTCAAGAGCTTTTGCCCTACTTCGCTTCCCTTCTGAAAATCACAGGAGAATCTCGGACTTGGGCGTGCAGTCCCGGTCACTGACTTTCTCCCTGCTTACTGACTTGTGGCGGATCGCGTGAAGCCGTCCACAGCATGGTCCAACCAGCAGGACATTTTAACAAACCTCTTCCCCATCACTTCCTTGGAACAAATCTCAGCTCTTTAAAAATTCCTGTTGGAAACTGAGAAGAAAAGGTGATGTGGAAGTACTTTATAAAAACGGAACCAGCTTTTTGTTTGTTTGCTTGAAGCAGCTATAGGGGCTTTCATCACCTGTACCTGTAAGCAGCTGATTCCAGGTGAAGCTTCTGTTCCACACGAGGGATTTAAAATGGGCGGCCAGAGTGATTCTGCTCCATGACGGGAGGAAATGGTGTGGTGCTTCTTTCAAACGACCAACAAACAAAATAATACAGCAGACTTTTTAAGTGCTGGTGTTTTTTAGCTGCAAATTTGATGGTCTTAACTTTGGGTGCAGACAGTATTATTTTCTGCATATTTGATTTTGAACTGTGTTCAGTTTATTCTTGTTCTGTATTAATCCAGCCTTGGAATATCTGGCACACCGAAGCTCCCCCCGCCCTTCCTTTCTTCAGGGGATTTGGAGAGGTTGTTGGTGCATTTAATGTCTGTACAGGAATTTGGAGACCTCTCCTTCCAAGTTAAGGTGGCAGCCATAAGCAAAGGGCACCTCACCAATGCATTAACACTGCCGCCATCTTGTTTTGATTTATCCTTGGCTACCTCTAAGAGGCGTTCAACCAAAGTAGACTTCTTAATCCACTGCCAAAATGTTTTCTTCCTCTAAATCTTACCAGTGATGGAATACGGCTCTCCCTTCTGCCTTAGTTTGGCCAATGTCTCTGTTCTAGGATGACTTGAGGATGTCTAACGGAGATTTCCTCAGTATTAGAACCATTTATCCAAAAGGAGGACAGGTACCTCCCAGCCTTGAGGTATGTCTGTAGAGCCAATGGAAACCGAATTAACTGCCGTGGTTTGCAACCTGGATCCAAGAGATGGCTCAGCCTCTCCTCAAGGATTTGTTACGCCATCACAGTTTCGTTAGCAGCCAGCCAAGAATTGGACATGTCTTTGAATGCTCTCACTCATGTAAGGCTGAGTAGCGGTTTCTCTTGTGGGGCCCACATGATTCATGGGTCTGGTGCACAAATGCAGAGCAAGACTGAGGGCTTCTGGGCTGAAAAATGCAGCCCCCGGCATGCTCTCCCCCGCTACTTCGGATATCATGTAGCATCTCAAGAAGAGAAGAGCACTTAACATTCCTTCCTCAAGTAAAGAGCTTTCTTTAGTTGGAAGCTCTTTACTTGGGGAATGGGGGGGGGACAGCAAAAAACCACCCCACCCTTCAATTCTCTAGTTGCCACCAAAAGTGGAACAGTCCATCCAGTCATCTGAGAACTCTGACAGTCTCGGGCCTGGCTCACGCCT
The DNA here is from genome assembly GCF_027244095.1 of Hemicordylus capensis. NCBI lineage: Eukaryota > Metazoa > Chordata > Lepidosauria > Squamata > Cordylidae > Hemicordylus > Hemicordylus capensis. The sequence continues at coordinate 25,878,041 of NC_069664.1, forward strand.
GCAGGAAAATGGGATGGAAAAGCCCAAGGTTGTAGAATGGACTGCATCATTTTAGAGGTTCCTCTAGATGTTGCCGAACTACAACTCCCAGCATCCCCAGCCTCAACACATAGCTGGGGATGCTGGGAGTTGTAGTTCTGCAACATCTGGAGGAACCCAGGTCGGGAACCACTGATGTAGGGCAATTCTCTTCTGCCTCGTGAACACAGCAAGGAAGCACTGATCAGGAGCTGGTCCCATGAATTCTGCCACTGGCATTTCTTGGAAGGCAGCCATGACAGTTAATCCAGGTTGTTTGTTGTATGGAAGTGTGCTGAAGATTCCCTTTGGTTGCTCCTCCTTCTTGGAAACACCACCCAGATATTATTTTGGGGTTCAAAGAATGCACCAACCGCCTCTCCTTAACAGGACAAGGGACACCTCCCCTGAAATAGCTCCACAGAACTCTTTGTAAATATTTGACCTGTTTGTACTAATGTATTGCATTTAACTTTGCCAAGAATGTTTTACATAAATACCCCAGTAGTGTGTGAGCGTCTTTTGGAGGGGAGGCTTCTAACCAAAAGGGGATCGAAGATGTCCCAAGGCTACGAACCTGCTTTTGATTCCAGGTGAGGCAAGACGAATCCTGGAGCCTACAAAGGATCTGTGAGGATAAAGCTGAACTGCTATGAAAACAGGATTCTAGTTACTAGCAACTGGAGCTGGGGAGGAGTGGGTTTGTTCTGTGCTGGCTTTACAGATTCCTGGGTGGAATTAAAGTGTAGCCTAGCACCCGCTTAGGCCCAAACCACCCCCGGAAGCTCAGTAGAACACTCCCTGCAGATGCTAAGATTTTCTCCCCCTTTCTCTTCCGCACACTTAAGATTCAACAACTGCAGAATCAACTGATTTGCACATGTGAAGTCGCCATATCACAGGACTTGGGGTTCTCAGGTGGTTGTAGGCCAGGGTTTGGGGTGGGTTTTTTTGGTTCAACATCAAATTGCAATAGAAAGGAAATTTGGTGTTTTGTACTCTGGAAGGTATTCTCAGCAAGTCTACTAAAATCAGAGTGGGGCATTGGGGGGGGGGCAGGCTTTTTGGGCCACCATTGCTGGTTTTTACTCAAGGTGATAGTAAAATGCACATATCTGATCCTCTGTTCGTCCAATTCATTCAGAACTTGCTTGCCTATCCTAAAACTTACTTTGGATTAGACAGATTGCACTGTTAGGCTAAGATGCTCTCAAATTGCTTGCACCAGGAATATGCAGAAATATGCCACATGTGTTTACATAAGGAAATGGTACACCCCCCAAAATAAGCCTTGGGTCACTTAAAATCACCCCCACTGCCACAGGACCAGAAGATTCTCCCCTACAAGATATAGTAGCATCTCTGAAACATCCTCAGTTGTTTGGGAGACAAGATCCTTGTAATTTTTATGAGACCCCTCTTGGCCAAGCAAGGCTGATTCTGGACCTTACACTGTTTACATATGAGGGGAAATGAAAACAGTAGGCAAGGGAGAGTCAGCCTCAGAAAACCAAAACAAAAGCTAGGAAAAGCAAGTTTCGAGTCCAAGCAAGCAAGCAGGCATGACTCTGTTCTATATTTATTGTGCATACAATTGTAGCAGCAGGAATTAGGTCCATGTCTCAAAGACAGGAAATTATCCCTTAAGGCACAAACAGGGGGGGTTGTGTATGTAAGAAGTCCTTCATATGTTGAGATTATTCCTCCGGCCAAGGCAAGTTCTCTCTGCAGGACGACTTTTGGCATGATTCTTTGGAGAGGTATGTGTGGAAACTGGAACTGAGGACACACCTCACTCTTGTTTTGGAGAGGAAAGGATGGGTCTGGTTCCTGGTTGCAGAGAAGCCCGTGCATGCATTAATCTTCCACTTGTACCCAGGCTCTTTTGAGTTCTCTTTCCAATCACAGCTCTTTGTTCTTTCAACAGAGGACAATCCAAAAGAGCTCCTGCCTTAAAAAAAAAAAAAAAAAACTGGCAGGAAGGAGCTGTCATTGGAAACAAGAAAGCCCAGAGTAGGGACAGATGTTGCTGCATGGTGAAGATTCTAACCGAATCTTTTCAACATATTGGGAAGCTCTGGGATAATGGCTAGACTGTCCCAGCCAGCACAGTGCAAGGTTCTGTCTCTTAGAAATTCCCAGATAGAACACACCATTCTTAAAAGCAAACATGATGTATTGTTGCATGTACAAAAAGAAAACATGAATTTACATGGACTGAAGCAGTGATCTTCCAACATAACAGTGGGGGAAGAAGGGATATCAACATGATTATGCTTCTGTACAAAAGCCAGCTGGGGCAGGCACACAAGATCAATTGGTTGGCTTCAGAGGCGGCTTGCGGCTGGACCGCCTCAACCCCATATTTGAGCCACTGTTTTTCAGCCCTGGGGAGCTTATCTTCCACCGCGGAGGCTGGGATGATCTACAAGATGATGCAGAAAAGAGATTTAGAAAGGAGAGTTTAAGGGGGGTGTCGGGGTCATCGGGGGCTCAAATGAGCAAGGGTGTTTTGGCTCGGAGGCTGAAGCTAATTTGGGCAGCTTGTCAACGAGCAGGGAGAAGAGCGTCCTCACTCAGGAACTTCACCAAATCACATGTCCTTTCTCTTCCTCTCTATACTGCACCACCTACACGCAGCACAAGCTATCTAGCGCCTAGTATGAGTCCTGCTGTCTAATGCTTCACACTTCTGCCAGTGCCATTTGTGTTTGTAAATGAGGGGAGTGCACATGTCATCCTACACATTCCACCGGCAGGAGCTGAGTCTTCCCAAGTTGTAGGGCTGACCCCAGTCCAGACATCTGTTATACTCACGGCTTATCGGGCGCCGTCAAGCAGACCACTGCTCGCTGTGGATCCTGGCCTCCCATTTTGTCTACAAGTGGAACGCCCAGAACGTTAATATGCTTGAGGTTTTTCTCAACAGAATCTCAACATCATAACAAGAGCGAGTTACCTTGAGCTGAAGCCGGGGTGTGTATCAGACCAATATAGCTGACTCCTGCCCCAAAGGTCACGTTGTCAATCGACTCTGAAACACACACAAAGGACTAGTCACAAAGGCTTACTTGGGGGGCTTGGGGGCTTAAGGACAAGACATTCTGGTATGAACTCATCTGCCTACTTTCCTTTCACTATAATCTTAACTGCGAATTGCCATCTTCACATTAGCCCAAGTCAGCCTCAAATGTTTGCACATTCACCATCGTGAATTGGGACAGATATCACCACAAACACCACCACTGAGGAGTCTTTCAGTGTTCTAATTTTTCTCATCTGTGTGCGGAATGAGTTTTGTTCTGGGCAGCAGTCTCAAGGCACATGCATTCAGAGTGTGATCTTCCCGATTCAACCTGAGCAAGATCTAAAATTAACTGAGCAGACATCAAACACACTTGTGAGCACATGCGTATGAGCTCGCCTTCGAGGGAACACTGGTCCTCACGTGTCCCTACGGCTGGAGCAAGTTTGGTTCAGATTGGCCCAGGCATTGCAATGGCCCCGCTTTAGGCTACTGGAGTGCCACAAATGGCTGGGTGGGCGGGCGGGCGGGCTGGCTACCCATAACGTTGGTTGGGCTGGTAGCTTTTCGGGAGGAGTCACAGCTCGAGAGTAGGACACCCGTTTTGTATGCAGAAGGTCTCAGGGACAATCCCTGGCAGCATCTCCAGCGAAAAGGGCCAGAAAGGCCTTTGCCTAAGACCCCTGGAGAAGGCAGCCCCCCATGTTCCTATGAGCTCTGGGGCAATACCAGGCCGCCCCATCCACAGGCCAACAGTGCCAAGGCCCCCTGCCTCACACTCCGCCTCCCCTTCTGGGCTCACTGGGGATGGTGGTTTTAGGCTACTACTAGTCAGCAGCCACAGCATGCGAGCTGCAGTTTGAGGGAAAGGAAGGGAAGAGTGGCAGGCTGCTCGGAGCCAGGGAGTGGCAGGCAGGTGAAGTGCAACCCACTTGCATCCCATGGTGCAAGTGCCACCTGAGGCCACTGCCCTGCCACATCTGTGAGCTGCCCCTGCTTGGAGGCATGTACCTGTATGAACTTTGGTCTGTCTAGTTCAGTATTGTCTACCCAGACTGGCAGCAGCTTCTCCAAGGTTGCAGGCAGGACTCTCTCCCAGCCCTCTCCTGGAGATGCTGCCAGGGAGGGAACTGGGAACCTTCTGCATGCAAGCATGTGGGTGCTCTTCCCAGAGTGGCCCCATCCCCGAAGGGGGATCTCTTCCAGTGCTCACATGTTGTCCCCCATTCAAATGCAAACCAGGGTGGACCCTGCTTAGCAAAGGGGAAATTCACACTTGCTGCCACAAGACCAGCTCTCCTCACTTATTTGCCAAAAGCAGAACAGAAATGCACTCGCTACTGTGGTGGTGGTGGGCTGCCAAATGACATTTGCTATTTTTCCCAAACTAGATGATGAAATCAAGGAAAATTGCTCCCCAATCATTTTGGGGGGCCTGGGGGTCACTGCCACATTGCTGGCAAACGCAAGCCAGGCCACCTCAAGCAGCAGCAACACAACATTGTTGGTGCTGCTGGGAAGTGGACCAGGGATGTCAAGCTTTGCCCCCGCCCCAGGGGGTGCGCAGTCCCCTCCCCAGCATATGTCGCTTAAGTGGAGCATCAGCGCGAGCCCCTGGGCGGAGGGGAAGGCAAGATTTTCTCGGCTGTGGCGTCCCAGGTCTGTTTGCAAAGCAGACGATGGCAAGTTAAGGACATCTGGTGTTCACATGGAGGCTTTCCAGCATAGCCAAGTCAGGGAAAGGCATCTGCTGGGTAGCAGGGAGGTCAAATCGCTGCAGACAGCTTACTGTTGATAGATTTGAAAAAATCGTTGCTGGCCTGAGGTCTCCGGCAGGGGCCTTTCCCGGCGCTGTTACCTGGGATCCCCTCTCTATGGGGCACTGAGCCTATGGGGCTCTCTGCATGCACAGCAGGTGCTTTAGCACTGAGGTTAGGTTCCTCCCAGAATAAAGGTAGTCTCTGGCTGGCTGCACCAGGATTCGAACACAGAACGCGACGAATGCAATCAGAGAGAAAGGACTGTGACCCAGATATTGCACCACATCTACCTCACAGGGTTGTTGTGAGAATCGACGTGGGAATAGGGACAAAGTTTCACAAATGCCGCCCTGAGTTTGTTCGGGTTAGTTCCCCAGCCAGCAGCGAGTGACACAGCAGGGGAAGAGCCCTCCGGGTGTGCTCCATCAGAAGGGTGGCACTTGGATGTGGCAAGGGAGGGCCAGTGGAAAGCCTCAAAGCCAACCCACCCACCCACCGCCGCCTCCAAAGCAGGAATGCCTACCCCCCACGTCTAGCCTCATCTCCAAATGACCCACAATGAACTGCTGTGGAAACTTACTCTCGGGGGTGCTGATTGCCCGGCCTTCCAGGGCAATGTTGGCTCCCAGGGACTGTTGGTTGAGGCTGCAGAAGGATGCTAAGGGAAGGAAACAAGTGTCAGATGTGGCCAGGGCCTCCTGCAAGACCAGCCCTGGACCCACAGCTGAGGCCCCTTTCAGAGCTGCTTGCTGCTGCCCTGCTCTGCAACACCGTGTCCCTGCGGATGGCTTACCTTGCTTACTGCCCGGCCTGCTTCCCGGGGACACAGGCCTTTCTCCCACACTCCTGCTGCGCTGCTTGTTAGTGGCCTCCACGGCCTTTTTCGCCGAGTTGAGGATGGCCAAAGTGTTCAGGGACACATGCCTACGAGGAGAGAGACGGGGCAAGCTCTAAAAGGCGCCTGCTGCCCATCACAAGCTGCTGGCTGGATTCACCCCGCTGTTGGGGATCTGCTCCAAAGCCATCTGCTCACACCTAGAGCCGTTGGCTGCCTAAAGGACACGACGGCTTCGGATGCCGGAAGAGCACCAGCTTAACACAACACACGTATGAATAGGTGTGTGTAAAAACCCCGGTGCTGAAGCTTGCAATTTGACCAATTCTTTGGACGGATGACGTGCTACAGCTGGGAAGCCTTTATTGTGCGCACTATCTGGTTGTAAGTGTTTAACCCCCCCGCTCCCAGGATAGGCATTCTTATCCCCGTATTGCAGAGGTGGGAATGAGAGAGAGAGAGTGAGGCTGACCTGAAGCCAGCGAGTGATTTAGGGTGGAGATGAACTGGGGCCGCACCATAGCTTTGTATAAGGGCATTATAAAATTAGCAGTGTTATTTTCAGTCTCCTTCCTAATGATCCCTAGCATGGAATTGGCCTTCTTGGAGACTCTGCTCTCGAGACTAGAAGCCAAGGCCAGCAGGCTAGGCTTCTAGTGACAGGATCCCACCAGGAGAAAGATGGCCGTGTTCCCCAGCGGATGGAGCTCCCGCACTGTCCTCAAGGAGGCAACACCGCAGAGAGTGTGTTACAGAAGCCTAGCAGTCAAGGGAGCAAAAGCATGGGTGGCAGTTGCCAGGTCCAAAGCCGAGAGGCAATGGCTGAGCTCATGGAGAAGCCACGGCAGCCAAGTCCCCCATACCTGGGCCGGGGCTTCGGGAGGTTCACTCTGGGGGTAGCAAATCCAACCGGGACCAGAGGCAGGGGAGGCAATCTCACGGGCAAGGAGTCTCTTCTGGCAGCAGGAGAGTCCTCTTTGTCTTGGTCACCTGGAAGCGCCGCTCTCTCCGAGCTGGGAGACTTCTGTCAAAAGAAACGGGGCGTGCCGAGAGTCCATTACGAACCCCACCTAGTGTGCAGAAGGCTTGACATGGTGTCATTCGCCTAACTCCTCTGCAACAAAAGACATCCTTTGACTGCCAGTGAAGTGCTTTTAGCCTAACCGCTCTATGAGGCAGGTTAAAGCTGAGAAAGAGGAACACCCGGGGGTCTTGGGGGGTCTCCAAAGCACAGCAACAGGAGAAAAGGGTGTGAGTGCCACGCGGCGCAGAGATCTCAATTAAGCACTGTTTTTTCCTCTTCCCAGGGATGGACAATTTGGGGTGATGCTAAACAGAACTGCCAGCACCCTCCCTCAAGGAGGTCTCCCAGAATTCTGAGGGGCAGGGCAGAGAAGCTGCAGGAGTGGTCTGAAGCCAATCTAAACTTGCCGCGCTGTCCAGGCTGGTTCTTTATATGCCACTGCGCAAAAGAAAAGAGCAGCAGCCGGATTGGCCCATGGGCTATTTTGGAGTGGCTTGGGGATTGGTTGGCTCGACTAACAGGTAGGCCAGTGGTCCCGGTGGTTAGCAGAAACATCAGGGCCTCCTCGCTGGGGCTGGTACCTGCACTGCTGCACCAAGGGCTTCTGGCTCCACAGGAGGCTCCTGGCCTTGGCCCGACTCCCTCTCCAGCTGCTCCTCGTACGTCTTCATGTCGTACTCCAGCTCAGCCGCCAGCTGCTTGTCTGCAGCAAAGAACTCCTGGATTTCGTTGCGATAATCCTGCATCACCTCCTGGAAGAGGCAAGAGGGATGGAGGCTGTGGGAAGAGGGTCAAGCTGATGCTCTCAGGCTGCAAACGCTACGCGGGGTGTACTTGCTGCCCTAGGAAGGCAGCCTCGAGGGCTGGGGGCCCTCTCTGCTGCACACTCTTCTGCCTTGGGGCAGTTTCTCCTCTGGCCTGTAGAGCCAGGCCTCCTCATGTCCCAGGCAGGACCCGAGTAACGAGGGCTTGTACCGGTTGCCCACCAATGACTTAAACCACAGGTAGGCAACAATGGCAGCTGGGGATGATGGGAGTTGTAGTCCAGCAACAACAGAACCACCACGGTTGCCTACCTCTGAGTTGGGCCAACCAGTTCAAGCTTCTCCTTGAAAGTGAACCCCAAGGCTTCTGGCCATACACCCAACCAGGAACACAGGAAGCTGCCATATACCAAGTCATTGGTCTATCTAGCTCAGTATTGTCTTCACAGACTGGCAGCGGCTTCTCCAAGGTTGCAGCCAGGAATCTCTCTCAGCCCTATCTTGAAGATGCCCACCAGGGAGGGAACTTAGAACCTAATGCTCTTCCCAGAGCAGCTCCATCCCTTAAGGGGAATATCTGACAGTGCTCACACATGTAGTCTCCCATTCATATGCAACCAGGGCAGACCCTGCTTAGCTAAGGGGATGTCATGCTTGCTACTACAAGACCAGCTCTCCTCTCCACCAAAAGAGAACATGAACAACCAACAGGCTACATCAGGCCCATCAAGACCCTCAAAGCCATCTCCTTCGTCTTGCTTAAGAACATAAGAACTTTCCTGGATCAGGCCCAAGGAAGCCCATCTCGTCCAGCCTCCTGTTTCACACAGTGGCCCACCAGATCCCTCTGGGGAGCCCACTGGCAAAAGGTGAGGGCATGCCCTCTCTCCTGCTGTTGCTCCCCTGCAACTGGTATTTGGAGGCATCTTGCTTCTGAACCTGGAAGGAGCCTATAGCCATCAAGACTAGTAGCCATTGATAGCCCTGTAATCTATGCATTTGTCAAAGCCCTGCTTAAAGCTATCCAAGCTAATGGCCATCTCCACATCCTGTGGCAGAGAATTTCATGCATTATGTACTGTATTATATTTCTATATACCACCCTACCTATCAGCTCTGGGCAGGTCACAACATGGACACCAAGACAGTCAATCAGAACCCAAAACAACAATATAGAACAATTCAAACACAGTCTTAAAACCCCGCAAGGCCAGACCAAAGTACTAAGTTTTAAGGGCTCTCTTGAAGGCTAATAATGTTGCTAAGCCATAGACTCCTGTGGGGAGCGTATTCCATAGCCTAGGAGCAGCCACAGAGAAGGCCTGATTGCAAGTTGCCACTAGATGTACCGGTGGCAGCTGGAGGTGGACCTCTCCAGAAGATCTTAATTTGTGATGGGGATCATGCGCTCTCTAAGCTAACCCAGACCCAAGCCATTCTGGCTCAATTATGTGCCATGCGAAAGAGTCCTTCCTCATGGGATGACTGCATCTCAGATCCCACTGCTCATGCACTCTTAGAGCAGCAAGCAAGCTCACCATCACCAAGCGACATGGCACTTTGGCCTGGGGCGACCCAACCCACTGCTAACAGGTGGTGTTCGGGTCGGAGGCGGTGCCTAACTGCACAACTGAGCGGCAGGAGGCTGGCATAGAAACGTTACCCGGAGATAGTTCATGAGGTCTCTCAGTGCCGGAAGCCTGCTCTGCTCCAACAACGTCTTCAGCGAAGTGATGATCGGGATGACGTTCTCTATAAAATTCTTCTTTTGAACCTGTGCATTGAAAGGGACAGAGAGCGGAGAAAGGCCTACCCAATGAATGGGACGGCTTGATTCAAGGCAAAGACTTGGCATGCTGTGAAGGGCGCTCAGGATGGTGCCAGCCAAGCACAAGGACAGCTACCTCTTTAGGCCCTGTTTGCCAGAAGATGAACTGAGGCTGCCAACTCCTACTAAGTCAGACCACTGGCCCATCTGGCACAATAGGGATGTCACCAGGGACAGGAGGGAAATCGGTGAGTGGGATCTCCATGAAGGAGGGGAGTTGGTCCTTCCTTGCTCTCCACTGCTCCATGCTGTTACAGCACTCCCCTCAAGGACCTGTGTGCGGGTTCTCCTTTTTAAAGACACACCCAGCTACCCCGGAGGAACTATACCTGTGCACAGACCTTGGGTCGTGCACATGCCTACTGCACAACTTCAGCCCTCCTGCAGAAGCTGGACCGCAACTCTCATGACTACTGGCCACTGTGGCTGGGGATGATGGGAGATGTAGTCCAAGAGCAGCTGGAGAGCTGGTTGTGCAGTCCCCCCCGCCCCCAGGTCTATACTGTCTAGCAATAACTTCCCAGGTTCTCCGATCAGGCTCTTTCCCAGTGCTTCCTGGCAAGGCTGGACATGGAACTGGAGACCTTCTGCATGCAAGGCAGGTGTTCTATTGCTAAAGGGCTCCTGACTATTTATAACACTGCCCATATGGAGAACTGTACAGCAGCAAAGCTGACAAACTGCCCAGGTGCTTGGTTGCCAAGGCCTCTAAAAATTCAGCCCTAGCTCTGAAGGACTGGAATTTCCCCATTTCTAGCCCTGGCACAAAGCTCACTCCAGTCACTTCTCCAGGATACCTGTGGAGCTTCACTACTCACTTGGGAGATGAGTTTCTTCTGGGCCACCTGCATGACAACATTGGCCATGGCCAGCTCGCCTTCGTCTGGCTGGATGTCCTCCTCCGGCCTGGATCTCATGGCCGACAGCTTGATCTCCTTGCAACTCAGGATCTCAAAGGTATCTGAGAGCAGCTCACTGGCCTCCATGTCGAGAGGGAGGAGCCCATCCACAAAGCAGGCTGGAAGCAACATGGGAGGCAACGGTGACAAGCAGTACCTTCAAGCTGAAGTTTAAGTTAGGAGCACTATGGTAAAGTTCTGCATGATCTCTTCATGCAAATCCCAACAGTTACTTTTAGAATGCATCGAGGTGTATCCGTCCCCAAATTTCATAACCAAGCTTACCTATAAACTTTAGTTCGTGTGGTTGCATACATTTACCATTTCTGTGCCAAGGGCCCTAATCCCATATACGAAAATGCACACAAGCCACTCAAAGACCTGTGTCAACTGACTAGACCGTCAAATGGAGAGGATGCCCATGTGTGTGTCATAAGAATGCCAACAGAGGAATTCCACCCAACACATTTAGAAGAATGAGTAACCTCAGAGGAATCCTAGATTTTCCACCTTGAGAATATAACAGCAGCCCTGCTAGATCAGGCTCAAGGTCTATCTAGTTCCGTTTCCCATACTGGAAATCTAACCCTGTTTCACACAGCAGCCGACCTGATGCCTCTGAGAATCCCACAGGCAAGAGATGAGGGCATGCCCTCTCTCCTGCTCTTACTCCCCTGCAACTGGTATTGAGAGGCATCCTGCCTCTGAGCCTGGAGGTGGCCTATAGCCACCAAGACTAGTAGCCAGACCTGTCCCCCATAAATTTGTCTAAGCCCCTTTAGTCATCAAGCTAGTGGCCATCGCCATGTCTCGTGGCAGATAATTCCATAAATTATGAGGGGTGTGAAAAAGTACTTTTGTCGGCCCTAAAATTCCTGGCTACCTGTTTCATAGGATAGTCCTGGTGCTAGTGCTGGGAGAGAGGGAGAAGAACTTCTCCCTATCCACTCTTCCCACACCATGCATAGCTTTATAGACTTCGATTGTGTCTCCCCTTCACTGCCTTTTTTCTAAACTAACAAGCCCTGCACACCGGAGCCTTAACTTGTGGTGAGTGAGTTCTGTCCGAGATCATACTGGAACTGTGGGACGTCCCGGCCAACGTTTTCAGCCGCATTTCAGGGGTCCCACTGTTGGGGTGCAGACCTAACTAGGCAGCTGCAAACCAACAAGGGCAGTCTTGGAAGCACCCTCTAGGATGCCCCCGATCTGATGGCACCCACCGTCCACGTTTCACACCATGCATTCCATATCTAAAGCCATGGCCATACCCAAGACATTCAAGCTGATTTTTGAAGTGATGTTGAACCGCTGCTCGTCTGTCATGTGCTCCAGCAGGAACTTGTAGATGTGCGTCCGCTTCTCCTTGTGAGCTTTGCCCTTCAAGGAAAAGAGCGTCCTCTCCCTGTTGTAAAGGAGCACAATTCATTAAGGGGGACACTCACTCAAGACCTCTCTGGGTCTACTCTGCATTTGCACACTGAATGTAGCCAGAAGGTGTTTGGGCTAGAGTTATGGGGACACACACACACATCCTTCACCTCCTGAAGATAGAGCTATTTTAAAGAGGTGGCACACTTGGCCATGGATGAGGAGAGGGAGATGGGCAGTCACTGAATGAGATTGTGGGGAAATCTTCGCAGAATCAACTAGCAATGGCAACAGTGAACAAAATGGTACTTGCCACAAACTCAAACCACTCTTGATTATGTAGCAGTACATCCCCGTCATAAAGGGTTCCTTTCCGATCTGTTCTGAAGTCCATGTCCTTCCTTCACTTTCCAATACCTTGCCTATCCACTTTATCCTCTCCTTCAGCATCTTCTCTCCCTCCAACTGCCACCAACCGACTCCCCCCTCCCTCTTGGCTCTTCTTCCCAGCATTCTTTGCCCCTCCCTTCACTTGGCCTGCCACCTAGGACTTCACAGGAGTAGCATGCCACTCGCAAAATGGCTATCATGTCCGAGTGTGGAGGAAGGGCTGGCGCATTACAAGAAGCACAGGTAATGCAATAGGTCAGTGAGGGTCTCCCAGTGTCGGGGGTGGAGGGCAGATTTTGCTCTTTCTGTACTGGTTTAGATAAATCCATGGAGGAGAGGTCTATCAATGGCTACTAGTCTGAGGGTTATAGGCCAACCTCAGAGGCAAGATGCCACTAAATACCAGTTGCAGGGGAGTAACAGTAGGAGAGGGGGCATGCCCTCAACTCCTGCCTGTGGGCTTCCCCGAGGCATCTGGTGGGCCACTGTGAGAAAGAGGATGCTGGGCTAGATAGGCCTTGGGCCTGAGCCAGCAGGGCTGCTCTTATGTTGTCTCCAAGTACAGCACTTTCAAACTCCCAAGGAGTGATGTGCAACCACTTTCATGGGAGTAAGTAGAAGTGCCACACTCTGGACCACATCAGACTGTGGCCTAAACTTGCTCCCGTACCTGGAGACCCCACTCACTGAGAGCAACCTCAGAGCTCTTGAGAGCCACCATCTCAAAAACGGGAAATCTGATCACAGATTCCCATCGCCATCCTCTCCAGCTGGCCCCGACAAGACACTCAGCGCCCTGTTAACGTTAAGAAAAGCCACCGCCAATCCACCAACCGCTTGCTCTGCGGGAATCTGTTGTACTTCTCGTGCCCCTCGTAGCTGTTGAAGTGGAAGATGCATTCGATAAAGTGCTGGGAGAACATCACCGGGTTCCTCTTGAGCAGGAGATGGACCAGGCAGAACTCAGCCAAGCTATGCAGGGGGCAGAGGGAGGAGAAGGGCTTTAGAGAGCTTGCTCCCCATCTCTTCGAGTGCTGCTCAGCAACATCTTTTTTCTAGAGCCCTCTCTGCAGTTGAGCAGGGGACCAAGGAGCCAGCAACACCGACTTTGCCAAGGGGCTCGCCAGCATCTTTATCCTCCGTGCGAGTTGCATCAGAGCTACTGGCAGGGCCCTTCCCTGACTGCAGACCTCACCACTTTCCAGTTTTGACTCAGGCACAAGATTGAGCAGCTGAGGTGCAGAAGGATCTCAGAGAACCGTCTAAGGGCATGTGATACAGCCACCTCACTGAAGCAAAGCAGGTCTTTGGGAATGGGGCCATAGCTCTGTAGCAGAGCATCTGCTTTGAAAGAAGAAGGTCTCAGGTTCACTCCCTGGCAGCATCTCCAAGTAGGGCTGGGAGAGACTCCTGCCTGCAACCTTGGAGACGCCGCTGCCAATCAGTGTAGACAATACTGAGCTAGATGGACCAAGGGTCTGACTCGGTATAAAGCAGCTTCCTAGGTTACTAAGAGGAGAGAGCTCCAATGGGTCCTGGATTGCTTTTCACACTGGTGTGTGAGAGCCCTCATTCTGTAAAGTGACATGGGTGAAAGATATTTTATGCATCTTAGATGCTAGGAGCGGGGAATATGGAAGAACTATGCGAGTTGGATTGAGCCTCCAAGTGTCTGTAGGGCCAGTGAGTCTTCGTTTGATCTGCAGGGGTGGGGCTTTATTAATTAGAGCAACAGAACAAGCTGCCCTGATGGTGTAATCCTCAGATATAAGGCATCCATTAATGCAATCTTAAAGGGCATCTTATGCAGATTTCCCTGCTTCTAACCAATTGGGTGGACAGTAAACAGTGAGCTGGGAAGAATCCAATCTCTAACATTCAGGGGAAGCGTTTGCAGACCTCCACAGTGGGGGTATGATAAGCACAAGGACTAGCACTGGGTGCAACATTCCACGTTCCAATAATCTCAGTTTATCTAACCTGCCCAGTAAGATTATGTAAACATATGCACGTCTGTTTAATGTGCATGATTTAGATACATCAAGGAATCCAATATTGCCGGTGCAACATTTTGATCCTATCAGAATCATTTACTGATTAACTGGCACCTTGTACTTTTCCTTACCGAGACCAAGACAATTGGATTAGATCCCTCCATGCCTTGCTATAGAATAATACCACCATATTTACCTGAATCCAAGACTAGTCTCCCCGCCCCCCCCCCAGCCCACCCAAGTTATTTGATGTTACGGAGTGGGGGTCGGTTTAAATTCAGAGTTCTCTTCTTTTTAGGTAAATACAGATCTAGCCTGCTTCTAACTTGTATTTAAGGGGGTCATCGTCAAATTCAGAGTGGTCTTCTAGTCAGGTAAATACAGGATTCTGCAACTGACCAGCTGATCTGCAGCTGGTCAGTGGCTTTTCTGCAAGTTACGCAGGACTACTAAACCTAGCACCAGATGAAACCAGGGCCTCTCCCCTGTAGTTGTCCCTCTCAGATCATAGCCGTGGTTTAGGTGCTGCCATATTTAAGAACACAGAATCTATTTTCATGCCGATTCCTTCCCCAAGACTCCTTTAGAAAGCTTTCTGGGCCCATCCTGCAATTTTGCTTCTAATTATAATTCAACATAATTAAAGAGAGAAATAACTCAACTGAACAGTAAACACCGACAGTAATTACAGTGTTTGTGATAATTAACTAGCAGTCACTGGTGCTAGCAAGATCTTATTAAGGAGATCTGGTCTTCCCAGCTCGAAGCGCAGCTTGGAATCCACAATGATTAGGAGTGGTTCTTAATAAATAAAAAATTACTTGCTGCCTGCATGTGGGTATTTATTGAGAAGGCCCTATTAATAGCTGGGCAACTTTCAGAAGCACTGTTGAGAAGCTCCACAGGGGAGGAAAAAACATTCCTTGCTACATTGCAGCATAAAACAGGCTGGGGTGGAGGAAGGACCACATTGAAAAATGACTGAGGTGCAGAGGAGGAAAATTAAAGCCATACATTAATTATGAATTTGAACAGTGTATGGAATAGATTACCACAAGATGTGGCAGCAGTGATTAATTTAGCTGGGTTCAGCAACACTGAACAAGTTCTTAAGAGGAGAGGCAGGCAAACTTCAGACTTTCAGGATCTGTTTTGGCTTTTATTAGAACCCCGAGGTTCACCAGAGCTGGTTCAAGAGGTACTTTTTACTGAACCAGTGAGTTGTATAAGGCAGCAAGCTTTGGAATGCCATGGAAATCTTCTTCAGGTCAGAATACTTCTGCATAAAAAATTCTGCATTAACACTGGAGTGTGCTATCCTAACTACTAGTCCAATAAAGAGGTAGTGGAACCACTAGGAATCTAAGCTGTCTCTTTTAGGGAAGAGGTGCTCTTATGAACACCACAGTGCAGATGTCAATATGATGTCAGGGAGTGGGACCCTGCACACCCATGAAAGTCACTCAGAAAGCCTTGGCAAGTCAATACCTCTCAGCCTAACCTACCTCACACGGTGGTTTGGAGGAAAATAAAATAGACTAACCCAATAGATTTCTAGGAGGGACGGACAGAAATGGAATAAATTAAGGCTGCCACAGGCAATTCATCAAATTTAATAAAAGTCTTCTAGCCAACTAAAAAGATGCTCCTGATTAATCAGGGAGCATAGAACGTGGGGTGGGGGGAGAAGAGACCCCACATAAGAATGCAGGTAGCAAGCACCATCTTAGAGGCATTCCCACACATGAAGGAATGCTTCATTTTAAATACTTGATAAAAACCAAGAGCATGCTCCTTGGTTCAGAATTTATGCTTTCACTAATATGCAATCTTAAAACTAGTTGACTTAAATTCACGCAAGTTAAATTAAAGAAGATTTCTTTAATCGGATGGCTCTAACAAAACAGTAAATCAGGGCTTGACAAATGACCAGGCGCCAGGGAGCCAGGGCATCTAGAAATTTAGCTGTGGCACTCAGACTAGAATATTCAGAGGCAGGGTTATTTAATAAACATTTTGACCCAGGCCGTCCAGTTTCTGCTGTGTATTACTTGTAAAGGGGATAAAGAGTAGCCCATTTGCCCTTGCCCCCAACAATCTCCATCAGAGTCCCATAATTTTATCAAGCATTTGATCGAATACCAGTTGCAGGAGAGAGGGCATGCCCTCACTTCTTGCCTGTCAGCTTCCCAGAGGCAGCTGGTGGGCCACTGTGGGAAACAGGATGCTGGGCTGGATAGGCCTTGGGCCTGATCCAGCAGGGCTCTTATGTTCTTATCCATTGTCTCTTAACCTTTTGGGCTGGCTCCAAGATCTAAAGAAAATTTGTCAAGGCCTGTGGTGAATATCACCAGAAATAGCTTGTTCTACTCAGAGATTTTCTAGTTAGAATTCTGCCTAGAATCAGGTTGTGAACAGGACGCTACAATAACGCCACCTCCTGGGAAGACAAAGGACAGCAAAGACGGTAGTGTTTGATCAGAATTATTTTAGGTCTACTGTTTAAGGGCTCGTCTAGCCTGATGTCTTCCTCTGCCTTTGAAACTCTGCAGGGGCGTGTGTGAATGAAGTGCTAGATCAGGGTTAGAAATCCCTAGGACTTCTCAGGGAGGCTGACAATGGAAGATACAAGATTCCCACCAACTGTGACTTTTCTCCCAGATATGTTTTTCACGCAAATCATTCCAAAAGCACTTGTTCAAAATAGTTCAAAGGGGCTGTGTGGGAGGTGGGGTGGTCCCTGAGAAGTGTGTACACAAAGGGAGCTGGGAGAGGAGGAAAGGCAAAAAAGAGAGAGAGTCAGATGCATACTAAGGAAACCTGAATTTTGAAATGTCACCAGGCATTGCCCACCACTCTGGAGATGATCTCCACAGCTGTGAGATCTAGAAACTTTGCTTTTTAAGACCAAGACAGACAGTCAGTATTCTCGGCATGAATGTGGTGAGCGCTGCTAGTTTCTGTGCTTGCTTGATACAAGCTGTAGATGCTGAAATGTGAAAGTGGGGACTCTTGCTTTTTCATCTGCTTTCCTGGGCAGCCCAGTGGCAAAGTCCTAACTTCCTTCTGAAGATCTTTATATAGCTCTAGATTGTCCTTCATAGAACACAGACCAAGGTTACATAAATTAAAATACAAAAATCACATTAAAGCCTCAAAGTTAGTCAAAACAATTAAAAACATATTCTCTTTTGTTCACATTTAAGCAGAAGCTGTCAGCAGAGCTGAGCTCCAGATCTGGCCTGCTTCGTGGAGAGGTTCCTTTACCTGGCAATATCCTGGTTTGGGTCCACCAGAGTGCTGACAAATCTGAAGAAGAGAGAGCCTTTCCACTTCACAAATTCTTCCTACCAAGAGCAAGGCACACACGCAAGCGAGCTTCAGTTATCATTCAGATGGCATCTGGACATTGGACTCCTACTGCCTCATGATGCACAATCCCACCAAGATCTACCCTCACGTGCCTTTCCCAGCAGCCTCTCAAGCCATTCTCAGAGCTGTACTCTGTACACAGTAAAATGAGGCTGCACCCTCCATACAGCCCTGTTTCAGGAGCAAGGGGGAGAAGCAACCTGTATCTGGATGCACTCCTCTCTCTCTCTAGGAGAAAGCCAAGTCCTGTAATCTGTATGCTTTGGGTAAGCAGAACACCTTCCCCTTGGCCCAACTGCCACCTTGGCCCCTCCCTTCTCAGCCTCCACCAATGGTCAGCCACTCTGCACAGGATGGAGAAAGACAGAGACCCCATTTGGGTAGCCTGTAACCCAGCTTTCCTCCCAACTCTTTCCTTTCCTCTCTCGTGCGTCATGTCTTTGTTTTAACTGTCAGTCTGAGGTCAGGGATTGTGCTAGTTCTGGTTTTTGTACAGCACCCAGCTAATTTAAACATAGTAATAAATATGCACAATTCTCATTTTGCAAAATTTACTCTGGTTTTGCTAGTCTTGGGGAGGACCAAGAAGCCATGAGGATCACTGAAAAAATTGATTTAGCCACCTCTCTGTCTTCCGGGTTTTCAACAGGCGTTTCCCCTACACTTTCAAGCATGCCTTGAGTCCATGAGGACTAGAAACATGCACACATAAAACGGAAGTTTCGTTGTAGGCCTCTCAGGATACCCTAAGCTTTTCCTGTGCTCCTGCAGAATCAGGCTATACACAACTTGAGTTATATTCTGGGTTTAGCATAATGACACACTAGACTTGACCGAAGAGCTACTGGGCCTTGGGAACTGGAGAAAACCTTCTCCCGCTTCTCACCTGCAGGAGGTTGGTGAGGAGAATGAGTGTCTGCTTCCGGATGAAAGGCTCCGAGTCCTTCAAGCAGGTGGAGACGTCAGGGATGTACCTGTCTGCCATGGTTGTGTAGCGGATGCAGAGGTCGCACATCACAATGACCACATTGTTGCGGATGGCCACGTCCTTCGACACCTCCAGTTCGCGGGCCAGGGCAGCAATGCATTTCTTCGCTAGATCCTCATGCTGGAGACAAAGTTTACCTATTCCAGAGCAAGGAAGGGATTAGGGCCGAGGCCAGACTGGGCTCCACTGTCTGCATGGGATGGGGCACTTGCTGAGTGCAAGAGCATCTACATGCAGAAGGTCCCAGGTTCAATCCCTGGAATCTCCAGGTACATTCCAATTCCTACAGATCCACTTCTGAGGCGCTGTTCCATATCCCTGTTGTGAACACAGGACGCTGCCATCTACCGAGTCAGACCCTTGGTCCATCCAGCTTGGGGTTGTCTACTTTGACTGGCAGCAGCTCTCCAAGGCTTCAGGCAGGAGTCTTGGAACCTTCTGCATGCAAGCTCCAAGGGGAATGTTTTACAGAGCTCACAAGTAGTCACATATCCAAATACAAGCCAAGGTGGACCCTGCTTTGCAAAGGGGACAGTTAACGCTTGCTACTTACCTAGGGAGCAAGAGGTTGCCGGTTCAAATCCCCACTGGTATATTTCCCAGACTATGGGAAACACCTCTATTGGGCAGCAGCGATATAAGATGTAATGGTAAACCCCTCCTGTATTCTACCAAAGACAACCACAGGGTTCTGTGGTTGCCAGGAGTCGACACCGACTCGACAGCACAACTTTCCTTGTACCACAAGTTCAGCTCTCCTCTCCGGGAGAAGCTTCTTCCAGTGGCACTGACGTGTTTGCATGCCCTTCCCAAGGGAGAACTGGCCAACACCCCTAGACCGTTTTGGAAACTTCTGTTCAAAAGTGGTATAAAAGTGGTTGTAGCAGTAGGCAGCAATGGATGACACTTGTATTCCAGAGAGCTTGGGGATAACCAATGGGGGAACTAATTACCTTGCTTTGCTGGTTTGTTTGTTTTTTAATGTGGTTTGTATAATGTGGCTCTTTTCTATCTGCATTGTAACAACCTTGTTAAGCTGATTTGTGGACCCTGATTGATGCAAGGAAAGGCCGGGTATAAATATTTTTAAATATATACATAGCAATAAAGGTGGTAACCATGGCTGTTAGGAAAAGACAGGCAAAACAAGCATAGGCTGAAGATGGCAAGGCACTGTACCAACAGACAGCTCTTACCTAGGGTAATGAATGCATGCGCTCTGACCACAGAAGGCATCATGGAACCTCTGAACTGGGACAACGGCTGAGATGGTACCAGATCCTCACTGTCTGTGGGGCTGGGCACTAGAAACACCACAGCAAAAGTTAAAAAGGGCCCTTAAAGCCGGCCACTGCACTTTGCAAATGCCAACTTCAGAAAAAGAGCAAGGTGGGCTTACTCGGCTCCATATCGACAGGACTTGCCAGGATGGATTGTATCAGCAAGAAGATGCGCTTCTCCACTTTGGCGGGGCAGAGCTGAGCAGCCTCACCCAGGGTGAAGAGGTGTCTCACCTGTCCAAAAAGGGAAGGGCATCGTTCAAGGACAAGGAAGGGCCATCACTGGAAGCTAAAATGCCGTCCCAGTACAGTTCAGGTGAACTATCAAGTTCCTAGCTCTTATCTTTTGCTTAGACGGTAGGTTGGGTCTATAAAATAAAGTTAGAAATACAGTATTTAAAGTGTTAACAGTAACATGCTGGCCAAGCTTACCAAGGCATCCTCATCAAGCTGCTCTGTGCCGTTCTCTTGGAGGACGATATTGGAAATGCAATGCTCACATGCAGATACTAGATCGCCACAGATTCTGTCCAACAGCTCCTGTTTGTGGGAAGAATCCAATTTAATATTGGCTACAAAAACAGCAGTGTAGGCTCTACTTTCCCATCCAACACACAGCAACCCAAACTGAAAAATAAAAGCAGTCTTCACTTTAAGGACCACATAAAGGGGGTGAGGGTGGGAATCCCCAATCATATTGTGGGAGGAGAGCTGGTCTTGTGGTAGCAAGCATGACTTGCCCCCTTAGCTATGCAAGGTCCATCCTAGTTGCATATGAATGGGAGACGAGAAGTGTGAGCACAGCAAGATCTTCCCCTTAAGGGATGGAGCCCCTCTGGGAAGAGCATCTAGGTTCCAAGTTCCCTCCCTGGCAGCATCCCCAAGATAGGGCTGAGAGAGATTCCTGCCTGCAGCCTTGGAGAAGCTGCTGCCAATCAGTGTACACGATACTGAGCTAGAGGGACCAATGGTCTGACTCTGTATATGGCAGCTTCCTATGTCCCTATTTTCAAGATCAAGGGCCTTCTTAAATAAGGAGCCTCTTCCAGAAGAATGAACTGTTTAGAAACAGAGTTGAAGGTCAGGCCTCCTCCTGCCAGAGGCCAGACTGCAATGACTGATATGTGCATGCCTGTGGAGAGAGTGTGAGGAGCAAACTCTCAAGGCCTTTCTCCACTGGGGGCCTCACTACTGTTCTCCACAAACTTAGAGCACTCCTCTCTGCTTGGTCCTTTTAAGGCAGGGGTTCCCAACCTGTGGCACTCTGGATGTTGCTGAACTACAACTCCTATCATCCCCAGCCACAATAATTTGTAGCTGGAATGATGGGAGTTGTAGTTCAGCAACATCCAGAGTACCACAGGTTGAGAACTCCTGTTTTAAGGGGATGATTGGTGGTGGTAAGTAACCTGCTGTTCTTATTGGAAGCATCATTGAAGAATTCCCAATAAGGTTCCAAGGAATCCTCGGATGCACCAGAACAGTTTGGAAACCCCGACTGTAAGGGCCACGTTGAACATGCAAAGCTATCTTCTACCGAGTCAGACCAGTACCGCCTGCTCCGACCGGTAGAAGTTCTCCAAGTCCCCCAGCTTTACTACCCAAGTTCCTTTGGACTAGAGATGCTGGGGAGATTGAACCAGAAGCCCTTTGCACGCAAAGCACATGCTAAGCTAAGAGCACGGACTAAGCCACTAAGCTATGGACTCTCTCCAGAAGTACACCCAGTTCCCTGAGCATTGCTTCTCTGGGATTCTGTTACAGAAGCATCACACCACACACAACCATGTTGCTGGCGTGGTTAAGGTAGTCAGTTCTGTCTGGGAAGCCCCTTCACATGGACGGCTTCCCATGTGGCTCAACTCTGCCCGCAACCATGCTGCCCAGGTAACTGAACAAACAACTTCCTGAAATAAGCCACTGAAGGGTAGAGTATATAGCAGAAGTGTTAATCCGGACCGATAATGATGGTTGAAAAACTGAACACCTGCAGTTTGCTGAAGGTGCAACTCCCGGCATAGTGTAAGATGCATGGCTTAGGAGGGGCATTCCCAGACTCACCTGCGCCTCCTTTGGGTCCCCCGCAGAGGCATGGCACAGCTTCTGGAGTGTCTCAATTGCGGGGCTGATGGCCTCCAGCGGGCACCGGAAGTCCTGCAGCCAGCATTTGATATCATCTGAAAAAGAGGCCAAGGGATTGGCATGAGCTGGTACCATTGCTTAGGGATTCTTCGGAAGTATAAGACGCAGTGGAGACTGTGGCGGAAGCTGGGCTCAGTCTTCCCCCAACACTGCTTTTCAAGGGACACTCACCAGTCAGCCAGTCTTGGACGCTCTGGGGTAGGTGCTTTGCAATGCTTCCAATCACATTTAGGATGTGCACCGTGGTCTCCAAGCTAGAGGCATGACTCCTGGGAAGCCCAAACAAGAGAAGTTGTTGCAGATCAGTGTGACTGAGAAAAATCCTTCTCCTCTGAACTATACAAAAGGCTGCCTCCCTTTTGCACATTTTTAAAGTTTATTTAACCTATTGATACACCAGCTGATATGTGCATTTCTAGGTGGTGATGTTGCATCGGCGGTCATATGTTGAATTCGAATGAGAATTCTGGCCGAAATCCAGCTCAGGGGCTGCACAAATTCACCCCTCCAGCTGTTGCTGGACTACAACTCCCATCATCCCCAGGGGCTAATAAGGATGGTGCGAACTGTGGTTCAGGAGGTCTGAAATTATGCACCCCTGATCTAGCTCAATGAGAACCAACTTTCAACAGACAATAAGTGGGAGCCACAACCCATATTAAGGATACCTTATTACACCATGAGAGAAATCCTGAAAGGGAGGATTCTGGGGCAAGGACTGCTCTTGGCTCCTCCATTGTGATTTATATTCTCTGAGTTAATCCCAATCTTCTATTCATTCTACTGTTTTGACCAATTCTAATAAGGGCTGCTCTGTGTCCATTGGCTGCTGTACAGAAGCCACGTTGTACTGCTCAGCAATGCAGCTGTTAGCACGTGCTAAGATGCTGGAGTGCCATATTCCCTAAACAAATTGAGGACCTTCCATCTTATTACAGCAGTTCTCTCTTTACCCAGGTTGGTGGTGGTGTGAGGGGCAACAAAGCCAGTTCTTCTTCATTGCCCTGCCCAGCCCTATCTAACCCACAGCTGGGAAGATCAGGGAGGGAGGGAAGGAAGACAACTGCCATGGCCGTCCTGCCTAATGGAGTGAGACAGAGTTGGAACTAGGGATGCAAGGGGAGCTCCTCCTTCCAAACAGGCAAGTTCTGATTGGCTATTTCAGGAATGAGGGGGAGGAGCAACCCATTTGCCAAATGCATACCTCCACGGCAGGAGAACTCCAGGTTCAATCCCAGACGCCTCCAGTTCAAGGGATCTCTGGTCACAGGTCTGGGAAAGACCTCTGCCTGAGACTCAGAAGGGCCACTGTCAGTGTGGGAAATACTAGACTATATGAACTAGTAGCCACAGTGTCTACCCAACTTCCATGTAACTTGAGACAGAAGTAGTATGGACTTCTACCCGAACTTTGTAGAAGGCAGCTTCATGTGGCCTGGGAGAAAAAGCACCTAGTCCACAGAGTAAGCCGCCCCACAGAATCATTCTACTATGCAATGAGAGAGACTAGCACTATAGGTCAGGGGAGGCAGCCTTCCCTGTGTCCAGCAACCCTCCATTTTGCTCTGATCACGCTTGCCTGCTGGTACTGTCCCAGGCGTCGATGATTTTGGAGTAGTCCAACCTGGGCGAGGATCCGGCCACCTTGGCCAGCAGCATCCAGGCAGGTGCCGCACGGTCCGTTTCCGTGTGGGAGACAACACTGTTGACGAATGTGGTGGAGAACTTGTCTCGCTTGGACCAGATGTGGAAGGCTTTGCTCAAGTATCGCCTGCAAAAGAAGCCAGGAAAGGAGAACGCAGATCACCCTTTGCACCACAAGAGAACACAAGTACTCGATTTCCTACTACTACTACTACCACTACCACCAATAGTTACATACCACTTTTCAACAAGAGTTATTAAAGCAGTTTACAGAGAAAAATGCATGAATAAAATGGTTCCCTGCCCCAAAATGGCTCACCAAAATATAAGAAGGTAGACACCAGCACCAGCAGGATGCTATGTTGGATAGGGATATTGACATTGAATATTGTCACACATTAATAGCTGGCCACCTAATGGACACGTTGCCAACAGATGGCTACTTTAGCTCTCACTGGTTGCAAAAATTCTGGTATAAGACAAGTTGTCTTACACTCACCTGATCTGAAACACACAACGAACATAAGAGTTATCCCATACAACAATCCTGTGAGGTAGGCTAGACTAAGGGATGGTGGTTGGTCAAGATCACCCTGTGAACTTCATAGGTGAAGTGGGATCTGAATCTAGGTCTGCCCAGTCCAAGCCTAATATCCTGTCCACTATATTCCACCTGGCTCCTGTCCTATGTAATGGAGACATAGAGCTCTTGGAGACTTATTTATTTGTTCTTCAACTTACAACCTCATTGTTCAATCCAAGAGGATTTGCAGAGTGGCTTACGAAAGACATATAACCCTAGCCCAGCCCAGGAAACACCACACACAGTTGAGAAGCACAGCAGCCAGAGAGCTCAATATAGTATATACGGCAAAGAATATCCAAGAGACCTGGGGGAATAAGGTTCACACTGTGCGAAGAGACTGCCACTCAGCACTTGGCAAACCTCTCTGGGGAGTGACTTCTGGAGATAGCTGCTGAAGTTATTTGAGGACTACAGATCGATATCTGTATTTGACATGGTTAGAAGTAATTACTCTGGACTCAACCATCCAATTTTAACATTTGCTTAACACCTCACTGAACATTTGTCTTCTCAGTGAGGTATTCTTCAGATTTGATTAAGGTATATACTACAAACTCTGACAAACCTTACCTACCATCAAACAGTCATATTCAGAAATGAACATTCTCAGCTCCAGGACTACAACTGATCTTGTAACCTGTCAATCATCCTCAAGGTTCTCTTCTCCACCAGTTTCAACACGGGGAGTCATGAGCAAAATGGGCCCTCTCTCTGGTCACCACCCTCCTCACCTCTGCCAACAGCCAGACCTAGAGAAGGGCCCCTCTACACTGTAGAGTTGTGCTGTAGTGTCTACAGCACAACTCAGTCTGTCCAATACACCAGCTGAGATGCCAGGTCCAGGCTGGCACTGTTCATTCACCTGGAAGATCTGTCTCTATCCATGCATCCTGTAAAAAGATCTAATACATACATCCAGTGTTCCCTCTAACAGGGATTCCCAGATGTTGCCGACTATAACTCCCATAATCCAAGACAAAGTCATTACAACTGGGGATTCTGGGGATTGTAGTCAATGTCTGGGAACCCCTGTTAGAGGGAACACTGCACACATCCCCCCGCCACCTTTATAGTGGGGGCTGTCACACACTTTGCTAACCTAACCTATACATACGCCTCCTGCCCAGGACCATCCTGGTAACCATACTACCTATGCCAGGGCTTCTAAACTTAGTCCCCAGGTGCAACTCCCATCATTCCTTGCAACAAAGGTAACTGTTGCAGTGAATTATGGGAGTTGTCCAACAACATACGGGGACCCAAGTCTGAGAACCCCTGGCCTACACAATGCAGAGGGATTTAGAAAGCTTTGGAAACTTAAATTAAAATTAGAGAGAGGTTTTTGTGACTAAGGAGCAGAAGAGCACGTCAGAATCTGGGAATTAGTCCTCGATTTGGGCAAATGCTACCTGTATGCTTTAATGCCGCCCACACCCTATTTCTGTGTCAAACCCCCCCCCCCATTAATCAAGGTAGCAACTTTCCCCAATCTTGCATTGGTGGGGTGGGTGGATTCTGACATGCCAGTCATCTGGCAGGCAATACAGAAATGCCACACAGGCTGTCCAAGGTCCAAAATTAGGATCGATGACAGAATCACGAATCGTGAGGTGGCACAGCCAAGGGATGCGCTTGAAAGAGGGAGAGTGTTACATGCTACTTACTAATAAACATACGGTGTTTTTAATCAGCATCCGTGTCCTTGTCATTCTAGAAATATCACCTCATCCCTTTCACATCTCCCTATATCTAAAAACACACTCTTAATCACAGACACGAACCATATTGTGCTCCAGAATGAAGACGGATGCTTCTTTCCCCATGAACGGCAGAGGGTTGCTACTCTAATTTACAAGCTTCTAATTAGCATTCAACAATCTTGCCTCTTCAAAAATCAAGGGGGACTATATTAAGGATAGGAGACTAGCAGCTGCAAGGTTTCCATCTGGTCCCCAGGATAAGAATAAGCCCCTCGCTTATTCTTATCCTGCGTCAGATCAGTGGTACAGATCATTCAGCATCCCACCATGGCCATGGAAGAGGCTGCAAGCTGCGCAACTGCCCTCTTCCACCACAAAACAAAGACACACAGAAAGCTGCCTTATCTCGAGTCAGACTTTTCTTGGCCCACCTAACTCAGTATTGCCTACGCTGACTGACAGAACCTCTCCAAGGTTCCAGGCAGGAGTCTTCCCCGGCCCTACTTGGAGATGATATCAGGGACTGAACTTGAGACTTCCTGCATGCAAAGCAGATGCTCTATTTGCTTGCTCTACAGCTAGAGATGTGAAGGCCTGGAAAAAGGACTGGGCGCGGGGGACAGTTATTTCCCTTTTTACCTGGGGGGAAAAGACCACCAGTGTTTTTCCTGGGGGGGGGAAACTGGGGGTGGGGGTTCCAGGCCTTGGTATCTCTAGATTTGGCCCAATCGCCATCTGTGTTCCCTCTGAGGCAGGCCTGCTCAACTTAGCCCCTCCACCAGCTATTTTTGGACTACAACTCCCATAACCCCCAGCCACAGTGACCAAGGATTATGCGAGTTGTAGGCCAACTTCTGCAGGAGGGCCAAAGTTGAGCAGCCCTGCTCTAAGGTGTGCACGTGTGCGTGCGCACGTAGGTGTTTTAATGCCCGCTCAGTCTAATTTGGATCCTGCTCCGACTGAATCAGGAAGGCCCCATTCTGCATGCATATGCATGAGCACGCACACACACAGCCTTGATACTGCCACCAAGAACTCATTCTGTGCCCAGGTAGGGGGGAAAATATGAGGGAACGTTTGTCTCCTCTCTAACTACAGCAACAAATATTTATATCCTGCTCTTCAACACAAGTTCTCAAAGCGCTTTACAGAAATATAAATAAATAGATGCAACTGAATCGTGGGTTCCAGCTCATCGCAACGCCTACTGAGCCTACCTCAGTTCTTGACTCTCTTTGGTGAAGAGCGTGAGGAGGTCCCAGGCCAACACTTGGCTTCTGTTGTGAGGGGCGAACTTCTCTGCATGCTTAACAGGCTGAAGTAGGAGCTGATCAAGGCATTCCAGAGCTTTCTCCTGCACAGAGTTCTCGCAGTCCATGACCACAGGGACAACGCCTGTCAGCCAGGCCTTCTGGATCAGGACACTGCTTGGCTGAGACTAAAGCAAGAGGAAACTTTGTTAGAGCTCAGGCAGAGGCATGAACAGCCTCTTTCGGTACCAAGTCAACCAGAAGCAAGAGATGTGTTATCAGTCGGAGGGTTGTGGGCACACTAGCCTGAATGGCACAAACCAAATCAAATCATTGTCATGCGGCAAAACATTTGCCTCCTGACACACTGCACAGGACCATGAACTCCATTTGTGCAGTTCAGCTTTTTGTGGTGCCAATTCAAGATTGCCCAGGTGTCAGGTTCTGCTTTCCTTAGCCTCAGACACGCAGCCCTATCTAAGAAGTAGACACAGCAAGCTCTCTTTCGCTCTCACCATCAAGAGGTCCGTAATAGACTGCAGGGCTTGCTTCCTCACAGAGACGGCCGGATCCCGACACCGATCCTGGAGCATGGCCAAGTCTTCAGGTGTGCATGGAATCACATTGTGTTTCAAGATGCTCATGAGCACCTGGCGGTCAATCAAGGCAGGTGTTAGACATACTGAAGTCATGGTAGTCAAGACGTGTGTGTGCACACACCCCCAACCACCTGGCAGAAAACATATTCCAACTGTCAGTCCTTGCAGCTCATAAGTTTCAGCAGAAAGCTGGTCTTAGAATTAACTTCCAAGACAAACCGGCTGGTTCAGCCTGTGGCAGCCCCTACATGCAATAAGATCAGGGCCACGGTGTGAATATGGAGCAATGATCTGAACTAGCTTAACCCACACAGAGCATCTGCATGCTAGTACTTGATGGCTCCCCTCACCCCGCCACAACCCCTCTCACCTCAGAGATCTCTCCAACCTCACCTGAAACATACTCCTGCTCCTCCTCCTCCATTCTGTTGCTTCCATCCCCCTTGGTCACTTCTCCATCCATACCCTTCACGGTTGCAGCTGTAGCGCCTATTGGCTAAGCTACAGCCCCCTATCCTCAGAGACTTCCCCACATGAGCAGTAGTGGTTGACCTTCCTTGCTGCTGCCACCACCATGGCCACTCGTTCCCCTCAGGCTGCTGACAGGCCCAGGCCTGTCCATTGCCTGCCTCTGCCAATGGCCTTGGTAGCCCTGAACAGCAGCAGTGGTTGTCTGGGCCCTTCCTTGCTGCCAATAGGCACCACCATGGCTGCTCATTCCTCTCAGGTCGTTGACAGGCTCAGGCCCATTCCTCGCACCTCCTCCTTTCTCTTCCCCTCTTTTTCCCTTCCCTTTCTGAGTTAACAGATCTTGTTTCCTCATCCAATTCACACACACACTCCTCTCCTCTCCTCTCCAATGAAGAATATCTTCTGACAAGTAACAGTTGCATTCTAACTGACCTTAACCATCAGGCTCCTCCTCCCTATCTGCATATGGAATCTTCACTGCCCAATCACCATGGTGCTTCTGCTTGCGAACTCTCACAAGAGCTGCCACACACAGGATTAGCCACGGGTACGCCTTAGAGAATTATATACTGTGTGCAAATGGGCAATTCATGTTATCACCCCTCACACATGATTAAACAATGTGCTGAGATTGCTTCGGAATATACTTGAGTGACATCGGAGCAGGCATGTTCACATCGTGGCCCAGACGTTATTGCGTGTACGCCACAGTTTGGCTGAACCAACCCACAGGCAACCCAGCCTTAGAGGAATCTGCATGTTCTGCAATGATGCTAGCACTCGAGTACCAAATAGATCTTCCCAAATAAATCATACAGCACTAAGTGGAAGGACACCAAGGACAATCCACACTCGCTCTCTAGTTCAAAGCTGGGGAGGCAAACAGGGTTCTTTGAGGGAGACAGGTAGGTGGAAGTTTGGGACCCTGATCATGACCATCGTGCCATGGCCTTTACCTCCCCAGATAACAGACCACCTGCCCAGGAGCTGGAATGAGTGGATTACCCTGACCATGCAACAACAGAAACAGACAGTATTCATCCCAGCAGTTCTACCTTTCAGGGTGTGCTAATTCATTACCCTTCTGCAAAAATCCTTTATGCCACTCTCAATATTCTAAACACGAGGGCTTAAACGTTAAAAAATGATTTATTCAGGCTTACATATTTCATTACAGAGCAATAAATCTCTCGGCAGGAGATCAAGTATTTGCCCACATTAAGGTCATATTTCGGCACCGTTCATCATCTAATGTCGCTTCCAGGGAGGGAAGACCATCTCTCAGCCATTATTGCTCCCAATCCATGATAATTTGGTTTGTTTAGCTTTACCGCCCACCCTATCCCAAGGGCTCAGGTCACCATGCATTTATAATTTCATATTAGGAAAAGGGTAAAGACGGACCCCAAACCTGAAAATCAGTCCTTAATACTCAATAGGCTGGTACCAGTTGCGTTTCTCATGTCTTGCATCTCCCATTAAACTCCAAGACAACCTTTTAGTTCATTCTGCTTGGGGCAGCTTACAACAAATGCAGTACCAAGTTAAAAACAGAACAGCCTAAGAGGTCACACACACAATACAGGGGGACCTCACTATTCACAGCACAGCCATTCATGGTTCTACATATCCACAGTGGCTTAATCGCTACTCAACCTCAATATCCACGGATACAAAAAGGATGAGAAATTTTGACTTCTAGGGAGCATTGCTGGATACCTGTGGAGCACGTTAGGGCACTCTGCTTCACCCCCCCCCCACACACTGTTTTTAGTGGTTTCCCCAGCACCCCACCCCTACATCACCATTGCCACAATGCCCCATTATCTGTGGTTCTAGTGGAGAATGGAACCCCAGCAGATAACGGGGCTTACCTGTATAAAAACAGACCCAATTAGTACTCAGTTTTAAGAAACTAAGAGGTGAGTTTTAAGATTATTTTTTTTAAAAAGAATTCTGAGAGAGGGAGAACCACCAAGCCCTTCGGCCAGAGCCAAGGGGCCACAACCAAGAAGGCTCCATCTCTAGTTCCTGCCGGCTGAATCAATGATGAGGCCTGAGATGTGGAGGGCCCTGGCAGATTCATGTGTGTGGATGCGGTATGTCAAGTACCCTGGTCTGATGTGGTCACCCGAGCAGCATTCTTCTCAATGCCAGAGTTGCAATTGAGTCCTAGCCATGTCTGCCTCTGGCTATCCCTTAGCCAAGAAGCAGGAGTGTGGCAAAGCAAGCGGCCACGAGCACGTGGCTCTTCCCCCAACTCTGACTGGCCCCCTTCCAAGAGAGCAAGGCTGCCTTGACCCTGGACATACAAGTCCCAAGTTCAATCCCTGGCACTTCCAGTTGAAGGTAGAATGCATAAGCAGAAAAGGGCCTGTACCCAACATCCCAGAAGGCTGCTGCTCGTGAAGATCAACAGTACTGAGCTAGATGGATCCATGTTATGACTATTTTATACATTACTGGAAGTTACACCTCGTTCTCAGTTATTGGGTTCAGCACGTAGCACTTGGGCACTGTGTAATTCTCATACACCTCTCATGATTTATTGTGCAAGGGCTGTATTTCTAGGAACAGCATCGGGCAATTGGAGGACAAAAGGAAGCCAAGAACATACCTGAGCCAAGAACATACCTGGAGTGCAGACTTCCTAACATTGGTCTTCTCATCCCCAGCTCTCAGTCTCAGCATGGCCATGATCTCCTTTCCTGTGAAGGGTAGGGAGGCACGAACAGAATAAAAAGCTTGGTGACTGTGGCATGCTCAGCAGAACATAGAACAAGGGTTTGCCATTTGCACATTTCACCTTGAGAATGCAGCATGCTTCCCATGCCTTGTCTCAGCCATGCTTTAACAGCTGAAATGGATACAGTTAGGAGTGGGACAGAATGAGAACTGGAGGTGTGGGTGAGCTTCTCTCTCTGTAGGAGGGCATTTTGAAAGCTGAGTGGATCTATCTTTGGAGCAAGTAGGAGAAGCACACCCGTACATTGAGACACTCCTCCACTGTGGGAGAATGAACACAGGTAGGTTCCGGACACTTAAAAGCAGGAAAAGGAGGCAAGAATCACCAACATGGTACATCTTGAAACTATCAACCACTCACCCCTTTCTTAATACGAGCCCTTGCGTGTGCAGATTCTGGGGAAGGAAATAGGGCAGAAAGGGAGGGCAGGGTAGGAGGCTTCTCCACCAGGTTTAACCACCAGGCTGGGTTTTCGACACCAACAACCTCCCCAAAAACTGTGCAGGACTGTGCATGCCATTACCCTCTTAATGCCAATGACTGCTTGTGGGCTCAAAGCAAGGGGCTGCTCTACAGAGTCAAGCAGCAGCATGGGGCAAGGGGACTCCCAATTCCTGAAAAGAACAATAAAGTCATGCCTTTTTGAGACTATCTGATGAGGACAAATGGTTGCTTCCTACGAAGAATATTGGGAATAGTACTCCCTGTATCAGGGATTCCCAGATGCTGTTGACTACAACTCCCAGCATCCCCAACTGCAATGGCCTTTGGCTGGGAATTATGGGAGTTGTAGTCAACAACATCTGGGGACACTGTTCTCCAGTGCTCTTGGTCGGCAGCCACCACAGGGCCAGCCACTCTGTCCATTACAAAACACGTGCACAAGAGTTCTCAGCCTCCCTCCCACCCACCCCTCTCCCACCATAACCATTTTGGTTGCACATCATCCCTGTATGAAGTGCCTTCTCTGTAGGAGTTTTCTAATGCATGAAGTGGCCAAAATGTAAGCTGGTTTCCAACTTGTTCCAACATGTACTGTAGCAGGGTCGTGTATTTAGAAAGAAGGTGTGCTTATGATACACTTCCAGAACCTGTACTTGAGGCTGAGCACCTCAAATTATAGAGTTTTGAGGGTGTGTGTATTTGTCAATGCAGTTGCGAATTCTATTCTGCAATACAAGTGTGGAGTAATCTGCTTGCCAATGAACCAGTGTACAGATATGCTATTAATATGCATGTGTTCAATTATACAGTTTTAGGTCTTCTGGTTATGGCCAAAGAGCAAAATAGACTGACGGAGAGTGTGTGTGCATGCATGTGTACACACCAACACATACCATTATTTTCTTACAGTTTGCAAAGAAGAAATGTACATTAAGAGGACCACGTATCTGAGCAAAGCAAAAAGAACTCCATCCTATTCCAAAGCTTACCATCAAACTCAATGGTATCATGTTCACTGGTCACTTCAATAGTTTTGAATGTTGGAAATGTTTTCAGGCGATGGCTGGAGGAACCTTAAAGGTAAAAAAAGGTACAAGTATGTGTCAAGTTCCTCTGGAGCATTAAAGGACTCGCACAACAATGTTAAGGCTGTTCTGACTATCAAGATGGCTGTTCTTACCTTCTGTATTGGTTAGGAAAGTCCCAGCAGCTGTGTCCGTGCCCATAACTGTAGAAGCAGCAGCTGGCAAGGAAGAGAGAGAAAGATGACAAGATCTCGTTTGATGGCCTAAGGAGGCTCTGCCCACATTTCACGTAATGGCTGCCCACCCAAAGCGGGGTAGGAGTCAGCAACTGGCCAGCCCTGGGCTAGACACATAAGAGCAGTCCCAAGCACGTCATTTCTCTCTGGGGCCATGGTGGCACTCAAGCAGAGCCTACTTCTGGGGTTCCCAACCCTTTTAAAGTATTCTTTTGCAAACTTTCAGCTCAGAGACTCCATAGATGTGGGGTGTGTGTCTCCGTGCATGCACGTGCACACACGTTACAATTATGAGAGTCATCCAGTCTAAGCTACTCATATGCATCCCCACTGAAGCTAATGGGCCACGTTCGCTTATATTAATTTCAATGGGAGTACTCAGTGCTCATTTCCCGAAGTCTGTCAATCAGGCTGAGGGGAGGGGTATGCTGAGCTTCAGCATGTGGCCAGCCAATCAGGAGGAGAGGAGAGGAGAGTCTTCCCTCCTCCCTCCCTTTCTGCAGTGGACACATCGCTGAGGACACGTTGGCTTCAAGCCAGTGAGTCTCAGAGGGGGATTGCATGGCGAGGCAAGAAGGCTCTGAGTACTCCCTGGGAGCCCTTCAAGTCGCCTCCGGGGTGCTTGCACCTCCTGTGGTGACTCCTCCCCTAGTTATGCACCCCTTCCTCAAAGAGCTCAGAGGCACACACAGAGGGTTATTGCCTTCCCCCACCCAGGAGACAGGCGAGGCAAGAGATACCGACGGGCTCCAGGTTACCCAGGGAGCCTCCCGGCTGAACAGGAGTCTGGAGAGAGGCCTCCCCAGGAGGGCAGCATCCCGCCCCCACACGCCGACTGGCAAGCCCTGCTCCTCCCGCCATACTCACGGCCCTGCAGCAGCTCCTGCAGGCTCTCCACGCTCGACGGGGCTTTCGTTTCCAGGCACTGAGCCAAGCTGGAAAGCGCCTTGCTGCGGACAGTCGGCACTTTATCCGAGCACCGGCCAAAGACCATGACCTGTACCAGGAACTTGTGCTTCAGGAAGGCCTGCTGCTCCTCAGACAAAGGAGGGTCCGGGACCCGCTCCGGAAGGTCCAGCAGGGCCATGGCAGCATCGATGGCAAACACCCTGTAGGAGACCTGTGGGGGACGGGGAGGACGCAAGCTGTCTGAGGGGAGCCCGGCAGGCAGCCTGGGCGCTCTGCTTAGAGGGAGACCTCTAGGCTGTGGGGCCAGACCGACTCGGGCACGACTCAGCCTTGCCTCGAGGACCAGGCCTGGCCCACGAGGTCCCGTCAAGCGCTAGTCTCAGAGCTTGACTGAGCTTCTCCTCATCTCCTGTGCCAGAACCCAGGAAGGAGCAAGCATCAATTCAACCCTTTGTTCAACAAGATTTTGCTATGGTTTACATGGGATGGGTGACTACATGGTCCGATGGCTGTAGGCCATCTCCAGCCTCAGAGACACAATGACGTGATAAGCCAGTAGCAGGGGAGTAACAGTAGGGGAGAGGGTAAGCCCTCACCCCCTGCCAGTGGGCTTTCTCAGAGGCATCGGGTGGGCCACTGTGGGAAACAGGATGCTGGACTGAATGGGTCTCCTTGGGTCTGATCCAGCAAGGCTGTTCTTATGCGGCAAGATATTCCCCTTTGGGGATGGGGCCGTAACTCAGTGGAAGAGCATCTACATGCCTGCATGAAGAAGGTCCCAGTTCACTCCCTGACAGACTCTCCAGGTAGGGCTGAGAAATACTCATGACTGAAAGCCTTGGAAAGCTGCTGCCCGTCAGGGTAGACAATACGGAGCTAGAGGGACCAAAGGTGTGATCCGGTATAAGGCAGATTCCTATGTTGGGGATGGACCAGTAGCTCAGTAGCAGGGCATCTGCTTTGCATGCAGAAGGTCCCAGGTTCCATCCCTGGCTTCTCCAAGTAGGGCGGGGAAAGACCCTTTCCTGAAATCCTGGAGAGCCGCTGCCAGTCAGAGTAGACAGCACTGAGCTAGATGGAACAGTAGTCTGACTCCGTAAGGCAGATTCCTACAAGCCCACTCTCTTTCCTTGACTGGTGCCTTGGAACTCTGCTCCTGCCTCATTTTGACTATGCGCCTGTCCAAGGTTGCCTGAACCTGGATGGCAGGCCTGGAACCTGACCTGTCCTGGCTTGGCAACAGCCTCTGCTGCTTGCTCACTTGGACCGGCACGCAGCTCCCTCACCGCTGCGCTCCTCAGCTGCCGGCCGGAGATCCCACTTCTGCTCAGACACGCTTCGTGCCAGAGACGCTGCCGAGCCCCGCCAGCCGCCCCCTCACCTTGTTATTGCGTGAGAATCTATAGAGCCAAGCGATGAAGTCAGCGTGTTCCACAGAAGGGAGCCGAGGCAGCAGCTGTGCCAACGCTAGGGCTGCATATGTTCGGTATTCCGATTTATCAGGGACCTGGAATGAGAGGCAGGCAAGGAAATGTCAAGACGAATGGAAGAGTGGCGATCTGCCACCATGACGGCAACATCTGGACGAGGCAGGCGGCGGCCACTGGCAGCTCCTGGGCTGGATTCAACTCAAGCAAACTGCCGGGTGGAAGAACCCGTTCCAGGGACTGACACATACACAGTTTTCTCCCCAGTGGCCATACGAGGTTCAAGCCGACATGCTGAATGGCAGCACAGAGTCCCGTTCCATCCCATCACAAAGGCACTGCTCAAACCATTCCTCAGCAGAAAGGCGGCTACAGATTCCATCACTGCGAAGGGCCTTGAAGAGACAGCTGCAAGACCTGGGTCACATCTCGGGGCTCGCTTGCTCCCCAAAGCTGTGTGTTTTGAAAACAACCTGAACAATGCTGCTGGGAGCAAAATGGAGGACAGATCTATCCGTGGCGACTCGTCTGGAGGCCGTGGGCCACCTCCAGCCTCAGATGCCTCTAAATACCAGTTGCAGGGGAGCAACAGCAGGAAAGAGAGGGCATGCCCTCAGCGCTCGCCTGCAGGCTTCTCACAGGCATCTGGTGGGCCACTGTGGGAAACAGGACGCTGGACTAGATAGGCCTTGGGCCTGATCCAGCAGGAAGGCTGTCTTATGAGACACTGGGAGACTCAGGACAGGCAAAAAGGACCTCTTTACACAGCATGTTGATGAACTATGGCATTTGCTACCACTGGATGGTGATAAGGCCATCAATCTAGATGGTTTTTAAGAAGGGATTAGAAAATGACTTGGAGGACAGGGCTATCGGTGGGTGGGTGAGATGGGGATGCCCCTGAACACCAGGTGCTAGGAAATACTACTGGGAGGGGGGGAAGTTGCCCCCTTTGCCCTGCTTGTGGGCTTCCCAGATGTGCCTATCTGGCCACCACATGAGGCAGGATGCTGGACTCGACAGGCCTTTGGCCTGATCCAGCAGGGCTTTTCTTGTGTCATTCATGCTCCTGCTGCAGCAACAAGCAGCCTTGGGGCCAAACCCAACCCCAGCAAGGTCCTCGGCTGGCCAATCAACTCAAACGTCTGCTCTGGCCTGCCAGGGCACCCCGCTCCGCCGTCGGCTTGAAGAGCAGGAGCTCTCCTTTCCCAGAAGCTGAGAGAGGTTCTCTGCCACAATGGAGAAGCACAAGGGCACAACCCACCTTGACACAAATATGTTGCAACAGGATGCGCAGTACTGGGAAGGCGGCCTCCTTCAGATCCTCAGTGAGAGAGCTGCGGAAGAACAGGAGATGCAGGAGTTACTCCGTCCCGAAGGCCTTTGCACCAGACGGAGCACAACCTGAAAGGTGATGTTGGCAACGGAAGCAAGCAGTCCCCTAAAAACCATGTGAAGCTGTCTTCCATGGAGCCAGATTTAATGGAGCATTGCAGGGGAGATGCTAAATGGAGCATTGTAGGACTCCAGGAAGAGGCCTTTCAAAGCCCTGCTAACAGAGAACCACTTCCCGGCTAGGACCCGCAATGCTGTGGAATGAAGCTGCGACTTTCTGCATGCACAGCAAGGGTTCTACGGCTGGACTCTGGCTCTTCATCTAGAATGATTCCCTTGGAAGCTGTCGGGCAGAGGTCTAAATCTAAGTTCCACCCCTCTCCAATTCCTACAGTCTAGGCTTCATAAAAAGCCTAGTCATCATTTGCCTGGTCAGAGGAGAGCAAGAATTCCCTCTAGGCAATTAGGCAGAGGAAGCAGGGATCTTAAAGTTTGAAGCCATGTTAGTTAGTTAGTTATATTTAACATGTTTTATACTGCCCAAAATGTACATCTCTGGGCATTTAACAACAACAACAAAAACCCAGAAAAGGTCCCATTTCAATTAACCTTCACATCGAAATATGGTGAGACAGAATGTGGAACCAACAGACTAGTTCCCATCTTCCACTAATATGGTTGCTAAGGACTCAATATCTGGCGGGGTTTTTAGTATTTAATGTATGTATCTTCTAGTTTGTGTGCTTAATCACGGTTCTCTCAAGGGTCTCCTATCCAGATTGCTAGCCAGGTCCACCCCTTACACCATTTATTGAGCCTTATCTGGGGGAAGATGCTCGGCAACTGGAAAGCAGCAGCAATCTTAAGTTTCTAGCCCTTGCAGTTCCAGAGTTCAGTGAAGCTTCACAGAGTTGTCATCAGGTAGGACACTTCATTGCTGAGAAAGCACATGAAGCTTGTTTGCTTCGACTGAATCTGTACAAGATGCAGAATGCTAGAAGCAGGCAAGAAGAAGAGGGGTTAAGACGGGACCAATGAAAAGACAGAGGACACACCCCCTTTGGGGATGTTACCTTATGAATTTGATTGCCTGGTTCCTAGCAGCAACGACCTGCGACGGGAGAGTGGCAGACACAGCGCTGGATCCTTCTCTCCTGGGAGACATGAGGATGACACTCAGAAGCTGGTGGAAGACCCGGAGCAGAGCCTAGAAGAGAAACAAGAGGCTTGCAGATGGGTGTTGGAGAGATTTGTACTAACAAAAAAATCTGTCCTTTTCAAAAGAGCTCATACAGAAGGTGTACCTTCCAGCTCAGATCACAAGCTGTCTGTGTAGTTAACAGGCACAGCTTTGTACCAGACTGAAGAACACACCAGTCCAACTTCTGAATTCACCCACCTTTTAAAAATTTAATCAACGAGCCATAAAATGGCACCCATGCTCAAAATGGCAGCCGGAAATTACCTCCGAGGTCATTTCAGGCCACCCCTGACTTGTGGCTATGCGGGATTAACCCCTTATCTGTCTGTTTTCCATGTTGTGTGTTAATTACCCGACCGCAGATATGAGGAACCACAGATGTCGGGTCCACGTACAGGGAGACCAACCTGTACTCCATGTGAATGCCTCTTTGACCCCCTTTCTCCTTCACTCACACTGTTCGGCAAGTGA
Organism: Hemicordylus capensis; assembly: GCF_027244095.1. Taxonomy (NCBI): domain Eukaryota; kingdom Metazoa; phylum Chordata; class Lepidosauria; order Squamata; family Cordylidae; genus Hemicordylus; species Hemicordylus capensis. Next base: position 25,915,775 of record NC_069664.1, read on the forward strand.
TGTTCTTAATTTAAAACCCCAGTGAGGCAGAAGCAATGTATAGACGGCCTCAACTAGACAGAAACGATGTAGTTTTTCAGGCCACCCAAGAACCAGAGTGAAGTGTTTTCTACAGAGTTGCATTCAGAGTGGTGTGTGAAAAAACCTGCTCAGCCCCTTTGCATCAGGAAACGCCAGAAGACTGTTTGTGTGTGTGTCAGTATTAAAGCTCCCTCTAGCAGGCAAGCTCAAGAACTACATGGCCACTGATAGACTCATGGTCAAATGTTGGGGAACAGGACCAACACACTGTACTTTGTTTCCAGGAGCAGGAAACCCTCAAGAGGACCTCAGAAACACCAATTGTGGGGTGGGGTGGGGGTGAAATATAGACTTTATATAGAACAGAATCAAACTACACATTACACTGGAGCTTTGAGATTGGAATTCCCAACCAGTGTCCCTTGTAATGGGGATTTCCAGATGTTGACTACAACTCCCATAATTCCCAGCTGCAGTTACCATCCATTGCACCACATCCCCACCCACATGACCATCACCCACCTGTTCAACAACAGGGGCACCCTGAGGGCAGCAAACCACCCTTCAAATCTACAAAAGCTTCTCTGTCCTACAAGCTTGCTTTAATGTCACGCCAAGTCTGCTGAAGCATGAGATGGCTGCCTGACTTTAACTAATGGTCCTGCTGCCCCTCCACATGGCAAGAATTCTACGCAGAGGAGAGCCTGTGTCATTTTTACCTTATCTTCTATGCTGTGAAGTGGGGAACACAACAGTCGTAAGCCAAAATAGGCAAGTTCAGGGACATATCTGGCTTGGTTAGGAGTCCTGCGTGAAAAAAGAAAAAAGTTTAAAGCTTTCCATTGGATTTATTTTATATTCTCTGTTGTACGTATGATTACAAGTCAGGAACAAAACATCCAGCTTAATTATAGGATTAATGGGGGGGAGAAGGTACCCAAGTTTTACCTCAAGTATTTATAGGGATCTCCCCCACTCCCACCACAATCTCCCATAAGTCCTCAAAGCAGGGCTGTGTTACAATTCAAGAGCAGCAACTCACATTCTTTCTGAAGGGTGAAACTCAAACGTGCAGGGCTCAAAACTGGTCAGACCAACGAAGATCTATGGGCAGCACAAGATGTAATTATGGAAGTTAAAATAAGCAGTGAGGAGAACAGTATTGTCTTTTTCATGTCTTGCCTTGTCTATTTCGCTTTATACCATATTTATCCCAGGAGAAGACTCACAATTTAAGATGACCTTAGAAACAGAGTGTAACTACAGGTTATATCTGTGTTTACCCCAAAGGTACAGGACTCTGAATTTAAGATGACTGCCTGATTTCTAACATCAAAGAACTTGGAAAAACCTAGCCTTTGATTCAGATAAATACGGTCCATTTAGCCACACTGAGTTGCCCATCCATTCAGACTATCAGCAGTTGCTTTATTGTTTTGTGGCTGCCTGAAGTGCAGGCCTTTTCACTAGCAGTGGCCAGGCATTGGGATTTCACCCCCACCCACCAGACTGGCCACCACTGAACTGAATATCAGAACACAGATATTATTTCATTCGACTTTTGGTATGGCATACTTCCAGTTCACCATTTTAGCTGATGCTCCAAATTTGTTTTAATTTCCTATACCAACTTGTTTGATATTTTATTCTGAGATATTTGCATTTTGTATTTTACCCTACTTGGGAGGCTGACAAAAATACAGCTTAGAAATTTAATTCAGCCCCTCGTGTCCCCTCCTAACTGAGCAAAGAAGCACCTTTTTAAAGTGGCAATTCTCTTTATTAAGCAGGAGGAGAGCAACTGGCCCTATCCAGCCCCAGCACAGCATCCCTCCAGTGTCTCTTTGCTGGTGTCTATCTTATGTTTCTTTTTTTAAGATTGTGAGCCCTTTGGGGACAGGGAGCCATTTTATTTATTTATATCTATGCAAATTGCTTTGGGAAACTTGTTGAAAAGTGGTACATAAATATTTAATTGTATTTATAATCATATTTGTGATCCCAGGGAAGCCCTCCTTTTCGTCTCACAGAGCCTGGGAAATTTCCCCATCCGACAGGAGGCAGAAGCTCATCACAAGGACGACTGTGCAATGGCCAAACCCCCCAAACTGCATTGCATTCACTTTGCAATTGCAAACACTTAATATTCAAGAGCTCTGCTGAACCAACCAAGGGACTGTTTAGTTCAGGACTGTACACCATTTCCAGCAGGAGATAGCCAGTTAAAGTCTGGAAGTTTGCCAAGCAGGTATGAATGCTACAGCTCTCCCCTGTGTGTTCTGGGGTAGATTCTCACAATCGCTTCTCCAGCACAAGTCGGGAGGAGGTACACATGCTCCAGCGGCACGTGTTGCTAGAACCATGGGAAATTGCACCAATGCCAGGAGGACCTCACACCAGCCTGAGCACCCTGCGTCAAATCCTCGGCTGGTGTGAGCTCCTCCAAACGTCCGCACCATTTCCCCTGGTTCTCATCAAATTTGCGCATACCTTTTCCTCCCAACTTTTGGTGGAGACATGATCATGAAAACCTGTCCTTTGTTTCCACCTTCAAGTATTCAGAATTATACTGATACGGAGGTTCTAGTTAGGTATTATTAGTTGGCTTTGAGGTATTTGTCCTCTAGGGACCGAATTCACTTTTTCAGCACCAACTAAGCTGATGGCTGTCCTCACTGCTTTGGGCCAGACAAACTGAGGACTCCATGCAATATTGTTCTAGTCCTGACGGTTTGGGCTACCTGGATGCAAGTCTGCAAACAGTGTGACTTCTCTTTCAGGGAGAACTTGGAAAGAAGCCTCAGGAGGTTTTTCAAGAGGAGGAAAAGGGCCTCTCGAATTTGCAGCAGCTCATGCGCAGATAAGTAAAGCTCTTCTTCCTGCTCTTCTTCCTCCTCGAACATCTCATCCATCTAGAACGACAGGAAATAGAACAAGGATTCACTAGAACAGGGATGGCCAGCCGGTGATCCTCAAGCCAGCTTCAGCCCCCAAGGAATGACACTGTGGACCTTAGCAGTCCTACGAAACTTCAGAACACACTGAAAAGATGGCTCACAAGAGAAAGGAGTGCTGGAAACATAAGTATGGATTCAAGCTGTATTTATATCAAGCAACCATGGATGTCTCAGTAGGGCAATGGCTCTTTGGGAGAAAAGCCCTCAAAGTTTAGGATAATAAGAGTTCTCCAACCAGAGCCACTTGCTTAAAATAGGATTTGTACAGCTGGCAGGGCCCAGGAAATCCACTCATCTACTAGTCTGTGATGAGTGAAAAAAGTCCTGAATGTACCAATATAGCTTGAGGAACCATCTGAGTAAAATATTTTGACTGGCTGGTGAACCAAGCCAACACTTCTTGACAGCTGGTATTGGTGAGTTTGTCTCCTGCATTTGTTGGACTTGTTTTCTTCCCAAAAGATTCAACCAAAAAGGAAAATAACCTGGTTTTCAAGACAATTGCAAAACATTCCACACTCAGGTGTATCTCCCTTTGGGTTTGGTGTGCGTTTGTATTCACAAGGATGGGTGCAGTAGAATCACAGACCTTTTAAGTGACAGATGGTGCCAACTTTATGACACAGACTGTCTGCCAAGGAGGGGGAGAAGGGTGCGTGTGTATGAGTGTGAGAGAGATCCTTCTGGTTTCCAGACTACTATCTGGGGCATGAAGCAGCCTCCAACAGGGGCAGAAGTCATCCTGTCTGTGCTAGACAGACATCCCTTCTCCTTGGAGTCAACATACTTTAATGCTTTATAGCTCTTCTGGATGTGCACACGTGATTATTCTCTTACCAGGGTATTCTCCTTTCGTGTTGATCGTCCCCTCTTCTTATTCCTGTCACCCTGAGAGCTTTGGCTGGAGCCTTTTTTCCTTTTCCTGGGCAAGTCCGAGGCTTGAGGCCAGCATTTGCACAGGGTCTGAAGACACTTCTCAAACATCACTGAATGGAACATCTGATTGGCAACGCTGCCTGCCAAAAAGGAAAGCTAGATCAGGGCCTCCACTGCCGATTTTTATTTTATTTTTTTTCACACATGATATTGCATGTGTGGTAGCTTTAAAAAAAATGTGGCAGTTTTGTGATTACCAACAGCCAATATCAATCTAAAGTTTCCTTGCCTGTGTCAGTCATTCGTGGCCCACAAGGAGAGAAAAAAAGGCTTGGGAAAACTTCCCTAGCTGGTCACCTGGAGCTCATTTCAACTCACCAGAGGTGAGCAGCTGAGCGGCTACTTAAGAGCCCAACTTAGAAGAAAACCCAGTGGAGCTGATTCTCAACAAATATTGAGAATTGCCAAGAAACCTGGAATGACTGTGGAAAGCACTATCAAAACAGCTCTCAATAAATAAAGCCCCAGGCACAATGACGAGGCCAGGTCACTTGCTTACCTGGAATTTCCACCAACAAGAAGTACAGCCCAGCAGCATGCAGAGCGTGCAGCCGCTGGGGAACAGAAGCCTTTTTACTCTGGGCGTCTTGGACAAAGTGATATAAGACAGCAACAAGGGCTTTGTGAGAGATGTTGTTCTCTGCAAACAGGGTCCAGATACTCTGAAACAAAAGACTAGATTTGATGGGAGGCAACACCGTGAGACTCACGGGGGGAAAACAACCAACAATTCACAGGGAAAAGATACAAGCAACGTGGCTACCCTGCCTTTGCAGAACTAGACAGGGCGGTTCTCAAGGAAGCTCCTCCCACTCTGGGGAGGTCCCAGCTTGAATCTCATTGGCCCTATCTAGGGGCAATTGAAGGGGAGTACCAGTTCTTTCAGAGGCATTCCTTCACGGCCAGAGAAAGTACAAAGGCAGTTTTCCTTTATCAGTGCTCTGAAGAACAGTGCCCACTTGAAACAGGCTGGGCCTAATAAAAGCACACCCACATTTCCGGCGCACCTTTGGCATTTTCCTCATTTCTAAATTAGTGTGCTTTGTCCTTCCCATCAGTGCCATGTCAGACACTGAAACAGCTTGGACATCTGAGGAAGCAAAGTCTAGGAACTAAGCCCCAAGCCTCCTCTTTGGGCCTGGGTCTCATAGAGTGTCGAGTGAGGAAAACTGGGAAGAATGGCTGACATACCACACAGCACATTGCCTATTAAAGAGGGATGCACATGCATGGCTTGTGAGCCAGTGCGTAATGACTGCAAATAATGGCAGAAGCAGGGGAGCAGCTGAGTGGGCATGATCTCCCTGGCCTCTGCTAACAGCAAGAGCAGGTTCTTGGCTGGCTCACAAACTGTGCACATGCATCCCTCTTTGATGGATGGCATGTTGCGTGATATGTCAGCCAGTGATATAAAAGATGACAAAAATGGGATAGCTGCCAATGTGAATAAATACCACCAGGCTAGATGGACCAAGGGCATGACTCATACAAGGCAGCTTCATAGGCTGAAATAGGTGCGCCCTGTTGAAATTAATGCCTAAGTGAGCTCCACTCTGCATAAGAAGGGGCTGTATGGCATTCAAAAATGTGTTGCTAGTGCCATTGACTTAAGACAGGGCTTCTCAAACTTGGGTCCCTGGAGGGTATTGGACTACAAATCCCCTCATCCATACCAACCATTGTGGCTGAGGATGAGGGGAGCTGTAGTCCTACAACATCTGGGGGGCCAGTTTTCTTCTTACTTCAGTGGTTCCATGCTCATCCGCAAAGGGACAGAGACCCTTGTAGAGTTGAGTGAAGGCATCCAAACCATCCTCTGTTATCACACTCTCTTGCCTAGGATCCAAAGGCTCAGTCTCCGTGAAATCCAGCTCCCAGATTGTGTCGACCCAGGCTGGAAGAGAACAGGAAAAAGATTTAGTCATTTCTTCCCTGTCACTCTGTACAGAATATACAGATACTTGAGAAACAGTTTTAAGGGGGAAGAGAGTTATCACAGGTATTGTTGTGAAGAGTAGGTAAGAGTGTTGTACTAGGTTTGTAAAGAATCTGGGGAGCTATCTGGGGAAAATGCAGAGAAGGGCTACACTTCCCAGCTCTGTGTGTGTGCCTTCCAAGAGGGCCCTGGGGCTCAAAAGGGCTCTGTTTCTCTTAAAGGGGCCCCACCTGTGCTGGGCACAGTGCAGCACAATGCATTGGGAACCGTCACCTCTGCACAGTGCCAGGGAGACCTAGTATTCAACTTTGGCCAAAGTTTCACACAGGCTTAACAATTAGAGAGCCACACTTTGGGGCGAAAGAAGCCACCACTGGTTACTGGGTCTTGCAGTCAAGAATGCTGAACTGGACTGCACAACTTTGGCACTTCTGCAGATGCTGGACTACAGGTAAAGTGTGCCGTCAAGTTGATCTCAACTCCTGGCACCCAGGTTTACCATTGCCTCCTCCTGCACAGTATGAGATGATGGCCTTTCAGCATCTTCCTATATCACTGCTGCCCAATACAGGCTTTTCCCATAGTCTGGGAAACATACCAGCTACCTCCTGCTTGTTAGTCAAGCATTTCCCTGCTGCATCAATCCCCAACTATTAGCCACTGTGGCAGAAGATAAAGAAAAAGCTGGAAGGCCAAAGATGTGCAGCCCCTAAATAAATAGTGATGAACTTGAACCCAAACAAGTGGGTCCCCTACTGTTGCTACTTCCTGCTGTTGCACTACTGAGAAGCAAAGTTCTGCTGGGCAACAATGGGCATCAAGAGCAACAAATTCTTGAAGACCTTGATTCTGAGAACCAAAAATATATTTCACCTTCTCCAAATACATCCTTTCCCCACTTTTCTATTTAAGAGAGCGCAAACTGAATCATCAGAAGTTTAGGAATAAGCACCGAGCTTCCCTGTCATTATCTTTTTAAATGACTGTGGAAAAAGGAAGGATGAGGCATAAATTAGAACCTCTTATTAAAAACTAATTACCAACATCAGTTTCTGCAGTTCCAGGGCAAACAGTGAAACATGTTTCTATTTATAAACTGCTAGGAACAGGGAGCAATAACCCTTACTCTTTGAGCATTATTCATTCAACATTGGTAGTACAGGGATAGAAAAGGACAGGCAATCCTAAGCTCAATTTCTCCTAAAATTCTAGGTCAAAGGTGAAGACTGAAAAGACCCAGATTTAAGAGAGGCCCAAACAGAATGTATTTGGCTTGCCAGTGCTTTGATCCTTCCAGCCACGATGCTAAAGTAGGTTGCAATCTCAGGATGAATCTCGGCTTTGACTTCATTCAGCAGCGGACTTGAATGGCACTAGGCAAACTATTTCCACAAGGGCCAATTACACAATGATTCAATTTGATGTGGACAGGCTTGAATATTGGGCAAAAAGCAACAAAATGAAGTTCAACAAGGCTCAACAGAGACCCGAGCTCAAATGTAAAGTCTTACACTTCGGTAAGAAAATTCAAATGCACAAATACAGGATAGGAGGGAGCTGGCTAGCCAGCAGCACATGCGAAAGAGACCTATGTGTCTTAGTGGACATGTTGACTGTGAGCCATCAGTGTGATGCAGCTGCTAAAAAAGCTAATGCAATCTTCAGCTGCATTAAAAGAAGTAATTTTTCCACTCTATTCTGCACTGTTCAGATTTCACTTAGAATCCTGTCTCCAGTTCCGGGCCCTGTATTTTAAGAAGGACATTGATTACCTGGAATGGGTGCAGAGGAGAGCAACCAAGATGGCAAGGATATGGAAAGCAAGTCCTAGATGGAACTGGGCATGATTAGTCTAGAGAAAATAGGGCTAAAGAGAGCTACAAGAGCCATCTTCAAATACTTAAGGAGCTGTCAAATAGAAGACAGAAGAGACTATTGCTCCTGGAAGGATGACTAAAACCAATAGGTTGACATGAGAAGTAAACAGATTTAGGTTAGACATTGGGAGGGATTTCCTAACTGCAAGAGCTGTTTGACAGTGGAACAGCCCACCTCATGCAGTGGTAGGCTCTCTAGAAGTTTCCAAACAGGCTGGACAGCCAGCTGTCAGGGATGATCCAGCAGATTCCTGCACCAAGCAGGGTGCCTCCAAGGTCCCTTTCAACTGTGGCATTCTAGGATGCTGTATTATATTACACACAGCTCCAACTTCCTTTACAAGTCAAATTTTTAAATTGTTTTAAGTTTCTGTATATATTTTAACTTCTTTTATACTATTGTAAACCACCCAGAGATGAAAATTTGGGGCAGTGTACAAACATAATAAATAAAACAATAAATAAATAAATAAATATCAAAGTAAGCATCCCCTCCAAACTCTCCCATAGCAAAGGCTCAGGAGCAGCATTCCCCATAAGACAGAGACTCTCAAACTTGGGAGATGTAGCCCAGCAACATCTGGGGACCAATCATTATCATGCCCCACCACAGTGGCCTCTAGCCCCTGCTGCAGTGGGCCTGTAGCTGCAGATGATGGGAGTTATCACCCAACAACGCCTGGGGAGGACCCAAGTTTGAGAACCTCTGCAGCAACGGGGATCCCCTGATGCTGCTGACTTCAACTCCCATCATCCACAGACAAAGACCACTGCAGCAGGGGACGATGGGAGTTGTAGTTAACAGAGGCTGGGAATCCCTGATACCGCGGGGCGGGGGGAGCTGCACAGGGCGCGTCTCTCACTACCCCACCCTAGAGGAGAACCAGGAATCCGAGCTCTCCCCCGACGAACTGGCGAGGGGGGGCGACATCAGCCTGGCTCTTCCCCACCCCACACTTACTGGAGCTGACATCGCGGAGCCCCCATCGCCCGACAGCGCAGAGCAGCCCCTCCGCCGCCATGGTCTCCGCAACCCCTTCCGCCGCCGTCTTTTGAACCCGCCAATCGGCGCGCTCTCCCCCCGCCAGCCAATCACCGCCGGCTCTAGGAAGGTGGCGCCCCGCCCCGCGCTTGCGCGCTGGGGAAACTCGCTCGGCCTCACTGCGCGCAGCGCCCTGAAGCCCGAGAGCGGGAGGCGGCGCATGCGCTGTGGCGACGCGCCGGGGAGGACGCTCGTCCCCCGGCTCCCCCGCCCACCCCGGGCCGCGACGCATGCGCACTGCCAGGCCTGGGCTCCGGGACGCGGCGCGAGCTCCGCAGCCAGCTGCCAGCGCTGCCGAGCAGCGAATTGCTTTTGCAAAGGCCGGGCCGGGCAGGCAGGCTGCGGCGCCGCGCTGCACGGGGCTCCCAAGCCTCCTCCGGCCTTCCCGCAGCGGCTGATCCCCCGCCCACCGCCCTGTGCTCCCCGCACCACTCCCCACCCCTTGATTTTAAGCCCCTTGGAGGTGGGCCCGTGCATTGGATGCTCCCTCCGAGCAAGCAGGGTCCTTCTCCCTTTGCATGCTTCTGCCCACCCTCCGCGGGAGCTGGGCCGCCCACCCCCACCCCCCATCTACAATATTCACGCCCCGCGCCCCGTTGCCTTTAGCGTGCAGCGTTGCACCGGTCGTAGGGCTGCAGCCGCCCCCTCCCACGCCTTTGCACGCCCACCTTTCCTGCATTGGCGGTCGGAGGTCGGGAGAGAGCCACCCACCCACCCTCGAACCCGGGGCTGAGTGCTGCGTGGATCCCGCCGATCCCTGGGGCCAGGATTCCCAGCCCTGAGCTGTGGTCTCCATCGCCCGCATGACCGCATCTCCTCTTCTTCCTTCCTTTCTCTGGTCTGTGGTCCAAGCGGCACACCCCTCCCGTGCCCTCTTCTTCCCATCGCCCTCCTCCCCTGTAGTGCCTTTGCGCTGGCCCTCTCTCATTAAATCCAGCTGTCTGGAGGCTTCGTCACCCGACGACACCGGGCGATTGCCGCTGTCCTAAGCTGCCTCCCTGGCACCCAGATCTCTGCATGCTCAAGGATGCCCACCTCCTGGGCCTCCCATCTCTTGCTCTGAGCACCTGCTCTCCACCCCGGCAGCAAAAGGTTGCACCTTCGGCTCTGTCTGCTTGGGCCGCCCTCTCCGTATTGGACGCCTCTCTGGGACTGAGAAGCAGCAGCATCCCCAAAGGTACTCCTCGCCCTGCCTGGCCTGGTTGGCATTGCGCTCTCTCCCTGTGGGGTGCTGCCCCCTCTCCCCGGCGCTGAGATGAGCTTCTTTGGCTTTGGACAGAGTGCCGAGTTGGAACTGGTTCTGAGCGACGCGGAGAGCAGGCGCCGGGCAGAACATAAGACTGAGGAGGGCAAGAAGGAGAAATATTTCCTCTTCTATGATGGCGAGACGGTGTCGGGCCGGGTCATCCTCACCCTCAAGCACCCAAACAAGCGGCTGGAGCACCAAGGCATCAAGGTGGAGTTCATCGGGCAGATTGGTAAGAGGGGGAGAGGTCTGTCCGCCGCTCTCGGCTGTTAGGGCAGAATGGAACCTCCATGTGCAGAGAATGTATATCTGTACATCATATGCTGGGGAAAACCGTAAGAGAAGGGTGCTGCTTTCAGGTCCTGACGGTGACTGTCCAGACCCCAGAGGTCTTGTGATCCTTGTGGTGTTCAGTTCCATAATTTCTTGAACTTTCTTGCATTCAGTGCCGTAATTTCTTAGTCAGGGAAGAAGTGTCTGATTTATCTGATAGAGGTTCCGTGAAGTGTGCTAGGTCCTAGGTGAACCCAATGAAAAGCCAGAAACACTTCACAGAACCTCTGTCAGAAATCCAGACCCTTCTTCCCCAACTAAGAAACTACACTGTGCTTTCCAGGGTTTCCCAGCCCTACCTGGAGATGCTGGCAGGGATTGAACCGGACGCCAATTTGTGTGCAAAGCTGATAGAAGCTTTTGGCAAAGCTACGGCCCCAAGATCTCAAGGGTCCCTTTCTCAGGACTTGTTCCAGAATCTAAATCTGGATGCTCAGTGTGTGGAAATGGTTCCTAGCATTGCAGGATCCGCACCCTCCCACTGGTGCCTCATTAAGCAACTCTCTCCTCCTCCAGCCCTGCACTCCCGGATTGGTTCCCAAAATGCTGTACAATACCTGGTGTGCATTTCTCTCCCACAGAAGCCTTTCCCATGCACCAGGGTTAGTCATAGCTTGCCAGATTTAGGCCTGCCTCCCTCTCTGCAAATTCCCCATCTGGGATTTGCTTTATTTTTCTTCCTAGGTCAACTCTCAGATTACCCTTTCATACATGGAGCTGAATGCTTGTTGTTGTTTTTAAGCATGCAATGTTAACATGGAAACGGCCTTAGGCGAATCTTTGATTGCAATGCGTTGCTGGGAGCAGTGTTCCCTCGTAACAGGGATTCCCAGATGTTGTTGACTACAATTCCCAAAATCCCCAAGCAAAGGCTATTGCAGCTGGGGATGCTGGGAGTTGTAGTCAACATCTGGGAGTCTCTGTTAGAGGGAACACTGGCTGGGAGGCTGGTATTCTTGCCTGTTTCCTGACCAGAACGTGGGGAAAGAGATGGATGTGCAATCATCATCATCATCATTATTTTGATGCTGTCTTATAAGTGTAGGGGGAAATATACTGACCAGTTTCCCGTGTAACAGGGATTCTCTGATATTTATTTATTTATTTATTTAGCATATTTCTATACCACCCAAAACTTACGTCTCTGGGCGATTTACAATGTTGACTACAACCCCCATCATCCCTAGCTGCAATAGCCCTTGTCTGGGGATAGTGGGAGTCAGGGGTGAAGGAATGTTGACTCAGTTGATCAGCCAGACAAAATATTTTACTCTTCAAGCTGTGTTGGTACATTGCTCATCAAGACTTTTTTCACTCGTCAGTCATCATTTTTCACTCGTCACAGACTAGTAGACTAGTAGATTTCTGCAGCCCTGGTGGGAGTTGTAGTCAGCATCATCTGGGAATCCACGATACAGGGTTATACTGGTGCTGGCCCACAAACCAGGAAGTCTTCAGGTCAGGAGTTCTCAAATTTGGGTCCCCATATGTGGTTGGATTATAACTCCCATTATCCAGTACACTGCACAGCAGCGATGATGGGAGTTGTAGACCCCAACAACATCTGGGGCCCCAAGTTTGAGAACCCCAGCTTCAGGTGACTACTGCATTTCAAGAAGGCAAGGAATGGTTGTTGTGAGAGATCTTCACCCCGCACTCTGTGTTGACTCATTCTCCGAAGGTGGCTTGTCATCTGTGCTGATGGTGGAATGCTTGCGAGGGCCCCTTTGCCATGTGGCTGGCTCCGCAAGACAGGCCTTGACCATTTTTCTTTGAACCTGGGAGCCAGTCCCCAAATTTTGGAGCTGGATAGTGGACACTTGAGAAATTGCAGGATTGATTGACAGGCATTGTGAAGGGGGAAGGCAGATGTGCTTCTCTTTATCTCCTTTACAAGGAACATATTCAGAACAGGAAGATTTTGTTAAATAAAGCCACCTCTGGATATATTCCGGTCTAGGCATCATGATTAAGTTTCTCGGTGCCATGGCTCCCTGGCGCCTGTGAGATCAAACGATCTCATCGGCATTCTGGTTTGATTGTGTGAATTGGTTGCTGGCTGCCTTCAGCACATGCATCTTTGGGATATGTGCTCTTAACACAATTAGGAACAGTACCTGGATTTGTTTGCACAACCATCACCTGGGTGGGACAAGCATCCTACCCAGCTTTGGGAGCTGTGCACAGTTCCGGTTTCTGATTGTGTGCAAGTAAAAACCAAGGCAGGAGGCGGGGAGCACGATTGCCTGCTAAGCCCCAGCTGGGTAGGGTGGTTTTTCCTCCTACTCTCTTCACAGCTGGGGACACAATCTGGCGAGGGCATACTTGCCCTATCCTGCGGATGCTCGCAAATCTGGGTAGGCTGCTTGTCCCACCCAGTAAATGGTCATGTGAATAAGCCTACTTTTCTACTGCCAAGGTACCAGATCCTCTCTTTGTTCTCAGGGTATGGAGCATTCTTACTTGCTAAGCATGCCTGTGTTCTAAATTCTGGAGGAGCATCCCAGATGCCTGTTAATTATGCTGACATTTCTCCTGGCTCTCTGGCATTTATTTCAAATCTCCTGTTGTATGTGATTGGCTGATTCCCTCAGCCTGAGTGTGTGGGTGGATCTCTTATCCCCTTCCTGGCCAGAGTTCTCTGGCGACCTGTTTTTCCTGCCTCTGTTTATTAGGAAGCACCCAGATATTTGAAGTCTTTCATTTCATTCTGATCCATCCTCTCAGATTTGATATCTAACTGTCTTGATGTGCTGGTGGCAGTGGCAACTCATCAGCCTGGAGGGGTCTGGGTAGTTATTTACTAACCCATTGCTCAGTGGGGGAGCATCTGCTTTGCATGCAGAAGGTCCCAGGTTCCATCCCTGGCAGCATCTCCAGGTAGGGCTGGGAGAGATACTGCCTGAAACCTTAGAGAGCTGCTGCCAATCAGTGTAGACCATGCTGACAACGACAAATATTTATATACTGCTCTTCGACAAAAGTTCCCAAAGCCGTTTACAAAAGTTCCCAAAGCGTTGGGTCCCCAGATGTTATTAGACTTCAACTCCCACAATCCCTAGCTCCAGCGGCCTTTGGTTGGGGATTTTGGGGGTTGAAGTCCAGTAACAGCTGGGGACCCAACGTTGAGAATCCCTGGTGTAGACAGTTCTGAGCTAGATCGACCGATGGTCTGACTCTGTCTAAGGCAGCTTCCTATGGGTCCTCCAGTTCATACAGAGAACCCAATGGAGAGGCTGAGTGGGTCTCTCACTTTGGAAGGCAGAAGTAGGAAGAGGGATTTGTGCCCCTTCTTTCCTTCATCAGGACTGAGCGGAGAGCCATTCTTGCATTCATGAGCATGAATTGTCCCCTTTCATAAGCAGGGTTTGTTTTGGTTTGCATTTGGATGAGTGATTATATGAGCACTGTCTGCTGTAAAGTATTCCCCTTAAGGGATGAGGCTGCAGCTGAGAGGTAGAGCATCTGCTTGTATGCAGAAGGCCCTGGGTTCAACCTCCATCTATGAAATGAGAGCTGAATCCTGCCCCTCCTCCGAGTCATAGGAACATAGGCAGCTGCCTTATACAGAATCAGACCATTGCTCCATCTAGCTCAGTATTGTCTACACAGACTGGCAGCAGCTTCTCCAAGGTTGCAGGCAGGAGGCTCTCTCAGTCGTATCTTCGAGATGCTTCCAGGGAGGAAACTTGGAACCTTCTGCTCTTCCCAGAGCAGCTCCATCCCCTAAGGAGAAGATCTTACAGTGCTCACACATGCCGTCTCCCATTCATATGGAACCAGGGCTGACCCTGCTTAGCAAAGGGGAGGGAACTTGGCAGCCACAGATCTTGGCTACCGTACTTAGCCCAGTCAAAATTTGTCAATCCCTGCCTTTCCCTGCTGTAACTGAGGGCATGGGACCTCTTGGCTGAAATCACAGTTTGAAATGTGTTTTGATGATGCCAGCTGGCAGCCACTGGATGAAACCTGAAACAAGGAAGACCTCCTTTGGTTTGGTTTGGTTTTGGAATAAGGTAGATTTATTATTGCTTTGTTGGGTTCTGTTATGCAAGCTGCCTTGAGCTCTTCAGCTTTGGAGGTGGAAAGGTGGGATGTTAAATAAATAGAAGGTACATCCAGCTGGGGTCAGGAAGATCTTCCCTTGCCGGGTGTTTTTGCTGGGATAGAAGCAGTCCAGCCACTCACTGGCCCTTGTCCCCCTGACTGAGGACAGAGACCAGAATTCCGTCCCCATTGCTTCTCAAGTCCCAGTCACGTCTGGCTGCTTGCTGTGTCTAGCGAGAGCAGAGGATCGGACCTGGGTACTCTTTACACAGACACACGAAGGTAACTTTATCCTAGAGATCATGTGGTGTGCAATCCAAATTTGGTCTTTGAACTTCGGTGTTGTTAAATCCCGGACGTTGAAAATCACAAGGCTGGTTTTAGAGCTTGTAAAATCAGCCGGTGTAATCTGGAGAAAGAGCACATTTCTTCTGGTTTTGAAGTACACGTTGCTTACTGTGATTTTGCTTCCGTTTAATGCCATTATTTTATCTATATTTATGGATTTTTAGATGTATATGCTTCCTTTTAGTAAAATAATCTTAAGGTGTTTTACAGTAAATAAAAAAAATACAGAACTATTAAACAGTTAAAACAATACAAATAGCCAGTTGGAATATAAGAAAAAAATGCAAATCTGTTTAAAAGTTAAAAAACATATGCATCTTTTAAAAATCATTCTCCCCTTTCTATGCAGCCAAAAGCACCTAAGCCCCACACTTGTTAGAGTTCCCATACTCCATTACAGAACTATCTCCAGCCTCAGAGACACAGTGCCTCTCAGTACCAGTTGCAGGGGAGCAACAGCAGGAGAGAGGGCATGCACATACCTCTTGTCAGTGGGCTCTCCGGAGGCATCTGGTGGGCCACTGTGTGAAACAGGAGGTTGCAGGGCTGTTCTTATGCTCTTAACTATAGTTTCCAAGATTCCTAGGAGGGAAAGAAAGCCCAGCAGGTGGGGTGTCCAGTGTGGCATGTGGAGTGTCCATCTTATTTATATATGATTTCTCTCTGTAAACCGCTTTGGAAACATTTGTTGAAAAGCGGTATATAAATATTTGTTGTTGTTGTTGTAGGTCTGCCTTGTGTGGTATTCTACCAAATGTCTTTCTCTTCTAGAGCTATATTACGACCGAGGGAACCACCATGAGTTTGTGTCCCTGGTGAAGGACTTGGCCCGTCCGGGCGAATTCACCCAGTCCCAGACTTTTGACTTTGAATTCACGCATGTGGAGAAGCCGTACGAGTCGTACACTGGGCAGAATGTCAAATTAAGGTGAACCTCTGTTTCCTGTCGGGGCTTGTTCCTCTAAAACCGCTCCCACATTTTGCCTTTTCCTTCTGGCAATCAGCAAAGGTTTGAACTGCACTGGCTGCTGATATGTTTCCGGGTGAAATACAAAGTGCTGGTTATTAACTATAAAGCCCTTAACGGCTTGGATCCAGGCTATTTAAGAAAGTGCCTCCTTTGTCATGATCCCTGCCACCTTTTATGATCTTCTGGAGAGGTCCGGTTATAGTTGCCACCAGTTCGTTTGGTGGCGACCCGAGACCAGGCTTTCTCTGACTGCCCCAGGGCTTTGGAATATGCTCCCTGCTGAAATCAGAGCATCCCCTTCTCTGTTGGTTTTCAGGAAGACCCTCAAGGCTCTCCTGTTCTCGCAAGCTTTTAATTAGAATTAATTTTAATAATTTGTTTCAGTAACTGTTTTATACTATTGTTTTAATTGTGTCCCATGTATTTTAATCTGTGTTGACTTTTAAATAGTCTTTTAAATTTTGTACACCGTCTAGAGATGTACATATCAGGCGGTATAAAAATATGATTGATCGAGCGAGCGATAGATAGATGCTCAAACACAGCGGATGGAGGCATCTAGATGGTGGCTCTGGTAGAAAACGGAAACCCTAGGGCAGTGTTCCCTGTATCAGGGATTCCCAGAAGTTGTTGACTACAACTCCCATCATCCCCTGCTAAAAGCAATTACGGCTGGGGGTGATGGAAGTTATAGTCAACATCGTCTGGGAATCCTTGTTACAGGCAACACTGTTCCAGGGTAGGCAGTAGACCTTTCTATGTCACAGCACGGCACCTGAGAGTGGCCATCTTGCTCTGTTGTGTTCAGGGAGCCCCCCATAAAGAAAGGAGGAAGGCAAAAGGGAAAGGCACTCAAAGGGGAGAGCAGAGTTGTTTTTACAGCACTCCTATTTGACATAGAGCAACTGAGTAAATGTATATTCTAAAGTCGCTAGGGACTCGCTAGCCTGAGGAACGTGTCTCCCCTTCCTTGCAGGTATTTCCTTCGCGCGACTGTGAGCCGCAGGCTGAACGATGTCGTGAAGGAGATGGACATTGTTGTCCACACGCTAAGCACGTACCCGGAACTCAACTCCTCCATCAAGATGGAGGTGGGGATTGAAGACTGCCTGCACATTGAGTTTGAGTACAATAAGTCCAAGTAAGTCTCTGCTGTCTTGGGTATTTGAAGCTGGTTTGATTACCTGCCGTAGCCACGATTGGGTCAGAGGTGAGGCTCCTTTTGCTGGCTCAAATGGGACCAAGTGCCCTTTGGGACAGTGGGTTCCCAAACTGGGTTCCTCCAGATGTAGCTGAACTACAACTTCCATCATCCCCAGCTACAGTTTATTGTGGCTTGGGACCCACTTCTTTAGGAAGATAGGATGCTGCATACCGAGACAGACTCTTGGTCCAGCTAGCTCAGGATTGTCTACATAGACTGGCAGTGGCTTCTCCAAGGTTGCAGGAATGAGTCTCTCCCAGCCCTACCTGGAGATGCCGAGAAGTGAATCTCAGATCTTCTGTATGCAAGCAGGCAGATGCTTTTCCTTGGAACTATGATGCCATCCTCTAATGGGAATATCTTACCGCACTCGCGTGTAGTCACCCAAACCAAGGTGGACCTTGCTTAGCACGGGGGAATTCATACTCACTACCACAAGACCAGCTCTCCTCCCTTTGGCCTCTCCTCTCCCCAAACAACCTCTGTTGGTGGTCCTTTCACCTACCTGCATCTCAGAGGTGAGATCTTGAAGCCCCTCTGCACCTGCTGAACTGGGGCCAATGGCTGTTTACGGAGCTGCCCTTTTCTGAGTCTTACCTTTGGTCCATCTATCCCATTACTGTCTACTCTGACAGGCAGCAGCCCTTGAGCAGAGGTGTGTTTTTTTTAACTGGAAGTACCAAACCTTCTCACCCAGAACCATCTCCTAGACTAGATTAACCATTCTGCCTGGTTGATACATAATGGTTTGTACCTGTATCTGCTCTTGCCCTCTTCCTTTCTCATCTCTCTTGCCTTCTGTGTTGTGTTTATTCAGTCGTAAGCCACCGTTTGGGGTACTGGAACCTCCTTGACTGCATTGTTAGAAAGATGGTGTTCAAATGTAGCCAAGAAATAGCCTTGGAGACCAGCAGTGCTCCCCCAGAATGCCTCTCTTGAGTGCTGGTATGTCACGGCATAGTGTAGTTGTAAGGCATCCCCCAGACCCTCACTGAGGAACTGTTGGTGAATGCCTCTTCTCCAATCTGTCATACTAACTTGCTGGTGATCTCGCATCAGATACCATTTAAAAGACGTGATTGTCGGGAAGATCTACTTCCTGCTAGTGCGAATCAAGATCAAACACATGGAGATCGACATCATCAAGAGGGAAACCACAGGAACCGGACCCAATGTCTACCACGAAAATGATACAATAGCGAAATATGAGATCATGGATGGAGCACCGGTGAGAGGTGAGGAGGAATTCACCAGAAGGTGCCTCAGGCTTCCTTGGTCCCTCTAGCCTAGAGCTGTCTCCTCCTGCGTTTCCAAAATCTGGGCGGCGGGGGGGGGGGGGGAGGAGAGGTCCAAAATTAGTTCTTTAGAATCCTCTGTTTCTTTTGGTGTGTATCTTGGACAAGGGAAGTCGAAG
Source organism: Hemicordylus capensis (assembly GCF_027244095.1). Classification (NCBI taxonomy): domain Eukaryota; kingdom Metazoa; phylum Chordata; class Lepidosauria; order Squamata; family Cordylidae; genus Hemicordylus; species Hemicordylus capensis. Next base: position 25,934,106 of record NC_069664.1, read on the forward strand.
TCGAACAGAGGTCTTGGGAAGAACCATAGGCATGTGAGGCCAAGGATGTGGAAGCGAGCAAAATATATAATCTTATATCTATTTTTGAAAGAGCTGGAGATGTTATGATCTAACTGGAGCACCTCTGTGTGAGAGGGAGGTACCGGCATACTTGGGGCAGCACGCAGATATGTCGGTTCTGAAGGGGGGAAATGAGGCCACAACTGCCCCATTGTAACTCAGTGGAGCAGAATGTTTGTGGATTCAGAGGACAGTTAACAGACAACCAGGTGGGCGGAGCTAATGGAACTCAGTGGTGAGGTGGGGGGAGGAGGGCTTGGGACAAAATGAGCAGGAAATTACTCATGGTGTAGAATACTCCTTCAAGACAGTCAGAACCCCTTCTGAGGGAGAAAGGTATCTAAAACTTTCACTATGAATCCTCCAAATAATTCAGGGTAGTGTAGATGGGGCGTCCTCCTCTTATCTTCCCAACAGTGCTATGAACTTGTTTAGCTGGAAGTGTGTCACCAGTTTCAAAGTCACCCACTGGCTTTCGTGGCTAAACAGAAATTGGGACCCGTGTCTCCAGCCCTCTAAGCCCAACACTCTGTCCACTGCACCACACCAGCTGTCCCTCCATGAGAACCTATAAATGGCCTCGCTGTGTACAATCATCCCTCGCTGACCACGGTTTTCCCAGTCCTGGTTTTCAGTATCTGCGACTGGGAGATTGTGACAGGTCTCATCAACCGCGACCTGAGTATCTGCGGTTTGGCGAGATTTTCTTGTAAGAGGGGGGATTTTTTTTTTTCAGTTTTGGGGGGCGCAGGGTGATTTCTGGGGGTCTCCCCTCACTCCTCTTGCTGACCAGTAGAGTTTTAAAGGGGTTCCGGGTGGTTTTTGGGGGGGTCATTTTCCCCTGCATTTTTTTGACCTTTTGCAGATGCGATTCCCCTAACGCCCCCTGTCTCCAATGCTTTTCAATTGCTCGCCAACCGTGAGGTTTTCCGGGAATGGAACTCTTGCGGTTGGTGAGGGATGACAGTATTTATGTCATGTTCCACTTAGAGGCTCTGTTTTGCCTTCCTTTGCAGGGGAATCCATCCCTATCAGGCTCTTCCTAGCTGGCTACGAGCTGACGCCAACCATGAGAGACATCAACAAGAAGTTCTCGGTGCGCTATTACCTCAACCTGGTCCTGATCGACGAGGAGGAACGGCGCTATTTTAAGCAGCAGGTGAGGGAGGGTGGGATATTGTGCCTGGGCATTCTGCACGTTGCCTCTTAATCCGGCAAGCAAGAGTGAAATTCTGTAGGAAGGAGTTCCACAAGTACAAGGGACTCCTCCTCTCCTGGTTCTCTCCACCCCACACGGTCGCATTCTTTTTCTAATAAAAGAGGCTGAATCCTGTGGACCATCCGTTTCTTTTGCCTTCAAGTCAAGGACTTGAAATTTTTTTTAAAATAGAGATTATTTTTCTATTTCTATGAATATCTCTACTTTTTTGTATTTGAATGGTTTATTAGTTTAACTATACAGTATTGTGAACTGCTTTGAGAGAATTTTAATGAACAGCGGTATATAAAGCAAACAATACATACATACATACATACATAATTTTCTAAGCAAGCATCCTATAATCCTTCAGTTTTCCTTCCCAAGGATAGAAAGGGGACATCCCTCCTTGTTTATAAGTTTTGAATGTACTATATTGGCTTCCAGTTGAGATGGACTGGGAGAACGCTGTCAGATCAATCTACATTTTTCCATATTTGGGGAAGACGAGTGAGGGGAAACAGCTGATAACCATGTGCCACCTTTCCAACGGCATTTTATTGGCCAGTCCTTCCACGAGGTCCTCCGCTTAAGTGGAAAAGAATACGACTATTACGGATATCTATTTATACACTGCTTTGCAGCAAAAATTCTCAAAGCAGTTTACACATTGAAACCTAAATAATAAGATGTTTCCCTGTCCCAGAGAGGCTCACTGTCTAAAAAGAAACATATGGTAGACACTGGTAACCACCACTGGAGGGATGTTGTATTGGGGTTGTATAGGGACAGTCACCCTCCCCCTGCTAAATATGAGACAGCAACGTTAAATGGTGCTCCTTGGCCCAGTTAACAAGGGTCTGAAGCATCTTTTGAAGCATCACTGTGTTGCTAGAGGCATTCTCCTATGAGTTGACCCATAGGATAGCAACAGGTGCTTATTTCCTCCAGATCGGAAGCAGTTGTGAGGGACACTGCACCTGTTGGGTTTCTGCCTGTTACTGGTCCAAACCAAGTAACCCGCCTCTCCTTTTTGCGCAGGAGGTGGTGCTGTGGCGCAAAGGGGACATTGTGCGGAAGAGCATGTCCCATCAGGCCGCGATTGCCTCCCAGCGGTTTGAAGGGACGTCCTCCCAGACAGAGAGCCGGATGGCCAGCCAGCCTGCAGAGAACAACGGTCGTCAGTGAGAAGCTCCCTGTGTGAGGCTTCTGCCACTGTGGTCAAGGCCTGGAGACGCAGGCAAAGAAGGAGAACACAGAACGGATCTTTTCAACAGAGACTTGAGAACACAAATCATCTGTTGGGTTGGGTGTGTGTGCGCGTGTGTGTGTGTTTCCCCCCTCACTTCATTCCTTTTCTCCTGAGGACTAGCAGCTTGCAGGATGGGGAGAGAGTAGATGCAGTGGCAGGTGCAAGGCTTGCCCCTTTCCGTTTCTCGGCGGGGCAGCTCAGATGCTTCATAAGTGTGAGAGGAATGGCAGAGAGGCGCTGGGTGTTCTCAGACACGACGCTAAAAAGCACTTTTTAAAAAATGTAGACATTGACCTTCCTTAGTTGAGATTGTACATTCAAGGTTTTTATTAAGAGCAACAGAAGAACTCTTCCCCCTTTTGGAAAAGGCGCTGGAGGGGCTCAAAGGTGCATTGAGCATACATGTGCAAAGATGCTCTTCGTCGAGCGCAGGGCTGCACAGCTTCTGCCCTCCTGCAGGACTACAGCTCCCATCATCCCTGACTATTGGCTGCTGTGGCTGGGGATGATGGGAGTTGTAGTTCAAAAGGGGCTTGGCGAGGGCACTGCTACAGCACTGGTCTAGTATTCCCCAAATTTCCAAGAGGTGCGGGAACGCACCTCTTGTAATCTGAGCCACGCTTCACTCTTACCCCCTCAAAGATGTACTTCTGCAGTTTGGGAAGGGGTAGCTGTTCCTGTCAGCGTGTGATGGGGCTGGCTGCTTTTTAATCATTCCGTAAATAGCAGCCACTCACACCTGAGGAGGGAGGCCAGGCCAGAGCAGTCAGTCCAACAGAGGTGCGACAGGCCACCTCCTCAATAGGTGCTTTGGCCTTGCAGTAGGAAGATGCCGTATACTGAGTCAGACCCTTGGTCCATCTAGCTCAGTATGGTCTCTGCACTGACTGGCAGTTTGAACCTGGGACCTTCTGCAAGCAGAGCAGATGCTCTACACTAAAGCTTTGGACCCACTCCAGTTTTGATTGATTTAGGGTATTGAGTACAGTACTCTGCTCTCACAGCCTGATTTGGGAAGTGTTGCCAGTAGGGCAGCAAAAGTCCGGGGCGGGGAGGCCATTTCATCTCCGCCTCATCGGAAAGGGACAGTCCATCTAGCCCAAAGGGGGTTATTCTGCCAGCTGGGGTGATCAGGACCATCTGTGGGCGCAGGGTATGCTCATTTTGGTTTTTGACAAGGTGACTAGAGATGGAAAAGAGGTGATTGCATGTTAGCCCTTCTAGCTTTCAGCGTGTTCTCATGCTTGTATTGTTCCAGCCTTTGGAGCTGCAGTGGCCAGACTTACAAGGGTGTGTTAAAAGTTTTAAAAACACCAAAAGCTAGTATAAAAGGTCATAGATGTTGTCAGTGGGATGGAAATGGAGATTGGCAGGAATGTTCTCCAAAGGTGACTCCCTGGGCAGAGCACAATAACTGGTTCATTGTTCCCTGGAGCCTTTCCCCTGTGCAAAAATGACTGCAATTTTATGCTAATGGTTTGGAGTAGGCAAGTAGTAATAGTATCTATTGGAGCCTGCGGCGAGAATAAGGGATAAGGAAGGGGTGATGACACACATACAGCTGCTAGTGCAACAGTGCTATCATCTATTTCTGATCTTTAGCCGGATAGATGTTGCCAAAAACCACGACGAGAATTCGTCCCGAGATGGTACTTATGGCCACCATTTTTGGTCCTGGCTAATCTGGTCCGTCTGGCCTGAGATTTGAAATGGGAGACGTCTTTCGCTGGATCTCCTAACTGAGATCATTTGACTGGGGCTGCCTGGGGATTGAACTTGGGACCATCTGCATCCAAATGGGTGCTCTATTGCTGTGCTGCTGCCCTGAAACAGCAGTGGTTGACCCTGCCTGCAAGGGAACCTTTTGGGATGCAAGAATCCCATGGATTCCCTTTTAATTCAGAAAAAGTGGGCTTTGGCTACTGGACGTTTGGGGAACACTGCCATCACCCAGCATTTGGCCACAAGTTCCTAAGTGCCCCTGACCTGGAAAACCGTACCCCCAATGCAAAGGGTCTGCCCCCCTCCCACTACAGCAAACGGGCATAAACTTGGAAGTAATTTGAACAAATAGGCTTGCAGAGTAAATAGGTGTGTATTGTCATGTAAGCATGGGTCGCTCTTTTGCTAATTGATCATTGAACTTGTCTACAGATCGCCTCAGTCGCTGCCTCCCCACTTCCACCCCATTTGTGATAAATGTTCGCTTTCTCTCGCAGGAGTGGACCTAAAATACTGAATCTTGATTCCAAAGAATCAGAAACTTGTGATTTCGAGAAACAGCTCTTCTCCCCTCTTTGCAAATGAAACTGTTCTACTTTAGATAATGTAATAGCATAGGAAACATTTCTATAATTTGCCTTCTGACTTCAGCACTTTTAAGATTTATGTTTTAAGCTGCTGTCTTGGTATATACGTCATGGTGGATTGGAGCAAGCTTTATTATTGTCTTTCATTGCTTATTCTGCACAGACATGGTTAGGGAGGTTTCTGTCACTTGACAGACCGAAAGCGACATGAGCCAGCTGGGGTGTCCAGTACCATTCGTAGGGGTGAGTGTTCATTGTGATTTCTGACACGGTCTGCACCCCTAGGGATGGAAAATAGATGATAGCATTGCAGTATTTTCAGCTTTTGGTGTGCTATCATGCTTTTATTGTCCTGACCACTGAGCCTACAGTGGCCAATTTCACACGAGTGTTCTCAAAGTTTGTTTTTTAAAAAAAATTAAAAACACAATTACAGTAAAATTGTATGGATGTTACCAGAAGAATGGAACTGCAAATTGTCCTCGAAAGATTACTTCATGGGGAAAATATGACAATTTGTTCATTGTTACCCTAACCGTTACCTTCACCTTTGCTCTGTGCAGAAATGTCTGCTTCTCTTCATGTGGGGGGTTGGTGGCCAGCAAAAGCCATAGATCTCAGTCCCTAGAATTGTGGATGATTTCTTCTGTGTCCATTTCTAGCCATTCTTTCAGGTCATCGATCCACCCCTTCTTCCTCCTTCCTCTTGATCATTTTCCTGCTAGCTTTCCTTCTACTGTTAGTGGTGGTATTTGATAATTTACTCCTCTGAGGATATGTCCACAATTCTCTGGTTTACGTCTCTTGATTGGTCTGTATCATTTGTTTGTGTTTTTGCTTTTCGGAGTACTTCATTTGTTGTTCGGCTGGTCTATTTAATCTTGAGTATTCTTCTGAGACACCACATCTCAAAGGCTCCCAGTTTTTTATGTGCTTCTTTCTTGATGGTCCAGATTTCACATCTGCAATTGTAACTCTAAAATGACTGCAATTTTATGCAAATTGTTTAGTGGGGGTAGGGATAAAGAAGGGGTAATAGCACTCAGAAAGCAGTAAGTGCAACAAGGCTATTGTCTGTTTCCCCATCTCTTGCGGGAGAGACGTTGCAAAACAATCACAATAAGCATCTTCAGCCCAAAATGGCACAGATGGCCAAAATTTGTGGGCCAGGTTCATGGACTCTTTGGTGCATTCACAGCTGCAGGAGCTGGAGCAAGATTTCACTCCAGCTCTTCCACAAATATTGAATGCATGAGAGAATCCACTGGCAGTTGTAATGAGTAGGAGGATGCCTTAGATCCTGTTTCTTTTGGAATAAGTTTCCTGTCCATAATGAGATCTCTCTTTCTACTTGCCAAAGTGAGTTTTAGTTTCACGCTTTGATCATTGACGGGCGCATAGAGATACTCCTTTGTCTAGCTAGGGAGTTCTCCGATGTGCCAGGGGCATCCATCACCTCCTACTCTGTGAACATTTTTCATGTTTGCCGTGCCTGCGCTAAGCAGGGAAGACACTATTTGCTGGGGAGCAACAGCAGGAGAGAGGGCATGCCTTCATCTCCTGCCTGTGAGCTTCTTAGGGGCATTGGGTGGGCCACGGTAGGAAACAGGATGCTGGGCTACATAGGCTTGGAGTCTGATCCAGCAGGACTGTTTTTATGACACTTCCTTGGTCTTTGGATGCAAGAAACCAGTATCGAAGTCGGAAAACCTTCTTCCCTAGATTGAAGCAAAAGGTGGTTACTTTGAGACATCAAGGAAGAGAGAACAGCTAATTCTTCTAAACCAAGGGTTTCTCAAACTTGAGTCCCCCGATGTTTGACTACAACTTCTACCATCCTCAGCCAACATACGAGGACCCAAATTTGAGCAACCCTGTCCTAAACCATCACTGCCCTTCTCTAGTTCCTCTTTCGGATGTGATGTCTTTGCTGTGTCAAACTGGTGATAAAATTTCCCATTGTGTCCATAACAACTTTAACCATTGACTGGTGATCATCCAAACATCCTTCCAGATTGAGAATCATGCTGTGCTGGCTGTCTCTTGTTGCCCATACATGGATTTCTTAACTGATGGTTCTATATGCACGGTGCCTGTTCTTCAGGACTACAGAGAAATCTAAATGTGAAACGAAATGTGTGTGTGTAATTTTTTTCCAAGCAAATATTTTCCAATTGTACATATGTCTGGTGGCAACTTTGAATTGAAAGGCGAAGTTTGTCAGCATTTAGGCGATGAATCCTTAAGTTTTTGTTTTTAAGTTAATACCATATTCTCATGTTGTATATAGATTGGTGGCTCTTAACCTTTGCTGTATTAGGGATGCTGTGTTAGTTTGCCTGTTCCTCAAGCATCACATTTTCTTACTGAACCCTGTATAAGCAGTTTGAAAGGTCTGCACGCCTTGATTCCACAGACGTGCAGAAAAAGCACCAGATGTGGTCGCAAGTGTTAAAACAAAGGTTCCTGAGGATTTTTGCTTTCATTTTCTTTTTGTTATTTAAAGTGACTTCTTTACCCTTGCAATTGCAAAAATATGGTTGAAGGTCGCTGGCTACTTTGTGAAATCTCAGAAGCCACAAAAAGTGTCTCTTGAGTTAAGATTTTCAAAATTAAGATTTGCGAAATCTTCAGAAAAGTTACGATTTTTCAGGGCTTTCATCCCCTGCATAGGTTATCATCTTCTCTTCATGACTAATATGAGCAGAGAAAATTATTCAGAACTGTGACACATTTTATATCGTGTGCTAACTTCAACCAACTTGTTTTGATGCAAACCCCTCCGAATACCTCTGGTGCACCTGTCTAAACTTCCCCTCCGCTCGAGATCCGTTTCCACGAAATCCTCTCCAGTTATATCAATGCCCTTTCCACCACCTCTGATCATTCCTAGAAAAAGCCATGTTAAAGTTCATCTCTAGTACAAGATGGCATGGAAGATGAGCCCATATTTGACCTGGCTGTCTGCTCTTCCGGAAAGCTCCGTAGGGGTGGTGGGGACTCAACAAGTACTCAGTTAAGCAGTGCAACTTGTACATTTGAAGCCTCCGCATTGTTTACATGTTTCTGAATTCATCGTCTTTTAAATGGTTGTATTTTTAAATGATGGGAGGTTTTTTTCTTTCTCTCCAATTAAAAAGGAGCCATACTAGGCTTTCAGTGGTTGAGTGTTGTTGCATCTTTTTGGGGTGGGGTGTAATTCCTCCCCCCACCCACCTTCAAGCATCTGACATAAAAATAAAAGGATGTGTGTGGGAGACCATCTCTGCCTGAGAATTCTCCCTGCTGATCTTACATCTCACTCTACGGGGTGTAGGTAATGCTTAGAGGCACCAGTACTGTTTTTGCAAAATTGTCTCACACTGTATACATGTTTGCTTTACGCAGAATTGTCATCAGCTGTGCCTCTTGTACTTCATGGCCTTTTGGTCTTACTGTTGACATTTATTTATTATTTTATTCTTTATTTTTTTGCTCTATGAGGTGTGTGAGAGACTCGTGTGTGGGTCTCCAGATATTGTTGGATTTTGGTCACCGGGGCTGGGGATGATGGAAGTTGTGAGCCAATCATATCTGGAGACCCAAGCATGATAAGCCTTGGGAATCATATATACTAACTGAAAATAATATTTTATAGGAGCATCCTTCTACCAAGTCAGACCATGGATCCATCTAGCTCAGCCTTGTCTACACTGACTGGCAGCAGCTTCTCCAAGGTTCCAGGCAAGAGTCTTCCCCAGCCCTATCTGGAGATGCTGCCAGGGAGTGAAGCTGGCACCTTGGGCATACAAAGCAGATGCTCTACCCCTGAGCTATGACTCAATCCCCTAAAGGAATACCTCCCAGCAGACAGTGCTCACGTGTCGTCACCAATCCATATCCAAACCGGGGTGGGTTGCTTAGCAAAGGCGACCATTCATGCTTGCTGCTACAAGACCAGCTCTTCTCCCTTCTGCAGAAGCAGGATCTGATCCATAAAAGCTGAAGACTTCTTAGGTCTTTGGTTTCAGCACTTCACTAGTCCTCAGTCTATTCCAGCACAACCTGTCTACAACATGCTTCCCTGGCCCACTCAAACCACCTAGGTAAAAGAGACAATAACTTTTTTATTTTTACAAAAAGTCAAATCCAAAACACAAAACTTCAGCCCCAGCCAACAGGCAGTCACAAAGACAACAGTGCTTTGGTCCAGTTCCAGGTTCTCCTCTCTTGTCAGTCAGAAGTCCTAACGTTGCATAGGACAAATGTGTTTTACTGAGTTCTCGGCCACTCTGTGGATGATTCTGCCTGTTGCAGTTGGCTCCTAGTGCTGCTTTTCCTCTTCCAGACTCAAAACGAATGCAAATGCCTCTTTAAAAGAATAGACATGGGGGGGGATGAGTAGGGCCGTCTGCTGGTGCATCACAACGTTTCCCCAGGGCTCTGCATTTGCCTTTTACCTACATTGGCACTGGGATGAATACTAGTAAGACCTCCAAGTCATCCAGTGCAATAGATTGTCAGTAGATTCCTGTAGACCAGGGGTTCCCAATAGGGGGTGCTAGTACCCCTAGGGAGACTCCAAGGGCTCTTAGGGGGTACCCAGAGCCCCCTGCCTCCCCATGTTGCAGCCGTGCTACTGATTTCCCATCTGAGGATCGCCAGCTTGAGGCCCATGCGTCCTCAGCAATGTGTCCACTGCAGAAAAGCAAAGACCCTCCTCTGCTCCTGATTGGCTGGTTACATGCTGAAGCTCAGCATACCACTCTGAAAAGTTACGCTGTGTCAGACCCTTGGTCCACCTAGTTCCGTATCGTCTACACTGGCAGTGCCTCTCTGTGGTTTCAGGCAGGAGTCTTTCCCAGCCCTACCTGGAGATGCTGCCAGGGAGTGAACTTAGGACTTGCTGCATGTCAGCATGGCGATGTTCTTCCACTAAGCTAGGGTCCCACCCACTAGGCTAAAGGGAATATCTTAAAACTCACATGCAGTCACCCATCCAAATGCAAACTAGGGGGACTATTCATGCTCACTACCACAAAATGAGCGCTCCTTCCCTTAGAGGCACTGGTAAAGGGTTCCCAAGATGGCACCAAATACTGGCAAATCAGCAAAAGTCACCCAGTGGTCAGCACAAGTTAGGAACCTAGGAGGCTGCCTTCTACTGAGTCAGATCCTTGGTCCATCTGGTTCAGTACTGTCTACACAGACTGCCAGCGACTTCAGCCTTACCATCCGTCAGGGGCTGGACAGAAAGCCTCTGTCTGGTGAAGAGGGCCACGTCTTTCAGGGGCCCTCCTGAGTTTCTGTGCATCTGGTGGTGGACCTTCAGTTCAGCCAACGGGATGAAGCGCTTGGTCATGCGTACAAACTGGACGTCGACCTGTCGGCGTAAAGGAGAAAAGTAACCCAAAGGCAGGAAAGGTAAAGAGATGCCTTGCGGGTCACTATTCCTGCAATGCTTGATAGCTTTACTTACTGACATGTTTCTCTTGCTCTTCCTCTAAAGAGTTCAGAGCTTTGCACATGGTTATCTTCACCCTCACAAAAACCCTGTGAGAAGTGACAGGTCCAGAATCACCCAGTGATTTTCATCAACGAGGATCTGAATTTGGGTCTCCTCAGTCCTGGTCCAACCCTCTAACCACTACACTGTGCTCACCTCAGTGCTTAGTTCATTTTAAATACGTATATGCCACTTTCTCACTTAAGAGTGGTCCCACTTTTCTTATATTCTTGAACACACAAAAGCACTCCTACCCAGTTGGCTCAAGGTAATGGTTACCACAGGCTAGGAACACAGCTGACCATTTATATGCCTAATTCAAAATTGGAGTTTCTTATTGCAGAAGTGAATGTGACAAGCGAATGCAAGAGTAATCCTCAAACAAGGCAGGGGCAAACAGATTATGTGCTAAAAACCAGCAGGGCGCACAGTTTGATCCCTCTTACCATGGACCATTTGGGTTTCTCTTTGGTACTGGAAGCATCATAATGAGGATCCTTGTTGTCAAACTGGGTGTGGTCTGGGTAGGCCTCTTTAACTATCTAGGATTTGAAAGAAGCGCAGGCAAAGGATGAGCATCACCAAGATGGCCGTGAAACAGAAGCTTCCTTAACACATGGTCAGTTCACACTTGCATGTGCATCACTTGACTTATGCACAGGAGGACTGAAGAAGCTGCCATATACTGAGTCAGACTCTTGCTCCATCAAGCTCAGGCCTGTCTACTCTGACTGGCAGCAGCTTTCAAGATTTCCAGACAGGGGTCTTTCCCAGCCCTACCCAGAGCTTCCAGGGACTGAACCTAGGACTTCGGCACGCACCGCACGTGCTCTTCCACCAAGCTACAGCCCTATTTACGCAGATGACTCACACCTGAACTAACTCCATTGAACACCTTGGTGATGGAGATCATATGCTAGTTGTATATGTAATATAGGGACTTCAAGATCTCCTGTGAGGGCTCATTTACACGTGGAAGCCACCACAAAGTTGTGCATTGTGACCAATGTGCATGTATGGAGTAGCCTTCAATTTTCTCCCTCCTTTAGCCTCCGGACCTGGCATCTGAGTCTCACGAATGCAAATCCAGGGCTCTATATACTGCACTCAGCTATATCAAGACAGCTATACCTCGGCCTAGTTGCCCTCAGCTTGACAAAAGGAGTAAGTTTTGTATGTACTGGAGCAACAATGCAAGGCAATACAGGGGACCTCGATATTCACAGGGGTTCCATTCCACAATTGTACCACGGATACGGAAGCCGCGAATATCAAGGCATTGAGTCAATGGGGAATTGGAGGTTAAGAAAAAAATGCAGATTTTCAGCCAAATTGCAGGGGGAACACGGGGTGGGGGATGGTCTTTACCATGCTTTGCTGTCCCCCCAAATTGTCATGTTTTATTTTTAAAATGGGAGCCATTTTGTGGCTCCGAGAAAGAAAATGGCGGCTGGACATGACCTCCGCGGTCCTTTCCGGCCACGTTCAACCCGTGGATATGCAGGCAATCATAAGAAGTAAACCTTACCTTGATGATGCCAGCAATCCCAGGTTCCTTGCAGTTGCTATGGTAGAAGAAGGCCTCTTGCCCAACTTTCATCTCCCGCAGAAAATTCCGTGCCTGCCAAAGGAGTGCAGAAGATGTTGCCATTTTCAGAACAAAGCCAGGAAAGAGGGAACACGGTGCTCATGCAGATAGCTGGCACTCTGAGCAGTGGTTCTCAGACTCTAGAGGAAAGGATGCTAGCTGGCTGCAAAGGCTCAATCATACTAAAACATGGTTTGTGTTAACTCTAATTGGAAGCCAATCCATAAGGTTGAATTTCCAAATGGACAAAAGCTGTGCCGTGGTTTAGAAGCATTTGTCCCCTTTCAGTTTCATCTGCTTAGCTCTTCCATCTCTGGTGTCACTCAGCCTAAGCACTAAACCATGGTTAGCCAAAACCATGGTTTGCAAACCCACTTCACACCTTAAGTTTCGGATTCTAGTCTGCTGGCTAACTGTAAACCATGGTCAGTTAAGCATCGCACTAAGCCATAGTTAAACGTCCTTAGCCATAGTTTGGCATGAATTAAGCCAAACAGTTTGGATATCTTATTTCACTTCTGTTATTTTTACATCTCATAGTTTGCACTGCTAAGCAAAAAAGAGGGATAGATTCTTTGCCCTGATCAGCTTACAAAACAATCTAAATGTCAACAGCAGAGGCAAAGGGGGGGAGAGTATTTAACAGATTTTAAGAGCCCTTTTATGCCTATAAACTCTACATATTTTAATGAATACATCACGCATCTACAAGAAGCTACAGTGTACAGAATAGCTGCAAATCTGTTTAGCAAAACTTACATGTGGTGCTCAGTTCCTTGTAGGAAAAAAACAAATCCAGAAGAGATTTTAAGATTTAACGTGGCCTCTTCAGTGGATTGTTATTTCAAGTCAGATGCTGTCTTCAAAAAAATGAAACTTTGGACACTTACCTGATAATTGCGGACTCCATCCCAGCAAGCTGTCTGATTGGGTTGAGATTTCAAATCTTCAATGCCAAACTGAAGAATCAGATGCAAAACACACATTATTTGAGATGCTGCATGACCAGTCCTTGCTAAGAAAGTAGCCCATAGTGCTTGGTGATTATCAACATTTCCACCCTTTACCTTCGAACTTGACACCTGGATACGGATAGCCTTGGGGTCCTTGATAACAGAACTGGACATTACTTGCCAATTTAAAGTTCAATCTGTGTTTTTCAAAGGGAGATAATTCTGAAACTTGAAAACCATTCAAAAGGCTAAGGTAGACCCTGAGAACCTGTGCTCTGCAAGGCCCATCTAGCCCAGCATTCTGCTTCCTACACTGGCTAACCAGAAGCTTCCTGGAAGCCCACAAACAGGAGCACTGAGGCAATAGTCATCTCCTGCAGTTACTCCCCAACAACTGGTATTTTGTGGGAGACTGCTCCTGTACAGGGAGGTGCCGCACAGTCATCATAACGAATAGCAGACCTCCCCTCCATGAATGTTTATAATCCCCTTTTAAAGCCTCCTTAGCCAGGGGGGCCCACCACTGCATCTTGTGGCAGTGAGTTCCCTAAGTTAATAGTCTGTTCTGTCAGATTATTCGGTCTGTCCTGAAACTGACAGATTAAACTGAATCTTAGCTTTCTAACTGGTGTAAACACACCACAAAGTGGATGACCAGGAATGCCACCTATAACAGAAGACCACATGCTTACTTTCACGTCCACTCCCTTCTCGAACCTGCTCTCCGGTTCAGACTTCATAAGCCAGTGACTGTAGGTTGGCTTGCTTCCTTGCTGCTCAGCAGTGACTTCTCCTTCGGTGTTTTTCCTGGCATTTCTTGATGCAAGGCCCTTCATCTTGACTGTTGATGACACGGGTGCCTCTTCCTCCTTCTTGGTCTCAGATTTGGTCACCTTCAAATCTGGTTCTTTTGTAGCTTGGAGGTTTGCCAAGGTCAAAAATAAGGAATGTGAGTTCAGTGGGCTTGAGCTAAGCCTTAAAAAAGTCACCACCCATCCTTTGAACACTGATATTTATAAGTAAAGGGGGAAAGAAGGGATAGAGGTGCAAAGGCAAGTTCTAAACAGATAGTATTCTATTTTTCCTATTGTAGAATTCATACTTTTCCCCATGCCAGTTCCGGCGAAGCGTAGCATATGTATATACACTGGCTATTGCCTGCCTAGTATTTGCAAATTACATTAGCCATTTGCTGTGCCATGGAATGTGATGTCATGGAATGTATACAAAAATTCCACCTGCTCAGGGCAGTAGAAAGGTGTCAGCACCTGTATGTCAACTGCATAGCTTCTGTGAAGCAAATGAAGGATCAAGAGGATCATTGGGGACAGGAAGTAACATGATATTTTGGACTATCAGAGGCTGTAGGATGGTGGTATAATAAAAGAGTAAGAGACAGGAGCCCAAGTTTGGGGGGAAATAAACCCAGAGTAAGAGAAAATCAATTCTGAAGCAGAAGTAGGAACTTAATGGAAGGATGGATGAAAGACTCAAGCCCTATTCAGACACTGGTCTCGTTTACACAATAGTTTGAATCTAGCTTTAATATGCATTACCAACATTAGCATGCTTGTGTGAACACATCCCAAGGTGCGAATCTCAGATTCATCTCAGGTCATAAACCACCTTGGTATGGATTCACACGATCATGCTAGTGTTGGTAACCCACATTAAACTTGAATTCGAACTGTTGAGTGAGTCAGGTCTTTATGTTGTACGAGTGTACAGATGTTTGGGCTCTCATTCATGTTTTTGTGTGAATGACTGTACATGCATTCATGTTAAAAGTGAACCTGGGAACAGGTCCCAAATGCAGGGTATAGACAGGAATTGTGCGGCTATATCCATGTTCAACATAATGTGAATAAATGTGCCTGTGTACAGGTCTCTACCTGTGTGCACTGTACACTCATTGTATAAGCCTTGAATGGAACATGTGAATAGGGCTTCGGAGTGGAGGGAAGGCTGTACCCGGGGGGGGGGGGCAGGGACCGTTGAAACCAAAAGGCATAGGGAAACGGGCTGCATTTCACATGGTTGAGTCCAACTAACCATCCAAATAAAGCTACAAGTCTCAAGTGACTGTGATATTTGCATAGCCTTTGGTTATACATGCACAGTCAGAACACCAATCATTTCTTCTTCCTTTCTCATTTTAAAAAGCACATGGGAAACTGAGCAAGGGACGGAAAAGTGCACACACCCGACGCCCCTACTGACCTGCCAAGGCTGCTCTGTGTCTCTTCTTGCCTCGTGAAGGCATTCTCTAGCTGGTGGCTGTGAATAAAGTATTGGCAGTTGCAACAGGGAAAAACAAGACAGGAAGCATATCCTAGCATAACACAAAACAAGAAAAACAAACACGGGGCTGTGTGCATGCTGCATTTCTGCAAAAGCAGCACAGAATTTGGCTTCTTGAATTTCAGCTTTCTTAAAACTGTCCCTAGTACACAGGGATATTCAGAGGATATTGTGCTAGAAAAGAACCTTTCTTCAGGTCAGGACCACAAGAGATGGGCCGCGGTCGCGCAGTGGCAGAGCATCTGCTTTGCATGCAGAAGGTCCCAGGTTCACTAACCCTGGCAGCATCTCCTGGTTGGGCTGGGCAAGACTCCTGCCTGAAACCTTGGAGAGCCGCTGCCAATCAGGGTAGATAATATTAACAACAAATATTTATATACCGCTTTTCACCAAATGTTTCCAAAGCAGTTTACATAGAGAAACAGCAAATGAATAAGATGGATCCCCGAAGGGCTCACAATCTAAGCAGAAACATAAGATAGACACCAGCAACAGTCACTGGAAGTACTGTGCTGGGGATGGATAGGACCAGTTACTCTCCTAGTTACTAGTGGACCAATGGTCTGATTCAATATAAAGCAGCTTCCTATATTTCTATGTACATTCACATCTGCCTATAACCAACCAACACAACTGAACATAGAAAGCTGCCATATACTGAGTCAGACAACTGGTCTATCTAGCTCAGTGTATTGTCTACACAGACTGGTAGCAGCTTCTCCAAGATTCCAGGCAGGAATCTCTCTCAGTCCTATCTTGGAGATGCCAGGCAGGTAACTTGGAACCTAGATGCTCTTCCCAGAGTGGCTCCATCCCCTGAGGGGAATACCTTGCAGTGCTCACACTTCTAGTCTCCCATTCATATGCAACCAGGGCAGACCCTGCTTAAGTAAGGAGAGGAAAGCTGGTCTTGTGGTAGCAAGCATGACTTGTTTCCATAGCTAAGCAGGGTCTGCCCTGGTTGCATCTGAATGGGAGACTTGATGTGTGAGCACTGCAAGATATTCCCCTCACGGGATGAAGCCGCTCTGGGAAGAGCAGAATGTTTCAAGTTCCCTCCCTGGCTTTTCCAAGATATGGCTGAGAGAGATTCCTGCCTGCAACCTTGGAGAAGCCGCTGCTAGTCTGTGAAGACAATACTGAGCTAGATAAACCAATGGTCTGACTCAGTATATGGCAGTTTCCTATATTCCTAAGTCATGCTTGCTGCCACAAGACCAGCTCTCCTCTCCATCTGAGATCGAGCCCAACACACCACCATCATATGGCAGAAGTACAGTAACTGCAGAACAAAGAGTTTCGGGTGACTCAAAGAAGTGAGCCAAGCTGCATATTCTGTGCTGTAGGTATAGCTGATACATTCACTACAGTATGAGCTGCAAAGTGAATGCACACCAAATCCAATGCCATAGTGAAAAAACAGTTAAATGGCGATCATAATTCATATGCAAATACTTAATTTCTTTTTCTCACAGTGTTCGGATCTCCTTCGCGATTTCCTCCTTCAGCTCCGTCTACACGACTAGCTCCCTCCCTCTTTGCAAACCGGAGTCCGTCCTCTTAATTGGCTGCAAAACTCAAATCCCCAGAGAGGGTAAAGAAATGCTTCCCCTGTAACACCACCCTTAATTCGGAAAACAGCGCACTTAATTCGGAGGACAAATAACAAGTGATGCTAACCGCTACGACGCCTTTAAGACCGGCCCCCTGCCTTCAACCAATCCGAAAGCCCCCTGCAGGAGCGCACGGGAAGAAGAACACTACAACTCCCAGAAGCCCTTGCAGCCTTTCGCCCATTGCTGCTGGGAGTGGTAGTCTCTTAAGGGCGGGAGGTGGGAAGGGTTCGTGGTGAGATGCAAAGCTGGGAACTACAACTCCCACCGTGCAGTGCAGCCAGGACGGTCAAATTGGATGTTTGGGTCTCTGCAAAACCATGGCGTGGAGAAGCTGCTGCAAGCTGGGGGCCCAGCTGGGAAGGAGCCCTGGGCGGAGGCAGGCATGGGGGCAGAGGGGGATTGCCTCCTGCATCGACCGTAAGACCCCGGGGAGAAAGAGCCGAGAGGCTGGTCATGTGAAGAATAGGGATTTGTTCAACCCTTTGCGGGTGTCACAACTCCCTTGCTTTTAACAGTCACATCCGGCAGGCAGGAGTTCAACAGGTGCCACTTTCCACATCCCCTGCACTGAAATGCGCGGATGAAGAGGTCTTTATCTGCTGAGATTCTGGGGAAATTCAACCGATGGAGTTTTGCCCTCTGAAAATGCAGTGAGACAGGGAAAGCTTTCTTTGTTGGATTTCTCCCAAGAATGGCAGGACCTGTCAAGCTGCCTTATACTGAATCAGAAGTCTGGTCCACTTAACCAGGACTCTAGTCGTGCTAATGAGTAATGAGCCACCTAAAGGCGCAGCGGGGAAGCAACCTGCCTAGAGAGCAAGAGGTTGCTGGTTCGAATCCCCCCTGGTGTGTTTCCCAGAATATGGGAAACACCTATATCTGTCAGTAGTGATATAGGAAGGTGCAGAAAGGCATCACCTCATACTGCACGGGAGGAGGCAATGGTCAACCCCTCCTGTATTCTACCAAAGACAACCACAGGGCTCTGTGAGCACCAGGAGTCGACATCAACTTGATGGCACCACCTTTCCTTTTACTAGTCACGCTGGGTTTTTTCTATGGCTTGCAGCTGTTGTATGCTGCTTGGATTTAATTTTAAGAAAAGGATGTTTAAAAATAAAGTAAATAAATATTCCGGATGCTGCCCCATTTCTCTAGAGTGATTATCCGTAAGCAGATAAATAGCTGTCCTTTGCTTATTGGGCATCATTAAGTGTCCCAGAATAAACCCCAGAGGTGGAATAGATCTGGCCTGATTTTGTAATGTCTGAAAATATATTTCTACAGACTTTGGGTAATGTTGAGAGAGCGTGATTTGTAAAGAGGCTCCTGAGATGGTCCTCTGCCTCCTTGTTACTTGTATTTGTCTTGCAAGCTTTTTTTCTCCCTCTGCCTCACCAGCTGCTATGGGCCTGACCGAGGAACAGAAAGAATTTCAGAAAGTGGCCTTTGACTTTGCCGCCAAAGAGATGACCCCTCATATGGCAGAGTGGGATGAAAAGGTGAGGAAGCAACTCACCTCCAGTGCCTTCATGTAGCACCAAGAAAAGGTGACGGCGCCTTAATTTACAAAGCAAAAGCTGAGGTGGAAAATAACATGAACTCACTGGTGCATTGATCTGTGTGCCTTCAACAGGAGGCAGTTTCTTTGTTGGTGGTGGTGGTGAGTTTTAAAAGGAGGCTACAAACCTTAATTTAATGAATGCAAAATTGAGATATGCAGATTTATTTATATAGAGTATATGTAAATGTTACCATTTCCAAGACCAGGGATTAATTAATGAAATGTTATTAGTTTTCCTCCAGCAAATGTAGAGACTGGTGTCTACCTTGTGTTTCTTTTTAGACTGTGAGCCCTCTGGGGGTAGGGAACCATTTTATTATTGTTAGCAGTCTTCTTTTCTCTATGTAAACTACTTTGGAAACTTGTTTTGCTGAAAATCAGTATATAAAAAATAAACAATTCAAATGGGTCAATTCATAGCTCTGCTTAGAAAAAAATGCAATGTAGACACTGGTTTGTTTGTTTTGTTTTGTTTGTTTGATTTCTATACCACCCTTCCAAAAATGGCTACATAGAATAGGCTTTCTCCTAAATAAGATCTTAGCAGACAGTTACTCAAGAAACCTAGTATCAGCGAGTGCATGTTTGTTTGACTGCATTTATCTTTATTTATTTTATTTAACATATTTTTATACCGCCCAAAACTTACGTCTTTGTATATCCTGCTCTTCCTCTAAGGAGCCCAGCATGATGTCCATGCTTATGTTTATCCTCACAACAACCCTGTAAGGTGAATTAGGCTGAGAGATCAGTGAAAGGCCCAGAGTCACCCAGTGAGTTTCATGGCTGAACAGGGATTTGAACTCAGTTCTCCCCAATCCCGGTCCTGCATTCTAACCACTATACCTTATGGTGTATTTGATTGCTTTTATTTGTTGTTACATTTCTATGCTGCCCCATGCATCAGCCTTTAAGTAATGTACAAACATTAAAACAATAAATAATAAAAATTTAAGGCAATAAAAGCAAATGTATACTAATAAATATGCAAATATAGAAAAGCAAGGGCATCAAAAGACAAGATATGTTTTAAAAGGGGAGGGTTCAACAGCATAAATCAATTTCTGTTATTTTATCAGATTTGCTCAATTTTCCCCTCTCCATCCTCCTTAACAGGAAATTTTCCCCATGGAGACGCTGCGGAAAGCCGCCCAGTTGGGATTTGGGGGGATCTACGTGAGGCCAGATGTTGGTGGCTCTGGATTATCTCGGCTGGATACCTCCATCATCTTTGAGGCTTTGTCGACGGGATGTGTCAGTACCACTGCCTATATCAGCATCCACAAGTGAGTATCCGGTGCAGACGCTGTGCAGTGGTCATCTATGGTCACCTAAGTGGGCGTGTCTACATTGTGATCCCTTCTTCTGTTGCTGCAGCATGTGTGCTTGGATGATTGACATCTTTGGGAATCAGGAACAGAGGCACAAGTTCTGCCCCTCGCTGTGCTCCATGGAAAAGTTAGCCTCTTACTGTTTGACGGAGCCAGGTGAGAGATGCAAGAGAACTTCCTGTCCAAGGTATTTTGGCACCTGGGACAGCCCAGGTAGCCCAGAGTGTTCTCCATGAGGCCTGGCACCAATAGAAGGTTGGGGAGAAAGCAGTTATCCAGGTAGGAATCCAGTGGGAATTGCGTGGTCAACCGTTGTTACCATTCTTCCTCTTCCCAAACAGGAAGTGGAAGTGATGCTGCTGCTTTGCTGACTTCGGCCCAAAGGAAAGGAGACACCTATGTCCTTAATGGCTCCAAGGTACCAGCATTCCTCCTCTTGGAAGCTCCTGCAGACCCTCCCTCGAGGAGAAGGTCAGCCTTGCTTCCCTGCCCTGTCATGTTTTCAGCTCATAGCAGGGATGATTCCATGGGACAGCTAGGGGGAGTAGGCGGCGTTCCACCCAAAATGTGTCCTGTTCCATCATCCTCCAGATGGGAACTTTGCAGCAGTGCCAGGCAATGCCATCATGGTCTGTTATGCTCCTGTAGCTTGGAGTCATTATTTTAAAAGGTCTCCATTGTTTAAACCATCCAGATGCGGACATTTTGGGTGGTATAGAAGTATGTTAAAGAAAGCCTCATTTGCTCACTCCTCTACCCCAGAAGAAGCAGCAGAAGCCAGTACAGCCAGGGGGATCCTCGAGCCTCCCAGGAGCCAGGCCAACCCCTTAGCTTCCTTCCTGGGCAGAAACTGGGCTGGGTGAGACCATGTGTATAGGGTTGGGGTACCAGGCCATCTCCTCCGCAGATTTCAACTGGTACTGACCTCTCTTTCCTGCCACATGGTCTTGGGCAGGAAGAGCAAATTAGCCTGAAAGGCAGACTGGAAAGTTTGGGTGAATCCAAAAAGACAATATTTTCTAAGAGAAATTTGGCCCAAGAACCTTCTCTTTTTTAGAAATGCCTACTTACCTCTCCCACTTCTGGACGCTTCTGTGCCTCCAGTAGTCATACCTGCAGATGTCCAGGATGTTTCCTCTTTCTCCACTGGATTAATTTGGCTCTGAATGTTCGCCTGGAAACAAATGCCTTTGTGCTTTGAGATGTGGGGATGACTCTTGCCTTGGACTCAAAGTCAACTGAAGAGACCCTTAGTGACTAGAACCTCCATGTTTGGAGGCAGTGTACCTTAGAATCCCTGATGCTGATAACAAAGACCCAGCGAGGGCTGTTGCCTTTTGGACTCCCAGAAAGCATCTGGTGTGTGTTGGTTTGTTTTTTTTCTCCATAGTTCTGTAGTGCCTTGTTTGCTCCTTATCTCAGCGGTTCCCAACCTTGAGTCCCCAGATGTTAGACTGCAGCTCCCATCATCCCCAGCAGAGGCGATTGCGGCTGAGGATGATAGGAGTTGTGATCCAGCAGCACAAGACTGGGAGGGCCTGCCTTATCTGCCGTTTCAGTTTTATTCTGGTTGAAGTATTTGATTTGCTCTTGCTTCTACTTTATATTTAATTGTGATTCTGTTTTGATCGCCTGTGAGCTGCCCCGAATGTCTCGTACTGAGACAGAAAGGTTGGATATAAATGATTTTAATATAGAATAAATTTGACTGTCCACCGTCGGAAACAGCATGCTGGGCCCTCGCTCTTATCCTGCAAGGCGAATTCTTATGTCAACTCCTAACAGTTTTGTATTGCTCTTCTGAGCTCTCTTTTCTTGCCTGTCCTTTTCACCCTTCTCCTTCTCCTGCACTATTTCGGCATCTTTTGTCTCTTCTCCCTCCTACCTTCTCCTCTGCAATTCCATGATGCACGCTTCCATTCTTTCCTTCCCCCAAGGTTGCTGATGGCTGGGCACTGGGGAACTCTCTCTTCCCGGGCGGTGACCACCTCTTATTCTTCACCTGCTAGGCTTTCATCAGTGGTGGGGGCGACACGGATGTGTACGTGGTCATGTGCCGTACCGGAGGGCCAGGTCCCAAAGGCATCTCCTGCCTGGTGTTGGAGAAAGGAGCTCCTGGCCTGAGTTTTGGCAAGAAGGAGAGGAAGGTAAGAGAGCTAAGCTGCATCGAAGTATTCTCCTGCACAAACCCCAAGAGCAGCTCAAGCTGGTCTTGTGGGAGCAAGCATGGATTGTCCCCTTTGCTAAGCAGGGTCTACCTTGGTTTGACTCCGCGTGAGTGCTGTAAGGGATTGCGCTTAGGGGATGGGGCGTGGCTCAGTGGAAGAACACCTTCATGCGTGCATGTGGGAGGTCCCAGGTTCAATCCCTGGCAGCATCTGCAGCTAGAGCTGGGAGCAACTCCTGTCTGAAACCCTGCTGCCGGTCAGTGTAGACCAGGGCTGCTCAGACTTGTAGATTTGCAGATGTTGGACTAAAGCTCCCATGATCCCTGGCTATGGCCCACTGTGGCAGGGGATTATGGGAGCTGTAGTCCAAAAACAGCTCGGTGGGGGGCCTAAGTTGAGCAGCCCTGGTATAGACAATACTGAGCTAAATGGACCAATGGTCTGACTTGGTATAAGGCAGCTTCCTATGTTCCTCCAGTTCCCATCATTCCCAGCCACAATGACCCGGGGAAGATGGGAGTTGTAGTCCAGCTCCATCTGGGGGACCAAGGCTGGGAACTTCTCCATGGCGGTTGCGAGCTCCACACCGTTGGGGCCTGCCCACAGCAAAGATGCAATTGCACACTGGCCGAAGGTGTAGTGGGGCCATCTGAGGATGGGCAGAGTGCAAAAGAGGCGCCGGTTTCCCTTCAGGTGGGCTGGAACTCTCAGCCTACGCGGGCTGTCATCCTTGAGGACTGCGCCGTGCCGGTAGCCAACCGTCTGGGAGAGGAAGGTCAGGGCTTCAACATCGCCATGAAAGGCCTGAACGGAGGGAGAATTAACATTGGTAAGAGCGGCGGAGGGTGGAATGGGTTGCCAAGGGGACCTATTCCGTTGCCCATGGGCTCGGGGGAATATCTCTTCTCTTTCCTCCTCCAGCGTCTTGCTCCCTGGGTGCCGCCCACGCTTCGGTCCTCTTGGCTCGAGACTACCTCAACGTCCGCAAACAGTTTGGGAAGCTCCTCGCTAGCAACCAGGTGACTTCTTGTTGTGCGTTCTGTTGGCCTCAGAATGGGACGTTCCTATTAGGAACAGAGTGGTCGACCCCAGGCGCTTGTTGTGTTAGCCGGGCACGTTCCTGCCAGTCCTCTCTCTAGTTATACGAGGGAAACCCATTTCTTGTTGTTTCGAGCCCTAAGCATTCCTTAGCCCAAGCGCAGCCATTTTATATTGAGGCATCCATTTTGAGAACAGATAGATAGGCAGGAACAGACCCGTCTAGCACAACACTCGCTTGCCCAATAACCGCCATCCAAGTTGCAGTTTGGAGGGAAACGAAAAGAGATGCAATCAGTCTAAAAAAGACCAAAATCCTTACAAAATTGTCAGTGGCCAGTAAACACGAAGCAAAGGATACTTGAACGGCTTCATGTGCATGGATCTTCATAGTAGCAAACCAGAACCAAACTCCTATAAATGCCTCTGGCTGACACATTTTATTTTTATTCATTTATTTATACCTTTATACCCTGCTTTTCCTCTGAAGTGCCCAGAGTGGTGTACATGGTTTATGTTTATCCTCACAACAACCCTGTGAGGGAGGCTAGGCTGAGAGACAGGTCAATGGCCTAGAGTCGCTGTGTGAGTTTTATGGCTGGATTTGAACTGGGGTCTCTGCAGTCCTAGTCCAACGCTAATCACTACACCACACTGGCTCCCATCTGCCTAAACGAGCCCCCCTTCCTCTTCACCCGCCTTCCGTTCCTCTCCCGACAGTACCTCCAGTTCCAGCTGGCTGAGATGGCGACGCGTCTGGTGGCGGCACGGCTCATGGTGCGGACTGCGGCTCAGGCCCTGCAGGAGGGGCGCGAAGATGCCGTCGCTCTGTGCTCCATGGCCAAGCTCTTTGCCACAGATGAGTGCTTTGCGGTAGGTGCGGCAGCCTTTTAAACCCCTGTTCCCGCCGTACCGTTAAAGGCAATCGTGTTCAAGTCCTGTTGCATCGATTAGGGACCTGCAGCTAAAGATTCGGTTGGCTGGTTTAAATCGGCCCTTGTCACAACTACGTTCTGAAGAATGAAGCTTCTTCGGGGTCCTCAGTAGCTGAACATCTGCTTTGCAGGCCGAAGGCCACAGGTTCCATCCTTGGCAGCATCTCCAGGTAGGGCTGGGAAAGACTCCTGCCTGGAACCTGGGAGACCTGCTGCCAGACAGTGCAGGTAATTCTGAGCTAGATGGACCAATGACCAGACTCAGTAGAAGGCAGCTTCATATGTATTAAGGGCAGACATTTCCCAGAGGGGGACTATAGCTCAGTGGCATAGCACCTGCTTTGTATGTAGAAGGTCCCAAGTTCAATCCCTGGCAGCATGTCCAGGAGGTTTTTCACACCGGGCTTTTAAAGCCCTTTAACTTGCATCCCCTCCAAGATGGAGGGGCTGCGTCCACATATTGGCCAGATTTACCCAGAAGTCCCTGCGAGTTATCAGGGAACTGTTGTTGTTGTTGTTTGTTTATTTATTCGATTTCTATACCGCCCTTCCAAAAATGGCTCAGGGCAGTTTACACAGAGTAATAATAAATAAATAAGATGGCTCCCTGTCCCCAAAGGGCTCACAACCTAAAAAAGAAATGTAAGATAGACACCAGCAACAGTCACTGGAGGTCCCGTGCTGGGGTTGGATAGGGCCAGTTACTCTCCTCCTGCTCAATAAAGAGAATCACCACGGTAAAAGGTGCCTCTTTGCCCAGTTAGCAGTTCACACACAATTTGGGTTTTCCACTGTGCGTTGAAGTGGAGCTTGATTCATATCCGGGGTAAAAAATGCCATGATTTGTGTCGGTTTTGGGGGGACAACTTTGAGTTCACAGTAAAGCCTCCCAGTAAACTTGCTATACTTGCAAAAACTTGAAAAACTCCTTCCTGATGCCCTGGAGAGCTGCAGCCAGTCCAAATCGGCAGGACTGAGCTAGATGGGCCCGTGGCCTGACTCGGTAGAAGGAAGTTTCCTGCGTCACCAGAGCAAGGAGACCTCTCTTAAAGAGAGGGCTCCCTTCTGCTTAGCAGGGGGAGAGCAACTGCCCCTATTCTCCCCAGTACGGGATCCCTCTCCGTGGCTCTTGCTGGCATCTCGTCTCCCTCGCAATTCTTTTTTTTATTGTGAGCTCTTTGGGGACAGGGCACCATTTTTCTGATTCCTGTTTCTGTGTAAACTGCTTTTGAGGTTTCTTCTCCTGAAAAGCTGCATAGAAATATTCTTAATAATCAGAATTCTGTGTCACATCCAAAGCTTCCCTGCAGCTTATTAATTATTTTTCTGCATACTGTAAACTGCTTTGGAAGCTTATATTTAAAAAGCTCTGTGTGTGTGTGTGTGTGTGTGTGTGTGTGTGTGTGTGTGTGTGTACATACATATACATATAGAGAGGGGGGAGGGGTGTTAGTAGTGGTAGTAGCAGCTGTACTTGGCAGAGGAAGATAACTCATGGTGGGTGAAGCGTAGCTTGCCTGTGGGACTCACACATCTGGGGACCCACATTGGAGTAACCCTGGTTTTAAATTAAGGTGAAAGCTCTTGAGATCATTTTTGGCACCAAGTTTGTGCGGCAAGGGGACCAAGCCAGCTTCCTTTTTCATGGTTTTCCCCTCACCTTTTGCCACTACTTCCAGTTTCCAATGTGGCAGCCACATTTTCCCCGGAATGCACTTGGGAACGATGCTATGTCATTGTGTCCTGTCGTTCCCAGGGAGCATTGGGGGCAGATTGTGTGGGAATGGTGGTCACTCTCAGGACCGCATTGCCACTGGTAAGGCACCCTTTCACTCCACCCTGAACACTGCAAAAACTATCCCCCCCCCCCGCTCCATGAGCCCATTTCCGTTGCCCATGAATGGGGCAGCAAAAACGTTGGGGGGGGGCATATTTTTGGACACTGCTTCAGTTTGCCACTAGATGGCAGCCTTGCTTTTTCATCCAGAGCGTCCTGAGCTTTTGTTTAAAAGACCACGGAAATACAACTACATTCTTTACGTGAAAGAGAGAAAGGGATATATAGTATATGCACAACTGTAGTAGTGAGAAGCAAGGCTGAGTTTCCTAGGATTGAAGACACATGGGTTCCGTTCTCAGCTCTGAAAGTGGCCTGTTACTTCAGGCAGTGTTTAAACTAGAGATCTGCTTTGCTATGGATTGCCAGATAAGTTTGCCATGTTCTCGCTTTCTAAAATCCGGGTGCCGGATTTGCATATTATGCAAATTGGCTTGAAAATAATTTTGCATATGTGAATTAGCAGCTGCACTTTCCAGTTGATTTGCATTTGCTCTGGATATCTACCAACAATCGTTGGGGAAGATATCTTTGCCTGACCATTTTCCTTGACATATTAACAGCAGCAATAAAACAACAACTACAGCAACAACAACAAAAGCACAGCTTTTAAATTAAGGCTGCAATTCTGTACACACTTCTCTGAGAGAAGATCTGATTGAAACCAAGGGTGCTTACTTCTAAGTAGGCATGCATTTGAATGTAAAGCCAAGTCCTTAAACATTACAATACACAGCCTGGTAGGCAGGGAGTGATTCACATCAAAAGCAAGCTATCCTCTCATCTGCCTGAAAGAGATCCTCTGCTGATAACAAACAAGGCAATATTCCTCAAGGGGTCACTGTACTTGTAAAAGTGAAACCCTGCCGGCTAGCCTCCTGTGCTCTTTCTCTCTTAATCCAAGTCCAATGGTTGAGCAGAATAGTGACTGCACATTTTTGTTCCATTACTCCGCTTCTACAAGGGCTAGAGCTTAGCTTTATTTTTTAAAAAAAGAAAAAGCTGAGATTCGGGCAGATCCAGGTGAGATGCTTGAAATCTGGGTGAAACCCGGAATCCTGGGGGCATGGCAACTATTGCCTTGCCCGACAAGTTTGCCCACTCTCGTTCTTGACCCTGTTTCCTACTCTCTCCCATGCAGATCTGCAACCAAGCCCTGCAGATGCATGGAGGCTACGGCTACCTGAAGGACTACGCTGTGCAGCAGTTTGTGAGAGATATCCGGGTGCACCAGATCTTGGAAGGTAATTTGCGGGATGCCACCTGGGCCCTCGGCTATCACTTGCCCCATTCTGGTGGCCGCTGGCCATTTGAGCCCTGCTCTCCAGCCCTCCCTGTTGATGTTAAGAACCAGGTGGATGAAATGCACACTGGGTCATGTAATCAGCCCACTCCACAGTGGCTCTGAGGCCCTATGGAGCTACTAGAACAGTGTCCTTCACTGTGGCATCTCCCATCAACCCTCAGAGCAACTCTCCAGCCCAGTGCCATCTTGAAAGGCATGCATGGAGTGCTGGGAAATGTAGTTCTTCCCAATGCTGCCTCCATACAGCTCTGTGGGGAAGAACTATGTTTCCTAGTGTTCTGTGCACGTCTTCCAAGATGGCGGTGGAGCTTGGCAAGTCTTTAAAGCAGCACTCGCCCCAGACACGGGGGAAAGTGCGGCCTTGCATGGAGGTCAGCACGATGCGAAATGGCTCTCACACTGAAGATTTTCCCCCAACAAATGGACCCTACTTGAAAAATACTGAAGTTCAAGGCACTGTGTTCTGAGGATGATGGCGATTCGATTGTGTGGTTGCATGTTGTCATAGAAGATAACTACGCATGGGAGCGTCATTCCCACATTTTATTTTATTTTATTTTATTTTATTTTATTTATACCACCTGATATGTACATCTCTAGGCAGTGTACAAATTTTAATATTAACAATCACAGATCAAAATACAAAAAACAATAAAAACACTATAAAACAAATTTTTAAAACTAATTCCAATTAAAAGCTTGTGAGAACAGGAGAGTCCTGAGGATTTTCCTGAAAACAAACAGAGAAGGAGATGCTTTTATTTCAACAGGGAGCACATTCCAAAGCCCTGGGGGCAGTCACTGAATCCATAAAGAATGACACCTGCTTGCTTTCCTTGAAAGAGGAAAGCTTGACTACTGCAATGTACTCTATGTGGGGCTACCTTTGTACGTAGTCTGGAAGCTGCAATTGGTGCAGAATGCTGTTGCCAGATTTTTCTCTAGGACATCCTGTAGAGACCAATATTACTCCGGTTCTACCAATAGGTTTCTGGGCAAAATACAAAGTGCTGGTTATTGCCTATAAAGCCCTTAATGGCTTGGGTCCGAGATATCTTAAGAGACGTTATGAATCCTGCCGCCTATTAGCATCTTCAGGGGAGCTTCGTCTGAGGGTGTCATCAGCTTGTCCGGTGGCAACTCAAAGGTGTGCCTTCTCTGTAGTTGCCCCAGGATTGTAGAATGTACTTCCTGCCGAGATTAGATCTGCCCCATCCCTTGTTTGTATATGTTTTAACTGTTAAATTCTTGCTTTGTTTTCTGCTGTAAACTGCCTCGAGCAGGGTTTCTTAACCTTGGGCCTCCAGATGTTGATGGACTGCAACTCCCAGAATCCCTAGCCACAATGGACATGGCTGGGGATTCTGGGAGTTGTAGTCCATCAACATCTGGGGGCCCAAGGTTAAGAAACCCTGGCCTAGAGACTTTGGTAGTGGGCGGTACACACATTTATTAAATGAGAGAGAGAGAGAGAGAGAGAGCTGAGATCCTCGCAGTTACAAATTGTGGTCCGGTTTCCTTGCTCTGACAAGCCGTGTGGGAAATGCATCCAGTCCGTTTGCTTGCTAATACAAATACTTTCTCAATCTGCTGCACAGGTACCAATGAAGTCATGAAGATGATCATAGCCAGGAGTCTGCTACAGGCCTAGAGTTGGAGCTGGTCTTCAACCTCCGTGCACTCGAGCTGCTACAGGTTGCCGTGGTGGCCATATCCTGGGAGCAAAGGATGGGAGACTTACCAGTGGATACCCATCTCCGCTCCCACCTCCCCTCAAATCACAGTCCTGATGGACCAAGTTTCAAATATGCAGCCGCTTTCCCGTGACAGGCAGCGCCTGACACCCGCTGCTCTTCGGGGACTGAAATCCCCTCTGGATCTCAATGGGGCCTTTTGTCCTTGGATTCCCAACTATGGGCCATCTGCTCTGGCCTGTTGCTCCTCCAAAAGAAAGAGGAAGCCAGTCTGAATCTTTGCCAGGGCCATGAGCTAGCTCCTAAACTGCTCCTGCGGCTGAAGCTGCTGGTTCTTGATAGTCTCGTTCTTTCATTTTGGGTTGGGGGGGCAGGGGGGGGGGTCTTCTTCAGTCCACATTTCCAGGACACTGCTTCCCCTCCCTCCCTCTCACACTCTACCCAGAAAGCATATATCCAACCACAAAGGCCTTTTCATAGCTCTGTTGCGTTCTTTGAGACAGATCTCCTCTCGTTGGGATCGCCTCCATTTGCAGTCAATCGCCCACCCGCCCACCCGTCTGTGGGAAACCGCCTGTCTGTCCCACAATCTGTCACGGGCTGCTAACCAGAAAAGCCTTTGGATACCCTAAAAGAATTCCAGTTGGGCCATTTCTGACAAGCCAATGACTCCCAAGTGCTGATCTGTGTTTCCTTTCTTTCTTGATATTGGAATCAATAAATGGCGATTACTTTATGGGTGCTGCTGCTTTGATTAGGCACTTGTCTCTGCTAATAAGCCAATCACTGTTGCTGTAACCACCTGTGGATTTGTATTTAAGGATTTACAGAGCTTGCAGCTGGAGATGGGGCCGTAACCCAGTGGTGGAGCATTGCCCTGTGCGTTTCCTGGGGCTGGGAGAGACTCCTCCCTGAAATCTACCAGTCAGACAATTACACAAGCCAAATGAACATACAGTTTCATTTATTGCAATTACTTTGCATACATTTTGCAAGGTAGGAAGGAAACAATGAACTATACAGGGCAGTGAATCCTTGCGCCCTTCCTTGTTTCTGAAATGCCACAGCTTGCCCACTAGAAAGTGGCAGCCTGTCTGGCTGGCCGGCGGAGAGAGAAAGTGGGAGCCAGGAAGAGAAAGTGGTAGCTAGGGTGGCCAGTGGGGAGAGAAAGTGGTGGCCTGGCCAGCTGGAAGGCAGGGAGAGAAAGAGGGAGAGGGGCTGAGAACAAGGGAGAACCAGAGGCACAGCCGGGCCAGCTCGTTAACATTTATTGTTGAAATAATAAAAAGTCTCCCCATCTCTGGCAACTTTTAAAAAGGCACTGAAGCCACTTTTGTTCCCCCAGGCTTTTAATTAGATTTATAGTTTTAATAGTTTCTAATGTTGGGTTTGAAATGATTTTAATGTTCATATCATTTTTCATTTTGTCTAATTTGTATTTTTGTTGTACACTGCCCAGAGATGTCGGTTTGGGGCAGTACATCTTCTTCAGCTGCCGTCTCCTTCCAGCGGTTAGCTATCATTAGGACTGTTCTGACTTTGGATGCCGCTGCAGGAGGCTTGTTGTAGCACCCCAGAAGGGGAGCTACTCGTGAATCGCCAAGGCGCAGAGTCGTGGCGTGGTGACACGCGATCAGAGAAACGGGGTGAATGGGGCGCATGCTTAACCTCATTTAAGCAGGGCCGGGGGGCGGGGTGTTAAGCGGGCTTGCTGCCGGTAGTTGCACATCTCCTGTTGCTTCCCATGATTGGGAGGAATTAGGCTAGCCTTCCCTAGCCCGATTTCTGCTGATCATGGGCATGGCCTCATGGTCTCCTTGCTCTTGAACCTAGAAAACTGCATGATACCAAGTCAGACTATTGGACTCTATACTGCAGTATTGTCTTCACCAGGGCTGCCCAAGTTTGGCCCTCCTACTGATGTTGGACTACCACTCCCATCACCCCTGACTATTGCTCACTGTGGCTGGAGATGATGGGGGTTGGAGTTAAACACTCGGGGGCTGAAGTGGTGCGCTGACTGGCAGTGCCTCTCCAGGGTCTTTGGTAAGGGTTCTTCCCTGCCCTGCATG
The DNA here is from genome assembly GCF_027244095.1 of Hemicordylus capensis. Taxonomy (NCBI): domain Eukaryota; kingdom Metazoa; phylum Chordata; class Lepidosauria; order Squamata; family Cordylidae; genus Hemicordylus; species Hemicordylus capensis. Next base: position 25,964,813 of record NC_069664.1, read on the forward strand.
CAAATGCAAGTGCCAGGGATGGAACCTGGGACCTTCTGCATGAACCACAGATGCTTTCCTACTGAGCTACAGCCCTAGCCTCAAATAACATTGGAAGCTGCCATCTATGGAGTCAGACGCTTCGTCTATCTAGCTTGGTCTTGCCTACACTGACAGGCAGTGGCTCTCCACGGTTTCAGGCAGGAGTCTTCCCCAGCCCCCTACCTGGAAATGCCAAGGATTGAATGTGGGGCCGGCCTCCTGCATGCCAAGCAGCTGTTTCCCCCCTGAGCTGCGACGCCACTGCGTCCTTTTCCTGTGCAACGGGCCCATAGAAGTCTCCCAACTCATGGTCAGTTTGCCTTCTGACAGGATCCAGCTCTTGGTTCTTGGCAGTGCCTCAATATTTGCAGCCTGCTAGCCAAAGAATATGCAAGATGTTATCTCTGTCCTGTTACCTGGCTTGTTGCTTCAGCCATGCAAATGCCACCCTTGTAGACATGAAAGTCGGGACTTGGGAGCAGAATTAGCTGCTGTTCTCCTTCAGGTGCTCCAGTTGGAATTTGACCCAGGTTGATACGATCTGATGGTGGCTGTGAATAATAAACCTCTGTACAGGGTGTGCCTGATAATTGAAACACGGCTGGCAGAGCTCTGTCTTCTAGCAACACATCAACCATCGCCACAGAGGGAGACTACAATGGCCGCTTAAGCTATCTTGCCCCCAAATACACTGTCTAACTACAGGGTTGGGAGATGTTAGGCTTGTGGGATCCATTTCATTTTCTGACAAGAACTCTGGCTGGGATCCACCCAAAGAAGCAGGTGCCATTTGGGGTGAGGCAGACCTAGATGCAAAATGGCAGCTCAGAGGATGGAGCCAAAAACCTAAGAAGAGCCTTCTGGATCCAACCAGAACATCAAGGGAAGAGAGCTGGTTTTGTGGTAGCAGCATGACTTGTCCCCTTAAGCTAAGCAGGGTCCACCCTGGTTGCATACGAAAGGGAGACTCGAAGTGTGAGCACTGTAAGAAATTCTCCTTAGGGGATGGAGCCGTTCTGGGAAGAGCATCTAGGCTCCAAGTTCCTTCCCTGGCAGCATCTGCAAGATAGGGCTGAGAGAGATTCCTGCCTGCAACCTTGGAGAAGCCGCTGCCAGTCTGTGTAGACAATACTGAGCGAGATGGACCAGTGGTCTGACCAAGTATGGCAGTTTCCTATGTTCCTAACCCCAAGCCAACATCCTGTTTCCCACAGTGTCCCACCAGATGCCCCCATGAAACCCACAAAGAGATGAAGGCATTCCCCCTCTCCTGCAGCTGCTATTCAGAGGCCATCTGAGCCTCAAGGAGGCAGCCTATAGCCATCAAGACTAGCAACCATAAGTATTGTCCGCCATTAATTTGCCAAAGCCCTGCTTAAAGCCATCCAAGCTGGTGGCCATCACCAGCTTGCTAGAACATGTTGTTCACACAACGCACAGTGAATTAACACAATGCATGGATGACACAGGTATTTGGAGCAACACATTTAGATCCGAATCAAGAAAACCGGCTGGGGGCCATTTTGGACAAATGCTGCTGCAGAGACTCAAAATAGAATATAGAACTAAATTTGAGCATAGCTACTGATAGGGGATCACAGGGAAAGTTGGTTGGTTGAAGTTTACTAGACATCAATGGGCAGCTTTAAAAGTTAATGAAACATAACTAATGAAATAGGACCATCTGTGGATAATTCCACAGATCCACTCAGTCATCTTTATTACGGTCATAGACCATCATAGATTCCAGATTAATTCTGTGCCATGTGGAAAAGGTACTTTCTTTAGTTGGCCCTAAATTTCCTGGTTCTAGTGTTGGGAGAGAGGGAGAGAAAATCCTCTTTCCACACCGTGCATAGTTCCATAAACCTCTACCATGCCTCCCTTTGGTTGACTTTTTTCTAAAAAAAATCCCTCCAACTTCTGCTGCACTGCTTAGGCCATGCGCTGAAGTAACCTTTATTTACAAGTAGAAATGTACATCTGAGTTATAAGTCAGAGATTTGAATTTCAACCTGGCCGAGAAAGCTGCAAAAGAATGCTAGGTTCTCCGAGATTCTGATTTTCCTCTGTGCAGCAAGTTTTTGTCTTTGGCGGGGTGGATTGAAACCCACAACTGCCTCAGCTGCATCTTGGCCCAGGTTTGCCACTTGATTTTGCTTTAATGTGCAAGGCGGGTATGCATCCCACTGAACACAAATAACATGCTTAACAGGGTTGCAAGTGGCAAAAAGAGGCTGCCTTTGAGCATGTGCAGAGTGCATTTCTGCAACCAACCATGGGCAGGGGAATTAGGAGCTCCAGGGATGCTCAGCCCCTTGAGCATGTGCAGAATGCACTTTTGCACCCACCCCAAGGAGATATTCTATATCACATATACAATATAGGATATATGCTGTGATATTCTGTGCAACGTATTTACATTCTCTTATGGATCTGTATTTGCTTTAATGTTTATTCCGTATGGGTTTGCTTTATTTTTTGATTCTGCATTTTGCACTTGCGGCTCTGTGTTTTGTGCTTTATATTTCGAAGTGTAATATTTGTCTGTAATATTTATTAATTTAAAAAAAGTTGTTCAGAACAAAAAAAACAGTGTCCCAAAAGAAAGGCGCCGGCCACGTTAAGCTCTCGCACTGCTGAGCCGCTGCAACACAAATCAAAGCATGCTTCTGCAAGAGAGTAAAAGCGGAGGGGCGGAGAATGAGGGCTGAGCGGCAGGGACCCTACCCAATCAACAGACAGCCAGGTCCCGGCTCGTGGGCCGCGCCGCCGCCCAATCCCCTCGCAGCAGCACTCAGCTCCCGCCTCCCCACCGGACCCGTCAGCGGCGACCAATGGGAGCCGAGCGAGGGGCGCGCCCTCCTCCAATGGGAGGAGCCCGTCTTAGTAACGGCGCTGCCAATGGTGGTGGAAGCCGGAGTCCCTGGTAACGGAGCCGGGGCTGGCTCGGGCGGCATCCCAAGCATGTGGGGCTGCGGGGGCCGCCGGCGGAGGCGGCTCTTGGGGGGCGTCCTCTTGCTGCTGTTGGGGGCCGTAGTGGTGCGCAGGTGAGAGAGCGGGCGAGGGAGCGCTCTGAGGGAAGGGGGCGGGGCCGGGGCAAAATATGCAAATTAAACCACGCCCCCATGATCTAGCCACGCCCCTCCCAAAGGGAGCCCTCCCCTGCTCATCTATGGGAGACCTCCTCAAGAGGAGGGGAGGGGGCTCAGGCTGCCACTTCCAGTCACACCCCTTTTCTGCCCCCTTGGACCCCTTCACTCTCATCCCACTCCTTGGTCAGTAAGATGTAATGAATGCATTGCATTCTGAGGATAAGGTTGCCAAATAGCGGGGGGGGGGAGCCTGATCTGCTCCTCTGCCTCTTAGCAAAGGTTTGTGCTGCGGAAATCAAGAGCAGAAGTTTTTCATAGGGTAACCTGTTCCTGAAGCAGAACCAGGCTGCCTTTGACAAAGTAAAGGTCCCCCCCCCTCAGCCTGTGGGTTTCCCTGCCACCAGATACAGAGAGAGACACTGGCTTAGGTGGCTTTTAGAAATAAATAAATCAGGCAAATTAATTGAGGAAAGTGGCTGCACGGGCCTTTGGCCTGATCCCACAGGGCTCTCCTCTTCTTCTTTTTAACGGCACAGGAGCAGGATTCAGTGAAAAGTTTGGCAACCCTAGTTGAAAATTAGTTTCCCTCGAACATATAGGAGAAAGACATATGAAAAGTGTGAGTGTGATAGTGTCTGCAAATTACTACCAATGTTGGATCTAAAATAACCCAACAATAAAACCCAGGTTTTCGCTAAGGACATGACCTCCCATTGTTATGGGAACACACACTTCCATTTTCAGTGTCTGCTCTCCTTTTAAAAATGGATCTGTTGTATCTCTCATATTGTCTCAGCATTGATCCCATCGCCCTCCTTCCTGCTGTAGCAAGTAGGACTCGGCTTTTACCAAACAGCAGGTAGGGAAGGAGGGTGAGTGAAGGGGCCAGTTGCAGAAAGAGATACTCAGCAGCTGAATAGATTTCTATTGTATTAGGCTGTTTAAGAGACAGACAAGGGCATCCCTGGGATGTGAACCCACTAGCCACTTTTATATTCACTTTCTGAAAGTTCTAATCTTTCAGGAAACAAATTTTAATGACATATTGAGGGGGATATCTAGGTTTGTATCCAAATGTTATTCCACACACACACCCCTTTCTTTCTAGGCCAAGAATAAATAGATGTTGAGGTTTCCATACTTGCTTCTATTGGCACCATAAAACTTAGCCAACTTTAACCCCTAAGTCATTAAAAAAAGCTACATAAGCAGGCAACTTAAATGCAGTCAGATCTTTTAATTACTGTCAATAGGGTAATGCAAGTGGTCAGTCTGTCCTAGGTTCCGTATGCATGAACACGTGCAGCAAATTAAAGGTACTTGAAGCGTTATCATTGTTCCAGTTTGATAATCAGGGTGGGGGAAAGCCAGGTCTTTTAAAAAAAGAAACTGTTTTAGTGCCTGTTAATGGAGTCATAAACTGCATACTTCTGATAAAGTGGGCTGTAGTCCACTAAAATGTTTCTGCTGCCATAAATGTGTTGGTATTTAAGGTGCTTCTAGACGCTTTGATTTTGAAGCAACAGGTAACACAGCTGCTATCTGGAAGTCATCAATGGAGTGTGATTCCAGTTTGTGTTAGCAGTTAGTGGTTAGTGGCAAAATGGTGTGATCTTGTTTGTGGATCCAGAATGCCAGGGCCCTTTCCATTGGGGATGGGGGAAGACGGGAAAAAGCATGGGACCTACGGTAATTGTATGATATAATAGTTTTTGCTGGTCTCTTCTATGTGGTTTTACAATAATCTGCTGAGTTGGGGCACAGAAAATGCTAGTAAACTGGCTTGGTTGAGGGTTTTATATGTTTCCATGTAGCACCAGTGATGTTAAATAACCCACATATGGAAAGATTTCTGCCCGTCTAGTGCTGTTCATTTTGAAGCGCATGGCATGGCCGTGGGTCATCCTTCTATTTCTGGTATCTTTGCAGTGGCGTTCTTAGAAAAAAGCTGTCTGACTCACCTGCTGCTGTATGACAGACCCACAGATTAATTTGTAGACTCGCACACTATCTTTGCAATATACCTAAGGGGTTGTTCAATACCTGACTTCAACAATCTATAGATAATAGTGGATGACTTGTCACTTTTCTGTCTCCTTTCGGTTATAGCCGTCAGGGTCTGTGAGATGCCTCCTTAAGTCCTCTAGCAGGGTTTCATTTTGCATCTGTTTTAAAAATAAGTCATTCTACCCGACGATGAGTTCTGTGTGACTTGAAAACTTGCATGTTTCCATTTGGTATGAGTTGCTGCAGTTTCTTTCGATACTGACTGGTATAGATCTTTTCTGCTATGTGGCTTTCAAAGGATTTGGTGGTATTCAGGAACCAGACACCTTAAGCTTTGGAATGTGGAAAGCTAGCAAACACTTTCAGCCACATTTAAATCATCTTTCCCTTCCACTTTGCACCAGCATCACTGAAAAAGAATCGACTTAATGAGGGATTCAGTCATATAATGTGTATACTGTTGAGATTGCTGTCTCTGGCAATCAGTGGGGTGCAAACAAAGCACTATCTTCATTGATTCCGCAGGGTGTAGAAAAATAGCATCTATTATTCACTCTGCATCGTGTAAGTAAAGCAGCAAGACGAGCATGAAGGGATCAAGAAAATGAGTGCATGCATCTGGAGAAGCAAACGGCCTGTCAATAAGTTACTTGGGAGGCTTGTTCACTTGACCCTTTGGGGGTGCATAGGAGGCAAGGTGGGTGAGACCACCCAGGGGATGTGTAGGAGGCCTACATTGTCAGTAGCTTCTCCATTTGGGTCTGCAAACCCCAAGAAACAGATAATCACGTTCAGCATTAGGTGGTCTGTTGTTGAACTCGGCAGCTGCAGGCCCTGCCCCTCCATGGATAGTTCTCCAAAGGAGGGTATGCCTTCCCAGCATGCTTTGCACTGCCAGCAGATTGGGAAAGCTTCATGACATCCCCAATCCTGGGGCAAAGAGCCCCTGGTGGTGCAGTGGTAAAACTGCCGCCCTGTAACCAGAAGGTTACAAGTTCGATCCTGACCAGGGGCTCAAGGTTGACTCGGCCTTCCATCCTTCCGAGGTCGGTAAAATGAGTACCCAGAATGTTGGGGGGCAATATGCTAAATCATTGTAAACCGCTTAGAGAGCTTCCAGCTATAGAGCAGTATATAAATGTAAGTGCTATTGCTATCCCATTAGCCATGAAGGAGCAGGAGACAGATTCATCCCTGCCACAGCGGCTCCTGCCGCGAGACCATAGAGCCTGCCTTGCATGCTAGCAGGGCCACTGCTGTAGCCTCGGCTCTCTGTGGGCGGGAGGACATGCCAGCTACCAGTGGCTGGACGGTAGAGGCATGAGGGTTCTCGCGGTTCCAGAACCAGGGAAGGAGAGCTCAGGAACAACTTGGCCTGGAGGGAAATGCGTGAGTTCCGATGACTGTGCAAATCTGGATAGGCTGCCTGCTGCCCCCATTTTGACGGCCGTGCGAACCAGCCTAGTGGTTATCAAACGGCAGGCAGCTTTTTCCAAACTGGCTACTGCTACTGGGAAATTGCTAAATCAATCCTGGGGCAAAATATGATGGTGGTGGTTTAGGATTCTCAGTGCAGATGATGGGGCTTTAAAGGGTGATCTCATCAGCAAAGGCCAATTCTCACCCCACAGCCCAGCCAGCTGATTTCCACTTTGTGCCTCTGGCTTCATTTCTGAGCGAAGACATTAACCTGCATGCTTTCTTCATGTTTGGATGAAACAATTGGCTGGCCTCTTTTTGAGAGCTTTGGAACGAAACCAACTCGGTTTGCTGGCAGTAGAAAGTATTTTGCGTGAGTGGAATGGAAGAGGCGGGCTGCTTGCAACGCGATCAAGTGGCTGGCAGGACTGGGTCAAGACGTCGCCATGCCAAAAGCTCTGCTCACCTCCCCAGCCTGCTGCCGAGACACTTATTCTCCCAATCCAGTGTAGAAGCCCGCAGACAAGGAGTATAGGAAGCTGCCTCATACCGAGTCAGACCCTTAGTCCATCCATCTCAGTATTGTCTACTCTGACTGGAAGCAGCTCTCAAAGGTTTCGGGCAGGAGTCTCTCCCAACAGCATTCCCTCTAACAGGGTGGCACAGGAATCTTGGCGGGAGCACCCTTTTGCATGTATATCATGGTGCATAAGTCTGCTTTTCTGGGTGGATCTCCATAGCTGGATGGAGGGCGGAAATCTCACCCCAAGTTTCTTCTTTGCGGTATATAAATATTATTTCATGTTCCTCCTGGGACTCCGCTCTGTCCTGGTTTTGCTCCTTCCTCTTCCTTGATGGCCGCTCCCGACCTGCTTGTGCTGGTGTTTGCTTGTCACTGTCTTGCACCTGGTGCCTTCCCTCCAAGGCAGGAGGCTGCAGCTATTCTAATCCGTGTTCTCCTTTTTTACTGCTGAGCAATAAACAGAGTCCTGAGCTCCATGGGGAAATTTTTTTTACGATGCCTTTTAGCTTAATGCATCTGGGGTCAAGATTTACCAGAGCTTAAGTAAAAATTGATCTGCAGGGTTGTGCCGCTGGGCGGAGGCAACCCCTGCCAAGTCAGAGAGAAGTCCGCGTGATACATTTCCTCGGTGGGTTGGCTGCTAATTGCACCTTCAGTAATTGAGTATGCATGAGTGTTTAGGATACATTCTGATGGGGGTTGTTAGTTTATGGATTTTTGTAAAAGCCTCGATTGTTAATGTATGTATCTAGTTTCTAAAAAGCCTGGATACTGAGATTAGCCGTTTCATGTTAGCTGTTTAGCAATATAGTTTTATTTACTGTTATGGCTGGAACCCCACCAGATCAACTGTGACCTTGCTAGCGTGGTCTTAGGAGAGTCGTTATTTCTCAGCTTCTGCTCTCTCTTCACCCATAATGTGGAACCTGACCTATTTACCTGAAACCAAGACTAGCCTCCATTCCCCCAGTTCTTTGATGTTAAAAATTGGGGGGTTGTCTTAAATTCAGACTCATAGGAACATAGGCAGCTGCCATATACCGAGTCAGACTATTGGTCCATCTAGCTCAGATTGTCTTCACAGACTGGCAACGGCTTCTCCAAAGTTTCAGGCAGGAGTTTCTGTCAGCCCTATCTTGGAGATGCTGCCTTCTGCTCTTCCCAGAGCAGCCCCATCCCTTAAGGGGAATATCTTACAGTGCTCACACATGTAGTCTCCCATTCATATGCAACCAGCGCAGACCCTGCTTAGCAAAGGGACAATTCATACTTACTGCCACAAGACCTCCCATCAAATCTTCTATTTTGGGGGTAAATGTAGGTATAATCTGTGTCTTTATGGAGTGCCATCTTAAATTCAGAGTCATCTTCTGTTTGGGTGAATACAGTACTTGCAACGTTGATAACCGGCTTGTCTGTGACTGTTGGAACCCACACCAAGGCAGGAACCTCAGATTCATCTGGGGTGACAAACCGACTTCTCTGACCCAGGTTTGAAGTCGGTTTGACAAAGTAGTCAGGGCTCCGTCTCCGTTATGTCTGAAGCCACACTCTTCATGAAGCTCTGGTTTGCACCCTTTGCCATCAGGACCAATGACTGTGAAGTGGTTCAAGGCAGGCTGGGATAACATCCAGGTCTGTGCTGGGAGGCCTGGCCAGGGGGTGTGGCCAAGATAAGGGGTGTGGCTCAGGAGGCGTGACACAACTTGGTGACTTCCAACCAACCAAGGTTTGCAGTCGTCTGCAGTGCCATCCTCCGATTCCCTCTGGTGGGACCTCGGGTTCCATGTTATGTGTGAGGCAGGCTCAGAGCCAAAGTGGATAGGTCAGCCTAGGATTGGGGAGGCCTAGGTTCAAATCCCCGCTCTGCCATACAGTTCCTTGGGGGACATTGGGCCAGTCACTCTCTTGCAGCCTGGCCGGCCTCATAGGTATGTAAGGCTAGAATGTGGAGAGTGACCATACACACCACCCTGAGCTACCCAGAGGAAGGGCAGGATAGAAATGTAACAAATAAATATAACACCGGGGCCTACCTTGCAGGGTTTCTGTGTAAGGCAGCCATTAGGTAGTGCGTTCTAAGTCTGTGCAGCCATATAGTAGACATGCTTACTCAGAAGTAAATGTCACGGTGTTCCCTCTGCCAAGCAAGAGGGCATAGGATTGCAGCGAGTCCAACGGGATTTCCTTGTAATTGTTTCTCCCTAAGATGTCCTCCTACACTCACTTCAATGGGTAGGGCCATGCAAAATAGATTTCTTGCCTTCACTCCATTGGTGGAAGTACCACCTATTCTGTTCCTGTTCACTCCAAAGGATTAAAGTTTGAAGAGTGCTATCACACTATTCTGTCCCATTTTCCTATCTTTCCTGCCCCCCACCCCCTTTTAGCGTCTGTTAGGGTGGGAAGGGGTGTGTGTGTGTGTGTGTTGCACCTAATTCATCAGAGCAGAGCTGGGGATGTTGAAACAAGAGTTGTTAAAGAGACTGTGCCATGTCCCTGCTGTAGTAGCTGTTCCCCAGCAGGCTTCAAAGGGAGGGAAGATACCACATCTAGCTGGATATGATTTAAGGGCTTTAAATAAGTGTTACCCATCATATAAGAATTCCTTGTCTGCCATAAAAAGAAATGGGCTGGGAAAAACCGTTTGCCTGGGCTATAAATCAATCCCTGTGATCAGCTAATGGTAGCTCTTGTTGACCTTGGTGCTCGTAGGATTTTTTAAAAATATATATTTATATATCTGTGAGAGCTCTTTGATGGATGACAAAGCTCCCATCAGTTATCCCGCGGCTTGGATCTCACCTGTCTTTGAAGCTGCGTTTTTAAAGATCTCAGCAATCATATTGGGGTTTTGCTTCCCTGTGAGATATTGCAGGGGTGGGAAAGCCAAAGATCGGGATCTACAGGTGACTCTCTGGGTGGTTTGCAGTAGATCGGGAAGGAATCCTGCCTCCCAGTAGTTTATTACAGGGCTGCGCAACTTCAGCTGTCCAGCTGTTAGACTACAAGTCCCATCATCCCCAGCCACAATGGCCCAGCCTGGTGCTAATTGTTGATTTCTCAGCCTCGGTATTCCCCAAATGGGAAATGTGCCCATCTGAACTGGTATTCCGAGGAGAAATCAGTATGCCGGGGATATTAGACTCTCTAAAGTGGGCAAACCATTGAAGAATAAGGGTGTGCATGAACCACGGTTGAGCGTCGAACCAGTTTGGATAAGGTCTGAACCAGTTTGACGCTGCAGGGAGGGGAGCGGGGAGCAGAAGCTTTTAAGAAAGAGGAGACCAGGTCCTTCTCTGCTCTCTGCCACCCTATGTAGCTTCCTGCTGGGGTGGCGCTTGTCCTAATTACCCCCATGTGGCGCCAGACCACGCATGGCAGCCACAACACCATGTTGACTACACAAATGGTGCCTGTGCATACGCAGATGCCATGTGTGGGCTTGCACCACACAGGGGTATTTGGGACTAGTGCCACCCCAGCAGGAAGCTGCATGGGGTGTCGGGGAGCAGGTAAGGACCTGCTCTCCTCTTTCTTAAAGCTCCCCACTCATCACCACGACTCCAAACCGATTCAGTGCTGAGCCAGTGCTTGAACCGTGGTTTGTGCACACCCTTCATGAAGAATAACTGGAGAATGTAAATCTCTCACTCTTCTTCCTCTCATTTAATTGCTTGACCTTCACAGTTGCTGTAGTCCTTTCTGTGTGTGCGGAGGGACTAGTGATTAATCCATGTCAAGCTTTGATCTCATCTTCCTTTTCCAGGTATTACCCCTGCCTGCCTGTTGTTTCTGGGGCCTGCAGGGATGATGTTGTACAGAGGTACTCTCTACACTCTTTGGTGTATTTTTAAGCGTGGTAGCTCTTCCAGATTTTAGATTTAGTTTCCTTGGTGTCGTGCTATCCTTTAGAATCTGGATTTTTCTTCCTGAAAAATTCCATTTCTTTCGAAATCTCCTTTTGCTACAAACCGTCCCAGCATTGTCCTTCCCATTTACCCAAATGTTTGTCGTAAGTCCACTCTGTGTTGTTGCTCAGAGGTTGTGCCCTGAAGGAGTCAAACTGGGGAAAGAAAAAGAATCCAGATACTCCAGTTAATTCTGGGACTTGGTTTTGAACTACAACTCTCATCGCCCCCAGCCTCAATGACTGAAGGCCAGGGATGATGGGAGTTGTAGTCCCCAAACCCCAAGTCACCCAGGATTGTCAGTTACAAACAGGAAGTTGAACTGTTAAATTTTGGAGTTCAGGTCAAGCTCTTCAGCTTTAATAAAAAATAAAAATTCCCATTTTAGCTCTGGTTAAGAGACCAGCTTTAAAAAGCGATTTGGTAACTGGTTCAGATGCCTTGGACCAGTTTTGCACCAGTTTAGCTACCCTTCATGGAGAATAACACCAAATTCTTGTGCTTGGAGTGTAACTCTATACAGTGAATACAATATTTAACTTGAGAGAAATATTTATTATTTTGTAAACTGCTTGTTTATAAAAACCTTTACACAATTTGAAAACAAACTGCACAGAACAGATAGAAAACAGGAAAATAAAACATTAATTGTACTACTGAAATCTGAGTGCCTGATTATTGCATCAACTTATTTTGAACTGGTTCCAAGTATTTTTCTTTAGAGATTCAGCTGCAGCTCTGCTTCAAGGCAGCCATGTGATTTTTCATTTAAAATACAGTTCTGATTTACTTTAAAAACAAAACAAAAAAACACCCTCTCTGAATTGGTTTTTGGGTTCAGGTTGGGTTTGACTTGCTGATTATGAAGCTATTTTCTTATGTAGGTTTTGTGATTTCGGTCGATCCACATGGTAGTTGGATGCCGCCAAGTCCCCAGTTCAAATCTTGCACTGACTACAAACGTACTTCATGTCCTTGGGCAAATCACTGTTTTCTCAGCCCTGGAAGGTTCCCTTAGCCCTCCGGAGGGGCTTTTCAGAGCATGTGAGAAATCTGAGGGGGAAACAAGGGGCTTGGAAAATCCAGGAAGCTTAAATTCACTCCTTTTGGATCCTGACCTATGTCTCGTAATTACAAACAGGCAGATTTCAATATCCAAGCTTCTTACTAGCTGCCTGGCGTCATTTTGTCCAAGGCAAGCAAACTGTTAGTTGTTTGAGGTAAAAGAACATGGCAGAACTCCCAGCTTCTCTATATCTATCTATCTTGTTACTTCTTGTTTGGAAGCACAGAGGGTGGCTGCCAAAATCTCGGCATATATAGAACGTTGGAAAGCAGAGTTCCGTTAAGGAATGGAGCCGCCATTTTGAAAATGATCCTTCTGTTCCATGGGTTTCAAGCGACCTTTCCTAATGTGCTCAGAGCCAGGTTAGGATACCTCTTAAGTAGAAGTTGAGTTTTTTGAGTTTGCTTTTCACATTAGGAAAGGTCATTAAGAAAAAGATAGAAGATTAAGGGCAAGTGAGAGGCCAGAAGAACAGGTAGAGAGTAAAGAACAAAAGGTTTATTGGGCCAGTGGATGAAGAGGAGAGCAATGAAAGGGGAAAGGGCCCAAACTGGGCACACATTTATGATCTGGGAGGCTAATGGGCAGATTGGCATGGATTTCAGGGTGGTGGAAAGGCAAATAAAGGAGAAAGAGAAAAGGGTAGGCAAGCAGAGATTAAAACAGCGAAGGAACACTGTGAGGAATTCTTGGCCCAATTTAATTAGCATGTTCTTCAGTTCAATGATATGTGTCCCTTCTGTATATTGAGGGCTCTGTTTCTCTTCCAGTCTGAGTAATGTTTCTAAGGCATCTCTTGACCTAGAACAGCATGAGCACCTTCTCCGTTTCCCTCCTTGTCCTCTGCGGCTTCCCTTGTGTGTCAATAACTCGCTCGCAAGTCTTGTGCTGACCTCAGCGGGCAGGTGAAATGGCGGTTGCTTCCAATCCGCTCTGCTTCCTGCCTCTAGCCGTGCTGCTGCTCATCCCTGCTTCCTGTTCCAGGTTCAACTGGAGCGATCTGGTCCCCATGCGGCTGTGGGGCAGGGTGCGGGGCCTGCAGGCCGAGGATTCGCAGTTCCTTCTGGAGGGCATGCCCTTCCGCATCTTTGGAGGCTCCGTGCACTACTTCCGCGTCCCCCGGGAATACTGGAGAGACCGCCTGACCAAGATGAGGGCGTGTGGCTTGAACACCCTCACCACGTGAGTGTCGCTGTTCCTGCAGGCTCGGTGCAGTTGGTCCCATGTGGAGAATCCCGGTGCTGACTTCAGCCAAACAAGAAACCAACATGGCTGGTTGCTTAGACTCGGGGACGAGGGGGGCTGTGCTCCAGAATGTGGCCCAGCTTTGGAGAAGGGGCAGAGGTGTGTGTGTTGCCACACAAACCAGGCCCCTTTGTGAGTGGCCAGGCTCCCTAGTAAAGCTGATGCTCAGGCATTGCGTATAACAACTCTTTATGAATTCCAGGTGCCAGGTCGCCATGGCACCTCGAAATTTAACTGTGCTGCCTGACTAAGATTGTAATAACTAAGGCCTATCGGTGGCTTCAAGCCATAACAGCCAAAAGTGCAACTTTCCTTTTTAAAAGAGAGTCCAAGGCTAACAGCCTGATGCTGGGAGTTACAATTATCATTCATCTATGCTATATCGAATCTCTCCAGTGCATGCATCTATCCAATGTCCCAGAAACATGTTGAGCTACAAAGACCATCTGACAACTGGTACAGTGCACACTTAAAACATTCTAGAAAATGCCCTGTGCTGAGGAAAGTGGGTCGAGTGAGACTATTGCATAGACAACCTTGAAAAGAAATGGGATCAGCTGTTCTGAATTTCCCTACTGGCTGCATCTTATGCTTAGGATGGAGCACTGCAAAGCAAACTGCCTCTTTCATGGTGGGACAAGATCATGCTAGGTCAGGGTTTGACTAATCCCAGGCGCCAGGGAGCCATGGCACCTAGAAATTTAACCATGGTGCCCGGACTAGAACGTTCAGAGGCAGAACAATAAGGATGATCTTTCTTTGTCCCAGCTTCTACACACATAAGCAGCTCCTTCTGTGTTCCAGGTATGTACCATGGAATCTTCATGAGGCCGCAAGAGGGAAGTTTGACTTCACTGGAAATCTGGATCTGAAGTATGTATCGTAGAATCATATATTTCATAATCCAAAAAAAAACCCCAAACCCACTACCCAGAAATCCAGTTCCTTCTGGTAAACCATTTTACTCACTGGGTGAAATTGCATTTGTTTCGTTTTCTAGGGCCTTTAACCCCCATTTTCGGGACTTTTTACACCCACCGGGAACCTAACCCCCTGATTTGCATTGCCCCAATGACTCTGTATCCATAGTTTCCATATCCACGCTAGTAGCAGAGAACAGAACCCCCATGAATACAGAGGTTCTCCAATATTGTGGCTCTTCTGTTTCCTATGCTTTTGTCATAACTGTATGGGCATCTATCTAGATTAGCAGGCCAGATCTTATGCTTTATATGAGCAATTCTTGCAACTTCCTCTTCCAGTTTTGCTGTCCCCATGTTGCCTAATGCGTTTTGGTTCTCTAGGGCTTTCATTAAGATGGCTGCTGAAGTTGGACTGTGGGTGATTCTGCGACCAGGACCGTATATCTGCTCCGAGTGGGACCTTGGAGGTCTGCCCAGGTAGGACTCTGTGGATTCTTATTGTTGGTTTGAATTCAGCACTGCCTCTGTAGGACAGTAAGAACGGAAAGAAACCTCACAACCCATCATATTTTGATTGGTAGCGGTTAATTGTTTCAAGTATCAGAAACATAACAGTCAAATTATAGATAAGCTGCAGATTTTGACATGGTTACATTCCACAAGAACAAGCAATGGCAAAGCAGAATCATAGTATCCTAAGGGTACTTGGAGAACATCTCCTTAACTCTTTAGGCTTCAGCTGTTGTTCATGAATGTTCCTCAAAAAAACACAGAAAACATTGGAATGCAACCATTTTGTCATCTAGGTTCGCTGTAAAACTTTCTAGACTAAAAGGCTAGTGTGGAAGCAGCCAGAGAATTCTCAGCACCCTAACCGAAACATTGTTCCCCGAATATTTTAGAGGAAGCTGTGATGGTCAACTGCTGAAAAACATGGGTTCATGAAGACTTGCATTCTTTTGAAGCCCTCACCGTTTTCGTTATCCTGTACATCAAAAGAAGCATTTTTGGTTTTTACAAACACTTTGGGGACTTAAAAGAGGGAGAAGGCTGTTTCAGACATTTACGTAGTAAAAGTCACAGAGATAGGATTTAGCAGAGAGCGGGACAGCGGGTGGGGGTCAACAATAGCTGAGCTTATGCAGAGTGTCGGGAGAGAGAAGGAGTCTAATGTCAAAATCTTTCGATGACTAGCAGGAATAAAAGGGCCATTTGTTCATGGGCTCAGCTTTTCTGCTTTCAGTTATTCAAAGCCAAAGAATGTATTTTCCCAGAATTCTGTACAAAAGCAGTTGATAATGTTTCAGAGAGGATGATTATAGGCACCCATAAGAGGAGGAGGCAGGACAAACAAGGCACGTCTGTTCACACTTTGCATCAAAATAAAAGGAAAAGGAAAACCCTCTTTGAGTCCCAAGGGTATTTACCCTCCGTGCTCAGAGCAAATTTTTCCAGCTAATTGGCACCCGTATAATTTGGGATGGTGGGGGGCATACATTTGGGTGCATTTTCCCTTCCATGTAGGAAATGATCTGTACACAACTAGCATGTGGGGCGGGGCGGGGATCATCAGTGGAGTTCTGTTGTTACACGGATGGATTTTGGGAAGCCATGATGCTCGGATGTGACAGTCTGTACAGGCTGCATATTATTCCTGTGTAAGTAGTAGTGATAAATTTATTGTTGTAACCACTGGTTGTAACACAACATTAAAATAAAAAAGGTTAAAATTATTCCTGTGTGGAAGTGCCATCTGTGTAAAGATTTTGCAGTGTGTGAAGCTAACCCTGGTTTGACCAGGGAGTGCAGTCCAGAAGCCTACACTGGGCTTGGTCTGCAACCAGAGTTAACCTTCCGTGTGCCTTTCTTATCCTCCCTACATTAAGGGGCCAATCGCAGGGGCCGCCCTTTCATGAGGCAAAGCAAGGCAGTTGTCTCGGGTGGCAAATTATTGGGGCAGCAAGATGCCTCCCACCACCGCCACTGAAGCATCTCTTCTCAACCCATTGATTCCCTGCGAGCTTTGCAAAGAGTGCCTCTTCTCATGCTCCTTGCAAAAATTGCAAGTGGAACGAGGAGAGGAGAAGAGGCTGTCAGCTGCCTTCCTTCCTCTCTGCTGCCTGCACCCCTTTCAAAGCTTCTGAAGGTCCGTTTGGAGAGGGAGCTGGGATTGCCCCGCCAGGATACCAGAGCAAGGCACCTTGCCTCAAGGCACTGCGTATCTTGTGCCATATCTGGCTGATCACAGATACAGGATGTTTTCAGGATGGACTTGGCACTTGGTCTCATTTAACTCCCCCTACGGGGACTTGTGGGTGATGCAGACGGGAGGGTGGCTCTCCCCTGTCTCCCCAGCACCTTGTGGCGTCAAAGAACAGGCTTGAAGAGCACAGCTTGGTGTCTTCAGCTCTGTAAATCTCTCCTGGTTACCAGATCCCAAGGTGGCCACCGGCACAAGTCAACCCCGCCTGTTTATTTTCCTCCCCTTCTCTTTTCCACCAGAGGCTCATCCTCTGCGGAGAAGCTCAGCTCAGACATAGCTTTGGGGAGGCGATCTTGTGCATCCCCATTACTCTTTTATCCCAGCTGACACCTTCTCTCCTCCAGTGAAATCTCTTGTCACCTTTTAATGCAATATCCTGCTGCTTGTCTTTAAAAATGTGTATTGCCTGCCTCTCTTGCAGTTTGGGGTGACTTGCAGATTCGATAAAAATGTAGCACTTTTAAAAAAACAAACCAGCTACAGTATTCAAAATAGTTGGAGTTTTAGAATTAAATCAGTTCCCCATGGATGGGGTTGGGTGGAGTTTTGAGAAAGCAATAGTGGGAAATAGGCTGGTGTGTTTTCGTTGATTTACTTCAAAATAGTTTGTCTTTTTTGCTGAGCTCATCCCACCTAATTTTGCCCCATTTCCAGTCTACTCTAGCTCCTTCTCTCCAATCTACTTCACCCGGGGGCGCAAAAACCTAGGTGCCCTGTAGCCACCGGCACCTAAAGAGCAGCTGAGGTCTAGGTTGCTGCAGAGGGCAGTATCTTTATCCTGTTGTTCTCAGCAAAGCTTTGAGGTGACTCACAGTGAAAGCAGCCAATTAAATGATAAAACCCACAATTAAAAGCCTTAATGAAAACAATAAAACACAGTTTGCAAGGATCTGTGTTCAAAGACACAAGAGAGAAGGGCAGACTTCATCTGAAGCCTAAAAGATTTCAGGAAGGGTCTCCAGGGAAGGAGATCTGAAATTGATGGGCAGGTTCATGTGGGGGAAGGTGGTCCTTTAGATACCTGAATGCCTATGATGATCGGCATCAGAGTTCACAGACCATCACACAGAGTGACGATGATGGTCACTCTCTTTGAGCACGTCTCTTTGTGGGGGTTCCCACATTTCTTTGCCCCTCCCCATGGTAGTAGAAATAAGAATCAGCCATGGCAAGAGAGCAGAGATAAGCGCATGTTCATTATGCATGTTTGGAAAGCTTTAATGAAGTATTCTGATTGTTAAGCATGGCAGGTGTGCACTTTGTATCCTTCCAAGTCTAGATGGTCCAGTGGTCTGACTCGCTATGAGGCAGCCTCTCATGCACCCTCTGATCTCTGGGCCAGATTTGTGTCCCATGCATAGCCACATGAGCCAGGCTGGGCCGCTCAGAAGTGCCTATTGAATTCACAGGTTCCCAAGCTTGGGCCCCCAAATGTTCTTGGACTACAGCTCCCATCATCCCTAGCCACAGTGGCCCTTTGGTTGAATGTATTTCCTTGCATCCTGTTCTGTCCCGACAAGTTCTGATCTTTCCGCCCCTCCCTTTTCTTCCTTAGCTGGCTGCTCCAAGACCCCGACATGCAGCTCAGGACAACCTACAAGGGATTCACGGAGGCCGTGGATGCCTACTTTGATCAGCTGATGAAGAAGGTGGTCCCTCTTCAGGTAAGTAAGATGCGGGAAGAGTCCTGCTGCTGCTGCTCCAAATTCCCGGCATTTGAAATAAAATTATTGGGAGGACTCCAAATGCACTTTAAATAAAAAAATTCAACAAGATTTGTCTTTTGCCAGTGGCAGTAATAAATGGAGATTTTTAAGCAGATGTTGGACTACAACTTCCATCATCTGCAATCAAGACCATTGTGGCTGGGGATAGTGGGAATTGTAGTCTGACATCTAGAGACCCAAATTTGGGAATCCTCAGCTTAGACCTTCCAGATGCAGACTATTAACTGTAGCTGAGCAAGGAGCCTCTTTTTAAAGTGGTGTCTCTCTTACCTTGGATATGGGAGACCAGCTCTCTAGTCCAGCAGAGCATCCTGTGTTCCTTTTGGATTATGAGCCCCTTTGGTCTAGGGAAAGATCATTCCACTTGCTGTGTGAACTGCTTTGAGAACTCTTTTGTTCTTGTTGAAAAGAGGCATATAATATACATAATATTTATTTATTTATTTATTTTATTTCCATACCGCCCGACGTGCATCCCTAGGTGGCGTACCTAAGTTAAAATACCATATAAAAACAGGAAGAAATGATTAAAACAATTATGCTATAAAATCAATTAAAATTAATTAAAAGCCTGAGAAAACAGGTGCATCTTAAGGATCTTTAGATAAGTGGATGTTCTCTTCTCTCTCTGCAGTACAAGAAAGGGGGGCCTATCATCGCTGTGCAAGTGGAGAATGAATACGGCTCTTATGCCCAAGACCCAAACTACATGACGTATATGAAAATGGTAATTTGTCTCCTAGCTGCTGCCTTTGATTTCTGATGCTCCTGGTTCTCCTCCCTGCCTTCCTGCTTTGCTGTTGTTTCTGTCTTCCCTGCAAAATGAGAAGCTGTGGGCATAGCCACTGGCTAGCATCCTGATTAACAAAGCACGGGCAACAAGAGAAGCGCTAGCACTTCTGAAGAGTTCAACCCACTCAGCTCTACTGCTAATTCAGTGGTGGGGGCAAATCTCGACAACTCCCCCTTCCCTGGGAAGCACTCTGTGCTACCTGGAAATACATCCCTGAGGGTCACACTTATAAAGATCACTCTGTGCCACCCGGAAATATGTCCCTGAGGGCCGCACTCATAACGGTCATTCACAAGACTGCTGGGGATGGCTGGGGGCAAGGCAGGATCGTACCTACCTTTCCCCACACAGCCATTGTTTCTGCTGGTCACTGCTGCTTATGCACCCACCCAATTGGG
Organism: Hemicordylus capensis; assembly: GCF_027244095.1. Lineage (NCBI taxonomy): Eukaryota > Metazoa > Chordata > Lepidosauria > Squamata > Cordylidae > Hemicordylus > Hemicordylus capensis. The sequence continues at coordinate 25,984,204 of NC_069664.1, forward strand.
CAATCTGGGGCAGAGAGGGGAAGTCCAGCTCCGAGGAATCCCACAATGCACTGCGTAGAATTCCTGCTGCTGTGTCACTCCTTCCCTCCAGCTCTATGATCCAGAGGGCTGCTGGCAACCCAATTGCCCACACGGCCCAGGCGTAACGTAGGAGGCGCGTGCGCGTCCTCCTACCTCACATTTAGCCTGGGTTTAGAACCAGGGCTATTCAGGGGAGGAGTGCCAGGATCAGGAATTATCTCGGCCGTTCTCAAGCCCGGCCCTACTCGGGCTAGTACTGCCTTGCCCAGGTAGGGCTGGTCATGAGAACGGCCTTGTCATCTTCTATAAAGTTCAAAAGCTTCTCAACCAGGCGCCTTCCAAGTAGGACTGAAGTAGATCAAAAGACCACTTGCGACTCCAGGGAGAGCCAGAGCCTTCTTCGCAAGAGATTATTCTGCCAACCAGACCTGGGCTGCCTTGTAAACCTCTGTAATCTGAAGCTCAGCTCCAGGCAGGCTAATTTTACTAATGCTTCCCTCTGTCGCCTTGTCCAGCAGAGATCCTGCCCTGCCTCACGTCTGTGATCTGGGCAACAGGAACTGGCAGGCACCCAAAGGAGACCCATTTTTAGCCTGGCAAATCCTCTCAGAGTCTCACCCAGGGTGTGTGTTTGTTTTTGCTGTCTCCCCCCCACCCCAAGCTGGTTCAAACACAGCACCAGTGCGAGAGATTAATTGCCTGGGTCCTTGTTAGGTCTCTGGCAGTTGTTTTGCTGCGCAAGCCTGTCTCTGGAAATGACAGTCCCTTGAGGTGCAAGGGAAGGAAGGCGATGCTCCACATCCCCATCAGAAGCAGCTGGGGCCTGCCTGATACTAAGGTGGTTCATACGACCAAACCAGCAGGAGCCTCCCTGCCTTCCCCCACACGACCAGAGCCCGAACTGGGCTCAACCGCCCACATGCCCAGGCAGGCCTCCAGGTATCCCACAATGCACTGCATGAGCAAGCAGTGCATTGGGAAAGCTCACTGCCACTGGACTGATTCCGCCCCCCACCCCCCCACCCCAACTCTCTGATGAAGATTTCTGCTGGCAGCCTGACATCCTGCACAACCAACAAGTGAGGCAGGAAGCTTGCGCATGTCCTCTTACCTCACTGTAAGCCTCAGGTAGGGCTGGTCATGAAAATGACCTGACTGTCATCCTGAGGGAGGTGGGCTGCAGACGGCTCATCCCCACTTTGGGCGGACCCTCACCCCTCCTTTGGTCTGTTAGCCCACACCACAGGGGAGCCCTCCAGCCAACTCTGGCTCCCTCCTGGGCATGGAGGCTGGTTCAGGCAATGCAAAGTCAGGGTTAAATCCTGCCTCGTGTGAATTTCCCGAGCTTTGGGGGAGCGTGTGCTCCCCCTCCCCTGGACAGATTCTGCTTCTGGTTTTGGCCAGGAGCAAGTCTGAATGTCTCTCTGTGACCAGAGTGAGCAGTCCTGGCTGCTTCCAGCCAGAGCTCTCTAATAAACCAGGATCAGAACCTGCACACATTCAGGATATAAGCTGTGCGTTATGCCTGGGCTGCCCCTGTGTGCCTGACATATGTATTTGCCAGCAGAAATTTGCCACTGCTTGTTTGTTTAAACCTCTTAGCTGTATGTCTGTTTCTTTTTTTAAAAGCAAGGTGCTGAATCAGCCTTCCGTTGCAAACTTGGGCTTTTAATAAGGGTCCTTTTGACCTGCTTCAAAGGCCACTGGCAGATGAGTGGGGTGGATTAGATCGGATAGCAGTCTCCTCCTCTCTCCAGCCGGTCTGCAGACAGCCCGCTAAAAGGGTCACAGGGCGAGGTTCCTAATCCTCTTCCGGTGTTCTGCTGATTCCACGGTTGCAGAACGGAGTGGGCTAGTTGGGCAGAGTGGTGGAGCTCATGGCCTCTTCCACGCAGCATTGAGCAGCCGAAAGGTGAATCCTGCGGCTGTAGGGGCTGCATCATTGTGTTTGCAGCTGGAGGAAGGAGAGAGTGGAACTGAGGCCATTTCTTGACTGTGGCAGCAGTCTGCAGACTGGTCAGAAGTGCATGGGGTGGTAGCTGAAAGCCACTGAGCTGTGAATCTCCGGCCTGAAATGCACTGTCAGGTTGCCTGCTAAAAGCCTTTTCAGAATGGACTGAGAGAACATAGGCGCCTGCCTTATACTGAGCTAGATGGACCAATGGTCTGACTTGGTATAAGGCAGCTTCCTATGTTCCTAGATGCTTGGTCCATCTAGCTCAGTATTGTCCACACAGACTGGCAGTGACTCCTCCAAGGTTACAGGCAAGAGTCTCTACCTTAGAGATGCTGCCAGGGAGGGAACTTGGGAACTTCTGCATGTAAGCATGCAGGTGCTCTTCCCAGAGCAGCTAAGGGGAATATCCAAGGTTTCAGGCAGGAGTTTCTCCCAGCCTACCTGGAGATGCCAGTCAGTGAACCTGACCAATGAACTTCTGCATCCAAAGAAGATGCTCTGCCACTGGGCTATGGCCCTGACTCCAAAGGATAGATTTTTCTTTTTTTGGAGCTTGAGAAGCTGCCTCATACTGAGTCAGACAGTTGATCCATCTAGCTCTGAATTGTCTACATTGACTGGCAGCAGCTCTCCAAGGTTTCAGGTAGGAGTCTTTCCCAGCCCTACCTGGAGATGCTGCCAGGGATGGAACCAGGGACCTTCTGCATGCCAAGCAAGGTGCTCTGCCACTGAAAAAGAAAGAAAGAAAGATTATTCATCTAAATCTGCCCAGAGGGGTGTCCACCACACCTGTCTGTTTTTAATGTAATCTGCCACCGATATGCACAGTTCTGTGATCTCTCCTTCTGCCAACATCCACTGTGCACAAGACAGGCAAGCGAGTATTCAAATGAGCTTCATGATGTGAGGATGATTTGCAACACGCACACACACACACACACACACACACACACACCTGGGCCTCCCCTGGCAGATTCTATTTCTGTTTCTGTTTCTTTTGCATCACCCTGGAAGCCGAGGATGCATCTTGGTCTGCCACACTTGTGCCTGACAACAGAATGAATGCAGCATTCTGTTTCTTTCCCTCCCTCTGTTAAATGCCTCCGTCGACTCCTATCAATACTAGAGTCCATTGATAGCCACATTTATCCTTCAGAGTGTGTGTGTAACCTTAGTTAACATACCAGGAGGGCAAACCAGGGTCTGATCTGGATGAAACAGGACAGTTTCGGGCCGTAGCTCAGTGGCAGAGCATCTGTTTTGCATGCAGAAGGTCCCCGGTTCAGTCCCTGGCAGCATCTCCAGGTAGGGCTGGGAAAGACTCCTGCCTGAAACCTTGGAGAGCTGCTGCCAGCCAGTGCAGACAATACTGAGCTAGACGGACCAAGGGTCTGACTCGGTATAAGGCCGCATCCTATGTTCATATCTTGCAAACACAAGCTCCCAGTCTCCTGCAGGAGGCATATTGTGATCTTCCTGCAAAACTCTGAATTTTTACCACCTTGTTTGCTATTAGCAAGTTTTCTGTGTGCTTGTATAATTAAAACATTGGAGCAGGAGGAATGAGGGGCATGCAGCAGCCCCTGGGAATGGCAGAAAGTAGGGTTGGAAAGGCAGAAATCTGTTCTGGTTAACGGCGCCAAACGTCTTGCCTGCTGTGCTCCTGCTTCTGCCTCTGGCCTCAAGTTCCAGCAGCTGCCTGCAGGGACTCTGGGTCAGAGGCAGGCCCAGCTTGAGGAACAGCGACCCTGGCCTTGAACTCCCTCCTGTTGATGTGCTCATTCCCAACACGGTGGTGGTTGTCTTTCCTTCCACAGGCCCTGCTAAACAGGGGAATTGTGGAGATGTTGATGACCTCGGACAATAAAGACGGGCTGTCCTCTGGCGTTGTGGAAGGAGGTATGTAGTCCTCAGGGTGGGATGAAAGCAGCCAAGCCAAGCAGTAACGGAGGCCTGAAGGGTGTACATGAGCTCGGTTGCATCTCTAGAACCTCTTCCTTTCCCTTTTATCTTTTCTTTCCCCTCTAGCACTGTTAATAACCCAGAATCTAGAAAAGGGAACCACAGTTAGAGACTCACCCCTGCTAAAAGAGCAAAAAGGCTCTTTTTAGAAGTGGTGATTCTCTTTATTGAGCAAGGGGAGAGCAACTGGCTGTATCCATCCCCAGCACAGCATCCCTCCAGTGGCGGTTGCCGGTGGCTGTCTTATGTTGCTTTTTAGACTGTGAGCCCTTTGGGGGACAGGGATCCATTTTATTTACTTCTTTATATCTATGTAAACCGCTTTGGGGACTTGGGTTGAAAAGCAGCTTATAAATATTAGTCATATTCGTCATTGTGGAGCTGCCCTAAATAGCTTTGGGTGTGTGTGTGTGTGTGTGTGTGTGTGTGTGTGTGTGTGTGTGTGTGTGTGTGTGTGAAAGAGAGAGATCAAAGGGCCAAGTCTAGTTGAAAAACCAGATAGGGCGCAGACCCTCAGTTGGTCAGCTGTGAGCCCTATCTCGCAACATCGCCCTCTTTCCATCTGATCCCCTTTCCTCTGCCCTGAGGATTGTCTCAGCTTGTCTGGCTGCTTCTCCCTGCAGTTTCTGACACTCCATCCCTATTGCCTGGGTTTCCTTGGATTACTGTGCATACAGGTGAAGGTTGAGTGCCTCCTTTGCTCTTTCTGATTCCAGGTGGTTGTTTTTAAGTTCTGTATTTATCTGCATCCAAAACTAGGGTTCCAAATGCTCCCCCCTCCCCAAGTTATTTGATGCTAGAAGTCGAGTGGGGGCCAGGGGGTCGTCTTAAATTCAGAGTCCTCTTCCTTTCAGGTAAATACAGGTATAACCTCTACTTAACCGGTATTTTTAAAAGGGGGTCATCTTAAATTCAGAGTCCTCTTTTGGCTGGGCACATATGGTATTAAATATTTATCTCTGCTTTGCATTAGCATGCTGAAGACAGCCAAAGCAATCAAGATGCCATAAAGCACTTGTATCAAATTAAATCAAAATGATAAGAACCATACTAAGTATCTTATAAGAGCAAAGCATAATAACTTGTCAGGAAATGGTGGGCTGGCCCTCTGTTCAGCTGCTGGTGGTTGAGGATGTTGACAAGTCATAGTAGGAATGGGCCAAATGGACCAGTCTTTGACCCTCATTGATCTACAGGCAGTTGGTGATGTCAGGGCCATAACTCATGATAAATTAAATGAAATAATTCATCACTGAAGGCCATCATTGGGTTGGGTCCAAAGAATGGCGAGTGGAAGGCAAGAAGCTGCTGGCAGATGCTTGTGCAAAAGCTTACTGAGAGGTTTATATAGTGCCATGTTATAAATCTGTGGTGTGACCACACCTAGAACACTGTGTACGGTTCTGAGCACTCACTGTGCCTTTAAAAGGGCGATATAGGGCTGGGAAAGGTGCAGGGAAGGGCAACCAAAATGGTCAAATGGCTGGAGCAACTCCCCTCTGGGGAAAGAGAACAATGTTTGGGCCTTTTTAGTTTAGAAAGAAGGTGAGAAACTGGGGACATGATAGACTTGTATGAAATGATGCATTGTGAGGTTCAAGTGGCTAGAGAGGTCCCCCTGTCATAGGAGGCTTCCTATGATCCTACTCTTTCGTGAATGTGTTTGATATACTGTGTTTGTCCGTTTCAAGACAAGGTTAATAATTTGTACTATACCTTTTTTGATTCACCTTTGTAACAGTTGCGGTTAAAGTGAGTAAATATAAACCCCTGGCAGTCGTACGGGAGCCTTACAGTGGCTCTTAATTTACCCCCCTAAGTCAGAATCCGCCTCTAAAGGGAAAACCCACTTCTCTTTTAGGAGATCCTTTTATCTGTGAGTGTGTGTGATATTATATAAATAAAGTGAGTAATTACATCTTTTAACTGGAACGCAAGCAGTATCTGCAGCTCCTGCTGATTTTTAGCGGGGAAGCCGGTGGACTCGAAACCTCCCAGGATTAGGTTTAATGGGCTGAAATTGCTTTTTGTATTTTAAAATCAAAACAGTGCTCCTCATGCACAGCCCACTTACATTTCTAACAACACAGTGCACCCTTATTAAAACGGAGCCTGAAAAAGCAGAAGGCTTAATTAAAGGTGCGCGAGCCGCAAACTGCAGGCGGAGAACAGTGCCTCTGTGGCAGGGTCTAGAGCAGATGTTCCGAAACATCCCCCATCATCCCCTGCCACAGTGGCCGAAGGACTATATCTCCCACCATCCCCAGGTGGTGTTTGTGCTATGGATAGTGTTCTCTTCAGCCACGGTGGCAGAGGTGATAGCATTGTTGCACTTGCTTTCTATGCCTTATTGCTATTTATCCCTACCCTCCAACAATTAGGGGGAAATTGCTGTCTGTTTTGCACAGAGTAAAGCATTAGGGTCAAGATTAGGGTAACTGTGAACACTTTATTGCACTCTCTCCATGGAGTAATCTTGGGAGGACACTTCTGCCAGTCTTCATTTCCATTCCTCTGACAACATCAATAAAATTGCACAGTAGCTTTTCTGTTTTGAAACCTTTTAAAAAGCGTGTAAAGCACCCTTGCACATTTAGCCTCCGCAGGCCCGATGGTCAGGGCAATACGACCCTGCAAACATGCTGCAAGTCATGCAATGCGATGGCCTCTTCTCCATCTCTAGGGGCACAGGCCTTCTCAAAAATCACAGTGAGCATCTGTGTCCCCCCAGCTGGCTCCTACACGGAAAGGGCGGGCTCATCCTACAGCTGGCTTAACAAGTAGGAAGGGGAGGAGCTAATGAGCACGAGTTGTGCACACTCTGAACCTGCCAAATCCGGTTACTGAGATTCTCCACCCGACATTTTACCAAGATGTTCCTCCCGACTTCCAAATCTCGGAGACAGATGTTGGTAAAATGTTGGGTGGAGCATCTCAGTAAGCCGCTTTCGGTGGGTTCAGTCCACTCACCTGCCATGAGTGTGCATGCTCCTTGCGCTCGCCGGTGCCTGTCCTTCCTACTTGGTAAGTGCTTGGAGGTGGTTGTCTGAACCTGCCCAAACACTTGGGAGTTTACTTGGATCAGCATTGGTAGGATCCAGCCCCAGATTTCCCCTTGCTTGCTGGAAAACATGACTGTAGGCCATGCTTTAACTTTTGAGAGAGAGAGAGAGAGAGAGAGAGAGAGAAGAACACTTTTAATTATTTCCCATGCCACTGGCCATTCAAAACTCGAGTTCGGGTCTCTCCCTGTGCCCTTCGTGTGGGTTGGAAGCCGATGGCATTTCCCCAGGGTTCAGCCCAGGCTCTCTGTTGAAGCCGCTGTCCATCCCAGCCTCGTCCATGCAGAGTCGCTCTCTCCCTGCCAGTGGAGGCGTGCCAGGAAGGCGGGGGCCCCCTCGAGCTCCGCTTGGAATTCAGCAGAAATGTGTTTACTGCCTGGGAGCACCCGCTTGCTTGTTTGGAGTTGTCTTCTCCGGCAGGCTGGTATGACGAGAGTGCCTTGATACCGGCTCGTGCCTCAGATGTCACAACAATCTGCTCATTAGAGTCAACATGTCAAGTAATCAGGAGTGCGGAATAACTAGGCTCTGAGTGATGCGACGGCAGCAGCAAGGTGGCGGTGGGAACTCACAGAGAGGGAAGGGGATGAAATGCATGTTTGGAAGAGGAAGGCAGGCGAGAGGAGGGACCCCCACCATCTGCCGCCTGCAGGAGGAGGAAGAAGATCAGGCAGAGGTCCCCAACCTGTGGTCCGCCAGATGTTGCTGAACTCCAACTCCCATCATCCCCAGCCACTATAAACTGTTGCTGGGAATGATGGGAGTTGTTGTCCAGCAACATGTGGAGGACCCTGGGCTGGGGACCTCTGCGCTAGGGCAAGGGCATTGTGTGACTCCGCCTGCCTCCGCTGCCCACCCAGGAATTCTCTTTGGCCTCTGCGGTTTGCAAACAAATCCACCCTCTTCGGGTAGTAGGGCCCCGGGTTTTATAGCAGAGTACGACATAGTCCAAGTGGAAAGCAGCTTCCCTAAGAATCAGTTTTAAGAGCAAGTTTCTAGTCCTTGTCGTCCCACCTGCCAAGATGGCCATTGGATACCGTGCTGCCCATGTGCAGCTGCTTTCCGAGTCAGACATTTAGCCCATCTAACTCAGTGCAGTCTGCACTGACGGGCAGCGGCTTTCCACAGGCCATCGTTTCCCCCTAGCCCTGCACCCTGATTTCCTTTAAACGGATAGTCGAGGATTGGGTCAGGAGCCCTTCTTCATGGCAGCCATGTGTTCTGCCCCTGAGCGTCAGTCCCCTTTTTAGCTTCTAGAGAAGTCAGCATTCTTGCCACTCACCCATTTTGCTACGTAGGTGAAGGCACAGATGCAGTCCTTTGATGGGCCTTTCTTTCAGGCTTGCCCTCTCTTGCTGTAGCTGGCACTAGAGGCTGGCATTCTCCACTGAGTCTGGTACATTGTTGGTGCCAAAGGGACCTTGGTGCCGGCTCCTTCCAGGGCCACCTCAGCCATCCAAGCCAGCCGGCTTTGTGGAAGTCCCCATGGAGCATCTTCAGCACGGGTAATGCTGAATGGGGTCCTGACCGTTGTAAACCAATGTACCTCTTCTGCCACATACGTTCAGGACCCCAAAGAGATTGTGTGTCTGTGTGCATGTGTGCATATGCACACAGATTTAAGTGTTACCGTTAGGGAGATGGGCTGTTAGCAGTTACTGGCGCTCATCCCATTAAGTTACTCATAAGCGGTGTTCTTGAAATTAATGGGACAAACCTATTGGTCCTGTTAATTTCAGTGGGAGCACTCGGTGCTAATTTCCAGGCGCTTCTCAGACTGAGGGGAGGGGCACGCTGAGCTTCAGCACATAGTCGGCCACTCAGGAGCAGAGGGGGAGGATCTCCTCCCTCTGATCCTCCAATGGGGAACCAATAGCACAGCTGCAGCATGGGAGGCAGGAGCCTTCTAGCACTCTGTGGGGTACTAGCACCCCCTGTTGGGAGCTCCTGGCTTCAAAGCAAGAGACAGAATTCATTCCGGAGTGTAATGCCAGTTGCCGACAAAGTCTAGGCTAGGCTGAGTAGTCCCTTGTGAACTAAGACATTAATGTCTTACCATTCAACCCACTGAAATATCTCCTCCTTTTCCTCCTTAACAGCTTTGTCCACTATTAACTTCCAGAAGCTGGAGCTGGGTACCATGTTCTATCTTGACTCTGTGCAGGTAAGGAAGAGGCCGTGCCGAGGGAAGGCCTACCTTTCCAACATCCCGGGAAGCCAGGGGTTCGTAACCTGGGCCTGAGGGACTCTACTTTGTTTCAGGCGGTCCGTGAGGAATTAAGTATATAATTGAAAGTAGCTTCCCCAAAACCTCATTTGTAATGAAATATGGTGTGTCCTTTCTTTTCCTTGAATTTTAACACTGTCTTCACTATTGATAGCAGACACCAGAGTGGAATTAACTATCCTACAAACTTATTTTTTCTCCAATTTTTGCTGGAGCTGTATGAAAATATGTATGGGGGTGAGGGTCCATGGGTAATACTTGAGGATTTGGGGGCTGTGTAGGCACAAAGAGGTTTAAGAATCCCTCTTAGTCTCCTATATCATGCTAACTTTAGACATTAAGCTCCAGGCACCCACATTTTGCCTTGGTCTTTCAGCTTGACTTTGGCTTGGGAAGGCATGCTTCCGGGCAGAAATTCAGCAGGTGTGGCTTCCTGAATCGCTTGCTTACACATACACCTGATGAACTTTGACCGGATGCATCTCTAAAAGGCACGATGCCCCCACTCCAAATGCCACCTACCATAGTAACTGCCCAAGGAGAAACTCTACATTGTTTTGGTCTAGGACAAAACCCAGTTAACCTCAACCATAGAATCCAGCATGTCCAAGATCTGCAGCCCTTCTTCATTCACTCCTGAGTTCCCTGGGTAGCAGCGAGAGGCCCAGCCATGTCCCTGTTAGGGCCACGCAGGAGAAATGCTCACAGCTGGAGAGCAGGCTGTCTGCACTAGGCTGGCTTTGTCACAAAACCACCGGCAAGGTGTGATTGAAATGATCAGTCGGGTCTGCAGCACAGGCTCTGAGTTTGTCCATCCTTACATATTTGAATGGCTGATCGTTTCTTTTCTCATAGTGAGCAATCAGTTCAGCAATTAAAGGATACCAGGCTTGAGGGGGGCGGGGGGCAGGGCATTACAGTGGAGGAGAGCTGGACTTGTGACTGCAAGCATGACTTCTCCCCTTGCCTAAGCAGGGTCTACCCTGGTTTGCACTGGAATGGGAGACTACATGTGAGCACTAAGATACTCCCCTTAGGGGATGTAAACGGTAGGTCAGCAGTAGAGCATCTGCCTGGTGGCAGAAGGTCCCAGCTTCTCAGGTCAAGAGGATCATGGGCTGAAGCTGTAAACTTGTGGCTGGAATCACTTATAGTTTCGCCCAGCGGCTCACAGAGTCACTGCCCTATCTATAGGGCTCTTGGTGTGACCAGCACCAGACACCTGTGACCCCATCCACGCTGAAACCTCTGGTGAGCCCCATCCCAGCCCTATGCAGCACGCACCCAACTTTGGGAATTCACAATCGCAAAATCTCTCAGTGGGTGAAGCATCTGCACACTGCATGCAGAATTAGCCAGATTCCGTCCCTGGCGTCTCAGCTAGATCTCTGCCTGAGGCCAGAAAGAGCTGCTGTCTCTCGGGGTAGACAGTAGCGGGCTGGACGAGTCAGTGGTCTGTCTTGATAGGAGGCAGCTTCATAAGATATCACGCCTGGCCTACATTTTGGGGCCGAGAGGCAGATACGTGCTTTCCAGCTCTGATCTGTTCCGCTTCTTTGCCTTTCAACAGCGCAACAAGCCAACACTGGTGATGGAGTACTGGACTGGATGGTTTGATAGCTGGGGAGGCCCCCATTATATCTTTGATGCTGACGGTGAGTCACTGGTCTGCTTTGCTTGCTGGTTCTCTCACCCTTAGGAACGCAAGAAAAGCCCTGCTGGATCAGGCCAAGGCCCTCTCAGAGTTCCCTCCTGCTTCATGCAGTGGCCAACCAGGCACACTCAGGAAGGTCACAAGTGGGGCGAAGAGAGCAACCGCCCCTTGCTTGGTGCACCCTAGCACCTGCTCTTTGGGGCATGCCACCTCTGGTCCTGATGGAAGGCTATAGCCACCAAGGTTCCTAGCCATTGATAGCCCTGTCCTCCTTGAATCTGCCTAATCCCCTTCTAAAACTGTCTAGATTGGTGGCCATCGCCCCACCAGCAAACCCCACAGTTGTGTTAAGCCTTCCCAGCACCACCCCCTGCCCAGGATAAATGTCTAAAAATGAAGTGGCGTTCCTCTTTGCCGCCCATCCCGCCACATTCCAGGAAAGCCGCTTCATCACTTAACGGTTGAGAAGTCATTGGGAAGCCACTTCCGTCAAACAGCTCACTGCTATAGGTCAGGATAAATGTGTTAATAACATCAGTTAGAACGTAAGGACTGAAGACATAAGTGGATGTTGGAACTGGGGCAAGTTGGTGCTTTTTACAAAAAGGAAATTGATTGGTTGTTTGGTGGTATGAATTATTTCCACCAAGTAACCCCTAAATGCCGAATGCAAAGGCAATGGAAGTCACTGGATGAGAGTTATTACTAGGCATAAATGGGACCCCATTGAGGTCTGGTGTTGCAAAGGGAAATCTCTGCTCAAGACGTCTCCTGCAACGCCTGTTCTGTAACTGCGTGTCACAGCAACTCCCAGCTCTGAGGCTCTCGGAAATTTTTCCTTTCCTGCGCAGATATGGTGAACACCGTTGAGAAAGTCCTCAAGATGGGAGCATCCATCAACCTCTACATGTTCCACGGTGGGACAAACTTCGGCTTTATGAACGGAGCTGTGCATTTTGGCGACTACAAGGCAGACGTCACCAGCTACGGTAAGATTCTGTTGCCTGATGCGAGCACAAGTGTAGGGGGCTGGAATGCGGCAGACACCAGCGCCGTCCCATCTGGCAGATCAAAGAGACAGGATCATTCCCAAGCAAGTCAATCAGGAGGAGGGTGGCCGTCTACCATGGCGCTGGGGCTCATATTTATTTTTCTTTATTTATTTATTTATTTGATTTATATACCGCCCTTCCAAAAATGGCTCAGGGTGGTTCATATGAAGAACCACAACAAGGTTTTTGGAAAAGAGCTCTCCCTAGACCCCTTGATAGATTGATAAAGGGAATGGGGTGCAAAGCTGTACCCTGCGTATGTACCTTGTGCAGATCAAGAGCTCTGAGTGAAGCTCAGTTCAAGGGGAAGCCTCTAGGCCCATAGCTATGGGGGGGGGACCCCCCAGGAGTCATTCCCTCCTGCCCTGATCTGAAATACAGTGGAGTACATTCAGTATTTCAAAACGTGTAAACTCCTTGGCTGATGTCCTGACTAACACAGCGTGGGTGTTCCTAACATCAGCACCCTTGCCTTTGCTAGCCTGTTTTTGGACTGCAGCTCCCATAATTCCCAGCCACAGGAGCCATTAGCCAGGGATTCTGGGAGTTGTAGGCCAAGGTCTGCAGGAGGGCCGAAGTTGAGCAGGCCTGCAGGATGAACCAATGTCCTGACTGGGTATTAGGCAACTTCGTACGTTCAGCTTTTTCTCTGCAACGCTGAGAATGAAAAAGCGTCCACTTGCTACCAATCTAAATGCAGCCGTAGCTCAGTGGTATAGCATCTGCTTTCCAAGCAGAAGGTCCCTGAAACCTTGGAGAGCCGCTGCCAGTCGGTGTAGGCGATGCTGAGCTAGACGGACCAAGGCTCTGACTCAGTATACAGCAGCGTCCTATGTCCCTCCTGTCTCCAGTCGCCAACTTTCAAACCAGACCCTTGGTTTTTGTCCCTGAGTGGGGAACTCACTGCCATTTATCAGCGGAGAGTCCCTCCTCATGGTCCCACGTTTTTCTCCCCTCTGGCTGATGCATCCTTCTTTTCCAGACTACGACGCCGTGCTGACCGAGGCCGGAGATTACACCTCCAAGTTCTTCAAGCTGCGCCAGCTTTTCACGACGCTTGTGGGTAATTACAGGCGCCCAGGAGAGGCCTCTCTCCGTCGACTTCTAAGGACCGGCCAGGCCCACGGGAGCCGAGCCTGGGAACTGGGCTCCCTGGTGTGTGCACCCGTCTCCTGCTGCTCCCCGTGTGGCTGCAGCCCGTCGATTAGCTGGGAGCGTTTTCTGACGCGCAAGGAAGGGGGCCAGGGAAGGGCGTCTTGTTATGGAAATGGGCTTTCAGCTGACTTCACAGCAGTCGGGGAGGTGCACACGCTAATAGCAGCATCTCTCTGCCAGGGGAGGGTTCCACGCCAGCAGACTTAAAACCAATGCAAATTGGAAAACACAGCAACACTTGCATATTTTCTCTCTCTCTCTCTTTTTCTGAGGCTCTCATCCGCGAGACATGTGCCAGTCATTATTTTCCCCACCACTCCCAGTCTGTGGGCGTTTAAGGACATAAGAACGGCCCTGCTGGATCAGGCCAAAGGCCCATCCTGTCTCACACTGTGGCCACCCAGGTGCATCTGGGACACCCACAAGCGAGGGGGAAGCGGGCAAGCACCCCCACTCCTTGATTACCCTTAGCACCTGCTGTTCAGGGGAAAGCCCCCTACCCCTGATGCAATGGCTAGTAAGCCTGGGCCACCCTCTCCACCATGCATTTTCTAATCCCCTTTTAAAACAATCTGTGTTGGTGGCCATCACCACATCTGGCAGCAGACAATTCCATAGTTTAACTACACAGTAGCCTAGTCCATACAATCGTTCAAATCTTGGGTTAATGTGGGTTACCAACATTAGTGTGATTGTATGAACCCATGCAAGGTGGTTTATGGCCTGAGATGAATCTGAGATTCTCACCTTGGCATGGGTTCACACAATGACACTGATGTCAGTAACCCACATTAAATCTAAATTCAGATGATTGTGTAATGAAGTACTTCCTTTTGTCTACCTTCAATTTCTTTTGAAGATTTGGGTTGTAGGCAGAACTGGGGCCCAAAGACAGGCGCTTGGTAACACAGAACATTTTGTATTCATTTTTGTGAGTGCTAAATTTTGGGGGTTGTGTTTTTCCTACTTGTGAGCACATATGCTGTTTTGATGCTGACCAGCATCCTTTTGTTTTCCTGACTGCTTGTTATTTCCCTTTTTAGTCCTCTCTGCCCTCACTACCCTCTGCCTCATTTGCCCTCACTGTCCTTCAATCGCATTGGCTATACTGACTGATGTGATTTTGGCAATTATTGCAAAACTACAGGTGCAAGTGTGTGAGGTAATGATGTCACAGCTGCCACGTGGGTTGTTGCAACCAATCAAATTAAGCTGCTGTGAGGGCAAAGAAGGCCATGGAGAGTGAAGGCAAAGAAGAAGGGAAAACGGCAATGAGAAGACATAGTAGCCAGGGAATCAAAAAGATTCTGAACAGCATTGAAACAACACAAAGGTTGGATGAGGCGTTTTGGTGTTTTTTAGCAGTCATTATCTGGATGTATCAAATATGCTGCTTTCAAAGCTGGTCTTGCAAGGTGAGAATATTTTGGGCCGCCTACTCTCAAGAGGCCACTCTTGATCTGGCGTCTGAACTAAATGCACTATTTTCTTCTGCCTTGTTTTTAAAGATAAACCTCTGCCCGTGCCTCCTGTGATTTCAAATAAGGCCTCCTACGGGGCGATCCTGATGCAGCAACATTTCTCCCTGTGGGACGTGATGTCATTGCTCTTGGAGGTAGGCACTTAGCTCATCCAAAGGGGGTAGTTTTTAGATGTTGCTGATATGAGATGAGCTAACGCAGAACCTTTCCCCACATGGTAGATTCAGAGGTCATTCGCACCACCTTTGGGGCAGAGGAGGGCTGGTCAACTGGAGTCGTTGCACCAGGATTGCCCTGATATGCAGGGTCCTTGCAGTCGGCTCCACGGGGCTAGCGGATCCTGGTTACCTTTTTAACCAGGATCCTTGTGATTGTGCGAACCCAGCCTATTAAGGGAGTTCCATATGTCCACATATTCCAGCAGGACTCTCATGTTTTCTGCTTCACAGCCCATAAAGCTGGAGCAGCCCATTAACATGGAGAATCTGCAGGTGAACGACGGCAATGGACAGTCCTACGGGTATGTCCTCTACGAGACAGTCTTGCCTGGTGGAGGGCAGCTGTACTCCCACGATCACGTCCGGGACAGAGCACAGGTGAAGCATGTCGTTGAATCGGGAGGATTGCTGATCCCGGGCGGGGGCGGAAACGAAGTTGCTAACTCTGCCTTAGCTAGCCACGTAACTGTAAGGTCACCCTGGATCAACATGGTCTCTTGGAGTAAGGATTTATTACCTTTTTAAACTGCCCTCCTTTCTAGGACCTCAGGGCAACGGAGTCTCTCCTACCTGTCCCTTTGCTAAGCAGGGTCCACCCTGGTTTTCATTTGGATGGGAGACTACATGTGTGAGCACTATAAGATGTTCCCCATAGGGGATTTTGCTTTCATGTGGAAGGTTCCAAGATCCTCCCTGGCATCTCCAAGGCAGGGCTGAGAGAGACTCAGCCTCATAACCTCATAATAAATTTACTAGATTGGACCAAGGAACATCTAGTCTAGCATTTCCTTTCCAGCAGTGGTCAGCCAGATGTCTCTGGGAAGTCATAATTAGGGTTCATAAAGATGTCCCTCCCCTGTAGTTTGCCACCCGTTTCAGGCCTTCACAGATCTACTGCTTCTGATCATGGAGGTTCCATTTTGGTACCCTGCCGAACTGCTGTGGGTAGATTTATCCACGGTGAATTTGTCTGCATCCATTTAAAAGCCATTTTCGGCTCCTGACGTTCCTAGGGGCCTACTTTGAAAAACCATTTAGGCTCCTCACCGGTTTTTAAAGAAATATTTTGAAGGATATAATTTGATGATTCGGAGGAATATGTGGAAGTTAAAAAATATTTCCCTTTTTACCTGACAGTTGATGGATGTTGCCATTCAAATATAGCCATTTATGCTGGATAATCTGTATTCTTTATTACTACTTTTTTTTGGTCTAAGTGTGGTTCAAATGATTATAATGATAAGCTTATGCTTGAACTTGGGAAGATTCCCCAGCAATCCCATTTCCCACTAGGCAGTACTGCTCTTCTTCTCTTCTCTCTCCTTCTCTAATCCTCTGGCTTTTTGTGATTGCAAATGAGACTCTGGCTCTTTCTCTCCTGCAGGTGTTTATAAATACTTGGCACATTGGCTATCTTGATTACACCGTGCAGGAACTGACAATTCCTGATGGACAGGTAAACAGTTGGGGAGCACAGCATTAGTTACAGGCAGAATCGCTGCTCACCCCTTTTCTGAAATGCATTCATTCATTTATTCATTCGATTTATATACTGTTCTCGGGGCACCCTGAAATGTGCCCTGCTGCCAGGGGAGGAGATCTGGTCTTACGGTAGTGATCAGGAATTGTCCCCTTTGCTAAGTGGTGTCTGGCCTGGTTTGCATTTGGATGGGTGACTACATATCAGCACTGTCTTATGGCAAAGACCATAGCCCAGTGGTAGAACATCTCCCCTTTCCCATATTTCTGTGCACCTCCGGATCTGCTTCTAATTCTAATTGTTCCTTACAGGGATACAGGCTACTCCGACTGCTAGTAGAGAACTGCGGGCGAGTCAATTATGGGCTTCTACTCAATGACCAGCGGAAAGGTGGGACTGTGTGATTCCACCCCCACCCACCCACCCCCTCCGCCCCCTTAACAGGATCATTCATGAAGCATTTTCAACTTGCTGATAGTCTTGCAATGCATTTTTCCGCCCAGAAACAAATACTCACAAATACTCATTTCTTTATTATATTTGAGACAGATAAAATTCTGCACTCAGACAATCCTGATTCTGTGCCAGGAAAAGCGGAATTCCGCAACCTGACATGGACACTCGTACAAACCTTTAGAGAAACTCCACGCTCTTGATTTGCGCAGTTGATTCTGGTTTTGCTGGTCTTGGATGAGGAGGGGCAAGAAGCTAAGCAGGGTATTCCAGTGCTGCCCTCCCCATCACAGGAAATCCTATTCAAGCACCCTCCCGCTCTGAGATTTCAATAGGCATGGCCCCACCCACTTGCCTCTGTCAAGAACACTAAGTGCTAGAACATGCTTTTAAAGACGAGTATATACTAATGCATTATTGTCTTAAACACACCCTTGCTCCAAGGAGCTCAAGGTGTCATCCATGTACATTTGGATGCATTTGAGTCAGCAAAGTGCGACACCTTTTCTCCCCATCACTTTGATGCCCTCGCCTAACGCTTTGGTCAATGCCGTAGCTTTGCAGCCAGCTGTGAAAAACTGAGACGTGGGAGGACAGCAGCCTGCACAGAGCCGCTCGCTCCGTGATGTTGGTACAGCTTGTGTTGTGATGCCTGGTTGGTGTGATCTCCATGATGGCTGCTTTTGCTCTCACGTTCCTTGCCCTAACTGCTTTCTGCAAGGCTCTTCTTGGTCGGCGGCTTCTCTCTTGGCGTGTATTTTGGGTGCTGTGGGTTGACCTGAGCTGGTGTGTGGTGGAGCCTTTCTCAAGTCAGTGTTGGTCAGTGGTTCCTGTTCCAGGTTGGAAACCAGGGAATTTTAGTTTGGTTCTTCTCTGTCCCAGCCTGAACATAAGAACAGCCCTGCTGGATCAGGCCCAAGGAGGCCCATCTAGTCCAGCATCCTGTTTCACATAGTGGCCCAACAGATGCCGCTGGAAGCCTACAGGCAAGAGCTGAGGGCCTGCCCTCTCCCCTGCTGTTACTCCCCTGCCACTGGTACTCAGAGGCATCCTGCCTTTGAGGCTGGAGGTGGCCTATAGCCCTCTGACTAGTAGCCATTGATAGACCTCTCCTCCATGAAGTTATCCAGAACCCTCTTAAAGCCATCCAGGCTGTTGGCTGTCACCGCATCTTGTGGCAGAGAATTCCACAAGTTGATTATGCGTTATGTGAAAAAGTACCTCCACTTGCTGGTCCTAAATTTCCTGGCAACCATTTTCATGAGATGACCTCTGGTTCTAGTGTTATGTGAGAGGGAGAAGAGTTTCTCTCTGTCTCTCTGTCTTTTTCCACACCATGCATGATTTTATAGACCTCTATCATGTCTCCCTGCAGTCGTCTTTTTTTCTAAACTAAAAAGCCCCAGGTGTTGTAGCCTTGCCTCATAAGAAAGGTGCTCTAGGCCCCTGATCATCTTGGTTGCCCTCTTCTGAATCTTTTCCAGTTCTACAATGTCCTTTTTTAGATGTAGTGACCAGAATTGTACGCAGTACTCTAGGTGTGGCTGCACCATAGACTTGTATAAGGGCATTATAATATTAGCAGTTTTATTTTCAATCCCCTTCCTAATGATCCCTAGCATGGAATTGGCCTTTTCCACAGCAGCCGTACATTGGGTTGACACTTTCAATGAGCTGTCCACCACGACCCCAAGATCCCTCTCCTGGTCAGTCACCGCGTATACTTGAAGCTTTGATGAGTGGTTTGCAGACATCCCTTTTTGCCTTCATTTCCCTGGCCTGTGGTGTTGGGCATCCTTCTCCCATGCCCAGATCTCTTCTGAAACTAATTCAGGCTGCAGAGGGGCTTAGACACTCTAGGCTGAGAGCCCCAACATGTATGTATGTTGTTTTTAATTCAACTTTTGGTTTAATTTTTAAAAATCTGATCAAAGCTTGGTATAATAAAATAAATAAATAAACTGTTCTCAGATGATTCACACATGCAGGGGGAATGCCTATCCTCAGATGGCACTTGTCACCTGTTTTGCCAAATACTTGTATTAAAAACATTTTTTTAAAAAAAATCCACTTCTCAGTTAATTAGAGGCACTTATTTTTAGCCAATTAAAAGGTTTTTTAAATCAGCAAATCCGACTGATGAATCCTTTAAATGCTGCAGCCCTACAATGTTAAAATGCTAGCCATTTGATCTGCTGGTTTTTTAAAAAGGCAAAATCCCATGTACCAAAGCCACCCTGGGAAATAAAAATCGAATTTATGTGCCAGCAGTAATGTGCCAGGTGGGGAGAGTAAAAGGCAGTTTGGAGTTCAGTTTGCTGGGCTGTTAATGCCGAGGCTGGAGCGAAAGAGCGCCTGAATGAGGCAGGCATGAGCCCCCACTCTAAATTTGCAGCAATGCTCAGGCTTATATGGGCCCCGATTCCCCCACTGTTTCCAGCAACTCGCCATTCCCTGGGCTCCCAAAGGTGATCGATCAACCTTGCTGTGTCTCCGCTCAGCACCAGCTCTTTTTTTTCCCCCCCCTCTCTCTCTTTCAGGCTTAATTGGCGACATCTTTATCAACAAGACCGCCTTGCGGAATTTCAAGATTTACAGCCTGGAGATGGATCTCGGCTTCATGGACAGGTTTGTGGGGTGGTTTGTTTTTTCTAGCCGCGGTTTGTTTCCCTCGTTGGCAGCAAATGCATTTGGCCGAGCTGCAAAACCTCGTTAGCAGCGCCACCTGCCAGGAGGCTGGCTTTTGGCAACGGACCAGGCTGACAAATGCCCACCAAATGGTAGCTCCAGAGAAAGCATGTGGGGGCACAGCAGCAACCTCTTCCCAGTCCCTGTATTTCTGGTCCTTTCCCATTCTCCTTTAAGCTGATAGGTTGGCGAGAGGTCCTAGACTCACAGATATTCTAAATAAGTAATCAGTAAGGATGTCTTGGCACAGTGGGAGGGAGAGTTGCCTGTTTGGTACTTCTTGGCTGTTGCCTGCTTGGTGCTTGCAAATCACAGGAGTCGTTGGCTGAGCTGCTGTGATGTCATGGAAGCTGTCGGCAACGAAGTGTGCTGCTTCAGTGGGGTAGATGAAGGGTAAGGAAGACAGGAGAGGCAAGAAAAGTCACACGTAATTTGGAATGTCAGGCAGGGGCCATATGCTGTTGGTATGATATAAAGGAGAGAGGCACAACACGTACTCAGTATACTCTGAAGCCAGATCTGAGACTCTCTGGATTTGCTTTGATTGTTTTTAAGGTGGTTTTAGACTATTGTTTTAAAAATTTTAAATTGTTGTGTTTTAAATTTCTTGTTTTTTGTTTTTAATCAATGTTTTAATGTTTTATCTTGTTGTAAACCGCCCAGAGACGTAAGTTTTGGGCGGTATGAAAAATATGTTAAATAAATAAAGAGCCCAGCGCCAGGGAGAATCAACCCTACAGCAAGCTGAGAAGCAGGAACTTCAGGGAAGGGTGGATGAAAGGCTCAGCATTGAGGAAAGGAGGAGCTAGGGAGAAAAGCGGGGCTGGGGAATACCTAACTCGGGACTTAATTAAAGGGGAGGTTATTTGTTGTTGGCAGTATGGATAAGACACATGGGGGATCTTTGGCATGGAGGCCAAAAGCTGTCGCAAAACAGGCTGCGTTTGACATGGTTGATTCCAGCCATCCCTCTAAATCTCTAGCTACAGGTGTCAGGTCACATGTTTGCGTCATCCTCCCTGCTGACAGTGAGCCTTGCTGTCTGGGCAAAGAGGTTGCTTTCCATGGAGCCGTAGCTCAGTGGTAGAGCATCTGCTTGGCATGCAGAAGGTCCCAGGCAGGGGGGTCGCTATAATGGAGCAAAGGGTTCCAAGAACCCAGGGCCCGAGCTCCTGAGGGCCCCCCAGCGCCACCCTCCCGATTTTCTTCATTATCTCCCTCTCTCTGAGGGGCCGCCAGAGAGAGGGGTGAACACAGGCCCCCTCTCCCCTAGCTACGCCCCTGGTCCCAGGTTCAATCCCTGGTAGCATCTCCAGGTCGGGCTGGGAGAGGCTTCTGCCTTGAGCCTTGCAGTAGCTGCTGCCAGTCTTTGTAAATGATATTGAGCTAGATACCAAAGGTCTGACTCTTTATAAGGCAGCGTCCCATGTTCCTAAAGCGATGGCTTTTTAATATTGGGTAGTAAAAGGTAAAGTGTGCCGTCGAGTTGGTGTTGACTCCTGGCGACCACATAGCCCTGTGGTTGTCTTTGGTAGAATACAGGAGGGGTTTGCCATTGCCTCCTCCCGCGCAGTATGAGATGATGCCTTTCAGCATCTTCCGATATTGCTGCTGCCCGATAGAGGGGTGTCCCATAGTCTGGAAAACGTACCAGCAGGGATTCGAACTGGCAACCTCTGGCTTGCTAGCCAAGTCGTTTCCCCGCTGCGCCATTAGGTGGCACAGGAATTGCTTCCGTCCACCCCAGCATGGCGTCCCTCCAGTGGCTATTGCCGGTGGCCGTAGCTTAGGCTGCAGAGGGAAGCTGGCCCCAGGTCATCCCGCGAGCTTCCTGACAGACGAGGGATTTGAAGTCTGGTCTCCCCATCCTCGCCTGACATTCGCACCACTACACCACACTGGCTTGAGTCATAAGGACACAACTTCCTCCTCTACAGCTGTGGGTGTTTAATCTCGACCAGTGTTCTCTGTAGCAGAGATTCCCAGATGTCGCTGACTACAACTCCCATAACCCCTGACCAAAGTCCATTGCAGCTGGGGAATGACGGGTGATAGTCAGCAGCATCTGGAAATCCCTGTTACGGGGTACACCGATCATGACCCCAAATAACATATGAGGGCTCACACTCACACACACACACCCCTTCAGGAAAACCAGCCGGCTCCTGAGGGTTGCTTTAGCAGGCAGGTGAGCGAGGATTTGGCTGCAGCGGAGTTATTCTTTGAGCTGCCTCGGCAGGGCGAGCCGCAGCAGGTCCCTGAGCAGTGAATCGTTCACAGCCGCACGTGCCCAGCAAAAGCAGGAGAGGCAGGGAAGCCACCGCGCCGGAAGGAAAGCCAGCTTAGCCGATGGAGCGATGGCCTCTCGGGTGCTGACTGCTCCTGACGGAACTCAATAAGGTGGAAATCCCTGCGTGGGAGGCCAGAGTGCACAGCACGGAAATGGGATTGTCCGGAGCTCAGCGGAACAATGCAGGCACCACTCTGGCAGCTAATTCCCCCGAAATCAAAGGTTTATTGTTATCCCGTAGGAATACGCCGCATATTTATAGACTGCTTTTCAACAAACTTTCCCAAAGCGGCTTCTGTAGATATAAGTAAGATGGCTCCCTGTCCCCAAAGGGCTCGCACTCTAATAAAGAAACCTAAGGCAGACACCAGCAACAGCCACTGGAGGGATGCTGTGCTGGGGATGGATAGGGCCAGTTACTCTCCCCGTGCTAAATCAAGAGAACCACCACTTTGAAAAGTTTCCTCTTTGGCGGAGAGCTGTTCCTGTGGTAGCAAGCATGAACTGCCCCCTCTGCTAAGCAGGTTCCACCCTAGTTTGCATTTGAATGGGAGACTACATGTGAGCGCTGTAAGATAGTCCCCTCGGGATGGGGCTGCTCTGGGAAGAGCATCTAGGTTCCAAGTCCCCTCCCTTGCAGCATCTCCAAGATAGGGCTGAGAGAGCTATTCCTGCCTGCAACCTTGGAGAAGCTGCTGCCAGTTTGTGTAGACAATACTGAGCTAGACGGATCAAGGGTCTGACTCAATATAAGGCAGCTTCCTATGTTCCAGTGCTCAGTTAGCAGGGGACATGTGTGCGAATGGGTAGCATGTGTGGGGAAGGCTTTGCAACATCTCGGCACATCCTGTTCCCATGTTCTTGTGCTCCTTTTAAGCCTGCATTTTGTCGATGAAATGCAGGCAGGGAAGTCACCCCTCGCATGTGCAAGGAGCGTGATGCCGTTTGTCCAGGTAGCAGCATCAAGGGGTGACGTTTTCCCCAGGCTGCACTGCTTCAGGGGGTGCCGACACTCTACCGGGTTCAGAGATCAGCTGGGGGGTTCAGGTCAGTTTCTGAGATGGGCTGACTGGATCCAAGGAGCTGGAGGCAGATGCAAGTTGTGGCCCAGCACAGCAGAAAACAGGAGGTGGGAGGAGGTGAGGCCAGGAAATGGTCAGGCAGGCCGTTGAGTTCCCAGAGATGGTAGGTGCAAGGCAGGGATTGCTATGGCACAGGAATCTGTGCGCCTACTCATAGAGGCGGTTCCTACGCCCCGGATTAGGATTGGAGGAGCACCCAGCCAGGATAGGAGAGCCGTGCACCCGCCCGGTCCACAGTTTGTGTTAGCAAAGATCAAGGGAGGAGAAGGCGAGAGTGATCGTGGGGGAGCTGGATAGGGCGGGCATGGCCAAATCACGTTCTGTCCCCAGCATTTTATCGAGGGTGGATGAAAAGCTGTCCCACCCAGCTCCCAATTCCCAGTGGGAACCGGCCATTTGGGAGCTGGGAACATCTGGAGACCCAAGTCGGAGGACCCCTTCCCTAAGCGAAATGTCTTGCTGGAGACAGCTGTCACTCCTCCAAATGCACACTGGGGCAGACCCTGCTTAGCCAAGGGGACACTCCATGCTTCCTTCCACAAGACTGGCTCCCCACCCCAAGGCCATTTCTAAAAAAACTGCTGCTTAGAGAGATGCATAGCAGTACCGGCTATTATGAGTTCCCGGGAAGCCACTCTGATTGAAGCTGCGCAGAAGTTTCTGCCAGCATTGGTGGGGCCTCTAAGAGGAGGGCTAGCCGAGCACCCAAGGCCCAGTGTGTGTTCCCTCCCGCTCTCCAAAGCAACTTGAGATGATATATTTGCAATTTAAAACCTGTTTGTGTTGCAAAGGCACAAGGGAGCTGCGATTCCGCTGAGCCAGCAATCTCACCTCCAGCAGCCTTTCCCGACTCACCAGCGCAGCCGCAGCATATCCAGGGGAAGCCCTTTATCGGATTAGGGCCCCAGAGTCCGTTACAGATCCGTCGCCTCTGGGCATGTATGGAGCCTTTTAATGAGAAAATATACACTGCCTCGGAGAACTGAAATGGATTAGATTAAATAGGAAGTGACATTCCTCGGCCCTTTGAAGAAATGCAACTGTCTTGCACGGCTGTCTTGCAGATGAGAGTGCTGGCTCTTGAGAGCGAGGAGGTGTGTGTAAATAAAAAGCTCATCCCATCTCCTGAAATTTAATTTTAAGTTTAACTTCTTATATTCTTATAAGGGACTTGGACAAATCCATCGAGGACAGGTCTATCCATGGCTACTAGTCTTTACGGCTATAAGCCGTCTCCAGGCTCTGAGCCAGGATGCCCCTGAATACCAGTTGCAGGGGAGTAATGGCAGGAGAGAGGGCATGCCTTCATCTCCCAGGGGGTCACTGTGGGAAACAAGATGCTAGGCTCGATGGGCCTTGGGCCTGATCCAGCAAGGCTCTTCTAGGCTGGTCCTGGGATTCTCTCCTAAGTCCCCAGGGTACCATAGCAATAGCATCCTTCCTACCAAAGTGGTAAACTGGGAATTTAAGGGGGAAGGAAAATGGAAAGGGTAGAGGCAAAAAAAGAGTGAGAGATTATTTCCCTGGGATGCCTGGATGAGCTTGATTTTGTTTTATGTATCTATATGCCATTATATTGGCACCCAGACATTTATGTACCACTTCTTCCGATGAGCCTCACATTTTTACTCACGTAAAAATATTAAAGCAAAAAGTGCCCATTTAAAAGCAGAGCGATAAAGCACAAGAGACAAGCAGCTGAGAAGCTTTTAAAAAGCCAGAACTTTGCCTGCTGTGCTCTTAAATCAAGTTACCTGATAGCCTCTTCTGTCATTTTCTTCCTCCCCTCCAAGCAAGACGGTTCCTCCATCTCATTGAGGCACTTGGGGGAGGGAGAGGCCGCCTCTGCTGCAGCAGTCGGAGCTGAGTGGCGGGCAGTTGACCAGGCTCTTCTGCTCCCTCCCCTCAGGGTTCACCCTGAGCTGGCTGTTGGGAAGGGCGGGGCAGGGCTGCCTCAGCTGGGACAGCAGGAGCTGGATTCTGTTTCTGCCAAGAAGGGAACGGTCACTTTTCCTACCAAGTAGAAATGATCCTGTTTATCTCCAGTGACAACAACCTCAAGAATTAGCGGGTAGGAGGCAGTAGAGCCAGCTATTGCTGATCGTAGGAACCCACAGGACTCCTGCCTACCCAGCCCATTTAAACTTGTGTAGCCTGTGTTTGTTTGTTTTTTAGTTTTTAGTTTTTTAGTTTTTTTAAAAAACCTTGCTTTATACCGAGGTAGGATGAAAATAACAGCTGTCTTACCTTGGTCTTTGATCATGTGGTGAAATCGCCATTTTAAACAGTCCCTGGCAGCCATGTTTGTCAGAGAGTGCGGCAGCTAGAGCGGCCAATCGGAGGAGAGCTGTTGGTGCACTGAGGGCTGCTTCTCTTCTGTAAGCGCAATGGATTCTGGGATACCTCCCTTGATCCTTGGAGGACCCAGCTCTCTTTTTCAAGAATGGAGCTCACAAGTGCCGTGGTTATCTGGGTGGTGAGTTTGCAGAGCAAAATGGAGGGTCTGCTCGTCTGTGGGGATCAGGGTGAGGAGATCTTCTCTCTCCCAAACCACCCCCAGATGATCATGTGAGAGACCTTAATGTCTGGAATAATTACCACAGGTAGGCATACTATCTACCTTGGGTGCAGGTGGGAAGGAGCAGTGCATTTCGGGAATGCAGGTTTTGGCACTTCCTCAGAACAGCTGCCCCTTCTGTGCCACTTAATCAGTGATTATTCCTTGTCCCAATAAATGGGGGCTCCCCTTCCCCCTTGGAAGGAATTCACTTCTTTGCTGCCACAGCACCCCAATGGTGAAGTGAACTGGCCCTCGCTTGACTGTCAGCCTCCTTGGGGATCTTCCATAGGTTGAGCCAGCCTTCCAAAAGCCCTTTGCCGGGTGTCTGGGTTTCAGCTCTTCTGAAACGGGACTGCAACAGGATGCAACGGGTCGTGACCTGAATGCGTGCCAAAGCATCCATGAGCCAAAATGACTAGAAACCACTGGCCGATATCCAGACTAAGTTACTCAGTAGTATGACTTAGGGGTCACTCTGAAGGACTGATTTCAATAGGACGTGGTTGAGTAATTTAGTCAGGATGTCAGCCATGATATAAGGAATTGGCTGCATCAAAACTGGTTGTGTAAATGCTCGCTCTAGGAGTGATACTCGCCGAGGCCAACTGCCCTGAGGGAGCAACGTCTCTTTCCTCAGCAGTTTCCTTCTCCCCACAGAATCAACTCAGCCTCCCATTGGAGTCCCATGCCTGACTCCTCAGTGGGACCAGCATTCTTCCGAGGAACCCTGCGAGTCCAATACATGCCTCAGGATACTTTTTTGAAGCTTCAGGTAAGTCTTTGTTTCTTTTCCAGAGCCCTCAGGAAGAGACATGGGAGATGAAGGCCTTTGTTGGGGAGAGCAGCCACTGGGCCAGAAGGCCCACCACAGTCTCTCTAAGTCCCAAAAATGTTGCATCTGCCATGGCAAGAGATGTGAAAAACCTGCCCCTTTGGGTCTGCAGATGTTTTCACCTTCCCACGCACTGGCATCACAGGTTGCGGAAACCTATCCATTGGACTGACTCCCTGATCTCTAAAGGCAATGCAGACCGCGTTGCATAAATAGTATGGGCTGACACTCCTCACAGTGCAACACCAGCCATTTTTTTTTAAAAAAAGAATTTATTTGTATTAAGCACCACTCGCATATCAAGTAATGAGAAAGCAGATCCCAGCGGTCTTGCAAACCGAAGTCTACATAAGTGGAAGCAAAGATAAACTGGAGAAGAAGTATAAGCCCCACCCCCACCCCACCATTCACATACTTAAGCATGGCGTGAGAACTCTCTGAATAGTCACTTCTTACAGGAAGGGGCTGGATAGAGTTGACCTCCATTGCTGATGCCCGTGGTGGTCCTCTTGCTTCTGTCACACCAGTCTTTGCAGCTGGCTTGATAGTGATAGAATCCTCGCCTTAGAATCGGTTTTTAACTGGGAAAGGTGGGGTATAAATAACAATAACCTCATTCGAAATTATCTCAGTCAGGCAACAGCTTGTGTGCCCAAGCTGCTGTGTTCAGTGGTGGGGCAGGAGGAGTCTGATGGCCGTATTCTAGATACGTAAGGCCGTATTTGGCTCTGCAGTCAAGACCGATTGGATTTAGAATCCAATTGGATTTGGTGGTGATATTCTGGAACTTGCTGCCTGTTCAGGACACTTAGCTGCAATATGCAGGTTGTTGCAGTGCGAGTAGAAAAGCCCGATGCCAATCCTGCCCCAAAGTGGTCTTGACCAGGTCTTTGTAAGAGTACAATGGCACCCTGTTGTATTTGACAGATCCTGCTGAGCAAAGGACCAGGCTTGGAGAAGGATGTGTTGGCTGAGGTCTTGGCCATGAGCCATGCTTCATTAGGGCTGTGGCCGCCTCCTTGGATGGAGGCAGCCTACCCAGTGGCCATATGGAGATGCTAGCCACGTGGCAGAGACCTAGATTTGTGCCACAGCAGGACCTGGGGTTCCCCCTTGTCTGTTTTGTTTTAGGGCTGGGAAAAGGGAGTTGTGTTTGTCAACGGGCGGAACCTCGGTCGCTACTGGAAAATTGGTCCGCAAGAAACACTCTACCTCCCAGGGACCTGGCTGCATCCAGGGGACAATGAGGTGAGTTGCTCAGCTTTGAAGAACCTTTGAAGGAAATAGGTGTGTGTGGGTTACGGTTGAGCAGGGAAATGGTCAAGCACCCCTTCCCCACACACCTCTGAGATCAAGGTCACAGCCTCTGGAGGCTGCTTCATTAAATGAAATGTATCGCAGTCTGCCCCTGTGTTGCTAGGTGCTAGAAGGCCATTGGCTTCCTAACTCCTGTTTAGGATCATAGGAAGCTGCTTTATACCAAGTCAGACACTGACTGGCAGTGGCGTTCCTGTGGCGGGAGTCTCCGCCAGCCTGTAGACGCCAGGGCTTGAACCTGGTATCTTCTGTGTGCAAGCAGATGCTCTGCCGGTGAGCTACGGCCCATATCTTACAGTAGACAGCACCCCTGTCAGCACCCATTCAAATTCGAACCAGGGCAGATCCCGCTTAGCAAAAGGAACCAGTCGTGCTTGCTACTGCAAGACCAGCTCTCCGCCTGTTCGGTTCTCACTGAACATGGGGGCGGTATACTTGTGGACTATGCATCTCTGTTACCAGAACAAGGTCCGTCCACCCTTTTGCAGGGTGCCTCTGTTCCATAAGTCACATCCACACACAACTCCCTTTTGTTCCCTCAAAGAGACATTAGTGAGGAAGAAACGGGGGCTGCCTTTTTACGGCTTGTTCT
The DNA here is from genome assembly GCF_027244095.1 of Hemicordylus capensis. Lineage (NCBI taxonomy): Eukaryota > Metazoa > Chordata > Lepidosauria > Squamata > Cordylidae > Hemicordylus > Hemicordylus capensis. Next base: position 26,012,287 of record NC_069664.1, read on the forward strand.
TGAAAACGCATGCTTTTCCCTTTGAGCTGGCAATGTGTCTTGAAAGGGTTGTGAACAGCACAAAGGAAAACCTCTTCCCCAGAGTCTGGTCAGTGATGGCTTGCAAGGGATTATGGGGAAAGGAGAACACTGGTCTGTCCTAACCATAGCCTTATTCAGACATGATGTTGTACAGGTGTATAGATGTCTGTACACTCGTACACCTGTTTGCATGAATGACTGTGCCTGTGTTCCTTTTGAAAAGTGCCTCTCCCAATGTGTGGTACAGATCAGGAGGTGCATTGCTGTACCTGTGTTCAACATAACCTGTGAATAACTGTACTTGTGTACAGACCTGTCTCTGTGGACTCTGTTGTACGAGTGCTGAATGTAATGTGTGGATAAGACTCCTGCCTTCCCTGAACCTGGTCCTCTTTGTGAGGAATATGCTGATGAACACTCTCCAGATGTGAACAGCACAAAAGCAAGCTTCTCTGAACAACTTCTCTGGTTTGGGTGTCCCTTATTTGCCAGCTTTTGTATGAATGCCAGTTTCAGAAAAATAAATGTCTTCCCTTATGTGGGCAAGGCTATTCCTTTTCTTCCCATTTCTTCTCCAGATCATTATTTTCGAAGAGCGCGCCGCAGGCCGGATCATCCAGTCCACGGACCTGCCTTACCTAGGAAGGACCCAGTATGTGGACTGAGCTGGGGGTCTCCCTGGCCCCTCCCAGCCCCCAACGGGTTCATCCTCAGCATCGCTCATGGGTACGCTTCTAGAACTAATTGGGGGCTCAGGGGTCTGGACGCAGCAGGCCTTGTTACCCTCCCTCCTCTAGACCTGTGCAAAAGGCGTCCACTTGCCAACGAATTTTGGAGGCTGACTCCGAATACTTGAAACGGGAAGGAAATCCCAAATGCGAGGATCTTTAGGAGCTCAACCCTATTGCCAGTGCCCTTGCTCCAGCCATAACACAAATACTGAGAATCCGGTAGGGCAGCAAATGGGCAAGGGTGTTCGGGGATCCACAGGATTTAAGTTGATCTCAAAGCGATTCGACTCGAACCGACCACCTTCGTATCTGTGAAGGGGAGAGAAGCCTTCTTTTTGGCAACTGCCATGGCCGAACCTGGGGCGTACCTCGCTGTTCAGACAATGGAAGCCATTCTTACTGTGAAGAAAAGGGAAGCTTTTATTCCATTCTTGGGTGCCTGGCTGGGTAATTGATCGGGCTGGGTAGGAATGCAATGTTTATTTTTATTTTATTTGCATTAATCTAACAGTTCAAGCCATGGAGTCTTTGTCAACTGAAGTCCTTGAAAGAGTCCCATGCTAGAGGTCTCCCTATAGCAGCAAGTAGTGGGTTGTGCTCCCCAAGTTGTATCTCAAGCCGAACTTTGGGCCCCAGGCCCTTCTCCATGGGGAGACGCTCTATTCCGTGGCTCGACCGAGTCTTGCCATGTGGGCTTCTGGTGTCACGTTCAGTGTCTCCACAGCCCCTCTAAAAGCTCCCGGAGCCGCAGGCGAAGGAAGGGGGAAGCTTTCTATAGGGCAGAGTGCTGCGGGCATTAGAAATGCCGCACAGAGCGGTTGCTCCAGGGGTGTTGCTTTGGGCAGCCTCCCCATGGCGCATGCGACACATGCCCCCCAGCCTTTAAGACTGCCCCAAAAGGAGAGTGAGAAAAGGGCGGAAACAGACGGGCCCACTGTGAACCTCCCGGAGCCTGCAAACAGCAGTGTCCGGTTGTTGCTGGTGCTTTATGCTTAGGGAGTGCGCCATCTCTTGCCCCCTTTCTCCGAAAACCTCGGCCAGGATGAGGTGGTGGAGTCCTCAGGTGGCGCAGTAGTCAGCCGACTGCAGGGATATCCCCATATTCTTGAGTGTGTCCCGATGGGGGGTGGAAGTAGGTAGAAAACTAGCACGAGAGAGAGAGAGAGGAGGCTGGAAACTAACCTTTCTCCCTAATGCGGTAGGGTTGCTGTGGCAGAGTGTGTGTGAGCATTGGCAGGGAGTTCTGACGTAGGGGTCCGTTCAAGAATAGTATCACCCTCTGCAGCCTGTACCGTCCCCTAAGGAGGCCACCGCTCCTTTCTGCGGCGTGGGTAGAAGAACAGGCCTTCGGGCTCGTACACATTAAGCAGAAGGAGGCGGCAGAATTCTGGGGACTTTGTAAGGGTGGGGGCGGGGGGAGTGTGCTTGTCCTAAACCAGACCCTCCGCCCTCACCCCCAATACCGAGTGGCCAGGCTCCCACCACCTCATTCTGCCTACCCTCTGGATTGGCTTTAATTTAGGCTCAGTCTTTAGCAGCGGAGACCATGCGTGAGGAGCGCGAGCATGAGCTTGTTCGATGCCCAAGTATCTAGCCCAGGGGTCGCCGGATGTGCTTGGACTGTAAGTCCCATCATCCCCACCCACGGGGACCTTTGTCCATGGTGACTGGAGATGCTAGGAGTTGTAGTCCGAGCACATCTGGCGACCCCAAGTTGAGAGCCCCCTGCTCTGTCCAGCTCCTGTGGGCGCCCCTGGGCTTGTGGCAGCCCTTCCCCGCTCAGATTGCTTGGCCTGCAGAGTTAACGGGGTGGTTGTTTCCATTCTACGTGCCAGGTAATTTGCAATGTTCGGTGCTCATTTTTACAGTTGGTTTTAAACCTGTAAGGAAAAGGAGGAGGCTGACAAGGAGGGCGGGGGATGTTTGCGCCCTCTCTGGGAGCTCCCCTTCACAATCCTCCAAAAGCTTCTCTGCGGTTTATTCCCAAGCTAACTGCTGCAGCATTCCAGCTGCCGAAGACCTTGGGGAAACACTACTCGTGCCTGTTTGGAGAATTCTCCCCTCTTGCTCAGATCGCAGGGTCAAATGCTGACTGCATTGGATGGGCTCGCACTCCTTCCCCCGCCCCCTGTTCCTCAAATTGAACTTGGCCCCCAGGTTTCCAGGGGGGCAGCATTGAGCCTCCGCTCCAGCTGAGCTCCACTTCCCTTCTTAGCCTCACTACCTGGTGACTGCAAAGACGTGGGATTTCGAAGGGCTTCTGGCTGTTAGAAACCATATTGAATTTTTATTTAACAAATTAAATACAGTTGAATTAAAACTTGAGAACAGACAGTGCAGCTGTAAAAAGACCCCGCCCTCCAACTGGCCCGGGTGCCGCCAAACCCGCAGCGCTCTCAGGGGCTCGGCGCCAATGCCCTTTTGCCGCGTCTGCAGCAGAGGCCCACCATCCGCCAAGAGCACCTTTGTAAAAACGGGAGGTTCTTAGGGCTTGTTCTTCTGGTTTATTGTTCCCCCTGATTCGCTGCAACCCAGCAGGACTATTGTCATTGCAAATCAGGCAGACAGACATGCAAACCGAAGAGGACAGCAGCAGGAAAGAATGCTTGCATTGTGAAAACGTAAGTCTTCTTTTTTTTAAAAAAAATAAACGCCTCTGAATTCTCAATAAGCTAGATCTGGGCTCTGTGTTAGAATGCTGAAGACTCCCGCTCTCAGCAGAGTAGAAATCCACACGGGAGGTCCTGAAAGCCCACATCCATACGGTTGAGTTTTGAATTTTAAGTCGATTGCATTTTTTCCTTCAAAAAAAGATTACAGAGTTTTTCATAGTTGGAAATTTAAAAAAGAAAAAAAGCCTTATCGGTTTAAAGGAAGAATTGCTTGGTTTTTTTCCATTGATTGTTTTGATAAATACTGCAGTAAATTAAAAGAAACTAAACAAACGTGTGTCTATTTTTTTTTAAGTATCAGGAAATATCGAGATGTGTCATTAGTCCAAAGAGTGACCTGATTCCACATGGTCTATTCATCTTAGCTATGTTTGTATAAGGGTTTAAAAACAAAAGTGCATTCTCCTGTATAGGATTTCACTGCTGTCCCTTTATCTGGCAGGTACAATTGTGCTTTAAACGCTTAAAAAAAAAAATTAAAGAAAGCCAGGAGTCAGTGGGATTCATTTAGATGGCAGAAGTTTAACCAAGATCTTAGAGAGGCCATTTAGAAAAGGAATCCTGAAGAGGGCAGGGGAATGGATGGATCGGTCTTTGGTCTTCAGTTTTGCTGGAGACTGACACAGGCTGTATCCAAGTTGCAAGCAAGTCACTGTGAGAGCGCCCCACTGTTCCCATTCTTCCCCTCTGCACCAGACAAGTGACTTGATATGATCCTGGCATGGATTAGTCTGTTTTTTCTTCCGGCCTTTTAGCTGTCGGCGGAAGTCACCTGTGGTCTGACAGGGACTGTTTGCAAACAATAGTGCAGTGCATCATGGGATATACCTTCACAATTCAGCAAGTGAGACTGTTGGAGCTAGTATAGGCAGTCAGCAAATCAGATGGTCAGAATGTTCCTTTGTCTCTACCACTTCAGTGAGGCGATCACTAATTAAGTGTGCTCCCAAATATCAACAAATCAACCAAATTTACTGCACATTCTAGCCTCCCCTTCCCCCTCATGTGCTAGTTTTCTTTGTGGAGGGATTTTTTTTTTTGGTGGGGGGGGGGGGGGCTTCAATTCCACCCCACTTTGCAGGAACAGTTTGAACACAGCCTCTGTGGTTTTTGGAGACCAACTCTCACGTGGATCCTGTACAAACCTGGAACTGTAGTGTGAAATCCTCTCCCTTTGAGCAAGCAAGAGTCAAGGCAAGCACTAAGTATGGATGTGGTTTTCTGCATTTTGGGTGGGGTGTGGGGAGAAGAGGGAGAATCATTTTCTCCGAAGTGCATAGCTGCACATAGCCAGAACTTAATTTGTTCACCCAATAAGCCCACCTTCCCCACCTTCATTCTCGGTGAGCTCATCAACTTGCCAAGGTTCATAATTTACTCTGATCCTGTTGACTCCACTACATTCAGTGTCCCACAACTTGTGCAGCACCACAAGGATGAAAGAAGGGTTCCGTCCTCGCAGAGTAGCTGAAGAATAGCTGTGTTGAAGCTATTATTTAGCTCAGCATGGGTGCTGGGGGAGCCACTTTCAAAGAAGCCCTTTCTCCTTCCATGAATAGGTCCCTGAGGGCTGTGTGACCCTCAGGGATGTATTCCTGTAAGCAAAAAAGGCATGAGGAAGGGGAGAGAGGTAAACATCACTTCTCCCTCCTCCTGTGCTCTCACTGGGCTGTGGGACAGAGCTTCAGTGCAGTTATTCTCCAGCCACTCTGTGAGGACATCCTTCCACCCTCGTAGTGGGCCCCTGGCTCCAACAAGGAGGAATATAGCCCAGAGAAAAGGTTACTTCCTTGACCCTCTTCCCATCTGAATCTGTAGAGGTGTCTGCATGAAGCATGTTGACTGATTAAGAAAGGTGATTGTCTTCCACTGGACCAACTTCCGTTGATCCCTTTAAAAAATATACAGTACTGTGTCTCTCTTTTAATTCTCGGTACCTGGGATGAGCAAAGCAACAGCTGTTTCTGCTGGGATCCAGCCAAACCTCCTTCATCTTAAGAGCCATGCCGCGAGATCTCCATCTGGTTTACAAGCAGCAGCCGGACCGTATACAGGCTGTCTTAAAAACATCTTTTAAAAATCCTCAATCTTTGCTCCAAGGTCATGCAGACAGTCCTACCTCCCCATGGGTACCTGAAGAAAATTCTCCCAGCAAGTACCCATTCTCATGTTCGTTCTCATCCACTTCCAAGCGGGGTGGGGGGGGGAGTGGAGGAGGAGTACAAATCTATGCATTATGCAAAAAGAGTTGGGCTATCCAGTTCAGACTACCAGTATGTTCCTATTGTCAAACTCTCCAACTTTGCAGGTAGGCCACTAAGGACTTTAGAGAGGTTGAGCATAGCGCTTTCCCTGAAGTATTGTTACATGGGAGAGTAATCAAAAATGCACATGCACGCACTCACAGTCTGCAGTGGAACAGGCCAAAATGCTAGCACATCATTCTGTCTAGTGTGGGACAGGTCTATGCATCTGGTACAATCTTGAGCTGATAGAATGAACTGTGCTGCTTCTGACTGCAATCAGAAGATACCAGTTGTGTGAATGCTCTGTCATATTAGGAGTGGGGCATGGGGAGAACCCTGCAAGAAATTTGAAAAGACCTAGCACATCAGGGAGAAAGGTTTTCAGCCTTTGCTGTGCTAGATTTCTGCTTGCAGGGAGTTTTGCTTTTTGCTTTTAACATGAGCATTCAGACAGGTGGTCATTCACTGGCAATTTAAAACAATACAGCCCACTTCAGGATTCTACCACCCCATTCTGCTGCATGAGTAGACTAGGCTGTGTCAATCAGCTCTTATAGATTACCAACTGATACACGGCACAAAGGTAAGTCGGCAGTAATTGTAAACTGCCCAGAGACATGAGTTAGGGGCAGTATGCAAATATACTAAATAAATAACGTTGCATGCATGCACGTTGTGCAAATAAGTTGCCCAAATGATGTTACAGAAGAGTAAGACCAATGGAAATAAAGGGATTACACAATCCAAAGTGCTGGTTTTAACCTTGAAAGCTCTAAATGGCTTGGGACCACATTACCTGAGAGAGTGCCTTGCCCCATATGTCCCTACCCAGACCTTGAGATTTTCTTCAGAGGCCCTGCTCAGAATGTCCCTGCCAAATGAGGTGAGGCAGGTGGCTACTAGGGAGAGGGTCTGTTGGGTGGTGGCACCCCGTTCATGGAATAGCCTCTCCAGTAAGGGTTGCCTGGGGTTGTCACTTTGTTCTTTTAGATGCCAAGTGAAGACCTTTCTGTTTACTCGGGTCTTTTAAAATAGGCTTTTAAAAAGTTTTTAAAATGTTTGTATATTGTACTTTGTATTTTATATAAAATAATAATATAATAATGGTATATAATAATGATATTTTATATTTTATGCCAATTTTTTGTTTTATTTGTATTAACTGCATATTTTGAATTCTATTGTGAGCAGCCCAGTTTGTTATGGGGCAGCTAACAAATGAAGTTGTTCTTTTTATTACTCTTTTGTAATGTCATTTGCGCAATACATGCAACATTACTGAGTGGATGTACCCTTGTGCAGTATGTCAACCACTCCTCCCACCTCAAAACCTGCCCCCATTTGTATTACCAGTGTGTAACTAAAACTGCCCGAGCAGTGTTCCCTGTAAGAAGGCTTCCCAGATGTTGACTACAACTCCCAGAATTCCCAGCTGCAATGGCCTTTGGCTGGGGATTATGAGAGTTGTAGTCATATGGGAATCCCTCTTACAGGGAACACTGCCCCTGAGGGAACCCAACATCCCTCACAGATGGCTTTAGGCAGCAGGTTTCACTACTGCCAGCTTGCATCTGTGGCTTTGACCTGGGCCCACATAAGCCCCATTGGTTTCCCCCCAGCTGTCCCATTGATAGCATCACATGTTTGCCATTTGTCTGCAACCAGAGGACACATATTTGAAATTGATGGTATGTGCTCTACAGAATCTTAGCTTGGGAACTGATCATATGAAGGAACCTGCTACTTTTTTGTCCTTTCCCTGAAAAGTGACAGTTGGGCCAAAATAATGTGCCAGCCAGTTGCTGGGAAGGATCCCCAGCAGCATTGGCTGATTGGCAGCGGGGGCAAGCAGCACTCACCAGCCCTTTGCTAACCTTATGGGCACACATGTTGGGAAAACCCAATGTGCCTTACAGAATATGTGCAGCTGGGACAGCTCAGAAGGGTCAGTCCAATTATTCCAATGGATAGGGTAGGAGGCATGGGTGAAAAGCACCCTAATGTGGGTGCTGTAATGGCTACACAACACAGGCAGGCACAGCCTCCTCTCCCAGAGCCGACATATGAGGTACAGATTGCAGGGAAAGGGCTACTGTGATTATTTGCTAGTTTACAGTCGGCAGTCTGTTCTCTCCCCACTCCTGGCCAGATCCAACTGTCTTTTATAGCATAATATAATCCATGAGCAAATGGGCCACTGCCAAAGGCAGCTTCCCCTTCTAACTCAAGAGCTGCTGTGCCTGGTTGTGCTCTTGTAAGCAGTTCATACCTCCTGGGGAGGGCAAGAGTGGGGGGAACAGTTGGTCCAAATAGCAACCGTTGTCGTTATTAATGTCCCATGGAAGCCCTTTCCTTGGTCTGAACCTTGGCTCCTGACGGGGGCGTTCCAGGCACAGCTTCTTCCTGGAGCATCGTCTGCACCTTCCTCCTGCAGCATCCAATGAGCCTCTGCATCCTGGACCAAAAGTGATACCAACTTCACGGCTACTGTGCTTTTGTTTGCTTGCTTGACTGGTTTGTCTCCAGAGGGTCAGTTGTGTGGTTTCCCTTCTTTGTTCAAGAGTCTGCGAGGAAGTTCAGGAGAGTCTAAGCAGTTTCGATCAGTTTAGTGGTTCCTCTTGGTTGCTCCCGTTAAGTTAAAAAGTGCCCCAACTGTTTCTGGAGACTGGGCGGCTGGCTTGAGACTCCACAAGAAGGAACGTGCTGCAAAGTGAAACGCAGACTTGTATGTTACGTGTTTCAGGCAAGATGCTGCTCTGTTGGTTCCAACCCATGTCTGGAACCAAGCACCAGACTTCACACAACAGCCTTACGCTAGCACAGGGTCCCCTACTTACTCTAGACGTTGCTGAACTACAACTCCCATCATCCCCAGCCACAATAAATCACCACAGGTTGGGAACCCCTACACTAGCCCAAGACATTTGTGCAAGCACATTGTTAGTCTGAAAAATTATAAGCAACTTTTCCTGGAACAACATCCTATGTGAAATACACGGTTCCTGCTGAAACTAGCAACTGAGTGTCTTGTTTACCAAGAACCAGCCCCTGAGTTCACCTGCAACTCCTGTCCCCTCCTACTGTAGGGAAAAGGCTGTAACTTGGGCAACGTTGTCCGTTGCCAGGGATCAAAGGCTGTGCCGATCAACGGAGTCCCTGTGGGGTTCCACACACGGTAGGGTTGGGACAAGGTGTTTGTGGTTACCCATAATGGGCATATTAGGCTCTTTGGCTCCCAGTCTAGAGGCTGTACAGTATATACATAAGGAATAGATCATGTATTAATGTAGACCTGCATGGGGCTCGTGGGCAACATGACCGATGGCATTTTCGCGACATGATCAGCGCTCCACTTCCCATTTCAAATTACAATGCTTTGAAATGTCAACATTTTATTTTCAGTCAGACACAATTGGTTTTCTAACAACTCTAAAAATAGCATTCTCCTTCTGAAATCACCATAGAATAGATGCAAAGGAGCACCAAATGCCCCCATTTAACCCACTGACGAGGTCACCCCAACGCCCTCTCTTCTGAATGTCAGGTTATACTTATGTATTGAGTTACATTCTCCCCCAGCCCGTTTTATCACAACAACCCCGAGAGGGAGGTTAAATTGTAATAGAGTCACAGACTCTGTGTGACCCATTGAGCTTCATGGCTGAGCAGCAGTTTGAACCTGGGTCTCACTAAACCAGGGCTTCCCAACCTTGGCTCTCCAGATATTGTAGGACTACAACTCCCATCATCCCCAACCACAGTGGTATTTGGTCATTGTGACTGTGGACGATGGGAGTTATAGTCCAACAGCATCTGGGGACCAAAGATTAAGGACCCCCACTCTAATCCTAATCAGACACTCTAACCACTACACCACAGTGCTTCTTGTCCAACATGCACCAGGGCTTATTCTCTCTCCACACTCACCAAAGAGGGAGAAGGCTTCACAGAATCATACCTGTTAATATTTTTCTATTTCCCCCCGTTTTTTGCTGTGTGACCTCAGATTTCCACGTTGAGATCTGTGAAGCCCTTCTTCCCCTCATTCACCAGCACAGGTTTCTCTGTCCTCGTGTGCCAGACGAGTATCTGAACGAGAACAAGGGAAGGAAAAAGTTGAGTCTGTCTGTCATCTTCCATTACTAAACCAATAGAACAGTTAAGCATTTCCCCTGGAGATGAACAATGCCTCTCCAATCCTGAAAGAACTTTGGTGCACAAGCCTGGAAGGGCTCTTTTCTATTTCCCCTGAGCCAGTGAGGCATGGAGACGGTGCAGGCAGAAAAGGCCCATTTTATGGCATTTACCCGATCCTCCAGCACGTTCCCGTCGACTGGCTTGTTCTCTTGCCTCATCAATCCACACAGCCTTTCTTGGGCGCAGCCATTCTCTCCCTCTGCTGCAGTAGTCAGGGTCGGGGAGCCATCAACATGCGTTCTACAATATAGACTTCAGCTGTCTTGAAATGGCAGACCTTTTCGGTGGAGGCGAGGGTTTGCACCGAAATTTCGCAAAACCGAGACAGAATTTCACAGTTCTTCCCCAGGCAAAACACCAAGGTTTGAGTTTTCAAGGGCAGCCAAACAAGTTTCTGACATTTCTCAGAGATGTTCTGAAACATCGTCATCGTCATCATCGTCATCATCATCATCATCAACAACACCACTATTATTATTATTGGCAAGTGACAGCATGGCCCATCCAGACGAATCCACAAACCCAGCCACCTTACCTTTACCCTCTCTAACCAAATCCCTACACACAAGCCCTGTTCAGACATGATGCTGTATCTGTGCTCAGATGCCTGTACCACTCCTACAGGTGTTTGTGTGAGCGCTTCTGTGTTCATTCTAGAAGTGCACCTGGATACAGGTCTGTCAAACTCATAGTACAGATAGGAAGTGTACTGCTGTACCTGTGTTCAACTTAACGTGTGAATGGCGATGGAGACGCCATACCAGGAACTCTTGTTCAAACATCATTTTGAGCACTTGTATGGCAAGTGCATAGCACAGACGTAGCGTGCGCAGGGTCCAGGGATTCACAAATTATGTTGCATGCAGGTACAGCAGGACACTCCCTATCTGTGCCCTTGCCTTATACTGAGTCAGACCATTGGTCTATCTAGCTCAGTATTGTCTACACTGGCTGGCAGCAGCTCTCCACGGTTTCAGGCAGGAGTCTTTCTCAGCCCTATCCGAAGATGCCAGAGATTGAATCTCAGACAGGGGTTCCAAACCTGTGGTACTCCAGATGCTGCTGAACTACAGTTCCCATCATCCCTGACTACAATTTTTAATAATTGTTTAAATAATTTATTGTGGCTGGGGATTATGGGAGTTGCAATCCAGCAAAAGCTGGCGTCTGACGATTGGAAACCCCTGACCTAGGACCTTCTCATGCAAAACCAATGTTCTGCCAATGAGCTATGGCCCCAACGCCATTTGAGGGGCCTTTACTTTTAAATGGACGCAGATAAGCCAGCTAATGGCACAGCGGGGAAATGGCTTGACTAGCAAGCCAGAGGTTGCCGGTTCGAATCCCCGCTGGTCTGTTTCCCAGACTGTGGGGAACTCCTATATCGGGCAGCAGCAATACAGGAAGATGCTGAAAGGCATCCTCTCGTACTGCACGGGAGGAGGCAATGGTAAATTTTTGGAAGGGCGGTATAGAAATCGAATAAATAAAATAAAATAATAAATAAAATAAACCCCCTCCTGTATCCTACCAAAGACAACCACAGGGCTCTGTGGGCGCCTGGAGTCGACGCCGACTCGACGGCACACTTTACCTCTACAGCCATTCACACCCAAAACATGTCCGAGTGGTGCAGACATAGGTATACTCGTGCAGCATAATGGCTGGATAGGGCTAGGTAGTAAGTGTGTTGAACATAACGTGTGACTAGGTGCAAAGCTGCGTACCCCTTGGCTCCAGGCTCCTTCTTGCCCCAGTTCCCACAGCTGCCCCCACTGCCAGGACAGACAGTGTCCCCCCCTTGGAGTGATGCCCTCCTGCTCTCCTTCAACACTTCCTGTTGACGCGCTGCACCTTCGCAGCTCTCCAGTCTGGTTGCTATGACAACGAACTGCATGCTTAATCGATCCTGCTTCGTACGAGGAGCCGCAGGCTGGGCTCGTAGTTGCCTGAGACCAGCCTGGCTGGGAAGCAGAGCTGCTTCTGCTTCCAAAGGGAGGAAGGCGCTGCTTCCTTCTGGCCTGTGGGGCTCAGCCCACTCCTGGCTGCAGTTTGATACCTGGGGCAGCCCAGGTGTGTCCTGCATTTAAACGGAAGGCACATTTCACTCGGCTGTATAGTGTCGGAGGCGGAGGGCACTTCTGGGGGGTGAGGCCCAGGCACGTCGCTGTGGTGTGGCTGCAGAGTCTTGTTTCTCAAGGTGATTCTGTCATGACATAATACGGGCATTCACACAACCTACCAGGTGGGCCGGAAGCCAGGCTTTCACCTACCTCCCCCCACCCCCAGACAATAAAACAAAGGTTGCCTGGAGTGTGAACCAAGCTCGGGTGCTGCGCGGGTCTCTGGAGGCTGGGATGGCATGCCCTGGCCCCTGGACATCCCACAATGCACTGTGCAAATCCCCCAGGAGATGGGCGCTCTAGGCTCCCTCCTCTGTGTGCACTCAGGCTGCAAGCACCCTGAGCACATGCACTTCCTGAATCAGCGGCGCTCTCCCCCAGCTGCCCCCACAAGACACTGGCACACACATGGCCTCCAGGCATGCGCGGCAGCCATATGTGTGCCAGCGACACATGGGGGCAGCTGGAGGAGAGCGCCACCAATTCAGGAAGTGGCGGCAAGCAGAGGGGGAGCAGGTGTGCACTGTTTTAAAGGTGCAGGGGATGTGTTAAGACTCATCCTTCGAATCGCGATTCATGCACATCCCCTACTGGCTGGCATCCTAACAGAACACTTGCAGAAGGATGTTGTGCTAGCACAAAGATGTGGTGCAGGCCATTTTTGCTCCGTCTGGAGCTTGCCTTCCAGAGGAGTGTTGTGCTACCACAAGCATGCTTACACATGTGCAACAATGGCACAACCTGTGGCATGCCTTTAAGGGGACTTCTGGGAAGGAGCACCATGGTGCAAGGGCACAACTCTGGAAAGGTTCATGTTTTTAGCACAGCTTCACATTCTTCTTGCACGAGCGCATGATCAGTCAGAATGTCAGCCACCAAAAAAAGCAAGGATATAAAATAGAGCAATCACATATTTGGGGAATCGTTAAATTTTTGAAAAATATACTTCATCATTGAGCAAACTATTTTTTGGTGTGCCCCACTTAATGTTGGCTCTGGAACACACAGTATGGGGCTCCAAGCAGCTGCTTGACTGCTGAAGAGACAAGTTGCTGTTCAGCTTACATTTTAAATTTAAACAGATGTGGGTAGCCTTTTCAGCATGCAACAGAAACTTCGAAGCAGTCTCAGCATTTTACTATTTTAATTGGGGTCTTAAGGACCACCTGAAATGGCAAGCAGGGTCCACTTGTGGTCCCCTGACAAGAGGCAACACACTACTGACCAGCCAACCCGCTTGGAATATCATGTCTTGTTTGAGGACCACATTTTAAAGAAGATGATAAAACGGAGCAGGAGCAGAGAACGACGACAGAAAAACCCAGTCTGGGGAGGAATGGTTAAAAATGCTGGGTATGTTTAGTCTGGAAAACAGACTAACAATTTATTCCAAGGAGAACTATGACAGCTGTCTTCAGTGACTTGTCACATGGAAGATGGAGCAACTCCTGGGGGCAGGAGTAGAACCCAAGGATTGAAATGGCAAGGACGCAAATTCAGGCTGGACATCGGGAGGAATTTCCTAATTGCAAGGTCTGTTTGGCAGTGGAGCGGTCTGCCTTGCGGTGGGCTTTCCTTCACTAGAGGTTTTCAAACAGAGGCTGGATGTCCACCTGTTATTGATATTGTAGCAGATCCCAGCACTGAGCAGGGAGCTGAATTAGAAGATCTTCAGGGTCCCTTCTAATTCTAGTACTCTATTGGCCTCTCCGCTGAAGCTCAGACAGGAGTGGTGTCCCCCAGAGAAGATCTCATGTAAACAAGTCCACCAGAGGAGAGCTGGTCTTATGATAGCAAACATGACTTGTCCCTTTAGCTAAGCAGGGTCCGCCCTAGTTGCATATGAATGGGAGACCACATGTGAGCACTGTAAGATCTTCCCTTTAGGGGATGGAGCTGCTCTAGGAAGAGCAGAAGGTCCCAAGTTCCCTCCCTGGCATCTCCAACATAAGGCTGAGAGAGATTCTTGCCCACAACCTTGGAGAAGCCACTGCCAGTCTGTGTAGACCAAGGATTCTCAATGTCGGGTCTCCAGATGTTATTGGACCAACTCCCATAATCCCCAACCAAAGGCCACTGGGGCTGGGAATGATGGGAGTTGAAGTCCAATAACATCTGGGGATCCAACATTGAGAATCTCTGGTGTGGATGATACTGAGCTACGTAGATAGACCAATGGTCAGACTCAGGATATGGCAGCTGCCTATGTTCCTATGAAGGTATGAAACGGTACCTTAGTGCAATTGGCAGCTTTCGGTTCAAGGTCATTCAGGGTTACCAGCTCCCGGAGCAGGCTGCTTTCCTGGTAGCCACCCTTCACCCCTCGCAGTTTGAAGTAAGCCTGAGGTCGGTGGAGGATGAGCCTGAGGTTCACAGCAAAGCCCGCCATGTCAATGGCAAAAGGCCGGTGCGGGTCGAAGACAGTCTTCCAGCCGTACACTTTCCCAGCAGCGTTCACTTTGGGCGACTCATAGCGCAAGCCGCCCACGAAGGCCACGGGCCATACAGAGACTTTCCTTGTGGAACGCATCTAGTAGGGGGAGAGAAAGAGAGATCAGCACAGTGAGAGCATCTATTGCCGGCCTGCTCAACTTAGACCCCCTCCCAGCTGTTTTCGGACTACAACTCGGACTACACAGTGGCCAGGGATTATGGGCATTGTAGGCCAACATCTGCAAGAGGGCCAAAGTTGAGCAGCCCTGATTTACTGGGTGATTGTGGTGGTGAAGGAAGAGGAAGCTTCCAACAGCTTGCAGCATCCTCTTCTGCAATGGGAATACCCTGAGTCCTCTCGAAAGCAGAAAGCAGGTTGGGGTCTCCAGTAGGCTGGCAAGAAGTTCTGGCTCCCAGGGGCAGGACAATAGCAAGCCACACTGCAAATTCTAAAGGAGTCTCTGCCATGGTTTTCCTTGTGCTAATTGCTTTCTGCACAGGAACATAGGAAGCTGCCTTCCACTGAGTCAGACCATTGGCTCAGTGTTGTCTGCACTGACCAGCAGCGGCACTCCAATGTTTCAGGCAGGCGTCTTTCCCAGACCTACTTGGAAATGCTGCCAGGGATTGAACTTGCAATGTTCCGCATGCAAAGCGGATACTCTGCCACTGAGCCCCGGCCCCATCCCTAATTCTGTGTACCGTGTTGTATTTGGGGGCCTGTGGGAATGCAAAAGTGGCAAATGAATTTGAATGGAAAGATCCCTCAAATTAATCCATTGCTGAACCGAGTCAACACAAGCTTTTGCTCAGAATAAACTATATAAGATAAATGAAAAAAAGGGACAACCTAAGTTAAAGAAATTGCCATATGGTGTCAGATTCTGAGCTTCTCCTTGAGATCTTGCAGAATTTTTCACAGCCGTTAAAGATGGCTTGTCGTTCTGAATTCCTCACACCATTTGGGCCACAGGCGGGAGCTCTCTCTCCACTGAAGATGCTGCTTCTGAGTCCAATTCCCTGCTCAGGGATTGCCCAGCATCTCTCTCCCTCCCCCTCCCTCTCTCCCTCCCTCCCACCCTCTTGCATTATACGTCCGCTAACGGCTCTTTCCACCCATGGATAGCAATGATACATTAGCTCTGCAGCAAAGTCTTGCTGGGATCCAGCCCCCCTTAACACAGACAAGCTGCATTTGCAAAGGGTCTCTAACAACACCTTCCTTGCAGAAGAGCATCCACTGGCTATGCCAACAGCCACGGCAGAAATAGAAGCAACACATCAAGAACATCCTGCAGGCAATTCCGGTTTGGGCATTACATGTACAAACCGCCCACTATATAAACTGCATTCTCTGTCTCTATCCAGCACCAGCTTTTTGCCTTTCCTTCCAAAGCTCTTGATAGCCCCCTTCTTGCTGCTGATATTCAGATATATATTCCAACATAACCCATGCCCGTGACCTTTGCTCCTCCATCCTGAGCCATTCCAAGGGTTCCTGCTCTTAAAAAGGATTGTCCTTTCTCCCTTGATGCCCCTTATGCCTGGAATCCTCTCTCCCAGAATACTTTGGAGTATTTCAGGAGGCTGGTTCATGGAGTAAAAGTAAGCAAAATGTGCCTTCAAGTCGATTTCGACTCCAGGAGCCCACAGAGCCCTGAGGTTGTCTTTCGTAGAATACAGGAAGGGTTTACCATTGCCATCTCCCGTGCAGTATGAGATGATGCCTTTCAGCATCTTGCTATATCACTGCTGCCCGATATAGGTGTTTCCCATAGTCTGGGAAACATACCAGTGGGGATTCGAATTGGCAACCTTCTGCTTGTTCATCAAGCTTTTCCCTGCTGTGCCACTTAAGGTGGTTCCTGTTTCATGTAGCCATATCATATTTACTCAAAGAGAAGACAGCTCTGAATTTAAGATGACCCACTTGAAAACAGACGTTAAGTACAAGTTATAATTGTATTTTCCTGAAAAGAAGATGACTCTGAATTGAAGACAAGCCCCTGATTTCTAGCATCAAAGGACTTGGAAAAGATCCAGTCTTGGTAAATACAGTATGTTTAGACTGGATTCAGGTAAATACAGTATGTTTAGACCAGGTCCAGATTTCATCTCAGCAAACCTGGGAAATCTCCATGAGCTCCAAGCAGTTGCCTGACCATGCTCAGCACTGGCCAGGGGCAGGCACAGAGATGAGATAGGGAGGAGAGCTGGTCTTGTGGTAGTGAGCACGAATTATCCACTTTGCTAAGCAGGATCCACCCTGGTTTGCATTTGAATGGGAGACTACATGTGTGAGCACTGTAAGATATCCCCCTTGGGGATGGAGCCATCGTTCAATGGAAGAGCATCTGCTTTGCACGCAGAAGGTCCTGAGTTCAATCCCTGGCAGCATCTCCAGGAAGGGCTGGGAAAGACCATGCCTGAAACCTTGGAGAGCTGCTGCCAGTCAGTGAAGACAATCCTGAGCTGCAAGCTTTCTATGTTCCTCTGCTCCAAACCTACAGGTCTTGACAGAGCAATTCTCCTTACCATGAATATTTTATACACCGCTTTTCAAAAAAGGTTCTGAAAGCAGTTTACATAGCAAAAGAAACAACAAATAAACCAGATGGTTCCCTGTCCCCAAAGGGCTCACAATATAGAAGAAACATAAGGTGGACACCAGTAACAGACACTTAAGGTTGGATGGGGCGGGACAGTTGCTCTCCCTCTGCTAAATATAAGAGAACCACCACTTGTTCTGTTAGCAGGGGAAGAAAAGTGTCCGCCAGACAGTTCATAGGTATATCTGCAGTTCAGAAGAACAAGGAACCTGTATTTTGATTTCATCTTTTCGGGCTGCAAAGGAAGGAACTCAACAAATAGTCAGTGACTGAGCCTACATCTTTTGAGCACAGCTGCTTGGTTGAGGCCATTTCTGCTTGGAAAAAAGTCTTCATTGCTCCTCATGATAGCGTGGCAACCCAGAGGAACAACTGCGCATCACTCCTTTGAGCAAGACCAAGCCAACCAGATAAGCACAAGGAAAGCTGATTGTCTTAGGAAGGTAAATTCTGCTACCAAATGACACATTCTGTGGTTTTCCAGGGTGCCTGCTCCACTATGGTATCTGAAACAGCGTTGAGTGCAACTTGTGCACACCACACTATTGGCAAATTTGCAATCAAAGACAAGCTGCCTTGCAGGCAGGAAAAAGTGGGAAGAGTTATCTTCTCCCCGCCGCTTCAGCCATGTGAATGAGACTTTCGTCCGGTTTTATTGTTGTACTCAATCTAAGGTTGACTCCTGGTCAGTTTCAAACTCATCTCACTTTAAAAAAAGAAAATTCAGTCTGCCAACTGGTCTTTGCAAATTTTATTTAGCTCAGACATGATGCTTAGGCAATGGACAATGTTTAATTTGCCTGTGTTTAAATATAATTAACATTATGATGTAGTAGAAAATGACTTACATCTGTAAATCCTCCAGGAAAGGAGTGTGTCATTTTTGTGTTCTGTAAGTGCTCCTACACGTTGCTGCCAATGAATCAGTGTTAATATCCTTTAACTGCAGTAGTATGCAAATGAGTAATGATGCCCGGGGAGGGAGGGCTTCCTTCCAGCTGTTTCTTTTAAAAAAACCCAAAACCTTGCATACTAATCTAAGGACTAAATTACACATGATGTGAACCATGTTGTTTGCCCTTCCTATTGTTATTTTCGTTTTTAAACTAGCAGCCAAGCCTACCTCCCAACCATCAGGATTGTGACTGTGGCATGGGGGAGAAAGGTTATAGGAGGAGAGCCGGTCTTGTGATAGTAAGCATGAATTGTCCCCTTTGCTAAGCAGAGTCTGTTCTTGTCTGCATTTGGATGGGAGGCAACATGTGAGCATGATGAGATATTCCCCCCAGGGGATGAGGCCACTCTGGGAAGAGCATCTGCTTGCTTATGCAGAAGGTTCCAAGTTCCCTCTCTGGCATAAGATCATAAGAATAGCCCTGCTGGATCAGGCCCAAGGAAGCCTATTGAGTCCAGCATCCTGTTTCACACAGTGGCCCACCAGATGCCTCTGGGGAACCCACAGGCAAGAGGTATATGCATGCCCTCTCTCCTGCTGTTGCTTGCCTGCAACTGGTATTGAGAGGCATCATGCCTCTGAGGCTGGAGGTGGCCCACTGGCACCAGACTAGTAGCCATGGATAGACCTGTCCTCCATGAATCTGTCTAAGCCCCCTTTAAAGCCATCCAAGCGGGTGGCCATCACCACATCCCATGGCAAGGAATTCCATAGATTAATTATGCGCAAAAGATCTCGCAGTAGTAGAGATGCCCTATCTTGGAATCTTGAAGATAGGGCTGAGAGAGACTCCTGCCTGCAACCTTGTAGAAGCCGTTGCCAGTCTGTGTGGACAGTACTGAGCTAGATGGACCTATGGGCCTGACTCAGTGTATGGCAGCTTCTTATGTTCCTATGTTACCTCTTTTCTTACATGCGGCAGTCCTGGTGAAGTCGACATGCAAACTGCACCCCACCCCCATCACCTAAAGCTGCTGTTTCTGGGAAGGAAATGCTTATTTACACTTAGACAATGGACAATATTTATATAGGATCTGCCTTATACTGAGTCAGACCATCTAGCTCAGTATTGTCTTCACAGACTGGCAGCGGCTTCTCCAAGATTGCAGGCAGGCGTCGCTCTTAGCCCTGTCTTGGAGATGCTGCCCGGGAGGGAACCTGGAACTTTCTGCTCTTCCCAGAGCGGCTCCATCCCCTGAGGGGAATGTCTTCCAGTGCTCACACCTGTGGTCTCCCATCCAAATGCAAGCCAGGCATTTGCGAGACCCTGCTTAGTAAAGGGGACAATTCCCGCTTGCTACCACAGGACCAGCTCTCCCCACTCACTGCAGTCCCAATCCTGATTGCCCCTCCCCCCTCCTGCAAGCAAGCAAGAAAATAACTGAAGGGGAAATAATATATAGGGTCACGTGTCACTTCTGGCTGCAAATATAATTGTGCATTTTAACGGTAAGAGACAGTGGGAGAAGATTTCAGCAGGAAAGTGAGAGATCACTATAGAGCTATGAAGGAATGAATCTCCTGAGCTGCTTAGAAGAGGCCCTGAGAACAGAACCAACTCACCTATTCTGCACAGCCCCAACAGTGTAGGACCCTGGCTGCATTTTTGAACAAACTGGTAAATATACTTGACAACACAGAACAATTATGACCTGGCCATGACCCAGGCCATGCATGCAGATGCCCAGTGCGCATGTGCAATGGCCTCCAAAATGGCCACCACAAGCATGAAGAGGCCCAGAACAGGCCAAAGGACTGCAGTGGCTCAAACTGGGTGGATGGAGACCATGGGATGGCTGGCTGGAGGATCCCTCCCCCCATGGCCATGGCAGCGCCCCCCCCGGTCATGAGTTTTGAGGGTTTTTTTTAGTTAGAACCCCTGGATCAGCTCGAGCAAAACAGGGGAGGCATGTTTGGGGGTGCTACACCGAGCACACAAGTAATCTATGGAATTCTATGAAGCAGGATGTGTTGATGGCAACCAGCTCAGATGGCTTTAAAATGGGCTTGGACAAATTCATGGAGGACATGAATTGATCAATGCCTATCACTGCCATTGATATCAATGAGCTACCAACGGCTACTGGTCTTGATGACACTTTGCTGCCCACATGTTCAGAGGCAGAATGCCTCTGAATAGTAGTTGCAGGGGAGCAACAGCGGGAGAGAGGGCATGCCCTCAGCTCTTGCCTGTGGGCTTCCCATCTGGTGAGCCAACATGGGAAACAGGATGTTGGACTAGATAAGCCTTGGGTCTGATCCAACAAGCCTTTCCTTATGTTCTTATGACAGAGTAGATGATCACAAAACCGTTGTAGACTGGTGACTGTGGAGGGGGGCAGTTTCTGTATAGGGCAGAAACTATTCAGGGTTTTTTGTGGGGTTAAAACCAACAATTGTGCCAGAGATACCATTGTGAAAAGGAGCCATTCGATACAAGAGCACTGGTGGAATGTGCTTTTAGTGACTGTCCCTGGCGAGGAGATGAGTTGCCAACCCATCATCTGAAACTTCTGAGCATACAAAGTGTTACAGTACTCACCCTCCATTAGTTCTGCTCCATGAGCATTAATGCTGCGGGTCATGATGGTGGAGAGGCCCACCTAGCCTCCAACTGAGGCGCTTTGTCCAAAGGTCAGGAGTAGCAACCTAACCCAGATGACCAGGCCACCCGCAGCTTACCTCCTCAAAGAGTTCCAGGCTGTAGGTGTTGTCGTCGTCCGCAAAGTAAACAATCCCAGGTTGGCTGTTGTTTTTATTAAAGGTCTCTCTCAGCCACCGGAGGGCCAGGTTCCTTTGCATTGTCCCCCTGGGGATCCGGGGATCCCTCATGTCCCCTCTCAGTTTGTAGTTGCGTGGGGTCTCCACGTTGAGGTGAGTGTAGTTCAGCCCAGTGTCCCTCAAGAGCCGGGTGACCAGAGGGGTCCGCCGCTGGGAGTCCTCCACCAGGATCCAGTGCAAGTTGGGGATGTGCAAAAAAGTGTTTGCCAACCGCGTCAGCTCTGCCTTTTGGACGGGCCGGCTGTAGGTGGGCGTGATGACATGAATGGTAGCCATGGCATCTGACCAAGGAGGCGGGCGGGTGTAGACGTATTCTGTCCTAACCACCTCCACGATATCACGGTCAGACAGACAGTACTCCTTCGAGTCTGCACCTTGGGAGAAGTCGCGACGGGAGTCCCCTCCATCATCTACGGGGGAGAAGAGGGCAGAGAGCAAACATCAGCATAGGCTTTCCATAAAGCAAGGTCGCTCACAGGGAAAAAACAACAACCCACTCATGCTTTGGTTGGGTAACAGGAGGCACAAGAAAACAAACTAGGAAGGAGAAGCCATTAGCAGGAAATGGTGGAAAGAGCAGAGACTTGGGACTAATTTATAACTGGGCTGTTGTGTGTAAATCTCTACAACAAAAAAGATGGATTCTGCAATCTTCCTGAATTCTGTAAGTGAAGAAAACCTGAGAATATTTGCATATTCTGTACAACTCATGTGGCTAATCATGGTAAAACTAGAGAGCTGTCCATGGTACTGGAACCAAACACCCTGTGTAATATTGCGACTTACTTCTCTTATGAACAGCCATGCATGCATATATATCTGCCAACCGGAGCTAACACTTCATGCATCTGATGAAGTGGGCTTTCATCCAGCAAAGCTTCTCCACAACCAATCTGTTAATCATCATGGTGCTACAGGACTCTTACTAGTGTCTGTTGTAAGACGCTAGTGTGGCTATCCCTCCAGCTCTTAACCACAGGTATTTCCGCTTAGCTCAACTCCTTTTCTAAGGGCTCCAGAGACATGGCCCACAAATGCCTAATCCTGCCTCTACTATCCGGAGTGTTCAGTGCCTGGCTGTTCTTTTTAAAATGAAAACTGTGAGTCCAAACCACAAGCCAGGTTAATTGTGGAATCTGGCTTGGTGTACTAGTTTTTTCTAGCACCAATAGTAGCTGTGGGGGCCCCATGATTAAAAGTTGAACTATGGCATGGGGGAGGGATCATAATCCTTCCCCCCA
Source organism: Hemicordylus capensis (assembly GCF_027244095.1). Lineage (NCBI taxonomy): Eukaryota > Metazoa > Chordata > Lepidosauria > Squamata > Cordylidae > Hemicordylus > Hemicordylus capensis. Next base: position 26,034,296 of record NC_069664.1, read on the forward strand.
ATGTGGTCCTGATTCAGAATTGTCATGGTGAGGGGTGTCTATGTGTGATCAGGATCAGAATTACAGCCAGGGCAAGAGTTACCTTCCACCTCCCCCACCCCCCACAATGGTCCCAATCCTTATCCCCCCTGCACCTGTTATTCACCTTAGTGAAAGCAAGCACATAGAGCAAACCAACTGTATGCATTGAATGTAACATGCAATTGTTTTGTTACAAAGGGGATATATGCAGAGGGTTCCCAGTTCTCTCCCTGGCAGCATCTCCATAGATAGGGCTGAGAGAGATTCCTGCCTGAATCTTGGAGAAGCCACTGCCAGTCTGTTCAGACAATACTGAGCTAGATGGAGCAATTGTCTGATTCAACATAAGGCAGCTTCCTAGGTCCTGTTATTCACCCTAAGTTTCTATGGTCCAACAGCCCCTTGGAATCGCAAAGGGAAGAAATAGGCACGCCCCTCTCCCCTACCTGCTGAGCCATCAGCACGCCACATTATCGCACAATTATAAGCACTACATCTGACGCAAGACATGCGCACATCAGCTAAAACAAAGTATGATCTTGGCAACCACATTTTCTGCTGTGCACATTTATGCAGATTGAATGGAATAATCAACTGGAACTCATGCAATTAACCTCATTCCCCCCGCCCCCGGGGTGCTCGAGAGCTCTCTCAAGTGTTTTGAAGGAGGTCGGCATCACAGTTCGGAAGAGCAGATATTCTTTTGGTGGAAGGGCAGATTCATGCGGGAGAGATGGCCTGTTCAGTTCTTTCCCTCCCTCATGTATCACAATGCATGAGGGGGGGAAATGGGAACATGCCATCTAGCCATGCCCCCCCTCCCAACCCCACATGCCAAGGTACCCACTAGCCATGCTGATGCCTCCACAACCAACCCTGCATTTGGAATTTGTCTCCACAGGGTCAAGTCAGCTGTGGGGAGGGCCCGAGGCCTTCAAGTCATGCAGAGGAACCATCTATGCATTGGGCTGTGTTCTGTGCAAATCACAAATGCGTGGTCACTATGGGAGGCTGTGGGTAGTACGTGTATCAGCATAGGTGCAGTGGGCTGGAATAGCTACTGGACACTTCAATTTTCCCTCGTGCACTGGCTGTATGTGGGGCAGGGAGAAAGACCGGCTGAATACAACATCTTTTGCACACAAATCTGCCCCTTCCTCTCAAATGGAGATGTGTCAGCACCTCCGAGCTGGCATGGCTATCTCCTTGAAAACAGGAAAGAAAATATTCCCCCCTGATCTTCTGGCCACTCTGCAGCCACTGCAGCATCTTCTTCCTGGGGCTTGCAGTGGTGAGACCCTGGTGGAGAAGGATGACCTATCTGGACTAGAGAGACAACAGAAAGCAAGAGGTTGAGTTGGCAGTTTGGGAGCGAGAGTTGGGGGCGGCGGGACTGTCCCCAGTGGGAGTAAGCAGAACCTGAAAAGTGCAGTCTTGGAAGATTGCCCCACATTTCTCTCTAGGGATTCTCTCCCCACATTTCTCTCTAGGGATGTGCCTTGACATAAGACATTTTCATACAACAGCCAGTGGAGTGGGAGAGGTACCCAGTCTGGTTTTCGGCCATGTTCTTGCAAATTTTAAGGCAGGAGGCAGGGGGAATGGTGGAGAGCAAGGTGACAGATGGGTAGGAAGAGTGTGCGCTACCCAGATTCTGTCCCCCGCTTTTCACTGAGGAAGGAGGAAAAGCCATCCTCCCCAACTGCCGCTGTGCACACGGGCGCTCTCCCCACCTCCTACCCCTCTCTCCCCTACTTAATGTTTGCAAGCACACCGCTAAAAACTGGAAGCCCTCCTGGCTCTTCTACCCAGGCTGGGCGCTTCTCCAACCCTGTTGGCGGCCGTGTGAACAAGCCTACCAATGGATGAACAAAGCCAAGAGGCCCAAATGGCCATAGGTCTCCCTACTCTCTCATCCCCAGAAAGCCAAGCCTGAGAGCACAGCTCCGAAAGCTTCTCACTGCTCTGGGAAATGGGGAGTGTATAACAGCACAGAAGCAGCAATGATTGCTGACACTCTATAGATACTCCTAATATGGTTCCCATAATTCCCGTGATGGGTTTATCTAGTCTATCCAATAATTCTCTCTCCCTAGGGAATCCTGGGAATTTGGTATTCTGGGAAGGGAACTAAAGGTAAAGTGTGCTCTCAAGTCAGTTTCAACACCTGGTGCCCACAGAGCCCTGTGGTTGTCTTTGGTAGAATACAGGAGGGGTTTACCATTGCGTCCTCCCATGCAGTATGAGATGATGCCTTTCAGCATCTTCCTATATCGCTGCTGCCCGATATAGGAGTTTCCCATAATCTGGGAAACATACCAGCAGGGATTCGAACTGGCAACCTCTGGCTTGCTAGCCAAGTCATTTCCCTGCTGTGCCATTAGGTGGCTATAGGCTAAGAACTAAAGGTAAAGTGTGCCGTCAAGTCAATTTCAACTCCTGGCGCCCACAGAGCTCTGTGGTTGTCTTGGGTAGAATAGAGGAGGGGTTTACCATTGCCTCCTCCCGTGCAGTATTAGATGATGCCTTTCAGCATCTTCCTATATCGCTGCTGCCCGACCAGCAGGGATTTGAACCGGCAACCTTCTGCTTGTTAGTCAAGCATTTCCCCGCTGCGCCACTTAAGATGAATGGAAGGGGACTCGGGATAACTAAAAGAAGATCCTCAGCCTCTCTTCCAGATAACAGATCCTAACTTTCTTTGGCAGACACTATGACATAGTGGAAAGCAAGGGTAAACAATCTTGGCACTCCAGCTGTTGTTGAACTACAACTATTATTCCCCACCAAAATAAACTGCTGGAGTGCCAAAGGTTGCCTGCCCCGGGTAAAGCAAATAGAAGTTTATAATCCAAATATACCCCACAGTCTTTGGAGAAGCATCCCTGATTTATCGTTTAAAGTGGTCAGGAAATTGGAAGGGATTTGCACTGGAAACAAAGAGAGAATCAAAAAATATCAGAAAACCAGAAGCATCAAACCATCTTGCAAAAGCTAACATTATGGCAGCAAAATTTAAGTTTGCCCAGAAAAAAGATACACATATCAATATATTGCCTGCTTACAGCTGCAAGCTCCTATGCGAAAGGGAACCATCTATTTATCTTTTATTTCATTTTTGGTTTCTAAACTCTGTGAAGTGCCATGTATATTCGTGGGTCAAAATAACGACAATCCCAACAATAATATGTAATCAAACAAAAACAATAATACAGTCTGTGATTGTACATGGTACAACCAGAATAGAAGGGAGCATGTAACTCTTTGTTGTAAGATGTAAAGTGACATCATCACAGCCATCACAGAATTTAGGGCTTATTTACAAAGAACGAATAGATGATACCCCATGAGACTATTCATTGGCTGAAGGTCAGACGGTATATATATTTTAAAACTTGTACCCCAAATTCCTCTTATTCCTCTCAGTAAAGACAGGGCACAGTAGGAACAGCCAACAAACCTGTTGGCCCCTGAGCCACATTTAACTCATGGGGCACTTTTATCTGGTAGTCCAACCCAGTGAAGATCTGGCTCAGAGAGTTTCACTCACAAGGGAAAGTCTTGGGAGGAGAGTTGGTCTTGTGGTAGCAAGCATGAATTGTCCCCTTTGCTAAGCAGGGTCTGCCTCGCCTCAGGCACCATAAGACCTTGGGTTGTCTCTGACCCTTAAAAATGGGCCCATTCCCCCTGCTCTGGAAGTCTCTGCCTTTGGTGGTTAGGTGGGTGGTGCCAAGAGACAGGACCTTTTCTGTGGTGGTGCCCGCCGTTGGAATGCTCCCTCCAGTTCTGCTCGGTGGGTGTGGAGAAAGTGGGCAGTGTACCCACCCTGCACCCCCAAATAATTGGTGCCCTTGACAACCACCTAGGTCTTCCTATTGGATGGACCGTCCTTGGGAATAAGCCCCCAGGAACCCAAGGCCCCAAGACCCTGGAGGGACGACGCGTGATCATGGGCATTAGGATGAAATGAGGAGGGTGACCATGGGAGAGGTGAGGATGGAGTCATGGCAGGGCGATGGAGGCAAGAGGCGGGTGTGCGGTGACACAGACCGGGGGACTTTCTCCTCACCCTTGTGCACGGCAAGCAGCGGAGCAATGGTGCTCTGGTGCCAGACGGTGATTAGCAGCGTCCAGGGAAGAACTATCAGCACGATAGCCAGGATGTCGCGTCTCTTCGGCATCTCCAAGACCGATGGGACCCACAGCTCCTCATTACCTGACAGCGAGAACCCCGGAGACAGAACAGCAGAGCACATGGAGAACAGAAATCAATGGGCAAGAAGGGACAAGGGCAGAGAGAAGACAGAGGCCGGGGGGGGGGGGGGACACACGGGTTGTGGGGCTTACCAGCGCTCACAACCCACCCATTGCACAAGCAGGTTGGCCCACCGGGGAGGGGGCAGGCTGCCACCGGGGGGCCGTTGCTCTCGAGCGTCGCAGGAGCCGCCAGGGCAGACTTCAGGGTCCCTTTCCGAGGGAGGCCTGTAAGGCAAAGCAGAAAGGAATAGGCAGAAGGAAGCATTAAGGGATCCGGGCAGCATTCAGGGCTCAACTGGATAAAAAGAGAAGGCAGTGAAAGGGACAGAGGAAGCTGCCGTATACTGAGTCAGGCCCTCAGTCCATCTTGCTCAGTATTGTCTGCACTGACTGGCAGCAGCTTTCCAAAGATTCAGGCAGGAGTCTTCCCTAGCCCTACCTGGCGATGTTGCCAGGACGCGAACCTGAGACCTTCTGCATGCAAATGCTCTACCACTGAACTACAGCCCCATCCCTGAAGAGAAATATCTCACAAGGCTCACATATAGTCACCCATCCAAATGCAAATCAAAGCAGACCCTGCTTAGCAAAGGGGTCCATTCATGCTCACTGCGCTATCAGCCAATAACACTTCCTCTGGCCCACTCCTCAACCCTGGAGCGAGTATGATGAAGGGAGTAACTCTGAGCATGCGCAAGGGGCCATTCCTTCACCACCATGTAATGGATGTCTTCCTCTCATTATCTGCATCAGAGGCCTAGTTTGCATGGGTAGCGCACACCACAGGGGTGACTCTCGGCTCAGGAGCACAGGAGGGGCTGAGGAAAAGAGCGGTGGGGGGCAGGCGAACGGCACTTCAGGGCCATCCGCAGGCAGTCAGTGGGTCTGATTTTAGCCTCCTTGGCCACACACTCCGGAATAGGGCTTGCAACTCTTTGTTTGTATACACAGCAGGCTGAGTGCCTCTGAGAATATACAGACTGCCTTTCCCTTGAGCAGAGCAAAAGACCTGCAATGAAGGTGGCCAGTCTTCCAAAATTGGCCTGGAATCCTCAGGAATTGGTGCCAATCTCCAGGTGACTATTGAAAGCACTCCTGGAGATTGTAATGGTTTCCAAAACAAACAAACAAAAAAACCACAGTGGGGGGAATAATAGCTTAAATTAGAGTTGGCAGCCCCACCTGCAAATGCATTGCTCCTGGGCAGGTGCAGAGTGCCTCTCTCATTGTATGGGCAACAGCTTTAGTAAAAAATATATCAAAGAGCAGGGTTCTCCTGAGGGAAGAGAGAGAGCTCCCCCTTAAGGCTAGCATATTTCCTCTTCAAATGCATTTGACAGAAGATAGGGAAACAAACACAAGCATTAATCCCAGATTAGATTTTTTTTTAAGGTTGTGCAAATCAATTTGAATTTGAATCAATTCGACCTGAATCTGGGTGATTCGAGTGATTCAAATTTGAATCAACCCCCCCCCTTAAAAGAGTGATTTGAATTCAAAACAAATTTTTGAAATTCAATTTGAATTCAGTTTCAAAGCTGTTTGGCACCTTTTAAAAACCATTTAGGCCCCCCTGATTGCTTTAAAAGGTGCCAAAACAGGGTCAAATTGAATCAAATTAAATTCAAATTCAAATTGAATTTTCAGACCAGATTTGAATTTGATTCAAATTCAGAATGAATTTTTGAAATTTTATTCAAATACGAAACAAAGAGAAAAAAATCATTTCATGCACATATCTAGTTTCCCCCCTCTGTTGTTAAAATGTGCTGTTCTGGCAGCTGGCCCAAAGAAAGACTTTCTGACCAGCTGAATAAAGTTCTAGCCAGGTGGCTACTTTAGGCCAATATGGCTCTACCTTTTCCTCATCCCTAATCCAAGCAGGTTCCTCAGCAGTAATCAAGACTTTCCCAGGGAAGAAGCAATAATGGTTTGATTTTTAGGATTCTGGGTTACCCCTATGGCAACTTTAAAAAAAGAAAAGAAACATTGTCATGTGATTTGACATACATTTCAGGCTGACATGAATTTTCTAAGCAAAGAGGAACCTCTGTCCATGCTCAAGGGCACTCTTGTATTTTTTTTTTTTAAATCAAAGCTTTGTGCTGCTGGCAAGATGTCCCCAAGGAACCCTGTCCTGTCCTACAGTTCCTTGTTTTGGAGCCGTCTGCTTTTGCTTTCTCCCATTTCACTCCCTTGAAGTAGTGGAGTCTATTAAGCTGCCACAGAGGCTTAAGCCTCCCAGAAACACACACAAGATTTAAGCAGGCCGTATTTTATCGAGGTGTTATCTTGGCAAGTGGTGTACATCACTTAGCTGGCAACGTGCTGGGTGGACAATTTGCAGTCATGGAAAACTGGTTTCGGTTTCCTCGCTCTGGGACGAGAAAAGCAGGATCGACGGCTATCAACAGCTACTAGCCTGGTGTCTAGGGGCCACCTCCAGCTCAGAGGTACTGTGCCTCTAAATACCAGTTGCAGGGGAGTAACAGCAGGAGAGAGGGCATGTCTTCAACTCCTGCTGGTAGGCTTCCAGTGGCATCTGGTGGGCCATTGTGAGAAACAGGATGCTGGACTAGTTGGGCCTTGGGCCTGATCCAGCAGGGCTTTACTTAGGTTCTTATGTTCTTATTCACTGGCCTACAACAACCCTGTATTGCGGGCACCCGGGGCACCAGGATATCTCAACCTCTTCATCTAGAGGTTGGGGAAGAGCTTCATAGAGGGAATGGATGCTTTGATGTCAAGAAACATAACAACAGACATCATATAGGCGTGCCACTAAGACCTATGGCTACCTAGGTTTTCTTCCCACCTCACTTCCACACAATTGCTTCTACCCAGGTTTTCTTCTTCTCTTGCTCCACACAACCCAAAAGTGGGAGCACACACAGCAACCCGGGTAGAACACAGTTTTTGATTGTGTGGATGACCTCCCTGTGTTCTCCTAAGTGGTGGGAGCCTGATAGGAAGAACATTCGAAGCTGCTACCCTGGTAACTAGATGCCCACCCAGGTAGTAGGGGGCCTAAATTGCTAGTGATGCCCACCTTCCAGGATTGGTCTGATGTCTCCAGGAATTGGTATGGAACGTGTCAAAGCAATTTGGGAGACGTTAATGGCTGAATACTGTAAAAAGGCATGCCAGTCATTCTAGAACGGAGACACTGCATGGGGGATTTAGGGATCATGTGGAGGAGAGCTGGTCTTGTGGCAGCAAACATGAGTGGTCCCCTTTGCTAAGCAGGGTCTGCCCTGGTTTGCATTTGAATGGGAGATCAGATGTGAGCACTTGTGATATTCCCCTTAAGGGATGGGGACGACCTGGGAAGAACATCTGTATGTTTGCATGCAGAAGGTTCCAAGTTCCCTCCTTGGCATCTCCATGATAGGGCTGAGAGAGACTCCTGCCTGCAGCCTTGCAGAAGCCACTGCCAGTCTGTGTGGACTGTACTGAGCTAGCTGGACCAAGGGTCTGACTCAGTATATGGCAGCTTCTTATGTTCCACCTGGGGAGAGCAAATTTCAGATATGTCCCCCACCCAGGTTTTGCTTCAGCACTGGTTTCCCTGCTTCCTCCTTTACTAGGAAGAGATGCTCGAGTTTACTAGAGGGTGTTTTCCTTCTCCTGCTCTGCTGTGCAAGAGGGAGGGAGAGAAGGAGAAGAGGGGCCTTACTGTTTCTGCCTGGCTTCATTCAGTATTGATTCCCTTTAATTGGGTCCAGAATGTTTAACGGCTCCCTCCCTGGTCAATTACTCCAGCTTGCCAGGAAGGACGGTGTGTGTGTGTGTGTGTGTGTGTGTGTGTGTATGTGTGTGTGTCAATGCAGTCTGCTCCACTCTGGGCTCTTTATTTGCTGCCATTTGCCCCATAGCAGTAGAATGTAGATGTATCTAGGGTTGGGGGTGCGTGTGACAGACTCAGCCACTTGGCACCTGGCACGTCAAAGTCTGGGCAGGGAGGGCAACAACCTTTCTTCATCCATTCAAAGCCAGGTGGGGCTTTGATGTGCATCATCAGGGGATGCAGGTGAGTCAAGAGCATCCAAGGAAGGACAGCAGGAGGCAAACGGCCAGCACAGAAGTACCAAGTTCGGTATTTGCAGATGGCACTGAGTGCCACTTGAACCTCTGCCCAGCTATGAACCGGGAGCTTTTTCCAGTTAATACCCCCCATGTGAAAGTACAGCACAGTATTTCCAGATGGAGAAATGCTCCTTTATTCCCCAAACCCTTGATTCTCATAATGGATCAGCAGCAAACGGCCAGCAGATGGCACTGTGAAATTGTACAACGGCCAAAGGCATCAATAGAAAAGGGGTAAAAACTTTCATTTTAAAACTGAGCATTTCTCTATCAGGAAACACGCAGGAAGAAATATACTGGATCAAACCCAAGGTCCATCTAGTCTCACATCCTGCTTCCTGTAATGGCCCATTAGGTGCCTTTGGGAAGCCCAGAAGTGGGACATGTAGACAAAGTGTCATCGCCTACTGCTGTTTCCTTGCAACTGGCATTCAAAGCTATACTGCTTCCAAACATGGAGGTTCCATTTAAGCATCATGACTGGTAGCTAGTAGTAAACCTCTCCTCCTCCATGGATTTCTCTAATAAAAGGCGAGTGGCTGTCACCACATCTTGTGCCAGTGAGTTCCACACATTAATTTTGCATTGTGTGAAGGAGTGCCACTTTCTTTCCTGTCCTGAATCTTCGGTTTCATTGACCAGAGAATTATAGGAGAGCCCAAGATGGTCAATCCCTGAAGCCAGATCCAAACATCAGTACATGAACATATGAACATTTCTTATACTGAATCTCAACCCTTGTCCATCTAGCCCAGGGGTTCCCCACCCTGGGTCCCCAAATGCTCTTGGACCACCACTCCCATCATCCCCAGACATAATGACTGAAAGGGGGTGATGGGAGCCGTAGTCCCACAACATCTAGAGACCCAAGATTGGGAATCCCTGAGCTAGATTTGTATGAATTAGTGACAACTCTCCAGGCTTTCAGCTTTGGGTTCTTTCCCTGGAGATGCTGCCAGGGATTGAACCTGGGAGTTTCTGCATGCAAGGCCTGTGCTTGCCCCCTGTGATTTAGGCCCTCCCCAGCCCCAGCAAGATGGGAAAGGACCCAAGACTTTTTTTTGCTGGAGATGCTACTGCTGATTTCACCGTCTGGCACAGGCGGCTCGGGAAACCAAGGGAGGGGGTGCTGGGGAGAAACCGCCAAAAATAAAGGTAGCAATAAAGCCTCATGCTCATTAATTACTCTGTAAGCCATTACTGCCTAAAAACCCCATAACTTTAATGGAGCCTATTATAAAGTATCGCAGCAAAATTGTGAAACTAATTACTGTGTGCAGTTATTACAGAGAAAGGAGCGGGCAAACTTGCCTTTAAAGAGAAACCAACCCAAAGTACACAGTAATAACTTTTCTGCCTGGCTTCATTTTCATCTCCCAACAGCTGGGAGGGACGGTGGTAGGCCTCTCTCTGTTCCTTGCGCACAACTCCCCTCCCCTGGGAATATCTGCTGTTCACTCCTGCAGCGGGGGGTGGGGGTGGGGGGGAGGAAATAACACCTTGCCCTCGGGAAGGTTGTGGTGATGAGTGTACAGCTCCCTTTCCCTTGACCGTGAACAGCTCAGACCTGGCCTACCCACACAGCTAAATCTAGTGGCAGAATGCTGAGGTAGTGGGTAGGACTGTACCACTTAGAATGGCCATGGGAGGCTCATGTTTTCGAAGGGGTGTCAAAGTGACTCTCTTAGGGTTCAACCAGGTAGGAGGATTCCCATGGAGGGTGGTTCCCCAAGCGCCCCCCTGAAACCTGCAGCTGATGCTGATTCCAGTGGGGCAGATGAATAAAAAGTGGAGGGGGAGGACCTGGTGCAGAGGCAGCTTCATGCCTCTAACTACCAGTTGCAGGGGAGCAACAGCAGGAGAGAGAGGGCATGCCCTCAACTCTTTCCTGAGGGCTTCCCAGGGGCATCTGGTGGGCCACTGTGTGGAACAGAATGCTGGACTAGATTGGCCTTTGGCCTGATCCAGCAGGGCTCTTCTTATGTTCTTATGAGATTTCGCTGCCAGAGATGAAGGGCAATATGATGTTCTCCCCATCTGTGTTTGGGTGCCTAGTATCCTCAAGTCATGCTCCCGAGGCAGCAGTGGTAACATGTGGCCGCTGCCAGACTATGGCACCAAGCCAGGCAGTGTTCCCTGTAACAGGGATTCCTAGAGGTGGTTGACTACAATTCCCACAATCCCTAGCCAAAGGTCATTGCAGTTGGGGGATGCTGGAAGTTGTAGTCAACAACCTCTGGGAATCCCTGTCATGGGGAACACTGGCGGCAGGGGCGTTCCTAACTCAAGTTGGGTGGGGGCGGAGAAGAGGGGCGTCCCATCAGGGCAAGGAAGGAAAAATGAACGGGGGGCCTCAGTGGAGTGAGGAAGGGTGGCAGTTGTGGATGGGGGTGTGTGCTGCCTGGCCCTTGCCACCCTCTGCGTCCCTCCACACATATGCACCAGAGGCAACCACCTCACCTTGCCTCCTAGAAGGGCCACCCCCAGATACATGCCCCCCTGCAGAATCATAGGAACATAGGAAGCTGCCATATACTGAGTCAGACCATTGGTCCCTCTAGCTCAGTATTGTCTGCACAGACTGGCAGCAGCTTCTCCAAGGTTGCAGATGGGAGGCTTTGCAAGACCTACCCTGGAGATGCCGCCAGGGAGTGAACCTGGGACCTTCTGCATGCAAGCACGCAGATGCTTTCCCACGGAGCTGTGACCCCATCCCCTAAGGGGAATGTCTTACAGCAGACGTCGCTCACATGGAGTCTCCCATACAAATGCAAACCAAGGCAGACCTTGCTTAGCAAAGGGGATCATTCATGCTTGCTACCACCACCAACCCCCCCCCCCGCCCAGCACAGCTACTTTTTTGAGGGCTGCAGCGGCCAGGGGTCCAGGTTGCAAGCTGGGCATCTCACCCGGGAAGGATAAAAATAGCCTGGCAAGGGGCCCCCAGAATGGCAAGGAGCGGGGGCAAGCAGATCGACAGCAGCTCTTCTCCCCCTTTCCTCCCCGAGGGCTGCTTCAACTATTTTTATCCCCCAGATGGCTCTGCATTCTGTTCTCAGTTGAATCCCAGGCACCTTACTGCCCACCTCCCACTCTGCCTCGCCTCTGTTTCCCCCCCCCTGCCTGCAAAAGGCACGCGCAGAAATCTCTGGAAGGGGCTGCCTCTCCCGAAACATTCGCGCCTCGGCACCCAGGAACCTCTTTCCCCCACTGAGGAGTTCCCTTTAGCTCTTTTTCATAGGAGGCGGCTGCTGCCGGCTGTCATCATTTATTTTTAATTATGGAGAGCTTAAAAAAACAACAACGAACAGGGGAAAAAAAAAAACCCTCTTCAACAACCCTCCCTTGGTCTTTTTTAAACATTTATTAATAACTCAAGCTAATAAAAAATGTAAGGCGCGTTAGTGTGAAAACAAGCGCTAAGCGCAACCCAGGAGCAACCTTCACTTGTCTTTTGCTCACTGCCGCTTGCAGACCCAACCAAAGAGAGATGAGGCCGTGTGTGTGTGTGTGTGTGTGTGTGTGTGTGTGTGTGTGTGTGTGTGTATGAGTGTGGAGTCAGGAGGCCAACTTGGGATTTTCAGAATTCCTGGCCAGCAAGGAGAGCTGAGGGTCAGTGGTGCCTAGTCAAAGGGAGGAGCTGGGGACAGTCTGGGGGGCGGAGTCTACTTGTTCTTGCTGAGTCAGAGGCGGTACCCGGAAATCAGGGAGCGGTCCAAAGAAAAGAAGGCAATCCTTCTGCCAGGGCAAAAGAAATACCTGACATCCAACCCAAGGCAAAAGAACAGCTTAACAAGGGTGGCATGTCCATTGTGCCGGGCGGGGGACATGCTGCACATCTCTCTGTGGTCACATTCTAAAAGCATTTCAGTGACTGATGGCTTCCTAGTGACTGTAGCGACTAGTGGCAGCTTATCTCGGTGGAGCAGAAAATGAGACTCAGGGGTGACTCATTGCCACTCTCCCTCACCTCACCGCGTTAACCCCAGGCCCGTGTGTTGGGCATTCACTGAGTTCAGGACCAGCCTGTGTGCCTGGGGTTGACATGGCAGTGGGGAGAGGTGAGGGGGAGTGAGGCATCCGGGGTTGGATGAAGAGAGTGGAAACAAGCCTCACCTGTAGCTTGCCTTCCACCTCTCCGTCCCACCTGGATGGGCTGCCCCTAGCAGTAACTGTTTATGATGGGATGCCTACTGCTGAAGTTCAGGGCGGACCAGATTCTCTTCCCATCCCATGGGCTAGATCTGTGGCAAAAGTGGGCAGAATACTCACACCACATTTAGCAGTGGCATAAGAATAGCGCTGTACACGTTCGGTTTCCCAACGAAAAGAAAAAACATGTTTGGGAGGCCTCTGTTCCCAGAATGCCATCAAGGCAGGTGGTGAAATGCTGAATGTCTAAAAAGAGAGATACAAGACAGCTACAAGCTGTTGCTCCCCTATTTACGCTTCCTTTAATATCTCAAGCAAAGGCACCTGCAATGGCTACTGTGTGCCTTTAAATAAATGCGAGCAATTAATCGATATATCAAGTTAAAAGGCAGTTGCCTGGAATGATTTAGCTGGTCAATAGCCGTGGTTGGCAAACATTTTATGCACACCAACAATCCCTAAATAGGGACCATTCCCGGTTTGGGTCCCCATTAATCACTGCCCCAGTTTTGTTCCTATCTTTGTTGGGGATGTCTCATGACATGGCTTCCACAATTACGCTCTTTCCTGGCAGGAAGCTTGTATGGGTGCCCCAAATATTTCCCATTTCCCCTTTTGCTCCCCCATCCACCCGACTGGAACTGAACAGCAGACAATGCAGTCCTATAGCTTCAATTAATTATTTCCAAAGGCCTCCACAGTTTAAAGAAGCTCAAGCTGCAGAAGCCAGTGAGGCCAGTTGGGTAGGAGGCACATTAACTACTTCAGTTATATTGTTTTACTTTCCTTCTCTAAGTAGCTAATGTATAGCAAAATCCTTGCTCCCTTAAAAATGTTCTTTGCCACTACTTTGCTCCCCAAGAACAGTTGTTTTAGAGTCACTGTGAAATGGAGACATAACAGAGAAAGACGGGGGAGAAAATTCTCCAGTGCTTCTCCTAAGGAGTAACCCTGACGTTCTCTTTTGGATTTCACTTAGGAGAAATTTGGGTTCCAAACCCAGCACTGGGCAGTAGGCTTTTGAATGGGATGGATTTGTTACAGATTCATCCCTGTTTTCAACTGTGAAATGCTGGAGTTGACAATAGTATTCCCTGTCATTGACAAGGGCATGGAATCTTAGTGGTCACCATGGCTGAATAGTATCTCGAGCAGCCTATGACTTTCCAAGAGTTAGGAACATAGGAACGTAGGCACATCTGCTAACTGGGCAAAGAGGTATCTTTTAAACATGGTGATTCTCTTTATTTTGGAGGAGGAGAGCAAACTGGCCCTATCCACCCCCAGCACAGTAGCTCCAGTGACTGTTGCTGGTGTCTATCTTATGTTTCTTTTTAGATTGTGAGCCTTTTGTGGACAGGGATCATTCATTCATTCATTCATTCATTCATTCATTATATGAACCACTTTGGAAATATTTGTTGAAAAGCGGTATATAAATATTTGTTGTTCTTATTGGCAGCTGCCAGACTATTGAGCCATCTAGCTCAGTATTGTCTACACAGACTGGCAGCAGCATCTCCAAGGCTCCAGGCAGGAGTCTCTCTCAGCCATATCTTGGAGATGCTGCTAGGGAGCGAACTTGGAACCTTCTGCATGCAAGCAAGCAGATGCTCGTCCTAGAGCGGCCATATCCCCTAAGGGGAATATCTGACAGTGCTCACACATGTAGTCTCCCATTCAAATGCAGACCAGGGCAGACCCTGCTTAGCAAAGGGGACAAGTCATGCTTGCTGCCACAAGACCAGCTCTCCTCCTTGGCTCCCTAATGTTGGTTAGGGACCTTCTACAAATCCCTATTCTGAGGTGTGATGCTTTCTTTTTTCCTTCTGGGAGCAAAGAGTTACTTTCTAGTGCTGGAGCAAAGAGAGTTTTCCCCCAGTCAGATTCAAGTTTGTGATCACTGTCTGGCCATCTTCCCCACCCACCTTTGATCAGCTTTTGTCTGCTGCTGCTTCTAATTGGAATTTGCTGAGTACAGTATTCATTTACATCTTGCAGTTCATACACAATGCCTTTGGAAATCACATATATTAATATTGGAAGTCAGGTCTTTGGTAACGCAGAGGAGCTGTGGTTGTTAATCGTGCCATGACATAATGAACGATGAGGAATAAATTGCCCATTCACAACGCAAAAGCCTTCCAATTGGGACCTCAGCAAACACAATAATATATTGCTAGCAAGATTTGCATCTCAGTGAAATCACAAACAAACATCGTCAAGCTGAAAGAGCCATTGATTCTTTATGTTTGCAAGGCTTCGTGGGAATCAAATCAAATTTCTAAAGGAAAGGGAACAAAGGTGTTTACTGGCAGTGTGCGACATCACACATGTTTGTGGCGAGCGAGTTCATGGGCCTCTCCTTCATGGGCGTAATGCAGGAAACCTCCCATCCTGCCATGCAGCGGGTGCCACCAGAATAATTCCTCAAGACCAATTCGCACACATGTTTGTCTAACCTAAAATATGGCTTGCCTGCGGGGATTTGCAGTGCAACCGGCTGTGTGGTGGTGGTGAGCCAGTCATCTGAATCAATAACATTCCCCCCGTTCATGCTGAGGGTTTGATCAGCTCCTTGTGAGCGGATCTAGCATGTGGTGGACAATCAAGGGAGATCTTTATAAACTCTTATTGAGCTGATATCAGCCTAAGTATTGCTGCTTCACCCATGGAATCCTGGGGATTGTTTGCTGAGGCTGCTAAGAATTGCCCACCCCTTCATACAACACCACCACCAACAACAACAACAAATATTTATATACTGCTTTTCAACAAAGAGGTTCAAAAGCAGTTTACATAGAGAACTAATAAATAGATGGACCCCTGTCCCCAAGGGTCTCACAATCTAAAAAGAAATATGACACCAGCAACAGTCACTGGAGGTCCTGTGCTGGGGGTGGATAGGACCAGTTACTCTCCCCCTGCTAAATAAAGAGAATCACCACGTTAAAAGGTGCCTCTTTGCCCAGTTAGCAGGTGTAGACATAGGGATCCTATGTAGGCGTAGACATAGACACATTCATAGGCATAGGAATATAGGAAGCTGCCATATACTGAGTCAGACCCATGGTCCATCTAGCTCAATATTGTCTGCACTGACTGGAAGCAGCTCTCCAAGGTTTCAGGCAGGAGTCTGGATTGTGACTTCAGCAGTGTCTGGAGTACCACAGGCTGAGAACCCGTCTCACTGCACAAAGGACCCTGCTTAGCAAAGGGGACAATTCATGCTCCCTACCCAGAAGACCAGCCTCCTTTCCTCCCCATTCAATCACAACAGGCAAGGTTGGCTGCAGATTTCAGGGGGCTCTCAGCAAACTGCCCTCCTGGGCTCCTCCTACTTGGGACCCCGCTGTGGCCAAGAATTGCTCCACCAGCCCCACACAAATGCCATGGGCACAGAGGCGCTCTTGGGGATTGCCAGGGGGACTTTCTGAGAGCAGCTGGCAAACGATGCCAATCCTTGATGCTCACAGGAGGCCCTGAGAAGGAGCGATGGGTGAACTAGTTTTGAGTCAGCTGTCTCCACACACCCTCAGAAGACCACGGTAGCACTCCCACTCACAATGCCGATCGCTCTGGCCATATGCTGCTACATCAGGATGAACAACTGCGGCCCTCCTAGAGATGTTGGACACAACTCCCAGCATCCCTGTTGGTCTCCATGGCTGGGAATGCTGGGAGGTGTCATCCCAAAACAGCCAGAGGGCTCTGCATCCCTCTGTGCAACATCTCTTTGCTCATGATATTACGGCCTTGCTTCTGAGTTTGTCTTCCACCTTCCGACAGGAGGTTGTACTTGAGGGAGAGGAATAAACAAGAGTTGCCCTACGCTGAAGGAAGCAGGCAGACAGAAACATAGGAAGCTGCCATATACTGAGTCAGACCATTGGTGTATCTAGCTCAGTATTGTCTACACAGACTGGCAGCGGCTTCTCCAAGGCTGCAGGCAGGAATCTCTCTCAGCCCTATCTTGGAGATGCTGCCAGGGAGGGAACTTGAAACCTTCTGCTCTTCCCAGAGCAGCTCCATCCCCTGAGGGGAATATCTTGCAGTGCTCACACATCACGTCTCCCATTCATATGCAACCAGGCTGGACCCTGCTTAGCTAAGGGGACGAGTCATGCTTGCTACCACCAGACCAGCTCTCAACACCAACAGGAGCCTCTAGGAGGATCGCTGGCTGCCATCTCTCACCCCATCCCCCTGAGACGGCTTGCCTGCCCTGCTTAATTGCAGGTGAAGCCATGGAAAGTGCGGGTGGGTGACCGCTCACATGAGTCACTAATGGGGCTGAGGGAGGAAGATCGATTCTTTTGTGCTGCAGCAGGAAGGGGAAAGCAGGGAGGAAGCTGTTCACCAAGAATGTATCGGTTTTCGCCGCAATCAATCCCAGCACGACAGTCTTCGAGTCCATTACTGCAGACCCCTTTCCCACACGCTTGGTATAGCTAGCAGCTGCCATGGGCAACTGTCACAGGACAAGAGCTACAGGCGAGGGAAAGTGATCTCGGTCACTGAAACACATTCTTGTAACAAAAGAATATGCGCTTTGCTGGACTGCACAGCACGAATCATACAGGCATTGGCAAACTCTCTGCCGATCCGCTGAACCATTTTTAAGAAAACGTATCTTTGACATTCTAAAAATTGAGCTCAGGTGCCCAGAGATGCCCAAGAAGAGAGGTAGGAGCAGTGATGCCCATGGATGTATACCCAAAATTTAAGTGCAGAGTACGGCATCACTGTCCATTGGTGCAGAGGATAAATATCCAGTACAATGGACAAACAATATCCATAAACATCTAAAAACTAAACAAATATGCAGTTAAGTGGAATTTAGAGCAGTGATCTTCACTGTTTATCAAGTGGGGTCCGCTTTGGCCCAAACCGCCTCCCCTTCAGTGTCGGAGTCATTTCCCAGCTTTGCTGACCGCCACACAGTACAGTCATCTCTTGCCAACTGTGAGGGTTCCATTCTGGGAAAACCTCATGGTTGGCGAATTTGTGGTTGGAGAGCTATAGAAATGCATTGGAAACAGGGGGTTAGGGGAATCACGGTTGGGAAAAGAAAGAAAAAACAGTTAAAAATAGGGGGGAAATCTTGCCTAAACCCCTGAAAATCACTCTGAGCCTCCATAATCACTCAGAGCCCCCAAATCACTCCAGAACCCCTGAAAATCACCCCTGACCCCTGGAAATTGCAAAAAAGAAAAAAACCCACCCCAAATTACCCCCCAAACCTGCCAAATGGTGGGTACTCAGGTCATGGTTAGCAAGACCTGCCACAATTTCCCAGTCGCGGATACTTCAAACCATGATTGGGAAACCCACAGTTAGCGAGGGATGGCTGTCCTGTGCTTTTCTCAGGGATGGGAGGGCCCTTTAAGAGAGACAGAGTCCTACACTTCCCAGCACTCTGTGTGAGCCTCCCAAGATGGTGCAGGGGCTCTGGAGGGCTCCATTTCCCGTAACGGTGCCCCCTGCCAGCACTGGGCAAAGTGCTGTACTGGATGGTGGGAACGGCCATCTCTGCAGAGTGCCAGGGGAGTGGGCAGAGTATTCCTCTTCGACCAAAGCTTCACCCGGCCCCAATCAACAATTAGCCAGGGGCTGCCACTGTCCCCTGGGCTTTGCAATGAAGAACACGGATTTAGAGAATAATATACACATTTCCTAACCATGACTCCAATATGTGAACACGACATATCAGCTTCTGCAGATACATGTGCCAAACATGCAGTACCAGTGTGGGGAAGGTTCACAACTCTGGGCTCCTTGGAGGAAGAGCAGGATATAAATGTAAAAATAAAAAATAAATAAAATAAAAATAAAATAAGGTGGACATATCTGTAGAAATCAAGGGCCAGCTTTTACACACCCCTCTAAAATACCAGCTTCACTGGAGACAGAAAGCTGGGCTAGGTACACCTTTTGATTTCGTCCAAGATATCCTGATGTGCTGTTTTTAATCCTCTGGAGGCACATGATTCATGGAGTGGTGCAAGAAGAGAAATCTGTCCGTATCAGACACAGAGACTATCTGGCAGTGCTGCAGCTGACAGAGAGACGGCTCTGGAGAAGGAGGATTCCTGCAGGTCCCTCGGAGTATGAGGCTGCAAGAGGAGCCCTTCTAGGAGCTGCAAATGACTGTAAAGGGCTCTTTGCTCAAACCGCCCCCCCACCCAACACACACAAATATCAGGCTGCTGCAAGAATACTGTAATCATGCAGTAATTACAGCACATCTCAAATCAACCCAGCAAATTATATCGCTATTATTACAGCTGTCACTACCATTCTGGCACAGGAGGGAGATGGGTCATTACATCAGCAAGGAGAAGCAGGGGGCAAAGCGGGCTGAGGAAATAAAGCCATTCCCACCTCCCCTCTTGATAGGAAACGGGCTTCAGGGTTAATAAAGGCACAGAATGTCCCAGCATTCCCCTGCTCTGGTGGCTACAGCACCCTTGTGGCAAGGATGCTTTTGTGAATCCACACATCTTTCTGATGGTCGCACAAGAAGGCATTGCTTCCCCTCCCATGTTTCAGTGGATCCACAATAACTGTTCCGACACCTGTTGTTATGTTCGAGACACTTATCTGCAGCTTATACTGGAAGCACATTTTATTTGGGTGGGTGGGTGGGGAAGAATCCCTTGTGGATATAAGGAGCCCTGTTTAAATCAGATTCCCACAAGTGCCTCCTTTGGCCTTAAGACTGATGGCTTTCAGGGCTGACCTGTCCATTAGACAGGCCTAGGTGATTGCCTAGGGCATCAGTTCTTGGGGGGTGCATAAACAGTGCCGGAAGAGAGCACTGTCCATTCTTCTTTCCCCCCCTCTTGTATTGCCCCCACCCCTGAAGTACTGCACAGCAGTGGAAGAATATAAGATGCAATCCTACACCCTGCTCCCCAAAAGGTCTGTATTCTGCACCCCAAAATGCACAGTCCTTGCTCATTGAGCCTCATCCCCCAATAAACAGCTGGTCATGTAAGCTCCACTCCCTCACTTGAATATGAATCCCCCACCTCAGCATTCATTTCCAAAAAGAAATGGCCATAGCCCAGACTTTCAAGTTAACAGCGGCATCATTTGATCTCTGAAATGTTAGAGTTTTTGCCCCCAGAATAGACTCGGAACTCTCTCCCGCTCTGTATCCTCCCAGGAGTGTGGGCCAGTCATTCGCTGGTCATCTGTGTGGGCTGCTCATTCAACCTGGGATGATTCAGCCGGCACCATAAGTTATTAACTGCCACAGATGGTGTCTCTTCCCATTAGGAGGCTGCTGCTCGGGGAAGCTGGGCGAGACGAGCAAGGGGCTGGCGGGCGAGCCGCGAGCCGAGAGTGCCGCATGACGCAAAGATGAAAAATAAGGTTGGCAGCGTTATTAAAAGATAAATTGGCGGGAGGAGGCAGGCTGAAGGCTGGGGAGTATTGTAACAAATCCATGGCCACCTTTGGGTCTATCAGCAGCACGAAGCGCAGAGATGACATGACGACCGCGGCGCAAGGAAGGAGAGTCTCAAAATATACAGGTCCTGAATACATGAGCATCTTGAGAGTTCCATTTGTTACAAACCCAGGCAGCTGCTTTGGACTGAGTCCGGCCTTCCATGCATCAAGCCCAGGACTGGCAGCTGCTTTCGAGGGTCTCAAGAAGAAGTCTGTCCAAGTTCGGCTGCCCGGGATCCTTCTAGGAACTGAATCAAGGGCCTTCAACATGCACAACATAGGAGCTACTGTGGATCTACTGCATAGATCAATATATGATCTATGGTCCCTTCCCTAACTGCCCATGTCTGGAGTCCTGGGCTGGTTAGCTGCAGGAATCTGCACCCCCCTGCCCCGCCCCACCCCCGCACCAATAGGCTGCAGGTATCTCGAGGAGGACAGCTGGTCTTGTGGTAGCAAGCAGGCATGGTCCCCTTTGCTAAGCAGGGTCTACCCTGGGTTACATTTGCATGGGGAACGACATGTGTGAGCACTGTAAGATATTCCCCCGAGGGGATGGGGCCGCTTTGGGAAGAGCATCTACATGCTTGCATGTAGGAAGTTCCCAATTCCCTCCCTGACATCTCCAAGATAGGGCTGAGAGTGACTCCTGCCTGCAGCCCTGGAGAAGCCGCTGCCAGTCTGTGAAGACAATCCTGAGCTAGACGGGCCAATGGTCTGACTCAGTATATGGCAGCTTCCTATGTTCCTATGCAATGCATCTTTGCTGAGAACAACAAAACAGCATTTCCATCTGTTCACACTGATGTGGATAAAGGGTTGAAATTCAGGTTGGTTGGCTGGTTGGATAAAAAGCTGCAAGTCTCACCGGGCCAAAATAGCCCCTCCCCCACTTTCATGGTCCATTTGTAGGCTGCTAAAGGGGGGCAGTTTGGTGGGGGTGGGGACAGGGTGGGGGATGAAAGAGCTCAAAACAGCAGCTGCCGTAGGAAGCTGCCATATACTGAGTCAGACCATTGGCCTATCTAGCTCATTGTTGTCTACACAGACTGGCAGCGGCTTCTCCAAGGTTGCAGGCAGGAATCTCTCTCAGCCCTATCCTGGAGAAGCCAGAGAGGGAACTTGAAACCTTCTGCTCTTCTTAAAGCGGCTCCATCCCTTAAGGGGAATGTCTTACAGTGCTGCTCACACTTCTAGTCTCCCATTCATATGCAACTAGGGTGGACCCTGCTTAGCTAAGGGGACAAGTCATGCTTGCTTCCACCAGACCAGCTTTCCTCCCTGACATGCTGGGCTACATGTGTGGAAGATCTGACTCACCATAAGACAACTTCCTGTGTTTACAACATAGATGGATCAATGGTCTGACTCTCTAGGAGAACTACATACATTGATGTTTGTATGTATTATTCCTTCTCTTTATTTTTTTTTTAAAAGAAAGATATATTTTAAAGCTGGTTTGAGTAATGGAGCAGAGAGCAGTGTCTTAATCTCATGGGTGCCCAGAGCTGACTTTTTGTCCAGGAGGTTTTTCACACCCGGCTTTTAGTTTGCATCTCCTCCGGAATGTAGATGTGCATTCACATATCAGCCAAATTTACCCAAAGTCCGTGCAAGCTATCGGGGCGCACTTCACACACAATTTGGGTTTTTCATTGCACATTAGAGTGTAACCCAATTTATATCTGGGGTTTAAAAAAAACCCACTTTTTGTGTTGTTTTGAGGGGGCGACTTCAAACTTGCAGTAAAGCCTCTCAGTAAACCGGCAGTAAAGCCTGAAGCCTGGAATAGCTCCAGACTTGCAGAAACGTTGTTAACGTCTTGACCCTGGGGAGACGGAAGCACTTTGGGACTGTCTGCAGCAAGGGTGCTTCCAAAGCGGGTTCCCCTCTCCACAAACATTATGTCTGTCTCCACACTGAATTCCTTTTGATGGGCCTTTGTGGGAAATAGAACTCCTGATCTGTGTTTCCTGGTCAGTTTCCAGCACCTCCTCTGCTCCGTTTCTGATCTTGCTGGTTGCTTTTATGGTTTGACATCAGGGCGAGAGACGCAAGTTAATAACCCCAGCAAAGCTTTCCTTTATCATTTGGTTAATGTGCCTGACTAACAGCCAGTGGTGGAGCACTGCCGACTTTCTCACATGCACCACAAATTCTGGCTTCTCTCCTGGGCTTTCGATTCATAGCTCCTCACATTGTGTTATGAGCAGGCTGATGACGAAGGCAAGAGATGGGAAGCCAGAGAACAAGGAAAGGGAGTAGGCTTGTGCCATCTTTCTATGTGCAGGAAGGTCTGGGTCATGCAGCAGGATTCAGACATGCAATGCACACCCCTGCAGCCTTGAATGGTGCAGTCCAGGAAAAGCTTCCCCACTTTAATCTGTGGGTTGTGCTAACTGGGTGAGTGGCAAACAGGCTGCTCTTCAGACAGATCCATGTTAGCAGGCAACGATCACCTGTTTCACTCCTCTCAGGCCTCAAATCTGTCATGGTGTAAAGATGGAACATAGGAAGCTGCCATATACTGAGTCAGACCATTGGTCTATCTAGCTCAGGATTATCTACCCAGACTGGCAGCAGCTTCTCCAAGGTTGCAGGCAGGAATCTCTCTCAGCCCTGTCTTGGAGATGCTGCCAGGGGGGGAACTTGGAACCTTCTGCTCTTCCCAGAGTGGCTCCATCCCCTGGGGGGGAATATCTGGCAGTGCTCACACATCAGGTCTCCCATTCATATGCAACCAGGGCAGACCCTGCTTAGTTAGGGGGACAAGTCATGCTTGCTACCCCAAGACCAGCTCTCCTCTCAGACCAGCTCTCCTCTGGTCTGAGAGGGTGGAAAAGATTTGCAGGGGGGAGGAAGGAAAAGGTTGCCGGGGAATAGCACCATGGAGCAAAGCCCCGGAAAAGGGCCATAGTTTGGTGGTAGGGCATCTATGCTATATCTCCAGGTAGGGCCTGGAAAGACCCCTGCTTGAAGCCCCGCAGAGCTGCTCCTGCTGCTGTTGCCGGTCAGTGTCGACCAGGGCTTCACAGCTACAGTCCTCCTGCAGACGTTGGACAAAAACTCTCATCATACCTGACCACTGGCCTACTGTGGATGAGAATGATCTGTGAAAGGGCCTTCTCGGTTGCTGCCCCACTTCTCTGGAACTCCCTTCCCCTGCAGATTTGTTTAGTTCCTTCCTTGTTGATTTTTAAATCTCTATTGAAGACTTTTCTTTTTCGCCAGGCTTTTACCCTGTAGTTTACCTATTTGCTTTTTTCTCTTCTGTTAGTTACTTTAGTTTTATTTAGAATGTAATTTTAATGCTGTCTTGTTTTGCATGTTTTTGTACACCGCCCAGAGTCTTCGGAGTGGGCGGTATATCAAATATTTCCAATAAATAAATAAATGATGGGACTTGTAGCTCGAGGACCAAAGTTATGCAGTCCTAGTGTAGATGCTACAGAGGCTTCATTCACATGTAACAGGAAACCAGAGTTGAAGAGGCCAGAGGTTGCTAAACTTGAAGGTCCAAATGTGTGAAATTCTGGTCCTGTTTGGAAAGCAACCTGAGGTTTTGCTTGCCAAACTCCCATTTGAAACCTTGGGTGAGTGAGTTTCACTGCTCATATCCAAGGTTACCAGACGCCTGCAGAATATCCAGACAGGCTGGGCTGGCTGAAACTGGAGTTGAGGGAGGATGCTCCTCCTTCTCTCTGGGCTGTCCTTCATTCAAGAAGGCTTTCTGGGCTTTCTGGGCTGTCCTTCATTCAAGAAGGAAGCCCTTACAGCCAGGTCCCCCTCCTCTCTGCAGTCTCCCTGATGTTCTGCATTATGTGCAAATGCAGCCAGAGTTAGAAACATGGAAGCTGCCTTCCTATGAATCCTCCTTAGATGTCCTAGATGGAATAAACCAAAGATATTTCCCTCCTTGACCTGGTGTTACCACTTATGATCTCAGTCCAGGAGCTTTTGCGGCCAACAAGTGGAACAAAGGCATCTCCTGTATACCATTGGACCATCAAGCTCAGTATTGTCTACACTGACTGGCTCTCCAATGTTTTAGGCAGGAGTATCTCCCAGCCTTACCTGGAGATGATGCCAGGATTGAGGCTGGGACCTTCTGGGGGCAATATCTTAAAGTGCCCACATGTACCCCCATCCAAATGCAAACTAAGATGGGCCTTGCTTAGCAAAGGGGGCAATTCATGCTCACTACCACAAGGCCAGTTTGATGGACCAATCTATCTAAGCAATATAGGAGAGATTCCTATGTTCCCTTTTGGAGGTGGCAAAAGCTCCTAGACTGGAATAAAAATGGGCGACAGCAGGTCAAGAAAGTAAAGATCTTTGGATTCTTCCACCTAGCACATCTGGGGAGAACAAGGATTCTTGCTCTCTCCAGATCTACAAAGCCACCTTTATCCTTGGAAATGCCATAATTGGGGTGGGGGGAGAGATTTTTGGGTTGGACTTTTCAGCAGGACCTTTCCCCATCTTTATGTCTGCCTCTCTTTTTTGCTTTCCTTGGCAGCAGAGTGCGACCCACCATAAGGTCACTTGATGTCAGCCTAGGCCAACCTCCTCTGCAGTCATCTTCCTAAAGGCTCTGCATCCCAATTCCCCAAGCAGCCAGATCCTTCTGCCATAATGAGTTGAATCATCTCCTGCATGATCAGCCTTGGTTCCAAGAGGGACACCAGCCTTTTGCATAACTGATGCTTTGGAGGGGCTTCTTTTCAGCTCTGGGATTTTCCGGGTGGGGGAAAGCAGATGTGGGAAAGAGAGGGCAAAGGAGAAATCAAAGATTTCTGTTGAAATGCTGGCGCACCCAGCTGTTATTTATAGCCCAGCCCTGGGCGAGGTAACCCAGGCCCTGCACAGCTGTCACTTTGGGTTTTTCAGGACGAGGCCAGAGAGCACTTCAGCCCTCTTAGAACTTGCTCAGTGCATCTGCTTCATCTTCCGCCCTCACTGCACTGGCACAAGGACACATTGGGGCAACCTCTGCGCCTGCCCAGCAATGCCAAGCATATGTTTAACGCATGCACACCCTCTTGTGACCACACAGACCCAGCCTAGAAGTGCAGCCTGTCCAGCTTCACCTCCCATTCCCCCTGTGAGGGTGCTGCAAAACTTGCTGGACTCCCAAACGTCTGGCTGTGCCTCAGAAGTGGTGGGGACACTTTCCCCTCTAACAGGGATTCCCAGATGTTGTTGACTACAACTCCCAGAATCCCCAGCTGCAATGGCTTTTGCTTGGGGATTCTGGGAGTTGTAGTCAACGGCATGTGGGAATCCCTGTTAGAGGGAACACTGGGTGGATGTGGGTTAACTTTCACCATTGTCCTCCTCCACCTGTCAATGGGAAAGGTGGACTTACTCTTCCCCAGGAACCTTTCGGACCTGACAGCCCCTGTCCCAACTGACCTCCTCATCCTTGTCTGCCTGACCCTTAAATAAAGCCCTGTGATCAGGGCTCCTCCCTCTTTGGCCAGCTTGCCATCCTGGCCACCCTATCCCACACCTCTGGGAGGGCCTTCCTCTTAAACCCCGCCCCAGTTGCTGACATCATCACACGGGCCACGGCAAGGAGTCGGGGCTACTCGCTCTTCGTCACCACCAGGCAACAGTCTGCTGGGCTGCTCCAGCCCAACCCCGGGTGACCGCCTCCCACTTTTTACTTGCTCTCCCCACGGCCAGGGGTATAGCTGAACTGGCCACTGCTGAGGTTGGGGATCCCTCAGCACCTTCCTTCATCTCTGCGTGGTCGGGTAAGTGGCTCGCTCCATCAGGCGACAGTGGAGGAGCCCGACACAGCCATTTCTGTATTTCATCACCCAAACGCTAAAGAGCCCTGTGGCAGCTGGAAGACCAGTCCATGGATGGTGGCACAGATCTTCCCATGCGGGAGCCAACTTAATGAATGCAAAATGTCAACGTAGGAAAACTCATGCTGCAATAAATGTGTTAGCCTTTAAGATGCCTTTCTTGCTACAGACAACAAAGACACAACCCCCCATGTCCTAAGACCATCTCAGAGCTGGCCTTCAGCATGAAGGGCCTTGCTAAGGTATTCTCCTTGGGACCCCTTCTGGCTGGGTTTGGGGCAGGGGGCAACCTGGCAGCTGTCAGAAATGTTCTAGCCAGCAGGTGCCTACTACCTGGAATTGGTGTATTCAACTTTGGGTCCCCAGATGCTGTTGGACTCAACAACTCCCTTCATCCTCAGCCACAATAGCCTTTGTGTTCTTCACGAGGCAAGGCTACAACATCCAGATTTTTTAGTTTAGAAAAAAGGTGACTAAGGAGAGAGATATATTGGAGGTTTATAAAACTATGTATGGTGGATAGAGATAATTTTTCCTCCTTCTGTCTCAACACTAGAAGCAGAGGTGAAACCGATGGCAATTAAACTGATTGCAAATAAATAAATAAATTTAGAACTCGGGATAAATAGTTCCACAAAAAGGCCCCACCACTGAAAAGGCCCTGTCTTTGGCTTCAGTTCAGATAATGGGCTGGCATCAGAGTGTATTCCAGGTGTATTCCAGGCCTCTGAGACTGACAGAGATGTGTGGTAAATCGTATCAAGTGCTGTACCCCAGGCTGCTGATGAGGAATTACATGCTAGAGTACTCTCCTATGTTTGTTTTTAAAAATAACACACTCCTTGCATGCAGAAAAGTAGCATATCAGGGAGAACCTAGTTTGAACACGGCTTTCCCTAGAATCCTAGTTTTCTATGTGTTTGGAGGGTTTCCCCCCTATGAAGAGCATTCTGCCATGGGATCCTCCATCTGCAGAGTGAACTGGTACAGTTCAGGACAAGTTTTTCCTTGTGGTTCTGTTGATGATGTAAATTGGCCCTGAATTATGAATGCACGGCCAGTATATCGGTATACAAGAGGTGCCATTACTATAGACGTAATTACAAGCTCGGCTCTTATGTTTTTCTGTGTATATTCATGGATCATTGAGTGGTTAACTACAGCCCGACATGTCTGCTAAAATTTCAGTCACTTTACCTGATGAAGGGGAAAACGGGAGAGACTTAACTCCACGAGGTTAGGGGCCACGTCTGCTAACGGCAGCCTGTCGGAATTGCTAACTCGGCCACGGACATACTAAATGAATTATTAAATTAATCCTGCCGCTCATAAGACACTTTATTAATCGCTTATGGAAAGAGCTGCCGGCATAGCTAAAGTCCTGTGAGGACAAGAGAGAAATTTCCGGAATGACAGAGAGGCCCTTTTAGGGTTTTTGCCAACTGGCTAGCCAGCCCCAAGGCAGCCCTGGCTCTAACCTGTCGAGAAAGGTTGTAGATCTTGAATCTGAGGCAGGTTCTAAATCTGGGATCTGTGAGATGTCAGGTTGTGGGAGTGCCGAGGCTCAGGCAGTTGCACTACAACCCTACGCTGGGCAAAGGACGGAGCTCTGGGGAAATCAGTGAGCCCAGAAAGGGCACCTCTTAACAACAACAAAAATTAATATCCAGAATGGGTCAGCTGATAGCCCCTGACTCTTAGAACAGTTTCCATGGGAGACTGTCCTCCTTGGGTTTGCAATAGGCCACCTCTGCCTCAGGGGCG
This sequence comes from Hemicordylus capensis, assembly GCF_027244095.1. Lineage (NCBI taxonomy): Eukaryota > Metazoa > Chordata > Lepidosauria > Squamata > Cordylidae > Hemicordylus > Hemicordylus capensis. Next base: position 26,061,850 of record NC_069664.1, read on the forward strand.
GCCCTTTAAAAATTAACATTTTTAATTTCCAGTTGCCAATTCTGGCCTCTCTGGGATCCCTTCTCCTGGAGATCTCAAAGCACCCAATGCCACTGCTTTGTTCCAATCATCTACCAAGCCCTGGTCAGCTTTTCCAGGATCCCAACCATCAGATTTCAGCAGCATATGGAAAGTCCATGACTGGAATTCATCACTCGGGAAGATTTGGGATAGTCACCAGTGTTTGGCAAACATCTGTTTCACCTCTGATTTAGAATCCCCTCCATTACACTACAAATACTTGTTTTTTTAAAAAAGCCAGACCCTGGAAAAACAAAATCCTAATCGCCTGTGTTTGAGCCTGCACATTGAATATGCTATTTGCTGCATAGCTTTGGGGTATTTTCTTGCTGTTATTGCTTAATTTTTTCTCTTCTTTTTTGAGCAAGGGAAGAAAAATTAAGCTGACTACTGGTAGAGAAAGAAGCATCTCTGGTTGCCAGCAAAACCTGTGAGCTTATGGGCTTCTTTCCAAATCAAGGGGAGAGGGGGCATAAACTGCATTGCCTGGCAGAAATGAAACTGGACTGGATGCAGAGACAAAAGAGGTGAATCGTTTACTGGGCATGATATCAGAAATAGCGAGAGAGACTAACTCACAGAGCAGGTTCACAGGAACTAGCAGAAAGGCTGAAGAGAACGGAACTACATAACCTGAATTATACAGAGAGCCTCTTCTTAGACTGTATGAGTTCAGACTGCAGGTAGGAAATTGCATGTTTTCATGCTGACTGTCATGAGAACGTAGGAAGCTGCCTTATACCAAGTCAGACCGTTGGTCCATCTTAGCTTAGTGTTGTCTACACCAATGGTTCCCAACCTGGGTTCTTCCAGATGTTGCTGAACTACAACTCCCAGCATCACCAGCCACATTAAATTGTAGCTGAGGATGATGGGAATTGTAATTCAGCAACCCTGCACTGACTAGCAGCAGTGCTCCAAGGTTTCCCAGCTACATGTGTGAGTGAACACTGTTAAGAAATTCCCCTTAGGGGATGGGGCCGCTCTGGCAAGAGTGCCTGCCTGCTTGCATGCAGAAGGTTCCCAGTTCCTTCCCTGGCAGCATCTCCAAGATAGGGCTGAGAGAGATTCCTGCCTGCAACCTTGGAGAAGCCGCTGCCAGTCTGGGTAGACAATCCTGAGCTAGATGGGCCAATGGTCTGACTCAGTACAAGGCAGCTTCCTGGGTGCCTCACCTGCAGCCTGATATGGCACAGTCCAGCAAGATCTGCTGGACCACGGGATTCTGTTGACTGTGTCGCTTGGCTGGCATTCAGTAGAAACTGCACCCTGACAATGTGATGGTGAAGGTTTCAGCTAGACAGACAAGCGAATAACAGATTCTCTGGGCATTCACACTGCTCCCATTGGCTTAAGAGGATGGATGCGATTCCTGCACAATTGGAAGGCATTGCTCTTGCTTGGCTAGAACAGTTCGCTCCTCTGTGCCAGGCTACGGTTCATTTCCCTGAAACCTAATTCCAGGCAAAGACAAAGCCGTTCCAATCCTCTGCGTGGATTGGCAACAAATCACCAAGGGCAGGGAAGAAGGCAGCTGGGCAGAGACCTTTCCCCGCATGGATGATTTTGCTCCCCAAAATGGAATCTTAGCCTTCCCCTCTTACCTTGGACTCCAGTAACAAGAGACCAGGAATGAAAGCACACAAAGGGGTGTAAAAACCGAAATGAGTTCTGGTTTTATGTTGCATGCCGCTGTAGGGCTTTTAGTGAACAGTGTCTGGGAAACGGATATACATACATGCATGCATACATAAAGTGCTTTCATGATCAAGGTAAGAATCCTTTGAAAAAGCAGGTCCTTTAATTTAGCACTGCAAGAAGTTGCTAGACCTCAACATCTAGCGTATTTACCCCAATTGAAAGTTCATCTATCTATCTATCTATCTATCTATCTATCATATTTATACACCGCCTGATATGTGTCTCTAGGCAGTGTACACAATTTAAAGCACAACAAATACAAAGCAGAGTAAAAACAGTTAAACAATTTCACAATTTTAAAAAGTGAAAACAATTTCATGGGATGAAAAAGAAAGCAGTTTGAAATCAATTTCAGTCACAAGCCTGAGAAAACAGGTAAGTCTTGAGGATCTTTCTAAAAGCAGTCAGGGATGGAGATGCTCTTATTATGGCAGGGAGCATATTCCAAAGCCCTGGGGCAGCCACAGAGAAGGCCAAGTCCCAAGTCCCCACCAAACGAGTTGGTGAAAACTGTAACTGGACCTCCCCAGATGATCTTAATAAGCGGTTGGCTTCATGCCAAAGAAGGTGCTCTCTTAAGTACCCTGGACCCAAGCCATTAAGGGATGTATAAGTAATAACCAGCACTTTGTATTTTGCTCAGAAACACATTGGCAGCCGGTGTAATTATTTTAAAATCAGTGTAACATGGTCCCTTCTGGTTGCTCCAGAGACCAGTCTGGCTGCTGCATTCTGTACCAGTTGTAGTTCCCAGACTATGTACAAAGGCAGCCCCACGTAGAGTGCATTATGGTAGTCAAGCCTGAAGGTTACCAGCATATGCACCACTGTTTTAAGAAATGCTCCAGAAATGGGCATAGCTGATGTATCAGTTGAAGCTGATAAAAAGAGCTGATAAATCAGAGTCAAGATGACTATGGTTTTAAGACAACCCCCTTCAAAATACAGATTAAATACAGGTTATACCAGCATTTTCCCCAAAAGAAGAGGGCCTTGAATTTATGACTCCCCCCCCCCAATTTCTAACTTCACACAACTTGGAAAAAACCTAATTAATTAATTAATATGCTGTCTGACTTTAAAGGCTGTAGGCAGTTCACAAAAAATGTAGATTAGGGAATTCACTACTGTAATAGCCACTCGTTTTTAAAAGGATTAGACAGATTAATGGAAGACAGGTCTATCGACAGCCATCGACTAGGACAGCACAATGGAACCTTCATATACAGGGGCAGTATACCACTAAATACTGGAAGTTGGGGTCAAACAACTGAAGGCGTCTATCATCAACAGAGGATGTCTGTTATCATAATATGCTGGTGATAGATACCCGCTGTCTGGCCAGTGCTGGGAACAAGACAAAATGTACCTTTGTCTGATCCAACAAATATTATTTTATGACTTTGGCCCACAGGATGGGCAAAATGAGAAATATCTTTGTAGAACTGTGTCATTTTGCTAGATTCCCTTTGGGACAGGGCATCATATTTTCAAGCTTTTTGGTATGTTAACTGCTTTGAGAACTTTTTTTAAAAATGGAAGCAGTATAAACATATTAACAATAATATGATAGTCTTTGGCTGATCTTCAAAGGCAGTGGAGTTCTGATGTGGCAGAATGGACTGGGCCATTTTGGGGACCAGGTGGGGGACTCACATGCCTTTGTATGTGGGGTGGGGTGGAGTGGGGGAGAACACCCTGCAAGGATAAAACTTCCACAATAAAAACTTGTATAGTGTGCAAGTTCTTTTTTCCTTGCAGGGAGGGATTCTTCTTCAGCAAGGGGAAGCCTCCAAAAATGCCCTCCCCCTCCCTGCAGTCTGCTGTGGTACAATCCACTCGGCCACATTCTGCTGTGTGTGCAAACACAGCCACTCTTCTGTTCCCAAGTGCTCGATGCTCTTCTTTTTAATCCAAATAATGGCAAATAGCAGTAGGGGCAGGAAGAAAAGCCTGGTTCCTCTCTTTTGGAGCAAGCTCTTTGGCACATTAACAGCAAGAGATCCAAAATACGACGAGCAGCAGGGACAGAAGCCTCAACAAGTGCCACAGATCTATAGGCCTATAATTGCATGCACTCTCTCTTCTGCTGAGTGTTCCTTGGCCATTACGCAGTCTTTGTCTGTTATTACTGTTCTCTGCCATCATTCATAATTGCGAGCGCAAGACCGCCATACATTTCTGCAAGCCCGAGGAAGGAGGGCAGGGACATGGTGGGAGCCTCAAGAAAGGTTGCCAGGCAGGAGCGCGGGGGGGGGGGGGGGGAGAGAAAGAGAGAGCGAGGGAAAGGGTGAAGTGTCACAATAGACAGAGCGTGTGGAGGCAGAATAAGTCACTGATACAAGATCATACTCTTGCATTCCGCATGAATGGAGCCACGGCCATTACCACCCACTAGTTAGAATACTCATTTCTCCCCTGCATGCTTCGTAATAGTAGATTAAATCCACATTTTTAACTGCTTCTGAGCCACGCTGATCACAAGGACATCTTTCTCAAGAGGCAGACTCTGGACAGCATCCAATTCACAGAGCCTTTCTAACTGGACCAGCAAGCCTCTCTAGCCATCTTCCTCACCTCCCCGCCTTCAGTTCCTACCTTTACCTCAGGGAGCAGGTTTTGGGTACCACTGAAAGGTGGCCAGCCAGAGAGCTAGCTCCCCTCCCACCCCCCACCGGCCTCAGGTTCCAAAATGTCTTGTAGTGATGCTGCCCTTCCAGAACTTTAACTCGGACCATCAACCACCTTTTTAGTTTCTTTATAGGCTGTGGTTAATGAAGACGACAATAATCAATGCTGTACCACTTGGGTGTCTTTCCCTGCTGGGGACATGTTGGGTTTGACATGCTCTTCATGAAAGCATCCCCCTCACAAAAGTATTATATCATGCTCTTCTAGAGATGTGTTAAACCACTCTGGGAAACATCATTAACCTTATCAAAACCCCTCAGAACTTCCCTCAGAAAAATCCACACAGACAGCCTCCAGCACGACTCGCCAGTTTTGCTCAGCAATGTGGAAACCTTCCTCAGAAAAGTCTCAGAAAACTTATACAGATTTCTCGCTTCCCTCCCCATGCCTCCATATTTCATCCAGACAGGATGCATTTCAGTTTAGGCAAAATGTGATGGAAACTCTAGTTATTGTTCTTCTAGATTGGTGTGGAACTGTAAAGTTGAGCCACATTGCATTTTCCTCAGAAGCCCTTGGAACAGTCCAAGCTACACTCCCCAAGTTATTGCTGATAAGGAGAAGAACCTGCATGATCATGGACTAGATTTTGGTGGGTACTGATAGAAACTTCAGAAAGACATTCAATTGACCAGGATACATTCCTGGGCCAAGAGACCAAGCTGGTGGAACATATCAGGAGCCTTGCTGGATCAAGCCCAAAGTCAATCTAGTCCAGCATCCTGTTTTTCACAGTGGCCCAACAGATGCCTCAGAGAAACCCACAAGCAGGAGATGAAGGCATGCCCCCTCTCCTGCTGTTGCTCCCCTGTAATTGGTGTTCAGAGGCATCCTGCCTCTGAATCTGGAGGTAGCCTATAGCCCTCCAGACTGCTAGTGATTGATAGACCTGTCCTCCATGAATTTGTCTAATTCCCTTTTAAAGATATCTCCATCTCCACGTGGTGGCAACCAATTCCACAGATGTACTGTGTGAAGAAGTTCTTCTTTTTGTCTTCCCTAAATTTCCTGCCACTCACTTTCATTTATGGACCCCTGGTCAGAACCATAGCAAGGCCGATGGCTCATGACCCTGGAAAGCACATTAACCCTGACCTGGAAACTATCTAACAAGCTCAGCCAACAAGGTTACAAGTAGGGATGTGCACAAACTGGTAGATGGCTGGTTCAGCAGTGTGTGTGTGGGGGTACCTTTAAGGAAAAGGGAGGGTGCTCTTACACACACACACACACACACACACACACACACACACACACACACCACATTTTCCCCACCAGTGCTGTGCCTAAAATTGCTGGCCACATTGCGCATGCGCACTGGCCACTTCCGGTCTGACACTGACCAGGGTGGCAAGAGGGTATGCTGTCACCCCGCACCAGGAATTTTGGGCACAGCACCAGTGGGGGAAATGTGGGCTGGGGGGTTGCCGGACCACTGGTCTGGAAAAGGACTGCCAAACCAGTTCGTACACATCCCTAGTTACAAGCCACTCTGGACTGGTCATGTCTTCTGACCAACTGACAGCTAAAAGATGCAGGAAGGAAGTGGTCGGTTACTTCCTGGATGACTAAAGACCCTGACAGCCAGCACCACCACAAAAGGGAACCTGCGAGCCTGTGCAGAGTACATGATGAGCTTGTGCCACTAGCTAAACTGCCCTCAGTCCAGCTGCTCTCCATTGGTGACCAGGAGACTGGGTCTCATTAGGGCTGTTGATGGGCTGCTCATGCTTCTTGCTCACAGGGAGAAGCTGGAGGGGTTGAAAGCATTTCATTAGGAGTGCCTATTTTTAGGGGAGGCTGTAACTCATCTGGGGAAGAGAGACAGGAGAGTTCCAGGACACAAACCACGGCCTTTGTTTTACTCATACATATACACATTATCCCTCCCTCCTTCTCCCACTCTTTACTTGTACACAGATCTCCCCACCCCAAATGGAAAGAGGAATAATCATGTCAGAAAAGGCATGGAAAGCCCACTGTCCGAATAACTGTCCAAATAACTGCATCCGTGTCTCTCTCTTTTTGCTACACATATTGGGTCATTGGAACACTTGAGGCTGCTTGATACATCATGCCGTCAACACGGGCGTGGATACCCAAGTAAGCAATATATCTATACCATGACAGTTACTAAAGGGTGCATGCTTACTGAAAACAGAAGAGGACAGACGTAAAGACTGAGGGATCTACTTGTTCCATTCGGATCCCGAGAGCCACCAAGCCGAGCCAGATGGAAACTCGTGGCTCAGGGCACAGAGCTAATTACACACTGCACCTCACTGGGATAGCCTGCATGTACAAGTACAAGCCTACATTTGTGTTATCATGGATTGCAACAATGGAAGATGCCTTCTACTGAGTGAGACCAGCGGTTCATCTAGCTCAGTACTGTGTTTACCTGAATCCATGAATAGGTACCCCCCCCGCCGGTTTTAGATATTAGAAATCAGGAAGTTGTCTTAAATTCAGAGTTCTGTTCTTTTCGAGTAAATGCAGGTATAACCTGTATGTAACCGCTACTTTTTAAGTGGGGGGTTGTCTTAAAATAAGAATCGTCTTTGATTCGGGTAAATATGATATTGTCTTTGCAGGCTGGCAGCAGCTCTCTAAGGATTCAGGTAGGAGGCTTTCCCAGCACTGCTTGGTAGAGATGTGCACAAACCGGTTCGGCGCTCCTTTTCTGGAACGCTGAACTGGTTAGAAAGTCCGGCATTCAAGCCGGTATGGAGGTGGGGGGTTCCTTTAAGGGTCAGGGAGGGTGTCCTTCCCTGCCCCTGTGCTTTCTCGCGCCCCACTGGTGCTCTCCCCAAAAATGTTGGTGTGAGGCTGCAGCATTCCTTATTGCAGCCCTGGCATATTGGCCATTTGTGTGGTGACGTTCACCAGGGCTGTAAGAAGGTACACTGCAGCCCTGCACCAAATTTTTGGGGAAAGCACCAGCAGGGGGGAGTGGCGGGGCAGGTAAGGGCATGCCCCCTGCCCCTTAAAGGTACCTCCCCCCCCACCAGCCTCCCAGGAGTGCAAAAACTAGTTTGTGCACATTCCTACTACTTGGAGCTGCCAGGGATTGAACATGGGACCTTCAGCCCTGGCTCCCTACAAAGGGCCATCGGAATTCATGGAATTCCAAATGGTCATTGGCCATTTGGAAATCCAATGCATTCCACGGCCATTTGGAAGGAGGAACACCGGAAGCTGCCATATACTGAGTCAGACCATTGGTCCATTTCGTTCAGTATTGTCTACACAGACTGGCAGCGGCTTCTCCAAGGTTTCAGGCAGGAGTCTCTCTCAGCCCTACCTGGAGATGTGGCCAGAGATTGAATGTGGGATCTTCGGCATGCAAAACAGATTCTCTGCCACTGAGAAACAGCCCCATCCAAGAATTTGAACACAAAAGTCTAAAACTCTCCAGCAAAGCTGCACAAAGCCTTGGTGAATGGCTGGCCACCAATCCATTCTCCTGTTTTACAGGTGAGGAACACTAAGACCTGAGAGAGAAGCATTTAGTGTTAAGGCCAGCCATGGCAGGGAATTTTATTTTACTTGTAAGCTGTGTCAGCACTTTTAAGTATCCGGTCGCATTTTACAGTGTGGATCTCTGAGACACAGAAATGCACAACTTGTCTCTGGTTCAGGCAATTGAGTACAGAGGACAGCCGATTTTTTGTCCTCGTGCTCACGTTTTTAAAAAGCGGGAATCTGCCAATCTACTGAAAATCTTCCATAGCTCTAACCAAAGCCTTACCTTCTGCTCACCCCCAATTTAAAACAGAGTTTTCTCTTTCAAGTCCATGAAAGCGGCAAGTGGGAAAGATCTGGGCCCCTACTTCTATGTAGCGTATTATAAAGGGGAGGAAAATTCTAGAGGTTTTTCATTTATTTTTCCGGGTAGCTCTATTTCTTCTTTTCCATCCAGGACCTGCAGTTTCAGCTCATGCACGTAGGTCATATTCAGTCATCAGTCGTCCCCTTCTTGCCTCAACTGGAAGTCACTGAAATTCTGCTGGGCAGAGAACTCTGCAAAACCTGAAAGCTTGCCCTCCCCACCCGCCTTTTAATTGTAAACAGCTTTTTAGACACGCTTTGTGTTTTTTATTTATTTAAGGAAAAGTTGTATATATATATTTCAAATACATACATACATACATACTTCCTTAAATATTTCCATAAACAAATATTCTGCCAAGGCAAGGTAGTCCCACCAAAGATTTAATCCTCACTGGCATTGTTTCTCCTGCCCGTTGGAAGAGACATAGCCAACTGACCAACTGACTGAACAGGTTATACCTGGGCAAAAAGGACTTTGCATGTTTCCCCTGTAACCAAAACTGCAAATCCACACTTCCCTCTCACTGCATGTATGCACAGGTGGCAATGATACTGCCTGCATATGCTCCAGATATTCACTCTTCACAGTTGTGACCCTCTAAGACTAACATGAAAACTGGGAGTAGATACACACTCTTTTTCTCAGTTTTTCCTAATTTGTGACCTCCGCTGATGATAAGAAAGCCCAGCCAGCAAGGGATCCAAGCAAACATGACCTTCTCACAAACACTTCTCCACCAATCACCAAGCCAGAGTGCAATTAAGCTGCATGTAGGGGGCCAGCTCACGAGGCTCACACCCCTAGTTGTTGCAGTCACCCGGGGTAAGAAGGTGACAATTCCTCATAAGTCACCAAGTCAATCTTCATGCTCCTTTTACGTGTGCACACACGCACACACGCACACACTCTTCAGTTTTCCCAATAGCTTGGAAGATGTCCAACACATTAGTACGTTCAGAAGTTTTGATTAAACAAGGGTGCCAGTCACTTCAAGTTACATAGATAGAAGAGAGGAAACAGCAGCTACAGTTAAAAGAGAATCAAAACAGGAGCTAGCCGTGCTTCCTCCAAGCAAGGTCCAGTCCAACATGTCCCCTCCCATTTTTGTTTTGTTTTAAGTTTTCAAAGAGCTCTTTCTCCTCTGAAACACGAATTCCAGGGGGAAAGGCGTCCTCTCAGAGAGGCCCAGCACAGAAGCAGCATTGTGTGCGGAAAAAAGCGCCACTGTTCCACGCTTCTCCCCCACCACCCACCACCCCCAGCATACGCCTTTGATCCATCTTGCTTGCCCTATGCCCGCACCGCTTTCTCCAGGAAGGCAAGCTTTCCCTTTAAGTCAATCCCAAAGTTGGCTGTATATATCCCAAGCCGACAAGAATGAAACATTTATGCTATGCAAAAGGGCGAATGGAGGGAAAGAGCCGGACAACTCTGGGTTCTCTCCTCGAAGATTTCCATGCTATATTTATGGGTCCAGGTGTGTGTGTGTGTGTGTGTGTGTGTGTGTGTGTGTGTGTGTGTGTAGTGGGGTGAGGGGAAGGCTGTGGAGCTTTGTCTCTTCCGAACGTCTGTAATGGTTAATCACAAAGAGGCAGATCTCTTTGCTACTGGAGCCCAGCAAAACAAAAACCTAGATGTCAAATGTGAGACCAAGGAGGGGATGGCTGGCTGGCTGGCTGGGAAATCGAGACTGCAAGCAGAGGTCAGTAGCCAAACAATAGGGACAGTGGCCACTTCTACCATGCCTCCCGTGGCAGATGCCCTAGTGCTCCAGACCCCCGCTAAGCCCTGCAGTACCCACCTGCCCAGCATCTCCTTTTTCTCTCTCCCCCAAAGGTGGGCAACCAAGGACTCATTGCCTCTTTCCCAAAGTCTTTCCATCATCTTTTTTCTCTCCTGCCTAACCCCAGAGCCCAGTTCCCTAGGCATAAAGGAACTCTGTCTAGCTTAGCAAAAGCAATCAAGCGTGAGAGAGAGAGAGAGCGGTACCTTATTCTGGTTGCTTGAATCGCCTCTTTTCTCCTTCGCCGTGCCTATTCATCCTTTAATCCTTGGAAACAGAGGCACAATTCAAAGCATCTGCAGTTCTTCCAGACCTCTCCCCTTTCCTTTAAAAAAAAAATCCAAGCAAAAAAGCCCCCCTAAGAATCCTCCCCCCTGTCTTCCTCCAAGCAATAAATAAATAAATAAATAAAAATAAAATCACAGCACACCAGTGCTTCTCTCCTTTTTTCCTCTGCTGTTTGCTTTGAAAGAAGACCACGGCTTTAGCAGGGCTTGTCTCTATGCAGAAGGGCAGCATTAATAGAAAGAAAAGAAGAATGTCTGAGAGAGAGAGAAGAGAGAGAGAGAGAGAGAGAGAGAGAGAGAGAGAGAGAGATGGGAAGGGGGAAAGGGTAGTGGGAGGGAGAAGGAGGAAAGAGGCAGAGCTTGGCTTCACATCTGTGGCTGACGGGTTTATGTCTATAGAAGCACTGACAGCCCCCCGCCCCCTCTCAGAGTAAGAGAGAGGAGGACCTCCGTAGCTGCTAATGGCCTGTACCAATTTATTCCACTTAAGCAGGGGGCTATTCTCCCTGCAAGAGGAAAGGAACGCCAAGCCAGCCTCCCAGATGTCCCCTGGAGGCATTGGTTTCTGCTCTGCCCATTCGCAACAGCAGCATCTCCTACAGACTTTGCAGACAGGGGCAGGGGCTGATGGTCTCCCAGCTCAGTGTGCCAGGAAAAAAAGAGAGAGATAAAAGACGGGAAGCGACGTGGTGGGAAATTCCTCTGCTGGGGATGAGTGTGAGGGAGACAGGCAAAATGTTCCAGCTGGAAGGCACACTGGGGGAAGCAAATCTCCTGGCTAGATTCTCTCTGTTAAAAAGTTGCTCCTTTCTTTGAGCTAGATTTGAACACTGACCACTGAGATGCAAATCACTAACAGGATCCACCTCTGCTCTTAACTCCCCACTTTTGGAGTGTTAGACCCCTGCCCTGTGCTACCCTTCCTTATAACTCAGCTCCCACCTTCTTAGCAGGAGGGATTAGCATCATTTTATGAGGTTCCCCAACTCCCCACTTCTTGTAGAAGACTAAGGGTCATCCTTCCTTAGACCCTCCAAGTGAAACAGCCATTGCCCCCTCGAAGATCAGTTGCCTTGTCCTGGCCGCAGTGACATCCTTCATCACTCTCTTGATTCCCCCTATCCCATCTCGCCACACTGATGTGATCCTAGAAACAAAACCAGAAGGTGGAGCTGAAGTGTAGCTTTATAAGACAAGAGAATGGAACACAAGTTAGGGACCATATACTTGAGAGATGATGCTCAGGATTCAGGACCATGGACAGAGACTTTGGGTCCTTGGGCTGCCCAGTCAAGTTGAAGGCTTCAAGAGACCTTGAGTGGAGGGCTGAATATTGCTCCCATTGTGTGGCTAGAGTTTTGAACTCTGACATGGGAGAACTGGAATTTTATTGGATATCGGCCTGCTGCTAAGAGGGGTATAGCTTTCCCATTGCTCATTGGCCGATGTCACCCCCACCAAATAAAAAACACTCTGTGATTCTGGGATGCAACATTTTCTTGCTTTGCTGATCACTTTTGGTCTTCTTCTTTCTCCCAACCCCTCAACTTGTTTTACTGGTCATATCCAGTGTTCCCTCTAACAGAAAATCCCAGATGTTCTTGACTACTACTCCCAGCACCCTCAGCCAAAGCCCACTGCAGCTAGAGATTCTGGGAGCTGTAGCCAACAACATCTGGAATTCCCTCTTACAGGGAACACTGGTCATAGCCTTGATATTATTTCAGCCTTGTATATGGATATTTCCAATACCCCATTTCCACTCTCAGATCATCTCATATGCCTCTTACCCCTTCTTCCTCCCCCCCGTTCCACTCTACTTTCTTTTTTCTGTTTAAATCCACAATCTTCAGACCCTTGATCCAGTTTTGATTTATTCTTTGTTGCTGTCCCCTCTGTCTCTTTTGAGTACTTCTGACTTTGTTCTTGCTTCGTCTCTGAAATAGATTTCTTTTAAAATCCTCTTTCTGTTTGTCAACAGCATCCTTCCCCCTTCACAACCTTAGCTTACCCGTTCCACTATTTCACACTTCAGATCAGTTTGCAGAGAGCTCAGAAAACCTCATTCTTTACCAGATTATAGGCATTTTCAATGTATGTTGTCTATCACAGATAGGGCATCAAGGAAGCAAAACACATTTTTGTCCTCCCCATCACTTTTGTATACAGAAATGAAGGTTTCATCTGCATCTTTCCTCCATGGAAGTCTATCCTCTGCCAAACCTTGGTGTCCCTTGGGTGCAGACAATTATTTAGTTGCAGCTGGGTACCCAGGGGGAAATCAGCTCAAAACATTCAAAGTCAGTTTGGAATCTTGTGCCAACTCAGCTCTTCATGACAGTTTCACTGAGCTCTGGGCCTATAAAATATTAATAGTGTCCAATTATATCCATAGGGTGGATGTTAGCCTGTGAGTCAGGGGGCAAGCCGAGGGTAATCTGCTGAGCAGAAAGGCAGAAGGATGGGGAAACAAAATTAGAGGGGGGTACTGAAGGAGATACTGACCCTGGCAGCAGACATGTTAGATTCCCCCGCTGCATTTGGGAAGAACTGCAGAATCTACACAGCATAGTAGCCCTATCCACATGTTACGATCAATGTACATAGAATTTGTGTACAGTGTAAGCATGTATACATCTATATGCATGCACAATTATTCATGTTATGCTTTTTTAAATTGTTATTTATTAAAGGCAAAACATTATGTAATATAAGATCACAAATCATAGAATGCATAATAACATACATTTTAGCTTCCTAGCGAACAGAGCTCAATTATTATTTTAGATTTTACCAATTCAAAACAAATCTGAGCCTTTTATGAATATTACTACAAGAAATATTTATATCCCACTCTTCAACCAAAGTTCTCAAAGGGGTTTACATAACACACATCTTTCCATATATAACAAGCAGGCAATACATTACCATAATTTCATTGATTAATAAAAACATATTAAATCTTGCAAATCACAAAGAAACAATGTGGTTTTGATTGTCCTGTTCAAAGATTAACCCAACAAATGGGTTAATTTATCTGCCGTAGCTACTGTATAAAGCAAAGCTTGTTACATCATCTCCTCAAAGTAATATTCCATGCTTCCAATTTTTAGTTATCACCATTCTGACCACTATCAACATATAATTTACCAGCTCTTTAGATTTTATTACTTTATTATCTTCAGTAAATATTCCCAACAATGATAGCTGAGGATCTATTTTAATTTCCTGATTAATGATTTTACCCATTTCTGCAAATACCAAGACCCAGAAGGTTCTAAGCCTTGGGCACATTCACCACAGAGGAAAATATGTGCCCTTCTCATTACAGTTGTCCCAACAGAGCATAGATTTATTTTTAGTAACATATGCCAATTTCAGAGAAGTCATGTACCATCTATACATTATTTCAAGATAATTTTCTCTAATTTGACCAGAGGATGAAAATATAAGTTTAGAAAACCAAATCCTATTCAAATACCCTTCATCAATGACCATTCATAAAGCATTTTCCCAAACTGATTTTAATCCAACCAATGGTAAGATCATATACTCCAACAAAATAGCATAAATTGCCTCTCTTGGTTGGTTGTATGTCTTCTCAACTGGCCTCCTTAGTGTCCTGGGCCCTGGTGTAGTGCGTGGTGCCTAGGCCCATAGGAGGGCCTTCTCTGTGGCCGCCCCTGTTCTCTGGAACATGCTTCCACTCCCAGATTCATTCAGCCCCCTCCCTGGCTGCTTTTAAGGCCCTTCTTAAGACCCACCTGTTTTGCCAGTTGTTTGCCTAACAACAACAACAACAACACCTGTCTGACGGTGTAAATAAATAAATAAATAAATAAATATGTTGAGTTTGTTCTTCCAGTAGCTCTACAGTCTCCAGGCCTGGTTGCTCAGCTGAGGATCCTTGTAACCCATTTTTCAACAAGTGCCCAGGTACTCTAGCACTCAGTGCGGCCCTTGTTGACCCGGGCAATGACCAATCCGGTATAGAATTCATTTTTCTTGTTCTCACCATGGTTATGGGACAAGACACATTTAGCCTGACTTCTCAGCAGAGGCCTGTCTGGTTCTGGTGGCCCTCCAGCCTAGCCCTCTGCATCCTCAAAGCTCACAAGCCCCTCCACCTTGCCAAGGTAACTTGAACACCATCTTGACACCTTGGGCATCGATAAAATTACAACACATCAGCTACAGAAGGCCGCACTACTCTGGACAGCACGAATACTACGATGCTATCTTTAATTTTTCTTTTGTTATCTTGGATCCTTGGAAAGGGCCTGATAATTAAAGTACCAAAGCCAGTCAGTAACATCTGGTAGACTGTGTTTATATATCATCATCATCATCATCTTTGCACAATATAACCAGAAAATCAAACATCATCAAGACCTGGCAGTGGCTTAAGAATGGCAACTTGAAGAAAGAAACAGAGGGTTTAATGCTGACTGCACAAGAACAGGCACTAAGAACAAATGCAATAAGAGCAAAAGTAGAAAAATCAACAACAAACAGCAAGTGCCATCTTAGTAAAGATGCAGATGAAACAGTGGACCACCTAATCAACTGTTGTAAAAAGATCGCAAAGACTGACTACAAACAAAAGCATGACAAGGTAGCAGGGATGATACACTGGAACATCAGCAAAAAATACAAGCTACCTGTAGCCAAAAATTGGTGGGACCATAAAATTGAAAAAGTGGTAGAAAATGAAGATGCAAAAATATCATGGGACTTTTGACTATTAACAGACAATACACCAGATATAACTATAGTTGAGAAGAATGAAAAACAAGTCAAAATAATCGACATAGCAATACCAGTTGATAGCAGAATAGAAGAAAAAGAAACAGAAAAAAAATACAAAGATCTACAAATTGAAATTGAAAGGCTGTGACAGAAGAAGACCAAAATAATCCCAGTGGTAACTGGCACCCTAGGTGCAATTCCAAAACAACTTGAAGAGCACCTCAACACCATCGGGGCCACAGAAATCACCATCAGCCAATTACAAAAAGCAACTTTACTGGGAACAGCCTATATTCTACGACGAAATCTATAACAACAACAATGATATTGATAATAAAATCCAGCCATCCCAGGTCCTTGGGAAAGACTCAATGTCTGGATAAAACAAACTAGTCAATAACACCTGTCTGACTGTGTAAACAAGAAATAATATAATTAATAATTAATTGTTATTGGTATCATTGTTGTTCATCACCTAGAGTCTTTGGAGGAGGTTGTATATATGAAAATTTTAAGAAAGAAAGAAAAAGAAAGAAAGAAAGGAAGGAAGGAAGGAAGGAAGGAAGGAAGGAAGGAAGGAAGGAAGGAAGGAAGGAAGGAAAGGGGGAAAAAGTTTGGATAGTCGCCCTTTAGTTGATGTATCAAAATCTAATATTAATTTTTCAAATTGAGTAAGTGCAGCAAGTTGCCTGAGCATCCAGTCAGCAGACCCAAAGGTCCAATTCTGGCACCCCAGGCCCTCTAAGGCCCCAGCCTCGGTGCTTGCTCCTCATTCTCAGCAACTTGTCCCTAGGGTGATGTTTCTGCCCAAGTGCCCTTCCTCTTGACCCCAGCCTCTTTCCAACCTCCTTGTACTGACAGCCCAGAAGCCAGATGCCTGGGACTTGACTGTGCTGAGAGCGGGCCCTTCTCTCCTCCTTCAGTCCATCTGTCTCCCTCCCATCCCCTGCAGGGGCTTCCCAGCCCTTCTGTATCCAGAACAAACTCCTTGTCCTTACACCCTTACCTTTAAAGTAGGGATGCCAGGGAGCGAACCAGGGACCATCTGCCTGCAGATGGATACGGCCCCCTCTCCTCAGGGGAATATCATATAACAGGCAGCACTCACTATACTGAATGGGTAGCTACCCATCTAAATGCAAGCCAGGGTAGGCCCTGCTTAGCAAAGGAGACAATTCATGCTCGCAAGCACAAGACCTGCTCTACTCCCTGTAGTGTGGTGGGGTCTCCCTGGGTTTTTGCCCGGCTTTCCCGTCCCGTTCCCTTTGGGGCCATAATAGCCCGTGGGATGTGAGTCTGAAGCATGCTCAGCCAGCCTCCCCTGGCCCGTTCCGGGAGTGGGCCAGCTGTGGCTCCCCTTCCCACCCGGCCTCTCCATCTCCCCAGCACACACAGCTTGCCATCTGGTGCTCTCCGGAGGATCACTGCTCACCAGCCGGCTGGAGCGAGACGCCGAGAGCAGCGGATGCCTCTTTTTGTTTCTGAACAATAACCTCATTAAGCAGAGGTGGAGCAGCAGCAGCAGCGGAGAGCAAATCTTGGGTGGGGGGGCGGATAATGGCATGGCACGGCATGGCTGCGGGAATCTGTGCTCCCACACAATTAAAACACTTCCTTCTGGAGCTGCCTTTATACAGCGCTCAATGGAAGGCGGCCACGGAGCACACTTCCCCCTGGCCCTTGTGCATTCTATTCAGGGCATGCTGTCTGCAGAACTGACGTTTCCAAAGTGCCACAAGCTGTGCAGCGAGATAATAGAACCAATGTCTTCCACACTAGTGAGTGGAATCGGTCTGATGTGCCGAACATAGGAAGCTCTACTGAGTCAGACCTTGGTCCGTCCATCTATGTGTGGTCTACTCTGACTGGCTGGTGGCGGCAGCCCTGCAGGGTCTCAGGCGTGGAGTTGCCTCATCATAGGGACATAGGGAGCTGCCATATACTGAGTCAGACCCTTGGTCTATCTAGCTCAGTATTGTCTGCACAGACTGGAAGCAGCTTTTCCAAGGTTACAGGCAGGAGTCTCTCTCAGCCCTATCTGGAGATGCTGCCAGGGAGGGAACTTGGAATCTTCTGCGTGCAGCATGCAGATGCTCTTCCTTGAGCAGCTCCATCCCTTAAGGGAAATATTTCACAGTGCTCACACAGGTAGTCTCCCATTCAAATCCAGCCCCAGCATAGTACTTCCAGTGACTGTTGCTGGTGTCGATTTTATGTTTCTTTTTAGATTGTGAGCCTTTTGGGGACAGGGATCCATCTAATTTATTTATTATCTCTCTGTGTAACCCACCCTGAGCCATTTTTTGGAAGGGTGGTATATAAATCAAATTTATTATTATTAATTATTATTATTATTATTATTAATAATAATAAATGCAACCAGGGCAGACCCTGCTTAGCAACGGGGGTGTCATGCTTGCTACCACAAGACCAGATCTCCTCCTTTTTAGGATCTGCATGGAGAAACCCTGCCACAGGATATGGGGGTAAGGCAGAGATTCTCCAACTTGGTCCACAGATGTTGCTGGACTACAACCCCCATTATCCCCAGCCACAAGGGCCAACGGGCATTGAGGCAGCCCTCTCATGAGGCACATTGAGGCAGTGGTCTCAGGCAGCAGATTACTAGGGTGTCAGCAGGGTGGCAAAGCCCCACCACACTGCCATTGGAGCAGCTCTTCGGGACTGATCTGACTTGTTGCAAACTCTGCAAGAAACAGCTCTCCTCACACTCCTTGTAAAGTTTGCAAGCACGAGGAGAGAAGGGGAGGCAAAGCTTAGGAAGATAGGAAGCTGCTCTATACCGAATCAGAACATTGGTCCATCTAGCTAAGTATTGTCTACACAGATTGGCAGCGGCTTCTCCAAGTTTCAGGCAGGAGTCTTTCTCAGCCCTACCTGGAGATGCTGCCAGATATTGAACCTGGGACCTTTTGCATGCAAGACAGATGCTCTGCCACTGAGCCTCTCGCTGATCTAGGAGATCAATCGGCCCCGCTGCATTGGCAGTGAGACCAGGAGCAGATCTCCCTGCCTTTGAGGCAGGGAGAGTCACTCCGGCCACGCTGCCAACACAGCCGTGTTTGGTACCGAAATAATGCCCCCGTATCTGACGACAGACACTGGGTGTGTGGCTGGGGCTGCGCTCGTGGGCCCTGATTGGTGGCGGCCTGGCTTTTTTGAACCCATTAGCCCAACGGTGGCTCTGCCCCTGGATCAGAGAGAGGCTGTGGTGGTGGACAGAGCGCCCTTGGGTTTCTGAATCACTCTTGCCAGCCTGTAGTGACCCGTGAAGCCATTTGTTGTAGACAATCCCCTGACTTAGCTTCAGTAGCAAGGGATCATTAGCCTATGAAAGACTGAGGATAACAGGAACTAGGGATAACCAGTCAGCAATGAATGCAGAGTCCTGCTGGCTCATTCTGCTCCACTCTGTAAACAATGGCAAAGATTCCCAGTTGACAACTTGATGATGGGGCAAGATAAGTAACTCCTGCCTTTGTTCTGGAGAAAGGAGCAGGGTGGCCGGCCGCATTTGACACTGAAGGAGACAATAGATGTGCACCACGGACTCAAAATCTGGAAATAAGTCATCGCACCAGCTGAGGATTTCAAATGTATGCATCATCTTGTGTTCTTCAAATCCACAAGTAGGGATGCAGTGAATATTCATGGTTCTCCATTGCCTGAAGGCAAGAGAGACAGACTGAGCTCATGTTTGCTGTTTCAGGCTAGGGTCCCAAACAGTCAAGACATGAGAGGATCATTGGAAGCATGAAAAGAGAGAGGAAAGAGGTGATCCAATTACCACAGCACAAGTTCAAAGGTGTGCTATCTAGTTCTACTCAGTCATACTGGTGGCTTAGTGTGCCATCTGTGGCATAGCTCCTGTTGTGAAACCTCTTCCTCAGTCTGTAGAAGTTGCAGGCAATGATGCAAGGCCATCTGCTGTCCTGGTGCACAAAAGACCCAGACCACAAGGGACTGTGCAACTCTGGGCATCCATGCAGTTACACAGCCTTCTTGTGTGCACTCTTTGTTGAGTTAACACAGTTGTGAGTGGGAGAGGCTTATGTGGCCTCAGAAACTTCCTACTCCCAGGGAGATATCAGTTCCCAAAGTGAATGTCAGATTTTAGGTCTCATCACTCACCCTGTATTCTAGGCTTTACAAGTCTATGATATTTGTCTAGAGTCAATTAAGCTCAGGTCTTACCAGCTGTTCTTGCTAAAGGCAAGAATGTTCTCCTGCAGGAGGCAGGTTTCAGGCATGCACCAATCCTGCCATATCTATGTCTCAGTCTCGGTCTCACTCTCACCCCTTTCCAGACTGAGCTTCCTTCCTTTTATGTCTGGAGGCAGTGAGAAGGGAGATGATTTCCTTCCATGCCCTTCCCTACCTGTTTCCTGCTTCTCTTCCCAGTCGCCACTGTCAGTGAATCACCAGGAGGCTTGGAGACACCGGTGACTTGGTTGTTTTGCCTTCCTGGCAACAGTGTTCGCCTGGATGTCAGCCACTGTGACACATGCCATATGTGATGCTATGTGCCATATTTACCTTGCCTTTCCCTGTCAAGAACAAACTCAAGATGGCTTACAGCAAAATACTATGTTTAAAATACAAGCAACCAGTCAAAGCACAATATAAAATCCTAGGAACATTCACAATATCCACATAAAAGAGGCACTCGAGAAAAGGTCACTGTTTCACTAAAATATTTTGTTTCGAAGACCTTGCAAAGAAGGATGGGTCCTCTTCAACCATGCCTGGAAAAAGCAGAGGAAGCTTGATGTACCTTCTGCACACAAGCTCTTGAGCAGCTAAACCAGTTGTCCTGTCTGTGCTTTCAAGTGGTGGAATGGACTATGTGCAATAGCATGGCCCAAATGCAATAGCCAGCTGTTGCTTTGGGAAATGATGTACAACAGCTAAAACTGCATATCAGCAGAAACAGAGAGGAAGATCTGGTATATACAATTGTGGAAAGACAATTCCCCACACTGCAAAAGACTCTGAAGTGAGAAGAGAAGATCTAATGCAGCCATGCAGATAACCATAACATTTCCTTTGCACCATAGTTCTAGTGCTTTTCTTTAAATGCACTGTTCATAAATATTAATTTTCATTCCTCTGATAAGCTACTATAACAAAATGGAAGTCAGTCCCAAATCTCTTGGAAGATCAAGCAGGCTTTTAAATGCCTCGCAGCACATACACAAAATGCAGCAGGGTATTTCCCCCTTCTAGTTTATAGTATGGCACACACATTTGTTGAGTGAGATTGAGTTCTCATTCCATAAAGAAGCCTTTCTACTTCTTTGGTGGTATTGCATCCTGAAAGTCAAGTTGCTATACCATGTTGCTCGGAAAATGCAATCATCTACACCGCTAGAGGTGCCAGTGAAATGTGGAGATGTCTCTAGAGTGTTTTATGGACATCTATTGGGTAGTGTATGGATGCAAAATCTGGACTTTGAAGAAGCAGGATAGAAAAAGTATTGACGTTTTTGAACTTTGGTGCTGGAGAAGACTTTTGAGGATACCACGGACAGACAGGGAAACAAACAAATGGATCATAGAACAGATCAATCCAGAATTTTCACTTGAGGCACAGATGCCCAGGCTCAAACTATCATACTTCGGACACATCATGTGAAAACCCAGCTCCCTTGAGAAGTCCATAATGCTGGGAAAAGTTGAAGGGAAGAGAAGAAGAAAACAAGCAGCAAGGTAGATGTACTCGATTACAACAGCAAGACCTTAAAGGCCAAGTTGAAGACAAATCATCCTGGAGATAATCTATCTATGTGGTCACTAAGAGTCGACACCAACTTGACGGCACTCAATCAATCAATCAATCAATCGAGTAGTGTCCATGCTAATAATGATTAGCATACAGCTCCCTCTTACCCGTGCTTGTATAATGTAATCCCAACTCTAGTAGTTCCTGGGCTCTGTTCCGAGTACATTTCATTTCAGATGCAAGTTCATGTAGTGCAGTCATATGTTCACCTTCTAATGTAGTTCTTATGCTTGTCCACCTTCTTGCAAACAAAACACTGATATGTTTTGATACTTTGTGAGGGTTTTTTTAAATCTTGCAAGTCCTACATTCTTCTTAGTCCCTCATTTCTTCCAGCTCCTTGTATTTTGTGTCTCTTTCATTCAGGATTTTCAGCCTACTGCCTCCTCTTCTCCTCCTACCTTCACTGTCTCTCAGCTAGGATTAACATAAAAATACTTTTTAAAAAGTAAAATCAGAAGCAAATTGATGGGTTCCTTCCAAGGAAAAGATATCTGAGGATTTTCGAGGAAAGCGAAACAAGTACCTGTAAAACAAGTGCAGTTTCTCGGGAGGGATTTGGACAGCTGTGAGTTGGCACAGAAATTTCTCACAAAGTGAAATTGCAAGCAAATTTCAAGGTTCTTCCCAAGGCGAGACATCTGAGAATTTTCAAGGGAAGCCAAATGAATGTCTATCAGGCAAGTGCATTATTTCAGCACATTGCTGAAAGTAGGGAATGGCAGCTTCCCTGGGGAGGAGAGCTGTTGGTCTTGTGGTAGCAAGCATAAATTGTTGCCTTTGCTAAGCAGGCCCTGCCATGGTGTGAATTTGGATGGGCAACTACATGTGAGCACTGTAAGACATTCCCCTTTAGGAATGGGGCCACAGTTCAGTGGAAGAGCATCTACATGCTTGCATACAGAAGATTCCAGGTTCACTCCATGACATCACCCGGTAGGGATGGTAGATATTCCTTTCTCACTCAGTGTAGACAGTACTGAGCTAGATGGAGCCATAATCTGACTCAGTAAAAGACAGCTTCCTATGTTCCAGGTTTCAGTCATCTTCCTATAGCTTCTCTCCCTACACAGCACTTCTGCTCTCTGCACACACATTTCCTGCAAATAACGTTTTCTATCCCTGGGCCCTGTGTGAAGTTTTTCTCCTTTCCAAACTGACCTTTCACTTCCATCCCAGAACTATTTATCAACTATTTATCAACATGCTATTGCTTCTCACTATACCCTAAATGATTAGAATTTCATAACCATCTATGAAACTCAACAAACTCAACTCAATCAGAGTTTGATGGGTTTGCAGCAACCAGTAACAAACCTCGTATATGTCTCTGTACTACAGATGTGAGTTTATGTAGCATCTATATTAATACAGCTCTTAATACAGCCCACCACCATTAATACAGCCCTCCATTTTCAAGCCATTTTATTACACATTAAGATACCGAAGTCATGTTGCTTAAGTTGCTTCTAGGCAATTGATGCCAACGGAACATTCTTAACACCCCTAAAAACCTCCAGCCGTTAATAATAAACAAAATTAATATGCAAATACGATTAAGTTGTCTGATATGTACATTTATGTTTTTATCGTATAGTTAATCGTGATGGGATTGTTCACATTAGAGATAGGTCTGTATGCCGTTTCTATAATCCAAATCCCAGAAGAGCATTATAAACCATAATCTGCAATGCAAAGCAAGAGAGAGAATGAATGAATAAAAAAAAAAAATTACCAAGCATATGGGAGGGTCTATAGATTTTCCCAATCACCTGTGCTCTAATTTAATATGAATAACAATTAGTTTACTCTTATCAGTTAATTGTGCCCCTTGTGGATTCCACAGCACAGCATAAATGCCTTTGTCTGTGCAAACTTTAATTACACCCAGCCCAGACTCACTATTTTTGCTTTGACAACACAGTTACTTTGCAAACAAAGCAAGATGTATCTTCCTTTTAAACTGAAAATGGAGAGGATTAACCAAAACCATGCAACCGTGCTGGCACCATGACAGCATTGCTTAATCTTGGTCCCTCGGACCCAACTGGCCTGTTCTTTGTCTGCACAGGTGTGAATCACTGGAGTAAAGAGAGCTGAGATGTAGGCAGTCGTCAAGGGCAAGCCCAGTGCCTGTTTCAAATATAAGCATATAAGGAAACCTTTTCTAGATTAGCCCAGGGACTATCTAGTCCAACATCCTGTTTCCCACAGTGGCCCACCAGATGCAAACAACCAGGAGATGAAAGCATGCCTTCTCTTCTGCCATTCCTCCCCTGCACCTGGTATTCAGAGGCATCCTGCCTCTGGATATGGAGGTAGCCTACAGCCATCAGGACTATTATTTGATTATTGATTGATTGATTGATTGATTTGATTTGTATACCGCCCTTCCAAAATGGGTCAGGGTGGTTTACAATTAAAACAAACCACTAAAACAGTAAAGAGCTAAAACAAATTAAAAACAATTTAACAACAATTAACAATTTAAAAACATTTTAAAACAACAATTAAACAATTACAGTGATTAAAAGCCCCCAAATCGGGTTAGAATATTAAAACAAATATGTTTTAAGGGCTCTCCTGAAGGCTAATAGAGAATTCAAATCACGGATTTCTGCAGGGAGCACATTCCACAGCCCCGGAGCAGCTATAGAGAAGGCCCACCTCTGAGTCGCCACCAGATGAGCTGGTGGTAACTGGAGACGAACCTCCTCAGATTACCTTAATGTGCGGTGGGGATCACGCAGAAGACTAGTAGCCATTGATAGATGAATTTGTCTAAGTCCCACTTAAAGCCATCCAGGCTGGTGGTGATCAACACATCCCGTGGCAGAGAATTCCGCAGATTAATAATGCACTGTGTGAAAAAGTGTTTCTTTTTGTCAGTCCTAAATTTCCTGGCCATAAGTTTCATAGGATGACCAATGGTTCTAGTGTTGTGAGAAAGGGAGAAGAACTGCTCCATATCCATTCTCTTCACAGCATGCATTATTTTATAAACCTCTGTGGAGGTCAGTCCAGGAAAGGTGGCTCACCTTGCTAGCTCTCCTGGCCCTCAAGCCTGGCATCTTCCACGCTAGGTGCCCACAGCCCAACCATGATAGAACCTGCCCAGTCAAGACAGAAGCTTCCAGAATCTTGGATTCAGTGGCTGTTAGGCTCCAGAAGTAATATATAGCAACTTGCAGTACTGCAAGTCCAGAAACCCTTGCAGCTAGACAAGTGGGGGATAAGCCAGAAATTCTTCTTTGACTTGGATTTTTAACTGAATCCAGAGAAGAATTCAGGGGCACCTAATTCTCACCTCTTCCTTGAGGTGAGCATTACTGAGGCCTTGAGCCTGGTAATCTTTGTTGTCATCTCTACTCCAAAGTCAGTCTTTTATGTGTTGAGAGAAGAGCATTTCCTCTGGAGAATTCCCAAGAATAAAACTTTGCCCCAGCAGAATGGATCATCAGCATTTTCATTAAGAGCTTTAAGCGTTCAGAAAGGTAATCATTGTCCCAAGCTGAGTCACCTTCGCCATTAAGCGCAATCACGCCTCTCGCTACAACTCGGCACTCTCCCCCTTTCTCTGGTACAGAGCTCTCAATCACTACCACACCCTGCGCTGGTTTGCTTCATCCCTCCACGTTCAATCACTTTACTGTTCTCCATTAATAGCTTTCCGGGCCCTCCCCCTTGTAGTTATTACCTAGGCATTATTATGGAACCACAGGCAGTTTTTTTTTTAAAAAAAAATCAATCATTCTGTGTTTCTCTCAGAGCAAGCCCACACTTTTCTTCCTCAGACAGGAACTGCAGGCCAAAGCCTGCCCCAAGTTCTCCAGTGGTTCCATGTCGGCCACAATGAAAACCCATGCGCCAGGGCAGAGAATCGGGCGGGAGATGGGGAAGCCATCAGTTCTTTTGTCAGGAGTACCCAGGCTCTCTTTCCACTTCTCATTAATGGCTGGTGAGGGGGAAAGGGTCCCTAATACAAGGACAAGACAACATGACACACACACACACACACACTTGAGAGTGGCAAACGAAATATTGAGCGAGGTGTTCAGGCAGCAACACACAAGGGAGAACTCTGCAGGCACTGTCAGTTATTAATGAAGGGAGAAAATGAGATTGTCCTAGCAGATAGCAAAAACACTCTTCCTTGTTATTATCCCAATCGACATTTACCTAACAGTGCTGCTCCTTATGCGGTATACGTGCATGTATATATAAATTGAATATCATAGAAGTCAGGCAGGGAACCCTGTTCCCTTAGAAACAGTGCAATCTAGATGGGACATGGAGACAAGACTACAAAGCCAGAAATTAAAAGATCCAGAAAAATAAGAGAGATGGTAAGGAGGTTTCATACTGGATAAAGTTTGCCCCCCAAGCCTCAGCCTCCGAATACAGAGAGAAAAGATAGCCATGAAGTGTTCCTGACTGACAAATCACAGTTATAGGCCAGCTTTCAATCCCAAAATACAGAAAACTATATTCCCCCACCCCATTTTTGCTGCCTGAGAGAATGGGGCTGTTTTGGATCAGCACTAGTCATGATGAAGAGTCAATCAGGTCATTTTAAAATGCTGTTTAAAATGTGAAGTTAGGGGCAGGTTTGAGAATTCTGCCCCTCCGCCCCCGATTATGCAGGTGAGGAACAGCAGCAGGGATGGTCCCAGGGAGCGTGGCACCTGAGGGGAGGCACCAAATGCAGCCTTACCCCACACCCCTGCTGGGGGCCAGCCTCTTTTAGAACTGGCCTTGCAAGCTCTGAAAGTGGTGCAGGGTGGAGGGGAAGTTGCCAGCAGCCTCCTCCTTCTCTCCACATCTTCTTGTGAGCTTTGCAAGGAGTGTGAGGAGAGGAGGGCAGCCATCTCTCTTCTCCCTGTGCTCCTTGCAAAGTTTGCTAGGGTCAGATTGGTCCCAAAGAGCTGTTCCACTGGTGGTGGTGTCGGCGGTGGTGATGGGCATCTTGCTGCCCTGTTGGTGCCCCCAAATCCGGCCACCCGAAGCGACTGCCTCACCTTGCCTCATGAAAGAGCCGCCCTGGACAGCAGGGCCTGCAGGGTGCGTTCTTGGTGCTCCACACATAATAGGCTACCTCTTAGACAGTTTGTTTGAACCAGTCCGCAGAGTCATTCCAAGGAGGAATTGGGGCGGGGGGGACCGTGGTTGGCAGTCAGCTGAGAAATAATTTCTCAGACTTCTCCAGAAAACTGCAGAAATCAACCTCCCCATTTCCCCCACCTGAGAATTTGGTGAAGAAAGTAGGAGCGGCATTTTGGATCAGCTCTAGGATTTGGAGGCTCCAAAAGACAGAGGGCAAGTTCCTGCCTAGTGGGCAGCGACCACCTTTATTTTTATTTATTTTTACATTTATAGCCTGCTCTTCCTCCAAGGAGCCCAGAAGAGTGTACACAGTTATGTTTCTCCCCACAGCCACCCTATAAGGTAGGTTAGGCAGAGAGATGAGTGACTGGCCCAGAGTTAACCAGTGAGTTTCTTGGCTGAACCTGGATTTGAACTCGGGTCTTTCCAGTCCTAGTCCAACACTCTTGCCTCCACTGTGCCAAATCTGCTTCAAGAAGTCCAAATCTTTCTCTTGCTATTCTCTTCACAGTGCCAGTGATCAGCTCCTGAGCTGGTCCAGAATTGTGTTCTTGTTTGATAGCCTGGCTTCCATCCATTCCCCCCACACTGCACAGCTATCGATAAAGTGATAGATGTCTTTGAGCAAGCCAAAAGTAAATAAGGCAGGATAAATGTTTACCAACATCTGAGAAGCCCCACGGAGTTGGGACTGATTTAATTCCGCTCATCCCCCCGACTCCATTGACAACCAACACTGTATCACCGAACACTGAGCCAAAGAAGAAACAGAAAGGAGGATATCCATATTTCTCTTTGCCACCAATAGTAATAACACCTGGGAAGTGGTTATGATTGTTTCTACAGCGACAGAGGGCAGGATGCTGCAAGGGATAGATTTAATGGTTTGATCAGATCATACATCCATTTGGGTTTCGCTCCCGTACAATTCGCTCACCCTCTATTTTTCTTTTAAATTAACAAAAGAAGATGCCCAGTGGATTGCTTTTAATCCAATAACAACATAAAGAGAACCTGTAATAAGTGTCCATTTGGGCGGCCTGACTGCTACAGCCTACTTCATTTATTATGGGCTAAATGGGAGCATTACTATTCACGACCATACCCTGCCTTTGGTTCCCCGTGAAATCAGAGGCCGTGTAGCTCAAGGGAAGGCGCAGGCCAAATAAGACATTTCCATGCTGCTTTTGCACAAAACGAGGAACAGAGGAAGCTGCCAGAGAGTCAGACCACCGGTCCATCTCAGTATGGTCTTCACAGGCTGGCCGTGGCTCCACAAGGTTTCAAGCCGAAGTTTCTCCCAGCCCTACCTGGAGATGCTGCCAGGGATGGAACCTGGGACCTTTTTCATGCAAGCGGCGACTTTACCACAGAGTTACAGCCCCATCTCCTAAGAGAGCAGGGCTAGGCGACTGACCTGGACTCTCCCGCCATCGTTGAACTACAACTTCCATCACCCCCAGCCACAATCTGCAGCTCAGTGATGTCTGGAGAGCCAAGACTGCCTACCCGTGCCCTAAGGGGGGATACCTTACAGCAGACAGAGCTCACATGTAGTCGCCCATCCAAAGGCAAACCAAGGCAGATACTGCTTAGCAAGGGGACAAGTCGCGCTTCCTCCCACAAGACAAGCTCTCCTCCCGTAACTGGGGTGCCGGGAGCAGTGACTACTGCAAGGGGTTTGTTGCATGAGGTTGATATGAATAAGAATGTCAGAAGAAGTGCCTTGCTGGATCAGAGAAAAGATTCATCTAACCCCATCCCCTTTTGCTGGGGAAACCCTTCCCTGAGACTGGGTGATTATGGGGGTGATAACGAGGCAGCACTAAGCCCTTCTGAACCCCACTTCTAAAAGGGGGGAAGGGGGAGAAGGGTTCACACAAGGGGGTGGCATTTGGTGCCCTGCTTCAGACACACAGAGGTCTTGAGCTGCCACTGCCCAGTTGTTTGCCTTCAACAGCTGTTCTTCAGCATACTGTTCCTGTACATGGAGGTTCTATTTAGCTATCATGCCTAGCAGCCACCAGTAGACTATTCCTCCATGCATTTGCATGGGCCTTCTCAGTTGTCACCCCTGGGTTGTTGAATGTGCTCCCCCCTGCATATTATAGGATTATCTTCCCTGGAGGCCTTCAGGAGAGCCTTGAGGACCTATCTTCTTCTTCTTCTTCTTCTTCTTCTTATTATTATTATTATTATTATTATTATTATTACATTTATATCCCGCTCTACCTCCAAGGAGCCCAGAGCAGTGTACTACATACTTGAGTTTCTCTTTCACAACAACCCTGTGAAGTAAGTTAGGCTGAGAGAGACGTGATTGGCTCAGAGTCACCCAGCTAGTTTCATGGCTGAATAGGGATTTGAACTTGGGTCTCCCCAGTCCTAGTCCAGCACTCTAACCACTACACCACGCTGGCTCCTTTTTAGTCTGGCTTTTAATGTTATCTAGTTTTAATTTTAATTTTGATCTGGTTTAAATGTTTTTATTTTATTTTAATTGTTTTGTTATGTGCTTTTGGCTTTGTTTTTTGATGTGTGTGTTTTTATTTTAATGTAAACCACCCTGAACCGCTTTAGGAAAGGTGGTATATACATTGAATGCATAAATAAATAAATAAAATTTGCCCTTGGTGTATAAGTGATGCTTCATTCAGACATTCAGGCAGAACTCACTATTCCTCTATCGATCCATTTAGACTTGGAGCAGGGGTACCAGCCCAGCCCCCTCAGGAAGCTGAACATGCACTTCCCAATCCTCCTAAAAAAAACCCTGCACCTAAAAGGTTCCAGCTCCTGTCTCAGATGAATTACAATAACATTTAGGGCCTGATGCCCAGAGGGACCTGAGGGGTCCTTCCTTGTAATCACTTAATTGGTGCAATCAGTTATTTAGATTGCAAATTCCTTGGGGCAGTGACCCATCTCTTACTTTGCTTGCGTTCCTTTGTAAGGCACCATGCACACCGACAGTACTGTATCTATCATCAAGATAAGAAAGCTGGAGCAGTAGATTAAAATTCTGCATTTACTCTCTCTCTCTCTCTCTCTCTCTCTCTCTCTGGCAGGAGATCTCAAACTTGGGTCTCCAGGTATTGTTGGACTACAACTCCCATCATCTCCCATCATCCCCATGGGACTACAACTCCCATCAACCCGAACCTTAACCCCGTTGTGGCTGGGGAAGATGGGAGTTGTAGTCCAACAACATTTGGGGATCCAAGTTTGAGTACCCTGATCTATGGGATTGGCATGAAGCAACATTTTAGGAATGGTTCCGTCTACAGGGGGTAAGCTGTTATCCCCTGCTAACTGAGCAAAGAGGCACCTTTTTAAAGTGGTGGTTCTCTTGATTTAGCACGGGGAGAGCAACTGGCCCTATCCTGCCCCCAGCACAGCATCCCTCCAGTGACTGATGCTGGTGTCTGCCTTAGGTTTCTTTTTAGATTGTGAGCCCTTTGGGGACAGGGATCCATCTTTATTTATTTTTATTTCTCTATGTGAACTGCTTTGGGAACTTTTGTTGAAAAGCAGTATATAAATATTTGTTGTATTCCTGTTTGTATTTGTACAAAGCCTATAAGATGGAGCAGCTGGCAAACCTAGACAAACAATCTTCCCTGTGCCCCGCTGGAGGAAAAGGAAATGGAAAGGAAGCCTTCCTTTCCAGCCTCTGTCTAAAGCTTGTGGAGAGCTGGAAAGGGACCATTATTTCACATTTAAGAGAAACTTCCTCCAGGAACCTCAAAGAGGTGCCTCAGTTGAGCTTCTGCAATATGAAAAATAACTGAAATTTAATTAATTGCTTAATCTCTTAAAAGCCAGACAGGTACTTCATTAAAAAAAGACACTTTTGATCAGTTGACAGGCCTGTGAAAAACGTCTGAGAAGGATTCATTGTCAAAGCCATCTGCCTCCTGCCTAAGACAGCAGAAAAGATGTTGTTGTTGTTGTCATTTTACATCGTAGCACTTGTATGTGCAAAGTGCTTGACAACCCTTTTTGTATGGAGCCTCTTAAAAGCTCATAAGTTGCCACTTCTTGTCCCCATTTTGCAGGTGGAAAACTGAGGCCGAAGAGAGTAATCTGCCCAATGGCAGGGCCGGCAACTGATTTCAGGGGGTCCTCAGCAAGCTCTCCTCTGCAGGCTCCTCCTAGCTGGGTGGGGACCCCTGTAAAACCTGTGGTGGGGATTACCGTGGCAGATGAAATCCCCAAGGGTTTGGTGAGGATGCTGAGAATTCCCTGACAGAAACCATTCGTTCCCTCCCTCAGTTCCCAGCATTCCTGGGGAAGAGGAGATGACCCTTAAACTGGCTTACATCTTCCATGTTGACACGCCCTGAGGGTGCCAAATTCCATGCTAGATTATTCATTGCTTTATTGTTAATGCTTGTCATTGTATGTACTGTATGTATATAATATTTCGTATCGCTGCTTTGTTCACTGCTCTGAGCATTTGATTGAAAACAGAAAGGTAGCATATAAATATTTAATAATAAATCTAATACAAAGATCCCAGATTCCCATTTCTCTCTCCCAAACCCTCAAGATGTATCAAAGACACACAATTTTACAGCTTTGCTAGCCTGTCCTTCACCCCAAGTGGCGGCCTCCATTAGGAAGAGCGGCTGATTCCCTCAGGCACCGATCGATTCCAGAATTGTTGCCTTTCAGGATTAATGTTTTAGGGTCCTGTCACTTCTAGTCACCAGTCTGCATGCCCCTGCTTGGAGCCACACCACTGCTCCTTTCTCTCCCTTTCAAGGAGTTGTCTCGCCTCTGGCAGTACTGGTGAGATCCATA
Source organism: Hemicordylus capensis (assembly GCF_027244095.1). NCBI lineage: Eukaryota > Metazoa > Chordata > Lepidosauria > Squamata > Cordylidae > Hemicordylus > Hemicordylus capensis. Next base: position 26,092,668 of record NC_069664.1, read on the forward strand.
TTCTAAATGTGCGCTCCTATTATTGTTATATTTTATAATCAAGCCAGCTGGAAATCTGTGGCAAGTGGGCCTATTTGACCCAGGCAAGTGACCATGAAATAAAGGGATCGAAGACGAGAGGAAACCCATGAGTGTCCGTAGCTGAGCCATGGACAGCGGTCACTAAGGGGTGCAAATCCGGGGCAAGGACTAGGAGAGCCAGGAAGATGCCAGTCCCACTGGAGTAGACCGCCAGGAGCCAGAGGGGCCCAGAAGGGCCAAGAGCCAGAAACACACCAGAGTGGAGTATCCAGAGGAAAGAGTTGTGTTCAGGGGTGTAGTGGGGTTCCTGGCAGCCGGGGGACAAAGTTCAGCCAGGGGGCCTCCATTGCATGCACAAAGTGTGAGTGTGTCCCAGAGACCCAAGCCACACCCCCTGCATCTGATGTCAGATGCAAGGTGTGGGGCAACTTTATCCCCACAAGCCTTCCCCTCCCCATTTCTTGAACTCACTGTTCGGTGAGCCTTTTGGGGTGGGAAGGTGGCTGCCATCGTGGCCAGCAGCAGAGCTGGCTCAATAGCGCAGAGCCGGGCCAGGTGTGGGGCCTCTAGGGGTTGCCGTCCTCCTCTCCTGGGGTGTGTGTGTGTGGCAGATTGGGGCCAGGCAGCCCCTCCTCCAGCAGCTCCTGCATGGCAGCAAGGGGGCGGAAGTGCGGTGAGGGGCGTTCTGCTGGGAGAAGGAGGCACAGGGGGAGGAGAAAGGAAGACCCAGCAGGTTTCTTCCCATCATGCGGGCGCAAAGTGCGGCTTGCCCCAGCTGCAGGGCACCAGCCCCCAGTGTGGCAGGGCACACCCTGCATCTTGTGGGCCTCTTGTGAGCCACCTGGCCCTCTGGGCCTGGAGACATTTGTTCCCCTATGTCCAATGGATGCCCATGTGGTATGCAAGGACATGGCAGTGGAGTTGGAGCAGGAATATTAACAGTTTCTTGAGACCGATATGATGTACAGAGAGGCAAGTGCCAAGCAGGCTGCTTTTCCAGTGCTCTTGCCGCTGGCTGTTTGCTCGCCCCGTCTCTACTCCAGGTCTAGAATAAAAGTAACTAAAGCACCATTCAAAAGCTGTCCTTGATCAAGGAATGGATTAACCAAAAATGCCACACAGCGGTCCGGTTGAATTAACAGTCCAGAATCAGGGAGCCAAGGACACACCGAAGGTCAAGCCGAGTAGAACCAAGTAGTCGAGATAAGCCAGAGATCAAATCAAGCAGGCAGTCAGGAGAATCAGCAAGGCAAAGCACACTAGAACGTGGAAACCTTGACCTTACCTCTGCCATGAAGCCTTGTATACTTCCTGCTACAGAGGGTGCCTCGACACTGACAGGCAGCAGCTCTGCAACGTTTCAGGCAGGAGCCTGTCCCAGCCCTACCTGGAGATGCTGCCAGGGACTGAACCTGGGACCTTCTCTTCCACTGCGCCATGGCCCCATCCACTATGGGGAATATCTTACAACGTTCACATGGAGTAACCCATCCAAATGCAAACCAAGGTGGACCCTGCTTAGCAAATGGGACAATTCATGCTTACTTCTACAAGATGTGTTGGTAACATCACAAAAATAGATCTGCCAGCAGCCTTAATATGTATGCTTTGTGGTGGATCTATATCAGCTTTCTTGTCAACATTCCAGAGTATCCCTCCAAGTAGATGCAAGCTAATTCATACCAAGTTGAATATTGTGCTAGAAAGACAAGGGTCATTCTAGGAATCAAAACTAGTAAGATAAGTACACAAACCACTCACTACTGAGTCCTGCCCTGCAGGACGAATGCCACTGATCTTCCCCATTTAATGAGAAGTCAAACTGAGTTTTTGAAGTTTTCACTCTATATTTAGAAAGAGAAACAATATATAAATAAAGAAGGTGTTGGTAGCAGCTCTATCACTGTTTTTCACTGAAATTGGCACCTAAGATGGAATGAAAGATCTTTCGCACCCATAGGCAATTAATTCAGCCTCCAGTTTTGGCACAGTTGACTCAAAGAACATTTGAACTTTTCCGGGTAACTTTGATATTCCCCAACTTTTCCCAGTGTGTCTTGCCTGGATTTTTTTTTATTTTTTATTTTTGGTCCACCTGCTTATTTTGCTTTAAGCTTCTCCACCAGTGGCAAGCCGTCACCAGATGAATTCCAAAATGCTACATTTCACACATGGAAGACATCTCAGTCAGAGGCCTATTTCGAAAATGTCAAGAGAGTTAAGTGCACAAAGAGTTATTCCTGTCACAGGAAAGCCGATCTGATCAATGCCAAAAAGAGCACACAGTGCCCGCCGGACTCCATCTATCACGCCCCTTGCCTCTTTGACACTTCTGCTTGCACAGTGGAGGCAGAGAAACCATGCTGGGCCACAGGTGGTGGGTGGGAGGGACCTGGGAGAGGCTGGGCTCAGCGCCAGTTTATACAGTCAGCAGAACAGAATAAAACTTTCCCAGGACTGTACCACTCTCAGCTGGTGGGGGTGTGCTTATCCCCTGTTCGAGTGTTCTACTGCGAAAAAAATCACTGCATGTGGAAAGGCAGCATCTCCTGGACTTTACCACTTTCCGAAGGTGGGGGGGAGGGCTTGCATGATATTGATTTATTACCTATCTATTTATTTATCACATTTATATACCAACCCATATAAAATCTCTGGGCGGTTTACAAATTAAAACACAAACATTAAAACCTTACAGTATATCATATGAAACATACTAAAATAATACTTTAAAACATTCTAAACTAAAAGCCTGATAAAATAGGTGTGTTTTCAAGAGTCGCTTAAAAACAGCCAGAGATGGGGAGATTCTGCTTTCATTTGGGAGTGTGTTTCAACTGCACACCCTGCAGGTGAGTGGTACACTCCAGGAACACTATGATCGCCACCTCTGCTGCTTGGGTGAATGAGGCCTAGGCTAACCCTTATTCCTGTCTGACATGCTGGAAGGGCTGCTGGTTAATTGCTTTCCAAAATAGGCTCAAACAGCTCACAAGCAGAATGCAGCCTCAGATCAGACCAGTTTGCTGGCACTGCAAATGCAATTCACCTTGGTGTGAGAAAGAGAGTGTGTAGTGGAAATGATTGTGCTGAGATGTTTTTTAAAGAGGTGGGGGTTGGCAGCGGAATGATGAAAAGAAAAGAAGAGAAAACAAGAGAGGAGAAAGCCCACCCCAGTTTAGGAATATCGAATGTGCAGCCCAGATTTGCCCACGTTTGCTCAGAAATAATCTCTACTGCTATCCGTGGTACTTACAAGTGCCACGGGTCAGTGAGAGGGACACATTTTGTCTGGAGGAAGCCCCAGGTTCGATCCTTAGCATCTCTACCTCAGAGACAAGGAGCAGGTGGGTGGGAACGACCCCTCTTTGAGATCCTGCCTCCTCTGGTCTGACTGCAGCAGCCTTGTATGTTCAAAGATATATCGGATTTCAGTTGTAGTTATAGGGAGGAATTGCTTAGAATTGAGCGGCACCTCTTTAACCTGCCTTGTTCTGACGTCTTGCATGAACGGCCTGATGCACAGAGGTTTAGCAGATGAAACTGGTACATAGAGAAAGCAGGCTAGAGATGAGAATAGCAATTTGCCTGTGGAGAGTCAGAACTGCATCCCGACGAGCAGGACCAGACGTTTTCGTGAACTGGAAGCGTTGTAGGTTGAGGCTGGAAGGAAGTGACTTTCAGTAGTGTGTTGTGGCAGGCAGGCATTTAAGCTGGTTAACTTATAACGAGGTATGTGTAGACTAGTAGCTAGAGTTGACTTCTTTTCAAAACTGAGAAAATCTGGATAACACAATGAGGGCATAGTTAGATAATACAATACAGTGAAAGATGAGGAAAACTCAGGCACAAGCCTGAACTAAGCAGCCTTACTGGGCTGTGTTGTGCAGATAACTTGAGCGTGAGCTGTGAGTGATGGTTTGAGCTCCTTGAAGGCAGGGCAGGATAAACAGTGTAATGAATTAGTGTAAAAACCTGAACTCAGAATAGAGTTCAACCGGGGAGCCAGTGGACATTTTCACTGGCCCTGCTTGTGCGACTTTCATATCACTCAACATGCACAAGTTTCTCAGGTGAAGCTTTTCCCACCCTTTACCAGGAAGAGCTTCAACTGCTAAAGTCATGCATGCCAGTCTATTCTTCCAGGTACTGGAGCAAGGCTGGTTAAACCCCCCCCACCACACACACACAATTTGGGAACCCTTTCTAAGATGCAGGGGAATGCGTGGCAACAGAAGATACAAAATAAAGCTGTTGGGATTAGACAAAATGACCACGGGCATTTTAATTCACAGGATCCTGCACCACAGACAGATGGTCACTTCTAGGCTTTTTATTTTCTAATCTTTTGCTCTGCAAAGCAAACATCCCTAAATCCCAGATAATGTAGGTTTTTACCCTCTCGGATGTAGCTGAGAGTATTAAGGGTGGTCTTGGTGATGGGATGCATATGTTTGAACAGCTGGAGAGGAAAGTATTTTAAGGCAGCACAGAGCAGTTACCTGGGTGTATGTAGAGCCCTTGGGATAAGGGAGGGCTGTAAATCTTTGATTTTATTAAATGCAACATTCCTGGAAAAGTCCAGGCCCATAGCCAGAAACAGTGCGGTAGAGACCGATGGTACTCAGTGGAGGTGGGATGGAGCCATCCCTAACCCTGAGCCATTTTTGGAAAGGCGGTATAGAAATCAAATAAATCAAATAAATAAATAGATAATATCAGCATGACCATGACAGCTCTGTTGAAGTCGCCAAAGTTGCCATGTGTAGAGGCTTTTTGAATCCTGCCAGCTGCCCATTAGGAATGGAACAACATTGGAAGCTGCCATATACCGAGTCAGATCATTGGTGCTTCTAGCTCAGTGTTGTCTACACTGACTGGCAGCAGCTCTCCAAGGTTTCAGGCAGGAGTCTCCCCAGGCCTATCTGGGGATGCCAGGGATTGAATGGCGACCTTCTGCACAAAAGCACATACTCGACCAGTGAACGATTGCCACATCCCCTAAGGGGGGTTATCTTACAGCGCTCACATGTAACCACCCATCCAAATGCAAATTAGGGCAATCCCTGCTTAGCAAAGGGGACAATTCATGCACGCCACCACAAGACCAGGTCTCCTCCCCAGTTGCTTTCCAGGATGTAGAAATCCTCCGCACACATGCCACTGCCCACAGGGTGTTTTCCTCTTTGCATAAATAGATGAGTAAATAATTGGACCCTTGATATTCTGTATACTCCTGCCTGAGCTTTATTGCCCATTAGGAGCTGGGCTCAGGTATTATTCTGCAGTCTTTGGATTATGCAGATCCAATCTATCATTCCATTCCAGAAACTTGGTTAAAGCTCCGCTCAGAGGCAGCCGCAGCTACGCCTCACTCTCCCAGAGACACACATCATCTCTCTTATGAGAAATCAAAATTGGCCATCGCCGCTCCTGCAAAAGCAGGCGTTATTAGGTGTTTTTGTTTTTGAATAATAAAAGAAGAACTCACTGCGCGATGATGAGTTTTGCCTGCCTTTCCCATTTAACTGAATTGCACTGTGTTTATCATCAGAAAGAGCTCAGAGATGCTGGGTGCTGGGACCAGATTCACGTGGGTCGGCAGCTGTGTTCGCACTTAGGAGCTGGCATTTATGACACAGAGCTGGGAACCAAAGAGATTCTGCTTGCTGTGTTCCTAAGAGCCCCTCTGTCAAAGAAATGGACCCTCTTCACTATCAAACACAACTACTCTCTTGATCCTAAGAACTGATCTGCAGGATTAGACCAAAGGTCCATCTCATCTAGCAGTTAGTCTCCAACAGTGACCAATCAGATGCTTCTGAAACACAGGACATGACAGCTATCCCTGTTCCCAGAGCCTAGTACTGAGAGCTAGTACTGAGAGCCCAGAGCCTATACTGCTCCTGAACAAGGAGATTTCACTAAGCGGTCATAGCTAATAGCTGTTGACAGATCCATCATGGGAGGAGAGCTGGTCTGGCGGTAGCAGGCATGAATTGGCCCCTCTGCTAAGCAGGTGCTTGGTTTGAATTTGGATTAGTGACTTCATGTGAGAGCTGTAAGATATTACCCTTAAGGGATGGAGTGATAACTCAATGGAAGAGCATCTGCATGCTCACATCACGAGAATCCACAACACATAAAAATTCCTAAATGTCATCCCTTTTGGGGTTGGGTGGTAGTTGGAATGCATGGGGCCCTACCACCCAACCCACTTTGGTGCCCCCTAGCCCTTAAAAATTTGGCTGCATCTATTCAAATTCGAACCAAATGGAATCAAATTTGAATCGAATCGACCCCAGATTCAAGGCAGCAGGTTTGAGCTCAAATCAAATTAGGCTAAATCGATTCGAACTTGAGTCGAATCACAAACATTGATTCATGCACATCCCTATGGCAGAGGGCTCTGCACATGAGTCTCGATGCCTAGCATGAAAGCATGGGAAGCTGCGTTATACTGAGTCATCCCACTGGTCCATCTAGCTCAGGATTGTCTACAATGACTGGCAGCAGCTTTCCAAGGCTTCAAGCATGGGTCTTTCCCATCCCAACCAGGGAATGAACCTGCGACCTTCTGCATGCAAAGCAAGTGCTCTTCCACTGAGCTCTGGTCCCATCCCCAGGTATTTGCATATAGTAGTGGTGGCATTCAAACCCACATCCCCAAAGAGACTGGAGACATAATCCAGTGCCTTAGGACCCTAGAACCTGCTGTATCCACTGATGGATTCCAGCAAACCTTGGTTCTCATTTTGCTCTAGTAGAACCATAATAAATCTGGTGTGGATTGTGGTTTGGGGGTAATTCAGGGGCATTCTTAGCATGCTTGACTTCCAGTACAAACAATTAAAAATGTTTCATTTGCAGACAAGAGGTTAAGTCCAAGATGGGGAGTTTGAGTTGGCACAGCATTCTGTTAGTGGGCTCCCTTTATTACAATATTGGGAATTTGACGGTTAAGCAACCAACTTCACAAGTGTTTGCATTCATGGAGACCACGGTGAGCTTCTACTTCAGAAAAGGGAATTTTTATCCACCCATGTCTACAGAAGAATGTTGACTGAAGAGAAGAGAAGTGTTTAGGCCACATTATTATATTTGCAGAATACTGTTATTGGCTCCGAGTGCTTAAAATGGTGAGGCCGAGGACCCAAATGATAAAGAAATCAGCACTGGTGACTCTCCGAATCAATCGAGACATCTGAGCTGCATTTATTCTGCTTTACTAAATCCAGATGATAAACGCATCTCTTAACAAACCTCGAGAATGCAGCCGTTGGCTGCCAGACCCTTTGCGTTTCTAATATCCTGAACTACAGGAAGCTGTGAAAAGAGAGAGGGAAAGATCTATCGAGATCAGGATGCCATGTTTTCGATGCAGGGATGCTGTGTTTACCAGGTGCAGTGTTTATCAGACGCAGATAAGCAGTCGAGGGCCAGGAGAGGAAGTGGTTATTAGCCACTGATATGTATTTTTATAAAGTGCCGTCTCTCCCCGACATCGATTGGTAAATTAGGCTCCCCGATGCGGCGGGATTACCCTATGCCTTTAATGATCATGTAGGGAGATTATTCCCTTTTGTATATGCTTTCCCTTCATGACTCAAGCCTTTTAAACACGCGGAACAAGCCTCCTTGAGATGACAGAACAGAATTCTCTCTCTCTCTCTCCTTGTAGAAATTGCCCAGGGAGAGCGTCAGAAGGGAGCCTGGGGTAAAAGACTTAAAAGCATTTAGGTAGCAGCTCTGCAAGAGGAAACAGTAATGGCAGATGAAGCCTTTCCGACAGCATATCTGCCAAGGGCCCTCCTGCTGCCATAAGCCCCTGATCCTACCGCTGGCGCCTTGCAAAGCAACAGATGTTTTCAGGGTTGGGATGGGGAGCTCAAGGTGCAAGCCAGCCCAAGTGCCAACTGCTTTTGGGCTTGCTGAATGCTCCCGAGGCAATCGGAGCACTGCGAAAGGCTGAAAACAAAGACCAGCAATTCACAGAAACTGGAAGGCCGTGGAGGTGTGGCATGCTAGACACCTGGCAGAGAGTCACTTGGAGCAGAGCTAGTCTGTAAAGGAGTGGATGCCACAGCCAGTGTTCCCTGCAAGAGAGCTTGCCAGGTGTTGTGGGCTACAACTCCCAGCATCCCCAACTGCAATGGCTTTGGGCTAGGGATTATGGGAGCTGTAGTCAGGGAACCCCCTGTTACAGCCGGATGGGGCAGGAGTGACTGGTAGTTTTCACTCGCCTTGCCCCACCTTCACTGTGCCTCATCACCCCACCGTCACGTTATCCTCAGGCAATGCAGGCAGGTCATTCATCAGGTTGGGCTGGCTCACATGTCTAGGGTTAGCGCAGCAGTAGGGTGAGGCAAAGGAGAGCCAGGCAGCTGGGGCAGGGTTAGAAGAGCACCAGTGAGCTGTGCCTGCAGTTTGCTTTCTACCCGCTGCCCTCCCTGGACAGGCTGTCACTGCCCGGGACACTGCTGGGATCTACAAAATATGTCTAATACAAGAGTGCTCCGCCTTCCCAGACCCAGGAACTATCAACCCAGTCTTTACGTATTGCAAGAGCCCTGCCTCTCCCTCCCTCGGTGGCCCCCAAGCTGGTTTCCCCCTCCTCCTGAGTAGACTGACTGAGAAACCCCAAGCAGCCAGGCATGCACTTTGCTGTTGAAGCAGGAGCTCATTCCTGACCCCAATGTCCTCTCTGCTCCTGGGGGCGAAGGAACAGGCTCCAAGGAAGGGGCCAGAACACCCCCAGAGGGCATCAGGCTCTGGCAGTTCCAGTGGAGGGGGGGGTTGTGGTCAGGGGCAGGCCAGATGTTGACAACTGTGCCATAATTCCACCTCTCGCTTGGACTTCAGCAGCCTATTTCACAACATGGGAAGCTGCCTTATACTGAGTCAGACCCTTGGTCCATCTAGCTCAGTATTGTCTACCCAGACTGGCAGCAACTCTCTCAGACTGCAGGCAGGAGTCTCTTCCAGCCCTCCCTGGAGATGCTGCCAGTGTGTGAACCTGGCACCTTCTGCATGCAGACAGATGCTCTTCCACTGAGCTATGGACCCATCCCTAAGGGGAATACCTTATAGTGCTTACATGTAGTCTCCCTTCCAAATGCAAACCAAGATGGACCCTACTTAGCAAAGGAGACCATTCATGCTTGCCGCTCTCCTTGCCCACCAGCCCATGTTCCTCCTCCTTGTCCTGCCCCTTTGCCTCTGAGCGCTGCAGAGACTTGGCCTGGGTGCATGTTTGTTTTTCCTGGTGAACATTTGCCTCCGAGAACGGGCTCCAAAAAGGGGCTTAACAGCTGGCGTGCTGACTTCCATGCGGCGGAGGCAGCCAAAGCCCTCAGTTCAGCATTGGCGAGCGAGACAGATTGGCAGCCTTGACTCCGTCCTGACATCAGGCCCAGTGTGGAGATGTGAACGGAAGCGCCTTGCCTTGATTTCTCTTTCTCTTTCTAATTTACTGGGTTTGGTCCACCCACTCAGCTGAAACCGTGGCACCAGGAAGGAGTGACCAAGATGGAATGGTGCCAACTGATTGGGAGGAGATAACAAGCAATTAGTCAGATGAAGAAGGTTAATAACTGCAATCTTGCCAGACTCCTCCGGGGCTCTCATACTATTTGTTGAGCGACGAATGAGCCTCCTTCCACAATTGCTCACCTATAATTTAGGCATTTTGCTCAATCCACCAGAATGTATGGCTTGTTAGGGTGGCTAGTATTCGTGCTTTCTCACCCGCCATTGACTGGCCGGTTCCCAGACATTTTGATGGGGTTGGCGAATGTGTACAGAGCCCTGACACATGGCAGTGGGTGATGATGGCATATTGAGAGAGGCACATATGGCAAGGCACCCAAGGCCTCTTTGTATACCCAGAGGCCTTTGATATCTCACTGAGTCAGTGACATCATTGATCCTATTCCCCCACTGGAGCCTGATGCCCAAAACGAGTGCTCTGCGATAATGCCGACCCTTAGAGTAGGACTATACCACCTTCGTGTAGGGTTGCCAACTCTGACTGAAGCTATTCCTGGAGATCTTTCCCCCCTCAATACTTGTGGCGATATCAAGCCATTAAATTCACCAGGATTTGTTTCTAGTAGTCATCCAGAGATTGACACTGATTCCTGGAGACTTCAGCGCAGACCTGGAGGGTTGGCAACCCTACTTTCATGTTTTGCACCCCCAAACTTCAAGACGTCCCATCAGCATTATTTCTCCTAACCCCCCAGGTGATATATGCATGGACTCCAGGCCCACATCTTGCTCCTCTTCCATTGCACTGGGATACACAGTTGCTAAGACCACCCTTGAGGTCAGGAACAATCTGTGTGCCCTAAAGGGATGGTTAGGTGAGTTCTCTGCACAAATACTCCCATCAAAACAGCCAGCTGTGCTAGAGCAATAGTTGCATTCCAGGGAATAATTTGGTTGGGGTTGCTTCGATGCTTACCACGGATTCTTGAATGTGAAGATCAGCAATGGTAGGCAAGCCTCCCTAGAAAACAAGGTAGGTAGCTGCAGGGTTCTGGGACCTGTTGGTCCTGGCTGTCAGTCCAAGTGGGCAGAGGTGCCCCTAGATAATTTTGGAGCCTGGACCTAAAGCCCTTTGCCCCACCCCTCGCCAATGCAAGGTAAGCATCACCCTCCTACACACACACAGACAGTATTTTTAGCACATGGGTTCTTGAGGGCACAAACAGCAACTGAACTCACAAGAATGTAAGAACATAAATCAGGTCTATTGATGCAAATATGCATCAGCAGAAACATTTTCATACTCCACATACCCCCTCCCACATATTTCTTTCCCCACTCTCCCCTTTGTCTCTAAAGATTGTCTCTAAAGCCTTATACTGAATCAGACGGTTGGTCCATCTCATTCAGTATTGTCTGGGCTGACTGGCAGTGGCTTTCCAAGTTAAAGGCAGGGGTCTCTCCCAGTCCTAGCTGGAGATGTCAGGGAGGGAACCTGGGACCTTTGGCATGAATGCAGATGCTCTTCCACTGAGCTATGGCCCTCCTAAGAGGAATATCTGAGAGCACTCACATGTAGTCACCCATACAAATGCAAACCAAGGTGGACCCTGCTTAGCAAAGGGGACAATTCATGCTCACCACATTGTAGAACTGGAAAAGGTGCAGAAGAGGGCAACCAGGATGATCAGGAGCCTTGAGCACCTTTCTTATGAGGGAAGGCTACAACACCTGGAGCTTTTTAGTTTAGAAAAAAGACGACTGCAGGGAGACATGATGATAGAGGTCTATAAAATCATGTATGGATTGGAGAAAGTGGATAGAGAGAAATTCTCCTCCCTCTTACATAACACTAGAACCAGGGGTCATCCCATGAAACTGATTGCCAGGAAATTTAGGACTACCAAACGGTGGTACTTTTTCACACAACGCATAATCAACTTGTGGAATTCTCTGCCACAAGATGTGGTGACAGCCAACAGCCTGAATGGCTTTAAGAAGGGTTTGGATAACTTCATGGAGGAGAGATCTATCAATGGCTACTAGTCGGAGTGCTATAGGCCACCTCCAGCCTCCAAGGCAGGATGCCTCTGAGTACCAGTTGCAGGGCAGTAAACAGCAGGAGAGAGAGGGCATGCCCTCAACTCCTGCCTGTAGGCTTCCAGAGGCATCTGGTGGGCCACTGTGTGAAACAGGATGCTGGACTAGATGGGCATCCTTGGGCCTGATCCAGCAGGGCTGTTCTTATGCTCTTATGAGACCAGCTCTCCTCCCCGGTTCCCACCAAGCAAAACATCTCATCCCACCATCCAGCTGTTCTAGGAGTTGCTGTCAAATGGACAAAGCCACTGGCTATTTGGGGGGGGGGTATGTGACCAGAAAGCTCAATTCCTAGGTTGTTTTTCTTCTTTCACCTTTTGAAAATAAAAAATAGTTAGAGCCCAAGGGATGGAAGTGCAGGATGGAAGTCAAAATAAATAAATAAGACTCTCACTGTGATTTATTGAAAGCCTCGGAGTGAACGCTTGTTCTCTCTAGAAGGACTAACGAACCACACTTGTAACAAACTTGAAGCATGTTTGTTTGACATGACAACAAAGGCAACGCTAAGCAACTAAACCCGAGGAAATGATTGCAAGAATAAAATGGTGCCATTTTTCCCCCCAGACTGAGGGTCTAAGCTATATTGTGGCATTATGCTTATTATTGATAGAATTACTGGAAACTGCTTCCAACTGTTGACAATTATGCAAAGTGCTGTCCCAGATAACACAGGGAACACACTACATTCATATCATATTCTACACATTTACTTTGTAAATTTGGTATAGCAGTCTACAGGACCCAATCCAGCCTTTAAAAGAGCCCTTAAGACACTTTTAAAAAGCCAGGCTTTAAATAATCTCTGAATGTTTTAAATTTTTAACGGTGGTAATCTTTGAATGATTTAAATTTTAATTGTTTAATTGTTTTTATTGTGTTTGTTTTTGTAAACCACCTAGAGCCTTTGGAGTCAGGTGGTATATAAAATAAATAAATAAATAAAAATAAATCCAGCCAAATGAAGCTTGCTTGCTTGCTTGCTTGCTTGCTTGCTTCCTTCCTTTTCAACAAAAAAATTCACACAGTGGTTTATATAGCAAAAGGAATAAGAAACTGGTTCCCTGTCCCAATGGGGCACTATCTCTCTCTCTCTCTCTCTCTCTGTTTCTCTCTCTCTCATGCATACATACACACGACACCAGCAACAGCCACTGGAAGGGATGCTATGCTGGACTGAATACGCACAGTTGCTCTCACCCTGCTAAATGAGAGTCATCACTTCAAAAGGTGTCTTTTTGTCCATGAGACATAAGTTTAATTCCTTTGCAATAGGAAGCCGCTGGCTGGCTATAGGGTCTAATACCATATTTCCAGCTCCTGCATCCCACACCTGCTCCACCACCTATGCACATGACCATGAGGAACATTTCTAAGTTATTCCCTCGATCTCCTTGCACAGGCTGATAATGCTTCCACTTTGAGCTTATTAGTGTGAGGGATGCAAGTCAGGCTTCATGGAGAGACTTCTTGTTGGGTATTAACACAAAGCATGCCATCCATTACCCAAGTATTTTGCTGTGGCAGACAGAAAGTGACATTTATGGGTCTATCATGAGAATGGATTTCACCATCCATTAAAATGATGTACAGGTAAACACTCCATTCATTTTTAATCTATGCCGCTTTAGGTCTTTTCTCTGCACCGGAAGATGGTCCCATCAACAGCGCCACTATTAGCAAAAGTATTCTCCAGGAAGCAAAAGCTGATGAATAATGCGGAAAGTCAGCAATTAAGGAGACTGGAGTGCAAATAAGGAAATAATTGAAATCAACTACTCACCAACTTCTCAACTAAATCAGCTTGCTACTGCTGGCCTCTGAAGATACCCTGGTGAAGATGGAGTTCTTACTTCATCCTAGCTGGCTCACTGAAAGGATGTAAGTCTGCCCTCTCAAGTCTGGGGGAATGAGGCAGATAGTTCAAGGAATGAGACAAGATGAGCCCACTGGGACCTCCCGTGCCAGGGGAACTGGGGGAACCAGATCCAGTACCCCCACTATGACAAGGACATGGCACTCTCTGACTTGGTGGAGTCCTCCAAGGACCTGCCAGTCCAAGCAGAGAAACATAATTGCCACCAAAGCCTACACAATTGGGCAAGATCTCTTTAAACTACAGAGTCTTCTGCAGGAAAGGCTCAGGGCTAAACCACTCCACCTGGGCGGCAGCTTTCTAAGCCAACAGTCAACTCCAAGCATCTGCTGGAGCAACATCCGACTTGCCCTGTTACAGCCAGTTTTCTCTTTCCCACTTCCCTGCTTAGGAGCTATCAGAGATTCTGACCCCTCTACCCACTGTGCTTCCCCTAGAGCTGTTCACGGTCTTCTGTCCTCCAGAACTCTCACCAGCGGCTGGATCCCTGAATTAGCAGAAGTCCCAGCACAGTCACGGACCCCTTCCTGGAACAGAAGAGGCCTCTGCCTGTACCTCAAAGGGTATTGAGTCCTCAGGGTCCCAGTCTGAGATGGGGACCACTGTAGGATCAAGTATTTCCTCCTCTTCAGAGATAGTCTCATTAGATCTGAGCACCAGAGGGTCCTGATGGCTATTCCTCATTGTTGTCCACAGCATCTATTATTATGAGTTAGTGCACACTACCTGACCTCAATGAGTTTCTCCATTTATTTATTTATTTTAAAAAATTCACACAAAACCCACCCCAATTAGACTAGAGGCCGTCAACGCATCTTCATACATCTTCGGACATTAATTACAAGTAGGATGAATTCGCTTTCTCTTTCCTGGACCTAATCTCATGCCAATCAACTTCATTGTGTGATGCCAGGTTTTGATATGAGAAAGAGAGAACACTTCATTCTCTATCCACTCTCACCACACCATTCATCAGTTTAGAAACCCATATAGTCATCCTTTTTTAAACTATTCCCTTCTTCCCTAGGCCTTTTTCTTTTCCTGACCCCCCATCTCTGTGACATCAGGGCAGCTCAGCCAATCACTGCCAAGGACTTCAATAGCCCAGCTCCACAAAACCCCTTCATGCATTACAATATATATAGGAGTATATGTTTCTCCTATTTTGGTCAACCTTCATTTATATCCATGATGAGCAAGCTATTTTAGGAAGACAAACAAAATAAAATTCACAGAAATGCACTTTGCAAGGAAGAAAGTGCTAACAAAAGAAAAAAAGAAATCATATGAGGATGAAATAATGTACTGGTAGCATCTTCAACAAAGTTATGCAAAAAGCTTTGGGATTTTCATAAATATGTTGTGGGTTGTTGTTGGTAAACATTTGTCATGCAATTAACACATTTAAGAGCTGCCTGACAACCTAAACTGAATGAATCCTTGATAAATTTTATTTGGGGGAATAGGGGATTGACATTTATCAGTGAAAGCAGAACGTTGTGGCCTTGTAATGTGGAAGAACACCTTAATGTTGCATCTATGCAGAGGTGGTTTTTAAAGTTGACTTTGGAGGAACACTGGAATCTTTGGGAATATGTCAGCTCTTCTTCCTCAATGAAAATATCAGGAATGGCAAAGAAGCTGCCCTGAGAGACAGATTAAAGTTGTTCACATTATCATAATTAAGGTAGGAGAAGCCTCCTACCATAATTTAAGAGGTGGGCAGGCTCCCGTTTGCCGATCATCTGTCAGTTAAAACCAAGGCTGGAGGCACCATCAGTGATGGTGTGCTAAGCAGCAGCTCAGTCAGAGGACTTTCCCTCTTGCCTCATTCAGCAGGTTGGTACTGCTGCTGGGTAGGACGGACACCTCTGACCCAGCTGCTGCTTCACATGTGATCACTGACGGCACCTCCAACCTCGGAAATTTCTTCTAAAGGCTTCTAGATCCTGCCCACCCTTTTGACTTCCACAGCTGTCTATTCTGTGTTTCACCTACCCAACATAGGGCCACATCTCCATATTCATCCCCATATATGGTATGATAATGATGGTGGTGGTGCTGGTGATGGAGGTGATGGCCCCTGTTAACTTTGATGAAAAAGAAGCAATCAGTGGGGAAAATGGAAACAGAATCTTTGTCAATAGCGAAATATATTTTGATTTTGTGCCATGATATATGAAATACATCTCTAGAACAATCCCTGACTTACCTGCCAATTTTTGCCTGGATTCTCTTTGATGGCATCTGCTTCACACATTAAAAAAAAAAAAATCAGGTAAGCTTTCCCCTTTGATCCTCAGAGCAGCAGCAGTAGCTACAGAGACAATTATTTCAACAGCTGTTGCTTGGAAGAAGTTCTGCTTTAGTATCAGTTTGATTGCTGTTATTCATGTATGACGCATCTTTGGAATGTTGGGCTCTGGGTCCTGTGCAGGATGTCCTCTGAAGAAGGATGCAAAGATTTGTCATTAGAACAAGCTCTAGCGCATAGAATTGGGCATATAGTATGCAGTGGAAATCAGCACACCTTTCATTAAAGAAAACAAAGCAAGGTCTTTAAATTCTAGTCCTTAAGGTTGTGCTGAAACATTTGAAAATGTGCGAATGTTGCCACTGACCCAGAGATGTTCATGGACAACAAGGTATTGCATTTGACTTGAACCACACTTCATACATTTTCACATGGAGGAATAGACATCAGACTCTGAAAGCCCTTACTTTGCACACACCTTGAGAGGAGGGGAGAAAATAATTCTGTATTCTTAGAATATATTTCTGTTTGTTGCCATCATTTCCCCGGCTGTTGATACTGATATTACACCATTTTCTTCCTTGGCTGCAGCTCCTTCCTCCTTTCTAAGTTGGTCACATGTATGGTCTCAACCAATTAGGGAGCACATAATGAATGGATGCCAGCACACCATGACATAACCAGTCAGGTTTAGCTATGTGATGGCATCACTGAGAGCAATTTAAACTATGATGCGAACATTTCTGGAATGATATCTAAAAAGATATTATGCAGATACATAATAATATAGCAGATTAATAACATAAATGTATTGTGCAAAGATTTCTGTTTGGTGCCATAGTTTCCCTTGCTGTTGACACTGCGTTGATATCATTTTGTTCCCTGCCTGCAGCTTCTTCCTAGGTTAGTCACATGGGCAGTACCAACCAATTAGGGATCACACACTGAATGGATGCCACCACAGCACTACATGACCAGTCAGGTTTAGCTATGTTATAGTGTCACAGAGAGATCAATTTAAATTATGATGCAAACTTTTCTGGAAGGAGTGAGATAGGGGAGATGGTGTTTTGGGTAGTGCCACCAAAACTCACGAAAAGCAGTGAGCCAGTTTGGGCTCAGCACTGCCTAATAACATCATCGGTCTCTTTTATAAGATCCTAACAGCAAGCAAACGGAAGCGAGACTTCACAGAAATCATTCATCGGTTGGCACAGCAGTCTTTTACTTGAAAGGGTCCTGCTAAATCCAAAGTCTTCATAATAACATCGGAACGCTTGGACTGAATACAAATTAATTAATTTGCTTCACTTCCTTAATGGGGAAATATTATCTCCTGAAGCTAACAACCTCTTTTTCCCTTCCCATTCACAACCCGATAGACACATTGGGGGATGATTAAGCATCAGCTCATCTAATAAAGGATGTGGGGGTGGGGGATGTCCCCAGGGCTTTAGGAAGGAGTAACAAGAAAACAAACAAACTCATATGTTTATTTTCATTTGAATCCTGGCTATCTGTCTGTGAATAAATATTTCATATCACACCTTTTTTTTCCCCTTCTTGATGCATGCCACAACATTTTGGAGCAGAAATGACTTCCTAGGAAGTAGGAGAAAGATAGCTTTTGCCAAGTTGCTGGAGATGTTCTAACCCATTCAGAAGAACTCGTCGTTAAATAATTAATTTGATAGTGTGTGAGAGAGAGGTGTACAGGACTCCAGAAAAAGGCTCCTGGAAAGTGCATTCATTCTATTGTTGGACTCATGAAAGCTGGGTGAGACGGGTTGATAAATGTGGTTGTATAAAGGTGGGAAATGACCTGTTTGGAAAAGTCTTTTGCTTGCTTGGATTTTTTTAATAGCTTTTTTTTTGTTTTGGCTCAAATAATTGCTGACATGATCAGGAACAGAACTGGATGCAAATAATGTTTGCTTGCTCTCTTTTTTTCATAGGAACATAGGAAAGTGCCATATACTGAGTCAGACCATTGGTCTCTCTAGCTCAGTATTGTCTTCACAGACTGGCAGCGGCTTCTCCAAGGTTGCAGGCAGGAATCTCTCTCAGCCCTATCTTGGAGAAGCCGCCAGGGAGGGAACTTGAAACCTTCTGCTCTTCCCAGAGCAGCTTCATCCCCTGAGGGAATATCTTTCATAGGCTCCTGGACAATGGGGATGGGGCCAGAGCTCAGTGGCAGAGCGGCATTCACACTGAACGTGGAACCACATTTGAAAGGACTGCGTTTCCGTGGACTTTATGTCCGAACACGGGGAACTGCATTTGGGCGGGGTGACAAAACTGAGGGTTCAGGTTTGGGACTCCAGTCTGAACCCTTGGGTTAAATGAAGTTTCATCACTTCAACTCGAGGTTCCCAGCAGCCTGCGGCACATCTGTATTCAGAACTGCAGGCACTGGCCTTGGGACCAGAGTTGAGGGAGGAAGCTCCTCCCTCAACTCTGGCCTGATTGGCTGTGCGGGCTGTCCTTCTGTCGAGAAGGAAGCCCGCATAGCCAACTCCCCAGCCTCTCTGCAGAGAGGCAATTCTCCTGAAAGTGCCATTTCAGACACAAGAGTGGGGGGAAGGGTGTGGAACCGGGGTCCAGGCTTGGACTGGCCCACAGGGCAACAGGGCATATTCCTGGTGCGCCCCACCCACAGGGCGCCCCTGTGCCCCGCCACACTTGGCAGCAGGGAATACTCCCACCCTTAAGCTCCCATTCTGCTCAAAACCCAGCACCCTCCCCACATGCATTCGACTGCCCTCTCAGTGCCCCCAGTCCAACCCTATGGGGGGTCTAATGGACCCATGGTTCTGCATTACATGTGAATTTGGCCAGAGTATCTGTTTTGCATGCAGCAGGTCCCCGGTTCAATCTCTGGCATCCACAGGGAGGGCTGAGAAAAGCTCCTGCCTGAAACCTTGGAGAGCTGTTGCCAGTCAGTGCAGACTATACTGAGCTAGATGGAGCAAGGGTCTGATTCAGGCAAAGGCAGCTTCCTGTCTTGGGGACAGGACCACAGCTCAGCAGTAGAGCATCCGATTGACATGCCAAAGGTTTCAGATTCAATCCCTGGCATTTCCAGGTAAGGCTGGTTTCCTGCCTGCAACTTTGAAGAGTGTAGACAATGCTAAACTAGATGGACCAATAGTCTGACTCGCTGTAAGGCAGCCCCCTCTGTTCCTATGACAATTGAAGGCTATAATGGGTGCCCTATCTGCTTCATGGCAAAGCAGTGGCCAAGGACCCCATTATGTCCCTCACAATGAACAGAGCCATGCAATGCTCAGTAGGGTCACAGAGTAATGCCTTATCTGGGTTGTACCACTTCAGATGATAGATGGGGGACTGCATGTTTCTGAATGTCCCCCATATACAGAGTTTCCTGCATGTAGAGAATTTGCAGCATCCAAAACACACAGCCCTCTACCAACAGTCAGGGGTGGAATGGTCCAGCCTAAGCAGAAATTTGCAGTCCTCGTGGCTGTGTATCACTGGCCTTGGACTCATCATGCTGATGCTGGGAAGCCACCATGGGTGAATAATGCAAAACAAACACAGACTCATAGCCTTAATTTGCTGGACTGGTTTTCATGACAGAATCTGGGTTAAACAAATGCAGAATTGCAGGCACACATTTCATCGCAATGACACAGGGAGGGAGGAGGATGCGGGAGCCTTCTGGGGCCCTATTAATCCATGGCTTAAAAGGGCTTTGAAACAAAGGACAACTGTGTAGCTTCTTGATGCCATCTGTTCAGGTGAATGGGAGCCACATCTTCCCGCTTACCTATGTGCGCCCCTTTGCACCAGGCTCAGATGGCAATCCATTACCACTTAATTGCATAGCACTAAACTGGCTGCTGGGGGTTTCTCCAATGGTGACTGGTTGGAGACAGCGGCTCCTTTCCCATTGGCTGATAGCTCTGTTCCAGCCAGCAGGCAATCAATGGGTAAGTGTGAAGCTCATGCCCTCCACCCCGCTTGCCATCATTTTCTCAATTGGGGTCTCTTTTGTCTTTCCCTGGCTGGGATCCTGAAGCCATCAATACTACCGGACAGGCAAACTGCTTCCCAGTTCTTCTGGCAGAAGAGCGAGGAGAAGGAAAAATCGTGGCCCATGGGTGGCATGGCATGAACATTCGAGAGAGCCACAGGGCAGCTTAACCCTGCAAGCTCCCCCCTGCTTTATAAACACTTCACAAGAAGCTGTAAAACATGCCATTTGCAGCTTCACCTTGAGAGCGGGACATAATAATCTGCTTTTGACAGAAGCCAGCATGAAGCCTCTAGAAGTCCAAATGTGATGGCCTTCTGGTGCCATGCAGGGATGTGGAGAAACCATTGGAGCTCATTTTCTGATTGTTCTCCTTGGAGGAATCCTGAACTTCTCTTTTCAATGCTGTCACAATATAATTGCCCAGCTCTTTTGTGAAGAGCAAGGTATACATTGATTTAGCAGTACACTTTAAATAGAGAGCATCAGGATATTATTCCAAAGGCTTCATTCATTCATCCACTCTGGCAAAACTGACAATTACCCAAAGTTGCTCAAAGTCCTGTGGCTGGCCAGGCTATGCAATTGGAGCTGAGGCTTTGGGAAGACTGGGTCCTGCTGCTCTAGGCAATGAGTTGCATTGTGGAGTGGGAATGTCATAGATCCTCCCTCTTCCTGAGACTTAATTACCCATCATGACCCTAGACAGTAGGGGATGGGGCAGAGAGTCTAGGAAAGAAATTGGTTTGGGAGGCATCACTGACCCAGGAATGTGCTGCCCCATGACATTAAGAACCACCACACTGGATGAATCAGAAGAACCCCAGACAATACCCTTATGGAAATCTGAGAATACAGCCCTGCTAACGTCCTCTAATTCACAGGGATCTTCCGAGGACCTTCCAGCCATGATGGAAGCTGCCCAACAGCATCAGAGTAGGTGCCTGCAAAATCAGGAAGGCCCCTCTAAAGGCCAAAGGTTGCTATTGGAAGGGTGGGGTTGTCACCCTGCCTGAGCAGTAGGCTGCAAAATCCAGCAGCTCACCAAGAGACATGGCTGGAGCAACTTCTTTTGGTATGATATCCAGCTCTGAATTCTCCTGATCAGCTCTGACTGTGGTCCTGACCTGTTGCCATGGGAGCTGTCCAAGGTCTGGGGCATTCCTGATCCTTGTCTCAGAAGAGATGGTAGCAGTACCTGGAGCAGGACAATACCTTTTTGCAAAATTGATTATTTCATTATTCATATATCCTGGATGTGATCACTCTATACAGGTCATCACTTGGGAAAGAGATATATTAATATTTCTCCATTTATGCCCTTGGCCCGATGACTCCCTTTATTTGTTGGTCATAGTAAACTTTTAGGGAGTTTCCACAGCAGAAGGTTTCAAGTTCCCTTCCTGGATTCTCCAAGATAGGGCTGAGAGAGATTCCTGCCTGCAACTTTGGAGAAGCCACTGCCAGTTTGTTAAGACAATACTGAGCTAGATAGACGAATGGTCTGATTCAGTATATGGCAGCTTCCTAAGTTCCATCCTTTGGTCTTCAGCCAATGATGGTAACAATTTCAACACATTGGACTGAAAATATTGGGTAATTCCCTTCTCTCAATGACAAAAATTCTGAGGATCAAAGTTACATGCGTACAGGTCCACAATAATAAATACAGGAATTATACATGATAGAAATCACACATTCTATAACAAATACACGTCTATAGGGTGGATTATACCTATGTGTGACAATTTCATTTTAGAGAAATTTCCCTTTATTTCTTTTGCGGCAGCGAGTTAATACAGCTAACCCATGCAATACAGGGTAGGAAGATAATGACAATACCATCTTGTCCCTCCCTAATATTTGGTATTCAGAGATATATAGAGGCACTTCACACGGCACATGTGAAGTGCCTGACAGGGTTCTGCCAGGAGAGCAGGCTTAGCTTGCTCTCCCTGCAGACGAGCAGCTGCTTGTAGCTGAGCAACTGGATCGGCCGCCCACACGGCTGCCGGCTCTGTCATGGAGCCAGTGAGGGCTGCGGGGATTGGGGGCCATGAGGCTCCCGGAAGTTCCAGGATGACCCACATGAGTGTACGGGGCAGCCTGGAGAGACCCCCAAGCCCAGGAGTCTGCTCATGTGTCGCTGCGTGTCGCGGTGACACACAAGCAAAAAACCAAGGTTAACAGAGCATTTGTGCTGTTAACCTCGTTTAAGGGGAGGGAGGTTTAAAGAGGCTAGCTGCCCGAAGCCACGCAGCTCCTGTCGCAGCACACGATCTCCCCAAAGTGGGCTGGGATCCCTTAGCCCGCTTTTCACAATCGTAGGAATAGCCTCATTGTTTCTGAACATGGAGGCTTTATTTACCTACTATGGCTAAAATCAGTCATCGTTAGATCTACAGTCCATGAATTTGTCCATTGCTTTAAAAAGAAACCACAACTATCTCAGCTAGTGGTCATTGCCACATCTTTTGGTCATGGTTTTCTTCAGCTAATTGTGCCTGGACTTCATCCAGCGAACAAAGTCCAGGGATTCAGTGCTAATGAAGTCATTTGCAAACAGGCAGCAGAAGTATTTACCAAACATGGTTAAACAGGCTTCTGGGAGAAAAAGCACTTAAGATGTCCAAGGTCTCATGCTGGCAAGATGGCTCGTGTGGTCTGTCATTCAGTCAGGGATTACTATTCCAAACACGATGTTAGTTATTCCACAGTGTGGCGTCTAATTAACTGTCAGAAATGCATTGTTGAGGGGATGATGGATTATCCAGTTGAAGACATTAATAAAACTCATTCCAGTTTCCCCAAGTGCAGGCTGGTACCCAGTGAAGCTGGCTATGCGGGGAGCTCATTTCCTATTGGCTTGTAGAGACACCTGGGTGAAGACCTGAAGGGATGATCAATTCCCTACAATGAAAAATCTCCAAAGTGTTCTTGACAAAGTTACACAAGATTGTCACTGCAAACTTGGAAGTCACAACCCTGCCATCTTGTGTCTGATTAGGTGAGGTAGCAAGATAGGCAAACATGGTGGCCCCTCGTGGGCACTAGCCATGCCCCCTCCATGTGGCATCACACACAGGGGGCACAGCCAGAACGTGGAAGGGACTGCACGACCCTCTGGAGCTGATATCCCAGCCAGTTTCATTGTCAGCTATATGTTTTCTTCAATCTCTCCATCACTCAGAATCCAATGAATCCTGGCTCTCTGACCAGAGTTCCTGGCCACATTCCCATGTAACATGGAACTCTGGGTCCAATGGACCTGCAGTTCCATGCCCCCCCTCCCTGTTCTCCCATCCAAATTCAGACATTCAGGAGAACTTCCTCTCTGCAGTCTCGTTGATTGCAGAGAAGAGGGGTAACAGGCTGCCTGGGCTTCCTTCTTTACTGAAGGACAGCCCCGGCAGCCAATAGCAGCTGGAGTGAGGGAGGAGCTTCCTCCATCAACTCCAGATACAAAGCAACCAGACTGTGGTGCCAGCGTTCGGACATAATGCTGGCACCATGGAACCAGAGGTACAGGCAGCAGACCTCACTACAACCCAAAGGTACAAATCATTGTCCAGGGAGGGAAACAGCGGGTCCATTTTCTGTTGTGACTGCAGTTGCCTGCATTTGGACGTGCAGATTTTGAAACCGAAGGTCCTTTCACCTCCGATTTCGTGTTACATGTGAATGCAGCCAATGTTTGAAAGTGCAGCATTGTTCACATATTAAGCTCTTCTGTCCACACCTTAGTGTACAAATCTTGTTGTATGCAGAGGCCCAGAGGTGTTGAGTGGATTTCTCTAGTCTGAAGCAGAGATACCAGACCCCAAGGTGGGGGAAGAGCTGGGTTCCCACCCCACTGTTCCAGCCACACCGATAAAAAAGAGATTCCCTTCTTTCAGTTGCCAGTTTTCTCCGAGAAACCTGAATTCTACCTTCTCCCTGGCCTCTGCTGTCAATTCACATCTACGTGAACCTGAATTTGCCTCTGATGACAGTTTGACCTCCCCCCGCCTCTGTTTATCAGCCTGACAGCTCATCATACAATCTCTCGCCAGACAAATTCAGTGCATGGAGCATGAGAATTTGATGCTGAGCCTATAGGCTGAATGCTAAGAAATGTCCTCAGAGCAACACAAAATTGCTTCATGTGGAGGAAGGTTCCTTTTGTAAACACACTCCTCTCCCTTCTTTTTATCCCAGGTTATAAACATTTATGTCTTATGTATTTAATTCCTTGAGAACATGAGGAGAGAATAGCAATGTGGGCGGGGGGGAGGGGATGAGCAAGAGGTGGAAGGGGAAAAGGGGAATGTAACTGCAAAACTACTGAAAGCCTTCAATAAAAGGTTAATTTAAAAAAGAGATGCACACACAGCCTTTCACACAAAAGGATGTATGTGTGTATAGACATCAGTACACAGGTAGATCATAACAGGCTGGGTCAAGCTACAAACTAGGGTGTAGGCTATCCAAATCGGCATGATTGTCAAACTCACAAATTTCCCTCCAGCCCAGAGTGCTCCCAGCACGACCCCCAAACTTGCCTACACAGCTTTTAACTGAGGGTGGTGGAGGAGAGCCCTCCTACCCTGATTCTCCAATTGTGAGAAATCTTGAATCTCTTCTACTCAGCCACCAGTACCTGGAACGCCCTCCTGCACATGGAAACCATAGAGAGCGATACATAAACTGACCACTGTCAATAGATGTGTTAGCCTGCAAAGCACACTCTATGATCCCAAAGCTGGAGTATCTTTGGTACGACTGCATCTGCCTCCTGCTCCTTCGGGACCAATGGGAGGGCAGCCACTGACATCATGATGCTTTCCCAGTCTGCTGGCAGCACATAGCATGCTGGGAAGGCATATGCCCTTGGAGGACATCCCATGAAGGGGGGGGTTGCAGCTTCCCAGCTACCCGCTCCTTCTCTGAACCACCACACTTGACCTCATAGCAGCGAGAGTTGCTGTTAACGTGTAATGATCATGCCAGTAGTAATGTCGCTGATTTCCAGCCAAAGTGTGAAAGGCTCCCAATTCAGGAGTGGAAATGCCAGTGCAAAGACTAGCCTAACCTTCCCTTCATTTCGCCTGCATTTCAAATGGGCCATTTATTCATAAACGGCCACCTGAAAGCCAAGTGGGGGGAAACTCCTTCCACATGCAGCTGACGTGTTGTGCACAAAGAAGCCCATATTCAGAAGGATGAGGAATCCATTCTCTGCACTGTACATGCCCGAGGACTTGTTTGGATTAATGCATTTCCTTTTTAAGTCAGTTTTTAGTGGCAAAAACTCACTCTGAAACCTGATAAGAACCACCAGGCTGACTGGATGTCTTCTTAAAAATATATCACTTAATCCTTAACATGTGTATAACTGTGATCTAACTGATTGCTGGAATATTGCATACCCCCATGACAGCGAGGCTTTTTTGCTTTATTTATATAGATGAACATTCCCCAAACTTCTACTAGCACCATCCCTTTTCATGGAATTTCCAGCTACTGTACATCCTGCTCCCCTTGCAAACAAATATCTAAAGGGAAAAGGAGCTTGTTTCATTCATTCATTCATTCCTCTCTCTCTCTCTCTCTCTCTCTCTCTCTCTCTCTCTCTCTCTCTCACACACACATTTGTACACTGCCCCAAACTTTAGTCTCTGGGCGGTTAACAATAGTATAAAATAAGTTAAAATATATACAGAAACTTAAAGCAATTTAACAATTTAAAATCAACCACGAATTAAAACCTTAAAATTTTAAAGAACAGAAAAAGCTTGGGTGAAGAGGTGGGTTTTCAAATGCTTTCTAAAAATTGTCAGAGAGTTTTAGCATTTGATTCCTTGTAAACATGCAATTCCCCCACTGCAGCCTGCTGTGCCACAGTCCAAGAAGGGCAGCATTGCATGATATTTCTGAGCATGTTGTTTGGTCTTGGATGGATAGTTCTGCATAAGCGAATGGTTTCCATGCTGCAATACTAATGAAATTGGGTCCAGTAAAAGTTGCCGTGTACCTATTAACCCTCAGCACCTTTTCTGTTGCATCTGTAAGATTGCTATCGTGACTTGTAGATAACAGCTAACATTAGAGCTGAAATAGTCAAGCAGAAACCCCACGGGAAGCACAGTTGTTCAGACTGCAGGTGGCTTCATTGCCAGTAAAATCCGGCATGCACTCTGCATAAGGGGTTAGGATACAGCATGGTTTGCATGGTTTCTGTGTTACTGTACTATGCCTAATTGCTCCCCCTTTCTCTATCTGTACTGTTATTTGCTGATCTGTGACCGTACCAATAAAGATTGATTGATTGATTGATTGATTGACTGCAGGTGCAGAATGTTGTCGACTCCTCCACATGTCATGAGAAGGTTGTGGCTTAGCTTCCCTTTTGGCATGCTGGTTTGAATGTGCAAGGAAGGGTCTTCCGTTCCATTCCATTCCATCTGCTGGACTGGCAGCAGGGCGCTTTCCAGACTAGCTGCTCAAAAGCAGCAAAATGCTTCCGTTCAGGCAAATCGCTTTTGAAACGTAAACAGCAGGGGGAACAGTCTCACGGAAACTAACAACCCGAAAAAAACAGCAACCATTTTATGCCGGATACACAACGTCATAACACTATATTGCAGCAATTAAATTCGAAAGAAGGCATCCTAAATGTGAACGGCACCCTGCTGTCAGCATAGGGACTGTGGGTTCACAACACAGGAAGTGTGGAAGCACACTTCCGAGATCCGCCGTGACCCCGTTGCAGGTTGTAATCTGGAAAGCACCCAGCTCTCCAAGGTTTCAGGCAGGGGTGCTTCCCAGCCCTGCGCCTGGAGATGCTGCCAGGGATTGAACCTGGGACCTTCTGCATGCAAAGCAGATGCTCTGCTATGGAACTACAGACCCATCCCTGAGGCTGAAGGAGAGGAAGGGAATACAGGAAGCTGCAGTCTGTGTCTAGCTCAGTTTCGTATACTCTGATTGATGGAAGCTCTCAGGGGCTTCAGGCAGGCATTTCTCCTAAGCTCTGCTTGGAATAAACCTGGGTCAGACCTGGGACCTTCTGCAAGCAAAGGAGATGCTCTACCACTGAGCTACAGCCCTTGCTTCTCCAGAAAGAGCCACCTCATCTCAAAAAGATGCAGTGATGGTGCTAGGTGAGAGTGTCCATGAGGAGGGAACTCCAGTGCAGGGATAACTCTGAACATGTATGTTCTATTGATTCATCATTAGTAAACCTGTTGATAGACCTTTCCACTAGCAGGGGTTCCCAATGTTGGGTCCCCAGATATTGCTGCACTACAACTCCCATCATCCTCTGTCACCAAGGCCGTTGTGGCAGGAGATGATGGGAGTTGTAGTCCAACAACACCTGGGGAGCCATGGTTGGGAACCTATCTCTATAGATATGTCTAATTTCACCCGCAAAAACTAGAGAGCCCTGTTGGGAAGGAAGGAAGGAATCCTTGTCACCCTTTCTGAGGCAATCACCTTGACAGAAGGGCCAGGTCTAACAGACAGTCTTCCATTAGGCCTCTGCATCATCAATTAGGCTTTTCCAAGCTTGTCTCTTCTGCACAGACGGTTTGGATGAGTCCTTCCACTTTCCTGGCTGGGAGATTGACATGCCTTTGCCAGATGTCCACCGCTGTCTGTGCAAATATTCTTCCATCCGGCTAAGCAGAGGCTGGCTGTTTGTTAAGGCTCTCCATTTCACTTAACGGTGAAATTTCTTCTGGGATGTCAGAGAGAGCGACATGGCGGGGGGGGGGCAGGAGGAGGGGCAGGAAGAGGTGCCAGGCATCTGCTCACCTTTCATCTTCTCTGATGCTGGGCTCTTGAGATGCGAATGAGTGCAGGATGGGCAGGAGAAAAGGAACAGACTATTCACATCATCTCATCAGGTTAACCTTGTCTGTGTGTAGCTGCCTGAAGTGTAAATTGAGCAAGGATCAAGAACCTTCAGAGAAGTAGGGGCTTTGAATTTAGTCCTTTGCATTTAGTCCAGGGCTGCACAACTTTGGCACTCCAGCTGTTGGACTACAGCTCCCATAATCCCCAGCCACAGTGGCCAATAGTCAGGGATAATGGGAGTTGCAGTCCAACATCTGCAGGGAGTTCAAAGTTGTGCAGCCCTGATTTAGATGCTTTTCTCTCCCTGTGCATTTAGCCCTGGTAACAGGCTCTGGATTAGCAGAGGGAAGCTCTGTGTCTATGAAACCAGAATTATGGTTAGGCAGCTCCTCCCCTCCATCTGTATTGGCTGCCTGGGCTTTCCTTCATGTGAAGGAAGAAGCCCTCTCAGCCAGTTCCTCCTCCTTTGCAAGCCCCCAGATCACCATCGCAGATCCCTATCATCTGAGAGTGCTCCAAGGGAAATGAGGCTCCACTATAGTCTGTGAGCACTCTGGGAGAATTGCTGTTATGTCAGAAGGGGGGCATATTATGGGGAATAAAATGGTGAGTTCCGCATGTGGGGAATAATGCACACAACCTGTTCACCACATGCAAGGATCAGTTGTAATGGATGGCCATGCACCAACCTTGTAGATCCTCAGAGTCCACTCAGATGAGCAGTAGTGGGTGCACGGGGCACTTTCCCAAGAGTGGATCCTTATCACACCTGCTCATAAAGATGAGAGCCTTCTTGAGACCTGACGGCTGGTGGCAAAGCCCCAGCCAGCTCTTAATGAAAGGACATCAAGAGCCGCTGCCTGTTGACGATCTGGAGGGGAGTTTGATCCTGGCAGGCAATTAGAGAGAAAACTTTCTCGGAGTGCTTGAAAGCTGACACTGTTTCGCTCAGAAGGGAGGCCAGTCAGCAAACAGCCATAAAGCAAAGCCCACCATGACAAAAAGTGGGCACAAATTAACACCAAGTGTTGAGTTTGTCTTGTGCTTTTGATTTGGGGTTAGTACTTGAAGATTCAGTGTTTGAGAGCAGAGCACTGGCTTTTTCATGTCTGGTGCATTTGCAGTTGGACTACCTAGGAGCTAACCAATCAGGGTCTTTGAGTATAGGGTGCAGTCACTGGGGCTTGCCTGGGCGTGTGGGCAGGAGCAGTCAGAAGCTGGAGCAGGGAGACAGCAGCCGGGGTTGGAGATCAAGGCTGCAAGGGCAGTACAGGAAGAGAGAGTGGCTATAGGCTGGTACAAACATCCAAATAGACTTGGGGCTACAGACAATGCACTCCAGCCCTCTACAGAGCACAACTTAAACCTTATATCTAGGAATAGGCCCTGATGACTATTCTTAGCCCTGCCCCTCCATGGAGAGTGAGCAGGGCTCAGGGATGTGCAAATATCCTCTATTTGGAGGGGGGGTATATGTGGGGCGGAGCAATACTCTCTGGTTTTCTCCGCCCCACATCCCTCTCCTCCTGAAATGAATGTCTACAATACATCCCAGAATTGGAACATGTGCTGTTTTCTTCAGCCTTCTTCAGTTCGTTTTCATTCCCATCCCTGGGTGTTATCACTGTGTATGTGTGCCTGGGTAGAACATGGTGAAAATGCAGCTTTCTACTTTGTACACCTAAAAGCAGCTTGTGTGTGGAAGGATTTTACATAACTTGCAGGTCAGGCAGAGGGCTGTAGCCTCCCCGTGCTGCAGCCTTGATCCAGTCCCATTCCCCACCCCATTGCTTTTATTAAGGAGGACACAACACTGGGAGTTCCACTCATAGAACTGCAATGTAATGTCTGTTAACATAAGATCATAACACAAGAACAGCCCTGCTGGATCACGCCCAAGGCCCATCCAATCCAGCATCCTGTTTCACACAGTGGCCCAACAGATGCCGCTGGACGCCACAGGCAGGAGTTGAGGGCATGCCCTCTCTTCTGTTGTTACTCCCCTGCAACTGGTACTCAGAGGCATCCTGCCTTTGAGGCTGGAGGTGGCTTATAGCCCTCCGACTAGTAGCCAATGTTAGACCTCTCCTCCAGGCTATTTTGGCCTTTAGTTCCTGATGCTTAGTATGAACTCCTCTGCTACTCTTGAGTTTCTGCAATTTCTAATTCCTCCACAGCAGGTAAGCCAACACATCCCTGTATGCCCTGCCCAGAATCACCTCTTTTGCTTTAACCTTGCCCCTGAAAAGCTTGGATCAGGAACAGCCCTGACTCTCATTCATTCCCTCTGCCACAGAAGGATGGTGCTTTGAGCTTTTCATAAAGCTCAAAGTTAGACCTTACTTGTACTTCAATCTAGACCAAATGTTCAGCCCAGAGTGAGATGACTGCAGCAAAGAAGGCCAAGGGAGTGAAAGTATGGTGAAAGTATGAAAGTATTTACACAGCTGATGAACTAGATTCTTGGCGAGTGAAAGTATGATCTTGCACTGGCCAAGAATCTAGTTCATCAGCTGTGTAAAATGGATGAAGAAAGTCTTTTCAGAGACACCTGCAGTATTGCAGTTAGGGCAATCTCAGTTGCAGGACTGTTTTTTTGGTGTTTTTTTAAATCACCATTTTAGATGTGAGCTTCACCAATAGCAATAAAGTCCTTAGTTTATATTGCCAGCTTTTCCCATTTCCACAATCTTCATGGCTCATTTGTGCAGCACGAAGACAGGCTTTACCAGAAAGACTTCCTCAGTCACACAGTGTATTATGAGCATCGGAAGTTGATGACCACAAGATGTGATGATAAGCAGTAGCTTCAATGGCCTTTAGAAACATGTTTATGGAGAATAATCCACAGCTGTTAACCATTATAGTTAAACCAACTTATATTCAGTGAGCTGTACTGTCCTATGGACAACAGCTGATGAGGTCCAGAAGGCAGCAAAGAGAGGCAAGGTGATGCAGATCAAGTTACAGCACCATGGACAGCTCCACAGGACACATTTCTCCAATACCAATCAGAGGTAGACTGAGCTCTTAAATACCCCTCCAAGGCTCTGAGAAGAGCGGAAGCCTTAAAGGGCAGCTTTCTGGCCTGGGGTCAGATGGGTCTGACACTCCAACTCCTTTGTATCAGATCCTGCCAATGCTGACATGCAGATATCACAGAGCACAACAATGTGGGAGGTCTGGCTCCTCATGAGCCTAGGTTTTGAGGGTGCCACTGTGCAGGGGGTCAGATTTCAAGGCTACTGTTTCAGGGGGCTCCAGCTCTGGGACTTTCTCAGGTTCTGCCCAGTATCAGGGCCTGGGACTCAATCTTGTGCGAGTCCTGGTTCCTCAGGGTCAAGCAGAGTCACAGGTGGGGACATTCAGAAGAAATAAACCCTAATCCTGGTTGCTAGGGATAAACAACAGTGACAGACCATCTGCTCTATGCCCTGTGTCAGACTCCCAGGGGACGAGGTGGGCTCCTAGTGCTTTTTGAACTCCAGAATGACTGGAGCAACCCCAAAAAAGGTCAGTCTCAGGAACAGCCAGGGGACGAGGTGAGCTTGTCACCTGAGCCCTCCTCCTGGCTTGCGCATTCAGCCAGTTCCCTCTCCTGGAGAACTCCTGGCTCCCCTACTCAGAAGCAGCTCCTCCTCATTAGCTGCCTTGTCTTTAAATATCCCAGTGCAGAGCTGGCAGGGCTTAGAGCTGACTTCCAGCACCACCCCCTCCCTGCCCTGGCTTCCTGTTTCCTGCCACACCCAACCTAGCGTCTCCCTGGAGCTGTTCCCTGCTGCTCTCCCTGCCTTGCCCTCTCAACCCCACTGGGATCCATCCAGCCTGGGCCCTTCTCACCCCCACTGCCCCCTGAAGGGAACAGAAGCCCCACAGGAGGGATGCCACGCCCTTCTCCAGACTCCACAGGGCCACCCAAACATGGCAGCCCGGCACCCTGCATTTGAACACTCAAAAGCATCTGGCTAGACACAAAGTAGAATGTAGACATCTAGCTGGACACTAAGAAGAAAGTCGACATCTAGTCTACATTCTACTTCATGTCCAGCCAGGTGCTTCTGAGTACTCACAAGAAGGGAGTGGGACAGTCCTTTGTCTGACCCAGTAAAGCAATTCTTATGTTCTTACATCCTAGCAATCAAGGCACTTCCATCTCTAGGTTGTCTCCTCCTAAAAAGATCCGTAATGGCAGAGAGGTTGCTTTGAAGGACGGGTTGGCCAATGACAGACATTGCTGAGCTGAGCTTCCGGTGCAATACGTCATTGTAGGACAGCATTGGGATAATTCCAGAGTGTAGTCTCAATCCATATGGGGCAGTTCCAAAGCCGCACAGCCTTGAATGCACCACAGGGTCCTTTGTGAAACTCAGGGGTTCCTAATCAGACAGATAATTGTAGAAAGCATTCCTAAGACGAGGAAGCATGAATACTGATCTGCTGGGGAAAATCTATTTACAATCTGAGGAGGGTCTGAAGGACAGATCTGAAATTTCAGAACGTGTCAGCCTTGCTTGTGCTAGGGGTCCCCTTGATGGTTGGGAGGCTGTGTAATCAAGAGGCAGAGGGACCACAACAGATTGCTGTCATCTGCTCAAAGGTCAGAAGTGGCAGGAAATATGGCCGGTAATTAGCTCTAAGGCAGGCAGAGGCATTAATACAAACTGCAGCCTGTTGAATCCGACTCGCTGGCTATGCCCTTATATGTTAATATTGGGAGAGGGAATTATAAAAATGTAATGAGAAAGCACTGAAATACGAAAGTCTTGTAATGATGAAATATAACAACTCATAATGAAGAAAAAGCAATGGCAAAAAATCAATTCTTCTGAATGAGAGGGAGGGAGAGGGGGAGAGGGGGAGAGGGAGGGAGGGAGAGAAAGAAAGAGAGGAGAGAGAGACTAGGAGAAGGAAGAAAGCGATGTCTGGAAATGAGTTTTACTTCCTCACTTAGTGTTCTAAACCCCAAAAAGCAATTACCGTTGGGCTGGCACTGCCTTTCTGCACATTAATTCCCCATTATGAGTAAAATTAATGAGTTTAGAAAGCTCCTTGT
Organism: Hemicordylus capensis; assembly: GCF_027244095.1. Classification (NCBI taxonomy): domain Eukaryota; kingdom Metazoa; phylum Chordata; class Lepidosauria; order Squamata; family Cordylidae; genus Hemicordylus; species Hemicordylus capensis. The sequence continues at coordinate 26,125,297 of NC_069664.1, forward strand.
CCTCAATATGTGCTGTGCTCTTCATTATTGGTACTAATAATCCACCTGAGATGGGGAGTTGGTGCTGAGCACCGCCCTGGCCTGCTTTCAACAAAAGTAAAGAAAGTGGCGGGAGTTAAGAAAATAGCTCAAAGAGCTTCTGGTTTCTTTTCAGTGGGTCAGTGAGAGAGATGCTACTTTGATTTGTTAGAACTGTATTCCTCAGACTTCTGATAGCTGAAACACACTTTTTTTCTGAATTAAAACTGGAGGCATGTGCACCCCTTTCACCCCAAAAGCTTTGCCTTTCGGATGTCAGAAAAAGAATGTTCTGCAATGGATTGGTTTTCAGAACCAAAGGGAACCAAATCAAATAGGTTCCCATTTCGAAACTAATCTATTGTAGACAGAATGCTATGAATGGATACACATGAAGTTTGTTGTTTCAACTCCCCATTCATATCCATTCATCTTAGGGGTTCTTTAATTTATTTTAAGATTTAAAAACAATTATTATCATCATCATCATAGTTTTACAAGTAATTTTCACTGGGGAGAGGAAATCCACTGTGCAGCCATTTCATGCATGTATTATTTGACCTGTGTGATTTGAAGAGCACATAGGTAGTGAAGGAGTGAGTTTTCCTCCAGCCACAGGTAGCCCTTCCAGGTTTTCTGCACTGGCAGATGATGTCCCCGTTGCCCACCCAATGCACTATCAGGCCTTGGATGTTTTGCACTCCAAGTTCTAAGCTGTTCAATTCTTCATAGGATTTGTAGCTGAGTACAGGAGAGGAAATCTTGCCAAATTTCTTCCTGGCCTTCACGATGGCTGGTTTCCAGGGACAGGTGTAGTGTATGTGTCGTGGGCTGTGATTCACATTTACGCTCCTTGCTTAGGCGATTGGGTAAGATCCATAGCTCAGTAGAAGAGCACCTGCTTTGTAAGCAGATGGTCCCAGGTTTAATCCCTGGCGACATCTCCAGGTAGGGTTGGGAGAGACTTCTGCCTGAAGCTATGGCAAGCCCCTAGGAACATAGGAACATAGGAAACTGCCATATACTGAGTCAGACCATGGGTCTATCTAGCTCAGTATTGTCTTCACAGACTGGCAGCGGCTTCTCCAAGGTTACAGGCAGGAATCTCTCTCAGCCCTGTCTTGGAGAAGCCAGGGAGGGAACTTGGAACCTTCTGCTCTTCCCAGAGCGGCTTCATCCCCTGAGGGGAATATCTTGCAGTGCTCACACATCAAGTCTCCCATTCAAATGCAACCAGGGCAGACCCTGCTTAGCTATGGGGACAAGTCATGCTTGCTACCACAAGACCAGCTCTCCTCTCCCCTGCCAGTCAGTGTAGATGGTCCTGGGTTAGATGGAGCAATTGGTGTAAGGCAGCTTCCTATATGACCTATAGTAAGCTGTTCCTGGATTCTACGACTTCATGCTGCAGGAGGGCACGTGTTTAAATAACAAACACTCCTCCCTGATATGCTCCTTATTGTGCAAGGGTATTTTCTTTAAGGGGGAGCAGCACTCAGACATATGCTCCTCCTCAACAGGGGTGCAATCCACAAGGTGAACCACTTTCTGATTCTGCTGAATCAATTCACTAGCTTTTGATAAGACCTGGATAGAATATAGGAAGCTGCCTTATACTCGGTCAGAGCACCTGTCTACTTGGGCTGGCAGAACCTCCCACGTTGGGGAAGGGAGAAGTGAGCTGCTTGCTTCAGGCGGCAAACTCTCAGGGGTGGCAAAGGAGGTCACTAGCAGCACCCCTCCAAGAATGGACTGCAGAGAAAGGAAGGCACAGTGATTCTGTGTTACTTTCCCTCTCCCCTTCCCAATAGAAAAAAGAGGACATGGGTGGAGATCTGAAAGAAGAATGGAATGCAGGAATATGACAGAAAATGAGAGAAAGAAGAAAGATGGGAGAAGTCCAACTGATGCTCTGCAAAATGTCACCTTAAGTGGCGAAGCGGGGAAATGCTTGACTAACAAGCAGAAGGTTGCTGGTTTGAGTTCCCGCTGCTACTATATTGGGCAGCAGTGATATAGGAAGATGCTGAAAGGCATCATCTCATACTGCATGGTAGGAGGCAATGGTCAACCCCTCCTGTATTCTACCAAAAGAAAACCACAGATCTCTGTGGGCGCCAGGAGTCGAAATCAACTTGACAGGACACTTTACCTTTACCCTAAAATGTCATGGACTGTCACTAAGTATTTCCTGCTGTGTTTGAATTATAATGGAAAGGGTAAGGGGACCCTTAATGAAATCTGCCAGTCCTAAGCCACCTATGACTTCCCTCAATTTTAGCCAAATCAAATTTTACCTTCTAAAAAGCGTAGGAACATAGGAAGCTGCCTTATACCAAGTCAAACCATTGGTCCATGTATTTTCTGCTCTGACTGGTAGTGGACCTCCAAATTTCCAGAGGGGTCTTTCTTTCCCAGCACTACTTGGAGATGCCAGGGAGCAAATCAGACTGCAAAGCAAATGCTCTTGCACTGAGCTTGCTACAGCCCCACCCCCTAAGGGGAACATCTTACAGTCTTCACATGAGGCCTCCCACCCAAATGGAAACCAAGACAGAGGCTGCTTAGCAAAGGGGACAATTCATGCTTGCTGCTACAAAACTTGCTTTCCTCCCCAAGTAGCTTAGGGGGGTGTTGCAAAGGTGACTGAGATCCTTCTGTTCCATTTATAATCCAAGCTTTGCTTTCTTTGCCCAGCCACCTGAGATCCTTCCAGCTGGAGACTGAACTTGGCCGCAGCTCATGGTGTGATTCCAGGTCTCCCCGCAAGAGGACCAGCAGGCCCCTTTTCCAGATGGAGGCTCAGTTAATTACTCCTCGAGCTTTCTCTGCATACAGGCAGGCAGCCCAAGACCACAGTGCATGGACAGTTTCACCTTCTCCGGCACGTTACCATTTCCAGGCTGTAATAACGGTGCTCAAAGGTTAATGGCAAAGCTTTAATACAGTATTAAAAACTGGTTTGCAGCTCCCTAATGGCAAAGCCTCATTTAACCACTTCAATAGTTCCAGTGCCCCTTGCACCCATGATCAGCAGCGTACATATTCTGTTTTTAAAAGTAGATAGTTGACAAATCTCATGCTCTAAAAGTGATGTGCCAGTTTCAACCACTGACTATGAGCTCCACCGGGAATCACAATTGTTTCTACGGCTGTGTGTGTGTGGTAGCTATCAAGTCTAGTAGCCATTGAGAGACTTGTCCTCCATGAATTTATCTAAGCCAGTGGCAGCACCAGAAAATAATTGGGGGGGCCACAGAAGGGGCAAAGTATATGTATGGGTGGGCATCAAACATATTAGATCTCTGAAACCAGAATAGGGGCCAAACTACTTGCTGGGGGTGGGAGAGCCACCTGTGACCTAAGCCGTGCTTAAAGTCATCCAAGCTGGTGGCCATCACCACATCCCATGGCAGAGAATGTAATAGCTTAATTATGTGCTGTGTGAAAAAAAATACTTCTTTTTCTTGGTTCTAAATTTCTTGGGCATCAGTTTCATGGGATGACCCCTGGTTTTGGTGTTGTGAGAGAGGGAGGAAAAACACAGAGACACACACACACACACCTCCACTCTCTCCACACCATGTGTAATTGTATACACCTCTATCACGTCTCCCCTCAGTTACCTTGTTTCTAAGCTAAAAAGCCCCATCTGTTGTGGCTTTGCCTCATAAGGAAAGTGTTCTAGGCCCCTGATCATCTTGGTTACCCTCTTGAGTGCCTTTTCCAGTTCTACAATATCCTCTGTTACTGAAAGGCAGCTTAAACACTTACACAATATAGAGAGAAATAACATTATTGGGAGCCTTTCTTCAAGACTTCATTCATAGTGCTAATTCATGCTCATGGCCAATTCCATGGGATCCCGTGGACTGTGCAAAGGCCAGAGAGAAGTACCATGGGTGAGAACTGGGGGAGGAGAGCTGGTCTTGTGGTAGCAAGCATGAATCGTCCCCTTAGCTAAGCGGAGTTCACCCTTGTTTGCATTTGAATGGGAGACTAATTGTGTGAGCATTGGAAGATATTCCCCTTAGGGGATGGGGCCACACTGGGAAGAGAATCTGCATGCTTTCAAGCAGAAATTCCAAGTTCCATCCCTGGCTTCTCCAGACAGGGCTGAAAGAGACTCCTGCCTGCAACCTTGGAGCTACCGCTGCCAATCTGTGTAGACGATACTGAGCTAGATGGACCTATGGTCTGACTCAGTATATGGCAGCTTCCTATCTGATATCGCCATGATTTGTACCATCACAGCAAGTCCCCTGTTCAGACCAACATCTTTGCACAAATCACAGTGGCCACATGTACAGCCTGAAGTGGAGGCCCAAGTTGTCAGAAATGATCCTTCCACACGGTCAGCTCAGCAGACATCTCCGAGTGCTCCCAAGATGCTCGTATTCCCCTCTCCTGTACACTGACCTTTAATTAATTAAGGAAAACCTGTAGCGAAAATACAAATAAGAGCTGATTTTGCAGCAGATGCCACTTTCTTCTCCTGCTTGGCGCTCATAATCTCTCTCACTCACTCATTTGTCAGGAGAAAGAAAACAAGAAACGAGAAACCTCCAAATCAGAAGGAAGGCGAGTGTTGGATCCCACTCAGAGAAATTCATTATCCAAATTATATTCCTAAAATGGATGAGAAGTTATATATCTTCTGTTTTGTGCAGCCTGTTATTTGCTTTGGTGTTGTGTAAGCATATGGTCTGCCCCCTTGGATCGCCGTTTGATTGCAGAGGCAAGGAGATTAGCGACTTCTTCACAGCTTTGTAATATCAAGCTCTCCCTCTCTTATGTCAGTGCACAACCTCCAGTCCCTGCATTGCATTCTGTCAATAAGGGAGGTAAGGCATGGGGTTGCTAGGAACAGGACATTCACTGTGGTGGCCCCGTGGCTGTGGAATTACCCCACCAACACCAAAGATACCAGCTGCAGCTCTTTAGCTGATGAAGAGTTATCTTGAACCATATTGGGCCTTCTAAATAAATCATATGTGTTCAGTGCATCTGAAGGGGGAAGCCGTTTTGAGGACCCCACTGTATAAACATCCTAGCTGTGCATGTTCCCCCTGGGGGATGGCCTTGGTGCTGCCACATGCAAGAATCGTTGGTCTGGTGGAGGATATTGTGGTCCTATTTCAGGACCTGAACAGAGGGTCTCTGGAGCATTGTCTTTTCTGGTGTAGCTTTGTCCAGGTGTCCGCCAGAGCTGGGAGGGGCAGAGTTGAGGAAAGGAAGAGATTCTGGAATTGCATTGGTTGTTCCTCTCACCTCCTCCTCTGAAGAACCCCTTATGTCCCAGGTGGGTGTGGGTGTTCCCAGTATAGAGACATAGGGAGCTGCCTTCTACTGATTCAGACCATTGGTCCATCTTGCTCAGGCCTGCACAACTTAAGCCCCACAGCTGTTTTTGAACTACAACTCCCATAATCCTGAGCTACAGTGGCCAATAGCCAGGGATTATGGGAATTGTAGGCCAACATCTGCAGGAGGGCTGAAGTTGGGCAGCCCTGATCTAGCTCATCAGCATTGACTGCTCTGACTAACAGTAGCTCAAGGTTTCAGTCAGGAGTCTTTCCCAGCCCTACCTGGAGATGCAGCCAGGGAGTGAACCTGGGACCTTCTGCATGCAAGCAGATGCTTTACCACTGAACAGAGGGCCCATTTCCTAAGGGGAGTGTCTTCCAGTGCTCACATGTAGTCACCCAACCAAATTCAAACCAGAGTAGATCCTACTTAGCATAGGAGATAATTCATACTTGCTACTACCACAAGACCAGCTCTCCTCCCCAAAGAGAATCTTTCCACACTAGGAAGAAGGGTTCTCCACACTTCCTACTGTGCCCGTTGTTGACTTGCAGGAATCCCGCCCCCTTAAATGGTCTGAAGGGCACTACCCAATTGTACCACATTGGGTCAACTGTCTATTTTTCCATTTCATTCTGCAGTGACTGTAGAGCAAGCTATACTATTTGAGCATTGCAGAGTTACAAGGAGCGTATAATGATCTTGTTGACTTCACCGAAAATGCCTCCCCTTTTAACCTGCTGAATGGAGATCTCTTCTTCCACCTCCCTCTTTTATCAGCCATTTCCCCCCATTTATACCCACTGGTATGTGGCCACTGCAGCAATCCCCTCCTCCTCCACCCTCCACACTGGCACACTTAACCTTCCACTGGCTCGACATTATGCTGTGGGCGACAGCCATTCGTTTACCTGGGCAGTGAACTCTGCCATGCCGCATTCCGAAAGAGTGATTTATTGGATACATTTCTGACGAGGGAAGCCACGCAAAGGTCTTGCTTCCTGACCGAGGTAAATAGCACATCATAATATAATCAGCAAGCAATACTCAAAAGCAGCCCAAGGACTGAGGAGGGAAACATGCCAGCGCGGGGTAAATGATCGCACGTGACGATGTCTGACATTTACGAAACGGGATCCGAGGGTTAGGCTAGCAAGATTGCATCTGCAGATACTTGGCCTGTCAAAAGCAGAGGCAAAATTAAAATTTGATTACCAAACCGATGTTTCTGCAGAAGAGCACACATCTGCGAAAGGGCCCTTTTCTTTATGAAATCTTAAAATAAGAGGAAGCTGTCCTATGATTGATCCATCTAGCTAGATTGATCCATCTAGCACAGCATTGCCTGCACTGGCAGGATTCCCTCCCACTCCCAGCCCTACCTGGAGATGCAGCCAGGGATTGAACCTGGGACCTTCTGCATGCAAAGCACATGCTTTACCACTGAGCTATGCTGGGATCCCCAGACCAAGGAGCCATTCACAGGGTTACATAGGAAGCTGTCTTATACTGAATCAGGTCATTGGTCTATCTAGCTCACTATTGTCTACACTGACTGGCAACAGCTGTCCAGGACTGCAGTGCAGGCAGGGATCTTTCCCAGCCCTCTTTGTAGATACCAGGGATTGAACCTGAGGCCTCCTGCATGCAAAGCAGACACACCTCCACTCAGCTAGGGTCCTTCCCCCTACCAATGCCTCTTACCAGTCATCTTGGTGTCTTTAGGAACATAGGAAGCTGCCATATATTGAGTCAGACCATTGGTCTATCTAGCTCAGTATTGTCCACACAGACTGGCAGCGGCTTCTCCAAGGTTGCAGGCAGGAATCTCTCTCAGACCTCTCTTGGAGATGCTGCCAGGGAGGGAGGTTGGAACTTTCTTCTCTTCCCAGAGCAGCTCCATCCCCTGAGGGGAATATCTTACAGTGCTCGCAACTTCAAATCTCCTATCCATATGCAACCAGGGCAGACCCTGCTTAGCAAGTTGCGCTTGCTACCACAAGACCAGCTTTCCTCTCCTGCCTGCATCCTTTCCCTTATATCTCCACATGAAAATAGGCCAGAGAGACCACCTTGTAAAAAGAAAAAAGAAACTAAACAATTCAGGTAGAATGATTTGCCCTACCCAGCAACGGGGGACAGAGATTCTGTAGACTCACCGCTGACTATAGCCCTGAGTCATTGGCTTCAGCCTGAGTATTGTAAAGTATCTCCTCAAGGGAAAGCATCTGGTAGGATGAAGTTGTGCTCCAGTTCATGATTTGATCATGCATTTGATCATGATTTGATCATACAGCAGTGGCCGCCTTAATTCTTCTACAGTCACTGCAGAATGAAGCCACAGGAAGGGATTTTCCCCTTACCCCATTCCCTGCAGCTGTGCGGCCTTTGCTGACCTTATCCCACCATGCACAGCGGTGGTTTTTAAGGAGAGAAAAAGGGGGCCTTTCTCCCTCCACCCCTACCCTCAGCCACTTAGGGGTGACAAAAGGCTTAATCCACCCCTGGATCCCACAGGCGGTAACCCCCAGACCTGGCTTGTGAAGAGGAATAGAGGCCTGTTCAGAGCTTCCCAAACACAGGGAGTGCATTGCTCTTGCAGGCAGATATTGTCCATCGCCCGTGGAGTCAAGCACCGGCTGCTACGGTGGGTGACTTCTCCAGGCGTTCATCATGTCTTCTTGTGTTGCTGCCTCCCTCAGCTCCACTCCTTACAGACCAAAGCAAAAAGCAGCCAAGAACAGAGCACCAGCCACGACATTTGCTCAGCGGCCACCGCTCCAGAAGCCCAGCGGCATGAAACGGGGGAAGAGAGACCATGTGAGATGACAGAGGATCCCCCTCCCGTGGTATCATCTGGGTCACAGAATGGGGAGACTTTGCTGATGGGGATGATGTCTTCCTGCTTTCTTCCATTCCTTCAGGCTGATGCTGTACTCTTTGCTGTGAGAAGCCAGCTGCTTTTGTTCTCAGACAATTTCCCCGTCAACTTGCTGCAGGGCCTTAGTGGTCTTTAAAATCCCAGGGTTAACACTGAACTTTTGGAAATCTTTCTCTCCCCACCCCCTGCCCCCAACTAACTAAAAATGCTGTATGGGACATAGGAATATAGGCAGCTGCCATATACTGAGTCAGACCATTGGTCCATCTAGATCAGTATTGTCTACACAGACTGGCAGTGGCTTCTCCAAGGGTGCAGGCAGGAATCTCTCTCAGCCCTGTCTTGGAGATGCTGCCAGGGAGGGAACTTGGAACCTTCTGCTCTTCCCAGAGTGGCTCCATCCCCTGAGGGGAATATCTTGCAGTGCTCACACAAGTAGTCTCCCATTCAAATGCAAACCAGGATGGACCCTGCTTAGCAAAGGGGACAATTCATCTTTGCTAGCAACAGACCAGCTCTCCTCCTTATGCGACGACTTATGAGGACTGCAACTGCAACTGCTAGGAAGGTCTAGAAAGTGGTTTTACACCCCTGCTGTTTTGTTCATGACTAGATCTCTTGCCCAGTTAAAGATAATTTAGTGTGATTGGATTTGCATATATTTGCATGTGGGTAAGACCCAAGAAACAAGAAGCAGGTCTTTGCTTCCCTTCAGTTTAACTTGCATCCAGTGGCAGCACCAGGAAAAAAAATGAGGGGGGGCACAGAAGGGGCAAAGTGCATTGCGGGGTGGGCAAGCTGTATGCCCCCCATGTTAAATTTCTAAAATAGAAAGGGGGGCAACTGGCTACTACTTTTCTGTGGGAGCACTTGCCCCCCGCCCCACCCACCCCTCTGGAGCCACCCTTGCTTCCACCGCTTTTAATTCAAAGGCACTTTGAGGACAGTACACATGTGCAACCCTCAACTCTACCAATTTGCAAGTTGGGGGAAGAGCTAAGCAAGTATTTCCCTGCAAACCTTGGGGGGACCCTCCCTCTCTGAAGATCCACCCTGCCCTCTTTTTCCTTCTGTGTTAGCACCCAGTCCAACTCCACATGTTATACCCCCTTCAAGGGAGTGATGATCATCAGTGAGGGAAATCCAACCCCCCTAAAAAAAAAATCCAGTGGGAGATATCTGATCTTAGCATCCCCTGAGGGAAATGCAGGCTGCGGAATTGGTAAGAGCCTTAAATTCTGTCACGAGCTGAGCAAATCTCTCTTCACCTGGGATTACCTGTGTAAATTGAATCTGATGGCATCGAACCCAGGAAGCAGACTTGGTTAACTAACACTTGTGAAATTGCTTTGGGGTTCCCAGATGAAAGCTTAAACAAAGCGCCGTAACTGACTCCCAGTAATTCAGTTATTTGGAATCGATCTGAGGGGTTCGGTTTGAGTGGTCAGAGACAGGGATTGTGCAGGTGGGAGTGGTATGAAGAATGGCACAAGATCGTCCTCAATGGCTTTTTCTCCCCAGCACTGAAAGCAAAAGCTAATCACATTCCAGCTGTGAGAAGAACTTGAATTTGCAATTTCAGTGTCTGAGCCTGGGCTCCTTAAGCTACCTTAAACTTTAGGTGTTACAGCCTCAAAGAGTTCCACACACAGAAGGGGTGTGCAATGTGATTGCACACTTCTGTGATTGGCTTCTGTGATTGGCATTCTGATTGGTCAGGCCTGGTATAAATTCTGGCCTTGCAAAGTCAACAGAGCAATACCTGCTACAGCTGAGCTAAAACCTCTCCCCATTTTTGCTGCTTCTTTGCAGTCAGCAAAAGAGCAGATTTCAGAGCTCCTTGCGGGGAGCTGAGTGCAAAATGGACAGACATGAACGTTACTCATGGCTTTGGTGGCAGCAAAGGCTGGGGACTTAATGGCTAGAGACTTGGGTGGCTCTCAGTGGCTGGAGACACAGCCCGCCCCACCAGAATTCCCTGCTATGTTGTGATGTAGCATTATGATGAGGGGAATTTTGGGAGAAATGTCTCTGCTAGCCACCAGGAAAAGCAGGACTGGGGTCACTATGAAACAAGAGTTGTACTTAGTGCGAAGTGAAAGAAGTAGGCTGATTTTGCATCCGACCCCTCATAAAAACGTCCACTCAGCTGAAAACTTGAAAGCTCTTAATAAAGAACTTTTTGCTCAGTCATAGTATCTGCCACCTGCTGCACCTTGTCCAGTCTTGTCCCACAGCACGGAAGCTACAAGGTCTAGGGATGTGCACAAAACTGGTTTGCCCGGTTCGGTTCGAATTCGTACCAAGTTTGAACCAGGAGGGAGAGGTTCTGTTTTGGTTTTGCTCGAACTCCCCCCCCCCCCGGGTTCAGTCCAAATCGAACCACCCCCAGTTTGAATTTGAACCTGCAGCTCAAACCTGATGGCTGGTTTGGTTCGAATTTGAACCATCGAACCAACCCGGTTTAAATTCGAACCGGTTTGAGTTTGAATTGGTTTGCACATCCCTAACAAGGTCTGGTGGCTATGGAGGCCAGGCTGCAAGGCTAGGGATGTGTGATCCGGCTCGAGGTAGAGCGGGTTTGCCATTTAAATGGAGCAGGCCCGGTTCGGCTCAACCTCGGGGGTTCTTAGGTAGGTAGGTAGGTAGGTAGATATTAGGACTCAGTGTGTAGGCCTTCTCTATCTCCCTGGTGGATTTCCTAAGTAAACGACTTCATTTAGAACTGCAACTACATGTCTCCAGACAATATTAATTAGTAGTGCTTCCCTTGCACTGCAGCTGGGGAAGATACAGAAATCTCACCTCCGAGCTCTCTGGCAATGACACCCTTCCCATGTTGGCTTGCCCCCATTTTCATTCCCATTTCCAGCAATAAACAGCAAGAGCCCAGGGTGGGAAACCTGCATCCCAGCTGTGGAGATGGATCAGGCTGTGTGAATGAAGGCTATGGAAGTTGGGGAGAAGTTCTCCAAGGCTGAAGGATTCAGATCACGTTTCGCCTCCAGTACTCAGGCTAGCTCTTCTGGATGGGACCGAGCAAGAGAGAGAGCAAGCAAACATCCAGGTGGCAAAGGGTGTTACATTTCCCTCACAAATTGATGCAAAAGCTGCCATAATTAAACAGCTGTTATTAATAATGCCCTGACAACTGTCCCTGCTTTAATTTGCTTTGGAGTAAAGATTAATATAACAACGCAACATGACTTTAGAAAGGGGAGAAAGGGAGCGGAGCTAATAAAATCTGGTGGCTTACATGGTATATTATTGCGTCTTTCTTTCTGCTTGTCTGGCGAATATTGGCCTCCTTCAGGGAGCAGTTTTCATATTTATTTGATCACCCCTCGCAGCGAAAGCTGACTTGGTGGTACATTGAGAAAGGATTAATGCTGGGCCAAAGAGGTGTGCTGGGGACACAGGCACATCAGGGGTCTCCATGGCAATTCTCTGGCGTGGTGAGAAAGATCCCGGTGGCAAGAAAGTTAGTAAAGCCATTAAGTGTGAAGAGTGGCCCGCAGAGGCTAAGGGGATGCAGTGGGCAGAAAAGGTTTCTAGCCTCAAGCCCCGGAGAAGCTGAGCAGAGGAACTGGGGAAGCATCCTTAAGAACGGAAGGAAGAAGCCATGATGGTTCCATCCCCCGGTGCATTCTGGGAAGGAAAATGGTGCCTCCCAGGGGACAAGTGGTGCTTCTAATGTTGTTGCAGCTTTTTCAATGGGGGCAGGGAATATTCAAAACATGAAGACAGACTTTGCTGCTGCTACCACCCCCATCTTTGGTAGGCCCCTGCCTTAGCATTCAGACTTTAAAATAATTTCATGCCACCCTCGCCCACTACTAAAGGGACAGGAGTTTGAATTTGGTTTGAATGATCTATGATTTGAATTTGGTTTGAATGATCTATCAATCCTCATGTTCTTAAATGCAAGGCGATAAATACAACACATGAAGTACAACACAGCTCAGTGGGCTGGTTCAGACATCACATGGAACCTTGGTTAAATCTGGACTGCTCCCAACATTTCTGAGTCGCAGACACACTTGCTCCCCCTCCCCTCCGTGCATGAGCATCTACTTCCTATTTAGATTAAAATAAACCATGATTGATTTTGATGCCTCAATCAACCAACCAATCTCATCCATTATTCTAGCCTACTTGCTTCAAATATACCAAGACCTGACACTTACTTCAAACCTTCAGTTCAGATCTTGGCATATTTGAAAGAAGTAGGCTAGAATAAATCCAGATTGGTTGATTTTGACATCATGAGCAATCTTGATTTATTTTGACCTAGGTAGGAAGTGGACACTCACGCAGGGATAGGCGAGGGATAGGCGGGTATGTGCACCTGAGGCTCAGCAAAGTCACACGGAGCCCAGCTTTAACCAAGATGCAGTGTCTGTACCAGCCCTATGGCTTCTTCCCCCCAGGCTTACAGAAAGGGGAACGTAAGTGCACGAACACTTGGTTCCTTAACATTGCAAAAGCGAATGTTCTGTCATGCTCATTCCAGCAAGAGAGAGGGGGAGAGAGGGGGAGAAATAGAAGACAGCTGGTTTATGGATCATCTGATTTAAATTTTCCACCCCAAATCGCTCACATCACAACTGCTAAGAGAACAACTGCGCGCTTAGCCGCTGAAGGCACTGGGAGTTGGAAGGCATCATCTGGGAAGAACAAAGCAGGGCAGAGCCGGGAAGGGGGCCCGGGAGGCAGGGAGTTGTTCTGAGGCAGGAGGGGGAAAGCCAGGACTAGCAGGAAGAGGGGAAACCATCTAGAAATGCAAGAAGAGAAATGCCCGGATGTGAGTGAATGAGAGAGAGACAGACAGAGAGAGAGACCCAGTTTCCCCATCATAAGGGTCTTATCGCTGAACCATCCCTTAAATAGTTTAGAGCTCTGCTTGCGAGACAATTTGCAAAGCCGTTAACAATAATGAAGCCCTGAGACAATAAGGGGGCGGGGGTGGGGAAAGGCACACAAGTTCAAGCCAAGAGGAGAAGCTGCCAAACGAAGTGTGTTGACCTTTGCTGGAATTAAGGAAGCTTGTTTGCTTGTCGGCTTTTTACAGCTCCCTCCCCCCACCTCTAAATGTCAAATGTCTTGGCAAAAACACAAGGAACCCCTTCCTCTCTCCAGCCCACTGCCACCTTTTGAAGTTTGCAGCCAGGCTGTGAGATCTTTCATTTCAGAAGTTCACTAACGGGGTAATTAGGGAGGCATGATTGGGGCACCTGCCCCAGAACCAGGCTGGACAGGACAGGGGCACCATGTGGCCACTGGCAGTCACATAAGATATGGTGACGGAAAGCAGCCTCCCTCGTGCTGCACATGTGCAGCAAAGTTGAGCTGCTGCAAGAAGATCACATTGCCGTGCAAGCAATGCGGGAGGTCTGAAGTTGCGCTATTGCACAATTGTGCGCATGCGCTATTGGACAAAAGTTCTGTGCAAAACACATGAGGCATGCCACAGTGTGCACACCCTGCTGCACAATCAGAAACACGCCTGCACTAGCGCTACCTGAACAGGACTCACCAGGGCAACATCCCTGTGCAAGCGCAGTGTCAGGATGCCAGTCAGTTCTTTTTTTTAAAAAGATCAGTCAATGAGTTAATGACTTCTTTCCAATAAAAAACAATTTGCCTGCCTGGGGTCCTCAGCAGTCGCCCAAGAATGCTGGCCTCTGATGCATGATCCTGGCAGCAGTGCCTCTCTGCTTGAACACCACTAAACCTCTGAGCAAGCCAAACACTAAACTTCTCTTCCTCCCTCAACTCCAGTTTCAGGCAGCCCAGCCTGCAGTTCCGTATTTGGGTATGAGTGGCAAAACTCACTACAACTGGAGGTTTCAAACTGGAGTTTGGCAAGGAAAACCTCAGGTTGCTTTTCATATGGGACTGGAGTTTCATGCATATGGATGTTCAGGTTTGGTAACTTCAGGCTCCTTCAGCTCCAGTTTCCCATTATGTGCGAATGCAGCCACTACCTGGTTTGAATATAACAGGGCTGTTCTCCTGTTTATTATTCCGAACCTAATTCAAGAGCTGAGCACACTCTCAATATTTGATTGTGTTCTAGATAAAAGCAAGGTTGGAGGTGGGGAGTGTGCATGATAGGATGAATATGCCCTATCAAGATTCCATCGTCAGCTTCAGAACAAGTAGGAGGAAAACCCCTCCTAGTCATGTGGCTGGGGATGATGGAAGTTGTAGTCCAACAATATCTGGGGACCCACATTTGAGAACTCCTGCCCTATAAGGTTGATTTGAAAATTTTGGCATAGAGGTTTGGTGCTGGAAGAACTAAGATGATGCATATTTCAAATTAAAATATTGTAAGGGTCGCTTTCCTATTCATGTCATTTCTGTTATGACCTTGAATTGTTCTGTAATCATCAGTTATAGATGCATTATAATAAAATATAGAGCACAGCCTGGCCATAATTAAGCACTGTGGAGCTCTGCTGATTTCAGTGGAAGAAGAAAGCACATACTTATATTTTTGCCATTGAAACTGATGGATCTCTCAAATGCTCCGAATTTTAGTTCGATGTTTTGTTGGAACATTCAAGGGGAGCAGGACTCTAGACGTCACTATTGGCCAAACACCGAGGGAAGCCATAGGCCCCTTCTGCAGAAGCTCTGCCTACAAATGGATGGACTTGGCCCATTAACACAGCAGTTGTGCTAATACAGCAGATGGTTGGACTAATAAAGGCCATCATTGAGCTGGGTGCCCTATTTCCATAAGGCACAAACCAGCCAAATGTGGATACTCTTGTCCCATTGATATCTGTGGGAGAGATTTAAGGACATGCTTGACGTGCTTCAGAGTGCTTCTTTGGCACTGGAAGTTGCCTGTCACTTGGTGTCTCCAATATGGCCCTCAAGCCCCCACACTGACTAGTCGCAAAAACACTTGCAGGCATTGGCAGAGAGAAGGTCATTTGATCCAAGCCCAGTTCTGTCTACAGCCAAATTGATAGGGACCTCATGGAAATGGAGAACGTTGCTATCCATGCAGTAGTTATGGGTGCACCAGGCTTCAGTTGACTTGGTCTCATCATTGGCAAAGATCTAGTGTTCTTGGGACATTTGCTCCAGGATGATGTTTAGACCCCCACGGGGATTTTCCTGGCTGGGGAAAAAAATTATCTTGCTTGTATGACATTCTTTAGCTCTGATCATGGAATTCCACGAGAATGTGGCCATAGCTTAGTGATGATAGCACCTGCTGGGCATGAAGAAAAGTCTAGTCCCTGGTTCAGTCCCTGGCATCTCAGGGCAGGGCTGGGAAAGACCTTTGCCTGACAGCTGGAGAGCCACAGGAAGCTTCCCCAAGCCCAAGATTCAGGAGATGGGGGTCTGGTGATGTCACAAACTATTGCAAACTATTGGTTGACCAAAAAAACCCCAAACACCTGACTCTTCCTTTCCTTCCAGAGCAATGGAGAAGGTAGAGTAGGCTCCAGCAGAGCAGATTCAATTTTGAACAGAAGAGCGGAGGGGAGAACAGATAAGACAGCAAGTATCTAGGCAACCCTTGGTGCTCCAGCTGCTGTTGCCTACAACTCCCATCAAACCCAGAAACAATTCATTTTGCTGAGGGTGATGGGGGTTGTAGTTCAACAGCTGCGGGAGAGCCAAGGTTGCCTACCCTGATCTAGGGACTGGACCACTTGCTTGGAGAGCCAAAGATAGTCCACAAAACTGAGCCTCAGGCCAAAAACCTTCAGTCTGGCAACCCCAGCTGCCGGTCAGTGTAGACCAGTGGTTCCCAACCTGGGTTACATAGGAACATAGGAACACAGGAAGCTGCCATATACTGAGTCAGACCATTGGTCTATGTAGCTCAGTATCGTCTTCACAGACTGGCAGCATTCTTTCCAAGGTTGCAGGCAGGAATCTCTCTCAGCCCGATCTTGGAGAAGCCAGGGAGGGAACTTGAAACCTGCTCTTCCCAGAATGGCTCCATCCCCTGAGGGGAATTTCTTATAGTGCTCACATTTCTAGTCTCCCATTCATATGCAACCAGGGCAGATCCTGCTTAGCTAAGGGGACAAGTCATGCTTGCTACCACAAGACCAGCTATCCTCTTCCAGATGTTGCTGAACTACAACTCCCAGCATCCCCTGCCATAATAAATTGTAGCTGGGGATGTTGGGAGTTGTAGTTCAGCAACATCTGGAGGAACCCAGGATGGAAACCACTGGCGTAGACAATACTGTGCTAAATAAACCAATTTTCCAACTCAATATAGGGTAGCCTCATACACTGGTTGGTTTTTTGGTGGGGTTTTTTTGCCCTGGAGGAGCTTTCCCACACAGGGCTTTTAGTTCACATCTCCTCTCGAATGGAGGATGTGCATTCACATATCAGCCAGATTTCGCCGAAGTCCCCACAAGCTATCCGGGAGCACTACACACAATTCTGGTTTTGCATTGTGTGTTAGAGTGTAGCCCAATTTATTCCCGGGGTTTAAAAAAAAAATCCACTTTTTGCATCTGTTTTTTGTGGAAACTTCAAACTCGCAGTAAAGCCTTGCAATAAACCTGCGGTAAAGCCTGCTGTCTGAAAATGCTCCTGGGGAGTTGGTAACCTTACAGTGATAATATTTGTGAAGTGCTTTGAACCCTAAAGGACACTGCATGAACTGCTAAATATTGCATCCTTGTGTTGGTTAGTGCAGGTCCTTCAATGCTGTGCTTAGCTATGCTATCTCAAGGCAGGGATGGAAACCATGAGGATCCCTTGGCATCTGTAAATAACACAGAGTTACTGCAGAGCCTAGAGGAACTTTGCAAAGTGCTGGCTTCTAACCCAACAATATTCAATTAGTATGTTTTGTTGATTACCATCTGGGTCACTGTTGTCAGAGTTACAGCTGGCTGGGCCCTGGCCAATAGATCATATTTGAAAAACCCACCTGGGGAAACGGGGATATTAAAAAGGAGCAGACCCCGAACGTAACATAATTTCTAAGCATCCCAGAGCTGCTTTATCGACCCCACGGCTGAGGGCTCACTTTATTAATTTTGGTCCAGATTAAATGACAGAAAAAATAAAATAGCACTGCCTGTGTGCTCTCCAAAATTGAGAGGGGAGAGTGATGGAAAGGGCAGATAGTGATGCTAGATGGTTTCTGATAGGCATTCAAGGTGGGAAAGAAGCAAGCTCACAATGCCCCCCTTGTTTCCAGAGGTGGCCCTTCCATGCGGCAAGTGAGGCATTCACCTTAGGCAGCGGATTATTGGGGCACCAGCAAGCCATCAGGATTTTCTCCTGCCCCCCACTTTAAAAAAGAAGGAAAGGGGGGTGCACGCATGGGGTGGCAGCATTTGGTGTCCTTCTTCAGACACAATTGCTTGTCTCCCTCATTGTCCCATGACTGACTGATTATTCCACCCTTCTTCCAGAGCTCTAGGAGGCTTACGTGGTCCCCCCGCCCTACATGCTCATAAAGCCCAAGGAGTCATAAGAACATCAGAACAGCCCTGCAGGATCAGGCCCATCTAGTCCAGCCTCCTGTTTCCCACAGTGGCCCGCCAGAAGGAGATAAAGGCATGCTCCCTCTCTGGCCCTTGTCCCCCTGCATCCTGCCTCTGAGGCTCCAGGCAGCCTCTAGCCAGCAAGATTAGTAGCCACGGATAGACCTGTCCTCCCTGAATCTGTCTAAGCCCCCTTTAAAGCCATTCAAGCTGGTGACCATCACCACATTCCAGAGCAGAGAATTCCACACATTAATTATGCACTGTGTGGTTGGGGGAACCACTTCCTTGGGTCAAGAAGAGCATTCAGTCATTCAATCTCTCTCCTTCTCAATCTGAAGTGGGGCAGTCTAGGAACAGGGTGACTATGTGATGAATGGTTTGTCCAAACTCAGTCCAAGTGGCATGCTGCATTTTCTCATTTGGCCTTAACACTCAAATCCTGGGGTTGCCTATGAACCTGAATGAATTCTCCTGGCCTGTCTATGCAAATATTGATACCTTTTTCTATCTCACTCTTAGCCCTTGCATTCACAAAATCTATCTTCCCAAATTATGGATGTGAAATTTTCAAATTCTCTTTGCCTTCCATGTCTACCCATCCGGTGCCCTGGTAAAATCCAGAAGCACTTTAAAGCAATGCTGTTTCTGCTTCTTTCTAAAAATTGATCTTTTCTGCAAATGCCCCAGCTCATTACAAAGCTGTTTAAGGTTCTCTGTCTCTGTGTTATTCCCCATTCTCTGTTTCACAAACAGTTATTCCTTCAGTGCTATCATGGCATTATTAATTCCAAAGAAGAGCAAGGAGGAAATTTTAATGAATTCTTATAAACGCCAAGATTTTCTGAAAAATAAATGACCAGGCTACAGCAGCAGGACCTCATTAAAATACAACGAGATTAGCAGCTCTCACACCTTTCAATTATTAACCATGTACTTGTTCTCCAGAAAAGTACCCATGAAAATTTAAAACAGATGAAAATGGTTGTTCACTTAAAACTGCTCAGTTAATCTGTGAGTAATGTTTTATTCAGAGGTGTTAAATGAACACTGCAAAGTCTGATATGTGATAATCCATCATTCATGTGGCATAACACGCCAGGATCGATAGAGCTCCGTGCCCGCTTGGCAGGTTTGGGGGACCTGGGCACAAGAGGCTCAGTTTGATTCACTGGGCAGCCAGAATCAATAGCAACTCACAGAGCTGATAAACCAGGCACTGTCAGGACCCTACATGGTTTCCAATCAGAGCTGGAGAAGTTGCAAGCCACATGAGCCAAAAATCAAAAGAGGAGCATGACAGCGCTTCTGCTCAAAGCTGCAGAGGGCCTCAGAGGACAAAGCCATGACCCACTGGCTTGGAATATAGGAAGCTGCCTTATACCAAGTCAGACCCTTGGTCCATCTAGCTCAGTATTGTCTACCCAGACTGGCAGTGGCCTCTCAAGGTTATAGGCAGGAGTTACTCTCAGCCCTCTCTTGGAGATATCAGGGAGGGAACCAGGAACCTTCTGCATGCAAGCAGGCAGGTGCTCTTCCACTGAGCTATAGCCCCATCCCTTATGGGGAATATCTTCCAGTGCTCACACATGTAGTCTCCCATTCAAATGCAGACCAGGGTGGGCCCTGCTTAGCAAAAAGGACACTCTATGCCTGCTCCCACATGGTCAGCTCTTGCTCTCACAAGACAAGTGTCCGTACCTGGGTCAAGAGTGGCAAGAAGGCAGCTGAAGCAGTTGGGATCACAAGTTCTCTGATGGAGCCTTCTGCTGGTGTGAATCGAAAGCTTATGTAGTCAGAGAGAGTCCCCACCCCTTCTTGGCGCCTCAGTTCAGCTCTAGTCCCAAGGAGGCAACAGACACAGGCTCCCCTCTTCTGGAGCAGACCCATTGGAAGGGAGTTCCCTATCAGCCAGGTGAGCACTCCACCTTCGGAGCAGAAGCTGCGTCCTGATGCATCAGTCCCTCTGCTCTGTCTTGGGGATTCATGGACAATAGAGGTGGCTCTCCTTCAGGTGGTCCCAAGTCTCCAGTGCCCCAGGACTATTCCAGAGGGATCCAGGGTTTTGTCCAGGGATCAAGTTTCCAGGTTAGAATGGGCTGTCCCTCCTCCTCCTCCTCTTCTGATGGGGTCTCTTCGGAGTCAGCGTCCAGGTGAAACCCAAGAGTCAGCCCCCTTGATTCTCCTACTCATCGAGATTGCATGGAAGAAGGGAGATCAGAAAAGGGAAACAATGAAGGGGGGGGGCGTGGAAGCAATCAGAAATAAAAGAAATGGAAATCAGATTTTAAAATGAAAAGGAAAAGGAAAAGGTTTCTTTCTTGCATATATCTACTAACTCTTACCTCAGATTAACCCAGCCTGAGAGTATTTTGGCCCATGGGAACAAGGGCTAATTGGGAAAGAAGAATAGCTCCTGTTACCCAGTGCATCCTTGACTTGCTGGGAGAGGGAATGATTGCTCTGTGCAGAAAACCATCACAACTGGGCTATAGAAGAAATCGTAAAGGAAACCTGACCAATGGATCCCCAACCTCTCTCTCTGCTGCAACCTCCTCCTCTCTCTGTTTCTGCAATTGCTTTGTCTCTTGGAGCCTGATAATAGAAGGAGCTCTGCTGATCTAAGCACATAGATTAGTGTTATCTTCCAAGAATAAGGCTCCAATCGCCTGTTATCTGGATCCATAAGGAACAGGGACATAATGGGGAAGTGCCAGCCAGCAATAAGCAGCCAAAGTGCATTGTCAACAGAGCTGGAGTAATTCTGTTTGTTTTTGCTCTGTTAACAGCACCACAGAACTGCCAGGCTTCTGGAAGGAGATGGACAAAAGATTCCCTTCCTATTGGCAAAGGTCTAGGGATCCTGCCAGCTCCCTGTGGACATTTCCTGAAAGTTCTCTTCAGCTAAAAGGCAAAAAAATGTCAGGCATCTGAGGCCATTGAATGGACTGACAGAGCCTTTTATACGTCCCTTTCTGGTCTGGGTGTGGCCAGTTACTGCCTGGGAATATCCTGCAGACTGTTGTGAGTTGTTGCCTGAACCTTAGGGTCTTGCTGACTTCTCTCCAGTTTTAATTTTCAGAATGAACCTAGCAATGCTGATAGGTTAAAATATATGTCATGGTAAGGGAACTCTGGGAGAAAAAACGTGGCTCCAGGAAGAGTGCATCCACTGGTAACTTCTTCTAGCTTTCTCCCTCTCTAAAAACCTCTGAAATAATCACCAACTTTGCCACTGGCATAAGGGGTGGCAAAATGGCTGGGCATTTGGGCCCAGATTTGCCATGTGATCCCTGATTGGCTGGGTTCACCCATTTGACGAATCCAGGAAAGAGAGCAAAATAGCTGAAAGAGGCATCAAACTAACCAAAGCAATAGTCAGTGGTAACAATGGCATTGTTCAAGCCCTGAGTATTGCTTTGGCTACTTTGATGCCTCTATCACCACTTTTGCTCGCTTTCTTGGATTAGTCAAATGTGTAGATCCAGCCAATCAGGGATCCCATAGTGAATGGGATATGATTACAACACTAAATGGTCAGTCAGAGAAGATGGTGTGATGAAGTCACTGAGAGCAAGCTAAATCAACTGAGGGTGAGAGCAAGAGCAGGTGATGTAAATGAACAGGTAAATACTTTTGCAAGGTGTGCAAAAATGGAAAAAAGGAGAGCACTTTTTGCCACACTATAGGTAGTTTGGGCTCAGCCCTAGTGCAAGCATATCTTAAAATGTGAGAAGTCCATTTGAAGTAAATATTCATTTGAGTTGGCCAGTGCCCTTACTTTTCACCATAAACACGGATGAAAAGCAATGAAAAGCAGAAGGAATAAAGTAAAAGTTAAATGATCAGTGGGACTCCTCAATGGTTCTAATAAGCACAGGACTTTTTGCTGGCCTCTGAAATATTTATGCTAATCCCGTCTTGTGCCTAATGAACTGGTACGAATATCATCACACAGGGGATTTTGGATAAATGTGCTCCTGGCCAGTGTGCGCTCATCGAAGATAAGGATCTCTAGTAGAGAGCAAAGACTTATTGCTGGCTTCCTTCCATTGCTGCAGCTGGGAAAGCTGCAATGCCTAAGGCTTCTCCTGCCTGTTGGGTAGGGGTTGTCCCTCGTTTTAAGGCAATTGGGAGGAAGCCAGGAGTCATCTTTGGGTTGGTGCTTGGGTCTGTTTCCAAGTGTCCTATTTAACTCCCCGCAAGGCATTGTTCACTAACAACAACACCCCACTCCTGAGAGGCATTTAGTAGATAGAGACTGATTTGCTGGCCTAATCGGAACATGGGAAGCTACCCCCCTCCCCAGCAAAGATCTACAAAAAGCAGCTAGGGGAAAGTGTGTCTTCTTGAATGACTGTGATTCTTTTCAGCCCATTGATTGGGCCAAGAGTCACAATGGCAGGTTAGACTTGCCTTTTCTGCTTTGCAGAGTACTTTGCATACTGATTGATACAGCCCTGTCTAAGACAATGTCCCCTTTCCAGAAAACTATCCCACCATAAAATTGAATGCCTCGACTCTACAGAACATCTGGCTGCGGCTCCATCATGCCCTTTACTTTTGAAATGCTTACCAGGGAACTTGAGCTGAGGTTTTGACCTGGTCACTTGGAAAGTGAGACTTGCCCAGTTCTCCACTAGGTACGCTTAGTGGACCCGCAGAGATGGGCACACATACATAGCCCCTTTATTGTAAACAGATCTCAAATGGGACCATGATGCTCAGTGTCAGATAATCAGCAGCAGCAACAGCCGTTGTGGGAATTTTGAAAGCAAATTATGTTTGTTTTATGTCTATGGCATCGTCGAACCTTAAAGACATTCCAGATATGTGCTGGTCTATGCATTTTTGGTCTGGGACCTTAAGAGCACTCTTGGATGTTGGCAAACAACCATAGAGTTTTCACCATGATGAAAGGATACCATGAGTGAGGCAGCTCCATCCTATGCATGTTTATCCAGAAGTAAGGTCCACTGTGTTCAATGGTGCTCACTCCCTAGCAAGTAGATTTGGGATAGCAACCTTGGCAGTAAGCATGATGCAGGTATCTTTCCTTCCTTCTAACATCATGTCCAGTGATGGTGCTGTGTTGTTCTTATCTCTTCTTCCCATAAACACAAACACACAAACAGTGGATGTTGCTAAAATATGCGGAGGTCATTCGCACAATCAAAAACTGAGTTCTACCTGGGTTTGGGAACTGTGTGTACTTCCAATTTTTGCTTGTGTGGAAGCAAGGTGGGAGGAAATGGACCAATGGAAATGGACCAATGGCCTGACTCAGTATAAGGCAGCTTCCTATGTTCTGATGAGGCCAGCAAATCGATCTCTATCTACTAAATGCCTCTCAGTAGTGGGGTGTTGTTGTTAGTGAGCAATGCCTTGCGGGGAGTTAAATAGGACACTTGGAAACAGACCCAAAGATGGTTCCTGAACTACTGAAGCATCCGTTTCAGTTGACCTTCAAATAATGCCGATGTACTTGAGCATTGATCAGCTGTGCTGTGGCTGGAACGGCTGACTTGCCACTTTCGTCCATCCGGTCCAGACCTGCCCCTAAGTAACAAGGCAGGCACATTTTCACTCTCAGCTCAGCTTCAAGATCAAAAGCATCCAACACACGGAAGCAGTGGATCAACGCCAAGTCGGGCCTCTTGCTTTGCTGTCTCTTCATTGATTTTTGCCTACTTTTGTTGATGAAGCTGCATTCACAACTAGCGATAAATCCATTAGACAAACATGACACTCCATTATTCACTGTGCTGCCAGCACCCAGGGGATGCAAGCTTGCAGGAAGGCAGGGGAGGATCCGTGGGTAGCTGAGGGGACCTGGTGCCTTCGCTAACCGCTTGGCCCTAGGTGCCCACACTCTGCGGTGGTGCACATATGATCAGACCCACTTCAGCACATCTGCCTCTGAAGCTTAACCTGTTTCAATGATCGTGCTGCTCGGGCAGAATCTTGGGGGCTGTATTGCCCTCACCTTCGGCTCCACGGAGGTACGCAGTGGAGTGACTCCACGTCAGTGGATGTGGAGAAGAAGCAGGATAGTGTCTCTTGGCACCCCCCTCCCCCATCTCAGCATGCTCAGCCAAAGGAGAGAACAGCTCCACACACGAAACTATGGGAGGAGAGCTGGACTGGTGGGAGGAAAGCTGGTAAAGTGTGCCGTTGAGTTGATTTCGACTCCTGGCACCCACAGAGCCCTGTGGTTGTCTTTGGTAGTTCAACAGCAGAGTATCTGCTTTGCATGCAGAAGGTCCCAGGCTCAATTCCTGACATCTCCAGGGAGGACTAAGGAAAAACTTCTGTTTGGAACCCTGGAGAGACACCGCCAGTCAGAGTAGACAATACTAAGCTAGATGGACCAGTAGTCTGACTCAGTAGAAGGCAGCTTCCTATGTCTCTAAATACATAGCACGTACCCAGTCAGGGTCCCTCCTACTGGCCAAAGTTGGTAGTTCACACTTTTCCCTGCTACAATACAAAACCAGAATGAAAAGTAAGGAGGACACACGGGTCATAAAGAAAGAAACCATATACATAAGACTATGTATATAAACTGTGTATAGTGTTCTATTGAAAAATTACACACCATAAATCAATATCGTGTTACCAGAAATCCAAAAAATGCCATTCAAACAAGTTCCTTACACATCTGTGGTGATTCACAAAATGGACAGTTGTATGGATGTATTAACAATAAAGAAACACACAATGGCCATGAAAGAGTTCCAAGGGAGTAGCTGAAGGGTCAAAAGGTGATCAACAGTTCCTTTTAGGTGTGCAATAAATCAAGAGCTTCATGTAGTGTGTCACAGGATCAGTTCCTACATTTGCTCATTCTTGCTACTGCTCCAAAAGATCAATTCTTGCTGTTATTCGCTGTTACTCAACAGATATCCTAGGTAATCAGGTATCTAGGTAGTTTGTAGCCTGTTTCCTCCTGCTCTAAGCAGAGCTTCATCAGGAGAAGTTTTTAGCAATTTTCATTAGTGGCTCATTCTACAAAGAATAAAAACCCCCACAATAATACAGTGATACAAGGTAGGAGGAAAAGCTGTCCTACCCATCTCCTCTCTCCCACACAATCACCCCCCTCCTCCTACCTAGTTGTTTGCTCACACACAGTCAAAAATCAGGAGCGCACACACTGGGTAGGATGCATGTCCTACTCCTACGATGTTGGGTAGGATGCATGTCCTACTCCGTTTTCGATTGTGTGAACTGCCTCAATGTTTCCTTATTTCTGTCAACAAATCTGTCTAAATACAGAGATCGCCTTATTCCACCTCTCTGCCTGCCTGTCATTCTCTGCCAATCCACCTAATCTAAACTAATCTAATTTAGTCTAAACAGCCATATGTACGTATCTGTGCAGGCACCCACTTGAGACTCATAAACGCAACCATTTCCTGACCTGGAGAGATGTTGATGAGAGAACAAGGTTAGCTAATGGGATGCACCTTTGCCAAGTAATATTCTCTGTAGAGGTTCTTCAAGGTTGACAACTCTTTTGGCTGGCCACAGGGCATCATTTTTATCCTGGCATCCATTTGTGCTCCATCCTCCTCCCCAAATTAAATTTTCCTCCCCTCCTCTGCATTTCTCAGTTTGTTCTATTAAGTAGCACAAATAAACTATTTGCTGTTATAAGGTAGCTAATTTTTGTTCGTTCCCCCCCCCCAGATTGCTAAGCTGTGCAACCTCTGTGAAGAGATCTTTGCCTAGTTCTGTGTTGACATGAATGAAGGCTGTTCCCTAATTCTCTGGAATTTTTCACTTTTTCTTTGATATCTGCAGAAAGCCCCACAGAGTGTTGTATCTATTTTTCCAGAACCACTGGT
The DNA here is from genome assembly GCF_027244095.1 of Hemicordylus capensis. NCBI lineage: Eukaryota > Metazoa > Chordata > Lepidosauria > Squamata > Cordylidae > Hemicordylus > Hemicordylus capensis. The sequence goes on from NC_069664.1 coordinate 26,150,841, forward strand.
ATAAATTTGATAAGAATCCAAGTGCTGTGTCTATTAGCTTTGCTGCTTTCAACAGGATGCATATCTGGACATTCACCCAGCTAAGTGGATGAATATATGCACACTCTGCCTGGAATATAATTATTCTTCAACCCCCAACTAGGCTGCACAAGGTTTTCTGCATCCAATCACTGTTTTGCCCTTTGATGAGTTTGCATAAAAATGTGCACACACGAACCTATAGATGAAATTGTCTTGTAATCAGTCAGACTACTGGTGTTACTAGCTCTGTATTGAGCAAAGACTCACCAGAGTTTCAGGTGGGGGTCTTTGCCAATCTCACCGGGGAAATCTAGGGACTGAACCTTGGACCTCCTGCATGCAAAGGAAGGTTTAGGCGAGTTGTCCACACCAGCAGAATTGCGACATCAGGGTCTGACATAACTCCTGATGATTGCCACAACGTTCCTCGTTTGGTGTACTTTGCATAAGGATTCACACTTCCTTCCTTGTGGGTGCGCAAGAAGAGCCTGGGCAGGCTCCTGAAAAGCTGGGGAGTGAGAAGTTGGGAGCACCAAATCCTTCCCTTGCTTTGGAAGTCTGGGTGAGATTTTTTTAGCTCTGGGATTCCAGAGCTGTCCAGCAGAGTCAGAAATTCATCACAGAGTTGGCCAGTGGTCAGAAATAGACCAACAACAGCTGACTGGAAGGAAGGGTTGCAGCAGCAACATGTATGCAGCACCTTCTGAGCTGCTCAGGTTCATCGCAGCTTCTTCCTGGAGTAGGTGTAGCAGTGGGCATAGGTCCAGTTGAGAGAATCAGGTCCCCGGACTCTCCAGATTGTTCAAATGGGGTATATTTTCTTTGTAGTGTCTGACCTGATGCTTCCATCAAGTATGCCTACAAAGCCCCCAGTCCCAGTATGTTTTGGATCCAGTTGTGAGGTCTTCATTGTCATCCTCTTCATGTCTTGTGGGGCTGAGCAGTGCTGATCTCATGGCAAGGACTCACCAGAGAAGCTAGGCGTAAATCAAGGTGAAGTTACAAGCTGAGGTCAGGAGCCAAGAAGGCAGATCTATGCAGGAGGAAGATGTGTTGCGTCCAGTAACAAGGTGAGGTCAGAAGCCAGGAGATCAGGTCTACGTGGGAGCAAGGGAAGTCAGGTTGAGTCAAAGCCAACATCAGAAGCCGGGAAGTCAGATCTACACATGAGCAAGGGAAGGACTAGGTTTAGGAGCTTTTACAACAACGTTGCTTCAGCAATGTCTTGAGCTCCTTTGAAGGAAAAGTGGAGCCTGGCCATGCTTCCTGGTCTGGAGCACTGGAAGGTCTAAGGGGTCTGTGCCTTATTCTGTAGCCTCTGGCTGTGGCATAGCTGCAGAACTGGCAATGGGGTTGGTGTGACTTTGGCCTCATATTCTGAGCTGGAAGAGGAAGAAGAGACCAAGGAGGCATCCTAGGGTTGAATTGGGGGGGGGTGGGTGGGTTAGGGGATACAGGATTCCCTGAGTCCCAGGGGACCTCCCATTCTATTTCTTCCTCAGAGTCTTTGGGTTGAAGTGGGGGTTCATGAGAAACAGGACCTGCCGGGTCCTGAAGTGGTGGGATCTTGTATCCTGTTTCTTCCTCAGATTCCTCATGATCCATCTTGGATGAGGAGAGGTCAGGCTCAAGAATCATGACACCATTCCTATTCTTCCTATTCCTCCTCCTTCTCCTCCTCCTCTATTCCTGCATCATTTCCCCCTGTAACGGGGATTACCAGATGTTGTTGACTACAACTCCCATCACTCCCAGCTGCAATGGCCTTTGTCTGGGGATGGTGGGAGTTGTAGTCAACAACATCTGGGAATCCCGGTTACAGGCTACACTGTCCAGGCATAGGCTGGTTCCGACATCTGCACTGCAAAGCAAAGTTGGCTCTTGAGCTCTGCATGCTGCTAGGTGCGGTGGCCCATAGTGTAAAGAATTCTACCGCATCCCTCTCACACAGAACATAATGGATATCCTTCATTTTAGAATACCACTGCACTGCGGAATGTGGTGCATTCTTGCTTATCCCATCCTTTGCTTTTCAGGTTCTCCCATCCCAAAAGGTCCTATTTTTGGAAATTTCAAGCTGACAAACCTTATTGATACAACAATTTCAGTAGGTTCCCATATTGTTGCAAAAATCACTCCCTTTATTGCTTCCTGATGCATTGTGTCCTTTATAAAGTTGATTTCCTCTGGTATTAAATAAAATAGAAAACGTTGAATGGGCCAAAGAGGCGCTGAGTCATTCCAGCTCTCCTACATCCATCCATCCACCCTGCCTGTCTGCAGGGCATCTCTTGGTCCTTCCAGAAAATGATGCTGTCTGCCCTGTAACAGCTTTTCTCCCCCCTTTGGGGACAGTAGACTAGAGTCACAGCCCTTGGCTTGGAGCCGGGAAGAATATTTCAGGAAATGAGCTGAAGCAGAGGGGTTCTTCAAGAACATTGTTGCCTCTGGTGAAATGTACCCAATCTGTTTGTGTATGTGTATAATTTTTTTTTTTTGCACTCTTCGCAAAACAGCATGAGATTATTAACAAAGGAGTAGGGATGTGCATAGAACCGGTTCTCCTGGTTCGGTTCGAATTCGAACCAGGTTCGAACCAGGGGGTGGTGGTTTGATTTTGGTTCGAATTGAACCATCCCCTGGTTCGGTTCGAATTCGAACAGGTTCGCACATCCCTACAAAGGAGGTGTCATGGGGAAGATGCTGTCACTGTGCATCCAGTGTGTGTCCAAATGCACATCCCTACCCACATTCCACCCCCACTGGTCAAGACTAGAGCTGGATTGTGGTGGGAATCTTGCTGCACAGTCCTATTGAGTAAAGGAACTATCAACTCAGAGTGGCAAGACCAGAGGGAGGGGGTCATTGTCCCCTTTGCCATGGCAGTGGGAAGGGGTTCTGCCTTTTCTCACACATTCAGAGGGAGAGCAATGGCAGAATTGCATTTTGCAAGGCACAGCTCATGCAGACAGAGCCAACACAGGTACCATTTGTGTAAGACCTCAGTAGGTTCCACCCTAGGAAAATGCCCTGCTGGATCAGGCCCAAGGCTATCTAGTTCAGCTCCCTGTTTTCCACAGTGGCGTTCCAGATGGCTCTGGGAAGCCCACAAGTAGGACATGAAGGCATGCCCTCTCTCCTGCTGTTGCATCCCTGCAACTAGTATTCAGAGGCAATCAATCAGTCAGTCAATCAATCAATCAGTCAATCATCCCAGTCTCCAATCTAAGCACAACATTAGGCACACATCTGGGGGCAGCAAGAATAGACCACAATAATTTTGTTTGGAGTTGTTCTATGGAAACTTGGTTGAGGTAAAAACCCACTTCTGCCCCATATAGGATTTGGGCTAGAATTTTGGCCTCAAAAAGCTTCAAGGCTGCTGGAATTAGTTCTCCTCCTTTAGTATAGAAAAACCTCTTGATAGCCATTGATGTTGCCATTTGCACAATATACTCAGTGTGGGACTTCCAAATCCCCATGGGGTGGAAAACTACTACAAGGTATTTAAAACTAGACACCTGCTCAATTCTGTTTCCATCAACAATCCATTTCTGCAATCTCCCACGTTTTGCAAACCTCATAATTTTTGATTTATGGAAATTAATAACCAGTCTGTTCTCATTGCAGTACTGGATTATGGCTCTCACCGCTCTTTTAAGCCAAACTGGTGTGTGCAAGATGATTGCCGTGTCATCTGCATATAAAAGAATTGGAATATCAGTGCCTGCCATTTAGCGGGTGGAAATCTGGGCTATCCAAACAAGAGGCCATCGAACTGATATACAGATTAAATAGAGTGGGTGCCAAAATACTACCCTGCTTAATGCCTTTATAGGTGGAAATCGTTCTCTAGAGAAGCTCCTGTGGGTTGCATCTCACTCTTAAAGCAGTGTTTGTTAGTTAGTTATAAGTTTATTCGGTCATTGACCAGCAAAACAGTGTTTGTATAAAGCTTCTGGTTGAGGAGAAGCAGACATTTATCAATAGATGACTTTTTAAAAATTTCCCAAAGGATCGCTCTTGAAATGGAGTCAAAGGGAAATTTAAAATCCAGGAGGGCCACATATATGGCAGAGGATTCAGAGGTATCCTGATCATAGATGCTCTACGGCACCACTCTGATATTGGCAGGGAGGTGTATTGCAGCTTGTTGGCCCAGCCAGCTCAGGTGGTCTGGGAGCCAATTGAGGCCCTGAAGCCTTATCCAACTGTTGCCTCTGAGGAATGCTTAAGACAGAAGAGTTGTGTTACAGACTGCTGAAGCCTCACTTACCTTAGATTCAGTTTCCTTCTGCCCCCTTCCAGAACTCAATCACCTGTCTTCCTGCATTGAACATTGTGACTTATCCCTGGCCCTTTTGACTGCTTTGAAACTTGACCAGTGACTGCCTTTGACTAGGCTACTTGCTTCTGGCCTGTTAGACTAATAACAATTATTCCGACAGACCCCAAATCTTGGTGGCCCAACCACACTGGACACTGACACTGTGGTCCCACTATTTGTATGGATTGCACACAGACCTCACTCATTTGCCCAGAGCCATTGTATTTTCTTTAAAAGAGCACCTAAGTAGCAACTTCCAATTGGGGAACAAAGAGAAAGCAAACAAGGCGAGCAACAGGAAACATTTTGGTCCTCCTTGCAAGCATTACGTTCCTTTGCCTCTGGAAGCAAAATGAGCAAATACTCAGTGTAATTCTTATTTGCATCTGCAATAATTTGCACCAACATGCAAAGGTGAATGGGTATCTGCAGAATTCAAGCAGACTGGATTCAAATTAATCAGTACCGGCTCCTAATGTAATGTGTAATTCAATAACCACAAGGCTTCATAAATAAATTGCATCATACTCGGTGAGGGGTCGGGGGGAGGTAATACTGGTTAACTCAAAGGAAACAAATTGCAAGCATTCCTATTTAAAACATGCAAAATGACCAACTGCTGCTATGATTAAATCTTGCATTGCCGTGTGCGACTGGATTCCAGTTTTCACACATTTAAATGTGGTTTTGAATTAGAATCCAATCCACACCATTTGACTGTGCCATATTTATCGAATTTGGAGTGTGGTTTGAGTAATCGTTAGAATTCTAGGTTTAGACATCAGGTGATAGAACCTAAAATGGCAATCTGGTTTCTGTCGGAGTGAATCCACTTGTAGTTTGTTACTGTGCATCCTTCTACTTCACTCCAAATCAAATCTGACTTTGCAAGCTGATTTCTGACTTCATCTAGCCTTGCTGATGCAATTCTTCTGATATTTACTGAGAAGGATGTTGAACCTCTACCTATCCAGCTTTGTTAAATCCAGTGCAGACTTAATCTGCTGGGAGCCATCTAGGCAGAAAAGGGCTTGCCAGCTTGGATCAAACCATGAACTGTAAATTAACTATCTCTTCTCAGACATAAATAGCAGCTAGGATTTGCTAGAAAGCATGTCATGGAGACTTGGGGAATACTTGACCAGTGTCATCTTCTGATTAACAGCCATCAAAGGCAGATGGTACTGTCCAGAACTTCCCTGCCAATGAATCCTTGGCACTCCATGGTATATTGTTCCAGGCAGGAATTTGCTGGATTCCAGTAATGGAAGGGGACTGGTTCAGGGCAGGAAACTGACAGGGGGAAAGGACCAAGGCCAGCTCCCAGAGCAGGAGCAGGACTTGGAGAGCTCCGAGGGCTATGTGCAAGGACATTCACTGGGGAAAGGGGAGGATGGTGCTGCAGACAGACAGACTGGTCTGTAGATGGGTCTGCAAGGAGGAAGCAAGGGCACCTCCTGTGCTCATGATGGTGGGGGTGGATCAAATGCTGAAAGAGCTTCCCACCTGGACTTATCCCTCAAACTATGTCTTTCTACAACTGAGAGGCTTCCATGGTCCAGTGTTGACTGTAAACTTGTGCATTCCACAAAGTCTGCATCTCAGAGAAAGAGCTAAAACCCACTGTGGTAATTGTGGGCTTTATCAGGCTCCTTAAAGCATCAAATTTGTTAACTATGCTGGAGCCTTAATCCTTGATGCAATCTTCTTTGTGTGATGGATAGATATATGGGGCCCGCCAGGCAAATTTACCTTTTGGTAACATATATCAGGATGACATTTCTTTGCACATGTAAGGAACAGATCATTGCTTTTTATTATGAGGATGATTTATTATTTATTACTAGAGTTGACTTTTTGTCTCACAATGTTTGATGTGCTAATTAATCTACTCAATTTGACAGTCTGGTATTTTTTTAAAAATCTTTTTGCTTAGAAAGACACCCCACACCACAACATTTCCATCAAAGTACCAGTACAATGTATATACCATGGTGATGTCTTTGTTTCACTCTCCTCCCCTAAGTGGTAAGAAATTCTAAAGGAAAACCCAAGGAGTGGCACAGTTGTGCCAGTATTGCTAAGATGAGGAGTTGTTTCAACATTCTACTATTATAAACCCTGAACATTATATTGCTCATAAAATCTAAACCACTTGCCCAACCTTCCTGGACATTTGCAAACATCGGCTAGGTTACAAGTGACACCACCCCTCCAAATCTGGAACAGATCTGGTGTGAAATGGTTGAGATGCATCTGTTTAAAATTTGACCCTTAAACTCTAGAAAATAAGTGTGTTGGCTAGATTGGATTATATATTTCATTTACAATTACCCCAGGCCCCACACATGGAAGAGGAGGGATCCAAAGTACGGTTCAGTGTTTGAAATGATCTGAACAATCCTTTTCATTCAAGGCAGTAAAACTAACCAGTTAAAAGATAAACCAGTTAAAAGATCAGGAATTATCTCAGTATTAGGGGTTATTATCTTGACAAAGGATGTAGTGGCCAACATACTGAGCAACACTACACACGTGCTGGAATGTAAAATTTGTGCTGTTCACGAGTGCAAAAACTGTGTACACAGAGTTGAGCAACTGTGCAGCCATTATACATAATGGCTGCAGTGTTCGGCACCTAAGTTGTGGAATTTTTGTGCTTGCACAACAGCACTCATGCACAACTTTGAAAATATTATATTTCACCGTGTATGTAACTTGGTGCAGTACATCAGAGAGAAGAAAGGGGAAGCTTAAATGCACATTTTGCTCCTGGACTTAAAAAGACTCTGATACAAGTTGAGCAGGGAGAGAGCATTGCATCACTTCACCAAAAGCAAACTTAGGATCATAGGAAGCTGTCATATACCGAGTCAGACGATTGGTCCATCGAGCTCAGTACTGTCTACAACACAGACTGGCAGCGGCTTCTCCAAGGTTGCAGGCAGGAATCTCTCTCAGCCCTCTCTTGGAGATGCTGCCAGGGAGGGAACTTGGAACTTAGATGTTCTTCCCAGAGCGGCTCCATCCCCTATATCTTACAGTGCTCACACATCAAGTCTCCCATTCAAATGCACCCAAGACAGACCCTGTTCAGAGTCTCTCTCTGCCCTACTTGGAGATGCCAGGGAGTGAATGTGGGACCTTCTGCATGCAAGCATGCAAGTGCTCTTCCACTTTGGCCCCATCCCCTAAGGGGAATATCTTACAGCGCTCACATGCAGGCAGACATCCAAATGCAAACCAAGGTGGACCCTGCTTAGCAAAGGGGACAATTCGTGCTCACTACCAGCTCTCTTCTCCAACAAAGACACTTGGAGGCCTCTGAGCTTCCTTCTCACCAGCCAGCCGCAAAACCAAGGTGCTTGCCTCTTTTGTGGGCTGCATTCGAAACTGCCAAGCTGTTTCTCTCCAGCATATTCTCAAGAATGTGTATGTGTGTGGTGACAATGGCGGTGTCCAGTAGTCACATCCAAAGACATCAATCCCCATTTAACATCAATGTATCTTCTAACCTTTAACACCCATGGATGAAGCTGTTTCAGCTTTTTAAAAGGACTTAGAGAAAAGGTCATCACCTTCCTTGATTACCATAACTGTATTAACTTTGCTTCTGATCTTCTACTTTTAGGTGCAATGCACAAATCATTGGGTTTAATTGGATATTTTCCACTGAGATGCATTGGACTGGATTTCATCTTTAGTATACTGAAATCAATGAAGCTGCATCAAGATGGAGTCTATTTTATAAATCCTAGCGATAGGGTATTCTGATATTCCCCTTTACTTATTAGATTCATATTCCACAAAATTTAATTCAATAGCTCTCTTGGTAGCTTCCAGTTTTAAATCAATAGCACTATTCAGCAACATGCCCATAAACTACAACCAATTAAGACGAACTAAAACACTAGAAAACAAAATAAAACACAGCTTAGAAATATGCAGCAAATAAATATGTTACCATTTTCCTAAAGGTTTCAACAGAATGAGCCTTGCAGGCTTCTTTTGGGAGTCTTTTTAAAAAGAAGGTGCCACTGCAGAGAAGGTCCTGCTTCTAATAGCAACTGACCAGATAATGAAGGAAAGCCTCACCTGAAGATCTCAGGACATAAAAAGGTGGGTTCATTGGAGCAGAAAGTCCTTGAGATACACCAAGCCTCAAGCACAGAGGACTTTAAAGGGTCAAAAACAGCACTCGGGACCATGTCCAGAAATGCTGCTCAAAGTACATGCTGGGCTCATTTTCACAACCAGAAGCTGGATAGCAAGTGTGTCCAGCCAGGCTCCAAGCTAGTGTGTAACACTCCCGAGGAAAGGCCATGTGTCAGCAAAAATCAAGGTGGGAGCAGGAGATGTGATTGTGTGCCAGTATAAAAATATTCATAGTATCCGTATCGTATCCGTAGGGTAGAGCCAGCATCCTACCCAAGTCTGGGAGCTGTGCACATGCCTGATCTTTGATCGCCTGTGAGGGGGAGGAAGTGATCATGTGAGGTGTGAGGGCTTTTGTGTGGGGTGTGAGGGTTTTTCCCTCCTACCTCATTCAACAGCTGGGTACGGCTGCTGGGTAGGATGGAGCCCTCCTACCCAGCAAGAGCCTCACACACGATCACTACCTCCCCCTCTTACCTTGTTTCCCCCTTGCAGGCGATCAAATATTGGGAGCACACACAGCTCCTGAACTCCAGTAGGAGACTTGTCCTATCCTATTAAGGATTGTGTGGACTGTCTTGTTATCTATCAGGGGCACTCTGAACAAACGTTGGCCCCTGCATACATGACAGAGATCCAGGGGTTTTCTGAATGTAATTATTCCATTACGAAAAGGACTTGTCGCTCACTTTTCTCCCCGAGTGTGAAGCACTCAAGGTGGCTCGCAATAGCCCAGCATCGGTTCCAAAGATCTTCCCACCATGCCACACATGCAGTGAAAAGCCAGCATGTAGTGAATTGCTCACATGAGCCGTGTTTTCAGCTCAGCAAATTACCCTGCTGGGGACCTTTTTCTATCGTGGGCAAAATTCCTGGAAGATTTTTTTTTTTAATCCTTCGGGACTCCCACAGATGTGCACTCCCCCTACTTTTCAGCATACACATTGCTATGTGTTTGATTAGGCTGTACTTTCAAGGAGAGAAAGCCTTAGCAGATATAAAAGGGGGCACTGCAAATCCGCAGTGGTGTTTTCCAGCTTATTTGAGCTCCCCCATCTCAAAGCAGCATGATGTACAAATGCTTAGGCTTCACTGGCCTCCGCCTACTGATTGTGCTCAACATTTGTTTTTTCCCCTTGCACAAAGCCAAGGATTATTCTAGTGGAATTACCAGAGATGGGGAAACTCTGCTTTAGCAGTGAAAACAATTTCACAGAAGACTAAACTGAGTTAGGACAGGAAAGAGGGCTACTATGGCAGTGGGAAAAGGAGACCAATCTCTCGGGGGCTCACCAGGATGAAGAGACAATTAGATTGGAGTGCAAAGCAGGCTGGCATGCAGAGTAATCATTTCTTTCCCAAAGGCTAGGAAGGCACAGAGACATAAGGTGAACAGACTTCACCTAACTTTCGGTGTCAGCTTAATTACTAGTGCATTTCCATCCATCAGCTCTGGTGCATGCTAGGTTCTCGGCACTACTGGTTGGTGATTTGGGTTGGGGGTGTGTGTGATTGCGCTTAGTGCTAGGGGAGATGGGAAAATGCCAGAAAAGAAGGGAGACAGTGGGTTTATTCTCACGATCAGCAAAATAAAGGTAGGAAGTAGCAAACCCAGCTATTGCTGCTCATGAGAACTCACAGGAAGCCCTCCAATGCAGTCTTCTCAAATGCAGGCCGCCCAACTTATATACCTTGATATTTATGCAGGTAGGATGAAATATCGCAGCTGCCCTACCTCAGAGAATGATCATGTGTTGAATTCATAGGTTAATGTAGTCCCCAACAGCCGGCAGCCATGTTTGTCATAGAGTGCTGCAGCTAGAGGGGCTAAGCAGAGAAGAGCTGTTCCTGTACTGAGGGTTCCCTCTCTACTGTGAGTGCAATGCATTATGGAAGGACTCAGCTCTCTTTTCCAGGAACAGACCCTGTGGCTGCTGCAATCGTCTTGGTGTTGGGTTTGCAGAGCCAAATGGAAGCACACCTCCACTGTGGAGATCAGAGTAGGGGCTCTTCTTTCCCCCAAACCAGCCCCAAGTGATTGCGTGAAAGACCTTAGTGGCTGACATCTTAACTAATGAAGTGCTTGTGGAAGGGTGTTGCACTAGTGCAAAGCTACTTGCACTAAGTCTGGAGACTGCATTCCAGACCAGTGTTCACTACCACAAATACCTCCTGCAATAAAATACCTCCTCTTTCCATTTAAAGAAAGGGTGCCATTGGATCTCCCTGGGGAAGGAATTCCAGGGATAGGGTGCCACTCCTAAGAAGGCCCTGACTCTGATACTTAGCAGTCAGATTTCTGTCAATGACAGGCCAGAGAAAAGGGCCTTTGTGGCCAATTTAAGGGCTCTGGCAGGTTCATATGAATGGAAATTGTGCTTAATAGTATAATTTTATGTACTATCAAAACAATGGTGCAGCATGACTGTGAGTGCCGCCCGCATGCCTTGTAGCTGGGGATTATGGGAGTTGTAGTCCAAAATCGTATAGAGGGCCCACATTGTGCAGCCCTGCTCTATCACCATCAGGCCACGCGACCCCCTTTCTCCCTAATTGCCAGTCCTGCAACTTATCTTGTCGCTGCCGAGAAGGGCGACAGCAAGAAATGAAAGATGGCAACGCCTTTCCCCTCCTGCTTGACGCTCAGAGCGAGTGATCAATAGGCGGAACACACGGATCACCCTCCCCTCTCCCCCAACGTGCACACCCTTCCTCTTTTGCTCTCCTGCAGCCACCTGACCTGCTGGTGAAGAAAAGGCTGCACAGAGCCTTCCAGCCCTGCGATTCACAAATGTGATGGATGACGACTCCGCTGCCGGCTAGGGGGAGATTGGTTTCTGGGCCTGATTGATAAAGTCTCTCATGCAGCGTGAAACAGTTGGGAACCGGGAAGGGGGACACCATGCGATTTCCTCCCAAGTAGTGGATGCTCAGGAGCAAGGAGAGCATCAGGGCTCCTCCCACCCCTCCCTCCCTGAATAGGACTCTCAAGCATCTCCTCCCTTCATGCCTCCCAGTCAGTATTGCCCTTCATAGGTTTCTGGAGCTGCTGGGGTGGGCCTGGGCTCCCCTGGAGAAATATTGTGCAGAGGGCGCTGATGGTTCGCTCAGGATGAGGAATGAGCTGCATCCAGTGATTGCCGCTGCTGTCCTCCTCTTTCCTCCTCTCAGCAGCAGATTGCTTTGTGGCTCCTGGCTTTGGGGAGTGCAGAAATAAAAGATAGCCATACTCGGAGCCGCCGTGGTGAGGAGTTCAGATTGCCAATTACAGTTTGTTCTTTGTCAGGTCTCACCCAGCACCAGCCTGTTGGTGGTCAGAGCCTGGGGACGAGACGGTGGTGACTGAACTGGCTTCCCATCCATCTGGGCTTGGAAGCAGGAGGGTGGTCCTAAAGGGGGGCACTGGGGCCACAGTCAAGGATCGGAGGGGCCAGAGGCCGCCGGTCTGCAGTTACACCAACATAGGCAGCTGCCTTCTACTGACTCTGACCCTCGGTCCATCTAGCTCAGTATTGTCTGCATCGGGGTGGGCAAACCTGGCCCTCCAGCTGTTGTTGAACTACAACTCCCATCATCCCCAGCCACATTGAATTGTGGCTGGGGGTGGTGGGAGTTGTAGTCCCAAAACAGCCCACCCTTGAGCTACACTGATAGGGAGAAGTTCTCCAGGGTTTCAGGAAGGACTCTTATCAGGCCTACCTGGAGATGCTACCAGCGAGTGAACCTGGGACCTTCTGCATGCAAAGCAGATGCTCTGCCACTGAGACATGGCCCCATCCCTAACCAGGTAGGGCCAGATATGTCCCCCTACCTAACCAGGCCAGAAGCCATGGCTAGCAGACATCCAGGAGTGATAGAACTATGACAAACCTGTGAGGCCTGATCCACAACTCACTTGAGTCCAGAGGCAGCCTTTGGGTTGGGCAGTGCGGGGAGGGGAGTGTGTATGTCTGAGTTCCATATACTGCTGAATCCACGGTATCTGTCAGCCGAGAGGGGACCTGGACCTCCCAGCCTCCAAGAAGTGGGGCAAGGCAGGGGTAGTCAAAGCACTCTGGCGTCACTTGACAGGTGAAAGGACTTGTTTACAGGGATTCACTTGCTGTAGCCGAGGCAGAGCATGAATTAATGATTGCGTGGGAGAGGGATAATGCCAGGGCTGAGTTTTTAGTGTGTTTTCATGTATATTTCATGGGCCTTGTTTGCCTTTCTGGTGTGTACAACTCTTGGATGATTCCTTATATCCCTCCTCTGTTCGCACAGACCTTCCTGAGCACCAGGTGCTTTGCTGTGTGCCTCTCGAGGACGGGCTCAGGTGAGTCGCTCATCTGCGTCTGGCTAGAGTGGGCTTGCCCTGGCTCTGTGCCAGAGGAAGATCTGTGGCTCCGGGGATGTCTTTAAATACCGAGCATGCCGTCCAGGTTTTAGGCGAATAAGCCTTGATATAGCACTCTCTGTGGTTGCCCAGCTGAAATCCCAAGCTGTCATGCTCATAAAGTGCAACGGTATTGTGAGCTGCCTGCCATGCCTTGAGTAACAAGTATTTTCTGGCTCAGGTTTCATCTGGTCTAGAGAAGCCTCTGCCTGCCCATTCCCACCCAGCCATCCACTTCTGGATGCTGCAACCCTCTCTGGCCCTTGGGTCGCTTTCATGGCTGTTTCCCACGGCCAGGTACCCTGAGAAATGTTATCAGAGCCCAGGGTCTTTACATGTCCGGAGAGCCTCAGCCTCTTCTTCCTTCTTCCCATCGCCATTGGCCTTGCATTCTTCTCCGCTAATTGTGAGCAACAGCCTAGCTGGGTCAACTGTGAGTGTTGGCAGAATTCAACTCATCAGGCTTCCAGGCAGTTCATCACGATGCATGTGCCATCTGCAGCAGCTGGGTTGGCAGACTGAATAAATGAGAGCTGAGTGTTCTGCCATCAAGAAGAGCTGAGAACAGAGGCTCCCTATATGGGGCGGGCACATCTAAGATCAGTGTTGAGGGAGGAAGCAACTCCCTCTCTCCATTCCGATTGGCTGCCATGGCTGTCCTTCATGTAAATGAGGAAGTCCAACAACCAGTACCCCAGCCCGCGCAGCCAGTTTCTCCTCCTCTCTCCAGTCTCCCTAACTGCAGTTTAGATCCTTAGTGCTTCTCTCTGGCAGACCCCCTGGGCTTGCTAAATGTTAGAAGGGGACTGTTTCTGATGCTTATTACATTCATATGTTTGGGCCATCTATCGTTCACACAAGCAAGTGATCCTATTTCAGACTATGAACAAATGATGAACATGCATAATATATGTATGCATGTATGTATGTATGTATGTATGTATGTATGAGATTTATATCCTGCTTTTCCTCTGTGGAGCCCAGTGTAGTATAAATAGTTGTTTATCCTCAAAACAACCCTATAAGGCAGGTTGGAATGGAATGGAATCTTTATTACAGTCATTGACCAGACAGAAATAGAACACATAAAGTAATAACCTGCAGCAATTGTGATGTAAGGTAGGCTAGGCTGAGAGATATGTGACTGGCCCAGAGTCACCCAGGGGCTGCATTCGCACATAACATGGAACCGAGGGTCCAACGGACCTGCAGTTCTGTCCCCACCACCCCACGCTTACCTATCCACATTTAGACATATTGCGCAGGATCCAAACTGCAGTCAGGGAGACTGTAGAGAGGAGGGGAAACTGGCTGCTGGGCTTCCTCCTTCACATGAAGGACAGCCATGGCAGCCAATTGGAATGGAGAGAGGGAGGAGCTTCCTTCCTCAACTCCGGTTTTAGAGAATCCAGCCTTAAGTTCTGCATTTGGACGTACAGAAACCGGCTGCTAACCTCAGGTAGGAGCAGCAAAACTTACAGCAGACTGTGGAATCAAATTGGAGTTTGGGGAGAGAAACCTCGGGTTGCTTTTCCAGTGGGGCAGAGGTTCCATGCATTCAGACATACAAGAAATCCAACCTCTACCCCGGTTTCCTGTTACATGTGAATGGCTGTATTTGCACATAACACGAAACTGGAAGTACCTCCAGTTTCCCAAACTATACATCTGAATGTGGGCAAATGCAGTTTTGTTTAGAAATGGACCCATGGTTTCCCTCCCCAAACTCTAATTTGTACCTTCAGTTTGAAGTGATGTCCACTGCCTGGACCTCCAGTTTCGTGGTGCCAACATTACGTCCAAACACTGGCACCACAGTGTCCCCTTCCTGCAACCAGAGTTTATTATTTCATTTATTATTTAACCTATTTGTATACTGCCCAAAATGCAAGTCTCTTGCGGAAGGAAGCTCCTCCCTCACTCCAGCTGCTGTTGGCTGTCAGAGCTGTCCTTCAGTAAGGACAGCCAGATCCCCCTCCTCTCTGCAGTCAGGAAGGCTGTAGAGAGAGACAGCTCTCCATTTCATCCGAATGTGCACAGGAGAGTGGGGAGAGGGACACGGAGCTGCAGATCCATTGGAGCCGTGGTTCCACAGTACGTCTGAAGGTGGCCAATGTCTAAAGTGAGGTTCATGGCTAAACAGACATTAGAACTTGGGTCTCCTCAGTCCTGGTTGAGCACTCTGACCACTACCATGCTGACTTTAAGGCTGAGACACTTAATTATCACCCTTCCTTCCTTCTTCCCTGCTACAGAATTCCCCTAAAGCATATTTGCTAAATTGGTGTCAATATAAGTTCCTGGACTGGGGGTGGGGAGTGGATCAGGGTTACCTGCATTTGACCTATCCCAGGCCTTTGCTAAGTGGGGAGATTACCTCTTTTTTTGTACTTGAAGAGGTTTGGAATCATTGGAGAGGATTTTAATGACGACTCCTTTGAGGTACCCAATTAAGGGCATGCTTGACATTCAGAAATGCAGAGCAGTAAATTATAGATGAGAGCATCATAAATGCATGGTGGTGATCAATAATCACTTCCACTTCAACAGCACCTTACAGCCCAAAGCCAGCTAGCACAAATAGATTGCCCATGGGGTGTGTTACTGCTTATATTCCCAAGGCTGTGTCCTTTCAGGCCTCAATGAGCATCAAGCCCCAGGCTGCCAGTGCCAAGAACCAGAAGAGGGGCCCGGTTGTCAATCCAAGGAGACCAGAAGCAGGGATGGGGTCCAAAAAAAACCCCAGGGAACCCATGGTTCTGTGTACAACCAGGCTCATGCAACAGGCTCCCGGGGCTAGAAATCCATCCACCAAGTTTTTATTTATTTATTTATTTATTTATTTATTTATTTATTTATTTATTTATTCAACATCTTTTTATACCACCCAAAACTTACGTTACCATGGAAGATTTTTTTACTGGAATGCAACTATGTCATGCAACATCCTGTTTGTCATTTTGGTTTTTTCTGTCGTGTCAACTGCATTAATGTTAAGTAAGGGGTTCCCCCCCCCAACATTGATTTGATTTAATTGGTGTTTATAGTTTGGTTTTATACGGTTGTTAGACTCCATGCGGGTCTTGTTAGACAGAAAAGGGGGATATAAATGCCTTAAATGTGATGAGGAGCTCCACACAATATTTGGCTGGCCGATGGACTGGTGTGCCAATCCTGTGGGTTGGTTCCCTGCATTCCACTGCTTTTGAATTCTGGTTTAGCGATGAGAATAATGCTGAGAAATTAATTCTGGAATTAGATCAGGCACAGTATAGTGAGTTTTCAGTTCCTTTCTCTTGTTTGCTTTGTATGATATACATGCAGTTTAAATGAGCCATTTTTGGAAAGGCAGTATATCAATCAATCAATCAAACAAACAAATAAATGTAATTGCTATCTTGCCATATTTATCAGTGTATACATATGCATCGATGTATGGCAAGTGAAAGAGAGATTCTGCTTAAGCAAAGAACTGGAAGGTATGGAGAAGCGGCCCTTCCATGAGGCAGGTGAGGCAGTTGCTTCAGGCGTGGGTGCAAGGAGAGCCCCAGGGGATGGCAACGTTGACCTCCACCACCGTAGTTGTTGTCCCGCCATCCATGGCTGCTGCCTTCTTCACCCTTCTGGGGGATGCTGTTCATTTCCCCCTCCTTACTCTGCTGGGCACACCTCTTATTCCCCCTCTCAACGTGAGTTAGGGATGCATGGTGGCAGTCAAGACCACATAATTCAAAACTCAAAAACCCAGGAAGAAATTCAGGGGAGGGGGGGACTCTAGAAGCCCCATCCATGTGAAACAACTAATTCTTCCCAACAGTGCTAGTGATCACTGCTTGCCCTATTTGACCAGAACAAGTGCTTCAGCCTGGCAAGTGATGGCTGGTCCGAGGTGGCAACTGATGGTTGGTCTGAAATGGAAAGTGATGGCTGGTCTGAGTCGGCTGAAGCCACTGGCTGACAGCAGTGTGTTTTTCTTCCTTTTAGACAAATCCTAGGCAGTGATATTCCTTTCTATGGATGGAAGTTGTCGTCTAGATCCACACCATTCCCTTTACACAGCCCTTTGTCATTCCTTCACATCCTTAGCAATCTGCGCCGGGGTTGCTTCTGAGCAAATGAATATTCGATATCCCTTCACCCAAACAAAATGGTGAGAACTGAAGTGGAAATCCTTTAGAGGCAGCGGCTGTGACAGCAAGCCGAATCCCCAACAGCTTCGTCATTATTAAAAGATCGTATGGTAAACAAGAGAGGGATAATCAGCTTGGAAGCCATTTGCTAAAATGGCCACCGATCATCCGCCCTGCAAAATAAAATCGACAGAAGAACGCGATGGGACTGGGAGAGAAATCTTCCATTTCCAGGGTGCCCCTGAAAGCCGGCCTCCTGCAAGGGCAGTGCATGCCCCCTCCCTTTTAAAAAGAGTAGAGACTAATTTCTGCTCCTGGCTTCCCTTGTCCTTCCTAGATGCTCCCCCCATCATGTGTATAATGCAGGAACAGACTGTGGCCATGTCGTGCAAGGGATGTTGCTCACCAGAAATAGAGGGAGACGCCGTGGGCCTGACCTTTCCTCTCCATTGTTTACTGCAGCTGCTGAGCTCCTGACCTTTCTATGGGCTGCTGGTGTGGGTCAGCAGGGATGGAAAGAAGCTGTTCTGCCCCAAAGCCTGATTTGTCTTATTTGAAGGAATGGGGTGGACAGCGGACAGCAGAGCTGAAATATGTTCGGGGCAAAATCAAATGTTCCTCATGCAAGCTGCCTGGTCAAGCTTCTCACCTATATCTTAAAATCTCAAAGGTCCTTTTCCCCCCAAGGTTCCCAACGACATGCACATTTGTGCATGTCCTTTGGGGTGGCATAGAGAGGGCTTCCTGAGGAAGGGGAGGGTGCCCCAAATCGCCCTTCTCTGATGCACCCATGCAGTTAGTCTAGAAGTGCTGTTGGTCTGTTCCTCATGTCTCACGGATGCATCCTTGCCTGGAAGGTCAGGCACTAGTTCTCCTTCCAGTGGGTGACGATGGCCACCATTTTTCCTGTTCAGAAGCCTTCTCAGAATGAGGCCATGTAGCATCAGATGCCAAGGCAGACGTGTTCAACAGGACAAAACAAACACATAAAAGAAGACTGAGAAGAGCAGAGGAAATACAGAACTTGTCCAAATCCAGACAGCCCTATTTTCTGTGAAAGTCCGCTCCTTGGAAACAGACCGGAAAATTGAATGTATCCTTGGGCTGGCCACAAATGGTGCAGCACTTCCACATCCTGCTTTTCAGCCTGTGAAAGTATGTGGGCTTTGGACTGCGTTGGTGGCCTTTTCGACATTGGGATGGGAACCTATTAGAGGTGGGGGGCACTTGCAATCCCACTGTATCCTCAAACCAACACGGGCTAGTCATTGGCTAGTCATTTGCACAGGCTGGTCACTTGACCTCATGAATGATCAGCTTGCATGGCTCAAGTTAAAGCTGGGACTCAACTCGCCTCAGCTGGGGGACACCAAAACCAAACGTCACCTCGGCTGCCAAAAACCCCAGGGCCAATCTTGTGGATTGCATCTGTGGATGCAATCCTGGCATGTTTGAGAAACATTCATTTCGGAGAAGATTTGGCTGTGCTTGCAAATGGCTTGCAGGCTGGGGTGGTTTCTGTCGGCTTCTCCTTGTATGTGGATGCACTGCAGCACGTCCGGGAAAGGTTGATTTGTCCTCTTTCTGAATTCCCCACATTTTTCAAACCCACTTTGTACTCCTGAGCTTTCTAATCCTTTGTCTCAAATGTTCAGGTTAGGTCATCCTAGCTGAGACCAGCACATCTGTGTGACTCGACTTCCTTACTCCTTTTTCCTTCCTTCCTTCCTTCCTTCCTTCCTTCCTTCCTTCCTTCCTGTTCTCTTTTAAAAAATAACAATTTCTAAGTAGACTGATCTGCCTTCTGTTCATCCTCACTGCAGGATTAATGGACATGATGTTTTTGTGGTTAGTTTATGTAAATTACTGGCAGCCGCACAACAGTCATAATGCTCTTTGATGCAATGAAATGCAGTTTGTAGTGAAATCTATTATAGTTCAAATATAAATTAATTATAATCCCTTCTGCCGTGGCAAACCTTCATGTATAATTAACATTTGCTGTAGGGGGAAGAGGATGGGGGGGTGATTTGCTGGCTGTATGAGAGTGCCAGGTTCCCCAGGAGCCCTCCCAACAGCCATTCTCCTCTCCTGCAGGATGAGATGTCTCAGCTGCCCTTGCAGTGTTGCAGAAGATCCCCCGAGGCAGCGCAGAGAGAGCAGGGGCGGATTTCAGGCAACCGATCCAGGCAGTGCAGCTGTCAAACTGGAACTATGGCACACCCCTATGCACTTCTGCAAACCACCCATGCAAACGTTGGCTCTCACACCCCCTCTAGTGGTTGGTTCTTGCACCTCAACCCCTACCACCTTCCATTCACTCTGGGCACATTTGAGAAACATTCATTCCGGAACAGATTTGGAGGTGCTTGCAAATGGCTTGTGGGCTGGGGGTGGTTTCTGTCGGCTCAAGTGGTCAGCCCCTTGAATTGGAGCTGACCACTTCCTTTTGACTTGATAAAGGCCTCGATAAATGGCACAGTGCAAAAGAAGGGAGTGGTGCTCTTGATTAAATTGTTGCAGGGGAGAAGGAATGTTGGCAGGGCTTCTTTCTGCCCAAGGGTGGGGAAAGCAGTCCCTGCCAAAATCCCTTCTTCTGTACCACTAACTCAGGATGCGGCCTTATACTGAGTCAGGTCATTGGTCCACCTAGCTCCGTGTTGTTGACACTGACTGGCAGCAGCACTCCAAGGTTTCTGGCAGGAGGCTTTCCCAACCCTACCCAGAGATGCTGTGCGGGAGGGAACTCAGGACCTTCTGCATGCAAGCATGCAGATGCTCTTCCACTGAGCTATGGCCCCATCCCCTAAGGGGATGTCTTACAGCAGGCACATGTAGTCACCCATCCAGATGCAAACCAAGGGGGACCCTGTTTGGCAAAGAGGACAATGCTTGCTTGCTACCACAAGGCCAGCTTTCCTCCACACTATTAAAAGTAGAGGAGCTCTGTCCCCACCCCAGGTGGAAGGAGTAGGCAACTTCCTTTCCCTCACTTTCTAATGAGAGCAAATTGGAGCTGGAATTTTTTTTTTACATAAGAGCTTTTTTTTTTTTTTTTTGCTTGTTCTGCAAATTATGGAGGAGAAAAGGAAAAATTGCCTATTAGAGGGAAACTAGGGCATTTTTTCAAAACTCATTGGAACCTCTTTCGCTGGTTAGGTCAGCCACAGGGTGGAATCCAACGGCTTTTCATTATCTTTCTGCAGGGAGCAGCAGTCTGTGCTGCCGGGGTCCTACTCTTGAGGCAAAGGACCTGGCAAGGTGAGCATGGGGACCGTCCCAAAGCCGCTGGGCCCCAGGCAGTCTCAGCTGGAACCCCGACAGTACCACTCTCTCCGTTCTCCCTCAACTCAGGCTGGCCATCACTTGCCTATGTGGGGATTCTGTGCCTCTCAAGCCAATGATAGTGGGGCATGGGAGAGAAGGACTATTCTGACAAGCATGAGTAAAGTATTTATCTAGTTTATTTATTCATTTAATGGATTTTTATACCGCCCCAAACCAAAGTCTCGGGGTGGTAGGAGGCTTCTCCTCCTCTCGTTTGGGAGCTGAGCCTTGCTCTCGATATTTGATCGGGTGTGAGATAAAAGCAAGGTCGGAGGTGGGGAGCGTGCCCATCCATCAAGCCCCAGCTGGTTATTTATTTAATTTATTTTTTTTTACATATTTGCATACCACCCACTACCGAAGTCTCTAGGCGCTTTGCAACAATAACACAAACCAAGAAGTTCAAAATTAAAATACCCATAAAACTACCAAAGAGCTAAAAAGCTTGGCTGAAGAGATGTGTCTTTGGTTGTTTCCTAAAAGCCAACAGGGATGGAGCAGCTCTCCTCTCAGCAGGAAGTGAGCTCCACAGCTCTGGGGGCAACCACCGAGAAGGCTCAGCTCTGAGTCGTCACCAGACGAGCTGGTGGCAGCCTCAGAGGAACCTCACCTGAAAATCTTAATAGGCAGCGGGGTCCATGACAAAGAAGGCATTCCCACAAATTCCCTGGGCCCAAGCCATTAAGGGCTTTCTAGATAAAAAGCAGCACTTTGTATTTTGCCCGGACACCTATTGGCAGCCAGGGTCGTTCTTTTAAAACCGGAATGATATGGTCTCTTTGGGATGTCCCAGAGACTAATCTGGCATCAGCATTCTGCACCAATTGCAACTTCCAGACTACGTAGAAAGGCAGCCCCACGTAGAGGGAGGGTAGGGTGGGGTTAGCTGGGGACGGAATCGGGGTAGGGCGTGGTCCTCCTACCAAAAAAGGAAAGAAGGGGGTGGGGGAGAAATGATGCAGCACCAACACATCGACACCAATGGCAAGGGGGAGGTTTCCAAAAGGTGATGTTGATACATTATGAAATAGTTGATTCAATATTGCCTGACGCCTTTGAGCAGGAGATGTTTTTCTTCAGAGGCAACGGATGCAATGAACGTTAAGCAAAGTATCTTCTGCCTACTCCTCTGTTCGCATATCTCTCTGGGGATAATGCCAGCTATTAGTGTGCACCTTTGCGACGTTTCCCCCTTTTCTTCGGCCACGCTCCTTCCACCCCGCTGAGGCTTGACAGGCGAGCGAGCTCCCCACTTCTGACCTTGTTCTTATCTCCTGCATGATCAGATGTGGGGAGAAGAAGCCTCCTCCCCTAGTGATGGCTGTGAGGACAGCCCTAGAGCCCAGCACCTCACAAACTGGGATGTCCCCACTTCCCAAGGACTCCTGTGTGGCAGACAAGAAGGAACAGAAAGAGATGGAGCGGTGGGGGGGGGGAGGAGAGGAGGGCAGCCAAAGCCAGAGCTGCCACTTCTCCCATTGCATGTGAAACTTGCAATCTACCTGCATGATCTCCTCATTGCATCCTGATAATCCAGACGGGGAGGGGCCCGTAGCTCAGTGGCAGGGCATCTCTTTTGCATGCAAAAGGCCCCAGGTTCACCCCCTGGCAGCATCTCCAGAAAGGGTTGGGAAAGACTCCTGCCTGAAACCTTGGAGAGCCACTGCCAGTCAGTGTAGGCGATACTGAGTAAGGTGGTCTGACTCAGAAGGCAGCAGCTTCCCACATTGCTGTGGCATCCACCTGCTTCTGTGCCCACCTGCACCACTGTCACCTTTTCAATGCTGCCCTTTCCTTATACAGCCTCCCTTCTCCCCGTCTCCGAATCTCCCTGATGAATGGGAGATTTGGCCCTGTCCCTCACTGGTGCCCCACCTAATTCTGCTAGCTGATTCATTCGCACTGCCTGGGGCTTATTCTCTTCATTTCTTGCCAGCCTCTGTTATCGGATGTCTCTTTGGGAAGAAAATCAGACTGTGCTGTATGCTCAGGTCTGCAGGCCAAGAGTCGTTTCTTCCAAGTGATCCTGCTTGGCCTCTGATCACTAGAGTCTCCAAGCATGGACGCAAGATGTAACAGTGGCTTCCCAGCCAGGCAAGGTGTACCAAGCGCTACGTCTTAGTCACATAGAATTGGGGCACGTTACACTCATATTTGCTAGCCACATCACTTCAGCATTGCTGTGTTCCTACTCACCCCCTTACTTTCTTTATGCCAGGCTACTGTTAGAGGCACAAGAACAGGATCAAGAAAAAAAAAGGTAGCAATTCCCCGGCTGTTGGGGACTAGAGGCAGGGCCTTTTCGGTTGTGGCCCCTCAGCTTTGGAACACCTTACCTGAACAGCTTCACCATGTTCCCTCCCTCAGTGGGTTTTTGAAAAAACAACAACTAAAAACCCCCACATCTTTTAAAAGAGGCTTTTTAATGCTCCATCTTTGGTTATAGCTTGTAGGTTCTTTTTTTTATTATTTTTTATGAATCTCAATGTTTAGCTTTTAAAATAACTTTTAATTGAAAGTTAATACTGATTGTGGTTTTTTAGCATGTGAGCCCTTTGGGAGCCTACAAGTAGGCTATGAAGGCAGTGATCCCCTCTGGCTGCTGCTCCCCAGCAACTGGTAACCAGTGACATCGACTGCCACTGAACATGGAGGCTCTGTTTCAGTACCATGGCAAATAGCTGTCAATAGGCATGCCGCCCATGACTGTATCGAATCCCCTTTTAGAGCCATCAGTGCCAGGGGCCATCAGCACATCTTGTGGGAGTGAGTTCCATCTGCCAGGTTTGCACTGCATGAAGAAGCACTTCCACATGTCCGTTCTGAATCGACTGCCATGCAGTTGCGTTGAGCGATCCTGAGTCTGAATATCATGAAAGCAGGAGAAACACTCACAGAGCTGGTTCAGATGATATATCCGGTTCACTCCCAAATAAAGCTCATGTACTTATTATCCAAAATCATATCTGCAGCATGCAGTTCCCAAACACCTTGGGACAGGCTTACATGAGTCCTTATCCCCAGGGCACTGCATCCTGAATTTGCATCTAGTCCATCACTGCACTTAGGACTTAGTAGAGAGTCTATTCTTCCCCTGAAAGAAGAGAATTCCTTTTAAGTTGCTTGAATGTCTCGGCAATCTTGTGGGGTCAATGGCTGGAAAGGACAGAAATCACAGTGGTAGCCGACCTCCGATTGTTGCAGTCTCCAAACCCGTAGCATTTTATTGCGGGCAGCTAAATGCATTTGCTGAACATCGGCTTTCATTCCCCCCATGCAAACTCCATCTCAAACTGTGGCTTTATTTCCTCTTAAAGAGCCCAGAGAACTGTTCCACGAAGCAAAAAGCTTGACCTACTTTGATCACAGCAGTTCCGTCTTCCCCTGCCTCTTCCCATTTCCAAACGGTTGTGTCTCTCTCCAAACCATTGCTGCCCTAGCAACAAATTAGCCGCCCCCCAGCCACGATCAGTCTGTGAAACCTCCATGTTCAGAGGCAGTATGGCACTGAATACCAGCTCCAAGGGAAAATGATCCCCTCCAAACGCCCACACTGATTGGATCTCACAATCATTTGATTTGATTCTCTATTCATTTGTGTTCTGCATAGTAATGCAAGACTCCTACGACTGTATTGCTTAACCTCTTGGCCTCACTTTGAAAGAAAGCAACTGTCCCCCTTCTTCTTTCCACACCCAGTGCATGTATCGCTCCCCTCTTAGATGACCACTCCTTGAGTTTTGGTTCGGGATGCTTCTGAAATTCTGACTCGTCCACATTTTGGAGTTCTCAGTTCCCTGAGCTTATTCCCAAAGTGGAACTGTTGCAGAAGAAATTTCCCATGGTTTGATTTAAGTTATTCAAATACTTGTACAGAGGGTTGTGCATGCTCATTTTGCTTCATGACTTTTTTCTCCACCGCATCACTGGTGTGCAACTGCACATGAATTAAACACCTCGAAAAAGAAAGATTTATGTGAGTGTGTGTGCCATGTGGTTGCATTATGGTTTCTTTTTGTGCAGTGTCCTGCACTGTGAATGTGTGCATCAGAAACACACAACGCATCATATGCACACGAAGATCGCTTTTTTTTTTTTTTTTGGTCTTGCAATGCTTTATCAATGCACATGCATGCCTTGGCAATATCGAGGGCAAATAACATGCAAAGGAAGCGAGGGAACCACAGACTGCAGAAAACTCTACATACTTCAGTTCCAGAATTTGTGTTAGAATTCCCCTAGGGAAACTGGAAACCAAGTGAACAAGAGGAACAATCAGGTCACGGAATCGGGAAGATCCTTTGATCCCTAGCTTTGGCCATTGAAACACTGAGCCCAATCATACGACTGAGCGGGCAGTGGGGCAGGGCGGGTTCAACCTACCTTTCCCCAGATGATCCCTCTTTAACCTTTTGGCACAGAAGCAGCACACTCACACAACCTGCGCTGCTGGGAGCAGCATGGACGACTCTCTACGTGGCTCCTGGCAGGACAGAGCAACAGAGGCCAGACTCATTTCCCCAGCCTCCACATATCCCACCAGGCACCATGCAACAAATGCAGGGCCTTTAGGGATTCCACTGCCAGACGCGTGTTCTAGGCTCCCATCTCTGTATCTCCTTGGCTCCATGGAGCTGAGGAGACAAACAAGCCCAGCAGCTGGGTTAAGGGAGCACACGCTTAACTTCAGCTAAGAGCCGGGCTCTGGCATGGGGTTAGGCTGAGCAGGAGAGCCCGGGTCCATGTGGCTCCTGGCTCTCCACGGGAGCAGCCTAGCCTGGGCTAGGCTACTAATGAGAAAAGCCTCATTGTTCAGTTGATTGTGCATGTGGTATATGTGTGTGTATGCGTGTGTGTCCGTCTGTATCTATCGTCTTACCTACCGACCAACCTCCTGCTGTCTCACCAGAGCTGCAGGGTGGCTAGCAAATCAATACATAAAACAATCAAGCAAATACAACTATTAAAACTAAAACGCAGCCAATCCAATAACAGCAGATAAGAAAATCTTCATTGCAATAGCAGCAGATAAAGCCCGTTAGAAACCACAGCTGATTAAAAATACATGAAATAGAATATTCACTTTAATAAGGGGGATCCAGAATCGCCTCTACCATTTAAAAAAAAGCACCGCACCATTAAATGTTTGAGGAGGAGGAGATGGAGTTTGCTTTGCACTGAAAAGATAGCAACAAAGACATAATGTGAAAGTGCTTACGCAGGGAATCCAACAATTTAGGTGCCGCCATTAAAAAGACACTATTTCTTGGTAGCCACAGTGGCCGCCTGAATAACTGGTATTCACTAGTATCCTGCCTCTGAACATGAAGGTTCCAGCTAGTCATCCTGGCTACTAGGCGTAACTCACCCTAACCCTGATGCACAAATATGTCCTGCCAGCCCCACGCTCTCCTTCCAATGGGGAGGACAGGAAAGTGGGGACAGAGTGAGCTCAAAGGGCTGCTGCCGGTGTGTGTGAAGGATGAGAAGCAGAGAAGAGAGAGACGGGTAAAGCACGCAAAAGTAAAATAAAATAAAACCCTTCCCAGTCTCAGCAGGGATTTCCACGGCTGGGCGGAAAACCAGAGCCAACTCAGGTTAACAGAAGCAGGGTCAGGCTGCCTTAGCAGGGAATCACCTTTCATTTGAGAGAGATCTCAGTCTCAAGCACTCAATTACTTGTGAATTTTGCCTGTCCTTGGAGAATGTGTGGAGATAAAATGAGCCCAGAATGGTGGGAGGCTTCAGAGCAAATATAGGCCCCTTCAGCCCTCTTGGCGAGTGGTTGCATTTGCAAAGCGATCATGTAGGTCAGCAGTGCCCACACTGGGGCCATTCACGCAACCAGACAGGCGGGTGGCTGCTCAAACAACCCCTCCCCCTCAGACGAGCACAAAAAGGTTGCTGGGAGCGCTGACCATGCTCCCAAACTATCTGCACTAAATCACACAGCACAGAGCTCCAGAGGGCCGGGATGACACGTCCTGGCCTCCAGACATCCCACAATGCACCGTGCCATGAGAGCGGTGGGTTAATGAGATCCCCCTTCAGATGGGCACTCTAGGCACCCATCTCTGTGTCTCCTCGGACTGTGTGCAACTTGAGACATATGATACTGGCAGCGAGGTTAAAGGAGCACTCGCTCCCTTAACTTTGGCTTAGAGCCAGGCCTGGGAGCGGGGTTAGGCTGTGCAGGGACTAATCAGGGGTTAGGAACATAGGAAGCGTCAGATCATTGGTCCATCTAGCTCAGTACCGCACACTGACTGGCTGCGGCTTTCCAAGGTTTCAGGCAGGAGTTTCTCCCAGCCCTACTTTGAAATGCCAGGGATTGAACCTGGGACCTTCTGCATGCAAGCAGTTGCTCTACCATTGAGTTACAGCCCCTTATATATTCCCTTAGGGGAATATATCCCTGCTGACAGTGTTTGCATGTAGTTACCCATCCAATTGCAAACCAGGACAGACCCTGCTTAGAAAGGGGGGCAATTCATGTTTACTGCTGCAAGGCTGGCTTTCCCACCCCAAGGAACACCCATGGTTCTTCAAATAAAATATAAGGAATGGAAGACAAATCCTCTTGGAAGTCACCTTGATCACTTCTACAGAGCTTTCTCTGTAATTTTTTTAAAAAGGCTTTCTTTATTATGTATTTGTTTTTATGGTTATTTAAATAGCACAATCAGGGTGCAAGGCACTTCACAGAGTAATGTAAGCAAAGGATAGGAACCTGCCCCAAGGTGATTACAGTTGAAATTTAGACGTGAAGGGAGTGAAGCAACACAGAGAATGGCCGAATTTGGGAGATTGTCAGAAGATGGATAGAGCTATCAATCACTTCGTGTTTTTCTAATCAGCTGCACCTTGACTGGTTAAAAAAGAATGGCTCATTCGCAGAGCTCTTCCACTGTTCCTCTTATTAGCATAAATATTGTTTTCCATTATTAGCAGCACTGCACATTCAACAGATGCAAATTAATCTGTCATCTAAATGGATCTGGGGAAAGGGCAACTGTGAATTCAATTAACTAGGATCTATCCCGTCTTTCTAGAGAGTGTAAAGCTGATCACTGTAGGAATACAGTGGGTGAATATTTCCCAGCTCAAGAGGAGGTCCAACTGCTGTTTCCAGGAACCCAGGATTCATATATACAAGCTAGGGCAGTGGCTCCCAACCCTAGGTCAGGAACATAGGAAGCTGCCTTCTGCTGGTGTCCTACCCTAATTATAACCATGTTGGGGCTTTGATTCTGGGACCTTCTGCATGCAAAGCAGATCTCTGCCACTGAGCTACAGCCTGCTCCCCATGTCCATTGATAAGATATTTATTTATTTATTTATTTATTTATTTATTTATTTATTTTATTATTAAGAACGAAATCTCAAAGTGCTGCAGAATAATATCAAGATTCCTTTCGTGCAGTGTTTATTGATGTTAACCTGCATTTCTCTGCATTGATAAAACACTGCACAAATATCACATGATCCCAGAGAGATTGCTTTCTGTGGGGCTGTCTCTTTTCGCCAGAGCCACGCAGTTCAAGAGGATAGGAAGTGGACGGGGTCTAAACCAAGTGGGAAGCATCTTAAGCCCAGAGGCTGGGCTGCTGTTGTAGCAAAGACGTCTTTCCCTTTATCAGCCACCCAACTTCCAGATCTCTACATCTCTCTAAATTCCCCCTTTGGAGACAGCCTGCTAACAACGTTCAGGACTATGTCACTTCAAAACCGAAATGAGCAATGACACACGAAGCAGCAGAAGGTAAATGGATTTTAACTGGATAACGTGTCAGTTAAAGGCTAAATTATTTCCCTCCTTGTCACTTCCCTTTACTCCATAGGGTGGTATTATTGGCCATTAGTGACAAGCCATGAGCAATGCCCTCAGCCCTGGGCTGCAGCAATTACCTTCCCAACTCCCTCTGCGTGGCGATGGAGCAAGAGAACAGGCACGAAAAACGACCCCTCCTCAGCTCCCCTCCTTTCAGAACCTCCAAGACTCTCAGAACGATGCATACAAAGATGTAGTCTGCTTTTGGGGGAGATTTTTAAACTTGGGTTGAAACATGGTTCCCCTCCCCCCACCACACACCTTCCTTAATATAAAAATTAAAAAAGCTAAGGAGATATCTGTAAAGGTACCAGATAGAATCCAGTCCAGGATTCCAGGACCTAGGAGATCTCTGAACAGACAACTTGATCCAACAAAAGCCCTATTAGGATATTACACCGTAGGCATACAAGTGCCTGAGCCTGTTCTCAATCACAGATTCCTGGGAAGGATGGGGTAAACCAGGAGGCCTCCCAACCCAGCAGCTCCAAACCTGGATAGCCCAGACCTGCTACCCAGGTCAAAAGTGAGGTAGGACAACAATGAAGCCTGTCCTACCCTGTTTCGGGCCGTCTGCTCTGCCGTGCTATTTTAAACTGCTCCCAAACAGCCGGCGGCCATTGTTATCATAGAGTCCTGTGACTTGCAGGGCCAGGGAGAGGAGAGCTACTGCAGTACTGAGGGCAGCCTCCCTGCTGCTTGCACGATGCATTGTGGTATACTGGAGGACCCAGCTCAGTTTTTTCTTCCCTCCCAGAGTGCACAGCAGTAAGCCCAACTGGGGGCTTGGGTTGTGAGGAAAGCATAGGGTGTGAGGATGCCTTCCTTCCAGCCCACCCCCATATGGTTGTAAGAACAAGCCCTCGATAACACGTACCTGTTTTTGTGTTGGCATGTGTTGGCTGTGTGTGTTCATTTTAAAAGTGAACCTGGTTTCAAGCCCCTTTATATGCAAGGTGCAGATAGGATATATCCTACTATACATGTTGCTTGTGGAAGGGGGGTGAACTATACCACAAACAAATGCAGCATCCTGCATCAACACATCTCCTTGCTTTCGATACAACAATTATACCTAATTCCTTCATTTTCATGCTAATACTGTATGTGCCTCCTTGTTAATGAGATGTAAATTTGTGTTGCTGGATTGTGGAGGCATTTAATTGCCGGTTAGCTAATTTGTGATTGGTCGGAATGTTACCTTTTAATTAACTGATTGAAGTTGAGTGGTTTCCAGATGTTTCACTCTTGTGGATAGAATTTTCCCTCAGGCTTGGACCCTGAGGTGGACCATGATGGTGTGAAACTGAAGTGCATCATCTGCCCCCACATGTGATCTCTTTAGATTAAATATCACCATAATGATATGTGAAATGATCACGTAGGAGTGGCAATAAACACCTAAAGATGGATATCCCATCTGTCAGGGCCCAGAAGGGTTGGAGCAGGTTGGGTTCTGGTTTCAGCACAGGCAGATGAGGATGAAAGGGAGAGAGGTGGGCAGTGCTCCCTGTAACAAGGATTCCCAGATGTTGTTGACTACAACTCCCATCATCCCCACTCCAGATGAACTGCCTTTGGCTAGGGATTGTGGGAGTTGTAGTCAACATCTGGGGATCCTTGGGACAGCAGACACTGGAAGTGGGTTACATAGTCAGGCCAGCTCACCGGCCAGCTCAGGTGTACTTGTACAGAGCATCCCTAATCCTAATGCTAAAGTGAGCACATGTTGGAGGGGCAGCTTAAGAAAGCGGCCTCCATACCTTTAGAAGATGGAATCTGTCTGATGCGCATGCATTTCACGTCTCTACGACGTGCGTGTGCGCGGCCACACACACATGCACGTTGCGGATACATGAAGCGCGCACACAACGTGCGCATGCGCAAAAGGCTTCTTGAAGCCTTTTGCAGCCAAGCGGGGGAAGGGGCGGCAGGGAGGTATCCTGCCACCCCAATTACTGATAAAAATACATGCGCCGGAGGGGGAAAACGGCGGGAGGGGTAAGTAAACCCTCCTCCCACACTTAAAGGAACCCCTACTCCAATCCACCCGAACTCCGAACCTCCCATGTCCGGACTGGTCCGGAGGCCTGTAGAACGGCCTCCGGACCATTCCGGGCACATCACTACCCGCTTGGATAAGCAGTCAGCTGACTCCAAGGGCCAATCCCGGCACAGCAGGTCCTATAAAGCCCTAGCCTCAACGTTTCCTCTTCAGACTGAGGAACTCATCTCTAGCATGAAGGTATGCTCCTGCTGTAAGCTCCTGCTCCCTTTCCTTGACTACTGCCCTAGATCTTCACCTAGCTTCCTCAGGTCTCTCAAGCTGACTTCCCAATGCCTGGCCATTGCGGAGGCCTAATAAGCTATGACATCTGAAGCAGGCAACAGGGTGGGCAAAGTCAGTGCTTTTCCACAGGCTCAACTGAAACAAACGGGAGCTGCTGAAGGCCATGGTGGTGAGTTGCTCTCGTTATCCCTCTACTACAAAACGGAATGGACTTCTCTAAAAATAATCTTGTATCCTGTCGCTGGAAAGCGATGTTGGTTCAGCGACACACACAGAAACGGAACATAAACAGGAAACAATGATTGCAGATCTGCAGAAAGACCTAGGGGGCAAGGACACCTTTGGAATAATATGTGTCTGGACCCTGCATGATTATTGTGCGAAGAAGATTACTGAGCCAATGAAAGAGACAGCGGGATGGGCAATGATTCAGGGCCGCAGGAGATCTAAGCTATTTGGAAAGGTCAAAATAACCTGAATCCGTCTGTTTAGCAGGGATGTGCCTGAGAAAAGGGCATTGCAGAGGTCAATTACAGAAGGGAGAATGGACAGAAAACCTGAACTCAGCATAAGAAAAACATAGAGGAAGATCTGGACCAGTATCCCACTTCTTCCGCTTGTAAGCCAATCCATTCTTGCCTCCTGCATAAGTGCCAATTATATAAAATCCAAACAAGAGGAAGACAGGAGACTTTCCCCCTCAGCTTGTCAAGTTCTACCCCCAAATTAAAGCCAAGCCAAGGAAGTGATCAGGCCACAATGCATAATTACTTGGTTTGGTATGCAAATTTGTCCAGCACATAGTGTCCAGGTATTATCCTGCTCTAGATGCTGCTGCAATCCATTCTGAGGCAAGGACCGGGAGGCTTCAGCTTGAAAAGATTAAAATATCACACAACTGTCAACTTGACTCATCCACATGGCGAGCATTAGGGTAGAAGGAGCACCTGGCCAGGATAGAGGAGCTGTGTGCACTCCTGATTGACAGTTGTGTGCACCCAAACATCAAGGTAGGAGGCAAGAACAGGATTGGACTACCACACTCTCCTCAGATTCCATCTAGCATTTTATGATGGGTAGAGGAAATGCCACCTGCCCAGCTCCTGCCCCACATGCAATCACGCTCCCCACCTTCTACCTTGATTTGGGGGGGTACACAGCTAAGGATATTCGAACCAGCCCACATCGAGCCGGTTCGGCCATCCAAGGTTGAACCAGACTGGCCCCCCAGGGGTGTGTGTGTGTGTGCCAGTCGGAGTTCAAACTGGTTCAAAGGTATGGTTAATAGGGGTTGAGAAACACAGTTGAATTCCACTGTCACATTTTTGACATGTTGGTTCTCTCACCAATAATGTACCCTGTCCTACCTTTTCATATATTGGTGTGTGTGTGTGTGTGTGTGTGTGTGTGTGTGTGTGTGTGTGTGTGTGTGTACTGCCCTGAGCTATTTTGTAAAGGCGGTCTAAAAATCAAACAAACAAATAAATAATAATAAATAAACTGGACCACCCTCCACTTTGCTTGTAAGTGGGGGTATGCTTGTAAAGGGAAATCCCGCTAGGATATATAAGTATAGGGGACTTCCTACCCTTAAAAGGCTTCTGTTTAGTGTGTGTGTGTGTGGTGGGGGGTTCTTTATCTAAAATGAAGCCCTGCCAGCAGGGGACTTTCTAGCCGGATTCCCCTTTACAAGTATGTATACCCCCGAGCTGGCCCACGAGCCTTCCCAGTGGGCTTGCAGACCGGACTGGAACCGGCAGGGCTCAATCAAGCCCAAGACACCCAGGGAGGTTCGAATCTGATCCAGAGTCAAGCCGACCTGGGCTACCTTCCGGCTCGCACATCCATACACACAACCACCAATCAGTTGTGTGCATGATTCCCCTACCCTGGCTGGGTGCTCTTCCCACCCTAAAGGTGGCCATGGGAACAAGCCTACTGAATGTCCCTGGAAATGAGTTCATCAGAAGCTGAGTAGATTTATGAATGCAATGCAGAATAGTCAGATCATAATTCAGAAGTAATAGAGAGCCACAATGTTTGATCCACAATGTTTGATATGTATATAAAAGTTTTAATAGAAAATCTACTGAAACGGCCTTCTAAACCACTCTCTCATTCAAAGCTAGGTAGTGTAAGGCTTCTAAGCATTGGGTGGGGAAATGGACAGAGGCTACAGTTTGTTAAATGCACAAAAAGGGAGATTTTACTTTAAAACATTTAAATTAAAATCAGTAGTTCTTTCGGGAAATGTAGTACAAAGAAGCAGCAGCTGAATGAGTATAGGGAACAGATTAAACATGAGAAAAACATACCCAGTCTAACCTGCACCTAATACTGTGCCTTAGCCCGGAGTCCTTACCGGGAGTATTCTTACTATCACTTCTAATCAGCTTCTGCAGGGAGCCTGACTTTCCCCTTTGCTCAGCCTCAGGGCTTGCTCTTTCTTTGCCCCCAGGCCCCAGAGAAGCCAGGACACACAGGTATGGGATGAACCAGGGCCACACTTTACTGACTACTTATCAAGAGATATGCAACAAGTTTCAAAACAGTTAACTAGAGTGCGGGCAACTCCAACCCTTCACCGGGGGCATTCAGCCTCTTAGCGTGAACTGTCTGCCCTGCCTCCAACTGTTGGGTGAAGCAACCAGGCCTGGAAGATGCCAGCATCAGCACCCTGGTTAGCTACCTAGCTTCATCTATGCACACAGTTTACTGTGATGTAGCCACCCAGGTCTTGCCCCCTTTGAGCCACAAAGCTCTGAGTGGGTGAGCCAAGTGGCGACCTAAAAGCAGTTGATTCCCAGCCACCATGGACCACCATGATTCCCAGCCACCATGGACCACAAAACCATGAGGGGCTGTTCCATGGAACCACCCTTCATCCAACACAGATGCCTGTGGTTGAACACCAATAAAGACCTTACCTCACCTGCTTGTGTGACCGACTCCTTAGCAAGAAACTCCCACCCCTAATGTTCCCTAAATAAGCCTCAGTGAGGAGTAGGCAAAAATTTCTCCATCACAGGCCAACTAGGGTGGAGATAAAAATTCCTACTCAGACATGAAGTGAGCAGCTCATCTCTCACTGGGTAAATGGGTGGGAGCGGAGACCCTGGCTGAAGTGAGGGGGAGGGAGAATGTGCTGTGCTTATAAGTTCTGTGGCATCCCACTTTCTCACTGGTCCGCAGATCCTACGTGCCCTCCCCTTGCAAGAAGGTGGACGGTTACCCATCTGCCCAGCCTCCCAGGTGCAAAACCTGCCCTACCCAACAGCCACTTGGTATCAGGTACAGTGACATTCCAGCACTGGTGATTCAATTCCAGAATTTTCCTTCAGCTGTGTTGAGAGTGATTCAGTCCTCAAGAGGATGTCAGCTCAACTCTCCCAGTGATGTCTCAGCTCTATTTTCAGCAGCTCCTCTCAGCTCTTATCTCTTGGCTCTCTCAGACTCCAACTCCAACGTGAGCTAACTTCAGCGCCAGCTTCAATACTTTCAGCTCTCCAACTTCGCAACTATTCAGCTCTCCAACTTTTCAGCTGTCTTCTGCTCCGTTTATTCTCTCCCCCCACCTCCAAATTTCTCTAAACCAGCCAATCAGGACAACTCAAGCTCCCGCCTTTATTTTAAAACATACCAAATCATATTGAACCCTCTCTTCCCTCTAAAGGATAACTAGTAAAAACATTTCCCCGCCTAAACCAAACTGTAGAACAGGAGCTGTGAATGTTTGACCCCTGCGCAGCTTTTTAACACTGAACACAGGGAGTAAGCAAATACATATGCAGTGTAGACATCTGTAACACAAAAAGAGGATAGTCAGGCCTCATTCCTTCACAGGTCCAGTTGGGAAAATGCAGCATAATCAAGGACTTTTCCAGGACTGTACCACTTCAGGATTCAAGAGGAGGGTTGCATTTTGGGTGCTCCACCACACAAAAGAAATGTTCACTTATATGGATTGAAGTTGGGGGTAAACCACATTGTAAAAGTAGGTGCGAACATGGCTTTTGATTCCCCGGTTGTGAGACGAGCTTATTAATTATCTGTCTTACAAGGCTGTTGTCAGGGTGAGAGAGAAAACTATAGATAATATGACCATAAATCCAATTCTCCTAAAATCACCAAGAAGCAACAAAGGTATTCCAGATGAGCTCTCTATTGCCGACTGGATGAAAACTTAAAATTCTCTTTTGTGGCTCACTGGTTCTGAGCATCCAGCTGCAATCAGTTTGATACATTTTCTTCACCAAAATGGCTCTTACTATTCTGCTTATTATCAGATGGTTGCTTGATCTCTCTTTGGTAATTAGTTCCCTTCTGTCTTTCATTCCGACGTACATTCATTTTCTTGTTCCTTTAAGACAGTGACCTACATTATCCAAGCAGCAGAAAAGTCAATTACGCTGGCTGTAATTTTTCAAGTGGTGTTTAGCAAATGGGTTTTTGTGTATTATCCTTCCCATTTGCTGGTTCTTGTCAGAAGTGCAGTTTCTCTCTTGGAAGTGCTTCTGGGTATATATTTGACTGTTTGGATTGGAGAGGCAAATGTGCAGCATTAGCTATCAATGGTAAAGATTAAAGCACTACAGAGACTTCATTAACCCAGGAAGATCGACATGTTCAGGGGCCGGATTAACAATTACACTAAAGGAGCTACAGAGCAAGCCCCCAGACTGAACCAAAGCCCTGGTCATACCGGCCAACGGTAACACTTCTTCCCGTGATGCCACAGTGCTATCTGTAAAGGCCAGCTGTTGGGGGAGGAGAGCTGGTCTTGTGGTAGCAAGCATGAATTGTCCCCTTTGCTAAGCAGGGTCCACCTTGGTTTGCATTTGGATGTGAGACTACATGTGAGCACTGGAAGATATATTCCCTTTAGGGGATGGTGCCATAGCTCAGAAGGGTCCCTGAACGTTTGCATACAGAAGGTCCCAGGTTCCCACGCTGGCATCTCCAAAATAGGGGTGAGAAAGACTCCTGTCTGCAACCTTGGAGAAGCCACTGCCAGTCAGCGTAGACAATTTGGAGCTAGATGGACCAATGGTCTGACTCAGTAGGGCAGCTTCCTATGATTCTATGATTTCTGGAAGACAACAAGATAGAGTTCCATGGTGTAAAAAAAACAAAACCTGGCAGCTTCCTCTGTCCCTATCTTATAGGAAGCAAAAATGGACCATGGCAATCCAATGTACCCTTTCCCCATTCTAGGCCTAGTTCAGGGCTGTATATTATAACTTTGGCCCCCCAACTTCCATCATCCCTAGCCACAGTGGCCAATAGACAGGGATGATGGGAGCTGTAGTCCAGCAACAGCAGCAGGGCCGAAGTTGTGCAGCCCTGGTCTAGCGTAATTGTTTCTGGCTCCATTCTGGGTCTGTTACATTCCCCAAAAGTTCCATTTTCAGTGCTTGATTGAAGTGTGCCAATTTTAACTCCAAAGTTTAGGAAAGCATGGCTTATAGAAGAGAATTTGCACCATGCTTTGCTGGTGGCTTCCTCTCTGCAGATATTTCTTGTTTTAGCAGGCACGACAGTATTGGAAGAGAGTCAGTTGAGATGTCGTGGCAAAAACAAAAAACAATTGGAGACAACGGAGATGCCCAGGAGGAAATCTTGTCGTGCGTTGGCAAGGGGGCAGATGCTTCCACCAGTTTCAACTAGTTCAGGCCATCAAACATTTATGCGTTCATGATGAAGCTATGAATCTTCAGCTCAGATATGCCTTCCTCTTCAGCCGATGGGAAGAAATCCTGGAGATTAATCAAAGATACAGAAAACACACACACATCTAAATGCCTTTGAAAACAAAGGCCTCGGGAAAGTTCCAGGGCTCAAAAGGTACAAATTGGTTTTTTTTTAAACCCTGAGATGTGTCAGAGAGTTCAACAGCCCTGTTATCTTAAAGGTCCTCAAGGAAAGAAGGCCAAAAGGCCAGAGATCATAGACGTGCGGGTAGAAGAGACCTGGAAGTCTCATCCTTTATAAGCAAGATTCTCCATATGCCACCTAGAAACGACTTCTCAGACAGCATATCCTGTTAATATGTATACCAGGCAGCAGCTAGAAGGTACACATTGGTGTGATTTTGTAATAGGGTTAGAGCAGTGGTCTCCAGATGTTGCTGGATTCCTCCAGAGGTTGCTGAACTACAACTCCCATCATTCCCAGCTACAATGTATTGTGGCCGGGGGTGATGGGAATAGTTGTTCAGCAACATCTGGAGGAACCCAGGTTGGAGACCAAGGGGTTAGAGTAAGGGTCACAATGAATAGCAGTGGTCTCCAGATGTTGCTGGGTTCCTCCAGAGGAAAATGGAATGTCCTACAGTGCTATCACAATGAGCATTCATCGACCTGGATGGTCCTGGCCATCCCAGCAGGCCCATGCAGCACCAGTGGTGGCACTCCCCAGGGGATTTACTTTCCATATTTTATTACTATAAAATAAATATATTTTATAAGCCCACGAGCTGGTCTTGTGGTAGCAAACATTAATTGTCCCTTTTGCTAAGCAGGGTACACTCTGGTTTGCACTTGAATGGGAGACTACATGTGTGAGCACTGGAAGATCTTCCCCTTAGGGGATGGGGCCTTAGCTCAGTAGAAGAGCACCTGCATGCTTGGATGCAGAAGGTTCCAAGTTCCCTCCCTGGCTTCTCCAAGATGGGGCTGAAAGAGACTCCTGCCTGCAGCCTTGGAGAAGCCATTGCCAGTCTGTGAAGACAATACTGAGCTAGATAGACCAATGGTCTGACTCAGTATATGGCAGCTTCTTATGTTCCTACATGCCGTGGCAGCAAATTCCATTATGGGAGGAGAGCTGGTCTTGTGGTAGCAAGCATGACCTGTCCCCTTAGCTAAGCAGGGTCTGCCCTGGTTGCATATGAATGGGAGATGATGTGTACGTACTGTAAGATATTCTCCTCAGGGGATGGAGCCGCTCCAGGGAAGAGCAGAAGGTTTCAAGTTTCCTCCCTGGCTTCTCCAAGATAGGGCTGAGAGAAACCCCTTTCTGCAGCCTTGGAGACGACACTGCCAGTCTGTGTAGACAATACTGTGCTAGATGTACCAATGGTCTGACTCAGTATCTGGCAGCTTCCTATGTCCCTCTTCTGGTACCCAGCTGCAGCCTGGAGCAACCTGAGCCATTCTCGCCCTGCCTTAGAGCTCCTGTTCTGTGTCATAATCCATGTCCACGTGGGGAAGGCAAATGCCAACAGACAAGGGAGGACCTTCAGCAGCTGTGCTGTAGATGAGGCCAGTGGACTGTCGCTGGATTTTGACACCTCGCCTCCGATAAGTCTTGGTGTCTGCATTTTTACACATTCTCCTTGGGAGCCATCTAGCAATCAGCGGTGTTCAAGCTAAGCGCTATCTATGAGCTTAGCCGGGGAGTCAGAACCATGCAGTTGCTAATGTTGCAGAACAGAAAAAAGGGTCTTTATTGCAGGGATCCTCAGCAAATTTGATGCCTATCAACACGGTGTTTATGGTGTGGCAGGGAAACTGCGGGAAACCAATCAGCATTTTCGCAGGGCTGCCACAGGTGGAGGAAATCCAGGGAGAGAGAGAGACGCAGGGTTTTTTCGCCTCGGGAAAGCAGGTGTCTGCATACCTGCTGTGTCTGCAGGAGGCGAGAAGAGAATTAGTTCCAAGAGGAGGCAGGTAAACCAACCAATCTCAC
Source organism: Hemicordylus capensis (assembly GCF_027244095.1). Classification (NCBI taxonomy): domain Eukaryota; kingdom Metazoa; phylum Chordata; class Lepidosauria; order Squamata; family Cordylidae; genus Hemicordylus; species Hemicordylus capensis. Next base: position 26,188,986 of record NC_069664.1, read on the forward strand.
CTGGTGCTGAAACACCAGGGATGCTCTCAGGGTCTAATAATGATAATGATCTTACTTAGCATTTACGTAGCGCCTTTGAGTGTTCAAAGCACTCCACATATATTCTCTTGCTGTAAGCCTTACAGCTGCCCTGCCTAGTAAGTAACAGGGGTGTAGCAAAGTTGCTGGAGGCCACAGGACAGGCTGCTCTGGCCACTGCTGTGCACTACCCTGAGTTGGCTCTGCTGTTTCCCCCTGCATCAGCATGCTGACGCAGAGGGGTGGGCATAGCTGATGCTGAGTACGAACCAAAGAATGAGCAAGGTTGCCAAACAGATGGGGTTGAACTACAGCCACAACCCCAGCCTCCACCATGGCTGTGGATGATGGGACTTGTAGTCCAGCAGTATCTGGGGGGACAACTTTGAGAAAACCCACAGTAAAGGAGAAGCTAGCCACCTAATGGCACAGTGGAGAAATGACTTGCCAAGCAAGCCTGAGGTTGCCGATTCGAATCCCCGCTGGTATGTTTCCCAGACTATGGGAAATACCTATATCGGGCAGCAGCGATATAGGAAGATGCTGAAAGGTATCATCTCAGACTGCGCAGGAGGGGGCATTGGTAAACCCTTCCTATATTCTACTAAAGACAACCACAGGGCTCTGTGGTCGCCAGGAGTCAGAACCAATTCGACTGGGGATGCTGGGAGTTGTAGTTCAGCAACATCTGGAGGAACCCAGGTTGGGAACCACTGCCTTAAGGGATCACATTATAAGGGGCCTCTGAATACAAAGCATGACTGAATCTCCAGTTTTACACCATGTATTTCCATTTAATGGTATTCTACTGCAAATCATGGCAAGGTAACTGTTTTTGTTAGATTGTCCATTTCTCTTGGGGTTTTTTTGCCAAGTAAAAATAAGGCTTTATTATTTCTATTTTCATTGTCCTTTTTATTAAAATAACCTTTTTTGGGTAATGCTGTGGGGCCTTTTAAGCTTGACACAGCTTAGGGCCTCAGCATGTCGTAATCTGGACCTGGTAGGAGGACATCTTAATGAATTCCATAAACTCACTGTTTTAGCCAAGGCAAGCCCCCTTGGAATCTTCAAAATAGTAGCTAAGGAACAAGGCTCACTCTGAACCCCCTCAGCCCCAGTAATTCAAGTACCGGTCAGCCCAGACACAAGCAGATTTCCCCTTCTGCTTTCTGTGAGAGCTAAGCCTTAGGGTTTTTGGAATACTGTGCACCCCAGAAAGAAAAGATAGGTGAGACTGGGATGCAATTCAGCAGATCAGCCTCTCTCTCAGATGCTCAAGAGAGAACAAGGCAACCAAAGAGATGCTGTCATCTACAGCTCTTTGGTATATATATTCTGTGTAATCAATTGATGTCTCACACTTGTTCTGCTGATACTGCGGAAGGAAGCCAAGCTGGAGAAACTAAGCAATTTGGCCTCTTATTATTTGTCTCTCAGAGCCAGTGTTTGTGTGTACACACAACCAGAGATTTCGGCAATATTCAGACTGACGCCATTTCAGTGTGCACATTATGCTGAGTGAGGTGGGGAATTCTAGAATGAACCACTTTGGACCGCTGGTTGCTTTTTATACCTCTCTTTGTGGTGAGGGTCGGGGGAATCTGTATCAACTTTTTCAATGCAGCCCAGCAATAAAGATAACCCCTCCCTGCATGTGGTAAAGTTGCAAATCAACAAAAAAGTTTTGTAATTGCCTTAAGACCAGAAGAGCAGCGCTGCTGGATCAGGTCCAAAGCCCATCTAATCCAGCATCCTGTTTCCCACAGTGGCCCACCAGATGCCTCCGGGGAGCCCACAGGCAAGAGGTGAGGGCACGCCCTCTCTCCTGCTGTTACTCCCCCATAACTGGTACTCAGAGGCATCCTGCCTTTGAGGCTGGAGGTGGCCGATAGCCCTCAGACTAGTATCCGTTGATAGACCTCTGCTCCATGAAGTTATCCAAACCTCTCTTAAAGCCACCCAGGTTGTTGGCTGTCGCCACATCTACTGGCAGGGAATTCCACAAGTTGATTATGTGTTGTATGAAGAAGTAGTTCCGTTTGTTGGTCCTAAATTTCCTGGCAATCAGTTTCATAGTTCTAGTGTTATTTGAGAGGGAGAAAAAATTCTCTTTATCCATTTTCTCCACACCATGCATGATAGAAATTATAATTCAACCACAGTTGGAGAGCCAGAGTTGCCTATCCCTGAGCTAGCACCTTTTGGGAACAACCTCTACTGAAGACCTTGGAGGGGTCTTGCTTCCTCGCAGCAAGAGTAGTCAAGAACACTGGTCCGACTCAGTATATAAGGCAGCTTCGTATGTTAATGTATCTGGGTTTCTCCTTCTTTCAACTTTTACATAATTGTATCATTAGTTTAAATAATCATCTAAAACAGTGATGGGGGAACTCTCTTCCACTTGGGATTGGCAATTACAAGTCAAAGTAGAAAATGCTTGAGGGGTGGTGGAGTTCTTTCTGTATACCCTCCCTTGACAAATGCCGCTAAAGGAGGTAAACAACACAGAAAAAGGCAAGGACAGCAGGAAAATGAATTAAAGCCACCTTTAACACTTACAGTGCTGGAGACGGCCATAGAAAGAGTGCAAAAAATAATAGCTGGGAGGAGGAGGAGGAAATCTATTCCTAAAACCAACTTCACAGAACATTGTTTTTGGTTCCTTAATGATGGTAAATCAATGATCTAGAAAATGCAATGCTTTTCTTATTAATCAGATGAGTGCACAAAATTCTCCGACACACACCTCAAACGTTTCAATTAACATCTTGCATCTTTCTGCCTTATAATGGGAAGTAATTGGATTTGTGTGTAAGATAAATACGGATAGTACGTATAAATACTTGAACCTTGCCACCTCCCCCCCCGTCACTCTTTACACACACACACACACACACACACACACACACACACACACACACACCCCTCCAGATTGAGTAAATGCTTTAAATCAGCCAAGAGATTCTCAGTGAACATCATAAAGGATGTGCTGATGTGGAACATTCAAATAGAATTGCCACCTTTGTACCAAAGCACAGAGCATGGTCGTGATTACAAGTCCCTGCCTGAAGCTCTTCTCCAGCTGAAAGAACACATTACCAAAGCTTTCTAGTAGCAGAGAAGTATCTCTTCACCACCATGCAGATGTTGTCATGTATGTGGGGTATGTCTTAGAATGCAGGTGCCTAGTTGGCACAATTTCACCTTCCCCTCCTTTTTTTGGAGAAAGAGAAGACTTGTATGTCCATGGAGCACCTGGGTCTCATCTGTTTGATGCAAGGGAAGAGGTATGTCGCACTCTTCTATCATGCAAAGGCCTCGCACAGAGATGCATACAAAACCCACCCTAACCATTTGTTTTGTGCAAAAATGACCGCAATTTAATTTATGTATTCATTTATATTCATCCTAAGACCCCAGGGCAATTAACAAGATAAAACAATAAATTTCAATAATACAAGCATAAAAACAAGATTATATATCTATATCTATATCTATATCTATATATATTCCCTAATTGGGGGGACAGATAAAGAAGAGGTGAGAAAGCCGTAATCATCAATTTTCTCACTTATTTTCCCTCTCCAAGGGGTTGACATTTCCAAACATCCATCTGAGCATTCATCCCCCAAGATGGCACCCATGGCCAACATGTCCAGGCCTGGCTGACTCCTGGAAGAGCTTGCCCACAGATGTTTTTCATCTCCTCCTCAGAGTTGCCTCTTCGTAACCCTGATAGTCGACCAGGTGGGTGGTTTCTCATCCAGATCGGCATATTCAGACCCACTGAGCTGACTGCCAAATGAACATCTAACTCCAGAGTGCGAAGTGCAGACTTATTTACTTTGAAGAGCTGAGCCGAGGAGACACAAATCACTCTCAGCTAGAGCTTGAAATGTTTGCAAACAGCAGCTGTTTCAATTAGACTCCCCTGTGCTCGGAAACCCGACGTGCACCTATTACTCCTCCAATATGCCTACAGATTTGCCGGGGCGGATGGTGCAATGCAGCTATTGACCTTGTTGTTCATTTTCAGTTTCACACAATCTATCTGTTTCACTCCGCTTCTTGGTTGGACCGTCGCCTGGCTCCCAGTCTCTTATTTTGGGCGGTGAATTTTAAAACAGGGAGGTTTTTAAAACTGGGAGAATATAAAAGCTCCCCATTCTGAAATCCACACTCCATTATGAGCCAGGCAAAAATGACACAGAACTCACACCTAGTTCACAATCAGGCTTCATCCATGCCACTGGTGGCTCACGGACAGACTCCTCTGCCCAGGCATATTTACATTTACAAAGGGAGAGGGGAGCAGTGATGAGAGGCAGGTGGAGGCTCTCCATAGACTGGAGGTCCAGGCCAGTTAGATGGGATAATCCCTCGGCTTGAGTTCGTTGGTTGGTACAGGTGAACCTCAGTATTCGTGGGGGTTTCATTCCCTGCAATCCCTGCGGATAGTTTTTATGCATGTCTTTTATAGTTTTTAAATTAGATTTGTTTTATATTTTTAGCTTAATGTTTTTACTGTCATTTTATTGTATGTTTTTTAACTTTTGTAAACCGCCTTGGGGTTGTTTTTAATGAAAGGCAGTATATAAATTCAACAATAAATAAGGAAGCCATGACTACCAAGCCATTAGATCAATGGGATTGTGGGGGTTAGGTTCCTAGAGGCCCCCATATTGTGGGGGAAATGCCCAAAAAGTGTTTAAATGAATGAAATAAAGTGCCCTACCGTGCTCCGTGGGCCTCCAGCTGCTGAGCAATGCCCACAAGAAGTCCAAATTGCTTCATTTTTCTGAGGTTTTCTTGGGGGGGGGTATTTTGTTTCAAATAAGCCACAAAATGGCTTCTCTTCACAAAATGGCAGCTGGAAATGGCCTCTGAAGTCATTTCCAGCCATCTCCATTTCCAGCCATTAACACTTTTTGACCCATTCCCTCCCCCCTCCCCTCACCACACATATGCCAAGGTTGAGTGTCATTTACCCGGCCATGGATACACGAAACTGTAGATGCTGGATCCACGTATAGCAAGGTCTACCTGCACAAAGATACAAATAATACCCTATTACACTCTGCAGTGGATGCAAGGCTCAAGTCACTGGCAGGATATTAGTAACTGATATCACCTATACCTGTTTTCTCGAGAACAAAGTTTGTTTGTTTGTTTGTTTGTTTTTAAGAAATTGACATGAGAGCTTGATCTCCTCCCACATCTAAAATCCCAAATATCAAAACAAAGGGAAGAGATGGATTAGAAGTGCTGAAATAACGAGAACTGACTCCAACGTTTGGAAATCAGCTGCAGACTCAGAGGGCAGATTAAAAAAGGGTTTCATCTGAGACTGAAGAGAAGAGGAAGCGGACAGGCAGAGAACAGTGCAGAGCATTGCCTGTGACCCCTGGCAGGGCAAAATAGTCAGGGAACGGGCTGCTGAGATCTTGTCACCTCGCTAAACATGGTGTTAGTGATGAGGCTGGAGGCCTGGTTTGTTACACACAGAGGCAATTCACATGCACATGCAAAACTAGGCTAAGAGATCCCAGCCTGGTTTTGCACATGCCTGTGAACCTCCGGGATTGGGCCTGATCCCAGTGGCACCATGGCAGCAAACCTGCCTACAGAGCCACCCTTCAAAACGAGGTTCAGGAACCGAGCGCTCCTTAATCTTATTTTTTTGCTCATGTGTCAGCTGCAGCTGCAAGCTGCAAACTTAGGGAGGAGAAGGGAGATCCACCTAATGCACCATGCACCCATGTGGTGCATTCCAAGCTCCCCAACTCTCAGAGCTACTGGCAGCAACCAGTGCTCATGTAGCCGGGCAATCCGCCCACCCAGGGATGGCAGAATGATTGCCTATGGGGAGGTAAGCTCTTTAGTGCTTCCTACCCCACAAACCCGGTAGCCCTTTCTCACTGCTCGTAAGAAAGAGTTCACAGATTCACAGATGTGCAGACTCCTTGGAAAAACCCAGTAGCTGACCCAGGGCAACATGAACATTCTGTTTGTGGAGATCAGTCTGTAATGGCAGATTCACACATGCAGAACATCACTTGATCGCTTGGCCAATGCATGATGAATATGCATGTGTGAACAAGCCCAAAGTGAAAAAAGTCAGGTGTAATCTCCCACACACAGACAATGAAGAGCCGATTCAAATGATACAATCAGGACATGAAAGCCGTATCTTGAATCCTCTTCTATGCACAGCTGTGTACTAATCAGTCTGCGCAAGAGACATCCAGATTCTGTTCCAGCAGCCGACCCAAATTCTGAGTTTTAAAAAACCACGAAAAGAGTGACATGAAAACCATTTGCTGATTTTGCATTATTCATCATTTCTGCAGCGAAGGGGGAAGGACAAGGAAATTACACGGAGTCTTAGACATTTTTACAAGGTGTTACGCCTGAGTGGTAACTTGGCACAGGACAGGAGCTGTGCTGACTATGTCTAAAAGTCTGAAGGGCCACTACTGAGGTTAACTGGATCAGACCCTGAGCTTATAAACATGAAGGGCACCCCTGCAACCTGTTATTTGCACACAGTATCTAGGGATGCTTCCAAAATTCTTATCAGAATTTCTCTCCGGATTTTGGCTCTTTTCCAAAGCAGAACCAAAACGTTAGGAATTCTCCACTCTTCCATGTTTTACTTCCAACGTTTATAGAGATCACTGCAGACCTGCTGTTCCCTGCAACTTTCAGTTCCATAAGTCGACTCACCCCTTTTCCCTCTCTCTGTTAACAATGCTCACTTGTGCAGAGATAAAACACTGCCAAAAAAAAGCAGTCTTGATGATTGTGCCTACAGTTATCTCAAGATTATTTTTCTGTGCTGTTTTACAAAAGCTGATGATTGTATGTGTGCCTCAGTAAAAGAGCACTCGCTGCTGTTCTTCTCTGTGCACTTTCCCTTCTTTTACCCTCACTGTCCTCGGCCTCATTTGCCCTCACTGCCTTTTAAACTTATCAGCTGTGGCAACATTAGAAAACTACATCTAACACGATGGCACCACAAATGCTCACAAAACCACATGGGTTACCACAACCCCTAAGGTTAAAGAGCTGTGTGGGTAAACCAAACCTAAGAGGGTGAGGAGAACAAAAAGGGAGCTAAGCAGCTTCAGAAGAACATGGTATTTGGCAAGGTGAATCCCCCCTCCCTGGGAATTTGTTCCACTGCATCAAAGGTATTCCTTTCAAAGGAAAGAGATAATATTCCACCCTATCCCAATTTACACACATTTAACGGCTGGAAGACTCACACTCCAGGTTTCCATTCTGAGCATTTTTGTTCCTACCTCTGGGCACAAATGCTTTGAGCTCAGATGAGAAATCTGATCTTCCCATCAGGCAGCCAAAGAACTCAGGTGGTCCATGATTCATCTCCCCACCCCGCCACCCCCACAATTTCATTTCTGTCAATAAAGTTTTCCAGACTGGCAGGTGACTGGCACCTGTGCCCTGATGGGAATACACAGTGAGGCAACAACTCCTCTGCACTTGGCCAATCAGTCAGCTGTTCTTCCACTCCTTGATCTCTGACTCCAGCCAAACCCATTGGAGGCATTTGTGAATCTCAGGCATGTTCGTTAATTACCCACTCATTGCCAAGGCTCCACAGGGGACCAGTAAATGAACCTGTCACGCAGATTTGACTACTGATCTGCCCGCAAGTTTGCAGGGAAATTAAACAAGGAGAGATGGAGTCAGAGCCTATACCTGTGCTTCTCAATCCCCAGGTTTTAGAAATGGGTGGTTGCTATGGTGACCGTGTAATCCAAATGAACTAGTGCTCGGTGTCATTCGCACTCTGCATAACCTGCTTCTGGTTCAGATGGTGCCGCTGATCAGCATTCTGCTCTGAGAGGGAGAGGTGTAATCACTCTCACATCGGCAAAGCTCCCATTAACTTCAGAGAGAACTTCCCACGAGCAGCTCTCATTATGTGTGAGGTACAGGCTGGGCTAGTGTCAGGACCAACCTGGACCCAAACCTAGAGAAGGATCACCCAAACAGCACCCTCAATTGGCCCCCATATCCAATGGGTTGCAGGGAGCTCACCACTCCTCAGTCACTCTTCCGGAAGAACCCCTGAACTCAGAGGATCCACTACCCCACTTCCCCCAGTTCCTTCCTTGAGACCCTGTCTCCATTGCTTCTGGGACCCCAGGAACAGATGCAACACTGAACGAGGGCTAAGCTCCAGCACCAGAGGCAAAGTGATCACCTGGTTAATCAAGAAACCCCCCCCCCATTATATGTGGGGTTCTCTGCATTATATGTGGAGGGGGAACCCGACTCAGAACAGAGCTGGGCTCCAGGGTCCCATATAAGCTTTTCATTCAGGGCCTGATGTCCATTGCTACAACTGCTCCATACAGAGCTCCTCTTTGAAGCAGCTAGCTTACAGCTCCATAGCTGTGAGCCCCAAACCTCCCCTAGCTTTTGCTCCTCCTGGTTCCAGGCCCTTCCCACTTCTCAGCTTATGTCCCAGACTGGACTCCGATTCTGGGTCCTTAGTCACCCTTGTGTTCCAAAAACGGGCCCCCTTTTGGACCTGGTCACAGACTGCTACAGTTCTAGTGCTACACATCTGACCTTCCAGCATGATTTGCCAAAGACCACCTGGGCCAGCCCTACTCCTCGTCTCCTTTTAGGTTTCACAGTAAAATGTTGCCAGTTGTCTAGAGCAGCCCTCCTGTTGGTTTTGGACATTAACTCTCATCATCATGAACCGCATCGGCCATTGAGATAATCTGGAGAGGTCTGCCTGCATTGGCCACCAGTTTTTCTGGTGTCTACCCAGGAATGGGCCTTCTCCACTGCTGCCCCGAAGCTTTGGAATGCATTCCCTGCTGAAATAAGAGCTTCCCCATCTTTGACAATTTTTAAAAAATCTCTAAAGATGCATCTGTTCACCCAGGCCTTTAATTAAATACTGTTTTAATAGTTTTAACATTGTTTTAAAACATTTTAAAATTTTAAATTGTTGTAATGTTTTAACTTTTGTGTTGTCAATTATTTTAACTAATGTTTTTAATTTTTTCCTGTTGTCATTTATTTTGTTTTGTTGTAAACCACTCAGAGACATATGTTTTGGGCAGTATAACAATATGTTATTTTTAAAAAATGAAAGTAAAAGTAAAAATAAATCACCCCCAGCTACAAGGGCCAGGAGTCAGATATGATGGGAATTGTAGTTCAACATCTGCAGGAAGGCCCTGAGCCAGATATAGCAAAATTCTCCCCACCTTTAGAGGTCCGTGAGCTATTCTTGCTTAGCAAATCCAAGGATAAGAATAGCTGAGAAGAGTTTTTTTTAAGGTAGAAAAGACCCAGCAAGGTTGCACAGTTCCCTTCATAAAGCCAGGGAATGTTAAATTCCTCAGTTCTGCTTGTACCTTTGAAAACCATGCTCTTCATCATCACAGGTGTAAAAAGTGCACTTAACCAACACCTCGGGGGGAAATCGCCTTTTTCTCTTTAATGAGCTCTTTGAAAATGGGCTGATATTTTTGCTCGCTGTTGCCTTCCTGTCCCCAAAGCAGTAGGGCAAAGAACGGTACTTCATCATTAATGGCCTGAAAGACAAGCAGTAAATCAGTCAGGTGCAGAAATGGGACCAGCAGGTCCCTGTAGGTATTTGTTTAATGGCATACGACATATCAGCAAGCGTTAACGAACTTCATGGGAAATTTACAACCCCGGGAGGCCAAAAAGCAAGAGGAGAATCCTTAAGGATGGTCAGTTATTTTGTGTGCGTGCAGAGAAATGGGTTGCCCTCTGCACATCTGATTAACTCCCAGGCCATTCTGGGAGACAGAAAATAATGAATGCCCTGGCTCTTTAAAGAGAAGGGAACACATTTTAAAGTGACATAAAGATAAGCAGTAGTGACTGTGCAGACAGACAGAAGGGGCAGTGTTTATGCAACGAATATTGCATTTCACTGAGTGAGACAGCTCAGTCAATGGATGAGCTCAGTGTTTTCTGCTGAGTCACCACAAAAGAGCTGGAAGAATGGCAAGCCGTCACTTCAGCACTTGATTGTGGGAATATGCTGCTCGTAGTGATGCCGCCAACGTTTGCAACTACCTCGCTAGAGATACAAACTTGTCCCTCTGGGAATGTTGGGATGAATTTCAAGCCACCGGAGTTCTTCTCTGGCTCTGTCTTTGATCGGAGCCTCTCCCCATGAGCCCCCTTCCCTGACAGTGACATTGGGTGTGTGGTTCTTGCTGCAGCTCTGTAGTCCTATTCATACATTATATGTGCATACATTATGGAGAGGAGAGCTGGTCTTGTGGTAGCAAGCATGACTTGTCCCCTTAGCTAAGCAGGGTCCACCCTGGTTGCATATGAATGGGAGACTAGAAGTGTGAGCACTGTCAGATATTCCCCGCAGGGGATGGAGCCACTCTGGGAAAAGCAGAAAGTTCCAAGATCCCTCCCCGGCAGCATCTCCAAGATAGGACTGAGAGAGATTCCTGCCTGCAACCTTGGAGAAGCCGCCGCCAGTCTGTGAAGACAATACTGAGCTAGATGGACCAAGGGTCTGACTCAGTATATGGCAGCTTCCTATGTTCCTATGATCATTGAACTGTACCCACATACTTTTATTCACATGTCATGAGTATACCCATCCTGTTATTAATACTGTTATTAAACTGCCTAGAGATGTAAGTTTTGGGTGGTATTAAAATATGTTAATAAATACAAATAAATAAATGCACACATGGCTGATCCAATCTCACACTTGTAGAGTACTCCAGTAAACACCATTGATCTGTTGTCTCATTAATCAGCTGTCTAGAAAACATTTTTCCAGAGTTTCTATGCAAAGCTCTGTGATCTGTCATTGTACTGAAGGCAGGACAGATATGGGAGGGCCATTCTGAGTGCCTACTGGCTGGCCATGTCACAACACATTTCCACACACTGAGTTTCTCAATATTTAAAAGTTAAGTACTGAGATAATCTTGGAAGGCCCCACTCTTGGTTTCCCGGCTGTCTGAGACAGGGGTGGAGAGCTGGTCCTGTGGTAGCAAGCATGGATTGCCCCCTTTGCTAAGCAGAATTTGCCTTGGTTTGCCTTTGGATGGGTGACAGCATGCGGGCACTGTCTGCTGTAAGGTATTTGCCTTCGGGGACAGGGACGGAGTTCAGTGGTAGAGCATCTGCTTCCATGCAGAAAGTCCTACATTCATTCTCTGGCATCTCTAGGTAAAGCTGGGGAAGTCTCCTGCCTGGAACCTTGAAGAGCTGCTGCCAGTCAGTGTAGATAATACTGAGCTAGATGGACCAATGGCCTGACTCAGTATAAGGCAGCTTCCTATGTTCCTAAGGAGGCTGGTGTCTGATTACAGGTCATTCTCAGTCGGGCACCTTACAACTAGACATGACCTTGGAGGGGTGGGGGGAATGAGAGAAAGGGCTGCTATTTTCAGTGGCAGTTGTGTGACTCTTGTAACAGCTACCTATAGGTTTAATCTTGTGTTTTGTGAAGTTTTTAGTTCAAACATTCTAGGCAGCCTTATACTATTGTTTCCTGCGTGTATCAGATTTTGAGAGAATCTGTTTTAATTACCCTAGTACTCCAAAGAGGACTGGATACAAATCTAAATAAATGTAATTTCCCCTTTGGGTTCTGGTTTTGTACAGTGGCTGGCACTGCGAGTCATAAAAGCACATTAAATTCTGAAAGAATTTTTCCTCGAGTCAACATAATGAAAGAGCCAAGTTGGTCTCCCATCAGCCCCACCTCTTGCTCTTTTAAGATCTCCACCTTTCATCTTTTCACCTCTCGGATCTTTCTTCCACATATTTATCAGTGGAAGCAATTCATCTCTATCGCTCTCAGATCTTAACCTCTGCTCTTGGATTTAGCCCGTGGGGATGGATTCTGGGGCACAAAATACTGTGGAACATTGCAGGTTTTGTGTACTACTAGGCAAAAAAAAGGGAGAGAAAACAGTCCAGTAATTTGCTGAAGCATGTGCAGAAATATGATTAGCCGGTTCCTTTGGAAAATTACCGCTAATATAGATTTGCTGACTCGCACAGGCATAATGCAAAAATAGAGCCATCAAAGTTTAATGCATCCTTAGCGCCTTACACCCCTGACAGCACTCAGTGATGGCATTCTATAATCTCGTTGTTAATGATTTATCATCGTCGGTATGACACCATTGTGGTATAACTAAGTGCAACTCAATTATGCTTTCCACTAAGGTGATTTCCCCCCCTAGTTAATGCTGAGTTTTCTGTTGCTATCCTTTGGGAGCCTCTCTCCATAACGACACTAAGTTAACCACGCATGCTTATGCTCTGACCTATCAGAGACTTGGATAGTTGCATAGTATGGAGGTATTTGCTTTGCATGGCCCTTCACCTGGGTTCCTGACCTAAGAGTGAAACCTTATCTATTAGTGCCTGAAAAATAAGGGAGGGTAGCTGGTGGTGTGGTAGCAAGAATGAATTGTCCCCTTTGCTAAGCAGGGTCCACTCTGGTTTGCATTTGAATGTGTGAGCTACATGTGTGAGCACTACAAGATAGTCCCCTTAGGGTATGGAGTTGCTCTGGGAAGAGCATCTGCATGCTTACAGGCAGAAGGTTCTAGGTTCCCTCTCTGGAATCTCCAGATCAGGCTGGGAGATACTCCTGCCTGTAACTTTGGAGAAGCCTCTGCCAGTCCATGTAGACAATACTCAGCTAGATGGACCAAGGGTCTGACTCAGTATAAGGCAGCTTCCTATGTTCCTAAGAAGAGTACGGTATTGTAAAGAAGCTCCAGTTCTTTGGTTCTGGCTAGGAATGCATTGGCCTTAAGGCATTGTCTCCAACAGATGGTTCTTCTATATCTCTTCCATATTCATCTTCAGATGCTGTAACTCAGATGGTCCAACTATAACCAACCACTAGAAGTTAGAATAACGTTTCCTCGCGGCATTGTGTTCAACTTTGGAGGACTTCAAGCCTTGGTTAGGTATAATAAGCTGGCATCAGAAGTGGCTGGGGCTGGAACTGGGAAGCCAGAGATGCCCCAGAGGGTGAGCATCTTCCCAGGTAATGGAATGATTCTGGCTGCCCAGGTTGGCCACTGACCCACCTCAACATGAAGGGCTGTAATTATTTCCTGTTCAGAACAGAACTTTGCCTGGGAAATTGTAGGCATCCTGGCCCTTGGCTTCTTCACTACAACTGATCAAGGTGAAGCAGGAGCGAGGGGACAAATGTCTCTGGGCCTCTGCGGGAGGGGAGCCTGCCAGCTGGATGACAACTTGTACTCTGCTTCCCCCCGATTCCGAGGAGGAGGAGGGGCAACATTTATTTATTTTTAATCCCAGAGGCCACTCTAACCTTGCATCCCTGCCCCAATCTCCATCGTCAACTTTGACTCCTGGCTTGCCCCCTAATTTCCTACTTAGAATCTGTCAATAGCTCTTATCTGATGGTGCATTTAATAGAAAAATGAAAATAAAAAACTTAATTGCCAAAGCTGGAAGAACTCACTGAGAACCCTAAACATATACAGGGGTGTGTGTGTGTATGTGTGTGTGTGTGTGTGTGTGATGTACAGGTAGGTAGGTAGGTGTGTGTGTACACACACACTTACTAATATACACATTTTGTTTATTTCATAAATATAGCTCCAACCTTTCCATTTCCTAGAAACAATTACACACACATCTGGCATGTGTGCATGCGTGTGCATATACATATGTATAAATGTATATATTGTCCTTTATGTTCAAGAATATAACTTTTCAAGAAGTGTTTATAAAAGAATAATTAGAGTGGTGAAACAAAACAAAAGAATACAGAAGACGATAATACTTTGCATATCTTAATTCATTGTGATGCAGAACAGAACAACATGCATATCTATGTTGGACAGAAATAACAGAGTTGCATATCTGAATTGTCAAGTGACTATTCTGGATGGTCTCCAAATTGGAGTAGTCTATTATTCCTCATTAAATCAAATCTGCTGGCTTTTTAAAAAAAATATATACAAAATGCAAGCTGCATTATGAAGTCGAACTGAAATTTCATAAAAGGCAAAGAAAAAAACCCTTGGCTTCTCATATGAAAAATTTCATTTTACAAGATAACAGCATTTAATATTTTTTTAAAAAAATAGGTACATCAATCCTATGTTTTAAATTTCTGCTGGCTCCTAATTATGTGATTATGATATCGCTTTATTTATCAATGGTTTTTGTTTTTGTTTTTTAACTATATCAATGCTTGATGTTGTTAAGTTTCAGCTGTGTTTTACATTTGGGAAGCTGTGTTTTCAATTACATGCAAGGTACAAATATATTAAAAAACCAAAGTAAACAAAAGCAGTGCTTCCACAACAACGCAGCTACTTCCTATGCAAATGCAGCAATGACTAAATTAGCAAACTCCCATGGTCAGGCTCAGAAAGCCAGATTCTTCCCCCTCCCCTGTATTTGGACAGTAACTCAATCTATTTTGAGCCCAATCATATCATGTCACATTCCTGATGTCATCATCAAAAGCACAGATTCTTCCCCTAACCCCTTTTTGGGTCTTTAACCCCCCTCTATCCCAGTCACCTGGCTTATTGCTCTTTTGGCCAGAGAATAGAGGTCTCATTCTCTCTCTATCCCCAGGCAGTAGCTGGGAGGGAGAAACACCTTTTCCTCCCCTCCCAACCCTGCTGCTGGAGTAGAACATTAGCTATGTGGGAGAGTAACAGGGAGAGGAAAGGGATTTGGAAGGCAGATGGTGCATGTGTGGGAGGGAAGAGGGAGCATTTCACTCCTCTTTCTCCAGATCTGATTAAAATCCAAACCCGAGATGAACAATTGGAGCTGTAATGCTCACCTCTAATTTGAGGTGAGCATTACAAGCTACCAAAATTCATTTCTGAGTCACAATATATGAAAATACATAGGAATGTAGGAAGCTGCTTTGTATGGAGTTAACCACTGATTAATCAAGTTCAGTATGGTCAGCACTGATTAGAAGTGGCTCTCCGATGTTTCAGGCAGGAGTCTTCCCAGCCCTACCTGGAGACACTGCCAGGGATTGAACCTGGGGCATTCTTCATGAAAGTAGATGCTTGACCACTGAGCTTTGACCCCATCCCTTAAAGGGAATATCTTACAGCAGACAATGCTTACATGTAGTCACCCATTCAAATGCAAGCCAAGGCAAATTCTGCTTAGCAAAGGGGGTGATTCATGCTTGCTACCTCAAGACCAGTTCTCTACCTGGTCACAGCATGAATTGAGATGCAGAAGCTGAATGGAAGACATCATCCATTCAGCCTCCACTCACATGGCTCCTACGTCTAGACTTGCATGATTCTATGCTTGCCACCAATTGTGTTGCTCTGGCCGTATGCTACATTCATATCCTACATGTAAACTTTTTTAAAAGGAAGAAATCTGTTGCAAATATTTGAAGGAAAATGTGATTAGGCCTTCGCTATAATGCCTGTGCCTGTTCTGGGTGAACATAAAAGTTGCATGAAGGCTTTTAACCTTCCAATAGTTAGTAACATCAAACCCAGTGCAGCAGTTCATTAAGGGGGCTTCTGTGAACAGGAGGAGAATTGACTGCATGCATGGTAGGAAAATTGAGGGGGGAGAATTATTTTGCTCTCCTCCTCAATCAGCCGCTTTCATTGAATAAGAACAATCAGCATTCTCTTTCCACTATACTATCATCACAGCGCAGAGCGGTTTGTCTTCTTCCATATTCATTAGCAGAGGGAAAGGTGAATTTTGAGGAACATGCCATTAATTAGTGCCAGTGTTAAAAGCTTCTCGCTTTGAAGTTGGTGAGTGATGTACTTCTAACAGGGCACGCGGTGAGAATTGTAAACACAGGACACCAGCTTGGACTGACTCAACCGTACATTCCTTGCACACAGCTTCATGCAGAAGGAGAAAGAGAGCACCATTCAGCCAACTCAGGTAACTCAAGACTGGAGAAAGAGAGAGTTGGGATGAACCTCATGGGCCATCTCATCCCTTGCTGCAGAGAGAGAAAGGGAAATAGATGCTTTCAGGCAGCAAACACTGCCTGAAAAGCACAAGGGAGAGCTCTCTCAGGGCTCTTCTGGAGCCTGAGCCACATCCATCCTGTGGGCTTTGGCAGCCCTTTCCATTGGTGGCCCAGGTTCTTTGAACCCATTCGCACAATGGTGGCTCCACCTCAGACAGGAGTCTCTCTCAGCCTTATCTCGGAGATACCAGGGAGGGAAATAGGAACCTTCTGCATGCTAGCATACAGTTGCTCTTCCCAGAGTGGCCACAATATCTTACAGTACTCACGTGTAGTTTTCCATTCAAATGCAAACCAGGGTGGACCATGGCCTGCTTAGCAAATTGAAGCAACAATTTATGCTTGCTACCACAAGACCAGCTCTCCCCTTCTAGGCCCAGCATGTATGTGAATAAATGAGTATGGTCTCCAGAGTGCATAGGAAATCTAACATTAGATCCCGGATAGGGGAAACAGCACCTAAGTGGCATTTGTCACTCATAATTCAGAGACATATTTCACATGGTCATGCTTGGCCATAAATACAAGACAAGCATCTAGAAATGGAAGGAGCAGAATCCAAGGGACCTAAGAAGTTAAACGACACTCATCAAGCCTAGCTTCCAAATTAAGGTAGAATGCTTCATCTGTGCTAATTACAACCATGTGAACCTCCCTTTTGTCTTTTGACTGCATGAGTCCCCTCAGGAGAAGATGCTCCCAATGATGGACAGCAATTTTGGACAATCATGTAGGCCAACAAAGGTTAACATCATCTGACAATTTCACATTTGCAGCTTCCATTTAACTTCTCTGTATATAAATTTTGGACCGACAGCCTCCACTTGCCTCCACTAGGAGCCAAAGGCCAGCGTCATTCTTTCCAGCCGGGAATTTGCTCGCTAGCTCTCTTCTTGGAGCCTAGCACTTCACTGATCTACAGTGCAATACACCCAAGCATTTGGAAGTATAATAAATTGAATGGGTGGGCAGGGGAGATGAAATTTGTCTCGCTCATGAGATCAGACAGCCAGAATTTATTGCTAGTGCTGCCTCACTCAGAGAAGAAGTGCTTCATCTTGGCTGTAGATTCACTGGCACTGCAAGCAGCCTCCAGTTCCCCACCATCAGAGAGATGGGGTTACATTCAAGGGGTCTTCACATTAAGATCCCCAGTTCCTTTAATGGATGCTGCAAACCTCCCTGGACGTCAACACACCTTGATGGATGCTGCTCACTTGACACCAGCCTGTTTCTAGCTTTCCCCATCAATCACAGGAGCAGCAGCACTTCCCAAACATGCCCAAGCTGCAATCGCAAAGGCTTCTGATCTTAGCTCAGTGCTGCTGTCATGTACAAGAGATGCATGGAGATTTGTTTTCTTCTGCTCGCAAGTGCAACTGTGAGCAAGAGTAACCACTGCACCTTCATTAACATTTGATAGGTCCACATGAAGATGCTATTTTGGGGGAGGGTTAGAGCTGGCCAGTAGATTATCAATATCTGCAACCTGAGAGAGATACCACCAAAGTCATATTTTGCCAGTATTTTTTTCTAGCATGCTTTCTCTGCAAGAGGCCTCCAGCTGCCCATTGATAATTATGCGCTGCCTGTTACTGTCCCAGTGGAGTTTTCAGAATGCCTATTCTGAAGACTCATCCCTAAGAAGGGTGAGTCATAGAAACAGCAGCTAGGCAAGGGGGCACCAATATCTTCCTGCAGCAGGGTGCCTGCTACTTAATTGCTATTGCAATCCTTTCCCGCCTTCATTTCCTAGCCTGGGGGTAGTAGCAATGTGGCTAGCTTGGCCGAGTCAGATCAGGAGACCTGCTGGCCATTACTGTTTATTAACTGGATGAACCGTTGCTGCTGGCAGTTCCATTCCTGCCCACTAAGAAGCATCCTGCTGTTTGTGTTTTTACACAACCTGGCTGTGTAAACTGAAAGCAGATGCTCCATCCTTTTATGTACATTGTTTGTGGACTTCCATTGCCTAGGACAAGGCTTGTACTATGGAGAACTCTGTGTAGCTTTACTCCATAATTGCTGGTACCATCAGTCTGTGGGTTTCCACCTACCCAACTTTAACTGAACACAAAGTTCTAAAAGCTGCCTGCAGGCATTCAATTGGTTGGTTCATTGTGTGCCAGGTCCTAACCTCTCACCAAGGTATTCTGCAGTCCTCTAGTCTCTGAGTAGACTTGTAAAAGAATATCCTCATGTAATATTTAGAATAGGAGAGAATATTTCAGAGAATTATTCTACCAATTCTATTAAATTCATTGGAAAATATTCTTTTACTAGTCTAACTCCTAGGGTTCCCATCAAAAGTGTTATATCCATGTTCCTTATAGGCCAAGAGACAAAGCTACATCAGGTTATCCTCTCTTCTGGATCAAGCCAGTTCCTGTCACGTACGGCAACTTGTTCGATAGCAGCCTGAAAACAGAGGATAAGCCAAAGCTCCATCGTAGAGCTGCATGCAAAGCAGATGAAAGCCCCAGGTTCACTCCAAGGCATCTCCAGGTAGGGTTGGGATAGATGTCTGCTTGAAGCCTTGGAGAGCTACTACAAGTCAGTGTAGACAACATTGAGCTGGATGGACAAAGGATCTGCCTGTAACCTTGAGAGAAACCACAGCCAGCTTGTGTAGGCAATACTGAGCTAAATGGACCAATGGTCTGACCCTGTATAAGGCAGCTTCCTATGACTCAGCCCTACATTCCCAACTGCTTCTAGGAAGGCTAGAGAAAAGCCCTCCACAGTAACTGTGGAAGGAACTGGATATTCTGAACCTTGAGATCCTATAACTACCATGGCTAATATCCATTATATCCTCCATGAATTTTCTGACCTCAAAAAAAGTCTGTGACCCAAGTCTCATCTCTACCATGAACTCACTAAGACACACTAGAAGTTACTTTATTCTTCAACCCTGTCTCCCAGAATACACAGCACTTAACCCAGGTTTATAGCACGGTTCTGAATTCAAACCCTTTTGCATGTTCTAAAAGTGCACCAGAGGTACTGAGTGTTGTCTATACACAAGTGATGCACATGGTGACAAATTTTGCTCTTTCATGCTTTAGGGCAGAGTGCACTAGGAAGACCCTGTAAAAGTTTGCTGTCACCCATAGGATGGGACATTACCTCTGGAGCAATGAAAGCTTTAGA
Source organism: Hemicordylus capensis (assembly GCF_027244095.1). Taxonomy (NCBI): domain Eukaryota; kingdom Metazoa; phylum Chordata; class Lepidosauria; order Squamata; family Cordylidae; genus Hemicordylus; species Hemicordylus capensis. Next base: position 26,208,211 of record NC_069664.1, read on the forward strand.
ATATGGAATACCAAGGCCAAGAAGAGACCTTTGGCAGCTGCTAACATGGTGAGCCAACCAGAATGTTTTAAAAGTGTGTGCCAACTCTAGTCAAGAAAGTGGCAAGCCAATTTTGCCATTTCTCACAAGGATAAGCATCTGCTCTAGATGAGCAACATTATCTAGAGGGTTTCTGCACATTGCTAGATTTGGCTCCATACAAAAGTTGCTCCTTTTCTTTCAAATTCCCGTAGAATAAACTATTCTATTTTCAGGAGTACAAAAGGATGATTTACAACCTTTGTAGGATATTAAAACTTCCTATTCTCTTAGCTTCTTAATGCAGGCAATGCCTGCCTGCCCCCCCCCCAACAAGAATGTCAAAGTTCCTTAAGCTTATCTGTATTGAACCATTGCTTTGATTTGGCTTCAGAAATTCAGGCTATACACCCACTGCAACTTTCCTCAATAATCCCCAGGCAAGGCCAAAGCTCTGAAGTATGAATTGTTTTTCCCCTTAATTTAACAGAGAGTAAAGCAGATCAATACCATGGTAGGTTGCAGTAATAGTTTAAAAAGTTATTTATTGACAGATACAAATGCCAGGCAGTCATTTTATCCATTCAGGTTCACAATATAGATTTGAACCATTCCGTGGTTTTCATTCAGCACCACTCAGCTACTTAGAGAGAATCAGTTGTATTCTATGTTGCACTAAGTTCCAAGTACAAGGTGCTAAGTTCCGAGTACAAGGCGGCCAGTGGGCTTAGCACCAGGAAGTTCCCACCAAGAAAGCCTTTGAAGCACAAGTACTAAGTCAGAAGGAGATTACCAATAGATTAACAGTTAATGAGTTGGAGTCCAGAGGGGTAATACAAGACACAGCAACATCCATTTGAGTTAGATTGTTGAACACCCAATTTGTTTTCTTGGATAGAACTCTATTGGCAATGGAACAGCTTAGCAGCAGATACTTTTGGCAAATACTTAATACTCGTTAAATATTTCAGCAAATCCTCAAAGCGGCAAATACTTTCGGAGCACCATCATGCAGCAAGTGCCATGAACTGGTAGCAGCTACACTTTGTATATCCCCATCAGATTCCATGGGAAATCCCAGCTTGCAGTCCATTAGGACAATGGGATGCTTCATCCAGACTGAAGGTAAACACATTCCCAGTTAATCCCGATCAGTCATATAGAGTAACGAAGGTAGCCCCAAGTTCAAGTGAGCTATGGGAGCTTCATGTGCTCTGCCTACTTACAACCAGGAGGCAGGTTTGATGGTCAGGAGGGACTAGTGTCTGCTGAGATGTACATATCATGGTGAAGCTTAATGCTTCGGTGGTGGTGGTGGTGGTGGTGGTGGCGGCGGCGGTGTCACATGTGTTTTTTTCCTCAGGGGTTGTTGCCAGCGGTTTAAGACCACAGCTTGATTCTGGTGCTGCAGAGGCCTTGCACCCAGAAACGGGAGATGGCTTTTCTCCTGGCTGGTCTAACTGGGCATCCACATCAATTCGAGAGTCCACTTCCTCCACTTCAGAATTCTGTACAGCAGGGACCTGAGAGCCTGGAGCATTTCCTTTGTTTGCCCCTAGATTGCTCACCCCATTTTCTCCAGCAGGCTCTTCCATCTCTCTGCCTGCTCCATCTAGGTTCTGGTCCTTCAGGTTCTCCTCAGCAGTTGGTAGCCCTTTCTTTCCAAACATGCCTCCCATCGTGGTGTTCTGTGGGCTGGAGAATAGGGTTGTCATGTAAGCAGTCAAGACTTCAAGCATTAAGGAACAAGAACCAAGCTAGTGACAAGACATTAGCACAGTCCAGCACCACCCAGGTTCACAGAGCATCATATTAGGTCATATCCCCACCACCACCGGTATCCTCCCCAGAGCAAACCGTGGACTGCTGGAGTCCCAGCCTTTGGATGCTCATGACCCATATCACTGGCAAGTGCTTGCATGCAACACTTCTTGCTAAATTCTGTATTCCTGGCCTGAGATGCTGACAGATCACACCGCCTTTTGGAGAAGCTAGCTAAACTGGGAAGAAAGAGCAGAGGGTAACAGGATGGGGGGTGAACAGAATCCTCAGAGAAGGCCATGCCCACATGTTCTACTTTGTTTTGTCAAGGAGCAGTAGAGAAGGTTCCTCACTGAAGCAGGATTAAGAAGGAATTCCTTCTTTTTTATTAGCTCACAGGGTGAACTTTGCCAAGGAGGCACAGGCTGCCATTTGCAAATATTTATGCCCCACCTTTCCAGTGAACTACTACTTGGGGCAGCTCACAACATTTATAAAATAGATACCATGTAAAATGCAACTAATTAACCAAAGCTAAACAAGTTAAAAATCCAAGCTAAAACTATGATCACCTCAATACTTTATTACAGTCACAGACTAGTACAGAATAGCTACATACAGAATTCCAACAAAACCACAATCAGAATTACAGTTTAGGTTCCAAATTAAAGGTTTTTTTAAAAGCTCTGACTGAGTATTCTAAAAACTAAAGAACCTACCAGATATAAGCAACAGGTGAAACATTAGAGAGTCTCTTAAAAGTTGTGATTTGAGTTTAAACACACTGAGGGAGGGAGCATGGTGAAAGACAGCCTCAACTCTTAGAAAGTTTTACCTTCGCAAAACAGGCGATCAGTTTGCAGTATTTTGACAAAAATCTCCAGTTCTGTAGTAGATTGGAGAAAAGGACAGAGAATGTATCATGGGTCTGCAGAAACATTGCACCCTGGCATTAACCTGTTGAAGCATGCCACTCCCAAGGTCTCCAGGACCATGTAAGTTCTCAGAAGGGAACCGGCAGGTTATGCTATACAGCTACTACTAAGTAGGAAACAATATTTCCAACACTATGCAGAGGATGGAGGGGAACAGCTGGTCTTGTGGTAGCAAGCATTTGTTATCTCCTTTGCTAAGCAGGGAGAGTCTTGATTTTTAATTTATATCCCACTTTTTCTTCTGCAGAGCCCCCAGAGGGGTGTACATGGTTATGTTTATCCTCACAACAACCTTGTGAAGTAGGTGAGGCTGAGAGATAAGTAGTGGGCACAGAGTCACCCAGTGAATTCCATGGCTGAATGGGGATTAGGACCCAGGTCCCCAGTTCTAGTAGGACACTCTAACCAATACACCACACTGCATTTGGATGGATAACTACATGTGAGCACAACCCACTGTAAGATATTTCCCCTAGGAGATGGGGGGATAGTTTCATGGTAGAGCATCTGTTTGCATGCAGTACGTCCCAGGATCACTACTATCCCTGGCATCTCCAGGTAGGACTGGGAGAAAGACTCCTGCCTGAAGGCTTGGAGGACCACTGCCAGTCCATGTAGACCGGGCCTACTTTCGCACCCCCCAGCTGTTTTTGGACTACAACTCCCATAATCCCCAGCCACAGTGGTCAATAGCTAGGGATTATGGGTATTGTAGGTCAACATCTACAGGAGGACTGAAATTGAGCAGTCCTGATTTCTAGACAATACTGAGCTAAATGACCCATGTTTTGACTCAGTATAGAGGCAGCTTCCTATGTTCTAGAGGAGTAAGGAACTTACACTTCATACCACTAGACAGATTGAGAGTTGCATGCTGTGGTCACATATAGGCCATTGCCTAGGAAGATAAATTACCAACCCAAAATATAAGGCTACTCTTCTTGCCTGCACAAGTAAAGGTTTTTACCATAACAGTATTTAAACTCCAGCCTTGTTTACCAAGGGTTGAGATACCCAAAGGAAAACAGAAGACTGAACAACAAACTACCATCCAATACTGTCACCTATTGAAAAAGATACATCAAATCCTATGCATGCTATTGAGGAGAAAGCCCCACTGAATTCAATAGGGCTTCCTCCCCAATAAGCATGCATAGGCTCAAAATCAACTCACCAGTTGAGTTCTCTCCTAGGCAAGCTCTTCTGCAGTAGCTAGAACCCACTCCAGGCTTTCCTTAAATACAGCTGGGAGGCCACCCTCTCAATCTTCCCCAAATGTGACACATTAGTTTCACCTGAGGAGTGTTCTTTCCCCATTACAGGCTCAGCCATTCAGGTAGTGAGTGGCAGTGGCTCATTGGGCCCCAGTTGGTTGACACCACTCTCTGATTTATGCAGCTGCTTTGTGATGAATTACTTAGTGAGGTTAATTGGGTTTGAAGCTTTATGGCATATTGGAATAATTCTGAGAATTATTCAATATCCTGGAAGGTCCTGAAGAAACTTAGCACTGCAGAAGGCTGTGTAGCCATGTGCTCACTTCAAAGTTCGGTTGCATGGTGTGTGATCCTGCAATGTCGGCTTTGCTACCTCCTGGCCTTGAAAAAGGTTTCTTGTTTCCTTAAAAGCTGGATTGAAGGAGGAAGAGGAGGCCAATCAATGGCTACTCACCTTGATAGCTACTAGTCTTGATATCTGCAGGCTCAAAGGCAGGATGCCTCTGAATAGCAGCTGCAGGGGAGCAACAGCAGGAGAGGGTGTGTGTCCATCTCTTGCCTTTGAGCTTCCCAGAGGCATCAGGGAGGAGAGCTGGTCTTGTGGTAGCAAGCATGAATTGTCCCCTTTGCTAAGCAGGGTCTGCTTTGGTTTGGATCTGAATGGGAGATTACACGTGAGCACTGTAAGGTATTCCCTTTAGGGGATGGGGCTAATCCAGGAAGAGCATCTGCATGCGTGCATGCAGAAAGTTCCAAGTTCCCTCCCTGGCATCTCCAGATAGGGCTGAGAGAGACTCCTGTCTGAAAACTTGGAGAAGCCACTGTCAGTCAGTGTAGACCAGGGCTGCTAAAATTTGGCCCTCCTGCAGATCTGGGCCTACTACTCCCACAGTCCCTGGCTATTGGCCACTGTGGCTGGGGATTATGGGAGTTGTAGTCCAAAAACAGCTGGCAGGGGCTAAGTTGAGCAGGCCTGGTGTGTAGACCAGGTTTTCTCAACGTTTGGCCCCCAGATATTGTTGGATTTAAACTCCCATAATCCCCAGCCCCAGTGGCCTTTGACTGGGGATTATGGGAGTTGAAGTCCAATAACATCTGGGGACCTAACATTGAGAATCCCTGGTGTAGACAATACTGAGCTAGATGGATCAATGTCTGACTTGGTGTAAGGTAGCTGGGACCAGGGCAGTGGGGGGGCATTGTGAGAAACAGGATGCGGTACTAGATGGGACTTGGGCCTGATCCAGCAGGGCTTTTCTTATGAGACACTGTGCCAGTCAGAGGTCCTGGCATCTACGTGTGACACCCTTGGGCAGTTGCCAGGGCCCCATCAGGGTCCACTGCTCACATCTGCCCCAGCAGCTCCTGGGGATGATTGGGCCAGACCAACGTTTTTGCTGGCCAGCAGAATTTCTCTCCTTCATATGACCCCAGATGACATTTTATGTCGGGGCACTGCGGGAAAATTCTCAGCTCCACCCTACTAGCACCTGAGAGGAGAAGAAAAGACCCTCTGTTGTTGCTGTGTCAGTAACCTCCCCATGAGCTTTAGGTGGTGTGTCAAGGGACCCCTGAACCTAGAGGTAGCCCTACCAGCTCCTGGAGATGTGCCTGAAAGGAAGAAGTCCCCCGACAGTTCCCTGTAACAACTCTTGAAAATGGTTGAATTATGGATGTGGTTGACCAGACGAGGGTTCAAATTACATGGATGGTCCGGTGGTAGCAAGCAGGCCTTGTCCCCTTAACTAAGCAGGGTCCACTATGCAAAACAAAAAAGGAATATGTTCCAGTGCTCACACTTCTAGTCTCCCATATGCATCCCCCCACACCGTGTTTGTTTTGCACTCTCCAAAAGCACTATACAGTCAGTCCTCCGGCTCCCAAATCAATGACATCTCATCCAAATCCCTGTGTCCCATAGATCTGAACAGGATGCTGTTCTTATCAAATACCCTGACTGCCTGTGAGGAGGTTGTATTGTACTGGCCTCTGGACTCGTGTCTTGAGACCATAGCGGGCCTTGAGATGTAGGCAGTACAGAAATACCTACTACTCTCCAGGAACCAGTGTTCCCTCTAACAGGGAATCCCAGATATGGTTGACTACAACTCCCCTGCTAACTAAGCAGAGAGGTACCTTTTAAAAGTGGCGATTCTTTCTTTAGCAGGGGGAGAGTAACTGGCCCTCTCCATCCCCAGCACAGCATCCCTCCAGTAGCTGTTGCTGGTCTCTCTCTTATGTTTCTTTTCTAGATGGTGAGCCCTTTGGTGACAGGGAGCCATTTGGTTTATTTATATCTATGTCAACCACTTGGGGAACTTGTTGTTGAAAAGCAGTATATAAATATTCACCGTCGTCATTTCTAGCTGCAATGGCTTTTGGCTGGGGGTTATGGGAGCTGTAGTCAACAACATCCCAGTTACAGGGAACACTGCCTGGGACCCCTTAAACTTGAAACAATAGACATAGATCCCTGCCTGCTTTAGCCACTGCTGAACAGTAAGGAATTTATTTATTTATTTATACATATTTTTATACCGCCCAAAACTTGTGTCTCTAAATGTTTAATTTTGCTCAGAAGCTACTTTCTGTAATGATTGGGCCAGCTCAGGTTCTGGGCCAACCTCTGCCTTCATCCATCACCACCTATCATGCGAGTCGGCAGAATTGGTGAGCAATATTCAGGATTACCTACTCTGATGCCAACTGTTTATTTGTTCACACCAACAAGCCATTGGGCCAACCACTTCCCCCAGGGCCAAGATGCAGATGTTGGCAAGACAAGACTGTCCATCCGCTGCAACAGTAGACCGTAGACCAGATTCATTACTACGGAGCTGCTGACCTGAACTATGAACTATGGCCATTGCCGCAGGGCAGTGCTGAATACAGGTAGAACATTGGAAGCTGCCCTATACTGAGTCAGACCATAGGTCCATCTAGCGAAGTACTGTCTACACAAACTGGCAGCAGCTTCTCCAGGGTTGCAGGCAGTTATCGCTCTCAGCCCTATTGTGGAGATGCTGCTGAGTTCAGTAGGACTTCCCTCCCCCTGAAGGGGTGGGAAGGTTTTTAAGTTACAGTGAGGGTCTTGCAAGAATGTTCAAGTCTATAAGGGTGAAAGAGGAACCTTTTGGATCAGACCCAATGGGGTCCATGTAGTCCAACATCGCAACTCCCTCAGTAGCCACAGGATCAGTGTCAGGGGCTCCCAAATGTGGGTCCTCAGATGTTGGTGGACAACAAATCCTATCATCCCTGGACACAAAGGCCTTTCTGGAGGGAATCTGCAGAATCTTTAGCACAAATGCAAACAGCAGTGGCACTGGCATAGGCCAGTTATAAAGAGACCTAGATGCTACTGCCCCCATAGAGAACCTGCCTACCCTCATCATCTCCCTCCAGAGACAGGCTGGAGCACCAGCACAGGGTAATCTCATCAGTCCATGCTGGTCAGCCTAGGTCGAGCAAGGCTGCTGCCACACAGAACACAGAAAGAGCTTCTCCCGCAATCTCTAAACTTAATCTTTTCATTCCCAGTTTCTTTTGGAATGGCAGTGACCCAGCATTTTGTAGTTTTTGGAAACCATGCTCACATTTGTATTCTGTACCAAACCCATTTACAAATGTCCAGAGAGAAGATGTCTAAAATGCGTTTATTGAGAAATTTTTTTAAAGCTCCATTTCAAGTCAGTTCAGGCCGGTTACAAATACCAGATACTCAGCTGGATCTTGAACAAGACTGAATTCTCCTAGTGGTTATCAACATAAAAAAGTCATTTCATCCTACAGAGCAAGAACAGAAGTCTTCAAGGACACATCAGCGGTGAGCCAGAGGGAAGTTTCTTCCACAAAAGACAGGCAGAAGATCAATTAATGTTGTGCTTTTTGATGGGTTGTGCATTTAAAATTCTCATTGGCCCAATTCACTCTTGGATCTGCCCTGCCCCACAGTTAGGGTTGTGAGTACTCATGCCCTTCCACTTTCCCTGTATGCCATTGTTTCAAGTTTTCCATACTTTAAAGTAGTGAATGGAGGGGCAATTCAGATGACCCCCACTACAGACAGGTAGTGGTATCCCAGGAAGGAGGCAGAAAGGGCTCACATCCATTATTGTGTGGGATGAACTAGTCCAAGCGTGTCCTCCAAGCTGTCCGTGTATTAAGAATAAAATAGTCCAATTCAGCTTACAAAGAGGACAGCTAAATGTAGGGCTTGTTCTCAAAAGCTGGGTAGGAACATCCAGTCGGGATGTAAGCTGCATGCACACTTCTAAGAACTAGTCATGTGTCAGTAAGATTGAAGTAGGAGGGAGGTGAAGTGATCATGTGTTAGCTGCAATCTGGGTAGGACGGGGACAGCCAACAATTGTTTACCCAGAGTTGTATCAAGGGTGGAGGAAGAACATGATCTGCCCCTTCCTGCCCCAGATTACAGCTAGCACACAGTCACTTTCTGCACCTCGTATCTCAATTTGTGCCAGCACATGACTGGTTCTTGTGAAGAAACACAGGGCTCGAAGCTTGGCTGAACACCCCTCGTTGGGTCATGAGAACGGGATCTTCGTTTAGTACAGAAAGTTATAGTAATTCAGTTTAAAGCACCTGGTTTACCATTCCAGTTTAGTTCCCCTGGCTACCCTGATAAAAGTTAGACCATACTGAACAAACATCTTGTTAGGCTCTACAGATTGCAGAAGGCGGTAGTGTGTGCGGGGAGAATCTGTATACAAGTCAACTTCATCATCTTGATGTGCAACACAACAGATCCATATGCTGGATTTTAGGGCTCTGAAGAGAAGAGCACTTTGAGGTGGCTGCAGCTTTTCCTGAACCAGAGAGAAACAAAGTTAAGATTAGAAACAGAGTTCATGTCCATGTACTTCACCCCTCAGACCCTTGTGTCCGCTCCTGGAGTCCACCCTTTGCACCCAGCATGAAGGCAGGCATGGGTGAGCTTTGGCTGAAGGAAGAAGTCCATGCTCTACAAGGCAGAAATTGCAGTCAGACCTTCATGATGCAATCAGAAATGCAGTCAGCTGGAAGCTTCATGTAAAGTGACAGACATGGCATAAAAGGAGACATGTCAGGCTTTAAGCTGCAGCCATGGATGCCAAGAAAACCCACATTCCTTAGAAACAACAGGAAGTCAAAAAGAGAACCATGATGCCATTAAATGTGAACAGAGATGGAGTTATCAAAACTAGAATGTCACCAACAGAATTACTAGATTAGTACTGCCGTTCCTTCTGCAAGATGCTTTCAAGGAGACATTCCTTAAGTCCTTTTTCCATGGCCTGGTCTGCTACACTTTAGGAGGTTAGGAGTCTTCTTCAGCCTGGTATGTCCCTTGTGTCAGGAAGAACAATGGCAGTGGGGAGAGAAACAATCCTCAAGAGAAAACAAGTTGCACACAAAATCTGGAAGCCCTCATCAATTTACTCAACAAGGTACAGTGCTGAGTGAGAAGCTGGCAGTATAGAGTGGCAGAAGAGAGTTATTCCAATGAGACTTTGCACCCAAGAGGTCAGGGAAGGCTGCCAGATGTGTTTGGATTTAATCTTTTTTGCTGCTGTGAACTTCCTGCTTTGGGTGGGGTGCCTTTTAAACTCATTGTACCACAGTCTGGATCTCAGTCTTACATATATTTTACCTAGCAGTCTCACCACCACCAACCTCTGAGCTATCATTGTCCATCAGTTTTAAGGGAACTATCTTGTGTCATTTGTGCTAGATCATGGAAATGCTTTTGAAAGCAGGTTGGAGTTATTCGCATGAAGTCTATGCATCTTCCCTCTCTGCAGAAGGCTGGATATAGGCAGTATCTTTTGTGGTTTGGAGGTTCCCCTGGGCTTCCATTCTAGGATCATCCACATTTTCCCTTAGTTCAGACACTGGAGATTCCTCAGCGATCTGTGCCACCCAGTATGCCTTGATGGTTTCTTTGGGGGGTCTGGTTTTTTGACTTCCCTGCTCTGTGGAGCCTCAGCATTTTCTAAACCTTCTACAGCATTAAGTATTACATTCTTGGTCACTCTTTCCTCATACACAGCAGTGGTGTGCTTTTCCAGTTCTGTGGTGGTTTGCTCTTCCAGATTCCAGGTTGTCCGCTTTGCCATTTTGGTCTCTTCAGCTACATCTCCACTAGCACATTCTGCTGCCTGTAGAACAGACTGTTCACCTGGCTTTAAGAGCAACGTTTCTCCTTCCTGTAGGGACCTCTTTTTAGGCAGAGCCTTCATATCTTCTGCAGGAGATGACCATTCCAGATCTGGTGGCCCCTGTTCATCACTCCCTGCCTCAAGCATCTCTTGTGTCTCACCAGTTCTTTGTTCCATCCTAGCAGTAGAGAGGGTATCATCAAGTTCAGCTTCAGTGACTTGAGCAGGCAATGCCTCTGGAATCAGTAGGCTAGTCTGATCATCTGTGAACTGCCTGGTCACTTCTCCCACCAATATTACAGAATTGCTTTCACTAATCCACACTGAAGCATCTGATGACCTTCGCTCCCAAAGAGAACATTTGGATTCCATTACTTCTGTGTACTTCTCATGAGAAATGCAAAGATTTTTCTGCTTGGCATGTACTGACCACTTGCTGTGTCTGTGGCCCATGCTAAGAACTCTCCTACAGCAATGTCTGGAACACCCTTCCACTCTTCTAGTTGGTTTTACAGAGATGGCAGCAGCAGGATCTTTAGACAAGATAAGAGACCAGAAAAGTTAGTCTTCTAACAACTAATGCATCCCCTACAAGAGATGTCTTGTTGACTATGCAGCCACTATGGTAGATGTTATGTAGGCCAGACATGTGGCTGAGGCAATCTTTGGAAAGATTCTCCAACTGCCAACACACCAGCTATCTAGAATCTTAGAAACATTATCTTGGCTTACATGTAGAGAATACTGTGTTCTTCTCTGCAATTGACACTGGTGTGATGCAGCAGTAAGATCTCAAGCCTGAGCAGAAGTTCTATAATACATCTTATCTAGACGTGGAGGATCCAATATAAAGGGGAATTCCCAGATGAGAAAAGGGCTTACCAATGTTTGCTGCTACTTTTATAAGTCACCTTTCTTCCACCATGGAAGAAAATGCAGCATACCTGCGACTCTGCAGGCTCCAATTCAGGCACTGACCAGGTCCAGACCTATATAACTTCAGCAAGGCTATGTCTATGTCTGCCAACTTAAGCCAGGTGCTGCAACTATGCCTTTAGGAGCAGCATGGTAACAGACAGTCACCACTATTATCACTCTGCAAAGATCTTCACCTGCTAGTTTCTGCACACCAGATTGCATTAGAGGTTCGACAACAACGCTAGCTCGTTTTCTGCTTGCTAACAGATTGCCTTCAGTTTGTCATCTTCTCAAGAATAATCTCTCCCTACCATTAGTTCTTGTACACCTGGGACTGGGAAGTCAGAGAAGATACATCTTCCCACAGGAAGGTATCTTCTGGGTTGTGCTTAACCTGAACTATCATTGTTTTACAGTCTATTTAATTAGCATAGGCATTCCTTAGTCCAGGAAGCCATTCTGTGGAAGGACTAGGTCCCTTAAAGAACAAGGTAACAGCTGCCTGCAGAACCAAGGCAAATATTATTTGCTATCAAACCATAGTAAGCTAAACTCTGAACTAAAGAGGAATTCAATAGTTCAAGTGTTGGATTTTTGGGGCAACTGAATATCACCAGTGTCCTCAGTACCAGATAAGCTAAACTGTTTACTCTGCCTTAGCTTTGCCCAGGACATGTTAGTAGCTGAAACCAAGCAACTAACATCTTGGTGGTACCTGCTCATACAAGCAAGCTTTTTCTACATGCCAGTTTTCTCAAGACCATGTTGCATTTTATCCCCTTTCCCAGGTGCTCAGACTGTTAAAGGGCATCAAAATGAAGAGTAAAATAAAAGGTTTTGCATAAAAGTAAAGACAGCAGTACTTACCAAGGTGGAGAAGACAAAAAAATTGACCCTCCTATTGGAAAACAGAACCTTCTACAAGCACTTCCTCTAAAATGAGGTCTGCCTTTAAATAGGTGTGGGTGGTTATAGAAAATTGCTTCCCCAGAAACCCATGAAAAACAGTTCCTTGTCATTAACTGCTGATTCCTTTTGTTGCTTCTTTAAAAGTTGCTGTATGGAGCTATGCCCATTTTATTGTACTCTTTCTGGGTTTTTGTTTTGTTTTGCCACTGTGTTATTTTCTGTTTATGGCTTGGATTGGCATTTGGTGGCTTGGAATGGTTGAACTCTTATTTTTATTGTTAATAAACAACAGTAATGTTGATTTCTTGGATAAGAAAGCTAGATCTGAGGTTCCCTGTCTTGAGTCCCCAAATATCATTGGACTACAACTCTCATCATCTTCAACCTTCAGCCAATGTGGATGGAAATTATCAGAGTTGTAGTCCAAGCATATGTTGACCCATGGTTGGGAATACCTGATCTGGCACCTGCGCTCCCAAATCCAAGGCTGCCCCACGCTATACTGTTGAGAGCTCTTTGGGCCTACTGACTAAACTAAATAGTCAGTATCATGCAGTGCAGACTGGATGTATGAGGACAACAGCCTCCAGAAGACTGACATTCTCTTTTGAAATGTATCTTCTCTTTGGAGGAACCCTAATGCTCTCTTTCAAAGTTCACTGTGGAGAGATCTTGATTCCAACCCTACCTATGGCAGCAACGTTCCTGGGCGAGACTCCAGGCATTTGTCACAGAAAGCTCTTGCCCTTCAAACCTTCTTCCACAATAAATGTGTTAATCTTTCAGGTGCCACAAGGCTCTTTGGTTGCGAGGACACAATGGACATCCAAAATTTCAGAGAATCTCCTCCAAACCATTACTAATTCTGAAGTGTTCCATCTAGCAACCTTATTCCCTTCTCCAGACCTTTTCTCACAGGGAATAGAGGGTGTTACAAGCCACTGTGGTGGGATTGGGTTGACTCCTAATAAAAGAGTAAAGATGATATGTCTTCATCTGCCTTCATCATCTGCTTTTGCTCTGTGTATTCTTTTCCAGTGAACCCTGGGGTTTGCTGGAAATGTATTGGTGTTCATCAATGAGATCAATAATACTGGATTAGTTCCTCAAAAGACAGCTTGACTACCACCCATTCTCCCCATTATTTTTCAGTGGGTGTTGGCATTGCATTTTGGTGAGACAACATAAGCTGCCAACTCTATGGCATCAACTTGCATTAGTAGTGAAATCTAATACAAACATCATTTTTAAAAGGTAGTAGGCACTTCCTTAGAAGAGGGGTTCTCCCTTCTTATACATACAGGAGCGAATGCCTCTACCAAGATGGCTGCCTGCTGTGATAGATACTTTTTTTAACTTAGCATTTTATTTATTTTCCAGTAATAATGTTGCAACAGTCAATAATATACATAAAGCTTAAATGTATGCTACATGATAACTTTTATGTGGCTATGATGGTCCATTGGGAGAAAGGAAAGGAAGCTGGAAGAATTAGAAGGGGAAAGGCAATCCATTTGTTTATTTACTTATTTCCCCTTATAATTGCTTACCAAGTATATATTGCATTTATTTTACATAGGAGATCTCAGTGATCCTTTTCTTTTTCCAGATATTATATGAATCGTTGCCACTGTATGAAAAATAATCATTTTGATTGGGCATGTAATAAGGCCTTCAGTAAAAAGATATCTTATCCATAACCATTACATTCCAACCTCTCAAAAATCAAGTCATAACTGACAAATGACTGGATTTTCCCCCAGTTTCTTCAGTATGATCAGTTCTTTTTGTATGCTGATTTAATCAACCAGCCCTGATACTATCAATCAACTAGGATTTATTTAATCAGGCAGCAGCCCTACTTGGAGCAGAAAGTTCGAAAATCATCCTTGCAAAGTGTCTGTGTGACGCTGCTGCCAGCTTCAATTGCTTTGGAGTACCTTCAGAGATTCACATTACGGTCTTGCCAATTTCATCTGAACATCCCCGGCATGATGAGAAATCAGAAAGGCCACCAGAAACACAAGCATTATTACAATTACTGATGACTTTTGGACGGGTTGCAGCAGAGGGATGAAATAACTGAGCAGGTTAGGTTTGTGTGCACCTAACACCAAAATGCTGTCAATTGCAATGATGGTTATATCACGCCCTGCTTTGCCACCCAGATTGGCAAGAGCAGTATTCTCTACCCCTGTGTTCCTCATTGTAAGGCCCAGGGGCAGCTCCCATCAACCCTAATTGCAGCTCCCTGTCTAATTGTCTATTGGGCCTGTGTGAAGCTTTGGTCAACGAATATGACGAATATATACCACTTTTCAACAAAAAGTCCCCAATGTGGTTTACATAGATATAAATAGATAAATAAAATGGCTCCCTGTCCCCAAACGGCTCACAATCTAAAAAAGAAAAATAAGATAGACCCCCAGCAACAGCCACTGGAGGGATGCTGTGCTGGGGATGGATAGGGCCAGTTGCTCTCCCCCTGCTAAATCAAGAGAATCACCACTTTTAAAAAGTACCTCTTCGCTCAGTTAGCAGGCCAAAACAGAATACTCTGCACAGTCCCCTGGGCACCAAGAGGAGGCAACTATTCTCACTGTTCAGTGCTGTGCTTTAAGGGAAACAGAGCCCTCCCGAGCCCCTGCACCCTCTTGGAAGGGGTGCACAGAGTGCTGGGCAGGGTAGCCCTTCCTGCCACTTTCCCCACAGAGCTCCTAAAGCAAGGCTCCATCTCTCTTAAAGGGCCCTCCCAGAGAAAAGTGCAGTACTGTGCAGAATTCAGCGCAGTGGGAAATGACCCTCGCATTGAAGGTTTCAAAGTGGCCCCCACTTGACCAATATTGAAGATCACTGCTCTACTCTATCCTGTTTTGGACAGGGATGTTCAGTGCCTACATACTCCCCGTTCATTTTTTCTATTTCACCATTTCTTTATTTAGATTTTTATTCTGCTTTTGAACTGCAGTTCTCAGAACAGATTACAGTATCAATTTAAAAAAAAAACAGAACACAGATAACATTAAGACATCCATCAACATCTCTGATGAAGGGCACCCTGCACGTTGCAGATGGAAGGGCTGTGCATAGAACCGGTTCTTAGAGGGGAGGAGCCAGATAGTCTCAGCCACACCATGGAGGGCCTCTGCTGCAGACAGGTGGAATAAATGAGATCCAGAAGCTGTAGGACTTGAGTGGAGTGAAGACTATAATTCACTGGAAGAAGCTCTGGATGAACCCTGAGACCAGCTCTTCGCCCTGGACATCAGCAAGTATGCAGGTACTGTTGGTTTCCAAATAAGAGTCAAAGGAGGAGAAGGCACCTGTATCTCTAATAGGTACACAGAAGAGCAAGTATAGCATTTCTCATTCCTCCATGAGAAGTAGCACCAGCTAAAGTTCTCTCTGTTCAACATGTCCTTTCAGAATCTAAATGGAAGTTACAATAGGTGTCAAAATCATATTTAAAGCTACCCAAAGTCTCCCTGATACAACAAGGAGGACTCCAGGTGGGCCATCAATCAACTAAGGGAGCAGCGTGGACACCTGTATTTCCTCTAACAGGGATTCCCAGATGTTGTTGACTACAACTCCCATAACCCCCAGCCAAAGGCCATTGCAGCTGGTGATGCTGGGAGTTGTAGTGAATAACATCTGGGAATCTCTGTTAGAGGGGGAAACTGGTGGACACCAGGACTCCACTCCTTTCATTAGCCCATTTAAAGTACTGCACAGTTCTCCTGGTTGTAAACCTGCAGACCCTATCATTACCCAGACATATATTCCAAGACTCCAGCCATGTGATCATACTTCTTTCCCTGACCTTACATAAGAAAACTACTAGAGGGGCACTGAGTAAGCTGTAACCACCATCTGGCAAGAGGTCTTTTCCCACCGGTTCACTTTATGCAAGACAGAATAGCTGTAATGGTTCGGAACATCTCTCCTCCTCATTGCTCCCAGACCCCTTTGTGCCTTTGCTTAAGAGCATTTAGGAGCCATGTTCACATTTGTATTCTGCACCAAGCCCATTTAGGAACATCTAGAGAAAAAGATTTCTAAAATAGCGTTTATTGAGAGATTTTTAAAAGCTCCATCTCAAATCAGTCCATGATCAGTTCAAGGGGTTGCATAAACCAGCAATTTTAACAACTAAACATCCAGCCAAGTGCAATTGCACTCTTTGGTTACCAACACATCATATGTACAGCTTTTCTGCCCTATAAAGCAGGTAACAGAAGCCTGGTCCAGCTTTGTTTTCAAGGGTATATCAGTAGTGAGCAGAGTGAAGTTGCTTAAACATGGAGCCAATAGAGGACCAGTGTTGTGCCGTTCAATACTCTCAGATTAATAACAAAGATCTGATTTAGTCTACAAAGTCAGACAGACATGGTTAAGAGACTCTCACTGGTTCAATACAGAAGTTACAGAAGATAGAGTTACCCATCCAGGGGCAGAGCCGCCATTGAGTGGTAGGGTTCAAAGAACCCAGGCCGCCAATGAAAAGGGCCACCATAGCCCTCCTTGTACATGAAATCACGTGCAAAGGCGGCATGGCCCAGGCTCAGAGAGCCCAAGCACGCTTCCCAGAACTCATTTCCAGCCAGCGCTTGCTGCTTGGCTGCGTTTATTTCCCTTCCTCTCCCTCCAGTGAGGGAGGAAAAGGAAAATAAATGCACCCAGCCAGCAAACTGGAAATGTGACTGGAGAGCTGGGGCGGGCCCTCCAGAGATCGGGCCATGCCCCCTTGGCATGTGACATCATGCACATGGACAGCGGGGCCACCATTCTGCTGGCTACACCACTGTACCCATCTCCCCCTCCATTCTGTCCTCATCATAGAACTTTTCATTGGCTCTATGGAGTGCTGAAGGGAAGAGAAGTGATTTCATATGAAGTAATATGCGTAGTTAGTGTGATACCAGAAACTATAGAAGACAGAAGGGCTGTTTACGTGACCCTCATCAGGGCAGGATGAGCACCCAGCCATGCATGTTCCTAACTGGTAGTCTTGTGAATCTGAAGATCAAGGTAGGAATAGGGGAGAGTGACCACATTTGAGTTGGGTAGGATGGGCATAGCCAACCCACATTCCATCCCCAGCATTTTACTGTAGGTGGATCAAAAGCCATTCTACCCAGTTCTCGGCTCCTGCACAATCACTCACTCCTCATCCTGCCTTGCAAACATACAGCCATGATTGTGAGCACGCAGGCAGAGATGCTCTTACCCCTGGACTTTGGGGCCAAATTCCAGGGCCTCCACACCCTCTGGGGGCCCCCAAATCCTCTTTAGTCTGTCCTCGGTGGTGTGGTTTGTACCCTCAAGAACCTAAGTGTTAAAAAAATGATGCTTAACTTGCAGCGGGGGGGGGGGGGGTGCTCCAAAGGCCTTTAGGTCCAGGCTCCAAAATTAACTAGGTGCACCACTGCACACATGACTCTCCTACCCTGGCTGGATGCTCCTCCTACCCTGATGAGGGCCATGTGAACAGCCTGCTAACAATTATCCAGCAGTTGCTCAGCAGTTTTTCCTGTAGCTTCTAGTTGTTGAGGATAATCTTGTATAGGTTTGGCTATAGCACAGGTGGCCATGTATTCTGTGCTTGATATAGCAGGTTGAAGCTCATTGGCACTTCCACATCCTCTGGAGTCTGGGCCATAACTCCATGATCTCCACAACCCAGAGAAGATATGACCCATCTACTGTGTCTGGGGGTTCATCTGAGTTTCCATTCTAGGCTCATTTCCATTTTCTTTTAGTCCAGACAGTGGAAGTTCCTCAATTATTGGTGAGAGACAACACTTCCCAGTGGCTTGATGGATGCCTGGCTTCTTTGCCAGCCCATTCCACTGGGTTTCAGCTTTAAGCTCTGCAGTAATAAACATCTTTTTCTTGGTGGCCCTTTCCTTGAAGAGCCACTGCCTGTCAGTGTAGGCCAGGGCTACTCAACTTTGGCCCTCCTCAAGATGTTGGCCTACAACTCCCATAATCCTGGCTATGGACCACTGTGGCTGGCAAATATGGGAGCTGTAGTTCAAAAACAGCTGGAGGGTCAGAGCTGAGTAGCCCTGGTGTAGACAATACTGTGCTAGAGGGACCAATGGTTTGACTCTATATAAGGCAGCTTCCAGTGTTCTTAATCTTCTTCTCCAAGAATTGCAACTGCAGCTGCACCTGTTTATCCTTCAGGACAGGCTGTATGCCGAATTCTGGATCAGCTTTCCTACTGACCAACAGCTAGATCAAATAGACATTGCAATTTCAGCAGCAGCACTCTTCAAGGTCTACAGTCATTCTTAACCTGCTCCACTACCAGTTCCTGGGGAGAGGCACAGAATCAGGAGCCTACCCAAGTGACTGGTTTCAGCACTATTGTTTGAAGCAATAGGACTCATACTTGCTTAATTCCGTCCAGGATTGCATCCTTCATTTTCTGGATTGGCAGAGGCCATGGAGGTCAGTTTGCTACTCTGGATAAAAGGGAAATAAAAACTCTGTGATTTTTATGACAAGTCTGACAGTTTTAGCATTCTAGCCACTCCTAGGATCAAGGCTTCCCCTAGAAACCAATCATAGCTGCCATACAGTTCTTCTGTTACAGAGAATGTTTGGCCTGTTATTTGGTCTGTCGAGATAAGAGTGTTTTAGGACAGAACTGAAGTTTGAGACATAAGCAGAAGTTAGTTCAAGATGAGATATGACCTCACTTAATGTATTTCCCAAAAGTACAGGACAGACAGCTTTTATTAAAGAGATCATAACTTTACATATCTAGAGTCTTATCTGCTTCCTTCAGAAGGGAATGAGATTGCTTTCAGCTCTTTTAGCCCTGTTGAGTCAATACGGGTGAAAGAGTTCCCTTCTTAACAAATGCAAAAAGAAAAAAAGAAAAAAGAACTGAGACTCTTGGGGAAGATTCAAACCTCACAGAAATCATTTGAAAGACTTTCATTAATGTTTAGGTCAGGTCCCTAGTCTCCCACTAGAGAAGTAGGTTCTGTCCCTTAGCTGCACCTGCGCTAGGCAATTTGCAAGACTTACCAAGTCAACTTTACCCTCCAACGTTTAAATTATCCCACGCTCTCTACAAAGAACCCAGGACACGAGATGTGGGTTTCCCCTCCTCCTAACCTCCCATTCTATCCTCAGAACAAACATGTATGGACACACAGACAGCAAGGCAATCTTATAAGGGTACTTGCCATGTGGAATGCCAACTAAAAACAATCATTTTAATCCGGGGAAGCTTCTTAGAATATTATCAGAAACTGGAAACATGTGTGGCTCCCGAGCTTCAGAAGGAGAAGCCTTCTACCCAAGTTCTGAGCATGACTGAGAATGACCCTAAGATGTTTTAAGGCCAAACTAGATAATGGACTCCAGCACACGATCAGAAGGAAGTGGTCTAGGGCTGGGTAGCTGAACAGAGCCCCTGTTTGGCTTTGCATTGAAAGCCCAGTGGACAGATGAGAGCCACAGTGGTGAGCTTGGATTAGGGAAGTCTGCTGAGAATCGGGAGCACCTACCCACAGTACACTGCACTGCCAGCAGAAGGGAAAACCTCATTACATCATAGCCACCTTATGAATGGCCATGAGGGGGAAGTGGGGGGGGGGAAGTCCCATTCATGCCATTTTGACCAAGTGATCACGGAGTGGGGGCTGTGCAGAGTGGCACATTCGCATGAATTGTCCCCTTGGCTAAGCAGGGTATGCCCTGGTTTGCATTTGCATGGGAGACTACATGGGAGCATTGTAAGAAATGCCTTAGGGCAGGGCTGCTCAATTTCAGCTCTCCTGCAAATGTTGGCCTACAGCTCCCATAAACCCTGGCTATTGGCCACTGTGGCTGAGGATTATGGGAGTTGTCATCTAAAAACAGCTGGGGCGGGGGGGGTTGAGCAGGCCTGCCTTAGAGGATGGGGCTGCTCTGGAAAGTGCATCTGCATGTTGCATGCAGGAGGTTCCAAGTTCCCTCCCTGGCATCCCCAAGATAGGGCTGAGAGAGACCCCTGCCTGCAGCCTTGGATAATTCACTGTCTATTTCGACAATACTGAGCTAGATGGACCAATGATCTGACTCAGTATAAGCCAGCTTCCTATGTTCCACAGCCCCTCCAGCCACAGCACTCTCAAACAAACATGGTGGCTGGCTGTCAGGACCTGAAAACAAAATGGAAAGCTGACACACAGTCCCCAACCACAGCTACCGGGGCTCCTGCTAACTAACCTGGGTTAAGATTGAGGTTTAGAAGCAGGGTTACCCAGATTTGGATGTCCAGGGATTGGGGAGATTGCTCTGATTCACGTAAGCATGCAGTCCTGAGTTAGAGGCAGATAACCCAGGTTTAGCTGGTCATGTGAAGAGGCTTATTAAACTATAGAATGCTGTGCTTAGAATTCCACGTTCTTCATCTCTTTAGGGAAAGCAACTGAAGGGGCCCTCTTGCCTCCTGGGACTGTGGCATGCCATGGAGGGCACTTAAATTTTCCCCCTGTGCCATTTTCCTGCTGGAAATCATATGCCCTCCAAGTTGCTATCAGTGATACTTATTTGCTCTCGAGTTGTTACATCGGGAGGCTATCAAAGACTGATTCAGAGAACTTGCGTTTTTGGGCGGTATAGAAATGTATCCAATAAATAAATAATAAATAAATTTCTAGATCTGTAAAAGAAATAGAGCCATGTGTGTTTTTATTTTGCTATCTTATTCCATTCTATAGTTTATGTAATAGTTCTTAATTGTATATTTTATGTGTATGTTCATATAGTTAGTTAGTTGCTTATTTACGATCTTAGACCAAACCGCAAATGTTCATATATATATATATATAAGCGCATGCACTGTTATTGGTGTTCACTTTGGGGGACTCTTGTATCTGGATTTGATCTGTGTGCTGATCTTTGATCGTAATAAACTGTATTGAATATAGCCATATGCTCTGCTACGGAGCTCCCCAAAGTAGCACAGCCTGATTCTATGTCTGTTTACTCAGAAGGTAATTCCAATGAATCAGTGGGAACTTATCAGAATGCAAAAGATCACCTCTCCAGCTACAACAGCAGAACACTTTGAAAAGAGGTGTACAGGCTGTTAACTGCAGTCCTGACTTGCTGCTTGTTTCTTACAGAGCTGTAAGAAACAAGCAGGAAGCGTGTTGTTTTTTTAACCAACAGCCAGCTACGTGTGTCGTGAAATCCTATTAAAATCCAACTCATGATAAGCAATGGCTCATGATGCCGGCAGGCCCATTGCAAACAGAGCAGGATAGTTAATTCATACCAGTGTTTCTTCTTCAGGGCAGGTTGTTACATATGCTTAGAATGAGAAGGAGCCTCAAGGGGGATTAGAGACCAAGGCATAGGAACATAGGAAGCTGCTTTATACGGAGTCAGACCATTGGTTCATCTAGCTCAGTAATCTCTACTCAGACAGGCAGCAGCTTTCCAAGGTTTCAGGCAGGAGTCTCCCCTGATGATGTCAGGGACTGAACCTGGTGCCTTCTCCATGAAAGCAGATGCTCTACCACTGAGCTATGGCCCCATATCTGACAGCAGACAGCACTTACATGTAGAGGCAATTCTCACGATTGCCCAAAAGCGGGCTAAGGGAGCCTAGCCCGCTTTGTGGCGATCATGTGCTGTAACGGGAGCCGCGTTGCTCCCGGCAGCTAACTACCCTAAATACCCCTCCCCTAAGATGAGGTTAACGGAGCGAGTACTCCGTTAACCTCCTCTTTTTGCTCGTGTGTTGCTGCGGCGTGCGGCAGCACACGAGTAAGCAGCCTCCCCAGCTCGGGAGGTCTCTCCAGAATGCCCCGCGCAGTCACGCGGGGCATTCTGGAACTTCCGGGGGCCGCACGCAGCAGTCATGTGGGCGGCCAATCCAGCTGCCCAGGGCTGCCAGCTTGATCGTCTGTGGGGAGAGCGGGCTAAGCCTACTCTCCCTGCAAACCCCCTTCTGGCGAGTCTCACTGATCATGAGACTCGCCTCATAGGCCCCCTATCCAAATGCAAACCAGGATGGATCTTGCTTAGCAAAGGGGATTATTCATGCTCACCACTACAAGCCCAGCTATCCTCTCACAAGACAGTATAACCTCTGACAAAGGAAAGGGGTTTCTCCCCTCCAAAACCCTTTACGTTATGTAGTCGTGACAATACAAACCAGCTGAAAAACCCCATCTTTGTTTGACACTCCCCCTTAAATATTGATTTAAGTTTCCATCTCGAGATTTGTGTCTACTACCAATATTGATAAGATCAACTCTTCAGTCCCTGCACCACCCCAACTTTGAATTCCTAGCAAGTGTATCAATAAGGAAGATAAAAATCTTACTATCTGGTGTTTTGCAGTTTTAAAAGTCTTTTAATGACGTTTAAAAAAAAGAAACATTTGATTCAGTTGGCAATTACAACTTAAAGCCAAGTCTATTGCTTTGTTGCATGGTTACGATCGCTTCGGCACATTCATTTCAGAAGGGTAAATTTGGAGTGTTCGCAGATGCAGCTTAAGGAGCAGATCATTAACACAGCTAGTATTACTTAACTCAAGCCTAGTGCTACCTACCAAGGACCTTTAGCAGAATACTTCTTTTCCTCCAGAGAAGAGGTGGTGTAAGTGTTCAATGGCTTGTTTCCATTGAAGAATTAGTATTTGAAAGCATTCATCCAATAGATGAGTTACAAAGGACACAAAGACTGGCATTTAAGGAGATGATTAAACCCACCACTCAAGTGTATTGAATTATGTACTCAGCAGTAGTTCACAGGGCTAATCCATCCTGAATATGTTTTCCACAGTATTCTTTCCTATTGTACCCCAACTTGCCCATCATCTCTGTTCTTTATCCACAACAATGGTGAAGATTTCTAGGTGAGGAGGAGTTAATTAAAAGTTTAAAGGGTTTTTTTTATTTTTTTAAAAAAAGTAGCTGCAAGAGCCACAATTAAAGTGTCAAGGCCTGATTCTAAGGCTTTAAATTACTAGAAGCTTTATAAGTTGTAACTAGGGATTGAATCACCCCTGATTTGTTTTGTGTCTGTATCTGTCCCCCTGAATCACTCCAGATTTGATTTTGATTTGGTTTGGTTTGGATTAGGATTGATTTGAACCACTTATAAAGGATCTAGGGGCACCGAATTTGGGTGGCGGGTAGGTCCCCATGATAGCCACCTACCACCTAGGTTCAAAGGCAGTGGGGTACTTGGTTGATTTTTAATGTTGTTTATTTCAGTTTTTACTGATTTTGTATATTTTTGCCATAGGAAATAATGGTGATTCGAAGTCGCCTTTTCCTAACCCACAATGAATCCCTATGAGGATTCATTGCACACCTTCATTTCTTATGTTCAGTTTGGCTGTCATCGGACAGTGCCAACAGTCAACTGCCATGTGTCAACTACACCACACACATGCTGGGGTACTCAGTTTATTTATTTATTTATTTTTGAAGTGTTTAGATTCTTTGGTGTCTTCATTACACACCTTCATTTCTTCTGTTCATTTTGACCCCACTGCTTTGCGGGTGGGGGTGGGGAATTAGTGGCATCCCATGTGCCAACTACCACCCCCCGGCAAGCCACTGGGTACTCAGTTTATAGTTTAGGAATTTTTGAAGTGTTTAGATTAATTGTGTGTAATGAAGCCTCATGGGGATTCATTATGAGGAAAGGTTATTAGACACCAAAGATTCTAAGCACTTGAAAAAATTCTTAGAACATAAACTGAGTGGGAGAGCTGGTCTTGTGGTGGCAAGCATTATTTGTCACCTTAGCTAAGCAGGGTCCACCCTGGTTGCATATAAATGGGAGACTTGATGTGTGAGCACTGCAAGATATTCCCCTCAGGGAGTGGAGCCGCTCTGGGAAGAGCAAAAGGTTCCAGGTTCCCTCCCTGGTGGCTTCTCCAAGATAGGACTGAGAGAGACTCCTGCCTGCAGCCTTGGAGAAGCTGCTGCCAGTCTGTGAAGACAATACTGAGCTAGATAGACCAATGGTCTGACTCAGTATATGGCAGTTTCCTATGTTCCTATGTTCCAATGTACCTCCTGAAAGCACACAAACAACACACCACTCCATGGCAGAGAGCACATCAGTCAATTTTATGGACTAGGTCTAGGTGAGGGCTGCACAACTTTGCCCCTTCATCTGTTTTTGGACTACAACGCCCATCATCTGCAGCCACAGGGGTCAATAGTGAAGGAAGATGGGAGTTGTCAGCCAACCACAGATTTGCGTTTTGGGCAGTATACAAATGTGTTAAATAAAATAAATAAACAAACATCTGCAGGAGGGCCAAAGTTGTGTAGCTCTGGTCCAGGTGGTAGCCTAGAAATACCTCCCTACAATTCCCTAAACAATTTGAACATTTCATTCTTGTCTAAGTCAGCACTGCAGAATTCACAGAAGAGTTCTCTCCATGGTTTATTTTTAAAGCATACCTTTGACATCTTCAATATTAAGTAGTAACTGCCACATTGTTTTGAGCAAATGTAAATAAATGATCAAGCCACCATCTGTCTTTGTGTATTTATACATAGTCCTATGTGTTGTTTACTGATTTGCCTTTTTAATGTATGGAACATATGCTATAAGATGCTGTGCAAACACTGTCAATCCCCCGCCCCTTAGGAACTGCATCATGCTTGAATGTACCAGGAGGCAGGATCTGACCTACTTAGTTTGACATGGTTTTGGTTTTTTACACCATGGAACTCTATCTCTTCCACTGAGCTACATCCCCATTCCCTCAGGGGATATCTTACAGTGCTCACCATGTAATTTCCCATTCAAATGCAAACCAGGGTGGATGCTGCTTAGCTAAGGGGGCAATTCATGCTTGCTACCATGAGACTAGCTCTTCTCCCTAGACCAGATTTCCTCCAATCCTAGGCATGCTTACTCAGAAGTAAGCCCTGCAGAGTTTGATGGGGCTAACTCCCAAGTAAAGTTAGAACAAGACATTTGAAGAGATACATTTATGCACATGGTGCCTGCCTAGATGGGGTTGCTAGCTTGTTCTCTGATAAGACTCCCGTCTCAGAACACAAGTCTTCTGGCAAGTCTTTGGCAAAATCCCAACTGAAACTAAAGGTAAGTACATGTAGCTGAATGTAACATATAGGGTAAGTTCACATATAATGTGGAACCTACCTACGAATTCAGTAACCAACTTGACTGCAACTGTCTGAACCCATGCCAAGGAACAGGAGGCTCACTCAGAGCCTTAAACCCAGATCAGTCAATGTGCACTCAGTTGTCTAAGGCACTCAACGTACTGTTGGGCTTGGATCGGAAAACTCCATTCAGGAATGTACCGGAGCAGTAGACCTGCAAGGCGGTGGATGTTTCCCCCGATTCTTGTCCCTGGATCTGGCTGTCCTCTCCATACTCTGAGGGGCATTGCTGGATAGTGAGACTGGATGTCACGTTACTCTGTGTAGTCAGGCTATCTGGGGCAATCAACGCTAAAAGATTGCCAAAGTGGGGGTCACCAGCAAAAGGCAATCATGGTCCGGGCTCCAGCACGGCAATGCCCCTCGGGGAGAGAAGCATTGTGAACTCCTTCTGAGCCTGGAGCATGGTGGTGCTGGGGAACTGGGGCAGTGGATGTTCTCCTGGGGCAGCTTGCATTCACCATGTAGAGTATGCCGGGGTTAGTACACACGTGCCCTCCCTGGTAGTATGTACATCCATGTCTAGCGGGGGGTGGCTGACAATGAGAGGCCCATCCCCAGAGTGGGCTTAAACCTGGATGTGTAAACGAGATTTGACGTTCACTTGCCAAACAAAGTGGTACTAACTCCAAGGTACAAACTCTGTCTGAACCCATGCCCTTCATGAGTTCCTGGTTCATTCCAGGTGCATCAGCCTCCTTTGCATTCATAGCTGATGGTCATGAAGCCAATGATGTAAGGCAGACCTGTCAGTTAAAGGGGCAGCACAAGGCAGACTGAGATTGCATGCAGGGCCTCATGGGGAGGTCTGGAAAGAGGGCACAATCTCTGGCTCAGTTCAGCTATTTCTAACAAACGGAGATATGTGATCGTCTGCAGCACTAACTTCAAGTTCCCATCCCTCCATATCTTGGGCTGGCGAAAACCTCTGGTCCTGCATTATTGTCTGAACCCATCCATATTCTTTGGCACATTGCTTCCCCTCCTCTTTTTATTGCTTTCCTCTGTTACACTGCACAGGAATCATGACACAAAAGTCATCCAAATTGTTCCACTGTTAAAAAAATAGGGAGGAACGGGGAGGAACAGAGCTGATCAGCACAAGACTGGTCTGGCTGTTCTATTGATTTGCTTCCCTTGTCTATGTTTAGTAACAAGTGGCTGCAAACCTTCCCAGAGGTCTGTTTTCCCCTGTACTTTGCTAATGGCAGAAACGAGTCCCAAGCACAAATCTGTCAGGCATTCGTCTATTTGCGGCGATCATAAAAAGATATTTATTGGCATGTTCCAACATTAAAGCATGGCATGTTTAAATTCAAATTGCAGCACAAGCTTCGATAAACTCCAGGGCCCCATTAGTGTAGGAGTGTGCGCTGGTCGTGCTGAAGACACCCTACCCGCTTGTATGGCGCTTATCTCTGCTGTTAAATTAATGCCCTTGCAAATCTATCGTCAGTTAATTGGGGAACTAGCTGATGTCTGGGGGGGGGGAGAATTAATAGCAGAGGGAGACCTTGAACAACAGATCAGAAGCAAGTATAGCTCTGCATTAAACTCAGCAAGTGTGGAGCAAAAGTAATTTATATGGTACTTAGGACAGCACAAGAACAGGGACCGGGTATAACTGTCACCCCTTAACACACATCCCTCTCTCTCCTTTTCAAAATATTGCCTGTGCTTTTTCAAAGGTGCCCACAGAATGCAGCAGATTGCACAGCAGTGCGTCCCAAAAGAGGCGTTTTTGTACGACAAAATACAACAATCCCTCTTTTGGCATCACGCCTGCTAACTAAGCAAAGGGGCATCTTTTATAGTGGTGATTCTCTTACATCTAGCAAGAGCGCAACAGTCCCTATCCAATCTCAGCACAGTTTCCCTCCAGTGGTCATTGCTAGTGATGTTTCTTTTTTGCCTGTGAGCCCTTTCAGGACAGGAAACAATCTTATTTGTGTAATATTTTCTGTGTAAAATAGAACATGAAACTCACTGAATCCCTCATGAGAACTTTTGTTCAAAAACGGCATAGAAATGTTTGTTGTAGCAGCAGCTGTTCACAGCCTCAGCTGAAAACTACCTCAGAGCAGGCAGCCAAAGCAGATGCAAAGGTCTCGCCTTTGTGTTCTGAGGAGAATTCTGGTGGCTATTCCTGTTCCCCACCACCACACACACACACACAAAGAAAAAAGGGAAAGAAAGAAAAGTAGCTGAGCAGAATTTGCAGAGTTTTATGTGGCAGTGACACTATGTCTAAACCCCTCATGTGCACGTCATTTTATATTTGGACTGAGAAAGGATGAGGGAAGAGAACGTGTGAGGAGGCTCGGTGGCCCTTCAGGGAACTGGAAGGAATCACCTAGAAGCTTCGACACATGGTCAGTTTCCCACCCATGGAGGGAAATGTAGCTCCTCTGACAGACATTTTTGGATCAGAGCTTGTGGAGAACTCCCTGAAATGAGACTTAGTTTGCACCAGGCCCTGGTGGGAAGGGTGAAGAGAAACAGCCCTCCCACTCCCTAGTCCTAGGCTGGTCTGCCATTTTGTAGAATTGCATTTGCTTAATTGTCTTCATTCAGTTCCTAGAAAGCTCTTCCCTAAATTATTTTATGAAAAGGTTTATATCCTTTCCTTCAGTTTCCTAGTTTGTATTCAAGAAACATGTATCCAGAGAGGGCGGCGGACGGACCACACCAAACCCCTCTTCCTAATTTCTTCCCTGCGAAGAAAGAGCTTTCCACAGAAACCGAGTGATAAAGCATATATTAGATGGTGATAAGGTACTATATTAAGAACTCTCCAAACCTAACAAGCCACGAGATGGGCGGATCAGTCTTATTAGAAAATAGGCCATGTCAGGGAAGAACAAGAGTAACAGAGAAAAACCCGAACTTGTCACAATTTGTTTATTTAGCTGTAAATTTAATATTCCATGCCACACAAAAACATGGGGGATAGCTAAAGCTGGCTATTGGCCATGTATTTATTTATTTTCAGGAAGTTTAGACTGCTCTTTATCAGCCAGAGTGAGGAACAACAAAATTCAACCAAATCCACCAACCAAACAAAAACAAATCATGGGACAGAACAAACGCTTTAAAAAAAAAACCTGTAGAAGGATAAGAGATCAGCTGTTAAAATCAGCAGATTAACATGGTAAAAGGCCTGGCGGGGTGGGTCGGTTGCCATGTTATAAACTGCCCAGAGACATAAGTTTTGTGCGGTATGAAAATATGTAAAATATTTTTTTTAAAATAAAATAAAATAAAATAAATAGACCCTCTAGATCCAGATGCAGTATCTCTCTGAATCTCAGGTGTTGTGGATAATAAAACAATAAGAGAGAGCTGTTGCCTTCGTGCCTGTTTGTGATCTGGCTGGCCATTGCAGAAGGTAGCATGCTGGATTAGACAGATTGTCTTAATTCATCAGGGCTCTTATATTCACCTTTCTGCCCATGAAGAGATCTTATGAGGATGCTGCCATAGTTCAGTAGCATAGAAACTGTTTTGCATGCAGAAGAGCCCAGGTTCACTCACTGCTGGCACCTGCACATACGGCCAGGGAAAACCCTGAAATTCTGGAGAGCCACTGCCGGTCAGAGTTGGCAACACTGAGCTAGACGGATCAATGGTCAGACTCAGTATAAGGCAGCTTGCTGTGTTCCTATTAACACCTCCAACGTCTGATAATGGATTTGGTCTCGTATGTCTTCCTCATGTATGACCATAAAACACAGACAAAATCAGGCAGGGTTTGAGAACAAATCCATTGGTCAGACAGGAGGGCAAAAGATGAAGGCATTTTCCTTGGTCCAAGCTTTTGAAAATGCCAAGCATTACCCCTGTCCAGTAAAAAAATACGTTTGTTGATTTTAAATGAGCTGTTTACGAAGACCAAGCATAATCAGGAGCTCAGTACTTCTAGCATATACAACCCATTTTGAAGAATTAATTTCAGCTCATCTGAGAAATGAAAATGAGCAATTGAATATGTTAAGTGGAGATAGGCCGTGAGATATTTTGTTGGCTGTTTCCCTTGTGCTTTCAATGATACTTAATTTGCTTCTTGATTTGATTATGTGTGGAATGCTCAGTGACTTTGGAAGGTCTGTGAATTCAGTGGAGGAAGCAAAACTATTCCTAAGAACATCACTTCTTCACCTTTACCAGGGAAAGGGCCATTATGGGGTGGCCTTAATAAAAACTATAGCATACTTGGAGACTGAAGACCTGATGAGTCATTAATGGCCCTGTGTGTCACGGACATGCATTTTAACAGGGTTGGAGATGGTCTTGTAATTATGAGCGAAACAGTGCTCTGGAGGGCAATTACAAACATGTAACAATATATTCGTAACATGAAGCATTATATACTTGCACACTCCTTAATTTGATAGGGGAATATAACTCTTCCTGCCATGCCGATTATAAATGAGCCCTTTTCATATTATTAAGAACAGTTTCCTTCTCTCTCCACTGCACAACGCATTTACTCAGAAAAAAGGCCCACCAAGTTCAGAGCTTACTCCCAAGTAAGTGCTCTGGGTGCTTTCCAGATTACAGGCGACGAAATACCTGCTAAGTGTGCGTCCGTACTGGCTGTGTTTTGACATCGCAGCCCCTGTGTTGGCAGCAAGGTCCTGTTCACATTTCCGATGCCTCTGTGTGTGGGGGCGGGGGCAGGGGGGGCGAGTTATCTTTGTGTTTCAGTGCTACAATGTTGCATGTGTGTTGTTAAAACGGAACAATGCCGCTATTTTCCTGCAAGACGTCACACTTGACACTACTTTCTATAGGCGTAAAGCTTGCGATCTGGAAAGCGCCCTAGGGAGACCAAGGTTCAAATCCCCATTCAGCCACAAAACTCAATGGTCCAGGACCTTTCAGTCTAGCCTGCCCCACGGCACTGTTGTGAAGATAAACGTAACCCTGTACACCGCTCTGGGCTCCTTGCAGGAAGAGCAGGATATAAATGTAAATAAATACGTCAATGTGAATAGAGCAGGTTCAAAACATTTCCTCCAAATTCTCACACAGCAAAGGGGGGAGTTATTTCTCAGCCCAGTGGCAGCTGCCGTTTTGTCTTCAGAAATGTCACTATACCATAGCCCGATTCAGTCATTATGAAAAAGCTGCCCTGTAGACATGTACAGTGGGGGAAAGGGAGAAGTAGTACCACCACCACCGCACGACTCACCCATGTGCCCCATCACTCATGGTTAGGGGTGCGCACCGGCCCGGTTCAAGCTTGAACCGGTTCGGGATGCTTATAAAGGGGCATCCACTAAAGATTCCCCTTTACATGCATCAGGGGATGCCTAGCAAGTTGAATCATGTTGAAAAGAGTGGCGGGGGGGGGGAGAGAAGAGGTCACCTTGGGCACTGAGACTCTGCCACAGCAGTGGGGGAGAGGCAGCAGCAGCAGGCTAGTGGTGGCTCCTCTAGAACTCCCCACCACCACATCAGCACTGTTAGGGCTTGAGAATGTAGCTTATTTGGATTAGCATGTCATGAGCCCAATTCAGACGTTTTGAAAGAGCCCCACTGTAGCCGTGTACAGCAAGCCAAAGGGGGAGGCAGTGCCAATCCCACCGTGCAGGCACATCTGTGACGGTGAAGGTGGACCGCTCTACCATCATGGATATGCTTGTCATTTTAGCTTGTGGTACCATGGGCAACGGCAGCAGCCACAGTCATGTCTGCAACCCTTATTTGCCATTCCTCCCTCCCCCTAGAAGTCTCTTCAGAATGATGCTATATCATGACATGCATCATTCAAGGTATTCCGCCAGGGAGGCCAGATGGAGCCATCCACCAGGAAGATTTTAGCACTTCCAGTGCTGCCGCCTGCAGAGGCATCGTGTTAATTAGAAAAACAATTCAACATTGCTGCCACCACCAGGCACCAGAAAGCTTTCCAACTGGGAACTTTATGAAAGTTTCTTGCACCCCCGGCCCCACTTTCAGTACCTTTTTTGAAAAAAGGAGAATATTAGCATTTCACCTGTAGCCCCCTCCCAACCTGAATGTACCTGCTGTGCATTGCCAAGATATGCGGACATCTCTCTTGCAATAAAATGAACTGTCCCCACCTATTTCCTGCTCATCTTACCGAAGGGGATGATTACTGCTACTCTGTTTCAGAGTTTGATATACCATGAGATATGCTCAGTTTACATGCATGCAGTAGGAAACCCCATTTCTATTATGAAGTAGTGAATTCATCTATTGATATGAACTTTTTATTCAAGTATTAAGCAAGTTATAGCTATGAGAAATGGCCATATGAAGGGGTGTGAACATGTGTTTGTTGGTGTTCTCCATTGCAAGTGGAATAAAATGCTATCACCACAGGGCAGGGAGAAATCTAGTGGTGGGCTGCTCTTACTTACACGTTACGTTACATACCCCATGACTAATACATTTATCCTTCCTACAGGTACTTAAACAGAAAATTTATTAGAATGCTGCTAGGGTCCAGCAGCAGCTCCCTCTTGGGAGGGGGGATAGCTTCATCCCCTAAAAGCAATAGTTAGATGCAGATTGTGTTATATGGTGTTTTTGACTGTCTTTTATAGAAGTGTTAAGTCTCAAACTATTTTTATACTGCCTTTCTAAATTAAGAGAATTGGTTGTTCAGGCTAGGCCACTGTGTGAACAGCAATTACAGAGGTAATAATACAACCTCCACTTTATTGACAGACATTACAAAAAAAATCTGTCAAAGTAGTCAAGTAATTTCTCTACACAAGTAATTTGGAAGAAGACTACTAATAGAGTCCAAGTTGGAAAATACTATTTCAACTGGGAGTTTTGTTAGCCAGATAGCTATGGATCAACAAGAGTCACCCTTTAGTGTAGGAGCTCCAGATGTACAATTGTACCATCCATAGTATTTTATTTAAAGAGACAATCACAAGTTTAAGACTGCTAGGAGCTACAGATTTTCCAGGTTCCCATACTCCTATAACGCAACAGATGGATAGCAAGTCCATCTTGAAGATATTCCAGTAATGTTCAGAAATACAGGTTGAGATATTGGCTTAGCCTGCTGTCCATTTTAGGAGTTTTAATTATCAGACCTTGGGACCAAAAAGAAAAGAAAAAAGAAAAGACCAGCTTCCATCAGCAAATGATGCAGGATCAGAAGTAGAGATGCAGTCCATGTCATCAGGCCATCTTCATTAGAAAAATCTGACTCTCTGCAGAGAGGTAATTTCTCAGGAGTCTCTTTAGCAAGTGTTCAACTAGTCTTCTGTAGGTGCTATGGTACCTTACTCTGTAATTCCTTACTGCAGAGGAACTACTGCTCCCCTCTCACCTGCCATTGTCAGGTGAGAGGAGAGATTCTTCTTCTGGGCTCACACCTTGCAACTCTGTTTCAGGCTTAAGGTACCTTACCTCACCCATTCCAGGCTCTTCTGCCTCTTTGCCTCTCTTTTGTGCAAATGCTTGAGGGTCCAGGTAGGACTTTTGCCAAGACTCTAAATGAAGAGGTTGAAGTTCCTCTTTTGCTTCAGGATCCTCTGCTGTAGCTTCTTCCATCACAGCTTGTCTGTCATAGACCACACCAAACCGTTTCTTGCTTTGAGCATCTCCCATCTTGGAGTAACAGCAGAAACAGTACCAGGCCAGAGAACTGGTACAGCCCTGTAAGGTTACAGGCAGCTAGAGTATCCAGGAGTAATCTGCAAAAACAACATCATGATACATTGATTTCAGAGTTCAATGTAGGTTAAAGCAGGGGTTCTCAACATGGTTTGGAAGGAGAGAAAGGAGTTTTTCCCAGCAAGCTTTAAGGGCCCAGCACTCAAAGTTAAGCTGCAAAAATACAACAACATTTTTACTGCTTCCTCTAAACACCTCTAGCAATGTTTTTATACTCTATGTTAAGCAGAGGCATTTATGCAATTAGCATGCAAACCCAATACCTAAACATCATGTTGATAAGGATCAACAAGTGCAGAACCAATAAAGTGGTCACAAATTTAGGCTCTCTGTATGGGGAAGCACAATAGCTCACACCCTCCTTAAATGGCACTCTAGCTTGCCATATCAGTCTGTTTAATTACACTAATAAATGGCAGTTTTAAAGCTAAATTCAAGCATGGCAGTATAACAACCGCACAACTAATCCAAGGCTTTTACCATTAGTTTTATAGAACACTTGCTATTGACTGTACATGTTAATAGCATATTTGCATACCATAAGCTCAAAGGAACAACATTTATTGATAGTTACATACCTACCAGCCATAATCAATATCTTGAGAAGACATAATCTCTATCCCCAGACTCCTCAATCTTATTATTCATTTTATCACCTTTAACTCTTGACTGGATATTAAAATGTGTTAGCATTATTTCCCTCTCACTAAATATATACAAGCCTTGACTACACCACCATTACAAACAGAGCACTTACCACTAATCACTTGATTAAGCAACACTTCCCCCTTTCAACCCTAGGAAGGTGTTTATATATTACTAGATGGTAACAGTAAAAGGCTTCCTTCCCTGCAAGTCCCTGAACTTTAGTTCCATGGACTCACTATTCCTCTCCTCATATGATTTTTCCTACTAAAACATCTGGCAAGTTGAACCTTTGTAACATTTTACATCTCCTTTCCAATTTCAGGGTTGCTGTTTTTCTTAAATGAAAAGTAAAATCAAAGTTAAAAGCTGAAATAAAATGCCCACATTTTTTTCTTGAGTAATATCTATGTCCCAGATCTCATCCTTACACTGTTTTATTTTCCTTTTTGCACATGCAGGTATCATCAAAAGCCAGGCTCCTACAGAGATTAACATGATAATCTGCGGACAACATGAAACCTCATTACTCACCTCTTCAATGGAAGGTGATGACTTGGTGGTGGAAGCCCATTTTATTTGGAGGTGTTGAGTGTCTGTTGCTTATTTTTACTCAATCTCAGATTGAGATTGTTGTCTTTCTCAGGCTGGAGAAAAGACCTATGCTTCACAGATGCTGAGTGGAAGAAACATGGTATTAGGATTGGTAAACTATTGATCTGGGATTATAAAGCAGCTTCTTACACCATAAGTTTATATATGCTTAAATAGAAGTAAAGCTGCAGCCCCTAAGCACATATGCAGCCTGAGCTTTTCTGCATGTTTACTCAGAAGTAAGCCCCATTGGTGAATCTTGTTGACAATAAGTGTGCATATATCTGCAGTTTTGTTAGGGAGTAAGATAAAGGGTATGTTGCTACAATTCTGGCCTGGAGCATATCAGACTGCAGATGGGAGGTAATCTGTTAGAATTCTGTTTGAATGACTTGGTGATTGTTTAGTGAATCTGCAGTCAGGTTCCACTCTATCGGAATATGTCGAATCTGCCCAGCTGTTGTATCTGTTATCTTTACTTAGTGTGTTTGTTATTCAGTGAAAATGCTCTCTGTCTGCCTAGGCTTATTCTGTGTAAATACTACACAAGATCTTACATATTCTTCCAGCGTTTCCCCATGTAAATAAAATCAAATACTTTATTACATGCTTTGCCACTTTTGAATATCTCAGATCATGGTTATTGTAAAATAAAATGGAATGCACGTATGATAAGGAGTAGACTCCCCAGGCACGCTCAACAAAGGTTGACCTGACATTGTTATATAGTACACAACAAGGGATCACATACTCTTAACGTTTCTACCTGATTAGCATCAGAAGGACAGAGGCATAGAGGGTATGCAAGTTTTTTATATCTCCCCTCAACTAAAGCAGAAGGAAGGGTGTTAAATCGTGCCAAAGAAAATGCTCTGTGGTGGTGAGGGAGCTGAAGGTGGAAGAGATAGGCTGCAGGGTTTACAAGGTATCTGATTTAAGTCTTTATATTGCTCATCAGGTTGCTAAATTCTGTGCAGCAGCATTAAAAATAAGGCGGGCCACAGTCAAAATATTTGCTAACTGCTAATTCCAAGTAAGTATTACTGTCAGTAAGTTTGTTTTTCTTTTTTCTTTTAAAATTCTTTTTTATTACATATACTGTACTTCAATGTATAAGTCAATGTTTTATGCTGGTTTAAGACCGCAATAAAACATTTAATTTGATTTCTATATTACAGTCACAGACCAGTACAAGAATGATACTTACATACATAAGCCCAGCCATAACCAAGTAAACAAAAACAAGGCCTCCTTCCCTGTGTTTAGTAAAACAATATTATTTGAGTGCTTCCCCATTTAAACAAAATAAGCTTCCCTTCCTTGCATATAGTAAAACAGTGAGGGGAATATATTTCTCCTTGATCAGCTAGTTTAATATATGAAGGGAGTTTTAAAAAAAAACACTAGAGAAGCAAACTTTTTATTGGTCCATTGACCATATCCACAGCCTCAAAAACATGGTCTCAAAACAGATACTAATCAGCTCCCACTAGTACAGGTGTAGTTTTGATCACAGAATTTCAAAATGTTGCCACCAACAGTGAAACAGGCGAGGAAGCCCAATTTATACAGAGAGCAAGTAAACACTTGTCAGCTCTTCCAGGCAGTGCTCTAATCAGGAGGAACACCGAATTCTCCCCTGCACTTGAATAAAAGCTACAGTTTAAAATAATAATAATAATAAGAAGAACCAGGGATTCGCTGCAGTGCCTTTGGCATGACCTTCGAGATACTTGGATGCCATCACATCAAGCTTTGCCAAAGAAAAAGCCCTTCTGTGTGAATCGCTTGGAAGAAATTTAAATAGGATGCACATTCACTTGGGTTAGGAAAGCGGGGCCCAAAAACGAATGGTGAGGAAACTTGATCGGCTAAGACTAACATATCCTGTCTATCATCTAAAATCCTTTGTTCAGTTGTCACTCTGGCATGGAAACGATTCATGGAAATGGTTTACTCTGTGTAAACCACCCTGAGCCATTTTTGGAGGGGCGGTATAGAAATCAAATCAAATCAAATCAAACAAACAAATAAATAAATCCCAAGGTACAGGGCAAGGGGAGAAACCCAGAGTAAAACCTTTCTGGCCTTCTTCCAAGACAACACAAAAAGGCCAGCTAGCATCAAGGAAGCATCCCAAAATCTTACCTCTTACCCACAGTCTGAAGCAGTTCAGTCTTCCACCCGATTCAATAAAATGTGTAGATTGACTCTACAACCCAATGAATCGAAGGGAGCAGATGTGCTTAGATTGAAATTTCAAAGATATCCTATCAGCCCACAAAATGTGGCAAACGAGGTTGGTGTGTTTGTGGGCGTGTTATCAAGACTAGGGATGTGTTTGTTGCCGGAGGATTTTTTTTTCTTCTTCAGAGGGATAGTTGCAAAGATTGCCCTGGAATATCTGTCTCCATTTTTGTGCATTGTTCGTTCAGACATCAGCAAGGAGTCGTGGCAAAAGTTTGTGTGTTCATCACTAAAGAGTAGAAT
Source organism: Hemicordylus capensis (assembly GCF_027244095.1). Classification (NCBI taxonomy): domain Eukaryota; kingdom Metazoa; phylum Chordata; class Lepidosauria; order Squamata; family Cordylidae; genus Hemicordylus; species Hemicordylus capensis. The sequence goes on from NC_069664.1 coordinate 26,244,705, forward strand.
CTGGCCTGAGCTGGGTAAACCTCCAGTTGTTGTTTGCCCACCCCTGAGCTCGGCCCTTGAGGTTTGCCCACCCCTGAGCTGGGTCCTTGAGGTCTGATCTATTTCAAAGAGAGCCAGGAAATAAATTAACCCAAGAAACCCAGAATGGTGCCCTGTTCAGACTACCTTAATTTGGATACCGTTTTTCTTTTCACCCAGAGTATAGATATCGCTGAGCAGCCAACACAGCTGCCAGTCTTTCTTCGCCTCCCCAAAGACCTCTTTCAATTACTGAATGTTTCTCTGGGATTTTTGGTGGGCTAAGATAAGGAACAGCCTATGCTAATATGCTTCTAACAATGCATGGCTACCTCAATGACATTGCCTGCATTTGCTTGCTGCTTTTCTCATGCTTTTGTTCCAAAGCTCTCTTCAACATCTATTTGCATACGAGGTGAAGTGCATTTGGTCATGATACAAAGCATGTCCTCCCATTGTACATGATGTTTTGGGTAGCAGAATGAGCATCTGGACAGGCTGTGGAATGCGGGGGGAGCCTTTTAAGGTGGTTCTTCTTAAACGTGTGAAGAGCTGCCTTCTACTAAGCAAGCCATTGCCATGGGTATTGTCCATCAACTCGTCATCCCTCCCTGAGATGGTGCCATGGAAGCAGCCTCACCACCAACTCCTTAACTCAGCAGTTCTCAACCTTGGCTCCCCAGATGTTATTGGACTACAACTCCCATCCTTTGGCCATTGTGGCTGGGGAGGATGGGAGTTGCAGTCCAACAACATCTGGGGAACCAAGTTTGGGAACCCCTGCCCTAACTAGACAGTCTAAATCTTCATAGATATAGAAAATGATAATATTTGTGTCCTTCAACTGTGGGTCACTTTAGTATGGTTCCAAAACCTATGTTAGGGAATGAAGAGGCTTGCTTTATTCCTACAGAACTCAAGAATGACTTGAGGAAAGATCAGTGCATCAGATGAGAAAACACCCAAGAAGATTCTGCAAAACTTCTCCTTGGAAGGGACCATGACATTCTTTTCAAATTTTCTGTCTTCGTGGAGAAGCCTGTTGAATGTGGCTCACCATCCAGAATGTTACCCACTGCTGGTGTCTAAGCAGGTATGCTTTCATACTCTCCTTGGAAAGTCTTAGAGTTAAGGGAAGCAGGATACTGGACTCACTAGGGCTCATGTTCATAAGTTTCCATGTGTGTGTTCCATGAGTGAAGCTTTCCCCACAACTGTTCCCATGGCAAGGGAAGCTCTACCTGAAGAATTTCTGTATGTCAGCTGGAACTGAAGCTTAAGAACAGAGAGAGTGAATAGCTGACAAAACTTTATCAGCGCACAACTACCTTTGCAAGCAGATATCCTTGCACATCCTATTGGGCTGTCCTGATTTCCAGCTTCCTACATTCCAGTTAATATTTCATCTGTTCATTCACTGTGTTGTCCTCAAGGCAATTTTCAGTAATGAAACCATCATGCAAACAATGCCACTATTAAAACAAGATATAATAATCAAGCTTGTGCTGAAGTTCCCAGCATGGTAATGATATACTTAGGAACTGGCTGCATGGCTGCGATGACATCCTTACCTGGGGAGCAAGCACAGGTATCACAGAGGGGCTACTCTCCAAGTAGCTACTCTTAGGCTGGGGCTGCATGTTTCTTAGAATAAACATTCAAGCAGCAACAACTATTCATAATGGAACTTTAATTCCAAGCAAAGGCCTGGATGGGACCTGCCCAAATCAAGCCTCTGCTTTGAAAAAGTCCCATCTCCCTGAAATGAGAAAAATTCCTGCCCGATGACTTATGGACACTTCAAAAGAACAGCAAAGACCCAAGTTTCATGTAGGATCCTGGGATCTCCTGCTTCATGGATGGGAATCTGTCCAAGATTGCCAGTGGCAGCAGAGGTGGGAGGTTTGTTAAAGGATTCCATACTCTGTATCTCTAGAAGCAGCTTTAGACTGGGAGATTGATTTTTCACTTCACATGCTTTGTGATGCCTTCTTCCAAGTCAGCTGGTGACAAGGTTATTCCCATGCTGCTATGACCCCTCTTTGGGGGGTACTGACGAAGCCAGGGTTCAAATCTCTGCATGAATACCACAGCAGATATTCATGCTTCATGCTTGCTTACATGAAATAGTGTGAGCCCATAAATGCCATGTTTAAATTCTGCCTCCACCAGAATTCTCTCAGCCTTGATCTCTTGGCTTCCATCTATCCCCAACCACCATATGGAGAAAACCATACTTATCCATCATATAGAGCTGTTGTAAGGCTTACTGAATATCTGAAGTGATTTGGTCTGAAGAAATATAATGCAGCAACCTTGCTGATGCTAAGCAGCTCTGGGTCTGATCAATGTAAGCATGGGAGAGACCACCCGAGAACCCCTTGTGTTTTCAGTCCTGAGTTCCAGAGTAGAAAGGCAGTAAATAAAGGTGAAAATAACACTCTAAGGTGCTATAGAAATGGCGGGCATTATTATTTCAGACGCTTGTTTATGAAAACTGGAAAAGGCCAGGTCTGCACTAAAGTGAAAAGAAAGCTGATATGCGAGGTAAGGAACGTGGATCATCTCACAGAAACAATATTTCAGCTCTTGGCCAGATTAAAGAAAGGTCACACAAGAAAAGCAATCATTACAATTACCAAAATAAAAGATTACAGAATAAGAGTTCCTTAATCACTGTCAAGTGCTTTGCTGGCATCACAGCATGGAGAGGTTTTAATTAGAGGTGAGAATGTAATTATCAAGAAGTGGTCACCCTTTTTCAGATGAAAATTGAGAGGAGAAAATGATTCTGTGCTGTCAGCTAACATGTGAGCATGAAATCCAATGGGTATAATCTGAATGATGTAGAATAGGTATAGACCCATGTGGACTCTACATTGATCGTCTGGGATGATTACAGCTCCTAAGTCCATCCCGCTAAGACGGAGCTGCTGCACAATTTCAGTGCTCCAACTGCTGCTGGGTCTACAACTCCCATCATACCCAGCCACAATGGCCAATAGGAATGATGGAATTTGTGGCCCAACAGCAGCTAGAGCTCTGAAGCTGTGCAAACTTGCTAAAAACTGGATCCATATGTCGCTATTCCACCAGTCAAAGAGCTGGGCCATCAAAGAGTTCCTCTTCTTGCTTCATTTACAAAGATCTGACGTGAGATCACAGCCCTGTTTCCTGTGCTTTCCCATGGCTTTGTATTCTTAGCAGAGTTCACAAAGCACCTTTGAGGCTTTGTTTGTCTGAAAATAGCTTTCAACTGCTAACATGCATTTTGGCTTGGTTCAAGGCCAGAGGGTTTGGAAACAACCTCCCGAAGCTCTCCCCACAGGGAGTGTTTTCTACCGTAAGAGAAAGCTGCTGTGATCAAGTCTAGTTGCAGAGAAGAGCTCTAAGGCTTAAGTAATTGTGAAGAGAGAGAAATTTAGCAGGTAGACCTTCTTTCACCTCTCCTAAAGTTATTTTGCTTCTTCATATCTGGTGACCTTGTTAGAATACTGGACTTCAGCTCCCTTTAGAAAGACTGAAATCTCCTGGTTTGCCTATAACAGAAGGTTCCCAATCTTGGCTCCCCGGATCGTGTTGGACTACGATTCCCATGGGAGCCAGAGTCCAACAACTTCTGGGGACTCAAGTTTGGAACCCCCTAGCCTATAAGAATCGGATCTAGGCCTGCCAGAGGCTGCAGAAAAGGATTGTCAAAGGACTCCACATTTAGCTGCTCTGAAAGCCGCAGTTAAAGCTGTGAGATTGCTTTTTTATTTCACATTTCTGTGATCAAGTGGCCAGAATCAATGGCTATTTTATTTATATACACGTCATTTCACAAAGCCATTGTGCAGGTACTCACCCCAGCCACAAAAACAGGGTGGTATTCTCCAACTCTGTGCTTAAAGCAACATGAAATGTGAGGTTCATCTTGGGGTGAACAGATCTCTGAGAAGGCTACAGATACATACAATAGATGACAGGACCTTTCTCACCTCTACAGCACCATGACAAGTAATGGGACACCTGCCAGAATTCCCTGTTTGTGCCCAGTAGAGCTTCCCAATCCGCTTGTTCAGGGAATGAAGGGAGGGATTTGACTTCAACCCCCTTACAGGAATGAGGCATGCAGGTACACCAGGCTGACTGTATCCAAGGCCCATGTAGCCAGACAATCAGGGTCAGGCATGGCAACACCAATTCAATATGACCTCCCCTAAGCTGTAGTCTATGGTGCACTGGATATTTGCTCCACTCTCTCCAACTTTTGACAGTCCAAGACTGGTCACCAGGGAAGCCAAGCAGAAGTGTCTTGCTTCCCATTCCTAAACTGAATTCAGGAGAGGAGTCCCCCCACCCCGCATCTACCTCTGTTTTGTCAAACCATATGAATGCAAGAATTTGATATATTGGGTTGTGCATCTTTCCCCGTCAAATAAGACACAATGGGAAGATCTAGTGCAGGGAAAGAGAGGCATAGAGGATGCTGGTGAGCAACTGCATCAGAGTGAACACCGAGTAAACACAGGAACACAAGAAGTTGCCTTATATGTAGATAGATAATTGGTCCATCTAGCTCAGGATTGTCTCTACTGACTGGCAACAACTATCCAAGGTTTGAGACAGGAGTCTTTCCCAGCCCTGTCTGGAGATACTGAGAACCAGGAACCTCCAGCATGCAAAACAGCTGCTCCACCACTGAACATGCTTACTAGCCCGAGGGATCTGAAACAGGGCCCTGACAGTTTCTTTGACCCCAGTGCTCATGTGGAAGAAACGATTGACATTTTTAGCCTACTTTCCAGTAGGCTTATGAGATCACCCGGCATTTCAGGTGTCCGTGAGACCCCTCTATCAACTTCGCAACTCCTGGACCAATATGAACCAAATTGGGTACAGCTGTAGGGACACATAGTGACACCTCAACAGCATAGTTTGTGATGATGTCATCCACCCCGATTCAAGATGGTGGATACATAAACATTTGAGGTGCAAGTGGGCTATCCACTTAACTGCCTTATCGATCTGAACCAAATTTGCTATAGCTGTAGGGACACATAGGGATGCCCCAACGGCGTAGTTTGTGATGATGTAATCCACCCCAATTCAAGATTGTAGATGTGTGAACATTTGAGGTGCAAGTGGGCTAACTTGTGGAACATCTAACCAATTTGAACCAAATTAGGTACAGTTGTAGTGGGTGACACACAGGGACACTTCAATGGCATAGTATGTCTTGATGTCATCCTCCTCGATTAAGATGGAGGACACATAAACTTTTGATGTGCAAGTGGGCTAATTTATGAACCAGCTAACCAATTTGAACCAAATTTGCTACAGCTGTAGGGGCACATAGGGACACCTCAGTGGTGTAGTTTGTGGTGATGTCATCCATCCCAATTCAAGATGGCAGTCACATAAACATTTGAGGTGCAAGTGGACTAACTTGTAGAGCGTCTAACTGATTTGAACCAAATTAGGTACAGTTGTAGTGAGTGACACACAAGGACACCTCAATGGTGTAGTTTGTAATGATGTCATCCTCCCTGATCCAAGATGGTGGACACGTGAACATTTGAGGTGCAGGAGGTCTAACTTGTGGACTTCGATTTCAACCAAATTTAGTCCAGTTGTATGGATAGTGAAAGGAAAGTAGGCAGATTAGTTCTTACTAGAACAACTAGTTTAATAATCTAGTAAGCAGAAGAAAAACAGACCAAGTTTGCAGCTGGGTGGCAAGAAACAGCCTTCCATCTCCCAGAGCATGCTTTTGGGGAACTGAGGCTGTTTTAAAGTCTAGTGCCACTTCTTTGGGTTCAGGTCAGTAGCCTAACCTACTTCACAGGGTTGTTGTGAAGAGAAACTTAAGTATGTAGTACACCGCTCTCGGCTCCTTGGAGGAAGAGCAGGATATAAAAATGTAAAAAAAGAGAAAAAAGAAAAAAGAAAAGAAAAAAAGGTCTGCTCCCCGCTCTTTAACATGTGTATTTTCAAACAGAGAGTACAAAAACACTGTACCTCTCCAGTAGCCTTGTCTCATAAGGAAATGGCCCTTTTAAAAGGCTACCCCTGGAATTTCCTACTGCTCAGGCAAACTGGCATGGAACAGTACCTTATCCACACTTCTGTTCACGTAAGTGGTGCAAAGATGATTGAGATGGAGTTAATTCATTTGCATGCTGCACGTCATTCTCTCTAGGATATGTTGTATGAAAGTAAAAGTAATTTCAAACATTTTCCCCCTCCTGCTTTATTGCCAGAGGACTATCGTTATAAAATATAACCATCTGACGACATCATAACCTTGAGATACGACTTCCTTCGCTCGCTTGGCGCTTGGCAGTTGTTAGTGGAAGCCAATAAATTAGTGTAGCTACAGACCAAAGGAAGCAACACCACCCCCACCCCCACCCCCTTTGCAAACATCTGGGTATATTCTAAGCAGAATTGCAGCCTGGTGGCACCTGTCCACGAGCTGTAATTAAGCTGACTATATGCTTTGGGTCTAAAAGGCTTTTTAATAAGTGTGCAGCAGCGAGCATCCTGGGTAACCATCCTGCAATAAGAGATCTATGTTTCATGCTGATTAGATGCAGCAACTTTGCAAATAAAAAAAGATGCAGCCGCTCCAAATGTACAATGCAGATAACAGGAACAGGGAGTTTTATTGCCATAGATACCATGTTTCCTCACCTCTTTTTCTTGTAAGATAGCAACTAACAGGTCAGATAGGAGGCCAGATTTGGCCCAGGGCATTCCTATTGTCATCTCCTAACATTAATTCAGGGGAAAGAAATTAAGGAAACAGACTGTTTTCTGTCCAAACTCTGTAAGGGAAGAGAATGGTGTAACCCTGCTGGACTTAGATCATCGTTTAGAACAGGAGTTCCCAGATATCCCAGCAGTTCCCAACCTTGGGTCCCAAAATGCCAGTGTTCTTGGGAATGATGGGAGTTGTAGTCCACAGCTGCAAACCCAAGGTTGGGAATCCCTGGGATGGAGGAAGTGAAGAGGGAACAGGTGTGTTTGCGGGGGCCGGAGACGGTGGGGCAGGAATACATAGGAAAGTATCATTGCTAAGTCTAGATGTTTTAAAATCCATTTTTAATTATCAGTGCAAAGACTCATAAAATATACATATATACAAAAGTAGAACATTCATGTTTATAATGAATGAAACAACATAATCAGGGTATATGTTACCCTGAATTACTCCAATTAATTGCACCAATAATTAATTAATTAATCAATCAGTCAACAAACGAGGTCTGATCGGGCGGTTGTATAGAAATTGCACAAAAGGGGAACCAATTGTACAGAAGGGAAATTTGTCAAATTTAGCTTCTATTGCTATTGCAGTATTGCGACCTGGCAATATTAAGAGATCAATGAGTTAGGGACTGAATTTTACATATTTATATAAGGAAGCCCAATGAATCTGCGGCAGCAGACTTCCGTAACACTTCAATATAATTCCCCTTTGCACAACTATGTCACCCACCCAAAGCCCAAATAATATGGTGGGCTATAAATACAATTAATATAAACCAATGAGGTCATCAAGAGAAAGCTGGCTTAGGAATGTCATTCCCTTTGACATTCAAAGGAAGCCCTGTGGCTTCCCTGTGGAGCTACTGCTGTGCTGTTTGTGTACACAAATATCCCCAAATATCATTGACAATCAGGCTGTGGACATCGAAGACACAGCTTTGGCATCTGTGCTCAAGGGTTCCAAGTTAATCAAGCTGGGCTCGGTGGAGAAAGAAAACAGAGCTAGCAGAGTGGGAGAGAATTATTTTCAGATCTAATTTGGAGGACAGATAGAATGCAAACGGAGTTGAACGGAGGATAAAAACCCCGCAGGGCACTTTAACGTGTCACAGTGCATCAGGCTTCACCGAGCAGTTGAAGCATTTGCTCCATCATGCAGTGAGATTTGCAGCCCTGATGCTTCCATCTCCTGTAGCAATTAATAGCAATTACCACCAGAACCTCAAGGTAAAAGCTGCCACGATAGGCAACGGTTAAAATGTGTCATTTGAATCTTGGAAAGCAATCAACCGAACACACAGCCTCCCAATCCTTGTTGTAGTCTAAGTTGGGAAATGAACTAATGGCTCAGGGTGGGGGAAGTTGCAGAAAACTTGGCAGGCCAATCCTATGCATGCCTACAAAGAACTCTTACTGTATGCAGGCGGCGTGCACCGGTCCAAAGTAGTTGGCAGTTCATTTCTGGATCCAGTGTGGGATAAGAGAGAGTGTGTCAAACTCGGGAGCCCTCCTACTTTTGGTTCTTATGGAGGGACTCCTTCCCTAGCCCTTGGCTGTCATGCTGCAAATGGGTCTATCTCCTTCTGAAATTCTACTTATGGGAATTGAGAAGGTAAAGGACATACTCTTACAACGTCTCCATGACACTGAACACCAGAATCTTGTTTCCTGGGGAAATAGGACCTGTTCTCCTTTATTTTTGGGGATCATGCCCCCTTGGGGGATTACAGGTGCCAGTTATCTAGCTTCCCTACACTTTTTAAAGTTTAGGATAGCATTTACTAGGGCCCGTATGAATGTGCTGCCCTCAGCCCTTTTGGAAAAAAGATTTGATAAGGGATTGCCAGACTCTGGCTTATGCCCTTGTGGTGCAGGCCTCCCTGAAACGGTTTCACATATGTTGTTATATTGCTCTCTTTACGGTGATACCAGGAAAGAACTTATATCCCCTTTGCTAGAGCAATTTCCAGGAACAGCCGACCCCTTTTACTTGAACTTCTGCCTTGAGGACCAAAATCATGAAGTCACTAAAGTGGTGGCAAAATTCTTCTATGTTGCTATTAGATTAAGAGCTTGTTTAAGGTCAAATTTATAGGAGCCTACTGTTTTATTCTGTTTTATTCTGTTTACTATGTATAATGTTTTGTTTTAATGCTTTTTTATGTCTTTTGTATGGCCTATGGCTGTAATATAATTGATTGAATATGGATTGAGAGCATCAAACTTGGATCAGAGACCTGGGCTCAAGACTGTTCAGCTATAAGCCCCATACTTGGACCAGTCACTATCACTTAGCCTAACCTACCCTGTGTTGTCGTGAGGCTCAACGAAGGAAGAGGGGAATACACACCCTTACTTTCAGGCGCTGGGAGGTGAGGGTGGTCCAGGGGTTGCTGCAGCCAGAGCCATTCACAGAAACAATAGTTAGGGACTGAATCACCATCACACCTATGCTGACATGACTCTCCAGTCAGAAGCCTTCTGCTTGCATAGTACTGGCTGAAGCACTCTCTGGCCTGCTTCTGCCTGCTGGATCCTGACGGTAAGGGCAGGAATTCCTTCCCCCTCAATCAATATCCAGGGGCTGGTGCCAGTTTTGCCTAGTGAACCATCTTACTAGTCATCACTGCAGTAAAGGAATGGAATGGGGATAATCTGTGCATTCCTAGTTTAAAATTGGGTAGATCAATGGGGGACCCGATGAAGTACCTTGGTGGCCAAGGTCAGCCCATCTGCCTACAGTTGGTGATGTAAATATCATCATCGTCATCACCACCATCATCTACTAGTTTGCAACAAAAACTCCTCAAAGATGTTTACACTGAAAAAAAACTGTAAATGGGGAGGGACTGTAGCTCGGTGATGGATCGTATGCTTCGCATGCATAAGGTTCAGTTCTTTGCACCGTCTTCAGGCAGGGCTGGGAAATAAAAGTAAAGTAAAGTGTGCCATCAAGTTGGTGTCGAGTCGACTTCTGGTGACCACCACAGAGCTCTTTGGTTGTCTTTGGTAGAATATAGGAGGGGTTTACCATTGACTGATTGATTGATTGTTAAATTTATATACCACCTTTCATTAAAATAATCCCAAGGCGGTTTACAGCAAAATTCAAAAAACCAGATGGTAAAAAAGACACAATTAAAATATTAAGTGAAAAATATTAAACAAATCTGATTAAAAATTTAAAACAAAAGCATAAAAGCAATACAGAGTACAAAGAGCAGCAGCAGAGAATCAAATAAATGCCTGGGCAAAAAGCCAAGATTTTACACTCTTTCTAAAAGCTGTGATGGAGACCGAGGAGTGAATAGCCACCGGGAGAGCATTCCAGAGTCTGGGGGCAGCAACAGAGAAGGCCCTATCCTGCGTGCACGACAACCGAGCCTCCCTCATTTTCTGCACCTGGAGCAGAGCCCCCTCAGATGACCTCGTCAAGTGGGCAGTAACCCTTGGGAGCAGGCAGTCCCTCAGGTATCCTAGGCCCAAACTGTTAAGGGCTTTAAAGGTCAAAACCAGCACCTTGAATTGAGCCTGGGAACAAACTGGTAGCCAGTGCAGCTCTTTCAAAATGGGTATGATGTGCTCCCACCGGGCAGCTCTAGAGAAAACCCTAGCTGCCTCCTCCCGTGCAGTCTGAGATGATGCCTTTCAGCATCTTCCTTATTCGCTGCTGCCCGATATAGGTGTTTCCCATAGTCTGGGAAACATACCAGCGGGGATTCGAACCGGCAACCTCTGGCTTGCTAATCAAGTCATTTCCCTGCTGTGCCTTTAGGTGGCACAGTGGAATCCCTTCTTGGGAAATACCTTGCTGAAATTCTGGAGAGTGGCTGCTAGTCAGTATAGACAATACTGAGCTAGGTGGACCAGTGGTCTTGCTCAATATAAAGCTGTGTAACCTATGTATAGGTTATGTAGCCTATGTAAAAAGGAATAAGATGGTTTCCTGCCCCCAAAGGGCTCACAATCTAAACTGAAGAATGGGTGACACCAGTAATACTCACTGGAGCAGTGCTGTTTTGGATAGAGACAGTTGCTCTCCCCACTGACAAACATAACAAAGCCACCGCTTTAAGAGATGCCACATTGACCAGGGAGTAGGCATAAACCCAATAAATAGCTTCTCAGCTTTAGTGAGTGAACTTCTGTGACCTGGAAATGACCCAAGACTGTCAACCAGGATAGGTTGTAGAATCTCTTCTTTATCCAGACAGGGAGTTGTTTGCATAGGAATACAGCCACTGGGTCTTGTCAAGCTTACGTCTTAGTATAACCAGGCAGATTTTGCATCCATCTTTCACCACCCTATAAGGGGTTTTTGTTTACAAATAAATATGTCCTGCTTGTGCAGATTACACCACTCTGACAGGGCGCCTGCTTCCACCATTGGATTTATGGCCTGCTTTTCAATTGGCAGAGAGATCTATTGCTGCTAGAGCATCCAATCCCAAAAATGGATTTCTGATGTCGAACCCAGCTCAGCGCTGATGTTTGCAACAGTCTTATGGCTCGAGTGACATATTACTCTGAGTTGGCAACTTCCAGAGCAGGCCAATCAGCTCCAGAGTGAACAGCAATGTCATCAAATTACTTCCCTACTGATGTGCTTCACAAATTGGATTGCTGAAACATCCCCCTTGGTAATTTTATGAAATCAGTTCAACTTCTCTCCATTCAGCCCATAGCCCTGGGACTTTAATATACGCCCCCCGGCTGCTCAGCTATAAATGTGTAAGTGTGATTGGGAGGAATACTCCAGGAGAAACAAAGTGAATTTTCCCCTGGAAAACCCACCTGCTAAGGACTGTTTCACAAATGCAAGCACATCCCATGATCTTAAAATATGATTCCTCAGTGCTTGATAACTTACCAGTGATATTGTGCACTGGCTCCAAGCAATTGCATTGTGTCTGGGGAAATGTTAGATTATATGAAAGTTCTGACTGTGAGTGTTTGATCTTTGATTCACATGACTAACATGCAGTGGTGGACCAGCCTTAACTGTGGGAAGCCAGCTATACAGACTAAACAATGTTTTTCTGCAGAATAAGCTAGCTGTGTGGACCTACAAAGATGTGTGTGAATTGACTACAGGGACTAGGAGCACTGAAACAGCGGTATACACGCTCAGAATAATATGAACTCAAAATCATATCAAGCTTAGAATCAGTTTCACTTCTTAATCTCCAGCTCTGTTCCTATTGACAGTCCTACTGATTATCTCAGGACTCAACTCCAATTTCTACCTCCAGTTTGACTATATTTTTGCCCTGGAAGCATTGTGTAAAGGCCAAACGCATTATGGATGGGGTCGTCCTTTCATGAGGCAAGGTGAAGAAAGTCAGGTCAGGAGGTGGGTTATTGAGACACCAGCCCACCTGCTGCTGCCTTTGGAGCCACTTTTCAGAACCAGTTGGGCCTTGGCAAGATTTCCAAGAACTACCTCTCCTTACACTCCTTGCAAAGCTTGCAAGCACGAGGACGGAAGAGCAGAGGTGCATCTAGGTAATTTTGGAGCCTGGACCTAAAGCCCTTTGAAAGCCCCACCCACCCCCACTGCAAGTTAAGCATCACCCCCCTACACACACACACATCATGACACAAAGAGTATTTTTAACACATGGGTTCTTGAGGGCACAACCAGCAACTGGACTCACAAGAATGTAAGGATATAAAACAGGTCTATTGATGCAAATATGCATTAGCAGAAACGTTTCAACACGCAACTTAACAGAGTCCCATCCCACATGTTTCTTTCCCCACTCCCCGCTCTGTCTCTAAAGCAGAGGTCAAGCTCAGCTACCCGCTGCAGAGCCGGCCAGCAGCACAGCACGGTGACCACACCACCCGGGACAGACTAAATTGGATTTGGGGGCCCCCAAGGCGGCCCTGGACTTCCGCCCAGAAGTCCAGGGGGTAAGTGTGCCTCTAGGGAAGAGGAGGCTGCTGGCAATGCCTTGCCATATTAAAAGTTCACACGGGTCACTTTTGGAAGGGAGCTGACCCCCACCAAGGGGGTGGGGCAAGGCCACATTTGGAAACTCACCTCAGGAGCCACAATACCTTGGGCTGCCCTGGTCATGAAAAACACGAGCATGTTGGACTCATGCACATGGCTTCATTCCATGTGACTCCCTCTATAAAGTGATTTCCCAAATTGCAGTTTGTTGGAAGAAAAGCTTTCCTTCTTTGTCTGATGAGTGCCCACTGGGATGGAATTCTTACGACAAGCAATCCTTGTCCAGGTGGAGAATGACTTTGAAATTTGGCCTATTGTTAACCATGCTCCTTTCCAGTTGAAAAGGAGGTCTCCCTCCATCATAGGACTTCCATACATCCACAGAAGTGCACCGGCACATGCTCAATCGAGTGTGCGATAAGCTACAAGCGTTCTAGCAAATGTTTCGTCATCCACATCGCGTCACACCGCATGCAAACACAACACATCAAATCAGGCATTAACAAGCTGCTGCCACATACAGGAACAATGTTCACATGAAGCAAGGTTTAAAAATTGTGTAATTAATTTCTGCTTGGAGCCAAGAAGCAGGAAAGTAGTACTGAACTGGAACAACGTTGGAAGACATGGCTGGCATAAGGCAGAGCTTTCCCTCAAAGTGGGGCCACCTTAAAAGGATATGAAGAATGTTGACAATAGAGCAGTACCTTGAGTGAACCACTTGTTTTATTTATTGTTCATGCAACAGGCCTTATTTGATGTCATCCTTGTGACAACTCTAAAGCAGCTCTCGGTTTGCTTTATACAGAAGGAGGAACTAAAACCAAGAGAGTGACTGTCGGACCCAGCTCCTTCTAAGAGAGGAGCAGTAAGCAAGGGCAAGGGCAAGGTAAGGAGGTGCAGAATCGCCCTGAGAAATATCATTTGTCTTTTAGAAACCAATTTGACTTCTGTCGAGACTTCTCAGATGTTTCTTCTTGGGAGGAACTCTGACCTTTGCTTTGAATTTCACGTTTTTGATATTTCAGTCCCAACTGTAGAGTAAGAAGAACTAGTCTATTGTGAGGAAGAGGACAGCTGATTCCCCCTACTGCTCATACCAGAGAGCAGCCCTGACCTGGAAGCTTTTGCATGGGTCAAGGAATATCCTATAGCTCACTCTGGCCTATTGCTGCTAAGAGGCACCCTTGTTGGTCTGGCTAGATTCCCAGTCATTCCTTCCTTTGGCCAAACCAGACATCCTGTTACAGGCAAGGGTTGATGACTAAGCCATGGTCTCTGCTCAGACCGGGATATGGGTACTGGCAACCGTCCTGGAAGGGACACAGACCTTACACAGCTCCAAGGGAAGCCCATCAGAAAAAGGGGCCAGGACCTCAGATCACTCCAAGCAGGAGCAAAGGAGATGGCTAAATATACAAAGTAGCACAGATTTTGCTCCAGCAAGTGTCTGGAGCTGAATGCTGCCCACGTAGAGTGGCCCCACCCTTTCCTTGGAGAAGACTCTGTAGCTTAAAGGGGCCCTTCCAGATTTTGGAGGTGCTGACTGGTGGCATAGGGGGACTTCTTCTTCAGCTGGCAGATTCTTAGGGGATAATTCCAAATGAGAAAATGAAGGCAGGGCTGTATTCTCACATCATGGTAGAGAGGGCTGGGCCCGGTTCTCCTGATTCCCTTGGTCCAGGGAGTTCTGGTGGAGTAAGTTCATCCAGGGCATTCCCCCCACTTTCTCATCTCCTAAAATATTCACCTTGACCCCCAGCTGCAGGGTGGGGTTCAGATATGGGATGATGACACCTGAGAGTGAATCCTCACTCGACTAGATCCAGCTTTGGGACCCACTGCATGCTCAGCTCCCAAGCGATCCCCCCAACTTCAAACTTCCCCCACACAGTTCCGTGCACATCCCTAGTAGAGGCAGGGCTAACAAACAGCCAGCAGCAAGAGTCCTGAAGGCGGACTGCACTCGCCTCTCTGCAAATAATATCTGTCTCATTAAACCATTAATATTCCTGATTCAACTCCACTCTCTTGTCCTTGCAAACCACAACGCTTTCCTCTGGACTCTACACTGTCCTGTGACTTTGAGCTGAGCTCTGAACAGGCCTCCCTACTGCAAGGGCCATGCTGTATGTTCATGCTGCACTGGCAACTGGAGTACTTGCCAAGCAAGCACCTCACACAGCTTGCTTTGCAAGAGTTGACTCAACCATCAGTGTCTGATGCCAGATTTCTATGCGCATGCATAGTCCTAGCTCCTTGTCAGTGATACTGTATGATACATCACACCTGCGCCAGTAGAGATGTTTAATGGGCACCACAGTTCAGATGTCCTCCAAGCATATGACCAGAGAGATTCTAGAAAGGGACTATTGTATTTCCAAGGTGTGTAAAGGACACTGGGACTTACATTGTACAAGCACTTGGTTCAGTTCGGTCATCGTAGCCACTGGGTCTGCACCCGGGATGAATGTGAGTCAGTGTTTTTTATCTCTGCAGAACTGCATGCATCACAGTCTCACTTTCTCTGGCAAGGAATTGTTTAGCCCACAGCACACTCCACAGCCAGTATTTGATTATCTTTGATTTACGGGTTCAAGCCCTTTGAAGCTCATTGCTAAGGAGATAAAGCATGCTGTGTCGTCTTTCCCTGGGAAAAGCAGGGTTTTTTGATTTGAGCAATAATCTTTGTGCCACATCTGAAACAGTAAGGTCAAGGGGAAGGAAAAAAGAAAGGAAAAAGCAACTTTCGGGATTTACCGTTTGAAAAAAGCAAAAGAAGTTTTTATTTGTTGCTTTAAAGTCTCTCCAGTCAAGTTCTCCCCAGGGGTGACAGGATAAAAATCTTTTGCCAGCAAGACTAGACCCTATTAGTGTCTCTGGGTGCAGGTGCAATTAGGCAGGACCTCAGCAAAGCACTCTTGCCACCTGCTGAGGGAGTCTTTTTCTCCAGGTTGTGCTGGAGATCAAGAGCCCTTGCTGTTCGGATGCTTATTGGGCTATCAATTGTTGGCCAGCTTATATCTAGTGATTGTCAAATTGGCTGAGAGAAAATAACCAGCCGCAAACCCTCACTCAGAGCTAGAATTGAAGGTTTGCAGCCATGCTCACAATAGCTAGGATGACTTCTTTGTCCTTTTGTTTTTTCAGACTCGGATGTGTGTAAAGCTTCAGGTCTGGCTCCCCTATTGTGCAAATTAGAGAAAGAGCATGGGATCTGAAGGTCAGAAGTGGCACAAATGAAGCCCTGTTCAGACAATAAGGTCATTCACATGACCGGCCCTACCTGAGTAGGACGGGTCTAGCTCAGGTAGGGTTGGTCATGTGAAGTGGTCCTGCTGCTTCTCCCCTGGGTAGCCCTGAATTTAAACCCAGGCTAAAACTGAGGTAGGAGGGTGAGCACATGCCTCCGACCTCACTCCCTGGACATGTGGGCCACCGTGCTGCTGGCAGTTGCTCCTGGGCTGCTGGCAGCCCTCTTGATCAGAGATCCTGGGTGGTGGAGCATCCAGGCAGCAGAGAGCCTGCCCAGCACACTGCACTCCTCACCCAGGATACCTGGCAGCCGGGCTCCTTTCCTCCCCGTTCCCAATTGTCGCTTGTCCGTCTGTTTGTTTGTTTGTTTGACATATTTCTATACTGCCTAAGACTGATACAAAGCATGTCCTCTCATTGTACATGATGTTTTGGGTAGCAGAATGAGCATCTGGACAGGCTGTGGAATAGGGAGGGGAAGCCTTTTAAGGTGGTTCTTGCTAAACGTGTGAAGAGCTGCCTTCACAGGCATAGTACAGTGTACTGCTGTGCCTGTGTGCAACATCATGTGTGAATGCCTACCTGTGTACACATCTTTACCTGTATATACGATGCATGCATTGCAACATGTGTGAATTGGGCTTGAGGTCATCTCAGATACATCTGACCCTGTCCTGGCACCAGGGATGTCTCCAGATTTTAGCAGCCACTTAGCAAGCTGCTCTTTATGGGCCCTCTCTTACCTGGGTGCCCCCCAAAGGTTTGTGGTGGGTCTTGCCTTGGGGTGGCAGAAAGGGGTTGATGATGGAGCAAATCCTAGCCAAGAGAATTATTCCGCTATCACCTCAGGAAGGCCACATACATCCTTAGAGGTGTGCTTAAATATATGTATTGCCTGCCTCTTGATTTTCAAAGCAACTTGCAACATCATTAAAATACAAAATTAAAATACAACCACAACATACATAAAAGCTATTAAAACTAAAAACCATATTATAAAAAATGAAAAACAGGCAGCGGTGGCGGCAGCAGCAACAAAATTAAAATAGTCATCAACAGCATACAAGTACGTTTAAAAGCAGTAACAGAGAATATAAAGGGTTACTAAATCCTGCTGAAAGTCTGCATAAGCAACAGTATTTTGACTAGGGTTGGCACCAAAGTTTCAAAAAAAGTGAAATTTGAAGGGGATGTCAGCATTCCTCCCAAAAGGAACTTATGAGAATTTTCAAGGGCAAGCAAACAATTTCTGTTCTATAAGGCAGAATGGAAATTCTCAAGGGGCTTCTGTACACCCCTCATTTTAATCATCACCTACAAACTGTCAAGGAGGTTACTGAGCAAACTGATGGCATTACAGAAGTAAGGTGTCACAACCAAGAAAGCCCCTTCCACCATCATCATTGGGTCTGGGCTGCCTTAGAGAGTGCCTTCTTTGGTATGATCCCCATCGCTCGTTGAGGTCATCTGTAGAGGTCCGTCTCCACTTACCACCGGTACGTCTGGTGGCGACTCAGAACCGGGCCTTTTCTGTAGCTGCTCCTGGCCTATGGAATGCACTCCCAGCTGATATCCGCAGTTTATTTATTTATCTATCATATTTTTACACCACCCAAAACTTACGTCTCTGGGCAGTTTACAACAAGATTAAAAGTAAAACATTAATTAAAAACAAAAACAAAAAATTTAAAAGCAAAGAAATTTAAAGCAGCCCATCCCAGGCTGATTTCCGGGCCTGTTTGGGCCTGCAAAGATCAGCATGGTGGCCATTTTGGAGGCCACCATGCATGCTCAAATGTCCTCTGTGTGGCCTGGCAAGGCCTACAGTCTCTCAGGGACCATTTGAGCATGTGCATTGGCCATTAATTTTTTAAAAAAATGGCAGCTGAAAACAAAATGGCTGATGCACATGCTCAAATGGCCTCTGCGAGGCCTGGCGTGGCCTAGGGCCTCGCAGAGGCCATTTGAGCATGCATGGTGGCCATTTTGTTTTCGGCAGCCATTATTTTTTAAATTCCTTCATTGGTGCCCCCTTCAAGTGGCGCCTGGGGCATGTGCCCTACCTGCCTTACCCTAGATACGCCCCTGGTCTCCAGGTTTACGGTATAAACCATTAGGAGATTCCCTTGTGGTGGTACCACTGATATGCAAGTCTGGTAGTAGCAGCTGTAGTTAAATGGAACCTCTCTGTTCATAGGCAGTGTGCCTGTAAGTACTGGATGCAGGATGGGGACAGGCACCGCAGGATATCTCTGACTGCTGAGCTTCCTTGCAAAGAAATGTTCCCTCTGGCAAAAAAACCACATTCAGATTTGCTACACTTTGGGAAAATGTTAGATGCATTTCATTAAATGCTTCAAACTTAAATTTACTCCAGAGTTTCAAAATCTGAATGTCATTTTGTTTATTCTGTGCTTTATACTGCCTGTATAAAAGCGGTGATTGTTATTAATGCAAACTGAAAAATAAATATTAATTTGATTTGGGGCAAGTTTCAAACTAGATGTTAATTATTTCTTAATTGTATATTGTCGGGTAATCACAAGTTCCATTAAAATAAGTTATATAAGAATGAACAAATAAACCCCAAGGATTAGGTTGTTAATTAGCTATTTAATGTTAATATGGGACTTTGAATATTTTGGTATCGATAAAAGTATTATGCTTGGCAGTTACAAAGTGCTACAAACAATTGCCAAGTTATTAGAGATTATGGTGATAATGATTATAAAACATGAAACGAAGAAAAAACATCTTTTTGATATTTTCCAGTGCATTGGGGTAATTAATGTGTAGCTTTGATAACTTTCAGTAATGTCTCTTCCAGAAACATAACTGGGGAAAAGACCAGAAAGGAGCAATTAGAGAACGACCAGGAAAATAAATTAGCCAGTGAAATTCACTAGTCTCAGGCCCAAAAGGAAGATTCAGATAAAGGACAAGAGTTTCTTTCACATGAAAAAGCCTAAATCAGTACCAAGGATGATGTCTACTCCAAAACAGAGGAAGCAAAACCATTCACCTTGCTTCTAGAGTGCATGCTTTGTATACAGAAGGTCCCATATGCAATTCCCAGCATCTCCAGGTAGGGATGGGGGAGACCCTGGTCTTGTGGTAGTAAGCATGACTTGTCCCCTTAAGCTAAGCGGGATCTGCCCTGGTTGCATATGAAAGGGAGACTAGAAGTGTGAGTGCTGTAAGATATTCCCCGCAGGGAATGGAGCCGCTCTGGGAAAAGCAGAAGGTTCCAAGTTCCCTTCCTGGCTTCTCCAAGATAGGGCTGAGAGAGATTCCTGCCTGCAACCTTGGAGAAGCTGCTGCCAGTCTGTGTAGACAATACTGAGCGAGGGTCGGACCAAGGGTCGGACTTAGTATATGGCAGCTTCCTATGTTCCTATGTTCCTAATGTCTAGAGAGCTAATGCCAGTTGGTGTAAGCAAAACTGAGCTAGGTGGACCTATGGTCTGACTCCATTGGTCCTGTTTCCAGTTCTTAAAGCAAACACAGAGATACAGCCCATCACTTGGGCTTGTTATAAGAATAAAGAATATGTTCTCCCAGTGTTTTATAGTGGACAGAATATTGAACTTGGACCAGAGAGATCTGGGTTCAAACCCTTACTCAACTCAATACCTTTGGTTCAAGTGGCTGCCTCTTAACTTAGCTCACTTCACGGCTTGTTGTTTTTACTTAACATTTATACACGGTTTTTCTTATTGCTGCTACTCTTTGTTTTTATGGGAAAATAATAAATAAAGAGTTTACCCAAAACAAGAAATCCCATATCCACTACTATGGGCTCTTTGGAGAAAGGACAGATGTGATAAAAGGACCATAATCCCTTATCTAGGAAGGCCAAGTGGCAGCATGTTGTTCTAGACCTCTCTGCAGATGCTCCACCTTGATTAACATTCGCACAGGCCTGCCTTTCCGTCTGCTCAGCATTTAATGGTTCAGTAAGCAGGACCGCAGCATCCAAGAAAGCAAGTGCAGCCATCCCCGAATCCCATTCTTTACCCTCTATTGAAGTGTTTCTAATAATAGCCAGGACAGAGGCTCCTGTCCCAGCTTCTCATTAGCACGCCTTTAGTTTTTTCAGCCGACGTGTTCATTGGACCTTGAAGGGTTTTCGTTTGCCTCCATATCAGCATGTGGCACCAGGAAGATGTACACAAGGACACGTGCCGGAGAAGCAGCTTCCAAAGGAAAAAGCCCTCCCACTGAGAGGATGAAGGCAAAGGGTGGCTTGCGAACAACACACAGACTAATGAGTGACAGTACAGTGCAGTGGGCAGTGCATTTCTCTTAGCAATGGGTGATCAGGGTTTAATTTCCTTTCCTGCCATATACCTGCTAGGATATCACCTTGAGCAAGTGAGTTATGTGTATCTCAGTTCCCTGTTGGTTAAAAAAAGAAATGATAATAGCAGGGCTGAGGGGTTAGAAGGATGCCACAAACAAAGCTACCCCAGATGTTTTCTCTTTCCCTGAACTGATATTGCATGGGGCGTGGCAGGGGGAGGTTCTGATTCCAGGATTAACTTCTGTAAACCACTAGGGACCTTGGATTAGGGACTTTAGCACTGCATAACCTCCTTCAGGAGTCTCAGAGGCAATCGTGGGGGCTCCAGGGACAGAGCCGAATTCTTGCTAGGGGCTCCAGATCTCCAGAGCTGCAAGGATGCCATTTTGACTTTAATGAAAAAAAATTGGGTTCCTACAACTGGGAATTGGGAGCGCAGATGCCGCATTAATCCCTGATTTCGCTGGCATTGTGGGGATTTTGAAAACCTGTCCTCTCAGAAAGGTTAAATCAGTAGGGGACTTACGGGGTTCTTTAGCGTGGGTACCGGAGAGGAAGTGCAGCAATATATAGTTAGAAATGGTAACAAGCAAAAACTAAATTATGTTTAGTGATAAGAATTCTGTTAATTGGAAAAGAAAGTTAGGTTGAAGATCAGAAGGTTTCTATTATCTATTGGATGGATCGAAATCAGGAACAGCCTTTTTAAAAACAGTTGTCAGGGCAAAGAAACGCATTGGTTTCAAAACAGAGTTTGTTTCATTGTCGAAGGATATCTAATTCTTAATGTCGTGACTCAGTCTGATTTCAGGTTGAGAGTCAACCTAATTATTTGAAAGGCACACATGTCATTCGTAGGGAAATGCATGAAGCTGCAGCCAGTGGCATAATCAGAACAGAGTTCTCAGGACGTCTGTGAAAAGAAACATTTGTACTGACTGATCTCCTGAAAATGGGGTCACAAGAATCTCTCAGTACCTTTGAAAGTTTCCTTTTAATGTGTCTGGCCCAAGGTCACCCAGCAATTGCACTCTCCCATGCTTGTCCATGCTTCATTTCCATGCTGTGGGTGATAACAAAATGTGATTCAGCAGTGGAATAATTAGACAGGGCATCAGGCTGAATGCTTTCATGCTGAATCTGTCAAGACTGTGGAGCAGTCACCCAAGGAATGTACTGGAGAGTCCATAGTGCCATATTTTTTAAATGGACTAGGATATTTTTTTCAAAAGTGCTAGGAACTGTGAAGTGCTGGATCTTTCTCCTTTGCTCCATATTTGGACCAGACAGTCTAATACATCCTTTCCATCACCCTGATTGATTTATCTAAGGATGCCAAACTTAGGAAGCTTTACAGAACTCATTGCCAGGAAGAACACACAAGGTAGAGGGTTACTAAACATACCAAAAAGTGAATGTTCACATGCTAGGCTATCAAGATTCCTCAGTGTCAGGTGTCCTCTAAAACAGGGATTCTCAACCTTGGGTCCCCAGATGTTATTGGACTTCAACTCCCATAATCCCCAACCAAAGGCCACTGGGGCTGGGGATTATGGGAGCTGAAGTCCAATCACATCTGGGGACCCAACGTTGAGAATCTCTGCTCTCAAGAAGACTGAGTCCTCTTTTGAGAACTCTATGGGGGAAATGGTGGGAAGGGCTACACTTCCCAGCATTCTGTGCATGCCTTACAAGATGCTGCAAGAGGGTTTAGTTTCCCTTAAGGGAGCCTCCGCCTGGCACTGAGCAAAGCAAATCTCTGCAAGTTAAGAAAGGTTGCCTTCGAATGGTGCCAGGGAGCTGTGCAGAGTATTCGGCTTTGGCCAAAGCTTCCCACAAGCTCAATAAATAATTAGTCGGAGAGCCACACTAAGGATTGATGGTAACTGCCACTGGCTCCCGGACCTTACACTGAAGGACATCTGCATGGGATCCTCTCTAAAGACTAGGAATGGGGCACAAAAGGTGCATTTCGGAGCTGTGTTTAGAAACTGTTGTTTAAATTTCACAGCTGTGTGGTTTTAATCTGGCCAGTCACCTTGAGCTTGTGGAAAGACAGGCTAGAAATGAGCGAAACAAAACAAATCAAGATATCTTGTGTACACAGTTCTCATATTTTTACCTGTTAGGGCTTTGCTCCGTCTTTCTGCCATTTTCGGAGCCCTGGCTTCTTTACACCTCTCTAATCAAATCCCTTTGCCGTGTTTATCTTCCAATTGCTGTGTAAGTATGTAAACAGGCGCGTGCAGTGGGGGAAGCAAAGGACTCACTGGAGCCAAAATGTCGGTTTAAAATGAATGCGGTGCTAAAAAAATCGGCGTCTTGAGCCACGTTAGGAGCAACACGACATAAATTACTTTAAGGGATGTACTCTTTCCTGCCACCACCTCTATTAACTGGTTTAGGTTTTATGGGAAATAGCAATTGTAACACAGCTTGATGGAGAATGGAACACACTCCAGCTTCCATAGCATGGGGTGTGTGTGTGTGTGTGTGTGTGTGTGTGTGTGTGTGTGTGTGTGTGTGTATACCTAACAGCTCCAAAAGGTATTCTAAAGGAGGCGATTAGGATGCTGCAGATTATAAAGTCCTTTTCTGTCAAACTGAAAATAACTGTAATTTGGGGCAAACGTTTATTTCCAATTGACACTTCTGCAGAAACGCAGGAAATTGTGGTTGCCCTCCCCCTCCAGTGATTTCAGAATAATCACCTGGAAAGGTTTCTGAGGCCATAATGAATGGTGTGACATGGTTTTCTTCCCTTTATCGCCCAGGTTGTGACTCCGTGGCCCTGAATCTAGAATAAGCAGCCCATCTGCCATGAAACCATTTGCGGAGGGAGGCCATGTGTTCTCTGCTTTGCCAAAGGTAACAGTCGTGTCTACTTCCCATCTGCTTCCAGCAGAGATGGACAACAAGCAGTGAGTTGTTGAGTATTAAGATGGTTTTTAAAAAATAATAATAATAATCTGGACTCGTCTTTGCTTTTCTTGCATTCCCCATCCTCCCTCCCCTGCTCCACTTTTCTTTACAAGGAGGATATTGATTTCTTGCAGAATAAACTGGGGCTGTGAACACTTCTTGCCCCCTCTTTGGTATATGAAGCAGCCCCTTAGAATACAGAATTTGATCCTTCCTGGCTTACACAGTCACTTAGACCAGAGTACATACATTTTGGGAAATATCTGTACTGTGTTTTATCCTGAATTTTATAAAATTATACTGCTCTTGCTCCATGGAGCACATGGTACCTTCCCATTTTATCTCTCAAGCAACCCGGTGAAGTAGGTTAAGCTGAGATAATGACTGACTCAAGTTGGCCCAGTGGGCTGAATGGCTGAAGGCGTTCCCAACTTTCAGTCCAACTAGATATGGTTGAACTACAACTTCCATCATCCCCAGCCACAATGGCCCAGCCATTGTAGTGCAAATCAGAAAATAGCTCCACTTGTTCCCGACAAATCCAAATGTGGCCCCTAACCCCACCCATCCAGTCATTTGCAAACAGGAATTGTGGGAGTTTGCAAGGCTCCAAGTGCTGCAGGTGATAAATCTGGTGCAAAGGAGAAAACTGGCTGGGGAAACATCTCACCCCCCCACAGAAAACCCTTGGCTCAAGTGAAACTTTGGTGGTGGGCTGCTCTTTGCTCCCCATGGACTGCAGACCCTTTCTATCGCATTCTGAATTCAGTGGAGAATTCAGTGGGGCTATTCACACTACCACGCCCATGCACAGTTGGGTGAGCAAGGGGAAAGGCAGGGTTCAACATACCTTCCCCCAGACAACCACTCTGAGCCCCTGCAGCATGCAGGCCATGCACCACACAACCAGCACTGCCGGGAGCAGTGCAGATGACTATCAGCGCGGCTCCTGGCAATGCGGGTAAACAGAGGCCAGGACTTATTTTCCTGGCCTCCGAGAATCCCACAGTGCACCTCACACAGTGCACTGGGGCAGGCACAGAGCCAGCCATATAGTGGCCTGTGTCTGGCCCCACCCACTGGCCTCTCTAGTGACGCCCCATGTCTGTGACCGAGAGCTCGCTTGGACTCTCCGAATCCCGGGCCATGCCCCTGTATGTGTGACATCACACACAAAGGGGGCGCGGCCTGAACTTGGGATAGCCTGAGCAAGCTCTCCCCCATCCATTTCAGGCAGCGCTTGCTGCCTGACAGCATTTATCTCTCTTTCTCTCCCTCACTGGAGGGAGAGAAAGGGAAATAAAGGCTGTCAGGCAGCAAACGCTGCCTTAAATAGACGGGTGGGGGAGAGGTCACTTAGAGCTCTCCGGGGCCCGAGCCACACATCGCTGTGGGCTTTGGTGGCCTTTACCATTGGCGGCTTGGGTTTTTTGAACCTGTTCACACAATGGTGGCTCTGCCCCAGCACTGGAGGATTTCCCCAGGGGACGGGCACTCTAGGCACCTGTCTCTGTGTCAGCGCCAGCAGCTCATGCTGACATACCATCTCGGAATCAGGTTTCAGTGCTGATCCCACTGGGATCCGTGCGGAGATCCATGAGTACCGCCACAGTATGAGGAAACGCAGTACTGCTGGGATCCACAAGGCTTCCTTAAGAAAACCTTAAGTGTGGGCTTGGCTGCTCATGAGAACAGCCTCAGTGTCTCCAGTGAATTCAACAGAGAGATTGTCCAAGTTGAGAAAGCATGGAGATGCTTTCTACTACCCTCTATTTCTCTCATTCTTCCCCCCTCTCCTCTTTTCCTTCTTTCTCTACTTCATCATATGAACTTATATCCTTCCTTGTTTCCTTTTCTTTCAATTTGTTTTACTTGAGGGGCTGGGGCAGGAGAGATGGGCAGTTATTTTTTGTTGCTATTTAAAAGAGAAAAATAAATTAAAGCAATTAAATATGCAGATTAAAAGAGAGAGGGGGTAGGGATGAGCACAGAGAAAAATTACACACAACCAGGAGCTGCAGAGATGAAAAATGGAAGTTTACATACAGATTTGCAACTTTGGCTGCAGGCCTGGAGTGGTTGGTAAATTCAGGGTTGTTTATGTAGCCAAATACTTCCGTTAAACAGGGCCTTCAGAACTCAAGCTTCTTTGGAAGCCTTCTAGGGAGAGATCTTTTAACATTATTTACAAAGTGAAGAAGTTGCTGTCAAGTATTTAATTTTAAGTTGCCTCCTTGAATGTTTGTTTTGTCTCTGAGCTTCTGGATGAAGAGACAGAGGCTGATGTTTTTGGCTCCCCCATTAAAAGAGGGTGTTTTCTTGTCTGCTGAGTCCCTTCATCATCTCTTATCTTGATCCCCCCTCCTTCTACTTCCTCAGGTAATGGTATAACAGCATCACAAGTCTTGCAAGTACTTTTCTTTCCCTGCTCGTGCTTTAAAGCCTTGAAGCCTGGGAGAAAAAAGGTAGCAAAACTAGCAGGATGTGAAAACAAAGAACCCCCTCCTTCCTTTTAAATGCTGCTGTTTTATTTGAACAATTTCCAGACACATGGGTCTCTCCCTCTCACTTCCTCTCTCTCTTTTATTAGGAATATTGTGCCCGCAGGACAAAGAATTATGCAGGTAAGAGTACAAGCTTTAATTGGACCTTTCAAAATCAAAAACAGAGAATTAGGGTTGGTTTGGTTTTTTATGCACAAAGGAAAACAATAAAAGCTAATGGGGTGTCATCTGCCTTCAGAAGACCCTTCTAGGAGGGAATCGTACATGAATGACTCTCTAATGTAATTTGATGCTCTTGGGTTTCTCTGTCTTTATCTTTTGGCTTTCTCCTTAGCTCTTAAGGTTTAAGCTCAGGGCCCAGCTGGATGTGATGCTCAACCTAGGGCCAAATTGGATGTGGTATTAAATGCATTATGTTCAGTAGGGAGATGCCACTTTTAAAGTAAAAAATGGCAGCTGCATAGGAACCCAATTTGGATCAAAACTATGGGACAGAAGTGTCTGATCCTTTCCTTCCATTCAGCTGCTATGGGTCCCCAAGATACCACTGAAACAATTGCCACCTTTTGTAGCCCCATAAGTGCTCTTTGCAGGGTGGAAAGATAGTATAGCAATAAAGAGTTAAACACTGCCTTCTCTGTCCCATGGAAAGATAGTATAGCAATAAAGAGTTAAACACTGCCTTCTCTGTCCCATGGTCCTGATCCTGATAGGGCCCCATGCAACTATTATTTTTACTTTAAAGTGAATCCCAAGATGGATTATGACAAATTGAATGTCTCCGCTAGTTTGGTCCTGGCAGATAGTGGAGTGTGGTCATATGGGGATGGGGCCACAGTTCAGTGGTAGAGCATCTGCTTTGCATGCAACAAATTACATATTCAGTCCCTGGCAGCATCTCCATAGAGGGCTGGGAAAGACTCCTGCCTGCAACCTTGGAAAAGCCTCTACCAGTCAGTGTAGACCAGGGATTCTCAACGTTGGGTCCCCAGATGTTATTGGACTTCAACTCCCATAATGCCCAACCAAAGGCCACTGGGGCTGGGGATTATGGGAGCTGAAGTCCAAAAACATCTGGGGACCAATGTTGAGAACCCCTGGTGTAGACAATACTGAGGTAGATGGACCAAAGTTCTGACTTGGTATAAGGCAGCTTCCTATGTTTCTGTGTAGCAGAATCAAGCCCCCCAAATGTCTCCAACTGGCCTCCGACGGGATTGTTTCTACTGTTTTACACTTAGGGATTGCTGAAGTGAGGGGCATGATAAAAGGTGGCAAGGTAAGTTTCTAGCTGGCAGATCAGAAGAAGGATTAACCAAGTTTGGAGAAGGAAGAGGAACTAAAGACGGAAAGACTGCATATAAATTATAAACTTTCAGCAGTGAGCTTTCTTTGGAAGTGTGTTCACATATACAATATTCCCACCCAGATCAGGCTCAAGGGAACCCTATTTTGTTCTGCTTTGAGAAGCAGCTGGATTTCTACTGTGCTCATTGTCCGGCTCTTGCGTCAATCACGCAGCTACCCACCCCCTTCTCAGAGCAGATCTGTGCATCGTGCTGATTGGCTGGCCCTTGTGTCAATCATGAAGCCATCTCCCCTCTTGTCAGAGCCAATTTAAAAAACGAGGAGCAGAAAAGAGGAGGAAAAACCCTTGTAAAAAGTGATTATCAACATTTAAATGAGATGATTATGGTTAGAATCAAATCTACATCAGCAAAGCAGAAACATGGGAGAGGGGTGAGCTGAGCAGCAGCTTCTATTTTCCAGGTATATCTGTAAGCAGACATAGATATGCTGCTTGTTCACCCCCTCCCAGTAAGTAGAGGTGATGGGGTCAGGGAATACAGTGCAGCTGACCCCTTTATCCAGTGCTTAGGACTGGATTAGCCCAGTGGTCAATCTCCTTGCCATTCAGGGTGCAAGACTGAGATTGGGCACAGGTTGTTGAAACAATAGGGCCAGTTTGCACACAGTCCCCATACCAAATGACCTCCTGTGTAATGTGGTGGGGAAATGAGCCTCTGAGTCATTTGAAATAAGAGTTTCTTGGAAATATACAGTAGAATACATTTCATTTTCTTTAATGGTATATTAGATGGCTCCCAGTTTGCAAACACCTCCCCCCCTGCTAAATTAGCAGGCTGGGACTGTTAATTATAAATGTGCAATTATACAGTGATCAATAAATTGGGGTTACCAACTTTTCCCCAGCAGGGCTCCAGTGTCTTTAACAGCGGCAGAGTACCACACCAGTAAGTGAATACAACTTTTCCCATTAGTGTATCCACATCTCTGGAGTGAGCTTCTTCTGCTAAAACTCTGCTGGACTCTTGAAGGCACAGGAGCCCTGCCATAAAAAATGTTGGCAGCCCTGCAGAAAATTTCGCCTAGCAATCTGCCATATAAATGGCAAAAGTCAAGAACCTGGCTTACAGTGTGTGTTTTTGAGGCAGGGTCTTTTACTTCTTCCCCCTTCAGACAATTCCCATCACAGTGAGTATCTCATGTTTTTTGACATGGGTCCCTGAGCAGTACCATCATATAAAGAATGAGTGGCATTTAGCAAACCGTTTCCTAATGGTTCCTGAATTGCCAAGCAAATTGAAGAGTCAACAGCTCTTTCAAAAATTCCTCTTTATTCTCCATCTTCACAGATAAAGGGAAGCGTCTCTGCAGATCTGTGGCCAGATTCTGCTGTGTTTACATTTCTGCAAATCCACAACTGATCCACCTAAGCGAATTGGTTTATCTCTGAGATTTACAGAAGTGTAAAAGAGGTTGGAATTCAGCCTGCAGGGGACACATCTCCTCCCTCTTCCTCCCCACCCCCACCCCTCTAGTAAATTCGCAAACAAATCATGTTTTATTCCCTTTTATATTCTCTTCGCAGCAAAGCTGTTTGAATGCTCTGCATTGCTGTGGCCCAAATTTCTCATTGCGTTTGCAGCCTGTATTACTCAATTGTGAAATCTCCCCAGCAATGTGTCGATTATGGAATTGAGTCTTCATGCACTGGCATTTAGAAATGGTCCTGGACATTAAAAAAAAAAAAGCTGTTTAGAAATTCAATAACATAAGCATCTGAACTCAAGGTGAATTATTTGGCCATATTTTCTTCAGCATTCTAATGCAAAGTGCTTGTAAGCGGAGGTAATTATATTGAATAGGCAGCAGGATGCAGGCTCGGGGAAATGTATCTTGTTGCCTTTTTCACTGGGTTCCCTCCCATATCATTTCGACTATGCAGAATATTTAGGGCGTAGCATTCAGTTTGAATAAAGCCATTTCATCTCGCAGTGCCAAGTAGATATAGTTGCATGTTATAGTGTGGGGCAGAGGATATTCAAAGCTGTAAGTACTCTGCAGTAAAAAATGAAAATTCTGCACCAAGGTAACCCAGATTTTAATCCAAGAACAGCAGAATTCTGCGGTTGGCATGCGTTGTGCAAATTAAGCAAACTGCATCATTTCTCTTATTTTGCATGCAAAGTTTACTATTTTGCATAACTAAAAAGCAAATTTTACTATATTTATAATTTAGGAAGGGCGCAGTTGGAAGCCTACAGGCAGGAGTTGAGGGCATGCCCTCTCTCCTGCTGTTACTCCCCTGCAACTGATACTCAGAGGCATTCTGCCTTTGAGGCTGGAGGTGGCCTATAGCCCTCCAAGAGTGTCCTGTCTAACACTGCTGTCCTATGAGATTTCAATGGGGCTTACTTCCCAGTACACATGCACAGGATTCCCCTGCATGTGGTTGTGCATTTCCCACTCCTTCACATTATGTTTGGTAGCAAGGTAAAAGCATAGGAAGTGAGTGATTTAAAAAAGGGTATTTGTCAGTTGGAGAGAGAAAGAGCTTATATAGTACCAATTACTCAGATCACAGCTGTAATATAAAAGGAATAACTTCCTTTATTCCAAGTACCCAGATGGTTCCAGTTGAGAAGTTTAATTTAAAGCCCCCCTTTCAAAGCAGAATGGTTCAATAAGGAAAGTTATTAGGGAGGTGAAAAGTATACTGATGATTCGTTAACTAACTGGTTTGTTGGAGGTGAGAAGCCAGATGGATCATTTTCAGGGAGTAATCAATCCTCCCAATGGAGGTGGCGGATGTGAAGGGAAGGAGAGGAAGCCGCCTTGAAGCACATTGTGTGTGTGTGCATGCATGTGCATGCATTAAGGTGGTCTCCAATTAATTTGAATTACTGTGATGCAAGAGCTTGTGACAGGCCCTGAGCATTGGTCAGTTTGCAAAAGCCTTATGGGAGAGTTTTAGAACGGCAGGTGGAAGCTGAATAGAACAAGACACCTCAATAGAGCATATTAGCTCCCCAAAGCAGATGTCTACTGCTGGATACTGAAACCTTCAGAGAAGCGTCTGAATATTGATATGGTAAAGCTTTGGAGAGTGCCAGCAGACACGGCTATATATGGATTCAGTGATAGGCAACATGAAGGTAGCCAGGTAATCGCGAGAAGCACTTATTCATCTCCTAGGGGGATCAGCAAGGAAACCTCTCCAGGGTTGGTGATGGAGGAAGCCCAGTCCCCGAGAGTTCTTCCCCCATGTCTGTGTGAGTCTCTCCAAGATAAGGTTCCCCAAGGGCTGCTTCTTGACACAATCTAGGGAGAAGGTCTCCCCTAGTCTTGACACCTTCAGTGGCCCAGGACTCCTCCTCTGATGTTCTGGTAGGGTCAAGGCTCCATTTGAGATGGCTTTTAGAAGAGTGAGCTGTGTGAAGGTACAGTGCTGGGAATGAAATACATGACGTTTGTGCAGCTAGATACTGGGATGGGGGAAAGTCCAGGAACTTGATTTCTGTCATTACAAAGAAGTACATGTGGCCAGGGGCATAGGGACTATGGAGCAAGCAGCCACCAGGGTCTGGGGTGGTGGTGGTGGCTGCCAAGGCACCCTCTCACCCTCAGAGCCCCCTTGTTCCCTCCCACACCCAGCTGGCAAATGAAGTGGTCAAGCTCCCTACGCCCTTGCATGTGGCTCTTACATTTTGTCCTCGGGCATTGTACCCAGTTACCAAATGTCTCTTAAGAAGCCCCCCTAAGCTCTCTATTCTGTTCAATTTCCTGGTAACTGGGTGGGAGCCAAAGGGAGTAAAAGGTTGGACTATGAGAGGGCAGAATCCAACGCTGTATTTGTAACTGAGTGCATCAGACAAAGAAGGGAATAAGCAGGGGAGGCAGGCAGTGTCAGACACTGGGCAGAGGATGTTCTCTGGGGCCCAGCCTAGCTCTGAGCCCATAGCTCAAGTTTTCCTCTCATACCAAATCATGCCAAATTATCTTTTTCTTACACAGCTTCTAAGCATTATGGCACCAGAGGGATTGGAATGCAGTACCTGGCAGAGGAATATTTCTGGTTCGGATGCACAGAGGAGACTATGGAAATGCAGATATATTTGCATGAATTTATTGAGAGCTATTTCTAGATCTGTCTATAACCTAGAAAGTGCAGGTGGGGGGGAGTGTGCGTCAGCGAAGACTGCAGCAGTGTTTTCTTGGATAACATTTCCAGTCCTTTAAAACAAATAAAACCATTCAAACACCGCCCGAACATCCTTGCAGAGCAGCACATGGAGGAATACAGCGGGCCCTGGGGGACCAGTTTAATTTTTTTGGCATCGACAAGATGGCTTAGGGTGTTCACTTCTCTTCCGCCCCCTGGCTCTCTGTCTAGCGAGATTAGTGCAGGTTAAAGGATACCGAAATGCGATAGGAGAAATGCTAAACAGTTTTGCCCCCTGGGCCTTGTTGGGTACCTATACACCCTGGAGAGAAATTCTGGGTGGGTGGGTGTGTTTTATTATTTGTTTAGAGGTATCAAAGATAATTCTATTTAAGGCAGGGGAAAGAAAGAGGAGAAAATAGAATGAAAATGTACCTAGTACAGGGGAAACATCATTAAAAGAGCCGTTGAGTTGCAATCTGCCACATTTGTTATGTACTATAATTATGCCATTGAGGACCGAAGTAACAGAAGGATGCTCAGAAGTTTGTCTTCTGTATTGTTACAGAACCACGTCTCTGCTGCCAACCACATCTCAGCTGCCAAAGCCCACCCCCCTTTTGTAGGGGTCTGGTTTTAAAAGATTTGCTCACAGAGGAGATTCTAGTAAACTGATTTTTTCCAGGAGATGATCAAGGAGGGGAAACGTAAATGCTCATAACTTTAAACTAGGACTCAGTTGAAATGCCCCAACATTTTCTCCCCCACATCCATGGAGAGAGAAATGAGGGATTTTGAGGTTTTACATTTTACATTTATATCCCAGTCTCCCTCCAAAGAGTCCAGAGCAATGTACATGGTGAATGAACGAATTCTTTATTTACGACCAAAGGTCTACATAACGTGACATAAACAAAACATCTCATAACATAGGAAAGTACAATAGGAAGGAGGAAATATGTGCATAAGTATCCACGGATAAATAATCAATACAAATTATAAAATTAATCAAGAAGAACTTGCTGCCGTAACAATACTGCAATAGAACAAAATTTGGCCACCTTGAAAGTGACATCTAAAATTATATCTGTGAGAAGATAAGAAACATAAAAGTCTCCTGAACAGCCTGGGAAGGGTGTCAGAAGAGG
Organism: Hemicordylus capensis; assembly: GCF_027244095.1. Taxonomy (NCBI): domain Eukaryota; kingdom Metazoa; phylum Chordata; class Lepidosauria; order Squamata; family Cordylidae; genus Hemicordylus; species Hemicordylus capensis. The sequence goes on from NC_069664.1 coordinate 26,277,037, forward strand.
AGTTAATAAGGAGCATCTTAAATCTCTATATAATGGACAGCGCAACAGAACATGCTCGATGGATTCAACTTCCACCATACCACATGGGCATAATCTATCCTCCCTGGAGATCCCCAGAAACCTTCCCGAGAGCACCGCTGAAGGTAGCATGTCATGTCTTGCCCTAAAAAAGGCCCTCTGGTAGCATGTCATGCTCAGAGCATTCAAATAGGCAGCAGGGCCCCAGCTAGAACTGCTCAAACCCAACCTCCTTTTCGTACAATCAGGGGTTCGGGAGAGTTCTTGTTGAATTTCCGAGTCCAAGAGTCTTTGCTTCAGGATCTGCCTAGCCTGGTCATAACTTAACAAGACCAGGTAGTCCATAGACAGACCCAAGGACACAATTTTGTCCTGAATAGCCCAGGCCCAAGTGGGCTAGAATACATCAGCCAGGATAAGAAAGATCCATCCTCGAGGAAAAAATCTGACTTTAAGCCAATAGGTTATGTTTTTGCTCACAACAATCCTGTGATGTAGGCTAGGTTGAGAGATAAGTGACTGGCCCAGAATCACCCAGAGACTTTCATGGCTCACTGTCATGGGGATTCCCAAAGGTTTCTTCAAAATCTGCTGATGAAGGGTATACCTAAAGCAGGGTGGTACTCACACTGGTGTTTTCTCTTGCTTAACCATGCTTTTTTGTCTGTCTTACAAATGCTGTGGCAGTAGAAGCGCTGCTTTTGTCACCCGATCAGCCTCATTTTCCTTCACAGAATGACACAGTGTTGTGGTGCAGCATATTTCCCCAGTGCATTCTGGGAAGGACAATTGTGCAGGGCAGGGGACAAAGCTGTGCAGGGCAGGGGATGAGAACATCAGGAACCACTTTGAAGTTCTGAACCTCGTTGAAAAGGAACCAAAGGAACTGTGGAATGAAATCAGGGAAGTTGTTTATGGATGAATGTGAAAAGAGACTACCAAAGACCAAGAAACAGAAGAAAACAAAATGGATGGCAGAACAGACTATGGAAATTACCAAGAAGAGGAGAGAAGCCAAAGTCAAGAAAGATAAAGACCTAATGAAGGAACTTAATAGGGAATTTCAGAAAGTTGTTAGAAGAGACAAGGAGCATTACTACAATGACGTGTGTAAAGACCTTGAGGATGGAAATAGACATGGAAAAACAAGGAAAGTTTTCCAAAAGTTCTCTGAACTCAGAAGGAAGTTTCAACCTCTTTATTCTAGAACTCCCCCTGCTCCCCAGATTCGGTCTGCCTCCTCCCTTTCAGCTTTTAAATCCTTATTGAAGACATTTCTGTTCACCCAGGTGTTTGCCCTTTAATTTAATTTAAAAAACAAAACAACTCAGATGCTGTTCTTGCTTTGTACAGCCCTGAGTCTATTAAATCAATCAATATAGTCTGAGTATATTCAATCAATCAATCAATCAAACCTTGAATTGGTATGTTAAGGGATGCCAAAGATAGTAACTGATTCAGAGAAGATCAAACAGAGATGGAAGCAGTATACTGGAAAACTGTACAGGGTCAACATCCAAGATACTCTAGAAGATATTCCCTACTTGCAAGAACCTCTAGTACAGGAAGATGAAGTTAGATCAGCACTCCGGTCATTACCAAGTCAGAAGTCTACAGGAATTGAAGGAACAGCTACAGAAATATGGCAGGCAACAGAAGCAGAATCAGTCAAGGCTCTAACCAAACTATGCCAGCAAATTCGGAGAATGACACAGTGGCCAACAGATTGGAAGAGGTCAGCCTACATACCCATGCCAAAGAAAAGAGACAACAGATTGTGCAAACCATCACACAATATCCTTAATTTCACATGCTAGCAAAATAATGCTCAGGATCATCCAATGCAGATTAGAGTCCTGCATGGAAAGGGAAATGACGGATGTTCAAGCTGGTTTCAGAAAATGCTGAGGAACAAGAGACATTATTGCTGATGCATGCTGGATAATTGAGAAAGCCAAAGAATACCAGAAAGAAGTCAATATGTGCTTTATTGACTACAGATAAGCCTTTCATTGCATCAACCATGTCAAATTGTGAATATCCATTTAGGAAAATGGATGTCCCAAAACATTTCATTGTTCTCATGAGAAACCACAGTCCAGACGGAATGTAGGAAAACAGACTGGTTTCAGATTGGCAATGGAGTGAGACAAGGCTGTCTACTTTCTCCTTATTTATTCAATATATGCTGAACATATACTGAGAGCAGCTGGACTGGAAGAAGATGGGCGTGTTTTTAAAGTTGGAGAAAGAAACATCAGTAACCTGTGCTATGCTGATGACACCACTCTGATAGCTGAGAATGCGGATGATCTGCAAACTCATTGAAAGTCAAGGAGCACCATGAAAAAAATGGGACTATGACTAAATGTAAAGAAGACTCAACTAATATCAATGGGTACAGCAACCAGCCTCAGAATTGATAATAAAGACATTGAAGTGGTGGATGGTATCTGCCTTTTAGGATCGACCATCAACAGTAAAGGATCCAACAGTCAGACTAGCACTTGGTAGGGTTGCAATGAAGGCCTTGGAAAGGATATTTAGATGCCATGACATATCTATACCTACAAAGATTAGAATTGGTCAGACAATGGTTTTTCCCATGACACTCTACAGATGCGAAAGCTGGATTTTGAAGAAGCAAGATAGAAAAGGCATTGATGCTTTTGAACTTTGGTGCTGGAGAAGACATTTGAGGATAACATGGACAGCCAGGAAAACAAACCAATGTATCATAGAACAAATCAATCCAGAATTTTCGCTCAAGGCACAAATGACCAGGCTCAAACTATCATACTTCGGACACATTACGCAGAAACCCAGCTCCCTTGAGAAGTCCATAATGCTGGGAAAAGTTGAAGGAAAGAGAAGAGGAGGACGACCAGCAGCAAGGCAGATGGACTCGATTACAACAGCAATGAATGCACCACTGAGAGTCGACACTGACTTGACAGCACTTAAACAATCAATCAATATTGCAGTAAGCAAAAAGAGAACTGTTTTCTCTCCATCGCCCACCAAAGCATGTGGGATATTGTATCTTAAACAGCTGCCACCAACCACCTCTGTGTATTCAAGCAGCAGCATCTAGCTAGAACAGTCATTCTGAGTTAGCTCTAGAGCCATCAGCAAACCAGCAGTGCCAATTAGCAAGTAATTAAGTGGGACAACAAATCACCATCTCTTAGCCTGACTCAGCACAATGGCATTTCCTTTCCATCATTCTTAATTTATCCATGGACACAGCCCTTTCTAAGCCAAAGAAGGTAGGGCCCCTGCCCTGAAGAGCTTACAATCTAAGTTTTACTAGTTGGAGGCTATATCAAACATTGAAGAGCGAAGGGGAACAAGGGATGAATATGAACAAAACTGCCTCTTTGACACAGCAATTAGAGGTACAGGTGGCCTGTTTTCTCTTGCCCCTGGTCACCTCATCAATAATGCAATGTTTATCCCATTCCTCTTGTTCTGCAAACACTACACCCTGAAGGGCCTCATCAAATGAACATACAGACACCTTCGCCAGCTTTTCCACTGCTGACTTCAGTTCCCATTATTATCTTAATACATTATAGATTAGAATATGATTTAATTGGGTTCTATGTGACAGCTTGGGAGTAAAAAATAGAAGGGAGGGAATGACATACAGATAATGAAACGGAAGCATGAAAAGCACTTGTAACAAAAGTGTTCACAGCTTCTAAACAGCTGTAATGAAAGCCACACCTTGTGCCTGCTTGGCACTATTGAATCTGGCTGCTCCTCACAGAGGACAATGTGGAGAACTTTTCAATGCACAGACCGAGAGCCTACACTGGTCCCACTCTCCACTCCTCTGGGAATACCATTTAAGCAGGGTAGAGGAAGCATTATTCCATTCCAGGATGAGCCAGGGTCTCCACCAAGTCAGAGATCCAAGAGGAACACAAATCTTAAACTACTCAAGGGGGAAAGGGGTTCAGGACCTTGGATAGTTCCAAACAGAGACACACAAGACAGAGCTGTGTTCAGCAATATTTAATTTTATTTATTTATTTATTTATACATTTATATCCCACTCTTCCTCCAAGGAGCCCAGAGCGGTGTACTACATACCTGAGTTTCTCCTCACAACAACCCTGTGAAGTAGGTTAGGCTGAGAGAGAAGTGACTGGCCCAGAGTCATCCAGCTAGTTTTATGGCTGAATGGGGATTTGAACTCAGGTCTCCCCAGTCCTAGTCCAGCACTCTAACCACTACACCACTCTGGAAGAGATGTTGCTCCAGCAGCTGCTTGGAGCAGATTCCTGGTTTTTATGGTTGCTGCCCAGGTGGAGTGAATTGGCCCTGCCCCTTCTCTATGGAAGGCTTTGTTTCTTAATGGGTTTTTTGTCGTAAACCTGTCCCACTGATCTGGAGCTATAAATATCAGTCACCAGAGAGTCAATCAATCAACCAATCATTTTATTTGCGGCCGTAAGCCAAACAAATGAAACAAACAGGGGCAGAAGTCAAACAACATAGTCAGGCAGTAAGCAGTTTCTTCAAACCAGAGTCAGTCCAGGTCGTAATATCACCAGTCAGCCGAACAGAGTCCAAATTGTAATCCACAAACAGAGTCCAAACGGTCCAAGATCAAAACACAGGCACGGCAAACAGGAACACAGCCAAGTATCTCAGTGAAGAACAATGTTGATACCATCACAGCGGCTGTGGCAAAGCCGGCTAATATAGGCTGAAACCATGCACTGTTAATCATGGATCCCTGACTCAGCAGCCTTGTTTGTTAGTCTAGCCTTTCTGCGCATGTGGTCCTTTATCTCCTGCTGTCTCTTTGAGTGACGCCTGTCCACTACTGAGGCTGGCCGTCCTTCTTCCATAGGAGCTGCCACGACAGGCTCTAACTCTTCTCCAGCCTCCCGTGGGCTGGTCCTGCTCTCCTCTGCAAGTTCTGGACCTTGCACTCCCACCTCTGCTAGCATCCCATCCATCTCTTCCTCCTCCTCCTCGGAGTCCATCCACTTGCTCAGGACAGTTTTGCTCTGTTTTCTAAACACTGGCTTTCGTGGCACTAAGGTCGCTGTACTAGGGCTAGCAGATCCTTAGGGGACTCCTCTGTGTCAGGGCTATGTCCTCACATCATAGTGGCGGTGCTGGCTTGAATTGTCCTGGTTCTCCTCCTGTCTGGGTGGCATTGGGTCACCTAAGGTCTGGGCAACTTCCCCCAGCTGAAGCCACCCAGTTTACTACTATTGACTGTGAACTTGTGCTTGTACCCACCTCATCTTCACCCCTTCTTTCTTTTACATATCTGGCAAACATCCAAGTCCTTGTAGAATATAGCAGTATTACCCATTCTTTGCATACAGAAGGTTCCAGGTTCCAGCCCCAGCATTCCAGGAAGCATCACAGGGAAAGACCTCCCTGCATGAAAACCTTCAATACTCCCTACCAGTCAGATTAGAATGTACTGGACTAGATGGACCAGTGGTCCAGCTTGACATAAGGCAGCTTTTTATACATATTCACAAACAACAGACATGTCTGAAGGCCAAGGATGCTTGGGTGAGTACTGATTCATAGAATACCTGGAGAAGACTCCGCATCAAAATGGATATGGAGAAACTGAGAGGACCAAATCTGGGAATTCAAGATGACATATATAACTGCTGTTTTTGCATAGACCATTGGGTGGGGGAAAGCCACACAGGGAAAAGAGACTGCAATCATGAACACAGGAACATAGGAAGTTGCCTTATACAGAGTCGGATCATAGGTCCATCTAGACCAGTATTGCCTACACTGACTGTCAGAGGCTTATCCAAGGCAGGGGTCTCTCCCAGCCCTACCTGGAGATGCTGCCAGGGACAATCTGAAACCTTCTGCATGCAGCAGATGCTCCACCACTGAGCTATGGCTGCATCTCTGGTGGTGGTCTTGTGTGCTGATCCTAATACACATGGGGGGAAGATGTTCAGACGGTATCTATTTTGGCCCAGTTTGTGTGAATTAGGTTGGTACCAAAACTGCAAAACAAGTGACATTCAGAACAAATCTCAGAGTTCCTTCCAAGGTGAAACACCCGAGGATTTCCAGAGGAAGCTAAACAAGTTTCTATAAGACAACTGAAATGACTCAAGAAATTTCTGCACATTCTCCCTTTGAACACTACTTCATATAATAGAACCTCACAATCAGCTATGGGATTCAGAGATCATATATCAACAGAGAAGACATCATCATCGTGCTATCATTCCTATTTGTGACCTGACATATATAGCCTGCTTGAATAAAATCCCCTATTCTTCAAAATATAGTAAGTTTTCTCCTAGTCTCATACACAGCCCATAATCAGAACAAATGATCTTTGCAACACTGTAAACTAAAATTTATTATTTGGTGACAATCCATCATGTGCAAGAAACAACAGATGCACTTACGAGGAAGACCTATTTTACAGAGTCTGTTGCTGTTCATTTGTTTCTGTTTCATGTTGCAAAGTACTTCTCTAACCAATGGGATAATGCCTGGTAACGATCCTCTGGCTAGTTCAAAATATAGTCTCAATAATGTATTAGGCACTTTTTCCTCAGTGTAGTCTGAAAATGACTATTTCATTTGTACTATAGGATAAAAATGAAGAGGGGTAACAGTGTGCAAGAGGAGGTTAATGTTTGCAGGTTTGTTTATGTTTTGTTATGCACAGCAATAACAAAAAATAGCATCATAAGAAAGTGCTTCCTACTTAATCTGATCATTTGTCCATCTGTCTTAGAGTTGTCAACACTGACTGGAAGCAGATCTCCAGGACATCCCTTATCTAGAGATACCAGGGTTTGAACCTGACACCTCCTAGAGATAAAACAGATATGGCTTCCACTTAGCTACAACCTTTCCCCAACAGCCATCTAAGTCAAGAGGACTAAAGCTTGCATGTATTTTACTCCAATTTGATTTTTTTTTCCCCATGATGAAACAAATCCTCTCCAATTGGAACTGGCATTTCTCCAAAGTGGATTTGGAAGAGGAATTTCAGGGTTCTTCCAAAAGACGTTTGAAGCGAATTTCAAGATTTATTCTCAGCGGAAATATCAAGACAAGGATCAAGATAATTTTTCTCAGATGGTTTCTCTATATCTGTAGGACAACTCCAGAATCCTCTATCTCACCCAAGCCCCTTCGTTTGGTTTCTTGTTGCATGACAGTTTCAAAGAAAATCTCAAGGCAGTTTACTGAGTTCAAAATAATTCATACAGTACTAAACACGAAATAATTCAGAGTAGCAAAACAACCCAACAATCAAAAATGGGAAGAGCAAAATAAACCCCACCAATCCATGCTAAAAACCCACAACCCTGCAAAACAATATACAGTCATTCCTGGCCAACCACAGTTTTACTGTACCAACCACGGTTTTGGGTATATGCGGATAGGAAATTGTAACAAGTCTTGCCAACTGCGACTCGAGTATCTGCAGTTTGCAAAGTTTTTTTAGTGATGGCGGGGGGACGGGGACTCAGCAATGTTCAGAGGTTCAATCTGCTCATTCCTCTTGCTGACCTTGCTGTCCCTTGCCCATTTAAAATGCCTTTGAGTGATTTGGGCGGGTTTAAAAGATTTCCAGAGGTTCGATCTGCTCATTTTTCTTGGTGACTCTTGGCGATATTACAGGATTGGTGGGGGGCAATTTTTTGGTATTTTTCCCTTTATTTTTTGGTCTTTTTGCGGTTGTGGGCCCTGCCCCTAGTTAGAGCCTAACCAGCTGGTATTTTACTGGCCATCCACTAGAGCAGGGGTAGGCAAACATGGCCCTCCAGCTGTTGTTGAACTACAACTCCCATCATCCCCAGCCACAATTGGGGTTCCCAACCTTGAGTCCTCAGCTCTTGCTGGACTACAACTCCCACCATCCCCAGGCTGCCACAGTGACCTTTGGGAACCCCTGCTCTGGAGAGCTGACGTAGGGTAGTAACTAAGCATCAGTGCTATATGTCAGGAAGCCCCTGGTTGTTGTTAATTCACTTTCTATACTGCCCTTCCAAAAATGGCCCAGGGTGATTTACACAGAAAAATAACAAACAAATAAGATGGCTCCCTGTCCCCAAAGGGCTCACAGTCTAAAAAGAAACATCAGATAGACACCAGCAACAGTCACTGGAGGTACCGTGCTGGGGGTGGAGAGGGTCACTCTCTCTTCCCCTGCTACATAAGGAGAATCACCACGGTAAAAGGTGCCTCCTTGCCCAGTTGGCAGTGTTGGTTCAAACCTCTTCTCTGTAGTGAGCTCAGCACATGGCCTTACGCAGCTTTCTCAGTCTGTAGTATGAGGATAATGGCGTTTGCTTGTTTTACACAGCGGTTGTAAGGATTATAGGGTTGCCAACTCTGACTGAAGCTATTCCTGGAGATCCCCCCCACACACACAATATTTTTCATAATATGTAGTCATTAATACTTGCAAGACTGCTTGGAGTCACAGTGGCAGCACCCGAAACAAAACTGAAAAGGGAGGGGCACAGAAGGGGCAAAGTGCATTTATGGGAAGGGGAATTGTGTCCCACATATTAGATTTCTGAAACATAAATGGGGGGTGGCGCTATGGGGAGCCACCTCCAAGTGCCCACCTGCCTCCCCCCTCGGAGTCACCCTTGATGAGTCACCTGGAGATTGGGGCCAATTCCTGCAGATTCCAGGCCCTTCCTGGAGACCTGGCAACCTTAACTACCTAGAAGAAAATGCATGTCAATCATTTGCGTATAAATAATATTAACTTCCATGCCAGCTTCTTCCAGGCTCTGTCTTGGAAACTTTTACAGGAAAACATCTAAGGTGCACCAAAAAGTTATTTTGTCCAGGGCATTTCTCCATATGGTTTCCACCACTCCCCCACCCCCTCTCATACTCTTTGTTTCTTACAACAACAACAACAACAAATATTTATATACCACTTTTTAACAAAAATGTCCAAAGCAGTTTACATAGAGAAATAATAAATAAATGAATAAGATGGATCCCTGTCCCCAAAAGGCTCACAATCTAAAAATAAATATAAGATAAATACCAGCAACAGTCACTGGAGGGATGCTGTGCTGGGGGTGGATACGGCCAGTTACTCTCCCCCTGCTCAATAAAGAGAATCACCACGTCAAAAAGGTGCTTCTTGGCCTAGTTTGCAGGGAGGCTTATCTCACATGTTCCTTATGGGCTTCCTCAGATGCCATCTCATACTTTTCCAGTGTCTTTCCTCCAGGCCGTTTCCCTTCCATTAGCTTGCTTAACTAACAAGCAGAAGGTTGCTGGTTCGAATCCCCACTGGTACTACATTGGGACGCAGCAGTCTAGGAACATGCTGAAAGGCATCCTCTCATACTGCGCTCCCGAGGAGGCAATGGTCAACCCCTCCTGTAGTCTACCAAAGACAGCCACAGGACTCTATGGGCGCCAGGAGTTGAAATCGACTCGAGGGCACACTTTACCTTTAGCTTGTATTTAACAAAGGGTTAATGCCACCCTGATTCTGATGAGTAGCACCTGTGAAGCCTTACCTTCCTTACCAAGGGCAGCTGTGCCTTTTCCCGCATTTGTCAGTGCAGGAATTACCTCAGCTAAGGCAGTGTCATGTTTAGAACTGTAAGAGAACAGAGGCTCTGGTTTGTAGGTTAGTTTGTCTTTATTTCCACAATGGGAGGAAAGCTCTTTTATATTTAGCCTGCAGAGAGCAATTGTCCCCTATTTGTACCAACCTAGTGTTCCTTCACGGTCTGCTGTGGTGTCTATTAAGTGCTTCTTTTGCATTGTGAGGCCTTTGGGGATAAGGAACTATTTTCTCATTCCCTTTGCTTTGGGAATGTTTTTGTGGGAAATAAAAATTTCTGATAATAACCTTTGTCAAGGTGTTTTTTCCACAGGTTATGCCTTTTCTATAGAATATGCTGATCTTTGCAACCCACAGTGTTAGCAAGTGGAATGAATAATTTGGGCTAATAGATAAAATGCAAAATGATTTCTAATCTATAAACTAACACATATAAATTAGAGTCAACATAATAGCTAATAGATACTTTGCAAAATGACAAACTAGCAAGAAGGGATGTACATAAAGGGTTCTGAAAGGGGTATTTAAACAAAATGGCTGTCTTCCTCCTCACACAACAGCTCCAGGAAAGGGGGAGAGAGCTCAAGTATTTGCAAGCTAGTCCACTGTCTAGCAGAGCAGGCAAAACTGCTTCAGGATAAAAAAAATGTTCCCCTCAGAGCTGTTGTTGTCTCTTCTTCCTCTCAGGCCATTAACTCTCCAAGGGTCCCTCTTCCCCAACATACCATCTTCTCAGCCCCTTGCCTCGGGTGGAATTCAGACTGCTTCACTTCTACATTACATATTCAAAACACTGAGTTATATTTAAAGTACCAAAATGTTTCAGTTTGTGTCTTTTTAATGTTGTATGCATTGTTTATTATATTGGTTTTGTGTTTGCATACTTGTGTGTTCTCCTGACAAAAGAGTCTTGAAATGCATTGGGCTAAAGAAGTCTCTCCCTACTTTTTAATATGTGTACTTTTGAGAGTTTCCTGCTAGGAATGCAAAGGGAAAGTTTGGAGGATTTTCTCAGACTTTCTCCTTTGGAGGAACCATGCAACCATCTCTGAATTTTAGAGACATTTCTGTTCCACTTCCTCCTTCCTCTTACATCCACCTGTTACCTGCCTGGTTCCTTGGAACTTCCCCCAAGCTCCATACACAACCCATCTGTATTACATCCTTAGGCCACACGTAACAAGCCTTGGCTCTTCCACTTGAGCATGCCCTCAACTCCTGCCTGTGGCTTCCAGCGGCATCTGGTGGGCCACTGTGTGAAACTATGCTGGACTAGATGGGTCTTAGGCCTGATCCAGCAGGGCTGTTCTTATGTTCTCTTATCCTCCACTTTCCAGCTTATGGCTTTGCTCCAGACCCCATGCTTCCTCTAGGATCCACCCATGATCAGCCCACTCAAGAGGCGAGTACAGATTGTATAAATCACATCATACCTGTCACTTCCTATACAGTCCCTATGTGGTAAAATAGTGTGCTGTTGAGTCAGTGTCAACTCCTGGCGACCACAGAGCCCTGTGGTTTTCTTTTGGTAGAATACAGGAGGGGTTTACCATTGCCATCTCTTGCACAATATAAGATGATGCCTTTCAGCAACTTCTTATATCACTGCTGCCTGATAATAAGAGCCTCCCCATCTCTGACAATTTTAAAGAAAGTCTTTAAAGATGCATCTGTTCACCCAGGCTTTTAACTGATACTGTTTTGATTGTTTTTAATGTTATTTTAGCATATTGTTTTTTTTAAAAAATAATTGTATTTTAAATGTCTTGTTTTTGGTTTTAACTAATGTTTTAATGTTGTTTTTATCTTGTTGTAAACTGCCCAGAGACGTAAGTTTTGGGTGGTACAAAAATATGTTAAATAAATAAATAGGTGTTTCCCATAGTCTGGGAAACAGACCAGCGGGGATTCGAACCAGCAACCAGTAGTCAAGCCATTTCCCCGCTGCACCATTAGGTGGCTCCTCTATGTGGTACATCATTATTATTCCTCTTTTACAGATGAGGAATTGAGGATGAGAAACACTCAATGTGCCCAGTGCTCTCCAGCTTGTCCAAGGCAGAACACACATTTGGATACAAGTTTTCCAAGCCCAAAACTTCCCACTGAGTCAATCTGCTGTAGGGCTGCATCTCTTTCCCTGCTGTAGTGGACTGGCCATCCCATCTCCAGGACAATCCCGCTCTATTCCGCCTCCAGCATTATCTCAGGTAGGAGCTCATTAATGGAAATCATTTGTTCAAAGTGCCTCATCAATTGCATGCCGACATAATTGCAAATTAAAGGGGGAAACATGATTCGGGCCTCAATAATGGATAAGTGATGAGGCAATCATTCAAAGAACTTTTGCCTGCATTCTTCCTTTCTCAAATCCTGCTTTCATTGTGAAAGGGCTAGGATTTATATCAAAGGTTCTCCCTCTGATGTCTAACAGTGCTGTCTGGGACCCTGGGGCTTGAACAAAGAATCTTGGTACCAAACTAGATGTGACAATGGAAATGAGCCAACACATCTCAGTCTCTTTTAAACTTCTTTCGAAGAGCAGGCACAGGGAGGCCCAATCTAATCTGGGAGTATGGTGTGTGGGCAGTGTAGGCTGGGGTGTGGGGAAGGGGCGTGAAAGGCAGAGTATACCATCTAACTCCTGGCAAATGTTCCTACCACCATAGCCTATTATCCCGTACAGCCAACACCACATACGTGTGCCCCACCTCTGCTGCTCAGCTGGCCAATGTTCTTACACAACAGCCATTTGAGGGGTCAACATGGCAAGTTTTTGCCATGCTGACCCTTCAAACGGCCACAGCACAAGCGCATCAGTCAGCGGAGCAGAGGAAGCAGGCAGGGCATGTAGCTCATAGACTGCACAGGATGCCGGGCGGCAGCAGCATTTGGCAGGAATTAAAGATATACTCGTCCTTCTACTCCACCCCCCATCCCAGACTCCGTGCTGGTCAATTGACCGAATAAAGATGAATGAATGAATGAATGACTCCCAGACTCCACTAGCTGCCACTGTGTGTGTCGAGAAGGTTGTAATCCTCTCCCCCTGTGCTCTTTTCCCAATGAAAATCACCATACCCTCCCCCACAAGTTTTCTTGAAGGGGAAAGCAACACAGCTTGGCACATGTTTTTCCTAATGGGGTAGAGATCAGTTTGGGTGGTGGTGGCAGCTTTCATCAGGAAAATGGTATGCTGGAAGTGTTAGACCTATGCCAAGGTCCCGATCTGGATCTCTCACACACAGACACCAAAGCTGCTGTTTGCCAGAAGTTTAAAAAGATGGAGATGCATCCATCTATCCCCATCATGTCTGCTTTGATCCTTAAAGTCTGAATCTGGGACCTGACCTTATCGGATATGGTGGACTGCATATGCCCAAGCTTCAGAAACTACAGCATAAGCTGAAATCCCTGGAAAGAATAACAGAGGCTAGTAATGGGGCTCAGTGCTTGTATACATTTAGAAATCCTTGCCTGTATTGCAGGGAGGCAGCAAGCCACGCTTCAGAATGTGTGGGGGCATTTATGTAGATGGTTCCCAGGCTCTTTGTACGCATTCCCCCCGATGAGTCAGACATATCAATCACCTATCTCAGGGAAAGTCCCTCATCAGTTGTGTCTTGTAATCCAGGAGCTGGTGAGCAGATTGCGATGCTTCAGTTTGATGTGTGTGTTTGTTGTTTGCTTGTTCCTTTCTCTTGGCATCTGTTAGCTGTAAGGAAAACACAAAAAACTTGTCAATAGGAACTGCATTTTTTTTTTTTGCATGCGTGCACACAAAAATGCTAAACTAATTACTTGTTGGATACAGTTTTCCCTCTCACACTCTAAACTTCTTGTTTTATGCGCTGAACCCAAAGCAGAAGCAGGGCTACAAGACCCAAGGCATTCCTTACTTATTTCAGCTCAAACCTTGCATAACAATCCTTTGCTATCTTTGCGGCTGATCATGGTGTTCAACATTGTGTAGTTATCAGCGGGAGCCTGCAGAAATTTGGAGGAAATTATCTCATTCTAGTGACAACTGCTACATTGCGCAAAAATGTCCAGCAGCTGCAGAAATAGAAGAATCCAGAGATGGCTTCATAGAGTGGGTGGTAGAAAAAGGGACTAACTGAGGGTAGGAGGGTGCTGAGGAAGGGGTGCTATGTCTTCCAGATATCATGGAGATACTAGCTGTGGTCTCTCTCATAATCTCTCTTTTTTTAAAAAAAATGCATAAAGCTGAAACACACATTTGGACGTACAGTGTATGAATTTTAGTCCATTTTCTAAAATGAGGACATACATTGTCACTGCTGAGGGAGAAAGGGGGGCTAATGAGGGAGCTGTTTTTCACAAGCATCTCCCAGAAACTCTTTCCTATCCAGTGTATGTGCCTTTCTTTGGTTGTCGGAAACGGGGTGCTAGATTAACTTGGCTCTTGGTGTGATCCAGAAAGATTAGGCTTATATTAAGTTAGTACAGGGGTGGTCCTTTCATGAGGCAGTCACCTCAGGTGGCAGAAAGACTGCAAAATGACCCTCACTTTTGCCACTGGGGCAAGGCCACGTGGGACCAAACCAACTGTTGCAACCTTTGCGAAGCACATGGTTGCTTGCTAGCAACCTTCCCTCTTCCCTGCTCCCTATGCACTTTCAAAACTTGCAAGGGTTGCTTTTGAAAGGGAGGTGGCCTCCACCAAGCACATATCATCTTGTGGTTTTCCTCGGTTGCCACAGTGCCTTGGGCCACCCCTGAGTTAATACTATATGGTCCTGGGTGACCCTTTGGATCTTTTTAACCTTTGACAGAGGAGCACACTGAAGGCTGCCTGCTGAGCTACCTTTTTGTTTCTTTCGATATCTTTCAGAAAGTCTGAAGAGCTATTGTCCATATTAAGGAAGATGTGTTCTGGCCTACTTAAGAAGCCTGTTCCAGGCATAAATGATCTTTTCTTTTCTTTTTTTTTAAACTGCCTTTAAGGCCAGCTGCAATTGACAAGTTCCAAAACCTTCCTACATACCTTCCAAGATTTTAAAGGTCAAGCAGTGTAATCTGCAATTTTGCCATGTCTACCTGTCAAAAAAAGTCTCCCCCACCCCATATTTCCCCCATCAGCCCACCTTCTCATAAACAAAGCTCCCCATTGCTCGTTCATCAAAGTCTTCTGACAAGCAGTGATAATTGCCACAGCACCTCCATCCTGTGGCTAATCAGAGGAAGTAATGTTTAATTATCTCGTGCTCGCTGAAGCTTCTTGTTTGTTGGAAACTTCCTAGACGGAAAGAGTGGGGAAATAGGAGATAAAAATCTGAAACTGCTAGGATATTTCCATGTCTCATTGGCTGTAACAGAAAGGTCTGTTTTGGATATTAGTTAAGACTTTCAGATGATGATGTTTCTCATGGGAAGATTCCTTTTTGCTACAAAAGACCAATCGATGCTGGTTCATGTTTGCATAGTGAGCTCCCTAAATGAGCTGTTCCTAGTAATTGAGGATGTCACAATGTCTTTACAGGGGAAGGCTCACAGAGGTAAATATTCCCCAAGGGGGAGTCATCATCTGTCCATGATTAGCGATGTGTTAGGCCCTCCTGAGAAATGCTGTGAATTTTATCAAAACACTTGTGGCTTCCCTGGGTGAATTTGGATCCCTCTTCTCTCTGAGAAGACTCAGAGACCAACCTGGCCGCTGCATTCTGTACCAACTGGAATTTCCAGACTACATACAAAGGCAGTCAGACATAGAGTGCAAACTTTCAGCAAATTTGGGTCACCCAGGGAATTACAAAACCCCTCTAATAAATGCCACCAGTCTTACAGGATCACTTTTGCCCTCCTCTCAAAATACCCCAGATGTTTTGCCTTGGGAAGGCTGTCCAAATTGCATAGAATTTTGATTTGGATGGTCCATAATTCAATAATAGCACGAGCAGAACTGAGAACCGGTGGAAAGGTCATGAAGGTGCCTAGTTAGAGGACTGACTGAGAAGGATCTGGGAAATATTCAATGGTGAAAGTAACACACACTTGAGGAAGGCAGTTATTAAATTCTATACTTATTATGGGAACTGAAATTTATTTGTAAACTTGTGGAATATATATTGCAATCAAGATGCCTATAGAGATACTAATGTTTTGAGAATAATGCTGTTAAATCAATACTTAATGCGTGCTGTTTTAAAAGCAGATATGAACTTGCTGAAATGAAAAATAGGAAGTGGAAATGAGGAAAGCAGAAGACTAAATAGTAAAGAAATTCCTTCAATCTGGGTGAAATTTCAGGGCCATCCATAATGTGATATTCAAGAGGGAAAATCCTTGTTTCTTCTTCTGTGGCCTTCTAAAGGGTATTTTGCAATGCAATTTCCGAACCTCATTCTTGGCAAGTGACTGAAAGGTAGTGATATCTCAGAAAAAAAATGTTCCCTGATGTGGAACCCTTGTGAAAAGAACAGGCAAGTGAGATGAAATTTTCCCTCCAGTACAAAAACTCCATTTCAAAGTGCAGCTGGAGTCTTGGCACAGCTCTGGTTGTTACCCAGTGGTTTTCTTTATTGACAAATGGTCTCTTGGATCCCCCATGCATTTGCATCAAGTCCTTTTCTAAGTCAGCTTCAGCTTGGTATTTGCAGCACGTTTACATTCTGCCAATTTATTTTTCGATATTATTTGTCATTATTATTTATTTATTTATTTACACAGTCAGACAGGTGTTATTGACTGGTTTGTTTTATCCAGACATCAAGTCCTTCCCAAGGACCTGGGATGGCTGAATTTTATTGTCAGTGTTGTTGCTGTTATAGATATCATTGCAGAATATAGGCTGTTCCCCGTAAAGTTGCTTTTTGTAATTGGCTGATGGTGATTTCTGTGGCCCCGATGGTGTTGAGGTGCTCTTCAAGGTCTTTTGGAACTGCACCCAGGGCGCCTATTACCACTGGGATTATTTTGGTCTTTTTCTGCCACAGCCTTTCAATTTCAATTTGTAGATCTTTGTATTTTGTGATTTTTTCCATTTCTTTTTCTTCTATTCTGCTATCCCCTATTATTTTATTTTATTTTATTTTATTTTATTTTACATTTCTATCCCACTCTTCCTCCAAGGAGCCCAGAGTGGTGTACATGGTTATGTGAGGTGGGTTAGGCTGAGAGATACGTGACTGGCCCAGAGTCACCCAGTAAGTTTCATGGCTGAATGGGGTTTTGAACTCAGGTCTCCCCAGTCCTAGTCCAACACTCTAATCACTACACCACACTGGTGTGTTGTAAACTCTATATGTAAACTCTGCTTTTACAGATGAGGCTGTAGCACAGTGGTAGAGCACAAGCTTTGAATTTAGCAGGTCCCAGGTTCAGTCCTTGATATTTTCTGATAAAAATATCTCTCTTCCTACGAAACTGCCCTCTCTGCAAATAGTTAGGGTGCATTCCCAGTACACAAAATCAACCATAGATCTGACTAAAGTCAATCTGGAGCTAATTTTGGTTGTATGAAGGCATCTCTTCCCCTGCTCTCTTGTTTTCTTTCTCTGCTTTCCATTTCTGCTCATACACCTTTGTTCTGAAGCACATGCCTTCAGAATGCTGTTCCCCAGGGGAAATGCTGGAATTTATAGTGAGAACACAGAACACCTCCTGCCTAATCCAACCAATATATCAACAGTGGCACGGGCAAAATGAATTCTTCTGTTGGGTTTTTTTCGCCTGGCATAACTCATCAATGTAGATGGTTTGTTTTCCTTTCTTCTTATTAATAAATAGTTGATTGTAGACTCCCAGGACCAAATATATCTCTTGTGTCACTTAAGTGACTTCAAAAGAATTGTGCTAAGAATCAGTCTGGAGAAAACACAGAAGTCTTCCCCCACCCCCACTCCCCACAGAACTACTTGTACATTCAGTGGGCGCTACCACATCACGGAGCCGGGTTTGGCTGTGGTATGCTCGGTGGCAGACACATTCTCTGACATTCCCAGAATGGATCAGTGGGTGAGAAATCTATTTGGTCAAGCATTAAGTGGTCTTTGCAAAGGGTAACAACACTGAGAACTTTGACACTATCTCTTCATTGTCGTTACAGAAGAGTGAGCCATGATCAGGTATGCAGAACAATAAATGTCGTCGTTGTGCTATATACCAGGGATTCTCAAACTTGGGTCCTCAGGTGTTATTGGACTTCAACTCCCATAATCCCCAGCCTCAGTGGCCTTTGGTTGGGGATTATGGGAGTTGAAGTCCAATAACACCTGAGGACCCAAGTTTGAGAATCACTGCTATATACATTGTTTGACTGCAATAGTTACCAGTTATTATGTATATCTGATGTTCAGGCAGCATCTGGAAAATGATTATAAAACATTTTTTTTTCAAAAATATATAGTTTTAAAAAACTATAAATTTAAAAAGTACTGTTTGGTTGTTGTGTGTTTCACTGCTCTCTGATGTGGAAAAGGGCCTTAACATTACTAAGCCTGAAATCTTGAACTCTCTTGTTAGGGAGTTCGTCCCACTGAACTCAATAGCTCTACTCCTAAATAAATATGGTTAGGACTATGTCAAATAAGCATTTGGACTTGCTTACATGAAGCATGTGTGACAGGTGCACATCACAACATTTTAACCCTTCTTGAGTGAAACAGAACGCCATTTGATTCAAAGGTGGTCTACCTCATTCTTTACTGCAGTTTTTCATTTAGTGCGGTTCTTCCTTTCTGGGGTTGTTAGGGTTTTCTGGGCATGAGGTTCACAGGGGAAATCTTTCACTCCACTATGTTACTCTTTGTACCAGCAGATCCTTTGAGGGAGAAGTGTTTTCAGTGTTCCAACTGTTTAAAATTATCTTGTTCTGGTTGATTGAAGTCAGAGGGGCAAAGTGGAGCTGTTGGGATCTGGATGGAGGCAAACTGGAGGCCTCTGGTGCAATGATGTGAAGTCAGAGATTCCAGTGGCTAGAGCTGGTAATGGTCCCACAAGAAAGACAAGTAGCAGGGCAAGGAGTCAGCTAGGAACAAAAACATGAAATTGGCTCCCAAAACATCAAGAGTGGAACTTGACCCATTACGGTGTTGCAGGTCCTGTCTGTCTGCAGAGTTTCAGGGGCCAAACATATGCGATGTATTCCAGGTCATATCCTGGGACATATTCCAGATCACTGATGGGGTCACAACCCAAGGACAGGGTAGTTTGAACCAATAACTGGGCTGCTAATTGGGAAAATGGCAAAAGCATTTGTTGAAGAAATATGTTTGTGAGATGGAAGCCATTTTTTAAGAAAGGATTCTTAATGGTGGAGCTGAGGTTCTTGCACTTGGTCCCCAGATGCTGTTGGACTTGGGTCCCACTGTGGCTCAGGGTGAGTGACAAAGGCCATTGTGGCCCAGGATGATGGGAGCTGTAGTCCAACAGCATCTGGGGACCAATGTTTGAGAGCCCCTGGTGTAGCTAATCTGTTTTGTAGTCTTGGAATCATCACCTTTGCATAGGATATGTACCAGTGCATGGGGAGCCATAGATCTTGGGTAGCTGGGGGAGGAAGTTCTTCTTTAAGTCTCTTTATTATATGACCAAAGGCACTGAGGAGGTGGGACATACTCAGGTATTCTGTCTCTCTTTGCTGTTTCAGTTGATGATGCCAGAGGCAGAAGCCAGGAGATGCTCTTTGTATTAATTGTCTTTCCATTTGCCATATCTAGGCCTTTTTGTTTGCACTTGGAAGAGGAGCAGCTGAGAGGAAGGCTTTTCCATCCAGTTTCTATGGAAACTCTTAGCTCTCCAGCAGGTTCTCCCAAGGACACAGGCTGTGGAAGCCTCCGAGTAAACTGCTACTCTTGCACACTTTCCAACCATGTCCGTGGACACCAGAAGATCCCAGTAATGGTTTCCTAGGTGACCATTTGCTCCACACAGCAGATAGCAATGGGCATGTTAGCAATACTAAGCTGCACATTCCATCATGACTGCCAACAGCAAAATCCTCATCGTTATCATGAGTTTGATAACCGCAGCAATGCACATGAATTCCCAGTCTAAATGCATGTTTGTAGATCTGAGCAGGGGAGCCTCTGGGCATTAGAGTCACACCCATCATTATGACTTTACAGAAGTATTAGAGGACATATGCCGAATAGCTAGTTGGTTATATTTTTCAAATGAATAGGTGTGGGCTTGGCTTCACCCTTCCTCGTCTCTGCAGCCAAGTGTGGCCGGGCAACTGATTTCCACCCCACCTAGTGTGTTTTGTTGTTGTTTTTGTCTTGGGCTCTTCCTCCTAGTCTTCTTCAGCTCATCCTTCTAGATCAAGGATTCTCAACACTGGGTCCCCAGATGTTATTGGACTTCAATTCCCATAATCCCCAAACAAAGGCCACTGGGGCTGGGGATTATGGGAGTTGAAATCCAATAACATCTGGGGACCCAACGTTGAGAATCCCTGTTCTAGACCACTCTCTTTTCCAAGCTTCCTTTATTCAGGGCCTAATCCCTCTCTCTGATTCAGTTTATAATCAGATTATCCAGGAAACATTTGTAAGAGAAGCGTTTTTCTCTCCCTCTCTCTCCTCTGTGAAATATCTATTCCATTTCTGACAGCTCAAACCTTTGCACTTGCATCTCCGGTAAAGCTGTTCACAGCCAGAGCCTGGGCTAAGCATTTGCAGGAAATAATTTATGAGATGAACCTTGACCCCCCCCCCCTTGATGCTGAGTCATGAACAGATTCCTGATTTTTAAAAAATTTGCTCATGATTTGAAGTCGCTCCAGGAGTTCTTTATTCATACATAGATCAGCCCCCAGGTTTATCAAGGATTACTGCTTTTGACTGTGCTTCCGACTGTTTTCTTTTCATTATTCATGATATGTGATTGGGCCTCTAAGTCAAATGGTCCTCTCTTTTTTCTATTTCTCTTTTTTGATATCTCAATATGGTATATTAGGCAAGCAAAGGGAGCCAGTTCAAGGCAACCCAGTATGATATACAGCACAGATTCATGAGTAATACAGGTAACAAACTAAGACCAACTAGCTAGGTTTAAGCAGTCTTTGTCCAGAATACTTATAACTAATGTCTACCCCCCCACACACAAACACACACCACAACTTTTCCCCCGCCAGCGCTGTTCTCAAAAATGGTCCTGCCAGGGCACCAGTGTACCTCCTTGCCACCCCGGTATGTTGTCGGCCAGAAGCGGCCACTGCGTGTGCGCATGTCGTGAAGGGTGAGTGCAACATGAGCAAATGCAGTGGCCACTTCCAGTCCACTACTTACCAAGGCGGCAAGGAGGTATGCTGCTGCCCTGGCGGGACCGTTTTTGTAAATAGCGCCAGCAGGGGAAATGCGGGTGGGGCGTGGGGGGTTAGAGCACCCTCCCCAGTCCTTAAAGTTTGCCCCCCACCTTCGAACTGGTCGAACCGCCGGTCTTTTGAACCAGTTCAGAGGCCCATAAAGGGCCTCTGAACCGGTTCTGTGTACATCCCTAGTAGCCACCAGATGAGCCGGTTGCAACTGCAAACAAACCTCCCCAGATGATCTCAGTGGACCGATGAGGCTCAAGGCAAAGAAGATGTGTATGAGAGGGAGGGAGGGAGGGAGGGAGGGAGGGAGGGAGGGAGGGAGATAAACGACGCTCTTAATCTTGTTTTGACATTTTATGTGTTGTGTTCTTCTTAAGCTGTTTCTTCCTCCAGCCGCTTGGTTTAATAGAGCAATTAAGCAGTAGTTTTCAAATGCAGAGTAATTTGAGGTAAAATCCTTCAGCATTAGTCAGCTGTCTCCATGTTGCATTTCTTCTACATGAGCATAAATTGTAACATAAGCAGATACATGCCTGAGTGGCCCCGTTTCCTCATTCTCTCATGCCTGCTGACTGTCTTTGAAAAATACATCTGTACATAGAGGGCAGGGTAGATACCCTTTGTCACCATCTATATATTTATTTCTCCTAGGCATACCCGTCGCTAATCCCATGCGTGGCAGCTCTCACAAGAGTTCACGAGCAGCTGCCAATTAGCGACGGGGACAGGGGAGAAAATAGGGATGCTGGTGGTGGTGGAGTGCCTGGCTGCTGGGAGCAGCAGGCAGCGGCCGGCTACGTGGCCGCTGGGAAGTGGCAGGCGAGCAGGAGGAGGTGACGGGCTGGCTTTCCAGTTGGCCCGCCAGCCAGAAAGTGCCGGGTGTGGGGGGGGGGAGAAGGTGGGCTGGCTGGCCCACCAGCCAGAAGCCACAGGCAGGGGGGTAAGAAGCGGGGCAGCCGGGCAGCGGAGGCACAAATGCTCTGCACCCGGCCCAGCTAGTTCATTCTTAAAATGTGTAAGTTGGATGGTTTGCTGTGGCATTTGCATCTTCTTCAGCGACTTGAGGTGGAACAGTTCATACTATTGCTGATACATATGTGTAATTGATGCCATAGTGGTCCTTATATAGCAATAGCACTTACATTTATATACCGCTTTATAGCCGGAGCTCTCTAAGTGGTTTACAATGATTTTAGCATATTGCCCCCAACATTCTGGGTACTCATTTTACCGACCTCGGAAGGATGGAAGGCTGAGTCAACCTTGAGCCCCTGGTCAGGATCGAACTTGTAACCTTCTGCTTACAGGGCAGCAGTTTTACCACTGCGCCACCAGGGGCTCTTCTTATCTTCTTGAAACCCCACAAATAATCAGTTGCTTGATGGATATGTACAAAACCCACTGCTAATAAGGCTTGCCCAGATGTCTGCGGTCATGGGAGACAGTTGGTATGCAATAGCCACAATCCTCCTTACAAATAACAACATGCCTTCTCGGGCAGGAGGCAACTTAACCTCCTCATCAGGTGCCCGAGGAAAAGGTGCTGCTTATACAACACCAGTGTGCCCTGCTACTCCGCCCTGCATTGCTATGTTTGCACTAGCAGGGGACGCTGCCTCTCTTCTATGCCAACCGCCGGCATCCTGGATGGGAGTGATTTGTTAGCACAGCAGCTAGTCCTGGTTTCAGCCACCCATTCAGCTATTCTGCTCTCTCAGACTTCCTCCCAGCAGCATCTGCGGCCTGGCACTAGCCATAGGAACATGGGAAGCTACCTTTACCTTATACCAAGTTGGACCCTTGGCCCATCTAGCTCAGTATTGTTTACACTGACTAGTAGCAGTTCTCCAAGGTTTCAGGCAGGAGTCTCTCCTAGCCTCACCCGGAGACGTTGTGCTAGGGAGTGAACCTGGGACCTTCTGGATACAAAGCAGATGCTCTACCAATGAGCCATGATTCCATCCATTTCCAATCTAGCTTCTTGGAGACCCCAGAAACATAGGAGCGCACGTTCTCTCTCACGCGTGCATGCACGCACACATGCATGCACACGCACAGCAAACAATTAAGTTTACCAAACTTGCACACAGTGCCTTATTAGTGAAATTTCACAGTACAAATTACCAAAGTACCAAGCAACTCTCAATCAAGCGCAACTAAACCCCTGTTTCTAGAGTTCATGAAGAGTGAGGATTTGTTTTGGACTATTGGTGCGTATTCCTTGTCTTCCAAAACTCACTTCATCATTATGAAACAGCCAGTTAATTTTAGATAGGATACTGAGAAACATTGACTTCTTTCAACAAGAAGCTGTCAGGATAATGTCGGGAGGCAGAATGCAAATGCCCCAAGGATGGCAGCCAGCCAGAACAGCTGGGGCTTGAATGACTGCAAAGCCTTTGTTTCATGACTCATCTGAAAGTGACGGCACCAGCAGCTCCTACTTCAAGCTGCGTTATTGATATCACACTGACTCTGAGGCGAATGCTGGCTATTGAGTTGCTGAGGACCAATTCCTGAAGCACCTAGGGGTCCTTAGAGGTTTTCCATCAAACCGCACTGACTCAGCCCAGTGTGTGCTGCCTAGCCTTAAATATCCTTGGGGGAAAGAGTCCCATCACTTCTCCTTGAGTGCCAATTCTCTAGCCTACCGAGAAGTGACAGCGATGCAGTAGCAGAGGAAAGAGAAGAAAAAGAGAGTGCGTCGTCTCATGTTGGGGGCGGGGGGGGGGGAGATGGCAAGATGTTTCTCTCCTTGGGAGAAACCCTGAAATTTGCTTTGAATTTCACTTTCTAAAATTTCAGTGTCATATGGAAAGAACTTGCTCTGTTCACTGGCTTCACCATATGGCACAATTCTTCACTGTAAGGCCCAGTGGTCAGTGGCAGCCCCTGTCAACCCTAAGTGTGGCCCTCTGACTAACTGAGTATTGGGCCTGTGTGAAGCTTTGGTTGAAGCTGAATGCATGCCTGAATACAGCCCTCCTGGTACCATGTTTCCTCCTGGAAATGAGAGGATGATTTCCACCGTGCCATGCTGTGCTTTGCCCAGTGTGTGTGGGGGGAGGGGGTGCTCCTTTAAGGGAGACTGAGCCCTCTTAAACTCCTACACCCTCTTGGAAAGCATGCACAGGGTGCTGGGAAGTGTAGTCCTTTCCAGCACTTTCTTCCTAGAGCACTTGAGAGAGGGCTCCATCTCTTTTAAAGGGCCCTCCCAGCATTGAGAAAAGGGCAGTACTGTTTGGAGGTCAGCACAGTGGGATATGGCTCTCAAATTAAAGGGTGTGTGTGGTGTTTTGTTTTAGGTTGGGGTTTTGGGGTTTTTTTTGGTCAAAGTGGCCCCCACTTGAAAAATAGTGAAGACGACTGCCTTATGGCATGTGATAGTGTCAAATCAAAATGGACACTTTGGGTGTCTGTGATGCAGTCTTTTACGACAAGAGAGTCAGAGTTGGCATCTCCTGAAAATCCTAGAAAGATTTCTCAGTGTTCTTTCTAGAAGGACATGCTTTCTCAGTGTTGCATAGCTGTATCCGCCTAAAAGCTTTCTACCATAGAGTGGCAATGTAATCGCAGTATTCAGCTGATCAAGGTTTGGTTGTTATTGGGCATTGCAAGTTGGGAGGTAGTCGTTCTAAGGAGGCTCAGCACATCACCAGACTTCAACCCTAGGGATATCTGCATGTGTCTGCGCATGCATGCGCACACAAGGAGATGGTTGTGTTTTGAAGTATCTGTGAAAAGAAGCTGCTGTGAGTTACTGGCAGAGAAAAGGTTGCAAGTTCTGTGCTGTGCCACGAAGGCAGCCCCTCCCCCCACTCTTGCCCTTCTATCTCTGCCGGGCTTTGCGATTGCCAGGCAAAGTGGCAGGGCCCATTAATTTTTAATTTAGCCCTCTCCACACTGTGCTGCCATTGTGTTTTATGGGCACATTATGCCGAAATGAAGGCTTGTAAAACAGAGAATTTTAAGGTTCAAAAAAAGAGAGGGAGCACTCATTACGCCTAATATGCATGGCAAAGTGGAAATGAACATGTATTTATAGCGTGGCTGGGTATTTATTAGTGTTACTATTATTAATTTATTATTGCATATCATCCTGTAACTCGGCAAGGACTGGAGAGGAGAGCTGAGGCCCCAAATTCTGGGTGGTTGTGGTTGGTTTGTTTTTTTGGTCTGCCAACCACTTGCAGTCTCTGCAGAAATAGAAGTCCTGTCACCATATTAAGGCAATTTTCTCGCCTCCTTGTCTTGCTCCCCACTCCTTCCTTCCTTGCCCAAACTATTTACCATATGCTATTGTGTCCCCATTCTGTCAGTCATGCACAGTGCAGGTGCTGAGATTGAAAGCTGTCTTGGTATCCCTTTTCTCCTTGCCTCTTGCCTGCAAAAAAGGGTCTGCTGTCTGTCTTTCTCATATTCCCCCTCCTCTCCCAGAAAGGATGGGGATGTTGTTGAAATATATGCATATTCTGGTTACAGATCACAAAAGCCCCGCTGAGTTTGTTTTGATGGCAAAACAACATCACTAATGGCATCAGGTGTTTGCAGGCTGTCGTCGCTCCTGTGTGTTGTTTATACAGGAACACAATGGAGGTGCTTTTCCAGGCTTCTATTAGCGGATGCAATGCGCAGAAGATGCCAAAAACACCTCTCCTTGCTAAAAATTGCATCTCCAGGAAGAGCAGGTGGGGAATATTTCACCTAGCAGTTGCATAGAAAGCCACTGCAAGAAAGAAAGAAAGAAAGCCAAAACACCTCCCTGTACCCAAAATGAGCTCAACTAATCAATTCAAGGGGCCTCCTGTGTACAGCTGAAATAAATTTCTGCTGCCAACAGCAGATGAAGTAGAACTTGGAAAGGCAGGGCTGTAGTCACAGGGAGGTACATGGGGACCGCCCACCGCCCCCTCCCGATATTCTAAATCTCCCTCGACGTTCATTAAAAATATAAATTATTGTCCTCTTTACTTAAGGGAGTATAAGGAGCATGTAGGCTGTGTGCTATGCAATGGCTTGTGGGAGAGTAGGCTTGCCTGGTCTTGGGCTTTGACCTGGGGTTTTAGCCACCACCTCAGGAGTCCTATTCAGACATTGTGTTGGATGAGTGTACAGATGTCTGTATGCTGGTGCACGTTTTTGTGTGAATGACTGTGCCTGCATTTCTGATAAAAGTGAACCTGGGTACAAGCCCCTCAAATGCATGGTACAAACAGGCAGTGTATTGCTGTACCTGAGTTCAACATAATGTGTGAATAACTGTATGTGTGTACACTGTACACTTGTATGAGTGTTGAACATAATGTGTGAATGGGGCTAGGGTCTCCGGGGAAAGGTGGGGAAATATAAGGGTGAGAGGCCAGGATCTAGGGGTCAGGCTATTTTCTCAAGAGGTTGACATATGCTCTCACCCAACACACTCCTTGGTCCTTCAGGCTCTATCCCCAGAGATAATTAAGATTACCCAATCTTCCCCCGACCTGCTGGGTGCCATCTTCTCCGCTCACCAGATGGCACTAGGTTCTGGCCCTATCCTAACCTCCAGAACCTGAGTTGCTAGGCCTGCCTCTTAGCTCCTGAGTTAGTTAACCAGGATTACTGAGTCCTGCGGAACTGGTTGTACGGACACTGATTTCCCAGGCAGTCCTGGTCAAAATGCAGTGGTTAACCCACATTTAACCAGGATCTAATCCTAATTGTCTATCATGGTTAGATGTGTTTTAACCACAATCACTTGACCAGGATTGCCTGGGAAATCTGCATTCTTACAACCAGCTCTGTGGGGCTCAGCAACCCTGGTTAAAGAATTAACCAGGATCACCATGATGGTGAGAAAGAACTGGCCTTTGAGGTTTTTCTCGATTATTTCCTTTTCTAAAATGTGCATCAGTCCTTGCAAGATCTAAAATCTTGGTTCTCTACAGACTTTTTTTACACTGTATGGGCAATTCCTCTGAAAAGCTGTGCTATCTTGAACAGGCTTGCCTCAGACAGCCTATATATATAACAAAGCATAGGCTGAAATGTTATTCAGCACCAGCTTTAAATGTTATTGAACCTGAAGCAAAAAGTCAAAATGCTCTGAATTAGATAAACTCTGTTTTTAAAAGGAGGGGGGGGGCACGCAGAGATGGAGATTGCAGGCAAGGCAATGGCACTCCTTCTGGAATCTTGCATTCCCTTCTTTATAGTGCAGCCAGCACTGAACTTCTGGAGAAGGGGTACACAACTCCAATTGCCCCAGTGGGCCAGAACCAATCATGACAAGGTGCTACTGCCATTGATATTAGAATATGGGTTTTCAACTTTGGGTCCCCAGATGTTGTTGGACTACAGATCTCATTCCCCACCCCCCAGCCACAAGGGCCTTTGGGTATCATGACTGGGGATGATGGGAGTTGTAGTCCTACAACATCTGAGGAACCCCAGGCTAGGAACCCCTGCCTCAAGGTAGTAGCTCATGGATTGATTATGGGAGTTGTAATCCAATAAGATCTGGAGACTCAAGTATGTGGAGGGACCCCCTATCTTGGGATGCTGGAAGACAAGCCTCTTTAGATAGGAGCAGGGACATACTGTGCTCCTAAGAACTTCCAAGTCAAACTTGCTTATAACAAGCTAAAAGAGTCCTCTTACTATGATGCTCATCCATTTCCTCTGTCTTGGCCTCTGTAAATCCACATGGCAGGATGCACTGAACTGAGCATTGCAGTACCACAGATTTGGCAAGAGACTAGGGTCTGGAAACATGAAATATTGCAAACCAGGAGGCTTGGCTAAGAGTTGCTTCACTGGCATTTGCTGCAGTAAATGCCTCCTGCTGAGCAAAGAGGCTCCTTTTAAAAGTTGTGATTTTTATATTTGGCAGGCGGAGACCAATTGTCCCTATCCAGCTCAACACAGAATCCGTCAAGTAGCTATTCCTGCTGTTTACCTTATGGTTTTTGGTTTTTCTTTTTTTTGGGGGGGGGTAGTTTGTGAGCCCTCTGGAGACAGGGAACCAGCATTCCCTCTAACAGGGAATCCCAGATGTTGTTGACTCCCACCATCCCCATTTCCCTATATAAATCACTTTGAGAACATTTTGTTGAAAAGTGGAATATAAATTATTTGTATTAGTAGTAGTTGCAGTAAACCTATTGCAAAACGGCACCCATTGAGATTATCCAGAGAGGTCCGCCTGCAGCTACGAAGAGGCAGGCCTTCTCTGTTGCTGCCTCTACACTCTGGAAATCCCTCCCTGCTGAGATGAGAGCCTCCCCATCTCTGACAACTTTTCAGAAGTCATTAAAGACTTACCTTTTCACCCAAGCCTTTTAATTTAATTGTGGTTTTAAATTGTTTAAATGTTTTTACTTTTGTGTTTTGGCTTGTTTTTATGTTGTTGTAAGCTGCCCAGAGATGGAAGTTTGGGTTGGCATATTTGATAAATAAAAGGGAGATAAGTTTCTCCAAAGATGTAGTGGATGCCTGCCCGCCCCCTTCAAGAAGTCATAGCCAACCATGGCTCACAGCCGTTGTCCACAATACACCCCATGTCTCCCTTTCACATGTCATTTCCCCCACATGTAGCACTTGTGCAGCTGTTGTGAACATGATTTCCTCAAACCCTGTAGCAGTTCTAGGATATTCCAGTATTGTGCCTCTCTGTAGCATCCACTGTGCTCCCACACTTATGCAGTGATCATGACGGAGGCCAATTTTGTACTCATCGTATGTGATCTGAAAATAGTGCTGTATTGCCCCTGGGGATTCAGCGCAGGAGAATCTGTATGGCAGATGGTAGTTGTGGTGCCCGATTCACTCGCCTCTTGTGGCTTTCATCAATCCAGGGCTTGCTTTCCATGAGGGTAAGCAACACCGGGCCCTTACATGTAATATCCAGTAGCATCTGCTGCCGCATTTTCTCCCCTTGCATCTGGCCCCACACAGCAAGGACCAATTACCCAGCTAACAAACTAGAGACTAGTCTTGCGCTTTGTGCTGCCCTATCAGCTTGAGCAAAAGGTGTTGTGGTTACCATGGCAATATTGGTTCAGATGCTGATGGGAGAAGCCATTTGTGATTAAACGATGGAGGGTCAGGCATGGATTGGGTGCCTCTCTACCCCACCCCCACCACCTTCATATAGATTTTGCTTGCTGTATCATAAAACCTGCCTACGCCTGAGAAGAAAAGCATTGTTCTCACAATACCACTTTGGCTATGATTACTTACGGAAGCCAACTGGCCAATTATTGTTGATTTAATGCAATTTGGCAGAGGGGGGTAGTGGAAGCAGTTATGCATCCTGGTGCTATGTGCCTTTACACAGAATTAAATTCTGCCATGTTCAGTGGCACTATATCCAAGCAGTGTTCCCTGTAACAGGGATTCCCAGATGTTGATGGCTACAACTCCCATAATCCAAGGGAGTCAAGCCAAAAGCCATTGCAGCTGAGGATGATGAGAGTTGTAGTCAACAAACACTGGGAATCCCTGTTACAGGGAACACTGTTCCCAAGTAAGTTGCATAGGATCACAGTACCAATGGCCTTAGGCGTGCAGCCCAATTCCATACATGTTTACTCAGAAGTAAGCCTCACTAAGTACATTGGGCCACACACAACTCAGTCCTATGCATGTATACTCCAAAGTAATGCCAACTGAGTGCAATAGGACTCGATTCCAGATAAGTGTGCATAGGAGTGCAACCCTCATGAAATTTCTTTGGATCCATATTTTTCAAGTCAAAATATAGTGGTGAAAATAATTCCAAGAAGCCCACAGGTGAGGGCTTGCCCCCTCTCCTGCTGTTGCTCCCTTTTTTGGCTTGGTGGTTTGTCTCCTAGTTCTCGTTTGCCTGCCTAGCTTTGAACCTTAGCCTCATCTCCGGTATGCAGCTTGTTTCCCGGTCCTGGTTTGTGTGCTCAGCATGGACCCTTGACCTCGGCATTGACTCCCCAGCTTGCTTCCTCCAGACCCCATTTCCTGGTCTCTTCCCTCACTCCTGGCTCTCTGCTGGGCCCTCCTGATCCCAGGCTCTGGCCTACACTCTTGGCGGCCCACAACGCAGTGCTGACAAGGATAGCAGCAGCATTTCTGGGAAAGAAAAGGAGGTGGTGGAGGAAGGTAATTATCTTGGAGGCCTAATATAATTCTTGGGTCTGACCTGCAGGGTGTCTTCCATTACGTAGCACTGCCTCTGTCCTTAGCAATAAGTAGATGCAGAATTGCATATATTCTTTTTTTTTTTTTAAGGTGGTTGCATGTGGTTGCATCCTAGGATGGAACAGAATGATGAAAATTGGTGATAATGGTGAAGGATTTCTTTGTGAGGCTGGAGGAAGGTGATTTCAGGATAGATTTCCTCCACTAAGGCTCTTTTCTTATTCTAGCTCAGCCATTAAGCTAACATTGTTATGCCGTTCCCTGTGACAGCTCCAGCCATCTCTAATTTGCATTGTGTCAGTAGCTTCCTTCATTCCTCCGGCATGCTGTTAAGTGGCTTAGCAAAAAGATAGACACCATGAGATGACTTCTTAGTATTCATGCGGATGTAGGCCAGTGAACGGGGCATGGGAGAATCAACCGGACTTCTCTCCATGTGTGAGTGGCTCCAACACTTCAGCTCTCCCTGCCCTGGTTTTTTTCATAGGTCAGATGTTGTTAATGAAATGGATTCAAACCCAAAGCTGCCTTGTCTCCACCAAAAGGCAGGGCTAATTTGCTTGCTGCTCTTTGCTATGTTGGCAAGGGGTGCAGTCATGTCCACCAATAAAGAACCAAGGTAGAAGCATACAGCCTCCTTTTAGTGTGGGGCTGAGCTACCATTATATCTATAGGAACAGGAGGTTTTGAAAAGTGGCAGTCCTAAGACAGGTGTTCTCAAACTTGGATCCTCAGATGGTGGGGATGATAGGAGTTATTGTCCAACAACATCTGGGGACCAAGGTTTGAGACCCCCTGCTTGAGGGGATGATATTTGCGCCACTGCATCATATGTACATATCTGATTCGCACCATGGTTCAAAACTAGTTTAATATTGGTTGCCAACATTAGCATGTTGGGCAGTAGGTCCCGCTGAATGCTGAGGGGTTTGCTTCCAAGTAAACATGCCGTTTTGTTAGTGGGGTGGATGAAAACCAACTCCTGCAAAAAGGAAATTGATTTAATGATATTCCCTCTCCCCAAGGAACCATATTTCTGGAGGGAACTGCTGGGAATATTGAACTGAATTCTAAGCACCCTTGCCAAATGACAGCTCTCAGGATTTGTCCTGAGGGAAATCTGTTATGCTAAGCAGGTATACAAAAGAGAAGAGTGGCTGTCTCTTAGCGGACAGGAGACTGACCTATGAATTGGGGCGTTACCAATTTGAATTTTGTCACCACCATAAACCCACCAAGTGTCTGATCAAACACTCTTCTTCCCCTACTTTTTTTACCACCTTCCTAATTTTCTATGTGCAAATATGGTTGTAGTTTTTTTAAAATATGAAGGAACATTCCAGTATGGCTTATTACACCTGCAGCTAGTAGTATAATCCATCAAGAAAGCCCAGTACCGTATGGTCCTGCTAATCATGTAGCTTGGTTCTTAAATTGCCCAGTGACTCTTGGCAAGTACAGCCTTTAATGTGTTCCTTTTTAAGATGCCCAGAACTCTTTGCCAGCAGCTGTGATGAAGGAATAACAGTTTATTTTCCTAAATAGCACTATGGGACCATAAAGCATGTGTACTATAAATGGGCAAACCACGTACCAAAACAGCCAGGGGGATTGCTTTTCTTTCTCCCTCTGCAAAAAACCCAAATCTGCTTTTTCTCCTTTTCAATCAGTATGTGATGGTTAACATGGGGAAAAGAACCCTGCTTGTTGTGTTCAATAATCCTGTGTTAAAATACCTCCCCCAGAAAATGAGTAAACTCAGAAGCAATATGCTTGTGACTTTTTTTGTGAATCTTAGGGTGTGTGTGGTTTAGTGACTGCAACATCCACTAATGACTCGCATGTGTGAACGGCGCTTTCCAGGTAAAACATTATCAATACAATTTTCATATCTCCTCATGAAGTACTCAGTGGAGTTGTTTCTCAGTCCTCAAGTACTGATTGATACGAGGGCTACTTTCATATTGCACTGTACAAATATGCAGGCTGCATCTGTGCACCATGTCCACAGTTTCCAGTGGCGGCAACAGGGGGAAAAATTAGGAGGGGGCACAAAAGGGCCAAAGTATATTTATGGATGGAAAGCTGTGTGCCACACATTTGATTTCTGAAACAAAAATGGGGGAGCGGGTGCAGTGGCAAACACCTTGTCTGGGGGTGCTTGCCCACCCACCCTCCAGCCACCCTTGAGACAGTTTCATGTAAACGACTATGCATTCACCGCAAAAGCCAGCTTGGGAATGGGCCTCCCAAAAAATGTACCTCAGGCATTCCCAAATTTGCGTACTGACTCCTAGATGGGAGTTGCAACCCCAAAACATTGCCTCATGTTGCAGGCACCAGGGTGATAAATATGCATGTGTGAACCCAGCCTCAGTCTCTGTTGGAATGGAGCTGCAGAAAAATTCAAGCAGAGGATGAATTTTACACTGGGCCTGTTCCTGGATAACTAAATCTCAAGCGATTTATCTGTCTCTGTAACAAAAAGTGGCATCTTTGGCAACCAATAGCCCTGAAATTGCTCAATGTTGAGGTAGCCGAAAGAGCACGTTTTGGAGGAACAATAGCAGGTAAGGTACTAATTTGCATACAGGAGGCAGAAGCCTTTGCAAAGTGGAGATAATGCACATTGTAAAACAGTTACAATAACACTGACTGCAGCCACGAAAACAATTTTACAGCAGATTAAACACACTTAGACGGAGAACAGGGAAGAGCAAGAAAGCCGTACAAAGGCTAAGTTAGGGTTTAGCTAGTGGCAGATGAGGGAACATTGGACAAAAAGGTTCAGCACGTGAGGTACTCTTCCTTTCCCCCCCAATTATAGGTGAACCTTTCCTAAAGTAAAGTTGTGCCGTTGAGTTGGTGTCGACTCGCTTTGAAATGTGGTATCCACCAAATTGTGTATGTAGTAGTCAGTTGACCCCATGCCCTGGAATGAAGATACGAGACACAACTAATGCGAATAATTAACAGCCTCAATCTATGTCATGCGGGAACCATAGCACAGTGGTAGAGCATCTGCTTTGTATGCAGAACAGCCCAGGTTCATTCCCTAGCGGCTTCTTTAGGTAGGGCTGTGATCAAGAGACTCCTGCCTGAAACCTTGGAGAGCTGCTACCAGTCAGTGTAGACAGTTCTGAGCGCGATGACCAATGGCCTGACTTGGTATAAGGCAGCTTCCTATGTGGCTGGCACTCTGTGTCTCTCCCCCGCCCCCTACACCCGCCCGCCCAAAACGAAAAGCAGCCATGGGGAGGATCTGGATTAGAGCCTTGAGATAGGAAGTTGCAGCAAACACCTGGCAGCATGAGGCCTCCCTTTGCCAAGCTCTGCTCCTGAAAACAAGACCCAACTGCAGTGCTGCCAAGATCAGGACCCTCACTGATGTACCAGGAAGGGTTGGGTTACAAGCTGTACTATAAGAGCCTCAGTTGCTGCCTGGGTGTTAGTGCAACACCTCTCCCACCCAGCTCCTGTGTCTTAGCTGCCTTGTGGACAGCTCCCCTGCAGTTTCAGCAGTTATGTCCTGGACTGTGTTTCCAGCGTAAGTCTTCTTTCTTACTGGGATGGTTCCCTGCTTTTTCTTGCAGGCTTGTGACTGCAGGCCCACCAGTTCCTGTATTGGCAGGAATGGGAGAATTATTGGGCCAGATGGACCAATAGTCTGACTCAGTACAAGGCAGCTGTATGTCCATGACATGATAGAATGTTGCTCTCTGTTGTTTAGCTTTGTAATCCACCCTCCACTGAAAGTGCACAGGTGTGTTTGTCCTTCTATTAACCAAACTGCTGCTTCTCTGTTTCCCCACCAACAGCCAGGATGGAAGAGACAAATTGGTTGGCAACACAGGACTAGAACACTCTGCACCATCAAAAACAAATGCAGTGCTCTTGTTAGAGGGAGGAGGAGGAGAAAGCCCCATCCAGTCATTAAACACTGTGTGCTTACATCCCACCGTCAGCTCTGCTTAATTCAGCGTGCTGGTCTGTGTCAGAGCTTGTATTGATTCATTGGGATTGCAGGGCATTCTTGTAGATATTAATCTTGTACATCTGACAGGCCACTAGCCTACTGCAGACAAAGCAAAGCCAGTCCTGAACACTGAGGACTACAGGGCCAAGCTGATTTCCTTGCACACAGCTGAGTGGTGGTATTTACAGTGGATCACATGGAGTGAGAATGCTAGGGAAATTGAGCAATACCAATTATTGGACCAACCACTTTTTCAAAGGACTCTAATACTAACAGGGCAGTTTTTGTCATAAGCTGGCTCCATTGTATTTAATGATTGTGAGCAAGATTTTCCAAAGCTGCACAAATTCAAATGTTCTAAACAAAAATTGATAAATGAAGCCCACGATTCACCATGAGGAACCATGAGGTTCAATTTGTTCAGAGTCTAGTGTGCCTCAAATGAAAGGACCAGATAGTTTCTGCTCAAGCCTATGTACGTTCAGTTCAGATGTATGCCTGTTATAACTGCATTGGACTCTAGCCAATGTATGGATTCCTTATAGAATCCTTATATAATTTCTTATAAAATTCTATGATTCCTTACAGAATTCTAGCCTCTCTGTTTGCTTGGATTCCTGCTTTTCAAAGCAGTCGGTGGGAAATTAAAACAATCAGTTTCAAATATTATAATAACTGGCAAAATATCAGTGGAAAAGCCAAAAGACAGCAACACTCCATTAAAACGGCACAAACTTGAAGGGCCTTAACTTGGCAGTGAGAGACTATCAGGCTCAGTGCCAGGTGAGACTCCTAATGTGTGGCAACTGAGCACAACCAGCTGAACCTCCTTGTGGCTACAACTGAGGCTCTGTCTCTACTCCTCCCTTGCCTCACCTCAGATGGTGAGTGACCTTCAGAAGAGCCTCTTAGGATTTTAATAACCAGGCAGGCTAATGTGGAATAGGTTTATCTTTTGCAAATCATCACTGGATTCCCATCTGAAGGCCATTGTGGCTGGGGATGACGGAAGCTATATCTGGGGACTATATCAACAGTATCTGGGGACCCAAGTGTTTTTAGATTAGCAATTTATTAGAAGTTTTCAAAGGTTCTACCATTATATTCCCCTTATGCACTCCCAGCCCCAGCTGCTTTTCTCTGCTTGTATATTCAACAAATTATGTATTTATCGTTTTTCTATACCGCCTGATATACAAATCTCCAGGCAGTGTACAAGTTAAAACATAATATAAAACCAATATAAAACAGTTAAAATTCATAAAATAAAATCAGGAGCCTCATAGCATTGTGAGCCCTCTGTTTATACACATGGGGACAGGTTGCTTAGCGACAGTGGGCCAGCCACCTCTAGATTTGGCTCCTAACAAGCAAATTGTAATGGGGAGCAGATGCACGCCCTCCCTAATATCCTAAGTGGACCCCAGAAGTTAACTACAAGCAGGTTAACTCTCTGCCAAGGCCGCTCTGCCCTCAGAGTGCAATGCCTTGGCTTCCCCATGTTTTGCAAAAAGGGTAGCAGCCAGCTAATGTGCCAATTAGCTCAACAGGAAGAACATAGATAAGTGAAACTATTCCTTTCTGAGCTAATTTCCCCACATGAGCCCAAAAGGTAGATTTCAGGTGTTCAACCATCACCCTGGAGCAGTTTTCTAACTGTTGTTGTTTTCGAACAAATTTGCTCTGCATATACTTTTACACAGTTATGCCAGATGGTTAAGAATTGGTCTTCTTTCTGCTGTTTTCCATATTCCCCCCCCCATGAGCAACTAACATTAAAAGTCCACACCCAGTCATCTATATTTGGGACAGCCCTTGATTTCCAGTTTTGCAGAACTATACATTTGTTAGGGACCCATGGTGGAGAACCCTTTAAAAAAAAATTGAGAGGAGCATGCCTTGCTAAGCAGAGCAGGTGTTGCAATGGGGCTCAGCAATGGCAGAGGGATGCAAATAGGAGAAAGAGAAGTCTGTGGGAAAGGGATTGCATGCACGCTTGCATTTCTCCTCCTACTCCAGTGTGTTATGGGTGTGTGCTCTGTATGGTGCCTCCTTGCCCTCAGTCTGGGTTCCCTTGTGTCAGGCTGTCAAAAGAGCCTCTGTTACATTCATTGGTTCAACAGTGCTGCAATGGTTTTACTAGGAGGATTGAGCTTGCTAAGCAGATGCGTTGTAGCAAAGGTCGGCTTGCCAGTGTCCTATTGAACATGAATGTCTGTTGGAGGGTCAGGCAGGATACAAGACAAATCTCTTTCTTTCACTGCCTTTTGAATATTAACATGTACGCTGCCCTGCATGAGACTCTCCTGAAGTGAAAATCTGGAGCTGAAACAGTGTTATACCTTTTCTTTGAAAACCAGAAAGACGTTTGAGGAGGACTCTTTGAGACATCCTAAACGAATGCCCAAGCCTATGAATGCCTATATGAATATGACAAAGATTTATTTATATACCGCTTTTCAGCCAGACTTCCCAAAGCAGTTCACATAAATGGCTCCCTGTCCCCAAAGGGCTCACAATCTAAAAAACAAACAAACAAAAACCATAAAATATACACCAGCAACAGCCACGGGAGGGATGCTGTACTGGGGCTGAATAGGACCAGTTGCTCTCCCCCTGCTCAATAAAGAGGACCACCACTTTGAAAAGGTGCCTTTTTGCTCAGTGAGCAGGAGGTCACTGAGGGGTCTACTCAGAAGTAAGTCAAATTGGGCCCAATGGATAAATGTGTGTGGGATTACAGCTTCAATTAGAACATAGGATGACCTGATACAACAGAACTAGGAAAATCCTAGCCCAGGTTTCCTTAACCTTGGGCCCCCAGATGTTGATGGACTACAACTCCCAGAATCACCAGCCATGTCCGTTGTGGCTGGGGATTCTGGGAGTTGTAGTCCATCAACATCTGGGGGCCCAAGGTTAAGAAACCCTGTCCTAGCCTAAAAGGGGTTCTTCTAAACTGCAGAGGGCAGGGAGAACATACAAACATAGGAAACTGCCTTATATTGAGTCAGACCCTTGGTCTATCCAGCTCAGGATTGTTTACACTGACTGGCAGCAGCTCTCCAAGGTTTCAGGCAGCCGTCTCTCCCAGCCTTACCTGGAGATGCTGCAAGGATTGAACCTGGGACCGTCTGCATGGGATGCAGATTTTCTTCCCCTGAGCTAAGGCCCCATCCCCTAAGGGGAATATCTTCAAGCAGATAATGCATACATGTAGTCATCCATCCAAATGCAAACCAAGACAAACCCTGCTTAGTAAAGCAGGCAATTCATGCTTGCTACCACAAGGCCAGCTCTCCGACTCAGGGTAAGGGGAAAGCCCACACCATTTTTCATCATCAGGCAAGACTCACCATATTTGTGTTGGGCTTTTTTCTAATTTTAAGAAGGAAAACAAGGAAGAATTCTTATCCAAACCAAACAGCCACAGTGCCTTTGGTGCTGCTGCTTCTTCAGTGCTCCTTGCCAATGCAGTCATCTTATGTAGGAAGGAAATGGAATAAAAAGAAGCCAATAGCAGAAGGCAAATCAGTATTGGAATCTTATGCCTTGCTTCTCTGCCTCTCTTATCCAAATGGGCTGGGAAATTATTTGTTTACTCACAACATTTATATGTCCCATCTTTTGGAGGGAGGTGTAAAAAAAAAACCCCACCAAAAAATTCACAAAGCAATTTCCAGTTTTAATATAGGCAATACAAAGGCAATCAATTCTTAGAACAAATGGAAAGATGGTAGGTTACATGTAGTCTTATAATCCCTTATGCATTCTGCTGTGTTATTTGGAACAGTCTGCGTCACACGAATATTATCGGCTACTGTGGAATTTATTGACTGCAACAAAGATTTTCATTGCTAAGGACTGGCATAACTCGAATTGCCTGTCTTTACAGGCTTGGCTCTCTAAGACCTGGACTCTTGCACAGGTGGCTAAGTTGATGGAATATGTTAAGAGAGTGTGAAGGCAAGTGATATCTCAAGCCTTTTGAAAAATCATGGATTCCTTTTGTAAAAATTATATGACAAAGCATTTTAATGCATTTTAATGTCAATATTGCTTTGCATTGGTTTATTATCCTTTTGTTGTTTCAGAAATGCACAAACATCATAAAAACATAATCAAATTCAATACCAAATGAATAAAACAGCAGGAAGTAATATTAGCACACAAATCACATAGCAATAAAAATAATCAACCATTTAAACCACAAGCAAATAAATTTTAAAAAACTAACTTGGCCCCTGAAATGTACCACGAGGAAAACATCCCTGGTGGGGGGGGGGGGTGTTTTATAACTGGGTGCCACCAAAGAAAAGACCCTGTTCCTAGATGCCACCTGCTCAGTCTCTGAAGGTGAAAGCACTGTGAAAAATGCTTATGAAGATAATCTTAGGAGGCAGGCAGGTTCAGATGGAAGCATCTGAACAATCAGATAAGTTTGTCAGAATTTTAGGCATTTAAGTGAATACCTCAATAATATTTTGCCCTCTAGAATTTTCATGATGTCATGAAATTCAAGCCAGCATCACAGTCCTGTTGTTAATAACCTGAACAGCACGTTGAGCAGTTGTTGGCCAATAGCACTTGTTCCAGAAGGGCATGGTAGAATTGTTTGTGTGTGACTGCTGTCTTCACTTACTAGCCATGTACCCCATGAGGATGTTATGACCATGATGAACATAAGCCAACATAAATACTGTAGTTCTGCTACTCCCATCTTGTAGGTTAGTCTTGACAGAGATGAAGACTGAAGGACTTCAGTCCCACTGTGTGGTAGGTCGATGCCAGAGGGATGGGGGCATAGCTCAGTGGGAAAACATCTGGTTTGCATGCAGAAGGTCCCTGGTTCAATTCCTGACATCTCCAAGGAGGGCTGGGAAAGACTCATGCCTGAAACCCTGGAGAGCCACTGCCAGACAGAGCAGGCAACATTGAGCTAGAATGGACTAGTGACCTGACAGTGCAGCTTCCTATGTACTGATGACAGTACGTACTTCTCTACAAATATCTTTTAACCAAGTTGGCTCCAAGTATACTGGTAATTGTATACTGGTAATCCCGTGGAAGGAACAGGTATGCAGTCCGGGGTTGCTTCTGGATCTGAACCTCTCCCTAGTGTCCCAGGTTGAGGCGGTGGCCAGAGGTGCTTTTTATCAGCTTTGGCTGATACGCCAGCTGTGTCTGTTTCTTGAGATGAACAACCTCAAAATGGTGGTACACATGCTGGTAACCTCAATGCAATGCACTCTATGTGGGGCTGCCTTTGTACATAGTCTGGAAACTATAATTAGTCCATTATGCAGCAGCCAGCCTGGTCTCTGGGTCATCTAGGAAAGACAATATTACTCCTGTGTTGAAAGAACTACACTGGCTGCCGGTACATTTCCGAGAAAAATACAAGGTGCTGGATATTACCTATAAATCCCTAAAAAGCTTAGGCCCTGGATATTTAAGAGAACATCTTCTTCACCATGAGCCCCACTACCTGTTAAGATCATCTGGACAGGTTTTTCTGTGGTTGCTGCCAACTCGTTTGGCGGCTGCACAGGAACAGGCTTTCTCTGTTGCTGCCCCTGGACTTTGGAATGCGCTCCGTTGAAATAAGAGCCTCCCATCTCTGGCAACTTTTTTAAAGGCACTGAAGACACATTTATTCACCCAGGATTTCAATTAGATTCATGGTTTTAAATTTTTAATGTTGGTTTTAAATGATTTTAATTGTAATGAGTTTAATGTTTAAATGATTTTAATAGTTTAATTGATTTAGTTTTGGTTTTGATTGTTTTGTTTTTATTTTGATGTAAACCGCCCTGAGCCATTTTTGGAAGGGCGGTATATAAATCAAATAAATAACAATAAATAATAAATAATAATTGTACACCCACTGGATTCAGTCTGGGAGATAAAGAAGGGGATTCAGTGTGGGGCAAGTATTGCTTACTCAGGCTTTTGCAGTACCCCAGATTGCTTTTTCAGACTTTTTCGATAGAGATGGAGCATGTACTTCATCTTGATATTCCCCACTTGAGCTGCAGCATTTCTCTTTTATTCAAGCTCCCAAAGGCCATGTAAAAAAATCTTCTTATTCCCATTTTGCAGAAAGGGGACAAAGGCTGAGACAATGATGTGTTCAAAGCCATGCAGGGAATTCATGCTCACACCTTCTGTACAGACTTTGTTTGAGCACTCATCACTATGTGATTATGTTCTCTTATGAAACAGGCTAACATCGTGTTCCCAAACCACACGACACAAACGATTGTTTGATTACACAAATCAAACAAGGGTATTTGTAATTGGATTCGGGGAAGTGAGTTAGGGCAATGTTAGTTTAGTGAACACCAGTTGTCTAACTCTGTGATAGGACTCCTATCTTGGTAATAGCCAGGCATTGCATGGGCAGAGCTGAAGTTGCTGTCCATGGTACTTAAGTTAGGGATGATTGAAAAGTTGTCTTTCTAGGATGTGTACAATAGATTGGTCTCCAATACTGCAACATCCATACCGTGATTGAAAAATACAAGTGAGCGGTCAAGATAAAGTGGCTTGTTGCAAAGAGCAAAGCATTTTCAATCTGCTCCATCCCCTTGCTGCCTCGGCATGAGCCTTTCCTCTGAATATTTATGGCTAGTTAACAGATTCATTAAATCTTTGGCTGTGTGTGTACCATTCCTTATTAGGTTTCCCCCAAAAAAATTTAATCAGAGTAATTAAGTTTATCTTGTTTCAGTTTGCTTTCCTGCATGCATGCAAATGTTGTGGAGGAGCTGAAATGTGGTCCCCCCCCCGCCCTCTTCTTTTTTAATGCTTCTTGTTTGAAAAGGCACAATAGTAGATTCTGACACTGTTGTTTCAGAGTTAGGCTGAATCCTGGCCTGATATATATTGCAGTGACTAATGTGCATGACTGGCTCAACAACAAACATGGGAACTACAATAGGCTGGAAGTGGCTGCACAACTCAGGGGTATTTGACAGAATTCACTGCCTATACTAGATCCTTCAACATGTACTCAGATATAGTGACACATGGCAGCTGTCCAATTCTGGATAAAATACACCAGTGATTAATGCTTTGGGCAGCATGATGTTACCTTGACATTTTTGCTACACCAGTTGGCAGTTAAATGGTATTCTTTGCAGGTTGGAGTGTGGGACAAACCCATATGGAATTTGTGTAATGTTGTGGCTTAAGAGAGTGGCCTAGAAATCCCTGATTTCACATTGGCCATTTAGGGGGCCATTGGGAAGTGATTATTCTGCCCACCTCCATCCCACCCATCTGCAATATGGTGACAATTGTACTGGCCTACCTCACAGAACAGTGGTAAGTGTAAATGAAGTAATGTTTTATAAGTGTGATGTAACCCTTAGGGGTAGTTTACTTCATTTTTATGGCTAACATGGTGTGTGTGTGTGTGTGTGTGTGTGTGTGTGTGTGTGTGTGTTCCATAGACATATGGATCTCTCTGTTTTGTTTTAAGAACGCCTGCCAAGGCATTTTTATTTTCTGAAATGCATTGGGCAACCTTAATAAAATAAAGTTCCAGGAACTCTAAGGAAATGTTTTCCTCTTATTTTTGGGTGCTCTGCTCTGTCGCCCACTCCATGTAGTTGTTAGTTTAGTCTTGGTAGCACAAACTCATTCTGGGACTATTAATATTTATTCATAGTTCTGGGATGATTACAATTTATAAACCACATTTCAACCCAAAAAACTAAGCAAAGCAGTTTACAAAATAAAAATAAAGAATATGGCTCCCTGTCTCAAAGGGGTCCACACAGTTTGAAAAGAAATGGAAAGGAGACTCCAGCAATACTCACTGGAGGGGCACTGTTTTGGGGCCAAATAGGACAGTTGCTCTCCCTCCACTAAATAGAAGAGAGCCACCACCTTGAAAGCTGCCTCTTAGCCCAATTACAGGAATTAAGTTCCCATGAATCCCAAGGATAGATGTGAATGTACCTATCTTTTCCTGTATACAAATATTCATCTCTGGTATTTAATATTCACCTGCGTGCACATCTATGTGTGTTCCTTCTGCATCATTTTCTGAATTTGAGAAGTTTCAGCTCCTCAAAGATGCAAGGTTAGATAAAATCAAGAAGTTGATTTTATCTAGGCCTTTTGGGATTTTCAGTGCTGACAGATTTATTTCAAAATGATAACTGATTTTATCAGAAGGGGCGAAAGAGAAAATGGTTTAGACCATGTCCATTACCTGTCAACAAATAATATTGCTTGTAGCTTCGGGAAATGAAACAACCCCATTGGCATTGTAGGTAGCTTTCTAGCTTTAATTCTCCTTGCTGTCATTCAGGGTTATGTCCTCATTTGCAGGGGCGGGAGTGGAGAGCTGGATGAAATTCAGCACCAGGCGCCACTTATGAAAATGGCCACAGCTATCTCAGTTATTCCTTCAGTGTTTGCAAGCATGGAAATGAACAGCAATCAATGGAAAAGGGGCCACTAATAATACAGGTTTCTTCCTGAAATATATCCAATGGGGGCACTCCACCCCCAACTATTGTGGCTTTGAGCAGGTTGTCTGAAAAGATGTGTATGTTCAGCTGCACCATGGAAAGAGACCTCTCTGGCTCAGTACCTTGCGGCTTTATTAGACTTTCAGGTTCTCTGGGCCAAATTAATGGTGACATTAAACTTGTTGCTATCTTTCTTTACATACTAGCTACTGGGGGGGAAGTGGAATCTGCAGCAGGACCATAACATGGGAGAAGAAAAGGTTTAGCCCTTTCCAGCATGCCCTTTCCCACCGGAAATCCTACCCCTGAGCTTCTGCCTGCCCTAGAATACTGAACATAAGGAGCTACCTTATACCAGTTCAGACCATTGGTCCATTTAGTTCAGTAGTGTCTGCACTGACTGGCAGTGGCTCTTGAAGGTTTCAGGTAATGAGTCTCTGCCAGATTGAACCTGGGACCTTCTACATGCAAGCAGAGCTCTGCCACTGAGTTATGGTTCAGGTACAGTCACACAGATACAACCATTCACACGAACACACACAAGAGAGTACAGATGTCTGTACACTAGTATAACATAATAAGGTCTTTCACAAGACCAAGAACCAGAAGGTAGGAGGCAGCAAACCCAGCTTTTTCTTCTCATGAGAACCCACAGGACATCTGCCAAGCCAGCCTGTTCAAATGTAGGTAGCCCAACATGCCCCCCCACTTTTAATTTTACTGAGCTAAGACAAAAATAGCAACTGCCCTACCTTGGTCTGCTGATCATGTATTGAAATACCCATTGTAAGCAGTCCATGACAGCTGATGGCCATGTTTGTTAAGAGAGTTCTGTGGCTAGAGGGGCCAGTCAGAGGAGAACTGCTGGTGTACAGAGCACTGCCTCTCTACTGGGAACACAATGCATTCTGAGATACCTCCCTAGCGCCTTGGAGGACCCAGTTCCCTGAAGCAATGATGGAACCTGTGACAGTCATGTTCATCATGTTCAACTTTTTCTATGTGAACCACCTTGTGATTATTTTAATGAAAGGCAGTATATAAATTTAACAATAAAATAAAATAAATAAATAAATAAATAAATAAATAAATAAAAAGGTATGGTGAGTTCGCAGAGCCAAAGGGAGGCTCTGCCATGACTGGGGAAGGACTCTTCCCTCCCGCAAACTACCCACAGATGATCATGTGAAAGACCTTCAAGTCTGAATAGCACTTGAGTGTTCTGCTCATGGGACTCTAGAGGCAGGTAGTTACACATATGCTAGGCTTCTACATGCAAGCTGAGGCATAAAACATCCCCTGCATGCTCCTTTGCTAAGATAAATAATGCTGCTTTGCTGTTTTTCACCTTCCTTTCACAGTCTACTTTTTCTCCCTGATCTGAAGTGTGGAGGTTCTGCAAGAATTCAGAGATGTCAGACACAAAGTGCCTTCCCCCACAAGCCCCTTTTATCTCTGTCTGATTCAAGAAAAATATATGCATGTCACATCGGCTATATTTTGAGTAATGGAGTTAATTCATCTCCGTCTCAAGTGCCCATCAAGTGCTTTCCTCAGCAGCTGGGCTGCCGAGCTATTCAGAATGGTGTGTTCCTTTCAAAAGCTTCATTTGGGCCTCTCTCTGGGATAGTGCCATCCTTTGATGTGAGCTGTAGGGGGGAGGAAACTTTGATCC
This sequence comes from Hemicordylus capensis, assembly GCF_027244095.1. Lineage (NCBI taxonomy): Eukaryota > Metazoa > Chordata > Lepidosauria > Squamata > Cordylidae > Hemicordylus > Hemicordylus capensis. The sequence goes on from NC_069664.1 coordinate 26,321,197, forward strand.
GTGGCTTTTAAAGCGATCTGCAAATGATTAAGTTGGTCTGTCTTTAAAAGATAATGTCATCTTTCCACAGATAAGAGTGTGGGAGAGGGTTGACTGGTAGTTTTTACAGGTGTCCTGACTTATTTCCTCTTGGCCACTTGGAAAAAAGTTTAGAAGAGCTACAAAATGGAGAATGTGGAGAAATGCCAGTGTTTGAGGTGACTTATGGTTTAAAGCAACATAAAACAAATTGAAACATAAATTAAAATCTTAAAACAATTTAAAACCACAAGTCTAGTTAAGAACATAAGAACAGCCCTGCTGGATCAGGGTCAAGACCTATCTAGTCATAGGAACATAGGAAGCTGCCATATACTGAGTCAGAATCATTGGTCTATCTAGCTCAGTATTGTCTACACAGACTGGCATCAGCTTCTCCAAGGTTGCAGGCAGGAATCTCTCTCAGCCCTATCTTGGAGATGCTGTCAGGGAGGGAACATGAAATGGCTCTTCCAGTGCTCACACCTCTAGTCTCCCTTTCATATGCAACCAGGGCGGACCCTACTTAGCTAAGGGGACAAGTCATGCTTGCTACCACAAGACCAGCTCTCCTCTCCAGCATCCTTTCACACAGTGGCCCACCAGATGCCTCTGGGGAGCCCACAGGCAAGAGGTAAGGGCATGCCCTCTCTCTTGCTCCCTTGCAACTGATGTTGAGAGGCATCATGCCTATGAGGCTGGAGGTGGCCTGTAGCCATTAATAGACCTATCCTCCATTAATTTGTCCAAGCCCCTTTTAAAACCATCCAAACTGGTGGCCATCACCGCATCCCATGGCAAAGAATTCCATAAATAATACACTGTGTGAAGAAGTATTTCTCCTTGTTGGTCCTAAATTGCCTGACCTTCAGTTTCATGGGAAGTAAAAAAAAAGCTTGGGTGAATAGATGTGTCTTTAGAGACATCTTTAAAGCTGTCAGGGATGGAGAGGCTCTTTTTTCAGCAGGGAGTGTATTCCAGAGCCTCGAGGTGGTAACAGAAAACACACTGTCCCAGAGTAGCCACCAGAAAGAGGAACTGGTGGCAACTGCAGATGAACCGTTCTGGATGATCAGTGGGCAATGGGGCTCATAGTGAGCAAACATGCTCTGAAATGGAGTTACTAGGGTCCACTGTCAGGCCCTGCAAGGTATTATTGGGCCACAGCAGCAACAGGTTGTGAAATCAGGGACCTGCTGCCCAATAGCCTAACGCTTGAAGCCCTGAGGATCGGGGTCAGCATGGCAGTTGTGCTTCCCAGAGAATGCTGGGGGTGCCACCTCATCAAAGATTAACTGAATCATGCCTTTCCAGGCTGAACACTGTACCTCTGTCTCAGCAGCAAGCAGCAACTTTCATTGTGGTGGTTAACCCTTAAGAGACGAAGGGAGGCTGTCCATCGTTGCTATGTGAGGATATTGCTTTTCCTTTAGGCCTACCATGTGCCACCTCCTCATTACAAGGAGGAATATCATTACTCCACAGAGTGCATCATTTAGGGGCAGCCAGAAAAATTGCCAGCTTCTAAAGAAAGATCTGTGTCATGTTGAAAGGTTAAGCGCTGCACTTAATTAGAATACAGGGAGGCATAATGGATGCTTTCTGGGTCGCTCGAGGGATAAACTGCCCTACCCCAGGGGAAAGGGGGGAAACAAAGGTTGTTCTCTGCAGTGGATTAAAGGAAAAATGGAGGGTATAGGTGAACACAATTTGCACTTCAATTAATCTGCACAGCATTTGGCAGCAGAGGGGGTTGCAAACTGAAATCTTAGAGTGCTTTAAAAAGTAAAGACTTAAACTGACATAGAGTCTGTCTTGTGATTAAGGCAGAGGAAAAAGCAGAGCACCTGTTGCTTAGCTTGAAGGGGTTTCAAGTTCCCCCTTCCATTGTCAGCTGTCCTCTTAAGGTGGTGATAAAGGGGCAAGCAAGTTCCTGAGTCCCAGTTCAGGTCCTACACTGCAAAACAGCCAGAGACACTTCCCAAACCTGCATTTCTCCCTGGGTTAGGGAGTTTCAGATGACCTGCCCTTGTTTTCAAAGTGGAACTCAGTAGGAATTCTGTCTCCACTGTTCAATTGTTTCATTTCCAGTCTCTGTACAGAGCTCTCTCTGTGTGTGTAGTATTGCAACTTTCAGTTCATTTGTGTCTTCCCTCCCCTCACCAAATCACCTGTGCACATACTTGTGAGCTTTTGAGACTGTACTTGTGAGCTTCTGAGCTTCACAGCTCTTCTGCAGACATAAACTATTCTCTAACCCAGGGGTAGACAAGGTATGGCTCTCCTGATGTTGCTGAACTACAACTCCTAGCACCCCCAGCTGCTATAAATTGTGGCTGGGGGTGATGGGAGTTGTAGTTCAGCAACATCTGACTGCCTTGAGCCATTTTTGGAAGGGCAGTATATAAATCAAAAGGGGGGGGACCATCTGGAGAGCCGCACGCTGCATACCCCTGCTCTAGCCAATGAAAATGTAGGGTTACTATCTTGTAATGGTTTGAGCTCCTGGGTTCCACCAAAATGTAGGGTATAGCCAGGGCTCTGCGTTCTCCTACACTTGGGGAGGGGGATGAAATGCTGTGCCAAGAAAAATTCAGTTCTGCAATTTGTATAAATTATGCATATCTGCATACTTTGGTTGTGTTAGTCATGGGGAAAAGCACAAAGCCAGAGGTTGCTGGTTCAAATTCCCGCTGGTATGTTTCAGCAGCGATACAGGAAGATGCTGGAAGGGATCGTCTCATACTGCATGGGAAATGGCAATGGTAATCCCCTCCTGTATTCTACCAGAAAGACAATCACAGGGCTCTGTGGTCGCCAGGAGTCGACACCAGCTCAATGGCACACTTTACCTTTAGTAATATAGGAACAGCCCTGCTGGATCAGGCCCAAGGCCCATCTAGTCCAGCATCCTGTTTCACACAGTGGCCCACCAGGTGCCTCTGGAAGCCTACAGGCAGGATTTGAGGGCATGCCCTCTCTCTTGCTGTTACTCCCCCATAATTGGTACTCAGAGGCATCCTGCCTTTGAGGCTGGAGGTGGCCAATAGCTCTCTGACTATTAGCCATTGATAGACCTCTCCTCCATGAAGTTATCCAAACCCTTCTTAAAGCCATCCAGGTTGTTGGCTGTCACCACCTTTATGCCATCATAAGGGCTAGAAACTTGCTCTTTTATTTTTTCAGAATGAAAGCTGAAATTCTTAGGAAGCTGGATTCTGCTCCCAGCACTAGTAGTTCTTTCTGTGGTTTTTTTTTTGTGTGTGTGTGTGTGTGTGCTCCTGTAGAATTCTGCCATATCGTCAGCCCTGGGCATAAGTTTGAAAAATTAATAAAAGGAAGAAGCTTATTAGGTATTATTGCAAAACACCTGGCTGTGGTGATCATTTAATGGCTCTGGTGTGATGCAGTATGCTAATCACATTTACATGTGGCATACTGTTTCCTGAGTACCATTTGAACTTTGTATCTCCAAAAAAATGCATATGTATGATTTGAAAATAGCTGACAGAATAATTGCACGTTTAAGTAACTTCTGTTTCCTAGTTAACAATGGAAAAAGTCATTATATTATTGCTCCTAATTAGTAACAGGGGGAAAACATCATTATTATTTATAGAGATCATTTATACTAATTTCACTCCTCTCTGCAACTTACCTCTCTGGATGCTAAGAAGCTGCAAGTACAGCAATGATGATAAAGGACTCTTAAAGGATTTCAATCTGACTTTCATTTGCCTTTGTGGTGAGTGCTCAAGCTACCATTATTATATATAGTCCCATATACACATATGGTGTTTCAAAATGTAACATAATTAAAAAAAAAACACAACCAAAACAGGACTAGCCTCAAGGACCTTATAATCTAAATTTCAACAGTGAAACGGGAAAAAGAGGTAAAGGATAAAGAGAGGTGTCGTGCAGACATACTGCTTATGTCTCATTTGTTGTCTTCATTTATTTATATCCCATTTTCCTCTGAGTTGCCCAGAGTGGTGTACATGGTTATGTTTATCCTCTGTGAGGTAGGTTAGGATGAGAAATAAGTGACTAGCCCAGAGCTACCCAGAGAGGTGCTTCACATGACCCGTGCGAAGCACCTTACCGGATTCTGTGGGGAGAGCGGGCTTAGCTTGCTCTCCCTGCAGATGGTCACATTGCAGCCTTGGGTGGCCAGATCGTCTGCCAACACAACTGCTGGCTCCATCACAGAGCCAGTGGGGGCTGCAGGGAACAGGGGCCGCGCAACCCCCGGAAGTCCCAGGATGACTTGGGATGAGTGCCCAGTCTGAGGTCTACTTGTGTGTCGCTGCATGCCGCAGAGCACTCGCCCCGTTAACCTCATTTAAGGGGAGGGGGGATTCGGCTGGCTAGCCGCCTTGGGAGCACTGGGCTTGCCTGTGAGCCCGGTGGTTTCCACCAACACTGGAAAGTGGGCTAAGCTCTGGTGGGCTAAGCTCCAGTGACCATGGGAATAGCCTCAGTGAGTTGATTGTGGATTTGATCATGGCTGATTGTGGATTTGAACTTGGTTCTCCTGGGTCCTAGTCCAACACTCTGACCACTACACCATGTTGGCTCTTACAAAACTCATTTGGCTTCTCTTGAAAAGGCTCAGAAAAGAAAAGGCTTTCTTTTCTTGGGAAGACCCTGTGCCAAAAGAAATTCTGATATGATTCCATGTTTAACCCTAATTAGCAATAACAGTCTCTCCCCCCCCCCCGCCGCCCCGCCCTGAACTCTGACTATGTTACAGGGAACCATAGTTTAGCTGACCAGGCATTTATAGAGAGATTGTCTGTCTCCTTGCAGTCTGAGAGATGAGAAAACTGCCTTTAACCATTATTTAGAAACATAGGAAACTGCCTTATACTGAGTCAGACCATTGGTCCATCTAGCTAAGTATTGTCTGTCTACACTGACTGACATCGGCTTCTCCAAGGTTTCAGGCAGGAGTCTTTCTCAGCTCTACCTGGAGATGCTGCCAGGGGTTAAAATTGGGACCTTTCTGCGTGCAGAGCAGATGTCCTACCACTGACCTATGGCTCATCCATGAAGATGTAATGCAATGCATGCTCAGTGCAAACCATGATCTGCAAACCCACTTCAAACTATTTTTACATCCAAGTATATGACCAATCTTTAGTCATGCTTTAGGATTCCAGACGTAATCCTTAATTGTGGTTAAGGTCCTGGCTCCTATTTCCCTTGGAACAGTGTTTTTCCCTTTGGAGCTATATCCTACCCAGATCCCTGACCCATCCTGGAATGGGATACAAGACTTCTCAGAGGTCTCTGACCACCCCTACAGATTAAGCACAGTTCCCAAGTTTCCCTTGGGAGGAAAAATGTCTATTAAGCCAGTGTAAACCTACAGATAACCACTCTGAATTTTTTAAACTGAAGGAACGGTCCACGTACACACGGCCATTCTCAGGATCGATGAGTTTTCATTAAGCTAGCAGGCAATGGAAGATTCAGCCACCAACTGCTCTCCGTCTGTATAAATCTCCCATGCAGATTGAACCGAATTGATTTTCCCCCCTTCCCCATGTCCCATCTGTTGTGCTCCGGGTTAGTAAAAGCTGCTTAATTTGACAGTGAAGTATGGGAAGGTGTAGCGGCGATCACGTCTGCAGGGCTAACATTCTCTTGCAACATCTGGTGAAGTCCCTGCATTCTTCCTTCCTTACCCACTGGGTTCATAGTTGAGCAGACATTTTGCAACCTGTTTGTGGCTTTCCTACTTCTAAAGATCTGATTAAGGAAATGGAGCCGTAAAGGGGATAGCTTGTGGTAAGAATTTTCACATGTACTAGCAGAAGTGCTCTTACCCCTGGACTTCCAGGCCAAGGTCCAGGGCCTCCACACCCTCTGGGGACCCCAAAACCCTTTTAGTCTGCCCCAGGTGGGGTGGTCACCATGCTGTGCCACTGGCCTGCGCTGCACCAAGTGGCCGAGTGTGACCTCTGCTTTAGAGACAGAGAGGGGAGAGTGGGGAAAGAAATATGTGGGGTGGGGATATGTAAGTTGCATGTTGAAATGTTTCTGCTAATGCATATTTGCATAAATATAAAGGTAAAGGTAAAGTGTGCTGTCAAGTCGATTTCGATTCCTGGCGCCCACAGAGCGCTGTGGTTTTCTTTAGTAGAATACCAGAGGGATTTACTATTGCCTCCTTGCGCGCAGTCTGAGATGATGCTTTTCAGCACCTTCCTATATCGCTGCTGCCCGATCTAGTGCTAGCAGGGATTCGAACCGGCAACCTTCTGCTTGTTAGTCAATCATTTCCCCGCTGCACCACTTAAAGTGGTTGCATAAATATACCTGTTTTATATTCTTACATTCTTGTGCATTCAGTTGCTGTTTGTGCCCTCAGGAACCCACGTATTTAAAATAGTGTGTGAGTGAGTGAGTGAGTGAGTGTGTGTGTGTGTGTGTGTGTGTGTGTGTGTGTGTGTGTGTATAGGGGGATGATGCTTAGCTTTTGCAGGGGCATGTGGAGGGGGCTCCAAAGGCCTTTAGTTCCAGGCTCAAAATTACCTTGCTGCACCTCTAAGTATTAGGAAGCATATCAGGTAAACACCTACAGTGAGTGATATCCACTATATCCTGCCATTCTTCCATGAAGCTGAAGGTGGCATACCGAGGACTCCCGGACTATCTCCAATCCAAGCAGTAACAAGACCTGCTTGGCTCCCACAAGGTTGCTAAACTACAGCAACCTTGGAGAGGAGAATTGGTCTTGTGGTAGCAAGCATGACTTGTCCCCATAGCTAAGCAGGGTCTGCCCTGGTTGCATATGAATGGGAGACTTGATGTGTGAGCACTGTAAGATATTTCCCTCAGGGGATGAAGCCGCTCTGGGAAGAGCAGAAGCTTTCAAATTCCCTCCCTGGCAGCATCTCCAAGATAGGGCTGAGAGAGATTCCTGCCTGCAGCCTTGGAGAAGCCACTGCTGCCAGTCTGTGAAGACAATACTGAGCTTGATAGACCAATGGTCTGACTCAGTATATGGCAGTTTCCTATGTTCCTATGTACAGGCTCATTTGCACTGTGGTTGTTAGGGTAGAACAAGTGTCTTACCCTAGTTTGGGAGCTGTGCATGCTCCCATTTTGTGACTGTATGCGGGGGGTGGCAAGGTAGGGGCAGGAGGCAGTGATCATCTTGGAGAGAGATGGTGGGTTGAATGATGCTGTCCTACCCTTCACTTTCCCAAGGTAAGAGGAAACACCATCTGACCCAGCTCCTCTCCCCCATATGGCCACTTCTTCCCCTTCTACCTTGGTTTCCCCCTCTCATATGATCACAGAATGGGAGTTCATACAGCTCCCAAACTAACTAACTATTATAGTGTGAACAAGCCTTGTGTGTCTTCAGGTTTATCCAGGTTCTGCTCCTAATCCACCAGGCCATGCCCACATGATCAGCTAGTGTCTCCTGAACTCGAATGAAGGCAGCTATACCACAGGTTGTATGCCTGCTATGCTGCATGATAGGAGTTCTCTTTTCTTTGCCTCTTAGGAGGTGGGCTGAAAGTACAGGTCATCTTGTTTCTGGATTCCTGGATTAGATGCTTGGATCTCTTGCTTGCAAATTCAGAGGCCGAACGTTCTTTCCATGGGTGTATCCATGTGTTCTCTCCTACACACACAGGCACACATGAAAACAAACTCATGCACTTATGATGGATGTGAAGCTGTACTGATTAATAAGTACAATTTTTAAAGTCTTTGTGAGAATAACTCTCTTAGCAATCAAGGCACCGAAGTAGAAGTTCCTTTTCTGTTGATTTCCTTCTTAACTGAACTGCATAATATACAAGTATGTTTGAGAACCAGTGGCAATACCTTTTGGAAGGTATAAAAATCATTGACAGGATTGACAACCTGGTACTTCGTAAAGCAGCCTGTTTGAGTTCTTTTTCCTCTTCTTCCCCTCATTGCTTATCCGGAATGTAAATTGAAAGACAGCATCCAGAAATTAGACAAATGCCAGGGAGCCCCCATGGATGTACAGGGATGTGGATTGATTAATTTGTTGTCATGGCCAAGGCACAAAATATGTATATGGCTCTGGGAGTTGCCATCTCATAAAATGGTAGGAGTTTTGCTCAGAAGATGTTAGTGGCCCTATGTTTTTTTTTCTTTTTCTTATAAGTGATAGCACTAGATTATGAAATTAAACACTGGACTTGACGGGAAGATCTCCCACAGCTCTCAAGTTTTCACACATCTGCTCAGTTTCAAAATACTGTTAAGGTGGCTGGGCCATGGGCAGAGATCCCTGTGAGTAAGGGTCCGGAGGAGGCCAGGTCTGGAAGGGCTGAAAATGCATGTGCAGAGGATTGAAGGATCACGCCAGGAGTGTTGAGGCAGAAGTCAGAGTTTGAATATACGTCGGAGGGTCAGTCAAGAAGGTCCATCTGAAAATCAGTGGGTGAATCAGGAGAAAAGGTCAGGAGTAGGCAAGAAATCAGAAGTGGTGCCCCATCAGATTAGAAGGTCAAAGGAGAGCCAGTAGTTAGAGTCGTACCAAGGGTCAAGCCAGGTGGAGAGTTAGGGGCAGACAGGAACCGAAATTGGGAACAAGCCAGGAGTCACAATGAAAGTCAGGAGCTAGATGTGCAGTGCACCAAATCAGGGACCTTGACAATGAAGCAGTGAGTACTCTGTATCAGGAAGTCTCTTATACTCTTCCTGCCTGTAGTGGATCCAATGCCTGGCCTCCACTGAGGGTTCAGCAATCAGCCAGGAGGTTGGAAAAAGCTGTAGTGTGCTGGATCAGCCCTGGAGGCAGTAGTGAGCATGGAGTTCGATACCAGGGATTCTGATACAGTTCTCCATACTTGTAGGCATGAAGAGGTGTAGCAGTTTATCAAATGCCAATCGTACCAGTGGAGTTGCCATGAATATTTGCAATGAACTGATGGATCCAGGGGAGCTGGTAGGAGCATAGGAAGCTGCCTCATACTGAGCCAGACCATGGGTCCATCTAGCTCAGTATTTTCTACACTTTTCCAATCCTACCTGGAGATGTCAAGAACTGAACCCGGAACCTTCTGCATGCAAAGCTGACATTCTACCACATTCCACCAAAGAAGCCTTTAAAAACAAATCACTAGGGTCTCAATTTAGGGAAGGCTAGGCGTGGGGCGGGGGCGGGACTGTCAATCACACTCACCATGGGTGGTTTTTTAAATCTGCCTCTAGCCAATGGGGTGATTGTCTGACAAACAGTTATTGGATTTGGGTTTGATGTTGACCATTTTCAAGTTCAAAAACATGCATCTCTATGACACATCTTTTTGCTCTTCCAGTGTGGTAAAAATCCAGCTAATTGCCATGTCATCTGCCACATCCCCTTCCTATTTGCATATGGAATGAAAGAACTTTCTCAAATCACTCTTTTCCCATAATTTATTGTGGAAGAGGTTAAAAAGTAAAGAAGAAAAAAACACAAAGTTTGCAGAAAGCTCAGCAAGGGGCTTCATTATAGTTCTTGGCAGTTGGAGACTCTCCAGTGGAAATAACCCATCACTTGGTGAAGCAAGCTTCTTTAGCATTTTTTAGCATCATGGTTTGGATTTCTCTCTCAAGACACCTCAGATCTTGAATTTTCATGGACAGCTCTGGTATAGGCCATTAATTTTCATGGGGTTGGGGTCACAATGGTTTCTTGCCAGAACACTGCTTCCATTGTGACAGGCAGAGAGCAAGCATGATCCTGTCAGCTCTCAGTTCTGCAGGCTCATTCTCTTGACAACAGATCCTTCCATTGCCTTTGAGGTGCGCTGGCCCTCTTCCCAGGTTTTGTCTCCAGTGAATCAGCCTACTAAAGATAACTTAATATTTAATATCTTCTTACCCTGTGCCCTTGGGGGCTCTTATGCAGAGAAGGCAATCCTGGCATGTGTGAAGGATGGATGCAAGTAGCAACTTTTTCTTCTATCCTGGCATGCCCTTTCCCCATCCCCGATTCTCTTCATTCACTGTACCTTCCTTTGAGTTGAAAAATAATAATGGTTGAGACACAGTGAGAACTAAGTGATGCAAGCAAGGAGATGAGCAAAAATCCCCTGCAAAATTCCATTTGTCTTATTCATTTATTTATAATCTGCTGTTCCGCCAAGAAGCCCAGAGTGGAGCACATGGTTATGTTTATCTTCACAACAGCCATGTGAAGTAGGTTAGGCTGAGAGATAAGTGACTGGCTCAGAGTTGCCCAGTGAGTTTCATATCTGAATGGAGATTTGAGCTTCGGTCTCCCTGGTACTAGTCCAACATTCTAACCCAGTGGTTCCCAAACAGGGTTCCTCCAGATGTTGCTGAACTACAACTCCCATCACCCCCAGCCACAACAAATTGTAGTTGGAGATGATGGGAGTTGTCGTTCAGCAATATCTGGAGGAACCCTGGTTTGGAACCACTGCTCTAACCACTACACCATGATGGCTCTTATAAAAACTCATTTAGCTTCCCTTGAAAAGGCTTAGAAAAGAAAAAGCTTTATTTCCTTGGGAAGACCTTGTGCCCAAAGAAATTTTGATGCCACGTTCAGCTTAGGATTCCCTTTTGCACTGTGATTTAATAAATGCACGTGCAAGTCTGGAAATTAAGAAATGCAACAAAAACATTCTGTACATTCCATATATTTGTGTAAGAGTGCAGATTCCACCTTCCCAACCAATGGAAGGGTTCCCTTCCTTATTTTACTGAACTCCCCCAACCAAAACTAATAATCCATATCTCCCCCACAAGTGTCTTTCCTCATCCTTTCCTCATCCTCCTCTCCCTTCCTCATCCTCCCCTCAGCCCAGAGCTTTCGCTCTGCCTGAATCTCTACATCTGTGGGAAAATATGTATTTAAACACAGCAACATATTATCATGCCAGCTGTTTGGATAGCAAATATGTGAAAGCATAGACATAGACATAAATATAGACATGCATGCAGGAGGGGAGAACAAACACAATCCAGGAATGTTTAGCAGAGGATTGTGAAATGGAAATCAAAGGAAAATAGACTAAATTCAGACAGAATGGAAACCGAGGGAGTTGTTCCATCCCTAGCCTCAGCCCTGATACAGTTGTGTGGGGCGGGGAGTAAAGACAATGTAGCTAAGAGAAGATGACCAAAAATTCCTTCTTGAGGCTGATATTTTCCCTCTCAAATCACAGAATTACTTGGCAGGGTTTCTTTTTTTCCCCTTCCTCAAACAAAGAACAAAAAACATTCAAAGCAGATTTCTTTCCCCTTGCGTTCCTTTTTTCCTTGGCAAACATAATTAATAACAAAACATTTGGGAGTTAGTGGCAAAGACATTTTACAGAAACATTTATTATGCAAATATCTAAACGAGCAGCATATATTTGCATCTGATTAAAGAAAGTGTGGCAAGAGTAGCTGGCTAGACTAGAGCCAGTTCTTATCTTCTGGTTACAGCAGGGACTAAGCAACTTCTCTAGAGGCTGAAAGCTTGAAATGCAGCCTAAGAACCACGTTAGGATGGCAGGCAAGCCATCTAGGGGCCAGATGTGACCTAGGAATCCTGCAATGGAAACTCCCAATGTAGTTGCCCATTTCAAAAAGCAGACACTGGGAGATTTGAATTGGGGCCATAACACAGGGGAAGGTGTCTGATGCCTTTCCTGCACACTGTGGCTCCAACCTGAACTTCCCCAATCCTACTGCTAGAGTGGAGGGAGAAGCTTACAGGAACAAAATATCAGCTTAGGAGAAATCATGGGTCCCCTGCTCTTCTTCTCTTTTTTCAAGAGACTGAACCAGCCTGGCCTGACATGAATACTAGCAGTTGCAACACATTCCTTGCTAAAGGCTTACATCTATGCATCATTTATGTAACAGTCGGCAGGTCTTTATCGCCATCTTCCTTGTAATATTCCTAGAAGGAAGGTCATGAGTCATGATGCTTTTCTCTTTTAAAGGATGTGAAGATCTCAAGCTTGCTATGTCTGCTTTAACAGGCTGACATTGTGAGCAGGAACTTCAGTCTTTGCTGTTGGTAGTGGACGCAGATGGTCCAGTATGAACAACTCGCCATATTCAAGATTCTTACATTTTGAAGAGGAGAGCAGAGCTGGTCTTATTGTAGCAAGCATGAATTGTTCCCTTTGCTAAGCAGGGTTCAGCTTGGCTTGCATGTACATTAACCTTGGGGTTTTATTTTCCTTTTGCCAAGTTTATCTGATTTGGAGGTAAATTGGCATAACTACTATTTTTTTCCTGCCAGTCTCTATGTTCTGTGCTTTTAATATGATACACCATTTCTCTCTCTCTCTCTCTCTCTCTCTCTCTCTCTCTCTCTCTCTCTCTCTCTCTCTCTCTCTCTGGTCGTAATTGAAAGGTTATCCAAGGCTGGTTTTAATTTTTGCTAATATCACATCTCTCATACTGCCTTCTGAATAGCTGACAATAGCACAGACAAAAGATGCATTTTCAAGAGAGTCCCTCCACCTTTCTCCCCCATGCTGTGTCTGCCCTATTCTACATAATTCAAGGCATAAGTTGACACAAATGTTATTTACGGGCTTCCTTCAGTGTGTTTTTGTTTATAATAGATATGATGACCACTATAACTATTTCACATATTCCATCAACTTTGTGGTGCACCGTTGTTTGAGGGGAAAATTATACAGCTTACAATATTTCTGGACTGCTTATTATGAGCATCAGACTCTAAAGTGCTTTATATTTCATGGGCAAAATGTGTTTTATAAGATAAGGTGCCTGGTTACGTTTCTCTCGACCTATCAGAATTGATGAATGGAAATGGACAATCAACCTGGAAGCACCATGCATCACAAAAGAAATAGTGTAACATTTGGGATGAATACGACCCTTAGAGAAATGTCAGCAGGGGTACCCTGAAGTTTAAGTGGATACATGAAGGCTGGATTCATGCATATGTACACTTATCTAGTGCAGATTAATGCATCGGAGATGCAGGAGTTCAAACCTTGATTAAAAAAAAAATCCTAACTCATCTCTGAATAAATGCATGGAAGCTTCACTGAGATGTGGAAAACCAACAACAGAATCCAAGGAGGGGGCAGCTTGTGGATAACAGCCTGGACTGCTTTTGGCATCCCTGGGTTTCGTGGCCACAGCTCCACCTGGCCACTTTGTATGGACACCTGATCAGCATAGCCACTAGCCATCCAGAACTCCGGAGCTCAAGTGATCCATCCATCTGAGCCTTGCAAGGAGCTGGAATTGCAACCATGCACTGTCCCTCCATCCTGCCCAGTATCCCATGCCTGTAATTCCAGCTCTCTAGGACTGGAGTTCTAATCTGCATTGGCTACAATGATCAAGTGCCCATGCTAAGTTCAGCATCAGCTCATGGGTCTCGCTAGAAGAATGGTGGCCACCACATTGCCTATGAAAGGAGCAAGGGGGTTACCCATCAGTTGGCATGTCTTCCAATACCCCACCAGCATTGGCTGGGTTACACCAACAAGCCCCTACACCTGAGCACTGCTACTACTCCAGAGAAAAGGGATGCTGAGAATGTGGGGCTGGGTGATATTGTGCTGAAGTGGTTCTTGACTTTGATAACCCTAAGTGTAGAGATCCTGGGAAGACTGAAGGCTAAGGCGAAACCACCCTCCTAAGGAGGAAGCATTGACTTAGCCCAGATGCAAGCTGAGTAAAACAGCCAGCTATTAGGGTGCTAACTGCCCATCCCCACCAAAAAGCAATATACCTAGAGGCCTGAAGTAGGGTACATGCACAGGGAGCTGCCTTATACTGAGTCAGACTCTTGGTCCATCTAGCTCAGTATAGTCTGACTGGCAGTGGCTCTTCAGGTATCAAACAGGATAATTTTCCAGCCCAACCTGGAAATAGCAGGGTCTGAACCTGGAACCTTCAGCATGTAAAGCAGAGGCTCTACCATTAAGCTATGGCCCCCTCCCCAATGACAATATCCAGAGAAAGAATCAACCATGAAGTTCCCCATCTGCAGGGTTTTCTCTCTGCTAGGGGCCAAAGGGCTTTCATCATGTGTCCCTAGAATACACACACATTTGAGAACTTTTCTGAAGTAGGTGAATCTTAAGAGAAGCCCATGACTTGCTTTGTATGCTGATTGTCCCAGATTCAATTCCCAGCATCTTCTCCAGCTGATGGGATCTTATTGATTGTGCTAGCCCAGGTGGTCCAATTTATTTATTTATTTATCATATTTATATATTGCCTCATATGTACATCTCTATGTGGTGTACAAAATTTAAAATATTTAAAAGTCACAGATTAAAATACATGACAATAAAATAAAATAGTTACTAAAACAATTTATTAAAATTATTAAAATTAATGCTAATTAAAAGCCTGTGAAAACTGGATAGTCTCAAGGTTCTTCCTGAAAACAAACAGAGAAGGAGATGCTCTTATTTCAGTAGGGAGCATATTTCAAAGCCCTGGGGCAACCACAGAGAAAGCCCAGTCCTTGGTCGCCACCAAATGAGCTGGTGGCATCCATAACTAGACCTCTCCAGAAGATTGTAACAGGTGGCAGGCTTTATGACAAAGGAGGTGCTCTCTTAAATAGCCTGGACCTAAGCTGTTAAGGGCTTTATACTGTAGGTAAGAACCAGCACTTTGTGTTTCACCTGGAAACATATTGTCAGCCAGTGCAGTTCTTTCAAAACCAGTGTTATGTGTCCCCTTCATGTTGTCCCAGAGACCAATCTGGCTGCCACATTCTGTACCAATTGTAGTTTCCAGACGACGTACAAAGGCAGCCTCATGTGCATTGCAGTAGTCAAGCCTGGAGGTTACCAGAATATGTACCACTGTTTTAAGGTCATTTGCCTCTAGAAATGGACATAGTTGGCGTATCAGCCAAAGCTGATAAAAAGCACTCCTGACCACCGCCTCAACCTGAGAAACCAGGGAGAGCTTTGGGTCCATGAGCACTCCCATGCTACATACCTGATCTTTCCAGGGGATTGTAACCCCATTCAGAACAGGCATATCTAAGCCATTTCTCGGGTCCTGGGGCCCCACAGTCAGTACCTCCATCTTATTTGGATTCAATTTCAGTTTGTTATCCCTCATCCAGACCATTACTGCCTCCAGGCAGGCATTTAGGGGAGGTATGCTATTTCCTGATGAGATCGGCATGAAGAAGTAGATCTGGGTGTCATCAGCATATTGATAACACCCAGCACCAAACCTCCTGATGATCTCTCCCAGCGGTTTCATGTAGATGTTTAAAAGCCTTTGAGACAGTATGGAGCCATGTGGAGCGAGAGCCACTTCAGCTCTCGCTTAGCAGAACAACAGTCTCCAAGCAACGCCATCTGGAATCTGTCAGAGAGGTAGGAGCAGAACCACTGTAAAACACCTCCTTCCCACCTCCCTCAGGCTGTCCAGAAAGATACCATGGTCGATGGTATTAAAAGCTGCAGAGAGATCCAAACGGTCACACTCCCTCTGTTGACAGCCAGTTGGAGATCATCCATCTGGCCGATCAAGGTTTCAACCCTGACCAAGGTCTTAACCAAGGTCTCAACCCCATAACCCACATGAAAGCCAGTTTGAAATGGGTCTAGATCAGGGATTCTCAAACTTGGGTCCTCAGGTGTTATTGGACTTCAACTCCCATAATCCCCAGCCTCAGTGGCCTTTGGTTGGGGATTATGGGAGTTGAAGTCCAATAACACCTGAGGACCCAAGTTTGAGAATCACTGGTCTAGATAATCTGCATCATCCAAAATTACCTGGAGCTGAGAGGCCACCACCCGCTCAACCACCTTGCCCAACCATGGAAGTTTAGAAAAGCTCTGTAATTAGCTAACTCTGAGGGATCCAGTGTAGCCTTCTTCAAAAGTGGTCTAATAATAGCCTTCTTAAGCCTTCTTCCTGCCCCCTCTCAGAGAAGCATATATAATATTTACCAGACCCTCTCTGATAATATTATTATCAGATGAGATAAGCCAAGTTGGGCAAGGGTCAAGAGAACCGGTTGTAGGACGCACAGTCCAAAGCAGTTTGTCCACTTCCTCAGGAGTCACAAACTGAAAATGATCCAATCTAATCCCATAAAAGAATTTGCTGGACACCTCCACAATAGACTCTGCAGTAACAGTGGAATCCAACTCAGGCCGAATATGAGAGATTTTATCTGCAAAAAAGTCATTTTAAAAAATGTCACAGCAAGTGACCGATGGTTCCAAGTTTAAAATTAAGGGGGAGGGGTACATACTGGCCCCCTCACAACCCTAGATAACTCAGCTGGATGTGAATTTGTGGAAGTAATGCAGGCAGAAAAGAACTGCTTCTTTGCCACCTTCACTGCCAGAGCATAGGTCTTCAAATGTGCTGTGTTGTGCCTGATCAGACTCACACCGAGTCTTCCTCCACGTGCACTCTAGTCATCTACCTCACCACTTCAGTGTATAGAGTTCTTCAATACATCTTGCTGTCTGCATTTGGAATGTCTGTTTCTCCCCACCACCATGGATACCCTCATTTTGAAAATTTGCTGTGAAATATCATTCCAAATAGCACTGAAATATCATTCCAATGATCCAAATCAGTTAAAGGAAGCTTTGTATATTCACCCACTGGCTGCAAAATGTGACTTCAGGAGCAGAAAGGATCCTTGCAGGCTGGGGGAGGGGACCTGGTGGGTGGAAATCCCAGGCAGCTAAAATTTGAAATATTGCTTCAGCTCCCTGCAGATCTGGCTCCTAGCGATGTTGCTGTCTCTTCAGACTCTGGTGTTGCCGATGCCTTGGAACAGGCAATTTTTTAAAATTCCAGAGCTGATATTTGCATGTCATATTCCATTATTTTCCTAACTTCTTTTCACTATTTTGACACTTTCTTGGCAATTTCCCTAAGTGCTTGAAGAACCTATTTGCATGAGGAATGTGCTTTAAGCTGCTACATGTTTAAAATGGGGAAGGCTTATTTACTGTTTGACTTCTGGCTGTGCCAGCATTCAGCTCTCTAAACAATTCCTGCCAAATGAGTTAATTCTTAGGTCTTGACTGTGCGAGTTCCTACACTTGGAGTTTTTAACACTGGCTTGCATGTCTTCCTCTCCCTTATGACTGTGGTTGATTTGGGAAGATAAAAACCAGAAACTGCTAGATGGACCCATTGTTGTCATGTTCTAGCAAGGAATGGTGGGATGCCGGGCAGAAGTAATGCTTAGTATTTATTTGCACAATTTTGCAAGATTTATATCTGAAAATGCTGCGAGTAGCTCTGGTTTTGTGATTTCTCCTTGAATTGACTGTTTTCCTAATGTTCTTTTTGCTTGCTAATTCCTGTCTGGCTGGTTCCTTCACTTCTTTCTCCTGTCCCTCCATTGGCCAATGGCCACTGAGAGTCTGACATCACCCAGACAGGATTTGTGATGTCACTTCCTGCCTTCCCTCTCAGAACATCCCCACATTCTGATGAACATTGCCCAAGTACAAAGCCATGACAAATACTGGCCACATTTGCATGTAACGCAGAACTGTAGATACCATGGACCTGAAGTTCTGTGCGCGCACACACACACACACACACACTCTCCCGTCCGAATTCGAACATTCAGGAGAGCAGTCTCTCTGCAGTCAGCAAGACTGCAGAGAGATGGGGGAGCTGGCTTTGTGGGCTTCCTTTACTGAAGGACAGCCACACAGCCAGTCACATCAGAGTTGAGGGAGGAGCTTTCTCCCTCAACTCGGGTTCCAGGGCCAGCAGCCTGCAGTTTCAGATTTGGACGTACCGCAGGCTGCCTGGAACCTCGGGTTGCAGTGATGAAACTCACTACAACCTGAGAGTTCAGACTGGAGTTCCAAATTTGAACCGTTGGTTTCATCACTGCGCCGGACTATGGTTCCCCGCATTCGGATGTAACGTCCATAGAACGGCAGGCCTATTCAGCTGCGGTTACGTGTTACATGCATATGCAGCCATTTTCTTATGTCAGTATTTGCTTCATCAGTAGCACTTTTGACACAGCCAATTAAAATGCCAAGAATGTCTCATCTCACCAAATAGTTCCTCTCTTTCATTATTTGGCAGTCTCCCTTTGGTGGTGGCTGCTTCATGGCACAATTTTTCTTCTTCTTGGTCTTCATTTTCCTAGGCTTCATTTGCCCACATTGCCATTTTATCCTATCAGTTGTAGTGGCCCTTGTAGTTTCCTTTAAGAGGGTTAGTGATGTCATTACATGCTACGTAATGTTGACAGACCAGCAACAAAACCACAAGTTGCCAAAACCCGTAGAAATGGGCAAATGAGGCTGAGGACAGTGAGGGCAAAGTAGAAGGAAAGTGATGCTGAAAGGAACAGCATCAAAACAACATGGATGTGTTTGCAGTGACTGCAGTAAATTGCCAAAAACGGGAGGCACTTTTTGACATTCTCAAAAACAAATATGAAGTAAAGAGTATGAAGTTCTTGCTCCGCTCTCCCACTGTGTAGTGTGAAGAGCAAATTCACTCCCCCCCCAAAAAACCCATCTGATCTCTGAAATTAGAGTGATTTGGCTATGCCTTGAGAAGCCAGAATTTCTCTCCTGATTGAGATCAAGATAATTTAGTGAAAACTGAAGCCAGTACAGATAACAAGCCTGCATTAGAGCTGTCTCTAGCTGGTGTTATTATCTCTCACTTTCTTGAGCACACAATTATTTTTTAAAGCCAAGAGCATTTAATAATATAACGAGCATGACTAAATTGATGCATTAGCTCAGGGATTTCCTCTTCGTGAACTAAGGCTATTGAATGGAACACTAGAAAAGAATCGAGGGCCTTTAGAGAGCTTATGGATTCTGTCTATAGACTAAAGAGATTGAACGGCACTCTGTGTACATAGCTTATTTATGCAGATCAGTATAGGATTTTTTAAATAAGAAAATTGCTAAATTTGCTCTGAGCTATAAATGGCCTCAATTGAAGTATCTCTTTAATAACCATGATTCCCACTTTCGCTCAGATAGTATAACAAAAGACAGGCAAAGTCACAGTGATAAAATAAGATTCAGTTCACACATTCTTGGTCATCATTTGATGATTGCACTGTCAAGTGATGATTTATCTGTGTAAGGGAGCCATTGCAACTGAATCACTTCAGAGAGAATTTGTGTATCCCTTCACATCACCTCACACACAAGGCTTTTGCACACTCAAGTGAAAACCAGCAATTACTCCATCTAGGAACCAGGCTTAAGAAATAGTATTACCATTTCTTCAAAACCCTAATCCAAGGTTTCCCAACCTTGGCCCTCCAGCTGTTTTTGCATTACAACTCCCATCATCCTTTTGCCCATTATTGCTGGGGATGATGGGAGTTGTAGGCCAACAACTGCTGGAGGGCCAAAGTTGGGAACCCCAGCTTCAGTCATACTCAAAGACCAGCATTTTGAGGAACTCTTCCTCAGTTTTCAGAAAAATGCCTTCCAGATTATTACCTCCTTTGGCCAGAGCAACACACAGGCTGAATCCCCACCTGGCATGCCTCAGGCCTCAGGTTCCAAACCAGCTACAGGCTTGCATCTTGACAGTCCTGGCCGTTGTTCATCCAGTTTCTCCCATGAGACAAAATGCCTTTGTATCAAAGCATCCACTCCAGTGTGTCTGCCCCAGCTGTCTAGCACTGGTTACTGCAAGCATTCACTTTGCTGATAATCTACAGCATGAGCTTATCTAATAATATTGTCAGAAAACCCAGTATCATGTTGGGCAGAAAATAAATGACAGAGTGATTTCTTTCCTGTTTCAGTACTGTGTGTTGTAATTCTTCCTGGGACTTTTATGAACTCTGTCCTCAAAAGGCGTTAATGGAAATCTGAATGCCACATCAGGGCAATATTACCCTGTAATATTTATCGAACTAGAAATGTGTCTCAAATATTCATAAATTTACTTGTCCTAATTAAGAGGGTGTTTTATAGCTGCTTTCCTTACAAACACAAAGTAGTTTTATATAGATTTAACTAAGAGTTTAATCATAAACAATGACATTTTTTCCCTTCTCCTTTCTATCCCTTTTCTTTTCTGACTTCAACGCCCCAGTCCCAACTTTCTACAGGATCCCTACTGGGACCAACTTCTAAACAACAAAAACATAAAAGATACTGATAGAATACAACAGAGGGTGACAATTATTTTTATCGCGCATCATTAAAAACTAATAAATAAACCTCCTCTTGGTGCAGTTATTTCAAAACAGTGAGGCCATTTTGGCACCACGTTTGAGGTGGGTGGGTGGGTGCGCATAAGCATTATGCGACAACTTTATAAATCAGATGGACACTGTGAGCAGTCATTATATGGCCCATGGTGCCTGTTGTTTTAGAGAGACATCAGCTTCCCCTGCTCATGTATAGCCAGCCCTGTCCTCAGATGATTAGCTTTAGTAGTACGCAGTGAAGGGCATTCTTGGGGCACCATTTCAGTTCCTCTCTCGTAGTATATGTAGAAGTTAGAATCAGCAAAGTATGGATGCTCATTCTTGAAATCATTGAAAGTTGGAAACATGGGAAAAGGATGAATTCAAAGAGCATCGGTTGCCATTCTCTCTTTCTTAATGCTGCACAATAACTGCAGCAGTGTTGTAAACACAGGACAAATGGGCACTGTTTTCAATCACAGGAATATCTGGCTTTGTCATGCATGGATAAGAAATCAGCCCATGTAATTATAAATTTGTATGTAGAACCAGAGATAGAGATGCTTCTGAGGAATAATCGTAAGCAAGAGGGAGGACTTGCGCGCACACACACACACACACACACACACACACACTTAAGTGTGACAGTTAGAATGACAGGCTACTCCAGTCACTGGCTCACATTCATGCTAAGTTACTCATAAGCAGTCTTACTGAAATGAATGGGACAAATTAACTTATACTAATTTTAATGGGAGTACTCAGTGCTAATTTTCTGAAGCCTGCCAGTCATGCTGAGAAGAGGGTTACACTAAGCTTCTCGGCCTGTAGCCAGCTAATCAGGAGTGGAGGGTCCTCATCCTTCTCTCTCTCCTTCTGTAGTGGACACAAAGCTGAGGGTGTGTCCACCACAGCAGTCCTTGAGGAGCAAATTGTATTCCTAGGCCTTAGCATGGGGCAGCAGGAGGGCTCTGAGTAACAGGGGTACTAGTATCCCCTGTTGGGAACTCCTGAGCTACTTACTAGGAGGTTGTGCCCTCTGCCTTCCATGAAGACCCCCACAGCAAGGGGAAGACCAACCGTGTAGGAGCGGCAACTTCAGGAAGTTGCTTCCTACTTCCCTGCCCCAACAGTGGTCCCAAATATAGTCCCGCTGCCACCCTGCAGAAGCCAGGGAAAGCATACTCTGGCTTCAGCCCGCAATAGGATTTTCCGTCAGAAATGCTGATGGCCATGGTAGTTTCCATGCTTGCCTTCCACAGTGTGGCTTCCCAGCATATGGAACACAAACGGCATGTTTCTGACCCACCACACAAGCTTCCTGCCTCGGGGTTTTCTTTTTCTGGAACTGAAAGAAAGGCAGCCCGCTGTGTCCAGTGGAGCCATGTTGATTGTTCCCTAAGTTGCTGCAGTCTCTCCTGTTTGTGGTTTGATGGGAAATTGCCAGGAGGCACCACGGTTGTGGATAGGTTGAGCAGAGTTAGGGAAGCTGTCGGCAACTTCTTTTCTGCCTGCACACAAGCACTGTCGCCTGTCTATCCATAGGTCTGAAATTTGTCTCCGAGGGGAAGTAATGAGACCTCTCTCTGCCCACCACTAAGCCAAGCTGCAGGTGCCCCTTTTCTCCTTTCAGCTGCAAACTTGGTGAGGAGAAAAGGGTCAAGGGGCTTTTAAAAGCAAACAAAGTGAGAAAGAATTCCCAGGACCGCCAGTGGGAACATCAACCGCTGAGCATTGATGCTTCCGATAATAGCGCATTATGTCCTTTCTGCCTAGGTTTTCTTGCCTGCTCCCCTGCCAAGGCAGGTTGTTATATTCCCCCCTCCCCTCACTACCCTCTCCCCCATTTCATTATCTGTAATGGTTATTAATGGCCATTTCTTCTTCATAGAGGCTGCTTCCATGGAGAGAGCTTGATTGCAAAGAAGTGGTTAGGCCTGCATTTCTTGTTAACAAAGGTGTGCAATTTATGAGCATAAAAAAAAGAGAGAACGAGAGAGGAAAACAGGCAGCAGTTTCATTACCCTTTCGCCAAAGTGGCTTGTGTAGCCAGCAGTCTTGTAACCGAAACGGATGCAGGAGTCAGATTGGGCTTGGGGAAAGCAGTGAGGTTCTCCTTCCTGGTTTAGCTTGAGAAGCAGCTTAACATGAATCAGCAGCTCTATGTTGAGAGGAGCCACATTTTGAAGCAAGCATATGCAGAGCCAACCTTGGCTTTGCTCACCCTCCCTCCTCCTCTTCTTCTTCCTTCTCCTCTTGCAAATGTAGATGTTGATAAACCAGGTTAATGGTGGGTTTTTTTGGTTTTTGTTTTGCATTGCATTGCATCTTTTCACCAGTGTTCATCACATTTCACACATAATGCATTATCTCAGTAATCCTTACAAATGATCATCCTAGAGAGTAGACCAGTATTATCTCCATATTGCAGATGAGCAGCTGAGGCAGAGGAAGAAGTGGCTGAAATCTCATTGAAGTGTGGAGGGTCATTTGAATGTGGACAGCTGACTTGTATTACTACTGACTCAAGGGCCCACTTTGTCTTTACTACAAGTGTGGATGTGTGGCCCTGAGGGATGAGAAACAAAGGGCTCTTTAACCTTTCCTCCTCTGTACCACCATGGAGGCTTAGGCAGAGCCTTCTCCTCCTCCTTCCGTTCAGCTGCACATGAACTCCCCTGCGTGGACAGTGACACAAAAGCTGCCAGTGCTCTTTGCTATATGCACCTGATCTCAGTCCTATTTGCCTGAGCAAGGGGTGGATTCTGACAGAGCATCTGTTTGCTGTTCACACTGGGGCCTCTCTCTCTCTCTCTCTCTCTCTGGCCCTTTGCCAGTGAGTTGGCTCATATAGAATGAAGCACCAGTTAATTAATGTAAGGGATGTCCTCCTTAGGACCAGAGGCTATACTGGGGAACAGACAGACAACTCTGCATGCTGATTGAGTCTCTGAGTCTCCAGCTGCCTTCCTAAAGCTAAAATAGACTGACTGGATATAAACAAGGACAGAACCTCTTTTACCTCTAGCAATGGAGAGGTACCTCTCTCCTGATTCATTTTAGAGTAACTGGGAAATAAGCTGAGTTACTTTATACTGCACGGGAGGAGGCAATGATAAACCCCTCCTGTATTCTATCAAAGACAACCACAGGGCTCTGTGGTCACCAGGAGTTAGAGCTGCCAACTGTCCTGCATTACGTGGGACATCCCACATTTCAGGGATGAAATGTTGGTCCCTATAGGGACAGCATTTGTCTTGCATTTTGGTGCTGGCGAACAGATCAGCAGCTCGGTCCTCTGTGCTACCTACACAGCAGTGAGCAGCCTCTCTCTCTCTCTCTCTCTCTCTCTCTCTCTCTCTCTCTCTCTCTCTCTCTCTCTCTCTCTCTGTTGTGCTCACACAGCAGCACTAAACTGATAATAAAAATTTAAGGTAAAGGAACATAGGAAGCTGCCATATACTGAATCAGACCATAGGTCCATCTAGTTCAGTATTGTCTATGCAGTAGCTTCTCCAAGGTTGCAGGCAGGAATCTCTCTCAGCCCTATCATGGAGATGCTGCCAGGGAGGGAACTTGGAGCCTTCTGCTCTTCCCAGAGCAGCTCCATCATCTAAGGGGAATATCTTACAGTGCTCACACATCGTCTCCCTTTCATATGCAACCAGAACAGACCCTGCTTAGCTAAGGGGACATGTCATGCTTATATACATGATCGATACTCAGGCTCTTGATTACCACTGCATACACCTCCCACCAGCCCCCCCCCCCCAACTTGTGTTCCTCGTGCTGGCAATGCAATGTTGGCAACCCTACCAGGAGTCAACACCGACCCAACGGCACACTTTAACTTTACTTTCCTAAACATTAGGAAAATATTCAGCTTATTTTCCCCAGTCAGTCTCCACCAATCCTCAAAATTCTGCCTCCTCTCTCACCCCACTTCATGGGCTGGCATGGTGATGCTCCAGTAGCAATCCATAGCCAGTGGGGATAGCAAAGGGAGGGGGATCTCTCCCTCCTCCCATTCCTGGTGGTGCTCCAGTGACAAGCCACGGAGAGAGGAAAGAGAGTTAGGTCTCTCCCTCTCCCTTCTCTAATGCCTGGCATGTTGTTATGCAGTCACCAGCTATCTGTAAGGGGAGGTTTTTCCAAGACCCACTGCAATGGCTGGCCATTCAAATAATCCCCTTTCAAGGACACTGATCACATACTGAAGGGGGAAGAGAGGGTACATTATTAGGAAAAACTGATAGAGGTTGTTTTCCTTTAAACAACACAGCAAAAACCATCATGAACAAGCTCAGTACCTAGAGAACTGACCTTTCTTAACTTAATTAAGATGGATCTTGGGATTTGTCCTCTAGTGTGGAATTTCCTGGTCACCTCCAAAAACCACTTGACCCTACCACAAGACTAAATTTAATGGTAGGTGCATTTCACGCAAAATTTAGAGAGACCTCCACAACTTGTTGAGAGTCTGCATGGAGCTCATCGCCACCTGGGGTCATGGAGTCATAGACGGTGGCAGGGTTTTAATAGTGATGGGTCACTGGTTATGAACTCTCATGATATTGATAGTTGCATATGATGAGCTGAGGGTCATTGGAGGGCATGGGTACATCACTCAGAGGCAGCAGGAGAGATTTTCTTCCTGAAACCTCCTGCTTTGCATAGTTTGCAAGGTCAATGGAGAACAAAATTCATCTCTATTCCCATGGCTACTTAGCAAGAAAGGGGGATAGAGTCCAGCAATAAGTAGCTTCACATTATGCTTAGTTGTTTATATCAGGAACAGGCAATTACTGGAGTTGCTGCTGCATTTTGCCTGCAACAAAATTCAAGGTGAATCTTGAGGTTTTTGCTTGGGTGAAACATCTGATAAGTTCCAAGGAGAATAAAAAGTGTTGTGATGAAACCTGGGAACTTCTTGGGAGTTTCCACACATGCTTAAATTTCTCACCAAAACAAAATTCAAGGTGGTTCTATCAAATTTAAAGGGAAGACAACAGAATTTCAGTAAGACTAGGGACATTTCTCAGGAGGATGTTACATGTTCCTATCAGCTACTGAGACCCAGA
Source organism: Hemicordylus capensis (assembly GCF_027244095.1). NCBI lineage: Eukaryota > Metazoa > Chordata > Lepidosauria > Squamata > Cordylidae > Hemicordylus > Hemicordylus capensis. The sequence continues at coordinate 26,346,442 of NC_069664.1, forward strand.
GGACCCTATGTCTTAAAACGGGTGCACAGGGACCAGTTGATAGCAAGGATGGTGGGGCATGTTGAGGAGTGCATTTTCACATGAGGTATCTGCCAGGTTGGAAGAAGGATTTTGCATACTGCTTTTGGTCTGGTCAGTGTCTCAAAAGCATAAAGGCCATGCAAACTTGGGGCAAGGACCAATGGCTTCCTCTGGGCTGTTAGTTATGGGGATGGTGCTATAGCTCAGTGGCAGAATATCTGCTTTGCATGAAGAAGGTCCCAGCCTCACTCCCTGGCAGCAACTCCAGGTAGGGCTGGGAGAGACTTCTGTCTGAAACCGCAGGTAGGCACTTCCCATCAGTGTAGACGACACTGAGCTAGATGGACCAAGGGTCTAACCTGGTATAAGGCAGCTTCCTATGTTGGTGACTATCACAGGCTTATCTGTAGGGATGGGGAAATCTCTGTTTCCATTTTGTCAGAATTTCACCCATTTCCCTTTGATTTCCATTCTGCTCTACTCCACTCAATTCCCCTGAATTTATTTTGTCACTAGGTGGGGGGGAGGGGCTTTATTTACATACCTATTTAAATGCATATTTGTTCAAGTGTTTTAATGTGTTGCCTCTCCAAACAGCAGGCACTACAATACATAGTGAAGTACGCATTTAAATATGTATTTTCCTACAAATGTACAAATGCATACCCTTTGTAAAAATTGATGTACATTATAAAATCTGATCCACTGGGGAGCTAGAGAGGTCCAGAAACTCATGTTCTGTAATGAATTTCAATAAAAGACAAATTCTGTAAGATCCCTGCTTTTTAAGTCTGGGTCTCAGAGCATGGTGACTAAGTGCACAGGACAGAGCTGCACTGCTGAAGCTAGGCAGGTCCTGGTGTGATCAGTGCCTGAATGGGAGACCCATGTATGCCGGCTTTGGAGATGGGGCCATAGCTAAGTGGTGGAGTACCTGCTTTGCATGGAGAAGGTCCCAAGTTCAATCCCTGGCAGCATCTCCGGGTAGGGCTGGGAAAGACTCCTGCCTGAAACCTTGGAGAAGCTGCTGCTAGTCCTTGTAGACAGTACGGAGCTAAATGGACCAATTGTCTGACTCAATAGAAGACAGCTTCCTAGGTTCTATTATTTTCCCGACCACCACCTACTCTAGGACAGTGACTGGGAATGAGTTTCCACCTTGCTCATGGTCCGGTCTAGCTGGTTTTAACCCAGCTAGACAATTATTTGCCCTGTATTCATACATTCTGTTGACCGTGTGTACAGGTGTCTATACACAGGCACATTTTTGTGTGAACGACTGTGCATACTTTCATTTTAAAAGTGCATCCCTGTACAGGTCCCTTCACATCCAAGATACAGATAGAAAGCATATGTGCTGAATCTAATGTGTGAACAATTGTACATGCAGCCAGATGTGTCTATGCATGCATTACACACCAATTGTACAGAATATTTAATGTTTTGGTTTGTTGCACCTACTGCAGTTTAACATTTATTCAACACCAGTGGCCTAGTGTTCCCTCTAAGGTGTGCATGTGTGTGTGTGCTCACACATTTTTTGATGTTGACTCAGTTAATTTTAGATCCTGCTCAGGTAGAATCCGGAAGGCCCCACTCTGCATGCATGTCCATGCACACTGCTTTGATACTGCCACCCAGAACAAAACTCATTCCGCAGACAGATGGAAAAAAAATGGAGAGAACACTGCAGTAGTCTACTGAGTGATCTTATTTATTGTGTTGTCATTTTATTAAAAAAATGTCTATGCTGCAGTGTACAATTATAGGTAAACACAAGTAAAACAAATTGGAGATTCTTTGTTTTCAGTCTCGTCACTTTGCCTTGTTTTGTTTTGAATCAGAGCTGTAATTAGTAAACCGGCAAGGGAGGAGATTCAACAGCTCTCTTGTCCAGTGATTCTGAAACTCTGACTAGGAGTCAGGGCTGCCTTTTGTGTGCAGAAGTCCTGTAGCAGCCACAGATAATGGATCCAGATGCTGCATTCTCTCCCAAGGCCCCAACCGCCTCTTCCCTTTGCCTCCTGCATTGCATTAACCTGCCTTCATTCCCCTTCTGTCCCCTGGGTGATTGGAAATGCTCCTTCCCCCTTGCTTTAATGTGAAGTGAGCAGTGACTGTCCAGCAGGGCATGATTAGGGATGAGAGCTCAGCTCCTGTCCTCCAGCCGCCTGTCCACACCACTGTCAGCTCCTGTCAGCATCTTGGCTCCCGGGAAGGAAATGGGCCCAGCACAAGACAGAGATGAGAAACTGGAGTGAGATTATTGACAGATCAAATCAGACCCAGTGTTGAAATTAAGTCTCCTGTATCATGGGGGTTGATCAAGTGCAAATTGCTCCAACGGCCAAGCTTCCCACTCTCCATTGCCATCAGAAGCTATGGAGGAGTTAACGCTGCCGACAAGGACAAACAGGTTCCCAGCGTGGCTGTTTGTCAGCAGCCCAAAGGAGTCTGGGCTTGCTAGCATTCTCTGTGCTCAGTGCCCAGGGCAGGGTAGCCAATGGAGCACTGTCACTGTGGTTGCCATCCAGTCATGTATACAGAGCTGTTGGCAACCCAGACTGGATGTTAGAAGTGATACTCAGCCGACCAGATCATACGTTTCCCTGACTCTGTAATGTAAAAGTTAATTGATTTGGGGACTCGTCAAGGCCTGTTCTCAATGCAAAGTCATTCTGTAGCCTATGATCACCTAAAGAAAGGGCAACAGAGAGGATCCTCTCAGACTGCACCGGACAGCTTGCCATTCAGTATGCACAGGCTGCTTACACACATCTGGACTAGGTATTCCAAGGCCAGGCAGAGTTTGCGGGGTGGATGCAGGGAGGCTTGAGCCCAGTACTATTTTTTTCTTTCTTTCAAAAAATAGCTATTATCTAAGACTTTTCATCCACTGGCCAAATTCCAGCTGAATACCAGTTGCAGGGGAGCCATGGTGGGAGAGGGGGCATGCATGCTTTCATCTCCAGATCCCAGAGGCATCTGGTTGGCCACTGTGGGAAAGAGAGTGCTGGACCAGATAAGCCATGGCCCTGATCCATCATGGCTGTTCTTATGTTCTTAAATGCTGGCTCCGATTTCTCATTCGTGAGCATGAGCTGCCAGGGGAACAGGACATTCCTCAGCCTTACCTCCTCCTCTCATTTAAAGTTTCCCAGGAGCTCTCTTCACAGAACTACAGTTCCCAGAGTTCCCTGGGGAGAAGCAATGTCTACTGAACTAGTTTGTGTCATCCAGTAACTGCTGATGGAGGCTTCATCCTGGTTAACAGTGCTCTTGTGGGGTGATGCTATCTGGCTGGTTCAGACACAGCCCCAATATCCTCCTGCTGTGGCTACAGTCTCTGGACGAGCCCTAGGGGAACAAAACCGTCAGTCTCTTCTATTCGGTGCTGAAATGTTGGCATAATTCAAGCCTTTCCAGCTGACATTTAGTATCTGGAAACCCAGCTGTTACAGTGATACTATCGACTAGGGACATATCTGAGAGCTTGGTGATGGCTGCCTGCTGTTGATATCAGGATGATATCGGAACAAAGAGATCACATATCTTAAGCTCTGGGCAACCTCCATCTGGGACAAGAATGTGTAAGATACAGGGGGTGGGGTGACTGCACCTTTAGGAAGGAACAGATGTAATCAGTTAAGCCCTGGTGGTACTAATTGTTAGGAAGGGCTGAAGAGCCAGTGATGCTGGCTACATGCTTTGATTCACTCCCACCCCAGCTGATTTACTGGCAATTGACTCTTTGTATGGCAGTATTCACGATTTGTGGGGCTGTAGGTTCACATAACAAAATACAAGTCACTGTTGTTTATAGTAATAAAGTGCTAATTCACATACAAATACCTTGCAGTTAAAAATGCTTAGAAGTGGGTGGGAGCAAAGGGCTCTTTAACCTTCTCCTTTCCACGATCAACTACTAGTAAAATAAAGTGTGCTATCGAGTTGGTGTCAACTCCTCCTGGCGACCACAGAGCCCTGTGGTTGTCACTGGTAGAATACATGAGGGGTTTACCATTGCCATCTCCCATGCAGTATGAGATTATGCCTTTCAGCATCTTCCTATATTGCTGCTGCCAAATATAGGTGTTTCCCATAGTCTGGGATACATACCAGTGGGGATTCGAACTGGCAACCTCTGGCTTGCTAGTCAAGTCATTTCCCTGCTGCGCCCTTACGTGGCTCCAACTACTAGTAAAGATAAAGTGTGCCGTCAAGTCAATTTCGACTCCTGGAGACCATAGAGCCCTGTGGTTGTCTTTGGTAGACTACAGGAGGGGTTGACCATTGCCTCCTCGGGAGTGCAGTATGAGAGGATGCCTTTCAGCATCTTCCTATATCGCTGCTGCCTGATATAGTACCAGTGGGGATTTGAAGTGGCAACCTTCTGCTTGTTAGTCAAGCATTTCCCCGCTGCACCATTTAAAGTGGCCTCCAACTACTAGTAGACTCGCTCCCATTTCCCTGCCTTGGCTTGTACATGGGAGTAAGTGGCTGGGGTGAATAAGGGAAGAGCACTACCAGTGCTTCTCTTGCTGTTCACAATAGGAAGAAAGGGGTTACAGAGCCTCACAGCTTGGCAGAAAACCATAGAGGTGCACAATAAAGGGCCAGCAGCCTTTAGGATTTGGAGCCATGCTGGGGGCCAAATGGAATGAACTTCTACAAAGCAAACAAACTCCATGCAAAACCTAACGTGGTTGCTAAGGATGAAACTGATAATGGCATTCCCAGTCTCCCACACATTCTTGGCCCAAGGAAGGATAAGAGGTAACCCAAAGCAAACCATAGTCTTGGTGCCCTCTTCCTGAACTCTACCAGCATTGTCAGTAGATAACAATGCATTGTGGGCAGTATGTGGGGGGCCGTCAACCTTGTAGCACTCTGGGGCAGTTTTTCCCTCCCCTCTCTGCATCCCTGGAAAGGAGAAAATGCTAAAGTGAAGGGGGAGAGTCAACAGAGGCCTTGATACAATCTGCAGGGTCCCAAGCATGAAACTGAGACAAGGTGAGGCAGTTGCTTCAGGTGGCAGATTTGGGGGGTGACAAGATGCCCCCTCCTCTGCCATCAGAGCAGCTCTTTAGGACTGATTGGACTCTTGAAGCTTACAAAGAGCACCTCTCCTCCCACTCCTTGCAAAGCTTGCGAGATATATGAATTGCAGCATTCAATTCGTCTGTGAGTGCAAGTCCACTCTTTGAATAATTGCACTCGGTGGTGTTCCTGTTTTGGCAATGTATCTGAGAAATTCAGACTGGCAAAATTTCTCAAGGCATTTTCTGCCATCCCTAATGTGCATGAAATGCTTGAACATCCCAATCTCTCTGCCCCCATGATCCTGCAAGTTAAATTCCAGCAGTAGTATTTCCATCGCACTGAAGATGTTTCTGCTGTGTATTGCACACTCAGATAACCTCCTTTGCGGACTTACTCTAATTGATGAGTCTGATCCCAGCTTGGTCTTCAAATCTCTTTGTTACTATAGTTTCCAGCATTTAGCAAGCCATTATCAGGCTCTGAAGTATCTGGAGATAACAGTGACTGGGATAACTTGGGTAGGAAGGAACAGGATAACATCTCTCTGTCATGATAAAAGAAACCCTATAATACAAAGGATTGACGCATTGCCCCCCGTGGGGACATTATTCTTCAGCAATGGCCACTCTTTAGAATTCTTTATTAGGACAAATTCCTCTCACCACTTTGCTTTTTCTGCAAAAATAGAAAAGAAAAGTGAGGATGTTGCCTAGCAACTCTCCATCACAAGCACATTGCAGAGATCCCAGGGTAACATAGTATGAAAATTTTGAGAGGGATTCTTCTCTCTTTTTCCTAAGAACACAATGCTTTTCTCAGGTAACTTAGGCAGAACATTGGGGTTGCTCCAGAATCAGCCTCCCTTCTTGATTGATCAGGCTTCAAAGCTCACCTCCATACATCATCGTATAAATCCAATCCTTCCTTGAACCAACATAGTTTTACCAGCTCCAACATTCTTCCACTGTTACCTGATCCCATCCTCACTACGCCAGGCTCTCCCTATCCCACTCTTTGAACTATCTTGTTATGAACCATATGCCATCCTCCTTCTTGATTTGGACGCTGGAAGGGTATGATGTTGGTTTGTGAGAGACTGATAGTCTTTCTGGACTTGTACTTTGTGTCTTGTGTACAGTACTTACTCCTCTGCACCCTATGGCTCAACTGGTGCATTTGTAAACAAGGAAATTCAGAGTATCCAAAAATCTGTCATAAGTCTTTAGTAATCTTACCACCTCAATCAGATTCCTTTTAAAGAAAAGGGCTTCTCTCAAGCTTCCTATTATTCAAGCAAGTGGTGAGAATAAAACAGTCAAGTTGACTTTTGGGCGCTTTCCAGATTAGACCCTACAATGGGGTCAGGATATATCTCAGAAGTGTGCTTCCACACTTCCTGCGTCATGACACTGCAGTCCCTACAGGGACAGCAGGGTGCAGTTCACATTTCCAATGCCTTGTTGTGAATTTAATAGCTACTATGTAGAGCAAGGAGGATGTTGTACATCAGGCATGAAAAAGTTGCTGTTTGGGGGGGTTGTTAGTTGCTGCGAGACTGCTCCCCCAGATGTTTATGTCCCGAATGTGACTTGCCCAAACGGAGGCATTTTGCTGCTCTTCCAGCAGCTAGTCTGGAAAGCTCCCAGAAAGCACCAGGGGGGGACTCCCCCCCCCCGACTTCAGTTTTTCTGTCGTGCTCACTTCCTCTTGTCCCACTTTGTTATCTTTTTAAAAAAACTTTAAATGCTTCTTTTTGGTTTACAAAGGATGATGAATCTTGCAACTTGCAAAGACTTCTGTACAAGATTGTGCTTTTAGTTTTTCTTCAGCGTATGGGGTCTGGATGTGGTTAGCATGGATTGTTTGCAAAGGTGGCTTCCATGCAGTCTCCTGAAATTGCTTTGCCACAGGAGTGCAAGATGTACCCACACTCTAACAATGATGGGCCATCTCAGAACATTGGGCACTGCTGGCCCGCTAGCAATTACACATTGAAAAGCCATTTTGGAACTGCAATCGATCACGGTTTGCCTCTCCTCTCTTGCAACCTTTGGGATGTCAAGGAAGGAAAGGCAGAAGCAATCAACTCACTCCTCCAGGCTAATTGGGGTGGGGAGAAGACCAGGACGAGGGAGCATTTGCTGCTCCTCTGTGTACCTAGCCTCAGTGTGGAGAAGCAGCACTCCTCTTTCCTATCCTTCCAGCTGACATGATTGAGCACTCACTCCAGTCCTGTCCGTTTGGGTGAAGAACATGGAAATCAATCTCCCGTTGCTGAAAGAGACTGAGAAGAACAGCTAAAATCCGATGAAGAATGGTCAGTTTGTGATTGCAGTCTTCCAGGTGATTTGGAAAACCTGCCTTCAATTGTCTGATGAAAGACAATTCAAGAAAGACAGCAGTAATTTGCCTTGCATGCAAGAAAGCAAGAGCTTTATTCATGCATCTGTTCTACAATTGTAGGTCTTTAACACAATGCTGAGGGCTGTAGCTATTTTCTCATGGGCCTACCAGCTGCCTGTGTGTTCTATATGTGTCCATAATCGGCAGGGCTGTATATGCCATGATTCCATAGAAGAGCAGAAAAAGTACAGAATGTGGTAGTGGTGGTATACTCCGTTTCTACCCCTTATGGCTTTGAGGTATGTGGGAATCCTGCTTGCAACCTTAGAGAAGCCGCTGCCAGTCTGAAGACAATACTGAGCTTGTTAGACTCAGTATGAGTCAGAATAGTCTAAGTATATGGCTTATGTTTTATTTTATTTTTAAAATCATTTTTTTAAGCTCAATATTTTAACGTGTCTTTTTATAATCTTGTTTTAAAATTTTATTGTGAGTTGCCTTGGGATTTTCTTAATGAAAGGCGGGGTATGCCTTTAACAATAAAATACATATATACATACATACATACATACATACATAAATATAGGTGTTTCCCATAGACTGGGAAACATTCCAACGGGGATTTGAACCAGCAACCTCTGGCTTGCTAATCAAGTCATTTCGCTGCTGTGCCATTAGATGACTACCAATGGCCAAAATCTGTGGGCCTGGCTCATGGACTATAGTTGGTAAAATGTGTTACTGAGACCACCACTTCAGCAAATGGTTTCTCTTAGAGATGGGAGCCTCCTGGTTCTGAGTGAAGCAATGGCAGATGCAGAGAATTCCTTATTTCTGCACTCATCTCTCCCTGAGAGGAGGTAGCATGCAGACCAAGATGTCACGCAGTCCCTTGGTCCCAGGCAGGCAGTGCCACAAGTCATTATAGATGAGGAGGAAGTGATCGCACATGCACAGCACCCAACCTGTTCTGCATGTACCTCACTCACTGCCTGCCATATCTAGCCAGCTGAGAATATTCAAAGGGCATCTTTGTGAGCTATTAAAACCATGATCCCTTGGTTAATCGAAAGCTTGCTTCCAAACAATCTCTAACACATACCATAAATGTACCAGTTTCAGTTCAGAGAAATTAATTGGTGACACTTAGGAGACATTAATAATGGATGTTCAAGCCATAGTTCCCTTTTAACCTTGCAAGAATATTAAGACAAAGTAAACAACAGAGGAATTACAGTAAAGCAGACAAACTTGGAGAGAAAAAATTGTATATGCAAACGGGAGCAAGTGCTGCATAAATCTACATGCGATTAATGGGGAATGTTTCCTGAAAGTACCATCCAAGCTGAATATTAAGATCAATAAATATTAAACACAACAAAGATCTACTTCATTGTGAAGAAAGATGTTACGGGAAAGAGAGGAGGAAAATGCTGCAGCTATCCCTCAAGAGGCGTTCAAAAATATATATTTGCTGGATGATATGTATATGTTTTAGGAGATGACTGTTAGAAAGCAGGCTGCAATGCAAGCTTAGCTCTCTGGAGGAGGGCTGATTCCGTTACTCTCTCTTTCTGAAATCCTTCCTGGATTTTGGAATTACCAGTTACTTGACTTTTCAGCTTGTTCACACCATCAGAACTTGGGCAGGAGAAGCATCCCGCCCAGTTTTGGGAGCTGCACACGGTCCCCTTTTCCGATTATGAGCGAGGGGGAAACTAGGCCAGAGATTCCGGCAGTGGACATCATTTAGATTCTGGAGATTCCTCCAGTGAACATCACTCTCACTGAGTAGGAGGACCTTTCCTTCTGCCTCATCCAGCAGCTGGGTAGGATGGAACCCTCCTACCCTGTGGAAGGCTAGCTAACAATCACTACCAGCTCCTCCAACCTTGTTTTCCTCTCACCCACAAGCAGAAAATGGAGTGTTTGGGGAGCATGCACAGCTCCCAAAACTGGGTAGGATGCTGCTCCTATGCAGTTTTCAGTCACATTCTGTTTCTGAAGTAAAAATGATGCATTAGGAATCCCCCATTGTGTTCAGGGGGTGATTTTCCGCCCATTTTTGTATTTTGTGTAGTACTGCATAGTTCATGCACAGTTTGCTCAGCTTTCAGTACCTTCAGTCCAGCCATACCTTGTCACGCCTCTGCACCTGCATGCCTGCATGCAGAAGATCCCAAGTTCCCTCCCTGGCAACTCCAAGATAGGGCTGAGAGAGACTCCTGCTGGCAACCTTGGAGAAGCCGCTGTAATGACCTGCGTTGGCTGAATGCCCAGCCACTGCAAAAACCACTCTTTTCAGAGAGGAAGGGAGAGCCCACAGAGATGGAGAGTAGTCACAAACGTTGCCAGAAGTCAACACCAGGAATTCCACAGGATCAGAGGTAAACACAAATCGTGGTCAGACAACAAACAGGTCCAGATTTCTAGGTCAAGGTTGCTCATGGTAGGGCTGGTCACCACAAACGTTGTTTCCATCACAGACCCAGCTTTCAGGCTAATCTAAATAGGCAGTGTGCTGAGAGCCCCGCCCATCACTGCAGCTGAGCTTTGTCAGGTGGATGCAGCTGGGTCAGAGCTGGAACACCAGTTCCTTCTGGCCAGCCTCTCTGACCTACGGCTTTCCTCCCTTTGAGCCTGAACTCTGGGCCAAACGTCACTGTCAGGGATCTGGAGCAGGCACCTTGACTTCAGCTGCCTCCAAGGCTTCATCAGGAGGAGGGCAGCACACGAGCGAAAAAACAAGGTTAACAGAGCACTCGCTTTGTTAACCTAGTTTAAAGGGAGGGGAAATTAGGTGCGCTAGCCGCCTTGGAAACACCGGGCTTGCCCGCGAATCTGGTGGTTCCCACGATCGGTAGAAAGCGGGCTAGGCTCCCTTAGCCCACTTTCTACGGATTGTGGGAATAGCTTCATTGTGTGAAGAGGTCTCATGTTAAATCAGAGTTCAGGAGAAGTGGAATGCAAACCAGAGGAAGAAATAATGGGAAATAGGGGGAATTCTCCCTAAAGGTAAAGTGTGCCATCGAGTTGATTTCGACTCCTGGTAACCACTCCTCTAGCCAAAAGAAGGGGAAATGCTCAGGAGAAGTAGCTATGAGAATAAGCTCTGACCTGGGCAACCCCCTGATCAAATTTTGCCTCTGCCACGAACTCTCTGGGGGGCCTTAAGCAAGCAACTCTCTCTCTCCTCTGCAATGTGCATATAATACGAAATTGCTGAAAGGATCAATGAGCTAATGGATGTGACGCCCTTTGAAAACTTTAAAGCACTATATAGATGCTAATTAGTGCAATTAAATTGGCCAGCACTCCATGGAAAAAGGAAGATATAAAATACAATAGCGTTGCAGAATTACTTTATACGTTGGGTTTATCACTTATCAGCAAGGCATTGGTTGTGATGTCACGGGATGTTCACAAGCATTTTAATTGCTCAGAAGGGAAGGGCCAGTCATTGAATGTTGAAATTCAGTATGGCGGCTATGACAGAATTTTTGGCTGGGGAAGAACTAGTTGCATGAGGAGTTTGGGTTCTGTGTGCTACTAAGGAGTAGAGCAGAGAAGAGTGTGAAAACAATTTGACTTGCTTCCATGTTCAGATGCAGTGTGATTTTCATTTATAGAGACACAGAGCAGAGGATGACTATCTTGCTCTGCTTGTTTGGCTGGTCACTCTCTGAGACAGAATGCTGTCTCTAGAAAGTGAAGGTGCTGGAGAAGAGTATTGGACGGAGACACCCAGCCCTCAGGACCTCACCTCCTGAACCACTGACACTCTGCCTCCCTGGCACACCAGGATAGCTGAGGGTTGTCGTGCAAGGGTGGCCTCTAGGATGCAATACTAGGCCAATCCCATTTCACCTAGGCCTATACATCCTTGGCCTCAGAGCTGGCCCATTGGCCTGAATAACTGATCATGAGGAGTGACTGATTGACTGATTAAGTGCTGTCAAGTCAGTGTTGACTCTTAGCCACCACATAGATAGATTCTCTCCAAGATGATCGGTCTTCAACTTGGCCTTTAAGGTCTATCAGTGGTGCATTCATTGCTGTCGTCATTGAGTCCATCCACCTTGCTGCTGGTCGTCCTCTTCTTCTCTTTCCTTCAACTTTTCCCAGCATTATGGACTTCTCAAGAAAATGTTTCATGCAGGCATGAGGAGTAGCAGCAGGAAACTCCTTTGCCTTGACTTGACTCGAATTGACTTGGCCCACCTGACCATCTTTTGTGGAACCCTTTATCTATGTACAACATTTATATCTCACTCTTCCTCTAAGGCGCCCAGGGGAGGGTTTAGGTTTATCCCCACAACAACCCTGTGAGATAGTTCAGGCTGAAAGATAAGCTTCTGGCCCAGAGTCACCCAGTGAGTTCATGACTGAATGAAGGTTTTAATTCAGATCTCCCTGGTCCTAGCCCAACCCTCTAACCACTACACCCCATTGGGTCCTGACCTTCAGCCCAGCCCTGACTAGACCTCTGACTTTGGCTCCTTAGGTGCTGATATGCTTGTTCCAATTTGAACTTTGCTTGGGCTGTGCCATTGTCTCAGCACTCAAAAACCAGGAGCAGACCCCTGCTGGCTGAACTTTGGTCTTGCCTAACATGAAAGATTTTCTGTAGGGCTGGTTTGAATATTGCGCTGGTAGTTGCATACAAGCCACCTAATGGCACAGCAGGGAAATGACTTACTAGCAAGCCAGAGGTTGCCAGTTCAAATCCCCGCTGACATGTTTCTCAGATGATGGGAAACGCCTATATCAGGCAGCAGCAATATAGGAAGATGCTGAAAGGCATCATCATCTCATACTGTATGGGAGATGGCAATAGTAAACCCCTCCTGTATTCTACTAAAGACAACCACAGGGCTCTGTGATCACCAGGAGTCGACACCTACTTGACAGCACACTTTAACTTTAGTTCCATACAACAAGCTAGCTCATCGCAGATGGAAATGACCAAGAGCCAACATGGGCAACCTTGTTCATGTATTGCATTTATAGCTTTACTCACTTCTATGATGGAAATCAAGGCAGCGTACATAGAGTTACCAGGCAATCTCCCATCCAGACATTGACCAGGCCCAGACCTGCTTAGCTTCAGCAAGGTTGCTGCATCATAGCCCTTCAGACTATGCCCTTCCCACAGCTAGTATGCTCTGAAGCCATCACAAGAGCAAGCCCTATAAATGCTGAATATCGGGCTCTATGAACTTAACATTAAAAGTGGCACTAGCACTTTATGGGACAGAGTGCTTTAGAATTTGGCATTTTGGCACTGCTACAGTAGAAATCTGTCTGTCTCTCCTTCAGAGCTGTTCTGCATATCACTAGGGACTGCTTCAATAATGTGGGTTAATTTTTTGACAAATGCTGTGTTTAAAGGGAAGCCATTTCAAAAGGAGCACAGTCAGAAGGGGGTTTGAGAAGTCATTAAACTTAAAGGACCACAGCAATTCGCATGTGTGCGCACACACACAAACAAAACTCCCCTGTGCTCACCCATACAAGCAAATGTGTAGACTGGTAACAGATTGCTTTCTCATGCTTTTGACATCAAAAGAAATGGCTTCAAAACAGACTTGGACAGAGATGTGAGATTGCCTGAAATTGCACCAGAAGCCAAGGGAGACGCAAAGAACAGAGCGAAATGGCAGCAGCCCGTATCAATGGTAGTTGTGGGGAGTTGTGCTCTGTGCCAAGTATTTGGATGCTCTTACTTAGGACTGGGTAGAGGAATATTGGGTAGTATTTTTATAAAGATTTTCCAGTCTACTCAAACTACTTTGCAGATGCTTATAGAATTGTTTTTCTATAGACGACTATCTAAAGCAGGGTGTAAGGGGACGGGGGGCATTCAAACACACCAATCTGAAACACAACCAGTACTATGGTCCATAAAACAAGCCTTCAAAGGAAATAAAATTGAACTCCAAATGTCTGTCAACAAGCAGCCTAAAGATGGTGAAAGGGGAATTGCTGCTGGTCCTCCTCAGGGAGGATGTTCCGCAATTGAGGAGCCACCACTAAAAAGCACCTGGTATCTGCTAACTGTGTAATCAAGGGTGGCAAGAGTGGGCACAGGACTTCCGAAGCCAATCCAAATGTCCAGGCAGGTTATCTATCCTTGGAGTCCATTGCACCAATGTGGATCCAGTTCCATGATTTGAATGATCTCATACCCAACTATGTGCAGAACATCTAAGTTCTGCAGAGCCCCAGAGTAAGGCTTTGGTTCCTTAACCTATCCCTGCTCAAATTATATTTGCATATGAATTATGAGTGTAAAATGTACTGGATTCCACCATGTGCCGAATGTTTTGGAATGCCACAACTATTTCCCACCAGTTCCAGCTGCCTCTTAACCATGTGTGTTTTCATATTTGTATTTCCACATCCTGTGTACGTTTGCACCATATAAAGGTACCCAGCCTCTGGATGAATCATAGCAGTAAGTTCTAAATACCAGAGTTAACTATATGTAATGCTATTAGGGCAGGAGATGATGAAGCTTTTCCTTGTTGTTGGGTGAAGTTCAGGAGTTCATCCTCATTTAAGCTGCTGGCAAATGTGCAGCTTTGCCAGCAGCAAGTTATCCAGGATTGAATATCCTATTGGGTAGTAAATATCAAGAACTGTCCACGTGGGACCCTTTGGCCCAGCCTGATGTAAACCTATCCGGGCTGGAAGTGACACAATGCCATCTGTTCCAGGGCAGTGGCAGCCCAGCTTTCCCTCCCCGGCCTCACAAATAGGAGCTGAAGAATTGGCAGGATGATGGGAATGTTTCCATTCCCATCACCACTGCTGCGTGGCTTGGATTTCCTTTATATGTTATTGGTTATAATATTTATATTATAATATTTATATGTTATTGGCATAGACAAGAGCCTACACCTGGATTTCCTGTCTTAGACACAAAGCCAGGAAGCTGTCCAGCAGGTCTGCATCAAGGCTGCTAAAGGGATAAGGTGCTGGTTCTCACCTGTAAAACCCTTATGGGCTTAGCACCTGTATCTCTCCAGGATCACCACTCTCAGCCAGTTGTATCCCATCCTGTGAGGTCTTCTGAGCTGGCCCTCCTTAGTGCCCCGGGCCCTGGTGTAGTGTGTGGTGCCTGGGCCCATAGGAGGGCCTTCCCTGTGGCTGCCCCTCTTCTTTAGAACACTCTCCCCCCTCCCCGATTCATTTAGCCCCCTCCCTGGCTGCTTTTAAAGCCCTTCTTAAGATGCACCTGTTTCACCAGGCGTTTGCCCTTTAATATTTTTTTTAATTGATTGTTGTTGGTATTTCTGTTGTTCACTGCCTAGAGTCTTTGGTGGAGGCAGTATATAAGAAGTTTCAATAAATTAAATTAAATTAAATTAAATTAAAATGAGTTTAGGAGCAGGATGGATTGAGGCCTTACAGCAAAAATCACCGGGCAGCAAGTGGAGGATTTTTCAGCTCTCCTAGTTGCCCCATCCATTCCTGGAGCATCAGTGGAGTACTGGTTTTGAATATACTGAAAGGACCCAACCAATGATGAGTTGTATGCTTTATGCACCTTGCATGCACTGGGTAGAAATGGCACTAGCCTGGCTTGTTGCCTGGGCAGTGCTTTCTAAGACCAATCTTTCCAACACCTTCCAGTAAGGAACAAACAAGCATAGGAACATAGGAAGTTGCCATATACTGAGTCAGACCATTGGTCCATCTAGCTCAGTATTGTCTACGCAAACTGGCAGCAGATTCTCCAAGGTTGCAGGCAGGAGTCTCTCTCAGCCCTATCTGAAGGTGCCAGGTAGGGAACTTGGAACCTTCTGCTCTTCCTTCTGCATGCTCTATTGGGAACATCTCACAGTGCTCACATGTGGTCATCCTCCTTAGCAAAGGGGACAATTAATGCTTGCTGCTACCACAAGTCCAGCTCTCCTCATTTGAATGGTTTACATGGCTCCTGAATATAAAGGTAAAGTGTGGCGTCAAGTCAGTTTTGACTCCTGGCGCCCACAGAGCCCTGTGGTTTTCTTTGGTAGAATACAGGAGGGGTTTACCATTGCTTCTTCCCATGTAGTATGAGATGATACCTTTCAACATCTTCCTATATCGCTGCTGCCTGATAACCAGCGCGGATTCGAACCGGCAACCTGCTGCTTGTTAGTCAAGCATTTGCCCCTGAATGTAGAGAATCCCAAATTCACAGATGCTCTAATTCAGATCTGACTCCTAATTTAAATACATTCAGATAATGTAGATCCCTGGTTCTTGTTATTCAAGCACCAGGTGCAACAACAGTCACATTTTTAGGTAACCTTCTAATAGCTTGGTCTTTTAACCTGTTTAATTTTATTAATCTTGTACTATTATATTGTATCTATTTTATTAATATTGTGAGCTGCCCTGAGAGGTAGTGTGCTGGGGGGCGGGGTATAAATATAACTGCAATGCACTCCATATTGATTTTCAACAATGCAGCCTCTTGCTTTCAGCTCATGGGTTGCTTTGTGGGGAGTTGCCAAATACACATTGGTGATATTAGTGGTGGAGGCTGTCTTATAGTTTATTGTTCTTGCTCTCTGACCCTGGGCAGGCCTCCCTAGACATCATTGACTTCAGGCTCTGGATTTATGTTTTCATCTTCCTTGCATATTTCTCCTCTCTGTTTGTCTCCTTGAGGGAGAGCAGAAAGGGAGCATCTGCCACAACATTCAAGGACTTTGGCATCTGGGTTTATTTCACAGCCATCATCCTCCCGTAACGTTGCATTATTCATCCACGAGCACCTCCTATTTATCATGTGCAAACAGCATTCTTCACTGCGCATGGAGTGTGAGGTATCCGATAATGAAACTATCACACTTCTGAATTACTTCTAGCAATAGAAGTGATTGGGTCAAGCCAATCCCTAACATAACTTAGCAATGAACTCCTCATGACAAGTGGTGCAGTTTTTGCTTGGAAAGGAAATTTAGCAAAAATGAAAGCCTGGGACTTTCTTTGGATGTGTGAAAAGAGGTGTTGGCAGGCTGGTTAGGCGGCTTCATCCAGTCACTGAGGTTCATTGGTTTGTGTATCACCTGCCTCATTGCCTCCTGTTCACTTAAGTGTGAATGACGTCCTCATCATGAAGCATTGTGGAAGGGGGCAAAAATTAAGAGGATGTGCAAGGGCCCTTCCAGCAGGGAAACATCACAAGTCATGGTGGTTACACCTTTATCAGAGAAGGATACAAAAGAGATGTCTTTTATGAGAATTGCCATAGTTCAGTAGGAGCACATATGCTTTGCAGGCTGAAGGCTCCACATTGTTCTGTTCCAGGCTAGCGCATGCAAGGGTCTCTTGGACAAGCAAAGCAAGGGGCCAAAATAGAACCCTGATGGCTAGGACCATGGACAGCTCACTGTAGGGCTGATGGTTGTGAAGTCATGCTGGCTTCATGTCAAGTTGACTGAGCAAGAGCTTGGAACAGGGCTGCACAACTTCCATTCTCCAGCTGTTGTTGGACTACAGCTCCCATCATCTTCAGCCACAGTGGCCAATATTCAGGGATGATGGGAGCTGTAGTCCAACATCTTCAGCAGGGCAGAAATTGTGCCGCCCTGGCTTGGATTATTGCTCTAGAACAGGGTTTCTTAACCTTGGGTCCCCAGATGTTGTTGGAGTACAACTTCCAGCCACAAAGGCATGGCTGGGGATGATGGGAGTTTTAGTCCAAGAACATCTGGGGACCCAAGGTTAAGAAACCCTGCTCTAGAAATAGGCTGGAGCTAACTGTGGAGTTTACTCGAGAAGCCAGATGGGAATCTAGCTCAGAGGCAACCTAATTGGTCTTAAAAGGGCAGGGCCTTATTTTGAATGTGTTTGCACAGGCAGAGCTGGGAAGCCTCCTGCTGCTCCTGGACATGGTGTAGTCATGGAGGGATGCCCTCCTGAGCTGCAGGTGGTGCTGGATACAAGTACTCAGAGTATGGTGCAGGGCTACTTACTCAGGCACAGAGGATGGAGGATTGGATTCCCCCGCTATAGCAGACTCTGGTTCCTTGAAAGTCTCTCTGTAAGGTGTGGGGTCTCAGTCTCCCAGTGGCCAGCTTCTGATGCAATCTCCTGCAACACCTGTATCCTTGCTCTGCAGCACACCAAACCAAGTAAACCTGCATGGAATAAGGGTGACCTTATAAGGGAAGAAAACGGATCATCTGCGGGGAGGTAAGCTCTTCAGGGCTTCCTCCCCACAAACCCTATTGCCATTTCTCACTGCTTGTGAGAAACGGCTCATTCCGTTCCTGATATCTCCACTTAAAAGGATCTTTTTATAGCAAGCCTAAGAGAAACCCCTCCTTGATAATCTGGGGAGCCACTGCCAATCAGAGTAAACATGGGGCATAGCTAGGGGAGAGGGGACCTGTGTTCACCCCTCTTCCTGGTGGACCCTTGGAATGAGAGAGATAATGAAGAAAATAGGGAGGGGTGGATCTGGGGGCCCTCAGGAGCTGGGGGCCCGGGTTCTTCGAACCCATCTGCTCAATTATATGCTGGCCTTGGGCCGAAATAAACAAATACATACATCTGCTCAATTATAGCTACACCCCTGGAGTAAACAATAGTTGACTAGATGGACCAGTGGTCTGCCTCAGTATAAAGCATTCCTGTGTGCTCCATTTGATTGATGATGCCATCTCCCACCTTTGCGTTACATGGCGTGTGTCTGTCTATGTGGATTTGTCACACTGAAGGTTAATGTCTGTTCTTAAAACACCCTTTAATTAAACATAACACAAAACAAATGAATACCAAGCCTCTGGTGTCTCATGCTATCCTGTATAATAGATATTAAATCTCACCATAACATGCAATTTCTCTCTCAAATATTGAGTATCTTTTTGGTTTTAAAATATATATTATATATCAAAACTGAAGCGTTGCTGAATAAAGATTTTGACAACTGTTTAGAGAATCTTTTCAGCTCCTTGCCTTTCTTAAAAAAAGAAAAAGAAGAAAGAAGATCATTTGAGACATGGTTATAATTGATTAAACAGGAAATTAATCTGTGGATATATTGTATTAAGTATGAATGGATTTAATTTCTCCTGTCACAGATTTTATGAATTTGAAATATGACAGCATTAAAGATATCAAAGAGAATAACCTAGACACAGATGAGCAGTAATCCCCCCCCCTTCATGCCATAGATATTAAGCAGTCTTCATATGGATGAGGAAGTGTGGGATGGAGCAGAGATGATGTCCCTTTCACCTTGAAAATGTGATGTAACAACAGGAGGCTCACATTAGACTAGGCTATAGGGAGATAATCAAGTTTCCTTTACCTTGATGAGAAATTTTATACTTCCAGAGTGATTTCATTTATGTGGACATTATCCCACTGGATATAGGCTAGGTAGTTTACTCTGTCTTTGCAACTAAGAAAAATAGCAATCTATTATTTGATAGCTGCCCTAAGAATATGAGAGCTGTACTGGATCAAACCAAGGATCTATGTCCAACATCCTTCCTGCTTCCCATAGTTGATGGCAGGTGCTTCAAGGAAGCTCACAAGAAGAGCATGAAGGACATACAGCAGCTCCATGGAAGTAGCCAGTTTGCCATCTCTGGCAAGCTGCCACTTGAGGCATCTACCTCACCATGCCTTCTTAGTGGGATGCCCCTGTAACTACCTGGATCTGAATGAGGTAACCTGGAAAAGCAGTGTTCCCAATTTTGCGGGAAAGGCCTGTGCACATGCAGTTTTATTCAAAGTGGCTCTTTTCACAACTTATACTACTACAAATATTTATATACTGCTCTTCAACCAAAGTTCTCAAAGCAGTTTACACAGAAAAATAATACATAAATAAGATGATCCCTTGTCCCCAGAGGGCTCACAATCTAAAAGGAAACATAAGGCAGTTACCAGCAGCAGCCACTGGAAGGATGTTGTGCTGGGGGTTGGATAGGGCCAGTTGCTCTTCCCCTGCTAAATATAAGAGAATCATCATTTTAAAAGGTGTCTCTTTGCTCATTTAGCAGGTTAATGATTGTATGGTGGTCATATACATATGATCCTGATCCCATGCCCCCATGCATTCATATAGTTGAGTATCCCTTATCCGGACTGCTTGGGACCAGAAGTGTTCTGGATTTGGGATCTTTTCAGATTTTGGAATATTTGTATAATGAGATATCTTGGGCCTGGGATCCAAGTCTAAACACAAAAGGTTACTGTACTGTATAAAAACAGAGCAGGCACCAACAGAGTGCCAAAACAGATGCCAACAGAGCAGGCGCCAAACTGAGCATGCACACTTTGCTCTCTCTTGCAAGGCAGGGATGGAGGAGCACCCTTTGCTGCCTCCTGCCAGGGGAAGGCCAGTTTAAGGGTTAACCTGAGGGAGTCCAGGTTCCTAGACAGGTGACTGGGAAGAAACATTCCGCATGGGCACCTTCCCTTCCGGCCCCTCCCCCAAGAAAGGAGCCTTTGTGTCCTTTCCTGCCCACAGGATCTGCAGTCCCCCCCCCTTGAAGAAAAGGTTGGCAGTTGCCAATGTAGGTGGGGTGCATGGGGACCCCAGAGCCGCAGGGGGAGGCGATGCAAGGGAGGAAAGCAGGGAGTGGGCTTGGAATGACGGAACCAGGGGAGAAATGTCCTGGGTGGGCAATGAGGGGGATGAGATGTGTGCAGCCTTCTGAAATAAGTAAGTTTTGACTGCATGTTTAAAAGCAGCAAAATTGGGAATCTGCGAGTGAGTGAGCTGTTTTTTGTTTCAGCAGGGTGTCTGGATTTTGGAGGATTTCAGATGTCCGGATAAGGGATACTCAACCTGTATATCATCTGAAAAGAGCTTAGATTTCTCTCTGCGATGCGAGTTTTTCCACATGGAGTAGCATTTGAACATGTAACTCTACCCTGCCCTCACCCAGGCAGTCTGAATGGAACAATCCCCAAAACTGCAGATAATCCTCAAATCATGCAGATAAACCACATGATTTATCTGCAAGCACACATCATTTCTGAGTGGCTTCTGCCACTTGACAGTAGATGCTAGATACATTTTTCAAGGGCCTAAATAAATACATGTGCACACTGGAGAGGTTGCTACAGTGGGAGATGAACTGGTTAGCACATCTGCTAAGTTTATCTCCATCCAAGGCCATCCACTTGGCAATTCTTCAACATTATCTCAGGTGGCAAATCTCTGCTTTGTGTGCTGCGTGATACCCCATTTCTCAGCAACTTGGCCTACAGAACTGTGACAAGAGGTAATGAAAGGGCACATCCCACCTCTACAAGATGAACTATGGGATTCAGAGGCTGAGGCAACAGCCCGTCAGCTACTGTGATTCATTCCAGTCTTTGGACTTTGGACATTAAAAATAATGGCAGAGTGTCACAGCCAGAGTAGAGCTATCATTGCATTGGTAATAATAAGATCCCCAAAGAAGAGAGCAACTCCTTTTCCCAGTGAGGCCCCAGTCCCTTGGGATCTCTCCCATCTCTTTTGCTTATTGGCTCATCATTATTTGTAGGGGTGCTTTTCCAAGTATACAAATTAATTTGTTTGTTTGATGTTTAGCATTTATATGCTGGTTTTACAGTGCATCTTGACAAATGCACTTTGATGAACTTTTCAAATGCAGATTTGACAAATCCATAGCTTAATCCAGACCTAGAGTGGAGACAAGGCAGACAGCAAGACTGCAGTCTGCATTGACTTGCTGTATTACATACTGTACTTTATTTATTAAATTTTTGTTTTTGTTAAATATACTCCCCACCCGATTTTGTGTGCTACATGCCTTCCCTCTTTGGATTCTACACATCTTCCTAGCAGCTTACAATGATAATGTAATAAAAACAAAAGTCATACAAAAAATAGAACAGTTTAACAGAGCAACCAAAAATATAAATTGGCAGAGCAACAGTCCTCCAGGGATAAAACCCAAGAGCTTGAAGAAGAAGCAAGTTTGCACACACCCACCCAGATGAGTGCAGAGAGGAGCAATATGTTTTAGTCCAAGTCCAAGGCTTTATTTTGGTCTTTGACCAACATAACAACAAAATAAACAAAAAACAGTTAAAACAACAATCTACTCCTACAAGGTAATAGGGGATCTCTATAAAATTACCTAAAACATAACATAGTGAGTAGAAAAAGCTAAAAGTTAAGACTATGATCATAAAACTTTATGTAAAAATTAATCAATACTGGTATCAGAATGATACTGAGTATAAAGATGGCAAAATAGCAAATTATGTGCCTAATACAGAATGGTGTTTAATCTCATAGCATATTGTGTATGGCAACAGCATATCCGACAAGTCGACGCAACATACATAGAGGCATTAAAATTTTTCCTTCTTATTAAACTCTAAATGAATTTTGCTAGCTATAAGGCAGAACTTGGCCACATTATAGGATCTAAAGTCATTCTGAATACCTTTTAGTTTCAAAAAGAATTGTTCAAAAACAAGTCCTTAGTTTTCAACACTTTGCTAGTGAAAGCAACAAGTCCTACAGAACACAATGCATCAACATTATGGGGCCAGCCTACAGTGGACACTTTCCAAGGCTGACTCCACAGAAAGGAACTAAACTGCCCGAGAACAAGCCCTCAGACCTGATGTTGAAGGGGTCATAGTTCAGTGGGTAGAGCACAGGCTTTGCATACAGAAGGTCTCAGTTTCAGTTCCTGACATCTCTGGAGAGTTGCTGCCCATCAGTGTAGATCAGGGATTCTCAGCCTTGGGTCCCCAGATATTACTGGGCTTAGCTCCCATAATTCCAAGCCCCAATGGCCTTGGTTGGGGATTATGGGAGTTGAAGTCCAACAACATCTGGGGACCCAAGGTTGAGAACCCATGGTGTAGATAATACTGAGGTAGAGAGAACCATGGTCTGACTCAGGATAAGACTGTGGCTGCATTCACATGTAATGCGCAACTGCAGTTGAATAGTGCTGTGAATCCACAAATGTTACATCTGAAAGTAGGGAACTACACATTCGATTCCCGAACCACACATTTGGTTCCTGGCCACAGTTGGGCACAGTGATGAAACCGAGGGTTCAGGATTACCTGAAACTGAGGGTTCAGGTTGAATTAAGTTACATCGCCTCGACCTGAGGTTCCGAGGAGCCTGCGGTACATCTGAATTCGGAGCCGCTGGCTGCCGGCACTGGAACTGAAGTTGAGGGAGGCAGTTCCTCCCTCCACTATGGCTCAATTGGCTGTGTGGGTTGTCCTCTAGAAGGAAGTCCGAACAGCCAAATCCCCTGTCTCTCTGCAGTGGCAGCTCACCTGAAGGTCCAAATTCATATGGAAGAATGGGGGCAGGGGGTTATGGAACTCCACGGTTCTGCGTTACATGTGAGTGCAGCCTGTATGTGCATAGATTATTATATCTGAGGGAGGACTGTAGCTCAGTGGAATAGCGCCTGCTTTGCATGCAAAAAGTCCCAGGTTCAAACCCTATAATCTGCAGGCTCGGCTGGTAGATATTCAACTGTAGCCCTAGAGAGCTGCTGCCAATCACTGTAAATAATACTGAGCTAGATGGACCAATGGTCTGACTCCATATAAGAAGGCTCCCTGTGTAAACTATGTTTCAAAAGTTACAACAAGAAAATGACATCATCCACAGTATCAAAAGTCACTGAGAGATCCAACAAGATCAGCAGGAAAGTGTTTTCTGCTGATCTCAGATATTAATCATCCACTAAGGCTATCAGCGTTATCTCCGTTCCAAAACCAGGTCTGAAGTCAGATTGAAAGAGGTTGAGGAAGCTTGTCTTTTTCAATAATATCTAGAGACTGTCTGCTACGATCCACTCCAATGACTTTCCCAAACAAGGAAGGTTGACCTAGACCCTCCATGTTTAAATATGCCCCTTTAAGAGAGGATGGCTGACCACCTCTTTGAAAATTGATGGAACCCTGCCCACCCCCAAGGTGACATTTATAGGGAGAGCTAAATGACTGACAGAAAATATGACCCTAGCTCCATGGGATATTGTACATGCTGTGTAGATTGCATGAGAGCTTGTAGCCCCTACATTGCACCCCGCTGACTATACCAGTGGTTCCAAACCAGGCTTCTTCCAGATGTTTCTGAACTACAACTCCCGGCATCCTCAGCCACAATAAATGGTAACTAGGGATGATGGCAGTTGTAGTTCAGCAACATCTGGAGGAACCCAGGTTGGGAACCACTGGCCTATACACTAGTGGGAGAGGAGGAGGAAATGGTATGTGAATCAGCCACTTTGAAGAAATAGAGCTAATATGCTCCTATGTTTGAGGCACAGTCTTGAGGCCTCTTGTTTCCCAATTAAAATTTCAGCTGGTAGCCAAATGGAATCCATTCCAGGGATGTCAGAGGTGGTGTCGTGCGCTATCAATCCTGCGCGTGATGTTGGCAGAAAGTGTTGGATTTCCCCTCCCTAAAAAGCTTCTACCGTCTTTCAACATCTGTATCTGTTCCTCTTTCCCGACCTCTCTGGAGCACCTCATGTGTTCACAAACACTGGCCTGACCCTGAGCTTGTTAATTAGTATCTCTGCTTGATCGGAGTGTCTGGCCTCCCGCTTGTCAGGTCAGCTTGACTGCAAAAGCCAGCAGAAGGAGCAGCCTTTCTAATGAACTGTTTAGAATAAGTACCAATTAAAGCATTAAACAAGTTCTGCTCCTGAACCAGCCAGACATTTCACATTGTTAGTTATTAAATTAGGGATTGCATCAGGACCTACCAAAAAAAGGGGGGGGCATTACTGAACTATATTTCCTAGCTTGACGGGCTCTACGCCTTAATGTTTACTGCTGATAAAAATGAACACGGAAATACTAGCTTGGGGGTGATTGAAGGCAGGATGGCGTTGGTTGGAAAGCAGCCGTTAGCTATTTCATTTGGCAGCTATCCAAGCTATCCATTGATTGCCTATCAAAACGGGCAAAATTTACAAACGAATCAATGCAGGATTTAGGTTAAATATTGGAGCCTCATCACTCCAGAACCTTGCACCACATTTTCTGGTGGCTGTTCCTAAATCTGGTATGATGCTGAGTAATCTCCACTCACTCATTCTTGGAATTTTCCATTATTAAACTTACATAAAAACACATTTTGTATTCTTGTGATGTCGGCATTCATTCTCTCGGTATTATAAGAGTTTCATACCAAACTGCCTGCATTCATGTAATATAGTAACCAAGACTTCTCCTTCCAAGGGTGGCTCCAGAGTGGAGGGGGGGCGGGCGAAGGGGCAACTCCCTCCCCAAAATGTGGCTTCCCCACCACCACCACCCATTTCTGTTTCAGAAATCTAATATTTGGGACACAGCTTGCCCACCCATAAATGCACTTTGCCCTTTGTGTGCTCCCCTACATTTTTATTTTTATTCTTGCCACTGACTCCTGCAGTCTCTTAAAGCATAATATTGGCTAAAACCTAGAGCATACTATGCAGGTGGAAATATAGGACCAACAAAAGGAAATACTTTTTCACTCCGTGCATAATTAATCTATGGAATTCTCTACCACAGGATGTGGTGATGGCCACAAGCTTGGATGGCTTTAAAGGGGGCTTAGACAAATTCATGGAGGGCAGCTCTGTGAGTGGCTGCTAGTCTTGATGGCTATAGGCTACCTCCAGGTTCAGAGGCAGGATACCTCTGAATACCAGCTGCAGGGTAGCAACAGCAGGGGGGCATGCCTTGTCCGTGGGCTTCCCAAAGTTATCTGATGAGAGACTGTGGGAAACAGCATGCTGGACTAGATAGGCCTTGGGCCTGATGCAGAAGAGCTGTTCTTATGTTCTTCTGTTTTAGCTGTAAACAGCAAAGTGCTTCTGCAAGCTTAAGCTACGGACTCAATTGTCCACACCATTGTGTCTACAAGTGAAACCACATGCATACATATCAGAGATCTTTAAATGAAATAAAGAACTGTCAGTAATAATGGAATGGAAGTTAAGAGAAAGCCAGGTGAAAATGAACTAGAAGGACTGTTTTTCACCACTTGGCATCTGGGAAATAGAATTCCTTCTGCAAGTTTTTCACATCATGGGGTAGAGCATTTTGAAGTTCCCACTGATTTATGCACAGGATCTGAAAAGCGGAGGGGGCTGCAGAACTAGAGTTCAGGGAACAAGCACAGTGCTAGAAATTCCTTCCCCAGGTTCCCCTCTAAGTCTGATAATTTACAGATGTAAGCTGGGACTCCATATAGGAACATAGGAAGCTGCCATTTACCGAGTCAGAACTTTGGTCCATCTAGCTCAGCACTGTCTACACAGACGGGCAGCAGCTTCTCAAAGGTTGCAGGCAGGAGTTTCTCTCAGCCCTTTCTTGGAGATGCCAGGGAGGGAACTTGGAACCTTCTTCGTGAAAGCATGCAGATACTCTTCCCAGAGCGGCTCCATCCTCTATGGGGAATATCTTACATTGTGCACACATGTAGTCTCCCATTCACATGAAACCAGGGCAGACCCTGCTTAGCAAAGGAGACAATCCATGGATGCTACCACAAGACCAGAAGAGTGCTGAAATGACAGAATGGTTTGATGCCACTTCTGGATGTGCCCCAACATGTA
The DNA here is from genome assembly GCF_027244095.1 of Hemicordylus capensis. NCBI lineage: Eukaryota > Metazoa > Chordata > Lepidosauria > Squamata > Cordylidae > Hemicordylus > Hemicordylus capensis. The sequence goes on from NC_069664.1 coordinate 26,372,421, forward strand.
TAACAAAAGCTCCCTGAGAACAAGGAAACTAATGCATCAGGAAGAAAGGCCTAGTTTTCTATTTGCAGGGAGATTTTAAATGTAGGGGAACAAGAAGTTTAATCCCTGACTTGCAGTTTGAAGTTATACTATACTATAGCAGTATAGCTCTTTATACTGCTGCATGCGTAGCCCAAGCCTAAAAAAAAATGGTTAGGATACATATAATAAAGCACACCACAATGTATTGGTGCGGAGATGAGAAGATCAATTACATAAAAATCAAAGCCTATTTGAAGAGGGAAGGTTTTCTTCTGGGGTGAGAAAGAGGTTTACAAGACTATTATTGTTACGAATATTGGAAAAATCCATGCACTTTAAATAATAAATCGAAGCCCGTTTTAATGATATCTGCCATACAGTATGTGCAGCATCATAATTAAAAGGGGGGAAATGCTGAACACACTGCACATAAATGGTGGATGGTATCTTTTTAAATGTGAGCTAGCCATCTCTCTCTTTTTTTTAGCCTGTCCTGCAGCGCTGAGTCAGAAAACTTCCTCACTGTGTACACAGAATGAGGAACCTCTTTGCATCCCTTAGAATTGTTTAAGGCACCATACTAGAGTGGGAGAAAGGAAAGTCACCTTCCAGTGGCAGTGTGGCTGGCAGATTGCAGACTTGCATAGTTATTAGATCTAACCCCCTCCTTCTGGTGCACACCACAAAGACCATTTGGGATATGTGAACAGATGAAGCTGCCTTCTGGGTCAGACCCCTGGCCCATCTAACTCAGCATTGTCTGCTATGACTGGCAGTGGCTTTCTTCCCCATCACCTGCTACTTGATACTTTGAATTGGAAATGCCAGGAATTGGATCTGAGATCTTCTGTATGTAAAACTATGCACTCCATCCCTGAGCTATGGCCCTTTCCTACACTGCGCCAGACTGCAAGAGGTCTTATGACCATCTTATGGCCCTCTCCCCGGCCATCTCAAACCAGGATTTGGTTGCTGCATCAAGCACTTGATGCTCAGATAGAAGGCTGACTGCTGTCCTGGATTCTGATCATTCTTATAACCCCTCACTGATTGCTGATCCGCCAGCACCCTTTGCCTGCCCTGTGGTTTCCACATCCCTTCTGCCTATTCATCAGGAATCTGATGGTTGCATGATCCCAGCAGCTTCATTGCACCCAGCTTGGGGACTATTTAGCATTCTCTTCCCAGGTAAATAAGCACACACGCTCTGCTTCACCAAAGGTAAACCTTATGTGTATGCTGAAATCAAGGGAAGTGATCTCCTTGTGAGGCAAAATGAGGTTTGTCAGCTCCTGTCCTGCCAAGATTGTGGCAGAATGTCTCTCAGCCTGCCATCTAAACCACTCTTGACAGCTGATTATTGGTTCAAGGTCTCAGCAGTCTTCAGTGGGGGTGGTGCCCTGCTTTGCTAAAATACCCCCTTTTATTTTCTCATTTATCTTGCAGCATCCTCTCATTGCAAGGAGCTGCTCCTGCTTTGGAACGCAATTGCCCTACGCCTTCTGATGAATCTCACCTCCGGGACCTGATGCAGGTCAGTGGTGGTCAAATGTTCGCTAACTGCTTAATACCCCTTCAGTAAATGTAGTTAGTGAATGCAAAATTGGCTCGTTGCACTGTGTTAATGGTGCACAGGTGCATATTTCTAAATCCAGTTAAGCCCTCTGTTAGTTCCGTTATCTTGCCGCTTTCGAATCTGTTCTTTTGGCTCTTTTAAGGGCCGGGGGAGAGACTAATGGGAGAACATTGCCTTGGATGCAGCTAGCTGCACTTTCAAAGGCTGGAGACAGATGAGATCACTTTTAATCATATTTTTGCCAGCTCTGAAAACACTACAACATTCTGCAAAATCCTGCTTCCCAGAGGCAATAGTGGGATGAGTGCATACACCCTAGGCAGTAATGCTTCCCTGGGAATGACGCTGCATAGCATTGCTTGCAAAGCTTGAGTCATCTGAGGCCCAGATGTGGGAGATACTCCTATCTGTTCCCTCCAATGGGGCAAATAGAAGCTTCAGTGGGGATGGATTAAACTGGGGAAATAGTTAAGATCTCCAGTCCTGTTCTGATCCCGTTCCTGAGCATGGCTGTTATTCATTTAAAAAACCCAAAACATGGAAGATCTTAAGCATAGATCTTCCAAATCACATCTAATTGTGCCATACTCTTGGCTTTTAGTATCTAGTTTGCTGTTCCTCGCTAGTGATAGCACCTGTAGCCTGGATTATGTGGATTCATTAATTACACCAAGTATGAAGTGTGTCCAACATTCTTGGTAGCAAAACCTTTTTAGGATGGTATCCATGAAAGCATATGCTGTTATTAAAAATGTGGGTGAAAAGTTTTTTTCAACTAAAAAAAAATTGAGTGGGGTCTGCATAGCAAAACACTAGAGAAAATGGTTCCCTATCCTGAAGGAACTCACAGTCCAAAGACACATGCACACACGACACGAGAAACACCCACTGTGAGAGATATTGAGTCAAGATGTGTACGATCGGCTTGCGCATGGTCTGGCAGGGTGGGGTGGGGAGCAGTTCCCTTACGGAGTCAGTAAGCAGGACCTTAACTGCTCCGCTGCCTCCCTACCGCTTTTCCAAGCACGGAAAAGTGTACTGCTGTTCCCTGCAGCCTGCACATGCAACATCAGCATGCACCTGGAATCACTGCATGTGTGGGCACCACACATGGTGTTGCTAACCCCCTGTTGCTGGCCTTTGTGACCAGCATCCATTCCCAAGGCTCCATGGCATGTGGGTGAAGTGGAACTTTGAGTTCGTATTGAGAGGCAGAAAGCCCTTGCTTCATAAAAGATCAGCACTTTTGGAAGAATCCAGTGTGGCAGAACTGTGCTAATACTGGATTTCAAAAAATTATATCTTCAGTTTCTGTGTTGCCTTTTCATGTCCATGCCCTCCAGGTGGTTCACAACATATTAAAAATCATGTAAGAACAATTAAGGCATCCAAACCACACACATACCTCCTCCCTTGGTTAGTGAAGGCCAAAGGAAAGGCTCTACAGAAGAGCCAAATTTTAGCAATTCCCCTAAAGTCCAGGAGAATCTGAGCCAAATTCACCTCCCTAGGAGAGTTCCAGAGCCTCGGCCCTAAAAGTGGGTGGAGAGGCAGGGTGGGGGGGACCCTGTCCTGTGCACTTGCCCACTGAAACTCTGCAGCCATCAGCCTGCAGAGCAGAACCTTCCTGGGATATTTTAATGGGTTGGCAAGCTCATAAGTGAGTCGATCCTGAACACTGGCCAGTGATAAGTGGCCCTTTCATCAGTACTCAACCATGCCTGTGTAGTCCCTCCCTGCAGCAAGCAGCCCAGTGAGTTGCTAGTGCCAGTACAGATGCTGATGCCTTTAACCCTGCACTCAACGTACTTTCATATTTCTATCTATCTATCTATCTATCTATCTATCTATCTATCTATCTATCTATCTATTAGATTTATAAACCACCCCATCCGAAGGCTCTGTACAACGTTTCTTTGTACAACGTTTCTCTGTACAACGTTTCTTTTCCTCCTGCCCATTATCAACAGGTATTTTAATTGCTTAATTGCCTTCGTCTACCATAATAAAATCTAGGATTCCTGATTACATTGCCACCTTCCAACCAATAGTGCCCTACTCTCAAATATACCATATTTGCATTCTGTAGAGGTGGGTCCAAAAGTTTAGTAGCAATTCCGTGCACTGTGCAAATGCATTTTGTTGTCTCCTCTTTTGAAATGATGAGGTGCTGTAATTAGCATGTGCGGTGGGGGGAGGCTACGGGGGCGGGGGCTGATGTCGCAGTTTTAAGAGGTTACACAGTGTTCTATTGTCCTTTTTTTTTAGTTTTACCATCCGGGAATCCATTATCAAGTTTGTGTACAAGATTGATTTTCTGTATTTCCTTTTTTCTTTTCTTTTTTGCTCTTAATGTTTATTTGCATAAAATCTAATAAATATGTATTCACATCAGAGGAAAAAAGTAATTGCAGATAAATAACTGAGCAGTGCTTTGCCTCTCCTTTGCTGACACAATATCTCTGAAATTATGGGCTGCGTGAATGTTACTGAAGCAGAATGCTTAGTTTGGGCCTTTTATTACTCCAGGAATTGATTATTGTAATTCTTTGTTCTCGAATTGCTCGATAATTTGCTAATGCCATTCCAAAATGCAGTTGCGTAGCTGGTGGCAATGAGAAAATATGAGAGCATTCCTTCTCTTTCTGTCTGCCTTTGCCAGTTACTAGCCCATTTGCAATTGATTTCGACAGCTTTTTTGTGTTTAAATCCTTTTTGGATGCTCATGTCTACCTATTTATCTCAGCTGGTTGTACCTTTGCAGGCTCACTGTGAAACCTACCATTTATCAGTAAATGACTCCTTTTCTGATATTCCCTTTTTAACACTAGGGATGGGCAAATTTCCAAAGGCCAGGCACAGAGGTGGATATATCTATTATACCTATTAAATAGACTATATCTATTTAGGAACTCTCTAAGTCATTCTCTCACTCTTTTTTTAATAGCTTGAGGGCACACAGAGTTTCTAAAAATGGGGTGAAACAATGTATATAGAACCACAGCATCTTATCAACATAGGGGAGTCACTGCTATATCAATGACTGTTAGCCATAATGGCCAGATGGAGCCTCCATGTTCAAAAGGAAGGGGGCTGCAGCTCAGTGGCAGAGCATCTGTTTTGCATGCAGATGCCCCAAGTTCAGTGTAGACAATACCAATCCTAGATGGGCCTATGGTCTACCTCGGCATAAGGCAGTTTGCTGTCTTCCTAGAGGCAGTATACCCCTGAATGTCAACGGCTGGAAGCAGCTGCGGTTGAGGGCTGCTTCCTTGGTGCCCTGCTTATAGGCTTCCTGGTGGTATCTGGCTGGCCATTGTGGGAGGCAAGATGTAGACTTGATGATGAACATAGGAAAACAGAAAGCTGCCATGTACTGCGTCAGACCATTGGTCCATCTAGCACAGTATTGTCTACAAAGACTGACAGTGGCTTCTCCAAGGTTGCAGGCAGGAATCTCTCTCAGCCCTATCTTGGAGAAGCCAAGGAGGGAACTTGAAACCTTTTGGTCTTCCCAGAGTGACTCCATCCCCTGAGGGGAACATCTTCCAGTGTTCACATTTCTAGTCTCCCTTTCATATGCAACCAGGGCAGACCCTGCTTAGCTAAGGGGTCAAGTCATGCTTGCTACCACAAGAGCAGCTCTCCTCCCATTGGTCTGGTTCAGCAAGGCTCTTCTTTCATTCCTAATATGCTTTAAGGTTTCGGACCAAAATGCTTTGGCAAGTAAAAAGACAGCTGCCCCACTACGATCTGGGTAGGATCCAAAGATAATAGGCCAGTTCACATGATCAGTACTTGTGTAGAAGATGTGTCCTACCCAGGTTTGGGAACTGTGTGCGCTCTCATGTTGTGATTGTGTGTGAATGTGATACAAGGTAGGAGACAGGGAGCTCAATTGTTTGCCCAGGTGAGTAGGACGATTTTTTTCTCCTATTTCATTCTGAAGCTGGGAATGGAATCTGAGTTGGGCATGCTCATCCTAGCCAACCAGGCTTTATCAAACAACCAAGAACTCTGCCTCCTACATTGTTTTACACTCACACAGTAACCAAACACACAGCTCCCAGTCTTGGCTAAGACGTATCTTTTACTCAAGTACTGATGTGTGAACAAATTTAGGGATACTTAAACAAGCTGACTTATGACACAAAGATGGTATGCAAATTATTGCACATTGGAGGGGGTGGGATCAGTGAAATATTTACAAATTTTTATATATCATAGGTGTCCAAGGCACTTAGAGAAGGAAGATACGGGTCCCTGTTTCAAGAGGCTCACAATGCTAAAATTGACATAAGGGAGACAACAGAGAAAGGAGAGGGGAATGGGCAAGGACACACTGTGGAAGAATATGCATTTATTTCAGTGACAGATTGGTTATGGAAAGACCCAACAAAGGAGCTGGGTCAAATGTTTCATAGAGAAGATGGATTTTGAAGAAAGAGTTGGAAAGGTGGCATCATGGAGACATATGTGATAACTGATATGCAGTGATATTTCAGAATATCCGAGAGGTGACATGCAATAAAAGTTAGTATTTGCCAAATATTGCATATTGCGGGGGAGGGATCAGTGAAGAGTTTGTTCATCAAGCAGGATAAAGTCTTTTGCCAGAAATGGAGAGGTTGAATCCTACAGCTTCTTTTCTCGTTCAGTGTGCACTGGCTGTTCTTCCTCACTTCTGTTTAATGCCAGCATCCATCCTTCTTCCCCAGCTGTCTTGGTGAATGCCAGATCCCAGCCTTTCAGGCACGACAGCCCCAGTCCTTTTGTTATGTACTTCCTTTCTCAAAACTTTAAGCAAAAAGCTTCCCATTCTTACTAAATGCCCTTGAACACAATGTAACATATTGCTTCAGCATTCAAATGGCAGCATCCTTCACAAAAAGGATTCTTCGTTTTTCACTGTACATTGGAGGAAAAGGTTGGAAGAAAATGAGGGAGATCATTCTAACTGGGTGAGGAGCCTTTTAATAATCACAGTTGTACTCGAACAACAACAAAGGAAAAAAACCCAACCCCCCGAGTCATTTATTCATTCATGCCAGGATTTCAAAGCATAGATTTTAACAAAATATAGGTTTTAGCCTTACCACTCCCCTTAGAGGACCCTGTAAGAGTGTCCACTGTTTTAGAGCACTTTGGTTCAACTGAAATGTAACATTAGCCAGTGCAAAAGTGCACAACTGCCTGGCAAAGAATTTTAAAGGCTCTTAACCCATGCATGGGCCCATATTATGTATGCTGGGCTTTGTCAGCAGTGATCAGTGGCTCTGGGAGACACCATGCTTGTGGTGTGGATGCTGCATGGATATGAGCCGGTGTGCAGAGTAAGCACTTTTTGAGCATGACATTGGTCACATGGGCCATGTATAGGAGTAGGTATCTTCATATTTGGTGTCTCGGTTAATCACAGATAACCATTTGGTGTCTCAGGTCTACCACAGATAATAATAATAATGGTGGAACTCCTGACCAACACTGAGAACTTGTCTCTAACAGTGGTCGTGCGGCACTAAAGCTCACACTTCTGAAATGCGGGTGTTCTTGTGCAAGGACATGACTATTTTTGGCAATTTTCGCATGTTCGGAATGCACTCCGTTATAGTGGAGACACGTCACAGAGGGACTGAAAGTAGATGTGGCTTGCCAAGAGGATGGGGCCTTAGCTCAGTGGTAGAGCATCCGCTTTCATGCAGAAGGCCCCAGGTTCAAACCCTGACATCTCCAGGTAGCACTGGGAAGGACTCCTGCCTGTAACCTTGGAGAGCTGCTGCCAAACAGTGTAGACAAAACTGAGCTAGATGGATCAATGGTCTGACTTGGTATGAGGCAGCTTCCTGTGTTCCTAAGCTGTGGGCAGGAATAGGGATGTGCAAACTGGCTTGAGGTTGAGCCAGTTCGCCATTGAACTGGGCCAGCTCGAGGGCTTGCCAAACCCCTGGGCTGGCTCGAAGCTGGTTCAGGGACTCTAATGTTCAATTTTTGCTGTTGTTCTTTAGGACTCACTGCCAGGTCTAGGGCTGCCGCCACCGCTGTGAGGGTGGGGTGGGGTCTCTGCCATCTCCCCTCCCCCTACCAGCCTCCTCTCGCCCTTCAAAGGGCCATTTTGGGCCATTTTCGGGCTGTTCCAGAATTTCTTCCGGTGGTGGTGGCCATTTTGGAGGCTGCCACACATGCGCCCTGGCTGTCTGTGTGGCTGGGTCATGACTCCAGTTCTGACCCGAATCAAACCGGGCAAAATGGTTTTCTGCACACACCTAGGCAGAAAGTGGGGTTCATGGTGGACAGCTCATTGAAAATGTCAATGCAACGCGCAGCAGCTGTGAAAAAAGGCCAATTCCATGCTCCGGATCATTAGGAAGGGGATTGAAAATAAAACTGCTAATATCATAATGCCTTTATCCAAATCTATGGTGCGGCCACATTTGGAGTATTGCATATAGTTCCGGTGGTCACCATACCTCAAAAAGGACACTATGGAACTGGATAAGTGCAGAAGAGGGCAACCAAGATGATCAGGGGCCTAGAGCACCCTCCTTCGTGATGGACAACACAATAGAGATCTATAAATTTATGCGTGGTGTGGAGAGAGTGGATGGAGAGAAAATCTTTCTCCCTCTCGCATAACACTAGAACCAGGGCTCATCCCATGAAATTGATTGCCAAGAAATTTAGGCCCGACAAAAGGAAATACTTTTTCACACAACGTATAATTAATATGGAATTTTCTGCAATAAGATGTGGTGACAGCCACAAGCCTAGGTGGCTTTAAGAAGGGCTTAGATAAATTCATGGAGGACAAGACTATCGATGGCTACTAGTCTGAGAGCTATAGGCCACCTCCAGCCTCAGAGGCAAGATGCTTCTAAATACCAGTTGCAGGGGAGCAACAGCAGGAGAGAGGGCATGCCCTCAGTTCTTGCCTGTGGGCTTCCCGGAGGAATCTGGTAGATGGGCTATGGTCCTGATCCAGCAGGGCTGTGGTTATGTTTCTTGTGTCAAACAATCTATATTGTGATGCTGCTTCACCACACACCCATCTGCAAACCAGAGTAATCTGACCCCGTCTCAGCATTCGCAATGGGTTGTGTGAATTTGACTCTGAAGCAGAGGCAAGAAATAAATGGGAGGGAAATGAAAGAAGAAGCGAGTTATGCACCATAACGGTAAGCTGTCCAGGTGCTTGCTGCTTTCTAAATAGCTCAATTCTCTGTGACAGTGCATTCGGTAATCTCCCCTGCATGCACATTCCTGTAATGTCTTACACATAGGCTCCATTAGATGAGCATTGTTAAAATAAATGGAATCCCCATTTCCGCTACCACCACTGCCAGTTTGCATCAAAGCCTCGGTATGCAGGCTGCCATGGTGATTTGTGCCTCCATTTGCCTGCTTTCATATTCCACCATGTTTTTCACATTGTCATAATCAGGAGGTCAGGATCTGAGATCTCCCCCCCCCCCATGAAATTGAATTGTGGTGGCTTAATTGATAGCTATGTTGAGACAAAGCCAGGAAAAACCCCACAAAACAAAATGTGGGCTGCTTTCAAGTTGTTTTTGTGAAATCTCGGCACGGCTGGAACCTAGTGAGGGTGGATTGCACTCATCAAGCAGGTAGGCAAGAGCCATTTTCCAAGCAGGAGGGCTCTGCTTTGTTTTCTTCCCAGGCCTCTCATTTCTGAACTCTGAGAGTGACTGGCTGCCTAAACAACCATTCTAAGATAAATGATTCTTTTTAAAGGACGACAATCATGGGGAAAGCTGCCACTCCTCTTCTAAATATGGCAAAGTGAGAAGTTCAGAAGCTAGTTGGGACCAAGTTTTCTAAAAGTCACCATGGGCAAAAGGGTGAGATGGGCTCACTCCCTTGGGGCCCGCCACCCCCAGGCCTTCTGAAAAACAAACAGTGATGGTGGGACTCATGAAGCGAAGTGGCCACATCCATGCTTCAGAGTCACTAGTGGCTAAGCAGAGCCTGAGTAAATCGGGCACTGGGCAGCCTTCTGTGTGAGACTAAAATGAGCTTCGGTTTTTCAGCTGTCAGCATTCACTTGCAAAAGACAGCCTAGGACAAACTGTTGGGGTTTGTGATTATTTCGTGTCCAGCGAGGCCAGCTGTCCTTACCTCCGAGGACGGAGTGGCGAGAGAGCCCAAGGCAACAGGGACAGCTGGCAGCTGGAGGGAGATGGAGGAAAGACTGCCAGCAGGCAGGGACTCAGCTCCAGTGGAGGAGGAGCAGAGTCCTGATAAGGCCGAAGGGGAGGCACGCAAAGACAACATCAGCAGCACGCCTCCCAAAGGGAGGGGGTCTGAGCAGGAGAAGGGGAGAGGCATTGGCAACAACTGTAAAGGGTAGTCAGTTACAGGTAATAAAGAGGGGCATTGGCCCCGTAATTGGGGGAAAGCAATGCATAGCCTGTGAGGAGGCATGCAAGGAGCCGGCCAGGGATGAGAAGCTGGCTGGTGGAGAGTGTCAGGGGCCCCTGGAGAGGGGCAGACACAAGGAGCAAGCAGCCTGGGATGGAGGAGGCACAGGGTGATGCTCAGCCCCCTCCCTGTCCCTGCTCTGAGGCTGGACCTGATAAGCCTAGCCAGACTGGGTAGAGGAGAAAGGGACGTGTAGCTGGACATTTAGCAAAGCACCAAGGATGCTATCACTTCAGTTACCGAGTGCAGAGTTTAGTTGTTGCAGCTATTTAAGTAACACGCATGGAAATCACTGTAGAGTCTAAACTAAATTGATTTATTGGTGAAGTACATTTGAGATAGGAAAGACCTATCCTTATCAGCTACATAATGAATAGGGAGGGAGGGAGGGAGAGATGTTTCCATCTTCTCTCTAAGAGAAAATGAAGAGGACTGACTTACTACAGGAAGTACCTGAGAAGTCAAAGCAGGGGGCCATAGAGCAGAGGCAAGCAGGGACAGGTAAAGGAGTTTCTCCTCACAACAACCCTGTGAAGTAGGTTAGGCTGAGAGAGAAGTGACTGGCCCAGAGTCACCCAGCAAGTCTCATGGCTGAATGGGGATTTGAACTCTGGTCTCCCTGGTCCTAGTCCAGCACTCTAACCACTATACCACGCTGGCATTGCTTGGAATATAGCATAAATGGCAAATACTAACTTATATTGTGTGATAGGTGACACACAATATAAGTTAGTATTTGCCATTTATGCTATATTCCAAGCAATGCCAGCGTGGTATAGTGGTTAGAGTGCTGGATATTTTGAAATATCATTGAATGCCAGTTATCAAATATGTCTCCATGATGTCACCTGTCCAACTCTTTCTAATAAATAGAAAAATGTGCAGAAGCAAATTTTTGGAAATAAATGTGTTTCATCTAGCACAGCCCAGAGAAAATGAATTGAGGTTTTCAGAAATACATCCATGGATAGTCCTGGCTAAGAGCTGTATGTATGACCATTGTTCCTTAATTTATTTATTATTTTTATTTATTTAACATATTTTTATACCACCCAAAACACAAGTTCTCTGGGCGGTTTACAAGAGAATATTAAAACATTGCAACAATTAAAAGTTAAAAGTTAAAACTATTAAAACACAATTAAAACAGTATCTAATTTATAAGCCCTGTTTTGCAGCAACGGAGCCTGGAAAGTGATCTTGCTCCAGACGTAACACATTTTGTGGGAATATGCATTCACATTCAATTCCGGCCGGGATACTTGGCAGCCCTGCAGCCACCCACCTATATCAGCAGCTCTTTTCCTCAAAATGATCCAGAAAATTCCCTTCACATGCAATGGGCCTGTGCTGAGATTAAGAAAGCATGAAGACCTTTCAAAGGGTGTGTCCCACAAGAAATGCCGCCTTGCCAGGCAGCTCACAGCAAAATTAATGCACGGCCATTCTGGCCGGTTTTTTTTCCGCCCTGCTAGCAACAGCCAAACAAATTCTGAATACAAAGCCTACTGTTGCATTTCTATAGCAACTGCCTCCTCAGCTGTGAAGTGCGAGGGGATGGGGATGTGGAATGTTCCTGATTCAGCAGAATAAAAATCGCCAAGCTGCTTCTCTTTCTCCTTTTTCTCTTCTGTGTGTGGTTTTTTTTTTTAAATTATTATTTTGTTTGTAAAGTGGATGGCTAGTCACAGATGGTCACTCTGCCCTTCTCCCTTATACCACCCAGGATGTTATACGGAGCTAAACGGCTGTTGCTTAGGAACTCGTGACATCACTAGCCCCCTTGACAACCAGCATCTCTCTTCCTTACGTGGCTTGGTTTCAATTCAGGCAAGTGGCTTGTCCTATGGGGATGGATTACAACGGGTGATGATGGAACCTGGGTTGCAATGATTTGAGTCAGAGGAGCAAAAGGAGGCGATGGGGCCTCATCAGCCTGGAGGAGAGAGAGCCACACCAACTTTGTTGCAAGAAGTTTCTGTTCCTAGGCCTGTAAACAGTCAAGGTTTTCTCGGCATGTGAGGTTGGGACTTTTATGAGGATTGTTGAAAGGGTGAAGGGGACTCCGGATTGCATTGCTAAGTCTCACCGTCATATAAAGACTAGCCCTCTCACAACCCTGGACAATTCCGCCGGATGTCACGCGATACATGCAGAAAAGAATCGCTTCTTTGCTGCACATATTGCCTGAGCATAGATCTTCAAATGCGCTTTATGTTGTAATCTGTTGGATTCAAGCCTTCTTTCCCCCTTGTGTTCCAGTCATCTACCTTGCCGCTTCAGCCCCCGTAGTTCTTCCATATACCAAGGGGCCAATTTTGAAGCTGGTCAGAGAGGATGCCTAAGAGCGATCATGTCTACTGTTGTTGTTGTTGTTATTTGTTCTGGTGGGCTTGCTGTTCCAGTTATCCACCAGGGCATCAACAGGATCATTGGCAGAGCCAACACTAAATGCCTCCAAGGCTTCTTGTAATCCTATTGGATCCAATAACCTTCTCAGGCAGACCATCCTAATAGGCCCCTCACCCCTGTGATGGTGGGATTGGTCGTGAGTCCAACCTTAACCAGATGGTGGTCCTTTCATGACAATGGGGAAATCATAGGAGTCGCCACCCATGGAACAGCACCCTGATCAGAGTGAAAGACCAGATCAAGCTTGTGACCAACAACATGCATCACAACATGCCAATAACCCTGGTCCCCAAACTTAAATACACACTTTCAATATGGTCTGACACTCAGACAGGGATCCTGTTAAGGGAGATATTGTTCTTATAGACTATAGCCACTCTACCTCCCAACCCATATCCCCTCATCTGATCCTCAACTTATCAATTGGTTTCATGCTGTCAAGAACTGCCTTGGCTGAAGCTGCAAACTTTAGGCACTATGAGCATCCATTTCCTGCAAAGAGCTGTTAGAATTGCAGCCTGTGTCTATCGCAGGAATAACAGGCTCTGGACTGGCCCGACTCACTGAGGCTGGCCACTGGATCCCTCTGAACAGAAAGGACTATAGAGTTTCCTGCCTGAGCAACAGGCCTCCTTGGCTCTGGTGCATCCTGCAGCTGCTGCCTACAGAGCAGTCCTGACACATACATACCATAATCATTTACCAATTGGTCAGTTGTCATCTGTATCCACCCATAGTTTGCCCACTGATGAAATAAGGCCAACAGTTGGGTTGGGTTTTTTAAAAGCTCCCATAAAAGCTGCAATGCGTATCCTAAAGAGCTTCAAGGCTCTCAGATGAAAGACTTTTGATCAAAGGCAAGAAAATGGCTAAGCACTCCAAGACAAAGCACTTCTGTGCATGCAGGTACCTACCACCTTCAATTCTAAACTGTTGTTTGTAGCAAGACTATCATCTTCCTGTCAGCTTACTGGAGAATATTAGAACAAAAGCTCCTTTTATAGATCTTTCATTTTCCTTTCACGTTACTTGGACAGGTTCAGATCCAGCTATTTAAATGCCTCTCACTCACTCACTTTTTTCCTTCTTTTTAAAAAGTGCACACATGCCCATTTTCTCTTTACATAAGGAAAGGAGACAAATGCAATAGTAGAAACCGGAGGTAAGGCCTGGGATAGGCCTAAGAAAGGCTGTGCTAGAAACCAAATGTAGAGTTGTGTATTCTCCAACTTGGGAACCCTGAAACAAGTTGTGGGAACAGGAATAAGGAGGCAGAACCTGCAATCCAACAGACAAGAGGCTCTTCCCCCTTGAAAAGGCCAGGCGAGAAAACCAGATTTTATATATCTGGCTGAGCCAATCTAGAAGCTTCATACAACCCACCAATCATGGAGGCTTCTTTTGCACACCTCTCATTTCTTTTGTGTTTGATGTACTGCAGAGCAGAAAATTCTCGCTGACCAAGTTTTAGCTTCAAGTTTGGGGTGGCAGATGAAATTGGTCAGGGTAGAAACCAGGAGAAATTTGGGAGAAGGCCCAAAAAATTTGAGAGAGGGCAGTTTATTGCTAGTGGAAAGCAGACAGTTGTCCCCTTTCGCTTTAAACCATTTTCCCCCCACTGCCTCTTTGGCAGTGGTGTTGGTGGCTGCAGTGGGGATGTGGAGTTTTTCCTGGGTGGCCAGTTCCTGTCAGTCACCAGAATTCCCCCTGGAATGCCCTATGCTAAGTATTGACAGAGGGGATTTCTGGGGGATGGAATGGGGGTGGAAGCCAGCTCCTAGTGGGCTACAACATTCCTCAGAATTGCTCAGACTCACTTGAAAAATTGGCTCCCCAGTTTTTGCCACCTGAGATAAGTGGGAGAAATAGAGGAGGTGGGGAAAACAGAGTAATTTCCCTACTTGAGTGAGGTGGGGAAAATGGAGGGTGGGGATAATAGGGAGGCATTTTGGATAAGGCATAGATACATGGAAGAAGTGTGAGCTGAAATACATGTTCAGCAAACGTCTCCATTCTTGGACTATGCCACTGTGGACTACAACAGTTTGAATTCTTGCACACTTTAAAAAAATGTGCAGATAGATAGATAGATAGTTGTCATATCTGGGATAAATACTCTAGCCTTCTCTATGGAGTGCTCGTTTTGTATGTGAAAGCAGCTTTCTCTCTGTGAGACCATTCAAAACCCTTAAAAAAAAAAAAAACCCTGCCTGCAGTCTAAAGTGGTATAGCCCAGCAACAAATGTGTCATCTAAGCCTGCTGACTGTGTAGCTTGGCTCTGAGATACAATGATGGATGATGTGTGAATAGTTATGAGCATCTGTGTGATAGATGCGGGAAGCAGATTAAACCATATTTGGTTTGACATGTTAAATAATTGGCCAATTCTCTGAGCCCAGAACAGGGGCAGACTTGTGCAACCTATAAATCAAGGGGAGGCAAATAAATAAAACCCATGAGAGATAGTAATAATAATAACACAACAGGTGCAACTTACATCTTTCCCATTCTGTGTCTCTTTATAAATGGTTACCTTCAGATGGACTCGGCTGGCACAGCCATGGTTGGGTGGAAACGACACAAAGGGTAGCCCATGAACTATTTGTCTTATGTGCACATTTGGGTGTTCTGTGCAAAATATTTAAATATGTATTTGAAATATATTGTGGCACACAGACACATGCTCAAGTGGGGAGGGAAATACCCTCAGATCCCTAGCTAATTTGACATGGAGGAAAAACAAATCCTACTCAGTCAACTGTAATGTTTTGCAGGGGTCTTTTTTTGTCCCTTGTGAGGCATAAGGATGTGCAAACCAGCTCGCCCTTGAGCCGGTTCACTCCAGCTGGTGTAGACAATATTGAACTAGATGGATCAGTTGTCTGACTTGGCAGCTTCCTATGTTGTTGCACTGGAAAACCTTTGACTGATGAAACCTCTGTTCCGATTTTTACCCCATAATATCAGGCGAATGAAAATTTAGCAAGAGCAAAGCACAGAGAACAGGAATTCATGACTGATTGATTAAAACTATATACTGAGCTGAAGGAAGCGAGGAATGCAAATCTTCTGGGGAGGTGACAGAGGGGAGAGAGAGCAGATCATTCGAATTGGCTTGGCCATGACTCAGAGCTGTCACATCCTCACTTCAGCCATACAGGGGGTTGCAGAGGGGCGTCAGCCATACAGAGGGGTTGCAAAATTGCTAATTACTCATTAGGAGCTACAAAAGTAACTCGTGACACCTTCATCTGCATACAGATTAAATTGTCCAGATTCATCATCATTTCTCTGCCTCAGTTAAAAGAAGATGCAGCTCTTTGTGGAAAGATGTTGCAGTACAAATTATGTAAAATGCCGTGAGGTTGATAGCACAACTCAGTAGTTTCCAGGCTAAGAAGCCCTATTCTCTACACAGGGGTGTAGCTATAATTGAGTGGATGGGTTCAAATAACCTGGGGCCCCAAGCTCCAGAGGACCCCCCAGATCCACCCATCCCTATTTTCTCCATCATCTCCCTCACTCTGAGGGAGCCACCGGGGAGAAGATCAACATGAGCCCCCTCTCCCCTAGCTACGCCCCTGTCTCTACAGTCTAAAGGGACTGTTTCTCCCTTGTTTGCAGGATATGGCACCTTGTCCACTCCTGCCAGCCCTGATTGGTTTGTCTAGCTTCCAGGTCAAGACTGGAGAGATTTCCAGCAGTGCAGGAGCGAATAGCAGCAGACCCAAAGCAGAATCAGCAGGGAAGCTGTCCTGCTAAGTCCAACATAAGCACAAAACACAGGGTAGAGGAAGATGTTGCATTAACAATGGCCAGGCAGCAACTGGGTCATTTTATAGCTTCCCCGCCCCTTCCTGAAGCACCCGCAAAGCCCTGACCTGGAGCATGTGCTCAATTCCACCTCCTTGCTTTGAGTAGGGAGGCTTTGTGCTGCCAGAGGGCACCTCAGCTTTGGTCTTCGGGACATCTCCATGGACTCATTGCCATCTCTGCTCTTGAGATCCTAGTGACAGTAGTGGGGATGCCAGAACTGGAGGGAAGGGTATCCCTTAAAACCGCCAAGGAGGAAGGCTGAGAGAGGGAGATTCCTATTCCTTTCCCTCTTATCTCTTCCCTTCCCTGACCAATTTTTTTTTGTTCCAGATGTTGTAATTGGAATAAATATGCAAAACCTGCTGATCTATTCCCTTTCAAAAGCTTTCTTCATCTCCCATCAGCCTCATCTCTCTCTGGTGAGGATAAAGACTGTCCAAAAGACAACATAAAAATGAATCTGGACAATTTAATTATCATGCAGATGACGTGTCTCAACAATTATGTTTGTAGCTCTTAATGCATAATTAGCAACTTTTAACAGCAGAGACTCCCCTCCAAAAACCCCTGAACAGCTGAGGTGAGTGTGTGGCAGCTTCCAGCCACTCTCGATACTAGATGTGTACAAATTTGCTTAATGTTCACAATCTGTTCATGCTGTAGAATCTGAAGGCCTTCTCCCCCCACCCCGTAAAGTGCAGAACTTGAGTTTCTTGATGTATAGTGTGGAAAAATTAAGGACTATTTTGCAGGAGAGCCCTGGAGGCGCCTTTCTTGCAAATCAGACGACTGTAATGCACTACTCTGTGGAGGGGTGCCCCTAAAAAGCATCTGGAAACTGCAACTGGTGCAAAATGCTACTGCCCAGTTGTCCCAGATCTAACTGCATGACTGCCTATTTGTTTCTGAGCTCATTTTTGAAATGTGGGCATTTACCTTGCAAGGCATGAATAGTTTGGGACCTGGGTACATTTCTGTTCCTCCCCATGAACTGCATCAGGGATTCCCAGCCTTGAGTTCTCAGAACTTGTCACACTACAACTCTCATCATCCCCAGCCACGGTTGCCTTTGACTGGAGATTATGGGACTTGTAAAGGGCTGTTCCCAAGTTCAAAAACTGGGTAGGACAAGTGTTAGGCCGGTACATGCTCCTGATTTTTGGCCCTCTGCCAGCAAAAACCTAGGTAGGAGGAGGGGAATGTGACTGTGTGAGAGGCGAGTGCCGGCTTCATTGGCACCATCCTATCCAACACTTTGACCCAGCATACTATCAAGAGTGGAGGAAACACCATCGGAACCTGCTCCTACTTCCCATGCAATCACTCATCTCCCTCTGCCTAGATTTTTGTTGACAGACAACCAAAAATCAGGAAAGTGTACATCTCCCAAAGCTGGGTTAGGTGGTTCTTCTTCTCAGTTTGCCATCATGAGAACCAGCCTATAGTCTGACCACATCTGGGGAACAAGGACCAAGGTGGGGTGGGATATGGTTAAAGCCCCTCCACACACACACACACCAGCTATGGTCCAGATACATTGGGGGAGGCAATCCAGATGGTATTTAACATTACAAATACAGGTATAACACCTGGTACTATGACCCAAGGGTTGCTTCCAAACCAAATCCCTGTACTCCTGCTGAGACATTACTTCTCCATAACTATCTGGAAAGGGAATGAAAATTCTTCTGTTTTAAAACAAAAGAATGGCACATGCAAAAACTATAAATGGTTGAGGGTCTCTTTCTATCAAAGGCTCCCATTTCATCAGTCTCTTCCCCTTTCAGCTAGTTGAGGAAGTGCTTGGAATCAAGCAGGAAGTGCCTTGAAGGAAAGCACCTGGCCGGGTTTCCATATGCTTTGTTCATCTGATGTGCCCTCTGGGAACCACGTCTATGTCTCTTTGTGTTCCTTTAGCACTACGGTAAAAGGCAGGGAGAAAAGGAAGCAGACGAGATGGCAGAGTTAAAGCAAAACAAGCCCTCTCTTGGTTAGCAGTCAGCAAAATCTGACTCGGGGGGGTGGGGACACAAAACATTGATCTTACGCCTGCTCACTTTAATGAGACCACACAGCACAAAACAGCAGCCGTTCCGTCAGCTAATGGAACTGTAAACAAATGCATCATTTTTTACTTCATCAATTTGCTTTGTTTTTGGTAAGGGGTGGGAGACAGTTCTCTCTGTTCTCCAGCTGGCTTCTCCCCTCCCACTCACTGGGCCAGTTCTGACTATAACATGTCTCTCTGAATTTTTGTATTGTTTCCCCCTGCTAACTAGCAAAGAGGCAGGCACCTTTTTAAACTGGTGGTTCTCTTTATTTAGCGGGGGGGCAGCAACTGGCCCTATCCATCCCCAGCACAGCATCCCTCCAGTGGCTGCTGCTGGTGACTGTCTTATGTTTCATTTTTTGATTGTGAGCCCTTTGGGGCAGGAAACCATTTCATTTATTTCTATCTATCTATCTATCTGGCCACCTAATGGCTCAGCAGGGAAATGCTTGACTATCAAGCAAGAGGTTCTATTCAATTCCTTTATTATGATCCCAGACCAGCACAGTTTACAAACAGAAGTCCAACAAAAACCAACATAACCTACAGATTTATAGTACAGTGGTTAAGCACATACTTAAGCATACAGATCAGTTAACAATAATTCTTAACGAACTCCTGGCGGATTTTACTGGCTATCAAACAGCCACATTATAGGATCTCAGGTCATTCTGGTAATTTAAAAGATAATCAAGATAAAAAGAGTCTGTACAACCTGGATGGCAATTAATAAATGGGGTTATATGGATACGCCGTATATCTTGGTAAAATTGGCAGTGGAGGAGCACATGAGCCGTTGTTTCAATATCACCCGATTTGCAGAGACAAGTACGCTCTTTGTAGGGGATTTTAAAAAATATCTCCCTTCCAGGACTGCTGATTGCAAGGCATTGCATTGTGCCTGTGTCAGAGCTCTGTGGTATTTTGGCATGATTATCTGGTTTAGGTATCTGGCAGGTTTGAAACTCAGAACTTGGTTGAGGTTGCCGGTTTGAATCCCCGCTGGTACAACTATATTGGGCAGCAGCGATATAGGAAGATGCTGAAAGGCATCATCTCATACTGCGCAGGAGATGGCAATGGTAAACCCCTCCTGTATTCTAGCAAAGACAACCACAGGGCTCTGTGGGCGCCAGGAGTCGAAACCGACTTGACAGCACACTTTACTTTACTTTATCTGGTCTTGTGGTAGCAAGCATGACTTGTCCCCTTAGCTAAGCAGGGTCCGCTCTGGTTGCATATGAATGGGAGACTTGATGTGTGAGCACTGTAGGATATTCCCCTTAGGGGATGGAGCCGCTCTGGTACCAAGTTCCCTCCCTGGCTTCTCCAAGATAGGGCTGAGAGAGATTCCTTTCTGCAACCTTGGAGAAGCCGCTGCCAGTCTGTGAAGACAATACTGAGCTAGATAGACCAATGGGCTGACTCAGTATATGGCAGCTTCCTATGTGCCTATCTATCTATCTTTCTATCTATCTATCTATCTATCTATGTAAACCACTCTGGGAACTTTTGTTGAAAACCGATATATAAATAACCATCATATTAGTATTCCATGAAAGAGAGCATGAGAAAAATGTTACAAAATCAACATGGACTTTCCAGGAACTAGAACTTGGTAGAAATCCAGTGTCAGGATCCTTGCTATTTCATGGACACAAGATGCCCCCAAATCCAACTCTTTGTTCACTGTCTGTGAAAACTCCCTCCCTCTTCACTTTTCAAGATTCATTTCCAACACATCCATACAGATCAAATTGAAAAATGCTGACTTTTTTTTTGCTCCACGGTGGTTAATTTAGGTAAGAGAAAATTATGGGATGGAGGTGGCAGTTTTGATCAAATTACAATGGTTTTTCAATATATGGAGTGTGATATTACATCTCTAAGGGATGGAGGGAGAAAGAGCAATCTCTTTCCTCCATGACTAGGTAATTTCATACACATCAACTCAATAAAAGTCAACTGAGAGGGCCTGGAACACCTATTCTATTCATTTATTGGGTATTACAGGGCTGCGGATTCACTCCGCTATAAACAAGGAACAAGACGATTGCAGCAGTTGCACTTACAAGGAGCTCTTAATCCTTGAGGTGTTCATTTCTGCCCCAACAGAAAAGAGAGGCAATCATATTCAAATAGCAATATAAGCTGGCTTCTAAGATGTGTGGTTGTGTTTAGAAAAACTGGGGGGGGGGGTTCCCCCGCTTTTGCCATATAGGTGTTTCATAAGAACATAGAAAGCTGCCTTATACTGAGTCAAGCCATTGGTTTGTCTTGCTCAGTATTGTCTGCACTGACTGGCAGCAGCTCTCCAGAACTTCAGGCAGAAGTCTCTCCCAGTCCAGCCTGGAATTGCCAGGGATTGAGCCCGAGACCTTCTGCATGCAAAGCAGATGCTCTGCTACTCAGCTATGACCCCATCCCCAAAGGTGACATACATGCACCCAGGCACTGACTACACCAAGACCCGTTTAGCTTCAGCAAGATGGCTGTATCATGTGCCCTTAGGCCAGGGCTGCACAACTTTGGCCCTCCTGCAGATGTTGGACTACAACTGGATGATGGAAATTGTAGTCCAAAAACAGCTGGGGGACCTAAAGTTGTGCAGCCCTGCCTTAGTCCATGCTCTGAGACCCAGAGGTGTTTTCAAACACCTTTATGGATATATTCCAATCTTAGCAAGAGAGGGAAGTTCCTTGCTTTATGTTATGTGAGCAAGGAACTGACAGTATAGCCCAGTTTACATATGCCTGTTTATCACTTGATGACCATATCCTCAAGGGATGGTTTGCATGCATGAAACAGCTGTTGCCAGATAATCATGTGCAGGGTTTCAAGTCACACCAAATCAAAATGCTTCTCAGTGGAAACAGTTCACACATTCAGAGTTCTTATCTCTGTTGATGAGAACTCAAGGAAATGCGTGCATTTGTCAACGTATGGCAGCACGCAAATGAAACGAATATGAGCCTCTTCTAGATCAGACCCATTACCTGATAGTGCTGAAGTTGGGTGAGTGCTTGATCTGTCACATCCCAAGCATGTCCACATGAGTGGGAGGCTTCTGGAAAGTCGTCCATCCATCTGTTGATATGACCAATACTGCTTGTTGGATTACAGGAATTAATAACATGTGCAAGATACCCTGATCTCATGCGATCTGGATGCTTTTAGAGTTCAAAACCATGGAAGATGACATTGGCGGGAATCCAAAAGGAGCAGAGCCATTTACCAGAAAAGCAACAGGTAAGTTTTTTCCCAGCTATTCACCTTAGATGAATATGCAGTGTTCACACTAGGCTTGGTCATTGGTCCTGCTAGCAACCATTGTACTATATCTTCAGACCCACCAAAGCCACCTCCAGGCCTCTTCCAGACTCCATGCCCTGACTTAGGAAGTTCCACCTCCAGACCTGTCAGTCCAGTTCCAGTTCCAGACCAGTCAGGCTTTGTTTTTATTTCAGGTGTTAGCAACTCAGCATGTGGCTATGACAACTCTCCTGGCTCTCTGAGAAGCTAAGGATGGAAGAAAATATTAGGGGTGTGCACAAAACGCATTTTGCGTTCCTCAGAGCTCAGAACAGAATGCAAAATGAGTGGGATGTTCTGTCAGAACAACTAGTCGAGCCAGTTGTTCCAACATAAGAACCCTGGTCCGTCAGAACATCGCGACCCATTCTGGGCGGCATTTTGGATTCCAAAATGACGCTCTTTCTGGCCTCTGCGCATGTGTGGCATGTGTGGTGGTGCTGACCACAGAAATGGCTGACGCACATGTGCAGAGGCCAGAAGAGTGCCATTTGGAATCCAAAATGGCACCCAGAATGGGTTGGAAAGTTACGCCTCAGAATGGATCGTTCCATTCTGGAGCTCAAAACAGGTCTCCTTTTAAAGGGCGTTCTCTTTCAAGCTCAGAATGCTCAGAACAGCCTATTTCAAGGCAGAATGTTCTGACCACAGAATGTTGTGCACATCTCTAGAAAATATTACCATTATATATTTATCCTGCACAAAAACATAGGAAGCTGTCTTATACCAAGTCAGAACAGTGGTCCGTCTAGCTTGGTATTTGTCTACACAGACTGGCAGCAGCTTCTCCAAGGTTACAGGCAAGAATCTTTCCCAGCGCTATCTGGAGATGCCAGGGAGCTAACTTGGAACCTTCTGCATGCAAGCATGAAGATGCTCTTCCCAGAGTGGCCCCATCCCCTAAGGGGAATATCCTATGTGCTCATACATAGCCTCCCATTCAAATGCAAACCAGGGCAGTCCCTGCATAGTAAAGAGGACAATTCATGCTTGCTACCACAAGATCTAGTGTGGTGCAGTGGTCAGAGTGTCAGACTAGAACCAAGGAGAACAACTAGTTGAATCCCTCTCAGCCCTGAAGCTCACTGGATGACCTTGGATTCACACCAAAGAGCCCCAGGCAGCCTACAACAACCCTGCAAGGCAGGTTAGGATGGGAGACAGTGTTGGGCCCAAGGTCACAAAGTGAGTTTCATTGCTGGGTGGAGATTTGAACCTGGGTCTTCCTGCTCCTCGTCCAACACTAAACATTACACTGCACTCTCTCTCTCTCAGAATGCATTAAAATAGCCTTCTGGTCCCAGTAGAAAGTGATAGATCCTGAAGGGGCTAGAGCTTCAACACATACAGTAGCACAATCATCTTTAGAGTAACTTTACCATATCAAAAAGTAAAATGAGAATGGCTGCATAGGCAAAGTAATAACCTGCCTCTGGACGTGTGCTATCTCCAGTGGATATGAGGCATATATTAATGGGACAATATATTGTGGACATATATTAATGGGATTGTTGACATGGGCCCTTTGGTGCCTGATTGATTTGAAGCTCCTTTGGGGAATTCATTTGTCTGGGACAGCAGGAAATATGGTGCAACTTGATACACCTTTTTTGTTGACGAGCCAGAAGGCTTTGACTAGATAATAGGATATGCTTTCCTTCCAGACAGTTATTGGATTATAGCATATCCTGCCAGAGAATGCAATTGGGACAAACACATATCATGAATGATTCTGAAGCAAGGGTGGAGGTTTATTTAACTTTGAACAGAGCCAGGCAGTACATTTGCCAAGAAGAGAAGCAAAATTAAAGCTGCCCCAAGATAGACGGTGAATGCAAGGCACCTGCTAGGTTTTCCCCCGGTTATTAGACCTGTGTTACATCAGTGGCTGAGATCTTCATCTGCTGTCTTGGTTTGCAAGCTGGAAGTGCATTTTCTGGGATAAATGACACAACCTGCCAATTATTGGTTTGGAGCAAACGATAAAATGATGCAGGAGGCAAAATTAGAGGTGTTTGTTGGTTAGAGCTAGAGTCCTGTTTATTCAGTAATAAGGTCTGAGGGGAGCTAAACTAGCACAGTTTATATACTCTAAGGATGTGGAGGGTGTAAACTACCAAAGTAGTTTAATGTAGATTTTCTAGCTTCTGCTGAGTGCATTCCTCATCATGCCATCTCATCTGATATGTGGGATTAAAAAAACAATAACCTAAATGAAGCAAAGAGAAATCCAGCTGGAACACTGATAGGATTAAGTAAACTGTTCCTCTCTTCTTCTTCCCACCCCCAACTCTGATATTTCTGCCTCCCCTGCATGTTGACATTGTGTGTGCATGTCTTCTCTCACCCCGGCCCTGCGGCCACCTCCTCACCAGCCACCTCTGTGGCAGATCAGGTTTTCCACTGGTGGGTCATCACACCCTCAACTGTGAAAGCCACTTGCTTGCTGCCTCTCCCGACTCCCGATTCCCCAGTCCGCCACCATCTCACCATCTCTGGCAACTCCTGACACTCCACGAGCTGCCTCGATGGCTCCTAATATTTGCCCAGCTCCTGCATGCTATACAAACAACAAAGCCCAGCGACAGGCACCAGGAAGTGACATCTTTATAGTGCTAGTGTCTGGGCAAAGCTTAGGACCCATTGCTGCAGCTCCTAGAGCGTTAGGAGCTGCCATGGAGAGAGCAGTCTGGTGGGGCACTGGGGAAGGGGGAGGAGAGAGGAAGCTCGGAGGAGGAGAGCCTGCCGGTGCGGGGTGGGGGGAGAGGCAGCAGGTGAGCTGCTCCTGGTGGTGAGCAGAATGGGAGGAGAGCTGGTCTTGTGGTAGCGAGCATAATTTGTCCCCTTAGCTAAGCAGGGTACATGCTGGTTTGCATTTGAATGGGAGACTTGACATGTGAGCATTGTAAGATATTCCCCTTGGGGGATGGAGCCGCTCTGGGAAGAACAGCTAGGTTCCAAGTCCCTTCCCTGGCGGTATCTCCAAGATACAGCTGAGAGAGATTCCTGCCTGCAACCAGAGAGAAGCCGCTGCCAGTCTGTGTAGACAATGCTGAGTGAGATGGATCTATGGTCTGACTCGGTATATGGCAGCTTCCTATGTTCCTGTTTGTTCCTTGAATGCATCCTCCCAATTGTAGCTCCACCCCTGAGAGACAACCGATTGATCTGGGGTGAGAAAGCTGGCCAGGGCAGAGTGACAAAATGCAACAGCACTAGCAGAGAAGCAAGACAGGTAGTAGGGGCAAGCATCCAATGAGGGAATTACTCATGAGTTTAAGGACCAAAAATCCCCCAGTCTAATAAGAACTCCTCAGGCAAGGCATACTAGCTGTATGTAAATGCTGTTGTCTTGCTGTGATGCAGCATAATTTGCTGCGTGCATGTGTGAGAATGATGGAGAAAGACCCATAGTTTTACTTTTGATTGGGCTTTCACTGCTGCGTTCTCGCAAAACCCCTAAGCCAATTACTTCTGCTGCTCCTAATGATAACAATAATTTAGCGATAATGACAGGAGCAGCAATAATAACAATAATAATAATGACAAATTACAGCCCATTAGCCAGATGTGCCTACAGGGGGGAAATCATCCTTACGAGGCCAGCTCCTGGGCGACAGAAGGGAACCCCTGCTCCAAAGCTGCTTCCAAAGAGAGGGTGGGGAGATTAGGTGAAATGTCTTCTTCTTTTTCGGAGGGAGGGTACAATCTGTAGGAGCATGGGAGGTGGCCGGATGCCAGAAAGCCCATCACATCAGGGAGCTGTGGGCTCTTGGCAGGAAGAGGGTTAACTGTGACAGCAGTCAGCTCATCATGAAGCAGCCCGCTTCCTTTCAAACCCTGCTAATTAGACCTTGTGGGATTTGAGAATTGAGAGGCGTTGGGGGCTGTTTGTGTGTTTGTTTTCTGAGCCTTGTGCAGCTGGGACTTCCTTGCCACTTCCAGCAATGCTCCAGTTCTACCAAATACTTTATTGAAGGCACGGTTGGCATGCACAGGTAAAGGGAAGGTGTGAGTTTGCAGCACATGGGGCTGGCCTGTGGAATCCTGGCATCCAAAAGCAGCTCTTGGTGTAATGGGTTTGCAGCCAACTCACGTGATCCTTGAACTTGGGTGTGAGCCCATTTAGAGAAGGCTTGAGTTTTAGCCCAGGCACAAAACACAAATCGGGCATTCTGCAAATATCTGTGAATTTCCCCCCACTCTTGATCCCAAACCCACATATTTTGAACGGTTTCAATTGTTTATACTCTGTAAACCTGTTTTAATTGCTTTCATTCCTTTTTTTTGGTGGTTGTATTTGTAACCATGTGCACTGCCTAGAGGTATACATATTGGTTGATTGATTGATTAAGTGCTGTCAAGTCAGTGTCCACTCTTAGCGATCACATAGATAGATTCTCTCCAGGATGATCTGTCTTCCACTTGGCCTTTAAGGTCTCTCAGTGGTGCATTCATTGCTGTTGTAATCAAGTCCATCCACCCTGCTGCTGGTCGTTGTCCTCTTCTTCTCTTTCCTTCAACTTTTCCCAGCATTATGGACTTCTCAGGGGAGCTGGATCTTCGCATAATGTGTCTGAAGTATGATAGTTTGAGCCTGGTCATTTGTGCCTTGAGTGAAAATTTTGGATTGATTTGTTCTATGATCCATTTGTTTGTTTTCCTGGCTGTCCATGGTGTCCTCAAAAGTCTTCTCCAGCACCAAAATTCAAAAGCATCAATACTTTTTCTATCTTGCTTCTTCAAAGTCCAGCTTTCACATCCATAGAGTGTCACGGGGAAAACCATTACATATACATATTAGGTGGTATTTTTATTTATTTATTTATTCATTCATCCTATTTCTGTACCGTCTGATATGTACATCTCTAGGCGGTGTACAACATTTAAAATATTTAAAAATTACAGATCAAAATATATGACAATAAAAACAATAGAATAAAAATGTTTGTAAGCCTTTAGGCCCTGGGTAAATCTTTCCCTGACAGATCAACCACTGGCTCTTCCCGCAGCGAGAAGATTTTGAGGCTTCCTGTTTGAGGCAGGCCTTGCCTCAATCTCAAGTTCTCCTTGTTCAGTTGGGGTTACTCTTGGTTATTTGTTGGTCTGTCTACTCAGCTTCTTTGACCCCCGCATGTTGTTGACCTCTATCTACTGTTTTGCCCCCTGATTCCTGCTCAGCTCAACCTCTGGTCTCTGATTTCTGGCTTACTCCCTGATTCCTGAGTGGTTGCCTCACGCTCCCAGTCCCAACTTCGAGCCTTTCACCACATAGTGGCCACATTAACATGTCTGCTCCCCACCCCCACCCTGTTCTCCTATCTGCATTTGGATGACAGGGAGAGCATCCTCTCTGCAGTCAGCAAGACTGCAGGAAGGAGAGGAAACTGGCTCCATGGGCTTCTTCTTGCTTGAAGGACTGCCTGCACCACCAATCACAGAGGGAAAGAGGGAGGAGCTTCATCTGGCCAAATTCAGCCCCAAGTGCTACATTCAGTCAGAATGGAGGCTCAGCAAACCCTCAGTTTTGAGCTGAGAATCTCACTACAAGCCGAAGGTTCAAATTGGAGTCTCTCGAGCGAAACGTTGGGTTGTGCAACAGACAGGAGCAGAGTTGAATGTATTTGGAAACCACAGGTCCCTAAAACTCTGGTTCTGCCACTAATATGGGCTTGATTCAGTGGAAAGCTTTGGAAATTCCCATTGCATGGGATACCTTGCACATCTCTCGATCAAGAGAGAGATGCAAGGCCAATTGTGGACAAGGTCATTGCACAGCCTGTTCCCCCCTCCCTGCTTCTTGTCATGTCTGAAACATCTCTGTCTCAGGCCGGAAGTGCAACTAATGAAGAACTGAAGTGAATCTGATAAGACAGTTCTCCTGCCTCCAAACCAGGAGCAGGAAATTCAATTTCATATTCTCCTAACTGACCTTCCACCGTTGTGTGACACAAACAGAATGAAAATATCCCCATGTCCTGATGGTTACCACTCACCTTGAGTCATCTAGCCTCCAACAATTTATTATGCAATGCTTCCTATGCTATCTGTGTGCATCTTTTGGTCACCAACACTTCTGTAAAATGAAAGGAGGAGAGAAAGCAAAATAAGGGCAATGAAAGCAATTAGAGGCATCATGGATGGAGGGATTTCCATATGAGGACAGATTAAAGAGATTAGGACAATTTAGTTTGAAGCAGAGATGAGAGCAGTGAAGATGACAATGAATGAGAGAAGGTCAGCCGGGCACTTCTGTTTATCCTCGCCTGCATTTCAAGGACAAAAGGAAAGACTGATGGAAACTGGAGTGGTTATGTAGGTTTCTGTTCCATCTGTAATTACTCCTTGGTAATAAATGTTTTATGGCGAAGACATTTAATCGCCATTTTACGTGAATATAATGGATATTTACATGCACAACAATGGCCACAATCATATTGAGTGAAGTCATTTCTAGAGAATTCCAAAGGGCATTTAGGATCTTTAGATTTTTTTTTTCAGCCACGAAGATTACTGTTTTGTTTTATTACTTCATGGCTACTCTGCCTTACTGACAAAAGCCAAATACAAAGAAAACGTTCATGCATAAAAAGGACTCTTGCTAGAGCCTGAAGACAATAAGCCATAAATCAGGGTGTTGGGTACTGCTGGGCTCAAACCGGGGTGCTCTGCGTCTGCTGTTGGTTCCCTCCACCACCAGGACTACAAGTCAGAGGAAAGAATTGCAGGCAGCTCTAGCAAGGACAACTACCACAGCCTAAAATCCTCCTAGCCTTGGGATCTGGATGACACAGCAGAGGGCCAGCCTGGTGCCACTGACTATTAAAAGGGAGCCAGCATGGTGTGGTGTTTAGAGTGTTGGACTAGGACAGGGGAGACCTGAGTTCCAATTCCAGTTCATCCATGGAACTCATGGTGTGGCTCTAGCTCAGTCATTTGTCTCTCAGCCTAAACAACCTCACAGGCTTGTTGTGAGGGTGAACATAAGCCACATAAACCACCCTGGGCTCCTCTAATGAAGAGAGAGAGATAAACATAAAAAGAAATATCAATAAATAACTGCTTCATTCCTTAGTCTGGGGAATTTTCTGCATCTGCCCATACAGTAAATATGACATACTGTTCCTTTTGCACTTTCCTTCCTTGTTTGAGCTCAGTAAAATGAAGTTTACCATGGCTGCTGGGGCCCTATGAATGAATGAATGAATGAGTGAATGAATCTTTATTGCGATCAGACTGGAAGCAGAGCCATAAACAAAAGGAAATGCTAAAGGGCCCTATGAGTTCAGGTGTTCATTGCTTGTAAACTAAAGAAGCTGCATAATGGGACTTTCTCTCTGTCCGGCCAAAGCACCTGGCATAATGCGATCACAAGTGGCATAGGCATACACAAAAACTTCAATGGAAGAAAAGAGTGGATTGGAGCAACGTCCAACTGGAATCTGTGTAGATTTTAATTGGCAACCAGATTTTCTGAGGAAATCTGCTCAAGAATGGGAAACAGAACTGCAAAATGGCATTTCCCCCATTGATTTATTGGCCAAACTAGACATTACTCAGCTGATGGGTACAAAAGCATCCTAACAAGTTTATAAAAAGAAACAAAAAGGAAGGAAAACGTTCTAGGGTGTGTGTGAATATTTGGCCAGAGGAAGGACAGAGTGGGAGTTTCTTCCCCTCACAAGTGTAAAATGAGCTTGGGGAGGATAATTTTGATTCAAGAAATGGCCCACAAGGAAATGATGAATCGTTCCTCCTCTTTGCCAGTTCTTCAGTCAACTTCCCGGTGTCTTGTAGCTGCTTTATATTTTTTAATATATATATTCTGCCATATAACATCTAATTTGGCCTTCACTCATGCCTAGTCAAGACTAATGAGTTTTTCAGAAGCACTAAGGAAGAGAACACAGATGTCTCATTTTCAAGGTGGGCTAAAGCCTCTCTTCCTATTTCCTCTTGCTTCCCTCCAGTTCTTATTCTGCCCCTCTGCTTCATTTGCTAATTGCTTGGAGACCATTCTCAGAGAAAAGAAGTTCCTGAAGATGCAAATCAAATCCCACTTCTCCGACTAGCAAAAACAGCTTGTTCAGCACCATGAATCTGCATCTGTGTGTTTGTTTGACTGTGTTGTTTTTGTTTTGACTACAGAAAGTTTGGAGAACCTAGAAGAGTTTTGCCATTGCAACCTTTTGAGGAAGCAGGGACACTCTCTCTCCTCCTCCTTCCTGCACACTGCTGTGTTGCTAATTAGTTATGCCTTCTCTAGCATCAGGCAATAAGAAGAGGCTGTGATTATTCTGAAGGAAAGCATGCATCAGGGGAAATGTAGCATCCTCTTCAGCCCTCAGTGTTCTGATTGTTGGGATTTTGCCATGGACATTATCTCAGTTCTTTGTATGGGGCATGCTTCTCAGTGTGAATGTCTCTATGTACTGACTGGGAGTTGGACTCATGCTTTGGTTGTCTGCTCCTCACTTGTTGCCTTGAATTCAAACTGAGAGGTTCTCTCTCTCTCTCTCTCTCTCTCTCTCTCTCTCTCTCTCTCTCTCTCTGCATAACGGACTGTTAGTCTGTTTATTGTTTTTCTTAGCCTATGTTTTAGTTAGTAAAAAATATCAAACTCCTGTTTCTCAGTTAGAGTTGCTTCCTTTTCAGTTACTTGTAGAGGATGAGTAATTTCTCTGCAGCACCAACAGCATCAGGTGAACCAGAGAGCATGGAAAGAAGAAATGCAGAAGTTCATTTTGGCGAACTACAGATGCAAATTATATGGCTGACATGCCACATAAGAAACCACAGATCCAAGCAAGAGGCACATGCCCTGCTGTGAAACATTCTTCACCAGCCTGTGCTGCTTGCAGAGGTGGGGGCTTCTCCATGCCTACTAAGCATTGTGTCAGTGCAGTTACCATGCTACTCCCATTGAGAATGATGGAACAGAATCACAACTGCTGGTGCAATGCTTAGTAGGCATGGAGCAGCCTCGTCTTCGCAAGCAGCACTTAACACACTGTAAAGTTCCTCACAGCAATGTGTGTCCCTCCCTCAGATCTGTGGTTTGTTTTAAATATGCTGGCCAATATTTCTGTTTGGTGGATACAGATGCAAAATATAGAAGATGAACTACAGAAAGCAATTTATTGCAGGAATTACCTCTTCCCACATGAATCTGCATGAGAACTTTGCTCAGCTTCTTTCCCTTGTAGTCCCAGCTTGGATGAAGTTTTGCTTGGTGGGAAAAGGGACTTTTTTCAACTGTGGTACCCAAAGCATGGGTATGACCTCCCTGAAGAGTTGGGTTTGGCCACCTCCTTCTCTGTTTTTGAGAAGACATGTAAGACAGCTTTGCTTCAGAGGGCATACTTTCTTAGGCCTTTTAGGACTCCTTGTTTTCATTGCTTCTGTCTCTGGTGACCTGTGCTTTGATGATCTTGTCCGCATGCCATCTTGTTTTTCTGGATTGTTGGAAGCTGCCTTGTGCTCCTTTGCCAAGAAGGTCCTCCTGCACACTGGCCTCTGACCTTTCCTTCTGATTCTTGAAGTCCTGATCCTGCAGAGCCCTGACCAACCATAGTGGGAAAGTCCTTTTTTAGTGTTAGCTTGTACTTGTGTACAAGTGTTAGCCCAGTCTGGTTTACATCCATCCAAACTGTTAGTCTACAAAGGCATCAAGGGCCACAGGCAAGATTGTTCCAAATTAACTATTTTCAAAGAGTCAGTTTTGAGATCACCTCTGATTCTTTTGGAATTCTTTGTCAAGCTCTGACCTTGTGTCAGGATCAGCTGAGAGCCAGACCCAGAGTTCTGCATGCTCCTTTCCCTTTTAAGGAGCCACTCAAAGCTGAAGAGTGAATAGAAAAGAGAACATTATCCTCTCCAGACTTCTTGCTGCCATGAGCCATGGCTGGGAGGTCATTAGGAGCCAGGCTCTCACTCCATCAGAGAAATCTTAGCTGATTAATCAGTTGCTTTTTAATCTCTTAAATGCACAGAAGTTTGCAAATGAGCTAAAACAATTCTGGAGAAAAAAGCACATTTGCTTCATTTGCATACAATGCGTGCATGCATCATGGCAAGCATCCATAGCTGCATAGCCAACCCAAGCGGACATTTGGGCCTTTTCTGGACTACAAGATTTGAAACACTTAAAGTGTTGCAAAGTGCTGTGGAATTAGAAAGCAGTTTGAAACCACGAGCACAGCGGCATTGATGCAGTTTTCTATGCAATGTGACAGTGTTTTGGCCGTCCATATTGCCTGCCACTGTAGCAGATTTTCTTGGCAGGGGGTGTCCATATTCCAACTGGATCCCATTCACTGCCCCCTCCTCCATTTCCAGCCAATAGGGTTGTGGAGGGAGTGGAGAACAGCTGACACGATGAACTCTTTTTTTAAAAAAAAAAAATCTCGTTGATTTTGTGCAAAAGTGCAACAACTTTCTCCTTTGTGCAAGCAGAGGCACCAAATACGTGGGCATGAGACCAATGGGATCAAAAGTCAAGGACAAAAGTGGAAATGAAATTGAGTGGGAAATCTATTTATTTGTTTGTTTTAAATCGGCTTTACCTATCAAATTCCAGAGACAAATGTGACTGAAACCTAGGGCCGAAGGCAAAAATGAAAAACCGAGAGGTGGCAATATCTTAAGAAAAATATAAATTAAAAAATAACAATTTTACATGAGTAGCAACATTATTGCAGGAATGGGTGGAAAGGGGCTGTAGAAATCGGCAAATCAAAGTGAATCATCCAGACGGCACCGCACTGCAACACATCAAACACAAACAAGCCACCATACAATGGAAAAACACAGCACTTTCCTGCAACAGTTTTACAACATTATAAGGCCAAAACGCATCAACAAAACCCAAATCAAGGCATCGGAAATATGGACAGCATCCTGGTGACAGTGCAACTACCGCAATATCACAACGTGAGAAATGTCTGTGGAGGGGCACTTAACAGACACGTTGTGAAACTGTTGCAGTGTATAATCTGGAAAACACCAGAGATGGGCTTGGGAAGGCACCGGGCATTTCAGTTATTCTTAAAATGTAAACAGTTATATAAAAATAAAGGGAACAAATTTCCTTGTTTGCTTACATATGGCATAACTACATACAGATTTACATATCCATGTGTGAAAATGCGTCTTAGACAACCACGTAAATCATGCATACAGACTGTGTATCCCAGTTGTGAAAAGGCAATTTGAACAAATGGAGGGGGTACCAAAGACTCTTTTTGCCTAAAGCACCATTTGGTCCAGGGCTGCCTTCTGAATGCCATCTTAGGGGTTTTGTCTGAATTTCTGAGATAAAATTGATCAAAAGAGTTTTGTAGTGCAATCCTATCCATATCTGTTCCCATCGAGTTCAATGAAACCTCCTCCCAGTTAAGGGTATATAAGATTGCTGCCTTAATCAGAGCCAGCGTGGTGTAGTGGTTAGAGTGCTGGACTAGGACCAGGCAGACCCGAGTTCAAATACCCATTCAGCCATGAGACTTGCTGGGTGACTCTGGGCCAGTCACTTCTCTGTCAGCCTAACCTACTTCACAGGGTTGTTGTGAGGAGAAACTTAAGTATGTAGTACACTGCTCTGGGCTCCTTGGAGGAAGAGCGGGATATAAATGTAATAATAATAATAATAATAATAATAAATTAATAAATCGGCTAATATAACTGCTTAGGCTGCAATCCTATGCACACTTTCCTAGGAGTAAGCTCCAGTTTGCACAGGGGGACTTCCTTTTGAGTAAATATGCATAGGATTGCCCTAAACTGCTGCTGCAATACTAAGCACACTTACTAGGGAATAAACCTCATTGAACAAATTGGGACTTACTTCCAAGAAAGTGTCATAGATGTTGCACTAAAAATGTCCCTGCTTTACCAGGAGCCCCAAATTCTGGCCTAGCAGCTCTGTAGATCTTAAAGGTTTTCTAGAGAAAAATCAGGGCGAAAATGCATTGATTTCATAAGCAAGTCTATGAGGTTTTCTGGTTTGTTTAATCACAAGGGATATTGCCCATGTGCATAGGTAAGTTGCAGAATACAAGTGTGTATCCAGACATACATCTATTCACTGTATGCATAGAGATAAGCTTTGGGGCTTCATCGTGTATGAGATTAGCCAAGTTTGCTCTCTGATAAGAATGCAAGACTGACAAAAAGTTTTGTAAAAGATTTAACGTGGGAGGCTTTTTGGTTGAACGTCCAAGGACAACCTTAAGATGTACTTTACAAAAATTGTACTTTATGCAAAATAAGTGAGGTGGGGGGGGAGAAAGAGAGAGAGAAATATCTAGAAATTGGTCATTAGGATGCAAGAGACTCCCTGCTGGCACGTAATCCCTTATCACTCACTTTCACTGCACTTTATTCAAACTGTGCACCCAACCTTAGCTCTGCAAAAATATGCAAAGGTCAAAATAACAAATTGCTTTGAGATTATAAAAATCCCATTTCCCATTCACTGGAATCTATTCCCAGGAAGCTTCTAGCAATTTGTTGTTTTCAGCCTTCCATATATTTTCTCTTTCTGCTTTGCCAAGGCCAACCAAAAACGCTAGACTAGAAATTCTGTGTCTCCTTCCTCTGCAAAAGTTATAGATTGTTTTTTAAAAGATTAATCACAGGGGAACACACACAACTTTTGTGCCTCAACTCAGCTAAAGTTAGTCACTCATGTTGTGATCATAACATATGCTTATTTACTAATGAATAAGTCCTATTAAAGCCCAACATGTGAGGTCTCATGGTGAGCCCCCATCCCCACCCCCAGTCTTGCCCCTCCCCCAATTTTCTGCCATTCTTCTATCTACCCCTGCAGCATACAGAGTGTGCCACATGCTTATTCTCCATCACTGATCTTACTGCCGTGACCCTGGATCTAGGATCCCTGCAATTGGGAGATGAGGTGAACCATTCAGGGGATGAGACAGGTTAAGAAGACTATGTAACCCAGACTTCAGGTAAGCCTGTGCTGCTAGGAATGCCCACACACAGGAGAACCAGAGCTAGGATCCCCACCACAACCTAAGAGCAGGGCTAGTACATGCTACCTGAGCAGCAGCTAGGAAAACCAGCAGTCAGCTCCAAACATCTGCTGGAGCAACTTCCATCTTTGCTCTTGTACCCAGTTCTCTTGCTTTCCTGCTCAGAGCTATCTAAGGTCCTGACCCCTTTTCCCTTGGAGATATACAAGGTCTGAGTCCCTCCCAGACTCCTGCCTTAGCAGAGTCCGCAGCTCAATATGGAACAGTTCACTCTCTCACCTCCTGCCCCACCATTCCCCATTCACTTCTGCTTACCTGGCGGCAGTTAGTTGTCATCATGGCCTCCACCTTCATCCTCGTTCTGCTCCTCCCTGCTCTTCCTGGTCCCAGCTGCTCTTGTGGTAGCAAGCATGACTTGTCCCCATAGCTAATCAGGGTCTGCCCTGGTTACATATGAATGGGAGACTTGATGTGTGAGCACTGGAAGATATTACCCTTAGGGGATGGGGCCATGCTGACTGGGAAGAGTATCTAGGCTCCAAGTTCCTTCTCTGGCAGCATCTCCAAGATAAGGCTGAGAGAGATTCCTGCCTTCAACCTTGGAGAAGCCGCTGCCAGTCTGTGAAGACCAGGGATTCTCAATGTTGGGTCCTCAGATGTTTTTGGACTTCAGCTCCCATAAACCCCAGCCCCAGGCCTTTGGTTGGGGATTATGGGAGTTGAAGTCCCATAACATCTGGGGGCCCAATGTTGAGAATCCCTGGTGTAGACAATACTGAGCTAGATGGACCAAGGGTCTGACTCAATATATGGCAGCTTCCTATGTTCCTATGATGTGAAAGACACAACTGCCCTCTGCTTTCTGAAAAGGCAGAGGGCAGGGAATTTGTAGCATCAGGAAGTTATTCATTCTAGAATTCTTCTTGCCCTTCTGGTCATGGGATGGACTAGGCTGCAATTAATCCTGGGCATTCTGAAATACAGGACTTCTTCAAGGAATCAGTTTTTCACAAATATCAAGAAACTCAGACAAATACAGTTTGGGTAAGGTGTCCCCAGGGGGCATAAATAGGGACAGTGATTTACCAGTGACAGAGACCAGAAAATAGGGATTTCCCTGGTAAATACGAGCAGTTGGCATATATGATATGGCAGCCACTCTAACTAGCAGTGGCTATTGTGTTGCTTGGCTTGAACTGTCTGCCCTTCCCATTTCTAACTAGTAGCCCATATTGCGAGGGACTAAGCAATCTGTGCTTGCCCAGCGGGCTTTCTGGTTTGGATCCTGCAGCACCTGGCAGTTGGATTTCCTTTTGATGGAGGAAACAGGTTTTTGAAGGAAGGAAAATGCTCAAAGTTCTACATTTCAGTCCTGAAGAGCTTAGAAAGCTTCTTTTATTAATGGCCCTCCAGGTTGTTGATAAATACTTCATTTTAGAAGCAGGTGTGTCCTTCTTTCCTGAGCAGTACAAGATGTCTTAACTGTTGGATGAGGCCATTTATACTTCAGCATTCTCTGTTTGCCTTAGGAGTTCTCATACCTGAGTCCCCAAATGCTGTTGAGCTGTAGCTCCCATCATCCCCAGCCAACAATATCTGGAGACCCAAGTTTGAGAAGCCCTGCTCTAGGTTAGGAAATTCACTTTGCTAGTTCAGTGAAAATAAAGTGAAAATAAATGCAAAAAATACTAAAACCATGTGCATAAGTAAAACGAGAATTCCCCTCAAAATACAAAGCAATAACAAAAACCTAGATCAAGTATGAAATTACTGTTACCAAGGAGGAAAACCATTATCATGATAACGACCAAACAAAAGAAATCCAAAGCTGTATAGGACAAGCAAGAACAAAATTCAGCCAAATGAAGATCTTCCTCTGCAAGAGTAAACTAGATCTGCAACTCAGAATCAGAACAATGATATGCTACATCTGGTCTCTTCTTCTGTGTGGATGTGAAACCTGTGCCATTGGGTCGGTGTAGACTCCTGGTGACCAAAGAGCCCTGTGGTTGTTTCTGGAAGAATACAGGAGAGGTTTACCATTGCCTCTTCCCACACAGTATGAGATGATGCCTTTCAGCGCAACCTCTGGCTTGCTTGTCAAGTCATTTCCCTGCTGCGTCATTAGGTGGCTCAGAAGAATATTCAAGATTAAATGGACCAGCAGAACAACAAATGAAAAAGTACTTCAAAAAGCAAAAACACATAAACAAATAATACAGACAATAAAGAGATGCAAACTGGAGCATTGTAGACATATCCTCAGAGGAGTAAAATATCAAATACCACAACTAACACTAGGAGGAAAGCTAGCAGGAAGAAGATCAAGAGGAAGGAGGAAGGAGGGATAGATGGATGACCTGAAAGAATGGATAGGAATGGACACAGAAGATATCATCCACGATTCTAAGGACCATGATATATGGCTTTTGCTGGCCGCCAACCTCCCAATCAGAGAAGTCACATGAAGAGAGAGCTCAGTGAAGTCAACTGATTGAAACTTGGACAGGTCAGCAGCATTCCTAGTCAAACTTCCCACAGTGGTCAGTGTGAGCTAGCCAGCAAGAACAATTGCCATGACACTGAAGTGACAACCAAAAAAGGTTGCATGACTTATGAGGAAGAACATCTAAGTTCCAAGTTCCCTCCCTGGCAGCATCTCCAAGAGAGGGCTGAGAGAGATTTCTGCCTGCAACCTTGGATAAGCCGCTGCCAGTCTGTGTAGACAATACTGAGCTAGATGGACCAATGGTCTGACTCAGTATATGGCAGCTTCCTATGTTCCTATGACTGCCCTTCAAAAGAAATACTTGTAGAGATCAGTTATTGAGTGGAAGTGTGGAATGCAATTGGGTAAGAGTTGCCTCCTGAATCTGATTAGTGTTTCATCTTTGGCCTAGATCAGGGGTTCCCAACTTGTGATCCTCCAGATGTTACTGAACTACAACTCCCATCATTCACAACCACAGTTTACCTGGAGGACCACAGGATGGGAACCCCTAGCCTAGATGTTTGCAGAAGACTGTATCTTTTCACATCACTTGAATTGTTCTTGATGCATCGCTTTGCCAGCCATGTTTGGGAAAAGGGTGTGAGAAGAAATGATACTAGTCTTCTTGAAATCTTGCCTTCCCTGAAATTCTTGAGATGTGGGTTTTTTAGCTGTAACCTCTAGATTCTCCTAAGAAGTTTTATGTTAGATGAAATTTGGTGCCAACATAAGGATGTGAGGACATCCCCTAACAGTTTTTTCTAGCTATATCAGTATGCTTCCCCCCCTCAGAATTTTTTGAATATTTTCCCCAAGCAAAACCCACCACACTTACCTCAGAACTTTATCTAATCCTGAGGCAACTCTACTGCAAAGCAAATCTTTCTCTACACTGCAAAGCAAAACTTTCTTCACACTAGTTTCTGTTTCACTACAGAAATAAGACACAGCAGTAACCTACCCCCCTTGAAAGCACAGATTATTTGCTTTCCCACCCTCCAAAGTCATCCTGGTTTTCCCCTCTGCTGAATCCCTTCAGCACCCCTGAATTTTGCTGAAAATGCTTTAAAAAGAATTTTTGGCTTGGCACGTGTGGAAATGGTTAACCAGTGGTATTTCACATTCCCTTATACGCCCTCAGAAACTGTCCCTCTTGAGCCTGAACAACTTTCCTTCCTCAGTAAGGACAGAGCTCTACTTGCTCTACTGTGTGGACTCTCCCGTTATGTCTTCAACATTACTTATTGATCGCTCTTCCAGTATATGAACCCTGATATTTTGCAGTGTGGAAGGTACAGTCAATCTTGAACTAAATATCCTAGCAGTATGCCTTAGTCCACATGCCCCAGGACAACTTGTAGGCAGAGGTAACTGCAGCCTTGAGCTTCGCTGCTCTACAGCACCACCACCACAAATGGCTGGAGGGTGAACTGCAGCTTCTGAGAGTGGGATCTGAAAAGGCAATAAGGTCCCATTTATATAACTACCTTTTCGGACCACTCCTTAGTCTGAGCAATTCAATCCTAGTCAAGCTGTTAAAGGCTGCCTGGAAGACCTGCCAGGCCCTATTAAGCCACCAGCCTGCCTCCAGGCTTGCCTGCCCAGCCACCAGCCTTGGCAAAGTCACGCCTTGTCGTGTCACCCATCCTGTTTCAGATAAGGTTATGTATTGCTCACCAATAAAGAAGTCAACAAAGCAGATATGAAAACTCATAAGAGACAATGGAAGTGATATGCCTTGCCTCTGTCGCACAGTCTGGAATACAACAGAGCTGTAATTGCAGTTTTGATAACGTCGGGGCGGGCGGGGAGCTACTATTTAGTAGAGTGCTCTCTCAAACACTCTGAATTATCCAACAAAGGAGAGGAGAGCCAGGACTGAATTAAGCACTACCTGAAAACAATTTCACACTAGA
The DNA here is from genome assembly GCF_027244095.1 of Hemicordylus capensis. Taxonomy (NCBI): domain Eukaryota; kingdom Metazoa; phylum Chordata; class Lepidosauria; order Squamata; family Cordylidae; genus Hemicordylus; species Hemicordylus capensis. The sequence goes on from NC_069664.1 coordinate 26,411,450, forward strand.
CTAAACAGAGAAGAGATTAAAAAAAAAAACCTTGTGTAGGCCAGTTCGTAACCCAAGCTTTGATGAAAATAAAACACACAGACCCACAATTAATTTGAAATGTGACTGGGAGGCTGTCATAGGAACATAGGAAGCTGCCATACTTGGTCTATCTATCTATACCATTGGTCTATCTAGCTCAGTATTGTCTACACAGACTGGCAGCGGCTTCTCCAAGGTTGCAGGCAGGAATCTCTCTCAGCCCCATCTTGGAGAAGCCAGGGAGGGAACTTGAAACCTTCTGCTCTTCCCATAGCGGCTCCATCCCCTGAAGGGAATATCATCTTACAGTGCTCACACTTCTAGTCTCCCATTCATATGCAAACAGGGCAGACCCTGCTTAGCTAAGGGGACAAGTCATGCTTGCTACCACAAGACCAGCTCTCTACTCAATACATAAAGGTGTAAAAAAAACATGCAAAGCAAGACAACATTAAAATTACATTCTAAATTAAAAACTAAAGTAACTAACAAAAAAGAAAAAACCGAATAGGTAGATGTTTGGTGTGCAGAAGCATTATTTCACAACGTCGGAGATTTCAGGTCTGATGCCTACCAAAACAATCAAGAGATACTAAAAAGTGCAATGCACTCATATTTTGAGGAACAATCTGGTAGTCAAAATGCAAATTCTGTTCTTGAATTTGAAATTTCACATTCAAGTGCTAAAATTAGAAATGCCAGCGAGTTTTAAATATGTGTAAATATTTGTTTCTGTTTTGCACATGAGTACGGGAGAATGGAATACACCTTGGATGACAGTTTTTCTAGTAACGTGACCAAATCCTCTAATTGTGCAAACCAGGAAGAAGGTATGCAACAGTTATTAGATCAGTGAGTAATGGAAAGAAAAAATCTACAAAAAACCAAAATGTATAGACAAGCATTTGTTTGTTTGTTTATTTATTTTAAAAAACAACTAATACCAGCATACCATTTTGTAGGATCAATCAACTGCACTTCAATGTCTGACACCTTGTTGCCTGGTTTGGAACCACGCCTGCCATATAGGGAGAGACAAAGTCAGGTGAAGGAGGCAAAGAACATTCAAGGTGCAAAAGTCACTTGGATTTAGAGTTTATGAAAAGTGAACAGATGTGCTTGTGTGGTTTTATTTTGAACGTTTATGCCTTTTAAAGCCTTCCGATCTTGTTCAATATTGCACATCTGCTCCTCAGAAGATAGTCCATTCTGGGTACCACCATGACCTTTGGAAGGTAAAGCTTGTGGTGGCGAGGACCAGGGTCTTCTCTGTTTCAGTGTTCTTCCTGTAGAACTCCCTGTCACAAGAGGCTTATATGGCCAGCCCCCAAAGATTACCAATTCCTTCCTATTCTAGAGCACATTTGGTTGACTGGTTGTGTTGCTGCTCTATGCAATTTGTGTTCTTTTATCATGTGCAAGTTGACTGTTTTCCTTCCTTTCATGTTTTATAATATCTTAAATTGCCATTTATTATTATGTACTTTAGTGGTGCTTAGCTAGTTGGAGAGCCTGTGGCTGTCTGGTAGGGTGTAAACAACAGAACTGATTAAATAAATGTGTTACACCAATAGCTTCTGGGATCTGGTAGGCCTTACTTAGCTATATATATGTATGTGAACTGTGATGGATGCTTCCTAATCTTTTTCTTGTCTTCTCTGGGATTCCCCCCTCCCACCTTTCTTGCTATTTGTCTTGCTCTTGTGTCTTTTAAAAAAAATCAAAATATAAACAAATAGTTTCCCAAAACAAATATATTCTGCTTTTCCTTCCAGAAAATCACCTGCCCAATGGGAGGACAGCAGAAGACAAGAGTGCATGAATCAAACCTCCAATAAGCGAATAGATGAGTTACAATTTATACATGCAAGATAGAGGGATCCAACCTGGGGGGAAAGAACCTAGTGGTGAGTAATGATGTGGCCAAGGGTATCTCTTGCAAATAAATCTTCTTGCTGTGGTGTCTTCCATGCCTGGGCAGTGCATGGGAGAGGCTGTATTTCATGCTGCATGCGTGGATATAAAATACTTCCCATCTTTCAATTAGGCTCCTGATGGGATTTGACCAGCCCTAAGTCTTGCCTCCTGGCTCAACGGACACATCAGCTTCATTCATCCTGTCCTGTGAATAACGGAGTCTGCAACGAGGCAGTAAATCATTTTAATGGGATCCTCGGATTCAGATATTAGGAGCTTCTAATTTATCGATGCTTTAGGATGAAAGGACAGAGGAATCATTACTGAGAGCCTCGGATGGACTACGTGCCGCCCTTTAATGTAATGCTGGGAGCCTTTGATAAATCATTAGCCTTGTGGTATATTTTAAGCCTGGCTCCCTCCTCCCGCTCTGTACCACCTCCCTAGTGCCCACTAAATGAAGCCCTTTGATTTCCAGCGCTGCTTGTGTACCATGATGTGACCTTTTCCAAATCTGGTCATTGCCACTGCTGCTTTGACATTCAAGACTTCTACAGGGAACATGTTTCCCCAAAAGAGGTCGACTCAGGCTGTTGGAAGATTTGAACTAGCCACTGCAGCACTGTTGTGACCTTAGCCATTCTCTTTCCAGTGACTTGGTGGCTATCACACATGGCGGCCACAAGAGAGGTGCCAATGTAGACCCTGGTATTTCCCTATGCCCCACTTTATAGTGGCTCCATTGCTCTCCTAGTCTCCTGTTAGTTAGCTTTCCATAAATGGGGTGATAGCTCAGTGGTAGAGCATTTGCTTTGCATATAGAAGGTCTCAGGTTCATCTCCAAGTAGGGCTGGGAAAGACTCTTGCCTGAAACCTTGGCACAGCCAGTCCATGAAAACAATAATGAGCTAGTTAGATCAATGGTCTGACTCAGCATAAGGCAGCTTTCTGTCTTTCTAAAATCATGGAGTTTAAAGTAATGTGAGAGATAAATTCGTACACGAAAGCTTGTTTTTGGAGTCCCTCAAGGGATAAAGATGCATGTATGAGCCACTCCTGAATCAGACCATTGGTCCACTGAGCCAATATGGCCACCTCTCTGACCATCATCACTCTCCAGGATTTCCAGCAGCGGGGTCTCTTTCCAAGCCTGGTGGATTGAAATTATTTTAATGGCAGTTGCCAGAGATTGAATCTGGGACCTTCACATGTGTAAATAAATACCCTTGAGCGATGACAGCTCCGACCATCTAGGTAGTGAGATGATTCCTGAAGGCTCACTCTTCACTTCTCTTCTGTCACTGGACAGATTTCTCTGAAAGGGTGGGAAATGTTTGCACCTGGATGCTGCTCTTGTGCCCTTTTCAGACTTTTGCACAAAGAGAAGATTCGAAAGTTATGCACATAGAGGAATGGTTAAATTTAGAATCTGGATATCTGGCATGCCTCTCCACTACTGTCTTGGTGATTGATGAGCCATATTTTAAGTTCAATCTGCTGTCTATTATGTGCTGGAGAGAGGGAGAGAGAATTCTTTTTAAGTGATGGTTGTTTACAGCAGTGGCTTCGGAATAACAAAACTCAGTTCTACTACTGCTCCCCCTCCTGTGTGTAGAACAAGTAGTTCTGGTAAGACCTAATCTGCCTACATTCCTTTCCCTGTCCCTACAACTGGACAAAATTTAGTCCAAATAGGTTAGGCAGTTCACAAGTTAGCCCACTTGTGCCTCAAATGTTCATGCGTCCACCATTTTGATTTGGGATGGATTATGACATCACACACTAAACCGTTGAGGTGTCCCTATGTGTCCCTACAGCTGTAGCAAATTTGGTTCAAATGTTTAGGTGGTTTACAAGTTAACCCTCTTGTGCTTCAAATGTTCAAGTGTCCGCCATTTAAATTTGGGTGGATTACATCATCACAAACTATACCATTGAGGTGTCATTTTGCGTCTCTCACTACAACTGCACCAAATTTGGTTCAAATCAGTTAGGCAGTCCACAAGTTAGCCCACTTGCACCTCAAATATTTATGCATCCATCATATTGAATCGGGGTGGATGTCATTATCACAAACTATGCTAACCCTATGACTGTACCCAATTTGTTTCATATTGGACCAGGCATTGCAAAGTTGATGGGTGTGTGTGTGTGTGTGCATCACACACACACACCCCTCTCCCTTCCCTCAAGGCCAGCACCTTTGGCAAGCTCAGCCAGGTAAAACCTGCAAGTGCAAGTAGGTGAGGCAGAAATAAAACTGCAGTCAGCCCAGTTGAGACAGCTTTGGTTCTGTCTCCTCTCCCTTCCCCCAAGGGCCTCCCCCACACCCGCACACACACACACACCGAATGCCAGGTGATCTCATAAGCTGAAAGTAGGCTTTTAAAAGGATGCTAACCCCCCACCATATGCACATTCCCCTCCCATCACTCCTACTCACCTCTCTGCTAGGCAACAACCCCCACATACGTTCTGCAATCTCTCTTCCCCTCCCTTGTTAGCTTCATGCCAACTTGAACACACAAAGCTGTCTTCTATGGAGTTAGACCCCTACACAGTGTTCTCTCCTTCAACAAATAAGACCTCCCCAGGGTCACTTCCTTCTCTGTCCTGTTACTCAAGATCTTTTAAGCGGAGCTGCCTGAGAGCAACCTTGGCCCTTCTACATCCAAAGCATGGATGCTCTTATCGACCTCCCAATGGAGCACTGGAAATGGCAGCAGGGATCCTATATTTGAAATACATTAAAATGCTGTATCAAGGTAATGCAGATTCTGTAACTAGAAAAGAAGAGTTCTGCATCCTTGGTATAAGACTGAGAGTTGAGTAGTTCATTCCTCCCATCATTTCTGGCTGTGTTCCCCTGGCTCTCCTTCACCTTTATGCCTTGTCCTATGCATACTGGGACCTGTTTGGGGAGGCTCTGTTTGGGGAGGGGGAGAGGGGAAAGCAGGCACTCTCAGGAGTGAGTGATTTTCAGCTGCTGCCTGGCCTCCAGGCCACTGTTGTACATGCTCAGATGACCTCTAGATTGAGCTTCAGATGATCCAGAATGCAGTAATTCAACTGATGCAGCTCACAGAGCTTCCATAACACCAGTACTTTATTATTTTCCCTGTGTATTTCAAGGCAAATCCAAGTAACTGGTCTTGACCTTCTGCAGCTCTTTTCCCTTTTGTTTAGTTTTATTACAATTCATTGATCAACCTTTCACTGATCCTACCTTTTTACTGAACAGTCTTCTGCATGATGTTGCTATAACATGTTAACTTGCTTTGTTACAAGCAGTTTTCTGGGCCTCCAGGTGGAAAAGCAACATATAAAGTTTGCAAATATAACTAACAAAGATTCTCCCAGTGCTCTCCTCCAACCCTTCCAGTTCTTTTGGAGTTATTCACAGACTCTAGAACCTTTGCCCTAGATATCAATGGAACATTACCCACTTACAGTGAAAATGGGACCACACGTAACATTCCATCCATCTAACACGCTCACCAGTTTGGTTATCAAGGTCCACAGCACTCAAAGAAAACTTATAATCCTCCTAGGCTGGGGAGTACAGCACATGTATTTTATTGGCCTAACCTTGTTGTTGAGAGAGTTCTGTCCATTTAGCTATGAATAATTCAGCTTGAAACAGGGTTTATTGAAGGGTGCTGTCCAAAACGCACTAGTTAAAGCTCTGGCGGTATTTTCCATTATAAATCCCCCATGTACAGCAGCTTTTATCACTTCCCTACTAAATGGGATGGGGAGAAAAATCTCCTGGTGTCAGTACACTGAAGACAAAGTCTCAGCAGCTAATCGGAGCATCTCTGTGTCTTCTAATTTTATCTCTACACATAAACTTGCTCTATAAACACCAATTCTGTATTTTTACAGCCCAGTCCTATGCATGTTTATCAGATACAGTGGGGTTTATCCCCCGGGGAACGTGCATGGGACTGCAGCCTTAAATTCTAGGAGGTCAAGCAGCTGGACAACAGCAGAGCTCGGATTCAACCGTGCATATCAAAATGACAGAAAAACAAAGGTCCCTCAGCTGTAACCCTGAGCTTTCAGAAAATACAAACAGAGCTTCCACTGGGAAACAGTAACTAATATAATGCACAGCGGTACAGCACCACTGCAGACTCTCATGGTTATGAATGGTAGTACTAATTGTGCAACTTCCCACTGAGCCCCCAGAGGACAACAGAAAGAGTCTACCCTTTACCCCTTACTGCCCCCTTATGCCTGGAATTACCTCTCAGAACACCTGTGGGATGCCACTTCTCTTACATGTTTCACATTTGTCCTTAAAACCCACCTTTTCTGTGAAGGCTTTAGTACAGCCCCTTGGTCCTCTGACCTACTTTAACAAAGCTCAAGTATTTATGCCCAGAATAAATTCATGTTCTTCCTCTGATAAACCCCTGCTTCAGTTTCCCTCTCTCTCTTCTGATGGACCAGAGGTGTGACTCGGTATGAGGTAGCCTCCTATCTTCCTATGATGGCCATGACAACCTAGTTTACTCATAAACAGGATTAGACAAATTTCTGAAAGATATGTCTGTCAACAGGTACTGAAGTTTCAGATTGGCGTCCCAATCCTGAACCCTCAGTTTCGTCACTGTGTCCAACTGTGGTTCCCCACATTTGGATGTAATGTCTGCAGAACCACAGGCCTATTCAACTGCGGTTCCACATTACATGAGACTGCAGCCATAGTAAGATGAACCTCCATATTTACAGGCAATCTACTTCTGAGTGCCAGATGCTGGGAGAAAACATCAGGAGAGCTCTGTTGCCTTCATGCCTTGCTTCTGAGCTCTCCAGAAGGATCTGGCTAGCCACTCTTGGAGACAAAATGCTGTACTAGACAGACCCCTGGTAAGATCCAGCAGGGCAGTTTATGTTCTTAACCCATTCCACAGCTTTAGCCGAGTCATATCCATTTAAGACCCTGCATACATCTAACTTGAATCTATAAACAATTCCAGCACACTGTTCTTCACCCAAAAAACATCTGCTATGTAAATATCAGGTGTCTTTCTATCCTGAAGTTAATTTTCCTTGGGAACAAAATATATTATGGCCTTTTCATCTTGTGTTGAGGTGTCCAACTGCAGCTCTCCAGCTGTTGTTGGCCTACAACTCCCATCATCCCCAGTCACAGTGGCCAGGAGCCAGGGATTATGCGAGCTGTAGGCCAACAACCACTGGAGGGCCACAGTAGGACACCTCTGTCTTATGTCCTTCCAACTTCTTATAATTAATTCCAACAGCAACATATTGATGTGGGTTCTTTTACACTAGCCCCAATTCTACTGGGCTCCTTTCCCAAAGAGGCTGCTTAGATTCACAGAATTCTCAACATGATCACCCTAGTTGAGAGGCAAAATCTAGTTGGGACATCACCCTAGTTGAGAGCCAAAATCTCTGACTGTGCCTTCATCTCTTTATTTACTTCTGAACAATACATAAAGCTCATGTAATAATTCCCAGCCTTATCCCCATGGGTCTCCCTTTAATGCTGCCTACAGAAGAATCTTTGCAAGACAATATTAGCTGCTAATATGATTTCAAATCGGTTTGTCAGGGCAGAGGAAATGCATTAACACCCAAACTCATGTGGAAAAGATGCTATTGGGACTTTGGCATTGTAGAGGATCCTGGAAATACCATGCACAGATGCCACATTAAGAAGCCAAGAAGAGAAAAAAGGACTTGGCTTCTCTAACCTTTGCTGCCATAGGGTGTGGTGATGCTGTTGATAAGACAGCAAAGGTGGAGTGAGGGGATGAAGGAGGTTTTCCCTAGCCAACCTGACTTTTTGCTTCCTCTTACAATAGTTGTATTGATCATCAACATTGTGTAACAGAACTTTCCCCATCCTCAGTCAAATGCATTCTGCTCAACTCTACAATGGGTTATCCTGGCATCAGGTGTCAGTGATGTCGTGTGTGTGTGTGTGTGTGTGTGTGTGTGTGTGTGTGTGTGTGTGTGTATTAGCCATCGTGCTGCCCTTGCTGGGGTTTTTTGCTGTTCTGGCTGAGGGTTGTCCATAGCAAAAAAAAAAAGAGTGTGCACCAAGGCTGTATTTTTGTGGTCCAAAAAAATGTCCACCTGACTCCAAATCTGTCAGTGTAGCTCCGTAAATACTTAAAGGAGAGAATCACCATGTAAAATGGTGCTCAGAATAAAGGTGTGATATACTTTGTACCAACCATTTCTTACAGTGCAAAGGAGGACGTAGGAGGGGTTAAAGAAGGCTGTGGGTTTCATTTTGCTGGCACAGAGGCTGAGCGTTTGATTGTGTGGGATGGGCTGACATAGTGTTTGCGTGGATGTGAGAGGTCATATTGCTGACTTTGATTTTCGTTGGCTTGCTGTTGGCTCCACCATTCTTGTCATCGATGCAGAACTTGCTCTGGCGGTGAATGGTGTTAAAATAGCATTGGTACTGTTGTGACTCTCCCCAAATACGTCTCAGGCATAATCCTCAGGAAGGTGTCATTATCTTGTCAGAGCTGCCATCTTTCCAAGGTGTTAGCAATAGCATCCCTTTGGCAGGCGAGAATTACAGGGTACAGCACCAGCCATAAGCTGGTCTGAAAGATGCAAATGATCTCCATCTTGTGTCAAAGGGATGGCCCATTGCTCCAAAGACAGGGGTGGAGATGTGAAAGGAAGGAAGATCCAAAATGGCTTTGACTTTGCTATTCCAAAGGTGGAGTGAATTTTTTTTTAACCCACAGCCTTCCAAGCAGCACTGCATGAATAATTGCAAAAGGACACCACCACACAATTCCCCCTCCAGCACTGCTTCCAAAACCACTGTCGTGGGATGGCTATATACCCTCTTGCCGCCCCGGTCAGCGTCATACTGGAAGTGGCTGGTGTGTGATGTGCGCACCCGTACTTCTGGTATGACGCTGACCGGGGCAGCAAGAGGGTATACAGCCACCCCATGACAGTGGTTTTGGAAGCAGTGCTGGAGGGGGAAACACAGCAGGGGAGGTAAGGGCACCCTCCCCACTGCTTAAAGCAGCCCTCCCCATCACCCGGGTATGCATGGAACCAGTTCCGTGCACATCCCTACCTATAGTCACCACACTAGTAGCCATTGATAGACCTGTCCCCCATGAATTTGTCTAAGCCCCTTTTAAAGCCATCTCTCTCCTTGTCTCTACTCCTACCTTGGGAGTAGACCCTGCTAAGATCTGATGCTACATCCCGGTTAGCTGATAAAACTGCTTTACTGATTGAGCTAGTGAAAGACTGGCTGGTTTGCAACTCTGCTCACCCTATAAAACCCACAGGTGTCCTCAGACTGCTAGCTAGCTGGGGAGAGGGAGGGGGACCCTATTTCAGTGAATTTGGCTGGCTGCCTTTCCTTAACACTGTGTTGATAAAGATTTAATTGGCAATTCTTGTCTGTAATGTAAGATAATTGCAGATATTCCCAGGAATTGTTTATAGAGTGGAAGGAAACAGATGCATCTGAGATGTATTGGAAGAGTTTAATTAAAGACTTTATAAAAGTGCAACAGATGGCATCTTGCTAGCTAAAGGGGCAGGTGGCAGAGGCCTTTGCTGGCATCTCAGAATCTTGAAAGAAGTTTCTTTTCCCTGCTGAGTGGATATGTTCCCTTCAGAAGTATCTGCTCTATGGCATGACCGTATTTTGTAGATTCCAACATTTCACAGATGAACATAGCCGCTCTCTTCTGTAATTATTAAAACGCTATTTTCATATCAATGATTACCACCTAAGGCCTTGTTCTCCTAGTTCACATTCCTGAAGGGTTTTCTCTACCTGCTTTTCTATCTATCTATCTATCTATCCAATTTCTTCCAAAAATGGCTCAGGGCGGTTTACAGTAAAACAAAACAATTAAAATCAATCAACAGTTAAAAACAGAGTCTATAAAACACCATGAAACAATTAAAACATTCAACACAATTTAAAAACACTGGAAAACCAGGTTATAGCAGATTAAAAGAATTTACAACTATTTAAAAACCCTGATAGGCCAGGCCTATCAGTAATAATGAATTCAGATTGTGGATTTACAATAACTTTTTAAATTTACAATGACCCTCTGTATATGATTGTGGGGCTGAGGGTGGAGTCGACAACCTGGAGGTGTGGCCTAGTAAAGGTGGGGCCAACACAATCCAGATTCCAATGCATCACAAGGAGAAAGTGAAACAAGTCCCAGAAGCTGGATGCAAGACAACTCAGAGCAACGAGCTAAGAACGTTGTTCCACCAATTGTCTGAAGTCAGCTATGAGCTTTAATTCTCCTGCAGCCAGGGATTTGTCTCTGAAGAAAGGTTATGACTTTTAGGGCCCTTGCTATGTTCTCTGGTGGGACTGGGGAGCCTCCTAGTGTCCTGGCTGTAAGGTGGTAGTGACAGGATGCCCTCCAACTCCACAAAGGGTTCAGAGGTTGGAGAAGGGGTCCTCAGAGCTTGAAGACTAAGGCAGGGCTACCACACTGGGTGAAGCAGATGCCAGCAATGTTGACCCCCTTCAGGAGCCTCTAGTAACAGGGTTATTTCTAGGGCTGCCATGCCTACCCCAGGTGTTCTTTCCTCTCTATGTCATCAGGGTCCAAGTCTTGGGGCTATGACACTCCAAAGCTAGAATCCAACCAAGTAAGCTACCTGAGACTTCTGGTGCTTGGGGCTGAGAGCCCTTCAGCCACAAAAGGGTATGGGCTGGGCCACATGGATGCCAGTGAGTGGCAGGCAATATAAGTCATTTGGGGTTGGCCAGGTCTGGTATAAATACCATAAACCTGGCCCTCTGGACTTTGCCTGGTCAACAGAGCAGAATCTTCTACTATATTTCCTTCTTCAGCTTTAATGCCTGATCTCAAGTCTGTCTGCACTCTAGACTTGGCCTAGCCTTAAAACACTGCTGGAGACAGAACACAAGGTAGGGATCCCAGAACATGTAAAGGAGAATTGAGCGGCTGCACTTTTTATTGTAGCCTCGTGCAAGTGGCACTTGTCTCACACCAGCCTGGCAAGCTGTATCTGCTGCAATTCCCTCTTTGATGTAAAAGATACAGGCACCGCACCCTCCTTTGCATCTGGTCACTGATGTTATGATGCCCAAAACCACATCTTACCTAGGAACACCGGGCTATTCCCGTTGGTCACCCTTGCCTTAACACCCATTTGTTTTTAAAACCTTCCCATTTTCCAAACTGGAAGAGCATCAGCCACTTCATACAAAAGCAGTGCGTGGGCAGAGCGCAGTATCCTGTAATAACATCACTGGATTTTCTCAACTGTTTATCTGGTGTTAATTTATCTCTCTTATCTTGCTGAGTTTTCCTTTGATTGGAAAATAATTGTCTGGAATGTTGCTCCTACAGTGTCTAGGCTTGCCTTAAAAATTTCTCCAGCTAAAGATTGTATTGTCATGTCAAATGGGGAACAATTCAGTCAGTGGCCGCTAATAAGAACATAAGAACAGCTCTTCTGGACCAGGCCCAAGAAGGCCTACTTCGTCCAGCATCCTGTTTACCACAGTGGCCCACCAGATGCCTCTGGAGAGCCCACAGGCAGGAGCTGAGGTCATGATCTCTCTCCTGCTGTTACTCCCTTGCAACTGGTATTTAGAGGCATCTTGCCTCTGAGGCTGGGGCTATATACCCCTGTACGAAAAGTGCCACCCACTCACATGAGCTCTTCAAGTCATCAGTTAAAAACATGGGAGCCCTGCATTCCTTTTCTTCTGATGATCCTATCGAGCACTCTGTCTCCAACAGTGGCCCATATACCAGAGGGCATGATGTCAAGATATACTGGTTTCAAACATGGAGGTTCCATTTGCAGCCGCCATGGGCAATGGCCTTTGGTAGCTGTATCTTCTATTGAATTCATCTCATTCAGGGGTTCCCAACTGGTGGCATTCCAACTATTGCTGAACTACAACTCCCTTCTCTCCCAGCTACAATTCTTTGTGGCTGGAGCTGATGGGAGTTGCAGTTCAACAGCATCTCTGGAGTACCACCGATTGGGAACCCCTGATCTAATTTAGTAACTGATTATGTTGGGAAATAACAGTGATGTCGGAATCTGGAAGCTATTTTAGAACAAGTTGCTGGATTTTGCCTCTTTTCCGCCTCTCCAAATTTCAGGGCAGTCCTTGGAGAATTACCTGTGACCTCTCTGGGCTGTCATCTTTTTTTCCGCTGCACGGTGTTCATTTCACTTCAGGCTCTTTTGGAGACTGATTACCCAGGAGAGATTTGGTTACACATTTGGCTCCAGCAAAGGAAATACTGGTCGCTGGAACAGCGGGGAGATTCTTGGCAGGGAGTTTTTGCATAAGCTCTCCATGCCAGAGTTGATCTGCCTGTGGTCCGATGGCTGCACTTTGGAACTGCATTATTTTGTGTTCTGCCTTTACTTGCTTCTCAACAGGTATGTTTACACCTTGATCTGTCTTTCACTCTTTCTTCTGTGTTTGGTTTTACTTTTTTTTCTTTCAGGTGTCCCGAAGAGATGGCAAACACTTTGTTGGAGTGCTTCCCCTAAGAAATATTGTCAACCCTTTTAAAAGTCTTCTTTCTTCTTTCAGACTTCCTCAGATATTTTGCCCAAGCAAGACCCTGTCCATTTGCCCTGGATTTTTTATTTTAATGTATGTTGATACTTAATATATAAATTGCTTTCTGTTCCACATTAACTGAGCTTGAGTTCAGCCCATAGACAGATTATATTCCCAGGAACTGTATGTGTTTAAAACCTCCTTTCTTCAGGAGAAATAAGGATCTGTTAATTATTTGGTTGTGGGTAGCTCATTCAACTTAGACATGAAAGACTTTTTCTTTGGAAGGATTCTCTTAGCCACATTTTGAAGTTTTTAGCTGGAAATATACATCTCAGAAAATGAATTATGAACTTTTCCTGGGGTTTTGAAGTCTTAAAGGTTTGTTTCCACTGTTAAAATATATGTATATGTTTGCTTGCTTTATAGCACAGGGCTAAAAGTGATTACATTGTATGTGCAAATGAAAAAATTAAATCTCTGTGTGTGCATATTCTCCCTGGAATAAGCATGGCTATAAAAGGTGCTCACCCCACAGTGTTCATACAGGGCCATCTCCAAATTTGGGGGAGTCCTAGGCAAAATGCCTCTTGTGGGCTTCCATCTACATTGGAGACCTGACTTCAGGGTAGGCATTTATGGACTTACCAGACAGTAGTTGACAGCAGTGAGAGCAGTGGTGGCTAGTAACAGCATGTCAAGACCTGGAAACTGCCATTTAAATTCCTACACAATGCCTCCAACATGGCATTGCTCTAGAGTAACTTTGTGTCACAGACACTGCAGGGGATTTAAAATGTTGTTTAAAGGGGTAGCAGGCATCAGTACTGGATCTTCCCAGGGACCCTAGCATTTGCACAAGTGTGCTGTGTGTTGACACCAGGCCTGTAACCAGGTTAAGGTGTGGTGTAATGGCTAGAGTAGGAACAGACAACATTGGCCCTCCAGCTGTTGTTGAACTACAACTCCCAGCTATAATTTATTGTGGCTGGGGTTGAAGGGAATTGTAGTTCAACAATAGCTGGAAAGCCAAAGATGCCTATCCCTGGGCTAGAGTATAGAACTGAAAAGCTTAGGTTCAAATCCTTACTCAGGTCCAAGATGAGACAGAAGAAGACACTTTACTCAGGTGTAGATGAGACATCTGTGACTGCATCTCCTGCAAATGCAGCTACAAAGCTTGGGCAAAATCCAGATTAGGGGGGGAAACATAGAGGAAACAAAGTTTGAACTTTCTCTTTCACAGCTCCATGGCACTGCTCTGAAGCAGCCACCACCATGGCTGTATTTACCTTTTTAAAAATGATTTTTTTAAGTGAGCCAGTAATGTTCTTCCCAAAGCCCATGATTTCCATTGAGCAGTCTTGGACCAATCACATAATAATTTGCACAGACTAACCTGCTGTGTGGATTATTTTGAGGATAATGTGACATAGCCATGCTGAGTTCCTAGAAAGAAGGGTGGTTTATATTGCTCCACCGGAATGGACAGGAGAGAAACCATCAGAAAAAGCATAAGGGAAGGGAAGGTCGTCCTGTGTGAGGCATATGTCAATTGGGAGAGAGCCCCCATCAAAGCAGAATGAAGGGCCATTGTGACATCATCAACCAGAAGACTAATCCTCTCCCTTTGCCCTCTCTCCTCTTTGCCTGTCTGAACATTCCAAGTTCTAAATGGCAAAATGGGCCAGCCTACCTACCATTCCGCAGACAGCTCCCCTAGGAGCTAAATGATGAATACACATACAGAGTCAAGTCTTCTGAAAGGCATAGCACAGTTCCTCAGTCATAAAGAGATGGTAGGCAGAGCCTTTAGGAAATTGAAACTAATGGGCCCACATTGCCTGAACTTTGAAAACGATGTCAGGATGCAGAAAAGAAGCATTTTAGTGTCAAGTGCTAATGCTGAAGTCTAGCCTTTGGATTTAAGACAGCCTATTTCCTGATACAGAGCATTCTTTAGTGAATCAGTGTCACCCTTTCAAAACGTTTTTGTTACAGTGTGGTTCATGGTGGTATTATCCTCATTTTCCCCAAAGGAAGAACCTGAGAGAACTGGAGGACTGGAGTTTCATGAAGGCAAACCACATTTTCAAACCACGAGCTGTGTTTTGGGGCTGACGACTACTTGCTGCTGGGTTTGCCTGGATGTGTGTGAGGGCTTCTGGGGGCTCAGTCAGTACCAGGATCTGTCCTCAAGAGCAAGTCTGGGTCCTGGAATAATTATACAGTCATAAAGTGTCTCTGAATGCTTAGAGTGCATTCTCTTCACCTCCAAGTAACCACAGCTAGCCGCAAATTGTTAGATCTGGTGGTAGAGCTTCTAGGCCAGGGAAAGGCAACCTTGGCTCTCCATTATTTGTGGCTGGGAATGATGGGAGTTGTAGTCCAACAACATCTGGTGAGTCAAGGTTGCCTGCTGCCATCCTAAGTCAATGTATGGCAACTATGCATTGAAGCAGCACACCTCTCTCTTTAACAAGAACCTTCTAGGCAGAGTCAGAAAGCAATCTGAATAATATTTATTTATTTGGGATCTATATCCTGCTCTTCAGTCTTAAAATTCCCAGAGCAGCTTATAGTAGTTTTAAAACAATGAAAATAAATGATAAAAAGCAATGTTTCCAAGCCAAAAAAACAACCCACCCTCAGATTAAGACACATTAAACAGGGGAACAATAAAACCACAGCAGAGTTAGTTTTAACAAGCAGTATTTTAAAGGGCCTAGGAAAGGTGGTGAAGAAGAGACAGTTTAATTTTCTGGTTTTGAGTTGAAATTTATGTGCTGCTTTTTAAGGTCTCAAAGGGACCCATGATTTAGTTAAAAATAAAATAAAATAAAATTCAGTCAAAGCATGATGATGCTATGAAATGTAAGATTGGAAACTACAAACAATAACTGAGTAGACGGCAGGTAAGTGAATCTTCCCAAGGGAGCATTCCACAGGCAGGGCACCCCAACAGAGAAGGCCCTTTCTCTGGTTACCACTCTCCTAACCTCCCAAGACGGGAACCCAGAAAGGGCTCTTTGGGATGACCTCAGTGTGTGGGCCACTTCATGCGAAATCATTCTGCAGAACTTTCCATTTCTGTTTGGCAGCAGCAAATTTTGTCCCTGGCTCTCCTTCCCTACCCACCTCTGGACCCTGTCTTCGCTTTTCTTGCAGGAATTGCCCCAAGCCATGGAGATGTAGACTGTGAGAGCTGGTGCCTCATTAATTGCTCGGAGGGTCGCTACTACACATCCGGCAGCTGCCTGGAGTGCCCTGTTGGATTCTTGTAAGGAAACATTTTTTCCCCCTGTGATATTTTTCATAATTAGAATATGAAACATAAAGGGTCTGAAGAGCCAGTGTTCTTTCTACACAGAAGAGGTCCGTGTGTCAAACCACTGAAACAAAAATTATGATGAGTGTTGTTTAGATAACACCACTTTCACAGAGTAATGCAATGCAAAGAAGACAGACCTCTGCCCCAAGGAGATGACAATCTACATTTCAAAAGAGCGGGAGACAATACAGGAAAAGAGGCTGGGGTTGAAAGGCCTGGAGAAAGTGTGGGCTTATGGAAACTGAGGAGCGTATATGAGATTATAGAATCTGTTCACTTTTGATGTGGTGAGGAAGTTAAAACCTGGTACCTTAATTTACAGTGCCCTTTCTTGATGGTAGATGAGTAGATTTGAAAAACTGAAGGTTTTTGTTCTGCTTTGTAATATAATCAGAACATCCCCAAAGTCCTGTTTTACTCTCCCAGCATTTTCATCATACTCTAGTGCAGGGTTTCTTAACCTTGGGCCCCCATATGTTGTTGGACTACAACTCCCATCATCCTCAGCCACAAAGGCCATGTCTGGGGATGGTGGGAGTTATAGTCCAACAACATTTGGGGGCCCAGGGTTAAGAAACCCTGCTCTAGTGCAAGGGTGCACAACGTTGCCTCTCCAGGTGCTGCTGAACTACAATTCCCATCATCCCTAACTACTGCCCACTGTTTGGGGATCACCAAATTTCTAATTTTGCCATTGATGTTTTCAGTGTGAAATTTTGCATTGCATTGTCAGCTCTGCACTTTGAAAGAGAATTTTTATCCCAGATTTGGCTTTCTTTTCTTGGTAGCATTTTTTTATTTCTTTTTATTCTGACAGGCATCAAATATATCTACATCTCATAAGCTGCCAGCTGTCTAATGCTAAATACCATTGCATGTTATCTGTTAAATGTTGCCGGATGCCAAGCATCATTTCAAGTTAATGGTCAAATACTAAATACTATAGCGTGTTGGCGATTGGATACAATCAAATGTTAAATGCTGTTGCATGCCAGCTATCAAATACCAGGTTTTGGATAGCAATGCTCAGCAAATATGTGAACATTGTAGGATAATATCCTGGAGCAAATCTATCCTGGTTCTTGCACTGCACAAGTCTTTGACAGTTTCTTGGGCCATTACCATATGCTCCCATTCTTTTGTGTTCCCCAGTTCTGAATAGTCCAACTGCATACTGCCTGAGAGTTGTAAGCTTTTCCATGTTCTTCTTTTGGCTTGTTCTGCCATGGAAATAGATCATACGGAGTCCCAAAACCTTCCTCCCTGGGGGTGTTTTGGAGGGATGTCTTTTGTTTGAGTCATCACAATAGGGAAAAGGCAAGGGAGTCAGGCTAAGCCTTGCCTCGGGAAATTCACAAGAAAACAGAGGTTGAGCACTGAGTAATGTTCAACCCAAACTAAACCTCTCATTATTTTCCATTTTGCAGCTGCCCAGGGGGACAAATGGCTCCACAGATGTGCCCAGTAGGAACCTACAATCAATTCACAGCTCAGGCAGATATTGCATCCTGCCAGGTAAACAAAAAACCAGAGAGAGGTTAAAGAGAAGCAGGGATGCCGAGAATAGTTACAGTGGATTTCACACACACACAACCAACTTCACATATATGCTGATGGGATCTGAGCTGAGAGAGATCTTGGGGTCATGGTCGACAGCCCATTGGAAATGTCGACAGTGTGCGGCAGCTGTGAAAAAAGGCAAATTCCATGCATTAGGAAGGGGACTGAAAATAAGAATGCTAGTATTATAATACTCTTCTACAAATCTATGGTGCAGCCACATTTGCAGTACTGTGTACAGTTGTGGTCACCGTATCTTAAGAAGGATATTGTAGAACTGGGAAAGGTGCAAAGGGGGCAACCAAGAGATTATCAGGGCCTGGAGTACCTTCCTTATGAGGCTAGGCTACAGCATCTGGAGCTCTTTACTATGGAAAAGAGGCGACATGATCAAAGTATATATAAATTATGCATGGAGTGGAGAGAGTGGACAGAGAAGAAATGTTCTCCCTCACTCACAACACTTGACACTTGAACCAGAAGCCATCCCATGAAATGGAAGGTCTGGAAATTTAGGACCAACAAAGGGAATACTTCTTCACACAGCGAATAATTAATCTATGGAATTCTCTTCCATGGGATGTGGTGATGGCCCCCAGCTTGGATAGCTTTAAAGGGGGCTTAGACAAATTCATGGAGGACAGGTCTATGAATGGCTACTCCCGCCTCAGAGACACAGTTCCTCTCAGTACCAGTTGCAGGGGAGCAACAGCAGGAGGGAGGGAATGCTCTCACCTCTTGCCTGTTGGCTTCCCAGAGGCATCTGGTGGGCCACTGTGCAAAACAGGATGCTGGACTAGAGAGGCCTTGGGCCTGATCCAGCAGGGCTGTTCAGTGCTAAAAGGCTGTGCAATGACCTTGATCCTTCTTGTTTCCTCCACTTGAAGGACCCAGGAGCAGAACAATTTACAGTGGGCCTGGGGGTGGAGCTTACTGTATAATCTATGTGCTTACCTAAGAATCTGGTTGAAGACACAGACAAAAGATCCCTTGTTTACTGGCAACTGGCCCAAAGCAAAGCGTCTCCTGCCAGCCTGGAATGTTGTGTGTGTTGCCTTCTTTTTTTCCCCCAGTTGGTTGACAAATCTAACCACCATCTGGGTTGTACTGTATAATTTTCACAGCTGGCATGAAATCTGTTCCACAGAATGTCTTACAGCTGAATGGGCAGGGGAGAGAGGGGGAGAGAGAGAGACTGAGAGGCCCTTGACCAGCATTTTGCTTTTGGGGGAGTGTTCCCACAACCAGGTTTATGGGCTGCTAATTGTAGGTAGCAAGTGATTAACCAGTGGGGGTGCTGCTGCTGAGAGGACTGGAGACAGAGGGCTGTCTGGCTGGTTATAGAACAACTGCCCCAGCCAATAGCTGTTAGAGTCAGCTAGAACTCTCTTTTCATGCAGAGGTTGGTACCCAGGCTCTTGTGTGAATCAGCCCTGAATTTTCATCCAAATGTGATTGAGATTATAGTTATGTTAAGAAAAACAGCCCTCATCACCTTGGTGCCAAAGCACCCATCATTAGATGTGCTGGATTACAGCCATATGTTGAGTTGTTATCTCTTGCAGCAAAAATATGTGGTCGGCTTCCAAATTCTGTGACTAACATTCCCGCAGTGCCAGTTACAAAAAATATACACTTTGTCAGCTGCTAATTACTGATGAGGCCAAAGAATATCAAGGGATTCTAATGAATTTGGGCTGCTTCTGGAAATCCTTTTGCACTGGCTTTGAAGGATGTCAGAGTCAATTATTTCTTTCTTCATTTTTTAAACCTTGTTCCCAGGTAGGCACATACATATGCACACCCTGTTTCTGTCCTCACAAGGAAAAATCCCTAAAGAATTAACAAGAGTGTTCTGTATTTATCTCCTCTAATTTTGGTGTGAATCTCGCTTCCCAACATTACAAAAAGTCACAAAACAACAAGAGATAGTATCCCTGTCTCAGACCAGATGACCTATAGAGACCCTCTTAGGGGATGTCTCTCTTCTCAGTTGTGGCAATCGACTATGCCTTAGGAGAATAAGCACACTTTAACAATCCCAATTTATGTGTTGGTGCAACCAGGGTTAACCAAGAGCCTTCGTAGCTGTGTTTTGCTGCTGCTTGAGGTGAATTTTCAAGTCTGTAATGTCCTCCCAGGATCCAATGTGACTCCACCTGTCCTGGCAGCCCATTGATCTCCCCCTGACCTGATGCTATAAACATATACAGATTGGGTTTGGACATATATAAGCAGATAAATGTGCCTCATACTGATTCAGACCATTGTTCCATCTCAGTCAGTACTGTCTATGGTGACTAGCAGCAACTCTCCAAGACAGTGCCCCCCCCCCGCAGCCCTACCAGATGTTGCAAGGGATTGAATCTGAGACCTTCTACATGCAAAGCATGCCCCTTGCCACTGAACTACAGCCTCCTTTGGGCTTTGTCTGGACAGTGTCAGCTTGCCAGTAGCAGCAGCAGCAGCACACCTTGAGGTCATACACACAATCTTCGGCTGCTGCTTCCAAGGGCTGTGGGGCAGCAGGTGCTTGCCTCCCTTCTCCTGCTGATGAGCAGCCATGCTTCCCTCCACCATGCCACATGCCCACATGAGAGGCAGCGCAGCAAAGGCAAAAGCTGGCCACGGGAAAACGTCGCCCTTCCACATCCCAGAATGCCCTGTGCCCAAAGCTTGGTGGCTACTCCCATTAGAGCAGTTACCATGTTTTGCACTGTCTCTCCTTCCCTCTGGCTTGCTGCTGGAAATGGCAATGGGCCAGGGAAAAGACCTTTAACCCAGCAGTGGTGGTTCTGATGATCTCCTGCCATGATTAAACAAACTGCAGGTTCATTTAACCTCTGTTCATTTAACCTAGCAGGGCAGCCCAACCCAGACTGCTCATGTGAAAAGCTTGCTTGCTTGCTTGCTTGCTTGCTTGCTCGCTCGCTCGCTCGCTCGCTTGCTCTCCCTGACTCTCATTTCCCTGTCTGTTGGATTCCCCTCATGCTCTAATCCCAAGGACCCATGCCTCCTGATCCCCATCCTGTTAGCTCTCTCTAGACAGCCTACAGTCCCCCATCATCACACGATGGAGGCTTATCTTCTTTAGTCAACATGAGTAATGAGAGGCTGTAGAGATTCTTCCATCTGCTGCCCTTCAAACTTGTGAGTCAGGTCCAAAGACTCTGCCAAGCGATCTGTTAATTGAAGTGGGAAGAAGCCAAAAGGTAAAAGTCATATTTATTTTCTGAGAGAGGCAAATGTTTGGTCATGAAATTGATCAGAGATTCTGAAATGTTTCACTGCTAGTGAAACATTGTTTGTTGTGGAATTAAGGAGATGTGTGTTCGGTCGCTGTCTTGGGCCAGGCTTGGCCAGGGTCTCCACAAGGGTCCAGATCATGGACAGCTCCATGGGCCAGAATCAGAACCTTGGTCAGAGCTAAGCAGTGTAATAGGGCTGGGTAATGCAGCATAGGATGATGTTGCTCCAGCAAGGTCTAGCAGCCAGCCACTGCTCCTTATAGTTTTGGCCTGGGCAGGGCCAATTTGTCCTGCCCCTTTTCCATGGATAGGTGCTATTCTTAAAGAGGCCTTACCCTCAGGTGCTGGCTGTGGTGTTGCTGGAGAGCCTCTGCTACAGCTGACAGGTCCTCAGGGAACTCCTCTGAGTCAGAGGGTAAGTCTGTGTCCTCAAGTCAAGGCAGGGGTGCAAGCTTGGATTCCTCCAGCTCTCCTGGTGTGGAGTCCCCAGTGGCAAGAGACCATGAGAACAACCTGTCTCCTCCCCCAAACTCTCAATGTCATTTCTCAAGTGGGGTGGACTGGTCTTGACAGTTGCAAAACATGGTCATGACAGCTGCAAAAGAATTCTCGAACCTAATGAGAAAGTGGGCCACACCCTAGTGGGTCCCAACCAGTGTTCCTGTCATAAATCTGTTGGCTCGGCTGACCCGACAGGATTTACAGTCCCTTCAGCTCTACTTCTGTGAGTTAAATAGAAAGTCTGGAGATAAGAATAGCAGCCTAGCTAAATGAACAAAAGCGAAAAATGACTCACAAAGAAAAGTAGCATAAACAAAATAAAGCCCCTTGAACTAAACTAGGTACCCCCCTCTACAATAACTGAGTAATAACAGAAAATAACAGAACAAGGGATGAAGAGAACAAGGACAGGCTGAAACACGAAAGGTTGAACAATTCTTAAGTACGGACACTGTCTGCAATAGGCAACGTTGTTGACAGTGCTGACTTAGAAACCATGTCGGCTTGATATAGGGCTCAATATAACCGGCAGCCAATCAGGCTTTCCTGATTCAGCATTTCTATTGCCTCTCCTGTGAGATCTTGCACCTGTGTGTCTCCTGCTGAGCCTTTCTCTTGAGATGTCTTCTTAACACTGGTGAAATTTCAGCTTCCTCCTGATCAGTCTCCTCAGCCCTCATCTCTGCCAACTGTTCAGATTCCTCAGTCTGCTGCCGTTCCAGCTCAGCTCCAGAGTCTGTTCTCACAGCCAAATCCTGCTGCTGTGCCTCTGAGCCTGTACTCCCACCCAAGTCCTCCCACTCCTCCTCTGACTCATCTGACTCAGAGGTCTGGGCCATGACAGTTCCCTGTAACAGGGAGTCCCAGAAGCTGTTGACTACACCTTGCAGCTTCGCCATCTGCAATGGCCTTATATTAGGGATGCTGGGAGTTGTAGTCAATGACACAGATCCCAATCCATCCTTTTGAGACCCCTGGTCTGTGTCGCTCTATAGGCACCATCCTATTCAATGAACTCACCTACTGACAATCTCCTTGGCAGGCCTGTCCAGGTGGTTACATCAGCTCAGAAACCAGAGTAGCGTGCCATGCCTGTCCAGATGGCTATCGGTGTGATCCACAGAATGGTTTGCTGAGAAGCTGCACCCCAGGTCAATATTCGCCTGAAGGAGAGATGGAGTGCCGGGAATGTCCGAAAGGATATGCCTGCCCGGATGGACAAGACAGACGGGTATGGTATATCATTTGATTCCCCTCATAGGTGATTTCATATGACTGTTTTATAACAAAGACATCTCCACTTTCTGTGAGATCCTTCAGACATTCTTCCATGTTTACTTGCTCTTAAATGTTCCTTTCAGTGATATGAAAGAGAGATTTCTTCCACAGGAAATTAAACTGTCTTTCCCCATATCCTTGTTTTGTATCTCTTTTTCATTATGTGGAAGGACATTTATAAAAACAATCAACCATGGACAAATTACAGGAAATTTACACTTCAGGGTGAAAATTTTGCAGGGGGTGAATAATTCATCCATCCTCACTCTGAAAAAAAGGCTCAGTTTTAAACCTGACATTCCTATTTAGGGTTGCCAACCTGCCGAGACTGGCCTGGAGTGTCCAGGAATTGGCGTCAATCCCTGGGTGACTATTTGAAAGGAATGCTGATGCTTTAATAATGGCTTGATGTTACATAAAATATTGGAAAAACTAATCTCCAGGAATAGCTTCTGTTAGGGTTGACAGCCCTAGTCCCAAGGGTGGTACATCTGTGGATCAAACAGTACATATTAAATGTGTTGTTGGCTAGTCTGGGGTTCTTTAAACCTTAAAATAGCAGCTATACAGCAGCCTGATTTGGACCGGGACTTCAGTGCAGAAGTTGAGAGTGGTTAGCCTTTATTTATTTCTGTTCCCCCACTGAAAATCTCCCCTGGGATGGCTATGGGTTCCCAAAGGTATCATTTGCTGTGATGGCACCTTTGGAGGCCCATGGCCTCCTTGTGGGTGAGAGTGAGCAGCCAACATGGAAGGAGGGGTAAACACCTACATTCCCATACAGCTTCTATTTTGAAAGGCAGAAAAACACTCAAGCTAGACAATGATGGGGCTCCTGTCTGGATGCCGTCTAGCCATGCATGTGGGGAGTAGGAAGGAAACAAACCTGAGGGTGAAGACATGCTGGCTACAAAATGCAGGAGTGTGCCAGTTCCTGGGAAACTAGAAGGAAACAAATGGCTTGCTTGTTTTATTCCTGAAATTGTCAGAATTGTTTGCCAAAAAAAAAACACCATCTTTGGAGTAGCACTAAGTATAATTAACAGAACGATATGGGCACAAGGTATAGCTTAAACAGATAGTACCCACCTCATCTGAAGGGGTACTTTCATTATTCCAAAATTCCCAGGGGCCTTATTTCAGAGTCCATTCAAGTCTGTTTGAGTATCTCCTCAGGGCCCGTAACAGATCCACAGAGACCCAGGTAGCTGCTGTGGTCCAGGGTGTAGCAAGGTTGCAGTGGGCCCTGGGATAAAAGAGGGTAGATAGGCCCCTGCCCCTTTTTCTGCTGTCTCCTTTGGAGAGGCAGGACAGAGAGAGCAAAGGGCAGGATGTAACGCAGCTGGTCAGCTCCCTTTCCTTCAGGGCCCAGAAACATTTGTGTGCCCCTTACTTTCCCTCACTATAGTCTATCAGTCAGGCTCAGGCAGGAAGGGATGCTGCTAGATACTCCTTCCCCCTCCCCTCCTAGAGAGGATTATTCTCCCTTGAAGCCAAGATGAGTTCTCTGAGCAGGAGCCGGCAGCATGCCAGTGAGTCGGGGAGGTGGAAGGGAGAGAGTGAAGAGTTACCCAGCAAGCAGCAGCCTCCTCCTTCAGGGGCCCCAGGGACATTTGTTCCCACACTTACTCAGTTATCATTACACACTGTGTGGTGGTCTTAAATACAGTGTTGCCTCTGTAATCAATGGGACCCCTGCATGCTGGGAGATATTAATCTGAGAGGAAAAGAAGATCAGAAGGTGAGAAGGAAGGAGAACAGCCCAGTCCTAATATGGAGCCTTGAGCAGATATTCCAAGTTGGTACAGTGAACACATGTGGAGTGGCAACAGGCTCCACTTTCCTGCCTATGCACATTCATTGTTATCACTTAGAGGGCCAGTTCAGACGTAATGGGAAGCCGGAGGTCCCTTCGTCTCCAGTTCCCAAGCCTGAATGTCTGAACCTTGTACTGGAGTTCCAAAAACAAAAATGGAACTGTGGTTTCCCTCCCCTAATTGCAGTTGTTACCTTTGGTTTATATTGAGTTATGCCGCTGATAACTGCATTTCGGTGGCACCTCCATTACGTCCAATCCAGGGATTGGAGTTTGCCTTGAATCAAACTGGAGTTGAGGGAGGAATCTCCTCCCTTGCTCTGGCTACTATTGGCTGCATGGACTGTCCTTCAGGACATAAGGAAGTCCGCAGAGCCATCTCCCCCATCTCTCTGCAGCCTCACTGACTGCAGTCAGTGAGACTGCAATAGGTCTGGACTCAGACCAGAGAGCAGGGGGAGGGGGTGAGGAACCGCAGTTCCACTGAACCCATGGTTCTGTATGAACCGGCCCAGAATGTCTAAGAAATTGATGAAACTTGCATTTTCCTGGCGAGAAAGATCAGTTTGAGCCACTCAAATGTGCTTTCCTTTCAAAAATCTTCCAGCTGATTGTTTTATGTAATGGATGAATTTGGGCGTTTTAACAGTTTATTACTTATTTGACCAAGTTTGCTTTTATGTAAAGTTTTTGTACTTTGTGTTTTGCTGGTTGAATGACCATAATAATAAAGATTTTGAGATTTGAATGCAGGATATTTAGCAAATGTTGTGTTTGAGCATAAAAAAGCTATGGATATAGAGAGGGATGGTTACCACGACTGTAGTATCCGTTTACCAGGAATCCAGAGATTCCCTCCATGTGCATGCTTCTATATGGTATGTCATATGAACTCAGAAAATGTTGGCAACCTTAGCACTGCACCAAACCAACATGAAACCAAGATAATCAAGTTCAGTTCAAGTTAAGATGACCAAGCTCAGCTCCATGTGGGTTTGGAGTGGTGCCAAGCTGAGATAGTCAACATTTTCTGAATTCATATGACATGCTCTGTGGGAGTGTACAAGTGGCAGGAGTCTCTACATTCCCAATAAACCAGCATTAGATTGATCATGAGAACCGGCCCAGAAGTTTTAAGCTCCTGTTTTTTCTCTCCAGCATTGTCCAGGTGGCCAGGAGCCCAATCCCAGCCACACATTGTGCATCACCTGTCTTCCCGGCTCTTTCTCCACCGAGGGGACTCCAGAGTGCCAGCCTTGTCCAACAGGTAGGCCACACTTCCTGGAGATCCACAGCATCCTGGGGTGTGATATATGGAGATGAGGATTATGTGAGCCCTGTGTTGACGGTCAGCCCTTGAAGTGTTTCCAGTTAAAGTAGTGACTGAGAAAGTGAAAACGGAGAACAGGAGGGGGATGTTCTAGAGGGTTTCACATTAATTACTCAGGTTCCAATTGATCCCAGGAGAGTGAGAAGATAGAAACGGGCAGAGGATAATCTTCCTTTCGTTCTTCATAGTAACAAATGCACCTGAATGAGAGAAAAGCATGCCACTTACAGCAGGGATTCTCAACATTAGGTCCTCAGATGTTATTGGACTTTAACTCCCATAATCCCTAGCCCTAGTGGCCTTTGGTTGGGGATTATGGGAGTTGAAGTCCAAAAACATCTGGGGACCCAACGTTGAGAATCCCTGCCTTACAGCACCTGTTGATTAGGACGCTACATGTGAAATGTAGGCAGAGTAAAATCACATGTGGTAAAGGCCATGGTTTTTTGTATGAATGGTGCCTCCCAACATGCACGCTGATGCAGAATTTGAGGGGACAGTTCCTGATAAAACATGGAGAGATTACAGGCTTATTGTGGGGGGGTGGATAATTGGGGTGCAGTTAGATGTGACATGGAAGAGCTGTGATTAGGTCTTGCCTGTGTTTTTCAAAGAAATATATTGGCTGACATCCAGACTAAATTACTCCTGAATATTGAAATTCAGTAGTCCTTTGCAGTAATTCCTGAGTATTGACTCTAGATGTCAACCCTTTAAAATAGTGGTTGCTATTAATTTATTTTTTTAAAAAATAGTAACCAATGGAGAATGGATTGTTTTGATACCATGGCACCAGGGGGAAATGGCTCCAAACCTTTCCCCCTGCCATTTTACTGATTGAAATGCTACCCTGTTGTTTGCCCCCCCAGGAAAAACATGTTAGAAGTCATATGATGCACATATAAGTGTTCCCTTGCTGGGCAAAAAGGTTCAGGGGGCATCTTAAATAGGAAAATAATCCCAGGGAAAGGGTTAGTTCCCATCACTTCCCTGGATCCATGATCCTGATCTCATTAGAGTGGGGACTATGACTGCTAAAAAGTTTTTAAAAAAAAAAAAAACACCAAAAACATAGGCAGCTAGATCACACAATCATTACTAGGCAGGACAAGCATCCTACCCACGTTTAGGAGCTGTGCGCACTCCTGTTTTGTGATCATGTGCTTGTAAAAAGCAAGGTAGGAGGCAGAGGAAGTGATTGTCCATGAGGCTCCCACTGGGTAGGGGGTCTCTCCCCCCACCTCATTGAACAGCTGGGTGCTGCTGCTGGGTAGGATGGAGCCCTCCTACCCAGTGTGAGCCTTGCACATTAATCACTTTCCCAGCCTCCCACCTTGCTTTTTATGAGCACATATTCACAAAACAGGGGTGCTCACAGCTCCTGAACCTAGAGGCATGATGTTTGTCCTACCCTACTGCTGCTCGTGAGAACCAGCCTAGAGTCTAATCCCAGATGTCCATGTCACAACTAGTTGGACTCATAAGCATCTTTAAAGTATGTATGAAACCACCACAGTTTTGATCTGCCATAATAATTTAGTAGTCTTTGTGATATAGTACTCCAGGTTTTGGCACAAGTAAAGCTCTTTGCAACCAAGAAATTAAGTTACAGTGTTACGTTTAAATGCCTGTCTCGGGTGTTACTCAATTTTAATAGCTTTGAGATATAAAATACCCAGAGGGAGACCTTCCGGGCAAAGACCTGGCCACGACGCTATTGTGTGTCCCTCTATGTCTTCATGAGAAACTGAAGTATTAACTTGAAGATATTGGATTGTAACATCATCTTGAGAATGTTTGGGCAGGGAGGATCCTACCTTGGTGGGGAGGGCTGGTCTGAATGACTTTCAGGTTCTTTCCAGTCCTACATTTCTATGACTTGAAGCGACTTGGCAAGATCAACTTTTAAGTCTTGGGAAAAGCTGGAAGTAAAGCCTGTGAGATTAGATGTGCTCCACCAGTAAATAAGTGAATTCTCAATTGTCCTCCATAAGCCATTTAAAGAGCTGCTCTTTCTTACCTAGCTTCTGCTTGATATTCCAGAGAAGTCTTGATAATCCTGTCCTCAGGATATCGCCAGCCTGTCATTGCTGGAATGATAGGGCTTGCAAATTCATCTCTATGACATTAGTGCTGAACGAAGTATGACAGGAGGATGGGCAGAGAGGGGACTTAGACCTTTGTTTAAAAAAGAAACAATTGCCTTTGAGAATTGGGAAAGTATAGAATGTTATTAGAGATGATTAATTAGCTGAAATGGCTCAGAAAATTACAGAGAAAGACAAGAAACTAACATCACAGGGATCTTCCTACTGTACGATATCGCCTACCATAAAATTGGGTTGGAAGGGAATCAAATATCTGAAATAATTCATGCTGGGAATTTATTTCCCTCAGCTAGTTCTCTTGAAATAGAAGGAGCTTGGGAGAAGAGCTATCTGTGGAAATCGCAATAGTGCTTTTTATGGAGAGGGGAAAGATGTGGCTTTTCTATGTGATATTTTCGTACACTGTGGAATGCATCTTGAACTAAGTCACATAAAGGCAGGGCTTCACTTGCTAGGCTATATGAAGACATTTGCAAATATGCCTGCAATGTAATCTGAGTATCTACCAGAACAGAGGGAGATTTTCCCAAATAGCATGAATTTGAACCCATAGATGTACAGCAAAGGAATGTGACATCCTGCATGCTTTCCAAGCAAAGTTGGTGTCAACAGCCTGTGCATGTTCGAAGCAGATCAATGGTGGCTTTTCTTGGCTCTGTCTATGCAGACTTGATTGAATACTGTCTTGCTTCTGCAAGTTTCTGGCTGAACTCCATGCTAGGCAAGAGTATCTCTAATCTGAAATAATAAATGTGAATTCATAAAAGCAAGCAGGACTGGGCTTGAGTGAGTTCTTGTAAGAGCAAGATTCAGCATATGTGCACAAAGAGGACCGGGGCAAAATCTATGGCTCATACTCCTAGTTCAAGAAATGTTCTGCAGAATCAGAGCCAGTCCAAAATATGAAATGTATCATGCAGCAATAGGAAGTCAGAAGTAGACTGAGGTGCATACTTGGAAGTCGTGAAAAAGATGATGTCTAGGAGAACAGAGGACATTAGTAATAAGACCAATCAGTGGTTTGCTGAACAGGCTGGGAATTACAGAACAAACTAGAAATGAATACAGGAATCAGTAAAGATATAGGTTGTATTTAGGGTAGCTCACACATGCATATCATGTGATTTCTCTGCACGGTTATTTCATAGATGGTAGCTGATAGCTGAATGTGTGAACGGACTCCAGCAAAAAAACACTGCACTATTAAAACACTGCATCTAATAGAAAATCTGTAAGGACCCATTCACACATGCAAGGCACTGCCTTTTTTTTTGCAGCTATTACAATATGTATGTGAACCTTCCTTTGACCAATCAAGATTTGTTGTTTGTGAGAGGATTAAACACACTCTTAGCCAGGGGTTCTCAAATTTGGGACCCTGTTGATGTTCCCATCATCCATAGCTATGATGGCCAAAGCCCATTGTGGCTGTGGATGATGGAAATTGCCGTCCAACAACATATGGGGACCCAAGTTTGAGAACCCTTGCAGTAATACACTAGGCTAGTTTTCAGCACTGGACAGCTCCACAGGGACAGCAGCCAAGTAGCAGGTGATATTTTCTGAGGTCAAAGTTCACCTCCCAGAGAGTTCAGGCTCTCTTCTTCTTTAAGACTTGTTACTCCACTGGAAGCCAAAGTACTTAATGAGCATATCCAGGTCCCTCCCGCTGAGCCACTGTACTGAGTAACCTGATTCCAATGTCTGTAATGAGGATCCTCCTAATTAAATAATGAAGTGTTCTTGTATTCTGGCTGCCTTGATGTCGACTGATAAAAGGAAAAGCAGAGTGATTGATACTCCATGAAAAGCCTCGTGGTTCACATCCAGCCGTGGTCTGTAATTCACTGTTATGGAAATTAGATAACATCAGGTCTTGGGTCTCTAGGCTTTCAGCTTCTACTCTTAGTGCCCAATGAATAGAGAGTAGCATTTTCCTGGGAGCTTTCATTGCGCACACCATGGAGATAAGATAAGGTGTGCTGGCACTGAGGCAGCATTTGGAAGTCTGCATGGAGTGCTGTCATTTCAGTACAGGGGTTCTGCTGGCGTGTGCTCTTTGTTGCATACAAAATTTGGGGGTTTGACATAATAAACATTTGGAAATTGGTCCTTGAGACTGTTCTCGTGAGCAGCTAAGTGCGGGCTTGGCTGCCCATGAGAAATGGTGGGAGCAAAGCAACTCCTACTGGCACAGCAGCAGCAAACCCTCCTACAGAGCCCACCAGTTAGCTGAGGCTAAGGGTGCAAGCATGCCTTTAACATAGGCTAACTGCTCGTGTGTGTGAGTGCCGGCTGCTCTCAGCCAGCATTGGCACAGGAGCCAGCTCCTGGCTGTTTCTGGGGATCCCCACAATTGTGGGGTTTCTGCAGGCAGGATCCATATGTCCTGACCCCTGCACCTCCGCGCTGCCTGGGTCAGCAGTGGACTATCTGGCTGCACAATCCTCATGCCCAGAGACCCCTCAGAGATTGTCTGTGGGGAAAGTGGGCTTCTGCAGCCTTCCCTACCACCCGGTGGTGAGAACAATAACCAAAAATGATAGGTGTTGTCTGGAGTTCATCATCAAGGTGACTGGGCTGGAGTTTGTCCTGTGGCTTAGTTCCAGGGCAGGATCATGCTGTGAATGCTGGACTTTGCACACAAACATCCATACATATGAAGAAACACCATTGGATAGAAACCCCATTGTCTGAACCATGAATATACAAAGCTGCCATATTAAATCAGACTGTTTATTTATATATTTAGTATATTTGCATACTGCTGAAAATGCACGTCTCTGGGCAGCTTACAACAAATATCACATAAAATTACAACAACAATTAGAACATTATCGCCAGAGACGATGAGAGTCACACATTTAAGTGCTTTGCTAAAAGGAAGCTGGACTTCAGCTCTTTGCAAGACTGAGTAATATCATTCCTTGCTTCAAAGTCATTTTCTCTTTGCCCCAGAACCTCAGAAGGGGAAACTTCTCAAAAATGAGGAAACTGGTAAAAAGAAAGCTGAAAGAGTAATATCATCACTTGAAGTGGTCATATCACTCCAGAAAGCATGGAACTTATTTAAAACCACAATAATAGAAGCTCAGCTGGGATGTATACCAAGAAGGGGTAAAGGTACCATCAAGTTCAGGAGGATGCCAGCGTGACTAACAGGTAGAGTCAGCGAAGCTATAAAAGGGAAGAAGACTTCCTTCAGAAAATGGAAATCCTGCCCAAATGAACAGAACAGGAAGGAACATAAACTCTGGCAATGGAAATGCAAGGAGACAATAAGGGATGCAAAAAGCGAGTTTGAAGAGCATATAGCTAGAAGTGTCAAGGGGAATAACAAAACCGTCTTTAAATATATCAGAAGCAGAAAACCTGCCAGGGAAGACGGTTGGGCCCTTAGATGATGAGGGCATGAAATTAAGGCGGATAAGGAGATTAGGGATGTGCATGAAATCGGTCCGGAGGCCCTTTATGGGCCTCCAAACTGGTTCAAAGAACTGGTGGTTCCTCTGGCTTGATGCCGAGGGGTGGCTCATTAAGGGTGGGGAGGGTGCACTTACCCCTTCTGCCGCTTTTCACCCACCGGTGCTCCATTTTTGTCCAAAATCCATGGGCTGGCAGTGTACCTCCATGCCACCCCTTCCCCCTTTGTTGCCCAGAAATGCGGAAGTATTGACTGCGCATGCATGTCGCACCCTTAATGGCTTCCTTGACTTTACTTGTTAGCCATGCTGGCATGCTCCTGGACTTTGTGGGGCCTTTTCTACTTCTTGGTATACATTCTAAGTGGGCTTCTAGTATTGTGGTTTTGAGTAAACTCCATGCATTCTGGAGTGACATGACTCTCCTGGTTTTCCCTTTCAGCTTTCTTTTCACTAGACTCCTCATTTTGGAGAAGTTTCCTCTTCAGAAATTCAAAGTGTCTGTCTTGACCTCTAACATCACTTTGTTTCCCTTGTTCTCTGTGCTGGGTGTGTGTGTTTTATTGGTGTTCAGGGTACTGTGATGCCATTTCTTGTCTTAACTTAATCTGGCATCTCATGGTCATTAGCTCTTAAAAAGCTTTTAAAGTACAAGTTATCAGAGACCTAAGGAAAATGGGACAGTGCATTTAACATCGCCAACTGACTGTTCCCTACAAGCTCTGAGCTGTTCCTATCAATAATGCATTGTGTGGCCGCCATCTTGCCCTTGGCTGGTTGCACTGGCTACATTAAAACCATGCCGGCACCACAGTAGCACACTCCTCATGCCGCTCTGTCATGTCACGGCGGATCTCTGTGGTTTTCTTTCAGGGCATTACTGTCCTCACGTTGGCACTGTTCAGCCACTCCCGTGCCTGCCTGGTTCCTGTGCCCATGCTCCTGGACAGACTGAATGCCAGAGGTGCACTGGAAGTCTTTGCTGTCCAGATGGGGCCGGTGAGGTGCCTCAGACCCAGGATCCTGCTCGCTCCGCTGAAGGTCTGCAATGCCAGCTCTGCCCTTCAGGTCAATCGCTTCTGCTGTTTGCCTTCTGTTAATGTGCTTAGAGAGGCTGGTGAGCAAACTGCATTTGTGAGCAGTTCCACAGGAAACTGACTTACACTGAATAAGACAATTGGACCACCTTGCTCTGTATTGTCTGACTTGACTGGCAGTGGCTCTCCAAGGTTTCAGGCTGGAGTCTCACCCAGCCCTACCTGGAGATGCCGGGGAATAAACCTGGGATCTTCTGCATGCAAGCAGATGCTCTTCCACTGAGCCATGGCCCATCCCCAAAGGGGAATATACTACACTGCTGACATGTAGTCACCCATCCAAATGCAACAGAGCAGACCTTGCTTAGCAAAGTGGACAAATAGTGCTCACTACCACAAGACCAGCTTTCCTTCCCCCGAAAAAGGAACAGACTCTCTGTGAGAGCTGCTGGGGAAAATGGTAATGGCACTGGCTCATGATCAGAGAGATCACAACTTGAGGAGCCTGAGTGGCAGGTCCCAGCAGGTGTATTGACTTCTCTCATCCTGCAGGTCATTTTTGCACCGATGGACTCACGGCTGCACCGTGCCCGGCAGGAAGCTTTGAGCCTCGAGAGCGTCTCCCGAGGCCCAGCAATGGTTCGTCTTCATACTTCCCAGGTCCGCGCCTTTATATTATCTCTGCTTTGCACAATGGGGAAAACCATTTCAGCCCTAAATCACGCGGCTAATTAGGCTCTTCTAGAGCGCCTGACAGTTATAGTGCTTATTTACTACCCTCTGGCATAAAGCAAGGCAAGTTAGACACCAAGGAAATTTCCTAGAAATTTGTGCACTGACAGAGGCTTTTGAGAATTATTAGTATTTTTTAAAAGTTGGCTTATAGCTTTCTTGGAAGTTCCTGATATTTCGGTTAAAAAGTGAAGTGCCAATTCAGGGTGAATTGGTGAAAGATATTAGTTAACCCAAAAGTCCAAAAAGTCACTTGAAAAAAATCATTGGAAGTGCCATGGGTGAAGCACAGGATTTGAATGCAGGACTGAATGACCAAGCATGCTGTTTCAGGACTTCAGCACTTCCTGGATATGGAGAACTCTGTCGTCTAATAGCAGGAATAACAGACTGTTCTTCAAGAGCAGGGGTTCCCAAGCATGAGTCTTCAGATGCTTTTGAACTACAACTCCCATCATCCCCAGCCACAATGGCCTTGGCCATTGTGGCTGGGGATGATGGGAGTTGTAGTTCAAAAGCATCTGTAGACCCAATGGGAATGCCTCCTCTTGGACACGTGAGCCATTAGGAGGATATTGCCCTTAAGCTATTCAGCAACCCAGCCAGGTATTACCCGACACCACTCACTTGTGGGGTGCCACCCAAGCAGTTTCCATACCCCTTGACAGGGCTGATCTCAATTATCTCTGGCACATTTAATGGGCTACATACAACAGCACCTGCTCTCTTGCTTGCTCGGTATTATGCTGACACAACTCCCAGTCTTGGGTACCACACTAGCCCTACCCAATTTCTGATTGTGTGAACTAGCCTATGGTGTGAGTCCCAGTGGGCTTGGGGTGGAAAGGAGTTGCTGGGGCAAAGCCATAGAAGGGTCCATCTGCAGGTTGAGTCAATTGCAGGGAGGTCTGAGCTAATAGTCCATTCAAAGGGAGGCTGGACAGAGGGGACAGGAAGGCAGGAGTGGATAGGGAAGGTGGCAGACCAAATGGGGAATAGGTAACCTTCCACTCTGTTGGTATCTGTTTGCTCCGCAGCATGTAATGCTTCTCTGTGCAGTGATGCTGGCACACTCCCATGGGACCACTATTGCGGAAGAGAGATTAGGTGGCTGATGGGGTCTGTTGCATTCAAATACAGGTTTATTTTACTTACCGTTGACATCCATTAGGGCCAGAGATGGATGACTTGGCCAGTGGCCTATGCCATGGCATTTGTAGTAATGGATGACACCTATGACTGAAATAAACCTATTTTTAACCAAACCGATTGCATGAACAGCCTCCCCTGAGGCAGAGGGTACCTTCATGAATATGTATCCCACTTTTTTTTTAATCTGTGCTGATCTTGTTGGCTATCAGCTTAGGAAGCACAGTAGGGCCTGTTAATTATTAAATGTATGTATACCTTATCATTATCATTACCTTGTACCTGAACGGGCTGCCCCCACCGCCCACCCCCCCAGCTGCTATTTGAACATAGGGTTCTTTTAAAAAAAAAAAAAAAATCATGTTCTCAATTATTAGTTATCGTCTCAAACTCCAGCTTGTGGATAATATTCAGCAGCAAGATGAGAGTGGAGAGAGTTAAACCTCACTCCTTCTCCTGGCTGCTTTTTTAAAGGAAAAGATGTGGCCAACCTATGTAAGTGTTGTGTAGTGGTTAGAGTGTTCGACTAGGACCGGGAGACCAGAGTTCAAATCCCTGTTCAGCCATGACACTCACTGAGTGAATCTGGGCCAGTCACCTATCGTGAGGATAAACATAACCATGTACTCTGGGCTCCTTGGAGGAAGTGCAGGATAGAAATGAGGTAAGTAAATAAATAAATCTATTCAAAAATGCTATTAGCATAATGTGAAGTTTCACAAAGTTTTCTTTTAGTGAAATTGAAAATTAGAGAAAATGCCAGACTCATCAGATTTGCTCTTGTAATAATAATATAAAAGCCCTGGAGCTATTTATTTTCATTTAGGTTCCTATTTTTGCTCTCTTTTTTCTTGCTTGCTTGCTTTTAAATTTTTTTAACCTACCTTCTAAGTTATTAGTTATTATGCTTATACTAGAATTTTTAGAAGTCGTACCATAATGAGTGAGGAAACCTGTTCAGTGTGAATGCGTTTTGCAAATTAACAAGTAATTGGGCAAACTCAATTAAAAAATAATAATCCGAGGATGGTGCATCACAAACTGCACTCGCTTCATTTATTTTGATAATTGTCATTTGTCTTTAATTATTTTTTCCCCGGTGCACTAGTGAGTGGAATGAAATATGGGCTTTTCCAGTGGAAGTAATAATATCAAAGTAACAGTGGGGCTTCCTCTATCTTCGATCTGACCATAAATTGTTGCTTGGACTGCCAGGTTTGAATCTGAATGATAATGAATGTGAGTCCTGTCGTGGGTGTTTGATTGAGGGTTTCAATCCCATGGTTGTTGTCCGGGTTGACCAAACTATAGGATTGCTGTGGCAGGATCAGTCAGGGCTTGAGCTCAGAACTTCTTAGTCTATGCACTGGTTGTGCTGAGACATTTAAGGTCCTACAATGCAGGAAGAATGGGCAATGTTGTGTTCCCAGTTCCCACAATGGCTCCATGTGCCAATTTAGCTTGGCTATAAATGCTTCCTGACTAAGGCCGCATTTGCTCATAACACAAAACTGGAGGTGACCTCCAGATTTGGAAGCTGTAGGTCCGAGTGCAGGCAACCGCAGTTTCCTAGAAAACTGACCTGCTGTTTCCCTCCCTGAACTGTATTCTATACATTCAGTCTGTAGCGAGTTTCACTGCCTTTAACTCCAGTTCTGTGGTGTCAGTGTTACTTCTGAACTCAGCACCGCAGTCTCCCCCTTCTGCAACTGGAGTTGAGGGAGGAAGAGCTCCTCCCTCGCTCCGGCTGTTATTGGCTGCTGGGCCTGTCTTTCAGTAAAGAAGGAATCCCTGACAGCAATGAGAATGCAGAGAGGGAGCTCTCTGTTTCGTCCAAATTCAGATGGGAGAGTGGGGAGGGGGGCGGACATTGGACTTGCAGTTCTGCATTACTGCCAAAGGTAGCCTAGGACTTAGCAAACAAACCAGACCTTGGCTTTGCCTTGCTGCTCAGCCTTGCTCCAGGTTGAGCTTTGCTCCAGGTTGAGCCTTGCTCCAGGTTGAGCCTTGCTGCTCAGCCTTGCTCCAGGTTCACTGGCCTGTTAGTTTGTCTTTCTCCCTTTCTGTCCCCATCCCCATCTGGTAGCTTCTCTAACCAGGGAAAGGATGCAATGTCATGATGTTGCTTCCTTTCCTGGTATGGAGCCTTGTCAGGCTATACCAGGAAAGAGGAGATGGGGATTTGAAATGCCAGAGCTGTGGCAGCTCAGAAAGCAGCCAACACTTTTTTGAGATAAATGGCTCTTCATTAAAAGGTAAGCCCCCACCCCGATCCAGATACATCGAGTCAATACTGATTATCAACTTCATGCAATCGAGATCGTCCTTTGCATCATGTGCAGAATGCAAGAATGCCCTGGATTGTTATCAGGATTAGACTGATACTTCAGCCTTTGCACAGTCCCATTGGCCGATCCCAGACCTGTCCTACTTCTGCTGTGTTGCATAAGAGTAGATCTACATTAAATCTTATGCATACCTACTTTGGGCTTGTCCCCAAAAATCTTGGGACATGTAGTTGGGTGAGGCTGCTGAGAACCTCAGCTTCAGAACTACAATTCCTAGAGTTCCTGGGGAGAAGGAATGACTTTTGGGGCCAAACCAGTTTAAGTCTGTAGAGTAGATTCACTATGTCATTTCTTACACCATTGGACCCTGACTTCCATGTTTTCTTTCTCCTTCAGAGGTGCTGCAGATGTTCACGACATGAAAGGTTTTTGTGTTGTTTTAAGCAATGATGCGGTGCTTCCCCAGACAGAGGTGCACTGTGTGAATGTGTGCTGGTAGGATTTATTTTGGCCAGGCAGCATTTGTTTCCAGAACCTTGTTATCTCAATGCTGTCCCTTTCACACCCACAATGAGGTAGCTCCATTGTTTAAGATGCATGGTTCTAAAACCCATCGCATTCAGGATGATGGTGTTTGTTTGTCATTCATGCAGGTATCCCAGTGTTTGTACTCAGTCTATCACCAGTCTGTGAAACCCATTCATTGCTCTCCATTCAGAATACAAATGCAGCTCAGCTTTTTATATACAGACCTGGCTCTCTGAAGACCCAACCCCAGATGTTCTTGGTTTTAACTACATTAACAAAGAGACAGCGGTGAACCTATACCCATGCATGTTCACAGCCTGATATATTTATTTGGGGTTTAATGTATCTCTCTCCCATATTATCAGCTTTGAACAAAATCCCTCCTGCTTTTTTATCACTTCAGGGAGGAAAAAAAATCAGAGAAGTACCTAGTCTTTCTTATGCAGGTTCAGCTGGTCCAATAGCACCACCTGCTGTTTTGGCTATGCACTTCCCTAATTCTTGATTCTCTATCCCCCATAAATATGGAATGAAAGGTTAGGAAACCCCATTGCTTCACCACCTCGTTTGTGTACAAAGAGATACATAGTAATCTGTTTTCTTTTCTTGAAAATGAACTGTATCACTTTCTGAAATGTGAAGGAACTATCTGGAAAAAAATCCCCAAAGTTTCTTTTTGAGAAGAACCTTGAAATTCCTCTGATTTTCAGTTTTCCTTGGAGGAACCTGAAATTCTCTTTCAACTTTCACGCTGGAGAAATTTCAGCTCCAATACAGTTCACTTCAGTTCTTAATACATGCTTCAAGCAGTTTAATTAGCAAGCCTCCAACATCACCTATCTGAAGGAGGGAGGTTTTGCTAACAGAATTCTCAGCAACCTCTCTCACACACTGGAGTTCTCAAATAAATCATGACAAAAAATACAGATTTGGTTATCGGTGGTTCTTTCCTCCCACACATACCCAGGAATCAAACTCTGTCTGAAGTGTCCTGCTGGCTATTTCTGCCCCGATGGAGCGAGCTACCCAAGCCCATGCCCTCCAGGGACCTACAATCCTCTCCAGGGTCAAGATGAGCTTGCAGACTGCAGTGTTTGTCCTGCAGGAAGAGCTTGCACCCAAGGAGGCCTGGCCAAACCGGACTCTGAGTGCATGCCAGGGTAAATATCTATCATTCTCTTTTCCTCTCACCCCCCAGCTGCTTTCTTTCAGGGCTGTGACAGTGGCCATGTTAGGGGACACAAGGGATAGGGGACTTACTGCTGAGACAGACATATGAAATGGCTCAAAAGGCACTGGCTGGTACCCAGACTGACAAAGTGCTTGCACAACCAACACAACAACTGCAAGTCTCAAGGAAGTTGCATGGCTTTGCAATGTCCCCAAGTTGTGCTGTTGCACAAGCAGTCCTTGCAATGTAAATAGTTAATGTAATGTAATGTAATGTAATCCTTGCAATGATCCTTGCAATGTAAATGTGCATGAGCGAGGTGGGGTAGTTGGTACCATCTGGAGGGAGGAATGCTCATTGTGATTTTTGACAAGGTCTACACTCCTAGAGTTGGGAAATGAGTGTTAGCACTGCGACATGTTCAACTTGCAGTGCTTTGGTTGTCATGACCATCAGGCCTGCATTTGCAAAATTTGCAATGGTGTTGTAAAAGCTTTTAAAAGTTTTAAACACACACACACACATTCTGTAAAATTCTGTCGATGTCAGAGGAATGCAAATGAAGACTGGTAGGAATGTCCTCCAAAGATTACTCCATGGAGAGAGGACAACAACTTGTGTAGTGTTATTCTAACCCTGTTCCTAACCTGTACAAAAATGACTACAAGCTTACCCTAACATTTGAGGGTAGGAATAAAGAAGGCGTGAATGCAGAGAAAGCTGTAAGTGCAGCAATGCTATCACCTATTTTCCATATCTGGGGGGTGGGAGTGGGCGTGTGATAAGACATTGCCAAAAATCACCATGAGCATTCTTCCCTTGAGATGGTACTGGTGTCAAAATTTCTAGGCCTGGCTCA
Organism: Hemicordylus capensis; assembly: GCF_027244095.1. NCBI lineage: Eukaryota > Metazoa > Chordata > Lepidosauria > Squamata > Cordylidae > Hemicordylus > Hemicordylus capensis. Next base: position 26,450,304 of record NC_069664.1, read on the forward strand.
TGTACTAGAACAAGGCTTACCACCTTGTTGTGCACACCAAGGAGGTTAGTGTCCAGGCAACACTAGTCTGGAGCACAAACTCCCCTCACAGCTGAACTAGCTAACCCAACATCCTTGTATGTGTGCAACACCTAGTTAGTATATAGATCAGCCATTATTTGAAAGCACAGTTGTAACTCTTCATCCATGAAAGTGTCTAGCTCTGGGGTAGGGGAACTTGGCCCTCCAGCTGTTGCCAAACTTCAACTCCCGTCATTCCCAGCGACAATAAATTGTGAGAATCATGGGAGCTGAAGTTCAGCAACAGCTGGAGAATCAACCTTTGCCTACCTTCATCCATGCTTAAATGCTCACAGAATGATGGAGATCTGGGGAGTTAGCATTGTCAGTAATGTCAGGTGTGATCCAATAGATGCCCATGGCAACCCCATTATTCCACACCACAGAGACATGAACAGATTAGCTCGAGAGCAGTTTCCTCCTTGTAGAACACAGTGGGTTTGGATTACCTAAAGCCATTTCTTTTGCTTTCACTATGTTACAACTGAGCTCTGCTTTGTTCGCAGATATGTTTGCCCAGCTGGCTCCACCAGTCCTCATGCCCCCACCAATGCTTGCCCGTCAGGGACATTCAGCAACCACTCTGACCTCTTTGATAAATCCCAGTGCGAAACCTGTCCAGAGCGATTTGTCTGCATAAGAGGTATGTCCTTCCTTCTGCTTTCCAATGCCCACCTTTTTCAGGAAGCCTTAGTCCCCTGTGACCTACTATGCCTAAATATACATGGCTGAGATGGCAGATCATTTGGGTATGACAGATCCCAGGTTCCTCTTCCAGACAAGCCATGCCCCTAGTGATAGCATGGCAACATCTTTATGGGAAGCATCCATAGCTCAATTGAATCAAGAACCTGTTTGGTCATAAGAGCATGAGAAAAGCTCTGCTGAATCAGGCCAAGACCCACTGAGACCCTCACCCAGCAGCCAACCAGGCACACGTGGGAAGCCCACAAGTAGGGGAAAGAGGGAAACCACCCTCTCCTTTGAGGCTGGGCTAGACTGATCAATGACTTGACTTGGTATAGACTTGGTATTCATATAATGGACTAGCTCAGGGTTTCTTAACCTTGGGCCCCCAGATGTTGTTGGACTACAACTCCCATCATCTCCAGACATGACCTTTGTGGCTGAGGATGATGGGAGTTGTAGTCCAACAACATCTGGGGGCCAAGGGTTAAGAAACCCTGGACTAGTTCCTTGCCTCTCTCAATGACCAGCCATCCCTGGTCCTATGCTGATACATACCTTTGAACTAGTCTGCCTGAGGTAGTGAGTGTTAGTTGACCTTCCCCTTGCTATGCATTTGACCTTCCCCTTGTTTGCATTTGAATGGGTGACTACATGTGAGTACTGTCTGCTGTAAGATATTCCCCTTAGGGGATGGGGCTGACGCTCAGTGGTAGGACATGCATGCAAAAGGTCCGAGATTCAACCCCTGGCAATCCCAGAAAGGGCTGGGAGAGACATCTTCCAGAAACCTTGGAGAGCTGCTGCCAGTCTGTGCAGACAATACTGAGCTAGATGCCCTGACTCAGCATAAGGCATCTTCCTATGATCCTCAGCAGCAGCTTTTTATTTAATTTTTTAATCTATTGTTCCATTTCTATACCGCTTTTCATTAAAATAACCCCAAAGCTGTTTACATCAGAATTAAAACAATGCACAAATACAAATTAAAAGTACAAATATTAAATATAAAAATAATATATATCTATTTAAATGTTTAAAAATCGACATAAAACAGTCACATGCAAAACACACAGCGGCATCAGTAAAAAATGTACTCTCATAAAAAAGCCCGGGTGAAGAGCCACCTTCAGGAGCTTTGTCCTCCTGAAGATGGTAGATACCCTTGGCTGCTTGGCCTCATCCTTCCTCTCCATCCTTGTATTCCCAGGCTCAGGAGGGAAGCAGAAACCACCAGCCCCCTGCCCAGCTGGTCACTATTGCCCTCCAGGAACCAAGCACCCCATGGAGCACAAGTGTGCCCCAGGCACCTGGAGCAACAGAACAGGCCTAGCAGCAGAAGAGGAGTGTATGCTGTGTCCCGCAGGCTGGTTCTGCATGGCGGGTGCTCAGACCCCGTCTGGAAGCTGCAGTGCTGGCTATTTCTGCCCAGAGGGTAAGTAGAAGCCAACCAGCCGGAGCAGAGGTTTTTTCTCATACACTGGTTTATTCCTGGAGTCCATGTGTGCCTCTTGCAGATTATGCCCCCTGAGTGGCTTTCCCCACATGGGGTTTCAAGCATGTGTAAAAAAAAGGGAGATTGGGTCTGTTGGCATGAATCATTGTGAATCCAAATATCTTGCCACGTTCTAGCCTGCTGCTTCAGTTAATATGCCCATAAGAAGAGAAGAGCTCTCTTGCTGTGTCAAACCAATGTTGTGTCTTACGGAATGTCTTGACTTTTAAAAACAGCCATCACTGGAAATGTGCAAGAAAATCAGTCAGTGTGGTATGAAATTATTATTATTTATTTATTATTTATTTGATTTCTATACCGCGCTTCCAAAAATGGCTCAGGGTGGTTTACACAGAGAAATAAGAAATAAATAAGATGGATCCCTGTCCCCAAAGTACTCACAATCGAAAAAGAAACATGAGCTAGACACCAGCAACAGTCAGTGAAGGTACTGTGCTGGGGGTGGATAGGACCAGTTACTCTCCCCCTGCTAAATAAAGAGAATCACCATGGTAAAAGGTGCCTCTTTTGCCCTGTTGCTGCCCCTACACTCTGGAATGCCCTCCCTGCCGAGATGAGAGCCTCCCCATCTCTGACTTTAAAAAGTCCTTAAAGACTTACATTTTCACCCACACCTTTTAATTTAATTGTGGCTTTAAATTGTTGTAATGTTTTTATTTTTGTGTTTTAACTTTTTATGTTGTTGTGAGCCTCCCAGGTACCAGAAGTTTTGGGCGGCATAAAAAATTGATAGATGGATAGATGGATGGAGAGAGAGAGAGAGAGAGAGAGAGAGAGAGAGAGAGAGAGAGAGAGAGAGAGATGACTACAATTAGGTTCATTCTCTGCCTCCCTTTTTCTCTTTGGAAAAGGCACACAGACAAGCACGCAGTTCCCCTGCCCAGCAGGCACCTATAGTACCAGGCTTGGAAATGCTAAAAAGGAAGATTGCATCTCCTGCCCCAAAGGATCGTACTGCTCAGAAGGAACTGCCAAGCCAGTTTTCTGCCCACCGTAAGCCAAATATGTCCTGTTATTTATTTTATCTATGTATTTATTGTTCAGTTTTTATACCGCTTTTCATAAGGCATCTCAATGCGATGATGTATTTTATTGTTAAAATACAATAAAACTCCATAAAGATCACCATTTAAAACCTTAAAATCAGTTAAACAGTAAAAACCATGGAACACCAAAACAAAAACAAAACAAAACCCTTGATACACAGCTACTCATACTAGGCTCCATGGCATGAATGTATTCAGCCACTTTGCTAATCATCAGAGAGTTCCATCACTTTTGGAAATCCAGTGCAGACTTGTTTGCTTTCCGTGCTCTGGAGGCTTTGCACACAGGGCTTCTACCCTAAATCTCCTTCAGAAGAGAGTGTGTGTGTTTACACCAGCCAAGTCCCTTTGAGATTCTTGGACCCACTCTACACTCAAATCGGGCGTTGTGATGCGAATTCTAGCTTATCTCGGTGTATTTCCGGATTTTAAAAATGCTGGTTTTAAGGAGTTTTTCTGAAAATGCCTGAGCAAATAGGGAGAGGCACTGATGTCAAATCATTAGCATGATAAGAAGGATACTCTCTTTAAAAATGCAGATTTCACTCTTTAGGAATCTACTCCCCCCACAATTGGCTAGAAGGAAAACACAGATGCATGCCATGTTTTAAATTATTTTAATTGTCAACTGCCCACCGACCCAAGTTTTCGGCGGTATAGAAATATTATAGATAGATAGATAGATAGATCCAAGAGCAGAGGGGAGGGGCAGCTTCCCTCAATGCCACAAGTGTAGTTTGAAGTGGCTTCACTCAGCATTTACCCCAAAGCATGTAGCCATGTGTGAAGAACTCCCAGGCAGGCTGTGGAACTCCTTATCCTATGAGCCCCTCTTAGCTCCTTCCCTGATGACGTTTTGCAATTTGCTTAAAATGTTCTTGTTTGGGCATGCATTTGGTTTGATCTTATTGTCCCCCCACCCACCCCGGTTTTGTGATTTCTGTCACCCTGTGCTGTTCCTTGGTTCCTAGTGCTCTTGAACTGTTTTAAATTATTTGGAGGGTTTTTTTCCCTAATGTATTAGATTTTGTTGATTTAGACACCCCTTCCTGTGCATGGTGCTCTCTTAAAAAAAAAATCCCCACAACTCTAGACAGTTCTATCTGGACAGAAGTTAAATTTCTCGACAGATAGAACTGGACAGATAGCTGATCTAGATGGATATGTCTATGTTACAAACTGATGAAAAGAAATGTCATTTTCATGCCTTCTCGCTTCCAAGAACTATGGTTGCTACACAACGTATAGTAATTGCAGAGCTCAATAAAGAGCTAACGAAGGAGACTGAGCAGCTTTGCAGGAAGAGGGGAAAGAGAGAGACCATCGCACAGCACCCAGGCTCCTTCAGCAAAACTGGGCACAACTGTTTGGATTGTTTATTCACTCATTGTGGTAGTAAGAGTTGGTTCATTCATTGCTGCTCTCCATTGTCTGCCCTTTCCTTGTCCAGGGGAACTTACCGCACAGAGCAAGGGGCAGCATCAGCCAAAGAATGCCTACCCTGTCCTGGAGGGTATCACTGTCCTGAACTGGGCACTGTTGCTCCTAGCGAGTGTGGTGCTGGCAAATTTTCGGTAAGTGCCACCTGCATCCTGGCTGCACTGTAGTAATAGACAGCTCTGCTTTTCCCCTTTCTAAGGAACATGAAGAAGAAGAACTAACCTAGAAACCAGCAGCTTCTAGATCAAAGTATGTAAACTTCTATCTTAATCCTCCTGCCTGTCTGCCATTTTCTCCTTGCAAAACTCAAGGGGAAAGGGCCTAGCTGAATAGCAGAGCACCTGTTTTGCATGCAGAAAATCCCAGGTTCAATCCCTGATAGTATCCCTAGGTAGGACTGGGAAAGACCCCTGCCTGAAACCCTGGAAGGCCAGTGCTAGTTAGTTTGCATGCGCGCGCCGCAAACCACGCCGTTCTCCAGAGGCCCGGTCTACCCGGCGATCGGAGGCCCGGTCTACCCAGCGATCGGAGGCCCGGTCTACCCGGCCCTTTCCCGCCGGGTAGACCGGGCCTCCGGAGAACGGCGTGGTTTGCGGCGCGCGCATGCGCGCGTGCGCAAGCCACCATTCTGCTGGAGGCCTTCCAAGCAAGAGGAGCTCTGTGCCGGAGCTCCTCTCGCTTTTTATCCAGCGACCGGGTGAGCGACTGGGTGGGTGGGCGGGCAGCTAGCTGGGAGGGAGGGAGGGCTGGATGGTTTTAGAGGTTATTTCGCCGCGGCGGCGGCGGCGGCGGCGGGGGGGGGGCGGCTGGTTTCCAGCACCCCTATACAGTACAATACGGGCGCTGGCGGGGGCAAGGAGGCGGGAGGGCTAAGCAAGCCCTCCCCGCCCTAAAAACAAGGCCCCCCTTCGGTGCCGGTCCGGACTTCTCCGGACCGTGCACATCCCTATGTGTCACTTTGATCTGCATCAATTGCAGCCAGGCCACATCTGGGACTGTTTTCAATTTGGTCAGAACAATTCATAAGGACGGATGCAAAGTGGCCATCTCTGGGTCCAGTTGGCACCTGAGTAGGCTACACTTTTAAAGAAAAAGACAGCAGCAGGCAGCCCAGCCTCACAGAACTGGCTGTGTTAGAGTCTCCCTTCCATGATCATTAATGCAAATCATAGGAGTCTCAGAGACACGTTCCAACTGACGTGAAAATTGCTGTCATTTTAATAGGGCCTGGTAGCTACCCAGCTGGCCAAATGCCATTTTGAAGAAATGTATAATTTGGATGATTTCTCCTCCTCATTGTCGGAACGATTAAAGCTGTGGAAAAGAAGGGAGCAGATATTACTGCTCCAGATTGGCTCCTTGGGGGGCCCAAATTGCAATGAAATTGAATGTTCATTTTGCCATCAAAGGTAAAATAGTGTGTTAGACCCACAGACGAGACAATCAGCAGAATGGTTATCTGACAAACAAACGGCAAACTCTCTGCCCTGTTCAGCAGTGTCTGAACTGTGGTGGATAATTTTTAAGCATTAATGGCCAACATTTCCATATTGATGAGGAAAAATTGGTAGCTTTCTGGTTTCCACTGTTATTCCCACCCAGGTTGGTTTTCTGTAGCTTCAGATTTCTGGCCATTTATCCTTCGAACTATTCATTATGATCAGAGATATGGAAGGAATGGTGAAGAGAGACCTACAACAAATAAAACTGGTATTATCTTCCCCATGTGCCTTTGTGTATAAAGTTGTGTACAAGTTTTATTTGTATCGTCTTAGGAGGAACAGATCCAGGGAAAGAAGCAGGATGAAATTTGATTCAAGGACACCAAGAGAAAAAGGTAGACAGGCAAGTTGGGAAAGGCAAGTTGAAGGCAGATATTAAGCTTAAGGGAGAAGTTAGCCATGTCAAACAAAGCAAGGAAGATTCCAAAAGAAAGGTTTGTATGATCACCTGCAATCTCTTCCTTTTGTGGTACTTGCTGGGAACTGAAACCAGGACAATACCATCCATTGCTGTCTGTGTACCCTGTGCCATATCAGCAGGCAGGGTAAGAGTACGGAACAAGTTTTGCAACCAGTGCTGAGGAACTGCCAACAGGAAGTCTTTCTCTGATTTCCATATTTTGTGAGCAAAAGGAGCTGGATTTGGTATTGTTAAAATTGTGTAGAATGCCAGCTCACTTGGAGGTCCTGATGGTCTCTAACCCCACTGACTCTGAATTTCATTCCTGCTATTACTAACCCTGTGTCATAGGATGCTAGAGAAGTGGATTGGGACACCTTTCCAGAGGTCTTCCTATTTCTGTAGCTACCTGGGCTCCCACTGGATTCACATTACCAAATTCACATTACCATTACCAAAGTTCCTTTCCAACTCTGAACTTCTGAAAATAAGGCTGCTGGGTGTCTCTTCTTCCTGTTGTGCAGGATCCTGGCTCCACCTCCTGCTTGCCCTGCCTTGTTGGGCATTACTGTGCAGACCTGAACACCAGCAGGGAGATGATGATGCTTATGATGGTCTGTCCAGCAGGCCTGCTCTGCCCTGAAGGACTGGCAGCTGCTCCAAATGCCAGTGGGAATGCCTGTCCTAGAGGCTACTATTGTCCACAGGGTGACATCGTAAGTATTATTTTGGGGTTAATGTTGTTCACGGTTGCCACCTCTTCTATTTCATCATGCTTAGATGTCACAGAAGGCCCTTGTCCTACAGTACTGCTGTTGTATTGTGGCTAAGGGACAGAGCAGAGAACCAGGATGTTTTGCAGTTCAGATCTCATCACAGCCATGAACTCTCAGTAGCCTTAAGCAAACCACTGGATGCATTCAGACATACCACCAAATGCTGGTTTGCGAAGTCAAGTCATGATTTGCCATTACGTCTGAACTGACATGAGCATACAAACCAGGGTTTGGGCTACCAAAGCAGGATATGAAACCACAGTTTGAAGCTGATTTGTAAACTGCATTTTGCATTAACCATGATTTGCCATCATGTCTTAATTCACAATTGACAAAGCAGATTTAGGGTTATTTCTCCACCTCAAGAGGCTGCTGTGTCATGCAGATGGGAAGGAACAAGGGCTCAGCTGATGAAAAAGGAATGTGTATGAGCCATTCTAAACCAGGGTTTGCTTACTGTATGCTTGGAAATTCATGCCATGGTGTGAGTTCTTAACTCTGGTCAGTACAAACCATGATTTGACAATGTCATGATATCTGGATTGAGCCAGGAGAGCTGTTTTAAGTATAATAGAGACTGTATATGATGCTTTGAACCAAGATTGTCCAGTTGGTTGATCTAACAAAGTGAGATTGTCATTCTGGCTTTAAAAAACATCTGAAGTTCTCTTTGCCTCCAGCATTCGCACGCTAGGCCATGCCCTAATGGGACTTTTGGAAGTCAAAGAGGGCTGGGCACAGCCGACCAATGCTTGCTCTGCCCCATGGGCAAATTCTGCTACAGAGAAGGGCGAGAACCCCAGGGACTATCCCAGCCAGTGAGTCTCTCAGACTGTCCTCTTCTTAAGCACACCTTCCCACTCCTTGGATACTTATGCATGGCTTGTTTGTTTTTAAACTTCCCTTCCTTCTCATCTTCTCACTGCTTACTGGTGTTATCTGGATGGATTATCTCACTCTTTTAATGAAGATGACTTTCCATGATGCCTTTGGCACAATCCCCTAGTCCCCAAGCCCTGCTGCAACTAAGTATGTATAACTGTAATAAACACACATTCCCACCCTGTTTCTTCCTGCCTCAGTTTCCCTCCCCTTGTCATCTCCCTTGGGTCATGTTCTAGACTGTATGCCATCTGGGATAAGGCCTTATCTTTTCATTCTTTATGAAGTATCATGCGCATGGATAGTGTTCTATAAACCAATAATAATGTGAACCTCATTAATATCCAATTTGTGTTTTTCTTCATAGAGTGGGAATTGCCCCCCTGGATATGCCTGCCCCCCAGGGACTGGGTTTCCTTATTCTTTTCCCTGCCTGCCTGGCTCTTACTGGGACAATTCCACGCACGGTGGTGGAGATCTGTGCAAGCCGTGTCCAGCTGGTTTCTACTGTGACACTGTGGCTACGACCCAACCCAAAATGTGCCCATTGGTGAGCTGAAAGAGAAGAAGGGGGTGCTGGGTAAATCAGGCCAGATGTGCAGAGTCTCGGTGCCCCATGAGCCTTGACTCTACCTCAAGGAGTGCCTCCTCCAAAACATTCCTGCCTGTACTTTAAGGTCACCTTCGGAGGCTCTCCTCTGGGTGCCACCACCCACAGTGGTGCAACAGGTGGCTAGCAGGGACAGAATTCCAATTGCCTTCTCAGAATTGGCCCCTCCTCTATCGAATGCCTGGGGAAAATCCGCCTGGGGCACGAGACTTCCTCGTACATGTTTAGATGTCAGGCTAAAGCCTTCCTCTTCTGGCAAGCTTCTAAGCTCCTGTTTCTGCTGCCACCATTTTTATCTTCAATAGTCCTCTCTTATCATATCTACTGCTCTTGATAGTGAGGGAGGCTTTAGGCATTCATGTTGCTCCAATAGAGAAAGTCCAAATATTTTAAAAATAAAAAGGATTTGTTGTTTCACAAAGAAAAACAAACAAAGCGAGTCATGGTCCTTTCCAATATGTACATAGTTCAAAGCACAACCAGTTAAGTTTATTCTCTGAGTCCCTTTCTGCTAACTTCTTTCTTGGCAGTTAACTTCCTACTGACTCTACCAGGCACCTTATGACTTCTCCTTCTGTCATTCTAAGTACTTGGTGGCAACAGTTACCATGCTGAACTCAATAAACTACTAGACTGTGGGGTTTATAAACACACAAACTCTGATGACTCTGTACCGGCTTACAGGCTGTTTTGGTTAGGAATGTGCACGAACCGAGGTTTGTGCATGAACCGAGGTTTGTACACGGACTGAGGTTTCTGCATGAACCAGTTCATCGCCGCTGGGAGGGTGTGGAGCAGTGAGTGAGATCTTTAAAAAGGAGGAGAGCATGTCTCTGCCACCCCATGCAGCTTCCTGCAGCAGCAGCTGCGTTCCTCCCAAGAACCCATGTGCGGACTCCCATGTACATGCTGGCACCGCGCGTGGGTTCTTTGGAGAAGCACCACTGCAGCAGGTAGCTGCATGGGGTGGCAGAGAGCAGGTAAGGACCTGCTTTCCTCCTTTTCAAGATGTTGCTTGCCACTCCCCAGCCCACTCCCATCCCCTCCCGGCAGTGCTGAACTTGTGCACAAAGCTCGGTTCATGCACATCCCTAGTTTTAATGTTTTCATTTTATTTATAGTTGTGATTTATTTAGATTTATATATTTTTTAGATTTAGTTTTAAGGGTTTTAGATTTTGGTTTTAATGTTCTTTTTTATAAACGGCTTCGAGGACACTGGTCAGTTGAGTGGAGGGTGGTGTGTGTGTGTGTGTGTGTGAGAGAGAGAGAGAGAGAGAGAGAGAGAGAGAGAGAGAGAGAGAGAACTTTGAGAGCCATAAGGAGCTGGGTTTGTTTTGCAGGGGTCTTACTGTGCCAGCGGCAGCTCTCAGCCAGAATCTTGTCCAGAGGGCACCTATGGCAACAGGAAGGGCTTGACAGGCCTACAAGACTGTAGTCCGTGCCGAGCAGGGTTTTACTGTGCTGCTCCTGGGCAGACGTCCCCAAGCGGTCGGTGTGAGGCTGGGTTCTACTGCCAGGGAAGAGCAGTGACGCCAGTAAGTAAGTCTCTTGCATAGATGACTCTGCCTTTTCATAATCAGGTTGCGAGGCCGTCTGTTCCTCCCAAGCCTTTCCCAGGAATGGCGATATGATGACTCAGTGGCAGAGCATCTGCTTCCATGTAGAAGGTCCCAGGTTCAATCCCTGGCAGCATCTCCAGGTAGGGTTGGGAAAGACCCTTGCCTGAAACCTTGGAAAGTCACTGCCAGTCAGTGTAGACAATACTGAGCTAGAAGGACCGATGGCCTGACTCGGTAGAAGGCAACTTCCTATGTTCCTACAGTGTGTCTTGAATTGATCTGTATCATGCTCTGAGACATTTATAGAGTGATGGAATTGAAATACTTGTCCAAGCCACTCCATGAACTCAAGCCTCCCATAAGTAATCAAAGTATCCTTTCCTCAAATTTAGCTCCCCACAGATGGAGTCACAGGAGATATTTGCCCACCTGGGGCATACTGCCCCCTTGGGTCATCAGTGCCCATCCCCTGCCCTCCAGGGACCTACAGCAACACCAGTGGATTGAAACATCGCAATCAGTGTCTGGACTGCCCACCTGGGTGAGTTCTTCAATCTGCAGGAAGAGCAAAGTTCAGCTGTGCAATAGCGTGGTGAGCTGGGAGGGGTGCCTAGAGAAACCCAGCCATTCAAAGTGACAGCAGGGATGCAGCTCAGTGGCAGAGCATCTGCTTTGCATGCAGAAGGTGACAGGTTCAGTCCCTGGCGGCATCTCCAGGTGGGACTGGAGAGATTTGATGCGTGAGCACTGGAAGATATTCCCCTTAGGGGGTGGAGCCACTTTGGGATGAGCAGAAGGCTCCAAGATAGGGTTGCAAGAGTCTCTTGCCTGCAAGCGGCTTCTCCCAGGTTGCAGGCAGGAGTTTGTCTCAGCCCTATCTGGAGATGCTGCCAAGGAGGGAACTTGGAACCTTCTGCATGCAAGTATGCAGATACTCTTCCCAGAGCAGCCCCATCTGCTATGGAGAATATCTTACATTGCTTTCATGTTGTTCTATGCTCTTGAAGGGATCTGATACCATGGAAGGCAGCTAATGAGTTTCTCAGTGCTGGGCATGTTTCATTTTAAGGAATTGGAGAGTTTCCAATACAGGGTGCATTTCCCCCCCCCCCAATACCAGGCTGTACTGTGAAGGGACAGATCCACAGGCTCCCACTGGACCTTGCAAATCTGGCTACTTTTGCCCTGGTGCTGCCAAAACAGCCACCCAGATGATGGCCAAGGAAGGGCATTACACCCTGGAAGGAGCCTTCCAACCAGAGCCTTGCCCTCCAGGGACTTTCCAGCCAGTGAGTACAGTTAACAACATTGTGTTCCTTGCCAATTAATAATGCAGCAGATCATATGTTTCATTTCTGGGAGTGCATTAAGGAGCGGAGGCCATAAAAACTCTGGACATCTCTCCCCTCTCCCCAGCTTTAATTGGTTTCTTTATTAGTTTGATCAGCCAAAGCTCCAGTCGAAAAAACTCTCTCCATGAAAGAAAATTTAAATCAGTGTTGCAGATTTAGGACACGTGTTTGTTGTTGAGGCTGTTTTGAGTCTGGTGTGTTGCTGTAATAAGGAATGAAAATGCTAAAGTTGCTAAATGCTAAAGTGGCTAAATGCTAAAATGCTGAAGTTTTCTTCTCCTCTTTCTAGGGTTTAGCTCAGTCTGTGTGCAGGGAATGCCCAGCAGGGAGGTTCTGCAACCAGACCAGCTTGGTAGAACCCTTGACTTGCCCCAAAGGACATTACTGCCCAGCTCGGAGCACTCTGCCTCTTCTTTGCCCAGTGGTAAGAAGTCATAGAGCTGTGACAGATTTCTCAGTGGAAATCTAGGAACTTTATTTCAACATCAACAAGATCTGCATCTGTTCTTGGATTTCAGGGCTAAAAGGAATGTTGAAAACCAAAGTTTTAGTTTGTAATTCCACCCAGATCCATGGCCAGGATCATAAAAGGGGCTGTATGTACAAGAGAACTGTATGTGAAATGAGGAGTTTGCCTATTGTTTGTTTACAACACAGTAGTTTGAAGAGACAAGCCACATTTTAAACTGGACAGAGGCTTGTGTCTTCAGCTTCAATGAAAACAGTTTTGTAAAATCTTCTGCTTGTAAGCCCCTGTTTTCAAGTGTGGCCACACCAGTGAATGAACAAAATCATCTGGGGGGATTTCAAGTCTGATAATCCCTGCCTTAATGAGAACTAGGCCAAGATTCTTATGGTTTTATTTTAAAACAGCAACAGAAATGAAGAGGATGTTCTGAGCATCCTCTATTCAAACTTCCTAGTTGTATTCTCCTGCTGGGACCCAAAGAACCACACCTCTTGTTCTGCACACCCAAGAGGCAAACTGCTTTGGGATAGGAGAGACGTTTGAAAAGCTATAGGTGATATGGCATGGTTGAAAGGTGGTAGTGGGGACACAAAGTCAAAGATCACACTGGGAAAGCACAAGCCAGCAGACACATCCAAAGTATCTCTTGGGTCAGTTTGTGGCTTTCGATTTGACTCTTAAATCAGATTGCACTGAATCTCTGATACAATTTAGATGAGAGGGAAATGAGTTCCTTGTTTGCATGCCACAATTTCCTTTTGGTCACTAACCTATTTTGTTGCTGTTGCAGTTGTGTTGTTCTGTTTTGTTCAGGGCACTTACTCAGACATTTCCGGTGGCACAGGAAGGGGCAATTGCAAGCCATGCCCAGCAGGCATGTACTGTAGCAAAGCTGGTCTGGCTGTTCCTGAAGGACCCTGCCAGCCAGGGTATTATTGTCTCCAAGGATCCAACAGTGTCTCCCCAGTAAGTACAGTGCTGATTTGAACCATCCCATCTTCCACTTTTCTATCAAGATCCCAACCACTTTTCAAGGGGCAAAGCTGATGGATGTCTCTTTGCTCAGGCCTGAGACCCAGGTGGGTCAATCCATCCAAGTGGCAAGCATCCCTTTGGGGTTTACGCCCCATCCCATATCCCGCACTTAGAGGTTCAGTGCCTCCTTTTTGTTATTGTGGCTACTAAATTTTGATAGACATAAAGGTAAAGTCTGCCATCAAGTAGATTTCGACTCCTGGCACCCACAGAGCCCTGTGGTTGTCTTTGGTAGAATACAGGAGGGGTTTACCATTGCCTCCTCCCGTGCAGTGTGAGATGATGCCTTTCAGCATCTTCCTATATCACTGCTGCCCGATATAGGTGTTTCCCATAGTCTGGAAAACATACCAGTGGGGATTTGAACCAGCAACTTTCTGTTTGTTAGTCAAGCATTTCCCCGCTGCGCCACTTAAGGTGATTCTACTCTCCATAAATTTACTGAATCCTTTTCAAGGGTATCAGGGTGATGCCTGTTGGTTTTATTTTTCCACGGAAATCCATTCTCTTGAAGGGATCTGATACCATGGAAGACAGCTAGTGAGTTTCTCAGTTCTGGGTATGTTTCGTTTTTAGGATTGGAGCGTTTCCAATACAGGGTACATCCCATCCCGCCACCGGCACACACAACACCAGGCTGTACTGTGAAGGGACAGGTACACAGGCCTCCATCAAGGTTAAAGCAGTAGCTTTGTCCAAAAAAGAGAGGTATAAATTTTGAGGAGGAGACAACACTGCTGTTTGAAGCTGCACAGGTCCAAGTTCCAAAAAATCAGGTCAACATTGTGATTCTCATGAAGGGAACTGATGATAGGTTATTAAGAAGTACCTGAAGGATATGAGCTGAAACTTGCAATACAGTGAGCAATGCAGAAAGCAGCCATGCATGATCTGGCAAAGATGCCATTTGGTTGTTTAGTACAAGGTCTAGAATGAAACGATCACTTCCTGAACAAATCTAAGCCAATGAGAATGCATCGAGGCCTTGGCCAGTCAAGTGCTTCTAGGGGTGGAGTCCAGATACTTGACTGCTGGTCTTGGCCCAAAAGTCTTTCATCTTACCCAAGAGTTGGGTTACCTCTGATTTAAAGCCTCGGCAGTTCCCACAAATCTTGGCATTTGCATATTCTAGATTGCAACCAGTTTTCTGTGCATAAATCACCCCATTCCTCTTTTCAAAGGCTGGACTCCCATTTGGTGGCCCTTGTCCTGCGGGACACTACTGCCCCACTGGCACAAAGCAACCCAGGGAGATGCCCTGCCCCGTTGGGACATGGAATGAGCAGAAGGGAGCTCAGGACGTCAGCTGGTGCCTACCTTGCCCACCTGGATTCTTCTGCAATAGTCCTGGCCGTGTTTCCCCAACAGGTCCATGTGCTCCAGGTAAGTGAGGATATGGTGATGCTGTAAAAAGTCATTTGGGATTTCTCTTTGATTGCAATTCTGAGAGAAAGTCTCTTAATTATGCTGCTTTCTCAGAGGGAAAACCAAGAGCTTATATACGAGCGTATACTTAGGTACTGTTGCATTCAAATTTATCCACCTGTGATGGCTCATTCACACACATAGCATTGCTTGATCCTACGTATTCCGTTCAAGATTCACCACTAGTTATCCAAAAAGGTCAGGACAATAACAGCAATGAAATTCTTTCAATGATATTGTCTTCTAAAAGTGGATGATGGTATTCTGATGTACCTATTCAAATTGACCAGCTTTTCTTTCAGGAGGGATTTTACAGATTTCTGCTTTCAATGAATGCCATCTGCTTTTTTGGAGGGGAAGTATGCAAATACCTAAATAGCATAAACAACATAAATAGCCATATCTTCACTTGCAGCCTTCAGGAGGTTTAGGATCTCACCTATTATCTGTTGCTTGGCCCATTTTTACACATCCCCTAGACAAGGATTTTTGGCAGAACTTCTCCATAGAATGCATAATGGTAGGGAGGCTGTGAAGAGGATGTTATCTTCTTGCTGATAAAGGATGTGGAAAGGATGTTATCTTCTTGCTGAGTCACAGAGATGTGATTCAGAAGGTAATTCTCTTTGCATTAGGGAAGATGAGGAATAATCTTGCTTTATAAAATGCAGTGGGGACCATCTTGCTCAGCCATGAAGTTCACTGGGTGACTTTGGGCAATTTGTTCTCCCTCTGTGGTTGTAAGGACAGAAAGGGGAAACCCTGCATGCCACCCTGAACAATTTGGAGTTGTTGAAATAAGAGCTTCCCCATCTCTTACAACTTTTAAAAAGGCAGTCAAGACACATTTGTTCATCCAGGCTTTTAATTAGATACTGTTTAAATTGTGTTTTTAATAGTTTTAACATTTTAAATTGTTAAATTGTTGTAATGTATTAACCTTCTAATGTTGTTTTTATTGTTTTGTTGTAGACCACCCAGAGACTTGCGTTAGTTATTTAAGTAAATAAATAAATATTAACAAATATATACTATTTGTTGTAGTATGGTAGAGCATCCCCTTTCTATGCAGAAGGTCCCTGTTTCAGTCCATCACATCTCCAGGAAGGAAGAGGAAAAGCTCCTGCCTGAAACCGCTGCCAGTCAGGGTAGACAAGACTGTGCTAGATGGACCAAGGATCTGACTTGGTACAAGGAAGCTTCCTCTGTTCCCAAAGGGCAAACAAGCATGTGTGAACTGGCTATTAGTGGGAAACACTACAGTACTGTGTGCGTGTGAAGCTGTCCTATACCATATCAGACCCTTAGTCCAGCTAGCTCAGTATTCTTTACACTGACTGACAGCATCCCTTCCAGGCAGGAGTCTTTCCCAGCCCTACCTGGAGATGCTGCCAGGGCTTGATCCTAGGACCTTCTGCATGCAAAGCAGATGCTATACCACTGAGCTGCAGCTCCCTTCCACCCCCATTGGTAGGTACTCCTTGCACTGATTATTCCGTCGTTCCTTCTGCAACGTGTGTGGCTGAATTTAAGCTGCTTGCTCTCTGCTTCCAGGCTTTTACTGCAGGGGCAGGACCCGAACTGCAAGGCCAGTGGATAAGGTAACCGGAGACCTGTGTCCCGAAGGCCACTTCTGCCCTGCTGGCTCAGCAGTGCCGTCCCTCTGCCAGGATGGGGAGTACAATGCAATAACAGGTTAGGAGGCGTGGAAAGGTGTCTTCAGGCAGGGCTCATAGGCGTGACCAGCTGTCTCGTCACTTAGGAGCCTAGGAAGCTGCCTTCTACCGAGTCAGACCATGGGTCCACCGAGCTCAGTATTGTCTACACTGACTGGCAGTGGCTCTCCAAAGTTGCGGGCAGGAGTCTCTCCCAGCCCTACTTAGAGATGCCAGGGGTTAAACCTGGGGCCTTCTGTGTGCAAGCATGCGGATGCTCTTCCACTGAGTTATGGCCCCATCCTCTAAGGGGGATAACTTACAGTGCTTGCACATGTAGTCTCCCTTCCAAATGCAAATGCAGGCAGACCCTGCTTAGCAAAGGGAACACTTCATGCTCACAAGACCACAAGACCAGCTCTCCTCCCCTTCATGCCAGCCAATTCTAGAAACACCAAAGAGGTCATTTTTTGTAGTTCTGCAAATGCAAAATCAAGAATGAAAGAGAACAATCACTTCGCCCATTTTGTTTTCCTTTTTCCAGGTCAAGAAGAATGCTTCCCATGCCCAGCTGGCCTCTATTGCCAGAATGGCGTACGGTACCACTGCCCACCTGGCTTTTACTGCCCACCAAAGACAGGAGTCTCTCTTTATCCTTGCCCACCTGGGACTTACAACCCATCTCCTGGTATGGACCAGGTTGGGAGATGCCAGCAATGCCCTGTAGGTAAGGAACCACCTCAGATAACTGATCTTGTAGCACACAATGTTTCTAAAGATTCCTATGTGTGCCTCCTTCAGCGTCCCTCTTAATTCCTCTCCCATGTCTGGGCTGTCAACACAGTTTCCAAAACAACGTAAGAATTGCCATGCTGGGCATCAGAGCCAAGACACAATACCGGAACATATCCTTCTCTGTTGCGGTGCAAGGATCCTTTTTCATTTTACCTGTGTGGCTAAGTGTCAGATAGAAAGCTGTTCATCTGTTTGCTTATTTTTCCACCCAGGGATGTTCTGTGGTGAATGGGGATTATCATCTCCCAGCGGCACCTGTTTGCCAGGGTACTTCTGTAATTCAGGTACCAATAGTTCTGTCTCTGTCTACATTTCTTATCACTCTTACGCTGTTGAATCCTTTGAATATCTTGAATATCTTGTGTCTAATTGAGGTCAAGCCACCTAATGGTGCAGCGAGAAAGTAACTTGCTTAGGGAGCAAGAGGTTGTGGTTCGAATCCCCACTGGTATGTTTCCCAGACTATGGGAAACACCTATATCAGGCAGCAGCAATATAGGAAGATGCTGAAAGGCATCATCTCACACTGTGCGGGAGAAGGCAATGGTAAACCCCTCCTGTATTCTACCAAAGGCAACCACATGGCTCTGTGATCGCCAGGAGTCAACACCAACTTGATGGCACAACTTTACTTTAATTGAGGTCAGATTCACTTTAAGATCCTAAATTTGCAACCTCAGCCTAAAGGCATATCTTCACATTATAAATATTTTGTTTGTTTGTTAAAATATTCATATCCATCCCTCCAGTACAATACTGCTCAGGGTGACCCGCAAATATAATAAAATGCTAAAACAGATAACATAAATTAAGAACATTCAAATTTTAGAAGACCCGGTTAAAACCAAATGTACAAACAGTTGAAGAAGCTCCTAGATACAATTGGCAAATAAAAAAATGTTTATTAGTTGTATACTGGTTTAACTGCTACGCTTCCCCCAAGGAATCCTGGGAACTGTAGTTTGGTATGGATGCTGGGAGTTTTCTTTAGGGGTCCCTAGCTCCCCGCTTCTGCTGCCACTGCTGCTTCTTGTTGTTACACGTGCCACACGGAAGCCATTTTGAATTGCTCTCATTGGCAACTTCCACTTAACAAATGATCTGACGTCACTGCATGGCTTTCTATTTGCTGTTTAGGATCCAGTGTCCCAAACCCTGATGGGACTGCCAACACAAGCGTTGGAGGTCCTTGTCCACCTGGGCATTTTTGTCCATCTGGCACCAGGACTCCTCTTCCATGCCCAGCAGGGACCTTCTCTGAGAGGTATGAGCCTTGAGGACTCTGTGTCGTTGGGTGCAGAGCCCTCTTCAGGTGCAGAAAGGAATCGCTAATGATATGGAACTCCTTGGAATAGCTGCAGCAGGTGTCTTTGGGTTGAGATGAAAGCACCACCCAATTTAGCCTTGAGAATGGAGGAATATTGGGTGAGATCTCAGAATTCCCTTGGTGTAAGAGGGGAAATTGTAAGGAAAGGCTGGGCCACATGAGTGGGGGAGAGGCAACCCAGATGGGTGAGATGGGTTTGCCGAACCAGGAATAGGTTGTGAAAACTCCCATCACTGGTTCGATTGGCATAGATCTGGTACATGCTGTGTTTCAGTCATCCTACATTTTATTTCACTTCTGCCAATTTGTTATTGTATTGAGTTGTGGGGAGGGGGTGTTTCCTTTTTGCTAGATCTGAAGATTGATATTAATCAATACTGGATTGCTAAGGTCTAGTTATGTAATGAATTTGAATTGTTAATGTGATGCTGTTATTAGTACAAGTGAAATGGATTGTTATGGAGTTGATTCGTTGTTTTGAAATCACTCTATTCTGTCTTGAAATGAATTGATCAGAGCTTATTATAGCTTTGGTGCTTATTGCTCGTGTATTGTGATTTGCTTTGGGCATACTTGTATGGAAAAGTGGCATACAAAATAAAGCTGATAATAACCCTAATTGATGCATAATTGATATTTTGTCTGGTCAACAGAGTTGTTGCTTGCTGCTCAAGCTATTGATCTCGGGGTGTCAGGATGTCCACATCCTTGGCTGGATCCTGACTCTACCTGTGACAATTCTGTTTCCTCAGATTGTATCTCTCTCTTGAGACCAGCTGCATTTCATGCCCACCTGGCCACTACTGCCTCTCAGCTGGGCTCACGGCCCCCTCTGGACTCTGCTCTGCTGGCTTCTATTGCCTGCCTGGAGCCTCCTCACCTTCCCCCACAGGTGAGTGTGTCACTGAGCATCTGGAGAATGTTTATTTCTTGCACGCTCCTGCAAAGCAAAGGTGAGACTTGAGTCAGGGCTGATCCCAGGATCTGAATAAATCCTGCTTCCCTCAGATACATGATCAGCGCTATCCTCATGGCAGCCCACTGCCCAAAATCTAAATATTTTTGCAACACCAGTATGTCCAACCTCCTCTGTGCCTCATCTCTCAGGTCATGTCCAGACAATGGGTGTTAGACAAACATTGTCAAGGGGTACGCAATCTTGGGAGCAGGGCAGTTGAGAACAGGTGGGGAGGGAGGTGAGGAAGAGAAGAGGAAGACAAAATGGAGGGGAAGCACAAAGGGCTGGGACTTTGGTGGATCATCTGAAGACCAGTGTGGGACAGAATGACTGTGAGGAGCAGGCAGGAACAGGAGGCCAGCCATGCAAGTGCCTTAGTAGTGCAGGAAACTTCAGACTGCTGCCCTGTACCAGCTGGGACATTTTCTGTGCATGCTGTGAACTGACTACTGTGGACAAGGGGTGGTCTCTTGGGTTCCAAGGTGTGGGGGAAAGGAAAACTTATTCAGTTTAAGGTCACAAAATATAAACGTAGCTTCCTGTTCTATCCAGTGTTGTCTGGTCTCTTCAACTCTATATCCATACCCTAACCCTAACCTTTTTTAAAAACCCTGGGGCTTCCACCTGCCACCAGAGGCGCTCTTTCCCCTGGACTTTGGGGCCAAAGTCCAGGGCCTCCACAGCCCCTGAGAGCCCCCATATTCTCTTTAGTCCGTCCCAGGTGGTGTGGTCTCCCGGCCAAGCAGGATGATGCTTAATTCTCAGGGAAGTGGGGGCCTCCAATGGCTTTTAGGTCCACCTCTGCCTGCCACATTTGCTTTGAAATGTTTATACTTAAGAAAATAAATGGAAGTTAGTGGCTTTATATACTTACTTGCTGGTTTTTATTTTCAGTGATCTTTAGCTAAGACCTTGAGGGCTAGAAACATAACTACGGTTTTCAACTCTTCTTTCTCACAGGGATTCCAGAACAAGGAGGTCCCTGCCCTATGGGACGCTTCTGTCCCCAGGGGACCAGCCACCCTCTTCCCTGCCTTGCAGGGACCTACAACAACCTCACTAAGCAAGCAACGTGCTTCCCATGTCCCGCTGGTTACTTCTGCCCTGCAAACATCACCAACTACAGTGGGTTTCCGTGCCCACCTGGCTTCTACTGTCCTGAAGGTGAGAAGTCCCCTTGCTATTGTGAAAAAGATGTAGGCATCAGTGACATTTGTGGTCAAGAAAGCAAAATGTGCTTAAATGCTAAAACCGAAGCCCCTTTGCTCCAGTACCCTGGAGAAGAAAGTGAACTAGAGATGTGTTTTTGCTTGTTCATACATAGTACGTGCTGAACCCCATTTCCAAAGGGAAATAAATGAGCAAATGATCTGCAGAGCTTCAAAACAAACCCAGAGACACTAGCACCATCTGCTGATCGCACGGCAGTTGTGCAGAAACAAAATACTAGATCACGCAAACCGTGAATTCGATGTCTGGATCTGAAGCCCACCTTGCAGCAGCAGAGAGTGGAGAGTTGGATTGGGCCCAAGGAAGCGGCAGGACGGGAGCTGAGTGTAGATGGGGTGGGGCATCGGATTGTCCTTCGCCTCAGGCAGCAAAATGTCTTGGGCCACCCCTGTGTGGACAGGCCCTAAGATACATTGGCTGACATCCTCCGAGTGACATCCACTAGCTCAGCAGTGGCAATTGCATGTGGGAAGGGGAATTCCACCCTTCCCCCCAGAAACACTCTCAACACAACATGAGAATGAGGGCATTCACAGGACCTTTGAGAGCACCAAGAAGGGCAGGGATCCCCACCTTGGTGAGATCGAAGCTAGAGACACAGGTTTGAACCCTTGCTATCTCTCTCTTTTGATGTACCTCCAAGGGACCAGATTTGCCACAGAATTTCCCTGCCCTCGTGGTTATTATAATCCTGATCCGATGACCCAGAGCCTGGACAGCTGTCTCCCCTGCCCCCCTGGGCACTACTGCAGGAAGGAGAATTTAACGACTGTTTCGGGGAAGTGCGATGCAGGTGAGGCTGGACTGCCGGGGTGGTGTCGTGGTTCGAATGTTGGACTAGGACTGTAAAGACGCAAGTTCAAATCCCTGCGAAGTCATTTCGTTTGTCCTTGGGCCATTCACAGTCTCTTACCCAAAGCTATCTCACAGGGTTGTTGTGAGGATAAAATGAGCAGTGGAGGAAGATAACCTTGTGCGCTGCTCTGAACCCATTGGAAAAAGGGCAGAGTAAAAGTGTGTGTGTGTGTGTGTGTGTGTGTGTGTGTGTGTGTGTGCGCGCGCGCGCGCGTACTGTACAGAAGGTAAAGGTAAAGTGTGCCGGCGAATCAGTTTTGACATCTGGCACCCACAGAGCCCTGTGGTTGTCTTTGGTAGAATACAAGAGGGGTTTACCATTGCCTCCTCTCATGCAGTCTGAGATGATGCCTTTCAGCATCTTCCTACATCGCTGTTGCCCGATATAGTACCAGTGGGGATTCGAACCGGCAACCTTCTGCTTAGTGTTAGTCAAGCATTTCCCCACTAAATCACTTAAGGTGGCTGTACTGTACAGTACTTTGGTTTAATTCAGATTATGTTCCAGAATTTACATTCAGATCAAAATCATATAGACGCTTTGGGTTGCCTTTTTAAAAGCCCAGTGGTGTGTGTTATTTCTAATATACTAATCATTTTTATAATATGCATGGCCATTTGCCATGTGTGGTGGACCTGCAGTGCGGGGGGCGGGGGAGAGTTAAACCTCCCTTCTCTATGTGCCTTGGTTCCAATCTTAACTGGGCTCCCATGACTACCATTATTAGACAGAAATGAAGAAATGCATTTACCACCGTGTCTTGTTCGGTCTATTTATTTAACATATTTGTATACTGCCCACTACCTAAGTCCCTTTATTTAACACAGTGGCAAGAGCAGAGCTGGTCTGGTGGTAGCAAGTGTGACTTGTCCCCTTAGCTAAGCAGGGTCTGCCCTGGTTGCATATGAATGGGAGACTTGATGTGTGAGCACTGTAAGGTATTCCTCTTAGGGGATGGAGCCACTCTGGGAAGAGCAGAAGGTTCCAAGTTCCCTCCCTGGCTTCTCCAAGATAGGGCTGAGAGAGATTCCTGCCTGCAACCTTGGAGAAACCGCTGCCAGTCTGGGTAGACAATCCTGAGCTAGATGGACCAAGGGTTTGACTCAGTATATGGCAGCTTCCTATGTTCCCTTATTCTTCCTTCATCTTCTTCTCCTTTTTGTCTTCCTCATTCAGGCTGGTTCTGCATCTCCGCTGCATGGACCCCTCAGCCCTTTGATCTAGATAACTACACCAATGGTAACTGCCTCTGTCCAGCTACGGCTACAGGGGCGAAATGTTCTCCAGGGTCATACTGCCCAAAAGGTAGCCCAGAGCCTGTTTTGTGTCCTCCAGGTTTTTACTGCAATGCACCAGGTAAATGGGAAGACACTCCAGTTGTGGCTGAGCAGGGGTCAAGGAGTGTGAAGGAGTGGGGGTTTTCTGTGTCTTCTGCTAGCCCAAGAGACACTG
The DNA here is from genome assembly GCF_027244095.1 of Hemicordylus capensis. Taxonomy (NCBI): domain Eukaryota; kingdom Metazoa; phylum Chordata; class Lepidosauria; order Squamata; family Cordylidae; genus Hemicordylus; species Hemicordylus capensis. The sequence goes on from NC_069664.1 coordinate 26,473,338, forward strand.
CTAACACACAACACAAGCTGTCTCCGTTACCCCAGGCAGTTCATGTTGTCTGGAGTGTTGGGAGCAGAGGGCTCCCAGCTGCTCCAGAACAGGGTAGCCCAACTTTTGTACCCCGGGTTTTGCCGAGGTTGAAATAACCTCGGGTTTGTTTTACCTTGGTAGGCAATCGTATGAACGCTCACCCCTAGGTAACTAGGCTCCCCCCTGAGAAAGCACTTTCCCTCTGCTGCTTCCAGAGTGTCGATTGCTGCCCCTCTGTGTGTGTGTGTGTGTGTGTGTGTGTGTGTGTGTGTGTGTGTGTGTGGGCACAGCTTCATTTTTGCGTTGATCATCTGCAGGGAGGTAGGGAGGAGCCTACCTGCCCACCTGCCCTTCACACCACCCCAGTAATAGATTGTGTGCACAATCTTACAATCTATTTGGGATATGGCCTTATGCACCTCACTTAGCTGCAAGGAGGATCCTGTAAACAGTGGACAAAGGTTGGACTCATTCATACGCATGAGAATCAAAGATGTGCTAGAGTGAATACCAATTATACATATGCTTGTTGTTTATAAGCTTATTCCTTATTTGTGTTGTTCTGTTGCTCCTAAATCCTCATGATCTCGAGAAATCCATTAGTAGCCAAAGCTACTAATGCATTATGATAAACATGTAGTTTGCTCTTGTGTATATGTTTTCCTTTTAAAATGGCAGCTGTAAGAGGGATAAGGGTTGGGACCCTGGTGTGAGGGGAAGGAAATTGACCTAGCCACTGAGCCAATCATGAATAGTTTGGCTATGGCAGGCAGACGGACCTAGCAATAAGTCAACTCCTGCCCTAAAAACTGACTGCTGAAACTTAAGACAGGCTTCAGACATGAGGAGCAGTTGAAGCCATGCCTCAAGATCTGGTCTACTAATTTATCACTTCTGGTATACTGAAATACAGCCTCTTGGGCCAGTGTTCCCGATGTTTTATTTTCATTTTAATAGGGCAATCAATTATAGTTTTTTTGGTTGATTAATCACCAGTTAAATCCTTGATTACATGCATATTACCAAAACAACAGTAGCTGTGTCTTTTTTTGATTTGTGTCTTTTTGAGATAGTGATGGAAATGTACGGTAACTTAACATTTAACAAATAAAAGCCTGCATTCATTGTTTGAAGAAAGAGCCCTTGTTTCTATTTTATTTTCCATTCCTTGTTACAGTAACACACTAGAATCACAGTAGCCTAAAAAAAAATAAAAATGCATGTGTACTATTAACTTGCAACTCCACTGATTAGAATTAGCTCATACTGATTCATTAGCTAAAGGCATTGCCAATTTGCCTATTGATTAAAACATGTTGCTTTCCATTTTAGTTCTTTATAGCTATGTGAAGACTGTCTGTGGGCTTCTCTTCTCTTCATTCCCATTCTTCTCCAGGTCTGCCTGCCCCCAGTGGGGAATGTGCAGCTGGATTTTATTGTATAGGTGGAGCATCTTCTCCAAAACCAGCTGATGGTGTAACAGGGAACATCTGCCCACAAGGGGCCTACTGCCGTAAGTACCTGGCAAAGCCTCTTGTCTGGATGAAGGGTTTGTTCATTGTGCTTTCTCTGAACCAGAGTAATTACATCTGATTCTCTCCCCCTAGCAGTTTTCTGCAGTGACTACCTCCATCCTTATTGTAGTCATTCGCACAGATTTTCCCTATTATTTTGTCTGATTGGGATACCCCATCCACCTTTTCTAATTAAGAAGGCAGAAGTAATTCTTTGAGCCTTAGGGCCCATATACATACTTACTGAAAGTATGTCAAAGGGCAGCATCAATGTGATGTTATTGCAGGAGTTCTCAAACTTGGGTCCCCAGATGCTGTTGGACTACAAGTCCCAGTCTGTACCACTTCAGATTGTAAATTAAGTGGGTCAGATATTTGAGTGCTTCTGCCCTGTTGTTGGGGCAGGGAGGGGTCCCTGCAAGTAAAAAACTAGCACAGAAGAGAAAGGGCCAGGTCTTTCATTCTGAAGTGGTAGTCTTCTAATTGCAGGGAGTTCATTTACAGAGAACTAGCATTCATAAGTAATACTCTCTCCTAAAGTCTGAGGTGGGGCAGTCCATTTCAGACTGTAAACCAGAACAACCACCTTGTTCTGGCCTAACTGGTTTGAACTGGTCATGACTCTGTTTCGTTCATTCTGTTGCAGAACTCTGTGGCTTCTGTGGAATTCCCAGCAACTGGGAAAAAGAAGGGCATGAAGCAAATGTGATCTATAAATGCAATTACCTTATATTGGTTTTTCCCTTGCCCAAAGTGAATGTTGAAATCTGGAAGAACTGTTTGAGATATAGAGAAACGTAAAGGGGCTATGCACACAACAGGGCAGGCAGGGGAGCGGGTGGGCAGGGGGTAGGCTACGCAAATCTGCACAAATTCCCCTCAGACACACACATTGCTGGAAGCGTGGACCAAGCTCCCAGCAAGCAACACTGCACCAAGCAACACACAGCTCCAGAGGCCGAGACACCACATCCCTGCCTCCAGGTATCCCACAATGCATTGTGTGCCGAGTGCAGTGTATTGGGGGATTCCCCCAAGCAATGGGCACTCTAGGCACCCATCTCTATGTGCGGCCAGTCTGGAAGCAGTCCGGGCTTGCACACGATCAGGGAGCTGGGTTTATCGGGGTGCTGGCACCCTTAACCCCGACTAAAAGCCGGGCTAAAATGCCAGGCTAGGTGATGCTGCCTTGCCGGAATCGGGCCCGATCCCTAGGCTGAGTTAGGCTGCTCCCGAGAACAGCCTCAAAGGGTTACTTGGGCTTCACAGCTTAGCTTGTGCAAATAGTAATCTTTGGATTTTGATTTTCTGGAGCTGCTTTTTACCCTGCTGAAACGTGTTTTTCTGTTTAATTTGTTCTTTGTCATGCCTACTGCTATATTTATTTGTTTTGTTGTTGTTTCAATCATTCCTTCCTTCTTTTCGTCATGAGCCAATTTTTGAAAGACTTTTTAGAATAGAAAAAATCAAATAAACAGCCGTCTGACATGTCGTTCCCTCTACGTTTTGTTGTTTCTCCCAGCTGTGGGGTCTTCAGGACCAACCCTCTGCCCATCCGGCACTTTCTCCAACCTCCTAGGACGAAGTACGGTTTCAGACTGCCAGCTCTGTCCCTCTGGGTTTTACTGTGAAGGATCTGGACTAACAACCCCCAGTGGAGAGTGCTGGGAAGGTAAAGCAGAATGTCCAGTTGGGAGCAAGGATGAGTCAGGGCAATAGTGAAGGGGACTCACTCGGAAAAGAACGCAGAAGAACCTTCTAGGACAACAAGTGGAAACCAAAACAACATGGCGGGGTGGGGGCAGAAAATCTGGGCTGCAAGAGCATTTGTTTATTTATTATATTTTCCTACTGCCTGATAAGTACATCATTTGTCGTCTAAAAAGGCAAACAGAGTTGAAAATATTCCAATTCCCACATGCCAATTCAGTTCCTAAAACAAGTGCACATTTTCAAATGTAATATGAAATTTCATTTCCTCCCTAATGCCAGTGAAGGAGTAAACACCGTTATGTGTTTGTAAATACCGTTGTTTATGTTATGTATTTGCGGCCTACTTCAGCTGCTCAGTGAGTCAGATTTATTCCTCAGATTTGGCAGCGATCCAGTTTTTCAGAACAAGGGGCATTTGCATATCAACCAGGGATGACAAGATAGCGGGCCTCTTTTTCTCTAGCTCTTATCACAGGCCTTGCCTGCAGAATCATTTCCCCTCACACACACAAGCCCTCAGGCTTCTGGAACTCTCTCTGGCCTCAAGGTCGCCTCTTCACAGACATCCTTTTCCCCTAGCAGTTGCCCTTAGAGATGCAAAAGGCATAGACTCTAGCTTTCTGTTTCATCTGAGGGACAGCAATGTATTGAACCTGGAGCCAAAGTCAAACTACAAAGCAGTATGTCTGACTCAATAGTGCTAGTTCAGGCCAAGTCTAGCTTTGGTAGTGTGACGCCAAGTTGGAAATGTTTATTTCTTGAGTGACTCATTGTTGGGATCTGAGGTGTTTCTATACTGCAAACCTATATCAGTTTAAAAGGCATTCCCCCTCCTCAGGGAACACAGGGAGTTGTAGTTCTGTGAGGCAGGAATGGGGAGGGAATTCTCAGTGTCCTCACTAAACTACAATTCCCGGGATTCTTTAGGGGAAGCCATGACAGTTAAACTGGCATGGAAATGATACATGAATACCTGCCAACATGTTCCGGTGAATGGGAAAATAGGGAATTGTTGGCAGGTATAATATATGTTTGTCAACAAATGGCAACGGGTACAGCAACCAGCCTCAGTATTGATAATGAAGACATTGAAGTGGTGGATAGTTTCTGCCTTTTAGGATTGACCATCAACAGTAAAGGATCCAGCAGTCAAGAAATACGCCACATACTAGCACTTGGTAGGGTTGCAATGAAGACCTTGGAAAGGATATTTAGATGTTGTGACATTTCTATACCTACAAAGATTAGAATCGTTCGGACAGTGGTTTTTCCGGTGACACTCTATGGATGCGAAAGCTGGACTTCGAAGCAGCAAGATAGAAAAATCATTGACACTTTTGAACTTTGGTTCTGGAGAAGACATTTGAGGATACCATGAACAGCCAGGAAAACAAACAAATGGGTCATAGAACAAATCAATCCAGAGTTTGTGCCTCAAGGCACAAATGACTAGGCTCAAACTATCATACTTCGGACACATTACGCAGAAACCCAGCTCCCTTGAGAAGTCCATTGTGCTGGGGAAAGTTGGAAGAAAGAGAAGAAGAGGATGTCTAGCAGCAAGGTGGATGGACTCGATTACGACAGCAATGAATGCACCTCTGAGAGACCTTAAAGACCATGTTGAAGACAGATCATCCTGGAGAGAATCTATCTATGTGGTCGCTAAGAGTCGACACTGACTTGATGGCACTTAATCAATCAATCAATGATATATGCTTGCTGTTTTGTCTGAGAGAAATGCCCAGAGAAGCCACTGGGCATTTCTGTCCTCCCATTTCGTTAAGCCTACTTTTCCATTCTCTCTTTTCCCTTCAGGCTTTTACTGTGACAACCGCCAGGGACCTATCAGTGACTTCACCCTCTACCCCTGCCCCCAGGGTTACTATTGCCCGCCAGGTACACAGTGGTCCAGCCAATACAGCTGCCCCTTGGGGACATTTGGACCTGAGCAGAGGCTAAAGAGTACTCAGGAATGTAGAAGCTGCCCACCAGGAAAATTTTGTTCATCCCCTGGGCTCACAGCCCCATCAGGTAGGCGGTTCTTTCAGACTGGAACATCTGAGCATATTAAGTTGCATTGAAAATGGTAGAGCTTAATTAAAGTTCTTTAGCATCATGCAGGCAGCTGCCTGCAGTGGGGACTCTAGAACACGGGTCCCCAGACATTGTTGGACTACGGCTCCCATCATTCCCAGTAGTGGGTGGTTGGGAATGATGGGAGTTGTAATTCAACAACATATGAGGGCTCAAATTTGAGACCTCAGATTTTAAAAATCCGATTCATACTTACATGGTACAATGAGGGTGGAGGGAGAGAAAACATGGGACAGTTAATCTGTCTTGATTTTGGACTCTGAATTCACAAAGAGGCCATATTACTTTGGTTTTTTCCAGGAGATTGTGCTGCAGGATTTTGGTGCAAAGGAGGTGCTCAGATTCCAAACCCAATGGATGGTGTGTCAGGAGTATCCTGCCCTCCTGGCTACTACTGTCTCTCAGGTACAGCAACTTTTGTTGCGGTTTTACTCCTTTGAATGTCCCTTAATGTTCTTGTGAGCTGCCTGGAGAACAATTTGTTATGGGGCAGCTAACAAATAGAGTAGTTGTTGTTATATCAGCAGCAGCAGCAGCCTGCCTTTGTTTTCTCCCTGATTTCCATGCCCAAATCGACTTGTCTCTCATATATATCCTACCAGGAACCCTTGCTCCATCTGCCTGCCCACTGGGGACCTGGTCTGGTGATGAAGGAAATAAAAACCTCCAGAGCTGTCGGTCATGTTCTGGGGGGCATTACTGCAATAGCACTGGCCTTGTAGCCCCATCTGGACGTTGCGCTGCAGGGTATGTGCAATATATATGCTCACCTTCTAGGGTTTTAGTTCTTACTTGGGATCCAAGGAATGTTAGCTGATTCCAGCTGCAAATGCACTGCCATCATTTGTCTTTCAGTTTGCCTGATCCAGGGTCTGTATATTCACTGAATTACGGACTCCAGGTTTTCATTAGTTTTAATGTTCTAGTCCTCAGTTTTAAAGTTCTCACTTTTCTATGCCAACCCTTTCTGCTCTCTTGCCTGTTCTTGTATACCTTCTAACTGGGCAAAGAGGCACCTTTTTAATGTGGTGATTCTTTTTGCAGGGGGAGAGTAACTGGCTCTATCCACCCCCAGCACAGTATCCCTCCAGTGACAGTTGCTGGTGTCTATCTTATGTTTCTCTTTAGATTGTGAACCCAATGGGGAAAGTGAGCCACCTTATTTATTTACTATTTCTCTATGTAAACTGCTTTGGAAACTCTTGTTGAAAAGAGGTATATAAATATCTGTTGTTGTTGTTGTTGTTCTCAGCGCTTCTGCTCTCTTTGTTTTCCAGTCTTGTGCTTTCTGTCATTCCATTTCTCCATGCTATGAAAAATGTTTCCCATCTTCTCTTTGTGAAGCTGCCTCCCACTTCCAGATTTTTCTCAGTATACACTTACTAAGCAAACTTTTTCTGAGCTATCCCTAGCCTTGCTTTGTGCACCCTTTTGACAGGTTGTTGACACTCCCAACTCTTGCCCTACTGCTTCCTGATTCAGTCTCACCTCATCCAAGACCCTCGAATTAATTATGTGTCTAAACATTGATACATCCCTCTAAAGCAACCCCCTCTCCCCCAAAACCGGTGCTCATTCGTGTAGATCAAATAACGAAGAGTAATGTGGCACCTTAAACAAAATGTATCGACAGTTCTTGGTTCTTGTTCCTGCAACTGTCTAGCACAGATGTAAGCTTAGGACTGATTCACACATGCCTGTATGCAAATCCATGTCTCAGCATTTGGTTGATTATTCAAAGCTGAATGTGTGGACTTCTGTACCTCCACTGAGAAGTATTGCATTTGACATGTTGTCAGGTAACAGAAAAACACCAGTACTGGGTTTCATCAGTCATGGCTGTTTCATGCATCTCTTGTTGCAGTCAAAGAATATACCCCAAATTTGCCCTTAACAGCTGAGCTTCAGAGGACTGTTTCCTTCAGCTGTGGATTTGTTCCTGCTTTTTGAATTTTTGATTTTCTCTCACCTGTCATCACCATTTTCATAGGTTTTACTGCATCTCAGGGTCTATCACACCAACACCCACTGATGGAATCTTGGGTGCTCCTTGCCCTGTGGGGCACTTCTGTCCCTTGGGCAGTGAAAGCCCCACTCCCTGTTCTCCTGGCTCCTACATGAATGAAACCCATGGACAAGAATGGTGCCGTACTTGTCCCGAGAGGAAGTATTGTATCCCTGGTCACCTGCCACAATTTTGTCCCAAAGGTGAGTCCATCATGTACAGTCCTGACTCTCTAATTCTGCAGTTGCAGTTTCCTATATAATATCTAATCTAATCGTTGTTTTCATTTTGAAACCAAAGTTTTCTAGTCCCCATGGTTAGATGTTTATGTGAAAGGCTCAAATATAAAATGATATCAGCTGCTTTCTCAGCAAGGCTACCTTCCCCTTGAAGTGTGGCCACTCACCAACAATTTTCCACCACCCTCTTAGCCCTGCAGACCCATATTTCCTAAAGTCACTCTTCCACAGCACTCCTTGGCACAAAAACAAAGCAAAATCCTGTGAGTTTTCTAACATAAAAATATTTCTTAACTGATCCATGCACCTGGAACAGATTTTGCAAAATGAGCATGGATTAAATATTGATTTGCGATATTCCAAAAGCTTGCATCTTTTGAGCTTGTGCAAGGTTCTTGGGTCTTTTGGAGATTTTCTTTTAAGAAATCCCTTTTGGATCTGATGAAGCAGACCCTTGCCTCTGAAAGCTCCTGGTGCTGATGAACGTGTTTGCCTTTAAGGTGCCACAGGAACTCTACTGTGTTTGCCCCATGAGGCTAACATGGCTACTGTTCTGGTTTATGGATCTCTTGTTTCATTTGTATCTTGCTTTTCTTCTGTTGGTGTGTGTGTGTTTCCCTGGTGGTGACCTATCCAGGCTTTGACCAGACTAACACTTGCTTATTTTCAGCAAGGCTGCAGTATCATTTGCTATCGGGCCATGCCCTGGGCTTGGCTGTCTCTCCACCTGTCCAGCAGCCAAGATGGACATGTGGAGGATAATAAAGTGAATGGTTCATTGTTTGTCTTGGCAGCTTCCCACTTACACGGGTGTGTCTTTCCCTTCCAGGCTTTTATTGCCCTGAAGGAACAGGCTTCAACTGGCAGCCTTGCCCTCCAGGGACCTACAGTCCTAATCAAGGGATAGGTAGCCATACTGACTGCAGATCTTGCGATGGAGGGAAGTTCTGTCTGTACCACAACGCAACTGATGTGACGGGACAGTGTTGGGAAGGGTATTACTGCACCCGGGGATCAGACCGGCCGAATCCTGACACAAAGCTCAATGGTATTGACTCTTTGACGGGTTCATTTCCTGTACGTGTCCATCCTGGAGGATGTCTTAAGGCTTTCCCTGTGAGAGTTCAGCTGCAGCCTCATTAAGGCATGCCTGCCTGCCAGTTTCATCATGGTTGCCCACTGTGTCTGCCCCAGGGCTGATGCCAGCACAAGGCACACGTGGGCCACTGCTGAAGGCCTAGCACTGAAGCAGGGATACACACTGCTGTTGCCTGTCCTGGTTCCCTGGGCAGGTGTGGGCCCAGCCGCCAGCTGCTGCCTGAATGAACTCCCCTCCCCTTACTGTCATAACAGACCTGGCTTTCTTTCATTCTTGCGACACCGGCAGCAGCAGCCATAACAGTATTCTAACCTGTACCTACTGCCCGCCATGTTCCCCTACCACACCACACCCTATAGTGCCACAACAGCTGCCAGTTAGAGCATTGTTGCTGCTGCTGCTGCTCCCCTGAGAATGAAAGAAACCTGTATCCACTGCCACAGTAAAGAGAGCAGGGTCCCCCAGAGATTTCCTTGCAAAGGGCCCCCTCAAACCTGGAGAAGGCCTTGCTCTGCCCATCTCATCAATGACAGCTAGTCTACACCAGGAGGTCCCCAAACCTAGGTCTCCAGGTGTTGGAGGCTTTGGCCATTGTGGCTAGGGATCATGGGAGTTGTAGTCCAACAACATCAGCAGACCCAAGCTTGGGAACTCCTGGTCTATACAAACAGGAGAACCTGTAAAACCAATCCTGGACTATCTGTACCACTTTAGACTGCAGACAGCATGTGGTTGCGTGTCTGAGTGCTCCCCCATGTAGCAAAACTCTCTGCAGCTGGGTGTAGCCCTGTTGATGAACCGCACATGAATGGAGAGTCCCTGTGGTGGAGTAGTGAGTGTTGGGTTAGGACTGGGGAGACCCAGGTTCAGATTCCCAGTCACTGGTTGACCTTGGAGCAGCCACTCCTTCTCTCAGCTCAACCTACCTTGTGAGGTTAAAATGGTGGTGGGGGCCCATCTATGCCACCATGAGCGCCTTGAAGGAAAAGCAGGACAGAAATGTATAAAATAAAATAAAAATCTCTCTTTTGCCTTTTAAACCACTGAGCACTGAGCATTGCCTTTCCTAACCCTTTGCGAGTCAAACATAGTCTCCTGTTATGCTGTTAGACCTCAGTGAGTTGCAGCAACTCATTATCTCCCTTTTTCTTGAATGGCCTGCGATAGCTTTCCAGTCCACCATCCACTGGAAAGGCACTGTTCACTTGTACACTTATCATATATCAATTTTCTTATTGGCATTATCCGTTACTCTTTTTGTGACTGAACTTTCCCCCCCACTGTTGATCACAGGTCAGGCTGGTCCATGTCCTTCTGGCCACTACTGTCCCAAGGGCACAGCTGTTCCCAAGGAGTGCCCATTGGGAACTTTTGCTGCTAGAACCAAGCTAAGCTCTGAGGTAGGGCTATCCTTCTAGAAATATAGTTATGGCTTTAGGAACGTAAGACGTTGGCTTATACTGAGTCAGATCATTAGCCCATCTACACAGACTAGCAGCAGCTTCTCCAAGGCTGCAGGCAGGTGTCTCTCCCAGCCCTGTCTGGAGATGCTGCCAGGGAGGGAACTTGGAACCTTCTGCATGTAAGCATGCAAGTGCTCTTCCCAGAGTGGCCCCTAAGGGGAATATATTACAGCACAGCACATGTAGCCTCCCATTCAAATGCAAACCAGGACAGACCTTCCTCTATGCAGAAATCAGGAATTATAACAACTTACCCTTTCTGTGTATTATTTATACAACAAAAACCAAGTCTGTGGAAGCCCATAAAATTAATGCTGGTTAAATAGCAGCTGTGTTCTGTAGCACTCTATAAAAATGTTGTCTCTCTTATGTGATTTAAATTGCAGCAAGCACACTCACATGAGCGTGCGAGCACACAGAGAATTTGTTTCTCTCCAGCAAGTAGAAGGCAATCAGCTTTAACCAAAGGCTTATTCAGATACTATGTTGTAGATGCATACATGTGTATGTACACATGGACAGTGTGTCCATTTTAAACATGAACAGGGGTACAGTCCCCCTCAAGTGCAGGGAAGGAACAGATAGGAAATGTACTCCTGTGCATGCCTTGAACAGCATGTGTGAATGAACTGTGCAATGTGTACACTAAACAGATTGTACATGTGATGGAATCCAGTGAATAGGGCTCAAGGTTCATAAAGGCCTCTTGGTTTAGAAAATTTAATTAATTAATACAACCCCTCACAGACTGAGTGCTCCCCCTGTCTGCCGGGTCATTACTGCAACACTTCTGGGTCGACAGCCCCAGCAGGACCATGCGAAGAAGGATTCTACTGCACAGCAGGCTCATGGCTTCCCAACATGCCAATTATGGACCCAAGTGGAGGCCCTTGCCCCAAAGGTAATTTTTTAAAACTCAACTATGGAATCATAGGGAAACCAGAAAGGGTAGCTTCTTACTGTCATCACCTGAAGGTGCTAGATAATAGAAAAGAAAAGGACCTATCCTCTCTGCCATGTGCCATTTTAAGCATGGGTACTGTGGGTAGGCATCAAATGTGAGACGTCTGGTGTGCTCCTGGGTTATTACGACACAGACCATGAGCATCCTGGCCAGTTCACTGGTTCTCCTTATGGTGAGTCACCTGAGCTTGCAGAGTGGAGGCATTGTTAGGAATATAGGAAGCTGCCTTATACAAAGTCAGACCCTTGATCCATCTAGCTCAGTATTGTCTACCCAGACTGCAGTGGCTTCTCCAAGGCAAGAGACTCTCTCTCAGCCATTTCTTGGAGATGCTGCCAGGGAGGAAACATGGAACTTTCTGCATGCAAGCATGCAGATGTTCTTCCCAGAATGGCCCCAGAATGGTGGTTGTTTTTGTTGTTATTATTAATTCATGTTTCTATCTAGACCACTCTGGAAGCTTTTGTTGAAAAGTGGTCTATAAAAAATAGTAGTAGTTTCTCCGCAATAGAGAACGGTTTCTCCTTTCTCCATAGGGGAGGCAGGTGTCTCCCTGGTAATCCCTGATGTGTGAACACGTGCGTCCAGAAAAGAATTTCCAACATACCACTTGGTTTTCTCTCTACCACCAGAGTCAGCGACTTGCTCGTTTCCAGAAGTCTTGAGGACTTCTGCATCCACCGCGAAACGTTGCAAGAGAGGCTTTCATTTTTGCTTGTGTGCTTTCTAGGCCTGACCCCACAAGAATGTTAACATGCTGATGTTAACATTTTGCTTCTCTTTCAGGTTATTTTTGCCCGACAGGCACAGCTATTCCACTGCCTTGCCCAGCAGGGTCATATAATCCTTTACAAAGACAAGCCAGCTGCCTGCCCTGCCCGAGTGGGTAAGGAAAGAATAATAATTTCTAAATACAGTACAAATGAAGAACAATCTTAGCAACGGTGACCAAAGAAGTGGGGCAGAGGGCAGCTGGTTCTGTACAGCAGCGAGTTGCCCATCTCGGCTGTGCTGAGACCAATATGTTGACTCCAGGACTTGAACTTGTGCCTTCTCTTGCTTGTTCTGCTTCTTGGATGCAGGTACTTCTGCCCCCCAAATTCCTCCTCCTTGGTTGGGAATGAATGCCCAGCAGGACACTTCTGCCCTCCTAGCAGTATCTCAGCAACACAGTTCCCATGTCCCCAAGGGACTTACAGCACCAAGAGGGGAAGCAGCAATGCCTCTCTCTGCATTCCATGTGATCCAGGTAGATATAGTTTGAGAGAGCCTGTTGGGGGGGCAAAAGGGACACACAGATGAGCTCCAGCTGCAGGAACCTTCCACTCGGAAGCAGCGCCTCCTCCTGTTTTGAGCCCTCTGCTTTTTCTTCTGAACATGAAGTTCTTCAAGTGCTTCCTCTCCAAAACCTCTGCAGTAGCACACAATCCTGTTTGTGTGTTTATTTAAAAATGATGAACCTATGCATCTAGGCAAACCCTCAAGTACATGAAGTTAACCTTATACGTCTGTTAGGCAGAAAAGGGATTTACTACAGTGAACTGGAGCTAGCTTGTGTGTCACTCTCCGGAGCAAATCCAGGGTGTATATAAGTAGTCTGGATTGGGCCCGCGCACCTGGCCCCTGATCAAATGGCCTCTGATCAGTGGCGGCCCCAGAAAAACAATTGCAGGGGGCACAGAAGAGGCAAAGTGTATTTTGGGGTGGGCAAACTGTGTCCTACATGTTAGATTTCTCAAGCACTATCGGGGGGGGCAGGTTTGGGGCAAACTAATTGTCTAAGGAGGTGCTTGCCCACCCTCTGGATCCACCTTTTCCCCAATCAAAATATAGATCCAGAGAATGGTCCCCGAAGGCACCAATGATCCTAATTTAAAACTAGACTGGTCCCAGGCCAGGCAGTGTTGGAATTGGCAGATGACTGGGAGCCTCATGCAAGCCATTGTGAGGGCTAGACTTATCTAGGTGACTGAGATCTGTGATCAGATCTCCTATCTCCTCACATTTTTATAATAAGCAGTGGGGGTGGGGGTGGAAGTTTTAATCCTTCTCCCCAGCACCATTTCCCCCATGAATGTCACCCACCGAAGCTGCCATTTTCCCATGTATCTGGAAGGAAATTGGTACATCTCCCCACTCCCCTAGCATTGCAGTACAGAACTAAATTGTGTAGTCCCATCCCACCTGCCTGGCAGTTTCTTTTCCAAAGATTTAAAGAGGAGGATCACAGAAGTCTAGTCTGGCCCTGAATTTCCCAAAGGAAGAGCAGGATATCAGTCTGACAAATTAAGAATACATCTTTTGATCTTAGAACCCGTGGATGAGCCAGTACCTCAGTTACCCCTGCTGACTTTTGAAGTTAGCTTAATTAGTCTGTTTAGTAAGGAGTGAGCAACTGTGCCTATTCAGTCCAGCATAGCCTCCCTCCCAGTGACTGTGTGTGTGTGTGTGTGTGTGTGTGTGTGTGTGTGAGAGAGAGAGAGAGAGAGAGAGAGAGAGAAAATATCTTTTGAGAACTTCCTTTTGTTAAAAATCAGCATTTTCATTTTTAATAACAACCTTCCTAATAATTCTATGAATGGATTTGCCATTTAATCTCTGCATGTAAGGGCTGTTCTTTGTCTAAGCATCCCATGTTTCCCATTAAGCCCCTGGTGTTCTCTTCTGCCAGTAACGATGGATTCCCACTGACCTTTCAGGCCATTACTGTGCCCTGCCAGGGCAGCCTCGTGTCACGGGCCCATGCTCAGCAGGATACTACTGCACCTCAGGGGCTTCCACCCCAATGCCTGCAGATGATCTGTCTGGAAGTGTGTGCCCTAAGGGTCATTACTGTCCCAAAGGGTCCGCCTTGCCCCAACCATGTCGCCGTGGTTCCTACAGCAACTCAACAGGAAACACCAAGATGGAAGACTGCCTCCTGTGTGGTTCAGGTATGGCGAGGGGCGGTGGTAGAAGCAGAACCTGAATGAAGCAGAGAAGCACCAGTAGAGCCTGTAGAGAGCTTGCGCAAAGCAAGTGCGCCCCCAGAATTCTCTCTGCAGGATGGAATGTCTGAGAGCCAAACTATACATGTCTAGTTAGGGGCTTATTTTTACTCTAAAGTAGCAGTTGTGTGGGGACATAATCCTGATTGTGATCATGACACAGAGTGGTATTTAACCCTTTACCCCCATACCAATTTCCTGCCAAGAATCACCCTCCCCCTTGAAGCTGCCATGGGCCACCACTGCTACTGTGGGTTCCCAGTACAGTGCCAGTTTACTCTCAAAAGTGCCATTGTAGCAAATGGCACCTATGTCAGCTTTCCTCTTGAGGCAAATATCAGCTGTAGAGGAGCCCAATCCAGATTAGGAGGACCATGGCAGGAACAAAGGGCTAAAACCCAGCTACTCACGTGCTGCAGTCCCATTCTGGTTCCCTCCCTCCATGATTTTTTAAAAACACTTACCATTCTAAAGTACCATGCACTTTAGCCTTTGGCGTAAGGGAGCTCCATGTTCATATTCAGGAGCTTCATACGGAGGAGCTTCACATTTAGAGCTCTTTCTCTTGCCATAGAGTCTGGCCCCAGATTTGTATGGATTCATTTGATGTCACCATTTCATTTCCATCAACCACATGCTCATAGGATTTCTTGTCTAAACTTTCTGCTCCCTTGCAGGGTATTTCTGTGATGGGAGAGGACTTTCATCTCCTTCTGGTCTCTGCGCAGCTGGATACTATTGCAGTGGAGGAGCCCTTTCTCCAAGACCTGTGGTGGTAGGCTGGGCTTCTATTGCTAATATTATGGATACCAGAAATGAAAGGAGGGTGTGGCAACTAATCTTGAATGCAGACTCCTACCACCCCCACCCCCAATCCCAACATGATGGGTCCCCACCCATTGTCGGGGCATTGGTAGCCTCAGGAGTGGCCCAAGGCACTGTGGAGCCAGAGGCATGCTGTTGAATACTGCCTTGATCCATTTTCCTGGTGGAGGCCAGCTTCCTTTCAGAAGTGATCCTTGCAAGCATTGAAAGTGGCCCAAGGGCTGGAGAGGAGAGAAGGTTGCCAGCAACCGCCTCTTTTCTCATTGTGTTTCTTGCAAGCTTAGCAAGGCGTGTGAAAGGCACTCCTTGCAAAGCTGACAAGGGTCGGATCAGTCCCTGTGAGCTGCTGTGATGGTGGTGGGCTGCATCTTGCCATCCCTCTGGCAGCCCAGTGATCTGCTGCCTGAGGTGACTGCCCCCCTTGCCTCATGAATGAACCGCCCCGGGGAGCCTCTTTGCTTGTTTGGATATGAATACGACCAATATTTATATACTGCTTTTCAGCAAAAGTTCCCAAAGCAGTTTACATAGAAATAAATAAAATGGCTCCCTGTCCCCAAAGGGCTCACAGTCTAAAGAAAAAGAAAAATTAGATCGATACCAGCAACAGCTGCTGGATGCTGTGCTGGGGACAGATAGGGCCAGTTGCCTTAACTTATTGTATTTGTATCCCACTCGCATTCTCCAAAGTTCAGAGCAGCCTTTTATCCTCAGAGCAACTCTGTAAATTAGATTAGGTTGCGAGTAGATCCCTGGACTTCTGGGCTGATCTACTATTTCCATTCAGGATTCAGACTCCAGGTATTAGCCATGGCACCTCATTGGAATCCCTTGTAAATGTCCCTGTCCCCTTCAATTTGCACGTGTGACTTCAACACCTGCTACAATCACAGCATGCATTTTATATTTGCAGACAACCAGTAGAGGGGGCCTGTGCCCACCTGGCCATTTCTGTGAGGCAGGGAGCACCAGACCACAGCCTTGCCCAGTGGGGACTTACAACCCATCCTGGGGCATGGCCCAGTGTCTAGAATGCCCAGAAGGTGTTTTCTGTGATGCTGGCTCTGCTAATTATACCAACTGTCCAGCAGGTGAGTTTCACATACAGTTAGCCTTCCCCTACCTTTAAATATATGTGTACGGACCCCAATCCAGGTTCTCCTGTTCGCATATAAGTGATGGGTGAGTCACGATCTCCCAGTCTAGTCTACCTCACAGGATTGTCGTGTGAATAAAATGGGTAGAGGCAGAACTCTGAAAGCTACCCTGAGCTCCTTGGAGGAAGGGCCAGATATAAAAATGTAACTCATTACATTCAGTAAAAGCTCCACTTTCAGATGCCCTGCTCTGCCCTTTTATCAGGATATTCCCTCAGACATTGCTGTAGACCTGTGCTAGTCCTCATGCTTGTGTTGTGCTTGCTGCTGTGCTGTGCTTGGTGTCTTTCCACGGAGATTCCATACCGTACACACTGCAGTGTGTGGTGTGCAGTGGTCTGTGCTGGCTTGGCCCTCCCCTGTTTTCATCAGAACTGCTGAGCAGAAGCAGGCCATTTTAAAAGGCAGCACTGGTGGGGGAAATGTGGCGGGAGGGGTAAGAGCACCCCCCCACACCCTTAAAGTGATCTCCCCCCTGCCCCCGACCTTCAAACCGGCTTAACCTGCCGGTCTTTTGAACCAGTTCAGAGGCCCATAAAGGGCCTCCAAACTGGTTCCATGCACATCCCTAGAGGGCAATGCTCTGCTTTTTCCAGTGTCCAGACTGCATAGTTAAGCACAGAGCTGCTTGGGGTATTACTGGAGTTCCTACATACATTTTGCAACATCCATTTTTTATATTGTTATGAAGTCTGGGTTATTTAAAATAAACTGTCCATGTTTGTATTTTCTATTCTTGCTTTTTTACATTTACAATTTGGGGTTTTAATGGCCTTGAGTGCTTAGCAAGGGTTTGTTTTTCCTCCTTATAAATTAATGCCGATTCTTGTGAACTATTAAAAGAATGGTCCATTCTTCCCACTTTAGGACATTACTGTCCACAGAATACAAAATTTGCTACTCAGTTCCCTTGTCCACGGGGGACCTACAGCAACATTCTGAACATCAAGACTGTCTCTGAATGCCAGCCATGTCCCCCAGGAAAGTTTTGCTCCAAGTCAGGCTTGACGAACCCAGATGGCACATGCATGCCTGGATGGTACTGCCCACCTCGGTCAACATCAGGGAAGCCAATATTCCCCGGAAGCCATGCTGGTATGGAAGAGAATGTTTGATTGCATAATTATGTCACTGAAAAGTAATTTCAGATTTCCAAAAGCAAAACAAAATGATGTGACACAGTCAGAATGGCCTGAGCCAAAACAAGGGGTAGGTGACCCCCTTTGAAATATATTCACAGTTTCTGAAAATTACGCTCCATTAAATTATCTTTCATAGGGAGAAGGGCCTGAAAGTGTTCTCTCATTGAGAGTGAGGGCAGAAAGTATTGCCCTTTCTCTGAACTGGCTTCATGACATTTTCATATTGGCCAACTCTGATGGGCTACGGGGAGCATCATACTGCTGCAACACCATCACACTGACTATATGATCCCTGGTTGGCTAGAATCACATGATCACAAAGAAGCACTAGTTTCAAAGATAAAAATTGTACTGAAGCAGCTGCCAAAATAGCAGCAAAGAACATGCAAAAAATGACAAGAGCTGAGCTAGGGATAGGACTGAGCATTATCTTAAATAGGTATGCCCTGAAAGCATCATTTTTGCACTGCAGGGGTTCCCTTGTAAGCATTCAGTGCATCTCTATGTAGTAGTAACTGCAGGATTCACCTTCCTGAGAATCTCATCTTTTCTTTAAATAAAGAAGAAGAGACAGACTGAGAAAATAAGTGTCTAGCCCTTGCAGACAAGAAGATATGTTTGAAAGTGTATCCTGCTGAAATCTCTGCAGTCAGATCAACAATTTAATAAGATTTCCAAGGGCTGGGTGCAGGTCTTCAGTGCCTTTTGGGCTCCAATAACTCACAAGACCACATAATGATGCGAAATAAATTATGCAAAGTAGGCAAGAATAGTAAACTAAATAATGCAGATCAGGATATATTGCATACATTTGCATCAGGGTCATAGGACTGAACTTTTTTGGGTGTAGAATTTTTGGGTCCCCTGACCTAAGAATTTTAATTTGCTTAGTTTGGTGGACGAACAACACTGTGTTTCCCTTCCTCTTTTCAGACACTGTCCCTTCCATTTCATCTGCGGGATCTGCTACTGAAACTTCTGGCTTCTTTCGAATGTGTCAGGCTGGGACATATTGTCCAGAAGGGTCTTCTGTCCCTCTGCCTTGCAGTCCTGGTAAGTGGGCATATGCATTCGTTTTTGTAATGAATGGAGCTGGATGCAAACAAGATCTGTATCATGAGGATAGGCGTTGCAAGGAAAATCTGGTACCTGTACCCACACAGTCATCAGTGGTGCAAGACATATAGATGACCCTGGTTCCTCGTTAGTCCCACCAGGCCATGAGGATTAGTGTGGGCAAAAGTATGCCCATATCGACTGTGGAGAATTGGATCCCTTGAAATATTATCCCTCCCATTCCTTAGATCTTCCTAGTGGTATTGTAGCTGAGCTCCAGTGGCTCATTATGCCAATATTGCAGGAGTAGAGCTGGTAAAAAAAGAGAATTCACTCATGAAGTCACCCATCCTGAACACGCTTTTTCTCCCCCAATCCCTTCCATAGGTTATTACTGTGCCTCTTCGGAACTGGCTGCTCCTTCCGGACCTTGTGATGCAGGCTTCTTCTGCACTGGGGGCTCCACACTCCCCAACCCAACAGATGGAGCCGTGGGAGACATTTGCCCTCGAGGCCATGTCTGTCCCCAGGGAAGTTCTTCTCCATTTCCATGCCCTGCAGGTAGGTCTGAGAGTCGTAATTGATCCCAGATAACAGGTGCTGGGGAACAAAACTCTGCCTAGGACCACAGAGAAAAGGGGGAACCTCCAGGCAGAGTGGACAACCCCTGCTAACTGGGCAAAGAGGTACCTTTGCAACATGGTGATTCTCTTTATTTAGCAGGGGAGAGTAACTGGCCCTATCCACCCACAGCACAGGACCTCCAGTGACTGTTGCTGGTGTCTATCGTTTCTTTTTTGGACGTACGTGGCAAGCCCCACTCACACAGTGTGCTTTACCAAGCAGAGGTAACAGAGCAGAAACACTGTGGTGGAGATTCCATATCCAGATAAGGAGGAGGACCCTGTGATGGTTCAAGTCAGTTGGATTGCAACTGTTACTGGTCAGAAGATGTGCTTGATTGTAGATGAGAGGAATCTCTCTATATAAAAGGATAGTGGGCAGGGGTCTGCGAAGAGAAGGGTCATGAGAGAGGAAAGAGCCCCTTCAGGAGAAGGAGGTTGCCACTGTGCAAATTTGATGAGATCGGTTAACTCAGGAAGGAAGAGAGAGAGAAAGGAAAAAAAGAAGGTAGGGGAAGAAAGACAGAGGGAAAGAGTGAGGCGAGGGGAGAGAGAGAGAAAGAAGGGGAGAGAAGAGAGAAGGAATGAAGGGAGGCTGAGGGCCTTTCAACAGCGTGATGGAAATGAAAAGCCATGGCAGTGGTGGCAGCAGCAAGGAAGGGCCTGGTCAACCGCCGCTGCTGCTCGGGGCTACCAAGGCCATTGGCAGGGGCGGGCAGGCAAGGAACAGGCCTGGGCATGTCAGCGGCCTGCGGAGAATGAGTGGCTATGGTGGTGGCTGTAGCAGCAAGGAAGGGCCCAGTCAGCCGCCGCTGCTGCTGCACTTACGGGGAGGAACAGGAGCGGGGCTCGGGTAAGGGTGAGGAGGTCTCTGGGGTTAGGGGGCTGTGGCTTGGTCAATTGGCACTGGCAGCACTTCAGCCACAACCAAGAGGGGGATGGAAGCAACAGGATGGAGGAGGAAGAGGGGGAGCATGGCTCAGGTGAGGGTGGGGAGGCTGGCTGAGGTAGGGAGGCTGTGGCGGAGGTGAGGGGAGCAACCAAGTACTAGCGTCAGATGCTCTGTGTGGGTTAAGCTAGTTTATTTATTGTATCTCCATGCGAACCACTTTGGAAACTTTTGTTGAAAAGTGGTATATAAATGTTGTTGTTGCTGTTGGTCTAGGGCAGGGCTGCAGCAGATGTTGAAGTACAGCTCCTGTTGAAGTACAGTGGACTATTGGCCACTGTGGCTGGGTTTGATGGGAGTTGTAATCCAAAACCAGCTGGAGGGCTGAAGTTGCTCAGCCCTGGTCTAGAGAGACCAATGCTCTGATTTTGCATGAGCCAGACTTCTAGGCTGCTTGGTGTGTTGATTGCAGTGCTCAGCACATATCAGGGAGCATGAGATCTCTGGTGCAGCAGGGACTGGTGCCTTGGGTGAATCAGGCTTGGGCGGTGCAGTGGTCTAGGTTCAGGAATCTTTGGCTTGGGCTGTTTTAGGGCCCAGATCCAGCACCTTTGCTGGTGCTGCTGGCCCTTTCAATCAGGCTAGTTCCTCAGTCTGTGTTAGATTCTGAATTGTGACTGCCACCAGAGGCTGGGGTCATGACGCCATGTCTGAAAGACAATCAATGAATAGTAGATTTTTTTTTTTTAAGGTGGCTACAGAGCAACTTTACTTCCTGTTGCAGGCTCCTTTTTAGCCCACCGCCAGGGTCGGTCAGCCCAAGACTGCCGGTTGTGTGTGGCAGGCTGGTTTTGTTCCCTTCAAGGACAAAGTTCTCCACAAGGTTTGTGCAAGGAAGGCTGGTTCTGCCCAGAGGGATCTGTCTCCGACCAGAATCCAGGTAGGAAACTATTGCACACTTAAGGGATACCACTTGTCTGGTGAGAGGCGAATATGAATGAAAACAAAAGATGGGTTTCTTAGCTGTGGGAAATTTGTTTATTTATTAATATTATTTATTTATTGCATTTCTAGACTGCCCCATCCAAAGGCTCTGGGCGGTGCACAACAACTTAAAGAAAAATCATTAAAACAAACAAACACCATTAAAAACCACACTGCTTAAAACAATATAAGAACAATTCCAAAACAATTGAAGGAAGAGTGGTAAACTGCCCATGGACTTTTTTGGTATGGGGCGGTATAAAAATGTAATAAATAAATAAAATAAAAATCAAACCTCTTGGACATAAAATTGAGAGCTTTGGCCAGACTATTGGATGAAAAGGGGAAACCTGGCATTATAGCAGACATGGGATTGTCACTGAAAAGGGCTGTCATGTCGCTGTTGTGGTTCCGGCAAGATTGAGTCAATAATTCATGCCCTCCTTCAGTGTTCCTTTTACTGTGATTTGAGGCTTGACCTGATCTTGCCAATCTTAGTGATATATTCAGGTCATTGGGCTGATTTTTTATGTTAGTTTTCTTTTAGCTGACAAAGATTCTTATGTGACTTATAAAGTAGTTAAATTGGGTGGGGGTAGCCTCTAGAGCTTGTCATATGTTTGCAAATTCTATGTAGGTTACACAGGTCAGTGCTGTATGGGTATCTTTATACAAATGTATTTTTCCTTTTCTTGTTGCATGTCTTGCTGATTACTGACAGTCATAAAGATGAACTGAACTGGGCTGTCATGTCCCACCTTTCTTCTCTCTTTCTCGATACTCTCGAGAGTCCTTTATAACTTGTTCATGCTGTTGTTCTTTAATGTTAGCAATTCAGGCTCCTTTTATCAGGTGCACGTGGTGTTTGCCAGAGCAATGCACAGCTACAACACTTGGCAGGTTTTGTCTTTCTCTAGCCCACCTCTGTCCTCTTGGTCACTATTGTCCCACGGGCAGCCCAGAGCCTAAACCATGTCCCCCTGGAAAGTACCAAGATGAAACTGGCCGAAGCCTGTGCAAACAATGCCCAGCAGGAAAGTAAGTAGACTGTTTTGTGGGATTGTTTGCCACCTTTAGCTATCTTTACTCCCCCTTCCCCATGACCGCCCCTCTTTGCAATCTGCAATAACAGTGGCTTAGGCTGTTCTGAAAGATCTGCTGAAACCTGAAATGCATGGTGAGTTTTCTTCTTAGTTTCTTTGTATCTCCCCCTCACCATTCACATTCAGTGCCTCCTCCTGGTGGTATTGCCATGCACAGTCCAAAACTAAACAGCAAGGTTACATCATGGAGCCATTCTCTGTGGTCAGTCCCCAGCCTTGGAAATCCATTCCTTTCTATTAGGAAAGCCGGAGCCAGAAGTGAGCTATTCAGACAGGCATGATGGCAGGAGCGAGAGAGGGGTTTTTAATGATGGTAATGTTTTGTTTTAAATTAAGCACCTTTGATTTTCTAAACGTTACCTATTTTTGCCTCTCTGGAGACCAGGATGTGCTGTAAAATCCAAATAGCAATGCTCATCATGTACGTGGAGCATTTCAAGCATTTAAAGCACTTCATTTTTCATATATTATCTCAGTTACCCTTACAAACCATGCTGCAAGGTAGATCAGCATCACTTCCCTCCTATTTTCCAAAAAACCTTTGGGATGGCTGTTGCTGAGTGTTTTGTTTTAATTTTGGCTGACTCGCTTTGGATTTTGCTTTGTCTTCGGGGTGGTGTTTTTGTGCTTGCTGCTATTTTCTTTTGTGGCGAAGGCTTTTTACTTTGTATTAGCTTATCAGCCCTTTTGAAATTAATACGTGTAGCAGAGAGATGGCTGAAGGCCAGACTAGACTGGATGTGGGAGTTCCACGTCTGACACTCCTGATGTCTTTTCCTTCTCACAACGTGGCTATAGTGGCCACCAGTTTGGACTACAGCATGGGACAGGAGCTTAACCCTTTGTCCTTGCAGTGATTATCTGGCTCAACACCCCCCCCCACACACACACACACACGCCAAAGCTGTTATCAGTTGCAGAGGGGGGAGCATATAGCCACAATGCATGCCTATAAGTTTTTCCTTCCACAGATAACAGCGGCTCCATGGGGGCGAGGGAGATTTGGATCTGAACCACGGTGTGAGGAAAGGGAGAGATCCTCCTCTCCCCACACCATGACCTAATCCAGATCAGGACCTGTATGGCTGCTTTTTGAGAAATGAAATACATCAGGAGTTCTCATGCCACATCTCATTTAGTTCAAGGCTGAGAAAAAGTGGCATGCCTAAGACCTCTGGTGGGTTACGGGCAGACATGAGATTTGAACCAGACACTTCCCAGCTCTCTCTCTTCGCCCTTCACCACCAGCTCTCAATAAAGATACTCGGTTGTTTCCGCACTGCAGCCTCCCATCAACCTTGGCTAGGGGAGAGGGGGCCCATGTTTGCCCCTCTCCCCAGCGACCCCTTGCAGTGAGGGAGATAATGAAGAAAATAGGGAGGGGTGGAGCTGGGGGCCCTCTGGAGCTCAGGGCCCCGGGTACTTTCAACCCATCCACTCAACTATAGCTGCACCCCTGACCCCAGCAGTGTTCCCTCTAACAGAGATTCCCAGATGTTATTGACTACAACTCCCAGAATCCCAAGCTGCAACAGCTTTTGCTTGGGGATTATGGGAGTTGTAGTCATCAACATCTGGGGATCCCTTTTAGAGGGAACACTGGACCCCAGCAGCCATATATTTCCCTGGACATTGTCTGTTTCATTGGCAGGTTCTGTGACCCCCATTTCCAAGTGCAGGATTCCAAGGAGACTTCTCCACAGGGAGTGGTCAAACCATCCAACTGCCTGCCAGGATACTACTGCCTTTCCGGAACAAAAACTGCTAAGCAGTCCCCATGCCCCGAGGGCACCTTCAGTAACCAGACCGGCTTGAGCAGCTCCAAAGAATGCAGGCCTTGTCCTGGCGGCCAATTCTGTGCAAACCCAGGTAAACCATGGAGATGGTGAGCAGAGAGAGGTCTAGCCTGCCCTCCTAAGCCTGTGTCTTTGGAAGCAATGAAACTGGATTTTATTTGAGAACACGTCTGTGTAGCACACTGGACTTGGGACCAGAGACTAGCTGGATGGTATATTTGTTGTTTCATATGAAGTTGGAATGTCAGAAGGCTTACATCTGACTTGGCTTAGAACAGATGGACTCTGTGGTTAAGTCTGGGAGATTTGGGGGTATAACATTGTAAGGTAGATCATGTATACATGGAGCTGCAGTTTGGGAAGATCTGGCCCACTATATTCTTGAATACCAACTGTATACCTGCAGTAGAGAGCAATTCAGTATGTAGCACCTTATTTAAAGAAAATGAAATGTTGGGATATAAAAGAAAAGCTGGCTTTCCCATTGCAGGAAACAACATGCCACAGAAAAGGTGGGCATTTTTTCTTTTAAGGCCTCAAGTTTAAGAGGAAACAATTTGGAATCCATTGAGGTTAATTGTTGCAGAGATGCTGAAATCTGAGAAGGACATGTAATGGGAATCTTTAAATACTGTTAAGTTTTTACTTCTTAAAATTACATGGTTGAAATAGTCGGTCATTCTTTTTATTATTTTGAGATTGTTTGTAAATCATGCCTTTTTTATGGGTTTGTAAAACGGTTTGAATATGGTCAGATGACAAATCAGTAAATTCATTCATTTATCTAAAAGTTCCTGGCATCTTTTCTGTTCCTGGCATCTCCAGTGATCTTGAGTGAGGGCTAAGACCTTGCCTTTGCCATGTAAGACTTTGGAGAACCTTTCCAGCAATCGGATCTTCAAACCAGAGTGAGAGGTGAACAGGAATATGCCAAATCTACAACTAGTAGTAGTTAAAAACTTTTCTAAAAGTGGTTGGGAGCTGATACTGGCAGGGGCATAGTTAGGGGAGAGGGGCCCCATGTTTGCCCCTCTTCCTGGCGGCCGTTCGGCATGGCATGTGGGAGATAATAAAGAAAATAGGGGGAGTTGGGGGGCCCCTCTGGAACTGGGGGGGGGCCTGGGTTCTTTGAACCCATCCACTCAATTATAGCTACGCCCCTGGGTACTGGTTAGCATACCCTCGCATATTTCACAGCTGAAGAACCGACAAGCTTGTAATACTCCCAGTTCTTATAGCAAGGGTTCACTGCATAAGCACAACTATTCCACAATGCTGAAGGCTCTGCTCTGTCTTCAGTATGCTGAAGTAACATACTTTGCTATTGCCTGTCTTCCAGCAGCCAAGAAGGTGACAGCTCAATGGGCTGAATCTATCCTGGAGCAGGCATGGCCAGCCTGAAGCTCTATCGCCCTGTGATAATCCATTTCAAATATTTTTTTCCCAGGTCTTGTGGCCCCAAGTGGCCCTTGTTTGTCCGGCTACTTCTGCACTTTGAAGTCCCAAGTGCCCAACCCTGATCATGATGAAACTGGAGACTTGTGTCCTGCAGGACATTTCTGCCCTCTGGGTAGCAGCAGCCCAACACCGTGTCCTAGTGGGACTCTTCTGCCCCAAGCTGGGATGTTCTCCCACAACGCCTGCGTGGCCTGTCCTGGAGGACATTTCTGCCAAGGAGAAGGGCTAGCCAGTGCTTCCGGTGAGTTCTCATTCCAGCAGGAATGATATATAGGTGAGTGTTCAGTCCAGATGTTGCCCCAAGAGAAACATCTATTCGTCTTCCTTATCCCCCACCCCCAGAGTGATCTAACATTTTTTTTTGTTGGAATTGGGCAGCTGGGTTTTTGTTGTTTAGTATTTGTGTACACTGCCCCAAACTTGCATCTCTAGGCAGCTTAATTGATTGGTTGATTGATTAAGTGTCGTCAAGTCTATGTCGATTCTTAGTGATCACATAAATAGATTTTCTCCAGGATGATCTGTCTTCAACTTGGCCTTTAAGGTCTCTCGGTGGTGCCTTTATTGCTGTCTTACAACAAACGTAAAACAAATTAATACAGAAATTAAAACATTTAAAAACCACAGTTCTAATTTTAAAAGCTGACTTTTGCCCCCCAAAAATGATTACAGGTGATTTATGTAAATTGCATAATTGCATAAATTGCATTTGTTTTGTTTTTCTAGGTATGAAAGCTTTCTTTTCATGCTAAAGAAAATAATATACTATCTACTTTGTGCTTCCTTGAGAAGGGCCAGTTTACTCTAAGAGAAACTGGGATCTAGACTAACGCAATGCAAGACATCCATACTGCAAAAGATTCATCATTATCTCAAGTTGTAGTGTTTTGTTTCTCTACATCAAATCCCCCCTCTGGAGGCTCCAATTATAAGGAGCCCATTTTGGGGGTTCTGCAATGGAGAGGCAGTGTTTAAATCTTTCTACCTGTGCTGTTTTCCTAAATCTAAATTGCTCCTCCAAAATATGATTCTTGGTCTTACTGCGGCGGAAGGGGGTATATATGGATGTTTGTGAAGTTTCCCGACGAGTGTGATAAACAGCAGCTTGGCAGGATAACTATTACTATTATTTTATATACTGCTTTTCAACAAAAAGTTCTCAACGCAATTTACAGAGAAATGGAATGAGGAAAAAATGGTCCCCATCTCCAAAGAGCTCACAATCCAAAATGAAACACAAGGTAGACACCAGCAGCCGCCACTGGAGGGATGCTGTGTTAGGATTGGATAGGGACAGTTGCTATCCCTCTGCTTAATATAAAAAGATGAATGGTGCAACAGGGAAAGGGTCTTCCCCCTACCATCACCTGAAACAATCTACATTAGCTTAAAATCCCTTAATATTGTCTCCCCACCACCACACCAGGGTCTTCCTGAATACTTGGGACTTAAATTGAGCCAGGACTCAGCTCTAGAGTCTATTTGAAATGTTAGCAGTGCAGGAGTACTAAAGAACAGGACAATTGTCCTCCTGAAGAGGCCTTTCTTTCACCATGGCATCACCATGGCCCAGGATGTCTCTGAGTACCAGTTGCAGGGGAATAACAGCAGGAGAGAGGGCATGCCCTCAACTCCTGCCTGTAGGCTTCCAGCAGCATCTGTTGGGCCACTTTGTGAAACAGGATGCTGGAGTAGATGGGCATTCTTGGGCCTGATCCGGCAGGGCTGTTCTTATGTTCAGTGAAAGAGTTAAGGGCATGATAGCTGGGGGTGGGATCTGTGGTGCCCCCTTCCCTTGATGCCCTAAACATGTGCTTATTTTGCTTAATGGTTAATCCAGGTCTGGCCTTGCTCCTCCTCCTCACCTATACCTGGGATTAGGGAGCAAGGCATTGTGTTCAAAGAATGTGACAGGCTGCTCCTGAGCCCCTTTCATTTTAGAAACTAAGCACTGTGAATACTTTGTAGTTCACCAGTAACTTGTGATGATCTCCGGGATGTTCTGCTCTGCAGGGATCTGTCATGCTGGCTACTACTGTGATATGCTGTCCACACGGCCTGACCAGAAGCTCTGCCCCCCAGGGTTCTACTGTCCCAAAGGCACAGGGTCTCCAGTTCCTTGCCCTGTGGGAAAAATCAACCCCCAAAGTGGGAAATGGGACATAACTGACTGTAAACTCTGTCCAGCTGGGTATTTCTGCAGTGGTATGTGCATTCATTTTTATTTATTGGTTTTTACATTTATGTCCTGCTCTTCCTCTGGGGAGCCCAGAGCAGAGCACATCACCATGTTTATTCTCACAACAACCCTACCAGGTAGGATAGGCTGAGAGATAAGTGACTGACCCAAAGTCACCCAGTGGGTCTTATGCCTGAGTGAGGATTTGAACTTGGGTCTCCCTGGTTCCAGCCCAACAGGGGAGGGGTCATTTTGGTGGGTGACCAGATCACTGCTACTCCACCTGTAAAGAGGGTGGAAATGGATTCTTCTTCCCTCTCATTGACTTAAGGGCTTGGCAAGACTGCTCCAGAAGGGAAGTGCGCCTCTGGTTACTACTGCCCTCCGGGACAGGCCTCCGCCACACCCACCTCCTCTCGCTGCCCACGGGGTTTTTACTGCCATGAGGGATCTGTGGCACCAGTGGCTTGCCAGAAAGGAACCTACCAATCCGAGGAAGGGAAAGAGTCATGTGATCTCTGCCCAGCAGGGTTCTTCTGTCTACCATCCAACAAAAGTAAGAAAATTGGAGGGAATAAATGCATGCTGATTTATAAGAGACAATGCAGGGAAAGAAGCAGAGATGGCCGGAGAGAGAGATGAATCCCTGTCCCCAAAGGATTCATATTCCAGTCCATGTAGCTAATGTTAAGAGAGGAGGCAATGAGTAGCTAAGCAGGGAAATCAGCATTTGGCCTGACAAATTGTAGGAATAAGGTATTAGAGATTTGACCCAGATGCTGTAGCGGACACTTTAAAAAAAACAAAACCACAACAACTTATTGTTACCAAATGTGCCCATGCTAAGGCACATTTAGCATGTGTTTTAGCTAATCCCACACCACCCCGCTAGCAGGGAGGAGGACGTTCTAAGGGAAGAGAGCTGGTCTTTGACTTGTCCCCTTAGCTAAGCAGGGTCCACCCTGGTTGCATATGAAAGGGAGACTAGAAGTGAGAGCACTGTAAGATATTCCCTGTAAAACAGTGGTTCCCAAATTGGGAGCCTCCAGATGTTGCTGAACTACAGCTCCCATAATCCCCAGCCACAATAAAGTATAGCTGGGGCTGATCGGAGTTGTTCAGCAACATCTGGAGGCTCCCAATTTGGGAACCACTGCCTTAGGTAATGGAGCTGCTCTAGGAAAGCATCTAGGTTCCAAGTTCCCTCCCTGGCAGCCTCTCCAAGATAGGGCTGAGAGAGACTGCTGCCTGCAACCTTGGAGAAGCCGCTGCCAGTCTGTGTAGACAAGGGTTTCTTAACCTTGGGCCCCCAGATGTTGTTGGACTACAATTCCCATAATCCCCAAGCAAAAGCCATTGCAGCTGAGGATTCTGGGAGTTGTAGTCCAACGACATCTGGGGGCCCACGGTTAAGAAACCCTGGTGTAGACAATACTGAGAAAGATGGACCAATGGTCTGACTCAGTCAGTATATGGCAGCTTCCTATGTTCCTATTCATTGATTGATTTCTTCTCATCCCTGCTTAAGACGTTTCTCTGCACATCTTCCTTAGTATCTCCACCTTCAATTTGCTATGTGCCTTCCCTGGAGTCTCAGTGTGATTCTGAGACCCTTTTGTTTGTTGTCCTTTTGATCCCCTTGGGGCTGCCTCAGTTTCTTGAGGAAGTGATCTAGGAACCAAATTGAGACTTCTGGGAGAGGAGTCGGCAAACTGGAGAGACTAAGGAAGACGCTTGGAAAAGCTTCTTAATCAGAGGATGAGGAGTTAAGGGATGGGGCCATAACTCAGTGGCAGAACATCTGCTTTGCACACAGAACAGCCGAGGTTTAACCCCTGGCATCATCTCCAGGTAGGGCTGGGGGAGACTTCTGCCTGAAACCCTGTCAGCGTAGACAATACCGAGCAAGATGGACCAGTGGTCTGATTCAATGTGAGGCAGATTCCTATGTTCCTCACCCAGACATGAATGTTCTCCTACCTGTGAGAAGAACAGAAATTCACCAGATAACTTCATTTTTTTCCCCCACAGGTGCTGCTATCCAGGCTCCTAGGCTATGTCCTCTTGGGCATTTTTGCCCTTCTGGCACCACATTTGGCACAGAAAATCCATGCCCCAGGGGTACATATGGACCCAAAGCTGGGGCTGCTGATGAATCTGACTGTGAAGTTTGCCCAGCAGGTAAGTGAGGGCCTAGGAGAAGCAACGTGGAGACTTTCCAAGGAGGAGAGTGAGTGAAGGTGGGAAGGAATGGAGCTCTCTCCAGCCCATACAAATGATGCCTGCACAGCAGATGTCTTTCCTCTTCTCTTCAGGAATGTATTGCTCGTCTCCAGGATGGTCACAGCCTACTGGATTCTGCTATCAAGGCTACTATTGCACCAGGGGAGCCATCAACCCAACTCCTGTTAGGCACAGGGTGAGTGTACGTGAGAAGTAAGCAAGGATCAGACTTAATGAATTACTCATTATTGTATGGCCTAAGTAGCAGTTGGCGCCATGGCCGTCTAAAAGTGAAGGTGCGCTTAACCATTTTTAGTCGTATTTTTAGTCCCGTTTCCCCTCTCCACTCAGAGTTGAAAAGTGGTTAGAGAAGCACCCCAGGGGTTACTTCAGGTGGGCACAGAAATAACATGAGCCACTTCAAAAAAATAAAAATAAATTTTAAAAGGAAAATTTATTTCCAAGCTCATCTGAATTCAGTCTTCTACCCGACCTGTAGGAGTCAAGGAAGATGGCACTGTCTCCACTGATTTCAACAGGGATATTGAAAGGTGCTACAACTCCCATCATCCCCTCTGGCCGTTGCCATGGGGGATGATGGGAATTTAGTCCAACAAGGTCTGGGGACCCAAGTTTGAGGGCCCCTGTTTTAAAGGAAGCCTGAAGAACATTGCTTCACTGAAACACCAGTGGGCACATCTAATTTCTTTCCTCTGGATTTTCTTTTACAGGTAGACGCTGGCAGCTTCCTCCTGACTGGGAACGACATCTGCCCCACTGGGCATTTCTGCCCAAATGGGACTAGCTATCCCGTCCCTTGCCCGCCTGGCTCCTTCTCTGCCTCTCAGGGCCTGAAAACAGAAAGAGAGTGCCAACCATGCCCAGCAGGATTCTACTGCAGCCAGTCGGGGATATCTGATCTGTCCCAGATGGCACCATGTAATGAAGGGTAAGAGGTGGTAATGACTGCTTTGCTTGATTTAATGGCAAGCTAAGGCTTGCAGAGCAGCCACCTAGTGGTGCAGCGGGGGAATGGCTTGACTACCAAGCCAGAGGTTGCTGGTTCGAATCCCCGCTGGTCTGTTCCCCAGACTATGGGAAACACCTATATCAGGCAGCAGCAATATAGGAAGGTGCTGAAAGGCATCATCTCATACTGTGCGGGAGGAGGCAATGGTAAACCCCTCCTGTATTCTACTAAAGACAACCACATGGCTCTGTGGTTGTCAGGAGTCGACACCGACTTGATGGCACACCTTTACCTTTACCGTTACCTTTACCTTTACCTTTACCTTAGGCTTGCAGGCTCTCTGTCTGAAGGAACACAAGAGCCTCTGATCCCATAACGTTCCCTATAAATAAATAAGGGTTACATATTATTGGTGGTGGTGGTGATATTGTGAAAAAGTGATATAGGCAAAATCAGACTAAAGGACACACAGCTATACTGGCAAGGCGGGTGGGGAACAATCCACATCCTTCATTCATCCATAAACACAGTGGGGTGATAACAGATGAGCTAGCGGTCTGAATCCAGCCCTAGAGAGAAAGTGTCCAAAAATGCAAAATATCAACCTTTCCTGAAGAACCCTTCAGTGTGCTAGCTTTTCATAAGCTCTCTAGCATCCTAGAAGCATCATTAGCCTGTCCCAGTTTTCTTAGTCACAATTTAGATAACCATAATTGATATCACTAAAGAGCCTCTTTTTAATATATAGTCAAGGCGTGTTGGTGCAGCAAATATAATGCATTTTCTCTGCTTGTACCCAGGGAAGAAACACCAGACTGAGAGCTAATACTTGGGGATAAGGGAAGGGGGCCAGCATCAGAAGGGATAGCACGGCAGGTGGAAGAAATCCTATTAGACACAGGCACATGTGTTATGATCAGGGAACATGAGACAAAGAGCTATACATTCTTTTCCCACTCTCACATGAAGGGTAATCCTCAAATCAGGAGCCTCTTGGGGCTCATTCAGGCCAGGCTTAGACCTGAACTCTGTTCCCCTACTCTGGGCTGGCCATATTGATGGCAAGACCATTCATTTTGTGTCCACCTATTATTGAGCGGCCTGGGCCTTGGTGCCAGTTTGGTCGCTTCTGCCTGACATTCCGAGATGCCTTGGAATTTTTCACAAACGCAGAGCAAAGCAGGAAAACACACCAGCCCGTTCCACTGTGACTCTAGATGCCCTGAATTAGAGCCGAGGCAGCTCCAGATCAGTTCATTGTGGGGCCTGAAGGATGACTTCTAACTGGAATTGGTGGAAGCGGGTTGGAGGGCCAACCCCCCCCCAACCCATCTTTGGGCTAGGTCAATGATGTGAATAAGTGCTTAGTCAGTCCTCCGTATTCACAGATATGTTTGTTTGGAGGGGAACTCGGCTCCTTGCCCCAGCGATGGGATCCGTGGGTACCGGTGCCCTCGAGGTTTCCAGTGTCCCAAGGGCTCTGGCCTGGAAGTTCCCTGTGAGCCTGGCATGTTTAGTCCCATGCTTGGTGCCAGCACCTGCCTCCCGTGCCCAGCAGGTACAGCCTGTAGACATGCTGCCACCACGGAACCAGTCACCTGCCCCCAAGGTAAGATATCGGAGGCGTGTCGACTGCGGGATTTCCAAAGAAGCACTCCCTCTCTGCTTCACTGACCACTGTCACCTCCATGATGTCATTATGCTGAGGCCTCATAACTCCACTCTGATGCCCCTGTAAACCTTTCCTTTAAAAGGGTTTGCACAGCTCCTGTAAGTACTCTTGCCTTGGCAGGCCACTACTGTCCACTTCAGACGGCCATCCCTCTACCATGTCCAGAGGGTACTTTGAACACCCTGGAGGGGGCGCTGTCCTCGTCTGCTTGCAAGTCATGCCCAGCTGGGAGGTACTGCAGTGGAAATGCTAACTGGGCACCTGATGGTAAGAAGTCCTAGTAATCACTAATCTGGGGGGATTGAAGAGTCCAAGGAAATTTCTACCAGAGGATGAATATGCCTTATTCACTTTTTAAAAAGGAGCAAGGCAGATTCATGGAGGAGGCCAGTCTGTCACCCATATGGGCTATATAATTAATCATGGAGCCTCCATGTTCAGAGGCAGTATACCAGTGAATACTAGTTGTAATGGGGGGGCACAAAACATGGAGCCTCCATGTTCAGAGGCAGTATACCAGTGAATACTAGTTGTAATGGGGGGGCACAAAAGAAGGTGAGGACTATTCCTGGAAGCATTTGGTTGGCCACTATAGGAACCAGGACACTGGACAAGATGGACCTTTGACCTGACGCAGCAGGACTTTTCTTAGGTTCTTGTTCAGGAGATGGGGAAAGTGTAAAGTTGTGGGGGGGGATCCTGGCTCCCCACAACCGAGGACAGAAAGATTTGTGGTGAAACCACTTATGAGATTTTAAGGTAAGCACTTTAAGAATATCTTTTCAGTGCCGCCCTGAAAGAGTCTTCCGTTTTCCTGTCGGCAGGTCTGTGCTCTGCTGGGTACTACTGTGAGGGAGGAGCTTCCAGTGCTGTCCCACGAAGCACCGCTGAGTATCCACTCAATGGGCCCTGTCCATTGGGACACTATTGTCCGGAGGGCACTCAGGCCCCCATTCCCTGCCCAGTCGGCACTCTGAATAATGCAACCGGTGAGTACAACTTGGGCTGGCCACCCCGCTCAGTTTGCAGATCCTGGCATCTGTTGCACTGGCCTGTTTCAGAAGGTGACTAGCCTCATTTGGAATGCTTAAAAGGGTCATGCCAAAAATTGCTTTTTCCTGCAATTGCAGGAGGAGCTGGTCTGAAGAACCGTCCACACACTGGGGTGGTCGGTTTGAGAGGATGGTACGGCATGTGGAAATGTTCTGTAGAAACCATGGAGAAGTTCCCTTGCTGGTTGGAGCAAAAGATTCAAAGTGAGGCAAGCAATGCCATAGTTTGGACCTCCATCCAAGCATCTGAGCATAAGTTGGTATTGAATTCTCGGCTTCATTAGCAGTAGGAGTACTTATCAACACAAACACATTTGAGGGGAGAACTAAAGATAAAGCATGAAGTCAACCAAAGTTGACTTCACATGGCAGAAGTTCTGTGAATAGAATCTCCAATGTTTTTAAGTGTCAATAGTTGCCTGGGTGGGGGGACATCATGGATCAGGAATTCAGCACTCAGCCATGTCTCCCATGCATGCCATTTTGATTGATTGACTGATTGGTTGATTTCTATACTGCCCTTCCAAGAATGGCTCAGGGCGGTTTACACAGAGAAATAACAAATAAATAAGATGGATCCCTATCCCCAAAGGGTTCACAATCTAAAAAGAAACACAAGATAGACACCAGCAACAGTCACTGGTGACGGTTAAATTTTCCTGATTTAAAATCCTTCTCCCAGCTGCTGCTTGTCTGGAAGGGCAAAACATACAGACTTCTTGGGTGTACCTGCAAGTTTTAATAGCCAAGGATTTTCATTGGGGGAATGAAGGAGACAGAGGGTTAAGAACCTTTCCCCAGCACTGTAGCTTTGAATCAAATCCACTCCCCACCCACAGCTGCTAGTAATAAATTAAACAGTGGAACGGTTCTCTGATCTTTTGCACTACATCAGTGTCAGAGGTTTGCTTCCTAATGGATGGAGGTTTGCTTCCTCACATGCACTTGACTTTGTGGAACTGGTCTCTTCTCATTTTTCTCTCCTACAGGGGGCTCTTCCCCAGACTGCTGTGTGCCCTGCTATCCAGGGTTCTTCTGCTCCAGCATGGGCTTGAGTTTGCCTACTGGTCCCTGCGCTCCTGGTTTCTACTGCCCAGCCAACTTCAGCTCCTTCAGCCCCACTGCATTCCTCTGCCCAAAGGTCTGTTGCATTAGCTGGAACATCATGTAGCTCAGGGCACCCCGTTCATAGTACGATCGAAGTGATGGTTTACACACCACCCAATTCATAATGTTGGTTATGGCAGGTCCTGTTTCCCTACTTGGGGTTGGTGTCCTGACGCATAGGGTGTTATCAAAGGTGGAGCTCCACAAGCACTGCATGAAAGCAGTCCTCCTTTCCCATTGCTTGACCCCCAGCAACTGGCATTCAGTAACACCCTGCCTCTGAATCTGGAGATTCCATTTAGCCAACATGGCTACCAATTACCTGAAAGGTATGTAATAATAGTGTACAAAATTCAATAATATGGAAACATCCTATATATTTTATTCATTTATTTATTTTATTTTTTACATTTTATATCCCACTCTTCCTCCAAGGAGCCCAGAGCTGTGAACTACATACTTAAGTTTCTCCTCACAACAACAACCCTGTGAAGTAGGTTAGGCTGAGAGAGAAGTGACTGGCCCAGAGTCACCCAGCAAGTCTCATGGCTGAATGGGGATTTGAACTTGGGTCTCCCCGGACCTAGTCCAGTGCTCTAACCATTATACCTCACTGTATTGTGTGTGTGTATATGGGGGAGATATTATTTTTACCTTCAGGAAAACAGTCACCTTCATCTACAACTTTAGATACATGATGGAGTATCCTTTTTGGATACTCTAACTATATATGTTTCATATATATTTATTTTATGAGATTTTCAATATTATTGAATTTTGCACACTATTATTACATACCTTTCAGGTAATTGGTGACTTATTCTCTGCTTTGTAGATTTACCTTGAGATTTGTCTGCTCTGAGTTTTCCCACTTGATGTATATTGCCACTTAATCTGATGAAGAACTCAAAGACGGTGTTCAGCGCTACACGTTTGGCCTCTACTTAACATTGTATCACTCATTGTATGACTCTATATAGTATGATTCCCGTTTTGGTCTCTATATAATATGGTATTATTCAGTATATGATTACAGATTCTGACTTTGGTGTGAATATACTGTATTTCTGATTTTCTTCATACATTAGTACTCTCCTTTCTTTTTTCTTCTCTACTTCATTGTGATCACTCTCCCCGCTTTTTTGTTTCTCCTGACTCAGTATAAGGCAACTTCCTATGTTCCTTCTCCATGAATCTGGCAAACCCTCTCTTTCAAGCCAGGAACGTTTCTTCCTGCTTACAGTTCATGTGGGCGAAGGGCATTCCAAAATCTACCAACTGCTCATGTTTCATTCCTTTTTATATTAATAAGGCCATTAATTCCTTCTGAAGTTTCCACTTCCTTCTGCTCTATTCTGACCCTATCCAGTGACGGCCTCTTAGAACACCAACAAAAAATGTGCTAGAATGTATTGAGACAGTGTGTCTGCTTAAATTTCACTGCCCTGTATTTTGTAATATCTCGTTTGCACATGCAATCTGTTCTGAGAATACTGGCTGACATCCAGACAACGCCTGCACTTGCACACACTTGTTGTGCTAGCCCAAAGGTGAGCTGGTTCCTCTGAGAGGGGCGCTTGCATTCCAGACTAGTTCTGTGCTTGTGCAATGCACTAAGGGTCACAGAGCAGGATGCTACCATTTCACCGCAGGAGGTACAGCTCCACGCAGCTACACAACCTTCTTGCATATGCACAACTTTGTTCATTGCCCAGTGCAAATTTGGATGCTAGCCACTGAAAACAAAAAGTAATAATGCCCATGATTATTGTTCGGGTAGGATGGATGTCCTACCCTAATTCGGGAGGTGTGCACGCTCCCGTTTTCTGATCGTGTGCAAGAGAAAAAGCAAGGTGGGGGCGGGAGAAGTGATTGGGAGAGAGAAGCTGGGTTGGAGGATGCTGTTTTACCCAGCTCTCATTAGGCAGAATAACTTTACCAGCACTTTACAGAGGTAAGAGAAAGCTCCAAGCCAGCTCCTCTCTCCTAGACAATAGCTTCTTCCCCCCCTAACCTTGCTTTCTCTTTCACACATGATCACAGAATGGGAGCACAGAGGGCTCCCAAACTAGGGTAGGACATTTGCCCCTACCCTAGTAATAATCATGTGAACGAGCCCATAGAATGGCTCCTGTCTCATCTGTGATTGTTTCCCCCCTCCTTCTGGTTCCCAGGGGTACTTCTGCCAATCTGGGTCTGCCTATCCAGCGCCATGCCCCACTGGCAAATACCAACCAAACAGGGGCTCAGAGTACTGCCTCCCCTGTCAAGCGGGGTACTACTGCCATGAGGCTACGATTGGTGACCCGCAGAGCTGTCCACCGCATACGTACTGTCCCACAGGTATGAAAATGCGTAAACGCACCCACACTCATAAAAGCACTGGAGCTACAACTGTTAATGGCAGTGAACAACAGCATGACTACCTCTGCTACACTAAGATGCCTCCTGATTTATTACAGCCACCCCAGATACTTGACTGTTGGTGTTGCAAAAGGACCCATGAGGGTGTTTCCCAAAAGCTAAGATGCAATAGGGGGGCACTTTGAGTGTGTGAAAAAGCAGACAACCATACGTTTGGATGCTCTCCATTACTCTACTGCACGGTTTATGCACAGAAAAATCAGCAAATGTTATTGATCCAATCTGAGGCGGGTGGGGGACAGGCCTGAAATTATCCCTACATCTACTTCACACACTTGTGGGGTTTTATCTCCCTTTTCTTAGGTACTTTGGTTCCTCATCCATGTCCTGATGGCACTTTTACTCCTCCAGAGGTGACCGGCCTACAGGAGGAGAGAGAATGTCTTCCTTGCCCTGGTGGTCACTACTGCAGGTCATTATGCTCTCTTGGCTAGCTCAAAGGAAATTTCTGAAACAATGTCTGGATGTCACCTGAATCTTACCAATGAACCCCCACCACCACCATGGGAGGGAGTGCCTCAGCCTCAGTACCACCACTACGAAGGCCCATTCTCCCATGGTTAGGACAGTCTTTAGTGCTGGAAATCACCTCCTTTGGGCTGATATGAAGGGTCACCAGCAGGAACACCACTATATTGGGCTGTTATTTGGACTGTAGCCCATTATCATGACCATTACTGGGCTAGGACAAGCATCCTACCCAGTGTTTGGAGCTGTGCACACTCTTAATTTTTGGTCATGTGCTAGCAAAAAACTAGGTAGGAGGAGGGGGGTGTGACAAAGGAGCTGGGCAGGGCGGCTTTTCCTCTTACCTTCTTAAAATGCTGAGTAAAAGTGCTGGGTAGGACAGCAACATCCTACTCAGCTCCCGTCTCACAGATGATCACCCCCGCCCTCCTCCTATCTACGTTTTTCCTAGCACACTACTGAAAATCAGAAGTGTGCACAGTTTCCGAAGCTGGGTGGGTAGGAAGCTTGTCCTACCCCATTAATGACTGTGTGAACAGCCCTTATATATAGCTGATCATGTGTATCTCATACTTTGTGCATAAGACTTATAGGTGACCATAGCCCTGTTCAGACATTACACTGTACGTGTATTTGTGTGAATGACTATACAAGTGTTCATTTTAAAAGTGAGCCTGGGTACAGGCCCCCTCAACTGCAGGCTACAGAGAGGAAGTGTACTGCTGTACAAGAATGTGTGAATAACTGTATGTGAGAGCAGATCTGTACATGCATACTCTGTACACTGTACATTTGTTAAACATAATGCGTGAATACGGCTTTTGTGCTCTTTTCTCTTTTCCCTTTCTCATTTTTACCTTGCACTAGGAGAGGACGGATGGAGGGAAAGTGTGCAGCCGGATACTTCTGCCAAGAAGGGAGCTCAAATGCCACCCCACAGGGGTACAACTTCACCTGGAGCCCTCTGGCTGAGTGCCTCTGGGGTCAGGCCTGTGCAGGAATGTGCCCAGCAGGTAACTGAGCCACCCAGCAAGAGAGAATTGTTAATGGTAAAACTCAGCCAAGGCTTCTGAAAAATAAGGTTCCACCTGGATCTTCACTGTCAGGACTTCAGCTTTCCTTTGTTCTCCTCCCCTAGGATTCTACTGCCCAGCAGGCTCAGAGATGCCCATTCCTTGTCCAGAGGACTCCATTGGCTCTCCTCCTGGTGCCCGGCAAAGAAAAGACTGTCTACCCTGCCCTCCAGGCCGCTGGTGCAAAACAGGTTGAAACATATTCCAGAAAGTTCCTCTCAGAACACTTTTACAGTGCCCCCCTCCCTTTAAAGTCTCCCTCCAAACACTTCCATCTCTTCCATGAAGCCTTGGGCTCAGTTGCTCATTCCTCCCCTACAGGGGCGGCCCTTTCATGGGGCAAGGCAAGGCCCTTGCCTCAGGTGGCAGGTCACTTGAGTGCCACAAGGGCAGCGAGAAGCAGCCCGCCTCCATCATCATCAGAGCAGCTCTTTGAGACTGACCTCACCCATACAAAACTCTGCAACGAGTGCTTCCTCTCACACTTTTTGCAAAGCTTGCAAGAAGCAAAAGGAGAGAAGAGCAGGCTGCCGAGAACCTTCCCTCCCTCCACCCCGCATTGCTGGTGGACTCTCAAGGCTTGGATTTGAAAGCGGGCTGGCTCCCATCACGAGCATGGGGCAAGACAGCATCTTGCACCTTGCCTCAGGTGCCCTGGAAATCTCTTCTTCTAACTTCCAGCATCCGGTAACTGTCTGGCTTTCTACCTCTTCAGGGGATCCAGTGACCTATCCATGTCCTCCTGGGCATAACTGCTATAGAGTGAATCACTCCAGCTCTGCTGGACCCCGGAATGTCCAGCAGTGCCCCAGGCAAGCTTTTCGAACAGAACCAGGAGCTGAGAGCCAGTCGGATTGCCAGCCCTGCCCGTCAGCCTTCCAGTGCCCTGGAACAGGTGAGGTGCCATATTGGGCGCTGGCTTTGAACTCTGTTTACTTGCAGTCAGAAATCCTGTGGAGCTCAAGAGTGACTGACGAAGGGACAGAGGAATGATCTAGGGGGATGCTGAAATGCGAAGAGACAGCAGCAGGAGAAGTGTTGAGAGGACAAGCCATCCTCCTCACAACTGCACTTTTCCCTCACATATAGCAAGCTTCCTTAAAATTCCCATTGAGGTGGAATCCTATGCCCTAAGAACCGTTAATCCATCCCTAAGTATGGAGAAACAAGTATTTTTACTTTGTTTAAGGTTAGTTTTAGCTGTATGTATGTTCAGCTCTGATTTGTTTAGACTGGGTAAGTATGGCCTGGTCACTTAAGGTTTTACAGAATATAAGGTGTGCAGCCAGGGCTTTTTAGCAAAGGAGCCGCTGCATTGCCCAGGAAACTCTGTTTGGAAGGAGATGACAGGTAACAGGCTTTTCATGAGAAGGGTTAATGAGATTTGGTGTCTGACTCACTAGAAGAGAAGTTGGTAGGAAACAGTGTCCTGGTCTTTGAGGGAAAAGAGCAAGAAAGCACTTGAACAGCAGAAAGGAATAAAGAGAGTGAACAACATACAGCCTGTTCACATGACCATCAACATCAGGGTAGGAGGAGACCTTGGACCCAGGTTTGCACAGGTGTATGAATGCACAAAAATCCCTCCAACCCAGCTTTGGTACCCTGCTCTCAACACAGGTAGGAGGAAAAGAGAGCTGCTACTGATGAAGTAGGGTGGTTTGCTTGCTTATTACAGGACGGATGTTTTAGTGTTAACGGTGACACTATTCCCATGATTGCTAGAAACTGGGCTAAGGGAGCCCAGCCCGGTTTCTAGTGATCATCGGAACCACCAGGCTCGCGGCTTACCAGAAAGAACACCTGTTGAACAGGTGTAAACAGAAGCACAGGACAACATTATATAACTTTTATTTTTCTGTATGGGGGAAGAACTTTAAAGAGGGGCTTTGGAGTCACAGGGGATCCAGGAAACATCACACCTTTGCAAACAGTTTTTGTGCAGAGATTGTTGTAGTGGGCCTTTTTCTCTTCTCTTCACCTGGCTTCCCTTCTTTCTTCCAACAGGGGCCACTGGAGACTACCCCTGTGCCCCAGGGCACTGGTGTCCAGGAGCGGAGGATGCTTTCCTTTGTCCCGCTGGTTCCTTTAGGACTCAGCCTGGTGCTACGTCTCTGGAGGAATGTAGCCCCTGCCCTGCTGGATTTTACTGCCCAGACCCAGCAAAGTCAGGCGTGCCAAACATCCATGGGATACCTTGCGAACCGGGCTATGAATGCCCACCAGGTGAGATGTTGCTACTTGTTGCTGCCAAGTGAGTCTCACGGGATTGGCCTATTTGTTTATAACTTAGTTACACTGCTTTTTAAATTCTTTGCATTTTTAAGAATGCATGAGAATATATCTTTATGGCAGAGAAAACAAATGTGAAGAAACACGATCTTCACATTTATCATTCCAATACGGAATAAATAAAACCTCACTTGCATATATTTGTCCATTGTATTGTTCTCTTTTGGATGTTTAGAATATGTGGACTTCTTCACAAATCTTAGACCACAAATGACTCAGCCAATCCTCAGTAGTAGGTAATGTTGCATTTTTCCATGTAGGGGATGTGTACATTCTGGCTGCAGTCATTAAATGAGTAACCAGCTCCAGATCGTCTTTTAATATATGTTCTCTTATATCGTAGTTTTGCAACATTTTAATGTCCTATCTGTTGGACCATGAAAGATGCACATTGGAATTGCATTGTGATGCCTGCACAGAAGACGGTGAGTTTTACGGTCCCCCAGAATGTTGCATGGGCTCAGAGATTTATTTTCCTCACCAGGTTCATCTGATCCATCCATATGCCGACCTGGCTGTTACTGTGGGCCTCTTACAGGGGTCCCACCTCTGTGTCCCGGTGGCTATTCCTGTCCTGAAGGGTCAGCTACATATGACGCTCCGGGACAATTGTGAGTATATTTCACTTTCATGTGCAGTGAAAACTTCTCAACTCAAAAATTCCTGCTGTAGAACCAAGCGCTGATGATCTGTGTTGTCTCTCGCAACCTGTGTGCTTTCCATAAAATGATTTCCTATCAGAGTTGCAGAATCCCACACCATTCTGTGTGTGATGATAGTGTCAGATGGATGTAAACTTCAAGGTGAGGCCCATCTCAGCATGATTGTCCAAGCTGGGGGTCACCAGGTCAAAGAGCAGTGTTTTCATTCCGGATCTGAATTTCAAACTGCAATTTTGCATGTAAAACTTGAATGGCAAAATGAAGTTAATGAACATTGTGGAGATTTGTGGATATAAGTAAGTATTTGTTTGAGCTCTGAGCAGAGGCAATTCCCACAATGCCTGGAGGGGGCAGGGGCAGGGTAGCAATAGCAATAGCAATAGCAATAGCAATAGCACTTACATTTATATACCGCTCTATAGCCGGAGCTCTCTAAGCGATTTACAATGATTTTAGCATATTGCCCCCAACATTCTGGGTACTCATTTTACCGACCTCGGAAGGATGGAAGGCTGAGTCAACCTTGAGCCCCTGGTCAGGATCGAACTTGTAACCTTCTGGTAGACTTTTCATAAACCTTTGGAAGAAGCCATTTTCTTACTGTTCCTATTCCCTACTGCTTCTGTTTCCAGATGTACCCATCCTCACTATTGCCCTCTTGGCAGTGCCCACCCACTCTTATGCCAAGCTGGATTTAC
Organism: Hemicordylus capensis; assembly: GCF_027244095.1. Taxonomy (NCBI): domain Eukaryota; kingdom Metazoa; phylum Chordata; class Lepidosauria; order Squamata; family Cordylidae; genus Hemicordylus; species Hemicordylus capensis. The sequence goes on from NC_069664.1 coordinate 26,515,293, forward strand.
ACCCCTGAACACGACAGGCCTTCGGGACTCTTTTGAGAAGAGCTGCAGGCCCTGTGAAGCAGGCACCTACGGTGGCAGCACCAGCCATGGCTTGGAGCCCTGTCTGCCCTGCCCACCAGGTTTCAGCTGTCCAGAAGGTGATTATTCTGTGCTGTGACCCAGGAGAGTTGTCATGCAGCAGAGTTTGGCTTCTGCACACTGCTGCCTCTTCAGGGTGCAGGAGGAAGCCGTCCTAAAAGCTTCCCTACGAGAAATGCCACCCTACATATTTGGGCCAGGATCCAAATAACAATGTGGCTGGTTCTTCTGTGTACCCGAAAGGGCTCTGGATTTGTGGTTCTTGTAGAACAGCCTCCTCCCGCAACCACTTTTGAAAATCAGGGGAGTTTCCAAAGTCATTTTAGATGTGGGCATATGAAGCTGTCTTGAACTGTTGGTCTTGCCTCTCCAACATTGTCTGGACACTGCCTGCCAGCTGCTTTCCTGAATCTTTCCCTTCTCTGCTTTGTGAGATGCTTTAAGTCAGCAGTTCTCAAATGTGGGTCCCCTGATAGTATCGGTCTACAATTCCCGTGATCCTCAGCCGCCATGGCCTTCCAGATATTGTTGGACTACAACTCCCATCATCTGCACTGGTCAATGACCATAATAAGGTCTGTCTGTCTGTCTGTCTAACTCCCATCATCCTCAGCCAAAGTGACCTTTCATGGTGACTGGGGATGGTGTGAGTTGTCCAACAACATCAGGAGACCCAGGTTTGAAAACCCCTGCTTTAAGTGGAAGTTATACCAGCTGGCCTTGGAGTTGCCATCCCAGAGGCAGGAGTCATAGCTGTGGGTGTGGGGTTTGCAAACAGTGCTACCTGAGGCTGGAGTGGAGAAGCTGGCCCACAATCCATTCTCTTTTCATCACAATATCACTTCTTCAAGTTCCCTGCAAGTGATGCAGTGAATGATTCCAGGCCCTGCTTAGCAGCTGCCCAAAGATAAACTGGTCAGCAGTTGCCTGTTAAAGTGTATACTTAAGTCCAGGAAAGATCCTCCCACGGCCTTCTAGTGCTAAGGAATTCCCACTGGTTTCCCTCCCCAGGCACTGCCAGTTACTTCCAGCAGCCCTGCCCTCAAGGGTATTATTGCCCTCCCGAGACCCCTGCCCCAGTGCCATGCCCCCCTGGCACTTATGGGAACAGCAGCCGTGCAAAGCACCTGGAAGAATGCTACCCTTGCCCAGCTGGGACCTTCAACCATCTCCCTGCTCAGACTGGATGTTTCCCTTGCGGAAGCTCTTCAACATCCAAACCCGGTGAGTGGCATGCTTTCTAAATCTGACACCATTCGGCTGTCCCACCCTGGAGCTATGACGTCACTGCGGGCCATGAGAGTGGCATGTTTAGGAGCAATGCAGGAGCTACTCCAGTCTGTCTTGATGAATCCATTACATTTTTCATCTCCGAAAGCTCAAGCTAAAAAAGAAGAAGAAACAGAAATATTTTACCTCCATAACCCAGCTTTCAGATTCCTTGTAGTGATGGGTGAACTCCCCTCCCCGTGGTTGGCCTCCAAAGTCCAGTGTGTCCCCACCCCTCTGAGCTTTCTTCACTTTAAAAAACTCAAGGGTCCCCCCTCCAAAAAAGCGTAGGAAAGACCGAATGGGTGAAGCACGCTCCCTCTCTCCAGCCGAGTCCACCAACCCTCCCCAAGCAAGGGGAGGCTTGGTGGGCAGCTGAAAATGTGTGGGAGAGGCTTGGTGGGCCTAGGGCCCTGCTTTGGAGCAACTGAGGATTGGAGGTCCCTGCTAACGGAGCAAAGAGGTCCCTTTTTAAAGTGATGGTTTTCTTTATTGAGCAGGAGGAGAGCCACTGGCCCTATCTAACCCCAGCACAGCATCTCTCCAGTCGCTGTTGCTGGTGTCTGTTTTATGTTTCTTTTTAGATTGTGAGCCCTTTGGGGACAGGGAGCCATTTTATTTATTTATTTTTATTTCTCTATGTAAACCACTTTGGAGACTTTTGTTGAAAAGCGGTATATGAATATCCGGAGTAGGTATATCAATACTTGTAGCAGTAAGGTGGGGAGGCTGCTTGGAAGGGGGATGGGTATTATTATTATTATTATTATTTACATTTTATATCCCGCTCTTCCTCCAAGGAGCCCAGAGTGGTGTGCTACATACTTGAGTTTCTCCTCACAACAACCCTGTGAAGTAGGTTAGGCTGAGAGAGAAGTGACTGGCCCAGAGTCACCCAGCTAGTATCATGGCTAAATGGGAATTCGAACTTGGGTCTCCCCGGTCCTAGTCCAGCGCTCTAACCACTACACCACACTGTATTTTGTGATATATATATATATATATATATATGTGTGTGTGTGTGTGTGTGTGTGTGTGTGTGTGTGTGTGTGTGTGTGTGAGATATTATTTTACCTTCAGAAAAACAGTCACCTTCATCTACAACATTAGATACATCATGGAGTATCTGTTTCAAATACTATATATATTTCATATATATTTATTTTGCATGGAGAGTCTGTGGATGGCTCTCTGGATCTGAGCCGCCTGAAGCTGATTGTGGGCACCTTTCCTGCAGCTCACCGGTCCGTTGCTTGAGGCTTGGAATGCATGTGTGGGAGGGGCTTGGTGGGCATATGGCCCTGCTTTGGAGTAACAGAGGAAAATATTCCTTTTGATCCCTCCTCCACTTCTGAGTTACATAACCTGCTGCCTCTTTAAGGTGCCACCAACTGTACTTGCCACGGTCTGAATCGGGCCTTTCAGGAATCTGATGGCTCCTGCATCTGCCAGGTGGGATACCTTTACTATGACGAAAGAGGAAGGAAAACCTCAGACAGCAACAGTGACAAGGACTGCCAGCCCCAGGTGACGCACCACTGCTGCTGTGTCATGCGGGAGCCTTTTTGGTGGCTTTCTGTCGGCAGGTATTGCTTCCTAGCACCAGCAAATGTGTAGCTAATACATTTTGCTCTTTGATTCTTCTGCAGGTGGAGGAGCGTTGTGCTCCTGGGGAGATCCGCCTAGCATCCACCCGGAAGTGTATGTCCCCTGAGCAGTATGACTGCTCTCTCTTCTGTGATCCAGAGGGCGGAGAACTCCATGCGGAACTTGGCATGTATGTGTGGTCTTCTCAGGAAAGGATTTCAGAGTATTGCTGGGGGGGGGGCTGTCTTCTCTGCTGCTGAATCCGAGGACATCTCAGTGTGGGTTATCCTCTCCACATGGCTCGAAGGCAGGATGATGCAAATTAGTTTTGGAAGCCTTAAGAGCCTGAAGAGGATGGCCCCACCTGGTTCTTTTAGTTCTGCTTTGGCTCCAACAACAACAACAACTATTTATATACCGCTTTTCAACAAAAGGTTCCAAAGCGGTTTACAGAGAGAAATAATAAATAAATAAATAAGATGGATCCCTGTCCCCAGAGGGCTCACAATTCAAAAAGAAACATGATAGACACCAGCAACAGTCTCTGGAGGTACTGTGTTGGGGGTAGATAGGGCCAGTTACTCTCCCCCTGCTCAATAAAGAACCTCTCTCTTAATTCAACCTGTTTTCCTGCTTCTAAAAAATCTAGTGAGGGAACATCTGTAACCATTAGTGAGCCAGATGACATTTCCCATTAATATATTTTTTCTTATTTCCTGATGAAAACCGATGGTGGCTAGAGAGCGACAAAAGTATTGTTTGCCCCCTTGTCAGTAACTTTTGCAGAGAGGGCAAAAATAGAAAGTGAAAGAGAACTGGAGATCGCATCACATGTCATGCTGTTTAGGCAGGCACAGGAGTTAGTTGTTTGCAGGTGTACGTCTGAAAATGTAAGGTGTGAATGAGACAAACCTGGATCTGGAAACAATTGGGTTATACAGATGCACTCATTAGAGAGCCAGGACTGTTTACATTTTCCTGCTCAGTTTACACTCCCTGTTGGAGCTGAGTTTTCTGCTACATAGTGTGTGGAACAGTCCTGAGTCTCAGTCACACCGGAGCTTCATACCCAGGCTCCATGTGGGTTTCCCCGTACATGCTACCAAATCAGACTCGGAACTTGCAGGTGCATGGCTACATTTCCTGATGTCAGCAGCATGCTGTAGGCAGTCATGGAGCTGAGAATCCCACACAGTGAATCTTGCTATTCAGGCAAAGTCCCAGCTTGGCCAAGATGCCATTACAGTCTTGGCTGGTAAAGCAGAGACAGCCCTTTCATGAGGCAAGGCAAGGCGGTCACCTCAGACGGCAGATTATTGGGGCACCAGCAGGGTGGCAAGATGCCCCCTCCCCTGCTGCCATCAGAGCAACTCTTCAGGATGGATCTGACCCTTGCAAGCTTTGAAAGGTAAACCTTTTAGGGATGTGCATGAACCGGTCCAGAGGCCATGTTAGAGGCCTCTGAACCTGTTTGAATGTGGCCCGGTCCGGCGGTCCAGTCCCGGCGGGGGGTGGTTCTTTAAGGACGGGCAGGTTGCACTTACCTCTCCTGCTGCTTTCCCCCCGCCAGTGCTCCCGGCGGGCGCACGCACACTTGTTACTTCTGGATTTTCCGGCTAACAACGGGGGCAGGGGCGGCAGGGAGGAACACTGGCACCCTAAAATTGTTTCCCAAAAAAAAGGAGCGCTGGTGGGGGGGAAAGTGGCAGGAAGGGTAAGTGTAACCCCCTGCCCTTAAAGACCCCCACCGGCACTGGACCGCGCCTCCGCAGTTCCGTGCACATCCCTAAAACCTTTGCAAAGATTCCAATAAGCATGGAGAGGAGGGAGGCTGCTAGCAACCCCCCTCCCCCGGTGCCACTTTCAAAGCTTGCAAGCCTTGGTTTTGAAAGGGGACTGGACCCCACCCAGGGCATGGCGCAAGGCGGCACCTAGCTTCAGGCACCACAATACTTGCAGAAAGGGATAATCGGTGAGTCGCCTTGGTGAGCAGAGTCAGTTTGGAGTCTAAGAGCCTTTTACTACCCTGGGAGTGCTCCCATCCGTATCCCTAATTGCTTGCCACTTGGGATCGCAGTGCACAGACCTGTGACTCCAGGTTTGAGTAGCTCCTAACATCAAACTTGCAAAAAACCTAGCAGAGATGCTTGGGATTCTCTTCTAGCAGAGATTCCAATCTACCCTGCCCAGGAATTAAAAGATATTCAAATCCTTCCCATCTCTCTGCTTCGCAGGTGCCACTGTGAGCAATACGTTGCTGCCGAGGAGCTTTGTGATCGACTGTGCATCTTGAGATCCCCACAGGTCACCCTGAGATTTGGTGCAGCTGGGGAGCTTTTCCTGGCTGTTGACGGGGCTGAGGAAAGAGTGAGTCAAGAATTTCATCCTGGGCAGTGGGGAGGGGGGGGAGTGCTTTGCACACAGATGGATGTGGCTCTGGGAAAGTAACAGATAATTACTGTGTGAGGGTCCACCGTACCTCAAGGTGGACCTTATTGCTGCCACCACCTTTTTGCTTTTTGCTGCCACTGCTCATATCTGTTGACCGGACCTGAGACCAAGTCACATCTTTCCTCCACTCTTTGCTCTGTAGTAGCTGAGGAAAGTCGTCTTTTTCTGGTGGTGTGGTAGAGGAAATAAACGCAATTGATAAAACAAATAACAGGCGTTGTATTCAAGGATAGTTCTTTTTCAGCCTGGTGGTTATAAGTTCAAGTAGTTCAGAAGCATATTGGTTTCGGGTTCAAAAGTGTAGAGGTTACAAGAAGATGGCACGGCTTACATAGATGAAGACAGACTTCCTCCACACTGGGGTTCAGGTATCTTGCTTGTTTCAGAGGTACTGGAGAGACAGTACCTCTGACAGTACCTTGCTTGTTTCAGAGGTACTGCACAGCCTCTCCTGAGGTCTGTAGGGGTTTCCCCTGAACAAGTTCTTGCTTTTCACACCAGTCTACCTTCTCTGCTCTCAACTGACTTTAACTGTCTCTCTGGCTTTGTCTGCTCCATCCTCCATTCTAAACAGGGTTTCCTGGTCTCTTCTGCAGGGGTTTCTCCGGTCCTGCTGTCAATCAGCCTCCTGCACAGACTTACAACAACTGGTGGTTATACTCCATTCTATAGGGAAAAAACAATTAAACATATATAAATCACACATGTAACAACCCAAACAATACACAGCCCATCACATGCTAGTAGCAGGATTCGGAATCTCTGTGGTATGGGTGTCAAGTACCTCAACTTGTGTCATACTGTGGCTATTGGCTAAGGCTAGGTTTTGAGGGCCAGACAGGACATTTGGCACCCAGTTCTGGGAATCCAGGTCTCTGCTGAACATCTAAAAAGCAGTAAGGAGAGGCTGTGATTTGCAGGAGAGGGAAGCAATGGTGTGAGAGGAGTGCTTAACCCTTCCCTTACCTGTGACTTCTCCTATGAAGTCTCACCCCCCTCCCCCAGCAGTTTTTCATTAGAGGAGGACACTTCAGGGGAGGAGAGATTGGCAAGGGAAGGATTGAGCACCCCTTCCACACTCACTGCTGGGTGTAGAAGAAAAATGGCTGTGGGTTGACATGTGCTTGTTGTGGATTGAAGAAAAATGGTTGGAAGAGGGAGAGCAAGGATGAAGCAGCATGCAGAGAAGGATTAAACTCTCTTCCCCTGAAGATTGCACCCTCACCTGTTGCTTTTTAGAAGTTTCACCTGCATCTACTGGAGTAGCACCCCATGCCCATAGCATTCCTCTGGTATCTAGAGCAATAGATATTATAAAGGCAAAGTGTGCTGTCGAGTCAGTTTTGACTCCTGGTAGAATACAGGAGGGGCTTACCATTGCCATCTACCACACAGTATGAGATGATGCTTTCCAGCATCTTCTGATATCGCTGCTGCCCGATATAGGAGTTACCCATAGTCTGGGAAACATACCAGCGGGGGTTCGAACCAGCAACCTCATGCTTGCTAGGCAAATCATTTCCTGCTGCGCCATTAGGTGGCTTCAAATAGGTATTATAGGAGAGGACTATTGAAGATCAATGGTAGCAGCGAATACAGGAACCATCACAAGCTGTTTCAGACATTGCAGGAGGCAGGGGGAAAGCAAATAATTTACACTTCTTCTCCCCCCTGTTCTTGGCAGCATCCAGATCAGCTCAGGGGATTTGACAATGGTAACATCACCAGTCATTCCCCTGGCTATGCTGTGCTTTGCAGGAGGTACCAAACATCCTGGGACCAGATGAACATGTGCACCAAAGCCACGAAGTTCACCTGGCTCTCTTTGGCCCCAGTGGAGTCCTCGGCTTCCTTGTCTCCAGCCCAGACATGTTAGATACCTTTCTGGCAGGTAAGATGTGGGGTTTGTCCTGATGAAGAGTCTACAGGGCAGCCCCAGATGATTCTCCTTGATCTTGGAGGAACAAATTCCAGGAAGCAACTTCCTAATGAAATGTATCCCCTCTCAGCCTTTTTGTTCAAGCTTCTCAGAAAATGGATTGTTGGGATGTTTTCTGGTTATTCCCTCATCTGGTGTTTCTGCTTTGTTGTCATCTGGCATCATTGGAGAGGAGAGCTGGTCTTGTGGTAGCAAGCATGACTTGTCCCCTTAGCTAAGCAGGGTCTGCCCTGGTTGCATCTGAATGGGAGACTAGAAGTGTGAGCACTGCAAGATATTCCCCTGAGGGGATGATGGAGCCGCTCTGGGAAGAGCATCTAGGCTCCAAGTTCCCTCCCTGGCCTCTACAAGATAGGGCTTAGAGAGACTCCTGTCTGCAACCTTGTAGAAGCCGCTGCCAGTCTGTGTAGACAATACTGAGCTAGATGGACCAATATGGCAGCTTCCTATGTTCCTATCCCTTATTGTCAATCTGCACGCAAGGCATGTGCTCTGTCACTGAGCTACTGGCCATCATTTCTTAACTAATGATAGTTGTCTCCCCCTGCCCAAACCTTGCTTCTAGCCTGTTCATGTGAAAGACCCTGTGGTCCAGTGCCTCACCCCCATCCTCCTTTGATGTTGATTCCTTCCCTGTTGCTTTCTTTGTCTTTTCTGGACTAGGAGATTCTGGGCTGCTTTCCCCAAGGCGAAGACGTCGGCGGGATGAAGAAGCTGCATCATCCCAGCATGCTCATCCATTACCGACAATCCCAAATCCTCTTGTGTGTCTAGCGGTGGGAGATATAATTCTTTTCCAGCTCAGCATCAATCCCTATGGTGCGTTTCTGCAGCTGGACTGCGTTTTCACCAGTCATTGTGTGGTCTATACATTCTCAAAGGATAGAAACAACAAAGCCCTGACAGAGATGACATCCTTTATCTTGGGGTATCCCTACCTAAGGTAAAGTGTGCCATCAAGTCAATTCCAACTCCTGGTACAGGAGGGGTTTACCTTTGCCTCCTCCCGCGCAGTATGAGATGATTCCTTTCAGCATCTTCCTATATCACTGGTGCCTGATATAGGTGTTTCTGGGAAACATACCAGCGGGGATTCGAACAGGCAACCTTTGGCTTGCTAATCAAGTCATTTCCCCACTGCACCATTAGGTGGCTGCTCCCTGCCCAGAGCAGTGTTTAGAAAGAATATGAAGATAAACTTTTAAGAAATGGCACTCACACATTTAACCAGATGAACATGCTCTCTCTCTCTCTCTCTCTCTCTCTCTCTCTCTCTCTCTCTCTCTCTCAAAAAAAAAAAAAAAAAAAAGCCAAAAGCCTGCCTGAGAAGGGTGTGAAGGGGTAGAATTAATCCAGGCTAGTCCAAGACTCGGGTCCCCAGAGCAAAGGAAGGAATCACTGGAAGTCCAAAGGTGGGGCTCAAACTGGTGATCAAGGCTCCCTGGGGTCTTGGCTATAGTCAGGAGCAAAGGGCTTGAATCAATGAAAGGGGTGAAGAGCTGGGAGCAGAAGCAGGAGAGCTAAGGGCTGGAACTAGTGCTCTGTGGGTGCCGGGAGTCGACGCCAACTAGATGGTGCCTGTTACTTCCCAATATGGGCACCAACAAGGGGGTAGGGGCGGCAGGGAGGATCGCTGCCGCCCCAAAGATATTAACAAAAATGACAGCACCGGAGGGGGGAAAGTGGTGCGAGGGGTGAGTACAACCCCTGTGGCCTTAAAGCAACCCCCCCCCCCGCCCGCAAACAGTTCGTCAGACCGGGCAACATGCGAACCGGTTCGCAGGGCTCCAACATGGCCTGCGAACTGGGTCGTGACCATCCCTATTGGAAGTCTATATCTCTGGTGAAGAAGGGCTGAGTATGGATCTACTCTGGGTGGGTTCACCACTCAGGATATGTACCTCTGCATGTAGCCTCAGCCAGTGATTCGTCTAGATAATTCGAATCAAGACTAAGCCCAGCTCCCGTTTCCTCTACAGCCACATTGGCCTTGTTACCCTTGGGGTTCCTTGGTCTAATTTTCCCCATCCTACTAGTATCATTGCTTACATCATATAGCTCCTCTTCTCCCTAGTCCTGTGTCAGGTTGTAGCTTGACTTCTTCTTTAGCCTGACCTTTTCTTTGCTATGAACCACACCGCCAATTGAGATCATCTGGAGAGGTTCGTCTGTAGTTTCCACCGGCTCGTCTGGTGGCTACTCGGCGACGGCCTTCTCCATTGCTGCTTTGGAACACGCTTCCTGCTAAAATAAGAGCTTTCCCATCTCTTACAACTTTTTAAAAGGCAGTCAAGACGCATTTGTTCACCCAGGCTTTTAATTAGATATTGTTTTAATAGTTTTAACTTCTAAAATTTTAATTGTTGAAATACGTTAATCTTTTTATTGGTTGTTTTTATTGTCTTGTAAACCACGCAGAGAACTTGCATTTGGGGCGGTATAAAAATATGCTAAACAAATAAATAATAAATTGACTCCTCTTTTCCTCAGATCCTGTTTGCCTCTTTTTCCTCAAGTCCTTTCCCCCATTATCTATTGTTCCCTGGAGCCCAGCCCCACCTGACCCCTTCCCCTCCTTGACTCAGCCTTCTGCCTCTTTGGCTTCTCAGCTTAGTGTCCATTTTCCTGCCCTCCCTTCACCTCCTGTGTGATGTCTTTGCTCTCCAGAAGGAGCCTAATTCCACACTGCATCTTAGTCTGGAAAGTATATGAAGCCAGGCTATTTCAATAGTGGCACTTCTGCCCCTGTTCTCCCCAGAGCGAGCCTCCAGTCACTACCCTGTCTATCAGAAGCAGCATCTCTACAACAGCAACCCCCACTGGGATTTTGGTGCCTTCAGAAGGCTGGACCATCTCATCCGAGAGACTCAACTCAACATCTCCAGGTATCCTCCCGCCACGTGTGCCCCCCGTCCCCCGCACTAAGTTCCTCCCAAAGGTGCACTGTTCAGATGCTTATACTTTTCTGAAGCTAGACTGCTGGGAATGCAATGACAGAAGAGAGAATTTCAGTCCCCCCAGGGATCTAGTGGCATGCCTACTCCTGTGAAGTCATAAAAGGCAGATTATGTGAAGGGAGGGGCAGAGAATTCTGGGAAAGAGCCAGGGGAAGGGGAGTTGGTGGCAGTTGGAGGGAGAGAAGATGGTGAAGGAGAGAAGTTGCAGAGGAGAGGCCTGAGAGAGGAGAGGAGAGGACAAAGCAGGCAGGCAAAGGCATCATCAGAAAGCAGAGGAAGAGCAGACACTCCCTCCTCAAGCATCCCTTTTTCTGGAGCTAGTAGACAATCGATCTCCTATTGTGCATCTGTCCTGCCTTCCTCCCCTACCTTTGCAACTGTGTTACTTATCCCTGCGTTTCCACTTCCGCAGGAAGCATGGAATGTCTTCCTCAAGGAAGGATGCTTGCGGGATAATAACTGCCACCTCCTACGCAGGACAGCGCTTATTATGCAAAGTTAAAGGTTAGGCTAGCAACTGAAAAAACAGCATGGTGCACAATCCAAAGTCAATAGACAGCAGTCTCGGTGACCTCAGTGGCCCTGAGTTACTCTGACTAAGTCCAGAGACTGCTTCAATGATGTTTCTTCCAGACTTTTCGTGTCCTAGTTATGGATCCAGCACTGATGGATACAGGAAAGCAAAATGCTTCCATCTGAACACAGTGCCCTTCTCTCCCTCTCAGGTTTGCACATGTTTTCCTGGATCCAGGGACATATGTCTTCCGGGATAATGCCGTCGAGGAACGGATGCTCATCGTGGTAGTGAATGAAGAGGGCATGGGCTGTGACCCTCTCACCACTCCCTTCCAGCCGTCCTCTCCCTACCAGCTGGCTCGGCATGGGGTCCTGAAGCACCGGGTGCAGAACGTGGCTCCGGACTGGGCAGCGATTGCAGGTACTGTGACAATGGCTCAGCCCTCTGGGGCAGGTGTGAGTCTGGTGGGTCAAGGACCCACTAGACCACCTAGAGAGCTGCCCACCTCCGCTGCCATTTCCTTCCTTCCTTCCTCCTCCTGCCGCCGCCGCCTTCTCCGCCCGGCCACTGTGCCACTGTTTGGCCAGCCACCGCCACCACCGTTAACTCCCAGGCCTGCCAGCTGGCTGCCTCCACCATTTTCTTCTCCCGCCCGTCCCCGTTGCTGTCCTATCCGGCAGCTTTCCAGACTCTCGTGAGAGCTGCCACACCTGGGATTAGCCACGGGTATGCCTTAGCAAATTATATACGAAGACAAGTAAGATGGATTTTAAATCTATTATCCACATTCCCATGGTGCATGAACAGATTACTTTTTGACTACCTTTGAATGGGGATTGTCCTGCTAAGTCAGATAGAACCACGCATTGTACTCATCATATGAGACTCTCTTCACCCCCAGACGTGGGCATTTGAGGGGGGCAAGAGGGGCCAGTTGCCCTCCAGAACTGGATTGAGCCAGTTCCCATTGAATTCAATGGGACTTACTCCCACCGGGGGTGGGGGAGTGTATAGGATTGCTGGCTTTGTGCCCTCACCCCCGGAAAAATTCCTGTGGACACCCATGCCCCCAGAATCTTCCTTGCATGCTTCCCAAACCTCAGGGGACCAAATCCAAAAGAAAACAACTGGGTAGGAAAATCTAGTCCTCCACCCCATCTTTGGCCTGTCTGACCAGCGAGTCGTATGGCAGATCTTTGTGGGCTGCTTTTTGCCATAGGTGGTGCGCATGCTTCCTAAGCAGAAGGCTCCCTGGGGACTCCATTTGAAATGATCAGAGAGCAGGTTCTAAGGAAAACACTCATCTGCCTAGACGGGCCAGCCACCGATGTGACTTGGAGTAAGGCAGCTTCACGTATACATACAGACGTTCAACTTTCAGCACAGGAAAGTAGGAAGCTCCCTGGGGGAAGAGGCAATGGGTAATTTGAGATGACCGATTTGTATTAATGGCCAGTATTTGGTTAATTGCAGCAGTTAAGTCATCTGTGCATTCCACCCCAGTAGGGGAGCAGCACAGGGCCTCTGGCCTTTTTCGGGCTTACCATCCCCTCCCAGAGCAACTCCCCGACCCAAAATGCAAACTATAACTAGCTGCGTAGGAGTCAGAGGCAGGCATTAGCAGTGAGGAGTGGCCCGTTTATGGCACACCTTGCTGCAAGAATCCAGATAATTGATGGCTCTGCTGTTCTGGCACCTGAGCAGCAAACGTCATGGTTTCTAGGATATGCTGGTGTCAAATGAGCACAGCACCAAGGGTTTTCTCTCCATTTTGCTTTGGATTGTAAAGCAAAGCAAAGCAGGATATGATTTAGAGATGTATCCTGTTCAGGAGCTCTGGGAGCGACCCATTTCAACCATGTTCGCACTCAGTGCTGTCAAGGGAAGCTTTGTGTGCTTTGGAAACTGCAAGGCATGGTACCTTATAAGTAGTACCTGAGCCAGCTGGGGTGATTGGCACCATCTGGGGGGAACAAATGCTAATTGTGGTTTTTTAGAGTCTAGAGATGCAAACTAGGCAAACTAGGTAGGCAAACTAGAGATGCAAACTAGGTAAACATAAGTATTGCATTGCAATACTTTCAGCATGTTATCATGCTTTTATTATCTTGACCATTGGGTTGCATCAGCCCAATTCGCAATTGTAATTTAAAACCTTTGAACATTTTAAAAACACAAAATCCACTATATAACATTTTATCAGTGTCAGAGGGATGGACATGAAATCGGCAGAAATGGCCTCCAAAGATTACTCCATAGAGAGAATACAACCACTGGTCGTTTTATTACCCCGACCCTGAGCCTTTCCTCTGTGCAAAAATGACTACAATTTTACCCTAACTGTTTGGGGATAGGGACAAAGGAAGGGTGATAACATAGAGAAAACTGCAAGTGTGACAATTCTGTCACCGATCTTCCATCCCTAGTGAGGTTGCCAAAAACCACTATTCGCCCCCTATGATGGTACTGGTGGCCAAAATGTGTGGGCCTGGCTCGCGGACTCTCAGTGTGCCACCAGATGCAAATGCTTAAGCATTATCTCCAGTGTTCTTGCAGCCTCACAGCCCCCATCTATTGGCATGTAAAAAATGGGTTTAGAACTGCTGTTCTCAAACTTGGGTCCCTTCGGCCATTGTGGCTGGGGGGTGATGGGAGTTGTGGTCCAACAACTTTGAACTCGAGGTATTATCTCGAGGTATTTCTGGGTTTTTAAAATGCTGGTTTTAAGCTACTTTTTCTGAAAATGCTGGAGCAACTAGGGAGAGGCACTGACATGGAATCATTAGCATGATAAGAGGGATACTGTCTTTGAAATGCAGATATAACTCTTTAGTAATCTCTCTTTCTCACTTCTCACCCCCATTGGCTAGAAGGAAAACACGGAGGCATGCCATGGGAACTTGCATCAAAAGCAAACCCGAGAGCAGAGGGGAGGGGCTGCTTTCCTCAATGCTGCGAGTGTGATTCGACGGGGCTTCGCTCAGCATTTACCCCGCAGCATGAAGCCATGTGCGAATAACTCCCTGGAGGGCCAATCTGGGCAAAGGAAGCAGTGCAGAACAGCGGAAGGTGCTGAAATAGTGGAGAAAGTAATGCTGAGGTTGAAAAGAGGTTGAGCAGAAACTGAGCCTACCAGAAGCATATGTGTGTGAACTCTTTTCTTTCCCCTCTCTTTTACTTTTGGTGCAATTTGGGTTAAAGCAGAGTAGGAAGGAATCCATGACCTCACACCAACCACTACAGACCACTCTGAACATGAAATATGGTGGTTCATCATTTCACCATTGTGCTCTCCTGTCCTTGCAGCTGTGATTTTCATCCTGGGCTTCCTCACAGTGGTGTTGACGGCCCTCGCCATTGTACTGAGACATCCCAGCTCCATTCCCAGTCCCATGAAAAGCTGGAAACCACGGTGGAGGAGCCTGGGAGAGCCACACATCCCACCTGAGTATGTGCTGATTAAAGAGAGGTTAGTGATGGGGCCCACCACGTGTGGAAATTGGCCATTGTGGTGATAGCCATGGTAACATTTGCCAAACATCTCAGCCAAGGTTGCCAGGATCCCATAGGAAGCAAGGCTACTGAGCCTCCAGTAGCTGTGTGGAAGAGAATGTAGTCCAGTGCAGTCCCAATGGATGGAGATTTGGATTTGGACTTGTGATAGCAAGCATGACTTGTCCCCTTAGCTAAGCAGGGTCCACCCTGGTTGCATTTGAATGGGAGACCACATGTGAGCACTGCAAGATATTCCCCTCAGGGGATGGAGCCACTCTGGGAAGAACATCTAGGTTCCAAGTTCCCTCCCTGGCAGCATCCCCAAGATAGGGCTGAGAGAGATTCCTGCCTGCAACCTTGGAGAAGCCGCTGCCAGTCTGTGTAGACAATACTGAGCTAGATAGACCACTGGTCTGACTCAGTATACGGCAGCTTCCTATGTTCCTATTACCTTAGTGGTCTGAGGGCCACTGTAGCTGGGAATTATGGGAGTTGTAGTCCAGCAATAGCTGGGGACCCAAGTTTGAGAACCTCTGGCTTATTTTTCCTCTTCTCTTGTAGCCTCCAGTTCTATGAAGCTCTTGGCCCCCGGGGATCTGGAGAGGGACCTGATGCTGCAGAGGGAGGTTTGCATGGATCAGGTAAGGCCCTTCGCAGAAGATGGCACTTGAGCTTCTCAGACATGGGTGAATGCGGCATTCCTCACCACTCCCACACAAACACTGGCGAATGGTTTTATCTTCAGTTCTGGCATGGAAAGCATCCCAGGTGCCTTTTAAAAGTCCCGCCGCAAAATTGGTTTCCTAAGTCAGTGCAGAGCAACCAAGAATGCTCAGCAAGGTCTGTACTGCAATCAGATCCCACAAAAATCCAGCACAGGACATTTCCCAAAGAGGAAACAATTATAATTGTCAATTTGCATAAGCAAATCCATTTTAAACTAGCCATATTTTAAGTGCCTGGAAGATTTTTGCCTTTGTTTTTAATGGTCGGTTGAGACTAGTGATCAGTTTCCAGGAATTCTTGTTCTTGGGGCTTCAGAATGTAGATGGATGGATGGATGGATGGATGGATGGATGGATGGATGGATGGATGGATGAGGGTGGAGATGCACCTTAACTGGCAATGAATGCTCATCCTTCTGAAGAGACACACTTGCCATACTTCCTCTAGTGAATCATGGTCATGTGCTCAGCTGTTTTGTCTAATAGCTAATGACCCAATAGGTTTTCTTCTCACTGATGGGAACATGCGACATTTAAGACAGGATTGGTTAGTTGCTAACAATAGTGGAGGAACAGCAGAGCCCAGCAGATGGTGCTGTTTACTGGCTCAGAAAAATGCTATGTTGAAAAGACACAAAAAGAAAGTGCACTTAACTCTTGCTAACTGGGCAAAGAAGCACTTCTCATGTGGTAGCTCCCATATTTACCAGTGATTGTAAGTGGCTGCTGCCAGTTTCTACCTTTTTCTTTAGATGTTTCTTTAGACTGTGAGCCCTTTTGGAAAGGGGAGCTATCTTTTTTTAAATGTAAACTGAGAGCTTTCTGTGAAAAAGCTGTATATAAATGTTGTTGTTGTTGTTAAAGACCAGGGCAGGAAGATTCCTATGCCACTGATATCTTGTCAGCTACTAAAATCTCTCTTGTTTTAGGACTAATTCATACATTGCTTTTTTTAGATGCACAGCCATGCTGTTTTAAATATACATGTGTCATGTGCATAACATAATTTCAGCCACCTGTGTGCTCCCTTTTTGCTCACAGTGCTACTCAATGAAGATCATACTCAAGAGTAGAGATAGTGAACAAAAGTATCTTAGGGGTTGGTCTTCAAAAAACTGATGGCCAGGAAGTTTAGGACTGACGAAGGAAGGGTTTTTTTTTCCACATAGCAATAGCAATAGCAATAGCACTTACATTTATATACCGCTTTATAGCCGGAGCTCTCTAAGCGGTTTACAATGATTTAGCATATTGCCCCCAACATTCTGGGTACTCATTTTACCGACCTCGGAAGGATGGAAGGCTGAGTCAACCTTGAGCCCCTGGTCAGGATCGAACTTGTAACCTTCTGGTTACAGGGCGGCAGTTTTACCACTGCGCCACCAGGGGCTACTAATGGCACCTAATTAATCTATGGAATTCTCTGGCACCTAATTGGCACCTAATTAATCTATGGAATTCTCTGCCATAGAATGTGGTGATGGTCACCAGTTTAAATGGCTTTAAGTGGGGCCTAGACAAATTCATGGAGGACAGGTCTATCATTGGTCATTAGTCTTGATAGCTATAGGCTACTTCCAGTGGCAGGATGCCTCCAAATACCCGTTGCAGAGGAGCAGTGGCAGGAGAGGGGCATGCCTTCATCTCCCAATTGTGTGGCTTCCCAAGGCATCTGGGTGCTTTTCCAGACTAGACCCTACAACGAAGAAGCAAAGAAACGAGGTCAGGATATATCTCAGAAGTGTGCTTCCACACTTCCTGTATCCTGACACTTCCTGTATCCTGACCCTACGCAGACAGCAGAGTGCTGTTCACATTTCCAATGCCTTGCTTCGAATTTAATCACTACGAAATAGAGCTAGGACACTGTATATCCGGCATAAAGAGGTTGCTGTTTTGTCGGGTTGTTAGTTGCTGTGAGACCCCCTACTGTTTACGATCCAAATGCAACTTGCCCGAACCGGAGGCATTTTGCAGCTGAAGAGCAGCTAGTCTGGAAAGGGCCCTGGTGGTGGGCCACTGTGTGAACCCGGATGCTGGATTAGAAGGGCCTTAGGTATGATACAGCAAGGCTCTTCTTATGCTCTTAACGATAACAATGCAAGCAAGGCAGGTTAAAAACAGCCTTCTTTCACAGAGGAAACGATATTTTAAGCTGAATGACCCAATGTGCAAAGTGCACATCACGCCAGATTAATAATAGCTGGTAATTAACACTTTGCAGATATCTGGGGCACCACACTGCTAGGGATGATGTGAAAACTGTCAAGATTTGTCTCCAAATTTGTCTCCAAAACACAGATACTTCCAGCAGATTTTGACCTACTTGGCCAAAGTTCTGCAATATATTCATTAAAGTCTGTTCTGACAATGGAGCTATTAATGCACTTTATCATTTTTGCATGCTGCCCTCCCTTCTAAGGAAATCCAAGGTAGCTTCCATGGGGGTTATTCCATGTTATTTTATTAACAATATTCATATACTGCTTTTCAGCAAAAAGTTCACAAAACCATTTACATAACAAAAGGTTGCATCCTCACAACAGCCCTGTAGGGCAGGTTAGGCTGAGAGAGGACATTTCACCACCACCACACCCAGGCTGGCCACCTAGTGAGTTTTGTGACTCAGCAGGGATTTGACCCCAGGTGTCCCTGATACAACAATCTGTGTACCCCATTAGTTCTCAAGACTGCAAGATATGAAGGCAGAACTACTGGAGAAGCCCTTCCACTTCTACAGTTCTTCTTCTTCTTCTTGCCCCACTGCAGAGGAACCGTGGAAACAATGTGTTGTAACAGCTCCGTAGGAGAACAACATGAAACAGGATAACCTATCTTCTGTTTCAGGGGACCGCTTCCCAATAAAAGACCTAGAAGATTTCAGCGTTCGCACTCTGTATGACAAACTGGAGGACCAGAACCTGCATCTGGCATCACAGTTGGCAAGACACCGAATGGATGTCCTGGTGTTTTACAGAGGGATCAGCCAGAAGATCCAGAGTCTTGTGGTCAGTACTGAGAGGAGGGAAGTGGCTTCCTCCTTGCAGGGAAACATGTGCTTAGAGGAGCGGCTCCCAAGTTTGGGTCCCCAGACATTGCTGGACTACAACTCCCATCATCCCCATTATCTAAGCCAGGGAATGGGCAACTTGCAGGGGTGGGGACCCTCCAATGGCCTTTAGGTCCAGGCTCCCAATTTACCTAGGTGCACCTCTGCTGCTATAGTGAGGCTATCTGAGCTAGGGCTTGCCTGAAAGGGCTTCTACAAGGTGATATGCTCCTCCCCATCTCTGGAGCATGTTTGCAGGAGCACAACACCAGTTACCAACCCACGTATGTAGGGGACAGGTCTAGATGCAGATCCAAAACTCCATTAGAGGGCAATACAGTTAATCGTGCAGCAGTTCCCGGGTCTGGACATGAGAAAGGTAAACAGAGACCTGGGCAGTAATTAGTGATCCAGCTGAGCACACAAGCAATTAGGGACTGTTTGCTCAGGCAGGCAAGGTAGAAGGTTGACCTCCATCAGCGGAAGATTTGAGACCTCTGGCCCCTGGCTAAAGCTTCCTCTTCTGTGGCACACAAAATATTATACCCCACTGATGGGGCTAAGTCACATGGCAGCCTGAAGGCAGCGACCCATGGGAGAGACGTTGCAAAGGTGTGACTGCCACTGAGTGGGCAAGTAATTGGTGAGGTGGTTTAAGTACATCTGAGAGTAGCCAAGCATTGTGGGTCTTGCTCTCTGTGTCTAGGAGATGGTGCAGGCACTGGACACGGAGGAGTTGAAGGGCCTAGAGGGAGCCAAAGTCTCCACCGACAGAGCCCAGATCAGCTTCAGCCTGGCCAAGGAGAAGAAGGAGAACTCCCTGGCCAAAGTTGGTGGAACACTGAAAGCAATGGGCTACTCAGGTGAGAGATCTGGGAAACGGAGAGAGTCTAATCCCTCTCCCCTGCATTTCAAAAGCTGAAAGAGGCATTGCAAAGATACTCCAGAATACCTTTCAGAAATCAGAGGGGAGGTCAAAAACAGTATTTTCAGGGTGGTTGTTTTTAAGGCATAGGATTCCTCGGTGCACCATTTGCAGTTGGAATTCTCCTCTGGAAAACTCCTTGATGCTGAGGTTACATATGGAACTTGTTGCAAACTGCAAATGTGGGTGCATTCACTAGTAAATGCCAGTGAGGGGCCAAAACAGTGACCTACAGGTCTTTAAAAGCATTTGGAAGCAGCAGCAGGATTCGCTTGTCACTGGCTCAAACTTCTTACTGATGCTGGTTGTTGTTGTTGTTGCTTAAGGTTCCGAGTGGCAGGAGGCAACTGAGTTAATGAAAGTCCTGGGAATTTTGCTGCGAAAAATCCATTTTGGGAAGGTGACAGTGAAACCAGAAAGGGCCCAGGGGCAAGATGGGGATGGGAGCTCAAGTGTGGCTGTTCAAGGACAAGCTGCACCTCAGCAGCGATGCCTGGTAAGGATAAAAGGCAAGCATCCCTTTGGCCAACTCAACTACCATCACCACCCTGTGACTCTCTGACATTGTTCCCCATAGGGTGCTGGCTTACTGCAACAGAGCGCTCTCTCCAGTGGGAAAAGGGCTTCCTGTACTTCCCGTGGCTGTGAAGACCAAGGTAAGGGGACGGCCTCAATCTGGTTATATAGATCAGGGATTCTCAACGTTGGGTCCCCAGATGTTATTGGCCTTCAACTCCCATAACCCCCAACCAAAGGTCACTGGGGCTGGGGATTATGGGAGTTGACGTCTAATAACATCTGGGGACCCAACGTTGAGAATCCCTGATATAGATTCTTCCTTTCCCTAACTCAGGGTTGCAGAACCTTGGCCCTCTGGATGTTTGGGGACTACTGTTCCACTCCTATCATCCCCAGTCACAGTGGCCAATAGTTATGGGTTATGGGAGTTGTAGTTCCTGCAAAATCTGCAGGAAGCTGAAGTTGTGCAGCTCTGTGCTTGCTTGTACTTGGAGAAGTTTTGGTTCCATCTGAATTGACCTTCAGAGCCACAAGAGATCTGACTTACTGATCTCCTACATTGCATCTAGTTTGTTCTGTTTTCAGTCTGTTCTCTCCAGAAGTGCTGATGTGCAGTTCATGAGAGCAGCCAGTAGATGGCCACCTAAGCTTTGTGCCATCTGGAAGTGTCAGAACATCTGTACCAGGTCTGTCTTTGGCTATGCAAATCTCCCCTGTGACAATATGTCACATAATAGTCCCCCATATGTCTAGTCATCTGCATGCTGCCCACATCCCCCTTGGGTCTGCAGGTCTGTATTGCCTGGTCTGTATTCTTCAGGGTTGGATCCACAGAAGAGCAGCAACATGTTGGCCTGTTTGAGTGAGCTTGAAGTGGAGGCTGTGATGGCAACTTCTCCTCTGGCCAGGACCCTGCATGAAATCAAGCGGGCTCTGGAAATAGCTGGGCAGCTCCCGCAGATTCCTCCTCCACCACCACCACCACCACCACCACCTCCTCCTCCAGGTGATGAAGGTGATCTTCGCTTGTGCTTTCTTCCTGGTATCCACCTTTGCATTTTTCAGCATTGTCTCAAATACAGAGCTAGTGATAATTCC
This sequence comes from Hemicordylus capensis, assembly GCF_027244095.1. Taxonomy (NCBI): domain Eukaryota; kingdom Metazoa; phylum Chordata; class Lepidosauria; order Squamata; family Cordylidae; genus Hemicordylus; species Hemicordylus capensis. Next base: position 26,535,902 of record NC_069664.1, read on the forward strand.
GCACTCCAGAGCTGTGTGCGCGCACATATTTCCAACTTCATGGCAGAGTCATTTTCTGTTGTTGTTTTTCTGTCCCTTTAAGAAAAGGTTACGCCTCTCTGTAGCTGTTGAGGTTACCCACTGGACGGGGTGGTGAGGAGGCCTGCCAGGTGGTTGAGTGTATATTGTGAACATATTGAGGTTGGTGGAAGGAATCTCCAGTATGGAGAAAGCTGTGAAATAGAAGCTGCACTGATCCAAAAGGGCCGCCTGGACAGAACTTCAGGAGGTCAGCATGAGATTGCAAACATTTTGGCAGCAGAAGGGGATTTGCCTGGTGAAGCTTGGCAGCGGAGACAGTTAGGAACTCCATCCTTCCACTGCTACTCCATATCAGTTCACTGAAGAAAGAAAAACCAAATTAATGATAGTCACTGGAACTGATTTAAGACTTCACACATATTAAGCTTCCCACTGGGGCCTTCTTCAGGGCAAGGCTCTCACTTCACACATTTCGAAGCACGTGCCTATGGATAAGACTCTTTAAGGCGCAGTTAGGGTGAGGGCACGTTTCGGTGGCAAGGCGTTGAATCTGTGAACAGGATCCTCTGCTCCGCTTTTAAGTGGAAAGCAGCTGCATGAGGGCCTGAGCTGGATTGGGGGAGTGGCACTAGGGGAGGGGGCTTAACCCTTTCCCCCTGCACCTCCGGAGCTGCAATTTGTCCTGAAGGATGCCTGCATGCTTTCCCTTGCAAGAAAAATAGCAGCTGGGAGGGGACTTAAACTGAACAAAAAATTGTATGGAGAAAATGAACCCCTGTCCCCCAGCACCATGGCCCCAGTCTGGTTTGGTTCCATCCTCACACATGTGGCTGTCGATCTTTCACAGATTTCCTGCGTTATATTTCATTTTACTACCAGTCCTATCCTACTTGGAAACAAACTCCATTGAACACAGTGAGACTTACTTTTGAGCATACATGCGAAGGGTCAGACTTCATGGAACCAATCATGCTTTCACAATTATGCTCCAGACTAGGGAAGGGATTTCCAGTGCCAGCTACCCAACCTGTTCTGTTCATCTTTCTAGCGGCAAAGGTGGATGATGGTTGCTCTTCAGGGCCTGGTGTCAATACTGTGGTCCCCACAGACCTGGCCAGTTTGTCCCCTCGTCATTTCGTGGTTTACCGCTTTGGCTGCACCGTGGCCCGTCTTCTGGGGAATGCCTTCTCCTTCCCAGCGCTGGTGCTCCTGCTGGCTCAAGCAATCCCCAAGCAAGGTCCTGCGGAAGTCCGGGATGCCTTTCAGCTCACCAGAGATTCCTACTATGATGCTCACAACAGGTTCCTGTACATACTCTCGTCACAGTTGGAGAATGCCGGGGGATTTGTAGCGGTCCTGCTGAATGCCATGGCACAGATCCAAGCAGGTATAGTGAAGTGGGAGGAGGCTGCCTGACCCCCAAGTTAGGCTCTTGGTCCAGCACTGACTGGCCACAGTTCTCCAAGGTCTCAAGCCTTTTTCTTCTCATACGTGAGTAGACCAACACACTACAGAAGTAGCCCCAGGTCAAGTTTCCCCATCCCCCTCTGGAACATCCAGTGCAACTTATCTCTTCACCCAAGCTTTCTAACTTGACTGCAGTTTTAAATTGTTTGGGGCGTTTACTTTCTGTGCGTTAACATGTTTTATATTGTTGTACACCTCCCAGAGTTGGACGACTGGGGCAGTGAACAAATTTGGTAGATAGATAAAATAAATGTAGCCCATATTATTTACTTATTTTATGTATGTATTTATTTATTTATTTATCATAATTTTTATACCACCTGAAATGTAAATCTCTACATATTATAATGTGTGGTGTTTCTGTCCTTGCCACCTAATCATGTGGAAAGGGGGCGAGGGAAACAAACACTGAGATCATTGGGCACATACTCCCACAATGGCTGAAAGGGTGATGGAAGTTGTAGTCCAACAACACCTGTGGGGGACAAACTAGAGATCCCCTGACTTGGAGCATGGATAACTGGACGTTATGAAGTGGGAGGGGGGAACTCTACCAGGGACTGCAGGAATCACATGGGTTTTGCACGGTAGAATTCGGTTCTTCCCTCAGATCCTTTAGCCATGCAAAACAATTACTAAGGTATGGACTCTCCCTCTGTTGAATCATCATCTGTTGAATCCTCATCAGTCCTCACACAGAAGCAGGTATCTGGTGGGTCACTGTGTGAAAGAGGATGCTGGACTTGATAGGCCTTGGGCCTAATCCAGCAGGGCTGCTCTTATGTTGTTAGTTACAGAAGTGTGCTTGGGAGGCATCAAATGAGCCTTATTTAGTAGTGTGGGGGAAGCATCACTGTACGCCCTCAGTATCTATCTCAGGGTTCTTAAGGCTGATTTCAGTGCAAGGTGCATAGTTCACCTGCCAAACAGAATGATGAAATTCTGGCAATTGTCACGTATAACTAGGCTACTACACCCTGTGACTGGGTGCAAATCCACATTATTATAAGCAGGGATTTTTGTTTTCTGTTTATGTTGCACATACCTGGCACGCCACTTCCTTCATTGTGTTGTTTTTTTTCATTGCTAGTTCTTCCTTATTCTAATTCCTCTTAGCTGCTTAGATAATATTGGAAATAAAGGACCTATATTTCCTTTAGCAGGTTTTCTTTTCTTGGCTGAAACCCAGGGCAAAATCTAGGGCACAAAATTAAATGCATTTAAGTCCATTGTTTTCTGTAGGGATGTTAAGGATGTGCTTGATTCTCTCCTGTTGAAATCCATGATACTTACAAGCGCTTAACTTTGGCTGGATCATGCCCCTACTCTGTTTCTTTAGCCTTGGTTATTCCTTCTGCTCTGCAGGTGACATTGCATTAGTTCAAATCAAATGGTTTAGTTTGTTTAGTTTGGCGATTCCAAGCCATTGCCTTGCATCTTAAATTGGTAAGTGAGATTCTGCAAGATAGAGAACGGAACCTGTGAATGACACACCAGGACAGAGGCTGGCAGTGCCTTGCTTGTGCCTTATGCTGTGTTTGCTAACAAGGATTTGTATGGAATTTATAGCAAGAAATAGCAATTTAGCAATTCCGCTAGAAATTCCTTTCTGTTGGTTGATGAGATGCTGTGCTGGCACATTTAGCTCTCCGTAAATACATGTGGTTCTAAACTAGTGCTGTCTGATGATTCAAGACAGACCTTAAAACTAATAACAAACTGATGTTTTTCCTTTGGTCAGCACTTAGATTACTTCTCTTCCAATTATTCTTGTCTCATCTATCAGCCCTGAATAACTGGAAAAATTAACTGCTAAAGCTTTAGCTAGCTAAAGTTGCTTGTTTGAAATCTGGCTCTTCTGAACTACATCTCATTTGACCTAGATGGTTGCAAGGAGGAAACATGGCAGACGGGGTGACTATATGTGAGCACCATTTGCACTAAGATATTCCCCTTAGGGGATTGGACCATAGTTCAGTGGTAGAGCATCTGCTTGCGTGCAGAAGGTCCCAGGTTCATCTCTAGGTAGGGCTGGGAAAGACTCTTACCTGAAACTTTGGAGAGCCGCTGCCAGTCAGTGTAGACAATACTAAGCTAGAGGGACCAGTGGTCTGACTCTGTGTAAGGCAGGTTTATGACAGGTGGCAGCAGGAAAACTGTCGAAGTTGGGGAGCTCCATTGGCTCTTGGGAGTGGCCAATGGAGAGGGTTCCTCACTGCGTGAGGAAGTTACAAGAATTATGTGTCTTTTATATCAATTGTCTTTAAAAGAATTCCTTTAGGCCCAAAGAATCCATCCCTGAAAACGTTACAGCTGGAGAGTTAAAAGATTTCTAACTTTGGCCGGTCTTTATGATTTCCCCCCACCCCAGGCCCTAGGGAAGCCATCCCTGAAAACACTGGCTTTTGGAAAGAGCTCAACACAGCCATTACCACTCTGGCTGATGCCTTCTTCCAGTGTTCCTGGGGAGCAGTAGAGACAGCAGAGTTGGTAACTGAGTTTGTGGTGCTTCCAGCCAGATGCATGTTCTTCTGCATGGCAAGTGTGTCTCTGAAATGCATGGGCTGAAGCCGAGGGTTTTGCATCTGTCTCACCATTTTTTTAAAATGATGTGGGAAGCAGTTCTGGAGGCCTAACAAGGGACTTAATGGATTGAGAGTTTCACTGTTGGACAGCCTTTTGCTGCTTTATTTTCAACACTTACCTTTGAGCTGTGGATTGAAAAACCATGAGTCCTGATTTAAAAGCAGCTAAAGAGCAAAAAGTGTCCTAAGATGTCAAGACAGTTTTTTGTGTCTCAGTATTTCTGATGAATAAGCACCAAAAGTTGTTATTTTTCTCTTGCTTTTCCTTTCAGAATCCGATGAAGAATTACTCACCTGTTTGTTTAGCTGCACAGTCAATTTTTGAAGAACTGCTGAACATCCAAATATTGCCCAACCCTTGCTTCCTTGAGAAGAGCCCGCACGAACGGTACTGGGAAGAAATTGGTTTGATTATATAAGTAATAACCAGAGGCGTAACTAGGGAAAACGGTGCCCGGGGCAGGCACTGAAATGGCGCCCCCCCACCGCGCCCCCCCCACCGCCCCCCCAACATACTACATTATACTTAGGTTTTTCCTCACAAGCGCCCGCCGCCGCTGCCAAGCCAGGCCACTGACTGGCCGCCAGGCGCCAGCAAAGCAATGCGGGGGGGTGGGGGCGCAGGCGGCACGGAAGGGACCACTCGTGGGGAAGGGGGCACCGACGCGCTCCCTTGACTGCTGCAGCGCTGCTGCACTGAGCAGGAAACATTTGTATTAACAAAAAATTAAAAAAATTTTAAAAATTGGTCATGGCGGCGCCCCCCACGTGACCAGAAAAGATGGCGCCCGGGGCACGTGCCCCCCCTGCCCCCCCTATAGTTACGCCTCTGGTAATAACCCAGACCTTTGCCAAACTAATTATTCACCAGCCTGCAATACTGCTGTGCATACGGCATTAGTCTCATAACAGAACAGCATTCCAGTAACAGAGCTATTTTTATTTGCATAATTGAAATAATTACTTACCTTATACAGTGTACCCTAGCTGTATTCCCTAGTTGGCATAGGTAAGTAGCATCTTTTTCCTATAATGATGTGCATTTTTTTAGGGGTGTCCAATTGGATTCAACCTTGAACTGATTCAGGTCAAATCGGGGATAATTCAAAAATACAACCTCCTATCACCCTCAAAATAGAGGGTCAAATTCGGGATAGAGGAGAATCACCCCCGATTTGACCCGAATTGATTTGGGTGATTCGAAAGCATTTTGATGCCTGTTTTGCTGGAAAAACAGGCCTCAAAACGGCATTTTCTGGGGAGAGCTAATCTACCAACTGGGATTGGCAGGTAGACCAGCCCTCCGCTCAGTACTTAGTGAGTCTGCCCACCTTAGAGGATTGGTGTAACCAGGTAGACCAGTCCTCTGAGGCGAGCATACATTCCTGCAAAGTGATTACCCAGCTAACTGTTCCATCTGAATGCAATTCGATGCCACTGCTGTTGCAGGTGCGGTGTCAGCATCTAAATGGAGACAGGCTCTCAGTTTAGAGGGGTTCTCTAGTGCCAGATTATTCTCTTTCAAACAGGTACATTCCTCATCCTACAAAATCACCAACATAACAGTAGCTTGTAGGCAACCAAAAGGCCAAGCTAGACTCGTCATAGGAGATTCATTAATATGTCCTCCAACATATTTAATTAGGAACAGTCGGGCAGGGCAAGGTTAATTAAGATTGAAACCATGGTGCTGGTGGAAGTGTTAATCCTTTACCTCATGTAGTTATACCTCTCCACTCTGAGAAAGGGGAACTACTAAACTATTTTGCAGGTTTAGGACGACTCTCTAGCTGGATCTGTTCCCTCTTTCCTCCTCCTGCTGTCACCGTTTCAAGCCAATGAACAGAAAGGCTGATGTTGACCCCTGAGTGTAGGTAGGTGGATCAATCAGAAATCCCTCTTGGTTTTGTCATATACCCCAGGTTGCAAGATTACCAAAGTTTCCAGTTACAAGCAGAAATTCAAAATATAATGGAAAATTCAGGACGAAATGAGGAGGAGGCATGCAGCGACGAAGGGAAAAGAGAGGAAGACGGTTCCTCTGGCCTTCAGGTACCTTCCTTGAATGAAACCAGCTGGGCTGGGCTTTCCTCTAGCCTGTTTCTGTCTGCCATTCTCCTCTTTCTGGCAGAGTCATTCTTCCTTGACTCTCCTTCTTCAGGTCCAAATTAGATATTGCAGGGAGACATAGAAGCACTGATAACATGTAGCTGAGGGAGTGGGGGGGTTGCACACAGTGTGACATCAACACATTTGTTTCCCCAGCCTCTGCTCTGCTGCACAGACTGCGACTCCCAAGAGTCAAGGAAATGTAGTTGCAGTTATGGCACCCACACTTCTCTCTCTTTCATTTTCAGCTATATTTTACTAGAGAGACATGGGGGAAATGCAGCTCAATGATGCCCATAAGCATTCCCATAACATGCCATTTGGACCTCTGTAGGGTGAACCAGATGCGACAGATGGCAAGGCTCTTGCGTCTTGAATCATAGCACAGCACTTCTTGCCCCCCTCGCAATAGGACATGATAAGGGACACCTGCTGAAATGCTTTCTGCTGCATCACTGTTTGATGATCCCGGAGCCCTCAGCTGCCTCTTGCCACCCTCTTAACGGCTTCTGTTCTCCAGGTGAAGATTGCAGAGCTGGAAGAAATGCTGGATAGCTTGAACGAAGACTTCTTCCAGCTCTCAGTGCAGGCTTTGGCAATCCAGAAGGAGGAGGAACATCTGGACCATGAACTCCGAGCACAAGAGGAGCTGGACTCATTTGCAGTATGCATGTTGCTTCATTTCATTGCATGGAGATGGGGAGGAGATTAAAGCCACTTCTCAATATTGTATCTACTATATGCATGAATGGGTGTCCATAGCACTTCCAGCCCTACTTGAAGAGAGATGCCAGGGACTGAGCCTGGGACCTTCTTCATGCAGAGTAAATCCTCTGCCCCTGAGCTGCTACTACTACAACAACAAACTTTTATATACTTCTTTTCAACAAAGTTCGCAAAGCAGTTTACATAGAGTGAGCCAGCACAGCATAAGGCCTGGGGGCCAGAACTGGCCCACAGGGACTTTTTTGCTGGCCCTCAGGTAGGAATACCCTTCAGCAGGAGCCATGAAGAGCTCTAGGATTGTGTGCCTGAACATAACTGTGATTGAGGGAAAGGAGAGGACTTGGTATTTGTTTGGGACTGACATGCAACCCAACTGCCCCACTGACTGAGCAGAGACAGGACCAATTTTATGGTCACTATCCTTGGTTAAAAGTATGGGTCTCTTGACAGGGAAAAAGATCCATAAGTAACTAATAATTGCTTTCATTAATATTTGTAATAATTATTTTTAATGCAATGCACTGTAAATTGACCTTGGCCCTTGCATGCCAAGTTGTGGTAGGTTCTGGCCACCTGGGGCATGTCAGCTGTACACCCCTGATGTAGTGTAATAAAAATAAAGAAATAAAGATGGGTCCCTGTCCCCAAAGGGCTCACAATCTAAGCTATGGCCCCATCCCATGAAACTATGAGGCCTAACTGCAGGAGCTGTTTGATACTGGAGCAGTCTGCCTTGTGCAGTGATGGGCAATCCGTTTCTAGAGGTTCTCAAACAGAGGCTGGATGGCCATCTGTCAGAGATGCTGTCACGGTTTTCTGCAGTGAGCTGGAGGTTGGACAAGAAGACCTCAAAGCTCCTTCCCCACTCTAAAATTCTGTGAGTCTGCAACCAAGGATTCATACTAGATTACTTGTTTACATTAAGACCCAAAGCGGGCACTTTGCAAAGATAAGCATCAAAACAGGGAAGAGAAGACAGGGAACCCTGGAGTGTGAACGTGCTCCATGTTATTAGCAATGTAATCATTTCAAGCTAGAGTTTCCAGCCTCCATCCTTGTCTGCTGCACCTGGACTTTCATCAATGCTGTAGCACTCAGTGGCTTTATTCTGCCTTTCTGCCCTCTTCCTCCCTGATCTGTTTTACAGTTACCAAGCGAGAAAGCACAGCCCTTCTCAGAGGACCTTGATTCCTGGGCTGCCCACAGAGACCAAGCTCTGTTGCTAGACATTAAGAGGAGTTTCATTGCACAGAGGATCAAAGACATTGAATCTGAACTGGCTCGTCTTCTGAAAATCCACAATAGCCACCAACTGAGCACTTGAAGGGAGAACGGAGTAACCCACACTGTGTGTGCACTAGCTAAAAATGCTTTAGCTGGTTTCATTTGGTTAATGCTAGGATGATCGGCCCTTTGTTCATTTGTTTGACTGATCCTCATGGGGCATTCACATAGACATGTACATTCGCATAGTATGTATTTATAAATAAATAGTCTGTGTACACATAGGCATACTAGTACTTGCTGCTGCAGCAGCACTGGATTTTCATCATCTTTCACTTTCCTTACAAAAAGTTATTCTGTCAAAGTGGACAGATTTTTCAGCAGATGTTCAGCGTTCCTTTGATATATGTATGTATATCTATTTATATTAAACCTTATGTTTATTCTGCATTTGAGAAATGCTTGTTAGGTAGCCTATTTGCAAAATTTAATGTAAATAATCAAGCAAGAGAGGACTGCTGGATTTGGTTGTGCTTCACGCCAAGTTTCCATCCAGCAAACACACAAGATTTATCCCCGTGAGCTTCTACAGCAGCCGGCATACCTGATAAAAGAGATGTTATTAAAGGAGCTTGTCACAGCAGAAGTCTGGGAAATGCTATTACCAAAATATAATATTCGGTCCCCTGCCCCCCGCTGATCCATACTGATAATCAAGTGCCTCATCTAACCTAGTTTCTCTCAGATCCTCTTCCAGGCAAAGGTACGATAAAGAAAATCCTCTCTGGCTGGGCGCCAGCTCAGCAACACAGCAACCTGAAAAAGCAGGTGGGTTCTTTCCTCATGAATAATGCCATAAAATGTACACGATGATCACCAAAGATCAAAGCATTTGGGCTGCCAAAGATTCAGAATGTTTACCAGACCTTTTGGTAGGGCGATGTTTGCATCACCCTTGGAGAGCCAAACAAAGCAAGCCAGCACCCAGCAACCGGGACGTGGGTACTAACGCTGGCTTCCAGGAACAAACTGCTTAAGAAACGACTTCAAATATCTCTTTCATTCTGTAGGCCACTTACAAAGCCTGTGGATAATTGTAGAGGACAAGGTGGGCAGTTTGTGTCAGATTGGCAACCTTTTCCTGATTTGTTGAGCAGCACTGGTACATAGTGCTCTTGCATTAGGATTCTTGATATCAGACAGCCATCATGGTGCAGTTTTGAAAACATGCAATCAGTGAAGCATGGATCAGCACCGTTTTACGCTGCTGTATTCTTGTTCAATGGAACTCTAAATAGTGGTAACCTGCCTTGAATGCCTGCCTAAGGAGGATGGAGGGACATAAATTTTAAAAATAACTCTACAGTGGAGGGAAGAATTCCAACGAACTCAATGTGAAGGACAACTCACTTCCCTCTCTCCTCAGTTTGCTTCCCGGCCTGGACATTTACTGAGGTCTCGTTTTTCTTTGCCTCCTCAGCACAAACGCATTAGAGATTGCTCTCATAGCTCATCTCCCTCCTCCCACCTTTCTCCCCACCGGTTGTCAGTAGAAATGTTTATAACAGTGCTTCATGGAGGTAAGTGGTCACCTGGACTCAGACTTGTTTTGGTCTTGTAATATATTCATTAGAAACTGGATGATGATGATGATGATTGATGGCTGATTTTTCTCTTCCACCAAAAGTTCTACAAAGTTTGTTCCACAGGCAAGAGGTTGCATAGAAGAAGAAATAATATTAGACAACGATTGTGTATAGCATCAGTTATACTTTTCACTGTGAATCCCATGGGCACATGGTAAGTAGACAGAGCAGCAGAGGCTATGAAATGATCACATCCTTTTCATGATCCTCAGCATATTTACACCACTGGGATTGCACCTCTGCAATAGACACAATCAGGAAGACTGACAGCTCCTCAGGGCACTCCAACTCCGCCACTTTCATGTGCAGCGCATCTGATAGTTAAGGCGGTTAGAGCACCGTTATTGCTCAGTTTACATGCTGGATCAGGCCAAAGGCCCGTCTAGCTTAGCATCCTGTTTCACACACTGCCCCACCAGATGCCTCTGAGAAGCCCACAGGCAAGAGGTGAAGGGATGCCCTCTCTCCTGCTGTTGCTCCCTTGCAACTGGTAGTTTCTTTCTGCCCGCAGGCAGGACTGCTTCAACAGAATCAGCTTCTGCTTTCTTTGGAAAGATTCCCTGTGTGAGATAGAGAAACGAAACTTGAATATTCTTTGAATGAAGTTTTGGTTACTAAAATCAAAAGATGGAGGGCGATGCTGAAAACTTGAAAGTGAGCTGTATACTTGGTTGGGAGGGCCCCTGCATTGCTTCCTGTTTGTCAGGTTCTGATTTGTTTTTCCCCATCCATAAAATGGGGAATGTGGGGAAGAACTTCCTGGTGGATTGTGACCCATGTTAATTATTTGGGGTTGGAACGCCAAAATATCTCGGGCGGACCCTCACTGCACATTGCAGGAATTTACAAGATCACAAGCCCATTCTATTTGCCAATGATACACAAGATTAGATTAATAATATCAGGCATGTGGTAGAGAGGACTGAGGTAACGTGGGAAAAGCTTTACGCACCCAGGAAAGTGCTGGTATAAATACAAAATGTGATTTAACAGTACTACGGACTGTGACTGTTCTGGGAAATGGTAGGGCGTTGAGGATGTTATTATTTACTGCTTTTATGCAATTTGACTTTCTGCTAAAAGGCACCCTTGGTGATGTTCAGTCAACAAAATCAAAGCGTTGCGGAGAGAAAACATTAGAGAAAAGCAATAAGTGGTTGCAAAAGGCGACAGCACACTTTGCAATCACTTCAACATGAAAAACTGAAAAGGGTAATCACTGTGTGTGAAGTGGCATTGCAGGTCTCTCTGGGCAGCTCTTTCTAGTATTTCAGGGCCACCATAGAGGGTGCAATGTTCTGAATGCCACAAGAGTATCCTTGGTACAAAGAAGGGATCCAGTGCCAGCCCTCTCCTGCATAACGTAAAGGAGGAAAAAGTTCATATGGAAGAGATGTTCCCACAAGTATCACAGTCCCAGTCCACAGAAGGCTTTTACAGTCATAACCAACCCTTTGAAGTTGGTTATTACTCTTGGTAGGAGAGACAGCAAGTGGAGATAAGCTAACAACAGGTTTAATATGATCTCTGTAACTAGCCCGGTTAATAAGCTGAATGAAATATCTGAAGAAGTGCTTGCTTCCAAATGAACCTGCCTGTTCATTAAGATGATAATCAGAAGTCCTGCTCTGGGTACCCCATCTTCAGAGGTTGGGCAACTGAGGCAGGACCTTGTCAGAAGTGGCACCTTGCTTGTGGAGAATAGACACTCACCTGGTACACAGTGAGTACCAGGTGAGTGTCTTTGAGGAAAGCATTCCACAGGCAGAGTCTTACCTCTGAGAAGGCCAGTTATTTATCTATCTGTCTGTCTGTCTGTCTGTCTGTCTGTCTTTTTATCAGATTTGTATACCACCCCAAACTTTCATCTCTGTGCGGACAAAAATTTGACAAAAAGTCAATGGCTGACATCCAGACCAATGCAGCATTCGTGACGCTAATGTTACAGTGGTCCAAGGGGGTGTGATTTTCTTCAGTCTCATCTCTCTGAAGCCCACTGTGCCTGCTGGAAATATTTCCTTGATGGCTGTGTGACCTTCAGGGACATATTTTTGGAAGTCACAGTACATCCAAGAGGGAAGAGGAGATCACCTTAAAATTGCCCTTCCTCCATAGCACCAGCACAGCCGTTCTGTACCAGAGCATCATTAGTCTGTATGCCAGCCACTGTTCTTTCCCCAAGCTTTTAGCAGATAATACTTTAATGCTACCCATGCTGTTTTATTGCTAGTTGGTTGGTTTGGTGGTTTGTTTGTTTTTTGCCGGGCAGGGGGGATTGCTGTTTGTTTATTACATTATTGTTGCTCATCAAAAACTGCTACATTAATTTGGGGTGGGTTTTTAAAATTGATTTATTGTTCAAATTTTTGCTGCTAGCCACTCTGGAAGTTGTTTGAGCAGGAGGTGGTATAGAAAATGCTTTAAATCAGTAAAATAAAGAAATCTAAAATCTATTTCCTGTTTCTCCTTCACAGAAAACAAAGTCAACATTTTTAATACTCACTGTCAAGTTCAGATTCTCCTGGATGGCATCAAGAACCGCTGTGGCTGTGAGGAGGAAGGTATGTGTGTATGGCGGTGGGGGGGCGGGCGGGATTTGGCCTCAGTTTTCTTGCATTTTCTGAAGTGCATGAGTTTGGACCCCCACCCCCAAATAAGTAATTTCTAAGATTTTTCATTATTTACAATGATAAATAAGAATGAAGGAGAGAGATGGTGATTAAAATTAGAACAAAAGTTTGCAGCCCTGAAAGGCAGATTTATCATTCCTTTGGATGGTACAAAACTATCAAGGCGAACAGAGATTTCTAATAATTTAAATCATGTCCCTGTTACAGTCTGGGACTTTTGCAGAATTATTGAAAATCCAGCCTTCTGTTTTCAGTCGGATAAGCAGGAAGATGAGGTTAGACCTTGTCTGGGACAAGCTGTCACTTGGTATTTCCTCTTCCAGAACTGCCTCTTCAGTGGCCATGCCATCTAGATTATTATGTAACTCGAACATTGCTTTTCCTTCTCTATCATGTCTATGAGATTAAAAGCCTGAGGGCAGGTCTATGTACATTTTAGGCTAATAATAATAAACAATTATTTAGAAGAAGAGAACAAGAAGGACACAAGAGATTCTCTATATGGTGAGTTGTGTGTTTTCATGTTGCCGAATACTCAAGAGACTGTCAAAGCCTTGTTTGGCTTGCAAATGACAAGTATCTGCAAGGGCAGGAAGTCAAACCTATCACTCAAACCAGTGCAATTCCTCCAGAGTAGCCTGACTCAAATCAGTGTGACTATGTGTTTTTGGATGTTTTTATCCAGCTCAACGTTTTAATATTTAATATTAAGACTGCCGTTTTGACATCTAAATAAACTGACTCATAAGGAGGATCTAGAGTTTTCAGTGTTCCAGTAATCATCCAACCTGCTTCCCCATCACGATGACCTCTCATGTTGACTTGCTCCTGGATTGTGTGTTTCAGGTGAAATAGAGCTAGCAGATGAGAGCGGACAGGTTAAGAATTTACTCCAAAACCAACACCGCTGTGCAGCTGAGCTCCTGAGCGAACGGGAGACCTACGTGCTCCTTGGGGTTTCACGTAAGTTCCATACTCCAAATTCCTAGATGACCACAAGAAAACCAGATGCCCTTTTCAAAGATACCCTGTTCAAAGGAATACAGACAATAAGACAAGATGGAACCAACACAAACCAAAATTCAGACAGCAACATCCAGACTAGTTATTTAAGCCTATGCGCATTGAAATCAATGAAACAAGCGATTATGACTAGGCTGTGTCATTAATTTCATTGAGAGACATGATGGTGATGCCTTACTGTGTGATTCTGAGGCATTTGTAGATGATGATCATTTCACTGCCACCACCTGGGAGATATTCAGACATGGCTTTATGATTTGGGGTAAACCCAAGAGCAAATCTGCTTTGGAGTAGAGTCACAGCTGTTTAATTTGGGTGATTAGATGGGCCATTCACATAGGGTCGGTTCTCAGCATTCCCCGAGGATCTTTTCCCTTGCTTTTTCTTTTTTCTTTTTCCAGCTTGCTTTGGGTTTTTTCTCCAATCAATCACATCCCAGAGGAGGAGGCGAGAGACAGTTTAGTTAGTTAGTTAGTTAGTTAGTTAGTTTGACAGCTAGTTGCGGAAGACCGGTGAGACAAGTTCCAAAGCAGCCGGATCAAACAATAGAATGCTTACCCCAAACCTGCCAAATCTGACCCAAATCCTTGCTGATTTTTATAATTAACTTGCCTTTGTGTCTGCCTTTATTACCTCATGTTCCCCGCACCCCACCCCAGACCATTTAAGAGACCATGGAAGTTTAAAGTAGAAATCATTGCTTTCTCTCTGTGATGAAGAAAAATGCAGCCTCATGGAATCAGCTCAGACACAGAGGGCTCAGGTTACGTAGAACATGTAGTCTCCATTGTTAAGTTCTAGGCATCCTCCAACAACATCTGCATATGTAAAGCCTATGTTCCTATGGTGACCAGGCTGCAATAAGATGAAGCCAGAGATTCCTATGTGAATTAAATGTAGCCAAAAGACTGGAATGGCAGCACTAGCGAGGCTTGCATTTAACTCAGGAATTTCTCCCTCCCCCTCCCTTTCTGGACTCCCTCCGCAGATTTTCACCAATCTGCCACAACCCCTCCCCACCCCAACACTCGCAATTGCAAATCACTCAGAGCAGACCAAACCCCAAACAGCTGTCAAACTCCCCTTCATTTAGCTTTGCAAAAGTGCAAGTTTTGAAAAAAGCCAAATTACTGGCAATGGCCCCTCCATACACCACGGGAGACGTGGTGGGGCATACCAGAAAGCTCGTTCCCCCCCCCCAAAAAAATAAGCTGCCGCAAATAGAGGTATGTTTTTGTTTTTGTTTTACCCCGGACATAATTCAGGCCAAGCTAGAACGTGCAGAAGTAATTCAAAGGAAAGACTAACCGGGTGTGTCCTGGTCCATGATAGCTTGCAGGGACTTTGGGGTAAATCCAGCTGATCTGTGGACTCGCACCCTCCATTCTGGAGGGGTTGTGAGCTCAAAGCCATGTGTGCAAAAGTCCCTGAAGGAACTTTCAGCACTCATCCTGATCCCTCAAGAATCTCAGGGTAGCTCTGACTTCACATGGGAATTGACAGTAAAAGATGCCGCACAGGATAAACAGCAACCAAGGATGTATTCTTGTTTGGAATAAATAGGACACTTATCTCCTTGACACGGAGCTATCATCAAGGCATGTCTTCCAGTCACAGTTTCATTCCAACTTACCTTAACTGTCATAGACTCTCTCCCCACATCTGCATATGGAATCCCCACTGCTAAGCTACTCCTTCCCCCCTCAGCCCAGGCCGACCTGTTTCATGCCTATATCCATAGGCATGAAAGGAGGTGGGTGTTGTCTTTTATTTATGTGTATTTGAATATTGGGAAATGACTGTCAGTAAACAGAAAATGGTTCTGTCCCTCAATTCTTTGGTGTAACCTTTGTCCTGACAGGCAATAGAGAGACTGAATGGACATAATGTGCAATGGCATGGCAGATGGTTTGCAAAGGGGGTTAGCGGGGGTCCTTGGCTCTTCGGCTGTTGCCGTATAATCTCTCTCTCTCTCTCTCTCTCTCTCTCTCTCTCTCTCTCTCTCTCTCACACACACACACACACACACACACACACACACACACACACACACTCTTGTGACTTTTAGGTTGGCTATGGGCCTGCACCCTGGTCCTTTTGCTGCCTTTACCACATTCAGCACAAACCCTCCAGTAAACCTGATATCTTACAACAAACATAAATACATACAAATATTTTCTAATTGAAATTCTAGAACAAGAGAAGCCCCAATTTCACCACAATAGCGACATTGGTCTGGATGTTGCACACTGAATTCAGGAGGAACATAGGAAGCTGCCTACACCAGTGGTTCCCAAACTGGGAGGCTCCAGATGTTGATGAACTACAGCTCCCATCATCCCCAACCACAATAAATTGATGGGAGTTGTAGTTCAGCAACAGCTGGAACCTCCCAGTTTGGGAACCACTGGTCTACACAGACTGGCAGCGGCTTCTCCAAGGTTGCAGGCAGGAGTGTCTCTCAGAGGCCAGGGAGGGAACCTTCTGCTCTTCCCAGAGCAGCCCCATCCCCAGAGGGAAATATCTTACTAAGCTCATACATCTCCCATTAAAATTCAAACGAGGGTGGACCCTACCTAGCAAAGGGGAAAATTCAAGTTTGCTACCTCAAGACCAGCTCTCCTCCTTTACTATGTGTTCAGAGGCAAAGGAAAGGCAGATTATGGTTTTCCTTCCCTATTATCTTCACAACAACCCTGTGAGGTAGGTTAAGCTGAAAGAGAGGGAATGACTGGCCCAAGGGAAATCATTGCTGAATGGGGATTTGAAGGACATGCATGCAGATGCACAGTTCTGCACATAAGTAAGGTCAGTACTTTTACACTGTGGCTTTGAAGCCATCTCACACTTCACATGAATGCAGGTGTCTCCTTGAAGCCCTACAGGCCTACCACCCCACTACTTGGGAGAGAAATGTCAATATTGTAGACGTACACGGCAGAGTATAGTTTAGAACTGGTTTTACATAAATCCCACCCCTATGCATGTTTCTTTGGAAGTAACCTCCCTATGAAATTAAGGGGATGCAGTTCCAGTAAATGTGTGTGGAATTTCAGCCCTAGTCTCTCTCTACTGGCGGCAATGCTCCAGTGTCTCAGGCATAGGTCTTTCCCAGGCATGCTGTCTAGGACTCTCTTTAAATTGGAGGTGCCAGGGTTGAGCCCGGGACATTTTGCACGCAAAGTGTGTTCTCTACCATTGAGCTGGGAGGTTCTCCGTAGTACGTGCCATCTAGACGAATGCCTTCAAAGGCTATTTTTATGCCCAAGACAAGTATCCTCTTTGGAAAATCACCTGGGGCGGGGAGAGGAATGCAGTTAAGGAGAAAAATCAGCACTTTATTTTGATCATTGTGCATAGCACTCCTATTGTTTCAACTGGTTTCTCTCCTTCCATCCCTTACAGGAAGGGGAAGATCTTCAGAGGTAGAATTTACTCCTTTATTGAAAGATGACAATATCATTAATCCCAAATTCCTAGGTGAGTAGAGGAATTTATTTCTGTTTGTTTATGGGATTTGGGCACTAAAAATCACCTTTGTAATTAAATGGGGAGGGAAATGGCACATCGCCACTTTCCGTTTGCATGGGGAAAATATAGTATGCAACCCTAGTATTTAAAAAGTCATGTTGATTTGGTTATCACATTTAAAAACAAAAACATACAACCAGGAAATACAAATGTTTTGACATTTCCTTACAGAAATGTGTGATTTTTGGTCTGTTGCCACCCACTTAAAAAAAACTTTGTTGGACACTTTTCACTTTTAATTTGCATTATGGCCACCCGTGCTAACTGGGCAAAGAGGCACCTTTTGACGTGGCGATTCTCTTTATTTAGCAGGGGGAGAGTAACTGGCCCTCTCCACCCCCAGCACAGTTCCTCCAGTGACTGTTGCTGGTGTCTATCTTATGTTTCTTTTTAGATTGTGAACCCTTTGGGGACAGGGAGCCATCTTATTTATTTATTATTTCTCTGTGTAAACCATCCTGAGCCATTTTTGGATGGGCGGTATAGAAATCGAATGAATGAATGAATGAATGAATGAATGAATGAATGAATTATGGGCAGGACAAAAATAAATAAATTAAACGCAGAGAGTACATGGCCAAAAAAAATCACACTTGTTTTTGGATCAAAATTGTTGCAGGTAGACCTCTCAGGGTTCTGCTCCTTGTTAATTTAAAAGCCTGCCTGTTAGGAAAAAAGTTGAAGACTGTTTAGCAAAATTATCCCCACCCACCCCCACCCCACCCCCCAAAAAGATGTGTTTGTTTTTTCCTTTCTGAAGCTAAACTGGAGAATTGGCGAGATCACAAGTCTCCCTCTCCCAGGATGAAATCCAGAAGGACCCACAAGAAAGCAGCACTGGATATTCCAGCAGCTGAAGGTGAGCCCTTAATCATGAAACTGGTGCCATGGGACATGATATCCATGAGTATTTCCATGATAGTTCATGTTCCGAATGGACAGGTGTTAATATAATTTTTGGTGTTTTGAGCCAGGTGCATCTTCAAATGGATCATGTGTTCTAAAACCATGCAAAATCAGTTCAGGGACTGATATCCAGAGTAGACCAATTTACTGAAGAGTTGTACTTGGGTTACTAAAGCAGGGCTAACTTATGCTCTCCAGATGTTATTTGCCTTCAATTCCCATCATCCCTATAGGCCCCCACTGTGGCTTGGGATGATGGGAGTTGTAGTCTAATAACAGCTGGAGGGCTGAAGGACTAATCTTCTGAAGTTCTTCCTTTAAAGGAGTAATTAATTTCCTTAACTACTCAGGAGTAATTTAGTCTGGTTGTCAGCCACCATCTTTCTGGAGACCCAGCTATGTTAATTTCAAAAGAAGCAAGAGTCAGCATCCATACAGCAAACTTGTTAACTTTGCTCAGCAAAGTTCACAAATATCTGCATATTGGGATGGAGAGCTGGTCCTGCGGTCAAGCATGAATTGTTCCCTTTGCTAAGTAGGGTCTGCTCTGGTTTGTATTTGGATGGGTGACTACATATGTACACTGTCTGCTGTAAGATATTCTCCTTAGGGCAGGGCTGTTCAACTTCGGCCCTCCTGCAGATGTTGACCAACAACTCCCATAATCTCTGGCTATGGGCCACTGTGACTGGGGATTATGGGAGTTGAAGTCCAAAAAAAGCTGGGAGGCCAAAGTTGAGCAGGCCTGCCTTAGGGAATGGTGGGATGGAGCTGTAACTCAGTAGTAGAGCATCTGTTTGCATGCAGAATGTCCCAGGTTCACTCCCTGGCACCTCCAGGTAGAGCTGGGAGAGATTTCTATCTGAAACCATGGAGAGCTACTGCCAGTCTGTGTAGATAGTCCTGAGCTAGATGGAGCAACTCAGTATAAGACAGCTTCTTATGTTCCCATTAGGAGATACTTTCAAGCCAGCTCTAGTTTCACGACCATTGACTAAGGCTGCAGTCCTCAATACACTTACTAGGGAGTAAGGCCCACTGAGTACAATGGGTTTTACTTCAGAGTAAACATGTAACAGACTTGTACAGTGAATGCACTATGTGTAGGTTAAACCTGTCAGAAAATGAAATGTATGAAATCTTGAGTTAATGTCCATAGTACCATGGAATGAATCCGCTAGCCTAAGTCCCATATTTGCACCCATGCTGACACTTGCTTGACGACTGTATTTTTCTGCTGCAGGATTATGGAGTCATTCACCCCATGGCAGCAGAGCCAGGACACCTACTGCTTCTCCCAAACAAAGCAGGAAGTTCTGATTATTCCTGAATCCCAGTTCAGAACCAGTGCTAAATTCTTGGGGAAACATATGCCTTGTTACTGTGTGCAAATGTGGCTTCATTACCAGCTTGTTCTTAATTAGATAGATTGATTTATCCTAGAGATGTATATTTCCGTGTCTCTCTTTGAAATATTTCAGTCTCTGGTTTCTACTTGTTCTTCCATAAAGTTTTAAAAGGAACAACATTTTTTCCCATGAGAAGAACTGAAGTATTCCCCTGGCACTGCTGAGTAGATTAAAGTCTGCGTGATTTACTGAGGCTGATTCAATAAAAGGCATCGTTTCCAGTGTGTGTCTTCCTTTGCCTGGACCATAATGAGTGCAATATTACGTCCCAGACTTTATCACAATCATTCTACAGCCAGAACTTGGTTTTCACCAGTGTCTTCTAAGACTGATTGCTGAGATTTTGTTTCCAATTCTGCATATTAGCCCTAGACATAATAATAAAAAAAGATTGTGCTTTGCACTGCTGTGATATTTTATGTACTTCTAGTGGGTTAACCTACTAGAATAGGTGTTAATAATGATAATACTTCTAATAAGGAAGGATAATAGCTATAGTACTATAATAGGTATTCTAATAAGGAAATGCATTACAATTAAAGGTGGGGTGCTTCCAGGATACTAGGTTAGGATCCGATTATTTTATTTATTATTATTTATTTGATTTCTACACAGCCCTTCCAAAAATGGCTCAGGGCAGCTTACACAGAGAAATAATAAATAAATAAGATGGCTCCCTGTCCCCAAAGGGCCCACAATCTAAAAAGATAGACACCAGAAACAGTCACTGGAGGTACTGTGCTGGGGGTGGATAGGGCCAGTTACTCTCCCCCTGCTAAATAAAGAGAATCACCATATTAAAAGGTGCCTCTTTGCCAAGTAAGCAGATGACATAAGTGTGTACACTTGTGTAGTTTCCGTTTCCAAAAGAAAGGTTTGGGATGCCAAAAATGATGTCAGAGGAGTTGTTCAGCAACCTTATCTGCCAACAAGGAAAATGAACTTGTAGTCCTTCTCCACTGCTCCTGCCACTTCCTCCAGCCTGCTCCTGTCCCAGACCCTTAAGATTTTTGTCTTTCAAGCTTGCCACTATGGAGCAGCTGGTGTGACAGCTTGCCCTGGAACCATCTATTGGTCAGCATATCAAATCGAATCATTTATTATGATCCACAACCAACCAGCAATTACAGTAATCAGCAGTTATAGGCAATATAACTTAAAATGGAGCATAGGAAGCTGCCATATTCCCAGGTTTGTCTGGGATTTCCTACAACCACACAGTGTGTAAAACAGTGTGTTAAAAAGGACTATATGAGCCCGATCTGAAAGTGGGAGGCCATAACTCCAAACTTTCTTCTCCTCCACATTTTCCCATCTAGTGGGAAAGCTATCCATTAAAGTAAGGGCATCCAAACCAGAAGGGTTGTAAATTAATTTAAACCAAGAGTTGAAAATAAGCAACCAAATGTGGTCTTCAATTGGGGTTAACCTGGTCTCAATTAAAGCATTTATAAATGCTTTATAAATTTTTAAAGCATTTGGTATCCAACGTGGAACACCACGGATAGATCTAAGAAACTTGGACTGCACTGCCTCCACAGAATGAAAATTTGGGTATATACAAATTTGAGCACCATACAATCATTGAGATCTTACCTTACTCTTAAAGGCTTTCACAGCAGCTGGTATATATTTACCTCCTCTAGAGAAGTGAAATCTAGACAGCACAGTTGCACTTCTGTGTGCACCTTGGATGACATGAGCCTTCAAGGAGCCATTTGATTGGAAGACCACCCCTAGGTATCTGTAGGTTTTAACCTGCTCTGTTTCTTGGCCATTAATTCACCACCTGTGTTTGACGTATTTCTTAGTGAACACCATAACCTTGGGTTTTTTGATAGTTAATTTCTAATCTTTCCTCCAAACAATAGGTAGCGAATGACTTAAGGGCTCTTCGCAGAACTATTTCAGAAAAGGATAGTATTCCCATGTCGTCCGCATAGAGGAGTGCAGGAATTGGACGAGAGGCCAAATTAGGGGGATTAGAATTTCGTAAGACCTGCACCAAGGAATTTATGTAATAGTTAAATAACAGGGAGGCCAAAATTCAGCCCTGTTTTACACCCCTCTGGACTAGAATTGGGTCTGATAAATGGCATTGCTGATTGCACTTCACCCTCAGGTGGTTGGTCAGCTTGCATACTTCCTATTGTCTAGTTGTCAGTGAGTTACATGTTAATTTTGGGTATGTGCTGCAGTAGGATGGTTTTCCAGGTTCACTGAAAACCCAGGGCCTAACTGGTTGTTACACATAAATAACACATGACCACAGAAGCCCAATGGCTGTTTCTTTGGTAGGATATCAAAGGTGGGGGGAGTTACATGTTGAACAAACATCTCAAGCCAGCGGAGGACTGTGGCTTTGCCAAAGAAATACACAGGTAAAACAGTTCACATTTAAAAACAATCTATTATACTTTTGCCTGCCTGCCTGCAGCTGTTCTGCCACTCAGGGAAATCATGTAAATGATACACAACTAGAATTATGCATTCTGTTTCATCATGCATTAATTTGTTTAGTTGCAGGTCTTTAAGAAAAAGAAGAGCAGTCCCCTACAATTCAGAGAATCTGGCAAGACCTATATCAAATCCCATGGCAACTAGAGAGATTCTTCCAGCGCAAACTAACAATGACGTGTCTGCTCAGGAGGAACCTGGACCGTTTTTGCCTGAGAAGCAGCAATCTGGAATGACTGATTGGGAGGAGAACGAAATGCCACTGATTGGAGAGGGAGTGGCACAGAAATACCGAAGAATCTGCTGGTACCAGCAGAAGAGGTATCTTCACAAATGGCCACATCTCCATTCCCTGCTGGTACCAACACATTTTCTTGCCTTAGGTGCAAGCCTGTCCAAGGTATAAGTACCAGCATATTTTCAGGCCCTGGAGACTAAATTCTCCAATTTATAACAGGTATAGTCCTGCTGCAGGATTAGCATCTCAAATAAGATTTCACTGTGCTCTGCACCCTGACAGTGACCTGAGGTTACAGTCTGCTAGAGCTGTTCACTGACTGTTGGCTTGATTGACAATCAAATGGGTTTTATGTGGGTTTAGGGGAACTTGCTCATCTAATAATTTGAGGGAGATTGGTTAGAGGGCAAGGTCTTTGTACTTGGCTTCAAAAAAGAGCATGGGTGGGGAGAGGAGAGGAGGAGGAAGAGGTGCAAGTATCTGAATTCGACTATAAGCAAGATAGATATATCTGCTCCTCAGCCCCATTCCACCATCTGCAAAATGGGAACAAGCACAATCCAACCAAACAGGGTGACTAATTGTGAAGATAAATGCAAGAGAGATTGGAAAACCTGCAGCTTAAAAGTGCTAGGTAAACAGTAGTAGAACAGCATGAGTGGAGGAAAATGGAGGTCAAGTGCGGGTAGGGGGTAGTCATAGATAGAATGATATGCAATAAAGGCCTATATCCATCCAGTCGATACACCAGAAAGTGGATCTAGCTCCTCGCTGGTTTTTAAAGCTTTTATGAAGTGCTGCTTGCAGTAGAATCCAGACAGGGAAGGGCTGTAGCACACAAAGATCAGGCAGGGAGTATAATTAACAACATGAATGATTTAATCCATCTGCAGTACAGTAAGGCAGTGCAGACCGCCATCCTCTTCTGCCAAGCGTCGTCCATCTGGCCCGTCCCCAGTTTAAGACTGTTCTAAACTGTCACTACAGCACTATTAAAGAACTGGCCAAAATATTACTGTTTTTCTGGAGAGAAATTGATCTGTCAAAACACCGCACTTAATGCATACACATTGCTACGCTTTTCTCTACATTAGTGAGGACTAGAAGTTTGCTCTTCAAAAATAGAACCATGAAGCCAAGATTGTCAGCTTGCCACCTACTCTCTTCTGTGCCTAAGCAGATACCTTTCAGCCATGTTGGACAACCAGTTTTGCAAGAGAAAATTTGCAGAGGGCCAGCTTGCCTTTTTCTTTCTGGGATGTTGTCCTTACCTCAGATCTTACACACGTCTAGTTAAAGGGCCCCAGACAATAGTTTCGTTTTGTACGGCATGCTGGGTCCGAACAGAATAATGTTGTTTTTCTTGTAGCTCCCCAGTTGGAGAGTCTCTAGGCTACAATCCACAAACTACTCATTTCAGAATTCTGCCCTTGACTTTAGAGAGCATGTTCCACAGTGAGAGGTTTGAGGACTGGAGAGAGAGAGAGAGAGAGAGAGAGAGAGAGAGAGAATGTATCTGAGTTTTCTAATGGAGTTTTACAAGTCTCCTTAGAGGCAGGAGGTATGCAATCTTTTGGGCTTAGAGCCAGGGACAAATGCTGTTGGTGTGACCTCTACGTTCATGAGTGGAAAAACAAATAACTTGATCATTCTATGCATTTTGTTACCAGGATAGGCTTCAGATCAGGACATTCCTCAGCAGCTATCATCAGGTGAAGGGCAGAATCTTAATGTCTATTAGGTTCCTATTTACACCCATTGACTCTCTGGTCAAGAATGAACTTTGCCAGAGAAAATTGTATGTGTGAGTATACGTGTAGGAGAAGGCCGAAGAGATAAAACCAGTGGGCACATGCAAATTGGGTAGAGAAGCCAGACCTGTTGTTAGACACCAGTTTTCCCCATCCGTGGATCTTAAAGGGAATTAGGAACATAGGAAGCTGCCATATACTGAGTCAGACCATTGGTCCATCTAGCTCAGTATTGTCTACCCAGACTGGCAGCGGCTTCTCCAAGGTTGCATAGAATCTTCTGCAAAATTTGAATCCTGTCCAGTTCAAAATGTACCACCAGGCTTATTGCAGAAGTAAGTCAGGCAATAACAAAGTCATCCTTTTTAAAAGGAGTTGCAATAATAGCCACTCTGATATGCTTTTCCTTCACGTGGGTTGTTGCTGTTGTTGTCTTAGTGCGAGACACTGGGTGGGGTGCGATGGAGACAAGATTCAATGGTACTAAAAGACCTGCTTTCCATTTGAAATATTTACATTGCAAACATACACACTAAAGTGGTGCATTTGAAGAACACATTAAAGTTATTTTAGTTTGCATATGCAACACCAATATATCTATAAAGGAGGGCAACGTGGTTATTATAGGCATCTTTGCCTTGCACATCTGTTACAGCTACCCACTGAACAGCAAAGCCCTATCTATGTTTACTCAGAAGTAAGTCTGATTAAGCTTACTCCCAAGTCAGGGTGCAGTTTTGCAGTATATGCCAAGAGAATGAGTGTACTGGCCAAAGAAGCAGGTGCTCCCCTGGGAGATCGCTACACCGGTGGCATGGAGATGTTGCTGAGCGTTGGTATTGGAGGGGATTTGAAAATGAACAAGCACACACACTTTCAGAAATAGCAAGCTTTTAGCCATCTGAATTTGAATCACTTTGATACTGTTGGCTTGTAAATAAGCTCAGGTCATACTGTGGTGTAAAGCTAAAGTGTGCTGTCGAGTTGGTGTCGACTCCTGGCAACCACAGAGCCCTGTGGTTGTCTTTGGTAGAATACAGGAGAGGTTGACCATTGCCTCCTCCCATGCAGTGTGAGATGATGCCTTTCAGCACCTTCCTGTATCGCTGCTGCCCGATATAGGTGTTTCCCATAGTCTGGGAAACATACTAGCAGGGATTCGAATCTGCAGCCTCTGGCTTGCTAGTCAAGTCATTTCCCTGCTGTGCCATTTCATGTCCTTTCCCAAAATTAGGATATATGTGTACACAAGGCCTGCTCCTTGATTTTTAGTAATCATGAGCATAGAGATAGGAAAATGACTAGAGTGACAATCCAGTTGTTTGTAAAGTCGGTACTTTCTGGTTCCTTCAGTTACTTTTTTTAAAAAATCCCCCCAGGATGAAGTGAGAGTTGCCGATAGACAACATAGGAGAAATCCAGTAGAACCATGATTGTATATCAGTATGTCCACCCAGAAAATAAAAAAGGCAACAAAGACAGCTGTCAATGCAGTCCTTCATTCGGGTCTTGTTTAGTATCAGATATGTGGTATGGTGTGTGTATATATGGGTGAGGGTTTATGACAACCCTGCAAAGTAGTCCACTGTTAATACTGCAGGTCAGAAGCAGGGCTGTGGCTGGTTCAGCTTTGCAACCAAAAATGTTCCATACAAAACATGCCTCAGATTGAGTAAAGGTCAACTGACAGAGAGCCAGCGTGGTGTAGTGGTTAGAGTGCTGGACTAGGACCGGGGAGACCTGAGTTCAAATCCCCATTCAGCCACGATACGTGCTGGGTGACTCTGGTCCAGTCACTTCTCTCTCAGCCTAACCTACTTCACAGGGTTGTTCTGAGGAGAAATTCAAGTATGTAGTACACCACCAGGAGAGCAGGATATAAAATGTAAAAAATAAAAGTATGTAAATTGCCCCCTCAGCCCTCTTCTTAGCCCAAATCTAGCAATCAGTGGCATGCAGAAACCTTGTGCTCTATTGACTTGTATGCAATCACTTTGCACTTTAAAAAAAATTAAATGTTTTACTACAAAAGAAAATTCATATTTTCCACACAAAATAAGCTCTGAGTCAGGAATAACATGACTATCTGTCTTTGCTGCTATCGTTTATTTTATTAACCTATTCTGGGTGCTGCCCAATCACACGTATACTAAATTCTTAGATTGCATTCCCCCCTCGTACTTTTTTTTAAAGTAAATATGTGCAGCTGCCCCTTCGGCCCTAGAGTGGGAATAAATGGTGTGCAAATGCATCCCCAAAGCTGGGCATTGTGATTGTGAGTCTATATTGAAGAACTGATTGGAAACAGATAAAAGCTAGCAGGAAAGCATTGGGTATGGGTCAGGTCCTAACGCCTGATGCCCCAAAATGTAGTAACAGGACAACAATGCATTTGAGCATGGGTAGGCATAAGGAGTTTGGATCCATGGGCACATTGATGTAAGATGGGGGTGGGCTGTATTGTTAGAAAGTCTAAACCAAACAACAAGGAATTTGTAGTGGGTAAAAGAACCAACAGAAATAAGAAAAACAACCCACCCACCACATATTTATTATTTATATTTATTTTTGTTAGAAAGTTTGCAATCACTTGTGTAAACATCAAAGAAAAAGAGAACATTTTAAAATTTGTCTTTAAAACTCTTTTGTTTGATGAGGCTAGGAAGCAGAACCCATATACATAGTCACACAATTGTAACCAAAAGTCCTTATTCCAAAACCTGGCCCAGGTTTTGCCTAAGCCTCAGTCACATGCATAAAGGAACAGTTATCTCATAGCAGGGAGTCCCACCTGCAAGCTGGATCTGCAAATTAAATTCCTGGAGGGACATCTCCCCTTTAATATGGAAAAGCTGGCAGGAGAGAAGGAAGAAGATGCCTGTCCCTCTAACAACAGGTTAGCATTTTTCAGGAGGGTGGGAGAGTTTCTATGAAGAGAGCAAGGTAGAAGCCACAGTCTGTATCCTGACAAGGCTACACTGTGAGAAACAAAGTTTCAGGCAAAGGAACTGAAAAGACATGCAAAGAGTAGCAAAAGAGAGTAGACTCTTCAAGCTTGCAGACTCCCCAAATGAGGCTGCCCACAAAGCAATTTGTGAAGGAAGAGAGAAGGTCTTGTGATAGCAAGCATGACTTGACCCCTTAGCTAAGCAGGGTCTGCTCTGGTTGCATATGAAAGGGAGACTAGAAGTGTGAGCACTGGAAGATATTCCCCTCAGGGGGATGGAGCCACTCTGGGAAGAGCAGAAGGTTCTGAGTTCCCTCACTGGCAGCATCTCCAGATAGGGCTAAGAGAGATTCCTGCCTGCAACCTTGTAGAAGCCACTGCCAGTCTGTGTAGACAATACTGAGCTAGATAGACCAGTGGTCTGACTCAGTATATGGTAGCTTCCTGTGTTCCTAATTGCAAGCCTGGTATAAGGTGAGGGAGAGCTGTCTCCTCTAAATGACACCACTGAGGTCCTAATCAGTAGCTACAGTCCTAGGAGAAGCAGCACTACACTCACTTGTGAATCGGGTTGCCAGCTCAGAAGCAAGTTGTTCCTAGTCCCCCCCCCCCCGTCCAGTATTGTTGCCAGTCCTTTTCACAATAAGGAAGACGTCACAATTATATTTCACAATTCATGGAAGACGTCTCCAGGGTTGCTTCCAGTGGCTGCTGTCACTCCAGGACAGACCTGGAGGATTAGCATCCCTAACGTGTGGATATGTCTACTGCAGAGAGCAGCCCCAGTGCCTTAATTCTGTGTGTTGCCCTGTCTGGAAGGAGGAAGGGACCAAAAACTATATAAAAGTTTCACAGTCGTGGAATTGCTTGAAAACGGGCACAGAGTAGACTGCACCAAGCCCAAGGCAGCAGGCCCACCCCCTTGCCACATCAAAGGGAAAGCACCCAGCTGCCTTCTCCCACCAGGTGCTGGTGCTGATTGGGAGTCTGTCAGGGGATGTAGGTGGTTGGGGCAGCCGCCGCCATTTTGTGCTCTTTGCAGAAGCCAAGGGCAGCAGCAGCCATTTTGTTGCTGCAGCACAGGCCTGGGGGGTGTCCACACTGTCCCAGAGTGATGTGAGTATATGAAGCTCTAAAAAATAAATACTTGCCAGACTTTAAAACAATTTCCAAGCATTCTGCATTCATTGGCCTTTTTGTTGTGAAAAAAAACCTATTCTCCTTTACTATTGCAAAGTACAGTCCTTCACTCTGAGGAGGGAACCTTGCAACTCTAAACACACTTACTCAGGAGTAGGCCCCCTTGCACCACAGCTGAGGCTTACTTCCTAACCTGCTTAGGATTGCACTGTGATACTGCAATCCTTTTTACACTTACATGAGAGTAAGCCCCTTTGCACACAGTGAGGCTTACTGCCCAGTAAAGATTAATTGGATTGTGCTGTAAATATAAACTGTTTTCCTTTTTAATTTATCAGTCACGTTTGTATTTTCACACTTTCTTCCTGTCTCTTCCCATGAGGAGTGGCTGTTTATTTTCTGTTGTAATGCATCTGTAAGCAAGTAAAAATTTGTTTATATTTCAATTTTAATTTATCTGTAGGCTATAGGAAGGGTGCAGCGGGGAACTAACTTGCCTAGAGAGCAGGAGGCTGTTGGTTCGAATCCCTGCTGGTATGTTTTCCCAGACTATGGGAAACTCCTATATCGGGCCAGCAGCGATATAGGCAGATGCTGAAAGGCATCATCTCATACTGCATGGGAGATGGCCATGGTCAACCCCTCCTGTATTCTACCAAGAAAACCACAGGGCTCTGTGGTTGCCAGGAGTCGACACCGACTCAACAGCACAACCTTTCTTTATAGGAATATAATCTGATTGAATTCAAATGTTAGAATTGGCCATCCTTCCATGCTGTGTCAAGGGTTAAAGCTTATTTTTACAGTAAACAGCAGTTCCTTAGCATTGGGGCTATAACTGAAAAGGTCCTGCTTCTAGAAGAAGAATGTCTTATATCCAAAAAGTAATAACCATGATTTCAGATGTTTGTTGAACTACAATTCCCATCATCCCAGCCATGAAGGCCATTGTGGCTGAGGATGATAGGAGCTGTAGTCCAACAACATCTGAGGATCCCTGCAGCCACTTTTGGAGTTTCAGCTTAGTATCTGTAAATTAGCATTTCCTTCCCATGCAACGTGCAAGAGCAAAGGAAGGCTTGGTGCATGTTGGAGAAGGGACTTGAGTTCATGCCAGTACAAGCTCCCTTATCCCCCCCCCCCCATCCCCACCGAAACATACTAGTTTGGGGTGATGGGGGAAGGGATGAAAAGTCAAGGACTTCAAATGTGAGCCATAAAGTGTGAGCCATAAAGGAGAGGAGAGCTGGTCTTGTGGTAGCAAGCATGACTTGTCCCCATAGCTAAGCAGGGTCTGCCCTGGTTGCATATGAATGGGAGACTTGATGTGTGAGCACTGCAAGATATTCCCCTCAGGGGATGAAGCTGCTCTGGGAAGAGCAGAAGGTTTCGAGTTCCCTCCCTGGCTTCTCCAAGATAGGGCTGAGAGAGATTCCTGCCTGCAACCTTGGAGAAGCTGCTGCCAGTCTGTGTAGACAATACTGAGCAAGATAGACCAATGGTCTGACTCAGTATATGGCAGTTTCCTATGTTCCTAAAGTGAGCAAAGCATGTTGGACTGGTTTGGCTTTGACCTGAATGGCAAAGTACAGGCTGATATTAAAGGCGTTTGACTTGTGAGTTTGACAAATTTGAGCACTGTAAGATATTCCCCTCAGGGGATGGAGCCACCACTCTGGGAAGAGCAGAAGGTTCCAAGTTCCCTCCCTGGCTTCTCCAAGAGAGGGCTGAGAGAGACTCCTGCCAGCAACCTTGGAGAAGCTGCTGCCAGTCTGTGAAGACAATACTGAGCTAGATAGACCAATGGTCTGACTCAGTATATGGCAGCTTCCTATGTTCCTATGTAAATTTAATTCCTACTTTTCTAGTAGTTGGTTGCCAGATTGGCTTTTTTAAAGCCAAATTTTGGGTTACGGCCCATTTGACCCATGACCATTTGACCCATGTTTTAGAAAATTGCAATGCCAAGTTTCACTTGATTTCACATTGGAACATTGCCTGTACTCCACTCTGATGCAAATAAGGCTCTAGAAGACTTCAAACATGTTCTCTTCCCCACTTACCAAGTAGCATAAGTCATACAATGCAATTGCACTGAGAAATATGGGGGTGGTTTCTCTCTCCACTGCAGGGCATCACATCGTGTGCCCTTGGCAGTCATTCGTAGCCAGCTCCAACTCACATCATTGCCAACGATTCGAAAGTGACATCTTTTTAAAAAGAAAGAAAAACTTTGCTTGATGTTTTGGAGTTCGGGAAATAATTGGTTGCCCAGCTGGGCCTCTTCAGTTTCTCTTACACCATAAGCCACAGAAACTGGTGTGTCATCTTAATCTTGCCAGCCTGTAAGAGTTTCTTCCTGGGTACTCCCTTGCATTTCTATTCCCCCATTGCTTGCATCTTATAATCCTGGGGTGGAGACTGAGGGGAGAAGATATTTTGGCATTCATTAAATTAACATACATGGAATCTAATCAGGATGTTTGTTTGTTTCTGTGCTCTAACTGTATATATTGAGGATCTAGAAATCTACATGATTACAATGCCACTCTTTCATAGCTTCCTTGGAGCTGTTGGTCCAGATGCCCCAGGCTTCTGCATTGAGACAGGTGGTGACCCAGTTCAGACAGGGCCTTCTCTGTGGTGGTGTCTCATTTCTAGTATGCACTCATCAACAATATGTAGCCTGGTGCCGACTATTGAGAACAACAGCACACTTCATACCTCTTTTAATAATAATTCAACTATTTATTGCTTATAACTCAGCAGGAAAAAAGCAGTGCAGAAATCTTGTGAAATAATAACAACTTATCTGAGAACTCTCTAGTTAGTCATCTGTCTGGACCTACAGGCCCCTGTTGAGCTCGTATAGGTCCAGCTACTCACATATTATTATTTATTCAATTTGATTATTTATTCGACATAGGCTTCTACTGCAAAAGTGAAACAATGCCTTCAGTTTTCTAACTTATCCTGAGGTCTTCTGGTCTTGGTTCTTAAAGAGGCAGTGCACAATACCACCTTGGTTGACTTTTAGGCACCACATTGACGGCTTGATTTTCCTAATCATGCAGTGCACAGTTGATTGTTCTTTTGAATATTGCTGCTTTTTAATCTGGATTTTATAGTAGTTTTTGAGATTGTTGTGTATGTAAGGACATAAGAGCTGAGTAGACAAAGGAGACGACAATATTCATAGGACTTGCGTTTCCCAGTTAATCACATTTCATTCAGCTATGTGGATTTAACCCCTTTCTTGACATTTTAAGATTGTGTATACCACGGTTGGGTGCCTATTATGCGAAACTGCGAGTGCTGGACTCGTGATTACGAGGTCCTCCTGTAGATTCTTTCCACAATCATCACTCTGTTGGACTGTGCTATCCACAGTGATGCTATTCCACTTGGTCTCAGTTTGAACTAGCAGGAATCAACTGTGAGTTGTGACTATTGGTCTATCTAGCTCATTATTGTCTACACAGACTGGCAGAGGCTTATCCAAGGCTGCAGGCAGTTATCGCTCTCAGCCCTATCTTGGAGATGCTGCCAGGGAGGGAACTTGGAACCTTCTGCTCTTCCCAGAGTGGCAGCTCCATCCCCTGAGGGGAATATCTTACATTCAAATGCAACCAGGGTGTGACAGGCGGGGTGGGGTGGGGTGGGGGGGAAGGAAATGGCCAGGCAGGGAGAACTAGACGTGCAGATGTTCTGCACCTGGCCCAGCTAGTTTATGTCAAACTGACTGAGAGGGAGAAATACTATATTGATGGGGAAAGCCTCTGTGACCCCTTAACTTAGCAATGGAATTGCTCTTGTGCTCGCTTCATTCCCAGCCACTCATTTAGCCATCCAGTTCCTGGACCTGGTGGATGTCAGGTGTGGATTCAAGACATGTTATTATCTGTAGCACCTGCCAAAGGATGGAATAAAGGCCAATCAACAAGGAAGCCTCTTCACAGCAAATCATTCTGCCTGCCTGATCCCTTTGAAAGCATCCAGGTCTCATTGGTCTGAGCCATAAGGGGACTCTGAATTTTCCATGGGATAAAGCATTCCTGTTAACCTTCACCTTTCCCCCTCCCCACTTGTAAGAAGATGAATATGGCAAACAGCTGCTTTCTGTAAAAACAGTTATTTTATTATCAAATGACGCATCTACAGTGTAGTCTTCTTTAACAACATATGTCGTTTACACATACTTGCTCAGTGTACATACGTATGTACACTGTACATACTAGCTCAGTTACGTACTAGCTCACAACTGTATTGCTGTGGAAGACATCACAATCATGAAGAACAACAAAAATACAACTTAAAGAAACCTAGTGCAAGTTGGTGTCTTACATTATTATTATTACAAACATGTGGTTTCTTTATTTCTTTGTACAAGAGGATTTCCTTTCTTTTCAACTTTATACACTTTAAACAAGGAGAGATTAGGTATTATAAAAATAGCATTCAAGTTGATAACCCAAGCATAAGCCTTTACAGGACAGTTTAGATATCTCTGTTTCTGGTCGGTTAGCCCTTCTTTCTTCATTCTGATAGGCATCTCTGCAGTTGGTTGATATTGCACAGCTAGAGCCTTCAAGCAGCCACCCTCAGAAGAGGCAACTAAGACACACTCTCCAGCATGGAGAAATGAGAGGTGAGAAGGACACTCAATAATACATATTTTTATCCCACCAGCCTATAGCAGAAAAAGAAAAAGACAAGAGGAATTAAGCATTTTCCAAGCGGCATGATGCTGAGCTAGCATAAATTATCAGTTTGAGTGCTGGTGAGCTGCCCTTGCAGTGTCTACACTGTGAGAGACATAATGGGGCATCCTCCTTTCTCTGCCTTATAGCCACACCAAGTGCTGGGATTACCATTTCTGCGCATGCCTACCTCCAAGGCTTCAGAGTGGCGCACACAAGCGTCTTCTCTGCCCTGTCTCTTGTTTCAGGACAGATCAGGGACAGAGGAATGAGGGCACCTACGATCGCAGTGCTGGAGTTTATGCTATGCAACCTGGCTTCTTCCAAATGGCCCAGATTCAAGGCCATTAGAGTCTGAAATGTCACTGAAATGGGAGACTTGCCAAGATTTCAGTCAGCCAACAGCCTTGCTCTTCTCTGGATTCTTTCCAAGTCACTGCATTGCTAAATCAAGTGTGAATATAGTCCTGTAGCTGAGGCCTTCAACAGTGATCCATGCAGGGACAAGTTAAATTCCTGACCTCAGGGGGCCTTCTCTGCAGGTTCTCTCATCACTGATGAAAGAAGCCACACCTGCTGGATAGCGCATGTGCTATATTTGTTAAAGGCACATGTTCATTCTTTTGGATTCGGGGTTGACAGCCCAAACAAAAATCACTCTCATACGCAAGACATCCATGTAGAGGTTGCCTCCATATCCCCACCCCCTTTAACTACACAAACTACAACTGGAAATCTAAAAATGACGTAGGATAATGGAATTTTGAGCCTGATGCTCAACTTGCAAACAACCTAATTCTAGGAGGATCGGCAGCAACAGTGCAGCACTGTGGAACAGACTGTTTAGTTTCAAATTGCTCCCTGCAATAAAGACCCTTGTTTAAAACTGCCCATGTGTTAAAAAACAAACAAACGGGGGCTTGCATGGATATGGAATTTCCAATAATGTATAAGACGCAACACTACTTACTTCCTGGATATCGCCTGATGAGCAACTTGCGGATTTCATCATAGACCCATATCAAGATGGCATAAGGCATAGCAACAAACCAATACTGAACCCTAGAAATGAGAGCATTAGATGTCAAACTTTATTCTAAGAGAACCTATGCAGATGGCTACATTCTTGTTCTGGTGCAGCCTAAGCATTTTGGACTCTTCATTTGCAGTCGTTAAATCAGGGCTAGGCAACCTTGGATCTCCAGCTGTTGTTGAACTACAATTCCCATCACCCCCAGCTACAATGTATTGCCTTAAACCATAATGCCTTTCCCTTGCACATCTGCAGTCAGTTTAAATCTATTTGCTTATAGGTGGTTTGTTATCATAGGCAAAAGAGTTAAAATGCCACCATGACCCAAGCCTATAGTTTGTTTAAGGAACTATCCTCGTATATTACGGATTCAACACTAATTTGTGGCTTTGTTTAGCTTCCTTAATAGAACACTCAAACAAAGATGTTGAGGCAAAAATTGGTGTTTTTGACTCTGAAGCAGCAATTTAAATAAACACTTGATAAACTTGCTCCTTCCTGTCGGTTTTCTCTGTAAGGGCTTGAGGCTGAGATAGGATTTTGATAAAATCAATAGTACCCTCTCTGGTTAATATCTGTGTTGCAACTTGAGCCTTGGACTGTGTCGTAAGGACTCCAGCATGACTGTTTCTATGAATACTTATGGGTGAATGCCTACATCTTCCAGGAAAGAAGCTGAACTTACCGAATGGCTGCGAAGTTTAAGATGTGAGCACTTCCAAAGCCATAACTGAGGATCAAAGCAATTGCGATCTGGGAGAATATGCCAAGCCAAATGACTTTGTTTCTATTAGAAAAGAAAAGACAGTTGCTGATGATGATGTCTATGTAATACATATAGTTATTTATTTAAAATATGTATGTTCTGCCCTTCAAGACAAAATCTCCCCAGGGTGACTAACAACAATAAATTCAGAATTTTATTTACACACACACACACACACACACACACACACACACACACACACACACATATATATATATATTATTTGATGTGGTGAAACTTTGGATTAGTTGGGAGAAAAGGAGAAGTATGCAATTGCATCTGCTTAAAAACAAGTTCTAGTAAGAACTAACCTGCCTACTTTCCTTTCACTATCCCTACAGCTAAATTAAATTTGGTTCAAATCGAAGTCCACAGGTTAGCCCACTTGCACATCAAATAATAATAATAATTCAATTTCTATACCACCCTTCCAAAAATGGCTCAGGATGGTTTACACAGAGAAATAACAAACACATAAGATGGAACCCTGTCCCCAAAGGGCTCACATTCTAAAAAGAAACATAAGATAGACACCAGCAACAGTCACTGGAGGTACTGTGCTGGGGGTGGATAGGGCCAGTTACTCTCCCCCTGCTAAATAAAGAGAATCACCACGGTAAAAGGTGCCTCTTTTGCCCAGTTAGCAGGGGTATGTTTATGTTTATGTGACCGCCATCTTGAATTGGAGTGGATGGCATCATCACAAACTACGCCATTGAGGTGCCCCTATGTGTCCCTACAACTGGTTCATATTGGTCCAGATGGGGGGACACACACACGGACGCACAAAATGCTGGGTGATCTCATAAGTCTACTGGAAAGTAGGCTAAAAATGCATTCATAGTTTCAGTTTTCTTATTTTAAAAACCTCTGTTTGACCAGGGATTATTTTTATCCTTCACCCTTCAGAATGGCTGTTGGAGAGATTACACTTGCCAGTAAGAAGAAGAAGGATGAACCTTTGTATGAAGCCACCCTAACATTTGAGGCCCCCATTACACCAGAATATGCACAAGCCACTAACTCTTACCTGAAAAGCCCTTGTTGGAAAATGGAATTCCGTCGTGTCTTCCGAATGATCAAGTCTGCCACTTGCTGAATGGTGATGCTGACAAAAAAGGCTGTGGCACCGTGCCATTGCAAAATCATCCTCTGGTCATAAGTCTGCAAAAGAATGGTAAGTGTGGAGGGGGTCAAATGGCTGACTAAGGAAGGCCTTCACACCTTGTGACCCATCAAGTATCGCCTGCCAGGTGCTGCCCCCTCCCCTGCCCTAAAAAACAGGGTGTTCTCCATCAGTGGGGGACTATATCCTGGAACAAGTAGATCTTCCAATTTGCTACAGTAGGCAGGATCTTGCAAATTAGAAAATTGTGTCCTTCTCAGTGTGGGGAGAGAACAAATATACTATCAGTTTTAGCTTTGCCTGCTCCACATCAATTGAGTTTGAGAGTTTTTTCTATATTATGGAAAGCAGAACTTTTCTGCAAGGTGTGTGACGAAATGCAGTGCACTTGTTTAGTTCTAGAATTACAATAAGAACATAATTTTTGTTTGTGTACTGGAGGTTATGTACTGATTATAGTAGAGGCAGCAAAAGCAACATGTTGATTGGACGGACCATGTTGATTGGGAAGGGGTCTGTGACTGTTAAGTCCCTTAGAGTGTAACTGTTCCTGGATGAGAGAGATGTTTACATTGCTCTGTGTAAAGGAGATAGTTGTTTATTTCAAGCAAGAATAAATATTTGGTGGTTTATCCCAAGTGGCAAATTTCCTGTCAGTAACCATGTGAAGATGGAAGAATGGTTGGGTCTCAACAGCACAATGACCCTGAGATGTTTGAGGTATCATGGTGAGGGCTGCACATTTTCTCAAGTGGTGGCAGTGGACTGATATCCTCGCTAGAAATGCCACAAATCTGCAAGGTGAGGCTTCACAAGGCATATTGTTGTCTTTAGTTTCCATTTTGGATTTTAAACATGATCTATATTGGGTATCATCTTTTTTTGCTTAGTTCATGCCATGTGAGGTGGTGCATTGCTTTGTGGTGACTATAAGTGTGTGATCTTTATGTAGATTATTCTGATTATATATTTGTAACATGCATAACTTGTGATCTGACCCTGTGAGTTGGAACACCAAGGAATAAACATGTAGGAATGAGCTCATAGATTGTGCAAATGTGGGATCCTGGCAAGGGTCCCTGTTTGGATGCCAGCAGGTGACCAAGGATGGTATAACAAACTATGCAGGTGCCAGTGTTGCTGGGTGTGGCATAGTGGTGGTGTGCAAAACTGTCATGGATGCATGGTGGGAACATGATTGGAGATGACTGGCTTTAGGATATGCTCCTAAAGACCTTTCAGCAGCTACAGAGCTATGGAACCAAAACCACCCATGCCTTAAACTGTAGTGACCAATTTATACTGTAATAGCCTCTAAAATGAGCCAAAGGACAGGCAGCATAATGTGATGGACGTGCCTTGTATAGGATGTAGTTGCATCAGTTCAAGCCACTCTGAGCAACAGCTGATGTTCTTTGATTCACATCAGAGACCTTTAAGGCTGAACAAGTGGTTCTTCTTTGTCCTGCCCATGAATGGATTTAGTTGCTAGCAATATGTCAACTCAAAACTTCTCTGTTGTGCAGAGGTGGTAGCCGTGCTATTCTAATAACAATTGGTAATTCAACCAAGAAAGATTCTAAAATGCTGTACCCATTGTTGTCCGTAGCTGTCCTCCAAGTCATCAACAGCTGGATTTTCCCAGCGGAGACGGATGTCGAGCAGTGAGTAGGGTAGCCAGCCTTGCTCGGCATAAACCGTAAAGTAGGTCAGAAAGCCCCCAAGGGCCTGAATAATGCCTGCAAAAGAGAAGAAGGGAAAGCCCAAAGCATTATATTTATAAGAGTGAGAGGGATTCTTGACAACATTAATGTCTGAATGCATGTTCTATTAGTTAGCTTGAATGGAAATTTTGCATCCCAGCTGACAGTACATTGGACTTCACATTGAAGACCTGAGGTCGGTTCAGAGTTCAGCCATAAACTGATCCATTCACCACTTGTATAAAGTTGCCCATCTTACCAATCTGTAAGTAGGAATACACTGCAAGTTGCTGGTTGACCAGCCTGTCCCTTTTCTTGTGCCGTGGCTTCCTTTTCATGATGTCGCTTTCAGCTTTTTCATATGCCAGGGAGATCGAAGGGATCTGTAAGAGAAGCCAGTTTCAAAAATTCCCATCAACATGCAGCATGATTCTAGGACGCCTTGGCTGCTGTTTATATTCAGTGAGAAGGAAGGAAGCCTTGCTTGCTTGCTTGACAGGATAATCTAGCAAGTGGAGAATTAATTATCTAGAAATCTCTAGTTAGGTTGCCAGTGCTCTTGAACTGAAAGGCGTTGCACACCATAGCAAGCAAGTTGGGAAGTTGGCAACTGATCAGTGATTGATCCTCTTGTCCTACAAAATACACAAGTAGCGATGTGCAGTGTGCATGCTATACAGAAAAGGCTTCACTTTCCAGAAGGTTAAGTACTTACAATATCTGTGCCCAGGTCAATAAAAAGAATAGTGATGGTGCCAATGGGCAATGGGATACTGGTCATGATGAAAATCAGGAAAGGACAGAGTTCAGCAATGTTTTTGGTCAAGGTGTAGGCAATGGTTTTCTTCAAATTGTCAAAGATCAAGCGGCCTGTAGAACAGAGATAAATAATTGTCATGCTTCTGTGAAGGTTGCACACTGTATTCCAAAATCTGCTAAAGGGAAGATAATGTGCAGATGAATGCAAATGATCTTAACTAGCCCTATTTGTCTCAAAGTCTGAATATATTTGAATTGAGTGGGGGTTTTCCCCGCAAGAACAAAGTGCTGAAGGGTAATACAGGAGAAGCTTTTAGTAGGATCGGCACTTTTTAAAATCTTGAAATCAGTTGCAATAAATAGGAGAGTCTCCCAGGTTCAAATGATTAGCATTTGCAGATTGGTCCTTTTCCCTTTCAAATAAACTGCAACAACAGTGAAATGATGTGGGCCAGAACTGTGGACAGCATAGGGAGCCATCTGGAGGAGTGTTGCCTACCAGATCTTGCTTGTATTTGGACCATGGAATAATTGTGAGAAGTATAACTCAGTTGTCTGAAAATGTCTGTGCTTGCACAGCTGCTGTACTCCTCAAGTAACAAATGAGAAAATGCATGACAAATTGGGACAGGTTCAAAGGATATGGGAACCAAAGGAGAGGGGGTAAGGGGAAACTCTACAAGAAATTGTGTGCCTGGATGTTGCTCATCTGTATATGCAAAGACTGATGTGAAACTGCACCACCTGTGTTTACATGTGTACATGCATTCTTCTCCAGATGTGCAAAATCATGACAACTTGCCATGTGCACATTGGAGCAACACATTGGTTGCACTTTACACCTTTAAAGGAGTCTCCATACCTTCCTCCACTCCAGTAACAATAGAAGCAAAGTTGTCATCCAGCAAGACCATGTCGGCTGCATTCTTAGCTGCATCAGAGCCTGCAATGCCCATAGCTATTCCAATATCTGCTTTCTTCAGAGCTGGGGAATCATTGACACCATCTCCAGTCACCGCAACAACAGCATCCTGGTGGACATGAGTCAAGGGATATTTTTAAAAGCATGCACATTACACTTCCTTTGCCTGTGTTATATGGAGCTTTCTAAAAACAGTTCAACATGTGTATGTAGTTATTCTGAGTAATAATTATAGGTTCTTTCAGAGCAAACTGACAGAAAGGGCTGAGTGGACAGCCAGGCAAATGCAACCTCTCTGTCAGCTCAGCTAGAATGCCAGTAGCAGTTGCATAAGTGTCCCAGGCCTTGCAAAGGTGTCTTATTCATGCCTGGGGGACCTGTATTACATTCTAGAATGAAACCAGATGTCAGTTCTTTTCCTGTCTTTTGCAATAGTGGAAAGTATCATCATTTCTTGCTGTGATTTGTTACTTGCACAGGGCAAAGTCTCATCTGTCGCAATAGACTCAGAGATGGCCAACAGATCCAGATAATCAAGTGCACAGGGTCGTATTGAGTAGTCAGGACACAAGGTGCTGAGCTGGGGATTTCGGATAACCAAGAATTGGATAATTTTATTTTTTTAATTTAACGTATTTATATACACCACCACCACCCCAAAAAACCAAGGTGTCAGGGTGGTTCACAACAAAGCCATAAACAAAACATTAAAATCAATTAAAATTCTAAAAACAATTTAAAACAAACCAATAAACCATCTAAAATTTTAAAAGTTAAAAAGCCTGGGTAAAAAGAGGAGTCTTCAAACACTTTTTAAAAGCCACTAGAGAAGGGGCGTCTCTTAGTCCCATGGGAAGCGCATTCCAAAGCTACTCTGCAGTATCCAAGAAGACTCTTTCCTTAAATTCTTTAATGGGGATCTGAAATAGCTATA
The DNA here is from genome assembly GCF_027244095.1 of Hemicordylus capensis. Taxonomy (NCBI): domain Eukaryota; kingdom Metazoa; phylum Chordata; class Lepidosauria; order Squamata; family Cordylidae; genus Hemicordylus; species Hemicordylus capensis. The sequence goes on from NC_069664.1 coordinate 26,575,655, forward strand.
GGATGATTTCTTGCTGGCCTAGATTGGGTTTATACAGGAAGTGAAAGATGCTGATTGGCCAAATCCATATCTGTCCAGTGAGATTTATGTAACTAAGTGTCCTTGTTGGGGAAGGTCAGAGTGCCTAGTGGAAAGGGAATTTAGAGCACTGTGTGCTGAATAATCAAGCCGAGGGAAGACCTGATTAAGGCAAATGCGGGATATCTTGTCCTTGGGGGACTTAGTGCATTGAGACTGGTTATAAATAATATTGTGCCAAACAGCTTATAGGCTCTAGTTACTAAATATAGAGCATGAACATAGCAGACTTCCTTTTTTCCTGCTCTACGCTTTAGGGAGCTAAGTATTGCTCTGGATGTCAGTGGCAGAATAAATTTTGTTCTATCTGAGCCTTTTAAAAATAGGGCAAAACCCCCATGAAAATATTTGCTTTTGTATGGGATTAAACTGAAGAGCTGATAGGGCTCATTGAGGAAGCTGAGATGGATAAACCGATTCTTCTCTCTTGCTACGTCTGCTGCTTTTTGTGGCCAGAAATGTTTTCCACTGAGAACAGCGCCATGGACAGGCCATCACAGTGCAGTCTACTGCTGCTCCAAGTACCGGTTTCTGTCCCCGCCACTCACTCACCTGTCTTTGGCAACCCTCCACTATGATCAGTTTTTGCTGGGGTGAAGTGCGAGCAAAGACAATTTCTGAGTGGTTGAGCAGGATGTCATCCAGCTGTTCTGCAGTCATATCCTTCAACTCCATTCCATTAATCACAGCAGCTCTGGCATCTCTGCAATAGCCATAGGTGATGACAATTAAAACTCTGTAGCACTGAGTTTGAAAATAAAATGCAAATAAGTCTGCATTTATTGCTAGTGACTGGTGCATTAAGGTACAGGGAAAGCTTGTTGATAGGAACATAGGAAGCTGCCTTGTAGCGAGTCAGACTATCTGTCAGCTCAGTATTGTCTACAATGACGGGCAGAGGTTTCTCCAAGGTTTCAGGTAGGGGTCTTTCACAGCCCTACCTGGAGATGCTGCCAGGGAGTGAATCTGGGACCTAAAGCACATGCTCTTCCACTGAGCTATGGGGCAATCCTTAAGGGGAATATCTAATAGCAGACACTGCTCACATGTAGTCACCCATCCAAATGCAAACCAGGATGAACCTTGCTTAGCAAAGGGGGACAATTCATGCTTGCGATTGCAAAACCAGCTCTCCTCCTGTTCATTCAAGATACTATTGGAGCAGAAGATGGAAACAAAGCATGGCGAGGAAACTTCACGACTTCTTTTCTTGGAAACAAGCTAGGAAAGGGTTGATTTGGTCTAAGAAAGATGCTTTGTCTCGTGCAGCAAAAAGGGCAGAACTGATTCACCTCTAAGTGCAAAACTGAGTTTGAACAATCTGGAAAGGTCAGGAATTCATAATGTGTAATGATCACCTTATCATAAGGAAGCTATGTCACAACTGAGTGGAAGGTACGGACTTAAGGGATCTACATGAAAAGATTTCAACAGATCAACAGTTTATTGAAAACAGGGCAAAACCTGAAGAAAGAGCAGTTTTGCTGCTTGTGGCTGTGTCATTCTTACCCTTTGTTCACTTGCTCAACGGGAACGTTCAGGCGCTTGGCGATGTCTTCTACTGTCTCACTGGTGGCTGAAATGATGCCTACACTTTTGGCAATGGCTTTGGCTGTGATTGGGTGATCACCAGTGACCATTATCACCTAAGAAAAAGACAAGCATTCAAACTGAAGCCAAATTAAAGATATAGTTGGTAGCATCTGTTTTGGCTATTTAATGGGTTCCCAGGACACTGAGGTTTACAGTGTTTGTTTTTAGTAATGATCTGGCATGTTAGGTATTAAATAGTTTTTAGAGACAAAATGCTTCTGATGAAATAAGGTGGTTGATTGTACATAAAGAATTTGAATAAACACTCTGCCCCCACCCACCAAAAAAAGTATTTATTTCTGTTCCTGGGATTGGTGCAAGCTTATCTTCTTAAAATCTTAATGTAAATTTAAATTTAAATCCAGATTTTACACTAAAATAATGCTCATTAGCAAACTATTCCTGAGGGTGCGGGGGTGTGAAATATGCTTCACCAAGATACAGAAGGAGTGTGCTTGTCTGTGTATTATATTGTTATTGGTATTATTTTAAATCACAAGTTGCTTTTTGGAAAACCTACCTTGATCCCAGCACTCCGACACTTTATTACAGCATCTGGCACAGTGGATCGAGGGGGATCAATCATTGACAGAAGCCCCACAAAGCAAAGATTAGACGTAGGGAAGTTCATAGAGTCAGTGTCAAATGGGTAGGTGTCAGGAAATTCTTCTTCTGGCAGGTACAGGTGACAAAAGCCTAGAGTGAAAGCAAAGGATAATTGAGTGAGGGAAGTCAAGGGGAAAAGACCTCAGATCACACTAGAATCACTATGCATTTTTCACGATCAAACATCCCACTAATTACCATTTCTTTCTAAACAGAATACCCATATGCAATTGTTTTTCTAAAAACGTATTTGCCCTGGTTGTTGTTAAAACCTACATTAATTTGCTCTCAAACAAGCTAATTCTATGTATAGGAAGTCCTCAGACTTATGATGATGCAACTGGCTTCTGAAAACGGTGTCTTAAGTTGGAATGTCTGAATCGGAACCTATTTCACCATTGGAAACAGTGTTAGAAATGGGGGTTCGGTTCCTGAACCAAGGCTGGGTGCCCTATTTTTTTCCCCTCCTGCTGCTGCCAAACCTGGTGTTGTGTCAGGCACAGACATGCAGCAGAGACGTTTACTGTAGAGAATCAGGAGTTGCTACAGCCTTGCCACACATTCCCTTCCCAGTCCATTCTTATTTTCTGTAGAAGGAAGGGAGGCAACTAGGTAGCTTGCCTCCTTCTCCTCCTGAGCAACTCTTAAGATGGTGAAGAAAGGAGGGTGGACAGTAACTGGTGTGTGGGATGGGAATGGGCTAAGCTTTCTCCCTCTCGCTGTCACAGCTCAGCAGCTGAAGCTGGAGGAGGAGGAGTGGAAGTAGATACCGTGGTGGCAGGGGGAGCATCTTGAATGGGCAAGTCAGCCAGTACCTCCACAACTTCAGACTCGGAGGCAGCTCCCACCAGGACTGCCAGTCTGAATGGCAAAGTGAGTCTGAGTCGCCATTGCCACCGCCACCTCCTCCTCCAGCCCACACACCAACAGCCTTCTAGTGGAGCCTCTCCTCCCACAGTAGGAGTCGTCAAGTTGGAACATAGCTGTACAGTTGAAACAAGGTAGCAACTTTAAAATGTCTTAAGTGCCATTTGTCATAACTTGGAGGGTCTTAAGTAGAGTACTGCCTGTACAGTAATTAACCTTGCAATGTGTAGTATATCTCCAACCATTTTCTTAACTTTCAGATGTTCACAATCCCTTGCTGCCTTTCAAGGTGGTTCATGTCTATAACTATCTAGTGGAAAGAAACCACAGGCTCTTGTAATATGTGAACACTCTAGGTAGGTACTGAAGTTACAGGTTGTCTGCAAGTTGTTAGATGCAGCTTGCATATAGTAGAATAAAATAACGTAAATACTATTTATGTTGTTGCTTAAGTACACCAAGTGTTTCACGTGTGTTGTTTCAGTAAGCCATATACAGCAGTTCTATAGGATAGGTAAGAATTATTATGCCCATAGTGTAAATTGTAGGGTGAGGCTTAGAGGGTATTGGCTAGTTGTTGCTAATTCATGGCACAGTAGAGATTTGAACTGAGGACTTCCTGGTCACCATACTACTCTAGAAAAAGGCTGGTGATACTCTGGAGCATATAGTTAGCAGCATCTTTTACAGTGCTTCAACTCACCAAGGACTCTCTCGCCCATGCCGCCCAGTGCCATATATGCTGTTTGGAATGCCTCTTTTTTCTCCTCATCCAGTGGTTCCTCCTTTCCATTAATCAGCATGGTGCTGCACTTTTCCAGAATCCTTTCGGGAGCCCCTTTCATTACCAGCAGAAAACGTTTATCATTGGGGTCCTCCGTCTCATGGATTGAAAGCTGCCATGAAGGTGCAACAGTTGAAATGCATTGCTTTAGTGCTGTTCAGTACAGTATCATGCTAATCCTGTCTTTTGAATTTGACTGACGAAGAAAAAACCAACAACATAGGACCATGCTGATCTGACAGCCAGTTGACTATCAGATGTGACAGTCCCTATGCTATGTTCAATTTTATTTATTATAAATATTTATGCTCCATCTTTTCATGATTAAATTAATGCACAAGGCAACATTTATATTATAATAAATCTCTAAGATATTGTTTGACGATTAAATCACAAGTGCTTAGCAATGCTCCATCTTAACCGTGTTGCTTGTGTTCAAGGTGACTGTTGTTTCTCTATGAAACCAAAGAGTTGTTAATCTTTCAAATGGCAATGTTGCTATGCAAAATAGAAATCATGAGAGGCAACACTCCAGAAAAGTTGTAGAGCCTTTTGCCTCTGTCATTGCCCCTTAATCTTTTAAATCTTCCTTCCCAGAACATTCTGAATTGGGTAAAATTAGTGATGTATTTTAGTCTGTCGTCATTCCTTTCTCCAAAGACACAAATTGGACTGCTTAGATTCTACAGACTATTCTTCATGGTTATTTTTACCCAATAATTCTCAGCATTATCATGTAGGCCTTTATAGTTCACGGGACATTTTATTTTCCTTTAATGCCTCAATATATCAGTCTCTAGGAAATACTCACCTGAAACTTGTTTGTGGAATTAAAGGGTATCTCTGCCACTTTCCTGTTTCTTTTCCGGACTTCCATTACATCACCCATAACAACCTCCGCAAACTTCAGCAGAGCTGTTTCTGAAGCATCTCCCACCACAATTCTCTGAGGACATTTTCGAAAATTAGATTTCAGTAAAAGTGTGACATGGTGTCATCCAAACAGCCAACAAACATTATGTAGATTTTTTTGTTATATAACCTACTCCTACTTGTATCCTTAACATTACACCAAAACACTATCCTATTTACATAATCATTATGCGAGATAAGATAGTGGAGCAGATGACAAATGTAGAGCCCTGTTTCCACTGCCTCCAGGTTCTTAAGAAAAGGCCTTAAGAAAGATTCTGTGGAGAACAGACTACCCAGAAGGAAGCTGGTTGGTGACTGTGAAAGATCTGTAGCTATGAGTTCTACATTTTTTCTTAATATTGTCATTATATGTTTTGTTTTGATCTAAATTTAATGACAGGAATGATTTCCATGGGGTAACACTGGGAACCAGTAATAAAGTACACAAAACAGTTTGAGTTGCTATTCTCTAGCTATTGTATTTTTTCTTCCATATAAATACATACACTATGATCATTCTTACTTTATCCATTTGACAGCTAAAATATTACTTCATAGGTGTTTTAAGAGAGTGATACTTTTGCTTCAGCTGCACACTTCCTTGATGTTGGATACAGAGAATATTGCAAGGAATCAGAAGGCAAGATGATGTATTTGTTCAAAACAAGTTGTTTTGGGGAAAGTATAGATAAGGTCAGCCTGACCACTAATTCTGTTTAACTTGAAAGGAAACATGTAGGCTTTTTTTCACTAGTACACTTTGACCCAGGAAAAACATTGCCATTCCCTTTTTACTGTTGTTCTGGAACGAAATAGGAAAGTACCAGTGTTGGTTGTTTTAAAATAAAAGTATGGCTCCCAAACCAAAATTCAGAGCACTCATCAAATACACTTATTTGGGAAGAAGCGAACTGAATTACCTTCATAATTGGTTCATTTTCCTGTCCTGGTCTGAATTCTGCCCGATTACAAAGAGAGACGATATTTGACAAAGCTTTCCAAGTGCCTGATGACTGATCGAAAGTCTGGGCTGAAAAGAAGAAAATGAGAACATTTAATAGTGCCTCAAGTTCTTATACAGTGACATAATTAATCTTCCCATCTCTCAGCCTCTTAAAAAAAAAACTTACTTGATTGATTTTCACTGGTGTCGGCTGAAAAGATCTCATTGTCGAACCAAAGGTGAGCTACTGTCATTCTGTTCTGCGTAAGAGTTCCTGTCTTGTCTGAGCAGATTATAGAGGTAGAACCCAGCGTTTCCACTGCTTCCAGGTTCTTCACCAGACAATTTTTTTTGGCCATCCTCTTAGCAGTCAAAGACAAGGCTACCTAGCAGTGTGAGAAAAATATTAATCAGAAGGTCTGCTCCATTTGAAGAATGACAATCTGTTTCTGCCTATGTAAATCCAGATTTTAATCTTGATTATAGCATGTATGTCTCAATTCAGTGTGTTTGACATAAGCATTGCTGATGCATCAGATTTGTTCCAGATTTATGATAGAAATAAATCTGGGATTTATTTTTAAATAAATTTAACAATTTATTTTTAGTATTTTACTTGGGAAACGTAGTTGGTCTGCTGTTATGTTAATAGTAATATGTCCCAGGTGCCTATACTGTTGTGAACAGGACTTCTAGTGTACTAGTTTTATAGTACACTATTCATATGGTATATGTCATAAAATACAATATAAAGTAGGAAGATGCATCAGTAGTGGAGTTAAAGATGAAGCCATTCTCAGGTTGGTTAGTGTTCAAGATATGTTGAAAGAGACACAACAAATCACACACACACACACACCCCGCAAAATGGCAGGCAAATACAGCAGAAAGAAATGAGAGTTTGAGATTTAGACATTCGAACAACAGAGATGGTTTCATTCAAGAATCCAATTTCATTTTTTTCATATAGATAGTGCTAGTATTGTCTGTTTATAGTTGTGTTTCTCTTTTAATACAGGCAGAAGAGTAGAGTCTCTGTGTAATCCAAGAACTACTAGAGCACATCCTTTGTTGGCTTAATACACATTGGTGTGAGCTGTTACATATGCATTTACAGCGTTATTTATGACTGTCATAGGTTGATGCATACTTACAGTAACTGTGGCTAGTAGCCCCTCAGGTACATTGGCCACAATAATACCAATGAGGAAGATGATGGCTTTCAAGACATTGTACTTCATAGAGACAGCAATGATGAAGAAAAGGACACCTATGAAAATAGCCACTCCTGCCACAATATGTACAAAATGCTCTATTTCCAGAGCAATGGGTGTCTTCTCATTCCCAACTCCTGAAGCCAGTGAAGCAATCCGTCCAATTATGGTACGGTCGCCTGTGTTGATGACCATGCCTGTAGCAGCTCCTGTGGAGAAAGGATTAATAATCAGCAAAAAGCTTACTACATTGCCTACTTGAACAACAGTGCCACACTTTTTATAATTACTTTAATCTTTCCTCTCTGCACACTTTAGCATAACAATTCATTCAAAAGATGGACTCTCTCAGTGGGAAATATCAACACTGTTTCCTCAGTCCTGCTAGTCTAATTGTAGCTCTTTTTGGCAATCCCCTCCTCTTGCCATCCTTACTTCTGCACTTAAATGTTTAAAATATCAGCAACCTCTTTGGTAGAACATTTTAAAAAATTATTTACACACACACACACCCTAGTACACTACTACAGACCGTGCATTGGCAACATACAATTCTGATGCCGCAAAAAACCTAGGCATCCAAATCAGAAAGATACGAGCTATTCTAACTGCAAGATATAATGCAAATGGATCACAGCAGGCTGCCGAGAATTCTGTATGATGGTCTTTGGGGCCTTCAAATAGGAGGCCCCAAACCACTCAAAAAAACTCCGCTGAATGACACTGAGCAGATGCAATGATGGCAGAAAAGTAGAATTTCTTTGCCGCCATCATCACCATAGAATAACCCCTAATGTGGGCTCTGGCATGTGTTCAGTTGCATTCATTCAGAATTTTCTACCAATGATGCTCAAGCCCCTACCAGCCCGCTTCATTGTCTGCAAATCACCTGTATACCAAGGAGTTACCTGAACTTGGAGAATCGGGAGAAGAAGCTTAGGCAGGACCATGTCAGTTACCCGACTCATCACCTCAGACCAGAGGGAGACCAGAGTGTCAACAGGATCATCCACTCTCTCAGCAGGAAAATCCCCCAGAGCCATCAGGAATCCTTTAGGATCCATCAGCCTCCAAGGGCAGACCATCCTAACTGGTCCCCTACCCCTGCAGAAGTTATTTGAAATCAGAATGGAATGGCATCACTGGAAATTCTTTTTGGCATATGAAGCTTTCTCAAGAGCCATCTCCCCACCTCCTTCCCCCTCTCTCTGCATGTACACCCACACATACCTTCCACACAGGTTGTGGAGTAGAAAGCAATATTTTTGGTCTCCAGTGGGTTTTCATGAGTGAATTCACAGGAGCGGGACTGTGGCTCTGACTCCCCTGTGAGAGAAGAATTGTCCACCTGTTGATCAAAGACAGATCCCCTCATGTAACTGAGTAAGCTTTTACTAAATATATCATTGTTGGGTTTTATGTAGAATTTCAGTAATCATGATGGTGGTAGTGGTAGCAATTAGCCCAGAAGACTCTGAATTCATCCCTACAGGGTATACCATGCAGAGCTGTGACCTTATAACTGCTAGACCTAATGTGGGTTAGGGGGTCCTATAGGGAAACTCCTATATCGGGCAGCAGCGATATAGGAAGATGCTGAAAGGCATCATCTCATAATGCACAAGAGATGGCAACGGTAAACCCCTCCTGTATTCTACCAAAGACAACCACAGGGCTCTGTGGTCGCCAGGAGTCGATATGACTCAACGGTACACTTTGCCTTTAATCCCAGGACAGCATCCCTTCAGTGGCAGTTGCTGGTATCTGGCTTCTGTTTTCTTTTTAGATTGTGAGCTTTTTGGTGATGGGAACATCTTATTTACGTATTATTTATTTTTCTATATAAACCACTTTGAGAACTTTGGTTGATGAGTGGAATATAAATATTCATACTAGTACTACTAGTGGTAATAATCAAGCTCTCCTGTGGGAAGATTCTTTCTTGTAGAAAAGGTTTCGATGTTTAGACACTGTTTCATTTGGTTGTGGAGCTGCCCTTTCTTTGAACGTATGCTCACACCTCATCATGTAGAAAGATACCTAATTCTCTTAATCTCCTCTTTGTTTCCCCCTTAGCTCAAAACTCACTTTCTTCTTCTTTTTAAATTTGTTTACCTTACAGCTCTGGCTGCCGATTATCCGGATGTCGGCTGGTATTCTGTCTCCGCCTTTGATTTCCACAATGTCACCCACTACTAGCTGGTCTGCTGGTATTTCTCTCTTCTCGGCATCTCTGAGGATGAGGGCTTGCTAGTGGGGGGGGGAAAGCAGATAAGGCCTGGTCAAACCATGGAGCTGTTATTGTACGCTTGCATCAAAGTGTTGAGACATCTTCAACAATCTACTCAGAGTTGTGTAATATTGCCTACAATTTTGCATGTTCATTAGCATGGTGGATCTCATATTGATATCCACAAACCATGAATAGGGCTATGTTAATTAGAAGTCATAGGAGGAGACTGATAAGATCTCCTTTTGAGTAATATTTCCCCATTAACTACAGGAGAAAGCCACCGCCAACTATTCCTTAAAAACATCACCTGGAAGTTTTTCACACGGCTTTTAAAGCCCTTTAGCTTGTATCTCCTCTGGAATGGAGGGGGTGCATTCACATATCAGGCAGATTTACGCCAAAGTCCCTGCAAGCTATTGGGGAGCACTTCATATGCAATTTGGGTTTTTCACTGCCCGTCGATCACAGCGAGCAGCTGAGTGCAGCCTGATTTATATCCAAGGTTAAAAAAAATTCACTTTTTGCATTGGGTTTTGCGGATCACTTTGAGTTCAGCGAAGCTTCCCAGAAAACCCGCAGTAAAACCTGCTGTGTGGAGAACTCCCTGGTTTTTAGATACAGATATACTGAGCAATATTGGAAACTCACCTGCGGGATCATTTTACTGAAGCTGGCCATTATGTTGGTGCTTTTAGCTTCTTGGTAATAAGCAAACATCCCCGTAAGAATCACCACAATTGCAAGGACTACGCCCAGACAGAGCTAAACAGCAAAAAAAATTACCCAAGTTAGCTTAAAGCAAGACAGTGATAGTTTCTTGTCTGTTGCAAAATTATGTAACTGACTCAGTACATTATGAGCATGTGTCTGTTTAAATAGTATGGGAAAGAGAGAGATGCAAAGTTTTCTCTTCAAAGCCATATGCTTCAAATGCGTACAGTCAACGTAACCATGATTATTGAAATCAGGGAAACTATAGCAAAAATATGTGATAAAAACATACAGCTGATGACAACTGTTGGTCTTCAGAATCTGGCATTAGAATTTTTTAATGGTCACATAAATGGTCCGTGGATTTAGAAATAGTACCAAGACCACACAAACATTGGAGTTTAAGTGACAATCCCAGGTATTCTTAGCTACTGTTGGAGCATGAAGAAGAAAGTATTGTATTCCTTACTGCAAGCCTTGACAAATGTTATTTGATCTAGAAGCCAGCTCAAAAATATAAAGGCCAGACAATGGGCACTTGACAAAATTACTGGACTTAGTGATGGACATTGTGAAGGTGGGAGATAAATAGACTTTTTAATCCTCTTTTCAAGTAGCATACTTAGGACAGAAATAGGGCTGCCTGGGACAAATAAAGATTTTGTTAATAACTTGGGTTCTGAATAGCCTAGTCTAGGCATCATTGTTAAATTTCTAGGTGGCATGTCTCCCTGGCAACTGGGATTTGCCAAGCCCTACTTGTGTGCATGTTAATCTGAGATGGGAATCGGGGGAACCAACATTTATAAGAAATTAAAAAGCTGTTCTAAGAGCATCATGATGCTTACCTGGTCAAGTGCTCCTGGTTCATTCTGAACATATTGAATTGCAGAGGCAATCCAGCAGAGGAGAGCTCCAGCCCACAAAAGGAGTGAGAAGCCTCCTATCATCTGTTTGAGAAACTTGATGATTTCAGGAGTTGATTTTGGAGGAGTGAGTGCGTTCAGACCGTCTCTGGCCAGAATCTCTGCAGCTCTTGCGGACGTAAGACCCTAGAAGACACAAACATTGTTAGAATTAGATATCCCTAAGAAATACAAAAGTGAACTTTGAGTTGCATCGTGTGGATTGCTGAGGATCCAACCCTCTTCCTTTGCACTCCTGCCAAATGAAATCTTATAATCAATTCCAAATTTATGTGCCTATGTTCTAAGACATGTCTCTAGCATGAAATGCTGGATCAGATTATATCCAGCTATTTAAAACAAAACAAAAACCATACAAACAAAAAACTCCAGCCCATGCCCAATAAAATGGAAAATAAATAAATAAATGCCAGTCTCTCGTATGGGTACTGTTTTACTCAAACCAACTTTAGCTCTTTTCAGTCTTGTCTTCTGTCCTTCCTTACCTTGTCTACCAAAATTTATTTTGGGGGGGATACCAGGTCATACGAAGAGTGAATATGAAACTCTCTCTGGAACTTCCTAATCCTATCCATTGCCATATGCACAAAACTGCATTTGAGTGGAAGGAGTGTCAACTCCAAAGCAAGGGCAGCAGTTCAGCAATAGTTATCAGTGCAGTATTTGCACCTGGTTCCTGTTCTTGTATATCTGTGCCCTGCAAGGACATTTGCATGGAGAAAAGCTGTTACCACCAGGTATGTGACTTGGTTCCTCTTGATGGTGAGGAGACTTATGGAAACTTTCCTGATTAGGCAGTAGAGCCCATTGCTCTGCTTTTCAGGATTAGAATTATTACGATCTTGCTTTAATGGTGGCAGCACAAGCTAGTTGTCGTAATGATATACCCTAAGTGAATTATGATATAATTGAACTGCCTGGTTATCAGTTTTCTGCGGTCTCATCTATTTTAACTTACTTTAGCAGTGTTGGTGCCATATTTTTCTTCTAGTTCTTGAATGCTGAGTTTGTGATCATCCTAAAACAAAAAGGAAATGAGATATTTCTTTTTCTTTTCTTTTTAAAATAGTCTGCAGTTGACAAACATATGTTGCAATCAAAATATTGTGATAGTTTCTGAATTGGAATGTCTGGGTTCTGCTTATAGCTCAGCCTAGGGTTGTGTGGAAACCCATCTGAGAAATTGTCTCAGTCATCAAAACACTTTAGTTTACTTTAGAATTCTGCATTGGTTCCACCCACAGGAACCTTCAAATTGTCATTGAATTTTTGCTTCAGGCAAAAATTATGTTTGCTCAAAATGAGACATTTAATAACTTGCACCTTCCCCTTGTACCTGTCCAGATGCTCCAAAAACAGAACCATGGTTGATTCTGTTTTGGTAAAGATTTGTAAACCTATTTGAACCTGTTGAATTAAGAGGGGTGAATGAGTCCAGCAGTGCTTTGGAGGCTGGTGGCTGTGTTGAAATGCTGAGAATTAGTGTCCTCCTTCCTTCCATTATTCATGAATTATGGAGCTGGAATGACCCAGTAGGTTTGCTAGTTTGTTTAGATAGGGTAGCATCTCAATCACAAACAGGTGCTTGTACAATCTTTTATAAATCAATTCAGAATGAGATTTCATAGTTTTCCTATTGAGTCGGTTTAATCCTCCACTCTTTTTTATATAACCTCATCGGTCTCAGGTGTTAAGGGAGGTTGGTTGGTTTTAACCAGATATGACTTACCTGTGGGCCGAAATCATTGATCATTTCTGCAACATGTGCTTTAAATGCATCAGGCTTCATATTCAGTCTCTAACATCTTCAAATAAAGTGTGTCGGGGAACAGGACTAAGAGCCCAGACAGATGCAATGTGGGTGATCTGTGATTGTATCCATACTTGTGTTTTTCCCGCGTTGGATTTAATAGCAAGTTCTATCCCCCTCTTTGGGGTGTGTGTGTGTAACTTCTGTCAGGGAGATAGTGCAGGGGAGAGGGTTTTAACCCTCTCCCCTGCTTTCCTGATCAGACTAGCAGCCCACAGTGCTGGCCCCCTCCACAGCTGCTTTGAAGTAAAGACAAATTTGTCAGGAGATCCAGCTTGAGATCTCCTGTGTTGCATCTGTTTTGGCCATGAGACCCTCAGAGGTTTCTGCTAGCCAGGGTACTCTGTATTAGGCTTAGGGCTGCTAGGTCTCCAGCATCCCAAAGCTTAAGACTTACAAAGTGAGGCCTGGTGATGTCACAAGGCAGGGATTGGTGATGTCGCATGGCTGCCAACTCTTGAAGACAAAAATCTGATGATGGAGCAGAGACAGAGATCTGAAGGCCTGGAAAGATGTCGGGGAAATATTTTTGGAGAAATTTGGGGCGGAAATGGAAAGACTTCTTCAGAGTAATGAGTTCAGTTTGATGTGCCAAGGAAAACATACGCATACAGGCTGTGTACACTTACTCCCCCCCACCCCGCCAAATGGGACAAATAGCAGATTGGAATGGGGCAATTTTCACTGGGGCAACTGCATGGGAGAAAGGTTTAACCCCACACCCCAAGCACCAGCTGCAATCCAAATTGTCTCTGAACACATCTGTTATGTGTCAAAATTTAAAGAGATGTCTAGTTTGGCCCTCAGTCCACTAGACATACAAAATGGATTTTGATAAACCTCCTGCTTTTACCACCTGGCTGGAATTGCAAAAATAAGAAGGGTTATAAAGTATTTTACTATGAGTACCTGCTTGGCCACAATTCATATCATTTGGGCTGTGTTTTTCTTGGCAGGTCACAAGCTGTGCAGGCCTGCATTAATTGAATTATCTATTCTTATATGCATTCATCTCATAATTCCTATAGAACTTATAGGATGCAGAATGGTATCCAGTATACTAACTGAGAAGAGTAATAATGTTTATATGAAATTTTTCTATTTTTATGTTACATGTAATATGTATTTGTTTTTATGTTACAATTTCCCATGATACCCTGGGCTATTCTAGAAGGCCCTTTCACACACACACACACACACACACACACACACACACACACACACACCGCCACCTCCTTACCCTGGCACCACAGTGGGTCAGCAGGTAAACTTAAATAGATGGGTTGTTCAGCTTTATTGCTGGACCTTTGTACACCAGGGAGTCCAAAAATCAATAAGAACATAAGAACAGCCCTGCTGGATCAGGCCCAAGGCCCATCTAGTCCAGCATCCTGTTTTGCACAGTGGCCCACCAGATGCCGCTGGGAGTCCACAGGCAGAAGTTGAGGGCATACCCTCTCTCCTGCTGTTACTCCCCTGCAACTGGGACTCAGAGGCATCCTGCCTTTGAGGCTGGAGGTGGCCTATAGCCACCTCCAATAGCTGCATCACCTATCGGCTTAAGGAGTAATAGGACACATACATTCACGGGGTGGTGGGAATCTAACTCAGGAGCCAAACTGCAGCTCTGCCAGCTTCTAGTATATAACCCCCCAGCTTCCAAAAAGAAGTTGTGTCAGGTTCAGTGTTGGAGGTCATCGTCCATGGGCAAGGGCAGGCAACCTTTGGCACTCCAGCTATTGTTCAATTACAATGCCCATCATTCCCAGCTACAATAAATTGTGGCTGGTGTTGATCAGAGGAGTTGTTCAACAGCTGGAGTGCCGAAGCTTGCCTATCCCTGTCCTTGGGTAACTGTTGAGGGCTCCAGGCCAATTTTTGACCAGCTTTCCATTAGATCCTTAGCTGAGTTGCTCTATGGTGGCCTCTTCTCTCCCATCTATCTGCAAATATCATAGCAAGGGTCTCTGGGGAACATTCCCATTTGCAGATAGGGGAGGAGGCGACAGTGAGAGTGCTCCATTGTTGCTTCCTTTCTTCCACTCCCATGTGCAAAGGGGAGCTCTTTCCAGAGGCCACTGCTATGATCTGAATGTCTCTGGGGGAAAGTTGCCATTTTGCAGGTTGATGGGAGTGGAAGAGCTGCAATGGAGCCATTGAGGGAGTGGGGAAAAGGGGAGAGGTGTGAGAGGCCTTTTGCCATAGGGCTGGGGGTGATGGGAGTTGTAGTCCAACATCTGGGAACCCAAGGTTGGGAAGTTGGGAACCCTTGATTTAAACGATGGCAGGGGGGATCCTTCTGCAGTTTAAAGAACTATGGGATAAATCAGAGACAGTTCTAAATGGGAATGATGGCTATCTTCACTGCGTCGCTTTGACTGGCATGTACACTCATGCGCATGCACACTCATATGAGCATTCCATTGAAAGTGTTGCAGTATGGATAGGAAGAACGAACATCTGATTTATGCTGTCAAACTGCAAATATTTTTTGAGTCTACACTTGTAATAATAATGGAAGAGTGTTTGCATTGCCATGGTAGAAGTTATCTGTCACAGCATGAAATAGTGTGTTGTCTGCAGTTTGACACTGCAGAACCTGCTTCCCAGAGGTTCAAACCACTAGTACAGAGGTAATGAGAGTTGAAGCAAAGAACTTAGGTATCTTTTTACTTTCCCTATTATCCCATGTGAATGGTACTGTCCTCCTGATTAAATCTTGGGTGTAGCTTGTCAGACAGGATTTGGTATGAAGGAAGCAGGAAAATACCGATCACAATGATAATGTTCTCATAGTAAAAAATGAGAGAATAAATTGCAATGCCTTTTCCAAGCAAAATTAGATTTTTCTTTGACTATATGATTGTTCTGCATGTTTGCATTTATATAGTACCTTGGAGCCTGTTGCCAGAAGAGACATTCTTCCTGGTCTCTCCTGCTAGCCAGATTTTTCACGTCTGCTGTTTGGGCAGCAAAGGGGTTAGCTCCTGTTCCAGTTGTGTGTGCCAATACTTTATTGATTCATAGTTCTGTTATGCTCCCCCCGCCCCTATTGTGTGATGGCTTCATACCAAGCCATACTTGAGTGGATCTTCTTTGGACTGGAAACCTTAAAGGTACAGAAGCCTGGAGCTGGATGTAGGTTGCATTTTAATAAAATGAGGATAATGATTATATTTGCCTACCTAATTGAAATGTAATTAGCTGGTGCTTTATAAAGCCCTTTGGGAAAGCACTATGGTAATACTGCTGTGGTTGCCGTCCAAAATGACACCTTTAATGGTTGCTGGGCATAAATCTTTTAAAGATAAATGATTTTTTCCTATGCCAAGACTGAGAATTGTAATCTGGCCCAGACTTTCAGGAAAGCTGCTTTTGAGGACTTGGTGGAAATCAGTGGGCATAGCCTTTTGCTGGGATACTTTAACAAGGACCTGTTCATAGCTCTTGCAACAAGTTCTGTAAAGGTTCCTTGAGGCACTTACCAGCTCCAGCTCTTGCTTGAGTTCTTCAGCCTTCTTACTTTTTTTCTTGTTCCCTTTCAAATCTTTGTACTTTTCCTGTTCATTTCCTTTGACTTCTTTCCCCAAATCCTTTGTTCCATTGATCTCAACAGAGTAAATGTCAGAGTTTTTCTGAAATGCAAGTGAGCAGGGAAGTTAGATTGGCCTACTTACTCCCATTATCCCATTAACTCATGCACTCTGTCCTATAGAAGCATTTCTAGGGAACAAGGCAGAGAGGGTAGGAAAGGTATTCCCTGAACAGAGCAGTTTCCCATATCCTGAAAACTAGAGGGTGTGGTTCCATTCTCCTATTGTTCTATGGGTTTGCTCTGCCCATTGTTCCTCTCCTGATTTAACAATGCAAATTTCTAAAATTAGTTCTGGAACTGGGACATATCCATTTTTCTGCAACAAGGTGCTACTATTTGTTCTGATAATTTTCCTGCCTTTTGCTTTAACAATGAACACAAGTGATCATCAATGAAGCACAAGCAGTATGTACAAGCAGACTATCAGAGGGGCAGACAAGCACACAAATTCATCAGGGTTCCTGGGTAGTGGATCTGGGCTACCCAATGCTAGAGCAGCTGGGGTGGGAGGCCTCCGGGTGGCCCAGATGATACAAACTGCCTGGGTTAACTCTCTCCTACCCATGTAGCTCGTGTTGTGAGAATGTCCTCATTGTCTCCTGTCTTGTCTCCAGTTTTGTAACTGGAGTTGTCTGTTTTTCACACACACATCTCTGATATTCTGAATATGTTTTATCATACATTATGATTGAATATATAGACACATATTTTAAAATGATACTGACTCCCATAAGAGATTCAGGCTGTCAGATTCAGGTGGGGTGGGGTGTTGTTTTCAATGTCTGTAGCGAGCATTTTTTGTATTATTGCCATATGGTTGAAATAGGCCCAAAAAAAGGAGAGGAAATTTTCCCCATGCCATGGATATGAGCAATTATTCTGCCATATAACACTCGCTCACTACCCCTTGTGTACCATGGCAATGCCAAGTACCCAGCCAAATTCTCTTTAGTTTTTTGTAGATAAATTAGAGATTAAAAATCACATTGGTTCTTATAGCCAAGATATACTTAAATGTCATGTCTGCCCAAGTCTTGAAAGCTTTCTGAGGGACTTCTGATTGAGCAGATGCAAGCCATCCAGCTTTTCTCTCAATTCTGTGCAAGCCGGATAGGATAATTTAGCAACAAATGTCATTCATAATGAACATCAAGCCACCCATTCTGTTTTATCTGGATATATAGATAAGCCATTGTTCTGAATTGCCTAATAGCTTTTGTTCCAGACTGGCTTCCTGTTTTTTGTGAGCTTGTCAGCTTTTATATACATAACTTTGCAGACCATAATTGATGTATAAATTGCATGCCATTCTGTGGAATGACTAGCTATTGGCTGACCCCATTTCCCCCCAGATTCCTTGAGGATTATTATACAACTGAGTTTGCAGGCCGAGTCATACTTGGTGATTGAGGGTCAAGTCACAGCTTGCTAATTAGCACAGTTTAGTTATGGACACGTGCACACTTAAAGACCTGGTATTCTTCATAACAATAGTAAGTTATGAATTTAAAAGGGTTCTTTTTTTCATCCACATTTAGATTCTTTTAAACTGTGTTAAAATTTTGTTTATAACTTTTGTTTATAAAGATATAACTATTTCACTATTGTTGTTGGCATACAAAAAATAAGCTAAAACACATGCATCCATCTGTTTTTCACCTGAAATGCCATCCTATTTCTGCCATTATAATTAATTTCTAGTTAATGCTCCTACACAACCACTGGACTATCACTTCACCTATTTCACTACTCTGTGTACTGTAATTAGCTAACTCTGCCTGCCTTACCTGACCAAAGATCATAGACTTTCTGAACTTGGTCAACATGAGTTCTGTTTGGTACAATTCCTGCCGTGTTGTTTAAATATCTGCAACTCTGCACGTCAATGAAAGGGATGCTTCAGTGGGAGTGGGCATCTTTGCCATCAGCCAACACATGAGTCCTTTTGCCTCCTCCCTCTGCAGGGAAGAGGCTGGTACTTGAACTCTGTCAACAGCTGCCAGGGGTCAGAAAATACTACCTTCCTTCCATCACACACACACACACGTATCCCAATTGTGTTCTACCTCTATATGGATTTTCACTATAAGTTGCTTTGGGAGTCAATCTCAACTAAAAGCAGAGCATAAATATACACAAACTAGGTGTATTGAAGAAAATTTCCCATTATCAGTGGGTTATTGGAGGTGAACTACCCCTACTGGAACCCTACTTTGTATTTTTAAAAAAATTATTTGATTTCTATACCACCCTTCCAAAAATGGCTCAGGGAGGTTTACACTATATGCTAGATTGCTTTTTTCAACTTGACATTGCAGGATCATCTTAGGGCTTTTTTTAGTTTTCTGGAAAGACAAGTTAATTCTAAGACTCTTGCTTTTTGAATGGGATGTACAGTATGACCCTAAGCATGTTTACTCAGAAGTTAGTCCCATTGAGTTCAACAGGGCTTAATTCCAAGTAAGTGTGTGTAGGACTGCAATTTCTGTTAGTTTTTCTTTTCTTTTTTAATGTTCCTCTCTCAGTGAACGGACTGAGAACATCAAATGCTGTAGTGTTGCTGAAGCTAAACAGATATAAACTGGATCAGCACTCTGTGATGGGACACCCATGCACATATAATACATAATATTTCAAAGTTCCACTTCTGCTCTCCACTAATAAAGATCAAAGGTCTATGCAAAAAGAATTTAATGTCTTAATTGTATCTCCCTGAAATGGCCATTCTGATCTCAACAGAATGGAGTCCCAATCAATCATCTAATTCTCCTCTTAAAACATCAGTGCATTAGAAAAGTCAAGCATAGGTCTATTTCGAATTCAGAAACCTGACAGTTCAAAAAGATTGAGGGAAGTAGCTGTTGAATATCAGCTGGTTTAAACACTGGTTTACTCACCTTTCCCATTGTAAGCTTCCTCTTCTTTGGACCAAGTGGAACAAGGGATCTCTCACAGCAGGGAAAAATAAATATGGACCAAGCCCAGGTGCTTGGGTTGAAAAAGTGTTTTCAAACAGCCAGACCCAAGGAACTATGAACAGTAGCAGTACTGGAATGCAAGAACTCTCAAGGCTGGTAGCCTTCTCCCAACAGGAAAGCCAACATTAACTGGAATCTTCTCTACAGTTGGGCATCCTTCAGGCACAACAGGTTCACCTTCCAGAGCCTATGAGAAGTGTCTGTTGCTTGTTGGCCCTTATGAATGTTGTAGCCACTCCCTTGGCCCTTTGAGGCCAGCCCATCTTCTGCTTCACCAAGCAGTAGGTGGGAAAATGCCACAGTAATGGGCATAAGAGTTCCAGGTCAGATAGTTTCTAATTATGATTTGCAATCTTTGCTCCCTTCACTGGGGATTGAAATAGAGACTTGTTAGTTTGTTGTGATAGAGGTAAGAGCTTCCTTCAAGACTTCATTTTAACCACCTGTTGTTGTTTTTTTCAGTTCACATGTCTCAACATCTTTCTTCCCAGTTATGTCGGCACAAGGAATGATATAGGGGAAATTTACTAGAGACACTGCATCAAGCATTGTATGAACTATCAACAGTGTTTAAAATGTTGAGGCCCCTCAATGTGTTGAAATATGTTAGAAAACACTATGTTCCTTTTTTAACCTTTAATCTTAAGAATGCAAACCACGACTCAAGACTTAACAAGCAAGAGTCCTTACTAGGCAGAGCTTCCTCACCCCCCCCCACCCCACACACACCCTTTCTTTTTCTTTCTTTCTTTTGTGTGTGTTTGTGTTGTAGCATTTACCTGTATGGAATGGCACCTGCTATGGGGAAAGATTTATTACTACATTTAAAACCTGGTGATTCTTATCAGGGGTCAGAGAAAGACAGGTGTTTTAACGTTTAAGCAAGAAGTTTAAGCAAAGGAAATATAAATACAATTTCTAATTTACGGAAATAGAAATTTTATTTATATTTCTAATTTATACCCTAGCTGCCATCTAATGGTGCAGCGGAGAAGTGACTTGATTAGCAAGCCAGAGGTTGCCAGTTCGAATCCCCGCTGGTACTCATATTGGGCAGCAGCGATATAGGAAGATGCTGAAAGGCATCATCTCATACTGAGCAGGAGATGGCAATGGTAAACCCCTCTTGTATTCTACCAAAGACAACCACAGGGCTCTCTGTGGTCGCCAAGAGTCGACACCAACTCGACGGCACATTTTGCTTTACTTTTCTTTCTTAAAACATACCACAGCATTGCCATACATATTTTGTTCACACTTGGTCAGGGCAATTAGTTCAGCTTGACAGAATTGTCAGTCAGTTATTGTATTTCATTATTATTATTTACTATTTCTATATTGTGTTTTGTTCCACCGTCAAACAGGAAATGGCCTTAATTAATCAGGGTAAAACTAGATGTTTATGGAAGTTTGTCTAAGCAGTGCAGATATACCTGGAAGCCTCTCTTTTTTTCCTTTTTTAGCCTGTTTTCCTCATGGAAAGCATGGAAAGTCTTCTGAGATCACCTTGCTGTGTGTCTGTGCATCCGTCCATGTGTGTCCCCCTAACAACTTTGCAATCCCTGGACTGCTTTGGAACAAATTTGGTACAGATGTAGTGCCACATAGGATACCTCAGTGGAATATTTTGTGATGACATAATTCCCCCCTCCCCCCATTCAAGATGGTGGATGTGTGAACTTATTTATTTTATTATTTATTTATTTATTTATCAAACTTCTGTACCACCCAAACTTTTGTCTCTGGGCAGTGGAAGTGAGCTAATTTATGAGCCTTAACCAATTTGCACCAAACTTGGTATATATGTTAAGATTACAGAGGAAATTAAAACTTAGTATCACATAAGTAAATTCTAGAACCTATTTCAAGATTGTGTGTGTGTGTGTGTGTGTGTGTGTGTGTGTGTGTGTGTGTGTCCCTAACCATTTTGCAATGCCTGGACTGATTTGGACCAAATTCTGTACAGTTGTCATATTCATAGGGACATTTCAAAGGAGTGTTTTATAATCACATCATTATTTCATTGTCATCCTTCACCTATAGTGCACCCTTTTCTTGATGCACCTTTTTCTTACAGACAGGGTTCTGGCGACTACTGTTTTACTGTACCCTGCATATTGCATTTGGTGTTTAACGACAAAAATGCATGAATTTGAAGATGGTAATTATCAGTTCAGATTATAGTGAAAGGAACTTCTAGTGGGAATGTGACTTGCAGAAAGAGGGACGTTAACTCATTAACTTGGGACAAATACATATTGTATTAAATAACTAGACTAGAATATCCTAGTCTAGGTGCCAGGACTAAACTTCTAGACATCATGGCTCTTCGGTGCTTGGGATTTGTCAAACCCTGGTCTAAAGAACCTACCACCTCCCTAGTACCGTACATCCCCCCTTCTGCAGTAATACTGTGACTCAAAGTATTCTTCCTGAGGTTTCTAGTTTATTGCCATCAGTGCTTTTTGTTGCATATAGAGTAACACTAATTCCTCTACAACCCACTGAGTTGTTCCTGTAGATTTTATATTCAGTGATAACTGTATTTCGTTGATTATCATCATTCCATCAAGTTTGATATTCCCATTAATAAAAGAGCAGAGATAGTGGGGTTCAAAGCAACTCGATGGAACAATTATGGAATACTAGGCCATCTGCCCATTTGGCTTTTAGCATCACCATATAAATACCTAAATCACAGGTCCCTGTTTCTACTTCTTCTTTTTCTGCATGTGATTTTTATACATTTGACTCTTTGATACTCCTGATATCTTATTCCCCTTTATCTCTGCATGCTCATTATCAATGTCTGTCCTATCCCAGTTAGAAAACATAGAACATTTAAATCGCCAAGGAATGAGTTATCCCAAAATAGATACTACTCAATTCCCATTGGCTTTCCCCCATAAGTGTGTTTGTAAGCCACTCTGCAACCTTCTTTATTTTAAGCACCACCAGTCTGGTTCCATTTTGCTTCAAGTGAAGTGCATCTCTTTTGTGTACGAGTTTGGCTTGTTCCAAAAAGTCACCAGTGCCTAACAAAGCTAAACCCCTCCTCCCAGCACTACCATCTGATCCATACGTTGAGACCTCACAGCTGTGCTGTTCTAGCTGGCCTTGCACATGAAAGTAGCATTTCTGAAAATGGTGCCGTGGATATCCTGTTCTTCTACATTTAACCTAACAACTTAACTTTGGCTTCTAGATCTTGATGGTTCTGTTTCTCAGTGTTGTAGCTGCTGACATGTTCCGCTCTCAGTGGTTCTGCCTCCACATGGATGTGCAGACCATGACATTACAAACCTTGAACCGGGGGCGAGGGACACACACATAAACATGCACACACACAACCAAATAAAATGTCTTGTCTAAGCTTTTATTATTAATTATTATTATTATTATTATTATTATTATTATTATATTTTATTATTTATTATTTTATTAATATAAACACTTGTCTAACCTTATTATAAGCAGGACATATAAGTTTCCATTGAAAACACAATGTTCTGAAACAATTACAAACTTACAATATTGAAACTAAAATATAGGATTGGACATTTGCAGATTGAGGGCTAAACCTTTTAAGATTATTTACAGTTCAGAACTGCAATTTGTGAGGACCATGCATGGTTCTAATTTGCCTGTACACATGGCAAAATACATTATGTTTTTCTGTGCATGAGGAAATGCACCTTTTATACACAGTTCTTTCTTTTTGCACACCCATGTAGGGAAAATCTCTTGGGAGGAATTCTGAAATGACACTGTTACTTTGTGAAACTGATACTGATTTTGATAGGGGTGAAATCAGGTTAGGTCTATAATTAGGCCAAACTGTATTTAATGCAAATTATGATGTATGAATAAATAATTGCATGAGAGTAAACTAGAGTCCTTTTCTTACTTCCTAAAACCTGATTCATACTTCCTAGTTTCCCCAGTATGATTCAGCAAGCTTTGAAATCCTACCAAAGATGGTGCAAGCAACGGGGTGGATGGATAGAGTTTAACAAAACTTATCTGGATTTGTTTGGGCTGTTGCTGAAGTATAGCTCTTTCATAAGTAATTGGACTTTCAGCCTTTCACAAGTTATCTACAAAAATTATATCATTTTAAAATGTGTTGTTGCAAAAATATTTGCATACCACCCTCTGTTCTAAAAAGATCTACCAGGTGACTAACAAAATTTTAAAATCCATAGTATAAAAGTGACAGTCATAATCCAAGAAGAAGAAGAAGAAACAGAGTAAAATAAGCAGCAAAACACGACAGGGAATGGAGAACATTTAGTTGTAGGAAATCATCAATAGGAACAATAAATCATACACATGCCAGATTCTGAGGATTCTAAAGGTTCTTTGGAACAGAAAGCAAGCACTGCCTTTGCTTGGCGACTCAAGATCAGCAGCAGATATCAGTTCTACAGTATGGATGGATGCCATGCTGTGGTATGCTAATGCTATCATACTGCATATGATAGCTATCATACTGCTATCATACTGTATCATGCCGGAGATCACTTTCCTTACAGTGGCTGCTGCAGCCACTTTAAGAGAAGCAAACAATAGCTATATGAGGAGCCCAGGATACCCCTTCCCTTTACTAAGGGAAGGGAAGGGATCCAAATTCTGTAGCACAAAGCTATTTATTTTTCTTGAAGGAGCACTGCAGTTTTAGAGATACCTATGCCCACCCTGAAATGTCACTGTTTGCTGTGAAATTTGAACCCAGAGCATATTTGGTTCAGCCCTAATTGAGTACTGTACCAGCAACTTGCTCTGAGACTCAGAGCATGAGCTCTTGACCTGTCCCCCCACAACATGTGCCCAGCCACCAAGGTCCCATTTCCCCTCCTGCACCTCAGACACTCACACCTGAGTAGCTGCAATGTGCAGGGGGATGTCTGCCAAACGTCCTGGTGATTTCCACGCTGGAGTGAGAGCTTTTGGTCTGTACTTCGGCTGATGTGGGAGAAAGCAGCTTAAATGCATAGTAAGAGAAGCATCTGGGGGCGGCTCTTCCATGAGGCAGGGTAAAGCAGTCAACTCAGGCATGGGTGCAAGATGAGGGAAGGCGGGAACAGCAAGCACTGGTCCCCTGACACCATGGGTGCCACTCCATGGACAGCCCTTCTTCACCCCACTGGGACATGCTTTTCATTCTCCCCATCCCAATGGAGCCAGTTTCCCCCCCTTCCCCTCCCCTGTACTAGGCATGCCCTATCTCAGCAGCATGGCTTGAGAATGCTGAGCACCCACCCTTAGATGTTGGGGGAGGCATCAGTTGTTCTTTGCCTAAGGCAGCAAAATATCTACCCATCTGAGTAGATCAGATGGGAGGGCTCTGTCCTGCGGTGCTGACACCTGCTGAGGCCCATTTGTCAAGCACATGGCCTTCTCTGTTATTTCCCCAGGCTGTGGAACTCGCTGTCTCAGATGAGATCCACATGGCCCCCATTCTCCCAGACTTTTGGAAGAAACAGAAGACTGCCCTTTTTATTCAGACTTTTGGCCGATGCATTGCCCCCTGCTCTCTTTAAAATTTTAGCTGTATGTGTTCTAATTTTATATTGTCTTTATTGAAATTTTATTGTTTTTATCTTATTTACATATACATCAAACAAAAATAAAAATCCCCCCTGGAAATATCCTTAGGATCCGAGGCTAAGCCAGCTAAGTGTGGGCAGTATTTCCTCTTATTGTTTGTTTGTTTGTTTGTTTGTTTGTTTGCAAAATGAGTTTTTTTCTGGGTGGCAGTATCAAGGCACTGTTTGTGCATGTGCATTCAGAGTGGGGCCTTCCTGATTCAACCTGAGTGGAATCTAAATTTTTTAAAAATGTGAGTACCCACACATGCACAAGCCTTAGGGGGAACACTAGTGTGGGGCAGATTAAGCTCTGAGGTGGCCACTTGAATATTCCTCAGGGTGTTTGCGCTGGTATTAAAGACCAATGTGTTAGCATGAATACAAAATGGAAGCCATCCCAAGTGCACCAAACCTTCAAAGCAAGCAGAAAGAGATAATAGCTAGACAAGTGTGTATGCTTTTCATAAATGAAAGGAGCAAGTACACTCCTAGCTCTAGTTACAGGCAAGAGCGGGGGATTGAAGAGGCAGCCAAGAATCTTAGCATTTTGCAACTTGGTGAAGATAAAAGACATTTCATGATCCTGGTAATAATTATCCATGGTTTGGAATTTTAGCTCTGCCAGTCCAGCAGGTTTTGCAGGTGGGCTTCAAGAGCCAGAAGCTATGCATTTCATAAAGAGTGAAGCCAGTTTGCCTGAGGTAGAGAAAGTGTCAGCATTGGAGGAGATTAGCAATGATCCCTAGCATCAAAGCATCTGGTGTCACTAGCCAATCCCATCTGCTTCATCACCTAAGAAATGGACTCCAAACTTGGACAGTATGTGAGCATTAGCTTTGGAGATGACTGAGGACATAAGAACAGCCCTGCTGGATCAGGCCCAAGGCCTATCTAGTCCAGTATCCTGTTTTGCACATTGGCCCACCAGATGCCCCTGGGAAGCCCACAGGCAAAAGATAAGGGGATGCCCTCTTTCCTGCTGTTACTCCCCTGCAAATGGTAGGTGAGCTCTCAGACTAGTAGCCAGTGATAGCCCTGTCCTCCATGAATATATCATGAACCGCCCTGAGCCTTCTGGAAGGGCAGTATAAAAATTTTAGTAATAAATATCTAAACCCCTCTGAAAGCCATCCAGGTTGGTGACTATCACCACATCTTGTGGCAGAGAATTCCAGAGGTTAATTATGCATTGTGTGAAAAAGTACTTCCTTTTGTCAGTCCTAAACTTCTTGGCAATCTGTTTCATGGGATGATCCCTTGTTCTAGTACTATGCATGAGGGAGAAAGAGTTCTCTCTATCAACTTTCTCCACACAGTGCATGATTTCATAGACCTCTTATCATGTCTCCCCTCAGTCATCTTTTTTCTAAACTAAAAAGCCCCAGGTGTTGTAGCCTTGCATCATAAGGAAGGTGCTCTAGGCCCCTGATCATTTTGGTTGCCCTCTTCTGCACCTTTTCCAGTTCTATGGTGTGCTGCTTAAGATATGGTGACCAGAATTGCACGCAGTAATCCAAATGTGGCCGCACCATAGTTTTGTATAAGGGCATTATAATATTCGCCGTTTTATTTTCAATCTCCTTCCTAATGATTCCAAGCATGGAGTTGGCCTTTTTCACAGCTGCCGCACATTGAGTTGACACTTTCAACCAGCTTTCCACAATAACCCCAAGATCCCTCTCCTGGTCAATCACTAACAGCTCAGTTCCCATCAGCGTTTATCTGAAGCTGGGGTTCTTTGCCCGACTATGTATCACTTTACACTTGCCAACATTGAACCACATTTGCCATTTTGTCACCCACTCCCCCAGTTTGGAGATATCCATTTGGAGCACCTCACAATCCCTTTTGGATTCACTACCTTAAACAGTTTGGTATCATCATCTGCAAATCTGGCCAACTCACTGCTTAGCCCAACTTCCAGATCATGTATGAATAAATTAAAAGGCATCGGTCCCAGTATAGATCCCTGGGGGACCCAACTTCCTACTTCCCTCCATTTAGAGAATTCTCCATTTATACTTCCCCTCTGTTTGCTGTCCTTCAACCAGTTACCAATCCACACATGAACTTATCCCCTTAACCCATGACTGCTAAGTGTATAGTTATGCCCCTGGCAGGGGGCAATTGGTTTGCCAAAATCCTGGATAAAAAACTCAGTCTTCAATTGCCTCCTAAAGCCTGGGAGAGAGGGGGCTGTGCAGATCTCTACCACGAGCAAGTTTCATAGCCTGGGGACAATAACTGAGAAGGCCCTGTCCCATGTGCTCGACAATCGAGCCTCAGCAGGTGTCAGCATGTGGCGCAGAGCACTCCTGTCCAGTCTAGTCCGGTGGGTAGATTCAGCTGGGAGCAGGCAGTGCCTTGGGTACCTGGGGCCCAAGCCGTTAATAATATGCCAATTAGTAAGTAAGTAAAACTTTATTTCGGTCGTAGACCAGCAATACAACAATATTAAAATAATAATGATGATAATAATAATAATAATAAGATGATAATATAAAATCAGACTACATTTATACGCATTTGGCATATTATATAACAATATTTGGCCACGATATGAATAACATCTGGATTAGGATTAGTGAGCAAATAGTTTAAATAAAAATCCTCTCCACGACCCGGAAAATTAATCAAAAGTGGGGCAATTTGTTGGCGTCTTATGTCTCTGTAATATTCACAATGCAGTAAAACATGAGCAGTTGCTTCAGCGTTACCAGATCAAGCCTTCAGAAAGTGCTTGAGAAAGCCATAATGAAATGTTAGCAATATGGGTGACATCCAAATCATTTTTGCAAAAGACTGCTTTAGTTCTTTTGAGAAATGATGTCAATTCAAATCCCATGAGTATCTGAACTGGCAAAAAGATGGTTAGGCAGAGACTCGTGGACTCCTGCCCAGTACAACCCTCGTAACTTTTTGTTTGCTTTTGCCATTTTTTTGTTTTTGTTTTAATGTTTAATTTGCCTTCATCATTAACTGTTTGATTTGGTTCAGAACTCATTCATTGTGAATGTTGTTACTAATTCATTCAAGAATTGAAGACCTACCTGTTCAATCAGGCTTTTAGTTGAATTTTAAATCTGATTTTAAATGTGATCATTTATACTCAATTGTTGGTTTTATTGTTTATAGTTTTTAACCCATATTGAAGCACCATAAGACACTGGTTTTGGCAGTACATAAATGTGCCAGATAAATGATTAACAAAGAACTTGTTTTCTCTCAATAGCTTTGTTTCTTTTCCTCAGAAATGCTATCCTAGATAAGCTGCCATATTGATAAATAAACTATACTGAAAAAAGCAAAATGCCACAATCCCCTGGACAGATGTATTTTATTTATTCCATTTATATTCCACCTTTCTTCTACCAAATCATAAATCCATGGGGTTACCAAGTAGTCACCCTTCCAAGCATTGATCTGACCTAAACCTGCTTAGCATCAGCAAGGTGGCTGTATCATATACTTTCAGACTGTGACCTGGGACAGGTTTCTTTGCAAGTGGAAACAGCTCTTGGAGGTTATTTTCATCTTTGAAATAGCTGCAAAATTCCATACTTTTTGAACTGGGCACAAATGCAAAAGCGTTTCCTCAGGGGTGAGCAGCAATTCTGAACAAGCCTGAGAACATGTCTTAGCCTGACATGAATAAGTGTGAAGTTTGACATGTGCTTGGTGTAGCCATTTATTTTACATTGTTCTGGTTTTCTGCCTTGATTTTGTGTTCTGGGTATTCCATCTCTGTAAACTTCATTCTGTTCTAGCCATTTTCTGAAATATCACTTGCAGATAGATAGTGACATAAACCCTGCTATGATATTGTGCTGAATATGTGGGTGTACGTCCCTGTGGTTGACTGTCTTGTTCTTTATTAGAGGGCGGCAAAGGAGGAGTCAAACTGAAGTATAAAGGTGCTTTAAGGAGGCATTTAATTTTTCCATCACAGGCAGTTGCTGTCGTAATCTGACCTCTGCTGCTCTGTGAGTTCAGACGTGGCACGAGAATTGTGCATGCAGCCTGCATGCTGGGAATTCCAGGATGCTGACTCATGGTTTTGCAACACATGCCAATCAAAATCTCAGCCGCCTTTTATGTTTTGCAAGAACCAACAAGCAAGCTTACAAGAGTTTGAATTAAGAGTGTGGGAAGATCGCGGGTCACCCACCTGGACTATATGGCAAGAAACAGGCTCTCTGTACTGACAGTGTGCTGCCATCTGAAATGGAAGATTATAGATTTCCTGTCTGAAATGAATAGCTTTCTGGTTAGTACTGGTGAGATGTAGCTGAACTTTATTCAGAAATGGTTCTATGGTCTGGAAAGTTTGGCTTTCTTTGCAGTTGTATCCAGTTTACATCACGTTCCCATTTACTCTGCCCTTGGCAGTTTTGCTCGACTCCTTCCTTCTTTGTGTGATGCATCCCTGCTAAATAATGTGATGAATAATTAGCTGATGCTCTTTTGCCTACTTTCGTCATGGTGGCAAATTCTTCTAATCTGATTTATTTTAATTATCATCAACTGCCACTTAGCACCAGTCTGGGTGGTTGTTGAACACAAACCAAGAGGAAAAGCCGCTATAAAATGAGAACCAAGGAAGCCCAATTACTTGCAAGTTGACCTTTCCTCATTAGAACAGAATTGCATTTAGACTGTAGTTTTCCAGTTTTCTACCCATTCACCATGGAGTGGTATCGTAGATGTCAATGGGATTACTCTAAATGAAATAGCCAAGCAAGATACCAAGTATCCCCAGATACAGGGTGGATGGGGAAACACTCTAGGACAGGAATCATCCTCCAGAGCTGGCTAACCAGTTGTCACAGCGTTACAGTCTGGGTCAGTAGCTGGAAACCCAAAAGGAGAAGGCTTGGTTATTGTAATGTTTGCATTTTGTTACTCATTCATGCAAGAGTCACTTTATTTGAAGAAGTGGTTGGATACTGACAAGAAATTGCCTAGGTCCACTGGTGTGTAAAGTTAAATATGTTGGTCTTGGAGTTTTCTCCCTGTCCTGAGATTCTAAGGAAGTCTACCCAACATTTTCCAGTTGTGTTGAAGAGACAAGAATATCCAAGCAATGCATGGGGGAAATAATTTTGTATCCCTGTTAAGTTTTCTTCTTCCCTTCTTTTGTTTGGTACAGGTCAGTGTGAGTCATTTGTATTTGGGTTACAGGTGAGCATTTGGACACTCCCCACTAAAGTGAAACCAGTTAGAATGCGATTTCAGTCAGAAGTAGAGGGAGGTTCAGACCAAATGAATTTTGGCAGGACAATTATATCGTTGTTTTTGAATGAGACAATAGCGACATGCCATAAGGAAGATGGTTATTGACTTCAGGGTTACTGTATTAAGGTGCTGGATGGAAAACTGGGCTCCCAAAGTGATTAAAGTTCTGGGGGTAATTAGATGAGCAAAAGGAAGTCACTGGTGAACCTCATAGTTCTGTTCTATATATATAATAGGATGTAGGCTGTACCAGGTGCCTCTACAATTTGTGTAGAACAGTGAATTTCAGCAGGTGACGCTCCCCCTCCACCTCAAACAGTACCTGCTGACATTTCTTCTTCTTCAGCTATGAGTACTATTCTGGGCCGTAGATGTAAATTATACTAAAGGTAGGGGAGACCCTTGCCTTCCTCTGCATCTTGCCATGCTATAATGTCAGGTCATCAAAAGGCTCTTAAGGTTGGAAAGGTTGACCTATCCATGTGTTACACACAGAGGTCTTTCATGCTACAGTCACTGGAAAGTCCTTTATGGGTGCCCAATATGACTTGGCTTTCAAGAGTTTGCTACCAGCATTGGTGATTTCAGTATTAAATGCTCAGATTGTTTTAATAGCTGTCCAAAAATTGTTTGCAAGAGGTTCTAATACTTTACATGGTATTTTAAGCCAGCACCATCATCAATTAAGCACCATCCTTAAGAAGGAACTGGTGTACTTCTTTACCTTGCTGTGTCCCAATTACCCAACCTGCTAAGTGAAAATAGCAGGGCTTTCTTTCTTGCACCACCTGTTCAAAATGTGTGAGTTACATCAGTATTTGCAGAGTATATAACACAGAGGAAGATGTGCACACTTGCTAAGAGTAATGACTAGCTTCCCTATTAAGTAAAACTGCACATTGCATAAGTTGCTAATGAGATGGCAAATCGCTTTAAGTTCAGTTAAAAATATTGTCATTTCAATCTAAGGCCGTCATTGTAAAAAATAAAAGCCCCTGCAGCAAGAGAGGCTCCCTTCTGAGCTGTTTGTGAACAACCATGACTGGTGAATGCCTGTTCTGGTGGAACTGTTTGTTGACATCTTTGTCAATATCCCCAGTGGTAATGGGTGAGAAAAGCATTATAGATCCAATATTAAAAATAAGATGGTAAATCTGACTCAGCCTATTAAATATTGTGTTTCAATATTTACTTATTGAAATATACTATATCATTTCCTATTAGATAAGTAGAAGAATGGGCTGAATTAAATAATAATATTTGGAAGGAAAAGCCAGATTTAGGAAAATTATTGTATGACTTATCGGTGCTTTGAACTCAATAACTGGTTGTACGTATATTTGATGAAAGTGGAAGAAATTGTCGATAAAATTATGGAGTGCTGATATCGGCAGACATTTATTGATTCTGATCAGGAAGTTCAATACTGATAACAGCTACTAGAATCAGTCAGCCTGGAAAGTCAACTCTCTGGAGAATTGTCACCAGAGGTGTTACATAGGAACATAGGAAGCTACCATATACTGAGTCAGACCACTGGTCTATCTAGCTCAGTATTGTCTACATAGACTGGCAGTGGCTTCTACAAAGTTGCAGGCAGGAATCTCTCTCAGCCTTATCTTGGAGATGCTGCCAGGGAGGGAACTGGGAACTTTTTGCTCTTCCCAGAGCAGCTCCATCCCCTGAGGGGAATATCTTCCAGTGCCCCTACTTCTAGTCTCCCATTCATATGCAACCAGGACGGACCCTGCTTAGCTAAGTCATGCTTGCTACCCCCAAGATGTTGTTTCAATTCCTGTTTAATTTATTTGTTAGTGATGATCAGATGACAGCATTTCAAAGGACAGCTTAACCTCCCAGTTCCATTTCTATCCCATAGACCAAAACTATACTTTTTTGTCTCCCTACCGCCACTTCCTTGTGGTTGCAGTGGAAGGAAAAGGAACATCAAAGAGTCTCTCTCTCCTGCCCCTTCCTTGATGTCTGGCATAATGTGATGGCTGCCTACCAAATGCTTTGAGTGCTGGGAAGTATAGTTTTTCCAGGGCTGCTGTCCTGTTCTTGCTGCCCAAGAGGCTGAAGCATGGCAGTAGCAAGGCTGCAGGACCGTGGAGAGGTCTGCCCAAGGGAGCAAATTGACTCAACACTCTTTGAAGGCAGACTGAGCTGAGCTCTGGAGCAATTTGAGCCTGGACAGCTCCTCCTGGGCCCCGCCTTCCTGCCTGGAGAAGTGAAGCCTTAAAGGGGCAGCCCTTTCTGCTCTACTTGATCCTTCTGTCCTTGTTGTCAGTACTGGTTTGCAACCATTGGGAGTGTGATGCTGTGGGAGAGTTCAGTTCTGTAATCGGCTCAGATTCTGAGGGTCCTGCCTCAGGGATCCTTCTCGGGGGATCCCAGACCCACCCCAGACTCCAGTCCAATGTCATGATCCAGGGTGGGAGCCAGTGCAGGTCCTGCCTCCTCAGATTTTGGCCCGGTGTCACAATCCAGGGCTGGGGTTAGTGCTGATTCTACTCCTTGGTGTCTAATTCAGAGTCACTACTGTGAGTGATGCTTGACACCTACAGGCATCTGATATGGATCCAAAACAGACTTGGAATTCAGTTTGGAGGGGTGGGGGATGTGAATCGGATGGGAATTGTCCATTGTTCATGTGCACATGGACAATGGACAGTGGAACAACAGGTGGGGAGTTCACAAACATCTAAGGATAGCAGCAACATTCCGCTGGGCATTTCCAGCTACATCTTACTTTGGGCACTCCTCCAGGATCCAGCAGCATGGAAAACCACCCATAGTATTTCTAAATCTGTATCTGCTCTATTGGATTGCCATGAACATCCAAGTAGTTCAAATTATGACTTCAAAGTTTGTGCCATTAAGAGGAACTGATTTGCTGTGAACTCATTAACAATACCATTGTATAGTGGGATTTCATGTTGAAAGAGAATCCTTCCTTTCCACAGGTAGATCAACTGTTGCAGAAGGAGCAGGTACTGTATATCCACAGGGGGGGAGAACCTATTATCTATAGGCACAAGAAATGTTCCTTCCTCTTCCAACCCATCATATTTGTGATAGAAGAAGTTGTCAATTCTTGATTGTTTAGATTGTTTGGAGGTTGTATCAGAAGGGAGAGCCAAATCCATTCCAAATTTGTTTCTTACTCCCCATCTTAATTTCTGCCTTGATTATATCTAGAATCCCTAGCAATTTTGTCTTCAGAGTTGAACCATTTTAAGCTCATTTTAAGTAGCTCAAATAATCTTCTTTAAGGATTCTGATGAACGAAGATGCTTCAAAACTCCACTAGTGTTATTGCTGCATTCTTCTGGCAAATATATAGTGCTCCAGAGCTCCAAATGCCTCCAAGTGTGTTGCCAAATGTGCACTTAGTGACACACTTGCCAAGATGACAACGCACACATTGAGGCACACCTCAGCAAGCTGGAGGCCTTTTATTAATTTTCATGGAGAGGGAGGGGAATGAAACAAATTCAAACTGGTTCCAGGTGGGCACACTCTTCTTCCCAGTTTGCTAGTTGCTAATGCAGAAAGTTGAGTATACAGCAGAAGTAAGTCAGCTGAAGTCTGTCTTAAGTAAGACACCATATTAGTTGGGCGCTTTATTCATGCTTGCTTGCAAGCATGGTGTGCCTGTTGGGTGATGTGGTTTACTTGCCCGGAAGTCAAGTTCTGTTTGCTTCACCTGGCTTGTCAGAGCACGAGCTGCTTTTAGAAATTGTTGCAGCCAGCCCACGTTTCATGCTCTGAATTTGGTGATAAACTTTTCAGGCAAAACATGTTGACAGTGTAAATCATTGGGAAGAGAATGATGACGCACTGAAGGCGAAAACATGTGGCCGCCGTGGAAGCCTACATGCACCTGGCTTGGCATAGCATATTCAGTTACTCTATTTGGTACAGGATAAAACCAACCAAGCACCTCAGTTATTGTGCAGATATGGATATTAGATTTCTTCCTGATATGGAGTCCTATATATTGTGAAGTTGTTAGTTATGATTATACCAGTGCTGCATTTCCAGTTCAGATATAAATTGTTAGTTCCCAGAATAAGACTCATGTGTTCACCTTCCAGGGAGTGATACACAGAGTCAGTCAAATCCTGGAATGCACTGAGTACTTCCTGTGAACTGCTTTCAGTGTTAGGGATCGGAGTACAGAGATTTGATCCAAAATCTCTGCTCGTGCTCCCTCAAGGCAAGTGACTGGGTGTAAGCAAAGGAACAAGGCCAAACTGAAATGTGTTTTTAATCCCATATTTAAATCAGAGTATCTGCCTTCATCTTCTTCAGCGAAGTATCATAAAGATCTCTGACTTTATTGTGGGGCTTGGGCCTTATGTTCCTATTGAATTTCTGCATAGCCTTTCCCACGTATCCATCCTTTCCAGGTGCTTTGTTTTTGTTCTCATTTTTCCTCTGTCCAGTTGTGATTGTCTTACCACCTTCTCTCATCTGCTTTTAATTAGAGCAATGTTTGAGTAAACAGTGGTGTGTATCAGTTGTGATAAAAATGCCTTAAGAGTGTTGAGACAAAGAGCATATCATATAATCTCTGGATTATATATCAGGGAGTTTAGATCATTACTGATGAGGTTTTGGCTCTGGGAGAGTTTCTGTGAATGTTTTTCTGTGCTGTGCCCCACTTCCTCGCACAGCAAACTCACCAAAGCCCAAGCCTGAATACCTTTGGAAATATTGCAAGGCCTTCTTTTTCATGGCTGTTCTTTTGAGGATCTGGATTAAGTAGGCAGTGAGTGGGGAAAGACTGAATCTGATGGAATTTTTGTTTGCTGGGGTTCCTTCACTTACTGATTTTTACTGATTTGTGGTGTGCCATGGTTTGTGCTCTGTGCTGGGATCCTAGTCTTGCAAACCTACCAGGTCTGGAATCTCTCTATTTTGAACAGGACAGTAGGATGGATAAAAAACCTGCGATTTAAAAAGAAGAAGTAAAAATCAACTTTTTTTTAAAAAAAAAAGTTTAAACACAAGCAAATATGTTAAATTCTGCACTTATAATCATGACCTATTAAACACATTGAGTGAGAAACAGCTTTTATGTGTAAAAATGTATCGTGCAGGAGAATATCTGAGTTCTGAGATTAAGCATCATAAGTGATGCAATCCACTGTATATTGTATTTGTTAATCTGGGGCCTCATTGTGGGTCCATGGCCTAGGGACATCATCACCGGTGCTAGAATCCAGGAGATCACATCCTGTAGCTCACTAGGGTAATCCACAAAGCCCATCTGGATGAGCAGTACTCCTTATTTTATGTCCTCCAACTACTAAATTCTGCAGTATATTTAGCTCTCAAATTTAAAACACATCTAACTCTCCTAACATAAGCACATGGGCATTTACTTTCCATTCACTGATGAACACAATTTTGCCCACTAATCAGCAGCTTTTGCTTATAGGAAGTTCTGGATATTTCCAACCCAATCTTATGAGTGTTTAATCGGAGGTAAATCCTACTTTGTTTGATGGCACTTATTTGAAAGTAAGCATGCTTAGGATTGCTTCCTTAGCCTTTAAGCTGAAGCAAATTATCTTGCTTAGTATCCTTGCAAATATAAATCCACCTCCTGTCTCCAATCAGACATAATTCTGTAGATTATGCTCCTGGACTGTATAAAGGCTCTATTTAGTTATAACCCAATATGTGTGAATTTGTTATAGGAATCATTTAGTACATATGCTTGTTCAGGAAATATATGGATTTAAAGAGTCTCCCCCCTTTTTTCTTTTTGATGAGCCTTGATTTAAATCAATCCACCCTGGGAAAGAGGATACTTCTCCCCCACCCCCATGTTGTTGAGTGATGGTCTGTAATTATCACCACTTGGCGTTTTGATGAGCTTGCAGAGTTCTGCACAATACATCCTTATACACTTCCAAGACTCAGCGCAAATGGGGCCATACCGCTGCCATTGCAGTCACTCAGCAAACCTGTTCTTTGTTCTTTGTTGCACAGCCTCTCTTTTATTTGATGGGAAAGCCCCAACTCGGACTAGGAGAGTGGTGTCAGCCTTTAGGTGTAATAAGCCAACAAAGTCAGGATATGTAAGAGAACGTATTTCTAATATGTTTCTAATAAATAAATAATATTACCCCTATACCTCCCCCAATGTTGATCGCCCTGGACTGAGTGCCTTTTGGGTACATATCTGATTCTCCCCCAGTCTATAACTCATTTATGTTCATCAGTCAGGAAGCAGACAACAATGATTTCTTAAGCTGAAAATAACCCCGTTGCCTCCAACATTTGGAGAGCCTATTAGTCAACTTCTAATTTGTTTGGGTTGATTATGTAGGTCACCTGGGAAGTAGCTGAAAGCTGTGCACATCCTTGAACAATCGGGTGGTGTAACATCCCTGTGAACTAAGCAAGAGGAATTTTGGAAGTTGTCAAAGAGCTTTTCAAGTTGTCCCCATTATCGGTGCCACAAGCAAGGAGTGAGGGAACTCATGCTGCTTTCTTATCTCAATAGAACGGTTGGTTAACCTTCAGTGATCCTGGTATCAGCATTTTTGTAAATGGTGCATGCAAAACTAGGCACATGGTGGACAGATGAATTAAGAACTTCCTCCTCTGAATGCACAGGCCAACACCCCACAATGTTTCATAGGTGAAAAGAGGGATGCTTGTGTACTTGCAACATCCTTCTCACATCCAGGGTCACTTCTGAAGCCATCCCCTTCATTACACATTGTTAACGGCTTTTCTCTGTGCTGTGTGCTGCATTCATTCACTGTGTGATAGCCTGTCCTGCAAAGACTTTAGTATAGGACAGGTTTGTAAAACTTACCATAACAATCTATTTTCACTTGAGAAGGTGTAATAGGAGGACTGCTCTCAGGCTGATCTTTTCCATATTTATTCAGAAGTATGCATAGTATTATTACAGCCCTTAGTAGAACAGGAAATGTCACCAGTTACCTCTCTATAATCCCGAGATAAGTAACCATGGCTACAACCTCATGCTCTCTTATGTTGAAGTCAGTCCAGTTGAACTCCATGCATTTTATTTCCCCAGAAGACAATAATAAGGGCAATGTTTTATCAGGGACAGACACCAGAAAAAGGGGATAGTTGCAGTGTATGGGATGACAGTGGTTGGTTGTTTTTTTTAATGGCACAATCCAGTAGAACTTTTCCTATGCAACTCTTGTTCATTTCAGTGAGACTTGTACAAGAGAACTTGTGAGGGAATTGTACTTCTAGAGACTTCTGCTGCCACTTGTGAATTCAGTACAATTTATTTGCCATTGTGTTGTTGGCTTTATTGCCCTGACTCAGAGCTTGGAAAATGCCATTTCTTTTTTCTTCTTTTTCTTTTTTTACATGACTTGCTGCATTTCAGGTTTTCTAGTAGGTACAACACAAGTTGGAAGGCTTTTCCATAAACATCAAGGGAAACTTGCTGTAGTTCAGCTCTCCTGGGCACAATCCAACAAATGTTTAGTCATCGCAATGAGCAGAACAAAAAGCACATGCTCACAGTAGTCACAGGGTTCTGTATGCACAGAACAGGTGTACGTGTGTGTGTGTGTGTGTGTGAGAGAGAGAGAGAGAGAGAGAGATGGGGAGCATTCAAACAAGTGACCTCTCAACTGCATCTGAAATAGTACAACTCAACCCAAGCTGTACCATGTGACTTTCCCCAATGGTTCCGACTATCATTCAGTAGTGATGATAAAGAGTCAGACCCATTCGATTGCTTTCACTTGCATTCTGCTCTACTTCCCAGAAGCCCAACGCCTCTTCCATGCAGCTCCCAGACAGTCTTTCATCTGAGCAGCATTGACCAGACGAGACTTCCTTAGCTTTTGCCAAACTGCATCCTTTGCCCTCAGGGATGCCCTTTATGGTTGCAATTAGGGCGTGGTTTGTTTGTTTCTTTGTGTGCTGATTTGTTTGATTATTCTATTTTTAAGATTGATGATGGTGATGATGATGTGATATACTGATTTCATTGTTTTGACATGTATAGGTCACTTTGGTTGTATTTTCAGAAAAGCAGGATTTTAAAAAGAGCATTTAAATAAGTAAATAAATGTGCCTGGGTCTTGATTGGAACTGTCTTTTGCTGGACTGACCCTTAGTCCCAAAAGGAAGCCTTATTGCTCCTTACGTGTCCGCTTTCAATGCACAGCCTTGTGTTCTCTGGCTCATCCGTGCACAGACTCTTGAGAGGCAGCTCTCTCTAATTCCCAATTTACTTGTAGAGCATTGAGGTGGATGACAACAGTGACCTCTTGCCCCAAGGCCCCCAACTGAAAGCACATGGCACAGGTAAGATCTGAACTCCACAACTGGAGGCCTGACCTACTTCTTATATATGCTTGGACCCTTTGCAAGTTCCTTGTCTCCCAGCAAGTAAAATCCCCACCCCCAGTTCTCTGATTCTTTTCTGGTTAACACCACCCACAGTTGATGCAGGTGTCCCATTTAAACCTTGCTTGAATTTTGTGGGCGGGTTCCTCGCCATTCAAATGTGCTGCTGTGAGTGATGTGTAAGACATTTGATAGAACCTGCTCACTCCAATAACATTGTGCCACACACTGGGAAATGATTCGAAGACTGTCTACTTACTGTTCTGCCCCTCCCACCCCCGGATCTTCGCCTCAAAAGAAAAGAGGCCACATGGCACGTGAGGCAAGAACTGGATTGCTGCAGGCAGGGCCTTGCACTTGCTGCAGTAGGAAATACCAACTGGAGTCAGGCCCAGACTGGCCTCGTTTCAGCAGGAAAAACATTCCTCTTCCAAGGTCTTGCCTGTTGTAAAGCCAAGTATTTGGGTCTGCTGCATTTTGCAAGTAGGGAGTCGTGTGATGATGGCTGCTGTGCTACATCATGGTCACAGCAGTAATCCCAGAATGGCCCATTTCTTCTCGCCAGCTGCAGCTCACAAACAGAGACTTGTGCTGTGAGTCGGAGTGACCGGGTACAAAGGAGGATAAGGGCTCCTGCACTTTAAATTCTTGTCTTAGGGAGTGTTGGCAAGTGTGCTTTCTCTCACCCCTGCATGGCAAACTGCACCTGCTAATACCCTCTTTGACACAACACTTAAAGGTGGAGGCACTTTGACCTCCTGTGGGTCTGGGCACCTGAGCTCTGATGCCCAAAGCCAGGACCAGCCCTCGGCCAAACGATGCCCCTGAAGAACACCGCTTTCAGTGCTCCCTCTGTGTGTTCAGCTTTTGTATACCTTGGTTTTTTAATTGCATTTGTAACCCTTTGCACAATGCCCTAGATGACACTACATCTGCACACATGGATCTCTAAATCTGTGCTTATTCATGCCATATAGAAGGAAATAAAAACAAATATTTTCCCTCTAATCTTAGAGAAGTTTTTTTGTTTCAGCAATAACGGAAATGTTCAGTGCCTCCTTGCCTTAAGCAGCAGCCTGTCTAGATAAGTGCCACTGCTGTCTTGCTTGCCTCAAGAGCATCCTATGCAAAGCAACTCAGCCATTTAGTATAAAAGCTTTGTGTGTATATGTGTGAACGTGTGTGTGTGTGTGTGTGTGTGTGTGTGTGTACACACATTCACGTGTGTGTGCTGGGGTGCTCACTGCAATCACATCACTGGATTTTCTTGGTTGTTTATCTGGTGTCAATTGTCTCCTCTCCCTGACTTTTCATTTGATTGGGAAATAATGATATGAAATCCTGTTCCAACTATGAAATACTCAATGTAGTGCAATGTAGCAGTAGAGCACTGGAGGTACAGGGTATACATATTTAAAATAAATTAAATAAAAATGTATATGACTACCTAACAAATCTTTCTTGTTGAAGAGAGCATTGCCCTTATTCCAAGAGGAGAGCAAATAAATGCCCAATTAATACTGGTTAGGCCCCTTTAAAATAAAGGGGGCATGAACCAGTCTATCCCCTCTTCCAAAATACAAAAAAAGATGTCTCTGACCTAGTTTGACTATACAATTATTTTCTAGCACATCGCTTCTACTATTTCTTCAAGTGAAAAATGTTCAGGTTTCCTAATCGTTTCCCTTTCCCAGTGTTTGGTAAGATGCAAAGGATCTTTAGTAAGATGCAAAGGATCTGTGGGCCACCTCCAGCCTCAAAGGCAGGATGCCTCTGAGTACCAGTTGCAGGGGAGTAATGGCAGGTGAGAGGACATGCCCTCAACTCCTGTCTGTGGCTCCTGGTGGCATCTGGTGGGCCACTGTGCGAAAAAGGATGCTGGACTAGATGGGCCTTGGGCTTGATCCAGCAGGGCTGTTCTTATGTTCTTATGTTCTTATCGATGTTTGAATATAATTTGAGCATCCTGCACTGAATGATGAGAAGGCCATACCTCTTAAACTAGTAGATGTTGACAAGACAGCCACACCTTATCCCATTAGAATGATTGTTTCCCTTCCACTTCAAATAAGGTCAAGAATTTGACCTCTCGCTTCATGTCTTAGTCAGTTATGACCTTCATATGGTTTAACTTGTCAATATTATATTACAGCTTCTATGGTTTACTCCATGCGCCTTCTGTGTGTATGTATAATATTTTAAAAGTATTTGATTTGATGACCTTCATATGGGTATAGGGATAGATTACTCTGTGTCATCTCGGTGTTTCTTTAGTCTGTATCTCATGTAGCTAAATAAAATGGCTAAACTTGTAAAACTTTCTCCAAATTTCTCCAATAAAATTTTTCACTGGGGCATGTTGGAGAAAGTTTTACAAGCTTTTATTAGCAATTCTGATGGGCAGCTTGCCCCTCTGATCCGGCAAAGTTGGCCATAGCTCTAGTAATGTAAAGTGTGCCGTTGAGTCGGTGTCGACTCCTGGCGACCACAGAGCCCCGTGGTTGTCTTTGTTAGAATACAGGAGGGGTTTACCATTGCCATCTCCCATGCAGTGTGAAATGATGCCTTTCAGCATCTTCTTATATCACCATAGCTCTACCTCTTAATAAATTACCACCAAATTTGGCCTAAAGTGAGGCAGATGTAGAAGATGCCACTCAGAAGAAACATCTGTAGAATTTCAAAGTAGACCAAAAGCATTTTGATAAGACTAATGACATTTCTTAGGGGTCTTCCATGCATCTGTACCTGGAAACCACCCAAAATATTCAGTATGGATTTGGGTTGTAAACCATGCTGTGCTATGGGCATCATCTGTCTCTCACCTGTACTGTATGGTCCTGTTGGGAATCTAGGGGTTAGAGGAGGAATCTCATGTCAATTCTGCATGTCATTCCTGCCACACACACAGCTACATATACACACAAAAAAGTCCTGAAAATATAGGGAGATGGTAAAACATTAACACCAATTTGCCATATACTGACTGTATTGCCAGCAAAGCTATTTAAGCTCTGTAGTGGCAACATCTGGGAATCACATTTGATCTGAAACAATGACCTAAATACCACTGACTGCCAGGTACACATTTCCAAAATCGACAGCTACCAGCTATGAGTCACTTAAATCCCTATCCTGTTTATGCCTTTGGGAAGTTGAAGGTGGTGTCATATCTGAATTCCATCTGTCTGTCATGGATGTTGTTACCCCACTATCAAATCCCAAGCCAATGTTATGCATGTGAAGGGGGGTGGGTGGGAATCTGGACTATTTCAGTCAAGGAAACAAAGAGCTCTGTGATATCAGCCATTAATTATTCACTCCCTAAAGTGCATCAGGTTTCCCAACTACAGTCAAAGACTGTTTTATATAGCCAACCACGTCATTTAAAGGAGTGGCTCATGCTGCTTGGTTACCGTATGTAGTATGCAATCTATTTTTAATACAATTATAGAGCAACTTCTCCAGCCTTCATTACTGGAGACAATGAACCTTGGTAGCAACTATAGGCCACTGTCAGGGAAAGAGCAGGTTGCCAAGAGGACAGCTAGAGACGTGCGGAGTGTAATGGCAGTAGGGCTGGAAGATGTGCTATAGCTACTTAGGTGAGGGTGGGATGCAGGAGAAGGTGGCGTGACACAAGGTGGAGAGCTGGTCTAGGAGAGGAGAGCTGGTCTTGTGGTAGCATGAATTGCCCCTGTTGCTATGCAGGGTTTGCCTTGGTTTGCATTTGAGTGCTTAGGAGATGAGGCCATTGCTCAGAGGAAGAGCACCTGCATACTTGCATGTGGAAGGTCCCAGGTTCAGCCCTTGGCATCCAGACACCGTGAGCTTGTGAGAGGCAGGGCTGCTGGCTGTCATTACACTGCACCCCAAGGGGTGGGGGTGGGGAACCAAACTCTTTAGATTACACGGTTTTCACCTCCTCCTCGAGATGCAGGAGGAATTGGCTGGTAGGCTTTTTTCTCCCTTCCCCAAGACAGTAGGGCTGTCTTGGAGAGCCACTGTCAGTCAGTATTGACAGTATTGAGCTGGATGGACCAATGTTCTGACTTAGTAGAAGGCAGCTTCCTATGTCCCTAAGGTGCAAGAGTGGGCAATACGGCCGCTATGGAGGAGGAAGGGAAGTAAGGAGTGTGGAAGCAGGTGACAGAAGCCCAGAAAGGCAGAACCGAGAATAAAGCAGAGAGTATGCGGGGGGGGGGGGTAGCAGATGGAAGGAGAACAGAATTACATGTGAAAATACAAAACTGAAAAAAAGGGATGCAGTTGTAAAAGAAGAAAGGGAATGGGAAGGAAAGATTTATGTGGCAGGGCCTTAGCGTGCGTGGATGCAGAGTTCAAGAGAAAGTTCTACCCAGGACTGTGGCGGCGTTCAAAAGAGAATTGGACAGGGACGTGCAAGGCCTGTCTCTTGAGGTGTAAGCGATTGGGCTACAGGCCAGGCCTTCAGCACCCAAAATTGGCAGCTTTAGCATGGGCTCAGAACCCGTGTTTGTGCTGACAGAGAGACCATGAAGAAGAAAAACAGAATTATGTGTAGAAACAGCCAGAGTCAATAAATGAGAATTAGCTGGGCCAGGCGCAGAGCATCTTGGCCTCTAGTTCACCACTGCTTCCCCACACCCACCGGCCACTGCCGTTTCCCATGCCTGCCAGCCACCGCCGTTTCCCACCCACCCACCACTATTTTCTTCCCACCTGGCCTCCGCTGCCTTCTTCCGCCCACCCGCCCCACCGTTTTTCTCTGCCCGCCCACC
Source organism: Hemicordylus capensis (assembly GCF_027244095.1). Taxonomy (NCBI): domain Eukaryota; kingdom Metazoa; phylum Chordata; class Lepidosauria; order Squamata; family Cordylidae; genus Hemicordylus; species Hemicordylus capensis. The sequence goes on from NC_069664.1 coordinate 26,618,864, forward strand.
CGCTGCTGCCATTCTCTGCTGCCTTTTCTCCCCTGCTGGTCTGGCTGCCACCGCCACCATTTTCTTCCCTCCCACCCATCCCCATTGCTCTCCAGCAGCTGCTCATGAACTCTCGCAAGAGGACTCTCGCAAGAGCTGCCGTGCATGGGATTAGCGACGGGTACGCCTAAGAGAAATATATAGATAGATATATTGAGCAGTGGAAGTCAGGGGTAAAAGTGGCCTGAGAGGGAAGGTGAAACATCAGTGACCAGTATTGAAAGAAGAGACTTTGAAGGATGAAGGTGTCAAGGGAGGGAGGGAGGCCAATGGGTGTCCTTGGGGGTGTGAGTCTGAGTTCACACTGCGAGTAGGTCTCCCTCACCATACAGGGTTGTTATGGAGCATTTGCTCCTCTTACAGCCTCTGGCTTGCAATATGGGGATATTTAGGGCAGTTCAACAGAAGGAGGCAGATATCATCAGATTTGCATATTCAGGTTCTCAGCTGCTAATGGGTAGTTTGCCCATGAATGAGGGCAGTGGAGTATGGGGCTGAGAGCTGACCTAAAGAGGAGTTCTATGCCTTTGATCCTGAATATCTTCCTGGTAGTGAGAAGTCTGGTGGGGGGGACCTTCAGAACTTACACACTTACATCTTCTGTGCTGCTCTGTGCTTCCCCCGTGTGGTTAAATGCTGGATTTCAATTTGACTTGAAGTGTTTTCAGGTTGTATTAGGCTGGGTTGGAAATCATCAGGAGCAGAACAAGGACCTTCTCTTTGACACAATACTAGCATTTGTTCTCGTTCTTTTCTCCCATCTCTTTTGTTTACTCTTACAAGGGATTTTCATCTGAAGTTGGAATCTGAGTTTCAGAAGAACCTAGGGAGCGAGGTATGATTTGCAGCCATATTTTTCATTCTCTTCTAGCTTCAACTGTATTTATCGCATTTCCACTTTTCTTTCACCAGGGACTTTTACACAGCAGGCTTTACAGTGAGTTTACTGGAAGGCTTTTCTGCGAACTCAAAGTTGTCCCAAAAAACCGACGCAAAAAGTTGATTTTTTTGGTAACCCTGGATATAAATCAGTCTACACCCTAACACGCAGTGAAATCCCTGAATTGTGTGTGAACTGCTCCCCAATAACTTGCAGGGTCTTCAGGGTAAATCTGGCAGATAAGTTAACTCATCCCCTCTATTCTGGAGGAGATATGAGTTAAAGGGTTTTAAAAGCCCCATGTGTAAGACTTCCAGTTTCTCTTTTGTGCCTATTATCGCATATTATATTTCAATATTATCTTCCTTGCCAGTGATCTGTTTCCAGCCTTTGTTAAATTTAATGTGTCTAATGAGTCTAAGAAATGCCTTTCTCACCTGGAAAAATATTAGGGTGCAGTGGCAGATTTCTGGAGCACAATATGGCTCCCCGAGAAAACTCAAGTGCACCTTTGGTTTTTCTGTGGCAGCTCAGTTGTGAAAATCCACTTCTCTGCTGCACATCTGCACCATGCTGTCTTCTCCTTCACTGTGTTATCCTAAACCTAGCCAGTCAAGGATCACATAATGAGAGGATGTCAGGCTACTACATAACCAGTCAAAACTGGTTACAAACTACGATGAAACAACAGGCAAGCATTGCTCTTACCCTGCATTCCCTAGGCAGTCCTATATTGCCATGCTAAGTTGCTGTAGCTGCCCCTATCTGCCAGAGCCACGTTGCAAGGCTGCAGATGAACATGGAAAGAAAAAGGAGTGCCCCCACATTGCATAGACTTTGTCCCCTTTGATCCTGCACAGTGAGAAACACTTCGCACGTATTCATAAGGTCCACACTACAAAAGGGGAGCATTTCATAGCTTGCAAACAATATTGCAAAATTAGCAATCTGTTTCTACTAGTCTGATGGCTATAGGCCACCTCCAGCCTTGGAGGCAAGATGCCTCTACATACCAGTTGCAGGGGAGTAACAGCAGGAGAGAGGACATGCCCTCAGCTCTTGCCTGTGGGCTTCTCAGAGGCATCTGGTGTGCCACTGTGGGAAACAGGATGCTGGACTAGATGGGCTACCTTGGGCCTGATCCAGCAGGGCTATTCTTCCGTTGTTATGACCCTTTTGTCCATATGTACGCCTTCCTTGGATGTAGCTTTCTAGACTTAAAAGACTTACTAGATCCTGAATTTGAGCATCTTTCGGAAGAATGACAATACCTTTCTATCCAGACTGCCTTTTGGAAGCTGTGTGGGGGAGGTAATGAGTTTTCATGTTGACTGGGGCTTTTTTGCTTCATTTAACCTGGAGGGGGGCGGCTGCTGCTGCTGCTTCCTCCTCCTCTTCGTTTTGCATGTTGTGGCTTGTTTCAAGTTTTTGGAGAGTAGTATGCAATTATTGCAATGTTGCTGGAAAACATCAGGCCTAAGTCATTTTGCCAACACCTCTGTACAGCATCCTGGAGAAAAGTATGGTCCCAGTAGGCAGAGCGCCACCTGCTGAAACTTCATATACCCACAAAAAATTCTGCTTCAAGTACATTTGTTACATTTCATGGTGCCAGAAGACGTATCGTTTTTGCTGCAACAGACCAATATATTGACCCCTTTGGATATGCATGTATCTGGATATTTTTTATTTATTTATTTTATTTTATTTTTGCATTTTTATACCGCCTTTCGTTAAAATATAGCCCCATATTTATTAATGGGAACTCAGATTATACCCTGTTAGAATACAATTGAGACTGCTGAAATGGTAGTGGCAATCAGTATTGGGTCCCAGTGCCGTACAGATGTGAAAGAGTGGGTGAAGCTCAGCCACAGATGGCTTCCTCATCCTGTGAACTTAAAATGAAAATCCAAGTGACAAAAAGCCTGGAACACTCTGTTCTGTATTTTTCTGGAAACTTCCAGTGACCCATCTGTCTGGGTGTATAAGGAAGACATCTATTTAGTTGTATTCCATTTCCCTTCCCTGATGGAGCTCTTACAGGAGGTTTCTAAGTGGTCTCTCATCCAAACACAGACCCAGACCCTAGACCTGCTTAAGTTCAACATGTGCCTTCAAACCATACCCCAGGTTATGGGATCGAGAGAGTGCTTCGAAGACACACAGCTTTGATGGAAAGCATACTTAAGCACAAAATTGTTAAACATATAGAAGAAAAGGCCTTGCTGAAGGAGAATCAGCATGGTTTCTTCAAGGGCAAGTCTTGCCTCACTAACCTTTTGTGTTCTTTTAACTCAGTGTGCAGCAGCTGTGAAAAAAGGCCAATTCCATGCTAGGGATCATTAGGGAGGAGATTGAAAATAAAAATGCTAATATTATAATACCCTTATACAAATCTATGATGCGGCCACACTTGGAGTATTGTGTACAGTTCTGGTCACCATGTCTTAAGAAGGACATTGTAGAACTGGAAAAAGTGCAGAAGAGGGCAACCAAGATGATCAGGGACCTGGAGCACCTTCCTTATGAGGCTAGGCTACAGCATCTGGGCTTTTTATTTTGGAAAAGAGGTGACTATGGGGAGACATGATCGAGGTGTATAAAATTATGCATGGAGTGGAGAGAGTGGACAGAGAGAAATTTTTCTCCCTCTCTCAACACTAGAACCAGGGGTCATCCCATAAAACTGAAGGTCAGGAAATTTAGAGCCGACAAGAGGAAGTACTTTTCCACACAGTACATAATTAATCTGTGGAATTATTTGCCACTGTAGGGGAGTCCACCACTTGCCTATGGGCTCCCCAGAGGCATCTGGTGGGCCACAGTGTGAAACAGGATGCTGGACTAGATGGGCCCTGGGCATGATCCAGCAGGGCTGTTCTTACGTTCTAGTCCTCATCCTTTCTTTTGGCTGTTGATACCTTCAGGTTTCTGCCCTTAATTTTCTGGGACCATGAGTCCCCAAATGTGAGGTCCCCCCCACCATCTTGGTAGGAGATGCACAAGCCTCTCTTATGAAACCTTCCTGGTTAACTATGTGTCTTTTTGAATCAACTATGAGACCGGCTAACCCCATGCTCTTTTTGGCCTCTCAAGGATTATTTGAAAAATTAAACTACTAGTGCTACGCATATTTATATACCCGCTTTTCAACAAAATTTCTCAAAGTGGTTTACACAGAAAAATAAAAAATAAATGAATGCAAATAAATAAACCTTCCATATACTACTTGCGGGAAGGTTTTTTCAGGACTGAACATGAGAGGCCCTGTGTAGCTAGCGTGGGGTAGTGGTTAGAGTGCTGGACTAGGACCGAGGAGAACCGAGTTCAAATACCCATTCAGCCATGATACTTGCTGCGTGACTCTGGGCCAATTACTTCTCTCTCAGCCTAACCTACTTCACAAGGTTGCTGTGAGGAGAAACTTAAGTATGTAGTACACTGTTCTGGGCTCTTTGGAGGAAGAGCGGGATATAAAATGTAAAATAATAATAATATTAATAATAATGATGATGATGATGATGATTGGTGATGTTTAAGTCCTCCCCAGAGTTACGTTTGTGTCTCCCCTCTATATTTCATAGTGACCTTCTAAGATAGTAAATAGAGACTGTGCTCCATCACCTCCAAGACAGTCAGGGACTCAGGGACTCATGGAAAATATCCATGGCATGGTGTTAGAAGAAAGTAGGAAATGGCAAGGAAGATGTCATGTTTTAATTGCCCCCTTTCTCTTATGCCTTTCTCCATGAGCTCACCGTTGGCTGAGAGGGACTTTTCTCTTGACCTGATAAGGCAGCAACCTCCTCACTGGAGGTAAATAATTATTGCCTGCTGGATCCCTCCTGTGGGCAGATTTAGCCACATTAGAAAGTAAGAGCCCATGCATGATGGATGATGAGCAGCTGCTGATACCTCTGGGTCTTCCTCAACTGCTGGCAGCCAGGAAGAAGCTCATGGAAAGGCGTGGCTGACATTTCTCTTCTTTGCACAATAAAAGGTATTTCTGTGATTGCTGTAATGGTTGGGAGAAAGCATGTTGGCAGTGATTACCCGAGTCCCAAATACTTCTTGTATTTTCCTTCTCAGCCCCGGCCAAAAGGGCATCACTAAGAAACTGAGATATTTAGCAGTGAGCTCATCAGGAATTTTATTTTATTTTTTAAAAAAATTTAAAATCTCCCCATTGCCTTGTTCTGATACACAAGCGCCAGCCTTTTGTGAGTGCACGCGCCTCACTTGTGATGTTCTGGCTGGACAGGTTGCCATAGCAACCTCTGCACAGAGAGCAGTTCTGCTCTCTGTAGCAGTCACAATTCATACTCATCTGTGTTTTTTTCTTTTCTTCCCCCAGCTTCTTCTCTGCTCTGGCTGGAGGGCTAAAGAGGTCTGAGTCCTTGCCAGCTACGGAAGCCCCCTTGCCCTTTGGGAAGAAAGCTTCTCTCCACTTTCTCTTGTAACAAGCACTTGCTTAATGAGTGTGCGGAAAGCTGGAGAAAAAAGGAATGGCAAATAATGGCTGTAGCAGCTCCATTCCCGACTCCACAGATGGCTGCTGGGCAGAAAGGGAGCAAGAGCTCACTCCATGTTAGAACAGTGGCCATCCAATGCGAATCTGCTGTCTGCCATAGCGCAAACACAGCTCTACCATGCAAAAATGGGGCCACAGCTCAATGGAAGCGCATCTGCTTTGCATACAGAAGGTCCCAGGTTCAATTCCTGGCACCATCTCCAGGAGCTTTCCCAGACAGCAGGCTTTACCACAGGCTTACTGAGAGGCTTTAATATCGATATAAATCGAGCTAAACTCTAACGCACAATGAAAATCCGAATTGTGTGTGAACTGCTCCCCGAGAGCTTGCAGGGACTTTGGGGGTAAATTTGGCTGATACATAAATGCATAAATGCACCCCCTCCACTCTGGAGGAGTTGCAAACTAAAAGCTGGGTGTGAAAAGCTCCCAGGCCAGGTAGAGCTGGGGAGAGACCCCTGCCCTGCGGTCCCTCTGATTTTTCTCATCTCTGTGCAGAATGAGTTTTGTTCTGGGCAGCAGTACCAAGTCAGTGTGAATGGGGCCTTCCTGATTCAACCTGAGTGGGATCTAAATTGAACTGAGTGGTCATCCAAAAACTTGTGAGCGTGCGTACGGGTGCACTCCTTAAAGGGAACGGTGCCCCTGCCGCATTCTGTACCAATTGCAGTTTCCAGACTGCCTCAACCTGTGACACCAGAGAGATGTTTGGATCCAGAAGCACTTTGCGTACCTATTCTTTCTGGGGGAGTGTGACCCCATCCAGAACTGATATATCAAAATTGTCTCCTGTGTTCTGACCTTGCACCATAAGTGCCTCCATCTTATTTGGATTGTTTGTTGTTATCGCTCTTCCAGCTCCTCACTGCCTCCAGGCAGGCATTTAGGGAGGTTATGTCTTGTCCTAATGATTCTCACATGGAAAAATAGATTTGGATGTCATCAGCATATTGATAACACCCTGCACCAATTCTCATGATCTCTCCCAGGAAACATATGTTAAAGAGCACTGGAGATTAAATGGCCCTCTCCACCCCCAGCACAGTACTTCCAGTTGACTGTTGCTGGTGTCTTTCTTATGTTTTTTGTTTTTTTTTAAGATTGTGAGCCCTTTGGGGACAGAGATCCATCTTATTTATTTGTTGTTTCTCTGTGTAAACTGCCCTGAGCCATTTTTGGAAGGGCGGTATAGAAATCAAATTAATCATAAATTATTATTATTATTATTATTAAATAATTCTGCGATGATATCTATAACAATTGACAATAAAATTCAGCCATCCCAGGTCCTTGGGAAGGACCCGATGTCTGGCTAAAACAAACCAGTCAATAACACCTGTCTGACTGTGTAAACAAGAAATAATAATAAACTTTATCAATAAGCAACTTGAGGATAAGAAAAATACCCTTGCCTGCCTCATTCCTCTATACCTTGGAGTTGGGAGAACACAGGAAGGTTTTCTCCAGGGAGATGAGGCTGGGTCATATGCCTCTAGGCCAGGCTGTCCAGTAAGAGCAAGGAAGTGAAAGTAGGCCATTTGTAGCGGCTGAGTCAGCGTGATAAGTCCAGTTTTCCTCTTAATCATGTGCTCTTTTGAAACGCCCCTGTCTTCCTTTTGAACTCTGCTGACCCAGGGATCCTGCCACATCTAGGAGTTTGCATTTTCCTGACATGCATCTGGCTTCTTGCAAACAGATGTTGCTTTCTTGGTGCTTCTGTGAGATCAGGGCTCTTTTAGGCGAGACTGTGAACCACATGGTGTACCAGATTCTGAAGGTCTATGATAAGCTTCACATAACTATATCCTCCCACTATGTACTGGATGGATTATATCATGTGAATTGCAGACTAAAAGGGATGTCGCATCTTCCCGAGGTTTTATTTAGTTTTGAAGGCTATCCTGGGAAAAAGAAAGAAGTGGTTAAAAAAAGATAAAATAACTGTATGTGTGTGTGTGTGTGTGTGTGTGTGTGTGTGTGGTGTTTGTACTAATATATAAAATATTTGTGATAATAAAATAATGAACAATTTGGGGGTAAACTGAATAGGGAACAGGTGCTTAGTCTCTCACAAATCGGAAAAATTGAATGCCAAGAAAATTAGTACGAAGTATATCTACAGTATGAAGTATAGTATGGAGTATACTTTTTGAACTTTGGTGCTGGAGAAGACTTTTTAGGATACCATGGACAGCCAGGAAAACAAACAAATGGATCATAGAACAAATCAATCCAGAATTTTCACTCGAGGCACAAATGACCAGACTTTAATTATCATACTTGGACACATTATGCGAAGACCCAGCTCCCTTGAGAAGTCCATAATGCAGGGAAAAGTGGAAGGAAAGAGAAGAAGAGGGAGACCAGCAGCAAGGTGGATAGACTCAATTATGACAGCAATGAAGGCACCACTGAGACACCTTAAAGGCCAAGTTGAAGACAGATAATCCTGGAGAGAATCTACCTATGTGGTCGCTAACACCGACTTGACGGCACTTAATCAATCAATATCTATAGCAAGAAAAATCAGCATGATGCATTTTTTATGGTTTCCCCCCATGTAGTATTCCTGTGTGAATATATATGAACATGCCTTATACTGCATTAGACTGTCTATCTAGTCTATTCAGCAGCTCTCCAGAGTCTTAGGCAGAGAGAGGTATTTTTCATCCTCTGGTCGAGATGCAGGGGATTTAACCTGGGATCTTCTGCATGCAAAACATGCAGAAACCACTGAGTGATCATGTCTAGTAGTACAGCTGGAGAGAAATACTATACAGCTTCATGAAAGACAGGAATCTCAAGATGGTGGGTGTTCTCTGAAAGTGAAAACCAGGCCAGATTCTTTAAAACTTTTGATTGTTGTATTGGGCTTCTAGTCTGTTCGCCTCAGAGGCAGGTGCCTTAAAGAGAAGGGAGGAGCCTTTCCAGCTTTATCAAGTCTTTTCTGAGAACCCCTTTGATGTGGGAACATAACTTGTAAGTAGACTTGACTTGAAGAGACACAACAGCTGCGTGTGTGTTTGGGTTTCAGTAGCTGGCAGGCTCTTGTGAGTCCAATTTAACGCAGTGAAGTGAATGCCATTTCTTCCACAGGAGGGAGAGAAAGAGAGAGATTCAAACCGTTGTTGGAACGAAGAACATCTAATGAGCACCCCCTCATCCTAAATCTGTTCACTGGTGACCTGGAGTGCCCCACGGAGTTGGAGATGCGAGCCACATGGGCATTGTGGCTGCCCTCCAAATGGGAGAGGCACAGCTTGCTCCTGCCACTAAACCTCTGGGCACAAGCCCGATACATGAGAAGAGAGGATTTCTCCGCATTTCCAGCTGCAAAGGGTGACCTTTGGAGCTTTCCAAATGCCAGCATTATGGGCTCAGCACCAGCCTCTCACACCATCACGGATCTTCCTTATGAAACTCCCGAAGGAGAGCATGGCTGCCCAGCCGGTGACCTCTGGAACCATTCGCGCCACGGCTGGGTGCCAAAGCCCAGGGGGCGAAAATATCCTCGCCGACTGAGTGAAGGGCACATGGCGCGCGAGAGGCAGGGCGCAAGTCCTTTTGTGTGCCGGAGACAGCAGGCATCCTCCTGCTCTGTGTTCGCGCCAGCAGCAGCAGCAGGCTTCTTGTAAGAGCTCTCTGACTGTGCTTGCCAGACTTGTTCCAAGGCAGAAGTTACATAGCTTGGTTGTGGTCGATTTAAAAAGGGGCGCGCCTGGCGGGGGTGGGGGGGGGCAGATTTTGCCTGGGTGCCTAGAAAGCTGCGGCGCTGCTGAACGGAGGGCTGGAGATTTACAGGCTGGCCAGGCTAAGCTTGGAAAGAGGCTCGAGCAACCGCGCATCGGGCGCAAAGGTGCAGGGGCGAGGCAGGGCTACGAGACAGGCAGCCCGCCCCCTCCCCATTTCTCTGGGGAAGGTAGGGGAGGTCTTCCTCCGCCGAGGAGGGGTCTGCGCATGCTTAGCTGGGAGGACGGTCCCCAATCCAGGCAGGGCTTGAAGGAGGCTGTGCCCACGATACGCGGGGAGGAACCCGCGCTTCGGCTGCGCAGAGCCCGCGTAAGAGGCTGGGCTGCCCCTCCTTGGCTGGAGAGGCTTTGCCCTCGCGGGGAGGCGCAGGCAGCTCTGGCTGGGGGCCGCTGTCGAGTCGCGTCGCGGTAATAACGAGCCTCGGAGAGAGGAGAGGTAGAGCCGACCCGCCCGACCTCTCTCTCTCTGGATCCGCTCCGGCGGAGGCTGTTGGTTCTTGGGCTCGAGCAGGTGCCAGCAGCTGGAAGGGCAGCGCAGAAGCCGGAATCGCGCCTGCTGCTGCTGCTGCGTGCACAGCTGGCTGGCTGGCTGCACGGGGCGGGCGGGCGGGAGGGAGCAGCCTCCGCCTCCCCCGGGCAGGTAGCCGCCCAGCGCCTCCTCCCGCGCGGAGCTGTCCAAAAGGGCTGGCCCGCGGCAGGCGCTCTCCATGGTGCTGGACGCGGCTCCCCGGGGAGGCGCGCGGGAAGGGGCGGCCGCGAGTGGGGACTTCTAAGGGCGCGTCGCGCTCCCGCGGCCCCCGCCCCCTCCTGGCCGATCCCAGCAGACGCGTCGCTGAGCCACAGCCCCTCCGGGATCCCGCTGCATGGCGAGCAGCAGCAGCAACGTGGGCTCCAGGGATCCAACCTCCTGGCCCTCCTCCTCCTCCTCCTCGCCGGGAGTCGTCATGGCTGTGCTGACAAAGGTGGCCTCTGCGTCCTCCCTGCTGCTGGTGCTCTGGGGTAGGTGCTTCTGCCTCCCAAGGCTGGGAGGGTCTTTTGAGCCTGGGAGGAGCAAAGCCTTCCAGCAACGGTCTGGGGTTGATAATAAAAATGCAGAACATTTGGTGGGTTGTGTTTTTGTTGTTTTTGTTTTTTGTTTAAACAGGCAGGGCAGGGACACTAGATTTTGCTTCGGGAGATCGTTTCGCTCAGCTTTGAAGTCCTTAATGGGGATCCTCACTGCACTGTGGCCTCGGCAGCCCCTTAAGAGAGAGGCTGTCATGGCAAGGTGATGTGCACCCTCACGAGCACCAGGTTTGGGTTGTGGCTGTTTCTAAAAGAGCAGCTGGCTTGCAGGCTGGACAGAGCGGAGGTGCAGACATGCATATTGCATGTATGTGCAGGTGATGTGAATCTACACATGAGTGATACTGAGTGAAGGCCGTGGGAAATGTATTGCAGTTCTTCCCGTTTGGGGTTTGGTTTTTCTGATTAGACTAGATCGAGGTGGTTTTTGTAAATCCCTATATAATACTTAGCACTAAGGAACTGTTACTGTGACATGTTAGTTGGAAGCGGTGTAGTGAGCATTCTCCACATGCTTGGCTATTCGTTCTTAATGTGTTTGCATTCAAAGTCCTCTGTAGAAAGATAACCTTGGTTTAAGAAGCAGAAAGTTTGGAAGTTGTTTTCAAGGGACTTCAGAGCATTATTCTGCATTTCAGTGAAACAGTGAGTGCATTTCTTTGACTGATTTAGGAAACAAAGCTCTATTTCATAGCTTAGTAGTTTAGAGATCCTAGGAATTGCCCATGCATTCGAAGTGCTTGCAAGCCGAATTGCTTGCAAGCATCGGAGTAGGGCTTGCCAAGGGAGAATATCTAAATGAACTAACAAATGCCTTAAATGCCACGGGGAAAGGGTTGTGCTTTATAACATGCATAGGATTGTGCAGGATAGCATGTTTGAGAGATTCTGGTTCTGGTGTTGAACTAATTGGGAGAATTTGGAGCAGGGAAGAGTGCACAATTGCATTCTTACCCTTCAGCCAATTCTCGCAGACTATGAGCACGCAGAGACATTGGGGCATCATAGGGCTTTTGGTGGCGGGGGGGCAGTCTCCTATCTGTGAATTCCTGTATTGGGTAGAATGTGTATTGAAAACACCTTTCTTCCAATTTCACTGTTGCCTTAACAAGATTCTCATGTGTGCACAAATCATGAGAGGCTCAGCAGTACTTTTAGAGTCCTATGCAAAAGGGCATTCAGTATAAATGAAGCCCCATCATAGCAAAGTGCCAGCATCTTGGCTCAGGCAAGTCTGGGATGATGTTCTTGGACATCATGTCCCTGTGGATCTAGTTGGCACAGCTTACTAAGAAACTGTCACTGTGAAAGGTTAGTTAGAAAAGGTGTAGTGAGCATTCTCCACATGCTTGGCTATTCATGTTTAATGTGTTTGCATTCAAAGTTCTCTGCAGAAAGATAATCTTTGTCTTGAAGAGTTATGAACAAACTAGTCATATTTGTATGTGTAAATTAGCAATTATGGGTTATATAACTTCTGGTTGGTTAACTATGTGTCACATGTGCATTTCCATCTCAGTTTCAATTTTAGTAAATGAAGCGTCAGAGAGGGCAGATTGAGATCCCAGTGTTGGCAGAAAGGGAAAGAGCCTCACAAATCTGCAGGGCATTATTCAATTCAGCACCAAGTTGTTATTAAATACGGATTATTGGTTGAGATCAGCGTGGAAAGGGAAGCTTTTTGCAAATCCTGATATTTAATCCATTCTCAATGAATGTCAGTGATGAATTAAAAGATTTGCTTTCATTGAGAAACAGAAGAGACTTGAATAACAGATTGTTTCTATGTTTTTCTACCCCTGTCTGGTTGTTTCCCCCCACATCTCCCCTACTTGTATATATTCACACATGCAAATTGGCTGCTTGTCTTCCTGTCTCATGGTGGCTGCTTCGTTGCCCTCCAGTGGGTGTCTGCTTTACAGTCTGCGTCGAAGTCCCATCAGAGACAAAGGCGGTCCGGGGATCAGAAATGAAGCTGCGGTGCATTTCCTGCATGAAACGAGAAGAGGTTATTGCCAACACATTGGTAGAATGGTACTATAAGGAAGACGGCAGAGATGTGCTGGTATGGAACCCACTGGCTGATTCAGGCTGTGAGACAAGTAGTAGGGTTGGGAGATGGAGCTCATTTTATTCTCTTCCTCCATGACATAAGGTTGTAATTAGGTGAAAAGGGCAGGGGAGACTTGTTCATAAAGGTAGTTTATTGCTCTGAGCTTCTCCATCTAAGCTGGCATATTTGCACTGTGAAGATGTGAGCCTGATTCACAGCCAGGGGCGTAGTTAGGGGAGAGGGGCCCGGAGAAGACCAGCGGCCCCTTGGAGTGAGGGAGATAATGAAGAAAATAGGGAGGGATGGAGCTGGGGGGCCCTCGGGAGCTTGGGGGTCCAAGCTCTTTGAACCCATCCACTCAATTATAGCTGCACGCCTGCAAAGCTCACATCAACATATGACAGACAAGTAGCACAGATTTAATCCTTTCCCTGTTCCTAACCAAGGATCATTTATATCTAAGATTTGCCCCTTGGTGGCCTCAAATGATTGCTGAGTAGACACAGGGTGAACCAGACTATGCCCCCAAGCAAAGTCCCATAGGAAAGGTTTCATGGTCTGGGATTAACACTGCAGAACATTCAAGACTGGTCTCTTCTTGTGCTTACCTAGTTAGTAAGGAGAGTCAGAACATTTATTCCTTAAACTGATGAGATGGGACAGGAAATAGAGGGAGGGATTTGAAAAAGATGTGAAGGTAGGTCTGTGACAGACACACAAGCAAGTAAACTTTGACCAACTAGAGGTTCCTTTTTCCATCCTCAGTGACTCAGGTTCTGACAGGGAAGACCCTAAAATGAGGATCTTTTTCACTTATACAACTTGGTCAATCAAAGTGGAATTTGGCCTTTCTGTTGCATGGATTTATTAGCCATTTTAATGACAGTGCTGTTCCTGCTGAGAGCCTTATCTGTGTATAAGCCTGTTAGGGTATCTGCGCATGGGGGTTTGCAGCAAGGATGTCAGTGTTGCATTCCTGAAATGGTTACGAGGATTGGGTGGCAATCTGATAGATGAAGAGCTTCAGACAACCTGGATCACAGACTCCTAGAATTTTTGAGTTGGAAAGAACATTGGAGCTTATGGCTTAGACTTGCTCATTGCATCTGGAATCTGATGCAGTGTGGAAGAAAGGAAGATGGTGTGTGTGTGAGGGGGGGGTGGAGTAGGAAGGTAGACAGAAAGATAATGAAGGGTGTGTTTGCATGTTTTTATTTATTTATAAATTTATTTATTTAAACACATTTTTATACTGCCCAAAACGCAAGTTCTCTACATACATGCCATTCTCATATATTTCCATTTTCTCTCTCTAATAAATACTGCTCAATTAAGACATTGTTCTAGGAAAAACAGACTGCACAGTGGTTTATCCATAGAGCATCGAAAGCAGCTCTGTTGGTGGGATGAACATCTTTGTAATGTTCCTCCTATTTCTGTTCTGGAGCACTAGAACTAATTCTGTGACTGTTTTTATGCCACTTGGCAAAGCCCCCTGTCTTAGCCGCACGGTTGCCTAAATGCCACTGTAGCATAATAAGCACTCGCAGTCCAAAGAAGTTGCCTGTCTGCTTCTGAAGTTCATGGCTTATTTTCCCACGTTCTATCTTGTTTTCTTGTTTAAAGGGCACATTAGGGGGGAAAGGAGCATACCATCTCTCAAGTATGAAGAAGCTTCCAAAGAAGTTTCCGGTTTTGCACCCTAGATTGACTCATAAGGCTCTGGAAGGCAGCACAGTTAGCTGGCAATGACTGTACGCTTCCTTCTTCTGCTCCCTACAGATCTACGAGTACCGGAACAAGGAACATGAACTGGAGAGCCGCTTCAGGGGCCGGCTCCACTGGAACGGGAGCAAAGACATGCAGGATGTGTCCATCTCTGTGGTCAACCTCACTCTGAACGATTCAGGGATTTATACGTGCAACATCACCCGGGAATTCGAGTTTAAGATCCATCAGCCAGTTTTTACCAAATCCACAGTGATCCATCTCACGGTGGTGAAGGAGGGTATGACGGATGATGGACAGTTCCTTATGAGAGAGTCTTTTCCTGATGTTCAAGTATTTTCTAGCAAGCAAGATGGTTATGTGTAAAGGAGGGAGGGAGGGAGGGAAAATGTTCAAGGATCAAACCATTTCTCTCATATCTGCTCTTCTATACTGGCTCAGAAATCTGTCAAATACCAAAAGCTGGATGACTTCCTAGGTGGCCAAAGACACTTGCTGTGTGGTTGTTTAACCATGGGTAGCATTTTACAGTACTATGACTGCTGTGTGGTTAGGAAAAACCAGCCCTTTCTGTGATCTTGAGTAGGAGCACACAGCTAAAGCCGGCAAGGGCCAGTTTACCTGTTGTTTTTAAACTTCCTCTTAAACGCTGCACTGATTTTTAAAAGAAGAATTGGCTCTGCACATTTATTTGTTCAGGATAATGGCAATCTTGCACAATTCTCACTTATCATTAATGGGCCAGAAAGATAAGTAAGTGAGCTGCCCAGCTTAAACGCCTGTGTGGCATTGCCTTCAGAAATATCCAGACACCCATGTGCTATTTTGGAACTTCCTTTTAAATTTTCTGTCACCACTTTGTGCAGCAGCCCACCTGTGAGACCAGGCTGGGTACACGCACGCACGCATGCATGCACGCACATGCGCACACACACACTTGGGGATGATAATGTACCCGATGAGTCATAATATGTGACACCCTCCTCCACACCCACCATATGTTGTGGAGGCCTGATCAAAAAGATCCCTTTACATACAGCACTGAAGACTTTCGCTTCTACTTCTTCAGTCTTCAATAAGAGGTGCTTCTTGTTTTTAAAGAAGTATTAAGAAAGTCATATCTCTATTTTGCCATATTTTAAGGGTTCACCTGGGAGGAGAGCTGGTCTTTTGGTAGCAAGCATTTATTGTTCCCTTTGCTAAGTGGGATCTGCCATCGGTTGCATTTGAGTGTGAGCACTGTAAGATATTCCCCATAGGGGAGGGGGCCACTCTGGGAAGAGCATCTGCTTGCTTGCATGCGGAAGGTTCCACGTTCACTCCCTGGCAGCATCTCCCAGATAGGGCTGGGAGAGACTCCTGCCTACAGCCTTGGAGAAGCTGCTGTCAGTCTGTGTAGACAATACTGAGCTAGACAGACCAATGGTCTGTCTCAGTATAAGTCAGCTTCCCATGTTTCTATGACACAGTTGTGAGTTCAGGACTTGTTACTGACGATATCGGTTTATATGCTCTTCCTCCCACCACCACCCTGGATTAGTTCAGCACAATGCTTATGTGCCAAGAAAACCGGTTTCATCAGGGAGAAAGATGATCAGCAGTCTCTTCTCAAATGGTTTGCTGAGAGTGTTGTGGCTTCCCCCGACAGAAGCAGGACTGCATGACTGTTGAGCTCAAGATGGCACCCTCCTGTTCCATCTCCTCCCTTACACTGTATCTGTATTGTTCTCTTCCTGCTTCTACCTACAGCTGTCTCTCCTTGTCTCTCTGTTCTCTTCATCTGTCTTTTTCCTTGCTGAGGATCCCTCCCTGAGCTCTCTGCTTCTTGGTGGTTCTCTGTGTTTCCTTGTCCTCAGCACAATATAGAACATCTGCAGATGGGGGAGATAAAGGAGCAGGACACAAAAGGAGAGCCTCTCAGGTTCCGGGATGGGCTGGAATAAACATGGCTCTAAGAGTCCCAAGTGAAGTATGTCATCTGAGCGACTCTGCATGTGTGAGCATGCATGCGCTAAATAGAACATACAGAGGAGGCACCTACAGTGCATGTTTGGATGTCGGCCGTATTGACAGCGGTTTAGCCAGCAGCAGGGGTGGCATCACAAGGCCTTTCAAGATACAGTAGAACCTCAGCCGTCTCACCCAGTTCTCTCTGAAACCGCAGTCTTTCCCACCTAGCCTCACAGCATTCTTGCTTATCAAAAGCTCTGATTATTTCAAACACTTGGGAAGTGTTTAAGTAAGTGCTTATGTAGTTATTATAATGCATCTTTAATTTTGCTTTGTATGATTATTTCAATGAGACTGTAAAAACCATCATGGGCATTGTATGTGGAAAGGCAGTTTTAGACATGTTAAAGCTCAAATGCTGTTCTGTTCTATCATGTCAGGAAGGATCTGTGTGCAGTTTGCCACACCCGACTAGTTAATGGGAACTGTGTATACATTGAGGTTCTGGGTTGGAAAATGCCAGTGATTTCCCATTGGCATGACCTGTTCTATAAGAACCATGAGGCATGTAAGTGCCCTCTGAGTGAACTCTGAGCTTACAGTCCAGGCAACAAAAGCCAACAATCCAGTTTCTGCATGACTATACTTTAGTGGAGAAAGAGACAGAAAGCCACAAAAGCTCACAGGTAACTGCAGCTCGACCCAGTGTGCTTGATCCTTTAGAAGTGGTTTTGCTCATGTGGATCTTGGAGTGCCTCGGTGATTTCTTCATTCTTTGTCCCCCACACAGCTGGAGAAGACCTCACATCTGTCGTCTCTGAAATAATGATGTATCTTCTCTTGGTCTTCCTCACCTTGTGGTTGCTGATAGAGATGGTTTACTGCTACAGAAAGGTTGCCAGAGCAGAGGAGGTGGCCCAGGAAAATGCGTAAGTTTGAAACCTGCAGTTGCTTCAGAATGGGAGTAGTAGGTGAGGGCATGCCATAAATTGAAGCCAGCATGGTGTAGTGGTTAGAGTGCTGGACTAGGACTGGGGAGACCCGAGTTCAAATCCCCATTCAGCCATGAGACTAGCTGGGTGACTCTGGGCCAGTCACTTCTCTCTCAGCCCAACCTACTTCACAGGGTTGTTGTGAGGAGAAACCTAAGTATGTAGTACACTGCTCTGGGCTCCTTGGAGGAAGAGCGGGATATAAATAAATAAATAAATAAATAAAGTTATATCAACGGGGGGATGCACTCTGATTTAGCTCTGTGCTGCAAGTGCAGAGGCTGTAATACACATCTGCAGCTCTCTGTCTACAGGTATCTTCACTCACTTCAGGGGAGGCTCATCATCATGTATATACCATGTTGCACACCTGTTGGAGTGACTGCATACAGGAGTTGTATGCGTGTATTTATTTAACACATTTTTATACTGCCCCATACATATACAAGTCCCTGGGCAGTTCACAATCACAATCTGGGCAGTTCACAGTTGTGCCTATAAGGCACTCTAGATGGGGCAATGAACTTATGAAGCTGCTTTATACTGACTCAAGCATGGTGCTTGGGGTCTGTTGGGCATAGGAGAGTTTAACAGCATGATCCCATGCATGTTTACTTGGGAGTAAGCCCTTCTGCATTCAGTGCAGGTAGTAGGGTTTACTAACTACTTAGTGTGTTAGGATTGCTGCCTTGGGTGCAGATCTATAGCTCTATTCACATGTCATGTTCAGCACTTGTGTTCAGCACTAAATGATGTCCAGTTGCAGAGGAGTAACAGCAGGAGAGAGGGCATGTCCTCACCTCCTGCCTGTGGGCTTCCCAGCGGCATCTGGTGGACCACTGTGTGACACAGGATGCTGGACTAGATGGGCCTTGGGCCTGATCTAGCAGGGCTGTTCTTATGTTTTTATGTTCTTATGTTCTTAAGCAGTTGGTCCATTGAACCCAATACTGACCAGCAGCAGTTCTCTATGATCTCAGGCAGATGTCTCTGCCATCACTTGCTCTGGATTCCTTTTAAAAACTGGAGATGCCCAGAATCAAGCCGAGGACCTTCTGCAAATAAAGCATGTGTTCCACCACTGAACTACAGTCCCACTTCATGTGGTGTTGTTTTTTTAAGTGTGCACCCATTTAGGTTTCTTCTTG
The DNA here is from genome assembly GCF_027244095.1 of Hemicordylus capensis. NCBI lineage: Eukaryota > Metazoa > Chordata > Lepidosauria > Squamata > Cordylidae > Hemicordylus > Hemicordylus capensis. The sequence goes on from NC_069664.1 coordinate 26,637,002, forward strand.
TGGTAATGTCTTCTTCAACTTGACCTACAGGACTGACTACCTCGCCATCCCTTCAGAAAACAAGGAGAACTGTGCTGTGCCTGTGGAGGAGTAGAGGGATGAAAACCACAGGGGTATGCTTTGCAACAAAGGTGAGAACGCTCCGTGGAAAATGAGTGACAGGCTAGAGATGTGAAACCTCTGTGGAAGCAGCAAGATTGTGTGAGCATTAGTGGCCTCACCACAAGTGCCAAGGGAATCATCTAGTTTAATGTGAATGTGTTAGATTTGTAATCAGAACAAAGACATCCATGGATTGGCGTATCACTTCGAAATGACTCCAGCAGCAAATAAACTCTAGTAGTAAGCAAGCAATCTGGGGGTTGTGTGATAAGACTTGAATGGCTCAGAGTCCTGGACATGGCTTCCCCTGTGTTCCAACATGCAGGGAATCTGAATTCTGTGTCTTTGGAATTTCAACATAGGAGAATGACAAAAAGTTTTTGTTTCTCTCTCCCCTCAAGTTTCTCTGTCTGGGTTGGAAACAGCAGCTAATCAGATGCTTGGACAAATAGTGCATCAGTTATATAGGCCGTACAGCTGTGGGATCACAGAGGGAATTGGGCTAATAAGGGTGTTCAGGTTTTGGGCACACACATGTGAATGTAGCATTTGCTATGGAATTCAGAGATAGTTTCAGTAATAAGAGAGCATTACCAACCATCTCTTTGACTCCCTCCATTAGGACACAGGACTGCAGATGAATATTTCTCATGTCATTTAGAGCTAGTGGAAAGTGACTACTGATTATTTTACAGAAAGGATGTTCATAAACAATCTTGTTTAGTTTTATGTTTGAACAGCACAAGTGTCAAGCAGTGTTCCCTCTAAGGCATGCACATGGGTTTTTTTAATGTCCGCTCAATTAATTTTAGATCCCATTTAAGTTGAATCAGGAAGGTCCCACTCTGAATCCATGTGCGCGCACACTGTCTTGATACTGCTGCTCAGAACAAAACTCATTCTGCACACAGATGAAAAAAATTAGAGAGAACACTGGTGTCAAGGGTACCATGTGTTCCCCTAAGTAGTGGACTTAGAATGGCCCACCATTGGAGGCTGATAGAATCGGATGGATTTTTGAATGCTGTTGGGATTTTCCATTTGGCTTGACTGGTTGAGGTCACAGTTGAGATGTAGAGATGCAGAGTTGACTCAGGCAGTAGACACCAATGCACAGAATCACCCTGTCCCAGCCTGAAGAATTTCTCTGGCCCTGATTTCCTAGAGGACTGGGGAAGATAACTAGGATACACCTGGCAGAAAGTGGATGTGAATCTGAGAGAGTTCATTGTCTAGCCAGCCTTGTGGTGGTGATGGTAAAGAAGCAGTACTATTCCATCTTTGGGGTGCTCTCTAGCAAAGCTTTTCAAGTGGTTTAAGGATAAATTGCTTGTATTGACCTCAACCTGGATATCATTGATTATGCATTTCTGTTTAAGAAGTTGTTTTACTCAGTTTTTATATTTGTGAGCTGTCCTGCGAGCAAGTACTTGTGTGTTAAAGCGCAGGATATATATTTATTTAATAAGTGCAAACCATGCCAGTCATACTTCTAATACATGAGAGAACATACATCTCTATCTTTTGAAAAAGAGCATGCAGTAAATTCTAGGGCAAGGAAGGTAAGGGACTGTTCCCAAGTTATAGAAGAGATGTAGGTTGGTGTAAATTTTATAGCAATGTACACTGGTTATCTAACAAACACTTTATGACCATTCATAAAGTACCCAGAATGTTGGGGGGCAATATGCTAAATCATTGTAAACTGCTTAGAGAGCTTCCAGCTATAGAGCGGTATATAAATGTAAGTGCTATTGCTATTGCTATTCACGTGTTGGCCCAGCCATTCCTTCATTACAGCATACACATTGCTTATACAGGCGGACCTCGTTATCCACGGTTCCAGTATTCACAGATTTGTGCATCCATGGTTTCAAAAATAATGCCCCAACCTCTCCATCTGCGGTCATGTGTCTTGCCTATCCGCTGTTTTCATTGCAAGCCTCCAATCCTCATATATGGCCGTGTTCTGTGGGCTGAAAGAGGAGTCAAGAGAATTTTTTGGTGGTGTTTTTTGTGCTTTTTTCCCTTGGAGGGGGGGACATTTTTAGCTTTTGGCAGCATAGTGGAGGCTTGGTCTCCTCTGGGAGCCTTTTGGAGCCATTCCTCTTAGCTTTTGCTAACTCCACTGCTGTCTCCATTGTTGTTTTGCCACCTAAGGAAACTGAATGGAATGCTGTAAACCCCAGCAGTGGAGTGAGGGACCTCCATTGCTTCTTTGATTTGTTTTACTGCGAAAGGACACAGAATGGAGTGCTGCCAACTCTGCTTTGGAGCAAGCGAACTCCCCTGTGTTTGCTTTCTTGAACTGTCTCCGATGCTGTGATGCCTCTAAAGTGCTGGACTTTATCGTCACGAGGTGAGGAAACCACCCCTTGGGTGCTTACGTGAACTGTGTCTGATGCTGTGATGCCTCCCTGGCCAACCTGACAACCAGTGAGGCCTGGGGTTCGTGCTGCTATCTGCTGGATGGCAACAGCAGGGTGAGGATTATTTGATCTTACATTACTGCACTATATTGTGCTTTATGCATTCCTGGAAGGGCAGGGGGCACCTAAAGACTGGGAGAGTATATCTGAGGTGGCCAAATGGCCCAGTGTTATGGGGAATTTTCAGGCCATTTTCTGAGACCCAAGCCCCAAATTCCCATTGACATAATGCTTCATTACTCACGGTTTCATTATTCGCCATTGTAGGTGTGGAACCTAACCCCTATGAATAACAGCGTCTGCCTGTATATATTGAGTGATGTATGAAAATGAAGTGAAGGCAGATTATGTAATTGCTGGGAGACATATCTGTGTCTTTTGTGGAGATGAAATCTACATACTCTTCCTGTTTATTTCTACCAGTGTTAGCAAATTCTAATTATCAGCTGCTTAAAAGGACTCATAGAAGACCCAAACACTGGATTTTTGAAGATGTGGATTGTAGCATGCTGTACTCAAGGGATGGATTTTACACTGAAAATTTCTCATCCAGCCTTCCAAAAAATGAAACATATCATCACACATCCCTTATCATCTTGTTTTCAGGGACTCTGCAGAAACAAGGACCAAGTCCCCACAGCCACGTTTGCAGGAGCCGAACTACAAGAGGAGGAACTGAAAGAGAGTGTAAATCCATTTCCATTTGTCTGGGACATTGCACAGCTTTGACTTCATGACCCCCACCTTGAGCTCTCGAGCAACCCATTTGCTAAAGGACTCTCCTTTGAAGCATGCTGAGTCAAAGGGGTAAGGGTGATACCGCTCTTCCTGCCATCACTTCAACAGCTTTGTAAATACTAACTGGTCTCATCTTTCACTAATACTCACATCCCCTCGGGTGCTTTCAGACATCACAGCTACCCTGGGGCAAAGTGGGAGTAATGTGCCCCACTGTGCTTTAAGTGACTATCATTTGTCTGTCAGTGCATTGGTGTTAATTTCATGTTCATCTGTTTGATGTACTGATGCCCAGAAAGCACTTTGTGTAGGGCGACAAAGCAAGTAGCTCTGTGATTTGGTGGGTCCCTGCATGAGTAAATGGGGGACCAGGCACAGGAAGTGTAGCAAAACAGCTGTTCCTGAAACTGTAGCATTAAAGAAAATACAGTCTAGGAGCCAAGGATATTTTTCTGGGGTGCACATTGCAGTCAAAAGGGTGGCAATACTGTACAGATATCAGATTTTGCTCTGGGGTAAGAGTGACATCAGAAAGCACCCTTGGTTTGCATAATATGCCAATTACACATTGCTGCACTCCATGCTATGCCACATGATGATGTCCAGTGTGAACAAGGGCAAGCTCATTCACACAAACAAGGTTCTGTGGTATAGTCCAACACGAATGGCGAATTTTAAAAATAGTTACCAATGAGGCCGTGAGAGCTGTTATAGACTATGATTTCACCACACATCTGCCCTCAGTGCATGTTAAAATTCTCTTTACTATTTGGCATGATTGTACCAATGGTTGAGCTAGCCCAAGGTGAGAGAACTCACCCCAAGATAGTGTGAGTGCTATATCAGGCGAAATACCCTTTGGGGTATGTAGAGGTAGAAGCATTATGGAATTATTATTCTGGGTAGGCAGCAATTTCACAGTGCAGCTCAGCATGAAAGAAGACTGTCTTTAAAGAGCACATGGCAGAGCAAGATTTGGGAGTGGCTGGCACAGAGGTGTAGTGATGACAGAAACAAAACCTACAAGCCATTTCCTACAAACCTACAGGCCCCCCCCCCCACAATTAAATTCAAACCTCTCTCTGTTAATTGGCTTACATGATGGTGGAATGAAATATGTAGCAAAAGTGAGCACTACTTCTGGTCGGTCCTGAGCGAAGTGGTTAGAAATTAGCCTTAATTAAGTGAATATGAACCCCTGCTAGAAACAGTGGGAGCCACGAGGAGGACATTTAGAAGCTCTGTCAGGTACTTTGGAACAAAAATCCAAATACTTGGTATCACTTAGGCATGCAGAGTGCCAATGCTTTTACTCTGAATAATGATGTTTAGTAATAACAAAAGTCCAAGGACACAATCCAACAAAGTTAAGCACCCTCAAACACACTGAGTGAAATACGCTTAAGTGCATTTAACTCTCGCTTGCATTGTAGCCAAAACTTCATAGGAGTTTGGCTCTCTGTCTCTCGTATCAAAAGGAAGCAAGGTTTATAATAGAGTTTCCACAACTCGAATGAGTTCCATACAAGTATGGAAGCCAGCAGTCGGGCACTAAAGGGCTCCTTCAGGCATTTCCAGGGGTCTGGCTTGCTTATTTACTAGGCTTCTTTGTCTTTCTTTTAAATAACAGGCCCCTGTGTCATTTCACAAATTACTTTTAAAAGCCCCCTCCCTTTCAAGAGTGCTTTGCCATAAGGCAGAGGGTGTGCTGAAAGTGCAGCACAAACCCAAAGCTCTCCGTCTTGCAGAATGAGTGGTGTTAATTATTTGGATACCCAGCCTAGGTCCCTCCCCTTGGATAAAGTGAATTCACACATTCAGACATTCAGAAGTGGTGAGGCACTTCTAGGGGGGTCTTCACTGCCTCCTCTTACTTCCCAGCTTGCCTGACTGAATCGAAGGGCCAAAGGAGGCATGTTGTGGAGGGGAGTTTTGCAAGTGGAACGCCCAACATCTATTTTTTCAGAAAGCTGCCATGGGGTAGATTTTGATGGGGGCTTGTGGAGGGGGAGGGTATTTACCCAGATAGAAGAGGGCTCTGTGTTTAAGACACTCCCCATCAAAAATAGAGGATAAATACTGGTTATACCTGCATTTACCCAAAAGGAAGACGACTTAGAATTTAAGACATTCCCCCAGTTTCTAACATCAAAGAACCGGGGGGGGGGGCATAGTATTGGATTCAGGTAGATACAGTAACCCTTTGCCTGTACGTAGATACTTGACTTCCCCTCTCACCATCATAGAACCTGCTATCGGCTATGGAGGGGAAAATTTATGTGTGCTCACAATTGTTTCCCTTCACAGGTAATAGTTAGTGAGTTATATTTGTATACTGCCCCATATCTCTCTCTCTCTCTAGGCAGTGTACATAATAGCACCTGTATTACCATCAAAACCACCACCGGCCCTTTTATAAGTAGTAAAATATTTAGGTTTTGTTTCATATGCACCACATATAAAAACGGGAGTCATCACTAACAAATATCTCATTAAAAAAATATTTAAAACCCACTTTGTGGCAGCTCCTCTCTACACTGCTCTAGTCAAGGTTTCTCAATGTGTTGGTCCCCAGATGTTATTGGACTTCAACTCCCATAATCCCCAGCCCGGGTGGCCTTTGGTTGGGAATTATGGGAATTGAAGTCCAATTACATCTGAGGACCCACATGTTGAGAATCCCTGCTCTAGGTAACAAAAGCATAACAGGTAGAAAACTGGAAGAGGTTGAGTGTGACCTGTAGGGGTGTGTTACCCAAACATCTCCAAAATGCTAAATCCATTCTACAGCAGACCAATACAAAATAAAGGACATGGAGGCCCCAGGATAGTATGTCGCTGCAGGGAACAGTAGTGAAGAGACCAGGATGGAAATTCCTTCGGCTTTATTTTTAACTTGTGGCTCACTTAAGCAAAGCCTACTGACCTGGGTGATTCTGCTGAAGATTGAATTCCACGCCTCTGGCAGGTGCTAGGAAAGCTTTGCTCAAAGTGTGTGTGTGTGTGTGTGTGTGTGTGTCCTGTACCACTCTCCCTTGTCACAAATCCTGTACCACTCAGAAGCCACAGCCACGGAAACTGCTTCCAGATGCAAAAAGGGCTGGGGGCAGACAAGCTGCATGCCAAGACCCACTGCTCCTGCACTCTGGCAGCTTGGCACACGCTTTGTTAGCAATCTTCCAGTCCACCCATTCTAGATAAGCTCCAATGCTTGCCTCTTTTTTTTTTTTTTGCACTTCTTCCCAAGCGCAATGAGCATTTCACACGTGTTCTCTCCATAATCCTTAGAACACCCCTATAAGGTAGGCCTGTTTTATTATCTCTCTGCTATTGAAAGTGTGGTAGCCGAAACCACCCAGAGTGTGCTTATAAGCTGTGGTGATGTTTGAACCCATGACTTCCAGATCACAAGTTGTGTTCCTTAATATATTACACTAAGTTTCAGGTATTCAGATTCTGACCAAGCAGCAGTCATTGCCATATATAGACTCTTCGTCATCTCTTGCATGAAATAACACAGCAGAATTTAAGGCTTGTTTCTTGATTTTGGCAGTAAGTTTCCATTTTAGCCTTGGATGTTACTTCACCTAATCTAGTCTGCATCCAATTGCTGTATTCTTCACCTGCAATAACAACACTGGACAATATCCCTTCCTCCAAAAGGTGGAGCAAATAAGTAATAGTTCTAAAACTTGGAAAGTCTTTCCTGAAGCAGCAGTGGAAAGAAAAGGAAAATAGCAAGGGGCTTATCACAGCTGTTTTATTTAAAAAAAAAAAAAGATTCTTGTGTCAGTTCACGAGGGACTTCGGATGTCCAGCATGATCTTCTCAGGCTGAGTGCCTTATGTCAGTGCGCAGGAGAAAGCTTGAATGACATCTGCTTCACTAAAGACAGATCATGACTCCTGTCTTGGCTCAAGAAATTTTTCCTCTGTGTGTACGGAAAAGACACAGCAGACTTTCAATGAGGCAACAAAATAAAAGGAAAAGAACCCACACGATGCTCTGTTATTTGTTCATTATATTTTATTCATACTTTTATTCCATTTTTTCTAGCTACTTTACATTAAGATTTTGGCTACGTAGCCTTTATAACTCCTAGGTTCTAGCCGTCAAGTTTTTCCTTTTAATCAATTTGTATTGGACTTTGCGCACAGCGCAAAGTTTATTATAGTTACAGAATCAGACACACAGACAGCCAGACAACTCGTACAGACACAACCAGGGTTTCTTCTGCATGTGGCCCAGCTCCATTTTTTTTTTGTTTTAACCAACCCAGATCCTTCCAGCTCTAAGAAATAATTGGGAGGTATAGAAAGGGGTGCCTGCTTGGCCTCCAGTCTGTTCCCTTTATCTCTCCTGCACTCACCCTTCATTCAGGATATTGAAATGTAGCTGGAGAAGCTTGCTCATCTGACTGTTGTCAGAGTCTAGGCCAGATGTCCATGCTTGGGAGAGAGGGAGGCCTTCAAAGTCATCAGCAGCACACAAGTGGCCACTTGTCTCCACCTACATTGCTAGAGGAGGAAGCAGCCACAGAAGTCCTCCTCCAGGACCCTGGCGCTGCTGGGGGAGTGTGGACAAGAGAGAAATCACCCAAGCAGCCTGCAGTCCTGAGCTATGTTCTGCCACCACCAGCACCATCCCCACCACCACCACTCGCCAAAAAATAAAATAAAAATCTAATGCAAGCTCAGGTTGGGAAGCCAGTCCTTCAAACCTTAGCAACAAATGGACCAAAATAAGTGAGGTAAGTTTTTAAAAAAATGGCCAGAGAGAAGGTACTCTGAGCCATGTGCAAACACAATTCCTTCATAGGAAGGGAGTTTCTCTTCATCACCACCAGAAGGAAAGTTGAAGCAGGAAGTAGCACCGGCTCAGCCCAAGTTGGGTGCCAAAACCTTGGGAGTCCAAGGAGCAAATGATTGTACCACACCTAGGCAGAGGAGGAGGAGGATGCATAGAGAGGTGAGATGCTACCAGGTTATACTTTTTCTGGGGAAAGGGAGAGCATGTTCTAGCACAAGCTGCTAATGATGAAACAACTCCCTCTGCCGGGATAAGGAAGGGGTGTGGCTGCAGCTCAGCAAGACAGGAGGAGAGTCACCACTCCAATTTGGCTGATTTGCACATCTAAAAAGGGAGAAGGATGGGTGTTATGGCACAAAAAGATTCACCTGTGCTTCCAGCAAGCATTAGGCAGGAACGAGGGAAGAAATTAAAGAGCGAGGGTGTGGAGACCAGGGAGCAAAGTTTGAGAACCAGTTCCCTCTTATGGAACCGAAAAGTCAACGCCCTGATCATTTTACAGATAGGATGTTCTGGTAAAAACAGAACAAGGTTGCTAGCAATTCGTAACAATTCTCTAGTACCTTTATGCCAGAGTCTACTTCATAAAACTCAGAAGCTGGCAATGGACATTAGAAATGAAAGGAGGAATTGATCTGGGGCCCAAATGTAACTGCTGGCTACATTCACTGATTTTCTGAACTCTCTCTGATTTGATTTTTAAATACTGGGCTATGGAAATACAGCTTCTAGTTGCAAATATTACAGTGCAATTAAAGATGAGTCCATTTAAATAGCTTTGTGATAGGAGAGGAACAAGCATGCCAACTCAAAGAAACTTGCATGCTCATTACACCCTTCTCCTGACAAGCACAAGCTAAAACCTGCAAGATGTTTACCGAAACGCTGCATCCCTAAGACTGAAGAGAAAGCAGCAGCATATCTTACCTAATGGCATCCGTAGTCAGATTGGATGTGATCCAGAGAAAAAGGAATACACACAAGAACGCAGTTAAAATTCATTGAAGGTATGCTTGCTTCTCACTAGATTGTATCCTTTAGCCACAATCCAATGGGGCAGGGTTGGGAGTTAGGTGTGCCGAAGGCTCACTGAAATCAAGGGGTCTCTCCCGGGATCACACTCACAGGTCTTCCAAGCCAGAAGTTTCTCTGATGCTTATGGAAGCCCCACTCACTGCAAGCACGAAGAAAAGACAGAAAAAAAGTCTTCTTCTTCTGTGCATGTGAATCTGCCCACTCTACAATGAAGGGGTGGCCTGCACACAGAGGGCTCTGAAGGAGGACAACTGTCCGCTGCAATCATCAAATGCTATGGGAGAATTCTATGGGATAAATATGGAAGCACCTGAAAGCAAGGAGAAAGCAATTCTCTCCCGCAGTGTATACCCAACCCCATTTTAAGGGGCAAAGAGGTCTAGTTCAGCATTTGTGGGAGGGAAGACCAGTTTTCCCTCTAACAGGGAGTCCCAGATGTTGCTGACTACAACTCCCAGCACCCCCAGCTGCAGCAGCCTTTGCTTGGGGATTGTGGGAGTTGTAGTCAACAACATCTGGGAATCCCTGTTAGAGGGAACACTGGAGGAGACCACCAATAGGGGTAGCCATTTTGGTTAGTGCTCAGTTTGGGGAAGAACAGCTCTTTGAGCAGAAGCCCTCCAGCAACCAGGCACATTGTGCATGCGTGTGTGTGTGTGTGTTGGGAGGGTTTATGGTGTGGCTTTTTTCTACATTCAGTTTGTCCTGCAAACCAATGCAAAAGATTCTCACTAGTAAGGACATATTAATTTAAAAAAAAATCTGCTGGTGCCCTGGAAGGGAACCGCCTTTCTTCCCTTCTTCCTCCACACCCCTTTCCCAGTCTCCTGCCAGGATCTTAATGTGCACTTTGAATGAAGAGCCCTTGTGAGGAAGAAAGGCCTGTGCGTGCATGAAACCTTCGGGGCCTGCTGAGTCAGGGAGCTGCCTTTTCTCCCCACAAGGCTATTCGGTCTTCTACGGAGCTGACGCAAGCAGCAAAGAGAGGCTCCCTAAAGATTGCCAATGAATCAGCAGCATTACATAAGTATATATACTTCTCTATAAATACAATAAATTACATAAGTAACTCTCTCCCCCTCCAAAGGCTCCCAGATGCATTGTCAGCCATCTTGCCTTCTGCCTAAACTATCTTATTCCGCTTCCAACCATCCTCGCCCACCTGGGTGTTCACAGTATGATAAATGCATCCATTAGCGTCTCCAACTCTACCCAAGCATGGCCCTATTCTGCCAGCTAACCCAAGCTTCTAGAGGCAAGCTTTCCTAAATGCCTTCCCATGTCCTCTGCTGGGATGTGAAGTAGCAGCCTTGTTACTGAATATGGAGGAGTTTCCTCTTTGCCTACTCTTGAAGCATCTGTTGTGTACGGGGCCAAACCCAGAGAACTGCCCGAACATGCCAACTCTTCAACACACTCTCAAAAAGACAGACATCGACTCGGATACTGCCCTTGGTCTTGGGAAAAGGATGCTCCTCGTTTCCGGGCTTCGTGCACTGCACAGCTGTTCACCTCAGCTCTACAGCCCACAGCTGCAGTGCTAGTCCAAGGACAGGGTGGCATTTCTCAATGCCTGGGACAAAAAGATCCCTGCCCTCCTCACCACTTGAACTGATACTGTTGGATGCGGAGGCAGCTGCAGAGCCCCACCACAAATAGCCTTGATTCAGAAACATGTTTAGCAGCATTGGCATGCACCACATTAATTCCCTCCGACTCAGTTTCTCCACTTAAAATACAATACGATCCGGCCATGATGGAAAACTGTTAGTGAATTTGTTTCCAACATGAGCAAGTCAGAGCCTTCGCCAGGAAGTCTGAAAGAGGGCTGCTCTCCTGGAAATCTGCATGCCTACCTTCCTTCTCCACCTCCAGCAGCTGGAGAATCGCCACTGGCTCAAGTGTGGCCTTCCCAGGCCTGGTGCATTCTGCAGAACGAAAGCAGCCTGCCTGCCTTGGGTGCAGGATTTAAAACTTATTCAATCCAAACATATATAATCACCATTTTTAAAAAAACCTTTAAAATAAATATAGCAGTCATTTGACTTTTGTCAATTCCAGTTCTTTCAAAGCGTATCTCAGACCTTTTGCATGAGTTATCACATCTCACTGGCCACCAAATGCCATTCCCTGTTCCCTGAACCATCAGGCTTTTGCCCCAGGTCAGCAGTGCTCAGTTTAGTTATCCAAATGCATAAAAGGGCTTTAAGTGGCCACTGCATGTTAAAATAGGCCTCATTAGAGAACTACCTGTCTCCCCAATATAACTCTGCCCCTCTGGATGCTACCCCAACGCTGTTCTTGCTCCCTCTAGCCTTTCCAGGAGCAAGTTGGAAGGCAATTGGGTTCTGAATGCAGAAGGATTTATCTGCTTAGGCAGTAGAAAATGCCCTGTTTAATAAGCTACTGTTTTCCTTTACACATTTCTCTTGGTCGTCAGGGTGTGCAAGATGCGGATAAATCCATGCACAAGGACCTTGCGAACTGTGTGTGGAAGTACAGTAGCTGGAGCAGGTCCTTAAAACCCCTTCATAAGCTCCGAGTCTTGGTCCCAGCTACAACTTACTTGTTTTTGGCAGAGGAAGATTTGGAATTTGTGAATGTGAGCCAGGTTTGGACTTACTCTCCTCCTCTAGTAAGGATACGCATGTGTGCGTTTAGCCCTTTCAGTGAAGCAGCAATTCCCTAAGATATGTGGGGGATGAAGATGCAAACACACAACAAATCTGACACCAACAGAAGATGCTGCCATCATGCAAAAACAAGGAGAGAAAGACGTTTGCATAACTCCTCCCACTCAAAGAGTTAACACCAAGGACTGTACTCAACATGGGGGTGTTCCACAAGCAATCCTTTCTCTGTCTCTTCATACAAATCCATCCCTCATCGGGACACTCAGCTGAAGTCACAAAGCGGCTGGGAGAAGCATGCACCAAGCCAGATAAGGGATCCAAGAACCGCCCTGAAAAAGGATGCTGTGAAACCAACACTGGTTGACAGTTAACTTGGGCCCAAACTACCTGTGATGCTCAACCCATCTATGAAGAGGAGGAGTTTAACCAGGAAACACGGTGTGGGCCCTGCAATTCAGCTCAGGACTGTGGAGTGTGTGGGCACAACACTCCCCTATTCCATTTTTGTGTCAAAAGTCACCCCACAAAAGCAGACATTTGCAGCAAATGGCTGCAAAATTGGCCACTTTGAAGGCCAATTGCTTCAGACAGCAGGATTTTCAGCACAAAAATGGGGAGAGAGAAGGGGTTAGCTGCCCCTTTGCCATACACCACAATCCCAGGCTAAATCGGGGAGTCTTTGTTTGAGCCACTCCTGGAGAACCTGCCAACCACATTCCCACAGAGGAAGGGATGTCAATAGCGAGAGATTATCCCATCACCCTCAGCAACCACCCCCAATATCCAAGTTCACAGCCTCCTCTTTAAATGTCTGCTCACCTTCACCTCAGCATGGGGGAGGGGGAGAAAAGAGACAAGACGGACAGACACACAGATAGCCAGGAAAACTACCAAGAGAGGTGTGTGGGCCCAGGAGGGCCAAGGCTGTGCTTTCCCACAATGCCTCAGTGCTGGGAGATCACAACCCTGCCGCATCCGGACCCACCCCCAGTGACACTCCATTTCATCCAGTGCTGGAGGTCAGTCGGCACCGCTCTTTCTTTGCAGTACATAGGCTTTTTCTCTCTCGTTTAAAATCTGTATATAATATATATATATATTTATATTCTGTATATATATATATTTATATATTCTATGTACACATATTGCACACAATCCTCTGGCCACTTGTGTTCCTGCCTGCTAGTGGAACCGCTTTCGTTTCTCATCCGGCTCTGACCGATAGTCACGAGACCCGATACCGTTCTGAAGGTTGATTAATGAGTCCTTCATCTGTAAGGAAGAGGAAAGGGAAAAAGCCCAGTCAATGGCTGGCGGGCAGATAGCAAGACTCTCCCACACAGAGTGAGTGTATGTGTACATGGTGCGTGCTCCGTGGGGTATATAGGACAATTGTCTATAGACCTCCCCATTCACTTTATTATTATTTTATTTTAAATAATTACATTTTATATCCCGCTCTTCCTCCAAGGAGCCCAGAGCGGTGTACTACGTACTTAGGTTTCTCCTCGCAACAACCCTGTGAAGTAGGTTAGGCTGAGAGAAAAGTGACTGCCCAGAGTCACCCAGCTAGTTTCATGGCTGGGTGGGGATTTGAACTCGGGTCTCCCCAATCCTAGTCCAGCACTCTAGCCACTAAACCACGCTGGCACCACTTCTGTGGTGGAGAACAGTTCTACACAGGCCAAGAGAGGTGCAAGTGAATTTGCCTCCCCCACTCAAGTTCAAAGGAGCAGCCCTGCGGCTGAAGGGCCTTCTCTCCCCAGTGTATTGCAACACTAGGCAGTGTGCATTGATTTGAGGATCTGACTGGCGCCTTCATACTTCGGCTCAGCAACCAGGATTACACATGGGTGGCTAGAAAACAGGGGACCCAGAAAAGGACTAAAGAAGAGAGATGCAAATTGCAGCCCCCAAGACAGAAGCTGGAGATTTCATTACGCCAGTGTTCCTTTAAGCTTAACTCTGCCGAGCTCTGTTGAAATTTACAGGAAGCCCATGCTCCAGAATCAGCAGCCAAGTTAAACCAGGGCACAAGAACTAGGGATGTGCATGAACCTGTTTGGAAGCCCTTTTACGGGCCTCCGAACCAGTTCGAACACACGCCGGCTCGAAGGTTCGATGGCGGGGGGTGGGTGGCTTTAAGGGTGGGGTGCCCCCCCACCATGTTTCCGCTGCCAGCGTGCGAGTCCTTAAGAGCCCATCGCTGTTCCTACTTCCAGGTACATCTGGTAAACAGCGGCACAAGGAAGCAGGGAGGTACACTGCCAAGCCGACGGGCTCTGAAAGAACTTGTAAGCCAGTGGGGGAAACACGGGAGGGCGGGGTAGGTGCACCTACCCCGCCCTTAAAGCCATCCTCCACCGGCATCAAACCGGCCCCTGCCGGTTCCGTGCACATCCCTAAAAAACCCCACCATTTCCCAACCTTGTGATTCTGAAGTATGCTTCAGGATTCTCACATGGCTGAAGGAAGCTCCTTTGCATTTCACCACAGAGCATACCAGCGATATCAATTCCCTGTGGCATGAGAGGCAGCTTGTTACGCCAGCTGACTACATGCAGAATCGGCCATATCCCTTCCATGATCCTGAGTGCAGTTCTCACCTGGTCGAGGAGCATCACAGATGATTTGATGATCTCCCGCCACTTCTGGAGCTCTGTGTCATGATATTTCTGCTGGGACTCCAATAACTGGGCCCACTCTGTCTGGGACTGGGGTAGCCTGTCGGGACAGGGAAGCAAAGCTGAGCGCTGGAAACACAACAAGCCATTTGGATTTTTTAAAATTTTCATTTCCCTTAACTGCTAGTGACAAGGGGAAATGAAATGCAGTGCTCTGTACTGTTTAAAAAAAATTGCAAAGCAATCTAGTAGAATACCAGGGCTACCAAGCATGTTAGTGTCCTAAATGGAAATCACTGGAGCCCTGCAAAACATGGGCCAGATCCTTCTGAGATTTCAGAGAAAACCCTCACAAGAGGCAGCAAGCACTTTCCCTAAGAATTCTTGAGAATCTTGGAAAGAACCATTCCAAATTGAGATTGGGCATGTTTGCAGGGTGGGGGTTCCACCCATCTCCGCATGTAGAACAGCAACTGGATGGTGAGTCTGTGCTACCAAAGCTATTTCACATGTTCACTGTGAACATTCCCACCGGATGCCACCAGGAGGAGAACTTGAGCCAGTCAGAAGCTTGGGACCAGTCTGGATGGTTCTTTGAATGAATACCAAATGCCAGGGGAGGCCTTCTCCATCGTGAACGCTGTGTGTGAATGTCCCAGAGACACGTGGCTGGTCGCTGCTGGAGACTGGACGTGAAAGACCTTGCCTTGACCCAACGTGACAATTCTCAGGACTGCAGACCCCCCATCTGCAAGCAATGCAGTGCCCCCCCCACTGCACGGCCCCCCACTGCCTGGACCTTGCCAGTAGATCAAGGGGGACGAGGTATAGTCTGGTTCCCAGGGTGCTTTACCTTTCCTGTAACCGCAGGCCCTGCCATGCCGTGAGGGTTTGGGTGGTGTATTCCAACATCCAGAGTTTGTAGAACAGCATCATGTTGAGGATTACCAAAAGCACCAGACTGGGGAGGAAAAACAGAGGGAAACAAAAAGAAATACTAACTAAAGGCAGGCCGCTGGGATTCTGATCCTTGAGAAGCAGTTGCACAGTCCCTCAACGGAAGGGAACCTTCTACAAAATCTCAAAGTGGATTTTTCACTGTCATTTTTATGTACTGAAATGAATTCAGGTTGGTGCATCGGTGCATACCAAACTTGCACTGTGAACAGATCCAGTCTGTGATCCAGCATTCAGTGGTTAAATCATTTAAGAGGATACCTAAAGGAGACACACCTCCAAAGGCTTTCAGAGCATCCGTTTACACCGGGAATGTTTTCTACGCTTTACTCTGCTGTTCTCAATTTCTGGGAGAACCCGGACAGAGGGGACTGTTCCACAAAAATAAACCTGCCTTTTTAGTGGGGGTGAGCCATGCATGCTCTGGACTGGATGGGTGGGTGGGCGGGGGACTGAAGTAGTAATGTGCGCCCTGCTTGCCCCAATCCTTCTTGAACCCTGGCCTAAATGGATAATGCACCAGGCCACTGCATAGGGAGGAGAAACTGCATGCAACTTCTCCCCACCCATGGCACACTGTCTGTCCCCCATCCATCCCCACACATACACACAGGGATAAAACCTGATTGTGTGGTTGATTTGTAAAACTGGGGGAGGAACGTAGAGAAAAGTACAGAAGCCAGAACAGAGACACCTCCCACTGGCTGCCTTCCCCTCTAGTCCTCAGATGCCATTTTTTCAGCTGTGAGGAAAAGGTTTTTAAGTTCCTCATGTTTGACAAAGTATAAAGAAGGGGGGGGTCAATAGAGAGGACAGCTAGATCTGCTCTTATGCTTTGTAAAGTGCCATGCGTGCAGATGGCATAACAACAGAAGCTCAGAAGGAAATGGGGCTAAAAGTCTGAGTTTGAGGAGAGAGAATGGGATGGACAGTATTTTACATCTTTAGGAAGAAGCAGACAAGGCCCCGAAGAACCTGAGCAGAGATCAGACAGAGTGTTGATGAACAAACCCACCAGCTGGGATGCAAGTGAAAGATGTAGGAGAGAGAAGCAAGGTAAAAAAAGGAGACGGTACCTGAAACAAATCCTAAATGGGAGCAGGGAAGAGAAAAGATGGGGGAGGCGAAGGTTAGAAGCACACCAGAGTTGAAAGAGGAGAAACTGCAGGGGACATTATCCTTAAGGACACACAAGACACATTTTGGGGGTGGGAGAGGTGGCAGAGCATGCAAAGAGGAAAGAAACACTCAACGCTTGTGATACAGCGCTGTGGCTGGAGGGAGCTGGGGTTGAGCACAGCCCTTATTATGCCATGCACCATGGAGTCTAGTTAAACCAGAATCCTGAGACACTCCAATCTGCAATGGAGTATGCTTCTAGTCCTCATGACCACAGGAGAAACCCTGGAAATTTGTGGCTGGGGAAAAACACCCTAGATACAAGTGGTGGCGGCGGCGCTATAATAAAGGGCAACAGAGATACCTTCTCACTCAGCACAGCTCCCAGACTCTAACCACAGAGAAGGATCCCACCACTACTGATCCACCATTCTACCCTCCAATAATTACCCACAATCCTTATTTCACATTGTCTTGTCCATTTCCCAACCACTCCTACAGAAAGTCAATAGTTCCAGAAGAACACATGCATATAGAACACACACATATTAGGCAATCAAAACAAGATATGCAAAATAAGATATCTCAATTGATGTAATTGATACCTTTTGCAGAATTTAGCCCCCACCCCATCAATTGATGTGGGTGGGGGGGACCACAGAAGACAGATTATCTGGGTGGAAGTTTTCCAGGGACATTTGAACCAGCAGATGGCACTATTTGAGTCAGCAGCTTCAAAAGCACCTTTACTCTAATAATTAAAAAAAACAGAACCAAGCCAAGCCCTTTTCCTATCCAGAATGCTGGTGACATCTGAGAGTTGTTCAAAAAATTAAGAAACTTTGCAAGGAGAGGGAAACTTTACTCACTACCCGATCAGTCACCTTGTTAAATGTCTAGGACTAAAATTGGCTTAAATGCAAAATATGTCCAAAAAATCGTGAAGTCACTCCACAGCTCTGCTAAAACTCAAAACTATCTGGCACAATTCTCTCTCTCTCTCTCTCACACACACACACACACACACACACTTACTTGCTAAGAGGAACAAAACACACTTTGTCGCTGGAAAAAAATTAATTGAAAGGGAAACAGACATCATTAAAGCTCCTAGGAGGAATGGGTACATTTAGGATGGGTAGGAAGATTGTTTTTCTTTCATCAAAGCTGGCAGAATAGATTATTGATTGCTGGCTCCAAGTTGGATCAGAATGTGACAAAGATTCCCAACCTTAACCTTATACAAAATGGCCCCAGCAGAGGTCAACATGATCATCACAAGCAGTAAACGCAACAACTTCAAAACGTTTGCATGCTGCACTGAGCTTTTACGCTAGAAGTGTCTAAAGGCACTTCTTTAGAAATGGGGAACAACAAAAACTTCTTTAAATATATCAGAAACAAAAAACCTGCCAGGGGGGTGGTTGACCCCTTAGATGTTGAGGGCATGAAAGGGATTTTTAAGGAGGATAAGAAGATTGCAGAGAAGCTGAATTAGTTATTTGCATCTGTCTTCACGGCAGAGGATACTGACCATGTACCTGCTCTGGAACTGAGCTTCTCAGGCTTGAAGAACCATAAATTTGAGGTGAGAGAGGATGTTCTAAATTATCTTGAAAAAACTAAAATTTAACAAATTGCCCGGGCTAGATGGCATCCACCCACGTTCGGAAGGAACTCAAATGTGAAATTGGCTAATCTCCTAGCAAAAACATGCAACTTGTCCCTACAATCAGGCTCTGTACTAGAGGACTGGAAAGTAGCCAGTGTAACTCAAATTTTCAAAGAGGGATCCAGGGGGGATCCAGGAAATTACAGGCCAGTTAGCTTAACTTCGGTGCAGGGTAAATTGATGGAAAGCATACTTCAGCACAAAATGGTTAAACATATAGAACAGACCTTGCTGAAAGAGAACCAGCATGGCTTCTGCAAGGGCAAGTCTTGTCTCACTAACCTTTTGGTGTTCATTGAGAGTGTCAACAGGAATGTGGATAAAGGTGATCCGGTTGACATACTTGGACTTCCAAAAAACCTTTTGACAAAGTTCCCCAAAGGCTCTTGAGTAAACTTAGCAGTCATGGGATAAGGGGACAGGTTCATATGTGGATTGGTAACTGGTTGAAGGACAGGAAACAGAGGGTAGGAATAAATGGACAGTTTTCACAATGAAGGGAAGTAAGAGGTGGGGTCCCCCAGAGATTTGTACTGGGACCAGTGCTCTTCAACTTGTTTATAAATGATGTAGAAGTTGGGGTAACCAGCGAAGTGGCCAAATCTGCAGATGACACTGGACTATTTATGGTAGTGAAATCCACAACAGTTTGTGAGGCGCTCCAAAAGAATCTCTCCAAAATGGGAGATTGGGCGACAAAATGGCAAATGCGGTTCCATGTAAGCAAGTGTAAAGTGATGCATATTGGAACAAAAAACAAAACACCCAACTTCACATATCCACTGATGGAATCTGAGCTGTTAGTAACTGACCAGGAGAGGGTTCTTAGGTGGATAGTTCATTGAAAATGTTGACTCAGTGTGTGGCAGCCGTGAAAAAGGCAAATTCCATGCTAGGGATCATTAGGAATGGGATTGAAAATAAAAATGCTAATATTATAGTGCCCTTATACAAATTTATGGTGCGGCCACATCTGGAGTACTGTGTACAGTTCTGGGTCACTGGATCTTAAGAAGGACATTGTAGAACTGGGAAAGTGCAGAAGAGGGCCACCAAGATGATCAGGGGCCTGGAGCACCTTCCTTATGAGGCAAGGCTACAGAATCTGGGGCTTTTTAGTTTGGAGAGGAGGCAACTATGGGGAGACATAATAGAGCTGTATAAAATTATGCATGGAGTAGAGAGAATGGACAGAGGGAAAATCTTCTCCCTCTCTCACAGTGCTTGAACCAGAGGCCATCCTATGAAACTGAAGGCCAGGAAATTTAGGACCGACAGAAGGAACTACTTTTTCCACACAGTGCATAATTAATCTATGGAATGGTCACTAGCTTGGGTAGCTTTAAAAGGGGCTTAGACAAATTCACAGCAGACAAGCCTATCAATGGCTACTAGTCTAGTGGCTATAGGCCAATTCCAGTCTCAGAGGCAGATGCCGCTGAGGGCCAGTTGCAGGGGAGCAACGGCAGGAGAGAAAGCGCATGCCCTCACCTCTTGCCTGTGGGCTTCCCAGCAGCATCTGGTGGGCCACTGTGTGAAACAGGATGCTAGACTTGATAGGCCTTAGTCCTGATCCAGCAGGGCTGTTCTTATGCAACTGGAGGGGAAATGCCACCTGCAGAGGAGTAGGAGGCATGCCCCACAGAGATCAAAACTCTCTCAACCTTTATTTCCCTTTTCCACACATGCTGGTCCTTTCCCTAACACACTCTTGATGCAGAGCACATTTCATAACCCTCTCCTCAGCTGCCCGTATGCTTTAGTCTTCCCCAGCTCTCCCTGCCAGCCCCCACATTCAACTCTTTCCCAATTTAGATCAACAACTGTTTCCCATGTAACATCAACAGTCCTCAAACTACCTCCAAGGATCCCTAGGAAGGTGTGTTGCCAGGCCAGGAAATATAGGCAAGAATCAGGATGAAGGGAGTAGACTTGGATACCACAAAAGCTTCCAAACACAATGTTTGAGGGAAGAATTATTATTGGGTGAAAGTCTTCTTTTTAAAAAAATTGCAATGACAATTCTTGCAAAACACTTATTTGCAAAACTTTGGGGAGAGAAAACAGGCTACAGAATAAAGTGGAAAAGGGCAGAGAGAAAGAGGAGGAGAGCAAATACAGAAGACTTGAAGAGAAAAGACAAACGGAGCTGGAAGGGGCAATGAAATCACTTACACACAACTGATAATGAGCAGCAACTTGGAGACACTCTGAAGGTGGAAGCCACTGGAACTCTCTTCAGGGATGTGTCGTGTTTGAGTGGAACCTGAAACGTAGCATTTATTGAGCACAGAAGGCTGGTGGGGAGTATGGTCTCTTTCCCAGCACACCCTCAAACAAGGTCTGCAGCCTTGTCATAGCCTGTCTACAGTGCTATGACCCCTGGCTGATCATTTAGGCCCTACTGTCTTTGCAGAAAGATTGCATGTGAAACATGGGAGCTAGTGATTTGCACCTCCTGGCACAAGGGCTGTTGAACCAGACTGTGCCATGCCAACAGAGGGAAGACAATTAGCCGCAAACAACAGCCAGAACAACAGGTACTAAAATAAAAGTAAAGTGTGCCGTCAAGTCGATTTTGACTCCTGGCGCCCACAGAGCCCTGTGGTTGTCTTTGGTAGAATACAGGAGGGGTTGGCCATTGCCTCCTCCCGTGCAGTATGAGGTGATGCCTTTCAGCATCTTCCTATATCGCTGCTGCCCGATATAGTACCAGCGGGGATTCGAACCGGCAACCTTCTGCTTGTTAGTCAAGCATTACCCCACTGTGCCACTTAAGGTGAACTAAAATTAAGCTCAGGTTAATTGCTTTATTATTGTGCTTTGTTCTTACAAATGCTGGACTAGATAGTAGAATCCTTTGGGTGCACTAACTGCTGATCACATCAGCAGGCTGTGGCTTTATTTAAACCCTGCAGGAAACTTTGCCACCCCTCCCCCCAATACAACTTTCGCTCCCTAGGGAGGTCTAAACTACAGCCTCCATAAAATGTGACCTGGGCCTCTGCCCACCCCATTAAGGCCAGAAATCCCTGGCCTTAACAGGCCCCGCACAGCCCCTTGCACACACTCCTTACCTGCCACACGCTTGATTCGACTGACAGCCTCCTCATCTGTGGGGGTGGTCACAGGACTCAGCACTTCCTCCAGGTGTGGCCCCCTCAAGTGAGTGTGGGGTCGTTTTCTCCGGCGCACCGTGGATTGTTTGCTTGCCTTCTCTTTGGGGGATTGTCTGTGTAGCTCAGCTAGGTATATGCTCTCCGTTTTGGTCAGTTCACTCTCTGCCAAGGAAAGCCAAGGGGAACGCTTAACACGCAAAGACAATCCTGGATTTCAACCCAGCCAAAAGGCAATCATCAGAGGCAATGGGATCAGCCCAGCAATGTCTGTCCTCATGTTCTCTCCTCTTGTTCTGGGCTGTTAGGCCCTGGGTATTGCTATCGCTTCAGGAGTTGGGATGTACCTGAAAAACGGCCTGTTACTCTGTCTGCACCCATACACTAAAGAAACTGCTTTTGTTTTGGCAGACCAAACCAAAATATTAAGATGAAGCCTCCCTTCATCAAAGCAGACCCTTTTAAAAAGCTTCGTTCATCTAGTCTGAAGCGTGAGCCCAGGAAGTCCCATTGCTGGCCGTTCCATCTCACGCAAACAAATGGACAGACACCTGAGCCCTATGGCTCCTTTAGCCAGTTCCTGCACCTCTCACCTAAATGACGAAAATAATCATCTAGGCCACCCCAGAAGTTCTTCTCAATGAAGGATTTCACCAGCCCCCATGGCTGTTTCCTGTATCGTAGTTCCGTAGAAACCCTGAAATGAAGACAAAGGACTCCAGTCAAGCAATTGTCACAGCCCAACGTTCGTATTTGTCATCTGAAACTGCCAGGATTCAAAATATGGTCATCCTGGAAATCTGCAGGTCACAACAAACAATAGACAAAGTAATGAAAAATTTATCTCCTGTCCCTGCAACTGCAAGCATTTCCTTTCTCTCTTTCTTTAAGCATTTGTACAGCCACACACATGCAGTTACAGTCAATTGATGACACTCCTCAATATCACAGCCCTACAAGCAGGCATACCCACCTGAGTCGGCATTTGTTTCTGGCAACACGCGTCAACGTGTAACGATTAATTGTGTAGAAATAATCATGATAGGGGACATCGTGAGTTAGCACCTCTGCGTCTATCACATAGCACTCGCTCTCTTGGCTTGCTTTGTACATTGTCTGGAGAAAAAGAGGCACGTCAGTGGGCAGAGGTTTTTCGGCAGAGGAGGACACTGTGATGTCTCTGTGGTTAAAGGCGAAGAGCCCCACACAGCCCCAGAAGTTGAAGCCAGACCTCCAACCTTCTACTTACCTGAGTCTCAGTGACAGTGGCAGTTTTGGGGGCCAGAGGGTTGGTGAGGGTGATGGTGTAGAGGATAACTCTGCTCTGATTGCCAGTTTCTTCCTTCTTCCAGGGATGAAATACAACATCTGGGAAGAAGGGGGACAATGCCACTGGGTGAGAATTGTGTGCCCATGAGGAAGGCAATAACGCAATCCAGTTCCTATGGGAAAAAAATTCCTCCCATGACCACAGTGGAGGCCTCGGGCACCCATTGCCCTCACCTCCACCCTAACTGGCAGACCCAGCCAGAAGACACAGAAGGTTGATTGTTCAGCCCACCATGAAAAACTGCCCGATAGCTTTATTTGATTCATGCTCCCTTCCAATCTTATCAAAGTCGGCTACTATCATTCTCACTTTAAAAACAGGAAACTGAGGAATTATAATTTGTCCAAGGCCACACAAAGAGACGGAAGACTGAAGATCAAAGTCCAAGTTCTAACCACCTGGACCAACTGTGTTTCTCTAATGGGCCACAGAGTTGGGAAATTCTTCCAGTTCTAAATGCTGTCCTCAGCACAAAAGCACATTAAGGAGAATTTACAGCCTGTAATAATTTGTCCTTCCCAAATACCGAGACTCTCTCTCTTGAACTTTTCTATTAGGACTTCATAACCTCCATGCCCAGTTACTGGAGCTCCTCAGAGGAAGGTATGATATATAATCCAAGTAAGAAAATGCATGCCATGACAGCTCCACATCTGAACCTGGCTCATCATGGGGACAGGCTCATAAGCCTGTAAGTGAGATGAAGCCAGGTGTGGCATGAGACTACCTGTGCATCAGCAAGTAACAGACTCACCAGAGAACCGCCGTTGCTCCATAAAGTCCTTCAGGAACTGGGAGTCTGTAAAGAGCAAATCGTACAGCTTGTCCACACTAAAGTTGAAGACCTCATTCATATACTGCCGTCCATTTAGGTCCTCGTAAAAGGCCTGGACTTCCCCTGCAGAAAGAAGTAGAAAACAAACACAGCAGTCTTTCACCAGATGAATTTTGACGTCATAAAGTTTGGGCTCAGGTGATCAGTGGCCAAAGCCTACACATGGAAAATTACAGCAGTTTTGACTATCTACAACTCTTTGGAAAGTGAATCCAGGAGTGGAAGACCAACAGCACATTTGGATTCTGCTTACAGAGATTAATCCCTGGAGCAGTTATTTAGTCAACCAATCCACATTGCACGTAACTTCAGAAAGTGAACTGAGAATACAAGAACCCTTAAAAGAAGTCTTAGTGATAACCTGGCACATATGAAACACTAGCTTCAATCACCATCTCATATGCCTCTTAGCTAGTAAAAGGCCACATGTAAGTCATTCTTGACATCTATATATTAAAAAGCTTAGGTGACCCATGGCTAATCTCGGGTGGTATGTGACACATCACGCGAGAGTTCCGGTGAGAGAGAGAAGGCAGGGAGGAGGGCTCAGCAGAGAGGAAAGGGAGAGCCAAGTGGGGCCTTCCGTCACCCTTCCAAGCCTCGGGAGTGGGGAGGCTGAGGAGGAGGGGAAGGCCGAGTGAGGAGGGCCTTCTGTCACCCTACCAAGTATCTGGGGTGAGGAGGGCTAAGTGAGGGGGTGGGAAGGCCGAGGGCACTAGCACACAGATGCTCTGTGCAGGTTCAGCTAGTTGGTCATAATTCACTGGGAAAACATCACCCATACAAGCCTAATTGAAATAGAGAAATCATTCCTGGCAGAATGTGCCTAAAATTTGAAACCATTAACCTAACTGATGACTTCGATGCCAAGGTAATTGAGCTGGAAACCATCAGTGCAAGATATCACTGAATATCAAGGGGTAAAGATCCATAACCTTTGAGTCTGGGAGGTCTGCATTTACCCATTAACTATTGTAACATGTGAGATGGGAGGGACACTATAGAAGCAATCAACTGCAACATGGTGCCTGTGGATGGCAGCTGCACACCTTCATCATGGGTTTCCGAGGAATCACTGAGTTCAGTTGGAATATCCTCATTGTCATTGAAATCCAGGGACGGGGAATTCACAGGAGCAATTATCTCTATCTTGTCTCCGATGAGATTAGCGATCGTCAATTCCTTCTCTGCGAGGGTGTCTACAATCTCCTCTTCCTCAGGAACTACCCCTTCATACTGGAAGAGTGCCAAAAAGTTCATCACTTTACCACTAAGTCAAGGCAATGTCTCTGCTTGTCAACCAAAAATGCAACCCTTGCTAAGGTTTTCAGTGAGTGAACTCCCCACAGTTGCCTATGAAATGGGAAAGAGCTTTATGTGCTCCATAAAAGCTGGGATTATTCCCTTTCTATGTGTGGCTAAGTGAAATGTGAAACCTGTGAGTTTAAAGGTTTTTTCAAACATAAAAATATAAGGGCTAAAAACAAAACTGGAAGACTCGATCAAATTCTGGACACATTTCAACCATATTATTAAATAAATTATCACCTTGGATTAGATCAGAGATGAAAACTTCAAGGGCAGCAGTGGTCGTGAGGAAATACTCACCAGGACTGGAGCTTCATTACTTCCTGTGGGTGTCAATGTGCTACTATTGGTGACAGATTTCTTGGGGAGCTGAGGGCTTGCCTCCGGTTTGACCTCCATGCTGCTTTTTGAGGAGCTGTCATTCACCTCATTTTCTTCCACTGGGATCTCTTCGCAGTATCTAAAAGCACAAACATAACCTACGTGAGTTTGACCAACCATATCCACTCAAGAACTAAGCACTGGGTGATGAAGCTGTTGAAGTAAGAATATTCCACCCTATGAGGGAGCAGAAATTGTAGCAAAAGTATTTTGAGGCAGCTTCGGTGATAGAAATTGCTTTGTATTCTTGCCACTCATATCCATCCACTTCTCTACTAGAGTATTTTCCAGAAATGTTCTGGAAAGCTTTACAATATTAGCTGCAAATAAACCCCATGTTTGGCCAACCCGGAGATGACTTTAGCCGAGAGTATGTGCCCCAAACTCGTGTGGGGCAATCTGCCCTTAACATTCCACAGGTCAAGAGTATCATATGCTGAGTGTGCATATGATCAATCTGTTAGAACCTCTTCCAGTTTTGCCACAGAGACAACTGCGGAGGGTTATAGTAATTCTGCCAAAGTCATGGGACAAGATACTGTGACAAGGTAACAGCTGTGGTTGTGGGAAGAGTGTTTTGTCCAGTACTCAGTTATTACTGCTTGACCGGCCAATTGTGTAACATGGGATGGGCCACTGTGTGAAAGAAGGTGCTGGACTAGACAGGCCTTGGGCCTGATCCAGCAGGGCTATTCTTATGTTCATAACACATGAGTATGCCTCTAATTGGATCGCTTCTGGTGGAAGTTACCATTCTCAGTTTCAGCAACCCATGGTGCAGCCCATGTCATTCTGGCATCTCAGCTCCCCACTGTCACAAAAATCATCCGTGAGGAGGGCGATTAGGTCTCAGAGGCTTCTTTTATGCACTGGACCACCTGATCATCCCCATGGGCTGCATCTAGTCTACTGACAGCCACTGTACAATACTGTATGCAGCAAGTGTGCAAATTTACATGCCCAAGAAATGTGATCCTGTGCTGGACTGTAAAAGCCAGAAAAGCCGGTTTGGCCCAAATCGCTGGCCGGATCCTGCATTCCTGGCCCACTGGAGGAGCACCTGAGGCAGAATAGGCATTTGACCCTTGTTTACTAAAGCTCATTCATCACGTCTTCAAATTTCATTTTGGCAGCTTACCCCATTGTGTTGAAATCATCGTCAGGGGGCACGTAGTCTTCATCATCACTCGTCAGCCCTAGTTCGTTACCATAACATTGATGCACAAAGTGCCAGAGCTCCTTCGGACACAGGGGCTGGGAGAAGAGAAATGGGCATCTCCCATATGAGTCAGACGGCAAGAGAGAAGCTTAACCAATATAATTAAGGTTCCAAATCTTTGCAGTGCTTTACTACTGACAATTTAATAACTAAAAGGTATGTCTGCATCACACATTTGCCATGTGATTTGTAGCTAAATGCACTGTCAAATGGTACACAACGGTCACATGTGAAATCATGCAAGTGTCTTATTCTGCCATGGCTGCATATGTGTGGAAGTTATAGTGTGGCATTTGCAAAAGAATTCCCATGTTGATAAAGGCTAGAAGAAAGCCATTCTCTATAATATCACGATTTGAACTGGGGGCGGGGACAACACCCTGAAAGTCACTGGTGATATTCAGAGAAAATTGTAATCTGGAGCAGGCTGCAGCTTTTCGTAGCTATATTTATTTCCTCTGAGCCTTTAAACTGAGCACAAGGCTTTCATTATTGCCTGGACTCTGAAAAATTAATGTGAAAAGGTCAAATCTGCTGCGAGCCAGAAAGGAGGAAGACAGAAAAGAGAAAGGCGTTCTTGAAAGTCAAGCTGAAGAGCCGCTGGGATGCATTCAGGCAGACATGTGACCACCGCATCATCAAATATGGCGATCATGTTTGCAACCACTGGGGCCAACAACCCCAGACACATTAAATCTTCATCTTCAGCTCAAGCAAGAGCTGCTTATAGGGCAGGATGGCTAACTTCTCCTCAGGGAAAAGACAACAGGGATGGCACCACACCAAAACGGATGGGAGGAAGGAACAGATGGCACAATCATGATTTATTGCTCGAAAAAGTCCTGATGCATTCCAAGACAAAAACTTCTTCCTCAGGAAAAACTGGG
This sequence comes from Hemicordylus capensis, assembly GCF_027244095.1. NCBI lineage: Eukaryota > Metazoa > Chordata > Lepidosauria > Squamata > Cordylidae > Hemicordylus > Hemicordylus capensis. The sequence goes on from NC_069664.1 coordinate 26,664,196, forward strand.
CACAAATAAAGACAGAAAACTACTTTCAAACCAATAAGCGTACTTGTTTGAAAGTAGTTTTCTGCCTTTGCGTCCAGTTTTCCCTGAGGAAGAGCTTCCTACCTTGAAATGCAGTTGGGGCTTTTTCGAGCAATAGATTATGGTTGCACTATCCTCCCCTTCCCTAAATTCACAGGGCCAAACTGAAAAGAAGCCATGCCGCACATCTTCAATAGTCATGCTAGTATGACATGGCTGAATGTCTAAAGGACATTTATTTTATTCTTATTTTTTGTATACCGCCCTATAGAAAAAAACTCCCTGGGTGGTTCGCAGTATAAAACCATTAAAACATTAACATAATTAAGACAATTTAAAATACAATAAAAACTCTATCCCTGGCGGTTGCTAAATTTTGTTATAGATTGACCAAACTAAAAGAAGCTAGAGCACAGCAATCGGTTACTGTCAAAGATTCCTGATTTTATATATTTGATGACATTTTAGACTTTGTTTCCATTATTGTTTTCTCTTTTTACTGTGTATATTCTGTGTATATTGATGTTTGATCTAAGATCGTAAATAAACAATAACAATAACAATAAAAACTCTAAACCCGAAGCTTTAAAACTATAAACTAAAAGCCTGACTAAACAGGTTTGTCTTTACATGCTTCTTAAAAACATTCAGAGAAAGGAAAATTCTAATTTCATTAGGAAGTGCATTCCAGAGTCTGAGCTATGCTGCTCTCTTTTTAGAGAGCAGCATTGAGAGGAGAGCTGGTCTTGTGGTAGCAAGCATGACTTGTCCCCATAGCTAAGCAGGATCCACTCTGTTTGCATATGAATGGGAGACCTGATGTGTGAGCACTGTGAGATATTCCCTTGAGGGGACGGAGCCACTCTGGAAAGAGCAGAAGGTTCCAAATTCCCTCCCTGGTGGCTTCTCCAAGATAAGGCTGAGAGAGATTCCTGCCTGCAACCTTGAAGAAGCTGCTGCCAGTCTGTGAAGACAATACTGAGCTAGATAGACCAAATGGTCTGACTCAGGATATGGCAGTTTCCTATGTTTCCTAGAGAGGCTTTTAAATATTTTATCCATGGCTTATATCTGGTAGGTTACTTAGTTTTTAGCTATTTATTTATAACTTTTAATTTGAAACTTTTACAATTCGTAACTTTTAAATGTGGTTTTAGCCTGGTCTTTTAACTTTATAACTTTTATTAATTTTTATTATTCTGTATTGTATCTATTTCATTACATGCTGTAAGCCGCCCTGAGCAGTAATGTACTGGAAGGGTGGGGCACAAATATTTTAATTTTTTTTTTAAATCAGCTGGAGAGGCACAAGAAATCCCCTGGATTCACAGCTACTGCAAGCTTCACCATGGGCCAAAGAGAAACCTGGATAGGAGTCAACCGACACGCTGACATTAGATAGGATAATATTGGGCTAGCCATAGTTTAAACTTATTTCACAATGCAGTTACTATAATAAAAATGGGATAATCTGCAGATATGCCACCCAGAGCCACCCTGCAGATATGCCACCCTAATCTGCAGATATGCCAACCCAGGGAAGGGCAGAGTATATATGTAAAAAGCATTTTTTCCTCATTTACCTGCCCTGAGTCTTCAGTATAGGGCAGGCTGTAAGTCTAAATAAACAAACAGATTTATATCTCCACAAAGAGTGCCTTTGCATCTCCATACCTTTTCAAGGAGGGCATTCTGCCAGAGCCTGAACATCATCATATACGTCCTGTCTCGGGCGCCAAAGGAAGTGAAAAAGTGCTGTGAAGAGCAGAGATTATATTTATTATTACATTTCTATACCGCTCTGGGCAGTGCACAAGAAGTAAAAAACAAAAACATACACCACTGAAAAACAAATTTAAGAACAGTCCAAAGCCATTTAAAACCAATTAAAAATACTTAACAACTATTTAAAACCTTGGAAGGCCAGGCCAAACAAGTAGGTTTTTAGGGCTCTCTTGAACATCGAGCCCAAACTACAGATTATCTTCCAGGAGTGCATTCCACAGGCCAGGAGCAGCTACAGAGAAGACCCAGTTCCAAGTGGTAACTTGGGAAGAATAAGGTGGGTGCATAAGAGACATGTTGGCATAAGAGGCAGAGAAGTGGTACTGATGGGCTGGTAGCGAGGCTAGATTACCAAGCGAGAAGAGTATGTGTTGCTCATGCATCTTAGACTAAGGAAGCTGCTTGCATAAGGCACCATTCTAACATTATCCATCTGATACTCTTGGGTATATTTTTCCAAGGATAGGGTGGTCCAAGGAACAGAATGTTCATTCCAGAGCTAGTTCAAATGTTATTTTTGCCAGGCGTTGCATGTACAGTATTCAACTGCTGGTGTACAATATGCTACTTTTGACACCAACTGTCACCAACTCCATGTTCTGTGAACCACCCCTTGGCGATTATTATTCATTTACACAGGGTTATTAACGTCACAGTGCTTTATAGAGCTTCGTCAGCAAATGAGAAAGGTCCCTACTCTCAAAAAGGGTCCATCTGAATTTCAGTAGAGAAAGTGGGAACAGACAATGAGTGGTTGAGCAAATAAAGGTCTACAGTACAAGCAACCATCCTTTCAACTGGAAGTCGAGATTAAGGGGGCACAGGTTAAAGGTTTCACAGGAAGGTTGTGCTTGAAGGCATATAGTGTGTTTTTCCACAGTCAAAGGTTGTTTGAGAGCAAGTTCACTACTCAGCATATGTACATCACGTCCCATTTCTGCCTCCAGGAAACAGATTTTGCAGAATTTCCAGTTGCTCTGAAAAGCAACAAAACCCATTTGACTAGAAGCAAAGTGGTACAAAAGAAACAGGCCTGAGAAGCAAAGTCTCTCACAAGTCTCAATTTGCTTTGAAAGAAAAAAAAGGGCGTTGATCCATCTCTCACCCACACTAAACCGGCCTCCGGTTTGTACACTCTCTCCATATTGCTCACAAGCACCAAGAGCATCCTATGCCATCCTGATCAATTTTGGACCCAGTTCTATCCATCTGAATTCAACCTGAGAGTGAGGAAGGGCTGTAGCTCAATAGCAAAAGCTGCTGCCAGTCAGTGTAGACCAGGCCTGCACAACATAAGGCCCGGGGGCCGGATCTGGCCCATGGAGACTATTTTACTGGCCCCCAGGTGGGAATATCCTACAGCAACACAGGAACTGGAAACTGCCTTATAGTGCCATCGTATGCAAGTTTACTCAAAAATACATCCCACAGTGTGCCCACCAAGACGTATTTCCCAGTAAGCATGCCTAGGATTGCAGCCTGAAAGCAAGAGCGATTTAGGGAAAGGGAAAAAGGGCTTGGCATTTGTTTGGGGCTGGCATGCACTCCAGGGGCCCCACTGATTGAGCAGGGACAAGACCCATTTTCTGCTCACTATACTTGGTTAAAACTATGGGTCCCTTGACAGGGGGAATAGATCCAGAAGTAAATAATAATATTTTTAATGTAATAATGTGCTAACAATTTACCTCGGACCCTACAAACCAAGTTGTGGTTGGTTCCGGCCTACCAGGGCATTTGGGTTGTGCAGCCCTGGTGTAGACAATACTGAGCTAGATGGACCAAGGGTCTGAATCAGCACAAGGCAGCATTCTACGTTCCTAGTGGTTACCTCTATGGCATGGAACTGTCTATGCTCTTGCAGTGGGCTCAGAAATTGAGGATTCTGGCACACATACCTTTTCAGTGTCAGTGCAAACTTGGATAGCATTAGGAATGAGCCGTGCGGTTTTTTCCTTGGTCATGGAGCAGATGTCCTTCAAACGGACTGTCAACTATGGTCAAAGGCATGCCAAAAAATTCAAGGAGATAAAGAAAAGGGTTAGTAAACTGAGCGGAGCACTCCAGGGGGGTCCTGCTATGGGCCCTACACCAGGGAAGGCTGGTGGAGCAAGAAGAAAGCACTCACCAAAGTTTCCCAGCGGAAAATGTTGCTGTAGAAGCATATCCAGTTTTCAGAGAGGTAGAGTCGACCCTGCAGGAGAATGTCTCTTTGAAGTGCACAAGAGTAATCTGTTGAAAAGTAAAAGGAAATCATCTTCTTCATCATTATAAAAGTAACTAACAAATTCATTCCACTCATCTTTATCACTTGGTGGAGAAAATGGAGTTTTTCCAGTGATTTATTCAACTTGCTCCTTATAAAAATTGTACACGCCCTTGGTCTGCAGCAAAAGTCCAAACGGCAAAGCAAAGTGTGTGTGTCAGGGTGGGTGGGACACACCACACTCCCAACCCCCACAAAAAAGAGCAGAACAAATAAAAACAAAATGAATAAGACTCTCTCTCACACACCCTTCCTCCTTTTAATCTTTCTACTCATAATTAACATTTGCGATACAATTTTTTTTTTCTAGAGCCCAATAATGTTGGTGTATAGAAAACCTACCAATACACTCCTCCATTATTGTTCAGCAGGAGCTACCCAGAAAGCATCATGAAAAGAGCACGAAGGAAGAATTTTTAAAAGCTGAATATTGCTCCACTACCAATGGAGTGTTCTTCCCTATTCCTCTTTATTTGAGTTGATTCAACCCAGAATCTCACTCTACAGACACTGATATCTACCTGGACAGGCCAGGTGTTCAGGCAGGTAACATAGTTAGGATCAAGGTCAATGGTGTCCCAAAAAGGCTTTACTTGTAGAAGGGGATTATTTATTTATCAGAAACATTTAATATACCACCCACTCCAAAGACTCCAGGCAGTGCACAAAAACATGCGAACAAGGCAACAATAAAAATTACATTCTAAATTAAAAACTAAAGTAACTAACAAAAAAACAAATAAAGGGCAAAAGCCTGGCGAAAAAGAAAAGTCTTCAATAGAGATTTGAAGATCAGTAAGCAAGGGGCTAGATGAATCAGAACGGGAAGAGAGTTCCAAAGAAGTGGGGCAGCAACCAAAAAAGCCCTTTCGCAGGTCCTAGAGCCCCGAACTTCTCGGAAATCAGGGACCGACAAAAGGGCCATCTGAGATGATCTAACCAGATGGAATGATTAGGGAGAAGATCTTTCTCTCTTTCTTACACCGAGACTCATTCACATCACAGGATCAAACTTTCTGCATCCTGACTTGGGCAGGTCAGCATTTATGATGCTGGTGAACCTCTTGCTGTCTCAGATCTGGGGAGAATACTGGTCTTACCGACTATGAGGCGCTCTGTGTCGGGAAGCTGTTTGAAGAGTTTCCGGAAGTCTTCATTCCGCTGCTTGTAGGTTGGACTCAGCACCTGGGAAGAGTAGAGAGTTCATTACAGAGATGGTGAGGAAGTAAGGGCCACAGCAAGGGCTAGGAACACACTATAGGCAGGCAATTTTAACATGTGCATGGGCGGGCGGGGGGGAAAGCAAAAGATATTATCCCACTACAGTTGCTGCAGAAGGAAGAGGGGGATGCAGCTAGCTTAGTATGCATTGGTGGTGGCGGGGAGCAGCAGGAGAAAAGGATTCTGATTTGTCAAAAAAGCATAAGCAGAAGGACCATTCCTTTCCATCTAGATCACTGCACTCTGTGTTGCAACTGGGGACAGGGTACCATCTGTTTCAAAAATATTCCAAACATTTTAGCAAAAAGGACTCAAATTTTTGCAGGCATTCTGTTAAAATGTATTAATTTCACCATATTTATGTGGACCAAAACGTCTGGAGAGTTCAGAATATGTTTGGCAAGGTCCAAGATGGTAGAGGGGAAGGAAGGAAGGCCAGACAAAGAGAGAAACATGAGAGGGAAGACAAAGTGGATGAGGTAGTTCTGTCCTAGGCTCGCTGTGTCTAATATGACCCACCCATTCTCAAATTATCACCATGAGGGTTAGAGACTTGTGTTTGTAAAGAAACAAAATATACCATTTTCAAGAAGTCTATTTCTTATAAGACTCTAGGTTCAACATTGGACAGAGTTCATATGGAGAATGGATACAGGTATGGACACAAATCTAAGGTGGGGAGGGGAAAAGCCATGGCTCAGGACTCTGCAGTCTATGAAATTCTATGGATGTGATACAAGGGCTGCTCCCTTCTATATAACATACTAACTACACATTAGTAAAAGGACATTTTCATTTACTGTAGGCCCAGGAGCTGGCTTGGATAGAAACTCAAGCTGTAGAGCAAGGAGATGGTATGGAACAGAATTTCCAAATAAAACAGCACACACACTCTGGAGCCCCTGGTAACTGAGCTCTCAGTCTGGTCCTGTTCTAGAAGAATGAGCAACTGGCAAGCCAAGTATAGTAACACACTCTGAAAGGGATCTCTCAAGCCTGGTGCCAGTTTAGACAGGCAAAACTGGAGCTGCAGTCCAATAGGATAAGTACAGGTGAGGCCAAACAGTGATTCTCTAGCACATCACACCATTTTAATTGGGTTGCTCAGGCCAGCTCTGGTTCAGCCAGAAAGAAACATGAGATTGCGCATCGATTAATTTTTATCCGAGGCAAAACAGAAGAAGCCCTTAAAAGCTACAGGCTGGCACAGGTCTGAATGATTTCCTCAGCAATAGCTTGGGATTCTTTAAAACTGGGCGGCTATTGTGGGTTCAAAAGCAACCAGCAGTTGGCTTTGCATCCTGGCTGCCTACAGCATGTTTTATAATTATGGATGAAGGACAAAGATGATGCTCCTCTGCAACATCACTACACCCTAGAGATTTCCAAAAGGTAGGGAAGGTTTCAAGGTGGCAGACACACCACAACTACAGTCCCAAGAAGCAATGAGTCCTGGTCCTAGTTATAACTGGAACTGTTACTGGTGCACCTCTAGATTTGCTAAAGCAGGGTCAGAATCTCTAAGGCATGGAGAGGAGCTCTAGCTTCTCGTGCACTTTGTAGAAATGGGTTGCCAAAGTAGCCAGATCGTCGTCCTCCAGGCAAAGCTGCACAAAACTAAGGAGCAAATGCCCATGGTTCCTGTGGCTGACTGGATGCTGAACTACCCTCTTCAAGACTGATATAAAGAGAGAATGTCCCAGAAAGTAAAGTGAAGTGTGCCGTCAAGTCAGGGTCGACTCTTGGAGACCACAGAGCCCTGTGGTTGTCTTTGGTAGAATAGAGGAGGGGTTCACCATGGCCATCTCCCGCGCAGTGTAAGATGATGCCTTTCAGCACCTTCCTGTATCGCTGCTGCCCAGTATAGGTGTTTCCCATAGCCTGGGAAACATACCAGCAGGGATTCAAACCAGCAACCTCTGGCTTGCTAGTCGTCATTTTCCCACGGCACCATTAAGTGGCTTGTCCCAGAAAGTAGCTTGTGGATGTCTAAAGCATCTTTCCATTGTGCTGAAGGAGAGGCAAATGCCATTTCCTTGGCTCAAAGATGTCAGTGAAGCTAAAGGACACCAGCAACAATGGGATGTGTGGATGAGAGACAGACGAAGCAATGTACTTGGCACCACACAAGCATTGAGGTCTCAGCTCAGATAAAGACAGCCACATAGACAAAGCAGCTGTTCTCTGCTTCTTCTCTGAGCACTGTTTCTTTAAGGGACTACTCGAACCATCCCTCATTTTAAAATGTCAATGTTAATGACAGCCCTGCCCTTTATAACTCTTCTTATCTTTGATAGAAATACATGCTAGCCATGGCCAGGAGTTGGCACTTGGGAGTCGATTGCTGGAAGGGAGGATGGGAGAGTGGGACTTTTAACTCTTGCTAACATTCCACTGAATTTAGTTGCTACTTACCTAACTGAAGGTTAGATAAGCTGGATGGAGACATTCAGACCCAAATTCTAAAATGCTCATGAGGACCAAGAAAATTGGATCACCATCTTTCATTTGGTGGGGTAAGGAGCGCATAAAAGGGTAAGGGATGGTGTTATGAAACACTAACATTCTGTGCATTTGGAATTCCTTGGGTCAGGGAGTTTTTGCAAAATTCAAATTAAAAAAGAAAAGACATCTGTATGCCAATGAAACATAAGCAAGAGGTGTGAAGGTGGCACAAAAACATCTGTATGAGAGAGGCATGGCTTTGGTTGGAAGAAACTCACAGCTGGAATCTCTTCCCATCTTGGACTGCCGCAATCTTCAGGCAAGTTATGCAGCCGCTCCAGGTACCACAGTAGCGTCTTGTCCTCTAGAGCCAGGAGAAGACTCCAAACCACTCCACATTCTGACAAAGAATCCATGATGTCTCCGTAGCGTCACACCCCCTCCCCTCGCTTGCCACTCTACTTTTTCAGTCCCCAATGACACGTGCACTTAAAAAACAAAAATCTGTGTCTTTAGGGTCATCACCAAAATCATTTACAGTTGCAGATGCTCACTTAAAAATGGCACAACACTGTTTCTCCCTTTACATGTGACTTTGCAGATCCATGATGGAGGAAGTGGGGATAAAAATAATCACCCTCCCAAGATACTCTAGAAGAAATAAAGTCCATTCAGATTCAGAAGCAGTTGCTTGCTGTTGTAGGGTCTGGCCTTCCTATTTCACTGTGGCTCTGCAGAGACGGCCTTCAGCTGGAGAAATCCCAACAATGTTGATCGCTGCAGATCTAAATACAGCAGTGTTACACACAGGCAGGGCCTCCAAGTCTCTTGGCAGGTTTGCATTTCAACTCCTAGACATTTCCCAAAAATTCCAAGGCAGCAGTTATCAAGTCTCCAACCGTGCAAACAGCTAACAGAACTTCAGATGCGTAGTGCCGATAATCAGTCCTGAACGGATTTCTCAGACTCAGTCGACATCTCCAGAGTAGCAAGAACTCAACAATCTGGTTCCAGCCCCACACGGCACAGCAGCATTTGAACACTCTCCAACAGCTGTCCAGACCCTCCTCGTACCGTCTCTTCTCTGAAAGGCAGCGTTGCTCTTTGTTAATTTTTCTTGTGGAAGGAGTGGGTGGGGAAGAGATACCAAAATGACTTGCACATGCTTGAAGTTTCAGCCTCTGGGTTATTCTGTTGGCCAATGCCCTGAAGTAACCCAGCCTGAGCCCTCCCTCCCAGCAGATGTTTCCTGTAGTGAAAAGTTGCTGGACAGAGTTTGTGTTGAAGGGTGGGGAAAAGAGGACAGAGAGGCCAATCTGTGGAAGTGCAGAGATGATGAAATCACCCATGAGAGACCCAATATCCTATATTTGCCAGCGACCTGGAAACTGGAATTTCTTCAAGGATATATTCAAAACAGCATAGTTCATGTGTATAAGAAAAGTAGAGGTGCCTTCCTCTCTTAAATCACAAAACTTTGAAGATTTGCTGGATCTTTATACATATCGTTTCTGACCCTCCTTTGTTTAATTACCACATTATCCCCATCTTTATGAGCAGTTGGCAAATTGGACAAAATTTATCCACGAATCCACAAGAGACCATGGGTAATGTTCTGAAAACAGGAACGTTATCCCATGATCTGGGAATTATCATTAAAAAACAAAAACAAAAAGTGTTCCAGAACTGCAGAGGAAGAGATCCTAGCATATTTTAGGTAGGCAAAGCAGATGAGAATAAGTCCAGAAAACACCGGTTCCCTGGAATAATGTGGAATAAAATATCCCTTTCCTCTCTCTACAATCTCCCCAAAGAGGACGACAATTTATTTGGACAGGGTACCAACAAGTGCACTGACATGGGTGCTGAGCTGAACACAGAGGCACACAAACACAAAGCTGGGACTCAAATATTGGGAGGGGTGCGAGATGAATACCTGGAAGGAGGCAGGTAGATGGAGGGGTGGGAAAGCGACAGGTAGAGAGAGATCCCCAAAAGCATTGTTGGTGATGGGCCAGTGGCTGGTGAGAACTGAACAGCAGCTACAGAAGCCTGGAGGGTTCAAATGCAGCAGTCCTATCCTGCAGCTTACGACCCCCACTTTACTCTGGGATGCAACAGAACACGGATCAAAGAGGTTTCTGGATCAGGGAGGCTTTTCTGTACATGAACGTAGGGTGAGTATACAGCAGATGCAGGGATAGCTTCTCCTCCCACTGATCTGTAGAACTAGAAAAACCACATATGAACACAATTCTGAGCAGGTTGGAAGGGAAGGGCAACATTTATCTGTCGCAAAGAACACTATGCTGTCTGATATTTTTTAAAAAATTAAATGGCTCCCTGTCCCCAAAGGGCTCACAAGCTACGAAAGAAGCATAAGACGCACCAGCAACAGCCACTGGAGGGATGTTGTACTGGGGCTGGATAGGGCCGGTTGCTCTCCTCCTGCTCAATAAAGAGAATCACCACTTTAAAAAGGTGCCTCTTTGCTCAGTTAGTACTGCATCAATGCCCTTCCCATGCAGCCAGCATTAGACCTGGAGAACCTCACCACTATTTTCTAAAAACAGAAATTTAGTGCTGCGGATCTTAAACTGGGGTCCCTTGATGATGATCCTGAACTACAACATCAGGGGACACAAGTTTGAGAAACCCCGGCTTAGTGAGAGTTCCTCACCAGGGATTCCTCTACACCCAAGCAGCTCTGCAGCATGTTTAAAAGACACTTAGCCCCCATGTTCCAGTCCACACAAATGCACCAAAGAGGTCACCAGTGTTCAAAATCCTGCTTGCACACGAGCTGGCCCATGGGGCTGAGCACCTTTACAAATTTAAAAGGTGCTCAGCCCCAATGTTAGCCCCCCGGAGCATCTACACGGGCAAGTGCTTTTCCTGGGGCAGACTGACTTTTCCTGGGCCTCTGCTGTGTGATCTTTAGGGAGCGCCACACCTCTCTGCCGGAGGATAGCAAAAAGCCTCTTAGACATCAGGAAGAGGTGTCCTTCTATCTCTGCACACCCACCCACATTCTCTGGAGGAGGAAAAAGAATGGGGCGCACACACAGAGATGCGGAGGCGGGAGGCTAAACATTAACTCTACAGCAAACACTAGGAGCCAGGGCAGAGAGGCACGGGGAAGAGGGTGGGAGGCGGCCAGGTGGCTCTCCCAGCAAAAACGCCTCCTTGGCTCTGGTGGCTTCTTATTTTATTTTTTAAACTCTGACAGGACAGGAAATCCAAGCTAACCGGAAAAACAGGGAGGCCCTGAAATATGAGCAGGGGGAGGAGGGGGGGTCTGTACAGCCTAAACAACATTTTAGGCGAGATGAGGAAGAATGAGAGAGAGAGAGAGAGAGAGAGAGAGAGAGAGAGAGAAATGCTCCATTCTACTTCCAAGATTTTATTTGCAGAAAATCTTGCTTTTATTTTAAGTTCATATGACGTGCCAGTAGAGGACGGCCATACCAGCTCCAAAAGGACAGAGCAAGGAAAAACATTGGTTTTAGTGAACAAAATCAACTGAGCTGAGCATAAGTTTCACGTGCATTATTTCAATAATCTTACAAAAATCCTCAAAAGTTAGATTGCTATTATTATTCTCATTGTGCGTGGAATTAAGGCAGGACTGAGGGTGGGAGAACGGTCGTTTGCCTAAGGCCAACTAGTGAGCTTGTGTCTGAGGAGACATTTGACCCAAGGAATTGTTTTGCACTGAGGCGAGGCACTGATGAACCAGTTTTCGTCAGCTTTTTAACTGAAGAAAACAAAGAGAAGGTTAGAGGCCAGTTGTCTGGCCCAGACTAGGAAGCTCTTCTCACGATCAGCAAGGAGAGCTTCGGGCGGGTCTGGGGAGACCCCCAACACCACCGGGAGGCTTGTTTCCGCCACCCAGTCGGGGGTCTCCTCGCACTGTGGTGCCTCACGATCAAAGGAACGGGGTTAGCGGAGCGCTCGCTCCACTAGCCTGGTTGAAGGGGAGGGCTACTTTGGTGTGCTAGCCACCGTTGAACCACTGGGCTCGCCTCCCTTAGCCTGGTTTCCCTCCATCGTGCGAAAAGCCTCTATGTTTCAATGTAAAACTCTTACAATGTTAAAACAGAGATTATTTGACCCGTCTGCATTCTAAGACATCGGAAGCTGCCTCCTACTGAATCACTCTCCGTCTGTCTAGCTCAGCACAGTCTGCACGAACTGGCAGCTCTCCATGTTTCAGGCAGGAGTCCTTCACAGCTCTGCCTGGAAATGCTGGGGACTGAGGATCTGGAACCTTCTGAATGTAGAGCCGGTGCTCTACCACTGAGCGACAGGTCGCTCCCCTCGCTGCTCCATCTCTACATGATAAGTCGTCAACATGGACCCCCCCAAGACATATGGACCACCACAAGGCTCAGGCAGTGCAGATGGGCAAAGGGCTTTTCTCTGGCCTGTTTTGGGCTGCTGCTTCAAACGCCATCTCACTATGACAGAAACATGGGTGGAGAGGACAGAGCACCATGGCAAGAGCCAACAAGTCCAAACCTTGCCTCAGCAGCAACACCCACAAGATGGCCTTAGGCAAGCCACCGTGCTCTCAAGCCCCTGTCCGGAACACGGGGGTAAGCATCCTGACACCCAGACCTACTCTACAAGGCTGTTCTCAGGATTGCTGAGCTTGGAACACGCGAGCACTCGGCAAATGCTAAATATTCTTAGGCTGGTGACTGCCTCCCAGGACAGGCATTTATGGCTCTCTCCACGGCTGCTGGCCTTTCAGTCCCTTGGACAGAGAGATGATACCAGAAGCTGAGTGCTCAAATCTCTTTATTGCTCAGCAAAGCAGCCTCGCTTGTGCTTTACAGCCATGGCTGGGGATGTCCCCGGGCACGGCCTGGAGCATTTTTCTGGGAGAAGTGCAGAGGCTGGTATTCTGTTGGTGGTTAATCCTGGTGAAAGGAACTTTGTAGCCAGGAGCAGGGGCCACACTCTGGCCTCATAAAGGAGGAGGGAAGAGAGCTGATCTTGTGGTAGCAAGCATGACTTGTCCCCTTAAGCTAAGCAGGACCAGTCCTGGTTGCATACGAAAGGGAGACTAGAAGTATGAACGCGGTAAGAGATTTCCCTTAGGGGATGAAGCCGCTCTGGGAAGAGCATCTAGGCTCCAAGTTCCTTCCCTGGCATCTCCAAGATAGGGCTGAGAGAGATTCCTGCTTGCAATCTTGGAGAAGCCGCTGCCAGTCTGGGTAGACAATACTGAAGCGAGATGGACCTATGGTCTGACTTATTATATGGCAGCTTCCTATGTTCCTATGAGGGGGAGGACAGAAATACATTCTGCCGAAGTTTATATGGAGTGTGAGCCTCTCTCAATCTCCATGCACCCTGACCTTTTTATTTCTTCAAGAGAGCAAACCAACACACACACACACACACACACACACACGAGCATCCTCTTTTATCCTCTTGGCCAGTCTTTTATACTGGCCAAGGAAACCTGCTGCACGTATTGGGAGGCCAATATATGCAGGGTTTAGAAGTACCCATGGCCCAAATCCTGCTTATGGCTCATGAAGCCACATTTCAGCGCCAACTGGCATGAAGCGTAGCTTTCCCCTGGCCCTCCCTTGTCCAGCTACTACCCCATTTGATGCCCCCACCTGGACATCTTGGAGCTATACGCCTGCTCCGAGTTCTGCGTATTCCATCAAAGCAGGCAATGGCATCATCCATCATGGCATCTCGTGAACATCAGCACTGACCCACATGGGAAGTACCATGTGGACAAGTGAGGAGAGCCAGGGAGGTGGGAAGTTCCCTACTATGTGAGGCAAGTATCCCCCTTAACAATCACAGTTTGAACATGGAGTGTGATCAGTTCTGCATGCAAATCAAACACATCTCCAAAATGCACAGATCCTTGGCATCCTGCTGGTGAGTGAACACAGGAGATACTTCCTATCATCATGGAATAGAAAGGAAACAAAAGGGTGGGAAAGAACTATCTTTGCGCATTCGAAAGGCAATAGGTGACGCGGGAAGAGAAAAGGGTAGAGAGCATTAAAGAAGGGTGACAGGAGGCTGGGTAAGATGACAACATGCAGGAACAGGGCTGGTTTGTCTCCATTGCCTAGATGTTGCTCCTGGGGGCTAAGCCTGCTTCAAGAGTGCTTGCTCCCCTTTTGAAGTGTGTTAAGAGAGCGATGCACAACTGAACACAACCGCCCTTGTGGTGGCAAAGATGCACAGCCTTCAGAAAGCATGAAGCCTTTGGTAGTGTGGCATACTCATCTCCACTTTTACGGTTTTGTCAAGTATTTTGGTACATTCAGTACCAGCCAACACACAGCAGGGCAAACCTGCAAGAGGCAATATAGTCATCAACAGCAGGATTTGGAAACCCACACTGTTCGCGGAGATCCAGCCTTATTGCAGCATTGCTGTTTTGGCCTGGTGAAGAGGGCTAGAAAAACTAACAAACAAAAACCCCAGAAAACCACAAGTACACAGCCCGTGCTTACTCTCCGGATGTGTTGTCTTTCATGCTGAAAAGACATAGAGGAGAAACAAGAAAACAGGAATAAAATAAAGAGGACACAGCAAAAAGTTACACACACACATGCACAAATGAGTCACACACAAAAAACTCCCAGACCAGCACGGATGGCCATGCAGCAAGGCAGTCATGTAAACAGTCCTAGGACAAGAAAGACCATCTCCAGCTTTAGCCGTTGGGAAATACTCCACACATTGTGTTTCAACTCAAAAACTCCATTCTCCCTCTGTGTTTCTGGCATCTGTTCATAGGGACAGTTCCAACCTAATATTTCTTTCCAGTTTGGTGCTATTGGAATAGCTATGGATACATACATGTGGAAAACATCATGACCTAATTGGGAAAGATCTGTGAACATGCAGTCACAGAAGAGTATTAGATTCCTCATTATTGTTCCTTGTCATGGACTTGCCCCTGAACAATCTCAAGTGGATGACCAAGTCTGCCACACTGCTTTTCAGTTGCATGCCTCCAAAAAAAAGAAAGGGGGGAAAAGGTCACCTGAATGCATGCCTATGCAGACAAATATCATATCATATTGGAAGGGGGCCGCAGTCTATTTACAATCTCTTTGGCCTTGTCTGTTCCTGATGCTTCCCGTGCAATTGCTGTCTGCTGCTTATTGGCTATGTTTTTATTTGTTTCCAAAATGGCTTGAAGTTCTCCTCTCCACATTCATTTGCCCACCAAAGAGGCTACGTGGAGCAGGTAATTTCCTGTTGGTCATTCAGGGAAGGAGCATTACTCAGAACCAGTCATGAGAATGACTGCCGGGGAAAGCAGAAGCCTTGAAGAAGCCCATGTCAGCTGGTACTTGCTATGTGCCACAAGTTCTCATTGAGGGAGACAAGCTGCCAGCCTGCAGCAGAAGGCAAGCAACCTAGAGGCAACCACACTCTTTGCGGTGGGTGGGGAATGCCCCCTTCCCTCTTCCCATGCAAAAGCAACCTTGGAACTCCAGTGCCACTGGTCTTCTGTCAGCAAGGTGGGGTTCCGTGATTAGATAAGAACCGGGTTCCTCAGATGCTGAGCATTATCAAAGTTAAAATCTACACTGAGGCAGTAATTCCAAGGGTGAAGATCTCTTGGACTGAGAGAAGGAACATCCTGTGCATCTTCCCTGTCAGGCAAAGACAAGTGAGTAGGAAGTGTGAGCCTTGTTGAATGTGACTGTACTCCTCTCAAAAATCACTAGTCTGATCCTCTCTGGTTTCAGTCTTTTGTAGAAACTGCATCCTAAGGGATTACCCCCTCACACTTTTCCCCCCCTATAACCAAGAAAGGCTACCCATTTATATCTTTGAGGACATTTTTCAGGATTCAACAAACAATATTATCCCAACAGATGCATCTGCACTCGTGGCCTTGGGGCACAGTATTCTTGCCAATATGATGACATGTGTATCCATGGAGCATCAACAAATGCTCAGAGTCCAGTAGCTTCCTTTGGTACAGCTTCAGGCAGTCCCCACGCCAGAGAGTCGAAACCGCTGTTCTGGCCTAGAGACTACATTGGCACTATTGCTCTTGCAGAGGACCTCAAGCATTTTTGCATCATTCTCCCTCTTTTGCCAACACTGCTAGTTTCTGACGGAGGGGGGAAGGAGGGAGATAAACATTGTTTTTCAGAAAGAAACAATATTGAATATGAGTATCAGAAATCCTGTCGATTTTGTGTGTAAAGTACCATTTGGTGATACTGGAAAAGAAGGACGGACTTTAAAAGTGGAGGGGAGCTGGCATTCTTCTTTAGTACAGGATATTAGGAGAGCTACATTTTAGCTCTTATTTCTCAGGAAGAAAGGAGGAGGATGTGGCAAGCGTAATTAGCTGAACAGACCTACACACAAAGCTCTCCAGCATCCCACCTCTCTGCACCTAAGAAGACAGACAGGCACCCTGGGACGGGGCTAGAGAACATGCAAAGACAAGAAGCCTTAATCGGGAGAATTTCTTTAACGTGGGATTGGTCTGCCTCCTAGGAAAGCAACTGGGGAAACACACCCGGCAAAAAGGAACTACAAAAAGGAAAAGGAGTGTTGGCCAGTTGAGTGCCTGAAAGCCCCACACTTGTCAGGCCAGCAATGGTTCTTTTTGAAGACAAGACAAAAGGTTACCAAGAGGCCAGTATCTTTAGTCCTGCCTATCTAAATGGAATACTTTGGGGCACATTCATGCATAGTTTACAAGAGGGAGGATGAAATGGAGAAGTCCTTCTTATACCTACAAAGGCTACCAAATACAGAGTGGGATATGAAGTCAGTTCCATTGCACAAAGCAAATGCGGCCCCTTGCACAAGAAAGGAAGACAGACCAGGTAGAAATGAAAGGGGGCATCTGCAGAAAAGAGAGGGGTTTCTCCCAGCCTAAAAGATACCACTCCACATTCTGCCCTTCTGGATATGCTGGCTATATAAAATCCACTCTTTTCTAGGATGCAGTTGAAGTCACAATGCAGGAGTTTCAGGGCTCTGCCGTTTATGTTCAGAAGGAAATCTATGGCTTAAAAGGACAGATCTTGGAGTCCGCCTGTCTGCTAAGAAAAACCTACTCTAACAAGTCAATACTCTAGCTGGCTCCGAGACATACCCTGCCCCATTTCTGCAAGTCAGAATGTAGACACCCAACAAAACTACAAGGTCTCAGTTCATCCAGTTCACCTCTCCCTTCATGCATCAAGAGAAAAAGGAAACTGAAATACTTACATTGTACCAACTCTGGCTTTTCTGTAAGGACAGGAAAAAAAATCATCAGTTAGTACAGGGCATTAGTGAAACAAAGGGGGTACAAGGAAAAATAATTCACAAGCGTTAGGCCAAAGTTTGGTAATTACCACTAAGATCAGAGGGTGACGAGAGAGACAAAAATGAATTAGAAGAGTTCTAGAAGAGGATTTTAGGCATTTATCTCAAAATGGCCAAACGGGAAGACGCATGGATGACAGCCAGCTATCTGGTTGCAGTACATCCCAACCACCGATAAAGAGGAATAGAGCAACCTCATACACACTTGGGTGTGACATACGAGAAAATCAAGCCTAGTGGAATAAGCCAGGCATTTCAGAGCTAGAAAGCCTGTTGGAACCTGGATGTCCAAACAGACTTGCTGTGCAAACCAGGGCATTTTTCCTTGTTAACTTCTCATGCACACAAAGTATATTTCTCTTGGATATTTCTCTTAAGAGGTTCCTTACAATGTAAACTTCTGCACCAAACCTGATCCTACCATCTCCCACACATATTCAGAGCTCATATCTGTGTAAGCAGATTCAAGCTGTGGAAGGCAGGGCAGGGTGGGAGGAGGCACAAAGTTTTCAAGGAGTTGCACAGAACATGTTCATCTTAAAATGCAACAGGTGACTCTACCTACTGCACCAGGCTGCCCCTCAACAAAGAAAGAGCACGCACACACACACACCCCTACCTACCTTCAGAGAAAGGCTGGACTTCTGCTAGCATTACAGACAAACTCTGAGCACCTAATGTTCCCCCTCTATTTTGATCTGGATAATGTAGTTTCCTAACTGTTCAGCTCTGCAAACAAATATGGCCACTGGCCGGATCTGTGGGTTCCTGGGGCACTGGCAAGAAATAAACCCACATGGGTCCCAACTTGCATAGTAAGCTGCTTGTGTGAAACTGCTCCTACGTGGTTTAGGTGATCTTCAGGTGCACCAGAGCGAGGTCCGCACCAGAGTTCCCTCTAACAGGGATTCCCAGATGTTGTTGACTACAACTCCTCGAATCCCCAGATGCAGTGGCTTTTGCTTGGGGATTCTGGGAGTTATAGTCAACTACATCTGGGAACCCCTGTTAGAGGGAGCACTGATCTGCACACTAGAATAAAATAGCCGAGGTCAAGGCTACACTATCTTCAGTTTGCACAAGGATACACAGTGATTGAAGCGGGTGTCTTATTGGTCCATCTCAAGAAGAATATTGAAGAGCGGAGAGTGGCAGCGAAAAGGGCAACTTTGGGAACCTTCTGAGGAGAAAAGTCCACAACTGTTTTTAGGTCCATAGAGTGGCAGCATCAGCGGAATGCGTGAGTAAAGCCAAGTAAATAATAAAGTAATAGTAAATGACTAAACAGTAAAGCCAAAAGAACTTAAGCAGGTGTGGACAGAGTTCCTGGGAATGTTCTTCAACACAGAGAGGCCTAGAGAACCTATCTTGCTGCTCTACCTGCCCATCAGGTATGTGGTTTTCTAATGTGATTCCAGTCTCTTGCCTTACATAAGAAGCAGGGCGTCCCCCCAACCCCGCTTTCAAAGGAGGGTGAAATGGTGACAGGCTAAAGGAAGAAGTTTGGAGCCAGCAGGTAGGAGTAAAAGAAAACCAAACGAGAGAGAGAGAGATTGAGAGGTGAGAGAAGTTCTTACTTTGATCAGGTTTAATCTGTCATACTGGGAAAACAAAATAACGAAACGTTAGAACAAAAAAAAAAAAGAAGAATGCAACATATATACAGGGAATAAGGTGGGGGATTGTTGCACAAGAGGGACAAAGTTGGAGGAGAGACTGCAGACAGGAAGGGCACGAAGCTGGTCTGGCACTGGGGGAAATGCTAACTATGCCACTGCACACAGTTCTGCATCTCTCAATGGCATCCTCTCGGCCTTTGCTAATGTTGATGAAAGATCCGCTCCAATTGGCTAGGACTGTAGTGTATGATCTGAAGGTATGTCACGTGCTCAGTGACACAGGGATATCCTATCCACTAACTTGCTTCAGCTCTTAAGGGGGCATATGAGAGAGTGCAACAAAGCGAAGACTGCCCTCCCCAGTACGCGTAGGGTGGGGTGGAGGCAGGATGCTGAGTTCCCCACTCAGTGTGACAAACAAGGGTTGTTTACACATCTTTATTCTCAAACTCAGCAAAGTACTTCACATCTGCATTGTCTGATGGAAGTACTTTACTATGGAAGAGAGATTCTCGCGATCAGTGAGACCCGCTTTTGTCGATACCGCAGGGAGAGAGGGCTAAGCCCGCTCTCCCTGCAGATGATCGCGGCAGGAGCCCTGGGCAGCCAGATTGGCCGCCCACACGATTGCAGGCTCCGTGACGGAGCCGGTGGGGGCTGGGGGGAGCGGGGGCTGATTGGTCCCCGCAAGCTCCAGCATGCCCTGAGCGAGTGCGCAGGGCATGCTGGCGAGACCCCTGGAGCCAGGAGGCGGATTTTCGCTTCCACTCTGGGGGTCTCCTTATGAGTAGCCACGGCATGGAGCTGCGCTGCGGCTACTCACAATCAGAAAGCCTGGGTTTGCTCACTCTGCAAACCTGGGCTTTAGGGAGGGCTACTTGAGTGGGTTACCTGCTTGTAAGCCACTGGGCCCGCCTGCCTGATTTTTGTTGATCATGAGAATAGCCCCAGGGTGTGCTAAACATGCTGGTAGACTATGTGGACAGGCACTGCCAAATCCAGGGTAATGCCCCTGACTTAACCTCTGAAATATTCTCAAGTATTGCAAATGTTTAGCCACAACATGCCTTGTTCTTAGTCCTGGTTCACCTGCTTAGTGTGGACACTTGAGCTCTCTTTGGTCTTGCCCTCGTAGCTCACTCAAACTGGAAGAGAACTCCACCATGGTTAAGCTAGAATGCTTCCCTTTAGACTGGGGTAGGCAACCTTGGGCACTCCCATCAGGGTTCCAAGCCCAGTTGTCCTGGAAGTCACTGCGATGAGGGCCAGCTTTGGGCCCAACAGGTATCTTCGAGTTGGGAAGCCTGTGTTCAAATTCTAGCAACTTAGCTATGTTGCCGTTTCTCGGTCCTGGCTTCAAAACACGAAAACAGCAGCCCTCTCTGGGGCAATTGTAGAGATTAATAGTCTGTTGCAGAGTCTTTTGACAGCACACCACAGGCAAAGTGCACCTACAGAGGATCTTGCTGTGGGTTAAGTAAGGTAAAGCAGCCCTTATTAAATTAACTAAGACTAATTGACTCAATTACAAACCTTGCACAGCTGCACAAAAATCATGGCAATGCTTCTGAGGAGAGCTGGTCTGGTGGTAGCAAGCATGACTTGTCCCCTTAGCTAAGCAGGGTCCACCCTGGGTGCATTTGAATGGGAGACTACATGTGTGAGCACTACAAAATATTCCCCTTGGGGGATGGAGCCGCTCTGGGAAGAGCATCTAGGTTCCAAGTTCCCTCTCTGGCAGCATCTCCAAGATAGGGCTGAGAGAGATTCATGCCTGCAGCCTTGGAGAAGCCGCAGCCAGTCTGGGTAGACAATACTGAACTAGATAGACCAAAGGTCTGACTTGGTATATGGCAGCTGCCTATGTTCCTATGAGCACACAGGCCGGGGAAAGTAGATTGTGGATTGTTTTCTCAGCCAATGGGGGCTCTGCTTTCTGGTGGGACCTTGTTGGTCACCAGACAGCTCGGGGGTTAACTCAGACCTGCTACACTAACCTTCCCCCTTGCCCTGCTGTCATACCTTTTCCGGCTGCTTTGGGCACTTGTTGGCACCTCAGCCCACAATCTAGATTCACAAAGGAGTGGCAGCCCAAGGAAGCTGGACCGATGGCGCTGAGAGTTCTTGCAAGGGCAGAAGATGACAGACAACAATCCATAGGCTGAAAACTCTGTGGGCTCACTTGGCCCACAATTGGTGTGGGTATGCTTTTTTAAACTTTTAGTTAGATTTGTATTTTTATATTCCAATGTAATATTTTTATTGTGTAACTTTTAGAGTCTTATTTTGTTTTAAATGTTTTGTAAACTGCCTTGAGATTGTTTTAATGAAAGGCGGTATAAAATAGATAGATAGATAGATAGATAGATAGATAGATAGATAGATAGATAGATAGATAGATGAAGCAACGAGGCCTTGGACAGCACCACGGGGATGCAAATCCTATCTTGGCAACTTAATTGTGCAGAATATTTTGAGGCAGGGGTAGTTTCTCAATAGTCTTCCCTCTGCCCAACTCCCAAATATAAACGACCTCCACTCACTCTCCACTATTCGGCATCATCCTTCAGATTCTACTTAGGAAGCAGAAGGGTCTCTCTATGGTTCAAGCAGAGTGTTAAAGCTTTCCTTAGTCAAGGACAAACAAGGCTACCCTCTGCTTTGAGAGGAAAGCAGTAACGGCTGCATCTGTGCCTATCTGACTTGCAAGCCAGTGGGAGGACGTCATCTGCTTCCTGAGGTGCATGCTTTGATAACCAAGAAGTATCAAATGAATTCAGCTCCCCCACCAAAGGGCTTCCTTGGAGTTGCCTCTCAAAGCACCTTTCCTACACGCATGTAGGAAAAACCAAGTACCCTGGGCTTGTGAGGAAATCAAGCCAGGGTCTATTCTGCCTGGGTGTTTTTCACACAACAGGGTTTACTGCAAGGCGCTACTGCGAGTTGAGCCAAAAAATGATGCCAAAAAAATATTATTTTTTACCCTGGATATAAATTCAGCTACGCTAACGCACCATAAAAACCCCGAATCGTGTGTGAAGTGCTCCCCGATAGCTCGCAGGGACTTTGGGGTAAATCTGGCTGATATGTGAACGCAGGCCCTCGATTCAGGAAGAGATGTGAGCTAAAAGCCCTATGTGGGAAAGGCCCTGAATGATGCACATTTGAAAACCAGCTAGTGAGGGAGCTCCCTCCAACGGCAAAACTGTGTTATGACAGCACACGAAAAAGGGAAGAAAAGGACACAAAGCAGGTAAGGCAGCAGCCAACAAGCCAAAACCCATGGGCTCAAAGTTGCCTCATCTCACTGATCATAAGCTCTTGTATTTGGAAGAACAGAACAATTATGGGGTGCAAAGGAAAGGGGCAGAAGCGTCAAACAGCACCATCCTTTTGTTGTTTTTCAGCACTTACGTCTTGACAGACTCAGGCTCTTCTCCACTGCTTGAATCCACTGCAGATTCCTGGCCACAAATTTATGGACTACAGACCCACTGAGTCAGGCAGAGCTCTGCACTGAAGCATATTATAGGTAAAAGGTGCAGACAGCAATACAGCAGCTGTATTATACTGGTGGACCCACACATGTTCAATTTCTCTGCCATGTGGCTGACAGAGGTACAGGAGCCTCTGTCTGGCTGAGAGATAGCAAATCTGCCTACACATAAATCGATTCTGGACAGGGCAGCCTGGTTCTAAAAGGAGAAGAAGGGAGGCTGTCATCCCAGCAGGCCGACTGTGACCTCAGCTTGCTCTAGCTGCACCTAACCGATATCAACCAGGCGTTCTTCCAGGATCAGAGCTCACTGTTCTGTGCTTCCAGGTTATTAGGAGAAAGGCAAAACTGGGCATAAGGACTTCTCTCCCTCCTGCCTCAGTTCCTTAGAACAACATAGAAACTCTGCTATACAAGACCAAAGGCCCTTCAAGTCCAGCATCCTGCTTCCCGAAGTGGCCAACCAGATGAGAAGTACCCAAGCACCAGTCATTTCTTTTAAACACTGCAATAGTATCAGTCATTCCTTCCAAAAGATCATCCCAGGCTACACAGAATTGCATGGTGGAAGATCACACACCTCCATCACGTACATAAGCTTAACTGTGAAGTGTTATCATGGTGCATTCACTTGAATGCACACTGGCCAGTTTCGTGAGATTCTCCCTTCCTTTTCAGAAAAAGCACATGTCAAACCTAAGTATTACAGTACATGCAAAACCCTCACACTGCACATTACTTAATGTGTGCATAGAGGAGGAAAGTATACATATCTGCTCCTGCACATAATGAGGGTCAATGGCTGAGTGAGTGTGTGAGCAAAGGCTTACAACTGGAAAAGGCTGGGATATTAGAATGGATTCAACAATACAACCTTCCTTCCACATGCATATACCAACAAGTCAGGCCTATCGTCCCCAAAGAAAACAGGCATGAGTTCCTACAGAAAGCAGACACTGGGACTCCATTGCCTTTCCTGCAGAGCCCATGAATTACCAAGATTCTTTAGGGGAAGTCACCAGTCTGGATGGAGCTTAGAGAGGACAAGAGTTGGGTTCCTTTGAGGTCACTGCATCGTGAATATTTATGCCAAATGTGGTAGGATGGGGAACAATGACCCAGCATGTGCAAAAACACACACACAGACAAAACACAGCTGCCAGGTCAGTTCAAATGTCCTGCCAAGGGGATCCCATGATCCCTTCAAGTTTCCCAAGGACCTGTTGACAGATGTTCAGCTGGTTGCAGAACAGAGGCTGTAACCCATCCTTTGCTGCCAGTGGGTGTCACAATAGAGCAAAGACAGCAGGTGAAAGGGTTCTTACTTAGACCTATGCAAGAGTGTTCACACACGGCCAGAGACATCAAGGAAAACCCAGCTGCACAGCTCAAAAGCATTTGGACATAGGAAGGAGAAGGAAGCAGTCACCAACATTCCCACAGATATACTGAAAGAATGTTTCATTACAGGAGGGGTAAATTCACAATAGCACACGGAAGGTTTCCGAGAACCAGAAGCCAAGTAGAAAGAAGGCTTACTTTGGAGAGGCGCTTGTGTGACTAAAAAAGCCCAAAACCAAGACATAGAAAAAGCATGCAGGAAAGAGAAAAAATGAAATTAAACTTACAATTCAGGAGAAGAAAACTCAAAACAGAAGAGGAAATACTATATCCTAGGCCCAGATGTTGTTGTTGTTGTTGTTGTTGGACTACAGCTCCCATCATCCCCAGCCATGGTGGCCTTTGTGGCCATCCCCCAATTGCCTTTGGCCAATGGTGGGAGCTGTAGTCCAACATCTGGGGGCCCAAGTTTGAGAACTCCTGGCTTCAGCAAATGGAACGTTTCCTTCTCTGCCAGATTAGATCCTGCATCCCCTCCTTACCAACCAGACACATCAGCTTCTAGAGTCAAATAAGTGTTCTGCTTCACCTGGAGGGCTCTCTGTTTAGAGGAAAGAGAAATTTGTGGCTTCCTGAATCCATGATTCTCTACCGAGCCTGCCAACAGCAGCATCCTAGACAACAGAACAAGGTGTGTTTTTGCCAGACTGACAATGACTCTGCTACCCACAACCTACCAGCTTGTTTCAAGCAGCCCAGCACTGGAACAAGTCACTGTCTAGCCCCTTGCGAAACACTTCATTTTGGCCAGTTAAATCCCGTCAGGCATTTTTCCAGACGGAAGCTTCATCTACCTGCTGCAATATCCTGCTCTGCTCAATCATGGCACACAGACCTCGATTCTATAAAGCCCCAATGACTGAAGCAATAAAGAAACAGAAATGATTAAAACTTAAGCAGCGACAAAAAACCCACATGCCTTAACAGCTGGAACAGTAAAATACATTACAATTCTCCTCTCACACACTGCTTATATTATACATGCGCTCAAAGGAGCAATAGCCATCTCCGACCAAGTCTAATAAACCCCACCACTTCTGACTATTTGTCTTTGGTAAAAGAAAGTGAGCTTCTTATGCAAAGTGGGGGGGCCAAACAATTCCAAACCCGCTTGTCATATGTCTACTGAGCCATGAAAAGCAAGCCTGGCATGCCAGACGGGCTCAGAGGACCAGGCTGTGGGCTACACTACCACACTGCCCAAAGGACTAGAGCAGGGCTGCTCAACTTTGGCCCTCCTGCAGATGTTGGCCTACAACTCCCATAATCCCTGTCTATTGGCTACTGTGTCTGGGGATTATGGGAGCTGTAGTCCAAACACAGCAACGGGGGCCCTAAGTTGAGCAGGCCTGGGCTAGAGAACAGCAGTGCAACCTTTACTTCCTGGCCACACCGCGATCTCTGGGTGGAAACCTGATGACCTCCATAGACACAAAGACAGTGGTTTTCAGATGTTCTGCCTTCAATGCATTAATTTCAAAATGACCTCTCTCTCAAGGAACTTAATTACATTGCACAGGGAACACATAAGGCACCGGAGAGACCCGTTGAGTCTAACCCACCATGCCTTCCTTTGCCTCCTTCAAATAAGTGGTTCAGTTCCAGTGTTCCCTCTAACAGAGATTCCCAGATGTTGTTGACTACAACTCCCAGCATCGCCAGCTGCAATAGCCTTTGCTTAGGGTGTTGTAATCAACACCATCTGGGAATCCCTGTTAGAGGGAACTCTGTAAAGGACATCTGTGCTGCCTAGTTAAGAAACCAATGCGGTTCCAATATCCAGTTTCCTGGAACCAGCATAGACGCCAGGGAAAGAGAACCTGGACAACTAAAAATATTAGTCCATGGGAACCATTAATGGTTGGGCAGGGCCACTGATTTCTGTTGTGTCTGTGTGCATGGGAAGAGGAAGGGATGTAATTCCATAGTAGGGAAGCCACTACAGGCAGGCAAGCAAACAGATTATCAACCAATATCTTCAAGCAGATAATAAAGAATACAGTTGCCCATAAACTGATCTCAAGCTACAAGTGAATGGACTCACCTTGGAGTTCTTGGCCCCACTACGACCTGACTGGGAGGAACAGCTACGCTGCACACCTTGCTCTGGAGTGGACGGGGATTTGTCTGAAGAATGGTCTGAGCCTTTCTCCACCATGGCGTCTCCTTGAGGGTCCTGTGGCGTTGGAGACCGAGAGCGTTTGCGCAGGATAGGGGAGCAAGCAGGAGTGCTGCGGTTCGAGTTACTGGCAGTGCTGAGGGGGAGGAACAAAGAGAGCACAGAGTTAGTAACCATCACAGGAACATAGCAAAGTATAGCTATAACTTGGAGCCCACGATGGACCACCTGGGGACTAAAATAGGAGCAAATGGATTTCCTTCGTTCAGCTTCCTGAACAAGAGTGGCCATAATCTTTTGTATCATTCCCCAAGATGGGAGTTTCCTAAAGCAGGGTGCATGACCTAAATGGTGGTGGGGTGGGGAGATTGGAGCTGTTGGATCACTGCAGATTGATTCATATTAAAAATCCATCTTAATTTAATGCTGCTGGAAAAGACTGGTAGGTTAAAATGCTTCCAGCATTTAATTATTTTTGCAGTGTGTAAACCTAAAACACAACTCAGCAATAGTCTATATAATGATGACTTCCGTTTACAGTTGGCAAGGCTACATTTATTCAGGCTTGTGTAAGAAGGTCTGTGGTTTGCACATCTAAATTTGGCCAAGTGGCAGTTATGGATAAGAACTTGCAACACTATATTCAGTATAACATTTTATGGACCCCTTTTTGTGACATTTTGCAGTTATTTACTTCAGTTTAGGCTGATTAGATGTTTGTTTATTTTCAAAGACTTTTTTAAAAAACCCACACACAACTAACATCATCACAGCTCCCACTCTATCCATCACCGGATTCCTGAGATACGTATTTGAAAACTATCCAGTCAAATTAAGGCCTAAGAAGCAACTGAGACATCCTTTGCATATCGTCATCCCTCTCCAACTGCGAGGGTTCCGTTCTTTGAAAACCTCACAGTTGGTGAATTTGTGGTAGACAAGCCATTGAAATCAAAGTGAAGCAAACGGGAATTGCAGTCACAAAAAGAACAAAAAATGCAGTAAAAGTTGGGGAGGAACCCCGAATCACCAGGAGTCAGTAAGAAGAGTGGAGGAGACCCCCAGAAATGACTCCC
Organism: Hemicordylus capensis; assembly: GCF_027244095.1. Lineage (NCBI taxonomy): Eukaryota > Metazoa > Chordata > Lepidosauria > Squamata > Cordylidae > Hemicordylus > Hemicordylus capensis. Next base: position 26,690,978 of record NC_069664.1, read on the forward strand.
AACTCCTGAAAATCATGGGGGGGACCAAAAATTGTGGGGGGGGGGGAGTTGGCAAGACCTGCCACAATTCCTTGGTCTCAGATACTCAAAACCCCGATTGGGAAACCCACAGCAGGCCAGGGACGACTGTATTTCTTTTTGAGATGCATCTTCTACTTTATCCCATGTCTGTGGTGGTTCTCCACACATCCGCTCCTTGCACAAGGACTGCACCAACCAAATGGTGGCCTGCATGCGTGAATGGACCATGGCAGGTATCGCACCACAGACAGAACTCTTCCACACAGTGCATTTGGTCCACAGGCTCAGTTGCCAATAAGCAAATGTAAATTAATCAAGTGACGCATACGTGAGCGAACCAGTCCATCACATGTTACACAGAATGCGAGTGTTGCTGCTTCTTCAGGTTCTACAGAATTAGATTTCTTTCCGACCCTACTTTGACACAGATTACAAACATCCCCTTGTGTGATTTTTTCCTGTGAAGTAGCAACTGAGAAAGAGCAAGCTGCACAGCACCAGACATAGGCTTTCAGGGTGGAGCATGTTCCAGTGCTTTAACCAGAACTCTGTGCTGGCTTCCAGGTCAACACATGATCTGCTGTAGGGTCGATCATTGCCACTGCATTGGCACAACCCTGCCCACTTTATGCATAATACCCTGCTAACCACAGCTGAGGTCACATGATACCTCGTCTTGTGAAGTGGGAAGGTTGGCTACTGGGGAAAATTACCATGGCTCTGAGGAACCAGCATGGGCGTCAAGACACCTTATCAAGCATTTATTTATTAATTCGATTTATATACCGCCCTTCCAAAAATGGCTCAAGTTTTAGTGAGGAGTGGGGAGGGGAGACAGTTCAGCAGGGAGGCCATGAGGTTCACAGCAAGTTCCAAAGACGACCTCCTGGACAGATCAAGATTTAATTGTAAAATAAAGCAATGTGTATTTTTAAATACATATCCTTAGATTAGATTTTATTTGTATTTTTAAAGCAATTATTGTGGTTACTCTTTTTAAATCTACCGCAGAACTGCCGGGATCTCCCCCAATAATTAATGACATCTGGTTTGAAACCCAGGGGGAGAGAACCATCCCTGTTCCTCTCAGTCCCTAAACGGCACCTCTAGTGGGCTCTCTCAGGTGCGGCTGCCCATTCCCTAAGAGATTACAAGTATTGTAACAGCAGTCTGTGTTATCTGCCTCTGGGCTGCTAAGAGAGTCAGCAGTAACTGTGCATGGCTGAAGGCTGAGTTTCTACATGGCTTTTAAAACAAAAACAAAAAACAATCACACGAAGACCTCTGGGGGGAGATTTCGAGGTGGGGTGCAAGTGGGGAGACTCCAGGCCCAGCACAACTGCCCTGTATTTCCTCCCCTTTGGGAGGAAATACTGCACTTATTTACATTACTAAGAGCAGGAACCTGAGCAATGAGGCTTCTCTCATTTCTGGGAGAGGGGGCAAGCCTCGAAACTGTGGAAGCAGCCCAGAAATTCATGGCCCACTGTCAAGTGATCCAGTACCCCAACCCTCACAAGGAGAATTTCACGGCAGCTTGCGACATGTGAATCTCAAGATGATCTCATTTTTCTGCTCAACAACAGAAGAGGACAAGAGCAACACACAGATCAGGGCACATGTGCTAATTCATGCTTCCTTCTCGCCTTCTTCTCAACAGCTCTCTCCCCCCCCCACCGCACCCCACCCCACCATCTTTCAAAACCTTTGCTGTTCCTGTTCAATCCCAGAGTTTTGAATCTGGCCCAAGAACAGCCATAACAAATGCCTTCTGTTGTTCCCATAGTAACCAGGGCTTGCAAAAGAACCAGGAATCCACGCTTGAAATGACAAAACAGCTTGACCCACTTTGGAAAAAAAAAATTATAATAATGCTTTATGAGATGTCCTGGCCAGAGACCATTCAGAACCCCCGATGACCCCCTCTGAGCAGTCTGGAGAAGTTGCTGCAGACACAACACGAAGGGTGCACAAAAGACAACTGATGAGAACAAATTCAAAGCCCAAGGATTAGTAGGGAAATTATGGCAATGGAGGCTTTTGTGAACGAAAGCAAGTTTCTAGGCATGATGAGCGCAGGTAGAGCCTGTTGGCCTGTTTCCCACATTCATTTAGTGGGGACCTTTTTCAAGATAAGAAGCTGCCTCATAACATCCAGCATAGTACTGTTGACAAGCTCAAAAGTGTCTTCTTGCTCCTTTGTAAACTACTTTGAGAACTTTTTTGGCTGAAAAGTGGTATACAAATAATAATGCACTGACTGGCAGCAGCTCTCCAGAATTTCAGAGCGGGATCTTGGCCTACCCTACTTGAACCTGGGGCCTCCTTCACACACAGCCGATGTTCTTCCACTGAGCTAAGGCCCAAACCCCAACTGTGCATATCCCCTACTGTTGAATGAACATATTTAAATACCATAACTCTGTTTCTGGGGCATACAGCTCCCAACGATGACACATCAACATGTCAGGAGATGGTACATTTTAGCAAATTATTAGATATGGTATCAGAAGACGGTATTCTACCAGATGTTATCCATAAGTATTTGATAGTCAGCAACTATTGGTACACAGAATAAGAAAGTATAAGCCATACCACAGTAATCTGCCAGGTTCCAGTTCCTACACAGATACCGTAGCTCTGCAGGTGCAGACAACTATCCCAGACTCTCACATCAGCATCTTTCCAGATTCTGATGTGTGGCAAGGCGTTATTGGTGGCTGGATGCGCAATGCCTTCTTGCACAAAAACGTCCAAGGTTGAAAGGCTGCAGACAGCAGCAGCAAAACTAACAAATTCTCCCCCTCACTTCTTGTAAGGAATTAAGTCACTTCCCAGCCACTCCCCAAGACTGCAGACCAGGGGGAGTGAAACTGACAATGAGTGTATGTTTGTTTTTTTAAAGGTCCTTATCAACTTGCTTCCCCACAGTGTAGGGATTTCTCCAGACCTTTACAGAGACATCTTGAGGGAGCTCATCAGTTTGACCATTGCTCTCTGCAGCCTTTCTGTGGGAACTAAATATTGTACAACTTGCACTTAACTTTCTGGGACTGACAATGAGATGAACTGGTGAGCAAGTGGACAGGGGAAAACCAAACCATTCTGAACTTGGCAGGGAGGGAGCACAAGAAAGACGATCAGGGCTACCAGTCCTGATGACTATATGGAATCTCCAGGTTGAGGGGCTATGCCCCTCCTGAAAACCATTCATTGTTGCCTTCAAGCCCTGCTCATGGCCTTCTGGCTGGACACTGTGAAAAGCAGGATACTGGACCTGATGGACCCGTGGTCTAATCCAACAGGGTTCTGCTTATGATTACAGGCACAAAAGTGGTTTGGGAACTCTATGATCAAAGACATTCTGCAGAGTTTTTGAGGATATCCTACACTATGTAATATACCATAGGGATGGAACGGAAAACTCCACTGAAGTCCATCCATACAATAATGGCATCTAATTAATTCGATAAAGTTGGGACAAGGATATGAGATGGGATCTGTGTACTCTTCCACATGGGGGGGGGAGCAAAGAATTCCGCTTCCTGAGAATTTCAGTTTTCATAATTTTAAGAGAGGATGGACACTTCCACTCCTTATAACCGCAAAAACAGGCTTGAAAGTATGGGGGTGGGGGACACCAGTGAAATCTCGGAAGCTAGGCAAGATACATTCCTTGTGGGGCAGGGTTTCATGCCTCCTTGCCCTTTCCGGTAACCAAGAGTAATGGGATAAAGTAAGACCAATGAGACCGTGTAAATGTGCATACTTAACATGGATGGAAGCACTCCACTGCTTCGCACAAAATTTGTTTGTGGGGTGCATGTGCATTTTAAGCACAAATCAGCACACAGCCCTATTGCAAGTCCTCTGAAACAGAGGCTAAATGAAGTAAATATGGGATGGGATGCTTGCCATGGATACATAGACACACATAGGGGAAACAGCTACATTTACCAGAACCACACCTCCAAGACCAGCTCTCCTCTCTAAGCAGAGGAGAGCTGGTCTTATGTTAGCAAGCATGACTTGTCCTCTTAGCTAAGCAGGGTCTGCCCTGGTTGCATATGAATGGGAGACCACATGTGAGTACTGTAAGATATTCCCCCTCAGGGGATGCAGCCCCTCTGGGAAGAGCAGAACATTCCAAGTTCCCTCCCTGGCAGCATCTCCAAGACAGGGCTGAGAGAGATTCCTGCCTGCAACTTTGGAGAAGCTGCTGCCAGTCTGTGCAGACAATAGTGAGCTAGATAGACCGATGATCTGACTCAGTATCTGGCAGCTTCCTATGCTCCTCCAGATGCCTCCCTGAAGAATACTGCTGCTATCTTTCCCAACACTTGTAGTCATTTTTTTTAAAGTCAAGCATCTGAAACATTTTAGTCTTAGCTGTGAAGACTGAAAGATCCATAGTCCTCTCACCAAAAAAAGGATAGCAATATATTCAGGCAGAAATCCAAAGCCCTACAAAGCTGCAGAAAGCTCCTATGAGATTGCAGTATCTAAAAGGGATATATACTACAAGATTCTTCCCATTCAGAACAGGAAATGAACAGCCAGCTGCAGAATTCAATCTGAAAGAAAACCAGGATGAAGTTTGGCCAAAAAAAAAAAAAGAGTTCTGCATAGCTTCTTGGAATCCCCACGTAACAAGGGGAAGAATGAGAAAGCATCGCTTAACACTTTGCATCCCAAGAGATGCTAAAGGCATCACTTAAAGAATCACCACTTTGTCACACACATGTATATGTATAACCACTTTGCCACACATATGTATGCAGTCTCCCATATTTAAAGCCTGATCACAAACTAGCTCTGTAAAGTCAAGATATAATTATCCTATTTCCTGTTTGCCAATTAAGGCCAACAAGAACACACCTCTTAGTCTGCGATTTTTAACACTGGCTGGAAATTGGCTGGAAATTTAAAACATTAACATTGGCTGGAAATTTAAAACCGGCAACTTGCAAAACTGGGCACTTCCAACCACCAGTGGCTGTTCCCAATCCAAGTGCCACGTCCTCTGTTGTTGTTTCCCCCCTACGATAGCTGTGGCAGATGCGGACTGATCTGTTCCCCTTCTTATTTACAAAGCTTTCCCCAGGGTGTAAAGAAGTTTCAAGTCCAGTGATGACAAGTTGTGATATACCAGCCTCAGAGACCAGAGAAAGTTAATTTAGGATTTTGCTTGCTACCATGTTCAGAAATCTCTACCACTATGAGAACTGCGAACTTTACTTTTAAACAATATAATTGGGGTTCTCATAACTCTTTTTTAAAATAAAAATTGAGGTTTTTTCCCCCCAAGAGTTGTGGGGTCAAAGAATAATGGGAGTTGTAGGCTGGGAGACTAGTTTGATAAGCCCTGCACGAATCCATATGCTTGATCATCTATGGATGGACATTATCTCACTCCAACTGGAGGATGGAGTAAGCAATGGCATCCATGCACAGGAGTGACCATAACACAGTGCAGCGCACAAGATAGGTTCACACTGACAAAGCAGACTGACTTGCTTCCAGGACGAGCGAATTTCCTCTGAAACACTAAAGATTCAGAGGCGGATGCTTCCCAAAAGGGACAGGGTAAAAAGATTTTGCAGAGGATCTCTGAAAACGTGAGAGTAGATTTTACCTACGAGTGTTAAAATATGGGAGATAACTTTCCTGGCTCCCGTTTCTGCCGCACATATTTCAAAATGATAGGCCATTTCAAGCAACATTGGTGCATCTGCCTAGGCTTTCAATCATCAGTGGAAATCAAAGGAATGGGAAGCATTAAAGAAACTATGGATAGCATGAGTAGACAACTTGAAGACTTAAAATGGGGACAGAGAGAAGATGAAGTCTAACTGACATGGCATCGAGTCAAGAACACTCCCCCATCCCACACACACACACACACACACACACCCCGCAGTGTCTTCTATACCAGTGAACAGGAGCTGGCGGTCGATGGGGGGGACGACAATTTGGTGCAGGCAGGGTGGCCCCTTTCTAAGCCTGCCAATACTGCTCCCCATTCCAAAAGCAGAAAATATATTGTTCCTGCTTGAAAAACACACACATGCATAACGAATCCCTCCACCACCCAAACCCAAGACCTAAGAGTTTCCTCCTCCCTTCCTGCTTCATTATAGGTAGCTATTGCTGTGCTACGTCAGATAGGAGAATTCTGTTACAGAGGACAGGCAACCCAGGTCCAGACAGACAGCTCACAGCTGTTGCCATATTAGTTCCAGAAAATGGGCATAGCATGCATTTTATTAGACTAATTTCTGTTAGGAAATGTTTCTTATTATTGTTTATTAGATTTTTATACTGCCTCATCCAAATGGCTCTAGTCAGTTCACAAGTGTTACACTGAAAATTCTGAGCTACTAAAAGCAAGCATAATTCTGCGTATCAGCCAAAGGTCAGCCACAATGAAAACTGCATTCTTTATTCTGCAACTCACTTTAAAACTTGGATTCTCAAACATGTTTCTCAAGACGTTGTTTGGACTACAGCTCACATCATCATTTGGAGTTGTAGTCTAACATCATCTCGGTGTCCAAGTTTGATAACCCCTGGCTTAAACCAAACTTGCATTCTTCAAAAATAGGTTTGCAAACAGGATATCTTGGCGAATAAAACTAGTCAGCACTTTTGATATGGTCCCCTCTTATATAGATTAACATAGAATCTCAAATCCATAACAGTGGTAGACAGGTAAAAGCCTCTGCTGTGAGATTTGAAAACACTTCCCAAGTCACCAAACACACCACACAACAACAACAACAACAAAGCATGTCTGCTGGAGGGGGAGTTCCACTGTATCTTGAGAATTTGACCCCTAGCTCTCAGGAACTTGAAATGGATTTTTAATAGGTTTGCCTTACCTAGAAAAGCATGAAACCCCAGCTTACTTTTATTGTCTCCAACTGCTCTATACTTCTTGGGGAAGAGGCCCGTTCATAATTCAACTTGCCACTGCTGCTCTTGACTGCAGTGCACACTGGAAACAGCTTGTATATAGACAGCCACAGAACAGCCGCCCAATTTGAGGCTTCTGCACCACGCGGTGTTGATGGGTTTTCCTGAGGATATTTCCATCTTTGAGGTGGCGGTGGAGGTAGGCGGGAGGAAACCCCCCTCCTCGACTGAATGGCCTGGGGGAGCATCATGCCACAGCCTGCTAGTGACAGGGTGGAGGTGGAGAGAGAGGTTGTCTTTCCCAAGGCAGGAAGATGCCGCAAGCGTCTGACAACCTCCCACTCACTACCTGCCACTCAGCGGGATCAACTTTCACAGGCTAACAGAAGACATTGTGATCTTCAGCGCTGAGCAAGTGGGATCAACTCCATTCCCGTTGCTCGGCGGATGGATGGGGCGGGGTGGGGTGGGGTGGTGACATCCGACACTCCTTCCATTTCTTCTTCCCCTCCAGTCCCTGAGGCCTCATCTCTTGCTTCATACTCACCAGATCTTATCCACGTGGAAACAAATTTAAAACCAATAAAAGGCTGACACTACAACCGACACTTAGGCTACTGAAGGTCAGTGAAGGGCCCTGAAAGGCACAGCTCACATCCACCCTAGGATGCCGGCCTGGTCACACATTTCTATTTGCAAAGACTTGATGGGTGGGCATGATGGGAAGAGAAGAAAGGAGGCTTCTTTAGCCTTCCTTTCTAGCCCGATGGTCTCTCATTAAGAGAAAAGCAGAACGATTCATCCTGAGATTTAGCATGAAATAGTGGAAGTCTCATTTTGTCCCAGAGGACTGAAGCTGCATTCCCCAGAGGAACAAGGCTCCCCCGAGTAGAGGGTTTATTATTTCGCCCAAGGCTGCCTGTTACAACAGGAGAAAGGGGGGGGGGGGGGGTAGCGGCTTCCTAGCATGTGCTCACCGCTATGGAGAAGGAAACAAAAGGCCAAGGGCTAAAAAGGAAGAGGGGGCAGGGGAGGGAGAAACCGCACAGAGACACCTCCGAGGATGCCCGTTTCTCCCTGCCCCTAGCCATTTCTGACAGTCTCTTCCTCACTGCCAACTCTCGGCAGCACAGAGAGACTGAAGGGGGTGATGCACACCAAGGTCTGACAGCCAACCCCTTCTCCACTTCCCATCACAATGAAAACCACCCCCCCCCACCCCTTCTCGGCCCCCCCCCCCCGCCTCAGCCCCACAACAAGGCCATGCAAAGAAAAACCAGGAAGGGGGGCGGGGGAGGGAGGCTTGCCGCCGGGAGCAGCACATGGGCACAGCAACGCGCCGGGCGGCTCCAATGGCCAGGGCATGACGCACTGACAATTCAGCCCACTCGCCACCGCCAGCCCCCCCCCCCCCCCCATGCCAGGGCCGAAGGCATCAGGGGCGCTGGGTCTCTCTTCTGCCCCCAGGTAGGAAGGTAAGGGGCGGAGCGGGCCCTTGCAGCACCTCTCCCCTGCGCACAAAGCGCTCCCAATCACAGCTCCACCATCATCCTGTTGCAAGGCGGCGGTGGGGGGGGGGAGCAAATGGCACACCCGGATCCCCCCCCCCCCCAACCAGCGCAGGAGAAGACCAGGAGGCATCTCTGCAACATGATGTCACACCGGCTGCTCGCCTCCTGCCCCCCCCCCCAGCTCTCTCCTCTCCCACCCCGCAATGGAGAAGCCGCCGCCGCCGCCAACATGGATTCCCGACGAATCCAAGCAGGGACCGCATGTCTCCGGACCGCAGCTCTGGCTTGCACCCACAGCCAGCAGGCCACGGGCAGGAGCACACGCCGAGCGAGCGAGCGAGACACACAGAGAGAGAGAGAGACGGACGCAGAGCGAGAGGCAGGCAGGCAGCAGCAGCAGCTGAAGGAAGCGCAGAGCACCACTAACCTGGTAGCCATTAGGGACCAGTAGCAGAGAGTGGAGCAGCGGGGAGTTCATTCATTCATGGCGGGGGTGGGGGCTGGGGGCGCGGGGGGGTGGGCCCGGGAGGAGGAGGAGGAGAAGGAAGGGGCAGGGCTGGGCCCCTCCCGGACCATCATGAAGCCCTTCTTCCCCAGAAAGGAAGGCCGCGGGCGGGGCGGGGGGCTTACACCAGGCGGGAGCCCCCTCCTCCGCCGCCTCCGCCGCCTCCTCCTCCTGCAGCACCGCACAAGTGCCGGTTCCCAGCCATAACCGACGCTCTTCTACCGCCGCCCCCTCCTCTCTCGGGGGGGGGGGAGGGCGGTTGGTCTGCCCGTGCCGAGGTCTGCCCGCCCGCCCGCCCGCCTGCCCCCTCGCTCGGCTCTCTCACACAGCCACAGATGCTGCCTCTCTCACACTGACACGCGCGCACACAGGCGGCGGCAGCCCGGGCACGCACAGACGCGCACACACAGCCAGAGCCTGCTGCTGCCGCTGCCTGTTTGCATTATGCAACGCCTCTTGGGTGCAGGCAGCGGCCTCAATTATTCATGCCTGCCCTGGACCGAGCCTGGCAAGCGGGGCTCCAGTGGTCGAAGTCCACCCCCGCACCACCACCACCGCGGGACTCAAGGAGTTAAGGCAGGGAGAGACCGGCAGGAGTCCAGGCAGCTTCGGCATCCTGGAGAAGCCGCCCCCTCCTTCCACACTCTCTCTCTTGCCATTCATTCGCAGCACTGTTGGGCTCACGAAAGGGCTCCATGAGGTTCCTTTTCCAGCCTCTCTCACGCTGTCACTTTTCATTTGCAAGTTTCCCAGGTGGGACTGGAGGCCGGTTGCTCTCATCCTGGTCTCCAGAGACACTGCATCGTCGCCTATCTTCCTGTGCTCGTGGCTCTTTATGAAGGGCATTTAAGAGGTGGGCTTCACACGGCCAACTTGCTTGGTGTGCACATGCCGGTACACTTGGGTGTACGACGGACAGACACCCTCCAACTCCCATGAGCACCTGGGAGCCCAGGAGGTCTAAGGATGCCGGTCCCTCATTCACACTTTAGGGGTTGGCTGCAAGGAATGTCTATATTAACATCTGTGAGCCTCTGACAAATGCAATGGCTGCATGTGATGTTCTAGTTCCTATGCTTGCAAAGAAAAAAGCAGAACACTTCAAATAAGAGGGTTTGCAGCAAAGTAGGTTAAGAAAGAATATACATTAAAAAGGAACCCAAAGTGCATTATGTGAAATTCCTGGATGTCCATGCAAATCTCCCGATTACACAATTTCTTTTTTCAACTTTTGGTGCTGGCCAATGTATTCTAGGCCACCTAATGGTGCAGCAGGGAAATGACTTGACTAGCAAGAGAGAGGTTGCTGGTTTGAATCCCCGCTGGTAGGTTTCCCAGACGATGGGAAATGCCTATATCAGGCAGCAGCGATATAGGAAGATGCTGAAAGGCATCATCATCTCATACTGCGCGGGAGATGGCAATGGTAAACCCCTCTTGCCTACTAAAGATAGACAACCACAGGGCTCTGTGGTCGCCAGGAGTCGACACCAACTTGACAGCACACTTTACCTTTAGTGTATTCTTGTCACAAGCAGAGACTGTCCTCAGTGGTCCCACCATGCATGCAAAAGTCATCCTGGTGCACCAATGGCCTGTAGCAAGATAGGGGTTATCTCGCTACACCAAAGCAACCATTGCCAGGTGGAAACAGGCAACCTTAGGGATGGCAGGGAGGGGGCACAGGAACACATACGAGACTGAAATGAAGCCACAACCTCTGCCCAACACACAGTGATAAGTTAGGCATGATGCTAGCCCAGACAAAAGGGGGAAAGAGCAAGCAAAGCCTCCAGACGGATAAGCAACAAGATGGCCCTGATGACTAAAATTCATGACAACACACATCTCAGGCAAAGCTCGAGAGAAGCAACTGATGGTGGGACATAACCATAATAGGCAGACACTTTCCAACAGCCTCCTGTACATAATGGCAGACTCAAATGAAGACTATTGAAGCTTTAGGGGTGCTGGTGGCACAGGTGTGTTAAGTAGGATTCTTGGGATTTGGGGGGCATCTATGCCATCTAGAAAAACCCTCACGTGAGTGAACAAGTTTTAAGTGTGTACACTTAAGTGTGCTTAAAAATTGGAAATCACGGAAGGCCTTGAGAGATTCTGGTTGTCAGAAAGAGTCATTTCTAAGCTCTACACAGTAATGTCCTATTCCAACTGACCCTCACATTAAGCCTAGATCAATACACCACAATATTAGCATGCAGAGAGAGAGAGAGAAATCAGAAACAGATCATTTTCTGAGGATTTTTTGATCCAAAAGCACTATGGGCACCAAGGAAACTGTTAAAAGTTTGTAACTGAAAACACTTTGAACTAGAATGTCTAGAAGTCTATCCCTGTCAAACAAGTGGGAGAAAGATGTGATAACACTTGGAGACTGAATATACCATTTGTGTCAGACATTTCCCCCCCAAGTATTATATGGCACTTGACTGCCCAGAAAACTTCAGAAGTTATACATATTAAATCATTCAAGATGCTGACAATGCAATGAGCAACCAGCAGACTTCATTCATACAGGGTGGTCTTGCCCTAAGAAAAAGCATTGTTGGGAAAGTATACTACTACTAACTAAGGATATTTCATGGTATAAAACACCCTTCATGAAAGACCTAAACAACCTGAAAAGCAAAACAGGAAATTATGACATGGAGTTTAGATTAATTTATTGTCCACAACTAGGATTGGTGTGGCAACTAAATGGAAAAATAATAAACCCCTACTGTCGATGATTCTTTGGAACAGAAATGGAAGGCAGCTGAGATGATCTACTGAGTTATAGAAGAATTAGGGAAGATGAGCAGAGACAGACAAATACAGGGAAAACTGGATTTTATATACGTACTAGTGGAATGAGGAACAAGGACAGTATTTTCTTGATCACTTATTTTCTAGTTGTTCCCATTTGTATTTAAACAAAATAAATGCCAAGTATTATTATTCATCATTTATGCATTTATGCAATTTAGAAACTCTCCCCCACTAAAAGGAAGATTAACGACCCATAGTGTGCTGGGAATGTTTTTAACAGGAAGCCTTCATACATTTTCTGGACTTTGCTGTTCTCTACAATTCACAAGCAACTAATCCCTCTGGGCAACACATGCACATAATTTTTGCTACTCAGAAAAATTCCAGAATGCAGACACCGGGGAAGGCATCTGACTGGCACTTTTCACCTGGCACAGAACCTGAGGCCATGGATACCTCGCTGCAGTCAGTTTTCTCACTGTTTGCCAAGGCTTCTGCTTGGCTGCCTCACAGGCAGCTGTAATCCAAGCTCCTCCATTAATATTACATCTCTCAGGTGATGGGAAATGACTCACCTGTCCAGGTAATTAAAGCCCGAGGCAGACGAGGGAAGTGTGAGAGGCAGTCCAGAAACTCAGCAGTCAGACCTGCAAAGATCTTGCTGCCACTGAGGCAAATTTAATGGATCAACTGAAGAGCATTTTCTGCCTGCCTCACAAACCAAACCATGAGATGGTCTTCATAGTATAAAAGTCAACCCCATAAAATCTCCATTAGAGAGGAGCAGTGTTCTCTCTAATTTTTTTCTTCTGTGTGCAGAATCAATTTTGTTCTGGGCAGCAGTGTGCATGCATGTGCATTCAGAGAGGGATGTTCCTGATTCAACCTGAGCAGGATCTAAAATTAACTGAGCAGACATTTAAAAAAACATGTGTGCATGAGCACACACGCCTTAGAGGAAACACTGGAGAGGAGTTATGGTGTAGTGGACTAGTCACCTCCAGAGTCTCCCTAGTTTTAAATTATCAACTCTCAAAATCTTTGCAATTTAGTTTTACTGCCTCCCTCACCGCCACCCAAGCTGGTAACATTTCTAAGTCCAGTTCCCCCTGAAGCTTAAAAATGCCTTTATTTTCCACAGCTGAAGTGTCATACATTTCTTGATGTCTTGCTTCAGTGCAGGCATCATCCAGATCGGCCCAAAGTACTGGCTTCTGCTTTCAGGCCAGGAAGCCACTTGTGCAAAATATGACACCCACCCTGCACCCCTTGGGGATAAGATGGGTCACACACAAAAAGAAAACCAACTGCATTTAATCCATTAGGTGTCCACCAGACATAGTCTGATAATTATGCTTAGACAAATACTGTACTGAAAATGGCAAGTAACTTCTATGCGAGTAACCTTAACTCTTTTGAATTGTTGAAAGACACTCCTCTCCTGCCCCCCGCACTTCAATAGTTGCTAGCCAATCAGTCCTGAAGGAAACCTCCTTACTGATCCTATATATGACAAGTGACCAGATAATCCGCATAAAATAAAATATCCAGCGGCATCTGGTGGACCACTGTGCGAAACAGGATGCTGGACTAGATGGGCCTTGGGCCTGATCCAGCAGGGCTGTTCTTATGTTCTTATGTTCTTATCTACTAATAAAAACCTTAGTGACTTCACCCAACAGCCTGCCTCTAGTTGCAGTACTTTCTGATGCTCCACAAGAGAGGAGAGGGAGAGAAAATGTAGAGTAAGGGTTGCCTAGAATTCTGCCCAAAAGTAAGTACCACAGCCAGAACACCCAAACCAAAATTGAATTAAGTTTAAGAATCTTTGCATTTATGTATCTGCATGTTTCCATTCAGCTGGTTACCCCTGTTTTGCTACAAAACATGGCTTCTTTCTTGATTAAAAAACAGGGTTGCATGACCCGGATCAAACCGTAACTTTTATATTTATATTCATTGCAGAGGAAAGTATTGGTACATTGATGGAGAAAGGCATTTTTCTTACACTCCTACAGAGTATCAACATCCTGAGACACACAAAGAGCCAGTTCTCAGAAACGTTGAACTTACCGTGAAAGGTTATTTTTCACAGCCAAGGAGGTCATCCTCCAATTGTATGGGTTGTGCACGGAGCATGCTCCAAAGACAGGACCTAATTTTGAACTGAACAGTGTGGCTTGCTTCTTGCCTGGAAGGTGGCAAACCCCAGTTCCGAGACTGTTGCGCCAGGAAAAACAAAGACAGCAATCAGAAGTATAAAGTATAACAAACTGAACAGGTAAACAACAATCAGAAGAACAACAGGCAGGAAGTAACAGTGAGAAAAGGACCTGCAAAGCTGAGACCCAGGAAATCTTCCACCACCACAGACATGAGCCCTTAGATTGTGAGCCCTTTGGGGACAGGGTTCCATCTTATTTATTTATTTGTTATCTCTCCGTGTAAACCGCCCTGAGCCATTTTTGGAAGGGTGGAATAGAAATCGAATGAATGAATGAGCCCCCATTAAGGATATAAAAACGAGGAAAAGACAAATGAAAAATGAGCATCCTAGGGTGGGCTGGATGACCTCTTTGGCTGTGAAAAAGAACCTTTCACGGTGAGTCCAATATTTCTTTTTCCACAGCTTGAGGTCATCCTCCAATTGTATGGGACATACCCTCCCAACTTACCTCAGCTTGGGTGAGGATGTGAATTAGACTACCTGTTGGAGGACTGTACACCTGAGGGCAGCCGGGGCAGCATGGGAAGAAGCTATTTTGTAATTTTTGATAAACAGCGTTACAGATGACCACGTAGCTGCCTTGCACATTTCCAGAAAAGGGCATTAGCCGAGAATGCTGCAGAGTTCGCAGCACTTCGGGTGGAATGTGCTGTAATGCCACGAGGCACGGCCAGGTAGAGGGCTATGCCAAGGAGATGCAAGACTTAATCCAACTGGCTAGAGTATTTTTTGAGACCATGGCACCCAGAAATGTCTGGTAAAAACATATTAAGAGGGAATCAGAATGTTGGATAGCTTTAGTTCTCAAGTAGACGTGTAGTGCTCGCCAAATATTGCGTGTGCCACACCAGTTCTTTAGGGCATAGTGGAGATGGACAGAAGGATGGAAGCACTACATTTTGAGAGCGATGAAAGGTAGAGTTCGCCTTAGGTAAGAAGGTCGGGTCTGGTTTTAGGATGACAGCATCCAGTCAGAAAATGCAGAGTTCTTTGCAGACTGAAAGGGCTCCTAGCTTGGAGACCCTGCAAGCTGAGGTTATGGCCACAAGGAACACCAGCTTGAAAACAAGAGTCTGAGAGAGAGATGTGTGCCAAAGATTCAAAGGGGACTTTGGTGAGAGAATTCAGCACCTTATTGAGGCTCCAAAGCTGGGAATCTATGAATGGTGGAGGGAGCCAAATGAGTGGCTCCTTTGAGAAATCTCCGAAGGGGTGGGTGTAATTGAGATAAATTAACTGCAGAAAAACAGAGCACGGTGGAGAGGGCCAATGTTTGGTGTCTGAGGGTGCTAGGATGCAGCCCCATGTCAAGGCCTGATTGAAAGGAGGAAAGGACCGCTGGTACGCCTCCAGAGAACAGGTTGAGATGTTTTCTGTGTACCCATCTGGAAAAGGCTGCCCAGGAGGTCTGGTAGATACAGTTGGGTAGATGGATACCTGGAAGTGAGGATGGTGTCTTGAATGGACTTGGAGTAACTCTTGCGCTCTAGGAATGCACACTCAACCTCCGGGTGCAGAGTTGGAGCCACTGGGGCTCTGGGTGTAGGATGAAACCCTATGCTAAAAAATCCGCTTGTGTCGGGAGACACCAAGATGATCTGACTGACAGATTCTGCAGGTTGGAGAACCAAGGTATCTGAGGCCAGAAAGAGGCTACAAGTACAAGCTCTGCTCTTTTGGCACGTAGTTTTTGGAGAAGTCTTCCTATGACTGCTGTTGGAGGAAAGGCATAAAAAAGGCTGATCGGCCAAGGAGTAGACAGGGCATCTGTTGCTTCTGCCTAGGGAGATTATTGTGAGGGGAGGCAAACAGATCCATCTGCAGGTCCCCAAAGCAGCAAACAATCTGGTGGAATACTGCCAGGTGAAGGGACCACTCCACTGGGTCAATCATTTGATGGCTAAGCCAATCTGCTTAGGAATTTGCTGTGCCCCAGAAATGCTCTGCCAAGACTGATGACAGGTGTCGTTCTGCCCACTGAAACAGCTTGTAGGCTTTCATCATGAGGGCTTGGGACTTGGTGCCACCCTGGTGGTTGATGTGGGATTTCATAGTTATGTTGTCTGTATGAACCAGAATATTGGCGTGGCGAATGATGGGTAAGCCTGGGGGATCGATGGCACTGATCAGGAGATCATCTAAACATGGGTATACATGGACTCTGCCCATCCTCAGGTGTGCTACTAATGCCACTATCACCTTGGTGAAGACCCTCAAGGCTGATGAGAGGCCAAAGGGAAGGACCCTGTACTGGTAGTATATTGTAGGAGGTGAGCGCAGCATGGAAGGGCGCTCAGGCGGCTTATCTGGTAAATCCGGAGAGGCTGTAGGCAGCAAAGAAAGTTCGGACGGGAGGAGCTCTGCTGGAAGCACAGGCCGCTCACCGTCCATCAGCAGCAGCATGGCGGTTTTGGGTGGGCCCAATGATAAGGGCACCACAGGGGGCTCTGATGACCATCTCCGTGCAGGAACAATGGCTGGAGGCAGCAGGGGAGCACTGCTGGAGCGAGGCTCTTTGGTCTTTGGTAGACATGGCACTGAGCTCCTCAGCAGCTGGGAAGTGGCATGGGGGGGCGCTTTCCCCCATTCCATTCCATAGTGCACACACACTCTACATCTCCTCAGGTGCCTCTGAACTCCTGGCTGTTAACTCTCCCTACCTTTCATGATCCACCTCACAGCCCTTTCTCTCTACACCAGCAGAAATGTGGACCCCCATCTCTCAGTTCTTCCCTTTTTCATCCTTCCAGCCTGACCTGATTTTGCATACACCCCTCGACTTCCACCCTATTTCTATCAGAGCAGCACAGGAGGCCTTCACATCAGTGAACAAGTCTCAGGGACAGGTGGGTCCTCAGCGGAGGCTAGGCAGGCTGGCTGCAACAGGCTAGGAGAAAGGGCACTGCCGAGCACTTCTGAATCCGAGAAAGGGAAAAGCACAGATGCTCAAGCCAGCTCCCATCAACACCGCCACTTCCAAGGGGCTTGGGAAAGCCTTAAGGTGTGGGAAAGGTCCACAGAAGGATGGTGTATTTAGAATTCTCCCTAGAATTTGGAGAATTCCAACCCTAACCGGCTACAGAGAGAGGAGCAGGAAGCTGCAGTCAGCCAATGAGCCTTAAGTTGTGGAGACCTGGTCTAGAAGGACATATTAAGCTCTAGAAGAGAGAAGGGCAAGCACCAAACAGGCTGGAAGGCAAGTCATTAGGGTTTCTGAGCCTTCAGCAGAGCTACTGAGCAGCCTTGAGGTTGTCACCTTCTCTTTTTAAACAAAAGTGCTCAAGAACTTGAACAAAGCTAATGGGTTACATGCTGCAAAGTAACTGAATTCTGATGTGATTGCTATTCAATTTTGTGATTGAATATAAATAAATATAAATATAAATATATATAGACAGTCCTCAACTGTGAAGATTGCAGGCCGTAGTGTTCCTAGGAAAGACAGGCCAAGCAAATGGGAGCACAGGATGAGACCAGCCATTGTCTAGCTCAGAGTACACATGGGGCTGTGCACCTACATTGCACTGAAAGGCCATAGCTCACATGTGGCAGAGCACATGCCTTGTATGAACAGGCCCCAGGTTGCTTCCCAGAGATCTTCTGTTAAAAGGCTCGCTGGGACCTCTGCTCGAAACCCTGCTGCCAGAGTGGACAGTATCAGGTTAAACGGATCCAGTCTTAAGCTGCTTCATGCTATACACGTATCCCATAACCACTTCCATCAGTAAGCTCCTGGACAGGTATGCAACAACACAAATTCGATAAAGGCACACGACAGTTGTACAGCATGCAAGGCAGGACGGCCGGGCAGCAGCTGCACTTGCCAGGGCCGGAAAGCAAGGAGAGCGGGCAGAGATCCTCCAAGAGCAGAGTGTCAACATCGTAAGTGGGACACACAAAGAGCCAGTTCTCAGTTAAGAACTTAATCTAGGATTAACAAGAGGTCAGCTACCCCTGCAAGGAGACTGCACTAGAAGGGACTAATTAGCTCTCCTCCACAGCGCAAGGCAGACACTCCAGTTCGGCAACACACAATGTCCCTCCCTGTGGTCCAGAACAGGACGCTGTAGGACCCTGGATCAGATACGTGCTCCCTCAGGCTCTGGGAGATGCACAGAAGAGGACCTCGGCTGATTGCCATGTCTAAGTCACACATCATTAGCGCCATTCATGACTTTCATCTTACACATTCCAGACCGCAATGTTCTTATTCTACAATAGTTCACCTCAAATGTGGAAAACTTAGCTTTAGTCCCGACAGCTCTTTATTTTGTATTAACATGTTTTTTTCTAGAAGTAGAGATCATGTGATATGTACACCAACATAAAGGTCATTACTATTAATATCTAGTGTCCATTTAAATCATAGCTAAAGGTAAAGTGTGCCGTCGAGTCGATTTCGACTTCTGGCGCCCACAGAGCCCTGTGGTTGTCTTTGGTAGATTACAGGAGGGGGTTACCATTGCCTCCTCCCATGCAGTATGAGATGATGCCTTTCAGGCTCTTCCGATATCACTGCTGCCCGATATAGGAGTTTCCCATAGTCATAGTCCCATAGTGGGGATTTGAACCAGCAACCTTCTGCTTGTTAGTCAAGCATTTTCCCGCTGCGCCACATAAGGTGGCTAAATCATCGCTAATACCTCCTATATTACCATTTCTCTGAGTAAGGTTTGATCCCGGTATTGTATGAATGAGATCCAGTTCCTTTAAAAAGTCTCCATTGTCTGACTTTCCCCTTCCCACAGATGTGCGAGGCATGTAAGCTTATTCATCAACATAGCATTCTAAACATTTTGTTTCCAAGTTTCTGTGGACAGCAATTATGCTGTTCTCCGTGCTTTGTTCTGGTAAGCCTTAACACTGCTGATTTCAAAGCTATAAACTGGGAACAATAACTCTTCAACTGGCTGCCATTCTCCTCCTCTGGTACTTTTGTCATCCCATGTTCAAGCTTAGCTCTGGAAAGACAAGGACTAGAAGCAGCTTTCACTGGTTGCTAACATTTCTCTCAACGTTCTACCGAGGACCTGCAAGCAACACAAGAGAGCCCACTACAGAAAGCCTTGTGGGTGCATTAGAATGAAATGCCTCCTTTGGGCAGATCTGGAGACATCACCATTTGGGAACAGAAACTTTCAACGGGTGAATCAATAGTCAGAAAGCAAGAGCCACCTCCCCAGAGAGGTAACAACCTAACAGTTCTGGGCTAGCAGGCTCCATGCATAAGTCAGTACACTCTACCTCCGCAAACGTTTTGCTCAAGTGACAAGGACGATAAGGACAGAAAAGTGTATGGGCCACACTACAAGGCACACAGAGTTAGCAAGGAGGCACAAAACAAACTCCATAATAAATAGGCTTGTAAGAATGTGCAAGCTAGATAGGTAAATACTAAGAAAAATATTTCAAGCTTATAAGCACGAGGCGCACCCCCTCCCCCCATCCTTGAATACAGGACTGAGTATTCTCTCATAATCCTCTCTGCCGATCAACTAGTCCTGACTTGCCATGTTTCCTTTAAGTACTGGATATGGCATGCACAAGGGCATAGAACAGGCCTGCTCAACTTAGGCCCCCCCCCCTCAGCTGTTTTTGATCTACAACTCCCATAATCCCCAGCCACAGTGGCCAATAGCCAAGGAATATGGGAATTGTAGGCTAACATCTGCAGGAGGGCTGAACTTGACACGGTGCATGAGTCCAACCCAGAATTTAATTGCACAACAACAGCAGTGAATGATTTTGTTCGGGCGATGGGAGGGAAGAGAGGAGAAAGCTAGTGTATGTATGGGCAGGTTCTTTTAGTTATGTAGCCATTGCCCCTTCAATTTATTTATTTATTACTCTTCTAGCTTGCCCTTCTTCTAAGGAGCTCAGGGTGGTGTATATGGTCCCCCTAGTTTTATTCTCACAACAGCCCTGTTAGGTAACTTAGGCTGAGAGAAAGTGATTGATTCAAAGTCACCAAGTAAGTTTCATGGCTGAATGAAGATTTGAACTCGGGTCTCCTGGACTCTAACCACTACACTACGCTGGCTCTTTTACTTAAAGCAAACTTGTTTCAGTGCACAGATTCAAACACTTTCCTATACCAGGGTATTTAGTAGGGATATTACCACATTTTATGTTTCGCAAACATGATTCATGAAGCGGTTTGTAGGGGATCCCATGAAAGTGGAAGGTCAGGGTGCAGCTGACTATTATTTATTTATTTATCATCACATTTTTATACCGCCCAAAACGCAAGTTCTCTGGGCAGTTTACAAGAAAATAAAAACAACCAATAAAAAGATTAACACATTTCAACAATTAAAATGTTAAAAACTATTAAAACACAATTAAAACAATGTCTAATTATCAGTCCAACACTGATATGCCAAGGGAAGAAGAAAACGAAGGCAGGGATGAACCACGGCAAACAGCAAGAACACCAGTAAGTAAATATATGGAGAGAAGAGAGGAAGAAAAAGCACTTTCAAATTATAGGTTCCTGTGGAAACCCTTTTTGGAAGTTCAGTACCACCCTAACTCCTTCCCTTTACTCCCCTTAGCCTCAAAATGGCATTACCTCACTGATTAACCCTCCTCCAATATTCTTCACTTCCCTCACTGACTCATGGACAGTGCTTATTTTGTATGTTTTAAGTGCTTTAAACCCCTCATCTAATTTTACTGTTTATAGTATATGTGGCTGTCCTGGAACTCCACAAAGCCATCTTGCCTGGGTACCAGGCAATTTTTTAAATTAAACAAATGATTACTCTCCAACTCCCTGGCTAGAAAAGATTGCTTATCCAGTGCATATCATCCAACATTTCACAAGGGAAAAATAGGTGTCCTCTTGCGTACCTGTTGTTAAGGGTGAAGGCAGACCTGAGCTTCGTAGAGCGGTGGGTTTGGATTGGAAGCACTTATCACAGGGTTCAGTCCAAATATGCCATCATTTCCAGGGTTAAACTCTACTTCCCCACACTGCTGAAATATGCATTTGCAGCAATTGTATGTGCCTGCCACCAATTCATGCGGTATTTTCGCTACGTGGGCATTTCCTGGAGAACCAGAGTAGTGGTATTTCCTTAGGCCTAATGCTTCCAATCTTATCAGCCCAGAGAAACAACAAAAAACAGGATGTCTAGGGAAGAGATCATCCATCCATCCAAGAAGCATAGTGTTATGTTGCATTTTGTATTCCCAAAATTACTTGCCATTGAAGGGGAAGGGAAGAAGAGGAGACTTCTCAGTCTGATAATGGCCTTGTGTGGCTAAGGCAATTATATTATAAACCACACTGCCTCTTCTGGTATCCCCACTGGCTGCTGTCCAGCAGAGGAAAACACATGCATCAACTGCCCCTTTAAAAAATGCAATTCATTCCACACAGCCTGGCTTTTTATTATAACTCCGACTTTCCCTCCTTGCCCAACAGTGATGACAAAATGGTACAAGTTCTTCTAGCCAAGTCTAGCTTGGCTTCTGAAGGGCAGAGGCCGTGGATGCAGGAGGACCCACCTCCCACACATTTGGGATGCCCCATACATTTTTCTTAATAACCCCACAGAGGATCTATTGAAACAAAAGTGTTGTGGCGCCCTCAGAAAACCTCTCAACACCATTTCTCACTGCACCTCCCTCCTCCCTCCCATTAACACAACACCAATAGTCTGTTCTGTGGGTGACCATGTGGACTGAGGCACTAAGCCAATGCTGGCACTGGAAAAGGAAACAAGAGAAGGTACCCGGGAGCCTTTTCTAAAGCCACCCAAAGCAAAACCTCCTCAGAACAATGCAGCAACTCTTTCCTAGGCACTCCCCTTCCCTTCTCAGCGTGAGGGCAGTTCAGGTGCCACAAATCCAATGTAGAAAAGTCTAGTTCTTAAGCTGGTAGAAGAGGAAAGTTCCACCATTTAACTTCACCA
Source organism: Hemicordylus capensis (assembly GCF_027244095.1). Classification (NCBI taxonomy): domain Eukaryota; kingdom Metazoa; phylum Chordata; class Lepidosauria; order Squamata; family Cordylidae; genus Hemicordylus; species Hemicordylus capensis. The sequence continues at coordinate 26,712,845 of NC_069664.1, forward strand.
TCTTCAGGACTTCACATACAGCCTTTCAAATCCACACCCACACACGGGGCAGTGGTTGGAATGTTATACAAGGACCTAGGAAACCCAGGTTCAGATTCTCAGCAGCCATGAAACGCATTGGGTGACCTTGGCCAGACACTCTTCCAATCAAATCTAACTTACAGAAGAGTTCTGAGGATAACATGGAGGGTGAGGTTCTATGTTACACCATCCTGAGATGCATGGAATGAGGGCAGGATAAAAATGTAATAACTACATAAATAAAGTACATATACACTTTTCCCATAGTGAATGGAACATTTCAATTTGTTGACTGTCCCCCTAGAGTTCGATTAATCCCTTTGAACAATCTTCCAGAAAGAAGGTATGCGTGCAATGAATAAAGGCTCTAGCACCAAAATAAGAGTTCTTCCAGCACAATACCACAGCAGGTCATGACTTCAAGCCTTGGGTACAAGCTATCAGCTCAAAATAGCAAATTGAACAGATTTCCTTCAAAGGAAGAACCTTTTTCACCTACACCTGGAGATACGGTCCACATGAGTAGCTCAAGGAAAGTGAATATTAAGAAGGAGCTCCCATGTTTTGGAGCACTGGAAGTACAGTAGATACTTGCCTCCATCTCAAACTTGTGCAGCCATCACAAGATGTCTAGGGAAGATGCCCAGGACAGAGACAGTCTAAGCTAGACCTGTGCTGAGCAACCAGAATGGTCCTACAAGCAAACAGGCCACGGGAGCATCTAAAACTAGTGAACATGGATAAAGCATTTGGGCATCCTTAGGCTACTGACTTTAGCTGGTCTTCACATGAGTAGAAGTACCCCAAAGCCTTTTCTTCCAATGTCAACTACAAATGCCTGGCCCAGTTCTTGACTACCATACACGAACCCTGCCAAAACAGAAAATGCAGAGTCGCTCCAGATAACACAAACTAAGCTCTGTCCTAACATCCAACAAATGTTCATGAGCTAAGGGAGATGTGGTGCTTCAGTGACCTACACTCAAAAGAGTGAAGGCTCCCCATGACTACAAATTTGTACTCCTGGAGAAGAAAAAGTGAATCATCACTGAAGGCTGGAATATCTGAGCAGCATTTGCAGCTCCTTGATTTTGTTATAAGCCATTTTCTACGTGGGATTTGATGGCTGCATCACCATTGGAGCCACCCAAATCGGAGCCGGGTAAAAGCTTGCAAGTGATACCTTGCGTGCCACATCTCCCGTCTTTCAACCCCGCATTTGGTCCGTGGTTAGGCACATTCACCAAATGTTTTGGCAACAAAAATGTTTCAAGTGCCAGAACGTGGTGAATATTAAATCCTACCACCCGGGGGCATAATCAGAAGGTTGTATTGCCATGTGAGATTGACAAAGTGTGAACATTTCTCCATGGTAAACAATCTGCACACAGATGTAGTCAATTAAGTGCTAATGTAGAGCAGGCAGGGCTGTGACTCTGGACAAATGGAAAACCCAATTTTTCAAAATTCCAAGGAATACCATTATTCTCTGTATAAATTATGCAAACTAGCAGGATTTCCCCCCCCCCCCAATATCACAGTTGCAAAACAAATACAATTTTCACAGAACTGGGAAAAGGATGCTTAAGCACAGATTGTCAACAGCGAGATAATCTTCTGTGACTGTACTAGAACCCAGGTTTGGGGTAATCATAAAAAGAGAGGCAATTTTGTTTTTACTAGGCCCACTGAATTTGTGCAGCCACATGCAACTTTGTGCCCAGTGGAGGGAAGAGAGTCTTCTAGAGTAAAGGTTGCTGAACCAGAAACTGCTGAGTCGATAACTCCAGCACACCCCTAGAACAGTCCAAATGGAAATCAGAAGCACAAAACAAGCAAGAGAGAATATTCAGGCTTCCGGCACCATTTGCGTAGCCTAGCAAGTACAAAGCTAAAAGGAAGAAGCAGAGGGTTTTAAATTTATTTATACAGGGAGGCTCTCTCACCTTCTCACAGGCAATCCAGAAATAAACATCCTTTGGATTTAGAGCATTACTGCAGTTCTGTACCTTAAAACAGAATGACTGGGTTCTTAATAACAAAGTCTTGTAGGACCTTGAGGACAGATTTATTGTGGCATCAGCATTCATGGACTAAAGTCACCATCAGATGCAAGAAACGTTATCCACGGCTGATTATATTATGTACACGTGGGTAGGGAGTGTCGACTAGTGGGGCCAAGAGGTCCACCTTGAACAGTAGTGCATTTGAGGGGTGCGGCATGAATATTTCAAATTAAAGAAATGTAATTCAAGAGCTACAGTCTGTGACATTTCTACGCAAAGCTCAGAAGTAGATCACACAACTTAGAAGCATAATGGCAATTAGCAACAACAGTACTCGGCAATGATGAAATCAACCCAGTTTTTCTGAAGAAAGCTTGTAGTGGGAAATGAAACCATTGTTTCTATTGAGACCTAAACTACTGCCTCGCTGGGATTTGTTTTGAAGTTATTTCAACAGGACAAGGAAGCAGAGATCACAAGTGAGGCTTGTTTCTATTGAGGCCTAAACTACAAGAAGTGCCACTACGAATATGACAGATATTTATATACCACTTTTTGACAAAAGTTCTCCAAATAGTTTACATAGAAAAATAAATAATACATAAGTAAGATGGTCCCCTGTCCCCAAAGGGCTCTCACAATCTAAAAAAGAAACATGATAGACACCAGCAACAGCCACTGGAGGGATGCTGTGTTAGGGATGGATAGGGCCAGTTGCTCTCCCCCTGCTAAATAAAGAGAATCACCACTTTAAAAAGGTGCCTCTTTGCTCAGTTAGCAGGGTGCAGTACTAGCGGCATACTTAAGTTTACTTGTGAGTCTATTACCGAGGCAAGATTTGAAATTATGGGGGGATGGGAGCCTTCTCTGCTCACAGCCACTACGCTACACCAGTTCTCTGACTTCAAAACTGACTGACACTTGGAATCCTGCCTGTGCTAAATCCTCCATCATCTTTGCTGTATTATTCTGAACTTTTCCCGACTGGGGAGCTAGATTCCAAACAAATTGCACCTGAATAGAAAATAGCAACTGCACTATGGTCAACAGCCAACCAAAGCCAGGTAGAGCAGTTCCGCAGCACAGCACAGTCCTTGTGTGTGTTCATTTCTCTCTGTGTCTTATTACTAGTGGAGGAGAAAGAGCCAGCCAGAGATCCAGTGACATCTTTACTTAAGGCCCACTGGAACGGAAGCTTCTAGAATTCCTAGGAGCTGCCCTCCATTTGACTGGGCAACGTTGGTAGTGTCATTTAATCAAAGCCCACTGTGCAATTTTAAACAGCTGCAGGAGATCAGAATTCACTTGGCTGAAGGTGGGGAGAGGAGGAGAGGTGTCCAGGGTGAACACAAGAAGCTGCCTAATGCCAAGTCAGGTCATTGGTCCAGCTAGGTGAGTATGATCTACACTGACCAGCAGCAGCGATCCAGCATTTCAGACAGGGGTCTTCCTCAGCCCTTAATCTGAGGATGCCAGGAATTGAACCTGGGACTTCTGCCAGCAGAACACCTTCCCCGAGTCTGGCAAAACCTAGATCCATGAGCTGTCAAGAAACTTACTGCCAAGACCGCTGTCCCTTCGGCAACTCAGAAACATCTGAAATTATGCTGGTGCTCAGGCATTGCTACGAAGTTGCCCCAACACTGCAGGCAGAGAGGTAGAGACAAATATTTATGACCACCGCTCTGGATATAAGCATTTGGGCTGCCCTATCGGCCACAACAGCAGAATACTGTCCCTGAAACACCTGACTAACATTATATGCAGGATGTTATACTAGTAAACACCACCCCACGACATACTTATTTCTTGCAGCAGACAGGGCTTGGCTATGTTCATTCAAACACAAGCCAAAAAGTAGCATTTCCCCAGGAGCTGTTCAAGTGGGCATAACTTATTGCTGCACCTTTAACAGATATTTTAAGAGCTGGGCCCATACCACCATCTCACCCACCCCATGGAGAGCACAGGCCAAAGTGGGGGGTGTCCATTGAACCCATCAATTCACTTGCAAAAAGCATGGAAGTTGGCTGCCGCAAAGTTGTTGAACCCTAGTGGTCCATGATATATTCTTAGTGTTTTTATAGTGCATTGCCTTAGGCACTTTAAAAGAGGCAATTCATAAACACAAAAGATAAAATATAGCCTTCGGCTGAACCAGTTAGTAGCACATTTTGATTAGTGTTTCCCTCCATTCATCACTAAAGAAACTCTGATTTCCCCCCAAACACATACAAATGTGTGGACACACACACACGATCACAGCAGTATGAGCAGTACCATGTTCTTCCACTACTCTTACATCTTCATTTCATAAGCGTGCAGCAGGCTGGCATCACCAGATTTGCATCTAGTTTCAAAACTTCAAATCAATAATAAAAACTTTTATCATCATACTACCTAACCTCACAGGACAAACCCATAGTTTCCTAGAAAGTGGCTTAGCGAACCCTTCCCACCCTCCCAAGATTTCTCCTGGGTTGTCACAGTGACACGGTTGTTGTTTTCAAGCATTTATATCCCAGCTTTCAGCTTGATAATTCCGCGGTGGGTCACAATAAAGCCACATCATCACCGAATGGAAAAATTAACACAACTTCTTTTGTAACAGTGGCAGCAGCAAGATAACGAAGCAGAACACACGCCTGACCTTCAAAATGCCTCAGTGAACAGGGGAACAACAACAACAAATATTTATATACTGCTTTTGAAACAAAGTTTCCAAAGCAGTTTACATATAGAAATAATAAATAAATAAGATGGCTCCCTATCCCCGAAGGGCTCACAATCTAAAGAGAAACGCAAGATAGACAGCAGCAACAGTCACTGGAGGTACTGTGCTGGGGGGTGGAGAGGGCCAGTTACTCTCCCCCTGCTCGGTAAAGAGAATCACCATGTTAAAAAGGTGCCTCTTTGCCCAGTTAGAAGGGGATGTAGGGAAGAGCTTATCTGGCACTTGAAAGCTAATAATGATGGTGCCAGGTTAAAAAAAAATTGGGAAGTGCATTCCATATATGGGAGCCACCACAAAAATAGGCCTTTTCCTTGGTCTCCCCAGCCTAACCTCTGAAAGTAGGAATACCCAGAGGAAGGACCTCAAAAGGTATTCAAGCAAGGTACCTTTCTGCCAACCCTGTACCTGATGTGCAGGTCCAACAATTGAGCTCTGAAAGAAAATAAAAATGTTCTGCCCAAATCAGCTTCACTGCAGTGGATACAATTAGCGTCGGGTCTCAGATGAGAGTGAGTTTTTGGAACAATCCACAACACTGGTCATCCTTTTTGACCAGCTGGTGGAAATCGAAACCTAGCAACGAGAAAGAGATCCTGACCTGAGCTCCAACTGCCACATTCCAACGGAAATGTTCACTCTCCACAAACAGCAGCAACCGCTGGGGCCTGGTCTTTCCTCAAGGATCCTTGACAAGATCAACTGCATATGTCAAACAGGAAAATTACCAGCTCAGAACTCCCCAGGTAAGAATCAACTAACTTCCTCAGAGATCATCTGCGGAAGTTGAGGCCAAGCCGAAACATTCAGGCTCCTCAATGCTAGAAACAATGTTTACTCTCAAGATCAGAAAATTTGTGTCAATAGTCCCATAAAGAAAATCCCTGTCAAAAGAACCAGGAATAATGCATAAGTTACCAACAAGGATAACAGGCAGATCAAACTGGAGAACTGGTTTTGCCTCCTTTTAAAGGTGGGTTATTTTATTGCACTTTAAAGAGGAAAATCAAAGGATGTATCTTCCTCAGGAGTCTCAAAAAGCTTTTACAAAACCATTTTTGCTTGCTGTGGAAATGCACTATGGCTAATAAACTTGACAACACATTCACATGCTCTGAATTTGGCATGTGATAAAAGTGCCATTTAACCATACAAATTTCAACAGTTCTAGTTCATACTTTTAATAAAAAGAGAGGAACCACAGAATCAATAGACAACTTCTTGTAACTGGAGAGACTAGTTATTTATCACATTTGTGTGTCATACTGTGTTCTCTCTGCGTGTGCATGTGCACGCACACGCACACGTTTTTTTGATGTCCACTCAGTTAATTTCAGATTGAATTAGGAAGGCCCCATTCTGAATGCACGTCGCATATACCACCTTGATAATGCCACTAGAACAAAATTTATTCCGCACACCAATGAAACAAATTAGAGCTAACACTGGTCCCATAATCCCTCCTGGAACTCCAAGCAGCATACACAGGGTTATTCAATTTTATCTTCACAACAACCCTTTTAGGCAGGTTAAGCCGTGAAATATTTCTTTGTCCAGGGGCATTCAGATTTAGAACTGAGCAGAAAAATCACTTACGCTCTTGTCTATCTTACCAACTCCAGAAAGTTGAGAGGGTTTATTTTATTTTTGCTCCAAGTCCAAAGATGTATGTTCAATAGGAACTACACAACACTTCTGCACAACTTGAAGCATTCCAGCAAAAATTAAAAAAGGCCCCCAAATCACTGGAAACTCCTCTGGCACAACCCCCACAGAAATAATAGGAGATACACAACAGCAGAATGTACCTCCATTTCAGTTAGGCTTGTGCAGGAAAGTCCCTGGTGAATTGTATCCACAGCCCCCTTCACACTATTCCCCAAGTCTCTCTGCAACCAACATGACAGCAGCAGCCTTTTATAATAAGAATTGCTTCTCCTACTCAGTGTGGAAAGCAAAGAAGGCAATCGTGGAAAATTAACCAGGCCACACTGAACCACATTTCTACAACAAGAAGGAAGAGAAGCTGGCTTCTAACATATGTGGTGAGGACCAAAGTTGTATGACTCACTGGAGAGCGGCCACTTATGGGGAGACAGTGCCCCCTAGCATCCTTTGAGCACATTTATTCTCAGTGGAAAGACTGACCCCTGCTGTACCGTCAGCATCTCTTTTTCTGAATGCTGTACCCTGTCTGTGCCCAATCCTCCTTAGTCTCTGATCCAGAAGGGGGTGTGTGTGTGTGTGTGTGTATCACAATCCTAGACAGTCTGCAGCACCAATCATTTTAAATATATGTTTCAATGCAAACAAACAGCACAGTTACATAATTAAGGGAAAATATTTTTTATGAGTGGGCACTCAAGCCTGCTACGGTTTTACTACTCGTGGAATGTGTAATGCAAGTCTTGCTTGCCAAGAAGTATTGCTAAGCTATTATGCAACTCTCCAACCCCAATCCAACGCTTCATTCATTCAAGAGCATACCAGCGTGGTACTTAAGCACAATTGAAAATTTCAAAACCCTCCAAAACAGAGGAAGCCTGCAAGTTTATTTAAACATCAATACATCTACCAACTGTTTGTTCAAGAGCATATACTCTTGTCCTTTTTGCATATGTATTCGCAAACATCCACAGAAATTAAGGTGTCAAACATTTAAAAGGCTTATAAATCAGTCCCTTCCTCTCCCATGTCCAATTCAAGATGGTTGCCTGTGATGCAATTTTCATCTATCCTTCAATACAAACTAAGCCTCTTCTCACAAGCATCTAAACCTGGGTTGTCTGCCCCTAACCCAAGCTTGCATGTTCATGTGAACCAGGGAAAAATCCCTAAACCTTGGTAGCCCAAATCTAGGTAATCCTGCTTCTAACCCTCAGTCTTTACCCAGATTAGTGCACTGCAGCCCCCTCCCCACCCGCATACTTAGGGTTGTCGAACATGTGCCCGCTTTCCACTGTGTTTTCAGATCATGGGAGCCGGCTGCCATGTTTGTTAGAAAGCACTACAGCTTGAAGGGTTGTAATCTGTGAATGTGCCTCTCCGCACAGCCCACTCTATGATAACTTGCTTGAATGGGGCTTCCCCCACCACCTTCCCCCTTGTGCCCAATCAGAGGGCAGCTGTGATATAATGAGATTTTCCCTTCTTCTGGCAGCACAGTGCATTGTGGGAAGCCTCACCCACCCACCCACCCGATTCTCAGCAGACTTCTATGTTCACCACTACAAGAGTCCACTGAATGTTTATATAAAACATGACCACCCCGAGTTATTGAGTTATTGTAAGAACATATTTGTGTTCTCCTACCCTGCCCCACCCCACTGACCGAAGGATCACTTCACACACTTGCACTTCACAGTATTCTCTTAAGTCATTGATGCAAATGGGTGGTATTAGGATCTTTAGGAATGGGAAAACGGAATTAAGTGAATCTATCAGCTCATGACCTTAGTAAAGCAAGTCCAGTGCCTGTATCTTTGAAAAACCTCAAGTCATGTTCCAGTGAAATGAGGAAACCCCTCTATTGGGTAAGTTCTAATTACTTTTGGCAGGAAGGGCCATAGTAACTCCATTAATGTAATGATACATTATCCAAAGTGATTTGGGGGTGTATATACAAACACACACGTATTGTCCAACTGTGTTAACGATACTGAAATCTAAATGACAAGCCTTTCAGCATTATTTTAATCCATTCCTATACATCTCGCTGAAGATAAGCTGATATAGATGATCAGTGCCTAGATGGATTCTGGTCTGAGGGTACCATGATGCAGCAGCCGCAGGTCTGGATTTGGTTGGTGCTCGGATGGGGGACTACCTGAGGACCCCAACAAACGCCACCCTGAGCTCCATCATGGAAGATGGTATATAATTCATGATCCACGGAGGAAAAGCGGGATAGAAATGTAAAAACAAAACAAAACACATCTTTAGAAGGCACATTTAATGGCATATGTCGTTTGTCCCTTGGTCTCTTCACCACCAGCTCCGATGATATATTAAGCAGTTCATGCCCCCAAAGTGGACATTCTTGAATTATCACCCCAGTCAGGAATTTCCTTCCGATGGAACGACTAGTTTATTTTACGGGTTGTTTTCACTGCATTGCTTCCATGATGGAGCTCAGGGTGGTGTTTGTTGGGGTCCTCAGGTAGTCCCCCATCCGGGCACCAACCAGATCCAGACCTGAGGCTGCTGCTACATCATGGTACCCTCAGACCAGAAGGCAATAGGTAAGAGCGAAGGATCTTATTGGCCAGTCTTCTGACTGTGAGCATGATGGGGAATGTCTAAGCTTTCAAGTGACACAGAACTGCTCTCTCCAGGAACATTTAAGAGACACAGAAAGAGAGCGCCCTACCTCTCAGGCATGATGCAGCAGAGAGATCATTGTTAGAAATACTGCATTTCTAACCGCCCGTCTCTCTCCTCATGCACACAGGGGATGGTGCTCTCCCCCCCTCTCTCCATCCTCCCTGGCAAAGAGTTTTATGTAACTCAAAAGCCTGCATGCCCGCTCCTACGCCCACAGCAGTTGGCCTTATGGAAGGCACATCTGGGGATCATCAGCCCCGAAAGCGCTGCCCATGCATGCCCCCAACTTCGAATACACCCAAAGAAAGAGAGAGGCGGATGAGAAGGCGCCCCGTTTGGAACAGGGAGGGAGGGGCACAGCAGAGGCACACAGGCCTCATGCACGGCGGCACCCCTGGGCGGCTGGCTGGGGAAGAGAGGGGTGTGGCGGGGGGGGGCAGCTTTGCGCGGCCTCCCGGCTCCTCTCCCCGCCCCGGCTCCATTGACACACTGCAGTGAAGCTCCGCGCAAGCCTCCCCGCAGCAGCAGCAACCGCAGCAGCTGGGGCTGCAGTGGCGCCCACTTCCTCCCGCTGCCGCCGCCGCCGCCGCCGCCGGGGTCTCTCTCCCGCCTCCCTTCCTCCCCTCGGCCGGCCGCGGGTGCTGCTGAAGCCGCCTGGGCGATGCAGCCCAACCCAGGGCCCCGGGGGGGAAGGACCGCGGCCGCCCCTTACCAGGCGAGCTTGAAGCCTTTCATCAGTACAGTCACAAGAAGCCGGTGCCGGTGTCCTTGGCTGCCCACTGGCGACTCCGGAGCGGCGGCGGCGGCGGCTCCCAGGACATATTGGAAGAGGCCGGGCAGGCGGCGGAGGGTGGCGGGCAGGCGCACGGTCCCACCATGGAAGGCGGTCGACGAAAAGCGGCGGGCGGGCAGCGCTGCTCGGGCCCAGGGTGCCCCCTCGCCGCCGCCGTTGCCGATCCGGCCGCCGCGGCTCTTGCTGCTCTGGCGGCGGGGAGCAGGCTCTGCTGCGGAGGAGCGCGGGCAGCCCGGGCACGCCAGCGAGGCGGAGATCATGCCATGGCCTCCGTGCGCCCGCCCGCCTGCCTCCCCGGCCCTAGCAGCTGCTACTTTTGCTGCAGCGCCCCAGATGCTGGGGCGGCGGCGGCGGCGGGTGGCCAAGCCCCGCCGGCGGGCTCCGGGCGGCTCCTCCAGCTAAGCCTCCCCACCCTCCAGCCTTCGCATCGACGCGGCGGCGGCGACCCCGGAGCGACGCGCCTCGCCTGCCCACTCGCCGGGCCAGCCGTGCGCACGCCCTTTAAAGGCGCCCGCCGCCGCCGGGCCACGGGAGAGCCAGCCGGGAGGAAGAGCAGAGGCGGCGGAGCGGGGCAGGCAGGAGGCAGCAGGGATGCCCGCGCCGCGGAGAGCGGCAGAGGGGAGGGACGGCGGCGCCCCAGGACTCCGGAGGCGGCGGCGGCGGCGGCGGCTGCTGCAGTCCAAGGCGCGCGCTCGGGAGCCATGGCCGAGGCAGCGTGCAAAGGGGCGGCCGGGCTGCTGTGCTGCACCCCTGCCTGGCTCGCCCGCTTACTCGGGAACCAGGCGGCCCCTTGGTTGGAAGCCGGGCTGGCTGCCGCGTGAGGCTGCCTAGCCGCAGGCTGAAGATGCTGGACGTGCCCCGCTGCAAATCCACACAGGGCGGGCGAGCTTCCGTAAGCTTTGGGGTCTACCAGGCTGCAAGCCTGCAATTCTCGCCACGACGCTGATTTGGGAGGAAGCCCCCTGGGGAAGGGCCGGGCAACTGGGTGCTGCTGAGAAAGCTGTCCCCAAGGAAGCCTTGACCCCTCCTCCCAGCTGGGTGAGCAACAAAGTTGGGGGTGCCAAACGCTCAAGGAAAGGCACTCTGCACAAGATCAGAAGCACTCACTCTGACAGGCACCTGGGCTGAGTTCGGGGGCTCAATTTTTTTTTAAGGGGGGCAAGGTTTAAACAAAAGTTTAAAACACAACAGCACCTGCAACTCCCTCCCAGTTACTTTGGGGACTGGAGCAATACCCCAGTATTACCAAGCAACTCCAGAGAGCAGAGATTTTGTAACTTTGCTCTGATAGGTCCTGTACTAAACACAGAGCATCTTAAAGGGCTGTTTGAAACTCTAGCTCATCGCCCCCCAAACAAGGCAGTCAAAAGGGGGGGGGGAGAGAGAACTCCAGACCCATGGAAAACTAGGGAAGATCCATAAGAAAGGCCAAGGTTGCTCTCACTTGTCCCCACCCAGTATTGATGATCCACACAAATGTCAAGTAGTCATCATCTGCACTACACTGGCCAGAAAAGGTGCCCACTCTCCACTCCTCTCCTTACTCCTTATTCTCTCACAATACCTGCAGAACTGGGCTGGGGAAGGCTTAGACCCACCCCATCCATTGCCAGGGTTGTCCTAGGAGCTAAAACTGTCCATGGTGCTACTCAGATGCTATGCTATTGGGTGGGGGCATCTCTGTCACCAACCTCAGCCTCTTTCCTTTGGAAGGAGCAGCCTGGACTACATCCTGCAGGGGCTCCCAACCTTGGGTCCCCAGTTGTTGGACTACAACTCCCAGCATTCCCAGCCTTTGGCCATTGTCAGAGCAGATGGTAGGAGCTGCCATCCAACAACATCTGGGGATCCAAGTTTGAGAAGCCTAGCCTAGGGGAACAGAAGAGATCCTCATAAGCAACTCGCCTTAATAAAGGGTACCTAATATATTGCACTTTTTGTTGATTTAAACCAGAGCTGCTCAGCTTTGGCCCTCCTGCAGATGTTGGCCTTCAACTCCCATAATCCCTGACCACTGGCCACTGTGGCTGGGGATTATGGGAGTTGTAATCCAAGAACAGCTGGGGGGGAGGGCTAAATTGAGCAGGCCTGATTTAAACTGTAAGTTGCTTTGGGAGCTGGTTGAAAAATGGGGTATAAGCCAACATTAATTACTTCTTATAAGCATTATTATTAATTAGAACATTAATTTTTAATGTAGAGACAAGCTTTGGTAGTTAAAGGATGGACAGTATTTCCTAGGAGTAGGGGTTCCCAACTTTGGGACTCCAGATATTGTTGGACTACAGCTCCCATCATCCCCAGCCAAAGGCCACTCACTGGGGATAGTTGTAGTCCAACACCTGGGGACCCAAGTTTGAGAACCTCTGCCTTAGAGTAAAGTTGTGCCATCAAGTCAATTTCGACTCCTGGCGCCCACAGAGCCCTGTGGTTGTCTTTGGTAGGAGGGGTTTACCATGGCCATCTCCCGTGCAGTGTGAGATGATGATGCCTTTCAGCACCTTCCTATATCACTACTGCCAGATATAGGTGTTTCCCATAGTCTGGGAAACATACCTGCGGGGATTCGAACCGACAACCTCTGGCTTGCTAGTCAAGTCATTTCCCTGCTGCACCATTAGTCTTGGAGTACAGCACATCTAACTGGAAACTGGCCATGACATAGTCTCAGTCTGAGTATTCTTCTGGTTTTAGATGCATGCATCTCAATCCCACTTGCTTTTCTAACTTGCAACCCTCGCTAGGGTGCCAAGCCTTCCTCTGGTGAGCCAATTGTCACGGAGAAGGGAGCTGTAAATGGGTCAGGAGACCTGCAAACCTGGTGAAATCTGGGACAAAGCAGTACTGCAGAACCACACATTCAGAAAGTTAAAAGGGGGAGGTGAGACAAGGGAGACGTCAGGTGCTGAGCATGCAGCCAAGTGCCATTTTAAAGAACACTTTGGAGGTCAAAGAGATTGCCAGGAGAGGCAGTAAGGGGGGAAGCAATCAGTGCAAGCAACACATTTTGCTCCTGAGATGGTACATGTTAGGAAGGATGCTACAAAATATTTGTAATGGAAACGGGAGGGAAGGACTGCAAGGGACCCGTCATGGGATCCTGGTTCTCATGGTGATTTATGTGCATCCGCACAGGACTGTCTTGCTGTCCTAGTTAGGTACTTTCTGAAGATTTTCTCTGGTTTTATGGTTTACACCAGGGATCTAGTATGGAACAGTATTGAAGAGACTGAGCTGGGAAGTTCAAATCCTACCTGAGATATTAACTCACTTGGTGACCTTAGATATGCTACTGTTATTTCAGCCCTGCCCCCTCCACGTCCAGTATGGTGATTATACTGGCCTATTTTACAGGGTTGGCTGTGAAATACCCTGAACACTTTAAAAAAAACCTAAATAAAGGCTTATCCTTATCACCATCCTCATCATCATGCTAGGTTTTGGTTTGGATCTGGCTGGCATAGCCTCCCTGTCTGGATTGGACAGTGGCAGCCCATAACCTTCCTGCTGTGAAAGAACACAAAAGAGCTAAGCTATAAAGCAGATAAGTTGATTTGCCCATTGGGGAAGGATGGTACACGGAACTTCACAATGGGAGAGGACCTCAGGGATCAAGGCTAAAGAAGACTTTTCTGTGCCCACAGCAACCCTGAGATGGTACAAGATATTAGTCTACAATCATGATAATATAGCAGTCTTCACACGCTGAATTATAACAAGCAGGAAAGAGCTAGTGTAAGACAATGACAGGAGAGGCCAGAATGCTCAATTCCAAGGAGAGGGCAGAAGCTACCAATGTTGCCAAGGGGAAAGAAATAGCCAGAGGATCAATGCACCCAGTGTTATACAAAGGTCCACAAGGACACCTCCAGAAACATCTGAAGATGGTGCCATACATAGCTCAGTGGTAGAGCATCTGCTTTGCATGCAGAAGGTCCCAGGTTCATTTTCTGTCAGTATCTCCAGGTAGGGCTGGGAGAGTCTCCTGAAATCTCGGACAGCCCACTGCCAGTCAGTGTAGACCAGGGATTCTCAACGTTGGGTCCCCAGATGTTATTAGATTTCAATTCCCATAATCCCCAGCCCCAGTGGCCTTTGGTTGGGGATTATGGGAGTTGAAGGCCAATAACATCTGGGGACCCAACATTGAGAATCCCTGGTGTAGACAATACTGAGCTAGATGGACCAATGGTCTGACTCAGTAGAAGGCAGCTTCCTATAGTTTAACAGTGCTTCAGACTGAATGAGCTCTACGTGCAAATGGAGATACATAGTATATTAGATAAACTTCCGTTGCTGAGAATCTGAAAGCTGTGAAGCATCGCAAGAGAAGAAGAGCTGGACTAGGCTCTCAAACACACCAACAAATGTGTGGCAACTAAGAGATATTACTTGCACCCTTCATTCCTCTCTCCCTTGCTCCTTAGGACTAAACAGCAGCTGCTAACCCTAATTAAGAACAGCCCTGCGGGATCAGGCCCAAGGCCCATCTAGTCCAGCATCCTGTTTCACACAGTGGCCCACCAGATGCCGCTGGAAGCCTACAGGCAGGAGTTGATGGCATGCCCTCCCTCCTGCTGTTACTCCCCTGCAACTGGTACTCAGAGGCATCCTATAAAAAGTGGCCTATAGCCCTCAGACTAGTAGCTGTTGATAGACCTCTCCTCCATGAAGTTATCCAAACCCCTCTTAAAGCCATCCAGGTTGTTGGCTGTTGCCACATCTTGTGGCAGAGATTCTTGCAAAACCTCACATAAATAAGACTGCCAGTTATTGAACTGGTCTTACTTCTGTGTCACGTACAGTAATTAAGCAGACAGGGGCTTTTTGAGACGGTTGATGGGAAAAGATTACCTGCTACATTTCTATGTGTCAGAGCTATTAAATGTACAGGAGCAGGGTCAGTTTTTAAAAGCTGGCAAACTCCAACACACCTGAACTCTCGGTGGCATGCCCAGAAGCATGGCAGCACTGGAGAGGCATGTACAACTTGCTGCCAGACTTGGGCTGGGAATTTTCAGCCAGGAATAAGCTGCTTCTGCCAAGTTGTTGCTACCATGGGGGATGCAAGCCATACTAAATTGGACAAGGTTTGGTCAAATGCCTGCAAGATCCTATCTGCCCCCACCAAAACTGCCTTCCTCTTTGCATCACGCCCACACTAGTCCCTTCAGATGCTCTTTCACAATCTGCAGGAAGCTTGCTGGCAGGATGTAACTCCTTCCCACTCCCCTCACATACCCTCCTGCTTCAGGGAGGCAGTGACATCCTTAGAAGTTCACCCCAAAGCAATCTGCAAATCCATTTCACTGCCCTGGAAATTCTGCCTCCAACATACCCTCTAGCGTTCTACTGTTGCATTACAGCCAAGCTCACCAATCCTCCAAGGAATCCCAGTGAAAGCAGCCCTGTGTCTCTTCTACAGCATGCAGATGCAGGAAAGCAGTTGCAAATGCAACAGCACCAGTAAGGTCAAGTAAGGGGGCAGGGTGGCAGATAGACCCTTCTTCTCCCTGTTCCTCCCCCTCTGGACCTACAGTGATACACTCCACAGCACGTATCCAAGAGTACTAAGTTAACCACTCTGGGGTCCTGGAACAGGCAACATTAAACAAATATTAAAAAACAGCAATGATATGCCTAGTTTTTGAGCACGAAGTGGGGCTGGGGGAAGAGGAGGCCATAGAGCAGAAAACTCTTCCCTCTGGGTGGAGGAGGCCAGAGCAACCCTCTCCGACCTGGATCCTACATGCCACACCTTCTGGTCCCAACAGAGCTCTCAGGGAAGGGTCTACAGAAAGCAAAGGTAACACTAACACAGGAAAAGGAAGAATTTGCCAAGCGAAGCCACTTACGCACAGTGAGGCCGGCAGCATTTCCATCCTACCTTTGCTGTCGCCATATCAGACGCCTCCATATTTTCTGCTTGGCCTATCAGTCAACAAGATCATGGAGGAGGAGGCGGGTGGCGGGGAAAGAAGGGAAAATAAAACATGAGGTGGTGATAGAGGAGAAGACAAAACAATTCTGCAGGTGGGTGAAGAACTGGAGAAGGGGTGGGGGAGAGAGTTGGCTCCCTCTCCCCCCCCCCCGCACTCCCGCTATCTTTCAAGCAACTCCCAGAGAGTGGCACTGAGGACACCAAGCAAGCTTTTAGGCCATAAACTGAGGGACACATAAGCTCCTGCGATAAGATCCAGATTTAGATGCTCAGCAGGAGTCAGAGAAGCTGTTTCAGCAGGAAATGCAATTTCTCAGCACTTCCCTGGTGAGGAGCAAAGGTTTGACATGCTGTTGACATGACATGCCCCCATTCCTCTCCACGTTGTCCTCATTCCCCAGCCCCTTTGGAGGGCAGGCGGGCAGGCAGATGACCTGCCTCCCTGTCATTGTGAAGGGAAGAGAGATCAAACGCCAGGCATTCCCCGGCTACGGGCTTCAGGAAACAGGGGGGAATGGGAATAGGGTGACTCAGCTGGACAGGATACAGGTGAAAGGGGCATTCTGGACAGAGGCAAAGAGTGTGTGGGGTGGGGGTAGCTTCTGAAGGGGGGAGGTAAGGAGTACAAGGTAAAAGCCAGAGAGGTGCTGGGGACAGGGGTATAGGTGCAGGGATCATTCAGAGGTGCTCTCAACAAGAGATCCAGGCACAGGGAGGAGGGAGGCAAGGTTTTTAACATCTACACTCTCGGGAAGAAAGAAAGGACACTCACCTTGCCCACAAACAGCCCCCCAAAACCCCTTGGGGGAAAGGTGGGGCCTTCCCTGAGACTTCTTTTTCACTCAGTCTGCCCTGGCACTGAAACCATCAAGTCATCATCTAAGGTAAATGTGAACCCAGTCCAGAACTGAGAGGCATCTGCATCTGCAGAGGAGGCCCCTGCCTCCCTCAGTCAATCAGGCCTTGTGATTGGAGGAGCAAAGATGACTTCACACAGCCCCATTCATCATTCGAGGTTTCCTGCCCAGCAGGGACGGCTTCTCTCCGCCGTTCACAAGGAAAGCAGTTCTCCTCCCTGGCCTACTTTACTACAGTAAATCAACCTGGATTCTACGGGCTGCCAGCTCCAGAAATGGATAAGTTCAAGACGTGTCTGGAAGGGGAGCAGCAGCCGCCGCCGCCCCAGAGAATGAACGGCGCAGAGCGAGAGAGACCTCCAGAGGATGTCAGCCCATGGAGAATGCTGCCCTTCTGATTCTCTCTTTCTTGCACACTCACAGTTCACAGGTACAGCTTCCAGCCTCTCTCTTGCTCGCTCGCTCTCTCTCCCTCCAAGCCTCTCCTCAGAACCCACCTCTTCCGTTAAGCCTTTGGCTCTTAACCCCTTAGCCCCACTATTTGCCAACTCAAACAAAGCCTCAAATATGACACTGGGTTTGCCTCTCCCTCCCTCTCCTTCTGTTCCATTTCCCGCCAGTGCCTAAATTGAGACTGCAAGCTCTTTCAGGCAAGGACCTGCATTTTACCTATGATACTCTATAAAGCCCCGTGGACATTGGTGCCATCTCCTCCTCCACAGCTTGCACGGATGGAATAGTGTGATAGTGCAGGCAGAAAATCACAACAATCCTACTCTCGCAAAGGGTGCCTGGAACTAAACAAAGGACCACCACTTGTGCCCACACACTCTCCAAAGGGCCATCACTGCCACCTCTCTCTCTCTCATATCCATGCGTGCATATTACAGACTAAGAGAAACATGCAGAAAATGCTGCCCTCTCAACCAAAGCCTGAGAAATAAACAAGTTTACAGAGACTAGTGTGTTTGTGCAAGCCTCATCCTGAGCATGCATTACCACTGTGTGGCTAGAGTGTTGGACTAGGGCCAGAGAGATTCGACTTCAAATCCCCGTTCAGCCACAAAACGCACTGGGGGACTCTGGGCCAGTCACTTATCTCTCAGCCTAACCTACCTCACAGGGTTGTTGTGAGCACAGACATAACCATGCACACACACCACTCTGGACTCCTTGGAAGAAGAATGGGATCCAAATGTAAAAATAAATGCAATCAAAATAAACAGACCTGGCAGTAGGACCCAAATGTGCACATTTTGCTAAGAAATCCAACAACACTGCTCGAGGTTTATAAACCACACCAAGCGGTACTTTGTTCCAGTAGACTTGGGCATTCAGCCCCCTGGTAATGACACCAAGAGTAGGCAATTGCAAGTCTACCCCTTGAGAACTGGTGTGGCTAAGAGCATGAGCTGTGAGCCAAGAAATCGCAAATTAAAAGCTTGCTAAGGCCACTGATGCATTAGGTGGCCTTAGAACAAGAAACAAAGGCTTCTTATTCTCAGCACATCTCACTGCCATCTGCCATCTGGGGATACAGGCCCATCTACAGAAACCGAGGTACCCTAATTCCATGAGCCCAACTGATGGGAGACAGTTGAGGAGGACTGGCTGATCACACTGATTTCAGCTTTTCAGAACTAGTCTAGACCCCATCTTCAGGTGCGTAAGGTAACTTCACACGACATTAGGGAGTACAACCAAGGTGTTCTTAACCATGCATTTCAAAAAGCCATGTTTGTAAACACATGCATTGCACATGTAAATTCATCATGTAGCCCGCACTGTCTGCATCTTCCTGCCGAGTGTACGCTCAGTGGCAAACCCAGATTTTCCTCTCTGTAATGTGTGAAATGGCCCCTAGTCCTCCACACAGGACCTCCAAAATCTGTGTGTGTTGCCTATCTGCATTGTAATATGAGCCTTCAAAGCACTCAACGAATCTTCAGATCCCTTAAGAGAGTCACATGCAGGTGTTACACACCCCACTCTGTTGTCACCACCTGAAATCCTGCACACTATACACTGTCACCATGTACAAGCAGCACTGATAGGAACATAGGGGAGGGAGGGGCATGCTTGTTACAGTATATAACTAGAATCCAGTTTGACAATAAAATGGTCATAGGTTCTGCTTTAGCCAAGAGAAGCTGCCCTCATCTCTGTGAAGAATCTGGGGTCTTAAGGACCCATTATCAGAGCATCCTTATCAATACAAGTTAGTTGTCGATTCCCTAAGAACTCTCAGTATCTTCCAGCTATAACACTACACCCTAGACCAGGGGTTCTCAACGTTGGGTCTCCAGATGTTATTGGACTTCAACTCCCATAATCCCCTGCCCCAGTGGCCTTTGGTTGGGGATTATGGGGGTTGAAGTCCAATAACATCTAAGGACCCAATGTTGAGTATCCCTTCCCTAGACCAAGGAGGCACAACTTTGGCCCTCCTGCAGATGCTGGACAACAATTCCCATAATCCCCGGTTATTGGCCACTGTGGCTTGGGGGTGATGGGAGTTGTAGTCCAGAACCAGCTGGAGGGCTGAAGCTGTGCAGCCCACCCCTGTGCTCCGTCACAACACAGTGGCAGATAGGTCTTTGGCTTTCACAACAGTGCAAGATAAAATCCTTTAACAGCTGGAGAGAAGGAAAATTAGAACAAACTCAAGAGACTCTAAAAAAGAAGGAAGGAAGAAAATGGTGCCTACGGAGAGTGCAATAATGAGTTGGATTAGGGTTATTAGGCAAGCGTGTACCCTAAAGGGCAGGAACTGAAGAGAAGTACTGGCCCACACCCCTGAGAGAAATGCCTGGCTGGTCAGTGGCTGGGTGGTCTGACTGCAGCAGGCCGCTGCAGCCTAGAGCTTCTGCTGTCATAAGAGTGTATCTGCAACCACAGCATCTCTGAGCTGGGAACCGCCTCTCTCCCCTTCAGAGACCAGCTGGTAAGAAAAGCGGAGTCTGTGTGTTGCAGCAGCAGCAGCAGCTAAGAAATCATGTGAGACTTTCATCAGCTGTGTATGATGGGAGCTGTAGTTCCATTGCCAGGTACAAGGGGATGGGAAATCAACGACTACCAGTACTCCAGGAGGATCACAGTCTCACATCCAGACTGATTGAACTCCATCACCATCTTCTGCAACATCCCTATTACATTTGTAAACACACTTTTCATATTCATTACTTGTTGCTGGCTTAGCCCTTCAGTGCTCTGGATATGGTCTGTGCTCCCTCCATCCTAACCTTGGCAAAGATCTGACAGCCTCATAGGAAGATAGGAAGCTGCCATATCAGACCATTGGTCCATCTAGCTCAGTATTGTCTACACAGACTGGCAGTGGCTTCTCCAAGGCTTCAGGCAGGAATCTCAGCCCTGTCTTGGAGCTGCTGCCATGGAGGGAGCTTGGAACCTAGATGTTCTTCCCAGAGCAGCTCCATCCCCTGAGGGGAATATCTTGCTGTGCTCACACTTCTAGTCTCCCTTCTATACACATCCAGGGTGGACCCTGCTTAGCTAAGGCAACAAGTCATGCTTGCTGCCACAAGACCAGATCTCCTCCCATCCTATGTTTCCATCCATGACCCTTGCATCGGTCACATCTACTGGCCTGAAGGAGGCACCTAGTGTGCAACACTATTCTCTCTCCCCTGCCTCCCACATGGCATTGCTGACTTGTCTCCAGCCTCGCTGACCATTCTGTGGGTCTGGAAAAAGGGAGACGGTCAGCACAAGATACAGTTTTGCCCACCTCCCATAACATGTCAAAATGGTCAGTCACATAAGGACTAAAAGGCAATCTGGGGAACCAATACTCACATCCAGAACATCCATCCCTTTTGCCCAATGATGAATCCAGACCTGGTTTCCATGACTCTGGGCAATCCCTTTCCTAGGACATTTCAAACTTACAAGCACCCTCCAGAGAAGACTCTGTACATGTTTAAGATACAGAGAAGGCTGGCCAGCCTTAATTCTTCTTCCATGGAGTAGGCAATTTTTTAAAAAACCAAAGACAGATGGGGTGGTGGGAAGGATGATGCAGCAGCAAGGGTTACAGTGAAAGGTTTCGGCCAGAGGGAGGGATGCAAGAAGAGCACAAAGTCGAAGGAAGTTTACAGCTCAAAGTGTGCAGCAGGCAGGGATGGGACAGCCAGGGCTGGGGGCAAAGAGGTGAGGGATTGATTAGTAGGGGTTTAAAAGGCTAACCTTGTTATGGTACATGGTGTACTGGGGTTGCACATGCTGCCATCTTATCACCAGAACTCACACAGAGAGAGACTTCCAACAGGCAAGGAAGCAAATGTAGTGGAAAGGAATGAAGCAGAACAAATGCACCGCTTATGCTGAGAACTCGGACCGTCAGCCAATGTCAGCTGCAAGCTCTGCAAGAAAGATACTGTCCAGGCTTCATTATATATATATATATCTATTACCCTGCAGAAACCTGACCCGTTGCACACAGATGCACACAGCAACTGGAATCCCCCGCCCCCGAAAAGTCGGGTGGGGAGAGGATAAGGAAAAGGAGGTTGTCGGATCCACCACGGAGAGAAAGTGAGGATTAGTTAACACCCCTTGCGCACCATTCCAGAGGTCCAAAATGTGGAGCGAGGGGGGGGGGTGACTTCAGATCCTGTGACGAACAAATGCAAAATCACTGCTGTGATGAATCTAGATTGCTGGTAGATGTTCTTTCCTTAAAAAAAGAAAAAATACAACCAAAAAGTTTGCTTTTGAAATAAGGCACTGAAGTTTCAGCCCTGAAGGGCAAGACAAGTGAAAGAGCTTCAGAAAAGGGCTTCTGCTGGCTTTCTCTCTCTCTCCTCAGTAATTGCCTTTCTCATGGGAGAAGCAATTTTAAAGACACAGCTGCCTTCGGGTTTCTCCAGCGAAGTTGCTGCTGTTGTTGCTGCCACAGGATAAGTTGCAACAGAGGAAACAAAAACCCAGCAAGATTAAGGAGGAATTCTGGACCAGAACCAAAAGGATTTGGGAGTTGTTACTCAGAATAAAATTCCCATGACCAGGATTAGCAGATATTAAGAGTTTCTTCCCAGCTAGCTCCTCCCCGATTCCAGTGTGCAGCCACTCTCCTCTAAAGCCCTTCCTCTCCCACTGCCTCCCTACATCCAAGGACCAAAACAAAGAATAGTCTTGACCATCTGTAAGGCTAATCCAGGTGCGTTTCCTTCAAGGCAACAAAGAGGATGCTGGGAAAGGAAGAAGAAAGCTCTGGTTAGCTCTTTGGAAAGAGGGAGGCGAGCAGTTCAGATGCTACTGGTCCACAGTGGGGGATTCTTTCCGCTTCCCTGCTTCGTCTGCCAATTCCTGCTCCATTCTTGGGCTGTTTCTTCCCCTGGCAAGCAGGGGAGACGAGACTTGTTCAGTGCAGCCTCGCAGACCAGGCAGGTGCCGCTTTTGCACACACGCTCTTTCGCCTCCTACTTGCTGACTCATTCTCCTTCATCCCAATCAACCAATCAGCACAAACAAGGCTGGCTGTTTTCCTGCATAGGACCAGGGGTTAGTGTTGCTGTTCAGGATATGTGTCCCTTCCCCACTCCTACTTCCACACAAATGTCAACAAAAGGTTAAAGCCACCGAGAGCAGAGGAAAAGCTTGTTGGGGGGTGGTGGTTCAGAACGCTTTGTGAACTTCCTAGGAGCCATTCACTCCAAAATGTTTGCGCATGAAAATAACGATCTGGAAATACAACTGCAACAAGCAAGCATAGATATTGTTGGGATTTTCCTCTTATTTATATAAAAGTGGCTGACACTGAACAGATCTCAGTGGGAGAGGCGCACATATAAATGCCTAAGCCAGAATCAGGGAATCCCGGAAAGATTTAGCAGCACTGGGTTCCCCCACAAAAAGACTACGATCCAGAGGGATCTCTCTTTCGGCCACACACTGCTACTGAAATGTTGGTTCTTTGCACTGGGCCACGTGCAACAGTCATATTGACAGTCTGCATGGTATAGTCATGTGGGGATTTAGGAGGCATCCACAGACAGTAGCTTTGCCACATTCACTTCTCCACCAAGTTCATGACCTCACCTGCTACCAATCATACCTTCTCAACACATATAAAGGTAAAGTGTGCTGTCAAGTCAATTACAACTCCCAGCACCCACAGAGCCCTGTGGTTTTCTTTGGTGGAATACAGAAGGGGTTGACCATTGCCTCCTCATCATATGAGATGATGCCTTTCAGCATCTTCCTATAGCGCTGCTGCCCGATATAGTACCAGCAGTGATTCGAACCGGCAACCTTCTCCTTGTTAGTCAAGCATATAGCAAAATATTGAACAAGAGTCCACTGGGAGGTTACACCCCACTCCCTCCCCAGAAGAGCACCATGGCACAGGGAAAACCAGCACAGCCCCAGTCATTGGCCAGAGAACATGCAGCTACAGGGGTCTGGTCCCTCACTCAATACACCCGCTCCAAATGCCAGTTGCCCTGGGACAGAACAGGGGCAAAGAGAGGAATACATAGGTCTCTGTCACCAGCCAGAGGATGACACACCACTAGATAATTGCACTTTTCCAAGCAAGGGCACAAGCAAGGGAAGAACAACTCAGCCCCACCTGGATATAAATGCCTGAAGTCACCTCTTCATGCTGCCGGGATCTCTCTCCTCTACTTTTCCCCTTTAGGCCTCTTCTTTCGTGCTTCTTATCCTTTTTCCCCCCAGATTGTACGCCTGAGGGCAGGACCTGTATCCATGTTTCCACTTATGCACAGCAACTGCCACTGGCACCATGCTGAATTTTTGGATTGGAGGAGCTGCTTTGAGACAATATTTGTCTGAAAAGCAGGATAAAGATATAAACTAAGAAATAACATAAATAAAATAACTTGTGTTTTATCACCAATTGCAGTGTGCATGCAGGGTGCACAATAGCCCAAGCTATTACTGAAAGAAGCAAGAGGATGACCATGCTTTCAGATCCCTTTCCTTGTTCCTTCCACCCTCTTTCTTGGCATGATTCATCTATGAGTGTCTTTGCTTTGATTGCATCCTCAGTCTA
Source organism: Hemicordylus capensis (assembly GCF_027244095.1). Taxonomy (NCBI): domain Eukaryota; kingdom Metazoa; phylum Chordata; class Lepidosauria; order Squamata; family Cordylidae; genus Hemicordylus; species Hemicordylus capensis. The sequence goes on from NC_069664.1 coordinate 26,736,553, forward strand.
AATGTCCTTAGATTAAAGGGAGAGTGGGTAACTTTGACAGGAAGATTGGCAGCCCCTTGTTTAAGTCCCTGGAATTTCTGGAACATCTCTCACTGTTGTCCTATCACTGAATGTGCACAGAGGGAGAGGGCAGGCATCTCCTTCAATCCTCCTGAAATCAAAATCAGATGATTTAAAAAGCTGATCAAAATTCCTCCCCTCCCACAAATTCCAATATATGCCAAATGTCCTGCTCATCAGTGAAAGTGTGGTGAGGTGGGATGAATGCCACCCTATTCATATTCTAAGAAGTCACATTTCCAAAAGAAAGAGTTATAGAGAGGCAGGAGGAGCCTTTTGCAGCCCTCCATGGGGCACCTCATACCTGGATGGGCCCTGAGAGAGAGGCTTTGCTGCCACCGTGTGAAGGCTATGGGCACAAAGATAGTCACAGAGATCTGCAGTGAGCCATTCTGTGCCTCCTTTATATACACTGGTTTAAGAAGCTATCAGTACTTGCTCTCTGTCATCCATAATTCCCCCCCCATCTTCTTCAGTTCCCCTCCTTCTGCAAACAATCTCTCTGGGGTGTTGTTCAACAGTAAAACAACCCCTCGTTTACAACTGGTCCGCAGCAAAGCAAAATTGCAGTGTGGTTAACTAGTCCTCTGAGCCAGCCCTGTAATTCTACCATATTTTTAGTCCTCTGTACCACTCCCAACATGCACCAATTCATTTGGAAGATCCTTTTCTGACATCCACATCTGGGCCACAGCAAGCCTGAGATCCATTGTTTGGGGGGCAGGGGATGTCAGTCCTCTAATAAGATGATTGTGAAAACACCACCTTGGAGGCCAAGTGGTGAGAGTTAAAACGGTCCCCACATTTATAATCATGAAGAAATAACCTTGGATGGCAGATCAAAGAGAAGAAAGCCGGCGATGTTCACTGAAAACGGTGACCAACTACAGGCATCACTCAACATTTTCACACATTCTACATGCACTGCCGTTTTATAGGTCCCTTGGCTCTTCAGGATCCAGCCTATTTGACACCTCCTAACTGACCCTCATTTCCAGGAGTGGGGAGACCTCTCAGGGTCTGCAGGGGCTTCCTGCAGAGACCCTTCCAAGAAGAATGAGCAATTCATTTCCTATAGAAATAATACAAAACATGTGCGTTAAAATAATGAAGAACTATGTTTTTAAAAGAGAAATGGCAGAGGGAGAGGGAAAATACCCAAAAGGAAGTCAATCCTCATTTACAAGCCATTTTAGGCACAATGAAGAAAGGGGAGGAAAGCTATTGAGAGTGACTCCCCACACTGAGGGGAATAAAGAAGGGAACATCCCTAAACCGATGGGACACACAGAGCCCAACCCTAAGGAGAGGGGAACAGTCCGGCAGATCCAGTCCCTGCCTGTGATATCAGGCAGGGGATCCCAGAGCTAGAAACCCCAAAACTAGAGGCCCTGGAGCCAGTGTTCACTGAACCCACGAGCCCCCTGACCAACTCGTCCTTCTACCCCAAGTACTCTGCACACCATAATCAACAAAGGGCCAGAGATTCCAGGACAAAGGGAAGGCCATTTAAATCTCTCTCCTCTCCAGGCAGAGGTGTTGGGCCTGGGCAGGGTAATGAAGGCATTTAAGACCTCATTCCTCTTCTGGCCCTTGTTGCTCACTTGGAGCTCTCCAGGGTCCTGCAGTCTCAATTGCCCTGCCCCACCTAATGGCGCAGCGGGGAAATGACCTGATTAGCGAGCATGAGGCTGCTGGTTCAGATCTCTGCTGGTATGTTTCCCAGGCTATGGGAAACACCTATATTGGGCAGCAGCAATATAGGAAGATGCTGAAAGGCATCATCTCATACTGCATGGGAGATGGAAATGGTAAACCTCTCCTGTATTCTGCCAAAGACAACCACAGGGCTCTGTGGTCGCCAGGAGTCAACACCAACTCGGTGGCACACCATCAACCTAATGGGTTATTGCGAGATGGAACAAATGAAGGATGGTGTGTGTTTGTGTGTATGTATGCAGCTGCCTTATATAGTGACTTAAACTACTGATCATCTACCTAAACACAGCCTACTCTGAGCAGCAATAGCTTTCTGAGTCTCAGGATCAGAACTTCTCCTGCCCTGCTCCTCCAGATCTTTCTAACTGGACATGCCAGGGACTGAACTGGAGCATCACTGAGCCACTGGCCTCAGCCCAAGGAGAAGCGGGAGGAGCGGTGGTCTGTAACTTCCTACTGGAGGAATCCCACCTGGCCTGTACTCTCCTAAGCTGGGCTTTAAAATGAAAAGGAGGAGATGGCAATGAAAAATATGGGACAATCTGAGATGAGATAAAATGGAGGAGGCATGACGACATACACTTGCAGGAGGTCATAACTCAAGAGATAGGTGCATTGATTGTGACACGCCAATCCCTGTTCTCCTGAGAAGAGAACATCCCAGGCATCTGTGATGCTAGGACAATAGATCTTTTGTCCTGTGAACAGAGTGTTTTTCTGAGGGCTATGAAGTGGCTACTGAGGCTGGGACACCAGGTGCAGAAGGCTCCAAACTAGGAAGAGAAAAGGAGGCATTCATCTAATTCTGACCTCTTGTCAAAAACCCTACATTCCTCAACAATGTCAGCAATGGGTCTGTGACACTCCATGCTATAATTAACAGCCCACCTCTGCTGCCTTGGAAGAAGAACAATGCTGGCGTCAGAGGAACAAGGAGCGGGTGATCTTACAACGGCACCAGGCATGCTGAGGACAGCAAATCTGAGAGACTTAGGAAAACCTATTCCTCAGGAGGCAGACAAGCCATAGGCTTTAGGCCTTGTGAATGCGATCCAGAAATTCAGACCCCTTCAGCTGCTAACCCAAGCTTTCCTCAGTCCTGTGACTCCAGGACTTCCTACTGTTCTCTGCTCATGTACCCACTACTGCCATTTCTAATCCCATGTCAATGTTCTTACATTGATTTCAAAATGGCAGTGGGAAAATGACGAAACCAATGTGGTAAAATCTGGCCACAGCAGTGGGCAGCAAGATATGGGGGCTGTGGTTAGAAACAGTAAGTCTCCCTCCAACTTTGCCCCTGCCCAAACCAAACCTAGGTCCTCATTCACAATTCTGATGCTAGTGCTGAGGAACTGGTTCTCCCTGCACCATGACTTTCTCACGCCGGTCAAGAAAGTGGTGTACCAATCAATCACTCAATCAATTTATTACAGCCACAGGCCATACAGAGAACATACAAAGATTAAAACAAGATTAAAAACACAATATGCCAACAGTAATATAATACCTAATAAAGTGGTGTACCCTAACTAGTAGAAACAATACTTCTACATCACACTAAAGCACAGGGAAACATCAGCATCACAAAAGCACAAGACATATGATTTAATAGCCTTTGAACTTGATATTTTCCACAGCTGAGAAAATAACTGATCTGGAACCCATGCCAACACTGTCTGTTATATACACCCTCTGGCTTTGGCAGGGTTGGGTCATCTTGGGCTGCATCCCCTTTTATAGAAAGAATGGCATTAGGGATCCAAGGAGTTGAGATGTTTGATGTATCTGGGCATGCTGAATAGGATACCTCGTAGTACACTTTGCAAGCCCAGTCATCAGTTTCATAGACCCAGATAATCTGGGAGCACCATTTTGCACAAAATGCAGCAGGAGTGTTTGTTCCCATGCAGTAAATAGATTGGGCAGCCATGCTTAGGCACTCATGTGCCTTTGTAAACTGACCGCTGACTAAAAATAGGCTGAATTCAAAGTAAGTGAGATGTGTTCTGTACACGGGTTAGTGGTACACGAAAATCATTAGCTCTCAGGGGGGCGATTATGCTGTTCTCACAATGGGATTTTTTTTTAATATGATGCATTTCTTCTTTTAAGACACCCACCTACAAAATCTGCATTTTCTCTCTTGCCATCATATATAGTATACTTAAACCAAACCAATCTCCAGCTGCTTCTCTCATAGGAACATAGGAAGCTGCCATATACTGAGTCAGACCATCGGTCTATCTAGCTCAGTATTGTCTACATAGACTGGCAGCAGCTTCTCCAAGGTTGCAGGCAGGGATCTCTCTCAGCCCTGTCTTGGAGAAGCCAGGGAGGGAACTGGGAACTTGAGATGCTCTTCTCAGAGCAGTTTCACCCCCCGAGGGGAAGATCTTGCAATGCTCACACTTCTAGTCTCCCTTTCATATGCAACCAGGGCAGACCCTGCTTAGCTGAAGGGACAAGCCATGTTTGCTACCACAAGACCAGCTCTCCTCTCCTTGTGACCATAAGACCAGCTCACCCTGCCCATCATGTAAACCCATGTTTCCCCTCCTCCTCCATTTTCTTTACTGCTCTCCACTTACTCCTCATACTTCTCTCTAATGTCTACCAACTAACCTCCAATTCCCAGCTTGGGTGGAGGAGAGATGTTAGGTGATGGTGGCAAGCAAGGCTGTGAAAACCAAGAACAGGATTCTCATTTTTTAAGACCAGGGGCATTGCACATCACAGTTCAGACCTCCTCTCCACAACAAATCTGAGAAGTGACTTGGGATCAGGCTGCCGCACATGTAAGCCTGATACTGAAAATCAGAAAGAGGGAAATGCTTCAGGTGAAACCTCAGGTGTAATGGAAGCCTCTCTCCTATGCTACCCACCCTTCCTCCATCACCTCCCTGAGATTCCTAGCTCAGTCCACTTTCATCTTGAATCATCACCTGTTTTGAGGAACAAAGCTGATAAACCTCCACACAGCCTCTTTTTGCCTTCTCTTCTCTCCCCAAACAACCTGCCAACAATCCACAGCCTATCCTCACAAACAGGGGTGTCATGGCAGGGGGAATGCGCAGGGACGGAGCGCCGGTACTTCTTGGCTTCTCTAGCTATTGGGATGAGCATGGCCATGGGGCTGTCATGGGGAGCACCTGCACTTCTGGATTTGCAACTACATCGCTGCTCACAAACACTCCACACCAGGCAAGAGCGGGTGCTTCCTCCCGTATTCCACACACCAGGTAGACTGGGCAAGACTGTACACATCTGGTGAATTGGAAATCAGTTCTAGTTTCCGATATCCCAACCCAACACCTCATACAACAACTGCTGTTCCTTTGCTTCAGCCTCTTGGAATCCACCTGCCAAGTCAGCTTATAGAACTGGCTGCAAGAGGATGTGGTATGGGATAGATCTAATCAAAATAGATCTATTAGAGCTATTAGCCACAGCAGCTAATGCAACGTCCATGCTCAGGGGTAGTATGCCTCTGAATACCAGGTGCTGGGGACACCCAATAGAGGAAGGCTGTTGTCTTCAGGTCCTGTTTGTGGGCATCCCAGAGGCAACTGGCTGGACAGCGCTGGAAACAGGATGAACTAGGAAAACCTTTGGCCTGATCCAGCACTCAAAACAATATCTTGCACATGCAGGCATGGAGAGGAACCAAGGGATGCATGCATCTAAGGACAGCCCTTTCTCCCCCTCGCATACTTACATGACTCTGAGGAAGGAGAGCTTTTTCCTCAGGGCAGCAACACGGAGAACGCAGACCTGTTTTGCAGCTAGGCTGGAGACCTTCTTGGGGCACAGGTCCTGGACCATGGCCGTGCTTTGCGATGCACCAGCCAGCTCAGGCGCCTGCAGTGTGTGATTAGCTTGCAGTAACAACTTACACAGCCCATAGGAAAACTGCAGTCAACAGCCCAACCAAGTGCCTAGTCCCAGTGGGAGGGTAGGTTCAGAGTCCAGCCCAAAGAAGTTGCTCCAAAGGGCATTGCGAGAATCTGAAGCTTGGGGTGTGGGTGCCCGCGTGTGTCTTTGCTCTTTTCTTCTCTCTTCAGCCAGGTTACTTTCAAGTTAAAGCAGTTTGCAACATCTTTGCCTCCATATCTGTGCCAGGAACACGCAGGTTAAGGAAGACATTGCTACATTCCACAGCATCCACCAATATCCAAAAGAACGTTCTCTGTATTATTATTAGACCTGAACCGTTATCCCAGTGCCAGGAGCAGAAAACCTTGCTCAGCAATGTAGCACTTCTAGCCTCCAGGAGCTTCCTCTGAGCCCTGCTGCTGTGTTCTGTCCTCCCCAGCCTCCTGGCTTTGTGCGTCTCTAGTTGCAGGAAGGTCCTCTTCTGTCCCAGTTCTCAAGAAGCCCGAGCAGCCTTGCCTGCACAACTCCACCTGTGAGTGATGTCAGATGTGGTGTGCTGCAGGGAGGGGCATAGCTTTCACTCCTCAAACCTCAGAGCAGCACCTGGGGAAACTGATTTCCCCAAGGAGCACAAACTTCTCTCCCTCTTGCTACCATCAGCAATCAAACTGGCTATACAAGCACCTGAGCAACACAGCCTGGTGCACCTCAGAGCCCTGAAGTCACACTGAGAGGATGCACATGTGTGCAAATGTGCATGGCTAGTGCTCAGCGGGGCAAAGGCCCAGAGATTGCCTTAACTGGATTTCTACACACACACACACACACATGTTTGATTCTCAGAGCTGGGCAGATTGCACTTTGGGTGCGCCTGGAGACAAGCACTCTCACCTTCTAAAACAATTAGGAGAAAATCACAGAAGCTCAAATATGCAGGAGGCACAAACCTTCTCAGGAATGGATCTGAGACTGCATCTCACTAGGGCCAAGAATCATATCAAATCACAAATTCTCGATCCAGGGCAGTAGCCCCTTCAGATTTGACACAGATTTCTAAAAGTTGCCTTTGCTATTTGCAGATCCAAGCCCTTCCCAGGTTTGTTCTTTTCCTTCCCAAAACATATAGATGGCTCCCTCAGGAAGAGGATATGAAAAAGAATGAAAACCACATCAAGTGCCTAAAAGGCTCTAGACAACCACTAAAGGTTTTACTTCTCCATTCTCAAGCTCCCCTTCTTCAACTGAGGTTACAGTCTTAGGATTGCTTAGCTGGTAAATCTCATTGCTAATAGTGGAGTTTACCTCTAAGTAAATATAGACAGGATGGAGCTGTAAAATATTTATGAAGTACCTGCATGGAGAACCCAAGGCTTATAAGGAGAAGGACTGGAGTCACACAGTGGAAACAAAGATTTCCTGCAGACCAATTCCGTCACACTCAGGGTGCACACAAAACATTTGTTTGTGAGGAGAGGGTGTGGCTCATCGGTAGAGCACATATTTTTTGCAAATAGAACATCTCAGATTCAATCCTTGGCATCTCCAGGAAAGGATTTCAGGTATCAAGGGTGAAGACATTCCACAAACTTGCTTCCAGTCACAGCAAAAATAACTAAACTAGATGAACCAATCGTCTGATTTGGTTTAAGGTAACCAGGGCAGTCCTTTCACGAGGCGAGGTGGCAGTCACTTCAGGCGGCAGAATTTTGGGCCATCACCACCACTGGAGCAGCTCTTTGATATCAATCTGACCCTGGCAAACCTTGCAAGGAGCACAGGGAGAAGAGAGATGGCTGCCGTCCTGTCCTTACACCCCTTGCAAAGTGCACAAGAAGATGTGGAGAGAAGGAGGAGGGAAGATGTGGAGAGGAGAGAAGGAGGTTGCTGGCAACCTCCCCTCCTCACTTTAAGAGCTTGCAAGGGGCAGTTCTGAAGGGGGCTGGCCCCCAAACGGGTGGGGGCAAGGCAGCATATGATACCTAGCCTCAGATGCCACACTACCTTGGGTCATTGCTGAAGTTAGCTTCCTATTTTGATTAAGTATTTTAGTTCTAAAACCAGAGAGCGGTTTGAAGAACATTGTTCCATTTCTGAAAGCAAAGAGGACTGGACTTGATCAATATCTGAATGGAGACAACAAGGGAATCCCACAGGCACTGCTCTGAGCTCCTTGAGGAAGGTCAACCTATACATGTTTCTAAAATGTATTAATAGCTACACTGGGGCACTCTGAGCTTGGATCTAAACTGAGGAAGGGAGAGTTTAGAAAGTGGCTGATGCCCATAATTATACTTACGGGACTCATTACATATCTGGATCCAAACCTAAATCTATTCAAGGAAGTATTTTGGCAAATATTACTCCACTTGCAAAAGAGTTCTGCTTTTATTTTATTTTCATATTCTTGGGATCTGTTGGGGGTTATTGCTCTATGGGCAGATCTCTCTCCATGGATGGGAGAAAGGGAAAATAGGAGACATGTTGCTTTGAGATCAACAGTTCTAATGGAGCTCTCTTGCGGCCATAGCCACGCCAGCGGAGGGGAGGCCCGTTCAGTGCCCTTCAGATCAAGATGGTAACTTGCTTTAACAAGAAGAAATAAAATACAGCAGACCCTTTGGGCAGAGGCTATGGATCCAAAGATTTCCCACTCATGCCTATCCTCCTTAGCCTTTGATGGTCTGTAGGTGAGTTAGGACACTGGCCAAGAGGTTCTGGATGGGTTGGGTTAGAGGACCATTCCCCCAGTCTTCTCTCGCTCCATCTTTCCTCTCCAAGTCCAAACTGGGCTGGAGGGAAGAAGATTTTCCCTCCCAAAGAATGGCAACTCCAAGAGAGTTTTGAGCCAAGGGGCTTGCTTTTGAATCCAACAGTCTTGCCCTTTCCTTCCATCCTTCTCCTCTCTCAGGGCTTCCTCCTGACCTTGCTCTGTAGCCCTTCATTGTTGGGCATATTCCTGCTTACTTAGGGAGGCAGCATTCTGAAGATGCCTGTTATCCTTTTTTCCATCAGCTGAATTGATGCTGCTGCTTCTTACAGGGCTTGTAAGACAGCAGGCTGGGGCAGGGGAGGAGCTCTTGCAAGGAGTAAGCAGCAGGCCTGTCTGGGGCTTTCGAAGGCAGGGTATAGCTCTGATTATCTCCAAGATCAACATGGCCACAGAGGAATGGATAATTGGAGAGAAGCGTATTGAAGGAAAGGTTAAGCTACTACAAGTACCAAATGGCAGTTCTCAGCCAGGTCCCCTCCTGGGTTATTAATTGGTCCTCACAGGATACATTATTCTCTTTAGAGTGAGACAAAGCCTCTCCAGATTTTGCTTCCATCAACTTAGCTATAATTACAAAGGTGACATTAATAGGATTTTGCTGTACCAAAGGAAGAAGAAAGGGAACTTGGGAAGAAAACAAGGTGAGAGCATAGCCTCAATTGATTAAGGAAGAAAACAAGCATATCTCCTCCTTTCTCTCATCCGATTTTCCCAAAAAAAGAAGACTATGGAATGAGTATTATCCACTCCACCTCTATGAAGCTACTAGTCAGATTCTCAGATCCAGTGACAGCTTTTTGGTTCATAGGAACATAGGAAGCTGCCATATACTGAGTCAGACCATTGGTCCATCTAGCTCTGTATTGTCTTCAGAGACTGGCAGTGGCTTCTCCAAGGTTGCAGACAGGAGTCTCTCTCAGCCCTATCTTGGAGAAACCAGGGAGGGAACTTGGAACCTTCTGCTCTTTCCAGAGTGGCTCCATACCCTGAGGGGAATCTCTTGCAGTGCTCACACATCAAGTCTCCCATTCATATGCAACCAGGGCAAACCCTGCTTAGCTAAGGGGACAAGTCATGCTGGCTACCACAAGACCAGCTCTCCTCACCTGAAATAATCCAGTAACTGATAGAACAACATGTCCAGGGAGTGCTGTACAATTCCATATACTCCTGTAGGAGTATACTACCTCTGTTCCAAACCATCCAGGTCTTTAAAGGGTAACACCATCACCTGACAGTTTCCCAGATGTTTGCTGGTTGTTGCTGCTGGAATGTGAATGATAAGAGCCCTGCCTGGGAGTTCCAAAGCAGGAGAGGTGAGGAAAGGTGGAATCTGGTTGAAGGGGAGAACCCCTGGGCAAGGAGCTGATGTAGATCCCAGAGGGCCATCTGTAAGAAGATTTTGAACAAAGAACATTCCCAGGGGAAGGCTCCCTGCCACAGTTCAACATCAGGAACAAGGTTCCCCATCTCCACTATCTAGTGACTTGCCAGAAAACCTGAACTAACTTGACAAAAGGTGGCATCAAGCTCTTCCCTATCATCACTCCTTTCTTTTTTGTCTTGAAGAGAGTCTCTGCTTTCCTTTCTTCTGCCCCTTTAAGGCCTTTAGTTTGCTTTGAAACTCTGTGGAAGTAGCATGAATGCCAAGAATGGGCTGGTTTTGAAATGGAGTCTACCAGCCAGTCCAAGTTGGAAATTCTGGTCCTGAAGACTGTGCAATAATAGATCATCTGCAGTTTCTTTCTGTGCAATCAAGTAAGACGACCTCTTCTGACAGAAAAAAGGAGAGGGGGTGCCATACAGCACATTTTGCTGCTCTGGCCCAAACAACAAGAAGAAGTAGTCATATGCACCGTTTTCACCATTCCGTATTTGTTCAACCACTTTTTGTGCCAATGCTGCAATTTGGAACTGTAATAAATCAACCCCCAAAGCCAGAAATGTATGAATCCATGTTTGTCCTCAAATTACACAGCAAACTTTCTTTAGAAAGCTAGGAAGGAAAGACCAGCTAAAGGTTTTACTTGGAGGCAGGGGAAGATGGCAGGCACCAGGCAGCAAAGATCAGGTGGCAGTGAATGCAATTTCTAGATGCACTAAAGGCCCCATGGCTAAAAGTAGCGGGAAACTTAACCCATAACGTTCCTTTGCAAAGTAAATGAAAAGCAGGTAGTTTTCCAAAAACACAACCTGTCCCAGTGATCAAGCACCCAGGTGCTCCAATCAGGGGTGTATCTAGGGGAGAGGGGGGCCCATGTACTCTGTGTTCTCCGGTGGCCTCTTGGAGTGTGGGAGATAATGAAGGAAATAAGGAAGACTGGAGCTGGGGGCCCTCAGGAGCTGGAGGGCCTGGGTTCTTTGAACCCATTTGCTCGATTATAGCTACACCCCTGGCTCCAATGCTACCAGGAAGATAGAAAACCTTGGGAATGCCAAGAGAAGTGGAACAAATGGAAATGCAGTAAGCCCAGCAAAAGGTAAATGGGAGATGCTGTATAAAAGGAAGAGGGAACCTTTAACTGCACATAACAAGCCAAAATCCACAAATGAAGCAATTCCCACAGTTGATAGGAGAAGCAGCACCTGGGCGCTTTCCAGATTAGACCCTGCAACGGGGTCACGTCAGATCTCAGAAGTGTGCTTCCTGCGTTGTGACACCGCCGTCCCTACGCAGACAGCAGGGTCTCATTCATATTCCCAATGCCTTGTTTCAAATTTAATCGCTGCAATATAGAGCAAGACCTTCTGCTCTTCCCAGAGCTGCTCCATCCCCGGAGGGGAATATCTCACAGTGCTCACACATGTAGTCTCCCATTCATATGCAACCAGGGCAGACCCTGCTTAGCACAGTCATGCTTGCTGCCACAAGACCAGCTCTCCTCCCTGCAGTGGACACATTAGTGAGATACTCAAAAGTGTAGCCCTGATGAGCTAGGCTCTCGTATAAAAGAGCAGAATCACAGAATCCTAACCCAACATAATCTAATTATAGGCTAGGAGCATGTTATCCTACGCATCTATTTGCAAGCACAGCAGGTCTTAGGAATGGCACTTGCTTTCTTAAGGCAGTTGATACATTGAAAACCAAGCTTCCACTCCCCGAAATCACCTGTGTGAACATAGTATTAATCCTGATCAACAGAGAGGTGAAGGTATGTTGGAACTGTATAGGTCTCGACCTGGCTCTCAGACTTGCAAATAGCCACTTGCCTGGCCTCCTATGATGCATCAGAATTGCCCCTCAGGTGACCAGTTGCCCCTTTCTTCCAGTGAAATAGGGAAAGAGAATGGGGCCAAGTGAAGCTTAGGCAAACTGAACAGGGGTTAGAAGACCACCCCTTGAACTTTGTTTTACGGTGAACCAGTGTTACGATGAACTTCTCTATTTAAACCAAAACGTGACATTTTGATTTTTTTTTAATCCATTTGCTCTTTCAACTTCTTATATGCCACACTGCAGTGCAAGAAATGGAAGCTGCCTACAATACAAGAGAGTCCAGCTTGCCGCTGCTCTGTTCCGTCAGCCCTCCCCAACTCCACCCCAGTTGCAGACTGGAACCTAATAAAATACATCAGTGGAAGTAATATGAGGGCAGTTCCATCTTATTTGTTTGTTATTACTCTGTATAAACCGCCCTGAGCCATTTTTGGAAGGGCGGTATAAAAATCAAATCAATCAGTCAGTCAATCAGACAGGAGCCTAATATAGACGGAACCATTTACTCCAGACTGTACGTACAGAAAGCGGCTTGGTAGAAGTGTGGGCCATGCGCTTGTACAAGTCAAACGGCTACAAGCTATATCAAGATGAGCGAGGCAGCAATGATCTGATTGGTCCACCCCTGGCCCAGACTGTCTTTCAGGGTGCTGTGAGGTCAGCTGAACTGTAGTCTGACCTAAGCCACATGTCCTCTGCATGGCCCTTCACCACACACCGACTGCAGTACATATCCTTCACCCATATCCTTCACCCACATCCACACGCACAAATGCACCCATACTCTCATACAGTTTCTGTGGCACACTCCTGGAACAGGTTTCTCCTATTATTGAACTAACAAGAAGTAGCCATTTGCCACAGATCTTATCCTGAAAGTGTCCACCCCTTGGACGGGGTGGAATGAGGGTGCACCAATGTTTCCAATGCTTATTAAAACTGAAGATACTACGTGTGTCTCAGAGTATCACCAGACTTGATGCTGAACCTACATTGGTCACATTTGCCACAATTATTCCACAAGCTTCTGACCTAAACAACTGCTTCAGTTTGCAGCTTCTTATTTTTCTGTTGCTGAAGTTGTACTTTCAGATTTCAAATTAGACACCAAAAGCCACCCCAACAGTAATTGCCTTTACCCCAGTAACTGACCTGCAAGGTAAAGTCCCAAGGACATCCCCTTTGGCTACAAGAATGGAAAAACATCTACACTGGTCAGACCACGGGTCCACTGAGTTCCAGACTGTCTACTCCGATTGGCAGAACCTTTCCAGGGTTGCAAGAGACAGATCTCTCCTGGTCCTGCCACTTATAGCCTACCCACCAGAGATGCCATGGATTCAACCTAGAGCCTTCTGAATGCAAAGCACGCATTTCTACAGCTGGGCCATGGCTCCTCTCTTGTCTTTCCCCCCAGTAACCTACCTGTCATCACGCATCCGGGGGCTCAGGAATCGGGAGACATCATCATCATGGCTGCTCTGTTGGCTGCTCTGTTGGCTGCTGCAGAAACAAACAAAAGAGGAAGCACAAGTGATTAGGCCTCCCAGTGGTACTGGCTACCTCAAACCACAGTGGGCTAGAATGAAAATGCTCTAGAGAAGGCCTCACACATAATACTTACAAAGGGTTCTTTGCACTCAGTCTTGACTGCTGGGAAAGGCGATAATTAGAATCTTCTCCTTCAAACCAAGCATTTGAAGGAGGAAGGACTGGGTGGCACCATCGGCTACCAATGCCCAGCATTATTTCTCCAACAAAAACACATCCAGTTGGAAAAACTGGAGGCTCAACTGGTGTCCTTTCCTTTAGCTTCCTTAAGGTCCTTTTATCTAAGCTCCCTTCTGTTTCTGGCTGCCTAACGTGGCTGTTTGGCATAGATGCATTTTAATTACACATGCGTAACAAATGCCTTTAGACATCATTCTCTGTCCCTGGGATCCTGTGTCAGTTATTCTATGCACATTGGAGATCTGCAGCCTAACTGAAGTCAAGGCAGCCTGGAAAACCGGTGAGTACCACTGGCTCCCAATTTTGAGGATGATGCTTGTACCTCCCCCCTGCCTGTTGGCTTCCCCAACCTATGCATAGGAAATGCCAATGGAAACTAACACATCCCAGGGTTCGTAGCTCTTGAGAGAGCATGTCATATAGGGTAGTGCATTTGCCTCTGCCATGTCTCAGACTACAAGTCCTAGAGTTTCCTGTACAAGAGATCACACATGTGCTCACTTGCTGTGCTTGAAGTCACTGCCCAGAGACTGTTACTTCTTCTCTGCTTACAAGTGATTCCAGCAAACCTCACAAGCCCCTACAAGATCTGGTTGTCACATACAGATATCAGGAAACAAGTCTGCATAAATGTCCTCAGGCACGACCTACAATTTAGCCTCAATATTTTTCTCATGGTAAGGGGCTTGCAGGCCAGGTCAGGCCCCCTTGGACTTCCAGGCCTGGGCAAACTCCTCTCCATGTTCAGGTCCTGTCAACTGCAACCAGAGTGGGCAACATAGGATCCCACAACATGCATCACTGCGCTCTTCCCAAGTTTTTATTACAATCCACATACACTAAACTAAAAAAAAAAAAAATTTCTCACCCCCATACTTGCAGAGACTTGCATGAAAATGTGAAAGGAGCATGTTTGTCAGCAGTCATGGGGCAAATAAGAAACAGTGAAAGTGGTGGGAGGGAGAACTGAAAAATTCTGCTTTTAAAATGCCCTTCAAAACCTCCCTGCAGTAAGCCCCAAGTTTCAGATATTGCACAGTGGATATTCTAGACTGGACTTTCTGCTCTGAAATTTAAATATCAGTTCTAGAGGCAGTATCCGATTCACCACATACCCCTGAAATTTGCATTTGACTCCAACAGCAGCACTCAAATATTGGCAGGTCATGAAAAAATCATCCTGCAAAATAAGCCAGACGAGGACTTCCTCTACGGGGACTTCCTCCGCCATTTTTTCCACCCCACACACTGCTCTCATCAAACAGTGTTGCCATGTGGTGGGATGGCAGGAAATGCTTCACCCACTCTGTGACAGAGGCTGAAACTCAAGTCATGTTTGCCAAAAAAAAAACCACACAGGAGCCTGTTTAACACATTCATATCTCCTGCCAATTTTTCTCTGTGTGATTGTCCTCACATGCTGGCAACTGCAAGGAGAAATCCCCCACAAACAGGCAAGTATATCAATACAATTTTTGAAGTCATTTCTGACCTAAATAATGATAGCTGTTTCTTGTTTAGTATATTTGCCAGCTGCCCTTACTGAAGCTGCAATATACTGAGTCAGACCATTGGTCTATCTAGTTTAGTGTTGTCTACACAGACTAGCAGCAGCTTCTCCAAGGTTTCAGGCAGGAATCACTCTCAGCCCTGTCTTGGAGATGCAGCCAGGGAGGGAACTTGGAACCTTCTGCTCTTCTCAGAGCAGCTCCATCCCCTGAGGGGAATCTCTCACAGTGCTCACACTTCTAGTCTCCCATTCATATGCAACCAGGGTGGACCCTACTTAGCTAAGGGGACAAGTCATACTTGATACCTCAAGACCAGCTCTCCTCTCCTTCAACATAAAGTCCCTTCAACATAAACTCTTCAACATTATGCCCTTCAACATCAACTCCCAGGGTGGAGCACAATCAAATATTAAAACAATACAACATAATCTGTAACACATCATAACAATTGCCAAAAGCAGCACCCCTTACCGGACAACATCCAGTAAACACATACAGTGTAAGTTAAAACCGAACTGAGTTACTAACTCAGTGGTGAAAGTCCTGGACAAATTAGAAGTCTTTGTCCAGCACTGAAGAGACATCAAGATTGGCAACCAGCGAGCTTCTCTGGGGAGGACATTCCAGATAGCGAGTGGGGCTGGCATTGACAATGAATCTCTGTTACTGCACCTAATTCAGCCTTTCCTCCCTGGAACTAATTCGACAACTAGCATTCCAGAAACGCAAGAACAAACAGGTGAACCATGAACCAACCTAATTCTCTGCATCTGACTTTGCCCCAGTCCCTGCAAACTATCACCCGCCCCCTCCACATCGTCCACGAGGGAACCTTATTCTAGTTCTGCTCTCCACATCTAATGCCCAACAGATAATCGATGGAGTTGAAAAACTTACCACCTAGTTGAGCAGGTAAGAGAAAGTTTAAGCTGGATAGACATTTTCTTGGGAAGTTAAAGACTTTGTCCACAAGATGTCACTGTTTGCTTTGCAACTGCCAAGACCTCATCCGGGTAACTGAACGCAAGTTTCCTACCAGGCAAAGGCCTGTGGTTTGAGATTCCCTGATGTGCTACTATCAGCTGGTGGGGATCCCATTGCCCTCAGGTCCAACCAGTCATCATTGTTATTTCCTACCCATTGCAAATGCCCCTATCAAGATATCGGAGGTGCCCCCAAAGGCTCCAGCTCCGAGCTATCCACGGTGGTTCCTTACATGCTGCTGTCTGTTTTTTCAGGGGAGATTCACAACATATTCACTAACAATGAAGCTGCTTTTCAGCGGTTTGAATACTGGAGAAGTATTTGCAAGTGATTCATAAAGACTTACAATTCTATGCATGGCAAAGTAGACTTAAGTGACCTGAAGAGGGGACTGGACAAATCTGAAGGATGGGGCAATATGAATCAAGAACTCAATATGGGGCATCTATATTCAGAAACAATTACGCCATGAAATCCCAGCTGCTGAGAGGCAAAGGAGGAGGAAATGTGGATGGGGAGAGCTGGTCTTGCAGTAGTGAGCATGCATTGTCCCTTTGCTAAGCAGGCTCTGCCCTGGTGCACATTTGAATGGGTAACTAGGAGAGAAGAGCTGGTCTTGTGGTAGCAAGCATGACTTGTCCCCTTAACTAAGCAGGGTCTGCCCTGGTTGCATATGAACGGTAAACTGCGAGCACTGGAAGATATTCCCCTTAGGGGATGGAGCCACTCTGGGAAGAGCAGAAGGTTCCAAGATCCCTCTCTGGCTTCTCCAAGATAGGGCTGAGAGAGATTCCTGCCGGCAACCTTGGAGAAGCCACTGCCAGTCTGTGTAGATAATACTGAGCTGGATGGACCAATGGTCTGACTCAGTAGATGGCAGCTTCCTATGTTCCTGTGACTACCAGAACGCATGAGCACGGTCTGCTGTAAGTTAGCACCAGTAGCTCAGTGGAAGAGCATCTGCTTTGCATGCAGAAGGTTCCAGATTCAAGCCCGGGCATCTCCAGGTAAGGCTGTGAGAGACGCCTGCCTGAAACCTTGGAGAGCTGCTCCAACGACGAATACAACGAATAATTATATACCACTTTTCAACAAAAGTTCCCAAAGTGGTTTACAAAGATATAAAACAACAAACAAACAAATAAAGTGGTTCCCTGTCCCCAAAGGGGTCATAATCTAAAAAAGAAACATTAGATAAATACCAGCAACAGCCAGTGGAGGCATGCTGTGCTGGGGATGGATAGGGCCAGTTGCTCTCCCCCTGCTCAATAAAGAGAATCATTACTTTGTAGACACTATTGAGCTAGATGGAGGAACGGTCCGACTCGGTACAAGGCAGCTTCCAATGGCAAGCAGGATGCTGGAGAAAGTGGGCCTGTGGTCTGCGCTATTAGGGCCCTCCTTATGCACATGGGAAGGAAATCTCAGGAGTTGGTGTTTGCACAAACTCCGACACCTCCTCCTTCACCATGCCTTGAAAAGCAAACCATCTCAATAATTTGTGTTACATGGCTGGGGGCAGGGCTGGGTCAGAGTTGGAGAAAAAACACGCTCCTGAAATTGGTTCTATTTCATTCACACATTTAGGCAACAACATGTTAAACAAAACAGGTTAACAACGGCAACTCTCTCTGATCTACGGCAACTCTCTCTGATCTACCCACCTCCAAGGCCTCCACATTCACCTCCCCTTTGCTTGAGAAAAAACCTATTGCTCTTTCTTCCCTGGAGCCCATGGCAGATGCTGCAGACGCTGCAAGCGGAGGTCTTTCATTGTATTTCATCTCTATGTTTTGAGGAAGAGAAGGCACTTACTTTTCATAGCAACAGCGCCCTTTCAATTTGTTCTTGTTTTGCCTTTTTACAAGTTCAAAAAGCTTTTTTTAAATCTGGGCACAGGTTTTCCCCAGTGCTAAAAAGTAGATCACTCCCTCTCCGCTGCCTCCCACCACCCTTCGCAAAGTATTCCTTGAGCTCCATTAGTACTCAACAATGTGCCAGAGGACAATGTTAATTGTAGTGTGGAGCCATGTTGATCAACCTGCACCCAGCTGATTGTGGAGGCTCAGTGCGTCTGCTGTGTTAAGGGATCCTAGTGCAAAGCAAGCCCCCACCCCCCACAGTTATAGGAAACCGCTCTTTCCATCCAAACATTTGTAGTGTGTAATAACAACAGCATCCAAATTCCTTGCAAAAGCATGACTCAGTTTGCACAAGTCAGGAGTGAAAACTGCCATCAGGAATGATTTAATCCAATAAACTAAATTAAATAATGGGTTAAAGAGTGCCACTCTCCCCATCTTTAGGTCACTATATGTCAGCCTCCAACATTTCAGTGTTTTTTCTTAAGAAAGGGAGAAAGCAGAGCGGGTGGCATGCAACCTCAGAGAGAGGGTTAGACGGGCGTGGGAGGGCAGAGAGGTGGAGACGTATGGGTTCAACAGAAGGAGGGCAGCACACACACTATTGCACACAGAGTGGGTGAAGGAAGTGAGCGGGTGTTGCATATCTGAGCTTCACGTAGTTGAGATTTGCAAGATCAAAACTGAAGTGGAGTCTTGAAAAGTCCCAGACGTTTAAAGAACATCAGGGTTGGGGGTTTTTGGTTTGATTTGGTTTTGGTTTCGAGACTGAAGGCAGCTGCGGCCCCCAAGCAAGGGCGTAGGGTCCAGCAGCTGGGGTGCACGTGCTCTTTCCAAGTGTGATGGGAAGAGAAGCAGTGCGTTGGGGCTGGGCTTCCTTTCTCCTCCCTCCCCCTGCGCTTCCTCCTCCCGGGCAACAGGCTGCCGCTCGCCGCCCTCAACACCCCAGCCCCGATCGGCTGCCGCCACCCCCAGTGGAGGACAGTGGCCCCGCACCTGGCCCAGCTCCACGCCATCAAGCCCGCACTGCTGCTGCTGGCCACCTTCCCGCTCTGTGGCTAGGGCACTGGGGCATGCATGCTCTGCACCCACAATGAAGGCCCCATCGCTCCTATTTGTCCCCCGGGCACCAGGAACCTCGCTACACCCCTGGGAGGCAGGCAGAGCATACATGGGCATTATTAGGGGTTATAAAGACTTTTGTGACAGCCAGCCACCATCACTAACAAGAGCAAAACACAGAAACCCTTATTCTGAGGCATAAAGCTTCAGCTAAATGTCACTTCCTCCGCAGAGTTGCTGTCCAAAATGAAAGCTGACAAGGGTTTTGCTCTGCACTGCTCCACATTTCTGAACTCGCCACTCACAGGGAGGGAGTTAGATCCACTCTCTCTGCACTTTCGAAAAATTGTGCTGGTGTTACTTCAAGTAAAGTTGCAGATAGGAGAGCATGGCATCCACATCTTCTATCAGGGAAGCACAAAGTGCAAGTTGCATTCAAGGCAAAACATTCTACCTTTTAAAACTAATGCAGCGGGGAAATGGCTGGACTACCGAGTCAGAGGTTGCTGGTTCGAATCCCCACTGGTCTGTTTCCCAGACTATGGGGAACTCCTATATCGGGCAGCAGCGATACAGCAAGGTGCTGAAAGGCATCATCTCACACTGCGCGGGAGGAGGCAATGGCAAACCCCTCCTGTATTCTACCCAAAGACAACCACAGGGCTCTGTGGTCGCTAGGAGTCGACACCGACTCGACGGCACATTTTACTTTACCCTTCCACATAGTACCTAAGCCAAGAGAGTCTCTCAGAAATGGTGTAAATAGATAGGCTTCCTCAGGGGTGTAGCTATAATTGAGCGGATCGGTTCAAAGAGCCCAGGCCCTCCAATGTCCTTCCATAGCCCTGTTCAGACCTTATGTTGTACCTGCACTGAGATGTCTGCATGCACGGACATATTTTTGTGTGGACGACTATACCTGCATTCATTCTAAAAGTGAACCTAGGTACAGGCCTCCTGAAATGCAGGGTACAGATACGAAGTGTACTGCTGTAGCTCCATTCAGCATAACTGGTGAATAACTGTAGCTGTGTAGATTGTACAGGGACTGTACCAGTGCTGAACGTAATGTGTGAATAGAGCTCATTTCAAAAGGCTTCCAGGACACTCTCCAAGTAAACTGAAACTCTGCCAGGTGCTGGCTGGAGAACCAGAAACTGTGCTTTTAAGTTACATTTTGCGAACCACATTTTAAATGTGGGACATCACTTTTTAAAAAAAAAAATCATTTCAGGCAGCTGAAAGCCAAACACTCAGGCCTCTCACCTGCTCCAAAAAACCAAAACTGACAAAGTCAAAACGGTACCTCATTTTGAGCACACAGAAATGGGATCAAAAACTGGCAAACTGCATGGCTTAAGCCAGAAGCATAGCTAGAACTGCGGCTTCCTAGCCCTACACAGAACAGGCTCCAATAAGTTCAAAATTGTGTTTCCTACTATCTATTTCCTGAAGATGGGGATCTCATGTTTCCAGACTATCCTCCACCCCCTGTCCAGAATAAAAGTATTCATTTAATGTTTACAGTAAGCCACAGAGAGAGTTAGGAAGGAGGCACACCTCAGCTAAATCTTGCAGGGGCAATTAGGAGGATACTCCACATAACTTATGCATTACATGGAGCAGACGTTCAATAGAATAAGAAAGGGTGTCTATTCCTCAGCTTCATCCACTATTGTTACTTGTTTCTTGAAAGGAAAATTTGAATTTTCTAAATTCTAAGAATACTAAGAAATTCAAATTATTACTTTTAGGCTGCAGAATGCCCATTGATGCTTTATGGTGTTCTTTTATAGATCACGTATGACCTGAAGCAGAACTGACACTTTTCCAATGCACAGACCAGAAAGAAGTCCTGATCGACAGGATTCTTACCTCATTCCTCCAAAGCTCAGTGGGCTGATTGTCCTACAAACACCAATATTTTTGTACCGAGCAGGGTAGCAGAGGAGGCTAGACTCTGCCCAATGGGCCTGCAATGCCCTCATTCAAGATCAGTTGGGTGAGAAATGGTTCCAGTACGTCTGGTCACAAGTCAATTGTAACTCATGCTTTGCACATCATTTTTAAGAGGCCTCACAGAAAGGACAAGTAAAAATTAACCAATCCCATTTAACCATTAAACTCTCTGAATAGCATTTCTTGTTCTACTTTGGCTTACTCCTGAGTTGATGAAGTCAAGGATCATGTGCACTACAAAGCTCACTTGGCAGATTGGGTGAAAGGCTACGGAATGGATGCTGCATTCACCATATAAAGCATGGCTGGAGAAAGAGACAGTGCCTGGGAGTTATTCACACATGCCTTCAAGCCACAGAGATCTGAAGAGCGAATCTGCTTTGCAGCAGATTCGCAAGATGTTTAATTTGGGGGATTAAATGGACAGTTCACATAGGGTCAGCTCCTCTCTGCAATCCCTGGCAGATCTTTATCCTGTACGTTCCCACTGGCTTACTCCAGGTTTTTCCTCCAACTAATGACAAATCATATCAGAGAGGAGGGGAGCGAGAGATCTTTGTTGTTGTTAGTTTGAGCTACGGAGGAGCAGAAGACCAGCTTGATAAGTTGCCAAAAGCTCAATCAAACAGCAGAACACTTAACCCTTGCCTTTGTGAGTGACTGCCTTCATCATCTCATGTTTCCCCACCCACCACACACAAACACACCCAGACGATTTAAGAGGCAGGGAAGTTTAAAGCAGAAATCAGAGCTTTCTCTCTGTCATGAAGAAAATTGCAGGCTAATTGAATCAGCACAGACAAAAAGGCCCAGGTTCCATCCATTCTGCATATCTAAAGCCTATGTAAACTCCCCTTCACTGGGTTTTGAAAAACTCCGAATTACTGGCATGGTCACTCCACACATCAAGGAGAAGGGATGGGGCATATCAGAAGCCTTGGATTGTTTTTCAAAAGCCGACGAAACCAGAGGATTTTTTAAAGCCAGACATACTTTGCGCTAAGCCAGAATGTGCAGCCTCAATTCGGGGGGGAACAGAGTCCTGTCTGTACTGGTCCCCGATAGCCTGCAGCTACTTCAGGGTAAATGAAGCTAATATGTGGACTAGCTCACTCCATTCTGGAGGAGATTCGAAGTAAAAGCCCAGTGTGTAAAGCCTCCTGTTACCAGAGTGCTGATTTTACCAGCAATCAAAGGCAGCTAGACTAAGTTACTTCTAAGTAGTCCTATTGAAATTATGTAATCTTTTAGCGTGACCCCTAAGTAGTACTACTGAGTAACATAGTCTGGATATCAGTCACTCTTACTTACCCTGTTTAACTTTCTGAAAGCCAAGATCCATTTCAAGGAAATCTCCATCTAGTGAAATCTACAGTTAAAAGGTTTTGGTTTAGGAACAAGCAGCTACAGACACCTGGGTCAAAAATGGTCACACACGTAGATGCACTGCATGGAGGCCCAGTTACTAAATTAGAGGTGAAAGGGGAGCAAAGCAAGTGACATGGGTGGTGACAGAAGGTCAGAGGTTGAATCACTGACTCACCCCCTTCCAAAACAGTCCTCCAGAAAGATTAGTTGCTGACCAGGAATTTGGTCCATTGGAAGTCAGTGGTGGGGAAACTACGTTCTTCCCCTTTCTGGTCATTGGATGCTGTTGGCACAGTCATACGCACAACGGATATACACTGTGTAGTCTTGATCTTATTTATGTATTAATCATATTTTAATACCACCTGATATGTACATCTCTAGGCAAACTTAAGCAAACCACTGCTAGTGCCAGTTCAGTAGAAGCTGGAAGCTCAATAAATGCTTCCCACATGCTTACCATTAGCCCTTTTCGACCCAGAACCCTAAAGACAAGTTTTTGAAAATCGAGTCTATGAAGCCTAATGAAAATACATACCACATTTACCCAAATAGAAGACAACTCTGAATTTAAGATGGCCTCCTTTAAAATGCAGGTTTAATAAAGGTTATACTTGTATTTACCCAGAAGAAAGAGGACTCTGAAGTTATAACCACCCTCCAATTTCTATCATCAAAGAACTTGGAAAAAACCTAGTCTTGGATTCAAGTAAACACGGTATAAAACTGTGATTAACTTTATCTTCTGTCTAACATAAAGAGTTTGAGCGTAGCTCTTTACCAGAGTGTTGATTTTTACCAACAATCAAAGGCCTTGCATGGATCTAGATTCCTCAAACTTTCAAACTAGGTTTGGGAGCTATTCTTTTTTAAAATTACATTCCTATTCCAAGAATAAATTATTCTGGAGTAAAATCATTTCTCTAAATTGGAATATATAAACCCAGACACGCATATGTTACTTGCTCTCTTTGCATACAAATTCCAGCTTCCGAGGGGTGAATGAACAACAAAAAGAATGGATGATGATTACCACCAAGCTACAGAAAGTGCCATTTTTGTGGTGCAATTCAATTACAGATGCACGAAACATTATTCACAGGAGATGAGAAATTGCACTTATATTGCAGGGGAGCCTTTGAGCCTGCAAAGCTGTAGATAATGCTATTGTGTGAAATGTGCTATAAAATTACTTCTTCTAGAGCCTTGGGGCCGATTGACTTGGATGTGAGGCATGTGGGAGAATTGTCTGTCTGCTTCCAACAGACATAAGAGCAACAACAGAATTTCGGCGTTGAAAGGGACCTTGGAAGTCAGCTAGCCTGACCTCCTGCTTAGCTCAGGAATCTGCTGCAGGCAATTCCTTGCCTGATGCACTCTCCCAGCCTCTGTCTGACCCCTCCTGCAAAGGGGTGCCCACCACTGTGCAAGGCGGACTGTTCCACAAGCAAAGAGCTCTAGCAGTGAGGAGGAGGGAAAGGATCTGAATGGTTGTCCTCGCAAGACCTCATAATCGGAATAATCTGTAATAGTAGTTACCAATGAATCACTCATGCAGGTGGGGGTGGAAAGCCCTCCTCCTTGCCACCAAAGAGATGGGGGAAGGAATTGGCCTTAGAAACCCCACCACCACCACCACCACATAGGAAGCTGGCTTAGACCCTTGGTCCAGCTCACCCAGGATTGCCTCTACACTGACTGGCAGCAACTCTCCAAGGTTTCAGGCTGGGGTCTTTCTTTCTCAGCCCTACTTGGAGTTGCCAGGGATACCTGGGACCTTCTGCATGCAAAGCAGAAGCTCTGCCACCGAGCGAGCTACAGTCCTTCTGGTCTTGAAGATGCAGATCCTCCAAGTCCAATTTCCTTCCCTGCGATCAGCCCCCAACCCCAGCCAGCTGAGGGCTTGAACTTATATTTCACTCTCACTGCTCACGGGGATATTCCCTGGCAGCTTGAGGGCAGTGCAAATGCACAACCCTCATCCTCAGCTCTGGAGGAGGGCTGGGGTAAGGGACCCCCCCCAAGATCAACTAGCTCACCCTCTCCACATTTAGATCCCCAGAGAGTTCACACGCAGCAGGTCCACATGACAAATTGAGGTAGTGATGAAGGCAAAGCTGAAAAGGTGATGTTCTTAGAGCAAGGACATGACCATATTGGAAGAGTGCATGGACCCTTGAATGAGAGCCAGGTGGAACTTTGCTCAGGGATCCTGGCTTAATTTTAAAGCCACTGCTTCCTTGATTGCATCCTTCCCAATCTGCTTCTCATTCAGAAGACCATCTTTGGCCTGTGCTTCCTGTCCCCCTTTAACAGAGATGTTTATCCCCTAACCCAGGTTGTACATCTTTAGCCTTCCAGCTGTGGTCGGACTACAAATCCCATCACCCCTATTAGCCACTGTGGCTGGGGATGATAAGGGTTGTAGTCCAACAATGTCTGGAGGGCCAAAGTTGTGCCGCCCTGCCCTAACCCCAACCCAGCCTTCTTAGGATTATGCTTTGTCCATCTTTGTCCATTGTTATTTATTCATTTCTAAAGTACCTGGAATTCTCTAAGTGCTGTTCATAGGGGGAGGGGGAAATGATACAGACCCTATCCAAGGCTCACAATCTAAGAGATGATTCAAAAGGAAAAGGGATGGGGAGGAAAAAAGCAACATAGATATCAATTCTTAAAGATAAATAAAGTTACATGATTGTTAGACTAGATAGAACGGAAGGGCCGCTGCAGAGGCAGTTGTGGGGAGGGAAGATCATGGTGGTCCCAGTCAGGCTGACCTAGGGGGCTTTGATGTCTCCCCTTCCCTTTGAAGCAGCCAGACAGAATGAATTTAGCAAATAAAAGCATGTTTATGAATATGAAAATAAATCTCAGGCATATTCACAAAGCTAGGGTTTCTTCTAAAGAATGGGAAACATAAAAGACACCAAAGGTAATCCTAAATACCTAATCCCCTTTCAGACAAAGGAGAAGCAGCTCCAGAGATGGAAACGATCCCGTGTGTCTGTTTCCCTTGTATCCTGCCCCACTGGGGTGCGGATTATGTCTAGCTCTTTGCCCCCCCACTCCCAACAGCTTTAGGAAGCTGCCGACGCACAAACACCTCATGCCTCAGCCGGATGCCTTGAGACCAAAATCATCAACCTTAGTAAATGAACTTCTTGCTATCAAAAGTATCGTGTTGCTATGGTAGCCATGGGTCTTCGATATAGCGTGCCAATAACAGCTGTCGTGCTATTTACTGGGGAATAAATCCAACTGAATTCAATGGGACTTCTCAGAAAATATGTTCCGGCTCAGGCTGCAAGAGTGATCAGAGATCCATGCGAAGTGTGTGTGTGTGGTGGGGGGGAGGGTGTTCCAATTTTCTCAACTCCAATGAGATTCAGACCGGGACTGCATTAAAAATAACCTCCCAGCAGGTTGGCTGTAGCTTCTTCAAGGTATCTTTCAAAGAAGTCCCAACAGGTGTACAGTGGGAAGCCTCCTCCACAACAGTTTTCTTGGCTCCAGCAGTCTCTGGAGAGATAGACACACACACACACACACACCTCTGCATCTAAAGCAGCTGAGGAAACATACCTCTATGGAGTCAAAGGCAATAAATCTATATATCTGACCTGATTCAAAAGAGTTGGAAGGTAAATTAGAATTCAGCCGCTCATGTTTGTTCAGTTCTCTCGTACTGCTGTCTAGAGGGTAGCCAGAAGATGGCATTGGGTTACCTGATATGAACGTAGCAAACTTTGAATTAAGGTTGTCACTTGAACAGTGTTGCCTCCTTTTGGACTGGCCAATTAAAGTCATTAATCTGAGACTCAAGTAGAGAAGTCAAGGAACTGATTCAAAAGGTCAGAGAGACTGGAACTAATTTACAACTTTAAATTAGTTTTAGCTGAGGACATTTGCCCTTGCTAAGAATGTACACAGGTTTGAAATACTCTAGTGGCACATAACAACAGCTGCAAATGCTCAGTTTGGTTACCAGAAATGCAACCTGGTGTCCCATCTCTTCCTCTGATCTCTGTTTGCTTCAATTAATTTGGCCATACTGCCTACTAACATAAGTTCACATGGCTGTAAATCTAAGTGTTCTGGAGACTCTTCAAGGGTTTCACCACTGTGCAGAACACTAAGTACACAGTACATCATAGAGAATGCAAGAGAATGAGACACATGTGCAAAACAACATGGAAATGCAAGCACATTAACTAACTTGTGGTGTCATTTTTCATAATTGTCAATTGTACGCGGCAGAATTTGGGTGGGGGAACCTACCTCATATGCAAAGTAGTAATTCATACTTCTAAGATTAAATTCAGGTACCTGTCATGAGGGTTATCAGTTTTGTTTCTGAAAGGGCTCCTGTGATGTTAGCAGCTGCACGACAATCTAGAATCCAGCAGGTGAAGTTTCCCTACCGCTGTATACGCAGGCAGAAAAAAGATTCACCTTCGGAAATGTAAGGCACTGGAGCTCTGCCAGAAAAATGAAAATGCTTTCCAGATTAGACCCTGCAATGGGGTCACGTCGGATCTCAGAAGTGGGCTTCCACACTTCCTGCTTTGTGACACCTACGGAGACCGCAGGGTGCCCTTCACATTTCCAATGGCTTGTTTCGAATTTAATCGCTGCGATGTAGAGCGAGGATGTCGTATATCCGGTTTTCAGGTTGTTAGTTTCCACGAGACTGCTCCCCCTGCTGTTTACATTTTGAATGCGACTTGCCTGAATGGAGGCATTTTAATAATAATAATAATAATAATAATAATAATAATAAATTTTGCTGCTGTTGAGCAGCTAGCCTGGAAAGTGCCCAGGTTAAAATCTGAGGGGTAAGCTGCATAGCAGTGCAGGAGGCGATACCTGCAGCTTTCCCTCAAGTTGTAACTGCACAACAAGCTAGATGAAGCCCGTCCACCCTCCCCGATGGGTGGCTTGCCAGGTGCTTAGGCTTGGCAACTCCCTCTCCACACATTGTTTTAAGCAGAAAATGCATTGCGCTGCTGGCAAGCTGCCATACCTAGTTGGCTGTGGTCAACTTGGTAGGTCACAAACTGTGCAGGCCTGTTCTAGGACAGCGCTGAGGAAATGAGCACAAACCCACTGTCAAATATTTGTTGACATACTCCACTTAAGCAACATTACACAATAGGTAGACTGCCCATGCAAAAGTGCCTTTCCGTGTCCTGTCTCTCATTGCAGGTCGGTTGTCTGACATAAGCAACAGGGATCTGCAACAACAGCCATTCAAGTGTGAACTCAGACCTCACACCCTTTTGTGAGTGGCTGCCTGACATGAAAGAAGCGATCATCTGTGCCAGCCACTCACATGATACCCAAAGGCAGCAGGCTTCAGTCCAGGTATTATGCAATGACTTCCATCAGGTGAAAAATGAGACTTATTAACTCACCTTGAAGGAATCAGCCTACTTAGTTTACCTTGTGACCTCTCCATGGCTAGGACTGCCCTGGTCTAGCAGAAATCACAGCTCATTTCAAATCACTCCCTTCAGCCCACGTTACAAAGAAGTTAGTGTGGGGAAGGAGGTAGAAGTGTGCACGAACCAGTTTGGCAGTCTCTTCACAGTCTGCCGAACCGGTTTGAAAGACCGGCATTTGAGCCGGTTCGGAGGCAGGGAGGAGGTTGCTTGAAGGCGCAGGGGAGGGTGTCCTTACCTCCTCCTCTGTGGTTTCCCCACCAGTGCTGCTGTCAAAATCAGCTGCTGGGTGGCTGTATACCCTCTTGCCCCCCCAGTCAGCGTAACGCTGGAAGTGGCCAGTGTGTATGCATCACACATGCACACGTGCGCCGGACACTTCCGGTATTATGCTGACTGGAGTGGCAAGAGGGTATACAGGCACCTTGAGCCAGGGATTTTGACAGCAGCGCCGGTGGGGGGAACGCGGTGGGGTAGGTAAGGACACCCTCCCCACACCTTAAAGCAACCCCCACCGTCCTGGGAGTGAACAGAACCAGTTTCATGCACATCCCTACAAGGGGTTGCTCAGCAGATAAGCCAAACTCTCCTCTCGTTGCCATCTTTCTTCAGTTCTTACTTGGGTGTTAGGCACAGACAATCTAGACCAGTGGTTCCCAACCTGGGTTCCTCCACATGTTGCTGAACGATAACTCCCATCATCCCCAGCTGTGGGGTGATGGGAGTTGTAGTCCAACAACTGCTGGGGAGTCCCTGCTCTATTATTATTATTTCAATTTCTATACCGCCCTTCCAAAAATGGCTCAGGGTGATTTACACAGAGAAATAATAAATAAGATGGATGGATCCCTGTCCCCAAAGGGCTCGCAATCTAAAAAAAACATCAGATAGACAACAGCAACAGTCACTGGAAGTACTGTGCTGGGGGTGTATAGGGCCAGTTACTCTCCCCCTGCTAAATAAAGAGAAACACCACGTTAAAAGGTGCCTCTTTTCCAAGTTAGCAGGAGTTAGAGACTCTAGGCCAGGGGTGGGCAAACTTGGCCTTCCAGAAGTTGTTGCACTACAACTCCCATCTTCCCTAGCGATGACGGGAGTTGCAGTTCAACAACAGCTGGAGGGCCAGGTTTCCCCACCCCTGCTCTAGACCAGGGGTTCTCAACCTTGGGTCCCCAGATGTTGTTGGACTTCAACTCTCATAATCCCCAACCAAAGGCCACTGGGGCTGGAGATTATGGGAGCTGAAATCCAATAACATCGGGGGTCCCAATGCTGAGAATTCTGTTCCAGACAATGTGACCAAACAGAACAAACTGAGTGCTTAATAAGTCTATTAAATATTTCCTTTTACCAAAAACCAAGTCTTGCTCATGATGTTGCTTGCTTTCTTAGCTTAGCCAGTTTGCCTGAGGAAAATGTAAGAAATCTTGGCATTAAAAAACATTAATCATGATCAAAAGATCTGCTTATCAATCGGGGGCCTCACAGATTTCTTACATCTCACAACTTTCTGCCGCAGCTTCCACTAATGAGTACCTTTATCTTCTCCTCTGGGAAGGAAAGCGTCTGAGAGTGTATTGGGGGGGGGTAGTGTTGGAGGGGGAAGGGTTACCACCCCCACCTCAAGTGTTCCACTTCATGTTTCAGCCATCAGCATGGGGTTTTGTAAAAACCTTGAGGGAAAGCTACACGCAGCTTGGAGTCACGTCAGTTTCTACAGAACTGAATCTGTCAGAAATCCACAGCGCCTTCCCTCCTCCTGTCCTCAAACCAGAGCGAAGGTAGCTTGGGCAAAGCGAGTACAACTCTCTCTTCCCCTCCGTCAGTCATACTAATTACTAAAAAAAGGTCATTTTCCATAAGCTGCACTACTTCATTAGCTTCTCATAACCCAGCACATCTGCCAGGATGCCAGGATGGAATCAACATGGGTACATCAATGTCTCCCTCTGAAAGACACTCTCCAAATGGGCGCGTCCAGTGCCCCATGCCAACTAAGCAAATGACGCCAAGGAGATGACACCTGGGAGCACAAGTGGCAATTGTTCAAGCCCTGTGGACTGGAAGCCATGAGTTGATAGCCACTGTGGCCAGCCTGGCAGTCCCTGGAGGTTTTATCCTTTCCCTACCACAAAATGGGGGTGGGGGTGGATCAGTTGCCCTCTTTACATTGCAGAAGGGTGCAACTTCAGTAAAGCAGATCATTGTTGGGCAAGGAGGGATTTCGTTTGAAAAGTCCCATCTATTTTCCATTACTGCAGCAGGAGAGAGTTGGAATCTGAAGAGCCAAGGTGCCATGCTGGCCTTGGTATGCTAATACGCCCTAATCCACACACTGCCTCAGCCTTTTTCCAAACACCATTTCAAAAATGTAGTTGGGCACCACAGCGAGATCTGTCTTGTGCTCTTGTTAACCAACAAGAACCTATTAGCACACATCTCCACAACTCTCATACATACATCCGGTTGTACATGCTACAGGGAAACAAGGGCAGGTCTCCATCTTCAAACACTGCTTGTGGGTTTCTCAGAAGGAGCTGGCCGGCTGCAGTAGGAAAGACAGTGCTGGGATCGATGGACTGTTGGTTTGACCATAGGA
Source organism: Hemicordylus capensis (assembly GCF_027244095.1). Classification (NCBI taxonomy): domain Eukaryota; kingdom Metazoa; phylum Chordata; class Lepidosauria; order Squamata; family Cordylidae; genus Hemicordylus; species Hemicordylus capensis. The sequence goes on from NC_069664.1 coordinate 26,766,718, forward strand.
ACACAGGAAGCTGCCTTTTACGGAGTCAGACCCTTGGTCCATCTAGCTCAGTAGTGCCTACACAGACTGGCAGTGGTGCTCCAAGGTTGCAGGCAGGAATCTTTCCCAGCCCTAACTGGAAACTGGAAATCCAGCAAGGCAATCGTCTGTTCTTGTAGTAGTAGCAGTAATAAATATGAATATTTATATACTGCTTTTCAACAAAAAATGGCTATCGATGCAGTTGGCATAGAAAAAGAGAAGATGATGGTTCCCTGTCCTCAAAGGGCTCACAATCTAGATATGCTTTCTATGTTTCCTTCAACACACAGTCTCCTTCCATGAATATGTTTTCACCTTCATGCAATGCTATATATCACCTTAGAACACTGGTTCTTAGTCTTGGGTCTCCAGATGCTGTTGGACTAGAACTCCCATCATCCCCAGGGAGTTGTAGCCCACCAAAATCTGGGGACCCAAGTTGGAGAATCCTTGCCTTACGCTTTATGCACTGCCACTTTATGCACTGCCACCCTTCTCGCCATGCCTTACATTTATTCAGCCACTGAGTGCACTTTGTACCTGACTTCAAATGCAGTATTTTATTATCTGATCATATCTGCAAACTGTTACAGCTGCTGAAATCCTGAAAATATATTAGAATCTCCACCATTATGGAGGTTGATGCAAAGCAAGTATATCATCGAGGAGAGAAAAAGGAATCACACTAGAAAATGTATGATTAATTGATCAATTACTTAATCACAAATTGTGGGATTTGATATGGGTGCTAATAACTGCTGTCAGGGCATTTTGCATCCCCCCTACCCCATTAAAAACACTCAAAGTATTGTCTGGTTTTGGATACTGTCATATTTTAATAAGTTAATTAATTGATTATGAGATTAAAAGGGAAGATAACTAAAATTTATTTAATGTTTCTTTAATGCTCCATTAAAGTCATTATCCTCTTGCTTTAAAAAATAAGTCTTCTCTAAAGCAAAGTTCTTTGGAAGTACATCCCATTTTAATGAATAGGGTTTACTTTTGAGTAAACATGATAAGATGGGCTGTTGGATCATCAAATTTCACTTAATACACATGCAAGTCACAGGTGTAGAACAACAGGATTATGCAGTTGGAAAGGACCTTCAAGATCATCTAGTCCAACCCTCTGATGCTCAGTGCAGGAAACTGTTCCAGCACCCCTGATGGCAAATGGCCATCCGGCTTCTGAATGAACGCCTCTAGCATGAGGCAGACTGTTCCCCTGCTGAACCATTCTCACAATTAGACTGGGAAAGTACTTCCATTACCATCAGGAGTTCAACTAACATCCAAACCAAGCCAACCAATGAATCACCCAGCTCTCAGCGGGGATTAGTAGCTTGCCCTTAGGATTCCCAGCATAGTCTAAGGAACAGAGACCTATAAGAGTCACTACTAACAATGGCTGACACCTGTTACCTGAAAGTGTAGCCTATAAACAGAACACCTGGGCTCACACATGCTTATCAGTATAGCAGTATGGCCAACTGGCCATATCTTTAATATCTGTATTATAGGTGCATACACACACACATATATCACCATGTTTCTAGTCTAGACAATGGTTCAGAGACAGCATCACTGGTGTTATCATCCTGTAAAGACTGCTAAGAATCCTGGCCTGCAAACTGGCCCCTTGGCTTCCTTCACAGCTGTCTAGAGTTGCAATGCACAAATGCCTGCAATCTGGGATAAAGGATTAGGGAAGCAACACCAGATGTGCCACAAATAGGTATTGCTCTTTACCTAGTTCCACCAGTAGAGGGAGACATGGATGTAGTGGGACATGCGCAGTGGCAAACCACAGAAAGGTCCTGATCCCAGTTCTCAGAGTATACTTCATAGGAGACAGAGGGAGAACTGGGAAGGGAAGGGAAGGGAAGAGGGAGATGACATACCTGCTCTCACTGCATTCCTTCTTCTCCTTCACATTCAGCCACTTGCGAAGCAGGAAGCGCTTCCGCCGCGGAGAGGCGCTGGGTGTGGAGCAGTTTGACCAGGGGGTGTCCTCATCACTGGAGGGAGTGATCTCAATGGAGGGAAGCTGCAGGAACTCCTTGTTGGGGGGTGGCGCAGTCTCTAAGCTCTGCTCCTGGACGTTCCTCATGCGCCTCATCCTGAACCGCCTTCGGCGCAGGGTTGGAGTGGACGAACTGGACCAAGCGTGGCTGGACTCTGCCACCTGCTGTTCTGGGACTTGCAGTGCTGGAAGCTGGAGGGTCTCTGTCATATTGGCAGCGGTCATCAGGTCCCGTATCACTGCTCCTCCCGCCCTCATTTACTGCAACACTCTCTCCTTGCCCGACACCCCCACCCAGCCCTTGACCTCAGTGCAAACCACACTGAAGAATTAAAATCCGCCTTTCTCCCTCCTTCCCCTGCTTGGCACCCTCCCTCCCCCTCCAGTGAGAAATCTCATGTTCCTCAGGTGGTTTCATTTAACAAGGAAGCGCCTCCAGGCCACAAAGGGAACCAGCTGCAAGTTGCTCTTGAGTTTCCTCCCAAGTCCTCAACTCCAAGGAGTAACTCTCTCCCTCGTGCTCGGCTCCAACAGAACAGCAGCCGGTTCAGCTAGCATCAGGGACCAAAGCTGAGCTGGCAGCAGCCGGCTTCTGCCTCTGCCTTGCTTTGCTTTGCTTCCAGCAGTCCTTTCTTGCCTCTTGGCTTAGTGGATGCAGGGCTCCCCCGGGGCTCTGCTGAAAAGCTCTCAGCTGTGTGCACTCTGGAGTGGCGTGGAGACTGGTGAGGCGCTGCAAGGAAGTCACAGAGAGAGAAAGAGAAAGAGAGAGACAGAGAGCGAGGGAGGAGAGGAAGGAAGCAATGACATATGATAAATCTGGCAAAGGAAAAGAAGGGAGGGGGTTCCCCCACCCCGTAGCTGATAAGCTCAGGCAGCTGCTGCTGTAACCCAGGGACAAGGTCTTGATGACAGAACTGCTCCAATCAGCCAGGCAAAGGCGAGAGGTGGTGGGGAGAGGAAACAAACCCTCCACACACAGGGATTGGCTGCCCTTGCCCTCCATCTCCCCCTTTCAGCAGAGATGTCCCACCTTGCCGAGGGAGGGGGAAGCAGGTGACCTCTGAGCGGCACAGGCCGTGTGTATGTGTGTTGCTAATTTCGTCTTACTCCAAGTCACAGAAGGTGGTGGGCAAAGGAGGAAGCCAGAAGTTTGCAAAGAGACACCAACCTGCTGCTGGCTTTCAGAATCAACAAGCAAATACATTTCACCTGAAGTGACATCACAAGCAAACTGGTAGGTTTCCTGCTGGGACAAGAACGCCCGGGGAGTTCTGAGGCCAACCAAAAGGAGAGCCAGCAATTCCTCAGGGGCGTCCCACGTGTCACAGAGTGGCACCCTAGTTTTGCCCAAAACAACATTGAGCAACCTATTTGGAAGCTCCTGCCTGGCAAAGCTTCTAAAGAATTTGAGGAGAGGAGATTGACAGAGATTCAGCAAACTTAAAGAACCTTTTCAGGGGGGTTTCACATAGCCCTACATAAATTACCACAGCAACGCATGTTAGAGAGAGAGAAAGAGTATAGGGGTGAGGGACTGCTTCCAAAATGACATGTTCTGGTGAAAGCAACTCTGGTTCAAAAAAACAAACTCACAAAAGCCATACAAGACATCAAAGCAAGTATATAAGAACATAAGAACAGCCCTGCTGGATCAGGCCCAAGGAAGCCCATCTAGTCCAGCATCCTGTTTCACACAGTGGCCCACCAGATGCCGCTGGAAGCCACAGGCAGGAGTTAAGGGCGTGCCCTCTCTCCTGCCATTACTCCCCTGCAACTGGTACTCAGAGGCATCCTGCCTCTGAGGTTTAGAGGTGGCCTATAGCCTTTCAACTAGTAGCCGTTGATAGACCTCTCCACCATGAAGTTATCCAAACCCTTCTTAAAGCCATCCAGGTTGTTGGCCGTCACCACATCTTGTGGCAGATAACTCCATAAACTAATTATGTGTGTTACTGTATGGAAATCCAGAACTGTATGTAGTACCCCCAAATGTTGCTGCACCTAGGATTTGTATAAGGGCATTATGATATTAGCAGTGGCTTTTTTTACCCTGGATATAAATCGGGCTACACACTTAACACTCGATGAAAAACATGAATCCAAAGACTTCCTTGGTGTTGCCTCTCAAAGCACCTTTCCTACACACATGTAGGAAAAAACCAAGTACCCTGGGTTTGTGAGGAAATCAAGCCAGGGTCTGTTCTGCCTGGGTGTTTTTCACACAACAGGGTTTACTGCAAGGCCTTACTGCAGGTTCCCCCCAAAAAACCGATGCACCAAAAAAAAAGTGGATTTTTTTTTACCTTGGATATTTTATTTATTTTATTTTAATTTATAAATCGGGCTACACTCTAATGCACAATGAAAAACCCAAATTGTGTGGGGAGTGCTCCCCGATAGCTCGCAGGGACTTCAGGGTAAATCTGTCCGGTATGTGAACGCAGACCCTCCATTCGAGAGGAGATGCGAACTAAAAGCCGGGTGCGAAAAAATTCCATGTTATTGTTTCATGGTAATTCTACAGTCACATTATTTTATAATACTAGTTATAGACTAGTACTTGAGGGTACCCACATTTAAACAACCAAATCAAACCAGGATTCCTCCCTTTCCTGCTTTTGAGGCTGATTCCCAAAGCAGACCAAGTAGTTCCCGGGAATTGGCAAATCTTTTCTCTCTCTCACTCATTCCAAGTAGGTTTTCTCATTACTAGGCAACGCTGACTTATGCCATAACATCCTATGTCACTTTTTAATTTTGGACAGAGGACACCGGACACCTGTCTTGATGTTCTTTGAAATCCAGGAGCTATGTAACAAGAAAGACAGCACAACCTTCCTGACCATAAGGTGTGAAAAACAACAGCGACAGAGAGGAGGTCTCCCTCTGCGACACTTTCTTCTAGAGAAGGCCAGCTTCAGGTTTCAGGGGACCCAGGGGAAACTGCCCTCCGGGCACCCCCATCTCAGGAGTCTCCAAGAAAATTAGTTCATTGCCATCACACAGAGGCTATGGCCACGGTGGTGATCAAGGATCAGCTGTGGCCCCTTCTGAGGGCCCTGTGCCCTTCACAGCTGCCCAGCAATGCTGATCCCTGATGTTAGCTCTGCTTCTAAAGACCAGATTAAAGTCTTATTAACAGTCATTCGTCCTGCAGAACAAGAAACACAGAGCACAAGAGAGAGTATTTGGGAGCAACCAGTCTAAACCATGCTGAATGCAATGTTTGTGCCCCGACAGGAATCTTTATGAGGCTAGGTTGCAGTGCTAGATTATCTTTAGTTAGCTAGGGCTGCCAGTTGTCCAGTTCCAAGACGCAGCAGGTTTGCTCCCTACTGATACAGAAAAGTCTGCCGACATGGCCGGTCAATGCGATGACCTGGCATCATAAACGTTTTTAAACATCCCACCTGCCACCTGTCAGAATCCTCTCTGTCTGAAAAGCTTGTATTCACTCATTTTAAGAACTAAAGAGACCACATCAAGGATACTGTTCCTCTTGCTCTGTAAATGGTCACGAGCATCCCGCCAGTGAGGAGATGGGATGGTCACTCACCTTTGGAGACCAAGGTCATCCGGGCAAGATCCACTAGCTAGTGAAAGATGTTGCAGGTAATTCACTGGGTATTGATTGTGGACAAGGAACCTTCCTCACCTGTTGGGCTGAGTAGCCATTTGGAATGCAAGTGGTTTCTGAGGAACCACATACTGGATTAGGGCTGGTTCCAGGGAGGCCGTGGCAAACTGACCTCCATGGGACCCCTCCTCCATGGGTGGGCCTGAGCAAGTCACTCTGCTACCACCACGAGATAGCTTTGGACACAGAGGCGATCTCAGGGTGCTTGAAACAGAGGTTTTGCAGAACAAGCTTAGTACTTAGCTTTTAGGTTTGGGGCTCTAGGGGTCTGCACCGCTTCTGTGTTTCCTACTGTGAATGCTGAATAGTCTTGCAGAAACACACCCTTAGTCTCCAGCACTCTCTTCTATTGCAGGAACTTGAGTGACAGCTCTGAACGTCCCAGTACTTAATTAAAGGGGCAGGGGGAGGATGGAGACAGCAGTGGCAAAAGCATAGGGTGGTCCAGAGAAAACATGTTTGCATGTGTCATGCGGACTACAGCAGTGCACCTGACACTCTCTATTCTTGGATCAGGGTCAGCACAGAGAGCACAGCAACTGTGGCACAAAAACACTGACAGGAGCACAACCTTTAGTTAGAACTTCCTCTGTGAGTACCGCATCCCCTCCACATACACAAACACTTGCTATATAGCACTACTGCATTGAGCATATAAGTAGTCCCACCTGGAAGCACCCCAAGAGTGTGCTGTGAGCATCTTCTGCTTATGTTCAGAACACATAAACACAGGAATCAATCTTCAAAACAGTTACAAAACATTGAGCTCTGCTGAAATCCTGATTCCAATTCACTTTTGGAGCTGCTATTTGTCTGAGGGACTGCATTGTCCAATATCAAGCGCAACTCTCCTTTTTTTTCCTGCCTTCTTTCTATTTATGTGAACACCTACCTGGTCATTCTTACTGTGGCAGAGCAGCATTAGGAATGTGAACGAGCATCCTGGTCAGCTGGGGCAAGAAGTACTTTCAGCCTCATGTGTGAAAATTGCCCTCAGAGGGGCATTTGCTTTGTAGTAGGCAATGGCCAGAATGCACAGCCACATTAAAAATTCCTCTTCCACTTTCCCTTCTTCATTAAAGAGGATCTGCTGTTTTGCAAGAGTGAGGGCTGAAAGCCTCGCTTGTGGAAACACTCTTTGTTCTGAGGAACCTGTTGTTACACGCCACACATCCTGCTTACATGCATTGCTTCCAAGTCTACAATAAATCACGTATGATGTAGAACAAAGGCAACATCTTTTATTGTATTTATAATGACTGGGATTTCAATCCACCCCTTATTAAAAGGCGACATTTATTTTGTATCCATCTACTACTTCCTGACTGTGCAGAACAGAAGAGACAGGCTGCGGCCCGTTTCTCAAGTGCTCTGTCGATCTCCCATATCTGCACAGTGCTTTCTTCATGGGTCACAGCACACACAATTAATCACAGGAGAAACGGCTCGCAAGTACAAAAGGTCTTTGAACAGCACATTCTTTCCTATTTTGTGAAAATCTCTGCTCCAGTCGCTCAGGTCAGCGGCGCCTGCACAAAAAAGGAACACATGCCATGCTTCTCGCAAGCAGCATGTATGGCAGGCAACTTTGCTACAGGGTAAGCCACATAGATTGGGGGACCGGGCACTGCTGCCACACCGGCTCTTTTTCCAGCTTTGGGCACCCCGATAACTCCTGTTCAGTCCAAAAGAACACTGAAATTAAATCCATTGCCAAACGAAATGGATTCTTTCATTAAGAATCCATTCACAAAATCCATTGGTTTTATTCATTAAATAAAATGAATACATTTTCATTTTATTTAATGAACATTCATTAAATCCATTGCCGAAAGAAAACGCTACCAAGGGCTGCCTGCCAAACTGCTTGGGTACTCTTCAGGAGCACCGACGAGAGTGATTGGCTCTACTCGCCACGTAACTTCTTGTAAAGAATGAAATGAAACCGTGTGCTGCCGATGCTTGCTGGGGACAGACACTGCATTGTGAAATCGGGGGCAGGGGGACAGAACTGCTGGACGTGCGTCGGTATTATAAGAAATTAAGTAGTCACAACAATGGTGCTCAGCATTCACTTGCTCATTTGGCAAACTGGCCTTTGCTAAGCATCTTGCTCCCCTTGCAACTTCCCCAAAATTTGAGATGGCAAGCCTGCCACCACTACAAAGAGTCCGTTCCCCTTTTGCACACCAAGCATGGCTTCAGGTAGCAGGTGACTTTGGGAGCACAAACATCATCTTGAGAAGCAAATGCTGGCAAAAGGAGGAGCTACAAATCAGTCCTAAATGCCTTCCTTGGGTTGAAGTTCCAACAGCCTGCGCTTTTTCCTTGCAGAGAAGGGAAATGTGCCAAGTAATGTGTGAGGTACTGAGCCACATATCCAAACGGGAGCCATTGCTCTCAGCTCCCCTCTGCACAAAGCTAATAAGTAGAAATGTTGGAAACTTGTTCTGAACTCCCATGGGTCGCAGAGCCAGGGAAGGAGCCAGACAGCTCCTGCCTCCGAAGGGTAAACTCGTTTGGTAGTCAGTGTGTAGAAATTGCCTCCTAAATTCCACTCCAATCCATCACCTCTCTATTACTCACAACCTCAGCAGAGAAGCCATTACAGCAAATTTCCAAAATGTGATAAGTGCCGGGGGGATAAATGTCATTTTCTCTTCACTCTCTTCCTTCGAAAAGGAGCTACATGGGAAATCTTTTGCAGGCAAGTGAAGTGGCGGGGGGGGGAGAGAAATCTCTTCTGGCTTGTTGGGCCTCTCAGGGGCCCTCTCATTCACTCTCACTTATCAAATTGAACTACAAGAGCGCACGACAAGGAAAGGAGCCGCGTACACACCACATTCCAAAAGGGCAAGGCATGGAATGCAGCGAGAGCACAGGTCCGATACATACACAATGGGGAATTCTGATTGGCTGGTGCTCAGAGATTCCAGCCCCACATCCAGTGGTGGCCGCAGACCTCAGCACACCTGAGACAGGTGCCGAAGGCTGCCTCCAACCCCTGTGCAACTCCTTTGAGGCTGTGGGGAGCAGCAAGGGGCATCTTGCTGCCCTGCTGATGCCCAACAACGTGCCACCCTGAGGCAACCGCCTCACCTTGCCTCATGGAAGGTCCACCCTGCTCACATTCAAACCCACTCTCCCTTGCTTACCTGACACACGGAATCCAATGTCTATATAAATGACCCAATATAATAGCACTCAGTTTTATCACAGGAACACAGGAATCTGACTTATACTGAGTCAGACTGTGCTCCTTGCAAAGCCTGAAGGGGGTCAGATCAGCCCCCCCCATACCGTGTAGGGCTTTAAATGTTAAGGTTAATACCTTAAACTTAACCCAGGACTCAAATGGCAACCAGTGCAACTGAACAAGCAAAGGTGTTACATGTGCTCGCCAGGGCACCTTAGTAACAGGGATTCACCCATGCTATGGCCATTTCTTACTGTACACCTGCTTTCCCACCCAAGGACCCTTTGTACCAGAAGTTCAAATAGTATCTAAGAAGGAGTTTGAGTAATATTGGCTTTAATGGCACCAAAGAGCATGGCAACTTGAGCAACAGAAGCTATAAAATCAGGGATTCTATGTAAGAGATGTTATTTAAGCAGACAGATGTCCACTGAGTCAACCCACTTGACCAGAGCTATAACCTGTATTATTTATTAAGTGCATATTCCACCTTCTTCCATCCTAGAACTCAAGGCAATGTACATGGTGGTCCAGGCAGTCACCCATCCAAATAGCAACCCAACCTAACCCCACTTAGCTTCAGCAAGACGGCTGCATCATACACCCTCAGACCATGCTCTAGGCATCACCGAGCGAAGCATTCTGTTTTCTAGTGTCCTCTTCATGCTTTTGGAGAGACTGGCCAGAACTGTGAAAGTACTAACTGATCAGACACACCATGATTTGTACAGGGACATTATGATGTTTTCTGTCTCATTCCCACTGCACATCCATGGGCTACTACCAAGTACCAACACAATTAATTACCTCTGACTAACATGCTGGCTGTCAGCCTTCGCAAAGCAAGGTCATGGATTTTTAAAGGTTTGGTATCAAGGACAGGCAGGGGATCATATCTGAGATAACTTACACAACCAGGCTCTGTGCTGTGCTGTATCTGATTTATCTGTCATCAGGATTAATGTCCCAGGGTCAATCCTAGCCCCTACAAATAATACTTGCTCGCTCTTTTCCCTCTTCTGTGCCCATCGGTTTTGAAACAGCAGGACCCAACAGGACTGTTAAAAAAAAAAAATCAAACCATTTAGAAGATATTAATCGCTGCCTGACAATAATTTTTCACTCTTTGGTTTAGTGAGATTTTATTCAAGCAGCATATGGAGCTGCCTTGGATGCTATGAGTATTAATGGGATTTAAAAATGCAAATATTAGTCACAAATGTTATTTCAGAAGAACTAGGAAGGCATTCTTCAAACATTCCCCACAGGGCTATGCTATGAAAGAGCGAGTGTCTAGCAATGCGCTTTTATAAATGGCTGTGCAATTGAGGATGAAGCCAAAAGACCAGAGTTGGATCATCAAGAACAGCAGCAGCAACAATATTGGATGTGCTGGAGATGAATCATGTGATTTGTGGTGCTTTTTTGAAACCTTGAAACTTCACATTTCATCTCCAAACTAAAAACACTAAACTAAACTAAACTTATGCAGGTGGCCCCAAAACCCGTCACTGATTTCCATATTTGGCTTTGAGAAACAGTGGTTAATATTTATGTTGTTGTTTGTGCTTGTGTGAGTCTTATCCTTCAGAAATGCCTCTATGTGCAAAATCCAAGACCGTAGCTCTGATCCGTTCAGCTTCCCCATTCTGGGCCATCTCACATGCTTCTAACACAGAAGCAAACTCCCAAACATTACCAGGTGCAAATTCAGTGTCCCGAGTATCACAGTTCTCAAAAAAGACAACCACCAAATTTCTAGCCCTCAGGGTTTTAAAGATAAACTGGTGAAACCTCCGAAGCCTGAAGACTAAGCAAGGGCTTCCAGTACACGCGATGCCTGATGGGACTGAGGAGGCAGCCCCACCAGTCAAGTAGCTTGCTCTCCTCTCTGGTCTCCCCATTGCTGGATTTCTGTGATTGCTTAAAGGAAAAACCAGAGAGTTTTTCTTTATTGTCATCAATCAATAGAACGAAGCGTTTCCCATGTCCGCACTGACATTTCAGTAACAGAACTGAGATTGGACGGGGTGGGGGAGAGAACTTTGGAGCTGGAAAGTAGCCAATAGTCTCCCTTCTATGAAGCCTGCCTCTCCCTCTCCCCCCCCCTGCAGAAATGCACTTTGAGCCCCCTGCCGCCAATATTTTTTCTGGTGCCACCACTATTTTCAGAAGCCAAGTTATGAGGCTTCAGTGCCTACCTAACTCTATGCCCCCACCCGTGACGAAGAGAATAAATCACGAACAATAAGAAATATTTGCAAAGTTACTTCAAGTGTAGGGGTGTGTGTGTGTGTGTGTGTGTGTGTGTGTGTGTGTGTGTGTGTGTGTGTGTACAGATGTATGTGAGCAGTGGGGTCCTGCTGCTCTCTAGTGGCTCAGTTATTACAGACATCTATCTGCCTATATTGTATCTGAAAAGAGTTGCATTTCAAGTGTGACTTTTCCCAAAGACATTTGGAGGGTTGCCTGCCTCAAGAAAAGGAGCTAGTGATCTTTATGTCTGCAGAATAATGTCAGAATGTGACAGCATGAACTCTAGGCTAAGAAGCAAATTTAAAAGGCAAAAATAAATGTAACAGACAGGCACAAAAGAGGGGCAGTAGTTAACCAGGGGCACAGACCAGCATCCCTGGTAAACAGGGACAGCTGGAACATCTGGCACAAGTTGCCCTTGAAAGACAGGCAGATTTAATTGTTTAAACTTCTGGAGTTGTGATGCAGAGCAGTTGAGAGGGAGATCATTGCTCTTCTTGGCGGCATGCCATCAGAGAGAGAACATGGTTCAACATGGTTCAGAGAGAACATGGTCAGGAAACACTTTAAGAAGCTCCTCTCTTTATAGAGCACAGGAGATAAGTTTTGAATTGTGAGCTTTCCATTATTATAACCCTTTTACCATAACTTCAAGTTAGGAGGTAAAACACACTTCTCTTTCATACAATCTCAGCTCCTTCTCATGGGCTGTTCGGCAGCCAGCTTATCGCAGGCATCTGTATTGCGACGATGATTCTTCCACTGTGTGGTTTGATCGCGGCAAAAGGGACCACTCATGCTCTTTTCTTGCTGCTAGCACAGGATGTTCTGAGGCTGCATTTGCAAAGGGGACAAGGGTTATGAGTAGGTGTTAGTGGATTGCGTTGGCAAAGGAGAAAGAGATACAATCAGCCAAGCACACAAAGGACTGAAGAGCAATGGAGGTTTCCACTTCAGTTTAGTAGAGAGGGTTTCTCTTCCTTTTTCCCCAGCAGAGTAAATTTTACTGGAAGTCATCATGTGGAAAAACCTTATGATGTGGCTTTTGACTTGCAGATATGCAAGGAAGTACATGGGCCTATGTCTCTAATGGGTAATCCTAGGCTAGCAAGGTGCTCAGGTTAAATGTATAAATGCTGATCAACTGTGCCTCCATAATTCTGAGCACGTCCTACCCAGGGAGACAGGTGAACCTACTGGGGGGCAAAGCCTAGGGGGACTGTCAGGTGACCTGGGACTGAAACCCTACACTCAGTCCTGAATATAAACAGTATGCTGGGTCCTGAAGATCCTGTCTGCAACCTTGGCCCCACCCCAACAGATGATGACCGTGTCTTATCACAACATGATCATGCATTATTATTTTTATTATTTTTACATTTATATCCCACTCTTCCTCCAAGGAGCCCAGAGTGGTGTACTACATACTTGAGCTTCTCTTTCAAAACAACCCTGTGAAGTAGGTTAGGCCGCTGAGAGCGAAGTGACTGGCCCAGAGTCACCCAGCTAGTTCATGGCTGAATGGGGATTTGAACTCAGGTCTCCCCGGTCCTAGTCCAGCACTCTAACCACTACACCATGCTGGCACGCATGCCAACTTTCCCCTGTTTTCCCATTCAGGTGACATGTTGGCAGGTATGTGTGATGACACAACCTGACATTTGTCTATGCTTCATTAAAGTTATCCCTTCTGCCATAGATGTGCCTGGGAGAGTTCGTATGTGTTAATTGGCTAGGGAATATTTGGAGGAGCTTGGTTGGCATGAAGATCTTGTCTGTATTGGCAATAACATACTGATCAGCATTTTTAGAGTTGGCAAGAATTTCCTCCCAGTTCATAGTTTGTAAATTTGGTCCTTAGAAGCCTCCCTGAGAGCAGCAACCTGTTTTGAGTCTCATCAGTATAAGCGGGGGGGGGGGGTGTTGGCTGATAGTTCTTGCTTCTCCGTTGTGCTCAGGTACAAGCCACTCAAAAGAACAAAAATGAAGTATGTTTGAATGCTCACTCACAAAAGAAAAACTCTATGCACGCAGGAAACTAGCAGATGGGGTCATAATCTAAGTCTCCCTGCTAGAAGGAAAAGAAGATTCAGGATCATCCGCTTCAGATATCTACAAGGCTTCAGTCACATAAATACAAATAATCATTAATCAACTCTTGAAGCACTGAAGGGCCTAGTCAATGCCCAGAAATAAAATCAGACGGAAGTACTGAAATTAAAATGCAGATCTGGAATGTGAGGCATGTCTGAAAAAATGTGCACATCACATCTATGGCCACTGGCACTTCCCAGGGAACAGGGAAATCCAACCCTGACGTCAGTTCTGCCGGGCCTTTACTTCACAGAGCGTGCTTATGGATAATTGTAGTAATCAAGAGAGCAGCAAAGCGCGAGGAAATAACCATTTCGCAGACACACTCTGCTCCTTGGAACAGCTGGACTTTTCTGAATGGGAACCCATGCATCATTCACTGATAGACAGAAACCGAAATGTGTGGCTCATTTGAAAGGACTTGATTATCTTATAATTCCAAGCACAGGAAGATGGGGAAGTTTGGGGTGAGGGATAGAAAAGGGGCACGGAGATGACGAAAACAAACATGAGTCATGCCAGGGTCACTGCGTACTCTGCCGCTCTATGCCCTACAAAAAGACTTCGGCACCAAGGAATCTAATTCTATACCAAGACAAATTTATGTAGATTGTGCATAAGTGCATGTAGTTATACCAAATTTGCATAACTCATATTGCAACACTTTACTTTCTGCAGAAGCAATGTAAGAATTGCGCTGGCAAAAGAAGAGAAGGGGTAAGAACTGTGTACAAGTTGGGACCACGAACTTGTTGGATGCAGCCAGAATGGAATGCTTTGAAGTAGCTATTTAAGGCCTCGGGGTGTTTCCACAGGAGCCCCTTTCTCCAGAATTCACATAATTCATTCACTTAGTGTCAGTGCCAAACTTTTTCCTGTTGTCCTCTCTCCATTTTTTAAAGACTTGCCTTTTAGCAATATTTTTGCTTTCAGTGCAGTGAAGCATTCTTGAGGATAGCCCCATCTATCTCCCTGTATTGTACATTGTGTGCCCAGTTACTCCACATTTTCCTGGTCCCATTGCCCCCAACACCTGCTTTGCAACCATAAAGTGCTTTCGGAAAGGTTTACATCTTGGGGCTAGATTCACTCACTGATCTCTGGGTGAACTGTTAATCAGTGGGATTTTAAACTGCATTGGTTGCTTGCATCTTTGCTATTATATGTCCTACAATTTGGTCTCTCTCGCATGACTTTTCAACGGTTGCCATTTGCCTCGTTAAAATGTGTGTTCAATTCTCATCTTGTATGGTGCTCTAACAAGTGCACAACAAAAATAAAAATAAATAAGTTGCTTGCACCTCTGCCTTTGCATGGGCTGCAATACGGCTCCTTCCCTCATAACAGCGGATCATTCACATTTTCCTTTCAGTATTTTGATCCTCTTCCAATCCTGTCTTGCAGATTTTGTAGTCTTCAGAAGGCAAAACTGGCAAACAGCTGGGGCTCAAAGTATGCACACCGACACACTACAAATATATATTAGTTTTATACACGTGTTAACTATCCAAATAATCCTGGAAATTGTAGTTTGGTGGAGGCTACAGACCTGCAGCTCTCAGCAACAAGTCTGTGAGAATGGAAATTATTCCCAAGTAAGTGTGCATAGGATAGCTGCTTTAAACTAGTTTAACATGCATAGCATTCCCTATCCCTGGATAACCCTGTGAACTACAGCAATCTGAGCAGAGGAGTAAGGCTAACAAAACTGTCAGCGCCCCCACCAAACTTCTATTCCTAGAATTTGTTGGGAGAAGCCATGGCCATTAAACTGGCACCAAACTGATGTAATTATGTAGTGTATGTACAACCAGGTGTAAACATTCTCTACGAGTCAGGGCTTGGAGCTGAAAGCATAACCAAGACCACAACTGCAGTTTCCATCTCCTGCAATAGGTTTCACAAATGCTAAAGATGGAAAACAGCTCCAGTCATAAAGCCTTCTAGTTACAAAAGTGCTTACTCTGTCTTTTTAAATATAATTTTTCTCACAAAATGATGATACTGCCTTTAAATTATTAAACCAGTTCATGTTGGTGAAATCATGGGTCAGGGTTCAAACAACACAGAATCAAGTCGATAATCCTCAGCTATATACACAGCAAGGTCAGTTATTAATGCAAATACCTTTTGAAATATTCTCAGCGCATCATAGAGTTGTATACCATGCATTAACAACAAAGGCTTAGAGAGAGAGAAGTAGCCACATGCAGGTCACAGATCCCTGTTCTTATCAGCATTTTTCCATGGTTGTGAATTCTAAGTCTCAGGCACTCCTCTAAAAGGTATTGCCCCCCATCTATAAACAATAACTTTCCATCATAAGCAAGAGGGTTTTTTGAGTTTCAAGGCACTGCGGAGTTTGCCTCCTCCAGACACGCCAGTTAGCAAATGGCTTGCCAAGCAATCCAGATTCACTCATGCTATAGACAGAAGACCTGTTGCGCTTTTTTTTTTTTTACCAGGCCCTGCTGCTGCATAGCAATCTGAAAAATCAAAATGGCCCAAACCCAAGAACTAGCAGAACCTCAACAAAGGAGCTCTTTCCACTTACTCTGAAATGAGCAATCTACTACACTGCAGCCTCACAGAAATCACAAAATGAGCATTTCATTCATAGTCCTAGAATGATGATACAGAGCTCAGTCTTTCATATACAGTCTAAAAAAAATTGTAAAAGCTTTGGAATGAATTATGCATCTGATGTTATTTATATATACAGCGCAGAACAGCTAAATTATTTAAGCTTGCAATGTCTGCATCTCTAATATTATAAGAGAACTTCAGCATCTGTATAAGACTGCAGCAAAGTATTATACTAAACACAGTATCTTGAATGTCCAAATGAATCCTACGCAGTAAAGTTTTCTCTATGCATGTGCTTGAGTCCCAGTCTCATTTTTATAAAGCACCTACTGTATCTGGGATATTTTTGTCCAGTCTCACAATTATCATGATAGATTCTTGAGCCAAATGTCAGATTCCTACAATTTTGCTCCCCTGGTATGGTGTCATCAGGTCTGAAAACAAACCAGACATGATTAGGACTTTGATAAAAGAGAAGGAAGTGAAGAAAGCTAGAGCTTCTGAACATGCAGCAGTTGCATCCATCCAGTTTGGATCTCTAGCTCAGTGCTGCTGTACAAACAGCCTTACCAACAGCCAAGCCTAGGTGGCAGCCAAGGGCAGCCGTCTGTGAGGGACAGCACTTTTGCTGCAGCAGCAGACAGAAAAGGCTATCCCTTCTCAGCATCACCTCCTTGATGTCCATAACTCTGCAGCTTGAGAACAGCAAAGATATACTGATGGCTAGAGAATGTACCCTTTAGTAGCCCCTGTTACCCCGCAGAGACTGATCCGAAAGGTGAGCTAAATCATCCACTTAAAACTGATACTAAATATCACGGAAGAAGCATAACAACCACAGTTGGACATCACCCATTTCCAATGCCAAAATAATACAAATAGCTGTGTCAACACTTTCCCTCCCACACAGTATGCACCGATAGGGCACACCAGCCCCTACAAACTGAGCAAAGAGACACCTTTTAAAGTATCTTCAGTTCAGCAAGGGAAGAGCACCTGGCCCTATCCAACCCCAGCACAGCATCCCACCAGTGGCTGTTGCTGGTATCTCCCTTATGTTTATTTTTAGACTGTGAGCCCTTTGGGGACAGGGGACCATCTTATTTATGTATTATTTATTTTTCTATGTAAATTGCTTTGAGAACTTTGGTTGAAGAGATATAAATATTTGTAGCAGTAGTAGTAGTAGTAATACCAATCCTGGATTTCTACACTCTAGCTGGCTACCAAATTTCTAGAAACGGCAAACCGTAACACAACAATGCAGGCATGCCAGAATATCGTGGCTGCTTCAGATCTTGACCTGCTACTCTGGCAAACATTTAGCCACACCAACAATGGAGGGACCATTTGCATCCCATTTTGCCTCTGGGAGATAATTTTCAGATTCAAATGCAATGGTATAATATCCAGACTACATGGAAATGGGTGGTAAATGCCATGGATGGGATAGCCACATTGTTGTTTTCTGTATATACACATACATACTTCTAAAGAAACTAAAATATGCCTTGTGGGTCTGTGCATAAGAGAGGAGGAAAGCTCAGCCTGCTAAGCAGAGATGTGCCCGGGGTCTGAAACTAAGAAGTCTGGAGAATATGCTTGTCAATTTCATCCTGGCAGGCTAGTCCAGTTAAAAGCCTGAAGATTGCCACAGGCAAAACTGACAAGGGACCTCTTCACAGTGTGCTTTGTCAGTTTCAGCTCCTGTGTGCAGAACTCTACCATTGCTGCAGGTTGTGTGTTAGAGTCGCCTTGCACAACTTGTAACCCCCTCCTGCCAGACTCCCGCACTAAATGCAGTCCAGCAGCCACATATCGTAGCCTATACGAAACTCCATAAATTCTGTTTTACCATGTGTGTTGCTGCCTTCCTGGGAGTGCAAAAAAGGCCACCAAGCGCCTTGCAGACCACAATTAGTAGGCTGCATTTTGCTTAGTAGGTCCCATGTTCTGATGTCATATGTTAAAGGAGGAAGTGATATCATCAGCACCATGGAAGAGATATCTATCTAGCTTGAATAATCACAATATCAGATGGCACTTTAAACTATGTTAGCCTTACAGACTGGGGCAAGAATCACATTTTCCCAAGAAAAACCAACTGAAGTTTGAGAGGCGTGCTAGGAAAATGCTATACCAGCTAACCAGATGCAGAGCCTTGAGAGAAGACATCTGGGTCCTTTGCAACATAAGAAGTAATAACTCTGCATTTGTAGCACTGTGAACTAATAGTCAGGAAAGGCTCTTAACAGCATGAGTGAAATTCACCACTGATCATGAGGGAGTTACATGGGAGTAAAAAAACTGGTTTAACATGCACAGAGTTCTATTTTTCTTGGACAATAGTTTAAGCTACCCTGGTGAATTGTTCCATTGTTCTTTTACATACAATAAACTAATAATAATAAACTTTATATTAGCTGCCCCATAACAAATTTTTCTCTGGACGGCTCACAACACAGCATGAAAACATCAAATAAAAACACGACACATTTAATAACAACAGACCAAAAGGGGAAAGAAAACACAATATGAATACGATGAATATTTATATACCACTTTGCAACAAAAGTTCCCAAAACAGGATAAATAGACAACATAACATAGACAACAGCAACAACCGCTGGAGGGATGCTATGCACAGAATCCAGATGTCTTCCCTCAAGGCTGAGTATATGGTTAGCTGGTATAGCAAAGCATCCCAATACAAAGCAATTTTAAAACTCAATATCAGTTTAAAAGTTAAATTTAAAAATCAAATTTTAAAAAATCAAAGGCCCGAGTGGACAAAAAGGTATTTACCTGTGTCTAAAAGAACAAAGTGATGAAGCTAGGAGATCTGCACGGGGGGGGGGGTTATTCCATAAACGGGGTGCAACCACTGAAAAGGCCCTCTCCCTTGCAGCCCTCTCCCTAGACCCAATCATATTTCCATGCTATTGTCATGGACCAGCAGTGGGAAACTGAGGTATAGGTGTGACAAAAGTGTATATGGAGAGTTAGATGTGAACTGCATAACCAGGGGATGGTCTCTTGAATCACACATTTGTCCAACAACTAGAAACATGCAAAGTACCCTACTAGATCCAGAGCTGGCCAATAGCTTCTGACCTGGACTCATACATGATGGAGAACATGGGAGCCAAATCCAGACTAGTAAAGTCAAATCCTGACATCCTGCAGGTCTACAACCCAATTAGTCATGCTGTCTTATCATTCTATACCCCCAGCTGGGCTTACATTTAAACATCTAGCCAGTTCATTACCCAATGTCAATACAGTTTCACAGCACAGACATTTATTGAGCACAGACAATTAATATGGCAAATGTACCAGAATATCACCTTTGGAAAGAACAACTCTAGAACAACAATGTACATACAAGCCATGCTTCCTGTTTCAAACTCTTCAGTCAACCAAAAGTATCAATCTTTTGTCTGCAGTGACAATATTGTCTGCAGTGACAATAGGCCTCCTCTTGTCAACATTCAACAAGGTTAGGACAAAGATACCCTATGACATGCTCAAAGACAGAACCCAAGGAGCATCAAAGTCTACTTTCTGTGTAATTCTGCACCTGAACTTTTTGTGACAACTGAACACACAATTAGAAGCTCCTACCCCAATCTCAAGCATCTCTTGTGCTCAACTTCTGCATACAACTAAAGGCTCCCCCACCAAAGAAGCAAATAGCTCAGCACTTACGGGGTTAAATGAACAGCCGAAAGCACAGGCAGTCTTCTGTGGCTGTCTTCATCTGGGAGACCTCTAAAGCACAGCATTGGATTCATCCCATCCCCTTGAGAAGCTACAATGAATAATCAAACGGGAGACACACAGATAATACAGGATCTGTAGGTGAATGGAGCTGTGCGGAGAGACTAGGGAAATCACCAGGTCGTAGAAGATCCTCTTCGGGGGAGGGGGGGAAACCCCAAACGTGGTAGGAACAGGTAAGTCTTCTTGTGGCTTTTTCACACTCACCCCTTCCTACCCCTTAACATGATGTCAACGCAACAGGAAGCGAGACCAGCCAGGCTACACAAACTCTGCAGTTAAAGGCAGTCCCCATTAATAAAACTGTCCCTAATCTGTCTGGAAACTGCAGTAATTCACAGCTCACTGCGGCGTTTCAAGCAGGCAGAAGAGAGACTCCAAGCAGCAGCAAGTGCTGCAGCAGTAGCATAAGCAGCAGCTGCCAGGAGAACCAGAAGAAAGTTAGGGAGACCTCAGGCCTCCAAGGAAATGCGTGCGCACACTCACGCTAGGACCACCAAACATCCCTTATGCTAGCAAGCGTCCTTTATTTTAAAGGACTGCTGCCCGTCTTGGATGACCACTGAGCATGATGAATGTACCCTATTTCAGACTCCTCAATTCCATGTCTTAGACATTTTCTAATGTGCGCACACATCGGGGAAGGAGGGTTTCGATGTCACCAGGGACCCTCTCCAAAGCTGTAAGGCTTGCTCCAAATCAGATGTGGCGTCTGGGAGGCCAGTGAGACTGGGCATGTGCAGAAGGCTTGTTCACTGGAAACAAAGGCAGGAGGAAAGTAAGGGAGGGGATAAAAGGTGTGGCTGGAACACCAGCATGGGGTGTGGGGGGCAGCAATACTGAGGGTGTCTCTCCAAAATGCTGGGCCCAGACTCTTGCCTTTAGAAGGAAGATGAAGCCTCAGGAAGGTTTCATGGGGATGCTGATGGGATCTACTTGGTGAGAGTTTCTTCTTGTACAACGCATCGCGTGTGTGTGTTCGTTCATGTTCTGAATCAGGACTTCCAACAACTAGACTCCAACACCTTGCCTCCTGCAGCACCGGTGCTCTGCTCCCTTAGCAAGCTAGGCAGATGAGGCTCTGTGGGTCAAGAGCATGCTCTCAGCGAATGTACTGGTTTGAACACAAGCCAATGGCTCCAATTTTCTCCATCATGAATGTGTCCAGGTCAGAAGCTACTGGCCAACTATGGATCTTGGCATGTTTCTAGCAGTTGGACAAATCCGTTATTCAAGAGATCATCCCCTGGTTATGCAGATCACAACTAGCTCTCCATACACACTTTTGTCACACCTATACCTCAGTTTCCCACTGCTGATTCATGGCAATGGCATGGAAATATGATTGGGTCTAGGGTAAGGGCTCCTAGGGAGAAGGCCTTTTCGGTGGTTGCACTAACCCTTACAAAATCTATGCATCCAAGCCAGCTCCTCAGACTCGGCAGCCTACTACACTGAAGAGCTACACAATTCATCTTGCCTCATGATTGTCCACCAGCCTGTCTTCAACTGTATCTTCTGCCTCTGGTCCTCACTCACGCCGCATCTGGTACGCAGTCTGGGAGTCCTTCTGGACATAAACCTCTCCCTGGTGTCCCAAGGCCAGTGGTGCCTTCTATCAGCTTCAGCTGATACGCCAGCTGCACCCATTTCTTGAGATAAATGACCTCAGAACAATAGTACATTTGCTGGTCACCTCCAGACTTGACTACTGCAATGCACTCTATGTGGGGCTGCCTTTGTATGTAGGCTGAAAACTGCAGTTGGTCCAGAATGCGGCAGCCGGGTTGGTCTCTGGGTCATCACAGATAGACTATATCGCTCCTATCTTAAAAGATCTACACTGGTTGCTGATAGGTTTCTGGGCAAAATACAAGCTTTTGGTTATAACCTATAAAGCCCTAAACAGCCTGGGCCCTGGGTATTTAAGAGAACATCTTATTCGCTATGAACCACCCCACCCATTGAGATCATCAGGAGAGGTTCGTCTGCAGTTGCCACTGGCTCATCTGCTGGCTACTCAGGGATGGTCTGTCTCCGCTGCTGCCCCGAAGCTTTGGGATGTGCTCCTTGCTGAAATAAGACCCTCCCAATCTCTTACAACTTACAACTCAAGCAGTCAAGACACATTTATTCACCAAGGCTTTTAATTAGATACTGCTTTAATAGTTTGATGATTTTTAATAGTTTTAATGTTGTTTTAAGTTGACATGTGTTAACCTTTCTACTTGTTTTTATTGTTTTGTTGTAAACCGCCCAGAGACTTGCATTTTGGGCGGTATACATAGGGACATAGGAAGGTGCCATCTACTGAGTCAGACCATCAGTCCATCTAGCTCAGTATTGTCTACACAGACTGGCAGCGGCTGCTCCAAGTTTGCAGGCAGGAATCTCTCTCAGCCCTATCTTGGAGATGCGGCCAGGGAGGGAACTTGGAACCTTCTGCTCTTCCCACAGCAGCTCCATCCCCTGGGGGGGAATATCTTACAGTGCTCACATTTCTAGTCTTCCTTTCATATGCAACCAGGGCAGACTCTGCTTAGCTAAGGGGACAAATCATGCTTGCTGCTGTAAGATCAGTTCTCCTCTCATTGATAGATAGATAGATAGATAGATAGATAGATAGATAGATAGATAGATAGATAGATAGATAGATCTGCCTCCACTAGAACTGGCAGCCATCTGTGGCCTGCAATCTTGGCAAAAGCTTAACATGACATCTCTGCTCTATTTCCTCCCAGCATTTCCACACAGAGAACCAGGTTTAAACAAGTGCAGGCTGTTTTGCTTTTCAATTAATTCACACCACAGACACATATATTGATACAGACACAGCCTCCCTTACAATTTGCAAGGGTCATCAGTGCACAAAATTTTCATCAGCAATTTACATTTTGCTCTGGTTAGAGTCAAGACCCTTGCTCCTTTGCCTTCTGCTGTAGCCACTGTATTCTGTCTGGGTTAAATATCATATGTTCCCAGTGCAAAAATCTAGACAAACACATTTATTTATTTATTTTGCAATTGATTAGATTCCAGATCTATTAACTGGAATCCATTAGAAATCAGTTCCACAACATGGCCCCCGATTAGGTTTTATGCTATAACTTACTTGGAATCGTGGTTAGTCCAACCCTTGGTTAGTCCAAGGAGCCCATTACACCAGGTCCAATGAGCTCCTTGCCCATCCTTTTCCACTACTGTTGGATTAGGTTAGCCCATTATATTTGCTCTTACAGCTGAAATGTTGGTGGCCATTTAGAGCCATCTAGTTGTAAGTTGGCTCTGTCTGAAGAATAGGGAAGCAATCTATAAACAATACATATTTATATCCATATGTCACACAACAAGGAATTGTTGCTCAGTATAGCTCTTGGGAATCTGCTAATCTTTCTCAACAGCCAAACTGTCCATCTGTGCTAGCATTTGCTCCTCATGATATATGCGTTTGAGTGTGGATAAACACAAATGCCTGCCCACCAACGTCTGCCACTGCTTTTCATACAGAAATCCTTGTACAAATATAATCCATATCTTTGGGAGGGGAAAATCTGGTCCGAGGGTAGCACTTAAAGGCAGAATTCAGTGTGCCACCATTGTCATCTATCTATCTATCTATCTATCTATCTATCTATCTATCTATTTCAATTTCTATACCGCCCTTCCAAAATGGCTCAGGGCAGTTTACAGAGGCTGTAAAACACCATAAAACAATACAGTTAAAACATTCAAAACAGTTTAAAAACCCTGAAAAACCAGGTGACAACATTAAAACCATTTACAACAATTTGAAAACCCTGGAAGGCCAGGCCAAACAGATAGATTTTAAGGACTCTCTTGAAGGCCAATAAAGAATTCAAATTACGGATTTCTGCAGGGAGTGCATTCCATAGTCCAGGAGCAGCTGCAGAGAAGGCCCGTCTCTGAGTCGCCACCAGACACATCGGTGGCAGATGGAGACGGACCTCCTCAGATGACCTTAACGTGCAGTGGGGATCATGCAGAAGACGGCATTCTCTTTAGGTAATTTGGACCTAAGCCATTCAGGGCTTTAAAAGAAATAAACAGCACTTGGTATTTTGCCCAGAAACATATCAGCAGCCAGTGCAACTGTTTCGAAATAGGCATAATATGGTCTCTCCAAGTTGCCCCGCAGATCAATCTGGCAGCTGCCTTTTGAACTAACTGACATTTCCGAACGACGTACAAAGGCAGCCCCACATAGAGTGCATTGCAGTAGTCAAGCCTGGAGGTTACCAGTTGGTGCACCACTGTTTTGAGGTCATCCTCTTCAAGGAATGGACTCAGCTGTCGAATCAGCCAAAGCTGATAGAAATATATAAGCGGCAGCCTCCTCTCCAGAGCTCAATTTCCAGGCAAGCTGATCAGTCACAGCTCCCACTGATGTCAGAGGGAACTAGAAGAAACAAATCCCGTCGAAAACTAGCCCCCATCTAGTTAGATATGTCTTATATTTGCAGAGAAGCGACGTGGCCGAGTTGTCAGACAGCTAGTCCCCATTCCTGGGCAAATGGAAATGCCATCAAATGGGATTCACTGGAGATTTTTGCCAGTGAAATTCAAGTTCCAGAGCTTGGAACCACATTCCACAATATTTCAAATGTTGGCTACACAGATCTGAGTTCTACAATCCTTATATTTCAGATTCACAGTATCATCTCTCTGCGGCTTTGATCGTTCCATTGTTCAATGTTCCACTTTCATGAATTCTATCAAACATCAGAGAGTTCTATTATTTGAGTGAGAGGGTAAGAGATTACACAGAAGAGGGAAACTAACCTAAACATATTTCACACACACACAGACACACCTCAGGCCTGTTAACAACCCCTTAACCATCTCTCCAAGAAGAGATATGTCCAAGAACTTCAGAATTATCTTGTTCTACTGTCCCACCTATATATTTGTGTTATTCAGAAGAGCAAGATCAAATGGATACATACTTTGCTGCCATTATTTTGTTCAAGAGAAGATGAAAAATAAACATTTGATGAGAAATGTGCTTTATAATGGAGATAGCTTCAGCAACGTATTTCTGCCTCACAACTTCTTACTGTGATACAGCCTGTCCCCCCACTTTTCCTTTCCTACCCTCCAATTATGAATCACTTATCTTCCCACTTCGCTTTAGAATTCTTAAGGAGCAAATCCTGTTTATTGTTGAAATGTCATTGGGAGGAGTACTCGGGGCTCTTTAAGCATGTTGAGGATGCTCCCTATAGCTTCTCTTTCTATGAGGCTTAACAACCACATAAACTCTTTGTCTTAAAAAATAAAATAAAATCCTAGGAACTGAACCCAGGCTGAGAAATTGCTTCCTGTGTTGTTGTTTTTATTTCTGCATCTAGCAAGCTACTTTTGTTAAGCTTGCCTCACATATGACAAATACAGTGGGGGGCAAGGAGAGAGAGAGAGAGAGAAGTGGGGAGAGTTATATTTTGTTGGAGGAATTCTTTGGAGAGGAAAAAAGGGAGTAAATTCATTGCTGGAGGAACTCATTATTGGAGAGAGAGAGAGAGAGAGAGAGAGAGAGAGAGAGAGAGAGAGAGAGAGAGAGAGAAGTGTGCTTGGAGAACAGTGATGGAGCTATCAGACCATCCCTGCTGCCACCCTTGAAATGTTATGTCGTTCTTCACTTTTGATTGCTCATAGAGATTGGCTTATAGTGGCTGACAGGAAGAAGTTTCAGCAGATTTTTTTTCCCCGCTTAGCATCACGGTAGACATGATTAAATGTGTTATAACATTTCTGTCTTTGCGATTTCTTTTTAAAAATAGCTTTGGTGGGCCCTGATCCATATCAGGACTACAGCACATGGGGGAGAGAGGTATATCCCTTCCTCCCTTCCCCCCGATGCCCCACATACAATTTCCCCAAGAAAACCTCCCCTGAAGCTGCTATTTTCCCCAGGAGGAAAAGAATATGGGTGGAAATACAACTTTCCTCCCTGAGCAAACAGAAGCTTTGGGAAGTGATGTTTGTCAAATAAGTGTCAGGGCAGGGGAGGATGGGGTTAAACCCCCTTTCCACAAAACATGGTACAGAGGCATGTATGAAATATTCATTTCTGGTAATAATAATATATTGATCAATACTGGATGCTATCCAATTGTATGGTAGGAAATCAAAGGAATGTACAGGTTTACCTATGTGCCTTTTGGTATGTAGGGTAGGAGTGAGGATACATAAAGACGAAAAACTTAAGGCCTGCATGGTGGGTAACCCTTTGCAACTGCTCTAACTGAACAACAAACCATTGCAATCATGTGATAAGAAAGCAAACTTTAATATGTTGCTCTTATGAACCATTTTATTGTATTTTGGCTCTTGAATTTATGAGATGCTAAAGCACATAGAAGGATATACATTAGAGTTGGATTAATAACAATTCCTAACTCGTATTACAGCTGCTAGGGTTAGCCTAAAGATAACTCAGATTTTACATTGCTTATAAATTACTTGTTTACAGGATTCCCTCCAGCAGTGGATCAATTCTTTTCTCCTCCAAGGGTTCCTAGTTTCACAGCCAATTTCCTACAGAGTCCTCCTTGCAATACATCCTTATCCATTTCTTTTCCCCAAGATGTGGCCCTTCTGTATATGAGATGAGGGATAGGCATTAGACAGTATCAGCATGAGAGGTGCAAGGTCATGGCGTGGCCTCTGGACAGCTACAGCCACCAGGTGCAGGGGGGGCACTCTCAACCTAAGACTTCCACCAGCCAGCATCTTATCTCCTGCATCGTCAGCATTCTGGTCTCTCAGCAAACCAACCAGACCAAGTTCTGTGAGTCTAGGGCTGCCCTCTAGTCTGAGGTTCTGCTCAGAATTCTGCCAGATGACCCCAGCCTGAATATAGTCAGCTGACTCCTAGCTTTAGTCAGGTCAGCTGACTCCACAGACCAATAAGGACTTAGCAGGCCCTATAAAACTCCTGCCTGCAGTCCTGCTCTCTGTTCTGTACCTTAACTCAGTGGTTAAGGTAGCCCTGCCCTACCTCACATCTGTCCCCAGCCTCTTTACAACTGCATCTCCTGCCTCTGGCCCTCAATGTGTTGTCTGTCTGAGCTGGTATATCATCCCAACCCATCCAACACTGCATCTTCTGGCCCTCCATGCCACACCAAGTCAAACCTTCCAGCTGGAGCCTGTAGCAAAGCTGGGCCAAAAACCCGACAATAGGTTCTAGTGAAGAGAAGATGGTAGGCTTGAGCCCAGCGGGACATGGCTCACTCTAGTTTGCAAACTACTGGAGAAGGTTCACCGAGGTTGCTAAAACATTCACAAACATGGCTAAAGGCTTCATAAAACACATGACCCAGAAGGGTGGATTCACATTTTTTCTTTAGGTTAAGTAGCCATCCCTAACAGCAACCCAAGAATTTCAGAAGTGAAATTAAACTTGAGTTTAGGCTTGCCACTTGAAGAGCTCCAAAATAAAAAACACATTGAGGTCGTTCACATGAACAGGTGGGGTGGAGAAGGCTGCTTAAACTCACCTTCCCCAGACGAGCAATTTCGTGTTCCTGAGAGCGCGGTCCACGCTCCCAGACAAACAGCACTACACGATGCAGTGTGAAGCTCTGGAGGCTGAGATGATGCATCCCAGCCTCTAGAAATCCCACAATGTAGCACAATGCTTGGGGGATTCCCCTGAGAGATGGACGCTCAGGCTCCCATCTCTGTGTGTGGCTGGGCTAGAAGCAGCCCTTGCTTGAATGGGTGGTAACCCTACTTGAGGTTCATGATTTCAGAGCTCATTGTTAATTATTGCTTCTGTATCTGTAAAACCTAATGAACCCTCTTGGTCAACACACCCAACACCTTGGACATGCTCCAAAACAAATCAATAGAGGACATACTACAAAGGCAACCACAGGGCTTACTACGAAACAACCCTCACGTGCTCAAGATATCTCAATCTGTCCCTTCTCAGATGTTTCCATGGAAACGTCAAAAATTCTGCCTATAGGGAGAAGGCAGGGGGCAGAAACTTCCCAAGGTATGGATGGAACAGCTCCATGGAAACCAGCCCTGACTATCCGTGGAGAGAAGGGGTTTGTGTAGGAAGAAATTAAGATAATTATCTTGATCTGTGAAATTAGTGCCCCCCACACACTGGGCTTGCTTGTCACTCAAGAAAAAACAGCCACTGTTTCACAAAAGGACTCAAAAGACCCAGTGGCAGTAACTGTGCTCCTAGGGGGAGCAGTTAAATGATTGCTGATGATTCAAAACTCCTGCAGAGGAAGGAAGGATGTTTAACAATCTGGCTCTATGTGTATTTGTAAGGCACGGATTAAATTTCTGTTCAGCAGGATCTAGAGAGCTCGTTCCATGGAAAGCTGCTCTTGTGGTAGCAAGCATGAATTGTCCCCATTGCTAAGCAGGCTCCACCCTGCTTTGCATTTGAATGGGAGACCACATGTGTGAGCACTGTAAGATATTCCCCTTAGGGGATGGGACCACTCTGGGAAGAGCACCTGCATGCTTGCATGCAAAAGATTCCAAGTTCCCTCCCTGGCATCTCCAAGACAGGGCTGAGAGAGACTCCTGCTTGAAACCTTGGAGCAGCTGCTGCCAGCCTGGGTAGACAATACTGAGATAGATGGACCAAGGGTCTGACTCAGTATACGGCAGCTTCCTATGTCCCTAGATGGTAGTTTGATGATAATGGGCCAAAGCAAGGGTTCGGTGACAGGGTGAAGAAGATCCCACGTTCAGACCTTGATGTATGTAGTTAAAGGGGCTCCTTCTCCTCACCCACCACAGTCTCCATCTTCCATCACATCTATTTGAGAGGAAGGTATCCAGTCTGCTATGCAGGGCAGAGTCTTTCCCGCCAGCAAATCTACTGTGTGGGGTCAGTGGAAGCCTCGCAGGCTTGTTTTGAGCTGGCCTTTGTGATGAATTGCTCTCAGCGGCGACTTCCTGTTGTGGCCAGACATCCGATCAACTCTCGCCAACTCTCGCCGGCTGATTTCCCAGCACAGGTGTAAGTGGCTTTTTAAGGCCGTGTGTGTTCGCCATATCTTGTGGGTTTCTGATTTCCAGCAGACAGCGATATTTCATGTTGCAAGTGGCAGGCTGAGCTTCACTGTTCCTAAAGCCTTTGGTTTACACACGCACGTGTGTGGTTATGTTCCAAGCCAAGCGGGCAGCTGCAGTGTGCATAACAGCAGCATATCGGAGTTGGCAAAAGCATGGATAGCTATTCAGGCAGTTGGCTGGCAAACCTACCAGTTTTCACCCACTACCTCCAGTTCTACTATAATTAACTGTTAGCTGTTTACACCAAACATGCCATGAAATCCTTGCTGCAACATCAGCAGGAGGGCGCATCATTGCTGGAAATGGTAAATCCCTAAATAAAGAGGGTACTTAAGAGAGAGCCTTCTCTCTGCTGTGAACCCTGTCGCCTATTAAGATCATCTGGAGAGGTCCGGTTATGGTTGCCGCCAAATCATTGGTGGCAACTCGGGACCGGGCCTTCTCTGTGGCTGCCCCAGGGCTCTGGAACATGCTCCCTGCTGAAATAAGAGCATCTCCTTCTCTGCTTGTTTTTAGGAGGACCCTGCAGATGTACCTATTTTCCCAGGCCTTCAACTGAGACCAAATTTTTAAATTTTAATGTGTTTTTATCCATAATGATTTTTATCTTTTTATGAATTTTAAATGTTATATATTTTCTATTATGTTTCCATTCTGTACACCGCCTAGAGATTTCTATATTAGGCAGTATATAAATTAAATCAATCCATCAATCAATCAATCAGCTAACCTTTTAACTAGAGATGCCAGGGGTCAGTGCTGGGGTCTCACACAGCCACAGCTCTACCAGTCTAAAGTACCGTCACTCATTAAAATTCAGTAGCTTGAGAGGGATAAATATAGGAGCTTTGTAATGCTGGAGGAAAGAAATTCTAACCTCCCACTGGGTCACGAATGGTTTAATTTAGCCAAGAATTTCCAGGGATTGCAAACTAGAATTCACTTTGATGCCTAGGATCCTGACAGAAGAAGATCTGCTATCAACATTCCAGCCTGAAAGAAGCAATGCCATGCCAGAGGCTTCATGATGGAGCTTTTGCTGCTGCCTCCTCCCCTCCGCATATTTTTATTAGTCGATGGGATCATAATTTATAGAGGACATCATGTGCCATTTCCAAGCTTTCTATCATATCGTTAGCATTGATTGCAGGTGCACAGGCTATTAGACTCTGTGGAGAAGCCATTTAGTTACTCAAACAGTAAGGCTTTCGACCCCGGTTTGCAATTGTTTAGCCAAGTGAAAGACAGATTGTTTTAATAGCTGCTTCCCTCATACACACAAGGAGATCTTATGTAGATTTAACTAAAGATGTATTCAGCAACAACTCCATTTTCTTCTTCTCCTTTCTGACTCCTTCCCCACTCTCTACAGGATCCCCCCTGGGACAAATGTCCAAACAAACTGCAAAAGATTACTGTAGAGAATACAATACAAATTTTAAAAGAAAAGGTGTAACAACTATAAAAAGTCCACCTAAAATAGCATCGACTTCACATGGGAGCCTTTCTCCTCCTCTTAAATCAACTGCTTTTACATTTTCTATACGATACGTTTTTGCATTTGTATTGGGTTCCCTTCACAGACAGGCCGTTAATGTATGATTACAGTCTTACAGGTTCTTTGAGACATCCCCAATTTAAGCTGAAGTGCTTTCTTTTTATCACAAGCTCTCTCCTTAAGCACTGAAAGACTGAATCAGTTTTGTAACTTTCAGAATGAACCAAGCAGACGCGCACTTAGGTAACCTAGGAGCCTGGACCGAAAGGCTTTTGGACGGATCCCCCCACCCGCCGCCACTGGAGCCCCCCCTCCCACTGCAAGTTAAGCATCATCCCCTACACACACACACACACACACACACACACACACCGTGACAAACAGTATTTTTAACATGTAGGGTATATTTATGCAAATATGCAGTAGCAGAAACATTTCAACACGCAACTGAACATATTCCCATCCCACATTTTTCTTTCTCGACTCCCTCTAAAGCACCCGGTCTCTAAAGCACCCAGCACAGGTCATAATCACACTCAGCTGCCCAGCACAGTGCAGGCCAGCAGCAACCACACCACCCGGGACAATCTAAATAAAGAAGCTTTGGGGGCCCTGGGGGTGTATGGAGGCCCTGGACTTCAGCCACAAAGTGCAGGGGTAAGAGCGCCACTGGAATCAAGTTTTGCTCATCTGCTTAAATGTAAATCTGGTCTGTTCTTTCCTAATATAGAGGCAGGCAAGACAAACACAATCAGGAAATTACTGGAGATCAGAAAGCACAGAGACACAAGAGAGACAATCACGACCACGTACAGTATGCATGTTCCATGACATTTTGGAAGCAGCAGAACTGGGTTTTTAGTAGACTGGGCTGTTGATTCAAAGCAGGTTAGACAGACAGAACCCTGAACCATGTTGTTGTTGTTTTTTAAATGACCTGCAGAATCTCATAGTAAAACTATTAACATGGATTTGCTAAGTTGCTCTAAATAGATGTCTTCCTGTTTTCCTGTTTTTGACATCCAGGGAAGAAATAACATTGGATCAAATAAAATATCTTGGAAACCTCTCTAGTTTCTGGGCACCAAACTTGTGAAGATGGTGAGAGAGAATCTCTTCCATCATAGCAGTCCTCCTCCCACTTTTGCCAAGGAGCCAAGCAAATCAAGCTTTCTCAGAGTTCTCCACCATAGGATGCTCCTACCCAAAGAGCTGCAGGTCAGGTCAGACCGTGTTGCATTTCAACAAGCCAAGGAAGGCTTCTTCATACTCATTTCATTTTTCCAAGTAATGTATTCTCAGAGAAGCTTTCATTCGGTCCAGTCCCATGATACAAGTTATTTTGGCCCGGTTGAAAACATTAAGCCATTGTAGACTAGAGATGATGCAAGTTGTGGTCCATCAACATCTGGGGACCCAAATTTGAGAACTCCCGCATTAGTGGATCCTCACTAAACTAAACCATGGGCACTGGGATATCTCATCTGTGATGAACCAATTTATGCAGATAGGATAAGGCCTCCCCCTTCACAAAGCAAGTGTCTCAGATCGTTTCTCTGCTGTACAGATATGCAATGAACAAATGAGCTGCATCTCAAGAGGCTGCAGTAGGATATACTTTCTTTTCCTAAGTTATATAAAACAGAGTTTATATTACTGAGGATTTGTCTCACTATAGATTAATAAAACCACTGAATCTATTTTGCTACAGAATAATACTTTCCCCATAGAATCTTTAAATGACAGGCAGCTTGCTAGCGCCAAAATCTACCCTACTGCTAACAAGAAGAAGAAGAAGAAGCAGCTCTTAAAATAGTAAAGAGATGAGGTCTTATTTCTCAGCCTGGAAAATACGCTTGTCAAGAATAATGGCAGCGCTTTGGTCACATGATCCCAGTGCTGGCTTACTATTTCCAGTAAGTGATAATTAGCAGCTTTATCAAAGTGATGCTCCTTTCAGGCCTCAAGGTCACATTTGAAAGGCATACCCGAGAATTTCCACCCACCTCTTCAGGGTCTCGCCTATTCAGTTCCAGAGAACGGTATCTCACACCTTGACCAAAGAATCTCTGCACATAAACAAATGAAGCTAACTCATACTGAGTCACACCACTACCATCAACTCCAACTGGCAACCGTTCTACAAGGTGCCAACGGGGTCCTTTTCCCAGCCTTGCCACTCACAATCCTTTACCAAGAGATGTTGGAATCTAAACCAGAGACCTTGTGCACACACAGATCATGTGCTCTAACCATTCGGCTCCAGTCAAACTGTTGGGAGCTTAAACAGGCCAATTCCCTACTCCCTGTTTTTCGTTTTTCTTTTCCCTTCTCAACTGACATCCTCAGCACAACCTTCAACATTCCACAGGTCCTGGAAGCTCATTGGTCCTTACTGAGCCATCTGGATTAAAAAATAATAATAATTTACAAAGGTGTGCTATTTATAAACTTCTGCATACCTAGGAGCCCCCAAAGTATGTAGCAACTGAATGCAGCAGCCAGGTTGGTCTCTGGGTCATCTCGGATAGACCATATTACTCTTGTATTGAAAGAACTACACTGGCTGCCGATACGTTTCCGGGCAAAATACAAGGTGCTGTTTATAACCTATAAAGCCCCAAACGGCATGGGCCCTGGGTTTTTAAGAGAACGTCTTCTTCGTTATGAACCCCAACGCCCATTAAGATCTTCCGGAGAGGTTTGTCTGCAGTTGCCACTGGCTCGTTTGGTGGCTACTCAGGGACGGGCCTTCTCTGTTGCTGCCCCAGAGCTTTGGAATGTGCTCCCTGCTGAAATAAGAGCCTCCCCATCTCTGCCAACTTTTTAAAAGTCTTTAAAGACACATCTATTCACCCAGGCTTTTAATTAAATATTGTTTTAACAGTTTTATCATCATTTTAAATGTTGTATTAAAATTTTTAATTGTAATTTTTAACGTTTACTATGTCATTTATTTTGTTTTAACTACTGTTTTAAGGTTATGTGGGGGGTTGGGTCATTTATTTTAACTAATGTTTTAGCTTTTTGTTGTTGTTGTTGTTGTAAACCACCCAGAGACGTGAATTTTGGGCAGTATATAAGTGTGTTAAATAATAATAATAATAAATACTACCTTATTTCTGGGTAGCCCTATTTTGCTTCCATTTAACAGATATGGGAATGCCCAGATTCTGTATCAGCACAGAGGAGGAGGAGGAGGATATTCTTCAGTTAAATCCTGTAAGCACAGCCTGTGTATTGACCCTGATGTATTGACTTGACAAAGGCTGTACAAAAGACACCAAAAACTCATTTCTAAGCTTGAGTTCCACTCTACAGTTTGGGTCATAAGATTTGCCTCTTCCTCTCTAAAATGAGGCACCCGAGAGACTAAGTGTTTTGTTGTTATTGTTTAATGCATAGTAAACTGTCTAACAAGCTCACAATTGATTCATTTTTCAGTGGAGTTGCATCAAAAATGAATTTGGCCCAGTTATTCCTGTTTCTTTGGCTTGCTTTCTGATCTTTGGCTAAGCTATTCTTCTAGCTTAAACAAGATCAATTCCCACAATGCCCTGCTCCTGCCACTGGCAGTGTTCACAGGTCTTGTCCTCAGATTTCTCCATTCCCCCAGTTTCTCAGAGAACGAAGCAAGGTCTCCATGTATTGGAAAGGCACAGCCAAGTGGATCATTGCTGTGATAATTACATTTGACACTTAAATTATAGCCCAGAATAATTTCGTTTAGACTTCTACTATAATAGCAATCAGAAAAGAGCAAGGAAACGTGCTGAGAAGAATGATAAGCTGTCACCAGAGGCAATCTTAATCCAATGCTTTCCCCCAACTGATTTGCACCGTAGACGAAGCTGCATGAGGGAAGAGGGTATTGCAGGGCATGGGCCTTATTTTTTAAACCCTACTACTGTTACTGCAGCCACCTAATGGTGCAGCAGGGAAATGACTTAACTAGCAAGCCAGAGGTTGCCGGTTTGAACCCCCGCTGGTAAGTTTCCCAGACTATGGAAAACCCTATATCAGGCAGCAGCGATCGAGGAAGATGCTGAAAGGCTTCATCTCACACTGTGCAGGAGATGGCAATGGTAAACCCTCCTGTATTCTACCAAAGACAACCACAGGGCTCTGTGGTCACCAGGAGTCAAAACTGACTTGAAGGCACACCTTTACCTTTACTGCTCTGAAAAACTGAAATCCTGAAAAAATAGGGACTATAGGTAGGTTATAAATGCAAGCACTATCAGAAATACTCCTACTTTGCCTTATTTTCTGCAAGCAAAAGTAACAAGTTTTCTCAATTTTATGTTAATATCGTTAACATAAATCTAGATTTAACCTTCTGGGACTATGCCAGTGCAGTACCGTATATTTGTCTACGATGGACTCTACATCAGGCCTGCTCAACTTTGGCCTCCCAGCTGTTTTTTTGGACAACTCCCATAATCCCCACCAAAAGTGGCCAATAGTCAGGGATTATGGGAGTTGTAGGCCAACATCTGCAGGAGGGCCAAAGTCGAGCAGTCCTGCTCTACATATTGTTTATCTTCTAAGAGAGTAAGAGGGATTAGCCCTAGGATTCCGTGATCTGTAAAGGTGCTACACAACGAGCCTGTAAAGATCACCAAGTCCCAGGCCAGTTCTCTTGGGTGTTTTTCTACAAGAAAATCACAACCATTCATTTGAACTGTCCAACTTTGCATCAGCAGCTGCCCCCACATTTCCTTCCGACTGTGACTGAGGATGCCTGCTCACTTGGCACGCCATGACGAAACAACCAGAATGCATTCAAGAGCATATCGTACTATTATCAATGGCATATTATCAAGCAGTGAAGGTTATGGAATCAAACTAGACTCAACAAGCTGAAGTGGGTGGTTTTCTATCGCACATTCATGGCAATGCTGGCAAGGAGGAAGGACAATGAAATGTCACGGTCGGCTCCTTGACTAAGGGTTAGAAGAACCCTGAATGCTCTTGATTATTCCCCAGTGTTTTGTTGTACTATGCCTGTGGTCAGGATTATGATCCAAAAGCAAAAATCCAAGGGGGGTGGGGAGAGAGAAAAAGCCCTGCTCATAAAAATCTAAACTTTATGTGGATTCCCAGGCAGCTATTATTAAGTAGTAGTAGTAGTAGTAGTAGTAGTATTACATTTACATCCCACTCTTCCTCCAAGGAGCCCAGAGCAGTGTACTTGAGTTTCTTGAGTTTCTCCTCACAACAACCCTGTCTGAATGCGGACTTGAACTCGGGTCTCCATGGCCCTAGTCCAGCACTCTAACCACTATATATATATATTCCCCTCGTTGCTGTTGTTGTTTAGAAGCTTCCTCTTTTGAAGTCAAATGTATCTGTGTTGGAACTTTCTGGCAATTTCCCAGTGATATATATGTTGAGTTTGGTAAGACTATGGTCACCATTTCCTATCAGTTCAACAACAGATTTTGCACAAAGTCATGGGTGTCCCTTAGGGTTATGTTCAGGATCAGTTCCCTTCTGGACAGTTTCATATCCAACTAGTTCTATGACACAGTCATTTAGGATATCTATAAATCTGTTATCTTTGTCATGACCTGAATTTAACTGGTCTTTGTGGGAGTATTTGGTCTTGCTCCCACAATTACCAGGCTGCCTCTCTGGTTTCTTTCTCCAGTTCAAGATCACCCTCAGTATTTTGATCAGGAAGGCGATAGGGTGTCCCCAGTAACAAATTACTTTGTTTCCATGCAGTGGTGGATTAATGGAGAGGCAGAGTAGGCATTTGCCTATGGAAACAAAATTTGAGGAGCAAAATTTGAGGAGACCACCCCCCCCACACCTAAAGTTCTTACAAAACAAATGATTTTTGAGTTGCTATATTGTAGTAATGGAGAGTAACTAAGATGGTACAAACTCACCCCCACCACTTTTTGGTGCCTGAACCAAACCCTAAATATTCCTCTCACTGGATCTGGAATCAGAGCCCCCCACGCCATCAGTCAGTGGCTAACCTCTAGCCTAGATGTGACAATGACATCTTGTGGACATTTCAGGTACTATTTTTAAAATAAACGCTCCAGACTCTCCCCCCCCCGCCCCCGCCCCCGGCATCCACTGCTGCCTGACACAGTAGGCTGTGCAAACCGACTTGGTCATTTATGAGTGGGACATAGGAAGCTGCCATATACTGAGTCAGACCCTTGGTTCATCTAGCTCAGTATTGTCTACACAGACTGTGTTGTCTCCAAGGTTGCAGGCAGGAGTCTCTCTCAGCCCTTTCTTGGAGTTGCCAGGGAGGGAACGTGGAACCTTCTGCATGCAAGCATGAAGATGTTCTTCCCAGAGCAGCCCCCCTCCCGGGGGAATATCTTACAATGCTCACATATGTCTCCCATTCAGATGCAACCAGGGAAGACCCTGCTTAGCAAAGGGGACAATAATTCATGCTTCCTACCACTAGACCAGCTCTCCTCCCAAGGTGCTTTACTACCTTCCTATTGCATTAGTTCTGAGAGTGTTGTCAACAACTTGTTTGTTAATAACAGAACTTGTAGCTTTGACTTTGCCAATTTTACGCTTCTTTGCAATCCCACCGACTATGAATATATGAAACTGCTGTATACAGAGTTAGAACACTGGTCCACTGAGACAAGTATTTCATCTGTTCAGACTGGCAGTCACACTCCATTGGTCTCCCTCGGCTCAGGAATGCCATCCAGGTCCTCCTGCGTGTGTGCTACAACTTAGCTGTGGACCCTGCCAATCATCACTTGGTCAAAACCTTGAGAAGGAGGGTGTGGATTATTAGTAAATTGTACTAAATGAGCAGAGTATCTATGTATTCAAGAAGATAATTCTGACTCGGCAGCTCAGAGAGGCACTAGCCAATGTGGAGAAGAGGCACCTTTTCATATGTCTGTGTTTTCACGCCATTTGATCCTGAGGAGGTTTGAGCAACCAGTTTGGATATGCAGCTTCCATAATAAAGAAAACATTTATAGTATAATATAGAAGGACTCTTGTCATTTTAGAATTTCAAAAGAAAATAATTCTCATTAGAAATTATGGAGAGTTTTCCATGCACAGTCTAGTGTTTAAGGATAGCATCCATTGCAGTCTAGTTCACTGAAGGCCCTTAACTGCAAAACAAACACATTCGACGTGTTCACGTGACCATATGGGGTGGGCTGGCAGGATGACACACTCCTACCCCATGCCTCCCTGAAAACCAGAAATCCCATTTGGGTCTATGTATCCAACCCCCAGGTGATCAGGCTGGCATGCACTCCAGGATTGTAAAAAGTAGAACTAGGGCCTCCAGATATCTGACAATGCATTGCATGAGCAACAGAGTGGCAGCCATCAGTACTGCAGGAGCTCTGCTGTGCCTGGCCCTTCTAGCCACAGATCTCTTTGATAAAGATGGCCACCGGCTCCTGAGAAGTGCTGAAAATGGCACACACAGACATACCAAACTCGGATGGCAGCTGTTTTCATCCTACATTGGTTTGGACCCAGGTAGAACAACTGCATTATTCTGGTTTGAATGGAGTGGGTAGGCAGCAGTTCCTTGAGCCCAGACGACCAAAAAAAAGCTGAGTTTCCTCTCTCCTACCCAGCTTTTATTGTCGTGAGAACAGCCCTACTGATTTACAGAGGGGACATGAAGAGATCTGGTACAAGTCCTGCTGCAGCTGAGCTTTGCCTGATCTCCCACCTGCACTGCAGTATTAGTAACACAGAGACTGCAATGGTCAGAGCAAGAAATATTGGCAAACACTGACAATATTTAAATAAGAATGAGAAAATTGGCAGTGATTGTATCAAACGGAGGGTAGGAGAAAATGAGGACTTCTTATTTGTTTTGCATGTCAGGTATCAACAGTGGCTTAGGTATATCATTATCTTCACTCTCCTCTTGATCTGAGAAAGAGGAACAGCTAAAAATAGATGCTCCCTGCCTAGCTATCAGTAAACTGCAGAAGTTAAAACACACTTTTAGACTGGCTAAATCAGAATGCAGAGCGCATTTTCCCTCTTAATTAGGCTTATGTGAAAATGTGAGTACATGCACATAAATTAACTAAGAAAGGTCTGAGCTGTGTATTGGCTTCAGGTCCATACCTGACTAGGAATATTTGGAAATGGATAGAAGTGCAGCCTCATACACTATTTAGCTTGCCTCCCTCCCTGTTGAAATCAGCTTTTTCTCCCTGAATGTCTCACCCTTTTTACGGCACATCTGTTTACCACACCAAGAGCTTTCCCAGAGAGCTGGCTTTACTGCAGGTTTACCGAGAGGCTTTACTGCAGGTTCAAAGTTGCCCTAAAAAGCCGAATCAAAAAGTGGATTTTTTAAAACCCCAATATAAATCAGGCTTCACTCAAATGCACAATTAAAAAACCTCGAATTTTGTGTGGAGTGCTCCCCGATAACTCTCAGGGACTTTGGGGTAAATTTGGCCAGTATGTGAATGCACATCTCCATTCCGGAGGAGATGCGAACTAAAAACCGAGTGTGAAAAATGTCCGGAAGTCCACCATCTCTGGTGTACATGGTACATCCCATCATGCATAGAACCATAAGCATCAGGCACTATTTTTTCTGTTAACACGCTTAAAGTAAGATGTCACCAAAACCCAGCTTTTATACAAACGGGACACCATTCAAGAGGAGAGTTACACCCCTCTTCCCAATCTAAAGTAATCACTGCCAAGGGGGTCTCTCCAAGGGGGTCTCCAACAGGAGATGTTGGCCAAGGAGTCCAGGCCCCCTTATTCCTTGACCACTGAGACAGCTTACTGACACAGAAGGAACAGGTCGCCTGGCCAAATCCTTATACTGTAGTATCCTGGAGGGGCAGGGTATACATGTTTGATGCATGCTGTGGGTGGGGAGAGGTTGCACAGCAGCTTTCAGGCCAGTATGGTTCAGGCAACCTGAGGAACCAATAAGGTTCTGTCTGAACCTATATAACTGCTGGCCTCAGCCTGACTCCTCAGTTGGTGCACCCTGTTGCTCAGTGCGGCTTGAGCTGCTACAGACTATCTAGAAGTCCTGCCTATATCTCCTGAACTGCCCATTAGCCCGTCTCCTGGCTGCGGCCAGCCCTGAAAACACCTCTGCAATGGAATGCATGGGCTGCTCTGTGCTTTATGGAAATCCGTTTATCTTGCACAACAGGATTTGTGTGCAGTCTTGATGGAGAGGCCTTGATCATTTGTTTAAATTAAAGCCTGCAAACAATATCCAGTTACACTGGAAGAACACGCTCAGTCATTTAAATGAGAGACAGCCGGCAGATAAGGCAACATCTCGTCTGCCATGGCACCAACTTAATCTGTGCTGCGACCACTTATAACATAGGAATCTCAAAACAAAGGTGGGGAATACAAGGTCGTCTCATCTCTCTCCTCTGCTATTTTTCTTACCCCTCTTGCTCTTCTTTCCTCTTTGGTTGAATATGCCTCTCAGAGAGGCATACAACCAAAGAGGCTCTCTGCTGCCCATCTCTCCTTTGAATGCAACTTTCTCCCTAAATCTATCCATAGAACATCAGTCTTAGAGGCTCTGTTGGTCTTGGTCCAACAGAATGATAAACACAGAGCACATGAGACTTTTCAAAAAATAAGATAAAAACCAACGATCGGCATAACTGGAAGAAGCCTTGCAAACGTAACCTGCAAATCTATGCACACTTACCTGTATATAGGAGTATGCCTCTCTGAACAGTTTACTTCTGAGTAAACATGCACAGGATTGCATTGTAAATCTTCTGTAATCATGTCCTATATACCCAAAGTTAGTTCAGCCTGCCTACCTACTTCTCCTGAACTGAACTGGAGTGGATGGGAAGGGATGTGATGAGATAAGTCCCGCCAGCAAACTGAAAGAAGAGAGAATGCAACAACAGACTATGTGTGGAGAACTTGCAGTCGTCCTCCCCAAAGCCCTTAGGATGAGCACTGGTGAATATCAAAACCAAAATTTTTTATCATCCTTCTTGAACCTTCCTGACATTCACTGAAGGAATACTCAGTTTTATCAGGTTACGGCCACTTAACATCACTTTGTAGGACATTTTCTTCTTCATTTTGCCTGAACAAGAGTTTTGTGCAAGTCAAAAGCTCATGCTTTCAGAACATTAGTTGGCCCAATACCGCCCAGAGACGTGAGTTTTGGGCAGTATAAAAATATGTTAAATAAATAAAAGAAAAGAAATAAATACGAATACAGCAAATGTTTATATACCACTTTTCAACAAAAGTTCCCAAAGCAATAAAATAAAATAAAAGCAACTGCTACACTGCTCTGCTTCTTTGTTTCAGATCTATACACTTTCTTTCTCTCTTGCTATATTGACTAGGGATTTAAAAAAATCAGATCAGTGAAGAAAGGTTCAACAAACAACAATCCCAACTAGGTGAAAGGGAATTGTGACTGTCAAAGGCAACAGCAGAGCAGATAGCCCATCTCAGCTGACCTCAACATGTTATCAGCAGGCCTTCAAAGGGTTTATTCTGTGAATCACAACAAAAGGCTGATGCATTTTTAATTTTGAAACAGATGGTCTAAAAAAGGCTGAGGTGGTTTTTCTTCTTCTCCCCCTCTTCATTTCCTGGCTGCCCACCATGACACTAAATAAAGAAAAGCTAATAAAACCATTTCAGGGACAACAAGCTTCTCCAAAGCCACGTAATGAAAGCCCACAGCCTCTGCTTTTTTGTTTTTGCCCACCAGAACAAAAATATCATTGGTGGGGAGCACAGAAGGGAGGTAAGGAAGAAACTGATATTTGGCTAACCTATGCTTCTCTCGTTCGACATGCTGAATTTGGCGATAGAGTTGCCAGGCCTCCAAGATTGTCCTGGAATCTCCAGGAATCAGGATCAATCTCCAAGTCATTATTGAAAGCAATCCTAGGGACTTTAATGGCTTGGTATTATAACAAATATTGGAGGGAGGGAACCTCCAGGAATAGCTTCAGTCAAACCTGGGAACCTGGTTTGGTTACTGTCAATGATCTAAATTAAAAGGAAAATGTGGGACTGGTGGGAAGGGTAGGAGGAAGCCATGCAGTGTCAGGATCCTCAGGGACTGGGACCTCTTAGCTCTGTATGTGGTTGTCCTGTATGGTGAGCAACCAGAACTCTGGATGGACCAACCTCCTGGGCAACAATGCGTTCTTTATTGGTCCTATCCACCCAGGCTGGCCATAGGTCCCTCCATGGCAGGAATTGTTATACGAAAGTTCCTGTTTGGACTGGGACCTTGCTTGGGTAGCACTGATCTGCTGACCCTGAGATGCTTCACTTTGGTCCTTGGCACTGACTCCAGCTTTGACCTCTCACCCTGGCAAAATCCCTGGTTCCCAGCTCCTGCTTCCACTCTTATTGCTGCCTACAGCTTAGCCCTGAAATGTAGCCCCATCAGTACCACAATATGAACAAGCATGTACAAAAGGTATTACTTAGATTTCTGTTAGGTGGGACTCAAAAGTCTGGAAGTGACTGAATGGGGTTGTGAGTGGCGAGCCACCTCCAGCTACTACTGCGAAGGCACCTACTCTCTAAAGAGCTGAACTGGAAAGCCTGGTCCCTGTGAGTGGTTATGTGAGCATGCCATTTGGTTGCAAAGGGCCAAAAGAGGCCATCCATATGAGGGCTCAGGAACCTTGGGACAGACAATGGCAAATGAAGCCTAGAAATGATGTGGCAACTACCATAATGGCATGATGCATCTGTAAGTGCTGTTTTGTGGCAGTCCTTTCAAATGGGTGGCTGTAT
The DNA here is from genome assembly GCF_027244095.1 of Hemicordylus capensis. Lineage (NCBI taxonomy): Eukaryota > Metazoa > Chordata > Lepidosauria > Squamata > Cordylidae > Hemicordylus > Hemicordylus capensis. Next base: position 26,808,650 of record NC_069664.1, read on the forward strand.
AACTGTGGGAAGGACATCATGAGGCCTAAGGGATGCCTCTGAGTGACTCTAAGTTGGGGCTTCTGCACAGGCAGGCCAGAGGAATATGAATCCTGCAACAGAGCATATGGCAGCTCTATGGTGAATCCCCCACCTAGAAGGTAAGAGCACGGGAGACTTTGAGAGACGAGCCTTGTTGATTCTCATCTCTTGAGAGAGGAGTCTTCTTGAGATCCCTCTGAGGGCCTAAGGCTCTTCCAGGTTTAGTAGAACCGTAGCAGTGGGTGGTGATGGAAGATGAAGGGCTTGCAAGAGTTTGTGACAGGAAGTGTCTCTGAAATCAGACTCATTTCCAACTAACGTGTTTACGAGCAGGGTACCACCTTCTTCACCACATACATTCTGCCCCACATTTTAAAAACGAGTTCTGCTTGTAAACCAAGCCTGTCAGATTGAGTGGATTGTTCCTTTGGGTCTGCACTTGCTGAAAGAGGAAAGAGGGCAGTGAGGTTGTCGCAGCTCGTGGGCCTCTGGCCTTTCCAGTGTGCTACGCGTCACAACCATGAGTGTCACACCAAAAGGAGAGACGACAGCCTGTTCTTTTGCATTAGCCTCTGCTTTTCATTCATATAGAAAGCAAGATGGTCACAGTCATCCCAGATGTGCATCTGAACGTGTCTCACACAGCGGTGTTTCCAAACACCTTTCTTGCCAGCACAGGGTACAAAGGAAACAAACGGCTCTAAGCTGGGCTAGTCCAATCCATTTGGATGCCTGCGGTGGAAATTCCAGGTGGCGTGTGCCCCCCCCCCCACCTCTCACTAATTCATATGGAACAAAATCCAGTGGGAATGATAATTTTGCAGAAAGGCAGTCTAGATTTTAAAAAACTAATTAAATAAACTGACCTGAGGATGCCAACCAATTTGCTGCAGGTCAAGCGCTTGGACACAGCAGAGCCCCTTTGCAAGCACAGCTAGGCCAAACTATCAGTACAAGGTAGGCAATGGGATGGGTTACCTGGGGAAGGCGTAGCACTGCCTTCTGTGGAGATTTTAAAGGAGAGACTAGAGAAAAACCTCTTAGGTATGACTTAAGCCTCATGCATCCTGCCAAAGCAAAAGAGGTGCACTTGATCTTCTGGAGATCCCTTCTGCATAGAATTTGATGAGTTGTATATGTTTTTATTGGATAGGAACATAGGAAGCTGCCATATACCGAGTCAGCCCTTGGTTCATCTAGCTCAGTATTGTCTACACAGACTGGCAGCGGCTTCTCCAAGGTTGCAGGCAGGAGTCTCTCTCTCAGCCCTATCTTGGAGATGCTGCCAGGGAGGGAACTTGGAATCTAGATGCTCATCCCAGAGTGGGTCCATCCCCTGAGGGGAATATCTTACAGTGCTCACACTTCTAGTCTCCCGTTCATATGCAACCAGGGCAGACCCTGCTTAGCAAAGGGGACAAGTCACACGTGATACCACAAGACCATGTTTTAATGTTGTGTTGTGAGCTGCCCAGAGAACAATTTGTAATGGGGCAGCCAACAAAGTTAATTTTTTATTATTTCTTGTTTACACAGTCAGATAGGTGTTATTGACTGGTTTGTTTTATCCAGACATTGAGTCCTTCCCAAGGACCTGGGATGCCAGAATTTTATTGTCAATGGTTATAGATATCGTTGCAGAATATAGGCTGTTCCCAGTTAAGTTGCTTTTTGTAATTGGCTGATGGTGATTTCTGTGGCCCCTATGGTGTTGAGGTGCTCTTCAAGGTCTTTTGGAACTGCACCCAGGGCGCCAATTACCACTGGGATTATTTTGGTCTACCTATTAATAATAATAATAATAATTATTATTATTATTATTATTATTACGTAGATTACATATGCAGCTGCCTTAAACCAAGTCAGACTATTGGCCCATCTAGCATGCAGTATTGTCTACACTGACTGGCAGCAGCTCTGCCAGGTTTCAGATAAGAATTCCCCTGCCCTACCTGGAGATGCTGCCGGGGGCTGAACCTGGGACCCTTCTGCATTCACAGCAGATGTTCTTCCCCTGAGCTACAGCCCTTCCCCAAAACAGTTCCACCTTTGCGGGTTTTGATGCCTGCAGTTGCTTCCCACAACACCTGCAATATGCCCCCCTCTTGCTTCCTTCACCCCCTCCCCGAAACCCACCTTTCATGAGGCTTTGGCACACACCCCTTCTTGGGCCTCTGCCCTTCCCGAAGATGCGAGGGGTTGAGCCTGGGAAGTGCTGCAAGCAAAGCAGGTGCTTCACTCCTGAGCGAGGGTCCCGCTCCTTCTAACTCCAATAGACGACTCTTCGTCTCTCCAGTATGGTAAGACAGTCACACTGAAAACTTGCTTGCGTTTCCATGATGCTCGGCAGCAGAGTGGAAACCACAAGGACATTGGTATAGTGTGGGAAAGAGCATAACTGTGATGCATTTATAGTGGAGGGAAGTGTTCATGGGTGCAGAACAGATGTGAAGCAGGGACAATCACAATGCAAAAGGAAGTCTGTGTTGGTGACACAGCCTGCACAGGAGGAGAAGGATAACAATGCACAATACTCACACTGTTCTTGTGTGGGCGAGGTGGTTACATCCTGCCCTTCATTTCTAGCAGTACCTTAAAGTCAAAACACTGTCAGCCAAGGACAGAAACACAGGACATTTATCACAGACAACCATCTATTGACCTGATGGGTGTCATATAAAGAGGCATTCGAAGTCTAGAAATGCTAGTATTAAACGCAGATTGTGTGTACAAGCAGGCTGACATTTTAGGTGAGCTGGTCTTGGGGGAGCAAGCATGCATGGTCCCCTTTGCTAAGCAGGATCCACCCCGGTTTGCATTTGAATGGGAGATGACATGTGTGAGCACTGTAAGATATTCCCTTAAGGGGATGGGGGCTGCTCTGGGAAGGTCTAAGTTACTCAATGGTACTACTCGGGTGTTATTCTAAAGGGCTACTGAACCGCAACAGGGCTTCCTCTAGGAAATTTGTCAGACTGTCAGCCAACGACTTAGAACACAGGGAACTGAATAGGTAGGAAAACTGGGATTCTGGGGGATAAAAGCATGGAAACTTAAAGAAGTACAAAGCATGAACATAGAAAGGAAAGAAAGAAAGAAAGAAAGAAAGAAAGAAAGAAAGAAAGAAAGAAAGAAAGAAAGAAAGAAAGAAAGAAAGGCTGAGAGAGTTGAGCCAAAGCATTCACTGTAAGATCCTCCCTCTTGAGTTCTCCTTAAATGTATTCACAAAAATACCTGCATAAAGCACAGGAAATCTATGCTGAGCCATCTCACACACCAGTTTTATGGCTTTCTATGCAAAAAAAGACAACCTCAAGAGGTTCAACCTCCGTTGGCTTCCCCAAGCAGAGACCAATATCTCTTTTTTTAAATGGATGGTCTAGAAAGCAGCCATTCAGCACAAGATCCAAACCCAAAACCTTCAGAGACATAGCCTAGTGATCTAGCATTTGGCTCCATTTAGATTTCTCTGTGTGTGGGGAGGGTGGGAAGAGACAGGCAATAGGTACAACTATTTAAAACAACAGCCAGCCACCCAAAGCACATGTTTATTCCCATTTAAAGTTTGTTTGGCTCCTCTCACTGCTATTGATCCCCCTTGGCATCTTCTTCTCCTCCCATGCATATTTTGCTCCTGCTTCTGTCATTATTTGCTCCATCACATAAGAACAGCCCTGCTGGATCAGGCCCAAGGAGGCCCATCTAGTCCAGCATCCTGTTTCACACAGTGGCCCACCAGATGCTGCTGGAAGCCTACAGGCAGGAGTTGAAAGGGGCCTGCCCTCCCTCCTGCGGTTACTCCCCTGCAACTGGTACTCAGAGGCATCCTGCCTTTGAGGCTGGAGGTGGCCTATAGCCCTCTGACTAGTAGGCATTGATAGACCTCTCCTAGTCCATGAAGTTATCCAGACCCTTCTTAAAGCCATCCAGCTTGTTGACTGTCACCACATCTTGTGGCTACAAGTTGATTATGCGTTGTATGGAAAAGTACTTCCATTTGTGGTCCAAAGGGTCAGAGACTAGAAACACCCATTAATTTAAGCAAGACAAGAAATACTGTATACTGTATATGTGTTAGTATGCAACAGTGGGACCACATCTTTTCATGTGTCCCCGTCTTACCTCTGCTTGTACAATACAGGCCCACTCACTTCAGGACTGGATAATGTCCTGTGTGTGTCAGCCTCTCAAATAGATCCCAAAGACAAAGCTGCACTCATGTGTTCATAGGTAACACACATTCCCTTCTGGGGCATCCACTCTGCATTGCTTTCCCTGAAATGCTTTTTATTGTTTGCATGCAAATTATGATTGCTTGCCCCTAGCTGAACCCTTAGCAGCTGGGACCAGACTAATCTGATCAACTAATGCCAATAAGGAGAGAAATATCTCCAGCTTATAGAAGAAAGAGGCATGTCTTTCATGCAGACAATATTAGTAAGAGGAAACAAAGGGGCATTTTTAATACATTCACAGAGGTCATACACTTTATAGCAACAGTTCTCAAACTTGGGCCCCCAGATGTTGTTAGACGACAATGTCCATCATCCCCAGCCAAAGGCCATCGTGGCTAGGGATTATGGGAATTGTAGTCCAATAACATCTGGGGACCCACATTTGAGATCCCCTGCTTTATAGGAATCCCAATGCATGTGCTACTGAATTTGCAAAACATTTGTACTCTAACTATAAGAGTAACCAGGAGGGAAACATGCTAAAATCCATGCCTAACAATGCAATCTGATGCATGCTTACTCAGAAGTAAGTCCCACTGTCTTCACTAGGACTTACTCCAAGGTAAGTGTGCATAGGCTTGCAACAAACTCCTCCAAATGTTTGTTTCAGCCAAGATGATCCATCCGTGCAGGTCTGCAAATTCCTACTGTACCTTAGAAAAAATGTTCCTTAGAAAAATGACTCACTGTACTCAAGAAGAGCACGTCGTCATTCACAGTCAAATATTTATCTGGTAAATTTTACTTCTCCCTCTTTTTCATGGAAAGGGGAGAAATGCAGATTTCACCAAAGGTTTCCTAAGTAGCATTTTGTGAGTGCTTCTTTGTTGTGCAGTTTACCTGCTTTTAAATAGCTGGATAAGATTAGTTGACACACCAAAGGAAGCAGAGCATAGACACTAAGGAGGGAAACATCGTTGTGTAGGATCCAGCCCAGCGAGCTCAACACTCTTGGCTATGGGATACCCTACCTTGATTTGCTCTGATCTGAGACTTTAGTCAAACCGTGCTTACATGTTTTCAGGGACTTTAGTAAACACTGCTTGCATGTTTTCAGGTTACCCTCAACTCTCCACTCACTAAACTGGTCCCTTGATTTTGTTGTTGTCAGCAAAATACGTCTTAAAGGTGGCACTGGGTACAGGTTAACCAGAAACATTTGCAAAGGGTAACCAGACACAGGCACAGAGTCCTCAAATACAAAAGCTCAGATCACAGGCTACAGATTGGACAGAAGAGTGAACCATTTTCTAACGTCAACAGACCTGTCTTCTACTTCCCAAAACACTCTCTGCTGCCTGTACATGAGGAGCTCTGTTTGCCTTAATATTTAACATTTTCAAAGCACTGGGAGGTGGGGGAGGGACCAATATTCTCAGAAATCCACATTTGAGTCCAGATTCTTGACGTGAGATATTTGCATGAACACACAGATTTATATTTTGATTGCCTTTGCACTGTGACCGGACGATTTGGGTATCCAAGAGCATCCTGTCCTATTCTGGATCTAGCACTTGTAAGGCAATCACTTGAGTATACAAGTATAAAACCAACTCCAGGAGCAATACATTGTCTTTGAAAACACAAAAGAGATTTTAACCGGGATATGGGGAGCTTGGTTTCTCAAGTCAGGACATTAGTGGGAGGAAGTGTTTTGCACCACTAATTCAGCATTAAATGCTAATATGTTTGCACCTTGGTAGGCTTGTTGAGCACTATCTCTTTGCTATTCCTGTTTTCTACAAAGTCATCAAGCAACTGTATTATAAACGGTATAAACACCAGCCACCCTACAGACAATATTTGCATTAAGTCCATGTTAATAGTTTTACTACCCCTCTGGCAGTAACTTTGATGCTCCAAGCAGAAAGAAACACTGGGTGAGGCACTTAAATGTCCACATGGACACCTCTTAGAGGAAACCATGCAATAAATGCTTACCAGAATGTCCCATACTTCTCAGAAGGAAATAATATAAAAAAGACCAAAGCTAATTAGTTATATACCTGGTTCCACAGCAAGCTGAAAAAAGCCAGTTCCAATCTCTCAAGTGTGAAAACTCGACCATCTTCCACTGTGTTACACCAGGCTTGGATGTGACCCCTAGGGATGCTAACCAGAATGTTTGTAGTAACACTGGCAGGCTTACCTGGTGTGGCTCTGAAAGGCACTCATTCATCCAGACAACCTGGGGAAGTCCTGTCAAAAAAGCGTCTAGAGGGAAACTCCTCACGGCAGCTTCCCCACCTGCCCCAGTCAAATCCCAGCCATGTGAGAAGAGGAGAGGATCCCCATCCAGAAGAAAAAAGGAGGTTTGTGGAGGATAGAGAGTTTTCTGTATGGAGCCAGACACTAGATCCACACATGAAAAAGCCCAGACCACAAGCTGTTGGTGGACAGAACAAGCAACCGTTTCCTAACATCCAGTAAGAGATCCACCTTTCAGTGCCAAGAACACCCTCTGCCTGCACAAGAGCTCTTCATTTTGTTAACCCTCGGTGGACTGGAAGACACAAAGCAGCAGAGTGCATTTCTCCTGTCTGTGGGTCTCTCTCTCTCTCTCTCCATTTTCCAGAGCACACTTTCAGTTTGTCTCCCGTGATACCTTCTTCCCAGGATGCTGCAGCTTTTGGCAATGTGATCTAGCAAAAACAAAACCATCAGAGATTTAGAGATCTGACAGGGAACACAGGCAGCCCTGCTGCACAAACGTACCAAGTCACAGCTGATAAGGTCTGACTGGAAGGCTATTATTAGAAAGGTGCAGGCTAACAAAACCAAATTCTCATCTTTTATAACTTACAGGCTGAGGGGGGAGAGGGAAGGGGGGTTGCTACTAGTTATATCCCGTTATGGAATATGATATGCAGTGTGGCCAATGCATTTGGATCAGGTTCCTCGGGAAAGAGTCAATTTTGTTCCAATTACATAATAACTCAGGTGTTTATTGGGCTCAGCATGAGGGTGGTTTGAATCCCTTGGACATATGCAGAACAGGGCATGCTGTTAGTAGCTATGTTTCTGTTGTCTCTTTCGAGCTCTCCAGGTTATGAGTTGTAGGTTGGCTACCCGATTTTACGGTTAGGTGGAAAAGCAATTGGCTGGAAATGGTCTAATGTAGTTCCATTTCTGGAGCATAGCTGGAATGGATCTTGTCAGGGATGGGAGGTTGCCTGACAACTCTATACACTCATCTCTGAAAGATGGGCTTGATGTCATTGTCAAAAAACAAATAAACACAACTGGTGCAATTCATTGCCCAATTGCCCTGGAAACAAGGTATTCCAAAAATCACCAATGCTTTCAACCAGAATGGAATATTCACATATGTATAGGAAGCAGAAAGAATCTAGTCTCCTGATCATTGCCCTTTTCTGCATATTCCCTGTGGATTTTTCAATCTGATGTAATGTTTTCCATATGTATTGCATCATTCCCAAAGAGCCCCAAGTAAGGTTCAAGCGCTAACCCAGGGCTGCACAACCTTGGCTCTCCTGCAGATGTTTGACTACAACTCCCATAATGTCTGGCTAGTGGCCACTTTGGCTGGGGATGAGGGTAGTCCAAAAATATGTCAAGGTCTGAAGGTGTGCAACCCTGCCCTAACCGTTAAGTAGGTAGTTAAACGCCTTAATATCTTGAGTTTCCTAACCCCAAAACAAATAGGTTACTTGAATAACAAAGTGGATTATTTAAGGAGGTGGAAATGGTGGTCACTAATTCAACAATTTATCTATAGGACACCCAACAATGTGATTTTTCTATTGTCGTATTCCACAGTCTAAGCTCATTGCAAGGAGAACATAATAGATTTGCACTCAAGGGTTCATTCCACCTATAGATTCTGTGCTTCAAGCTCAAAGATAATTTGATTCTGTGCTTCAGAGGCTCAAAGATAATGACATGTTTATTCATTTTCAGCTAAAATGGCACCAGGTTCCTACTTATGGTCAAAGTAAATACAGCCTAAAATGAACTCAGTATTCCCTCCCTTCCAGAAGATGTATATCTGAGAAATTACATCTCGCCTCTCTGCCCACAAAGTTATTGGCATGGAAAGAAGAATCATGCTTTAAATAACAGACTGTCCTCTCTTCCCTCTTACAAGTATACCTTTTTATAAAAAACCAATCCTGTTCTTCCACAGCTTCAGACCTGAGTGCTTCAGTGCCACCCTCAAACTAAAAAGCTCCTTGCATTCTTTCAGCCATGCTGGCTTTCAGAAGCCAGGAGTGATAGCACCATATATGACTACGCCAAAGAGAACCATTGCCTCTAGTTGTGCAGCTGGTGGCAGATTACAAAGAAAAAAGTAGCTTTTAGAGCTTTGTACTGTTTTATGAATATTTATTTATTTTACAAGAATTGTATGCTACTGTTCAGGCCATGCCTTTCAAAGTGGCTTACATAAAGTTTTAGAATCATCAATCAATGTATTTAAAAATACATTACAATAAACATAAGGTAGCCCAAAAGCATGAAAACTAAATGCCAGATAAAATGGGACAAAAATGGTGGTCAAGGAATGGTCAGGGGAAATCCCCTGATCATTAATCATGCAATGTCCAGTGGCATCAGGTAAGGGATAAGGGCTGTTGAAGGGCAAGGAATGGCATGCAGGATCATTTTTCTTCAGACTGGCATCTGATATGAATGAAGGAAGGTATGCTCTTAGCTGTCAGTTGCCCTCTTTCAATCCCCTGCTCTTTCCTTGCAGGATGATTGATCTGCACTTTTCATGCTCTTCTCTCCAAGTAAGTTCTCAATAGAGTCTCGGAGCAAGATGGTTCTTCCTCAGTAGCCCCAGCGTGGCAACTGGAAGAAGGAGGGGGCTACTTCAGCTGGAATAACAGGAGGACAGCTCACTGGCTGTTCTCTGAAAGTGCGGTGTTGTTCTGACATTACAGGATACCAAGTGTGCACAGCTTCTGATGAGGCAGGATTGCAGCCCGACACAAATGGCCCATCTGCTCCATTGGAGTAATGTTACCAAATGCAGGCTGATGGCTTCAGTGGAATGATATGTCACCAAGAGGGGCAAGGATTTCATTCAGAATTTAGGGTGGAGGGAGGAACAGGGACATAGGGTTTCGAATTCCAGAAACGCGTATTCTGTACTGAAATAGAATTGCTTGACACAGAGGTTACAAACTTGGGTCTCCAGATGTTGTTGGCCTACTACAACTACTATCATCAACTCCCATGGTGGGAGTTGTAGGCCAACAGCATCTGGGGGCCCAAGTTTGAGAACCTCTGGCTTTACATAAATAATGCAAATTAACACAGCATCAGCAAACCTGTACAAAGTTGCTGATTTCACATATTTGATGAATTCTTTATATTTATTTATTCAGTTGGGACTCCTATCACTGAATAATGCTGAGGGTTTGTTGATATTTAAGCTTATTACTTTTCTCCCATGTGTACTTCATATACTATCTTTGTTCTGACCTTATTTATTTATCTATTTATTTGGATTTATATCCTGCCTCACCACAAACAAGTCTAAACACAGCAAACCCACTAACACAGTTCCTGTAAAACACATCAAATCAATAACAGCGAAACATCAATAAAAACACAGCAGACTAACCTCACACTAATGAAGAGGTTAAATGGAAGATAGGCAATCTCTTTTATTGGGCCAGCTTAAATGAAAAACTACAATGATGACCAGAGTGTGGACGGCCAGAGTGTAGATTTAAAAATGGCTTTTCTCCACTTATAGTACCACTTTAACAAGATTGCATCAACATTAATCCTGTACAAAGGGCCAATTCACACTTTAAATAGCAATCATGCTTGCTGCCTCTACATGCCAAGTATGAAGGGGAGACAGACACCTTCATGCACTCAGGAACACCGTGGAGATGCTAAGGAGTATGATTGACTGTGCAACAAACTATGTGTCTTCTTCCGTATACATTTTTACATGCACAGGAGATGAAAACATGACAGATTCATAAAGAAATGGCTCTACATGGCATTCTTGTTGGCAATTGTGAGAACATCCTCGGAATTAGTCATCCTTCAAAAATGGAGGACCAAAAGGATTCCAGGATCTAAAGAGGTAAATAGCACTCCTACCAATGCATGTCATTTTCTAGGTTGACTTTAGACTTTGTATAAAGGTAATGTACTGTGGTCATTCACACAGGCTTTTACTACATTTATATCTCTTTTCTTATTCTGTTTTGAGGTTAAACTTCAGCAGAAATGATCGCTCTTTCCAAATGGGTTATTAAAGGCTAATGGGAAACTGTACGACTGAATCGGCATCGTAGTGCACAATGGAAGCAAGAAACAAAGCCAACATATATCCTTTGAACTGAGCACTCCACAATGTATTTCTGTACTGAAAGATGAAGGTCATCATACTTTAGAGGCTGACAAAACTATGGCTGCCTCAGAACTCTCACTAACCTTCAGCTGGCCTGCTGGACCAGGTTCAGGTCCATATCGCATATGAAGTAAGCCAGGAAGGACATGACAGTCCTGGATCAAGGGAAGAAGAAAGTGCCTGGCCTTCCTGCACTGGTAATAAATAAAGATACTCCAAGCCTGGTTGAAGGTTACAGGCATTCACATAGTATTCTTTGAAAACCACCATTGGCAGTGCAGTGATCCTATGAGCCCCAAATAGCACTTTCCTTTTAGACATCATAATGTATCTTATTTATGGTAGAAATTCTAAACAGATTTCCCACCAGTTGATTAATGTTGGCAGTCAATTTTGGTGTCACTTGTGGAGTCAATGAAGGGCTAAATATAAAGCAGTTGCCTTTTCATCTGTAATTTTCTGAGCACAAGTGAAACCCAGCACTCTGCCTCCCCTTCCCAAATAGGCTGCCAGCAGCTCAACTAATCTGAAATCAAACAGAACCAGCAGCCATGCAATTGCAGCTCACAAATCCCACTCAGCTGTTTGCATTGCCTCAGAAACCTGAGCAAGGATTGAAACCAAACAGCTTAAGCAAGGTTGAAGACCACTGCAATAAAGGGATAGAGCGGGATTTCCATGTGAGAAACCGAAGTTCATGAGCAAAGTCTGACTTGCATTGGAGGAACCTGAAGCAATGCAGTATATCCCAGTTGAAGGAATGTCTTAAAATGGACCATTGCTTTAAAATTGAATGTTTTGCCCACTGGCTCTCCCCAGATTCTTCAGAGCATAAACCAAGGACTTGAAAAGGGGCAAAAGCAAAGCTTAAAAAACCCATGTTTTCAACTCTAGAAAGGTTCACTTGGAACCTCAGAAAGGTTCACTCTACCCTCTTAGAGATCCTTGTATTGAACATTTCTGTCAGTTGCACAATCTTGTCAATCTGGGGAGACGAAACCCAGCAACACAGAGGATCTGCACACCAAATTGCAGAAAACATCTGAATTTGCTCCCCTCGTACATTATTTCTTCAAATTCAAACACACATTCCTCCAAAAAATTTAGTCACAGTTATATCAGTTAAATATGTTAAATAAATATCACTCACTGATATCAGTGTGGCATACTGGATGGAATGCTAGATCAAACCTGGTGAGACTTGGGTTGAAACCCTTACTGGACGATGGGTTACTATTGAGCTAACTTTGGGCTAGGAGTCCTCTCTCAGCCTAACCAGCCCAGAGGATTGTTGTGAGGACAAAATGGGAGAGAGATTGTCCTTGGCCAAAGCATCTTAGAAGAAGGGTGGGTTTAAAACAACAACTCCTCCTCTCTGGCAGTACAGCCTGCCAATCTGTGGATGGGAATCTTGAGCTCTTGCACATCAGTTACTGGAACCCACAAAGTTTGGGTAGTGGAAAGGTCCCATCAGACATAGGGCCTCAATTCCCCTCCATGCAGAAATCCAATGCGCAGATAAGGATTTCCCACGACTCAACCTCTCCTGGACTTCCAGTTCAAGATTCTTCTTCTTCCCAGTAAGACTGTCCAAAGAAAATGCTTTGTGCACGCATCATTTCCTACACAGAAGGCTATATGAAATGTGTCTAAATGGTTACATGAAATGCGGAGAGGTGGAGTTTGGGCCTGGGGAAGTAAGAGGAGCCCAGGAGCAGTCTTCGTCAGGGCCCAACAGTTTGCTGAAGGGCCTGTCCTATGCAGACATTTAAAATAAGCTAGGACTGAAATATGTCACTATTATATATTTGGCATTTAAAAATACCTGGGGAATAGAAGCAAGTTCAATAAAAACATCAATAATTAATACATAATCTCCCCACCCACCCCTTGATACAGCTAGAACAAGACAGCTTGTTGGCAGGCTGACAGAGCTTGATGTAGTTCAGCGACTTGCTGTTACTTTCATCCTGCACTGGCATGGTGTCCTTCTGGAAGAAAATGGAGCACCATCACTCAGCATCCCAACAGTGGCATCAACTGGCCCCCAAGGTTGGTGCCATGCAATAAAATAAGATACCAGGCAGATAATTGCTTCCAAGGAGCCAAGTTGTACTCTGCAGAGGAAGACAATTGCTTGAGGGGTCACATCAGCTTACTCCCTACTCGCCATGTAAGGGAAGAGCAGACAGAGGAGGGCTGAGCATTCAATCCTTTTGCCACTGGAGAGGCGAGAATGGCAGGATTTGCCAGCACAAGGGGCTGGAGATATTCTTTGTTCCGGCATCAATTTATTAAAGTGTCATCTCTTCACAAGATGAAAAAACAAAACAGAAAACTTGTTGCCTGGTACGAAATCCCTGCTCTGGCCAGAAGGTTTGTTATCCTGGCTCCCAACTGCCTGCTTTTAAACAGTTTAGCTTTTCTCCTGCCATGCAATGGAAAGGAAAGCAGCACCTGGACAGAGAAATGATACCTGGGAGCTAATAATACAGCTCTTACATGTTCCTTGGTAGAGAGGAGAGGTAACTCTTCGGGAAATAGTCTCCTATTTTCTTTGCAACTTCCCTCCATGGAGGCAGCTGAAGTGCTAAAAATAAAAGCAAGAACAGCAGGAAGGATGGGCTGAGGGGATGCTTTGCCTTGAGCTTTGCCTTGAGCTGACTGACAGTCTGCAGCAAGCCACTGAGGGGTCTGAAATGTCTCACGTGGGACATCACAGAAAAGACCATATCATCACGGTGGAAATCGACTTGGCAAGGACAGGTTATGCTCCAAGCCCACCGCGTGGAGAGCTTGTGCCAATTTAGAGATTGCTCATTTCAATTTCTCATCTTCACACTCCCCCATAGAAATCGCAGGTTTCTTTCAACACATCTGCCCGCTTTTCTCCAGGCAATGATTTACTCATCCCTTTCCTCACAGCTAGATGTCACTCACAATTAGGAGGCAAAACCCATGCAGCTGAGGCCCTTTGGCCCAGCTGTTTCCAACGGGTTTCCTTTCATTCCCTGGGAAATCTGTAATATCTGGCACCTATAGCTACAGATATGACAACTTATGTGGCACAGCGGAGAAATGCTTGACTAACAAGCCGAAGGCTGCCAGTTCAAACTTCCGAATCCCCACTGCCTGGTACTATATTAGGCAGCAGCAATATAGGAAGATGCTGAAAGGCATCATCTCATACTGCACAGGAGGAGGCAATGGCAAACCCCTCCTGTATTCTACCGAAAGAAAACCACAGGGCTCTGTGGGCGCCAGGAGTTGAAATCGGCACACTTTACTTATGGATATTTCCATGAACTATCCTCTGGCATTCCATCCCCATAATATTTTATCCCAGATTTCTCCCAAATGTCTGTTCTGTACAAAATTGTAACGTCCACAGAGTGTGCTCATGAACTAGTCCTGTAGAGCAAAGCTTTATACATCAACAGCATATATTTACATACAGTAAAGGTAAAGTGTCCTGCCAAGTCTATTTCGACTCCTGAGCCCAAAGAGCCCTGTGGTTTTTCCTTGGTAGAATACAGGAGGGGTTGACCATGGCCATCTCCCGTGCAGTATGATATGATGCCTTTCAGCATCTTCCTATATCGCTGCTGCCCGATATAGGTGCTTCCCATAGTAGCAGCATACAAAGGGTGCTTGAATATTCTTCAAGAAGGACAGATTGTATTTAGAAACAAATCCAACCAAAATATTTGAAACCTAGAGGGCTGTGCTTATTTTACATAGAAAATGATTTTTATTCATGCACAGGATACTGTTATCAGATATTTGTTTTCTTTTTTAAAGCAAGTTTCTAGCCCTTATGGATGCAAGCAAAACCCTTATATCTAAACACAGGGACAATGCCAACTTAAATCTCAGAGGTCAAGAGGGCTTATCAACTAATAGAGTTTCAGTGCTCTACAGAATTTCTTCTCCCTCCCCTTAGTCAGTAAAAGCAGAGTAAAATTAAACAAAAGAATATGCCAATCTCTTTAATTTATTATATTAGCTGAAGTTGTCTTTCCTTTGCATGTAATTTGGAGTACCTTGATGGAGAACCGCAATTTTTTAAAACACAAACCACTTAAAGGCATGCTTCAAGAGATGTTACAGGGAAAATCTGGCAAGCTTTTGTGAACAATAAATAAGGCGGCGAGGGGGGGGGAGCAGTTATTCCTTAGAAATAGTTACTATGTTTCCTCAAATATAAGTCAGCAGTTAGCTGTTCCCCAGCCTGTTTATCTGTCAGTTGCACCTTCTCTAAATTAGCATGGAAACAAATATTCAAAGCTAATTGCCTGTTCCTAGACCCTGCCAAATTTGCAATATGCAAATCCTAAAGAAATTAGGCGTGATTTACACAATCAGTTGTCATTGATAAGAACTACCCTTTTCCACGTGACAAGCTGCCATTCTCAAGCAATGCTTGTTTGTGTGCAGCTGTTGTTTTCAGGAATCCGCTCTCTCTTACTCCCTTCCTAGGCAGGGAGTTGACACGATAAGGAACAAAGCTTGATAACAGCTTCATTACATGAGCAGTTACTTGATAGTTGCAGTTTATTACACACAAAAATGTCCTATCCCATAAACTGGTCCTATGACCCTCTCTTAATATACAGACTAGGGTGAGGAGAAATGAGGTCAGACCTGGTATCTTCTTGTCTTGAATAAACATCTAGCATCAGTGTATGAGTTTGAAATGGCCATGGATTTTTTGATCTCTGGGGATGAGTACTGACTCAATAAATTTGATAGAAATTAATCAGCATTTAGAAATTAAAATCCTCTGCTCAATCAAGACCAGCATAAGATAGAACAGTAGAGGATGATTCAAAATAATAAAAACAGATTATTATTTATTATTTTTACATTTATATCCCGCTCTTCCTCCAAGGAGCCCAGAGCGGTGTACTACATACTTAAGTTTCTCTTTCACAACAACCCTGTGAAGTAAGTTAGGCTGAGAGAGAAGTGCCTGGCCCAGAGTCACCCAGCTAGTCTCATGGCTGAATGGGGATTTGAACTCGGGTCTCCCCAGTCCTAGTCCAGCACTCTAACCACTACACCACGCTGGCTTCAATTTATGGCATGCCCTCACCTACTACTCCCATTCTGAAGCAACTGCAGGTTTCAAACTTACGCATTTTCCTGGGCCACCTCCTCTGCTCTGGCAACCTTTCTGTAGCAGTAAACCATGTCTATCAGCAGCTTTTTAAATGTTTAGGTTTTAATCTGTTCTGACTTTTTCAGTTGTTTAAATTGCTTCTAAGTTTTATGTATGTTTTAACTTGTATGTTATTGTTAACCACCCAGTGACGAAAGTTTGGGACAGTGTACAAATTTGATAAATAAATAAAATAAAATAAAATAAAATAAAAGGATGTTTTGAAAATATGCCATAATGAATCTTGGCAACTGCACCATCTGCTGGCTCTTCACACACTTTCTCATCTGCCTGCTGAAGGAATCTCTCTCTCTCTCTCTCTCTCTCTCTCTCTCTATCTATCTCTATCTCTAAGCCAAGCCTCCTGCTGCATCCTTTCCATCTTTCTTTCCCCTTCTCCCTTCTTTTCCAAAATTATGAGAAGAGCTTCTCATTTTTTTTCTCCTTAAAAGTGTTCCATGTTATATGTGATGATTTGGCAGAGGTGGAAAGGAAGAACAATGCATTTTATTATGTATTTTGTACAGATTGTATAATATTTATATTATTAGAATGAATATTAATTCAACTTATTTCATATTAATTTAATCAATCTTGGCCTGCCAGAACATCAAAAGTTAAATATTGATTAAATTTATTTTTAATTCATTTCACTTTAATTTGGTTGGTTGACTGATTGATATTAAGTGTTACTCTAATAATCAGCACCCTAAGATTTGACCTCGGCCCCCATGAAACAAGTCACTGTTGGTTTCGGCCTGCCAGGTCATTTGAGTTGTGCAGGCTTGGCCTCCATGTTGCCACAGTGCTATTGCAGGTTTGTCATGTAAAGGACTCGTGATGGAGTTCAGCATTTGCAAAAATCATGAGCCAGGGATTCCTGTTGGTGCCCACTCAAACCCACAAGGTCTCAACTAATTTCACTGAAGATGGGCATGCAACCCATTAAGCAGAGTGGTAGCAAGGACAGAAAAGTCAGTTGTGATAATATTATAAGACAAAGATAAGGTGCAAAAATGAATGGACTGCAAGGCCTGAAACCCAGGTAGTGGTGGTGGTTAGTGTACAGTGTCCCCCAAGTGGTTGCAATTACTGGGTCCAGCACCTTGGACAGCACATCTCCCATAGGGGAGGGCCCATGGCTCAGTGATAGTAGAGCGCATGTTGTGCCCTGGGTTCCGGGTTCAAGCCCCAGAATCTGGTAACAGGGACAGACTAAAAGAACTGTTGGTCTGACTAAGGCACTTTTATGTGATCACCTCATGCCTTGGGGTGGGAAGCAAACGAGGCAAGATACCATCACGAATTTGGGGAGGGCCCATAGCTGAATAACAGAGCATGTATTTTGCATGGAGAGGTCCTCAGGTTCATTCCCTGGCATCTTCAAGTGAAAAGGATCAGGTAACAGGTGACAGGCAATACTGGGCTAGGTGGACCAATAGTCTGACCCAGTATATGTCCAGTACACTTTGGAGATCCCAAAAAATGGCATATTCCATATTACATACTGATGAAGACAATGAATGGCAACAGGGTACAGGCAAAGAGAAACATATTGGTATGAAACATATCTGAATGCAGCCATATCCCCTTGATATAATAATGCTCTCTTTCTCCCTTTGTAGGAATAAAACACAATGCAGGAGATCTGGCTCTAGTCATCAGCAGATATAGAACTGGATCCAACAAGCATGATTTGTCTAGAAGTAAATCCTTTCTGGTCTTCTGATCACTATTGCAGATTCTTACAGCCAAGGGAGACTGAACTGGGTGCTGCCAACATGAACCCCAAACTAAGGACAGGTCTCCTATACTTTTAAGAGATGCACAGAAGAGGGAATATCAGCAGGTGCAGCTTTTCTTTCACCTGCATAACAAGCTGCACCTGCTGAAATTCCCTCTTCTGTGCATCTCTTAAAGATATAGGAGACCTGTCCTCTTTTCCATATGGCAGCCTTACCCCAAGCCCCCATTGGGCTGGCTTTCTGGCTGCTCCTAACAAATCTTTCAAATTCCCTAGAGTCCAGTAGCTCTCTCTCTCAATACTATTTGCTTTTCTGTCAGTTATGTCAAGTCCCCCTCTTAGGATGTGTGCAATAGATTAACAAGAACATGTAACAATATCCGTATTGAAGCATGAGACTTACTGCACAAGCTACCAAGCTCTGAACTATTCTGTACTAGAAAGCAGATGATCAGGCCTAAAGAACAGGAAAGGTAGAGCAGATCCAGAGCAGAGATCCATAAGTCAGGAAGTCCGGACACTAACATGTACCAGAATTGAAATGCAAAGCCACTAGGTGGCAACATTACTAAACAAAAAACAAAAATACAAATTTTGAATGTATATCTGACATTACTCCACAAAGGGAGAGAGAGAGAAAGAAAGAAAGAAGAGAGCAGGAGAGAAATACCTATTCTGATCTGGTTGGGGTTTTTTTCAGGAATTTGTTTTACAATTTCTTACTTCTTCTTGTTGTTTTTAAACACATTACGGTGCTTTTCTTTGTATTTAACTCCCCATGGTTTATCAAAAGATGCAAGAACCCCAACTTTTTTTTAAAAAAAGCATAGCTCAGTTTTCACACAAATATATGCGGTGGACAGCATACGTTTAGCAAATGTGATCAATGAAAAGTAATTATCCACTCATATTAGGAGGAAAGATTCTGAACAACTTACTTGATCCAGAATGTGTGTGTTCTTGGCCTTCCCCCTTTGACATTTAGATGTGGATCCTCCTTTCACATCTCCATTTGGAATTAACACAGAGATTACATCAAAGAGCTATAGCTCAGTGGTAAAGCACATACTCTTCAGGTAGAAGATCCCACATTCTCTTTATTCTCTTTATTTAGCAGGGGGAGAGTAACTGGCCCTATCCACCCCCAGCACAGTACTTCCAGTGACTGTTGCTGGTGTGTGTCCTATGTTTCTTTTTAGAATGTGAGCCCTTTGGGGACAGAGAGCCACCTTATTTGTTTTATTTCTCTTTGTAAACTGCCCTGAGCCATTTTTGGAAGGGCGGTATAGAAATCTTTGGAATGATTACCCACAGAGGTGCATAATTCCTCCTCTTCCCTGCCTTGCAGTGAAAATACATCTGTTCTGTTTGGCTTTGGTTTGGTTGGCTAACTGGTGTAGCTTTGGGGTGGGGTGGGGGGGTGTGCGCATGTGCAATTTGCTTTTGAATTTGCCTTTTTTATTATTGTAAGCTACCTTGAGTCCCACAAAGTTGCTAATAGATGTTTGTTTTCAAAATATACAAATAATAAAATGTGGAACAATAGGCCTCTCAGTATTCTTCTATTATATACACTAAGGATTCAAACACTGTTATCACAAGATTGCTACTTGTAGTAAAAGCAATAATACTAGTGTGGAGTATTAAAAGGACGTAACTTCACAGAGCAAGTTACAGGGAGGAAATGTATTCATTGCACTCAGCAATTGCAGACCCTCAATTCCCTACTTGTAAGTTTGCAATGATTTTACAACTAGTATGAATATTTGCAAGAATAATCTTAAAAAGTTCTAAATTCATAAGGACAAGATCTCAATTAAATTTTACCCTAAAGAGCCTCGAGAGGGCACTCTAGCCCACGATCAACTAATGGCTTTCTTAACATGTGTTGCAGAATTGAATTTGATATCCCCTATGTCCAAACAGTTCTGTGGCCTATTGGTCTAGGAAAAACTGTTGTAGTATGCCTAGCCCACTGGTTCCAAAAGCAGGACGAAGGAGAATGAGACTTTTCACTTTTAAAGCACAGCACAAAACATCAGGACCACCCACCCCTATTGTGAACAAAGTCTCTTTTTATCCCCTTCACTAAATGAGTCACCAAAATTAGTCCTTATTCTTTGTTAATGTACTTACTACATTTCTATCCTGTTCTTCCTCCAAGGAGCCTAAAGTGGTGAAAATGGTTGTCCCAAGCCATCCAGTGAGTTTCATGGCCGAATGGGGATTTGAATGTGGTTCTCCCTAGTCCTAGGCCAAGACTCTAACCACTATGCCATGCTGGCATCCCTTCTGCCACACTTGCCTACAGTAAAGCAGCTGAAATAGGAAACTCGGTCAACTAAATGCTCCCCAAATGTCAGCAGTTTCCCTCTGAATCCTTCCCTCATTCTCACTCCTTGAATTTGCATCTGAATTTACATTATGAGGCGAGAGACATAAATGCTGCCACTTGATGAGAAACCAAGTCCTCCTATTCCCAGTGTGAGAGTCACAGATTCACACCAATACCAGAACACACTCACAAATGTAGAGGAACGAACAAGTTCTGACACATACACAGACCCAACTTAGAGGCGTTAGAGGCAGAGCAGGGAGGTGTAAATTATTCATGCAGTAGCATTTTTCTTTTCTTTTGTGGTTGCCTCTGAAAACCACAATATGCTGCAAGCATCTGCCTCATTATCTGGAAGAAACTTGAAAGTCTCTCCGCAGCCCTTTCTACTTGTCTTCTAAAGATATCCCAACAGGATGTGCTTGGCTATGAGGTTGAGGCGGCTGTGATGTTAATTGACAGTTCCCAAAAGCTCTGCTGAGCAACAGCTTTTGCCTCCGTAAGCACTCAGAGAGTCCTGTAGAGCCCACATAATAATAGCTTGGTCAAGAACTATGAGTTTCAACAGGACTAGAAAACAAAGACTGTCCCTTGAAGAGAAACAAAGGCTAAGCCCTGTCTCTATCAGACCAGTGTTTGCATCTTAGAGCAGTTATGACCATTTACCAAGATGAACTCAAAAGCGGCCTGGAGGCCTCTTCTTGGTAGAATCAAACAGTCAGTCCTTTCCCCGAGTTGACTGTACCAGTGCAGGAAAACAGCTAGGGTTGCGTGTATGCTGCGTTTCTGTGGGAATGCACACAAAGTGTGGAATTTGGGATTGGGTGCTGAATTCGACTCCACAAGGATCTCAGCTTTCACATAAAAACGGACAAACAGGTTTTCTAGTCCTTATGGCTGTGAGAATATGCTTGAACATATTAAGCAGGCAGCTGCTTCTCTTGTGGACTTCCTTGCCATGTAAGTTAGAACAGTAAATTATACCATATACTGTGTTGGGGTGTCATTAACTGTGCACGGGTCATCAACTTTTATGCCTATCTACTAGCTCAAATCTCCCTCTAAGGCTATAGTGAGCTCAATCAGACTGTCAAATTTCCCAGACCTGCCAAAATGTCCCTATTTTCCCATTCAGGTGAATGGGGAAATGGGGAAATGTTGGCAGATATGATTTCCCTATTAATGTGATGGTCTCTTTACCTCAGTTCTTTCTATCCATGCCTCAGATTTAATGTTACAATGCACACGCACACAGCTAACACAAAATGAAGTATGAGAAAAACATCTGACAAAAATTCCTTGTAGCAAATAATAATAATGCTTATCATTTAAATGGCACATTTTTAAATGCAAGAGAGGCAGTGTGGCACAATGGTTAGAGTGACAGGTTTTCACCAAGGATACCTGTTTTCAAATACCTACTAAGCCATGAAGCGTGTAACAACAAATACAATAATCTTATTTTAGATTGTGAGCCCTTTGGGGACAGGGAGCCATCTTATTTATTTGTTTATTTGTTTATATCTGTGTAAACCACTTTGGGGACGTTTGTTGAAAAGCGGTATATAAATATTTGTCATATTCGAGTCTGAAGTATGGTGCAGGAGGACAGCACTGCGTGAAGCAAAGCTCAAAGGGTTGTTGAGATACGCAGCACAAACACTCTCCTGAGTTTCTTAAGGACAGGTGGGCTAAAATGAAATAAATAAATAGTACCATTAAAAAGCAATTGATCCTTAAAACAACTCTGTAAGTTAGGCCTGTATTACTATCCCCATTTTTGGATAGTAATAGAGGGACACCGAAGTTGTGGTAGCAAGCATGACTTGTCCCCCTAGCTAAGCGGGGACTGCCCTGGTTGCATTTGAATGGGAGACTAGAAGTGTGAGCACTGGAAGATATTCCCCTCATCAGGGGATGGAGCCGCTCTGGGAAGAGCAGAAGGTTCCAAGTTCCCTCCCTGGCAGCATCTCCAAGATAGGGCTGAGAGAGACTCCTGCCTGCAACCTTGGAGAATCCGCTGCCAGTCTGTATAGTAGACAATATTGATCTAGATGGACAATATTGATCTAGATGGTCTGACTCAGTATACGGCAGCTTCCTATGTTCCTATGTTCCCATATTACAGTGGTGGGGTGTGGGGTAGGGAACTAAGGCTGAGAGATAATGCATTACCTAGGACCAGCTAGTGTTAATAGCTAAGATGAGATATGACCAGGGACTCTTCTGCTCTCAACTCGTGTCTTCCCCAATAGGCTACACCAGTAATCTTCAGCTTGGTAACCTGCCACTGGATCACACCACAACCTAAAGTAGGTCATGCAATTCTTTCCTTTAAGTACTTATTTAAGATAAGCAGAGAGAGAGAGAGAGAGAGAGAATGAAAAGGCAACATGGGAGCCTATTTTGTGGCCTAAAGGCAGACTAGAAATAAGTAGACACAGAAAAAGGAGAAGAACAGGCACGTATGGTAACATAACTGGGTCTCACAGTGCTTGTGGTTAAAGGTTGTGGTTAAAGGTGAGTCTAGAGAGTCTGACAATATGGAAGGCAACTGCACTGCATCATCAAATTTACAAAATTTAGATCTAAGCCACTCAGACTATAACGCAGCCAGCAGCTCAAGCTAGTGACTGACAAAAATATAATTAATACTTTCCAGAAATCCAGGTCGTTTGCTGTGGCAAGGATCTAAATTCCCCCCCATCACAAGCTTGCAGCAGCCCCCTCTCCTGTTTTGCTCCCTTTCCTTAATGGCCTTTGTTAGGAGGCACATGGCAATAAAAAATGAAATATGACTGTCCGCTTGCAACTGGCGAGAACAGATTTCCTTGATACTGACAGGCAGACCACCCAGCTCTCCCCCTTCAGTGCAGAGACTGAGATGCATTCTTCCTGGGTTTGTTATGATCTGGATGGCTTTTGCTTCCTTATCTCCCAGCCATGTTACTTCATTTCTAATCCCAAATGCAAAGACGCTGTGTGTGCCGATGAAGCACATTTGCATCTTTTCAAAGAATCCTGGTTAACTTGCAGTTTTTCCACCCCCTTAAAGGTCAGTAGTGAATAATTCAAAGGTAGCAGCAGAATTACTCACCGAAGGAGAAACAGACACACAAACAGGCACAAACATGTATGGTCACAAAACATCTACACATACTAACACATAGCCGATGTCAGGCAGCTATACTCAGACTTGAACCTTTTCAAGGAGATCTGGGATTCTGCCTCAAATGGCAGGACACCATGGTTTAATGGGGAGCAATCGTGAGCAGGTAGCTGCAACACAATGCCTTTAGCAATCTTTCACTCCCAGTCTCTTGGAACCCGCAATCATATTCCATGCAGAAGGTGGGACTGGAAATGCTTTGATAAGGTAGTTGTTTAAGAATATTTACATTCCACATTTTTAAACTGTTTTCTAATAGGTTCCTCCAAAGATCATGATTTCCTCCAAAGAACCCTGGCAATGGTGGTTTTGTGAGGTATTAAAGACTGGGCAGGTTCTCACAACCTGCTGGAAAGCTCTGGACCAGGAATGAATGAACGAATATATAAGTGTCCCAAAGGGCTCACAATCTAAAAAAGAAACATAAGAAACACTAGCAACAGCCACTGGAGGGATGCTGTGCTGGGGATGGATAGGGCCAGTTGCTCTCCCCATGCTAAGTAAAGAGCATCACCACATTTTAAAAGGTGCCTCTTTGCTCAGTTAGCAGGGGATCAGGTGACTCTTTGCTAAGTTAGCAGGGAGATTCACATGGCATGCATATTCCTGATTTCCTATAAGAACCCAGAAATTTTTGGCGGTGCCCAGTTGGCACCTCACCAATCCGACATTTAACTGGGATTTAACATCTACATTTAACAGTAATCTGGAATTTGATCTATGATTACCGATCCTGGTTAAATGTCAGGTTGGTGTGGTGCCAACTTGACATCGCCAAAAATGTCCAGGTTCTTACAATCACAAATCAGGAGTGTGTGCACTGTGGAAATTTCCCAGTCTGGAGCCCTCGGGCAAATTGTCAGAATCTGCTTCTTATTTGTTATAGATCCCTAACCCTGTCCCTTTCCTTAGCAGCATAATCCCCAGGATTCTCTAGCTGGATGTCCAAACAGTTACACCAGCTGGAAACTGGTTTAAATGGATAGTGTAGAAGATGTATTCTGAGACAGACTTGAAGAATCAAATTACCTAACTGTGCTGGCATAATTGCAGGTAGGGGCTGGGTTGGTGTTTTCTTATTAACAGAGACACTTGGGGCTGCATCCCCCATAAAACCTTCTCAACTTGCACGTTCATAAATATATAGGTCATTCTGACTCAAATAATGCCCCTTCAGAAGGAAACCAACCATACAAAGGCCACTCTCGACTCCCTGGTACTTGGTGAAGAGGGAGCCGGAGAAAGCATCACACATCCTGTGTTCCGAACTCCATGGCAAACCTGCAATCTGTTCTCCAAAAAGGCATTAGGGCTTCCACAGCTTTAGTTATCACAGCCCTGTTCCAAGCTCGTTTATTTGGAAGCAAATCCTCCTAATTTCAGTGAAGACTACTTCCGTGTAAATGCATTTAGGATTTGTTTGCAAGTTCACGGGTGGGGGGGAGCTGCCTTTTTGGAGCATGTTTGTCTGGTGCATCAACAGGAAAGGGCCGTAGCCTCCGGGGACTGCCACAAACCAACTGCACACGGGGCCACAGGCTGTTCACCTGGAAACTCCAGCCTGCCTTGTAAACCTGCTGCCAGCAGCTGTCCCCTTCAGCCATGGCTAAAGGAGTGTGTAATTAAAAGCCTTTTTATGTGGTGTTGTGAGAGTAACAGGCAGCACTCACATGGCTATCACTTTACAATCTGTTTATGGAGATTCTTGTTAATTCTCACAGTAACACGTTGTGACAACCTGTTTAAAGATCACTAAAACATTTATAACCAAAAGGGAGGAGGGGAACCCAGCTGCTATCAACAAAAAAGGACCAGAGCGCTCACAAAATACCAGCTTCCTTCCTTAGGGCAATCCCCATAAGGAAGGTGGAGGAGAGAAGACACAGGACGGGAGGGGTGTGTGGAATGGGGCCAAAAGGCTGGGATACAAGGGAATCCTGGGCACTAAGGAAGCAAAGCAGAAACAGAAGGATAAATCATTTATACAAATTTCAAAGTGGTCAAATAATCCCAGTGGCAGGGAACTTTTCCTAAGGTGAAGCACAAGCATGTACATCATAAGGAATCCATATAACCAGGAGACCCAAACAGTTGAGTTTGGGAGAACTAAAATTTTAAAATCAGGTACTATGGCCTTTTTCATTGTCAGAGCCCAAGACTGGTGCCTGTCCAGTAGTACATAGTCTCCACAACTGGATATAGCCCAATGGTGTATAATGACCCCATAGACCAGCGCTGCTCAACTTCGGCCTTCCTGCAGATGTTGGCCTACCATTCTCACCATCCCTGGCTATTGGCCATTGTGGCTGGGGATTATGGGAGTTGTAGTCCAAAAACAGTTGCGGGGCCTAAGTTAAGCAGGCCTGCCATAGACCCACCAGCTGGGTATAGCCCGGTGTTGACATCATGCCACCGTTTCTTTCAGTTATCCCAACATAAACCTTTGTTTTCAAGTCCAGGTAAGGATGAGATCTTGATTAGAGAGGTCAAAATGCTGCAATTCATCCATGGTTCAAAACAAGAACCTCTTTCAAACTCCTCCTGAATAACAGCAGATACAGAAAACATGTCCTAAGAATGGTTTTGGATGTTATGCCAAAACAGGAAGAGCACCACATTCTCATTATTCTAGTGGAATAATGTCCAAAGTAGGAAGTTATACATTTTCTCTGCCAGATTCTGTCCCGATGTTCTGTGCCAGTATATCTCATTCGGGGGAAGATGCAAGACTTGCGTGATCTTGGAAGTAAAAGAAGAAGACATGCAAATACTCGCGCATCAGTTTTGCCTATTTCATTGTAAGGTCTGAAACCATCTCCAGTCACAAAATCCTTCCTAGCTGCCTGATTTTCACTTCATAGGATCATCAGTGTGTGTTCACTGAGAATGGTGCTTATCACTGTCTATGTTTATTAAAGTACATCCAAGTGTTTAAAAAATGGGGGAAGAGAGCTGGTCTTGTGGTAGCAAGCATGACTTGTCCCCTTAAGCTAAGCAGGGTTTGCCCTGGTTGCATATGAAAAGGAGACTAGAAGTGTGAGCACTGCAAGATATTCCCCTTAGGAGATGGAGCCACTCTGGGAAGAGTATCTAGGCTCCAAGTTCCTTCTCTGGCAGCATCTCCAAGATAGGGCTGAGAGAGATTCCTGCCTGCCACCTTAGAGAAGCCACTGCCAGTCTGTGTAGACAATACTGAGCAAGATGGACCAATGGTCTGACTGCTCAGTATATGGCAGCTTCCTATGTTCCTATGAACCGATTCATAAGATTTCCTTCCAGTATTTTTACTGATGATGGGGCTGGAAGACTTAATTCAGTTTCTGGCCAGGTGCAGTCAAGAAGTGAGGAAAAAAAGAACAATGATACTGCACAGAGCTCAACACCACTGTCTGCAAAGTAAGTTTGAGCTCTTGTTTATTGCACTTAATTACATTCCACAGAGAACTCAACATAAACCACCTGGCTATGTAGCGGAGGTCTCTTCTTTGGCAACATGGGGCCAAAAACAACGAAGTAGCTACATCAAACAGGAAAGGCTCATTCTGCAGCCAGAGAAGTCTCATTCCACAATTTGAATATATTGTGAGAATTATACTACACTGGTGACTCAGAACATCTTAAGTGACATGTTCTTTAGAGGGTTGCTTACATGAAACATTGTACCAACAAAGGAGTAATCTTAGTGTAGCAAAAAACAATGCTCAGGAATGCGTGAAAAGTCGTGTGCCTATTTTGCCCTTCTGACACGTTTGGAGCCTGCAGCACATTGCAGTGTGTCATGCTTCAGCCACAACCAAGTAGGCTAGATACCAAGTGGTGGTCTTCCACCATTCCTGTTAATGTCAATGGGATCTACACAGGAGATGGCACACTGGATTTTGCCTTAGATGATGCTTGAGATTATGCTTCAGCTCTATGGCTCCTAATTCGGAGTTATGAAAGTTCCTGACCATCCATTTAGTACACAGAACGGTGATAAATGGTCATTTAACTATATCCTAGGGATGCTAGGTTAGAATCCAGAAAATCAAAAGGTATTAGGCATTTTCATGAAAAATTCTCCCCTTGGTAACAGAACTCTACCTTCTAATCACACTACAAGATCCATGGACCAATCAGCTCATGTGAGGTCACCCTGCCAAGTGTCTCCTGCATCATAGATGGAGATAGGGAAGGCTACACACTGTGTGTGGCTGTGCAAGAGAAAGCCACTTACAGCGTTCCACCAGGAAGGCCTTCAGCTTACCCATGCATCTGTACCTCTATTTGGCAAGCCTTGGGGTAGACCTCTCCTTATCCCTCAAGCCCTAACTCTGGCAAGGCTGTGGATCTTTTCAGCACTTAACATAGGGGGCATATATTCGACCTGCTCTGTCCTCATCTTTTAGTATTTTATTAAAGCTTTCACCTTCTCTTGCTTTCCTGGTTATAGGATTATTTTTATTTCTCAGTTCGTTGTGGCAGTTTAGGCTGGCTCGTTTCCAGGTTGGAGCCTTCATGTCCCTGTCAACAGAAGCCTGAAGATTACATTTAGAAATTTGCAAAAATCTGACACCTGCCACTTTCCATTGAGCTTTGGGTGGAAAACGTCCCTGGCCTCTTCCATTTTTAATGTCAAAGTCAGCCTGGCGGAAGAGATCACCTCCAGGTAAAGTCATTCAGAACAGGAGCGAAGTCCCTCCTTCTCCTCTGCTAAGCTACGGAGCCCAAACAAAGGGCTGTGGCTTTACTGTCACCCAGTACAGATGCTCAACTGAGGCCCGGTTCCCAAGTCATCTGCTGAATGCTGCATCCCCACAACAGACAAGAGGCCACAACACCTGCTTGGATTGCCTCCTGTGTACCAAATACCTCCCAGTTCCGCCCTCTCTAACTGTACCTGTTTAATTAGGGTGGCAGCTACCTCTGCAGTCCGGGTGTACCAGTTGCTGGTCTGTAACTAATTTGTTCCTAATGCAGCATAACTGCTCCTGCTCTAGGACCAGATCTAACAACAGGGGTGTAGACAGAGAGACAGCTTGAGGACCGACTCCTCAATTTTTTGGTTTGGGTGGGGGGGATATAATTTGGGGACTGAAGATATGGCTTATTAGGTTTAGCAGGAGAGTTCAATAGAATGCGCTCTACGTGGGGCTGCCTTTGTATGTAGTTGGAAACTTCAGTTGGTTCAAAACACAGCAGCTAGATTGGTCTCTGGGGTGTCTCCGAGAGCCATATTATGTCGGTTTTAAAGCAATTGCATTGGTTGCCAGTAGGTTTCCAGGCAAAATGCAAAGTGCTGGTAATTACCTTTAAAGCCCTAAATGGCTTAAGGCAGGATTACCTGGGGGAGCACTACCTTCTGCATGATCCCCACCACACATTAAGATCATCGAGAGAGGTCCATCTCCATGTACCGCCAGCTCCTCTGGCAGTGATGGGGGAACAGGCCTAGAGGTTAATGATTCAACATCTTTACATGCCTTAAAAAGAGCCCTTAAGACATACCTTGTTTAGCCGAGCTTTTAGTAACCTCCAAATGTTTTAAATTTTTAATTGTCATTTAAATTCTTTAATTGCGGTAATCTTTGAATGTTTTAGATTGTTTTTATTGCTGCTTTAATAGTTGAGTTGGTTTTGTTTTTATTGTGTTTGTTTTTGTGAACCGCCTAGAGCCTTTGGAATCAGGAGGTATATAAATAAAATAAAATAAAATAGAACTCCTCAAATGCTTGGGGGAGGGGATTTGCACCCTTGTCTAAGAACCATGTTTGTCTTTAATTAATTGATTGATTGATTGATTAAACTTCTATACCGCCCAAACTTTATCAAGTTCTGAATTTTTTAACACTATAGTAACTATAGTCATGCAATTGAAAAATAATAGTTTGAAAGCCAGCGTGGTACTGTTGAGAGAGTTTCAGACTTTGGGAGATGTGTGTTCATACATGAAGCTCTTTAAGGAAGTGTCCTTGAACTAGTCATTCTCTCTCAATGTGACAGGTATGTTGCCCGGAGGTCCTTGGAGAAAGGACAGAAAAGCAAATGTGATACAACAAACTTGTCTGCGCTAGAAAACGGATTTCCACATCTGCCTGCTGTTCCCATCTCAATCCCTTCTACCTCTGCAGCACATCTACCTGCCACTGAGACCCATAGCTATGAAGCGTCAGAGCAGAAGGTGGCAAGCTGATCGGTCTTCTAGCCCCTATGACTGATGCAAAGAGGAGCAAGAAGACGCTGCTTCTCAGTATTCAACAGACACCGATGAGATACTCCTCCCTCCACATTGCCCCTGGCATTCACAAGAGCTAAGCATCTGTAACCTGACACAGTTTTTATTGCATTGTTCCAGGTATAAAAATATAGCCCATCCAATGGTTTGATATGGTATTACCTGCAACAGAAATGCACTTTTGGGGAAAGGCACATGGACCACATGCTACACTTCAGCTTGTATGCAATAAATTCAGATCATGTAGAAAGGCTCCAGGATACCCTACCTAACATGGCAGGAACATTCACATGGCTTAGCATGCATCTGCTCCCATCTTCCCCACCTCCACTCCTGAGCTTAATGGATTCCTTTAGTGCTATGCAGAGCATTTAGGGTTGGCTTTTTTGTTCTGGTTTCCCCCCTTTTAAAGACAATCTTCCAAAATTTGCTGGAAATGTCAGAGCTGAATATTATAACCAGGAAGCTTTAAAATAGAAGGAAATAAAAGCAAAGCAATGTCAGCCTCTTCTCACTAATGTTGTAAGATACTGATGCTCTTTATTTATTGATGGGGTGCTCTCATTCTCACCTGGTAGTCTGCACTGCTTCATGAATATTTCCATACGCAAGGTGGCAGGGAGGGGGGGATAGAAGGATTCTTCCACTATTGTCTTCTTTCCACTGGGACCCAGGAAAGTCATTTCTTTCAAGACGCAAAGCCATTAAACTTGCACACTCAAGCTGGCCTGGCGTTCTGAAAATAGCACATGTGGACTCTCCAATACGCAGGTTCTATTTTTTGTAAAAAGGGAGGGTGTGGATGTTTCTCAGTCTATCAAGAGGAGAGAATAGCAAGTGTTTCTAAAACAAACCTTCTGCAGGGACAGAGAATTTGGCCAGTCTGGAGGTGTGTGTGCACATGCAAATATGTTCCACCTTGGTACTACAACCACTACTGCCCCCTGGGTTGTCTGAGCTCTTATCTTGGAATGAGGGTTGCCAACTCTGACTGAAGCTATTCCTGGAGATTTTTTGACATGGGTGTCCGGAGGGGGAGCCAGTCCCATTGAATTCAATGGGGCTTATTCCCAGTAACTGGGGTATAGGATTGCAGGCTTTGCCTCTCTCCCAGAGAAAGTTCTGTGTTAATATTTGCTCAATATGTTTCACAATATCAAGCCATTAAAGTCTCTAGGATTGCTTTCAATAATGACCTGCGACTAGGGTAGCCAAGATTCTGTTGCCCAAATAAAGGATGGAACACAAGTGTGTGGAGGGGGGGGGACCCCACCTACCATCCCTGCCTCCCCTTGGCTCACTTCCTTGCCCACCCACGCCTCCTCCCAGGGCACAATCTCCAGGTGGCAGAGCCAAAACATAGGAGAAATGGGGTCCCAGGTCCATTTCTCCCCAGATATACAGGACGTCCCAAGTAATCTGGGACTGTTGGCAACCATACCTGCGACATATGCTGATTTCTGGAGACACCAGGCCAATCCTGGAGAGCTGACCATCCCACCTGGACAACCCTACCTTACCTGAATTCTTATCTGGGACCCCTTAGTTCATCAGCTCCATTAATTACAATCAGCAAAGGGCAACATATCTGCCTTTTCCATGCAATTCACACTGCATCTGGTGGCTAGTGAACATTCCAAAGCCTCCATCCTCAGCCGGGAAATGGGAATCAAATCAGCAGTGAACTGTGGTAGAAAAGGTTCTTCTATCTTTGATGACTAAAGGTAAAGGTAAAAGTGTGCTGTCGAGTCCATTTCAACTCCTGGCGCCCACAGAGCCCTGTGGTTTTCTTTGGTAGAATACAGGAGGGGTTTACCATTGCCTTCTCCTGCACAGTATGAGATTATGCCTTTCAGCATCTTATATCGCTGCTGCCCGATATAGTACCAGCGGGGATTTGAACCGGCAACCTTCTGCTTGTTAGTCAAGCATTTTCCCGCTGCACCATTTAAGGTGACAACAGGCCCTATAATACTGATTATAGTATTATATAATAATACTATATTATTTTTATGAATTGCTGGCAAGCTCAGCTCATCTGCCTGCCAGTTTGCTCTGGCGGTGCTTGTGGACTTATATCTGCTTTCCACCTCCTCTCCAGCATCACATTTCAGCAGAGTTTACTGAACTTAGTCTGAAGGCAACAGAAAATGAAGACATTTTATCTGAATTCAGTTCTCTTATGTTCAGCCATGTCATGGTTTGTCAAAATCTTGGTCAATGTTACACTTACTCAAAACTCTAGGGGAAAGAGTTTAAACTGCACCTGGTGTGGACGCAGATTTCAAGGGAGCATCCCCTAAATTCCCTTCTTCCTTCTATCAATGCTCTCCAACTTACAGCACAATAGCATTCAAGCATCTCATTAAGAGAGATCTTTTTTGCCTTCAGCTGCCTTGGGAAGGCACTGCTTTAAACTAATCTGCCTTCCACACACCAGCACTTATCTCTTTATGTAGAATAAGGGATATTTATGTCCTTGCCTGGAGCCAGAACTCAGCTACAGGGCTCTTCATCTCTCAACTCTTTCCTTCAAGTCTCCACAATTATTCAATTCTACTATGTCCCGCTCTTGTTACAATTACATCTCTGCTCCTCCTCTGGATTGTCCTATTTATTCTTGGAGGTCAATAATATGTTTCCTGCCCAAACTCCTCTGTTAAGGATCAATCTAGACCCTCCTTTGGGAACCTATGGGCACATGTAGCCCAATTTTTTCTTTGGGGGGATTGTTCTGTTCACACATAAGCTGCACATGGGGGGAAACGCATTCTTAGGAGGACCAGCTATCTTTAGTTATCTACAAGGTGATGAGGTGGGAGGGTGTGGTGAGTGGAATTAAAATAGTGTTAAGCTCCAATTAAGGAGGTTCAGGGCTCAAATATACATGAGGCATGAGATATTGACTTCGAAGCATCCATGCAGGGTGGCTAATTTGACTGGGGAAGCTATGTTTAACTCTTTCCTCCCAAACCACCCCATCCATGTGATCAGTGTTGCTTTCCTGATCAAATTAGTAGCCCTACCTGGCAGTGTTGAGGTTTAAAACAAAATTAGGAGATCACGAATCTCCAATTTCATTTCTAATTGAGCCCTGGCACAATATGACAGGCTTTTGGAATCCTTGCTACAGCAGAAACTGTTCATAAGTTTTCAGGATTTCCCCTGGAAGCCTCAGGGTTAGCATTTGCAAATAAATAAATGAAAGAAATAAGTAACTGTCAGATTCTTGGAACTCAAGGAGTCTTCCTGAATTATCATGTTTTAAAGCCATAAATGTACTGTTTTTTCTTATTACAAGGAATCCAGATGTCTTTGTTCAAGGAAATGCTTGTGCTACATAGATCTCACATTTCCCCAGAAAACAAAAAGCTGGACTATAACAAATAATATTGAATAAATGCTCGATGCTTCACTCACTGTATACTGTATCTAATGGTGAAAGTGACAAACTGTGGCTATCATATTGATCACTCAGCATCTCTGATAAAAACAGAAAAGTCCAATTTCATGTATCACTTTAATGTCATTAAAAACAGCTAGCACTAAACTTCATAAAGAATGGCATTTCAGCCTAAGTCTTAGGAACATAGGAAGCTGCCATATACTGAGTCAGACCATTGGTCCTTCTAGCTCAGTATTGCCTACACAGACTAGCAGCGGCTTCTCCAAGGTTGCAGGCAGGAATCTCTCTCAGCCTTATCTTGTAGATGCTGCCAGGGAAGGAACTTGGAACCTAGATGCTCTTCCCAGAGTGGCTCCATCTCCTAACGGGAACATCTTACAGTGCTCACACTTCTAGTCTCCCTTTCATATGCAACCAGGGCAGATCCTGCTTAGCTAAGGGGACAAGTCATGCTTGCTACCACAAGCCCAGCTCTTCTCTCATTTCTGCCACACTAGGTGTTCCAAAAGCCAATACATAACCTCTTGATAATATTCCCAATGCAACACATTTTTATTTGGCTTTTATATTTATATTTTAAGTGAGGTCTAAGACTGAATTTTTTTGGGGGGGGGATTGTAGTGGTTACCTATCATAGAGGCTATTCTCACAATCGGCCAAAATCGGGCTAAGGGAAATCATGAAACTCACTGGGTGACTCTGGGCCAGGCATGTATCTCTCAGCCTAACCTACCTCAAAGGGTTGTTGTGAGGATAAAAATAAGCATGTACATTGCTCTGAGAATGTAAAATGTAAAAAAAATCTAGACGTTAATAGCCAAACGAGATATCATGGCTTCTTTTCCTATGTCGGCCCCACTCACATAGGGTGGGTGGGCTTTTCTTAACAGTAAAATGGAACACACAGGAACAGTGATTTCTTTTAAGTATACATTAAAATGACTCCTGATAAAGTATAGGGTTGAGCAGCATCCTGTACCTTGGAATTCTATGTTATACATACTTCCATTTCTCAATAAATAGGTTATCCACCTGCCTTCCCTGTCTTACTTTGATTATATTTGTTAATTTGATCATATATGCCATGTCCTGGGGTGTACGTGTATCTTACTTTAACGATAAAAGGAGCGTGTGGAAAATGGGCATGGAACCTTCCTGCTCCTATATCTGACCTCCCTGGGGTTGATTGCTCCTCCAGGCACTTTTCTCCCTTCCTGACTCCAATATCAGAAGTGAGTCATGAGCACAGAAAAGTGCCTGGAGCAACTGAGGGATGGCTGTGTGTGCGGAGGAGGAGGGAGCGGGGAAGTTTAGCTCAATATTTGTACTTGTGCATATGGCTTGACAGAATTATTTTGCTTGGGCATAGCTCACCTCACCTGTGTATTTGTTGTATAAGCACAGTTGGATTGATTGTATTTTTTGCTATAGTTTAAAGAGGGTGGGAGTAAAACCTTTTCCCCAGTTAATACATGAGTGTGTTGTTGCATACATGAATGTTGACCTCATCACATATCAAGAATATTACCCAAAGCACGACAAAAAATTCTAATGATTTGAGGAATCAGCACACTCTCCACCCAACAGAGTAATTTGCTTTATATATATATGGGGAAAATCTTCCAAACATGCCTCCATTATCCCAAAACTCTCAAATGTTTGTGTCCTGCAAACATGGGAGGCATTTTGGCAATTGCTAATGCAACAAAAGCATGCATGGTGCTATTCCACTTTTAATTATCTCAGGAGGATGCCTAGATTAAGCCCTGGAAGGCAGGATTCAGACACCCTTCTAAGCACAATGGTTTCAGTTACAAGATTAGTTGCTACTGACTCAAAAGCCAGGGAGATCAACTCAAAACATATTCACATTATATGTTTACTGGATGAAATCTGTTTTAGGAATTGTGCAGAAATGGTCTTCCAACCAGAAAACAGTTTTGTCCAAATCCTGTCACTCTGTCGTCACAAGTAGTCCCCCAAAAGGATATCATCTGTATAATCTGGGGTGTCACTCTGGCTCAACCTTGCCTTGAGCTGTTCCAAGTTGCTCAGTAACTCTTTCCCTTGCCAATGAAGTGCAGAGCTGAAGCTAGAAGTCCAGCCTGCTGTCCACATATCTAATTTGACTGCAGCCACCTATCCGCTGTTTAATTTATCAGGCGCTGCAATAAAGATCCCTCTTGATTAATAACCACATTACAAGAGGCCAGAAGATAATTCTTGCAATGAAAGTCAGAGAGTTTTGACAAGGAGGCCTGGAAATATTTGGTGCTAAGTCTGTCTTCCTGGGACTGGGATTATAAACTTGAATGAGGCTGCAAATGTAGCTGCTTATTACTGCATCAGCCATGTGATGTGTGTATGTGTGAAAATATTACCTACTTATTATCTAGTGAAATGCAAAGTAATGTGAACATAAGAACCATCTTGCGTGGCCCCACAATGACTGTCACCATTTAAATAAATTCTTTTCACATGAAGGAATGATGGTGCTTTATCTCCTAAGCCCCTTAGAATGACCCAGAACTGTCTACATTTCCTTAATATGGATACAAGCTGTGAAACCTCAACATTTTTAGACTAAAAAAAAATGTCAGGCTGTCATTTGGATACTGCAATGGATAACTCTTCCGAGAAGGAATGGTGTGGATTTCTCTTCTTCTTGAACAATTTGGGAAAACAATGCCAGACACATTCTCCATTCTGGCTAGATTCGTTAGCAACTGGAAAGATGGGGGATCATAAAAGCCACCTCGTACAAAACAAGTCCAAGTCAAGTCAGCTGATCGTTCTGACAGCCATGCTTCAGTTTATCCCTAAATTGTTCTGCTTTTGAGAGATTAACATCCATGGCTAATCACAGGAGGCTGAACACCAAGGACCACCTTGGAAGCACATAATAAGCTAGAGACGCATAGCATGGACAACCCAAAGATACATAATTCACATGAATACGGTGGATCGCTGGTCAAAAAAAGTGCAAATGCACTCATGTTGTGATGTCTTGTGTGGGTTTCCCTTTCTTGTTTTCTGCATTATATATTTTTGCCTGCTTTCATGGCTTAGTCAGAATCTCTCCTTGGCATTACTAGATATTTTCAGTCATCCCCTTCCCTGGCCAAACCTCACATTCTGGTTTTCCTTTTCATTCTACTCGTAGATATCCACTCACATCTATTCAGGGAGATTAGCTTAATTGTCTAGGAGTGGCACATATTGGGCTCTACTGCACTGCCCCTTGACATGAGTACATGATTCTTCCATAGTGAAATAAAATAAGAACCTGAATAATCCCAATTTAAATAATAAGATAATTAGCACCAACAAGAAAGAAATGTAGAGCTTTCTTTAAGTGATTCACAGAAGGCACTATCCTCCTTTTTTATCTACCACATATTCAAATCATGAATATTAGGGTGGGGTTTCCCCCCAAATGCCACTTTTAGGGGCAATCTCCAAAATCAACAGTTTAATTTTGGCATACAAATATTTAGCACATGATCTATCAAGACCTGCTTTACTGAGGCACACATGAGACCTTTCTTCAGTGAAATTTCTATAGAATTTGTCTACAAAGTGAACTGTTACAAAATCAAAATGGACTCTTCAGATATCAGGATTTAGAATCTGTTCTGTTCTGGCAATATTTATGCAAAGTTGCTAACTATCAAAAGACAGAATATAGGTTACATCGACCTTTTTCTCCTCCACCACCACACCACACACCCCGAAAGTATGCACAACTTTGTGGAGAGCCCTGTTAAATACATAATAAAGACACTTGTTGAATGCTGGATTCTTAGATCACTAAAACAGTTTGCAATCCGCTAGTAAGCAATATATCAATTGTGTCTTGTTTAAAAATGATCCAATTAGACTCTCATTATCAAAAGAGACATAAATATTGACGTATGTAATCAGTTTGCTGATCTGTAATCATAACAAGCAAGCTTACTGTTCAGATTAAGAGGGACCTGAAAACTTGCAGTATCACATGCTAACAAAGCATTGGGCCAATAAAAGATACCACACGATCTAGTCTGTATCTCTGTCCCCATGGGGTCAATGCAGTAACAGCTCTGCATTCCAGGTATTTCACACACAGAGTAAGACTGAAACACCAAAAAATGCCATCACACAAAGATTTCCTTGTAGGTTCTTTCCTCATCTCCAGCAGTCATCTGGTTTAAATTGACTACATTAAACTAGGCTCCTTGTTCACTTTTCAGCCTCCCATTAATAAATTTGGAGCTTTTTCCAGGCATCAGGAAAGGCATCCCGAGGTGACAATCTTTAATGGCTAATTCCAGATCCTTTAAGCATCCTTTTCATTGCCTTTTATAATTTGCCACAAACCTGAAGCTAATATCTTTTGATTGTTAACTCCTAACACCATCCAATGCTGAATGTTGAATTCTCATTGGCTCTCACAAGGAGCAAGCTATAACACAGAGACCACAATTGCTAGGGAAAGTTCCACAAAGAATACTGGGGTGGGGAATGCTAGGAAGAAGAATGATCTTGCACATTTCTGAAGTGCCCCAGGTTATTCTTTGCTCAGAAATTCCTCCAAGGTTTTTGTTTCCCCCTTTATGGAGAGCAGTAAGCTAAAAGGGGGGGAGGGGGATGAAATGAGAAAGTTTTGCAAGTTTTCCTATATATTGCTAGGATATAGCCACCTAATGGTACAGTAGGGAAATGACTTGGCTAGCAAGCCTGAAGTTGCCAGTTCGAATCCCTGCTGGTATGTTTCCCAGACTATGGGAAACACTTATGTCTGGCAGCAGCGATATAGGAAGATGCTGAAAGGAAGGCATCATCTCATACTGTGCAGGAGGAGGCAATTGTAAACCCCTCCTGAATTCTACCAAAGGAAACCACAGGGCTCTGTGGGCGCCAGGAGTCAACACCGACTCGATGGCACACTTTACTTTACTTACATCCAGTATATTAATAGAATAGAGAAGAACCTGTAAAGCCACCCAGAGGCTTCTAGAAGCTATTTCTACACCAACACCTTCCAAAAGCAAGGCATATCATCCTTACTACTTTTTCTTTGCTTCCTTTGCCCTTCTGAAGTCCTTTGTGCAATCACTGGCCCTACAGGCTTCTTCCGCTTGCAATCAGTGGGGAACTGCCAGTCTCGCAAGACAAACATGTCACCTGAAAGCGTAACGGGTGTATGTCGCTGCTTGGTGACTACAGCATCAAAATATGGCCTCTGTGTATGTAAACAGTCATCACATATCAAACTCTAGAGCGGTTGAGTTTTCACATTGCTGGACTTCACCTCAAACACAAGGCTGTACAACAAAGGCAATTCAATCAGCAGCAAATCATGGAACAACGAGACACTAAGAAATGTGCACACATTTACAGTATGAAGCAGTTCCTAGGACAGTGGTTCCCAACCTTGGTCCCCAGTTGTTGGACTACAACTCCCATAATCTCCAAACACAATGGCCTTTGTCCACTTCAGCCAGGGATGATGGGAGCTGTAGAACAACAACATCTGAGGACCTAAGCACTGTTCCCTCTAAGGCATGTGCATGTGCGTGCGCTCACATGTTTTTGGGATGTCCGCTCAGTTCAATTTAGATCCCGCTCAGGTTGAATCAGAAAGGCCCAATTCTTAATGCAGATGCACACACACTGCCTTGATACAAAACTCATTCTGCACAGAGATGAAAAAAATTAGAGGGACCACTGGACTTAAGGTTGGGAACCCCTATCCTAGAACCTGGTGGTGTGCATGATCCAACATACAACAACAATTCTAATCCCAATATCTTGGTGCTGTCAGAGGCTATATATATATGTACTTCAAGATGTTTTAAGTGCACTATATTATCTTGACTAGGTTCTCTATCTCTTGGTGCTTAAGGTATTGAGGGGACACTCTAAGGATCAGACTGAATCCCTTTTGAAGCCTACTTAATTTTGCATCTTTTAAAGACCGTCATTACAGGCCATTACGGAAAACTATTCTAGAAGCTAACAGGCCATGACATCGAAACAAATTATTTTATGATTCAAAATCTGTTGCCTATTCATTCAACAGGTGCCCTCCAGTTTGGGTGGCTTTTCGTTTCAAATAAAGGTCTGTTTCTTCTCCCTAGACCCAATTGTGTTCACATCTCTCTCTCTCTCTCTCTCTCTCAATCCCCCAAACACCAAAGACCTTTCACGAGCTGCTATGCTTCAGTTGCTGCCAAGCAGCTATATATGTTTCATCTTCACCCCCCAAAGGACTTGGTATCTGTAGATATTTAAAGGAATTCCCTACCCCCACCTCTCTTCTTGGGGGCCTTTAATGCTTTTCATAGCTACAATTAGCTGAAGGCCAAGCACAACCTTTTAAAACACCAGAGCTCCTCATTTCATCAATCATTCTGTGGAGAGATGGAATTAGGCTGCTAATGTTAATTTCATCAGACAGGGAGCCAATTTCCTCTGGGGTTACTGCATGACTTACTGTGTTGGCACAAACGAACCCTAAACTGCCTAGATCTGGGTCCTGTGCAAAGAGTCTAGGCAGACGAAGAAGGCTGGAGAACAGCTAGATAGCTGAGCCTGATGCTTCTCTGCCATACCACACTAATGCACTAGGTCTGAAAAATTTAGTTCTCTTCTTATGGAAAGAGTCAAGATATGGTCGGATTTGAGGCAGAAGATTCATAATGCTGCTGGGCCCTAGGGGATTAATTTTAAAGTTTCTTTATTGCCACTCTCCCTCTCATCCTAAAGTGTGTACTGAATAAACAGAAAGATTTCTTAAGGTGTACTATTTCTTGCACATCTTCAGGTACTACCACACCACTAACACCATCAATGTCACCCTTCTTGCTGAAGCAGGTTAGTTTCTCAGAGCAGCTTCACATATTGTCAGGAAATGACAATGCTCTATATGAAGAAACATACTGTATCTCTCAATATAAGACTAGCTTGGTGCTAATTTGGTTCCGTTTGACTTCTACTAGATTTCTAGTTCCATCCATCTGTACCAGGTCAACCAGGGGCATATTTGTCCTCAAGAGGGAAGCATGGTGGTTGAAGAAATCTGGGCACAAAAACTGGCTCAGAAGTTACTAAATAGACTGAAGTGCTGCTGGACTGGTCCTGTTATCAGGATTTAGCCTACCCAAACCCAAACCTACAGCCTTTACTATATTCTTATGCAAGTGGTACAGAGCTGAGCAAAAGGGGGGATTTCACACATAGTTAGGGTGCAAATGGAACTTTCATAAAGTCATCTATTAATCATGTCTGAATGGCTGAAATCCTACCTACCCCTCACAGCCTTCCCAAGGCCCTTGGGTTTTTGTGATCTGAGCAACCAGAACTATCAGGAAAGGTTTAAGCTGTGCAGAGTTTCTTTAAGCTGTTAAGAGGACATCTCCATGACATCAACAGCCAGGCTAGCATTTTAATAGGAACTGAAAGAGCCTATCTTGTAACTTTCACTTCTTGCAGCTCAGGTTAAATTAGCGACACACATTTAAGGCACTCCTTTGGACAGAACAGCTTGAAGGTCTGTCAGGACATCACCCTCAAGCTGCCTGTACTAAATAACAGGAGCGAATACATGTAGACCATCCTAACGCAAGCTAAGAGAGAGAAACACCACCTTCAAAATGGATTTTTAAACGTAAAATATAGTTGAAAATAGAGTCCTGAATCTTAATTCCTGCTGCTAAACTGCTAGCCTATCAACAAGGTTTTGTATTGTTTCCAAAAGATGCCCAGGTTTGGGCAGCCCTCTCGGGGGTGGGGGTGGGGAGGAATATTGTGAAATTATGTAAATGATCAAACATATAAGGGAGACAATCCAACACAGATTTACTTAATAATACACCACAGTCAAAGGGCTTAAGTGCACCTAATTCTGTTCTGAACTGTGGCCCATCAACTAACAGGCCTACATTTCTTCTGTACACTTGCATATGAACACTGCGTCCCAAATGTACAGCTAAACTGGTTACTAGTGTTGTCAAGCTCTGATCACCTGTTTGTGGGGAATAGGGGAAAGAATCCAGATATTATTTTCCTCCAACAGGTGTTTAGAGCTGTGCAGTAGGGGAGATCATTGCTCACAGCAGTGGGACGCACTCAAATCAGAATTCCTACTTGAACAAACCTTTTCTACCCAGAATCCATTCTTATGTTGCTGTAAAGATTCCTTAAACACACACACACCCCATGCCATGAAGGATTTTCTGCTCAGTATGACACTGGAAAACAAGGAATTTGTCCAAATGACTTTGTACATGTTTTCTTTCTGCAAGACTAGATAACTAATGAAGTGATCTAGCCACTGCAACCACTAGAGTGTGCAAATTCAACTGTTGGGAGAAGCAGTGCAACAGTTGTAGGGGAATGAAGATCACATGGAGAGTGAACAGTATTAGATGGAGTTTTGTCAGGTTTTACCAAGATTGCACGCACCCAAGTATTGCCTCACACTGTGACACACTGATGCAGAGCACTGGTCGCCAGTGACAAACCTCCTGCATCGTCTAGGCTAGTTCCCATCCCTTCATATTTGTTGTATGAACCATTCATTGAGAAGATCTAACCAATTTGACCTTTGACAAGAACTTAGTCCCTTCCTTGACCATCCCTGCCTTCCTTTCACAGAATTTGCCTTGTATTTTCAGGTCACTAGTCTACCTAGCCCAGTACTATAAACTCTGATGGGTGACAACTTTTTAGCTTGTCCTCAGAATTCCTAAGACTCTGTAAAGAAGACAACTGAGGCTGAATCTGGCACCATGTATATGCAAAACGTGTATTAACTGTGGTCCCTCACTCATTCAAGCCTAGCCTATCCAGTCTGCAACAGGCACTACCTTGCCTGTAACTGCATGACTATCTGGTTTTAACTTCCCAAGGATACCTTTGGCTCACGTTTTGGACTCGCTTTGTTCCTGGAACTTGTTCCTATTCCAGTCCAAGCTCCAAAAACTGAGCCTGAAGGACTCGGCTTACTTCTAGTCCTATGCAAGGAACTGTGTGTGACCCGGGGCACAACAGATGCCCAACAAAACTAATTCAAATGAAGAAGATGAGACGGACGGCCTTTTTAGACATTTGGCTTGTTTTGTTTTAATTTTGAACTACTTTATTTAATTGAAAGAATTTTCAATTACAAAACAGCAATACAGGCACTCCCTGAGTTACAAACATCTGTACATACTAACAGTGCTCCATAAATATCTTTTACATTAAGGAGTTCCCCAATTTAGAACCACCCGCCAACCCACATATACAAACAAGTCATCACTCTTGGGAACTATATGCCAAGTTACAAGCAGCCAAGTTACAAGCAAACTTTTGGAATACAACCCATTTTAAGTTAGGGACTTCCTGCATTAACCAACATTTTATATTCACATTTCAGACAACTGGCTTATTGCCCAATAAATATTAAAGCAG
Organism: Hemicordylus capensis; assembly: GCF_027244095.1. Classification (NCBI taxonomy): domain Eukaryota; kingdom Metazoa; phylum Chordata; class Lepidosauria; order Squamata; family Cordylidae; genus Hemicordylus; species Hemicordylus capensis. Next base: position 26,850,713 of record NC_069664.1, read on the forward strand.
CATGGGTGTAACCCTTTAGTTAAGGTGAGTCGCGTGTAAAGCATCTTTGCTGGTGCCAGGCACTCCATCCTCCCCATCTTGATTTGGGCCTCAAAGTCCAAGGAAAAGTGTAAGCGAGCACAACTTGTGACATTGCACTACATAATTACTGATCACATGGAACATCTGTTAAGGCATCGGCCTTAGGTTCTGATTTCCTGGCTTTGTGGAGCTTGATCCAAAATGAGATAGCCTTAACTCTGGTCTTAAACCAGCAGGGCGTTTTTTAAACCATCAAACCTTTACACTAAGGAGTTCATTCCAAGAGGCCACTGCCTCTTGACTTGGCTGAATCTCCATGAATTTTGCAATGACTCTGAGATATGGAAGAGCTGCCTAGGAAAATCCTGGCCTACAGCCACCAAACTCATTTCACAAAGGCCATCAGGGAGTGGTTAAATGGCAACAACCGTTTCTTTTTTCTATCAACAAGGCTTGCTAAAAAGCCAGACAGATTTCTCCAGACAATTCTTGAGCACTCTGGCTGTTTGAATTAAAAAACAGATTTAGTAGTCGTGTGGCAATATTTTGTGTTAAAATCTGGACAAAAGTCATCAAGTTCATTACCATTGTTCCTTTAGTTATCAACTCATTGGGAAGTTCATTTTCTTTCTTTTAAGGGTCATTGCACACACCATACTCAGGGCAAGTGAATGTATGAAAAACCCAAGACTGCCAACAAACTGGTGGTGCCTTTAGAGAGTAGAATATGAGCTTCAGGGATGTGGAAGTAATGCAGTCTGACTGTTTCCACATAGAAATGGCTTTTTCCCCCAGCTGAGCTTGAATAAATGAAAAGTACAGGAGTCCACACCAGCTTGGAAGCCAAAGCCATCTATCCCAATTGGGTATTTCTGAACCATTTCAATGCCACAGCCAGAGCTATTTCCAATTCACTGCTGGGCATCCATGAATATAAGAAAAGGAAATGCTTTTCGTGTAAAAACCTCAACCACTCCATTGCAGCTGAGTGTTGGGAAGGACCCATCCATGTAAGCTTAAAACAAAAATCTTGCTTGCTAACCAAACCTTTCACACTCGATCATAACTGCTAAGCCATCGGCAAGGAGCTGGAACTGGAGCTGTTTGTAGGTGTTGAATTCTGAATGTGCCTTTGTTAGCAGCTTCTGAAAGCTGCTGAGGTCTATGGGTTTTGGTTTGTTTGTTTTTTGTTTTGTTTTGTTTTTTGAGTGAAAAGGCATTTAGAACAGACTGTGACCTCTGAATCTATTTCTGTGCATCTCATACCTCAAGGAAGCAAAAATCTGCTAAGGGTCTTTAACACTGATACTTATTTGTAGGTTAGTATGCTTTCAATATCTGGGTTTTTAAAAAGTTAATTATCAATAGAGTTTTCGTCTCATCCGTTAGGACAGGCTTGCACTCAAGTTGTCTTGGAGTGCTTGCTGCCAATACCACAAGGAGATCAAGGCAAGGTGCTTTTGTATTTCACATCCACATCTTTTCAAAGCACTTTATGATCTATATGCACACAAATAAACTTGATCCAACCTTTCTAATATTGAATGATGGGGATCCACTGGTGCAGACGTGCTACCCGGACATTCTTCAAAAGCCCCATAACAGATTTCATTGTGGACAGATTTCTGTTTTGAAGACAAAAGTTCCATTAGGCTGATCTCCCCCACCATACGGTGGGCGAATCCATTCCACTTTATTTTGCCCTGGTCAGAAATCATCTGAATATCACGTCCAATTCTGGGCCTCACATTTTAAGGACAACACCGATATACTGGTATGGGTTCAAAGGAGGATAACAAAGATGGTGAGGGGTCTAGAAACCCAGTCCTATGGAAGGAACTGGGTATGTTTTGCCTAGAAAACACAGGGGTGGGGGTGGGGTAATTCTCCCCCCAAAATGCAGAATAGTCCTTATAATAAAATTACACTGGAAAAATACCACTGAAATACCAACCCTTGAGAGAAACAAGTTCTCTTTTGAGTTTGGTCATCCATGTTAGCCCTCCATTTGAGGGGAAAGGAGCATTTTCACACCCTCAGCATCTGCCTCCACCAGTCCCTTCTATTTCCCCCCAGCATTTTCTTATTTATTTCCACATTGTTAATGTTGATCAAGCTCTTCCCCCCAGGTTCCAAGCTGGAAGTGAAGAAGGTCCACCACTAATCTACATGAGAGGTTCATCCTCTCCACCCAATAGCATGGGATCTGCAGTGCATTTGCTTCATTCTTGTCTCAGCCTCTCATGTTCTCCTGAGCTCTGTAGATTTCAGTGGACACTGGGGAATAAGTACAGGATAACAATGCTTCTCTCTCTTGGTTCCTGGTGCATTGATTCTATTAAAACAATGAAGCATTTTGGGTAGCATTCGTGGCATAGCTTGGGACATCGTCTGTCCGAGCTGTAATGTGGAATGACAAGCTCAGTGCTTCTTGAATCTGGAAGAGCGGGGGAAGGGAGGAAAAGCACTTTTCTCCATTGATTTGTGTCCTACCCTGACTAAATCAGCAATGTTCCCGCTGCATTGCTTAGGAACCAGCATCCTGTTCAGCCAAGCAAGGATGGAAGTTCTGAAGGGATCCAAGCTCTTATTTGCTGGAGAGAAGATAAAAAATACTGCTCCCTTTTAGCAACAGTTAGATTTGTCCACTAATGGCAGACCCTCTTTGTTATGGATGAATCTTGCTTTTAATAAGCAATTTTTAAAAGCTTGCTTTTAATCAGCAGTTTCTCCACCATAGTGTTTAAAGATCTTTGTCTTTCTTTTCTGCAACTGCTCTAGGGAGAACAAATATTCTATAGCTGTTAATCTCAGTTCATATCCAGGCATGCCCAATGCAGCTAGGAGAGACTGCAGAGGTGTGAAGTTTGCAGAAGGATGCTTTAACTGACATTGTTATTAAGTGCCCATTATTAAGTGCAGTATATGCCTCTCTCAATGCTGAGAAGTTTTAATTCATTGACTTATAAATTCATATCCTGCTCCACGCAATTTGCTTGAGGCAGTTTTTGAAGGAAGACTGGGACATCCTGTCAACTGTGTCACTGAACAGAACTAATAAATAAGTATGTAGCAATTACATAGCACTTAAGAGATCTCAGAGCACTTCACAGACTTTATTACTTTTAATAACCCTGTAAATCAGGTATAATGCAGACTGCAAGGTGGGAACCAGTGCTGAGAGACTTGTCTAAGACCACCTCAGTAGATGACCACAGTCATTTTTGAGAGTTAACATGTTGTATAGTACAGGGATTCTCAACGTTGGGTCCCCATTATTTGTTGGGTCCCCACTCTTTGCCAAGTTAGCAGGGGTTAGCACCCCATGACCACTGGCCTATGAGGGGCCACAAGAGTCCATCTTGTCTCCCATGCTTTTTGACATCTATATGAAGCTACCCAACTTCTCTTCTTTTCTTGGAAGAGACATGACATTTTTGAAGATAGGAAGATTCTTGCTATCTTCATTGAAGAAAGAGCTCTGTACGCAGAGCTACAGCCCAACACACTCTGATACAAGATGGAGACAAGAAAAGAGGGTGTCAGAGACTAGCCATGGCATCTGGGAGATCCAAGATATGGTGGGAACTCCAGGATCAGGCATTTAACCCAGGGCAAAGATTACTGCTTTAGCATCTAGCCACTGCAATCCTTTTGGTCAGGTCAAGTAATGGAGCCCAACCCCATCATCACACACAAACTGCCAGGCAACACCTTGACTTCTTCTTATGTACATATTCTCATAATGATTTGTCAAGTATTCCTTGTCTTTTAAAGGGGGAGCTACTTCTGCTCTTTGACTACAGAATGAACCCTATTTTCCATGTTTAATTCACTTAACCATTTTGACATGAGCAAAATCTGCTTGCTTTGCCACAGAGGATGCTGTATTACCAGGCGTAACTAACGGCTCACCCACATGACCAGTTTTCACTGCTAATCCTGGTTGATAGTAGGGAGGGGCAGTTCTGGGAGTCAGCCATGTGGTTAAAATTGTATGCTGTATATTTCCCCTCCTCTTTTTCTTTCCTCCTTTTCTTTCCAGACATGCAAAATTACTCCGTGCAGCCATAGATGTGTGTCTCAGCTGCATTGCTTCTGCCTTTCCTCTTCCAGATGCTGACAGGCTCTGAACCAGTGGACAGAGAGAAACAGCTCCTCTCATATCTGCATGGAAATTGGACAGGGGATAAATAGCAGAAGGAAAGAAAGAGCGAAGTTGGTTATTTTTCTGGCACATGGATGTAGTTACGCGGAGCACATTCCAGAGGCGTTACTTTGAATTCTGAGCAGGTCTGCTTGCCATTCCTGAGTGGAAAGAGGGGGGAAAGGGAAGAAAAGTCTCTCGCAAAGAGACGGAATGTCTGCACTTTCCATCCTGTTTCTAGGTAAGTTGGAACGATTTTCTTAAAATTAATTTCCTAACAAAACTGGTTGCAAATGCAACAGTAAGCAACGAGGGGCTCTCGGGAAAAGAAGTTACTTTTAAAAGAAAGATTAGTATCAGAGTCTATTGGGTATGGAGATAATCCGTTTTTTATTTGTCACCATGTTTCTGTTATTGTCATTTATTTTAATGGTTAACGTAAGCCAAAATATAGTTTTAAAAACTTGACTTCTCTACCCCCACCCCAACTGGAACTAACACTACTTACAGCATGCGGCTCTCTTTTACTAAAGGTACAGAATTTTGTTTTATTTTACACAATAAGCTGTTAAGTTTAATGCTTCTGTTGAAGAAATACTAAACATTGCTTACAACCCCCTAAAGACAGAGGTTTTTATGGTACAAAACATTCAACTAGTTTGTCTTCCACAAATAATGTTAACAAAGAATAATTGTTCCTGGACTGGTAGTAAATTTGCTTAACTTTTTTGTGAGGAGGTAGTTTTGTGCAGGAATTTATTTCTGATTTTTTAAAATGAGCCCATTGTTTCCAACTGACACTGCAGACGGTCCAAATTAGAAACAGATGTGTTAAAGTACAAGTGGGAGGGAGGCGGAGGACCAAGTGATAGAAAAAGGGGGATGGAAGGCATAAGAAAGGATACACTGAAAAACAAAACAGAAAGAACAAAAGACAGAAAATGGAAAAGGGGAACAGAGAGAGAGAGAGAGAGAGAGAGAGAGAGAGAGAGAGAGAGAGAGAGAGAGGCAGGCAGAAAAAGATTTGTGTGATCAAAGGTGAGAGGAACTAAGAAACATAGTGGAATAAAAGAGGAGTCGTGGCTGTTTCACATTATTTCCTGCAGTACAGAGGCAAAGCAGGTTTCTCCTGGAGTCAAATGGGAGCAGCAGCTAATAATGGCTCCCTGTACCTGTAAGATACACACAACAAAGCATTTTGTGGCACCTTAAAGAAGAACAAATGTATTCCAGCAAATGCTTTCATGCATTAGAGCCCACACCATCTGACAAGTAGGCTCTAGCTTCTGCTATAATGCATTCATGAGTGTTTAAAAAATGCCACAAGATACTCCGTTGGTTTTGCTGCAACAGAATAGCATGGCTACATCTCTAGAAGTTACAAATTGCAACCGTGTTGCTATCCCATTCACACTTTCCCTCTTTAGGTGCACAGTTACAGCATTGTTGGTGTACAACTAAACAGAGGGCACAATCAAGCCAACATGAAGGACTTGGGAGAACCATTGGGTTCAGTGCTAGAAAGTTAAGCATGTGCTTAACTCTATCCCATTGAAATCAATGGGGCTTTACAGTGCTGCTTAACTTTGACTGAATCATGCTCAGAGGGTGTAAAAGTGTCCTGAGAGGCCACAGAGTAGACAGGAAACATCCAGGGAAATAGCAAAGCAGGGGGAATGTAATAAAAATATAATTAACATTCTTATTACAATAAATGTTTATCATAGACAGCTGCTTAAACCATGCAAAGACCAATAATCATTTACTATAGATGGCAATAATCAAAGCAGCTGCTACTGCTGCTTTCACCCTCGTAGAGCAAAGTGAGTTAATACTAATATATGTCCCAAATAAGAAAAGTTATTTTCTAAAATGGAGGAGGTAAAAAGATGGAGAAAAGGATTCAGAAAGGCAGACTAGCGTAAGATGAGACGGAGGCTGTTCCCCCTGATGACAAAGCCAGCTGCATCCTTCTTGTCCACCTCTCAAGAGACACCACAGCATGAAGGGTAGGCTTCCCCCTCGATTCCACTTACCACATTGGACTGACAAGCAGGCGGCTCTGCAAAACGAAATCCTCTATCAGGGCCTCATGAAAGCCATTGCATCTTGATCCTTCCGCACCACTTTGGAAGAATAGTGAGCAATGGATTCCATGGTAGATTCCAAGGCAAAGGCTCCTGACCCTCTTTGGAAAGCTAAGGGGCAAGGAGGGAGAAGATCAGAATGTCCTATGGAGACTTTTATTTCATGAAGAAATGAAAGCATGAAGAATAATGGCACGAAAGGTCCTGGAAGCTGATTCTTCTAAGTCAGAATGTGAAATAGATGGACACTGGAACATCAAGAGAGCTGGCTGAGGAGGAGTAAACTTGAATGGAGGAGAGCTGGTCTTGTAGTAGCAAGCATGACTTGTTCCCTTAGCTAAGCAGGGTCTGCCCTGGTTGCATATGAATGGGAGACTACATGTGTGAGCACTGTAAGATATTCCTCTTAAGGGATGGAAGAAGAGCTCTGGGAAGAGCAGAAGGTTTCAAGTTCCCTCCCTGGCAGCATCTCCAAGATGAGGCTGAGAGAGATCCATGCCTGCAAGCTTGGAGAAGCTGCTGCCAGTCTGTGAAGACAATACTGAGCTAGATAGACCAATGGTCTGACTCAGTATTTGGCAGCTTCCTATGTTCCTATGACATCCTCACAACATTGTCCCTACCAGCTGTCCCATACATCAGTCTGCAGTAAAGGTTTCCATAACCACTTAGATAGCTCCAAGCTTCTGGTCTCCTTTACACAAAGAGTAAACTAGAGGCAGTTAGTGCAAAAGGTCTGTGTGGTGGAAGGGCAGGCGGAAACATGTCCCCCCAGCACTAAGCCTCACCACCAAGTGCCAGTAGATTGTACAAACGAGACTGAAGTAACTGGGAGTCGCTAATGTCTCCCTGCCTTCCGAGCATACCAGAGTTAGTCAGAAGACTGGGATCCAACATCTGCACTGTAAAACAATCCCCAGCATGGCACAAACCCTTGCCAGTACCTGGCGCAGCTCAAGTACAGTTTATTAGCAGGGGGAAGAATGTGTTTGGAGTACTGATGGAGTATTATGGGGACTCTGGCAGGGGAGCAAGGGCGGGGGGGAGATACAACACCCATAATGTACTTTCCAAAAGGCTTCTGCAGATATTGTATATGGGAAATGTAAGTCTGTATTCCCTGTTCAAACTTGTGGCTTTTTCCTCTTCTAACAGCCTGAATCAAAGCACAAGGTTGTCTTGCTGCTTTCTGTTAAGATCAGGTGGTGTGTAGCCACATTGTTCCTACAGTGCAAGAGCCAAACATTAGATGAGAAATATCACAATTGCCTAAACCTGTATGGGGGGCGGGGAGGGGTTGGAGGCATGCAATTCACGACAAGAATCTGAAATTACAGAGTTCAGTAGGAAGATACGGGTTTATACAAACCTTGTTGACACATTACAATTCAGGGTGCAATACTTCACAAACCCACAGCTATTCCTTTCTAGGATCACAACTACCGCACACTTTTACCATTCCAACTGCACCACCCAAACATTCGCCTAGAAAGAAAAGATGGTGGAGTTGGAATTACAATGGGATTTTGCATACTAAACGCTAATATGAGAACAAGACCAATTAGACCAAAGTGCAGATATGCAAACACCTTGAAAGTATTTAAAAGTGCAACACAAATGGTATATATATTAACTGTAAACCCAGCAAACATTCCACTCTGCTCTTCTGTGCACACCTTTTTCTAACCATCTACCCTCTCCCACAGAAATTCATACTTGCATTCCTTCTCAGTTATTTTTCATACCAAGTAAAATGACACACCTGCTACTTAAATTTCGTCGGTGGGAAAGTTTACTTTTAAGACTCAAGTTTTCACTTGGCCGGGCAAAGGAATAGCAAACGAGGCAGTGGCTCCAGGCCCAGGTCATGCTACTGCTCTTGGAACGCTGCAAGAAAAGTGCTGCTCACTAGCTAGCCATTTGCCCAGGGCTCCATATTCTTGCAGCTGGAATGGCGGCCACAGGGCCAGCTCCAGGGTTCAGGGAACCCTCAGCAAACTGTCCTCCATGGGCTCTCCCCTATGCCCTCCTCTCCAAGCGAGCCCTAGAGAGTTGCTTTGCTCCTACAAGGAAGGCGATGATTACGGCCCTGGATGGCCCAGGAGGGACCAGAGGGGATTAGTCCTGGGGATTAATCTCTCCTCTCAGGGATTAGCACTGGGCCCTTCAGAGAACCCCGGAGCCTCATCAGCTGCCCAACAACGCCGATCTGATCCCCAATGCCAGGCCCAGCCTTAAAGGAGTCCGAAAAGCTGGAACATGAGAAGTAACACCATACTCCCACTTCTACAGTAGATAGCGGGTGGGTTACAACCTACGAATATATTCCTCACATTTTCAGGCAGACAGTAGCAGTCATTTCAGTGGGCCTATTCACACCCTCACCTTGTGGCGCAGCAGGGAAATGCTTGACTAACAAGCAGAAGGTTGCCGGTTTAAATCCCTGCTGATACTATATCAGGCAGCAGCAATATAGGAAGATGTTTCTTGAGATCAATGACCTCAACACAGTGGTACATTTGTTGGTAACCTCCAGACTGGACTTCTGTAATGCGCTCTACGTGGGGCTGCCTTTGTACGTAGTCTGGAAACTTCAGTTGGTCCAGAATGCAGCAGCCAGGTTGGTCTCTGGGTCATCTCGGAGAGACCACATTACTCCTTTGTTGATGGAGTTACACTGGCTGCCAATAGGTTTCCAGGCAAAATACAAAGTGCTAGTTATAGCTTATAAAGCCCTAAACGGCTTAGGCTCTGGGTATTTAAGAGAGCGTCTTCTTCGCTATGAGCCCCACCGGCCGCTGAGGTCACTTGAGGAGGTCCGTCTCCAGTTGCCACCAACTCGTTTGGTGGCTACACAGAGATGGGCCTTCTCGGCTGCTGCCCCGAGATTGTGGAATGCACTCCCTGCTAAGATATGATCCTCCTCATCTCTGGCAATTTTCAGAAAACACCTGAAAACACATCTCTTCAACCAGGCTTTCTCAGCTTTTTAATACTTGTTTTTAAATTGTTCTGATTATTTAATTGTTGTTTTATGGTGTTTTTGTTAGTCATTGTTTTATGCTTTATAATTTTTGTTTAATTATTAATTGATTTTAATGGTGTTTTAATGTAAACCTCCCTGAGCCTTTTGGAAGGGCGGTATAAAAGTTTTAATAATAAATAGATAGATAGATAGATAGATAGATAGATAGATAGATAGATAGATAGATAGATAAATGCTGAAAGGAGGAGGCAATGGTAAACTTCTCCTGTATTCTACCAAAGAAAACCACAGGGCTCTGTGAGTGCCAGGAGTCGAAATCAACTTGTCGGCAGACTTTACTTTTACCTTTATTCGCACCGTAAATGCAAAGATTCTTTGGGATCTGGCTTGCACCTACTTCCTAAAGGGAATTTCAGAAAGTACTCTTATGTCGTGATTACTAGAGTACTCAGTGCACCTTAAAGGATCAGTGGGGAATTTCATGTAGTGGGGCTGAGCTATCTAGTCATTTTGAGGTATATTAACCAATTTAAATAACTTCATCTCTGAGGTCACTCATGTTTCTTTGGACCAAAGTCACAAAGCCAGTGTCATCGCACAAGCACAGAGGGCAGCTAACACAATGGAGGGAAATTTGAAGGAATCATTGTGTCAGAGGAATACAAATCTTCAAATGTCTGCCCTGCTCTAGTATGGCCTTACAGAAGGAAGGCAGTTAAGGAAACCACATGGTTTGCTGTCATGATTGCCAAGGTTAAAAAAAAATGTAATGCGAGTAAATTTAAAGTATATCTTTGGTCACCGCAGCTTGTGCTCCACAGATCTGGATGTTAAGGGCATGAGTCAAGGCATTCTTTTCAGGAAATAAGTTGAGCTGAACTCAGTGGAACTTGCTTTTATGTTTAGGGTCAAGCTGCATCCCACATTTTAGAAGGGTGGAAACTAATAACTGGGCAGGGGAGGCAGTTTGCAAAGAAAAATAAAGCCAGTTTACAAATGAAATGTATGTGGCCTGTTAGACAGAAAAATAGAATTGTTTACTAAACCCAGATTCAAATGTCCTGCTCCTGAATAGCCTTGAGTAAAAGACCAACTCTTTCTTTTAGATCTGTGTGATCCTGATATTGGACAGGCTCACAGGACCTAGCAATATCAGACAAAATGGTCAAGCTAAGGGCTGATTATTACATAATATCATCATCATCATCATCCTGCTTTCTAACTGAAGCACTCAAAAGCAACTTATGAAGCTTTATTCTATATATTCTGATATGTAGAATGAGTCTTATGGATGTTCCAATACATGTTCCAATCAGCAACAAAGGGATACCCTAGAACTATAATGTCTGAAGTACTAAGTGAGGGTCATAATTATATTAGATGAGTCTGTTGCTCTGGCCCATTTTACAAATCTGCATTACTTATTCCGATCACAGAAGAGGAGTGTTCTGGTTGCAGAAGTAGAAACTTCAGTGCAGAATTCCACGTGCATACATATATGTGTGTGTACACAAACACACACCTGCCTCTTTTCAATTTCTAATGTTCTATTAATCTGATAATATGTATAAAAGCCAAAGTCAGCAATTCTTGACAAACAAAATATGAGGAATTATTACATTTGCTGACCTTGTATTCTGTATTCAATTCCCTACACTACTGATGAATTAGAATTTGCTCTATAGCCAGAAGTATATGCTTGCAGTCATTTCAAGTATATGCAAGACCATAATTAGATCTTGTAAAACAAAGCAAAGGCAGATAAGATCAGATTTTCAAAAGGGAGGCTTGCAGAAAAGGAATCCCAAGTGCTATAGGCGGTAGTCAGTGCACGATTTCTTTGCCCTCGGTGCTGAAGCTGTTAAGCAATGCTCTGTAGGGTCTATTTTACACATGATATTTCAAACAAAGGTGTTGATTGGATTATGTGTAATTTCAGATTTTCTGGCACTTGCTAGTCTCTATTAACATCAATGACAGTTAGAGCATTATAAATTCCTGCTGGAGGAGAAAAAACACCCCATAACCACCACAGCCTGTATTCAAAACATGGAGCTGCAGAGATGTTCCATTCATCATCTCTTTGCTCCATGTTTCGATGAGGGTCACATGGACACCTCATTTAAATGAACCTTTTGATCTGCAACTTAAGAAACCATGTTAACAACCATATTTCAGAAGCAGACTCCAGAATGAAGGACATTTTGCTTCACTGTTGCAAGCACCACTGTTGAGTTGAAGACACAATAGAATCTCAAAAGACCTAGATCAGAAGCTATTTCAACAAGTGAATAGCTTCCCACTTCAAGTAAAAATGCAACACTGACTAGAAAATATATTCAACTTTTAAATGGTTCTCTTGCACTTTTTATAGTGCATAAACACCATTCATAGATGGTGTTTATGAACACCTTTCATATTCATTCAATATGAACACCATTCATATTCTAGACTTTAAATCATTTCCTTAGTGTCCCTAAAATGTCCCTAAAACCTCTCCTTACACAGAGGCAGTGTAAAACAGTTGCCTGTTCTCACATTCTGTGAGGCACAGGCTTGATATTGTGTCGTATGAATGGCATATACGTGCATGCATAGCATCCCATGTTCCAGCTGGGCCTCCAGATAAAACACGATTTAATAAAAGAAGCCCTTGACTCCCTTCCCTCAGGAGAGGGTGGCACTCTTCCATTCTGTGCATATTTATGAGACATGTGCGAGCAGCTTCATACAGTTGAGCCTGCCTAGGGTTTTTACTTAAAAGAGCTTTAAATAAAATTTTAAAGGCTATGGAAATGTTTAATATAGAACTGAATGCCCCGTCAGAGCAAGACTGCAAAGTAATACCAGGACAGGACACAAAAGAATGGCTCGGCTATCCCCACAAGAGCCTCGAATATCAAGCAGAAACATATAGCCCGGCATTCTTTCCCTCCCCACCCCTCTCTACCCCCAATTCAAAATAATAATAATAAAAATCACAGGGTTTTCAACCTTGAAGGCAAATCACTTTGTGACTTCATTGTTTAAATTTAGGTTTTATTTTGTGGTGGTGGTGGGGGGGGTGGATCGTTATACTTCAAGCAAAAGCCTCAGAGCCCAAGGACTGTCACTTCGGATTACTTCCAGTGCCACTTCCAATTATTTCCAATCACCATTCCAGAGACAAGAGGAAAATGGAGCCAGATTCTCCAGCATCAGGCTTTCTTTCCCTCCTGAACAAAAAGACCATTTATCGAAGAACTGCCGAGAGGGAGGGATTAGGAGAGCGTGGTGACCACTTGGAGGGAGAGCTCAACCAAGAATGCTAAACCAAATGGAGGTAGTGATCAATGTGGGGGCAGTTGGAATCTAGAGAATGAAACAGAAATTCAAAGTGAAGTCTGATCAATGTTGTACAGTGGCAAATTTGCATTCCTATTACTCCAGAGAGCTTCACTCACAAAGGGATTACCAACCTCCCCCCTCCTACCCTTTAAATCCTACTTCATTGGCTCAAAATTTCAACATTTTAAAATAACCAAAGCTTATGTAATATATGGTATTACTAATTAGTTGAAGTTCAGCAAAGTTCATTATAAAGTCACAATGTACAGTTAATAAATTGGGGCCAACGCGTACATTAAAACTGGCTGCTTAATTGTGCATTTTAGCAGCCCTCAGAGCATGAGCAGTGAGCTCATGCAACACCACAGCAGAAATTTTCCACATACTCTCATTGCTTTCTGCGACATGGGCCTTGCTTTCATGTTTGACAACATGCTTTAATGACACAGGAACTATGGGCCCAAATCCCAAGAGAATATAATTTGAATTTCTTACCATAATGAGTGTATATATTCTCTTACTATAATGTGAGAATAAGTGGCCAGTGCCCTGAGAACAGAGGTCCATATCCACATATCCACCACTGGCTAATTTATTGTGGCGCACTTTGCAAAGAATGTCAGACTAGGTGGGCTTTGGCCTGATCCATCCAGCAAGGCACTTATGTTCTTCAGCAAGAATGCATACTCAGGATCATTTAACACAGGTTAGTTATGCTTTAACTTGAGAGATCCTGAGTGAGTGCTCTTCTGCTGGAAACTAAAGCACCCTGGTGGACCATTGGAACCCAATAATGCCAGCTCCCAACACTGGCCCTGATCTTCAGTAGTTCCAAACTGCTGAACTACTCCAACTACTTCAAGAGTGGCCAACTCAATTAATAGGTTCACAGCTTCTGCTTGCACAGTTTAATTGATTTTAATTTCTCCAGACACAGAAGGAACACCACAAGTTTGGCTCCTGACACTCTCAGTTGCTGCACCAGGCTGTGCCTGAAGCAAGCTGAAACCTGCCAGGATTGCTGGAGATAAGCATTAGCTAAGCAGCGATATAGGAAGGCACTGAAAGGTATCATCTCATACTGCACAGGATGAAGCAATGGTAAACCCCTCCTGTATTCTACCTCAGGGCTCTGTGGGTGCCAGGAGTTGAAATCGGCTTGACGGCACCTTTTACCTTTAATGGTGAACTGTGAGACTGAAGCAGAAAGAACAAAACCAGGATTCCTCCACCTATGCGTCAGATCTCTTTTAAGGTGCTGAAGTAAAAGTAACATTGTGCTGTTGAGTTGGTATCGACTCCTGGAGACCAAAGCCATGTGGTTTTCTTTGGTAGAATAGAGGAGGGATTCACCATTGCCATCTCCCATGCAGTATGAGATGAGGCCTTTCAGCATCTTCCTATATCACTGCTGCCTGATAAGAGTGGTTTCCCATTGTCTGGTAAACAGACGAACGGGCATTTGAACCAGCAACCTCTTGCTCCCTAGGCAAGTTACTTCCCCGCTGCGCCATTAGGGTTAGGGTAAGGTGCCATTATTTGCTTCAACAAACATCAAAGTATCCAAGATAGGTAGAAAGGTGCAGCTTCCCATCACACTAATTATATACCCATATTTCAAAATCTAACCCTCATTTGGGCATTTGTCTCCTGCACACCTTCTTCAACAACATTCACACATGGCATAACCAGTATGGGAGAGGCTCAAATGGCTTCTTTTTAGTCCAACATGTGAAAATGGTCTTTGTGGCCTGCCAAACAAACAAGAAAGAATGCTGACTGGACACTGATGGACAGGTAAACTCTACTCTTGATATCTGAGAAAGAAAGTTTTTGTGTGCTCACTCCTTGACTGCCATTTTTCCTAGGTTTTACAAAGTCACATGTCATAATTCCAACAAATGGGAGCCCCTGAATTGAGTCATTGTGAACTAAATGTTAAAAGGGCTCTTCGGATACAATTCAGTCCACCTACCATCTTCAAATATAAGATTATCGAATCTATTAAGATTCTATAATATTATATTTTAAGCCAAATCAGGGGCTTCAAACACAAGATAATACCTTTATGATGATAAATAATATCTCCTGTGGTGCGCATAAAGACTTTGGATAGCTAAATGGACCAAGTGGGAAAACGTTTTAGAGATATTAAGATGTATAGATTAAACTTTCCAAGAGAAGAGAGATGGAAGAGCTGTGGCATTTATCTTGTGGAAGCCGGGTCATGACTCTTGAGTGCCTGAGGGATCGTGTTTACAGCAGGCCCTAAGGGTCCTGTCAAAAGTGAGAGAAAGAACATATTGTAATCTAGGACACACCACCTATGCATGTTGCTAAAGCAGTATGAAAAGTGGATGGGAGCCATTTTTTAAATTATCGATACATTTTGGTCCATATCACTCTTTAATTAGATTTAAAAGTTAATTTAGATATCAATTTCAGAATCAATGCTCTAAGAACTCCTCCCAAGGTGTCCTAACCTCAGTGTCTTATAGATCAATCCCTCAAGATCTGCAAGGCCAAATGTATGGTTTTGGGGGAAGGAGAAAAAGCTTCAGCCCCCCAAAAGAATCAGTTGCCTCACTCAGTTAACAGAAGTGCAGGTTAAATATGCTTTTTAACTGGATTTGCAATGCTTTCAGGAAAGACAAAAAGCAGCAGAGGTTCTGAGAGCATGAAGAGAAAGCCACTACAAAAGAGATGGCACAGAAAATACTAGTCAGTGCAGAAACACAGAAAAAACATGAGAAAGTTTGAGAACTCCAAGGTCACTTGCTTTGAAGCTAATGATCCCATAATGCACGGTAATACTCCCACTAATTACTTGGACTCATTCTCCAATTTAGTAATGCCCTGGGCATGCTGCTGTTAGCCTAGGCTAGTGAATGCATATCCATTAGTAAGTCAAGCTGCTGAAAGAAGCAGGGTGCATCAATTTCATGCTGCAGGTTTCCCCCATCATGTCCCCAAACCTTTTAACCATTTGTGGAGAGTGGACATATACGACATTTTCTGAATAGCACGCAGGCAAAATGGTGGTATCAGGATGATGACACGGTCACAGGCTATGCACACTACTGAGTTGAAAACACAGAGACAAAAACAGATTGCTTTAAAAAAAAAAAAACAAGCAAGCATCTCCTTGCACAGAATCATATCTCTAATAAACCAAGTGATCATATAGAATTGCAGGCCATTAATAGGTCAAATGCATTAGTAACACGACCCATCTAAATGTCATCATGCAACAATGCACAAAACCAAAACGAGAAGCTCCGTCTCCATGGTCTACTCATTCCTACTAAGCCTTTGCCCTAACTTGGATGCCATGATGCAACAGAAAATGAGAGACCACATTCGTATGTAACCTTACACGTCCCTCTCAGAAGCTGGAAGCGTCCTGCCCACTCCCTGCTGACCCAGTGATCATCAGGGAGTGGTGCCCTAACTGTGAAATTAGCACAATCTAATTCTACTCACTGTGCATTTGGAAGAACTGGGGACTCTGACTTGTGCTGCACAAGTGTCCAGGATCATTTTGTAAACATCACTTCCTACTGCTAACCCAGTTCTTCTGATCCATTCACTCCTCCATTCTCACACAACAGCCCCCTTCCCCCTGCAATATTCACATTTCCAAGAACATTAAATCTCTTTTTCAACTGAATTAAGCTAACTGAAGCTTCATTAATAGTATCCTTTCCCTTCATGGATAAGCCTTCCATGGAAAAGCTCTGATAGGAGCCAAACACAAGAGAAAAGAGAGTTGATAACATTCATGCATGTGGAAGGATTTATTTAGCTGGCATGTTAAATAAATTACTTGAGATGCCAATATTGTCTGCCTTCTCTAAGGGTGAGGCACTAAGACAGGCAACCCTTCCCAAAGCTATTCCTCTTCTCTATTAAAAGCACAGGAAACTTCTGGAAGACAAAATGTTGCTGTTGCAGCCTTTTCCCGCACTGCAGACCCAAACCAAGACTGGACACAAGCAATCACTTTTTCCAAAGATCTGAAGGTGCTATGGCAGTAGCACTGTTGCCAATGATGTCTGCACACGTTCTATTCTTATGTGTGTTCACATTTTGAAAGGGAGGCAGGTCCCAGTGCTTCTAAAACCTGCAAAACCTGCTTGACTGGCAACTATAGCAGAACAAAATTAACATGTGTGTGCACCACAGGAAACCACAGGTCTCTCATATCACCTTCTCTAATTTTTAAGATAATCGTTTTAAAAACTATTGCCTATCTCGGCGAATATGACTATATACCGGTTTTCAACAAAAATTCCCAAAGCGGTCTACATAGATATAAATAAATAACAAAAATGGCTCCCTGTCCCCAAAGGGCTGTTAAATTGTGGACGATGCAAGTCATTAAATGGTACTAGAGAAAGACAGGCTGTTCTGGTAGCTCCAGGTCTTAACACTCACATCAGTTTTGGAGGATGAATACAACTGAAGGAAGCCCGGGCGGGTGCGCGGCTGGGGGAGTCAGTCATGTGACTTGACTCTGGGGGGGGGACAAGGCAGGGTCCCCCGAAACAACTGTCTCCCCTTGCTCTATTATAGTTACGCCCCTGCTGTCAGTGAATCTCCATGGCAGTAATTATATCTTTGAATTTATTATTATATTTCTATCCACCATTCCTCCAAGGAGCTTAGGTGTACAATGTTTATCTCCACTCCTTTTATCCATATAACAACCCTGTAAGATAGATCGAGTTGAGAGATGATGACTGGCACTTCATGGCTGAGTGGGAATCTGGAACTGGTTCTTTCTGGTAACAGCCCCTCCAACCACTACACCTCTAAGCAGAGCTATAAATACAACACAAGCACCTCCAGGAAGTTTTTCACACCTGGCTTTTAGTTCGCATCTCCTCTGGAATGGAGATGTGTGTTCACAAATCAGCCAAATTTACTCCAATGTCCCTGTGAGCTATCAGGCAGCACTTCACACAAAATTTGGGGTTTTCATCACCCGCCTTACGAGTGCAGCCCGGTTTATATATGGGGTAAAAAAAATAAAAATTGTGTGTCTTTGGGCGGCAACTTGGAACTCGCAGAAAACCCACGGTCAAAACTGCTGTCTGGGAAAGCTCCGGGAGACAGATCTGGCAAGCCAAAACTCAACCATGCTAGCCACAAACCTAAGGAAGCCTCCATTTCAAAAACACAAAGGGACACAGCATGGTTGCACTGATAGAGCCATAATTCTGTGACCAATGAGGTAGCTATGGTCTCTCCAGGTCCAAAGCTTGGTTCCGAAAGCAATTTCCTGGGAGTGCGGAGGGAGCAAGAGATTGGTGATATGATGGCCAGGTGGGAGCAAGCCCCTTTGGGAGGGATGTTCCTTCCCTGAAATTTTGGGGATGCACTCCCCAACCACTTTCTCAGAATCTTTTCTTGTGGCATTCAGCTTCAGTATATCTTCATGCTTGAGTGCAAGGTATTCCTTTTAATGACTGCACACCCATACTAGTTGTATCATACCAGAGAATTAAGACACACACACACTCTCTCTCTCTCTAACACCATTGGGGAAAACCTGGCATGCAGTCTCAGGAGTGTTAATAACCTGCTCTGAATCTGCAGCACTGCTACAGTACAAGTTCTGTATAAAATAACTATGCCTTCTGCTTCCTAGTTATTGGCATATAGGGCTTTTGTTCTTGTTTTATTGGGGATCTGGAATATGCAGCAGGAAACAACTAATGGTGTATTTATACAAGTTGAAATACAGTCATCTGAGACTAGATAGGAAACTAAGGAGATGCCTTGAATGGAAAGACAAGGGTGTTTCCACACGTGACATTAAATGGCTTGCCTGATGTTCTTCAAGTGCATTTTACATTCTGAAGAGGGAACATGAAACCAACTTTGTCCATAATCTACAATGTATTTAAAAACTGCTTTCATCTGCTTTCTGTTCTGCATTCACACATGGCACAAATGGCAGGAGATTCAAAGATGCTTTTTTGCTCTTACATGTGAAAAGTCTCACTATGCAGTGCAGGTATGTGCTGATCTTCATAGCTCCAAGGGATAGCTCCATCATAGCTCCATTACATACTGCCTCAGGGAAAACATAAGGGAAAACATAAGGGAAAACATAAGGGAAAGTTGGGGGAAGGTGCCCAAAAGATAAAGCAACCGCTTTTTTCTATCTAGGTTAGCCAACTCCTATGCCATTAATGGATATGCAGCAGAAGATGTTTCACAGGTACAACCTCTACAGCTACAGTGATACAACCAATTAAGTTTAAAGTTACAATTAAAATTAACGTTTGCCTTTTCTTCAGACTAATGATAAGGTTGCCTGATTGTCCACAGCTGTGCCCCAATGCCTTTGATAGCCACGTATAGGGAGAAGTGCTCCTTCTCCCATCAACATGCTACAGCAGGGGAAGAATCTGGCAAAGCTTCTCCTTCTGTCCAACTACCCTACCTAGCAATAGGATTTATGACCCACAGTGGAAATTTAAGATGACCCATCTAGGAAATCCAATTAGAGAAGAATGCTATGTCTAGGTTCTTTGGTACAACATACCAGATGCAGGATCTGGATGACTTTGCTTTGGTGTTCCATATTCTCTGTGGATCAAATAGGGCAATATAAAATTGTGCAATGTAACAAGATTATATTTTCTAGCACTAAACCAGGGCTACTAATTTACATCTCCAGCTAAATATCTCTTCAAATTAACACATTTTATGCATGTGGGCTTTGAAGTGAAAATTAACTGAACATTTAGCACAGCTCAGCCTCCTTATCAAGGGCGCCATTTAGGGAAGGGTTCAGACCACATGAAATTATTTCCCAGGAGTGCCTAGATCTCCAGTTATTTTGAGGTATACACAACAACCACAACAAATGCTCGATACCCTGGGTGGCTGCTTCAGTTATTTTGCAATTTAATCTTGAATATGTCCAAAAGAACCTACTGTGAATGTTGCCCAATGCACACCAAAATATCTTTGCTCATTCAAAACCTGAATTGATGGGTCTTTATTTCTTATCTTCATCATTTGTAAGTCTTCTGTAGCAGAGAATCTTCCATTCAATTTTAACTGAACTACACAGACAATCTAGACCCGTTTAGGGGTGAATTATTAGAAGTGTTTCAATAAAATAATTTGAAAAGCTCCCTCTTGATGAAAAAAAGCTCTTAAGAGCAGCCAGGTTCAGATTTTTAGGTTGCATTGTAACAGGCAAGGATTTATATTAACTGCACATTCCTGATGTTGAAGGGAGAGCCCTTCTTGTTGCTTTGAATCACTCCGGGTTTTATTTTTCTATGTCATCACTGCCAGTGTCGATAAGCCTCAACCCAAAGAGGCCATCCTGCCCTACCAACTTGGTGGAGGGGGTTGAAAGTGAGGAATCCCCTTCAGCAAGGATGTGGCAATCAGATTCATATCTTAAAATGAGGGAGGAGGAGATGAGTGGAGAACAGGGAATCCTGGGATAAAATGAAAAAATCCATTGCAGATTGTAGTGGCTGCATCACACTTCTAGAGACTTTCTTTTTTTAAAGACTCATTTTAAAGTAGCAAAATTTATTTATTTATTTATTTATTCAATCAATCATTCATTCATTCGATTTCTAGACCCTTACAGAATAGCTCAGGGCGACCAAATAGTTTTGTCAAGATAAAAACCTTCTGCCACCCTCAGCCAAATGAATTCTTCATTCGCTTTTCTGGAACCTTGGGTAGGAGACCTTTGTTCATCCTTTCTTCCTGAAAGGATGTTTCCAAATCCCCAAGAAACAGAATGCAGATGTTGAAATCTGGGATGAAAATGTTGTTTTGAGCGAAACAGCCTGAACTGTGGCAATTCAAAAAGACCTCCCAAATCTGGCAGTTTGCAGATTTAAAGAAACTGAAAGTATCCTGGCATTGTGGCAAATGAAGTAATGCAAAATGCTCCATAACAACCTAAACATAACATTTCAAGCAAAGCAACATTTAGAAGGAAAAAATCAGGAGTGGTAACACAAGAGCTTTTCCCCAGCTATTTTGACAGACTTTGTAACAGAATTATCAAATAACAACGGTAGACATACACATTCCAGGCCTGCTCAACTTAGGGCCCCCAGCTGTTTTTGAACTACAGCTCCCATAATCCACAGCGGCCAATAGCCAGGGATTATGGGAATTGTAGGCCAACATCTGCACGAGTACCTAAATTGCACTGCTCTGCTTATCTCCGCCTATCACTTGGAATGGCACCTTTCTCATGGACAGAGGAGGTTACACCTCATTCACTGTTGCTCTAAAAACAGATCCAACAACTCTCCTGCCATGGTTGTAGGAACATAGGAAGCTGCCATATACTGAGTCAGACTATAGGTCCAACTCACTCAGTATTGTCTACCCAGACTGGCAGCGGCTTCTCCAAGGTTGCAGGCAGGAGTCTCTCCCAGCCCTTTCTTGGAGATGCTGCCAGGGAGGGTACTTGGGACCTTCTGCTCTTCCCAGAGCGGCTCCAGCCCCTAAGAGGGGAATATCTTACAGTGCTCACACTTCTAGTCTCCCATTCAAATGCAACCAGGGAGGACCCTGCTTAGCTAAAGGGACAAGTCATGCTTGCTACCACAAGACCAGCTCTCTTCCTGTGTTATCCCCTATATAATTCAAAGTTTGCAAAACCATTGTTCTGGGTTCAGACTTCCTTAGAATTCACGCAGTTAGTTTGTTCACACAAAATACACACTAACCTTCACAAATTATTCAAATGGTACCCAGTAGGTTAAATGTGGGAAATATGTGGGAGCAAGTCTGTTACCTCATGAGTCATAGGCTTTCAGAAATAAAATGCCTTAACTATGCCAGCCCCTTTAAATCGTACAGTTACAACCGTGTGCGTGCGTGTTTGTGTGTACTACTACAAATATTTATATACTGCTTTTGAACATAATGAGAAGGCCACAGATGCAGCCACAGTATGTAGCCTTTGATCTGTGCTCCTCAAATTTGGGGATCAGTTTGCTTTGTGCACTCCAGAGCACTTGGGCTTTTCTCTTTCTATATTAATAAAGTCTGTTAGCCTGCCAAACCTTTTTCCAAAACAAAATAGCAGCTGAGAGCTCGGCATCCATCCCTTGCCAAGTTTCCCACCCTTTTGAAAAAGGAAGGGGAGTTTTAAAATGGTTGAAAAGGGGGCTGACTTCACAGGGTAGATGGGTGAAAATGTTCATGAAATGGTCCCATTTCAACTAAGCCCTCATTAAAACATGCCGACTTGCTGAAGGCTGACCCTGGGCTCACAGTAAGTTTCCAAAGTTGTTTTTCATGTCAAACAACTTTACGCGTCACTACATGTGGCAGACAGATTGTGGAGAACACAGCCTAAGCTTTGATTTCCTCTGATTTGTGATCTTGGGGTACCACTCCGATTGGCTGGATTCACCAGTCTCTCTGGAGTCCAGTAGATTTAATGATCTCTTCCTGGCTGTCTCATAATGCAAAAATGTATAAACAAGTGGAGGCTGGCGTGCGGCGTTTTGCTGGGGAGCTTTGTGCCTAGAGAGTGTCGGGGTTAGGGAAGGAGCTCGCTGTATTAAAACTTTGGCAAGGATGTCTTTTTAGCTTGTTTAAACAATAGAGGCTGTGTAGAGTTTAACTTGGGGGGGGAAAGAATGTGAACTGTTTGGGTCTGGAGATTTCTCTGGGCTGTGGTAGCTGTCAGATGTATATACACAAGTTATATTGGAGTGAGAGGCCTTATTTCTCTTGGCAGCTGTGTGTATTTCACCTGATTACCATTTATAGTAAATGTTTTTTTTAATGAGCATTGATGTGCCTGGGTCTGTGCTGACGCAAGGACAAGATGAGATCTGCCCACAACTTCAAGATGCTGGACAAGATTCTGATTTCTTACAGAATTAGACACAGCACAGAGAGTGAGGGGGGACTTCTCTTTTTACTGGATACAGTTCTGAATGAGCCACAGATCCTAAAAGCCACTGACAGCTATGGTTTAGTTCGTGACGTAACTTACCCCTTTCTGAGAGGAGCCGGAGATCAGGACAGTCCCTGCCATGGGCAGAGGAAGCCACAGAAGGTCAACCCAGTAAAGTACGTAAAGAAACAAATGTATATCCTTGCATGACGAGCAGCTTGAGCGAGTCACAGAGAATGGGATAAACACATTTTTCCTTAAAAAGGAATGTTAGGATCTGAACACAGAGTTTATTACTTGTGTTCCAACTGATTTTAACTGTTCAAGTTAAGCATGTGAGTAGCTCTCCAGCTGAAATCAGTGTGACACACAAGTCATTAACTTGGGACAGATCAGGGCCATAGTGGTGCAATGTTTGAGGATTGTATTGAGGCTATGTATTGCAGTTGGATACACAGAATTTTCTGATAATTCATTCTAAATTGGAGCATGATTCTGTTTGGGAGACAGAGAACTTCTGTATGCAGAAGATAAAAATCAAAATAAGCTGCAGGCAATTCAGACTGAAAATCAGGAAAAGCATCTTACGTGCACTTTTATTTGGGCTGATTTTTATTTATTTTTTTGTACAAGAACGCTAGAGTTCATGATGATTCTCACGTGATCTTTGTGAAAAAGAAACAAAGACAACACATAAATTGAATTGGCTTTATTTGCAAATGCCCTTCAAAAAGCAACCAAATCCATAGATCAGGAAGCCCACAACAGCAGCAAACTGTCAGGCAAGCACATGCTTCTCCAGAACGTCCCTCTCACAACTTTTTAAGTTCTTGAGTGGAATGTCTTACCAGCAATACAAGATTGCTGTTATCAGCAAACAGGAGGCGGTGACATTAAAAGTAATTGACATTAAAATGGCTATGGCATTAAAATTAATCATGTCTGATAGATGCTTGAGATGGAAACTAAAAGGCTCCAGGGTTCAGACTTGAGCACATCCTGACATTCAGTCCTCTCTCCTTACTTCCTGCTTCTGTTATGCAATATTTTCTTCTCTCAATACTCTCCCTGATCATGTGCAGTGTCAGGCTGTGAACTGGGTGAATGTGTGCACCCTCTATATAAGGCAAGAAGCCTATTTCGAGATTAAAGCCGCCTTTATAAAATCAGAAACACAGAAGGATTGCAGCCAGATTGCTAGATCAGCTTCTAAGAATGAATTTCAATGAGAAATATTGGGGGAATGCCTTCCTGTTTCATTGATTAATGCCATAAATCCCTTGGTGGCTACAACACAGCCTTCTGGAGCAAAGAACACACAAAAAGCATAGAAATAAAAAGGACTTCTCTTGTCCTGTCCATGTGACTATCATACCTGAACGGCTTTTCCCATTAATGTATGCATTTGTACATTTAAGGCAGAGGTACTGAAATTATACCTTTCTTGGAACAATGCTGTAGCATGCACATGTATGCACCTATAATTTACAAAATGAAATGTCTTCCACCTTCCTTTTCATTTGGCTCTTATATGGAAACATTATGGCTTCCATAAAGTGAATTGTGCATGTTATATAGTTATGCAGCTGAAGATCTGATTATTTCAAATCAATATGCAAACTTTTGCCTTCCCAATTTCTACAGCTTCTGACATAAGCATCTTGAGCTCTCCATTTCCCTCCCTCTGGCATTTCCATTCTTTTAATTTCTATGGGCTATACATGTCATTCCCTGCTTCCCCTGAGCAGCTTCCTTGTCAGCTTCCTCCTGTCTAGCAGCCTGTTTCTCCTGTCCTCCTTATAAGAGGATAAAGGTAAAGTGCACCGTCGAGTCGGTTTCAACTCCTGACAACCACAGAGCCTTGTGGTTGTCTTTGGCAGAATACAGGAGGGGTTGACCATTGCCTCCTCCCGTGCAGTATGAGATGATGCCTTTCAGCATCTTCCTATATCGCTCCTGCCCGATATAGAGGTTCCCCATAGTCTGGGAAACATACCAGCAGGGATTTGAACCAGCAATCTCCGGCTTGATCGCCAAGTCATTTCCGTGCTGTGCCATTAGGTGGCTAAATATTTAATTGGCACTAGGGCCAAGTTACATCTTACATTAAGCCCCTCATTAAGAGACAGACTTAAACAAGAAGTCACTATTTCTTCACAAAACGTAGCCATGGGGGCTGTCAATGTGGATCAGGACTGTGGTGCACAGAGGGGAGGGGTTAACACTCCCCCCCCCACCCCGCACCATTCCCCCCACCAAAAATCATCCCTCATGCAACTATTTGTTGCTAATAGTCATGTGAATGGAGTATTTTGGGGGTAGGAAAGTACCACAGGGTGCAAGTGTCACTCCCCATGGTCCCAGTTAACATCAGCCGCCTACTCTCCACGACTCCTTTTTGTGAAGGAGATGCACTTCTGCTTTTAAACCTGTCTTTTAATGACAGGCAGTGATGTGTAGTTTTGTACAATCCCTCTGCCCCCTCTATGGTTCAAGCAGCTCAGATAATGACAACCAATTTTACCTGCCTGCCTCGTCCCTCAGCAACATTAGTTCATTAGTGTACAGATAATATTAACTACTCAAGCCTGAGTCTTACATAAGAAACAGCTACTATTAATAATCTGAAACTCAGTACACATTCAAATCCCAGTTTCCCCACAGTGCAAGACTCTAGTGTGAGCATCTCTCTCATTTTTCCTATCCAGGCAAAGATATTCTTACTCCCACTGGAAAGGCAGCTTTATGTATTACTCATGTTAATTATACAGGTAAAGATAAAGTGTGCCATCAAGTCAGTTTCGACTCCTGGCGCTCACAGAGCCCTGTGGTTGTCTTTGGTAGAATACAGGAGGGGTTTACCATTGCCTCCTCCCGCACAGTATGAGATGATGCCTTTCAGCATCTTCCTATATCATGGCTGCCCGATACAGTAGCAGTCGGAATTCGAACGAGCAGCCTTCTGCTTGTTAGTCAAGCATTTCCCTGCTGTGCCACTTAAGGTGGCTAATTATACAGACAGACCTTTAACAAATGCTCATCATAACATTTTGAACACTCAGATGAACAGAAAGTGACACAGGTGCCAAGAAATATCATCAATGATCATATTACCTCTCTTTGTACTGGACACATAACAAGAGACAGTTTTTAATGCCTAATTTCTCCACCATTTTACAGGCAAACCTTGGGAAAGTCTTTGTGCACAAATGCCAATTACTGACCCCCAAAGTATCTGTGTCTTCACCCTCTGTATTGGAAGGAAGCTTAACAGGTATAACCTGTTCCAGGTGTCTCTGGAACACACCTACTTAGAGGATCACCCTTCAAACAGTCATTAAAAAACCTTTCCGTTTTTAAGGTGGAAAACTGAAAAGCGCAGTATCATCTTCTTAACGAATATGCTTAAGAGAATATAAAAACTATTTTAAGAAATTGCTCAAATGACAGAAATCACCACTGTTTCAGTCCAAAACATAGCCATTCCATATGTTTTTAGCAACCAAGGTGCAATGCAGCATTGAGATCAGGTTTATGCCTTGGCTCTACAGCGACTGCTAAACTACAACTCCCATCATCCCCAGCAAGAGCTAAGGTTGTCTACCCGTGATTCAGATGATGTTGCTGGCTCCACCAATATTTGCCTCCTTTTCAGTATAAGAGCCCCTGGTGGCGCAGTGGTAAAACTGCTGCCCTGTAACCAGAAGGTTACAAGTTTGATCCTGACCAGGGGCTCAAGGTTGACTCAGCCTTCCATCCTTCTGAGGTCGGTAAAATGAGTACCCAGAATGTTGGGGGGCAATATGCTAAATCATTGTAAACCGCTTAGAGAGCTTCCAGCTATAGAGCGGTATATAAATGTAAGTGCTACTGCTATTGCTATAATTCAACTCATTTTCATTATGCATTGAAACATGGTTAATTTGGCTACACAAAACGATGCATCTTACACTTCACAGCCACCTACTGCCTAGCCCAATTTAGGCAGTTTTGACACCACAAGAATAAAAAATAGTAGCTCACCCAAATGTTTCTCCTGAACCATGATGGGACAAAGGAGTGTATTTTAAACCAGCAAAGCCTACAAAAATTGCATTTTGCAATCATCAGTTTTTCCAGTTCCGTTGGCATCTTTGGAAGGCAGCCTGGCCCAATGCTATAATTTGTTTCCGTAAAGTCAACAAAAATACACTCTATTAAGATAGAGACAAACTACTCCTTCAGACTACTCTGCAATATCCACAGCCAGTACAAGCCACAATTGCCAAGACCGCTGGCCCACAGGGGCACATTGCTCAAGTCAGACTTTCTTTTTTTAAAATGTTTACAATGCGAGTTTGCCCAGGTCAAGATAAGTGGAAACCAATTTAACTGGAAGCTGACCAACAGCATCTATACTTTAAAGTAAATTTTTTTAAAAAAGGAATGTATATAACTACCAATCAATACTAAGTCTCAGCACAATAGAGCTTAGGTGAGTGTCATCCCTTCCTTTTCAACAGTACAAAATGTACATGTTTTCCAGGAGACAAACAGTTGATGAGGGCAATGTTATTTCGCAAAGCCTTCAGTGAGGGAGATCAGATTGGCCTTTGCATCTGCAACATGAAACTGCGGGTTGGCTCTGCCACTAGGCAGATGTTGCATTTTTAACTCAGTAGGCTAATTAAAAGAACAAAGAAAAGAAAAACAATTTTATCTTTAAGTTTCACAAACGGAATTTAAAACAACAAGAGGTAAATGTCTTAGATCTGTGAACTCTGGTGCCCAGCAGAAGCTTTAGATGAAAGGAACAGAGGCTGATGGAATTCCAGATTCATAATCCAGTGTTTTGGGGGGTTGTAAATGAGCAATACAGGCATTACAGAACTGCAGGCATAGCTTTACTTCACTTTCCAATAGGTTATCCCATACCACATAAAACCCTAGCAAGAAACAAAATGTTTTATTTGTAATGAAAGCCAACACCCAGAATCCAGGCTTTCTAGGGAAAGAATTCCATAGATGTTCCATTCCATTCCAAGAATATTGATTTATCAAATTCGAATTTAAGTTGAATAAGACATTGCTGTTTTAAGGCAACTTTGTAACACCATACAGTACCAAGGGATTGCTGCCGATTCTAAGCCAAGTTACCCGTATTCATGCCAGGTCTGAACGAAAGAAAATCCTCAACATATTAGTTGAAAATCTGAGACCATCAACAACTAATGGGTGGTGAGATATTTCCAAAGTACCTCTGGCACCACAGGTTTTCCTAGGCCCAAACAAAAACTACCTCTTCGTTCCATGCTAAGCCACATACATTCCCCTCTGACCTTTAGAATGTACTCTGTGATAACATAGCTGACCTTTTCACATCTCATTAGTAGATATGCCTTGCAGTGGCCCACATACAGCAGCATTTATTCTGGTTCCGCATGTTAGAAGCATTGTGCTCACTCACCAGAGCTCAATGACATCTTATTGCTCTCAGCTGGAACATCCTTCTGTTCAGGTCACTGATATCAAGATAGTTTGTTTGTGCAAAGGTCTCTGCAGCTTCAGCCAGACCTAGGGCATCCTGCATTCTAAAACTGGGACAACTGCCCAGTGAATACAGACCTACTTCTTCGTACAAAAGGTCACAGGAATGGTTGTTGGTGCATGCTGGTATATCTGATCAGGGTTTCCTCAATGGCATCCTTAAGCGCTTTAGTCTTTGCTAGGGGACAAAATAGGCTTAGGAAAAAGACTACAGGAAGCGGGGATGGGGGGGGAGTAGCAAGGAAGGCATGAAGGTGGTACACATCAATGGACAAAGTCGGCTTTGAGGAATAATTTGCATCTGATAAAGATTCAATTCAATACAATAGTAAGGCTTCAAGGCAGATGAGGCTCTTAGCCATTTCTTTTATCTTCATGAAAAGACTCTCAGAATTCAACATTTGGGGTATGGCTTCGCCCTGTGGGTGAGAGAGAGGAGTAAACTCTGAAAAACATACCCCTATTTTGGTGTAAAAGCCGCACCATTGAAAAATGGCTGGGTTTTTAAAAAATCACATCAGAAACGCCGCCATTGGCGTAAAGGCCGCAGCTAAAGCATCTTCGAACAGGGAGAGAACAAGGGGCCAAAATGCCCCCACACAGAGTTCAAAGGGCACTCCATGGGGAATGGAAAGTGGGTGGGGGGCATGCAACCCCAGGGCCAGGAAGGCCCAACTGTGCTGCTGCCACTCCTCTTCAGCTGCAAGCACACACATACAATGACTACGGTTTCAGAATACTGATTGCCGTAAGGTTTAAGAGACCAGTTCAACAGTATTACCTCCAAAGGCAACTGTTGATACAGAATATCTGCAGTAAAAAGGGCTGTAGGCAATTTAATCCCTTGAGGATTTCCCTCTCAGTGATGGGAAAGTTAAACGCTGAGAGCCTGTAAGGCTCAATATGCCTTGAACTTTGCTAAACTCATAAAACAGAATATCTCCAAGAAAGATTATCCTAACAATGTAAGGTTCTAAGAGACATAATTCTCTTTTTGGATTCAGTAGATTAGGGAGGACTTTCATATGATTTTAATGGAGACACTGAGAGCCCCACGACTCTTTCTGTTATAAGACAACTTTCTTCATATGAAACTATTCACAAGACAAATACTATAATATTTATATACCGCTTTTCAACAAAAATGCCCAATCACCACGGTGCCACAGGCTTCTCCTCCCTATCTGCATGTGGAATTCCCACTGCCCAGTCACGATGATGCTTCTGCTCTTACAGGCTCCTCCTCCCTATCTGCATATGGAATCCCCACTGCCCAATCAGGTGCTTCTGCTCATGAAATCTCGCGAGAGCTGCCATGCACGGGATTAGCCACACGTATGCCTTCGAGAATTATATATAGATAGATAGAAGAAGATAAAGAAAAAAAATGGCTCCCTGTCCCCCAAAGAGCTCACAATCTAAAAAGAAACATAAGATAGACACCAGCAACAGCCACTGGAGTGCCAGTTGCTCTCCTCCTGCTTCTGATTCTCCTCCTAAAGAGAATCACCATTTTTAAAAAGGTGCCTCTTTGCTCAGTGAACATGGCTTATGTTCCACAAGGATAAAAAGGATGGAATGACGGGTTATACAAGGTGATGGTTCTGGAAATTCTACCACATAGAAACACGTGAATGGCAGAGACTCGCATTACAGACTGTAAGAAAAGGGGCTGCTACTGTCAGTACTGCATTTGCTTGGAGGAAAGCTGCAGTTGTGCATGTTTCAGAATAGGTGAGAATATGAAAAGTGACACAGAACTAATGCATCAGGCATTCATTTTTGCCTCATATTAGCTGTGCTTGTAGTGGATAAGTGAAATGTCATATCTTGTTATGCATAATTATTGGAACATAACTGAACACTTTGCTGGGGGAGCATGAAAAAAAGCTAATGGAATAAAGCTTGTACTGTATCTGAGAACTGCGTTAGATTTCATTCATTCCAATGTGAGGTAGACAGATGCAGCACACAAAGGTTACGTCTTAAAAGTTAATCTGCATATGCATATTTCAAATCAAGACATTTCCCAATAAGTAAATGCAGAAGAATAAGCAGCATTATATTAGAATTCTGGCAGTATGTTTTCGTCTGTGTCTCTATGGGGTAACAACATATACTGCTTCCAGAAGTGGAGTAATTGTGTATTATACTCTGCTGCTGGCTTTCCTTCACAGACGTTAGCCTAGAAGATATCCATATTGTTTGATAGTGTTCCTTTTATTCTATTTATTTTTAAATTTATATCCCACTCTTCCTCCAAGGAACCCAGAGCAGTTTGCATGGTTATAGTTATCATCACAACAACCCTGTGAGGTAGGTCTGGCTGAGACACAAATGACTGGCCCAGAGTCACTCAGCGAGTTTCATGGCTAAACGGAAATTTGAACTCAGTTCTCCCTAATCCTAGTCTACTCTAACCATTACACCACACTGTCTCTCTGTGTGGTAAACCTCTGGTGACTCATGCTTCTGAATCTCTATTTACATTTCATATATCTGATCGTATAGTTATTTGGCGTTCAGTTATCACACTACTACTACTATTACAGCCAAAGTGTGTCCAAGCAGCTAACACAAGCATATAATGTCAGTGGAATCAGACAGGTTGTTGTACCAATAGCTTGCCATGCAGAAAATACATCTGAAAGCATTAAATAGCACAAAGCAACAAGCCTTCTGCAAACAGAGTCCTTTTGTCATTCTCGAGAAACCTCTACCATCTACCATCTGTGTTGTGGAGGGGCAAGGTACCGACGATGGCTTACCAAACAATCTGTGATCAAACCTAGCAATATTTCAATAGCACACCAATTACAAAGACGGTGCCTCAGAGCTACCTTTAGGGAGTTGCCAGTTGCCAATTCGCCACAAGCAGGGACAAAGTAGCTTTTACTTCCAGGCACAGAGGCTAGAGTCAACAGATCACTTTGAGTGTGAATGAAGGGAAAACATCTATACTTTTAAAAGTTTGGGACCCATTCTTACCATATTTGTGCAGACAAGATCAAGTCAAGTATGGCCACCGTCCTGGATCAATGGGGCGCTGCTGACACAGAATACACCAATGGAAGTCCTCATATACAGGATTGGTATTACATAGAACTCTTCATTTCCCATCATCCTCTTCCCATCTGTATTTTTAGAGTTGACTTGATACAATATTAACAAGCTCTAAATGCAATATTTAGTAACACCAATATCAGCTAAATCCTCATCTTGTTGTGGAGCTTTGCAAGGCACTCAAGTACAGTTGCCAGCTAGGGACATGTGATTATTCGGGGGATCAAATGACTTTTTTGCATTAGGAGGAAGAGAGACTATTTTGGAGACCAAATAACATTATTATTATTATTATTATTTTGCATTTGTTGTGGTGCACAAAGATCTGGGGAGCAGCTGGAACATTTTGTTCTCTCAGAACACTCTGCTGTCATGAGCAGTTTCTCTTCCTCCATCTTTTTACTGACCATCCATCCAGTGGGGAAGCCAGAGGGGAGGTTCTGCTTCAGTGGCAGGTTGCAGAGCCACACAATACGGAAGTATGGATAGGTGGGCATCCTTCATGTGGTGGTGGCGGCGGCGGCGAAAACTTAGAAGTTAGCTAATTAATTTTACTCAATTAGCTGCTACCCCTGCTAACTGGGGGGAAACACACCTTTTAAACGGGTGAACCCTTTCTGTTTATCATGGGGAGAGCAACTGGCCCTATCCAACGCCAGGACAGCATTCCCTCAGTGGCTGATGCTGGTGTTATCTTGCATTGATTTTTAGACTGTGCGCCCTTTGGGAACAGGGGAGCATCTTATTATTCAGCTTTATTTGAAAACCACTGTGAAACCTTATGTTGTCAGTCAAGAGGTGAAGTTGCTGTCCTGGCTAGGGAGGACAGCAGTGGTCCCTCTATTTTTTTTCATCTCTGTGAGGAATGAGTTTTGTTCTGGGCGGCAGCATCAAAGCAGTGTGTGTGTGTGTGCGCACATGCATTCAGAGTGGGGCCTTCCTGATTCAACCTGAGCAGAATCTAAACTTAACTGAGCAGACATCGAAAAAACTTGTGAGCGCACGCACGTGCAGACAGCTTAGAAGGATCAGTGGAGAAGAGCCGGCTGGGTGATGCATCAGGGAAGAGGACAGAGGATAGTGTGTGTGGTAAACCTAAGCAGGTGAGGAGTTTATAGTTAAGAAGCCGGGGCCTAGAACTCAGCACTTAGACAGCAGACATACAGCTCATTTGGTTTATCAGCTTCACAGTTGGGAGCTGTATTTATTCTCAGATTATCCCATTTTTATCAAAACATGAAAAAAGATATTTTATCAACATATTATATATACACCAACAAACATATGCAAATTTTATGCAAAGCAGAGAGGGGGTTTTTTTTGTAAAAAGCACCCTCTATTTCCACTTTTTTGGTGATGGATATCGACTTTTTTCACATCTGGATGTAGCAGCCGTACATTCAGGTGAATCCTAGTTTTTTCTTCTGGGATACGTGCCAGCAACAGGGCAAGTCTTGGATATCCCTACCTCCAGATGTATCTGCTATAAGTACAAGCAATGTTCCTGTACTGGCAGATTCCTCGTGCAGATCTGAACAGAGGCTGTAATTACCAGCTGAATTACTCAGCCGTGTGCGATTACAATAAACAGGAGAGACTTGGATTTGTCTGTTGAGAGAGCACCTTGCCTGTCAGGCAACAGGAAAATTGAACTTTTCAGTGTTTGTAGGGTAAACATTCTGTGAACCATTAAAATTGGAAGACACAGCTTAGGCGGACTAGTTTTCAGCTTGCTTTTGGTTTTCAGGCTGTTAAAGTCTGTCATCTTTCACCAACAATACATACTGCTTGACATAAAATATAAAGGGGAAAATTAAGAGTCCTACAATGCCGTAATTATCTGAACTAAGACTCTCCCCAAATTTTAGCATGATTTCTCTGTTTATGCCTCAATAAGTTAGTCTCATGCACTTTTTTTCTTCGTCTACCCGAAAGAACTTGAATTATGATGGTTGTTCTGCAACGTTTGTAGATGAGATCATATTTCTGGCTTTTTTTCCTAACATAGAAAAATCACATACCCACCAAACACTGCCACTGCCAACACTAACGTAAAAACATATTTATACTCTCTGTGCTTGTATGGCAACTTCTGTGAAGGAGCCCAGGAAATAACAGGCAGTTCTCCACCTACGCAACTGCTGATAGTGATAAGAACAGCCCTGCTGCATCAGGCCCAAGGCCCATCTAGTCCAGCATCCTGCTTCACACAGTGGCCCACCAGATGCCACTGGAAGCCACAGGCAGGAGTTGAGGGTGTGCCCTCTCTCCTGCCATTACTCCCCTGCAAATGGTACTCAGAGGCATCCTGCCTTTGAGGCTGGAGGTGGCCTATAGCCCTCTAGCTAGTAGCCGATGATAGACCTCTCCTCCATGAAGTTATCTAAACTAAACCCCTCTTCAAGCCATCCAGGTTGTCAGCTGTCACCACATCTCATGGCAGAGAATTCCACAAGTTGATTATGCGTTGTGTGAAAAACTACTTCCGTTTGTTGGTCCTAAATTTCCTGGCAATCAGTTTCAAGGGATGACCCTTGGTTCTAGTGTCATCCATGTTTCAGCTGGTGTGAATTTATGCACAACGTCCAGCAGATCCTCTCCAGTTTGACTTGATTCTTATTCTTTTACAGATCAGATTCCAAGTGCCTCACATCACTGCGTGCAAAAGCAAAGACATTCACATTCATTTTATCTCTGAGTACGGGGAGTCTTTTAAAACCTCAAGCCCTAGCACATGTGATTCAAATTAGGCAGGGCCTCTGAAGCACTGTGTTTCCACTGATGGGCTTCGCTGACCTCTTTTGTTTTGAGTACAGCTAGCCGGTCCCTGTGGGAGCTGACAGCAGTAAAACATTTTTTATTCCAGACACTTCTGCCTCTAAACCAAATTCCTGAAGTCACAGAGGAGCCTAGGAGAGCAGGCTGCAGGCATCATGCATGCAAGGCCGGGTCTCGCTCATTCTGAACACTCGCAATCTCGGGAGAAGGTGACCTATAGCCTCTCTCCCATTGCTAGCCAAAGAATACAAAGAGCAGATGTCCCAATGTGTACATAGTCTGGGCATAATAGACTGATTATCCCACAGCATGTTCCAAGCAATCCCTAGCTTTTCCATCCTCAGAGAAAAATGTGTAAAAAGATACCATTGCCACAATGGTTTGAATTACAAACTTATTGAGGATAGCCAAATTGAAATTCATAAATAAAGAAGTCAAAAGGAACCATGTAAAACAACAGTTTTTAATAGATCATTTTTTCTTGGTGAAGAATGCAGGCCTATGAGATTCACAGAATCTTCTGTGTAACTTTATTTCTGATTTCATTTTACAATATGACAAAATCCATGCAATTCGGAAACTGTTCTTTGAATCGTTTGCATTGTGACAGACGTAGAAAGAAAGTGGTGTTGGATGATTCTGTAACTGGAGTCTTTTGTTGTTTTGTTTGCTGATTTATAGGGGAGGGTTGTTTCGATAACAGAGTAGTAGGTATTTCTATGCTACATAAAGTAGAGAGGGGGATGTTTTGTTATGCTGAAGGTTTAATTTACTTGTTGCTTCTTTGTCCTAATGTACATTTTATACAATCTTTCATCCTGAATGAAATTTTTTAAAAAAAGTTTTCATGCTCCAGACAAATCGAGAGGTTACTTCTTGATCCTTCATCATCATGATGCATTTCCACCCCATGCTGTAATATCTACACACACTCACCATGGTATGTTTCTGCACTCCTACTAATGGCCCTCACTGGCACAGAGCCAGAGTCTTGCAACATGACAGAGCGGCAGCACACAACGTTTTCAAGACATTACAACATAGGGTGGAAGGAAGCAACGACACCACTTGGTCAACAAAAGAGGGAGAGAATGAACATCTAGACCAGCACAGTGTTTTATAACTGCTACCCTCATACACACTAGGAAATCTTATGTAGATTTAACTAAAGATTGATTCAGCAACAATTCTATTTTCTCCTTTTCCTTTCTGACACCCCCACCCCATCCCCACTCGGGACATATATCCAAACAAACTGCAGAAGATTACTGTATAGAATACAATCCATAGCAACTAGCAACTAAACTAAAAAGAGGAAGCATTTCAAGGAAGAAGGCAGAACGTTCTGATACAATGGCCCACTTTATCCAGTGGTCCCTCTAATTTTTTTCATCTGTGCGGAATGAGTTTTGTTCTGGGTGGCAGTATCAAGGCAATGTGAATGCACCTGCATTCAGAATGGGGCATTCAGGATTCAACCTGAGTGGGATCTAAAATGAACTGAGTGGACATCCAAAAATTTGTGAGCGCACGCACATGCGCACACCTTAGAGGGAACAGACTTTATCCATATTTTACAAGAAATTAAACTATTCGTGTCCAGGAGAAGTAAAATAAAAACTGGTTTCTAAATTCTTTTTCTTCACCTACCTTTCACAAGGGTGCCAATTATTACTGGAGAGTCTAAGGATTAAAACACAGAAAATCAGTCCCTGGGTTCTGTCTGTCACACTCTAATGTGACAAAGAAACGAAATCTTGTGTGAGCCAGTGCCAATGAATGGTTACAGCAATGCAGATAAGGATTCACTTACATCTAGATAGCTATCATTAGCTCTATGAGACAGAGTAAAGGGGCTGAAATCTGGGGCACAATTGGAGAAAACCGTCCTGCACCACTACAGTTACTGCTTACAGAGATGTCCTGTTGGATAATTTTCCTCTGTCCCAGCTCGTCATGACAGGAGGCATTTCATTAGTTAAAAACTGAAGTTTCTGCCTTTTGGTTTCTGAATTTCTAAACAACAAAACCATTCCAGTACTTCAGGGTAAGAACATCACCTAGCTCAAAACCCTGTGACAACTGTCCTTTGGGTGAATTACGCCCTCTTGTGGTATCTCTCTTCAAAACACAAAACACTATTTTTTCAAAACACAAATATCCATACCATCAATTTCTATCTTCTCCATCTCTGTGCCATCCATGCAGACATTTCTGGCATTTTCACTGCCCAGTGCAAACAATGCTTTGATTTCAAGGGCCGCAATTCCCAAAAGGCAAGCCAGGGCTCAACAGCGGGGAATATGGAGGCTAGTGGCTGTGTTGCTTAGCTACCAGAAATGTAATAGGGCAATGCAAACTCACAGGCAGATTACTACCTCATACATGACAGAGATAATAGCTTTGTTTGAAAAACAAGCCGCGCATCCGTGTCCATGAGTGTGTATGAAAATGGTACACTTTGATACAAATTTCACTCTTTTGGGAGGTCGTTACTGCTGATTTGAGTGAACTTTTGAGAGCTTTCTTTTGAGAGTTCAGGGCAGCCATGTTTATCCTGAGAAGGTTGTATTTCACACTCTGCATAACTTAAGTACTTTTAGATAAAAAATGTAAACACTGCTTCGTCTGGTATTTAAAAACCCACCAATAATTCGAAGCAACAGTCTTCTTTCTCATGTCTCCAGAATAGTGGGGCTCTTAGCGTGGTGGACGAGCTGCCGTAGCAAGTCATGTGCACTTATGTCCAAACAAGCAAGCCCCACATCCATTCTGAGGTGGTACAATCCTGAGGGAAGAGAGGTGAGGCAGCCACCTCAGCTACAGCTGCAGGGAAGGCCGTAGGGGCAGACAAGGCCGGCCCTTGCCACCACAACTGCCACCCTGCCAGCCTCTGCTGCTGCGGCACACCGTTCAATTCCCCCACCTTGCCCTGTTGGGGGACACAACTTCATCCCACCCAGCCAGCAATGGGAGCTGGGAACACCCCTGCTGCTGCAGCCTGGCTTGGTAGCATAGTCTGAAGAAGGTGCTCATGTCACCACCACCACAGCCAGAGAATGCTGAGCGCCTGCCCACAGACGGTTCAGGGGGTGGTCATATTGTCCTTTGCCTCCAGAATGTCCTGGACTGCTCCTGAGAGCAAGAACTAAACCATACAAGGCATTTGGATGTTAACATCATGGGATCCGTGTGTCCCAAAATAGATACCTACCTGTTTTGTTAGGAAAACACAGAAGAGATTCAGAGCAGGCCAACATGGGCTAATCTGCCCTGCCCACATGACTGCAGGCGTCAAAAGCAGCCCCCGATGTGTTGCATAAGAATGTGCCCGCACAAATACTTAAAATTGTGCAATCACAAGTTGCATGATGCTACGTCCATTATTTCCCATGGCCGTCATGTGGCACAACTGTTATTTCACAACTTTAAGCATTAGCATGCTTGGACAACACCACAGGCATTGTTTAGAAGCCCAAAGCAGCACAGGCAATGCAGAACCACTTGCATTAGCCGGCATTGAATGTCAGCAACTATCTATAGTAGAGCTAAACACAAGACCAGCGAGTCTGCATTGCTAATTTCCCAACAGTCAACTTCTCAGTCAGCAGAAGACTTGTAAGTGCCCCGGTGATTAGAATGCATCCTCAAGAGCAGGTGAATGCAAGGAGGGAAATTTTATTGATTGATTAAGAATATTTCTGTGCCACCCCAAACTTGCATCTCTGGGTGGTTTACAATTAAAATCATTTAAAACATTAAATCAATTAACAATTAAAATCATTTAAAGCATTTAAAACCCAGTATTAAAAATTAAAACTATAAATCTAATTAAAAGCCTGGGTGAATAAATGTGTCTTCAGTGCCTTTTTAAAAGTTGCCAGAAATGAGGAGGCTCTTATTTCAACAGGGAGCACATGAAAGGCCCCTATGTGTGTCACTCTCATTATTATTCTTGTTGTCCCCAAACAGAAGGAATGTCAAATGATAGATAAAGCCTTTTGAGATACAAATGAAATGGATTAGCTCATGAATACACCAAACTTTCACAGTAAAATGGTTTTCATGAACTTGGGCTTAAAAAAAAAACAATTACTACTATTTTGCTTTCACTCTGGCCTCTCCACCTCTCTGGTACTTTAGAAAATAGCCAGTTAAAGCAAACAGTCATTGAGGAAGTCATCTCTTTACAAAAACACAAAGAAAGCAAGGCTTCCCTCCATATACTGGTTCTATTAACATTCCCTTCCTTCAGCCTAAATCTAACATACACATGAGTCCCTCTAGTGGTCCACACTGGAAGTATCAAGAATACATATTCAGGCCTGATTATTCTAGCACATATTTTCAATTAATAACATTGTTACTTGTATGCAGTCTTGTTTTGTTTTCCTTTGTTAAGCACAAAAACCCTCCACCTTTAATAGATTAAAAACTGTAAATAAAACTTTAACTGGCAAAGTTCCAAATTGTTTTGCACCTAACACAGAACAGGGTGGCTGACAAAATAAGCAGAGCTACCTCTGTCAGCACAACCCAGCAAAATCTGAGCAAGTTCCTTCCACACAGCCCATGTGATACAATTGAACCTCTTCCCTTGGACATGAGTTTCGGTCAAACGTGTGTGAAACTAACCCAAGAGTTCTCAGTAGTGTTAGGAAACCTACAACTAGGAGCATCATTGTGGGCATTCAAGATACTCAAAGAGCCCCAAAGACTAACTTCTATTTCTTGAGTAGAGACATACATGTTTGTTGCATTTAATCAACCACAACTTATCAAAACAATTATTATAAATACCTCCATGTCTGCCGTTCAACCAACCAAATTCATCATCATTTTATGCAGTTTTCTCAAGTTTCAAAAGGTAAAATTGAAGGACTTTTTACTGCTGCCATCTGTTTTCTGCATATGGTGACACTGATGTTTTCCGGTTTCAATGTAATCTCTCAAAGGAGCTATTTAGCAATCTGTAGGTTAGCAGCAAATCAAAACCAATTATCTACTAACTTAACTCAGCTGCAGCAGCTACAAACTAGCTGTTTTGGTAAAGCAAATGATTGCCCAGCTCTCCCTATTCTTGGGTGAGGCTGTAGTTGGGCCATGCCTACCAAACAACAGCTGATCTATGGTCCAAAGCCAATTCAATCAATCAGTTCCTTTATTACAGTCACTGACCAGCACAATGGTACAAAACCTCCAATATTCCAGGAAGACATACAGATATCATGAGCAAGCCAGTGTGATCCTGGGAACAGAGACCTGTGTATTCAATCCCGCCTTAGCAGTGACTTCACAACTTTGAGCAATACAAAATCTTGATTTGTAAACAGAAATAATAATATTTGCTTTAAATATTTAAATACTTCTCTGAGCAAAACCAAGCAGCTCATTTCATAACACACAAAGTCCAAACATCAATACACACACAAGGGGGGAAAGCATAAATTGATGGTCCCAAATATTAAAAATTTGCCCTCACCTTTCATATTCAACAGAATATGAAAATGCAAGGGCAGTTATTTATTGGAACATTTGGCTTGATCTCTCTCTTTCAGCATCCTGTTCCACTTGGATGTCACAAGCTCAGACAGAATTTAAGAGGGTGGCTGAAGCAAACGTTACTCTGCCCTGTCACCACCGACTGCACCTTCTGGATCCCCAAAGCCTGGATGTAGAATGGCTACTACAGTACTCCGAAGCCAGCCCACAACCGGTATGTCTGCCCCAAGCAGTTCAACATTCCGCAGAGGCCACCTACTATTATCTGAAATAGATTATAGGACTAAATAAATAGAACCAGTTTGCCTTGAACTATGCTAATATATGGAGTGTGTGTGGAACAATGTGTGGCCTATAGCATTATGAACCTCTTGTCAAATGCAGAATGATAAATGCCAGCCACACCTTTGGTCATGCTGAGGTTGCAGAAGTAATTAACAGTAATTATTCAGTCCATAAGTGACTCAACACTATACATTTTAAAGACATAAGGCATTTATTGGCACATTGCATGAGGCATGTGCAACAGCCACACAGTATTTTAAAAGAAATCCTAGGGAAGAACGGAAGTTTCGAATTTAGGCATGAAAGATTGATGCTGAAAATATTCTTTGTTAATTATTAAAGGGTAGCTTATATATCTGTACTAAACAGAGACTAATTGCTCCTTGAAAAGATATAACTTTCATTCTATATCTCCTGAAAAGATGTAGGCATAAATAAAGTCTGTCGTCATACAGAATTTATAAACAGTGCCATTCCGAAGAGTTGTGGGCAGAACTGAAATATGAGATTGTTCCTAACAGCAGTGTAGCTGTACATAAAAATCTGCATCATTTCCAAAACAGGTTTGCTATAGATTAATTGAAGGAAACTATTTTTTTCCTTTTCTCCAGAATGGTTTTTGGAAACTCAAGCAGGATATCACAATGGTTACATTTCAGAACACAAAACAGCTCCTGAGTTTGCAGCTGGAGAGTCACAATAGAAACATTATAAATGTTACAGATCTAAGTTTCTGACAAGAATATAACACATACTGCTTGTCAAATTATTTTATTTCAGAAAAGGTTGGTATTTAACCCATAGCTAGAAGAACCAACAGTGAAAGGTAGAAATAAAATAGCTGATGATTTCCACCTTCAGTCAAAGAATGTAATGCAAGCCTTGACACGTTTCTTTGGTTCTAGGAATCAGTCCAAAAATTTAGGAAACTGCCCGCCTCTCCATGGGAGAGGCGGGAAATGAACTCCACATCTGTCCATCACCTGTCTGAGCCAGATGGAAGTGACCAGGAGGAAGAGTGAGCAAGCAAGGTTGAGGTGGATTGCTCCCTCCTCTTCCTAATTGTCTGCCTGACTTAAGCAAGTGATGGACCAATGTGATCAGGAGGTTTTCTTTTCATAACAATCTTTCAAAAGTGTTACTAAGGCAAATTCAGCAGCAGCTCTTATCTGCTTTGGTTCTACTGCTCAGGCCAACCGACATGTCACTTTGCTTCAGCCGTGCTCATATTGTTCCCAATACCAAGAACTCAATGGCCAGTCAACCAAAAAGAACTTATCCTTAAGATGATAGTATTGGAGTAAAGTTGATGGTGAATTCCTTTTGGACTCTAATCTCATAAAGGCTTGAACCTCTCCCAAATATTTCAAAAATTCTTGTTGCAAACTGTATTTGGCAATAAAATAAAAGGAAATAACAATAAATGTATCATTCTAATCTGACTCACAGTGACTGTGTCATCATAACCATGACTCACGCCAAACACCAAGCCTTTGTTGAACCTATTCTTCCCTCAGCTGTGCTTGAGGGATGATATAGGAAGACCCCACTCTCAAAACGTCAATGGCCCTGCGACTCAGGGCAAGTAGAAACAACAGGGCACATCCTCCTTCAGTGTTTGTATTACAGGGGCATCCATGCCACATTTATTCTACCATTATTACATAATTATTCTGATCGTAGGGACCAATTTTACACCTCTTTACTGCTTTCTGATAGCAACCCTGCACAGTGTTGCCAGGTTCTGCAAGGCAGCGATCAAACTCCAGTGGATGGTGACCTCCTGTTTGTGCCCAGTGCCCAACTTTATGAACTCAAGCCTGCTGCCTCAGAGCGCTTCATGGCAGCCCAGCATTCCTACAGTTCTATAGTCCCACAACTCCTTGGTTTT
Organism: Hemicordylus capensis; assembly: GCF_027244095.1. NCBI lineage: Eukaryota > Metazoa > Chordata > Lepidosauria > Squamata > Cordylidae > Hemicordylus > Hemicordylus capensis. The sequence continues at coordinate 26,892,239 of NC_069664.1, forward strand.
TTTATCTTGCCCTAAACTGAGAAAACTCTTACTATGTCTATAGTTGCACTAGTATGATTTTATATGTCTCCACGATTTGCATATAACTTAATGCATTCTCTCTATTGTGTCTTTTTTACATATAATTTTTAACACATTTTTGCTTCTCTCTTATGCCTTTTTAATGATATTTTTATGATGCCTTTACCCATTTTTTACTGTTAACTGCAATTCTTAGTTCTAGGTCATTAAGGGTTTATCTTGTTTGCAGTCTTAGACAGCCATAGTTTTATTTTAAACTGTGCTTCTACTTTCTGATTCTTATATTTTTATCAAAGCCTTTTAATCTTATAGTCTATTATCATAGCTTGTACTGTGCACGCTTAGGATTTTAATATGTAATCACCCTTTATACTTTATGCTGGTATATGACCGTAATAAAGACTGATTTGAGATTTGTTGAAGCTACAGAAAGCACCAGGAAAGGCAAATCAATCATGAATTTACACAAAACTCATCTAATCCAACCTAGGCAACTCAAAGGAATGCTGGACAAACCAAGTTCCTGATGGTGGTGAGAAAGCAGTATACAGTTTTGTAACGTAGTGTAAATGATGTAGGCAAGACTGCAAGATTTTGTTTCAGAACAGGATGTGGAGAAACAATACCTCATCCTTCCCAGAACTAAACTCTTTATAAACCATTTATAGCAACATTAAATGTATTATCAGCATCATCAACCACCCAAGAGAGGTTATTCTGTCCATCTAAGGAGTCTTTCCATGCAAGAGCAGTGAGAATAGCTGTAAGGGATAATGTCTGGAGGCTCTCTTTGAAGGCCTTGTTACTCCGGGTGGCGAGGACGGGGGAGCTGCTAGCTCTTTTACCCACAAGACTGCTGCCTGAGAGAACACAGAAGCTGTGGTATAAGCTGGGATTACAAAGGCAGGGGCCTTTCTTTCATTCATTTATAAACTCCTTTTCAACAACAAATAATCTCAAAGCGATTTACACAGAAAAAGGACTAAGATTGTCCCCTGTCTCAAAGGGATTCACAGTCTAAAAAAGAAACACAAAGGAGACACCAGTAACAGTCACTGGGTGGGACACTATGTTGGGCTGAATAAGGAGAATTGCATACTCATTCTTGGTCTTCTGCATCTCAGCACTGAGTTTCTTACGCATGATCCTTGTCAGTCGGGTTTCAGGCCATGGCATAGCACGGAAACGGCATTGGTCGCTCTGGTTGATGACTTGTGACCTTGATTAGGGTAGTGCCCCTCACTTGGTCCTTTTAAATCTCTCAGCAGCTTTCGATGCCATCAGCCATGGTATCCTACTGGAGCGCCTGTGCAGGTTTGGTACTGGGGGCACTGTTTTGCAGTGGTTCCATTCCTTCCTTAGTGGGCGCTTTCAGTTGGTGTGCATTGGTGACGCGTCCTCTGCCCTGTGGCCACTCCTTTGTGGGGTGCCTCAGGGCTTGGTTCTCGCACCCATTTTTAACATCTACATGAAACCGCTGGGGCAGGTCATCCGTCGGTTTGGGGTAAGATTCCATCAATGTGCCGATGATACTCAGTTGTATATTGCCACCCCAGGCCACTCCGGAGATGCCATTTCTGTGCTTGCCCAGTGTCTGGAGGCTATCAGGGACTGGATGGGCCAAAACAAGCTCAGACTTAATGCGTCCAAGACAGAGTTGCTTTTGCTTACTCCTTGATCTGGCCAATTGCAGAGTCTGTCTCTCTCCCTGGATGGGGTTAAGCTGCCTCTGAAAGAGGTGGTCTGCGACTTGGGAGTCCTCTTGGACTCATGGCTCCTGCTCGAGCAGCAGGTGGAGGCCTTGGCCAGAGGTGCCTTTGCCCAGCTTTGGCTGGTCCGCCAGTTGAGGCCGTATCTTGACCGGCAGGCCCTGGCAACAGTAACTCATGCCTTTGTCATCTCTCATCTGGATTACTGTAATGCACTTTAGCTGTGGTCGTCTTTGAAGACGACTCGGAAGCTTCAGTTGGTCCAGAATGTGGCGGCCCGCCTGCTTATTGGCGCTAGGAGATATGACAGTGTGACAGCTCTCTTGCAGTCGCTGCACTGGTTACCTATTTGCTTCTGGGTCAAATTCAAAGTGCTAGTTCTTACCTTTAAAACCCTTCAGGGCTTAGCACCTGCTTACCTTCAGGACTGCCTCTCCCGGCCAGTCCCGTCCCATCCTGTGAGATCTTCTCAGGTTGCCCTTCTTTTGGTCCCTGGTCTCAGAGAGGTCCATAGTACTAGGGCCCGTGGAAAGGGCTGATTTCTCTGTTGCTGCCCCTTCACTTTGGAATTCTCTCCCACCCACCCCCACTCCAACCCCAGATTCGGTCTGCCTCTTCCCTTTCAGCCCTTAAACCTTATTAGAGACATTTCTTTTCTGCCAGGTGTTTGTTCTTTAATTTTTTTAAAAAATAAAATTAAATCTTGGATGCGGTTCTTGTTTGTACCCCGCCCTAAGTCTGTGGATTGGGTGGTATATTAAAAATTCTAATAAATAAATAAATAAATAAATAAATGATCTGAGGCTTTCCATGGGGGAGTAGTAGCAGGCCCATGTTATACTCTGTGATTTTCTTCTCTCACATGAGGTTTCCTTCTCAGTACCAGTGGTGGGGAATGAGGTGTGAATGCCTTTTCTGCTCAGTGCCCCTAGTCTCATTAAACAGAGAACTGGTTTTTTTTAAAAACATGACTGGGTCTGCTGACAAGACTCTAATAAAAGACTGGAGCCTTCCAAAAGCCCTGTTGTCTACAACTAGGAGGGACCTATCCTGGAAGCAGGAGGGAAATCACTCCTTTATGTCAGGGGAGAGGGGTCCAGCCCTCACTATAGCATTAGAAGAAGCTTCATCCCAAAGTAAACTGTTCTTCCCCTCTAACCAAGAAAGAGATTTATTTGATTTCATTCTGTGCTTCCTCCAAGGAAGTGTATATGGCATCCCTCCTCACATTTTCTTCCTTACAATAGCATCCTGTGAGGTAAGTTGGGATGATATAGTGGCTAGCCGAAGATCACTGAGGGAGCATGTCTGAGTGGGATTTGAACTTGGGTCTCCCCAACCTAAGTCAAATACTATCCACTATACCACAATACTTCTCATCAACCATATTATACAAGCTATTGCATGATACAAATAGAGAAGAACCAAACTGCATAACACCAGAAGTGCCTGGAGACATGCAATAACTCTAGAAAAGCAAACCTGCTTTAAAAAAATATATATATATGCAGCTCCCTATCCTATAACCCACTTAAAAGGGTGAAATACACTGGCAGATACTCTGCAGGTGCCTGTCATGAATGCTCAGAAATCACTAAAGAGATTTATTCATTCAGAGATGAATGAATAAAGAGTAACAGCAGGAGTAACAGCGGGAGAGGGGGCATGCCCTCAACTCCTGCCTGTGGCTTCCCAGGGGCATCTGGTGGGCCACTGTGTGAAACAGGATGCTGGACTAGATAGGCCTTGGGCCTGATCCAGCAGGGCTGTCCTTATGTTCTTAGATCATGAGCACTCCACTTCCTTAAAATTAGTCCCAAATATACACACATTAACTGGGGCAACCAGAATCTGGAACAATCTAAGACAAATTTCCCCTGGTCTGAGATCAGTAAGACCAACTCTTTTCTCAACAGAAATTCCATAAGAACCATGGAGTTAAAAGTTCTGGTGGTATAATCATACTACAGTAAAATGTATTTCCACCAAGAAACCTTACCACTGCAGGGCCCTAATTAATCATTGTAGGTTATTTGGAAGAATAATTTGTAGGATTACATTTCTGTTAAAGGACAAAGGTTCAAACAGCTTAATCTTATCATCAGGAGACTGCACCCCACCTTCAACTATTAATGGCAAAATGAGGGACAGAGTAACAGATGAGTACCTCTCTCTGCCTCAGGTGATCACTTACACAGGAGGCAACACCTACAATGATTTGAATACAGAACAAAAGGGTCGTGTTTCATTTGCCAGTGATGTCCTGACTGGAGATGCCTCATTGAAGATTTCTCTCCTGCAACTAAGTGATGCTGGGCTTTACACATGTAAAGTTAAAAATGCTGGACAATATGAGTGGACCCGTATCACCCTGAAGGTCCTGGGTAAGGCTACTATAAAGTTGTTCAAAATAAATATAGCACTTGTCTGCTAAACAGTAAAATATTCTGGACTGAAGTTATTTCAAAGATCACATCTATTTTCCCCCTTTCTCCCAGAGAAACCTTCTAAACCCAAATGCTGGAAAGAAGGAGAGATGTCTGAAGGAAGAGAAATCAATTTACAATGCTATTCTGCCTCTGGCACAGCTCCCATCATGTACAAATGGCAGCGTATAGATGAGGAAGGAAAAGCTGGGTCCCTGCCACCCATGGCACATATCAGTAAGTCACAGCTACTTCAGACACCCTCAGGAAAAATTCTCTTGTGGCTTTTTAGTATGGTGGCAATTAGAAGCAACCCCATTGGGGGAAATGTTGGTTCCTCTCTATTGAGCAAGATCTCTGCTTGCAGAGCAACTCTGTTCCCTGTCAGAGGTCTGGCTCTGCATGACGGAATATGGAACTACACAGAAAATGACCAAAAAAGCCACTCCTCCTTCCCACTTACTTGTCTATTCGACATGGGGGAAATTATTACTACTAAACTGATGTACCAAGGTGTACAGAGGATATGAATGGAACCACATTACAGGAAGGAGTCACCAGATTTTCTTCAACATGCATCCCAACAGCTGCTCACCTGATGTAGTGGTACATTATGGGATTCCCTTGAATTCAGCAGCACTGTGGACCTACTCACTCACATCTTGGCATGTCAGTTTGGTTGTAGAAATCAGGTCTAAAGTAGTAGCATATTCAGAAACACTTGGAACATAAGTTTGCAATGCAATGAATAGCAAGTAAATAGCTAATAACCAACAGAAATACAACCTAACATGCATAAAAGTACCCAGGAAGATTGAAAGTGCTTTATTCAGTTACAACAGGATAGTCAACAATTACTCTGTAATTTACTACTTATATCATTTAAGGTCATTATGCTACCTAACTCATTAGATCTTGTTCCTGGATTTTCCAGACTTTTCCAATCCTGCACAAGTTCTGATGAAGAATCTCACACGGATGGCTACAGGGTTATACCAGTGTACAGTCTCCAATGAAGCAGGACATGACAGTTGCATAGTAGAAATGACTGTGCAGTGTAAGTATGATGTAGTTAATACTAGGGTACTTTCCAAAGTAGCAGCATCTGTAAGCAATTCCTCCAGTTTTCATTCATCGGCTGTTTCTCTGCTACAGAGACCACACCTACATGTAGACTTTGAGACTACATTTTGGCTTAATAAAGGCAGAATGACATTTCTGTTATTCTAGGGAGCATAAATTATACTCACAACTGGAAGCCGAGCAAGATGTATGGGTGTCTTTTCACGATAACAAATTTGGACTCCTAATAATCGCTATATTTTGCATCATGAAGTTTCCCCTAGCTGGTTAACTAGTGATTATAATATTGGACTTTTTTCTCCCCCATCAACTTCTCTATAATGTGAGAGTAAAGGTAAATACATGCTTTACCACTACAGAGCAAACAGCAAGTTTTTGTCACCATACACACAAATCTGTGCAACCATAAGGAACAGGTGTTTTTTTAAAAAGTCAGAATAACAATTAAAAAGACAGCACATGGCAAGCCAGGCACAAGACACCTCTTCTTGGATCAAAAGGAGCAGCTTTATATCTGATCATAATTATATGCTGACACCAACTGTTGCTGCACTTGGAAGTCTGCAGTAATCCCCTGTGAATGAGAACAACTCTCTGATCAATCTGTTAGCCAATCAAGAACTTGTTCTAAATCAGAACAAGTACTTAATAATAGCCTGGAAAGTACTCACTATGTGTGAGTAACAACTACTAAAAATTGAACACCTGAAGTGTTTAGGACAGACACTCTGACAAGCTCCCCAATTTCAGAAGAATGGCACATCAAGGTTAATCTGTGGCAGCTGATGTGTCTACAACAGGAGCAAATAAAGATTCTTTTTGTTAGATAACGTTTAACATTCTATTTACAAAAGCAAACAGCAGTGGATACAGTTTCCCAAGAAAATAAGATCACATACCAATAATGAGTCTTTTTTCGGTGAGAAGGGCTCCAGAGCAGGCTGCGGGGAAGGCGGGTTAGACTTACCTTCCCCGTAGACAACCGCTTCTCCTGTGCTGGGCATGCTCCTCGCACGCCCAGACGATTCCCCACGCACCTAGGCAGCAGGGAGGGTCAGGGGCTGGGATGTGTGGTCCCAGCCCCTGGAAATACCTCGCACGGTGTATCACTGGGATGATCTCCCCTCCCCAGGCTCCCTACAGTCTGGCAGCTGTGGCTGTCCGACGAGCAGGAAAACGAAGTTAGGAGAGTGCTTGCTTTCCTAACCTCGTTTTGAAGGGAGGCTTCTTAGGCGGGTTTGCCGTAGTGCCGCCGGGATCAGCCTGATTCCGGCGGTTCACATGCATGTGCAGAACTAGGCTGGGCTCCCTTAGCCTGATTTTGCATGTGCATGTGAACAGCCTCAGTGGCTAATAGGGAAACAAGTAAATAAAAATCACAGGATTGAGCAATAGGGAAGGAGATTTTGTTCTGTGGCAAATGTAACAGTGACACATTATGAATTTATTCATTAATAGATGCACAAAATCTTGGCATAGTTGCTGGAGTTGCCTGTGGAGTGATGGGAGGGCTCTCCCTAGTTTTTCTGACTGTGTGGCTGGCTATCAGAAGGAAAGAGAAAAAGAAATACGAAGAAGAGGAGTCACCCAATGAAATCCGGTAATTACCTTGACAGAACTTAAGCTTCACACATATCAAATTTATTTTGTCAAAGAACAGCCTCAAAACCGTAGGAGGACAGGGTATATAGCCCAGTGGTGAAGCACATGCTTTGCCTAGAGTTCCAGATTCAATCTTTGACGCATGTGCATAAACATACTGTTTTAAAAGAATCTCAGGCAACTGAGCTGGGAAATAAATCTGCCTAAGGATCTTGGTGAGAAGCTTCTAACATAAGGAAACAGCTAGACAGGACTAGATAGACCAATGGTCAGGCTCAGTATATAGTAGCTTCATATGTAACCACCTGTCTCACAGACTGAGCCTACATTTACAGCTGTCTGAGTGTGTGTTAGCAAAAATAAGATATGTGGAACATGCAAAGACATTTGCTACACTGCAGTGAAAACACAAACATCAGTCTCTTCATCTGTGTCACTGCACAGATCAGCTATACTACTGTCCATCAGATTTAATCCTGTCAGCCTAAAGGAAAGGGAAATATTAGACTAGTTGCATTAGAATCTTTAGAAGTCTGGGGCAAGTGAACTGAAAATATTGTACAAGATTGAAGTTTTAGCATTAAACTCTCATTATTCAATAAAGAAAATATTTTTACAACTCTCCTGTTTAGTTTTAGTTAATTGTAAACAGATTAGGGCATGCTAACTCAAGAAAGTATGCTCTATCAATGCTATAATGTCTTACATCAAATTTTGTGAATCTGTATATATGCCTCTGAACTGCCGAGGATAACAAATTTTGTACTCAATACCAGTTAAAAAACTGTAGACTAAAACCCCCTAAATATGTCTTTAATAACATAGTTTCAGAAACACAGAACTGCCAGCATAATGCAGGAAATACTCTTTGCTCTTTCCCAGAAACAGCTCTCTCTTTTTACATTCAAAGACCTTACACCTTCACCATCATTCTGAAGCTGACTATGAATTCCCTTCAGTATGCTAAAGTACTTAACCAGCTGGACTCCTTTGAGGCAGGGCACATATTTTCAAGAACTGGTTTAGTGCAAGATGATACATTTCTTTGGGCATGTAAATAGACACTACATCTCCCTCTGTTCTGGCACATCAGCCCTTACTGAATGTTTCCATAATGTTCTCTAGCAGGGCGTTTACAGAAAATCTCTGAAATCATGATTCAGCAGACTATGCCCTTGAGAAGAAAATAATTACACCTGTTTTTTAAAATCTTAAATAGAGGCTGCATGCCCTAACTTGACATCAGCTTACTCACTTTATAGGTGCAATCAAAAGTTGATCTTTGTGACCTTTAACAAATCATTTTTAAAAAAATCTTCAAGTGATTATCTTTGAACTAAATTACTATGTGACATTCCATTCCCAATATACATTGTTTTCCTAAATACATCACATACCTGTACTCTTTCCTGTCCTTTGCTTCCTACTCCCCCTTTCTCTTTTTTTTTTTTTTTTTTGTTCAGCTTCGATTTGGGAATTTTCCCTTTTAATTTACTGGTACTTCCTGTATCTGAAAGCCATAGCAGAGATGGACAAGATTACTAATACAGAAAGGGATCTGGAGTTGGTGTGGGGATGAAAGCATACAAGTCACCTTGCGCAGAAGGCGGGGGGAGATAATGGAATAAATACGCTTGTAATAAATAAAATAACAGCCCTGCTGGATCAGGCCCAAGGCCCATCTAGTCCAGCATCCTGTTTCACACAGTGGCCCACCAGATGCCTCTGGAAGCCTACAGACAGGAGTGGAGGGCATGCCCTCTCTCCTGCTGTTACTCCCCTGCAACTGATATTCAGAGGCATCCTGCCTCTGAGGCTGGAGGTGGCCTATAACCCTCAGCCTAGTAACCATTGATAGACCTCTCCTCCATGAAGTTACCCAAACTCCTTTTAACACCATCCAGGTTGTTGGCTGTCACCACATAACAGAAGTAATACATGCTCACTTGCTCTCTCAAGCTACAAAAGCCAATCTATTACAGTGGCTGTGGCACTTGGTTGGATGTGGAAAACCCAAACTTCCTAGATGCGATGCAAGATACCTGTGACCTGGTCTCTTGTAATCTTGTCTACTTGCACCCTCAGGTGTGAAACTTACTTGGGTGACAGACAATTCACTCTCCTCACAGCCTTCCTAGCACTCCTTAGAAGGGCAGAATACAATGCAAACAAATAAGAGCTAGAGGACAATCACATTATTTCAGCAATATAATGCAAACCAGATTTGCTCAACTAAGTTATAAAAGATGTTGGAAGGACTGAAAGCACTTTGTGACCCAGTTCCATCAGCAAGTAGTTCAGGTTCCACAGCTAACTTCACTAAGTTAACACCAGTTAGCTCACACATCAGGGAATGCCTTATTTACACAACCTCCCTCCCTCAGCACTTTGTCATGATACTGCAACCTTAGGGTTAGAAGTAAAAATGAATAAATCCAAAAGCCTAAAAACTTGGCATTTTTAACACAGCAAAGGATGCTTTTAGTAGACACCAAGAAGCTTCTACCTATTTTTACTGGACCATTGCAAGTAAGTTATTTTAAAAGATTAGAAATACAAATAACTACGATACAATAATTCTTTATTTGATCTCTATCCCAAAAAAGGAAAACAGGGGGGGGGGGAGAATGCATCAACACATCAGAACATAACAACATCCTTCAGCTATAATACATAGAGGTTAAAGGGCTGTAAAAGATGTCATAACTTGACGAATCCTGTTAGCAATCAGAAGAAATGTGACCACATATGTAACCTCAGTATCTCAATCCGAAAGTAAATAGCTAAATGCAAGATTGATCTGAACGGCCATAACAATTTCTTAGATGTGGATCAATAAAAGCAACCCAAATGTCATTATAAAATTTAAAATATAATACAATATCAGTAATTGACTCAAAACCACACAAAGATGCGCTGAATAAGGGACTTTTTTGTACCTGCCCTCTAGTACAGCAGATGGAATTACAAATATGTATAAAATCAAGGGAAATTAAGGAAGTATCTGACAACCAATTACCATTTTGATAGTCAGGCAGCCATATTCATAAGGGGTCCCTAACCTCAGTCATTTTCAATAATCAGCAAAATATTTGATGGATTCATGGAGGAGAGATCTACTAGTCTGTGAGCTATAGGCCACCTCCAGCCTCAGAGGCAGGATGCCTCTGAATACCAGTTGCAGGGGAGTAACAGCAGGAGAGAGCGTCTTCTCTCAGTTCCTGCTTGTGGGCTTCCCAGCAGCATCTGGTGGGCTACTATGTGAAACAGGATGCTGGACTAAATGGGCCTGGGCCTGATCCAGCAGGGCTGTTCTTATTTACGTTCTTGATATATGCTACAAAACCTTTGAAACCATCTAAAAATCTATGATGTAGGACTGTTTCTTGTCCTCATTACTTAATACTTTTATCATGCTGTTTTTATTACAGAGAAGACGCAGAGGCACCAAAAGCCCGACTAGTCAAGCCTGGCTCTTCCTCCTCTGGCTCCAGAAGTTCACACTCTGGTTCATCCTCCACTAGATCTACAGCAAACAGTGCCTCTCGGAGCCAACAGACATTGTCAACAGAAGCTACTCCTCACATCACTCCAACACAACACAGTCAGGTGGTGATGGATGGCAGAAATGGCAGAGAAACTGAGCCACAGAAAATTAACCATACCAATTTGGTGAAAACAGAAGCCACACCAACCATGGTGCCTGCTCAGAGTCGGGCTTTCCAGACAGTTTGACTGCTTCTCAACTGTTTAGGCTCCAGCTATGTCCAGAACTCACACACACCACCAGCCATGTATTATTAGATTAGATTGCTCATCTTCCGTTCCAAGGCAACTTCCCCCCTGCACTCACTCACTGTACAACAAAAACCCTCACTCAATATTTCTGCATATTTCTGTTCTGAGGTACTGCTATAGAATTGAAAAGGGAATTTTTAATTTTTGCTTTTTTGTTCTTAAGGGAAGAAAAAGGAATGCTGGTTGTTTTTAAAAAGTTGCAGATGTAACATGCTGGGGTCTGTAACCAACTTTTAATTTTTTTTTTAAAGGGACACAAGAAGCATTATATTCCAATAGAATTTCAAAGGATAAAATTATATTGTACATTTCTTTGTAAAATATATACATGAACTATTATTTCTCCACTGTGGTACCAGCTTCTCTGAGGAAGTTATTCTGATTAACTTCAAAAGAAATTAATAGCTGCTTTGCATGTAGCCTTCTGCTGAATTACACATAGTAGGAAGCTACACCAGCAAAACAGAAGGTAGTAACTTGAAAAAACACTGAAAAGCAGCACTGAACTCTGAATTGCTCTGTTCATTGGAGTGACTTTCTTTGAACATGGAAATGTATTAATTGAAGAAGGGACATATGCCTAAAAGAGTATACACATTAGTCCATTGTGACGAAGTCCAAATTCTGTTCTTATTTCACACCTGCACAAATAGAAGCAATTCCACTGATGTCAAGGGAGTTCCATCCTAATGGATAACTAGAATATGATATCAAAACCAAAATCCCAAATTCCCTTTGCAAAATTTTTTTAAAGGTATTTCAAAGAGTTAAAAGAAGTCAAAGCCACTGATTGACTACAAGTCTCTGGAGGAAGATACAGAATGTACTTACTTCCTTTATTTATGCTGAAAATTGTGACATCCATTCACAAAATCCAAGTTGTTTCCACCAATTTCTTAACTAGAAAACTCTTTAAATTGTGTTAGTCTATGTTTATTAATCCAAATACAGAAATATGTTAAGGTGAATTTCACACATATTAAAAAGGGATAAAATGACCTTTATTTTAAAAGGTGGAGATTATTTAAAGACACCAAGTTTGTTTCACCTTCAACGGGAACGTAAATGCAATGACTTTTGAAGTCAACATGGTACTAAAAGCTATTTTAGAGGGAAAACTACATTCATTTTATGAGAAACCAAACTTTGTAAAATACTATATTTAAAATATTTACTGTTATCCTGTATACCAATTACTATTTAGCGTGGTTGCATAAAACTTTAGTTTTATTTTTTCAATTGGTAATCCAAGGTTTCTTCTCTTCTACCTATTACTGATGGTGTCCTTGTGCTCAAAATGAGCAACAGAAAGGGAAGCAAATATTTATTATAGATTCCTTTGAATCAACAATTTAGTAAGACATTTTTGTTGTTTTTAAATAAAGAGGGTGCAGTATAAAGACTGCAGTTCAAACAAATCTGAAACAGTGTCATAATTTCTATTGTGTTTACTATGTAACTAAGGTTCCCAGGCGAGTGCCCTAACTTGCAAAGTTATCTTCAAGTTAAACATCTTTCCTTACAATTCCACTAAGGAATTCCAGTTCTTCAATAAACTTCATGTAGAAGCCTCATTAAATAAATCAATAATCCCACATTTATACTAATGCAGCTTTTCAAACTGGGGAGCAAAATGTCACCAAGGAGAGAACATGAGGAAGAAATGGGAGAAACTGCCTCTGGCTGGCTGGAAGTATTTACACATTATAGATGAGGCACAAGGAAACTTAATTGATTCTGTATGGCTGAGCAGAGCACATTAAGAGGATAGTAGTGTGTTTTGATCTCTTGACTAGCAGAAGGGGGAGGACGTGGGAGTGGGAGTGTCTCTCTTATTTTATTTATTTATTTATTTATAATGAAGAGTCCAGCGGCATCTTAAAACAGTTTTATTATGGCATGTGCTTTTCTAGACCAGAGTCCACTTGGTCAAGTGCAGCTGGTAGATGCTAGATATATACATACATATAGAGACAAAAAAGGAGAGTAAACAGTAGGACCCAAAGGCCATGAAATGCAAGGATGAGCAGAAGGTCTGGCACATTTCTAAGCAGAGTTCAAGTACATACAAGATAAAAGATGGAGGGACCCATTCAAAACAGCAATCACTTGTACTGTACAAGTTTAGGCTTAAGTGTTTTACAATACCAATGAGATTCATTTAGTAGCTAGACAAGCAAGATGAGCACAAATAGCTACAACAAAATGGAAACTTCAAGTTTCTGAATTCATGCATCACTAGAGAGTTCTATGGACTCTACAAACAACATACACACAATTCCACTAGGGAAAAATAATTGCAAGAAACACATCCCCACAAGGCCTTATTAGCAGTTAGATGTATCTGAAACAGTTCAGCTATGCTTAAGGACCAACAAGCCTAGCAAACACATTTCTGCAAAAAGTAACTGCAGGGACAAAGCCTCTCTCTGACAACCATTTAACAGATCATTCAGTACCAGGAGGAGAAACAACAGGAATTTCTTCATCTTGTAAGATCCCACTTCAAGAAGAAAACTTCAGCAAACTAAGACACAGTTTCTTTTCCAAGACCAATGAAATGCGTAATTAGATGCCTAATAAGCTTGGGAGGAGGGGGGGAATCTGAATCTGTATGTGAGAACTGCACTGCGGAGAAAGAAGGTAAAGCAGTTTATTTCATTACAGTTGCCAAGCCTGGGTGCCTTCCAATAAAACAAAAACAAAAAACCACTGATCTCCAGTAAAGGCATAGAAAGCAAGGGTCCCCAAGGAGCTCTTCTACAGTCTCTTTTATATGCTCTCAGTAGTGGAAAACATAACCTTTCTAGTATTATCTATACAAGAACAGACACAAAAACTGGACAATATCCCATTTACCAGCAGTACACAGCTTGATTCCAATATACTCCAGTTTCCTTCCCTTGAAAGACTTCTGTCCGGCTTTGTTGCTGGAATAGTTTCATTTATTTAAAAACACACTGTGGAATTAGGAATTAGAAGCGACCTCATGGGATTTTCAAAAAAGTAAGGACAGAATGGGATCAAATGTGCAAATATTGAGAGGTGGAATAGAAATGTAAAATTCCTTGAAATGCTGAAAGCTGCTGCCACTCTGTGTAGAGAAAATACTGAGCTAGATGGACCAATGCTATAACAAAGTATATGGCAGCTTCCTATGTTCCTAACTTGCAGGAGTGGGGGTGGGAAGGTGGGATAGGTCAAAACTAATGACTTCCAGGAAAGAATGAACCCCTGGTGCCTGTAACCTCATCACTGACCAATGTGCATTAGGATGTGTTGATGGCCACCAGCTTGGATGGCTTTAAAAAGGGGTTACACAAATTCATGGCGGACACTGGACAGGTCTATCAATGGCTACTAGTCTGGTGGCTGTGGGCCACCTCCAGCCTCAGAGGCACCATGCCTCTCAATAACAGTTGCAGAGGAGCAGCAGCAGCAGCAGGAAAGAGGGCATACACATACCTCTTGCCTGTGGGCTCTCCAGAGGCATCTGGTGGGCCAGTGTGTGAAACAGGATGCTGGACTATTATTAATTTGATTTCTATACTGCCCTTCCAAAAATGGCTCAGGGCGGTTTACACAGAGAAATAATATATGAATAAGATGGATCCTTGTCCCCAAAGGGCTCACAGTCTAAAAAGAAACATAAGATACACATCAGAAACAGTCACTGGAGGTACTGTGCTGGGGGTGGATAGGGCCAGTTACTCTCCCCCTGCTAAATAAAGAGAATCACCATGTTGAAAAGGTACCTCTTTGCCCATTTAGCAGGGTTAACTAGATCGGCCTTGGGCCTGATCCAGCAGGGCTGTTCTTATGTGCATTGCTAATCAGAGAGAGAGAGAGAGAGAGCACGCATGTGTATGTGTGTGTCAACTCATAAGGACCACCATAGGGTCGTGGTTAGATTCTGGTCCTGTCGCACTCCTAGCCTAGCCCACCTTACCAATTTATTAGGCTAAAACAGAGGAGGAGCAGAAAAACCACATACACCACTCTGAGTTCCTTGGAGAAGATTGGATTGCTACCCACTGCCCTCCTCCCAAGGAGATCAGGGTCGCAGGCATGCAATGGCCCCCGCCGGAACTTTATCCTCACAGCAACCCTGTGAGGCAGACCACACTGGGAATGCCCGGCCGGGAGTCACGCAGGCAGCCTCGTGGCTGAGCAGCGAGCGATCTGGACCCCCGCCCTAGTCCTAACAACACTCTACCCACCATACCGCAATAAGGACTTTAAACTTTAAAGGGGGGGCGAAGGGAGAGGATTTAGCTGCCGCTGCCCCCCCCCCTCGCTTAGTGGGTTACAAGCTGTGGTTGGTCACTGACAGGAAAAGAACCTGCCACGGGGAATAGAGAACTTAATCTATTACCTCGCCTTAATAGGGGAAAAGCAGCGGGTTTATTATTATTATTATTATTATTACTATTATTGTTGTTGTCTTTCCGGCCCTAGAACCCTGGCATGAACCGCGCGCCCTCAACTGACCCCCACCTTGGCCCCCAGCCAGCGCCCTGCGGCAACCCAACGCGTCAGGCCGCCATTTTGTGCGCGGCTCCCTCCTCTCTGGGGCGCCATCGCTCCACCCCCTCCCTTCCCGCGCTCTGAGGTTATCAGCCTCCTGATTGGCCCCCTTCCACTCCGTCCTCCCGCGCGCTCCTCTCATTGGCCCTTTCACCCCCCCGTCCCTCCCGTCTTTCTCAGCGCTTCCTTTCCCTTCTTCCTCCCCAACCCGCCCGCCACCCGGTATTATGTAAATTTAAGACCCGATTCGGAGACGATTGGCTGAACTACAAGCTTTCCTCCCACCCCTATTCGCCGCTCGGCGCATTCTCAGCGACTAGCTACCCGAATTATGCAAATAGAGGTCTCTAGGAAATAAATCTAATTGGCTACAGATGCGCGCTGCTCTGCCCGCCCACGTTCGCTCTCACATTGGGAGGGACGAAAGTTCTAGAAAGAAAGGAAAGGGGAGAAAGGGGGGGGGAGCCGGCAGACTCGTTGATTCATTCACTCGCTCACTCACTCCTCCTCGCCCCGCCCTTTTCGGTTTCCTTTGTTGCGTCACACAGACCGCTCGTATTCCCTAGGCAGCTATTGGCTGGGAGGCGGACAGTAGGCGGCGCAAAGGACAGGCTGCGCGGCAGGATTGGCCCGTAGGCCGGAAAGAGGCGTGTCTGTTCTGGAAGCTTCTCCGGCCGTTTATAAGGTCTGGAGAAAGCCGGGGGAAGTCGCTTTGCTCCAGCTCTGACTGAGGCTGCTGTTGTTTCTCTCCTCGAATTTTTGCGGACCAAGCAGGTAATTATTAAGAAAAGGCTTTTCTCCCTCTTTCTTATTGCTTGCTAGTTTTTGTTAGGGGCCCTGCTCTAAAAATGTTTTTCTAAATCTTTTTGGGCGTGGAGAGGTGCTTTGTAGAGCAGCGAATTTCTAGGTTACAAACTCCTTTTAAGAGCAATATAAAACTGCTCCTCTAGAACAAATGTATTAATATCTGTTGCATAAATGCTGCATTCTCTGCCTGCTCGTCTAGTGGTCTGCCCAAAAAGTTTAGCTAGTAGTGTAGCTAGTCCTCAAGGTTTCAATACTGATTTCCCGGAGAGTATTGAAAGCAGTTCTGGAGCTCTTTAAAAAGCTTGCTATTGTGTCTGGGGCGGTTGTTTTAATCTCAACGCATAAATTCAGTAGGTTGGCAATCCTAGTGGCTGGATTTGGTCCTTTTGCATATGGCAGCTGTTGGAGCCGGGATCGGTGGGCGACAGTCTAAGGCGCTCCCTTCCTTTCGGGGCAAGAAGCAACCGTAGTGGTGGCCTGAAGCCGCTTCGAGGGGGCAAATGAGGCCCAGGCGATTAAGTGGGGTCTTTCCCTCCTATGAGTCGGTGGGCGGTCCTCGTGGAGAGAAGGAGCTCTTCGGCCATGTTTTTTTTGTCTCCAGTGGGTGAGGAAGGGGAAACGGCTCTTAAGCAAGCCTTTGTTACAGGCGGCCAGAAAGACCTTCGGCTGGGAGGAAGATCGAGGGTGGGCAGGCGGGATTTCGACCCCCCCCCCCCCCAGGAAGAAGGGCCACCTTGTCTCCTGGAGGAAGCGTGCGCCTCCTGGGTGTGCTCCTAATCCAGAAACTGGGTGCGCCGGCAGGGCCGGCCCCCACTGCAAATACGCGCGGGGGGAGAGAATACATCAGCGGGGGGGCCAATGGGCGGCAGCTGTGCCTGGGCTACCAGTTACATCGTCCCCAGCTAGAACAAATGTGGCTGCGGGTGGTGAGAGTTGTGGCGCAATATCTGGGCGGGTGTAAGTGGGGGGACGTGTTCCTTTTCTCTGGCCTGCCCGGGCTAGGGAAAGAGCAGCAGCGCTGGGCGCCCAAGCGGTTAGCTGGCTTGTTCCAAGGGGGCTTCCAGGAGGGGCAGAGGAGACCCGGCCCCCAACTCTTCCTCCCCCGCCGCCCCGCAAGCGCCAATGCTGCAGAGGCTTACCTAACAATCGCCTTTCCCTGCTTCTTCCCCCCTCCCCACGTGCTCAGCAGCGCGCTCTGCCGGTTCCGGGAGGCAGCGAGGCACGTGGTCCAAGGCGGCTCCTCCCCCTACGCGGCCTGCTGGGTCTAGATACAAGCCGCGGACTTCCCATAATCCCCCGGGCGGCTCCTTCCGCCCGCCCCTCGAGTGGAGGGCGCATGCGCGAGACGGCCTCTTGTGCGCTCTCCTCCCCCTCGCGAGGCCCGGCTCTCGATGCTTCCGGCCAAGCCACGTGGTCGGGCTCAAGGTCGCGCTGATCTTGGGCGAGGCTGAGACGCCGGGATGGCTTCGAGGAAGGAAGTTTCAGGCTTTGAGTCATCCGGCCTGGGGCCTGTTGGGACACACAGGACATGAACGCAGTAAAAGGGTGTTTGGCTATTTTATAAAAAGAGAGGAGGGTGATTAGAAAGCCGAGCAAGTGCAAAAGGTGCCTCTTAATGCAAAACTGCTTTTTGTCCAGCACTCATTTATTTATTTAACATATTTTTATATGGCCCAAAATGCAAGTTCATAACATTGTATGCTAGTTTATTTATTGTTAAATTTATATACTGCCTTTCATCAAAACAATTCCAAGGCAATTTACAGCAAAAAATGAATATTCTTGTTGGAATATGAATAGGGCAGAGATATGCCCTCTTAACCTGCCAACTCCTTGGAAATATCAGTTTAGTTTCATTACACAAAGGGATTATTTTTAGCTCTTAAACTTATATGATCATCAGCATAAGGAAAAGATAACTATGCCTTCCTAATTAATATTTGATGCTATGATAGCTGCGTTCTGGTGGGGGGATTTGTATACATTTTTGGAACGTCTAAACGTCTTTTAATCTTTTTACAGCTACAATGTCTAAGGGACCATCTGTTGGCATTGATCTTGGCACCACCTACTCCTGTGTGGGTGTCTTCCAACATGGCAAGGTGGAAATCATTGCCAATGACCAGGGTAACAGGACCACGCCAAGCTACGTTGCATTCACTGACACAGAGAGGCTTATTGGGGATGCTGCAAAGAACCAAGTGGCAATGAACCCCACCAACACTGTCTTTGGTAAGAAACCTTAATAAAGATGGCAGCTACTTTGTTGTTTGTACAGTTGAAGCATATTTGAATTGGTGTATGCAATCTCAAGATTTTAAAAAAGGAGTTTTTGATGTTAAGGTGTTATATGTATTTCTGAGAACTTACCTTTAGATGTAGCAATATTTGGACATGTTTATTATTTTGTATCCTGCCCTTCATTCAAAGAACCTAGAGCAGTAGTATACATGGTTCTATCTATTCTCATAGCATTCTATATAAAGTCTGATGAATTGGCTCAGTACCAGTCATTTCTGGCATAATCTTGCCAGAATTCAGTCTTCCAGGAGAGAGACAAAGCCTGCAATCCTGTCCTATATATCCAATTGCTTTAGAGCAAGCCCCACTGAAGAGAGCCAGTGTGGTGTGGTGGTTAGAGTGCTGGACTAGGACTGGGGAGACCCAAGTTCATATCCCCTTTCAGCCATGATACTAGCTGGGTGACTCTGGGCCAGTCACTTCTCATCCTAACCTACTTCACAGGGTTGTTGTGAAAGAGAAACTCAAGTATGTCTGGGCTCCTTGGGGGAAGAGTGGGATATAAAACATTAAAAAAAATAATTCATTGGGACTGACTCAGTCTGGGGGGTGGGGGAGACTGTGCCCTCCCCCAGATGCCCATGGTCAGGTCTTTCCCATCACCTGACCCTTTAATCTGAGATGCAAAGAATTGAAACTGGGATCTTTACCATGCAGAGCTCACGCACCAACACTGAGTTATAGTCCCAGAAAACTGGATTACCATAAATCAATTTATACTAATTTCTGTAATACTCTTGTATAATGAATTAAGGAGCTCCACTTGTTATGTAGTTTGTATTTTAGCTCTCAGTGCTAATGGGGTGACATACATTGGTAGTGTAGAAGTTGCCAATATGGGGTTTCTAATTCCTTACACTAAATTTCTCTGCAGATGCAAAGCGTCTGATAGGCCGCAGATTTGATGACGCTGTTGTCCAATCTGATATGAAGCACTGGCCTTTTACTGTGGTGAATGACGCTGGCAGACCAAAGGTCCAGGTGGAATACAAAGGAGAAACCAAGAGCTTTTACCCAGAGGAAATCTCTTCCATGGTGCTGACCAAAATGAAGGAGATAGCTGAGGCATACTTGGGAAAGGTGAGACTCTGGACAACTAGATGCAACCGATTTAACTGCAGAAATAAAACGAGTACCATGTGAGTTCATGCATGGTTCTCAACTTCTGTCGTTGTTTTCTTCTAGACTGTTACAAATGCAGTGGTTACAGTTCCAGCCTACTTCAATGACTCGCAGCGCCAGGCTACAAAAGATGCCGGGACCATTGCTGGTCTCAATGTGCTCAGAATCATTAATGAGCCAACAGCAGCTGCTATTGCTTACGGCTTGGACAAAAAAGTGAGTATTGAAAAGTGACATAGTCCCAGGGAAGACCTTGGTGTAGGGGGTTGCTTTGATTTTCTACATTCCTACCACGTTTTCTTCATGTGTGTTCTAGGTTGGTGCTGAGAGAAACGTGTTGATCTTTGACCTTGGGGGTGGCACTTTTGATGTCTCCATCCTCACCATTGAGGATGGCATCTTTGAAGTCAAATCAACTGCCGGTGACACCCATTTGGGCGGGGAAGATTTTGACAACCGAATGGTCAACCATTTCATTGCTGAGTTCAAACGCAAACACAAGAAAGACATAAGTGAGAACAAGCGAGCTGTTCGCCGACTCCGCACTGCCTGTGAGCGTGCAAAGCGTACCCTTTCCTCCAGCACTCAGGCCAGTATTGAAATTGACTCCCTGTACGAGGGCATTGACTTTTATACCTCAATTACCAGAGCTCGCTTTGAAGAGCTGAATGCTGATTTGTTCCGTGGCACTCTGGATCCTGTGGAGAAGGCCCTGCGGGATGCCAAGCTAGACAAATCTCAGGTGCATGATATTGTACTGGTTGGCGGGTCCACCCGAATCCCCAAAATCCAAAAGCTTCTTCAGGACTTCTTCAATGGCAAGGAACTGAACAAGAGCATCAACCCCGATGAAGCTGTAGCTTATGGTGCAGGTAAGCAGAATAAGCAAAGTCTACAATCCAAATTTGTGTGTTAGGCAGTGAGACTTTATTTTGTATAAAAGTCAGGAGTCTAGGGCCTATTCCAGTCTAAATGGTACGTACTTGCAGTGATGACTGATTCCAAAACCATTCGTAGTTTCCACCAGAAGTTGACTAATGATGGCCCAAACCTTCCTTGGATGTCTGAGCAAGTAGAAGTATATTGGGTTGCCAGAGTTGGTCTTGTATGAATTGTTTATGCATCCTGTCTTTCCCCCCTTTTAGCTGTTCAAGCTGCAATCTTGTCTGGGGACAAGTCTGAAAATGTGCAAGACCTGCTGTTGCTGGATGTCACTCCATTGTCCCTGGGTATTGAAACAGCAGGTGGAGTCATGACTGTCCTGATCAAGCGTAACACCACAATCCCCACCAAGCAAACCCAGACATTCACCACTTACTCTGATAATCAGCCTGGTGTGCTGATTCAGGTATGGAGAAAAATTTCAACTTTAGTGTTACACAGTTCCAATTTGGAAGAATTGCATGATGTGAAGTGGTATGAACTGAACATTTTTGAGGTTCACTTTGGCAACCTGCAATGCAGTTCATGCCTCCGAAATTAGTATAGAGAGAGCAGACAAGCTAGCATCCAGGCTGCAATGATGAAGACGATTCCAAAACCATTCGTAGTTTCCACCAGAGGTTGAGAGACCAGTGTTGGCTTAAAGTACCTTCCTTGGATGTCTGAGCGGCCAACTAGCTCATGCTGTGTCCAGTCTTAAGCTCAGCTGGTTAAATTGAGTGTCTCAACTTGCTGGAAGCTGACCCGAATGCCATTCTCTCCCTTTCCAGGTTTATGAAGGGGAGAGAGCAATGACTAAAGACAATAACTTGCTGGGCAAGTTTGAATTGACTGGCATTCCTCCAGCTCCAAGGGGTGTACCTCAAATTGAAGTAACCTTTGATATTGATGCCAATGGCATCCTTAATGTGTCTGCTGTGGATAAGAGCACTGGCAAGGAGAACAAGATCACCATCACCAATGATAAAGGTAAGCGTTGCAGATATTCTACAATAAGGTACATGTGTGGTTGGGAGGCATACCAGACTCTAGGCCAAAAATGATGGCAAATACTCCGTGGGCAATGCTCTTGTCTACTTCTAGCTTGTAAAGACTTGGGCTGCATCACACACTTGCCCAAATTTCCAGCACAACATATTGTGTCTTGATTTACTATTCTTGCCAAATAAGCTATCTTGCCTAGATTTTCCTGTCGCTGCATCTACCCCAGTGCAGACCGAGGACAAACCTTGGCTTGAGGGGCTAAAATTCAACCGTAACTCAACTGAAGGTTGATTTGTTTAAAGGTCGTCTCAGCAAGGAAGACATTGAGCGCATGGTGCAGGAAGCTGAGAAATACAAAGCTGAAGATGAAAAGCAGCGTGACAAGGTGTCGTCAAAGAACTCGCTAGAATCTTATGCTTTCAATATGAAGGCTACTGTGGAAGATGAGAAACTTCAAGGGAAGATCAGTGATGAAGATAAGCAGAAGATTTTGGACAAATGCAATGAGATTATCAATTGGCTGGATAAGAACCAGGTATGTGGGTTCCTGCATAATCAAAAAGCTTTCAGGGTGAATCCTGAAAGATGCTCAAAACGATTCAAGTGGTCAATCACACTTCATGCTTTTTAGCCTGGTCTAGTTTTAGTGTTTAAAAATGCACAGAAAACCTGCCAACCTCTTGTTCTCTCAGTCTTAGGCCATCTTCTGCCAAGCCAGAAGACTGGCAAGGATGTCCCTGAACTAAATGGTGTGGTAACCTGTGGTTGCAATGATGAAGATGATTCCAAAACCATTCATAGTTTCCACCAGAGGTTGAAAGACCTGTGTTGGCTTAAAGTTCCTTCCTTGGATGTCTGAGCGACCACTTGCATTAAAAAATTATGCTCACCCACCTCTCCAAGTGATAAATGAAAGCTCCTAGTATTACAACAATCCATGAGTTGCAAGCCAAGGAGCCTGTAAATCTTGTAAATGCAAGAACATGGAGCATCCTAAATAGCTTGTCCTCTTAAAGTTTAGCTTTGCTTTGTCTGATAATTCAAAGTACATAAGTTATCTCTTAGTTATAAAAGTACTAGAAGGGCCCTAGCAGCATGAAATGGAATACTAGTGAAGTGGGTCTGATTCAGGGAGCATTCTCTTTGCAGTATTAGTGCCCCATGTACAATGTATAACCACACCTTCCTTCCTTCTCAATTTTTCTAGACTGCTGAAAAAGAAGAATTTGAGCACCAACAGAAAGAGCTGGAGAAGGTCTGCAATCCCATCATCACCAAGCTGTACCAGAGTGCTGGTGGGATGCCCGGGGGCATGCCTGGTGGCTTCCCTGGTGGCGGAGCTCCCCCCTCTGGAGGAGCATCTTCTGGACCAACCATTGAGGAGGTTGATTAAGTTCTAGAAATGGCATTCTGTAGACCACACCTTCGGGACTGGAGGACTCTAATTACAAAGGGCATTCTTGATACTTGGAACATGTGCACAGGGAGGGGGAAGGCAAACATTGCACTTTACCAGTACTGTAAAAAGTGGAAATGCAGCTTGAATCCCAATAAACTTATTTAATTGGCAACACAGGCCTTGTTTTGTGATTCAGACTTGGGCAGAACTGATCATCCGCCACTGAAATGTGCCCACTGACACAACTTGTGGGCAAGCTGGCTAGTTAAACGCACGCCTATATATATATTTTATTCATTTTCATATATATATTCATTTGCTTTGAAGCACTTTTTCAAGCCTTGAGGAATTGGGAGGGGGCAAATGCTGCTGAACATACAGGGGGTTGTTTCCTTGAAAATTGGATGGTACTTTCAGAGGCTTGGTGCAAGTACATTCAGCCTTGAGCTGGCCACAAGTTGTTGATCTGAGCAAGCCTGCAATTTGGCTTAATTGAGTGAGAACTGGTGGTACTTGGTAAAGCACTAGGAGCATGTAATCTGTCCTACAAAGGCAGATGCATGCTTAGCTGCTGTACAGAACACATGCCACAAGAGAAGGATGGCGCTGCCTCCTGGATTGAAGTATTTAAAGTAAAACTTGAGGGATGAAGCACACTTGGCAGGAAAAGCATCCCTCTTTGAGCTGCTTTTCAATGGTGCAGCCTGGAATAGAACCCTAATTGGGGATATGATACAAAATGGTTGACTTGTTTTTAGGGATGGAGCTGGTGGTAATGCTAAGCTGTTTAAGTACAGGAAGGCTAATGAAGACATCCAAATTTAAGTAAGTGTTGAATGTTTCTGCTGGAGCAACCTGTGGCCATATTGGCATTGCTTCTGACCCCAGTAACAAAGTTGCTCTGAATAACTGAAGTTTACACAACTGAGGAGAGAATGGGGTTACTATGGGAATAGGCATGTTGGGTTGCCCATAGGTATCACAAAGCTGTATTAGCACATTATACATACGCTAAAGGTCAAAGCAACTCCTTATTGTGTGTAGATTATTTTTAAAGAGCCATAAGGGGCACAAATGACTTTCTGAAAGTGACTTTAAATATCCAGATCTTTGCTTTAACTATTTGCTTCCCACCCAAAAGTATGAATACTCTTAGTACATAATTGTTCAATAGTTGAGTATTAAGTACTAAACTATTAATACTGTTAAAGAATAGTTCTGTATTAAGTACTGCTGCCTTTCTAGCCCCTCTTCCTTGCTAGAGATCTGGGATGTGCTACAAGTTGCTACACTCCAGAAGCGTTACCTGGTGGATTTTACTGGAGCAGCATTATTTATAGGGAGAAATGCACTTAAAATGGTCTCTGGAATCTAGCAATCCTTCATATGCTAGGCAGGCATCCAAAAATGTGGGTCCAAGTAGCTTTCCACTGGAAATGATTTTGCACCTCTGCATTCTGTTAACCCAGGTTTTGCCATTCACCTAAAGACTTGTAATTTCTGCCTTCCAGCCCTCATAAATGGTCTGCCATTCGTATCCCACAAGAAAGATGCTGGAAGATCCACTTAAACCTTCCTTCTGGTCAAAGAAGAAAGTAAAATCCATCTTGGGTGGCTTAGCCTGTGCTCATAAGGGCTCTTAACATGAAAGCCCTTCCTTGGCACAAATTTCCTTTTGCTCATTGAGAAGGGAGGCCTAGTTGATCCATGCCTCCATGAGAGGGACATGGTATATGTGAGTAAAATCCCTATCTTCCTTGCAGCACATACAGCTAATTAAGCTTTTGGGCCCTAGGTTTAGTGTGCTTAAACATGGTTCTGGAAATCAACAGTGACCCAGATCAGTTGATTGCTAACTACTCTTTCCTAAGACAGCACAAGCTCTGAAATCCTGCACCAGTGTAAGCTATAAACATTCCACCAGCAGATGAGGCTGTTTCTACAGCTTGATTTGGCATAAAAATAATCCTGTAAAAGGTGCAAGAGGTACAGAACAGCACTGTCCTTGGCCTGTGAATTTCAGGTCAAGCCCTGCCTGCTAAGTAGGCAAGTAGATGTATAAGCTTCCTCATCCATGCAAATTCCAGAGCAGCTGTTAATTCTGCAGCAACATTGGCCTTGTGGCACCACAAAGACTTGACAGGGCTAATTGTAGCATAAGCTCTGTCTGCAAAAATCTAGGCCCCAGGAAATCTGTTAATTATATCTTTATACTGCCTATGCAGTGTAATTGGTATAAAGAGCCTAGTCTTCAAAATGGGGTGTTTGCAGTTGTGGTCCCTAACCATCAGCTCATGGAAGGATAAAGTATTTTAGAGAAATGTGTGACCTACGCTAAGAAGTTGTGCCTGATCATTAACCCCACTGCTGAGTATCTGAACCCACATAAAGATGCCTTGTACAGAGTCGGACTCTTGGTCCATCTAGCCTAGTGCTATCTACTCTGACTGGCATCTCCAGGCTTTCAGGTAGTGGTCTGTTCCATCACCTGCTAATTGACCCTGTAACAAGGTTGAACCTTTTTGGAGGCAAAGCAGTGCTCTACCATTGAGCTACAGCTTGCCCCATAGATATTTCGTGTCCCAGGAAAAGTGGCGTCAAGGCTCCATGTAGCTCAAAAGACTTAACGAGTTCTTACCAGCCAAGATGTGTTTGTCCACCAGATGTCAGCAGTTGTTAATCTTAAAAAGAGATGCTTTTGAAGGGGGATTAAAATGAGCCCTTCTGCCATCCTAATCATGGAAATCTCCTGTTGCTGGTTCTGATCTTTTTGTAGGGAACAAGAAAAGCTTTACAAGATACAAATGCTATAATTATGCTTGATGGTTGAGCTGATGGGAGTGTTCCACCTGGGATTCCTATGCTCAAGTTATCTTTGTGGTGTGGACATCTGATATGGCCTTGGGCTGACCCCTCTCTCCTTGGCTCTCTGCTAAAATGAAAATCATGGCCAACCTCACAGACTTGTGTGAGCAGATGCAAGTGGAGAGTTCAAGGCACACTGCAAATGGAAAACGCTGCACACACTAAAACTCTAGTGGCACCATTATTGGAAGCAAGTTTAGTAGCTCATGACCTCTGTTTTCCAGCCATAAAGTGGGGATGATTCTATTGATGGAGCTATGATGGGCAGGAAGATGGGTACACCTGCTCATGAGTCTTTTTGTTACATATACACTTATGACACACTGGCCTGATTCACACAACCATTCCAGTCTAGGTTTAATATGGGTTACCAACATTAGCATGATAGTGTGAACCCTGCACCAAGATGGGGGCCCCAGATTTATCTTGGGCCACAAACCACCTTGGCACAGGATCACACAATCACATTGATAGCAGCCCACCTTAAAACTAGGTTTGAATGACTGTGCTGAATGTTGATAACCCATATTAAACCTAGACTCGACTGGTTGTGTGAAGTTGAACCAGGCTATTGTGTGGATGTAACAAGCCGGCATTTGCAAACACGCAGAAGTCATGCATGGTGTAAAGGTAGAGTACCGTCAAGTCAATGTGTAAGAGACTAAGTTGCAAATCAGGAACTCGCCTCGTTCAAATCTCACACACACCGTGACACAGGCAGTATTGTTAACACATGGGTTCTTGAGGGCACAAACAGCAACTGAACTCACAAGAATGTAAAAATGTATAACAGGTATATTATGCAAATATGCATCAGCAGAAACATTTCAACATGCAACTTCACATCTCCCTTTCCCCACTCCCTCTTCTTTCTCTAAAGCACTGGACGCAGGTCACAATCACACTTGGGTGCCCAGCCCAGTGTGGGCCAGTGGTGCAGTGACCACACCACCCAGGACAGGCTAAAGAAGATTGTGGGGGGCCCCAGGGGTGTGTGGAGGCCCTGAACTTCAGTCCCAAAGTCCAGGGGTAAGAGTGCCTCTGCCTCTCACTCCAGGATTTAGCTGCTTTCTTCCCATTCCCTGTCATTTCCTCAGTCCAGCACTTTCCACAGGAAAAGCTCTTCCCCTCACATTCACACTATGGTCGTCCCAACGGTCCAAAACCCCGTCTGTCCTCGTGCTCCCACAGGGAGCTACACTCACAGGGTTGCATATACGTCCACACACCTGCCCTTGCAGCCTGGTATTGCCCAAATGCAGGTTGGCTATCAGAACCAAGCCTTTGTTCGAGCTGGGTTTGCTGCTGACCGTAATGGCTATTCAGACATTACATTTGACTTATGTACAATCTGTGCACACACGACTTATCGATCTGTATGCAATACAACCCTTCACACATTACGTTCAATGGGCATAGGGCAGTACATGCCATCTGTACCTCATGTTTTCGAGGAGCCCAATAGCCAGGTATGTTGTCTTCTAAACGGAACATGGCATTCACACAAAAAATGCATGCATGTCAACGCTGGCTCACGTTCACCATCGTGTGTGAATTAACTCGCAAGTATGTGAAATGAACCTAAGAGAAACAAATCTGATGGAGCCTGTAGAATATCATCATTCTCCCCATCACCCCACCTTCTCTGCAAGAACTAGCCAATTAATCCCCTCCCCATCTTAGCTTGGCAGGCCAAGAGAGTGCGCCCTTTGTCTCACGGGCTTCAATTACTGCCTGATTGAAGAGGGCAAGAAGCTAATTCCTTTTTATTCTAGGGTCGAGAAGTTATTTGATCATGTCTGACTGGAAAGTCTCTTAGACTTGGACCCCAGTCTTCAATCCGCTCTTCCACCATGGTGTCCGCTCCCTTTCAGGAGGATAACACCAGCCGGGCGCCTTAAGGATAGGACCGCCTGTTTGATCTGGAGCCATTTCGACCCCGTTCGTTGCATAATAATCTTCATGAAACTCTGAACAATGCACAAATCAAGACAGACTTCCCCCCTTTTGTGCTTTACAGGCACTTTGGAGCAACCGCCAGATTTTCCCCATAGTGGTGGCACTGCTTGTCCACGCCACCCACCCCCCAACCCCGCTTCCTTCCTCCATATTAGGATTATGGCCATTAATTTTAGATTAAAGGCGTAACAGCATCCAACTGGACAGCTCAAGAGAGGACAAAAGGCTGCAGCAAAATAGCATCGTAAATTGGCCCTGACTGTTGACTGGATAATTCTCGTGTACAATTAAATCTTAATTGAAGAGGGCGGGGGGAGAACAGAAACCTTAAATGCATAATGGTAGTTTCCTGCTTTCCATTTTGCAGAACACAAACTAGTCTAGCCTCCCGCTATGCTAGTGAATGGAAGAACAACTCAGCTCAGGGATGGTCAATGTGTTTTTCACCGGTTTGGAATATTTTGATGGGCTGAGGACATTTCCAATGGCTCCAGGGAGACAGAGGTTCAGAAAATCCCAGAGCAGCATGAACAGATTTGGGTGAGCTTGGAATTCTCATCAACCCTCAGCCTCAGCCCCTCCATCTGTAAAATGGGATTTGACATCTTTATTTATTTTATTAAAGTGTATTTACCCCACTTTTCATTTTTTAAAACTTCCCAAGCAGCTTTTCAAGACAAAACAGCACTTCAAAAAATAATACAAAAGGACAAAACTAAAATAACAGGGCAGGAAACAATAAAATCTGCTACTAAACCCAGCAATACATATTTTTAAATGCCTGGATTAAAAAAGAAAGCTCTCCAGGTACACTTTCTTGGAGATGGCATTCCATAAACGGTGCTACAACCAAAAAGACCTTTCTCAGCCACATCTAATGGTAGGAACATCCAGAGAAGGGCCTCGGATTATTTTAATAACTGGACAGGTTCATGCAAATCCTGAGTTCTCAAAGTCAAGTCCACAGATGTTGTTGGACTACAACTCCCAGCATCCCCAACCACAATGGCCTTTGGCCTTATCGGACGAGGATATGGCTGTGCTCAGAACCGCTGGCTCCCCTTGAAACCCAGACCAAGAATAACATGTAAACTTTTCATGAAGTTCAGATTGCCAGCTTCAACCCCTATGGATTTTTTATTCATTCATTCATTCATTCAAAGAAAAGGAAGGAAGATTGCTTCCCTTATTACAGTCAACAGGAGAAATTACAAAGCAAGTGTAGAGTATAATGATGCTAAAGTTAAAAGGAATGCTGTCCAAATCCTCAAGATTTCATACATAATTGCACCATAGCCTGCTACGCTATGTAAAATGTTGGAAGTGAATTGCTGGCTTGAAACTGTTTGTACCTATAGTAGTTTAGTGAGTGTTGTGATTTTTTTTAAAGATGTGTTGACTCTTCCCAATCCTCGAGAGAGGCAAGAGGTTGATTTCTAATTTCTGCTGCTTAAGTATGATTTATTAATAATAAGGCCTTTAATTAGCAGACAAATGGGTACTCAGGAACGCGGAGGGGGAAAAATATGTTCCTTACTTTCCGTGTCCCCACTCATTCTTGATTGATTTCCCAACAATACCTAATTCTGTTATTCAAAGTGATTTCCCCGCGGGCAGTAGTTTATTTCTGCCATCAAATATCTGATGAAATCTTTAGACATGAAATATTAAGCCCAGTAGCAACAAATCGCATATTGTGCTAAGAAGTCACAAGCTACCCAGAGTTGGCGTTAGAGCGTAATTTGAAAGCGAGTGAAGTGATAATGCCATGCGCACGGCTTTTGTGAGCGTGCATTAATGTGTCTTTGACTCGGCTGCCCGTTGACAGCAAATTGACTTGTGCTAATAGCGTGCAGGAGGGGAGGTGAAGCTTGGAGGGGGAGTTGAGCGGGGGTGGGTGGATGCAGCAAATAAAGAATATTGACTGGCAAACTGCAGTGCCTTGGTAGCCTTTAATCTACGATTGCCCTCGATGGAAATGTTTTAATGCAACTTTAGCATCAATTGCATTTGCAGGCCGATGGCCTACCTGCTGCGGAGCACTGTGCAAACAGCGGAACTCGGAGTGCGTGGTTGCTTCAGAGCTCATGGCTATCGATCGCTCGGGGCTCAGGAGTCTGACTTATAATTATTTCATTAAGCGGCTTAATGGTTATCAAATATGAACCCTTCTATTGCTCTGTTTAGGAAATGTAATACATTTTATCGTTAATCTGGGTGGATCTTATTCTCAGAAACTGTCAGATGCTTGGAAAGTCATTGTTGCTTAGGAACATAGGAAGCTGCCTTCTCCCGAGTCAGACCCTTGGTCCATCTAGCTCAGTATTGTCTACACAGACTGGCAGTGGCTTCTCCAACGTTGCAGGCAGGAGTCTCTCGCAGCTCTGTCTGGAGAGGGAACTTTGAACCTTCTGCATGCAAGCAGGCAGATGCTCTTCCCAGAGCAGCCCCAACCCTTGCGCTCACATGTAGTCTCCCATTCAAATGCAAACCAGGGTGGACCCTGCTTAGCAAAGGGGACAATTCGTGCTTGCTACCACAAGACCAGCTCTCCTCATCCCTGAAAAAAGGGAGAAAGTTCTGCACAGGGTTGGCTTGGAGGGGAGAGGCAATCAGCAGAAGTACAGCGACTGTCCAAAGTACAGGTAGGTTCTTCTCTCCAAGGTAGCGACCAGCCCCAAAGCAAAACCAAATACTCTATGTATTCACTTCCCACCCCTATACCCCTAAACATCCTAGAATTCCCATTCTCTTTTCATCTTCCTCTTTGACGCTATTTATATTGGAATTTTGGGCCCAGAATGTTTCTCTTTGGTCTAGATTATCCATGTTCACTCATATTCATTTAGGACTCAAACAAGACTGTGGTGCTTTCCCAATTCATGTGTCATGGCACCACAGAGACAGGGAGGTTGTGCTATTGCCAGTTACTGCTGTTGGAAATGATCACTTTGCTTAACATTTGGTGTGCATTTGAGCTTTGCCTAGAAATGTCACTTTTGCATTTCATGGCCTTTGGGCCCCACTGTTTACATTCTCTGTAGTTATGGGTACATATAGATATATCTGCCGGCTGAGGATACAGCATCTCCTGACGTGGATAAATAGTCAATAAAGTAATAACAGTCAATAAAATATCATGCCACAATAAATCTAAGGTACCAGAAGACTTTCTTTTTTAAAAAAAAATGGCTGCAAAAAACTGACATGGCTACCCTCTAGATCAGTGGTTCCCAACCTGGGTTCCTCAGATGTTGCTAAACTACTACTCCCAGAATCCCTAGCTACAACGTATTATGGCTGGGGATGGAGCAGCTGTAGGAAATCTGGAGGAACCCAGCTTGGGAACCACTGCGCTAGATGTTTGGACTCACCATTCCCTGCATTCCCTGGCCTCTTGCTTCACATCTCACTTGCCTATCCCATATGCTCCATTGGTCCCATATACCAGGGACAGCCATATGTTCTTGTTCCTGTCCCTGATACACCACCGCCCCTCTTTTGTTCCCATTTTGTCTGTTGCAGATATTTTGGGGATGGTTTCAGAACCAGGAAGAAGACTGGTCTCACTCCCTTCCCCCTGACATGCTGGTTCTCAAGGTGGAGGGAATATTTTCATCTGGGAGAGCAATTAGGCGAATCCTTAATTGCAGTCTTAAGCGGGACAGCCCAGAGAGAGATTTCCATTCATTCGTGAGAACAAGACTTTAGGACCAAACTGCACACAATGAGATTGCTGTCGTCGTCTTCTTTTTTTAAAAATACCAGTAGCCCTGGTGCGCGCGAGGTGGCGGCTGATCCAGATTGGGACCATGGGGGCAGGGAGGGGTCTGTTAACCCTTACACTGCCATCCTGCTCCCCTAAAGCTGCCCTTTGCCCTAGGAGGGAAGCTGATATTCGCAGGGACTTTGCTGTCTGTGATTTTTGAGAATGGCTTCTCTCTTTGGACAATTAGTAGCTTTGTGGGGAGCTTTTCATTGGAATCACAGTGCAAGAGGAAAGGGTTAAACCGCCTCCCCATGCCATGGTCCTGATCCAGATGGGGAACCCTGTATTTGTTTGTTTGTTTTGAAAAGAGAGAGATGAGATTGCAATGACACATCTCGTGTGGTTTTAATGAAATGGCTTAGTGGGCGTCATCGTTAAATGTGATCACAATAACTCATGTACTGAAATACCAAAAATAGTTTACATTATTCCATTAATCAATTAAGTCCAAATCAGGGCGGCTAATTTAAGAAACCAACTTGATTTCTTCAAAGGCAGCCGACTCAAAGCAAAGCAGCAGCCCAAACAGGATATGAAAGTGCAAGATAATGAATGATGTTTCTAATAAATATTTACATCCTGGAGCGAACGAGGTCTGCATTCCTAGCTGGGTAAACCCAGGAAATTTCCATTGTCCTCAATATCCAGGTGTGTCAAGCCGAACGTTGTGCAGTTCATTGTCTCCGGGTGGCAAGCAAGGTGAGACCTTACTTGGACTGCATTGGTATTCAAGCTTTGTTTGAAAGCCAAGGTATTCATTTCCACCTTGATGTTTTTAAAACCCTGGACACTTTGGAAAGGCTCGGTCCTAATTTTAACAACCTGGTTCCTGGTTTTTTCCCGGGGCGGTAATGCGGTTCTGTAGACTCCTTTATCAGTATTCTCCGCCGCCTTCTGACAGATGCTCATTTTCTGTTGCTTCAACCCGCGCTGACCTCATTTTCTATCACACAGCAGCCAAGGAGTTGGTCAAAATTAGTTATATTAGTGGCTCCTGATACGCTCAGTTTATTTGTGAGATGACAAATATTTCAGCCATTAGGATCTTTCCGTCTCTTATCAGCTTAAATGCACTCACTTATATTCCAAATCACTTCCTAATTTAAAAGCCTATTTGTCTAGCTTGTCAAAGGCGCAGACAGAAAGAGAAGGGAAATAAATAAATAAACAAACAAACCCAACGCAAAGCACTTACTCTCCAATATCGGGCTGGACTCGTACGCACAACGTCCTAATCACTTAGTGTGTAGCAGAGGCATGTCACAATTCCGGGGATGGAAATAGAGTCCCCTACCAAACATGGAGTCTGGAAGTCCTGGATTTAGTGGGAGAGGAGGGGGGGGTGGCGAGTGGCAGTCTGTGCCTCAGTTTCTCTATCTGAACAATGAGGAGGAAGAGCAAGTCTCCATATGATTATTGCTTTGATGTGTTAGCACTAATCCAGAAGCATAGAGAGTCTACCTCAAATAAATAAATAAATAAATAAGCAAGCAAGCAAGCAAACATAAAATAAGTGAGCAGAAGTGAGCCTTTCCTGTTTTCAGAAGTTGAAAGGTTGTGTTTCAACTGGAGAAAGAGGTTTAGCATTCAATGGGAAGTCACCGAATATGGATGAAAGATCCTAAGAGCAGGGAACTGGGGTATGGGATTAATTGGCTTTGGTCATTGTGACTGGGGGTGATGGGAGTTGTACTCCACAGCCGAGGACCCAAGGTTGGGAACTCATGCATTAACAAGATGACGCCCAGGGCATAACCTCTAGTTTCTAAGCCCTTTGCAGGCTCTAACTGGGGTTCCCCTCCATCACAGTCATGAGGATGGGACACTTGCTCACTTTAAAAACAAAAACAAAAAAAAACAGCCCATGTCCTCAGAATTCAGCAGAAGTCCTGGGATTCCATGATCACCGCAGTGCAAATATCTAGGCTAGTTGTTTATGCCACTTAAATGAAATGATAAAGAAGAAGTCCTCAAGGCAGATCAATTCTCATAAAGAACTGTCTGAGTCATTGTGCACATAAAACCGATAACAAGGCAACCCCCCCCCCCCGCCCCGTGTTATCACTATTGATCAAGTGGATGGCTACCCTGGAGGCCAACATCGAGGTCAGTTCAGTCTGGCAGTCTCAGAATGACTGACAGTTTCCAGGGACAGGAGTTCAAGAAGCACCTTTTCAAAGTGGCAATGCTCTTTATTGAGCAGGGGGAGAGCAACTGACCCTATCCATCCCCAGGACAGCATCCCTCCAGTGGCTGTTGCTGGTGTCTCTCTGATGTTGCTTTTTTAGATTGTGAGCCCTTTGGGGACAGGGAGCTATCTTTTATGTATTTATTTATATCTATGTAAACCGCTTTGGAAACTTCTGCTGAAAAGCGGTATATAAATATTTGTATTTGTAATGGGTCCCGAGATATTGCTTCTCCAGTGTTGCAAGCCTTTTCTTTAGACATGCAAAATGGACTTCTCCAGACTTTTGTACAGTTTGCTAGTAAAGGGGCTTGCCAGACACAGTAGCTCTTAGTGGTTGGTGGATACTGGAGAGAGAGGGCATGCACCACGCTTGTTTGGTTGATGAAAGGATCAGTTTGGCAGTCTGAATGTTGTCAAGAAGCAGAGTTTTGCATCTAGCTCGGGAGAAGGATGTTCTTAGGTTCAAGCGGCATACAGTTTGCTTTTGCAGCAGGGCTACACATCTTCAGCCCTCCTGCAGATGTCGGACTACAACTGCCATTATCCCTCTCTATTGGCTACTGTGGCTGGGGATGGTGGGAGTTGTAGTCCCAAAACAGCTGGAAGGCCAAATTTGTGCAGCCCTGTTTTTTGGTGTGTGTGGGGGGGGGCGGGCGGGATGGGGGAGTTGTGCCTTTGATAAGTTAGTTTCATGACTAGACTGTGCCTTCCGTCTCCCCCTGAAATATGCTCAGTATCCATAGTGGCAAGTTAGTGAAACATTCTCTTTTCTCTTCCACGGTATCTACTATCTAGGGTTCTCACAACAATTATATTTAATTACTTATTAGGGGATCATGAATAAAATAACAACAACAACAACAAAACAGAGCACACACTTCATAGTATTTGTTAAGTTTCCAGCGTTTGGTTTGCAAGAACGCTGGGAGTTCTGCCACTGATGGAAATGTATTGATTTTTGTCCCCATATTGAATGCTTCAAAAAAAGAAAAAAAGATGCAACTCCCATGGTTCCAATTAAAATCACCTGTTAACTTTAAAAAGTCCCTTTTAAAAAGGGTTTAAAAGATTTTCATTTAATTGATTCCATGTAAAATGCCCTTTACAATTACCACTATAAACTAGTCAGTACCTGCTGAGTAAAATCCTATTTGAGATGTTGATCAAGACCTCTATCCGTACCACTTTTCATACTGAGTTTTTAAATTCCTTATTGATAGCTTGCATCTGTCAGCAATGGATATTTTTAGTGAGCTGCAAAGGAAGGAAGGAAAGAAGCTTTTAAAAGATTGGAATGGCTTTATTTTGATTGTGGTTGTGAGTGTTAAATAAGCTGTGAATTACCTTGGATGTATAGACCCATGGGCACACCTTAAATGGCAGGACTGAAGTTGTTTGATTCCCACCCCCCACCCTTTACATCAGCACCCCAAGCTTCTCTTCTTATCATGTATCAG
This sequence comes from Hemicordylus capensis, assembly GCF_027244095.1. Taxonomy (NCBI): domain Eukaryota; kingdom Metazoa; phylum Chordata; class Lepidosauria; order Squamata; family Cordylidae; genus Hemicordylus; species Hemicordylus capensis. The sequence goes on from NC_069664.1 coordinate 26,927,201, forward strand.
TCTAAATGTTTTAATGAAGGCTCAAATATTGGGTATGATATAGCTGGATGGCCATATTACATCCTTGTCAGGAAAAACAATGATTTCAAGGCATTTCAGTCATCTGCAGATATGTGTACCTTGCATATAGATCCTGTGTAGGTTGAAGAACACTTGAATGCATCTGCAAAGGCCGTAGATCTTGCCCATTCATGGTACCTGGCCACAATTTGAAAAGAATTTTGAATGGAAGGGAGACCAGCAAAATAGTTCCGCCCAACCACTCTCTTCCATGTCAACAAAGACTAGGGCTGCCCTCTCCATTAGGTAGACCTAGGCCATCGCCTAAGATGCCAATCTTAGAGAAAGCGAGTGACCATTCCTTTGCATGAGGATTTGTTCCCTGCAAGAAAACAAGAAGAGTTTGTGACAACGGATGGCTGCCGAAGTGAAGTAATCACATGACGGGACAATGTCATTTTTAACAACTTTTTTTTTTAAAAAAGCAAAATCTCCAGTGAAGATCCCCATGGATCCAATTGCTCATTTAACAAATCGGAAAACATCTGGCCTGTTTGTAAGCTGAAACAGACGTGCCTCTATTATTTGCGTTCTTTCTTGTTCATTTAGGGGTGAAAAATTAACAGCAAGAACCCAATTAGCCTCATACTCTGCTTAGCCTGGCTTGAATCAAGAGCTTCCAAAGCCAATACTTTTGCTACATCATTTTCACAATAGCAGCATCTGTTTTATTATGAGTGCCTAATTAATTCCAAGATTGGCACTTCTTATATGTTAACCATGTGATCTGGGGTGAATCATGTCAAGGAAAAGCAAGGGAAGTGGACCTCATTCCCCCTTTATTTTGTGTGTCTTTCCCCACACTCCCATGAAAATCTTTAGGAACAAGACAGCTGCAAGGTTTTAGCCTGTTTTCCGCATGGAAAGTGTCCTTATGAGACAGCCTTGCTGTCTGTGTCTGTCCATGTATGCGTTTGTCCCCAACAACTTTGCAATGACTGCACCAATTTGCACCAACTTTGGTACAGATGTTGTGCCACATAGGGGCACCTGAACAGTGTGATTTGTACGGATGTCATGCACCTGATCCAAGATGGTGGCTGCATAGAATGTAGGTGGATTAGTTCTTACCAGAACTGCTTGTTAATACTTCTCATTCCTTTTCTGCCTATATAGATCCTTTGGCTAAATCCTGTCCACTGTTTCCTTTCCAGTACTTTCAAAAAATTGTCCATTTCTGCAAAACAGGACCTATCATTGGGTTCTGTATTTGTTACATAGAAAGAAAGAAGTGGTCAGCTAGTCTTCTACAGAGGAAACCGGATGGAGATTGACCATCTAATTGGCTCAAGGTTACATATTTTTGTTTAAGTAAAGTTCTGGCAGTGGAAGCAATAAATAATGGAACTTCCCATGAGGCAATTGCAAGGGTAATGAAATTGGGCATGTTACCACTTTTTCAGTGACTGTAGCCATAAGTAAACCACCTAATGGCACAGCAGGGAAATGACTTGATTATCAAGCCAGAGGTTGCCGGTTCAAATTCCCACTGGTATGTTTCCCAGACAGCAATATCGGGCAGCCAGCAGCAATACAAGAAGATGCTAAAAGGTGTCATCTCATACTGCGCGGGAGGAGGCAATGGTCAACCCCTCCTGTATTCTACCAAAGACAACCACAGGGCTCTGTGGGTGCCAGGAGTCGACACTGACTCGACGGCACACTTTACCTTTAGCCATAAGCAAAATTTCAAATTGATATTATATCTACCCATGGGCAAGAGAACATCTATTATAAGGTCATATTTTTACAAAAGCCATACATATTATAGATAGTGTCTGAAACATGCAAAATACCTTGGGAACAAAATCAGAATTTTGCAACAACATTTCTGATTCTTTTGTGGACGTATTTCACTCTGCTTTACTCTGGCTGAGGCTTTGGCTCTTGGAGCTGTCCATGGTCACTCCAGAATACTCATGGAGAAACTGGCTTGGCCTGGAACCGGAGACTAGGGCTGCATTTTTTCATCCAGAAATGTCTCAACTAAGTGATTGGTCATTAGCCTCTGTGTTTCTTGAGATTAATTTGATTCCAGTGTGTTGCTGTAATAAGGAATTAAAAAAAGAAAAGAGCAGAAATGGTCTTCCCCTCCAACTATGGTGGTAGCTTTTTGTTGTTGAATTGTAAGTCATCTCAAACTTCCTTCAATGTCTCAAGAAGCCTCCTGTATGGGTTGGTAATCTTTATTAAACATTTATTGAAACAAAATCAATTAATTCATCTGTTAAAAGGCAGTTGAGCAGTTAAGTAAACATTCTTAATTAGTTGACAAAGTCTCACTTCAGCACGTTTGGCATTCCCAACATCTGTAAATTAATTTTAAAAGGTACACCTGGAATGAATATTCAGTTTTAATATGATCCCCTCCCACTCTAACAGCAGTCTTATGCATTCCAGATTGAGGCTGCAATCTTATGCACACTTACCTGTGAGTAAGACCCACTGAACACAGGGACTTAGTTTCAGGTAAACATGCACAGGCTCGCATTTGTTAAAGGTGATATTAGCCCTGCATCTGAAGCTGTCCCTAGTGTTTGATCCCCAACATAGGAGCATTTAGATATGAAGTCTGATTGTGGAGGAGGGTCCTACCATGCTCAATGAGGCTTACTCCATAGCGCGCATGTGTGTGTGTATATATATACACATATACACACATTACACATAGCCTTTTCTCCACTAAAGAACTCAAAGCAGAGTACATAGGATTCCCAGGCAGTTTCTCACCCAGGCACCAGTCAGAACAGACCTACTGAACTTCATGCCAACTCCATATCATGTGCCCTGAAACCATTGCAGGCCCTGGCTCACATAAGAGTCACATGGTAGCCCATTGTTGTCTTGACTGTGAGAGATCCAAGTTTGAATGCAGCTCTGGATGGCCTTACAAGTCACGTTTCTTCACAAACACCCTACCTTGCAGGGTCACTGTGAAGATGAAATGAGGCCAGCATAGCTTAGTGGTTAGAATGTTAGACTAGGACCAGGAAGAACTGAGTTTGAATCCCCACTCAACCATGAAACTCACTGGGTGACTCTGGGCCAGTCATGTATCTCTCTGCCTCGCCTACCTTACCGGGTTGTGAGAGCTTCAGCACAACCCCAGCCTGTTAATGGCAAATGCATATTGATGTTTTGTTCCGATGGACTCTAAAGTGCCCTTGCATTTTGCCAGAGGTAAGTTATTTGGAAGCATTATTTAAAAGTTGTTATCGTAATTGAACAAATACTTAAAAATAAAAAATAAATAAAAATCAAGGCCTTAATGGGCAAGCGCGCTTGGAAGGAAGGCAGAATGGGGCACAAGAGAGCAGGCCTGCCCTGCTTTCTGCAGCATTTAGGCAATTGAAGGCCCCCCCCTTCCCCACCACAACAGCCAAATTAGAGAAGGCGGGCACCCTTAATTCCTCTATGCAATCACTTAATGGGAGCCGTATTATCCCACCAAATAGGTGAATGGCGTACGGATCCATTTTGCAGGCCATCAATAAACTAAACCTTGGGTGCTTTTACGATTAAGCCCAAAAGAGGCAATGGTGGAGTGCAGCAATGGGAAAGAGGGAGAGAGAGAGAAAGAGAGAAAGAGCGTATTTATCTTTGCACAAAATTTGTGCGCCAGTAAAGTGCAGGCAGTGAGAGGAATTTCAATTATTTAATCAGAAGGAAAATGGAAGCGCCTTTAAGTGTCGCGATTGGAGCCAGAGAAACCTAATGTGGGCTGACACTGAAGATGAGGGAAATGGGGAGGAAATTAAAGCAGCTCCTACTTAAATCATGTGGTTACAAACGATAAATTAGTTTCTCGATGCTTTCATTTAAGTGTTTAAGTGGAAGGTTTGATTCTTAATGTAGTGTTGTCACGCGAAATAAAGCCCTTCTCCGCCTCTAGGGTTGGCTGCTTTCTCTTCTCCCCCCACCCATTGGTTTGGAAATGGGCGGGGGCGGCAGCAAGAGGAGCCCCAGTAACGTTTAGTATTCTTTTATTAAAACGGACCAGCAATATGCTTTCACCACATGCTCATTAAGGTAATAGATGAATAAGTCTATTAAAAAGCACTAGGCTAAATGAATGTAACGTACGGGCTGGGAAGGAAATTGCATCTGCGAAAAGAAAAGTTATTTGGAAAACGCATGGACAAAGCTTATTTGGAGACGCTGCTTGCATACTAAGCTTTTGCTAATCTAGTGTCTTAGTTGGAGGTGTGTGTGTGTGTGTGTGTGTGTGTGTGTAAGTAAGTGCACATATGAATATAAACCAGAGAGTGCCAGGCAGTTATAGTCTGCATTTTGAACATGGTAGCAACAGCCTTTTGCAAGATAGGTCAGTACTGTGTGGAGAATTCCTCGTTCCACGGGCTTGGCCTACGAGTTCAGTTTTCAAACTAGTTTGTTTCAATCCATCAAGCTTGATTGTTCATTCAAGAGATAGAGATAGAGACAGAGATAGATAAATACGAAGATAGGTAGCCCTATCATACCTAAAATCTGACTTAGCTAAATTGACTTACTAACTTTAATTAGCCCATGATAGCAGGCTAATAGCAAATTGGGAAGCTGTGAAATTGATGCAGGGAATGGTATAGGGAAGAAGAATTAACACCCTTCTTTAATGTTGATAAAAGTTGGTGTTCTAATCAAAATTAGAGGTGCCCCCCCCCCGCCAGCTGCAAAGACAAAAATAATGTCAGGAGAGCATTTCATTGACCTCTTGCATTGTATCTGTTCTTGGGGCCCTTAGCCATTTCACTACATCAGGAAAAGAAAAGAAAAGCATAAGGAGGGCACCAGATAATGCAGTGATTGCATTGTTTGCTGAGACTACCGGAGGGTGTATCTATTTAATATCGGGAGTATTTTTAAAGTGATATTGGCTAAGATCAGAGGCCGTTTTCAAATGTCTGCAAGATAACACTCCAGCACCTCCTTGTTTGAGTACCTCCTCTTTGGAAATGTACAAAATGGCATTTGCCAAATGTAATCTCCAGTTTAAAAGCAGTATTTGAAGATCCATTTGCCTGATGCAGAACACAAACCTGCCTTTCCACCCCTAAGACCTGTCATCCACTTCTGGAGAGCTTAAAACTGAGTGCCTGACTATGGAGCAAGTTCGAACAGTCAAGAAGCAATCTAAGACCAAAAAAAAAAAATGTTATGCATGTAATGTGTGTTACTCAGAGCTTTCTAAAATACACCCTCTTCCCCTCCCCGCCTTGATTCTGAAGGTCATGGTACAGACAGTCCAGCTAATGGAACCCATCTTTTCCTTTGATCCTCCAAATAAAGCTTTTTTTGTTTGTTCCCCCCCACTCTCTATCTTGGTCTTGCCTAGATAGAGAAAACCAGAAAGCAATGGAAGCTTTAATTGATTGTTTGCCCATAAATCAACAATAAGTTGGTTAAGATTGCATAAAGCTTTGATTAATGCTTTAGGTCTGTGCATTGTAGTGTATACTATAGACTGAACAGATAGATTTCAAAATAGTTTAATGCACTTAAAACCATGTGTGGAAGACAAGAGAAACATGAGGTACAAAAAATAGACAGAGATATTTTAAAATCTCTTTAAACTTGGGGTCACCCAATGAAACTGATAGGAAGTAGATTCGACGGACAAAAAGAGTAACTTCTTCAGGCAATGTGTAATGGAATGTTTTGCCACAGAATGTACTAATGGTCAATAGCTCAGATGTCTTTCAAAAGAGATTAGGCAAATTCATGGAGGAGATAAGGTCTATCACTGGTTATTACCATGAGTGTGACGTGGAACCTCAATATTTAAAGGCAGTATATCTGAATACCAGCTTTTGGGGGGGGACAGCAAGGGATGTCTATTGCTTTCATGCCCCACTTGTAGGCTTCTCAGAGCCATCTAGTTGACTCCTATGAAAAGGAGGGTGTTGGACTTGAAACTTTGGTCTGATCCACCTCATTTGCCACTCTGTGTGTGTGTGTGTGTGTGTGTGTGTGTATGTATAAGGTGGGGGGGCAGGGTTAAGAAAAACAATCGCATAACATCACACACACACACACACACACACACACACACACATATTAAAAAGACAACAGAAACAGGAGAGCTGAGAGCTTGTTGCCGTTGTTGTTCTATGTAAATTGCCTGGAGAACTTTTCAGTTGAAAAGTGATAAACTAACAACTAACAATTAACAATTAATAATAAATTTGTATAAACCACTTTCAAAGCCTTCTAAGCCACAGTCCATCACCACATCTTGTGGTGGTGAGTTCCACACATGAATTATGTGCTGCTGCTGCTGCTGCTGCTGCTGCTGCTGCTGCTGCTGCTGCTGCTGCTGCTGCCTGTCATAACTGAGCGACCCCAAGTTCTAGTATTATGCAAGCACGATTAAACTTTCCACACACACCCACAACTGTATAAATCTCTGTCCTATACCCACTTTAGTTGCCCTCTCCCCCAGTTGCAAGACTAACTCTATATGCCCTCACTCCCAGTGGAGCTTTTGACTTTTGCTTTAATACGGCAATCAGCCTTTCTGTTTGCTTTTGAACCTTGCAGGGAATTCCAAAAGATGTTTGAGACGTGGCATGAAAAGGTGCTGTTCAAAGAAGAAGAAAAGTCTTACAAGACACATCAAGCCTTGAGCCTCCCTAAAGAAGATTGTAGATTGTAGCCAATGCTATGAGTCATAGTTCAGGTCCAGTTTGGCAAGCTCACACACCAGAGATCAGGAACAGGGCACAGAACACCTTGTCAGAAACAGGTCATAGACAAGCCACAGGTGAGTGGAATGGATGCTCAATGGCAGCGATTAATTATTTCAGAAGAAAAATGTCAGATTTTGAGCCTCACTGGAAGCTCTGCACTCTGACTGGGGTATAGCTATAACTGAGCGGATGGGTGCAAACAACCCGGGGGGCCCAGCTCCTGAGGCCCCTCCAGCTCCACCCCTCCCTATTTTCTTCATTATGTCCCTCACTCCAAGGGCCTCTGGGGAGACGGGTGAACACGGGCCCCCTTTCCCCAGCTACGCCTCTGCACTCTGACATGGCAGTCCAGCCTCCTAAATCCAGATTACTCAGCAGAGATGCAAAGGTACAGTACATGTTTGAAAATACTCCCTGTAACTAATGGGCCATCAACAGTAAATGATCCAGCAGTCAAGAAATAGGCCGCAGACTAGCACTTGGTAGGGTTGCAATGAAGGCCTTGGAAAGGATATTTAGATGTTGTGACATTTCTATACCTACAAAGATTAGAATCATTCGGAAGGTGGTTTTGCCCATGACACTCTATGGATGCGAAAGCTGGACTTCGAAGCAGCAAGACAGAAAAAGCATTGACGCTTTTGAACTTTGGTGCTGGAGAAGACTTTTGAGGATACCATGGACAGCCAGGAAAACAAACCAATCGATCATAGAACAAATCAATCCAGAATTTCCACTCTAGGCACAAATGACCAGGCTCAAACTATCATACTTCGGACACATTATGTGAAAACTCAGTTCCCTTGAGAAGACCATGATGCTGGGAAAAGCTGAAAGAAAGAGAAGAAGAGGACGACCAGCAGCAAGGTGGATGGACTCGATTACCACAGCAATGAATGCACCACTGAGAAACCTTAAAGGCCAAGCTGAAGACAGATCATCCTGGTGAGAATCTATCTATGTGGTCTCTAAGAGTCACCACTAACTTGACTGCATTTAATCAATCGATCAACCAACCAATCAACTAACGGGTAAGTTTTAGGCTAGAATCCTGAGACACAACTGAGCCTTCCCTCAAATCACAAGTTGTTCAACCTAAGGAGTCACACGGCCAGATAGCAATAGCACGTACATTTATATACCGCTCTATAGCTGGAAGCTCTCTAAGCGGTTTACAATGATTTAGCATATTGCCCCCCAACATTCTGGGTACTCATTTTACTGACCTCGGAAGGATGGAAGGCTGAGTCAACCTTGAGCCCCTGGTCAGCATTGAACTTGTAACCTTCTGGTTACAGGGCGGCAGTTTTACCACTGCGCCACCAGGGTCTGAGACTTTCTCAGTCCATGTGGAATTCCATTGGGCCGTTAAGTCACCTGACTGCCACTGAATTAGTGTCTTCTGGCTGCTTGCAGTGGCGACCTTTAAGAGCACCACAGAACAGAACAGTAGCTCCTGGAAGCTTGCAGGGCTAGTCAGAGGCTATAAGATACCTGGATGGATGGATGGATGGATGGATGGATGGATGGATGGATGGATTGATTACCAACCTTCCAAAAATGGCTCAGGGCGGTTTACACAGAGAAATAATAAATAAGATGGACCCCTGTCTCCAAAGGGCTCACAATCTAAAAGAAACATAAGATAGACACTAGCAACAGTCACTGTTGCTGGTTCAAGACCTGGGTGTGCCATAATGAATCTTCTCATAGATCATGGGATCACCTCACTGCTTGTTAGCCTAACTTGTATCACAGGGTTGTAACTTGGAGAGGCGGTGAAGAACAACGGTGTACACTGCCCTAGGCCCCTTTGAAGAAGGACATTCTGGGTATGCTAGTGGGTGCAAAACACAATGCACCTTGAAGAAAAATTGCTAATGAACGTCCTTATAGGCACAATTCTGCAGATACTGTAAATCAATAATGTAATATTTTAGCGCAAAATTATAACCCGGGCCCAGTGAGCCAGAATACCATATAGTGGCATAACAAAAAAATACTAAATGTCAAAGTTTACATATAGAAACTTCACATGAACATTTAACACTTGCTTAGAATTGAAGATAAGCCACTTCGCCATTCCACAATCTCACACCACCTTATCCTGTTTTATTTGGGTAGGGGAAGGTGGATTATTTTTTAAAAATCAGCTTGGGGGGGGTGAGTGGGGGGAGAATACATGCATTCTTGGTTCCAACAACACACAGGAAATGTCAAACTGTTGGCTCTCAGTGAATTTGGTCAAGCCACTTGAACTCTCACTGTGCTTTCATTTCTCCCATCATATGAGGGAGGAGGATAATTCAATTTCTTCTTCTCGTTTAAAAAGCATTTTCAAAATCTTGAGTGCATTGATTTATTACATCTCCCTGTTTGTAGACAACATTTGATGTATCTTATACTCAAAGTACAAACTGAGAAGCAATGCACAGTGGGTGGGTGGGTGGGTGGGTGTATAGGTGTATAGAAATGAAGCAAGAAATGAATTATTGTGTTGACATTAAGGGTGAGCCTAAGGTCTGCTTCACACATTATGTGACAGCAAGCCTCAATTTGCCCACAACAAATGCTCAACAAGGAGCCATATTAGCCAGTAATAGCCTATATAAAAATATAGACCATAATCTAGAACAACTGCTTAATACTCAAATCACACACACAAACAACAACAACAACAATTTATATACCGCTTTTCAAAAAAAGTTTCCAAAGCAGTTTACATAGAGAAATAATAAATAAATAAGATGGATGGCTATAAATGATCAATTATAAAATGCCAGCCTCTGATTTATAACCACCATAATACTGAGAAGTTTTGATTGGCCTGAACATTCACATTATACCTTCTCTTCATAAAACTAATAAGAGATCAATTTCCAATCAATATTTCATGCTTGGTTCAATTCATTGTCTTGTCTAAGTGTTAGTACAGTGATTTCATGTAAATATGTTTCGTGTAAATATGTTTTGGTCAAGATCTTTTCCTGCCTTTCTTCCATCATGGAAGTCAAGCTCAAGTATATACAAGTTACAGATAGCCTCCCATTCAGGCATTGATTCAAATGCTCAGCTTTTGATTCAAATGCTCAGACTGCTGCCTCATATCCTTCAGAACATGTTCTGTTTAGATCCCAGTTACGGGATCTTGTTTCTTGAAGGAAGTTCTAAAGTGGAAGTGGACATTTGCTGGTTCAGGCCACAAGGTTTAGACTAGCAGATCCATTTATTTTTAAACTTCACTGTACACAGCACATCCCCGCACAGGATGAACTGCACAAAGCCAAACAAAGGTGGATTAGTAAAGCGAGGGAAGAGGAGATTCAATCAGCTACGAAGGCTGCAAACAATGACCGGATGTGAACATCATCAAATGAAAGCTGGGGTACTGGGTGAGAGCGAAATGTCTGAACAAAAAAGCTCAAAGATGTGAATCAAAACATGGAATGATTACAAGATGACCTGAATGGAGGAAAATTAACCAAGTTAATGGGTTACGGCAACAATAGAACAGATCTATAAGAGAAGAAGGGATTAACAAGGATCTCAGTGCACAGATGGGGTTAGGTTTAATAATTACATTGGTCTCCGGGGTATGAGTAATGCCCATGTGTATACCATGGTTGCACATGGATAATTAGTATGTGACCAAGTGAAGTAGGAACCTAATTGAAAAACAGATTCCACGGAAACATCTGAGCTTCAAATTCAACCTCTCCCAGCATCCTGTTGGATGGAACAATGGGTGTGTCATCATGAATGTGATCAGGTGATCCTGCAGCAACAGCAAATATTTGGGGTTGGCAGTTGTCTTTTAAAAGAAAGTTCCACCTTGCTTACAGCTGGAATCTATGAAGCACTGATACACCATGGCTAGCATCTAAAGACTCCTGTAACAGAAACCTTCTTCTACTCATGGAAAGGCTGTTTCTGACTTACTGAAAGAGTATTACCTGACAAAAGTGACTCCAGATCCAAAGGGTCTCCTCTGTTTGGGCAAACGGTTGCCCGAGACTCTGCACAAGTCTCTTGTCAAGACTTCTGTGTGGCCCACTTGAGCTTATACGCCACAACCCTTCTCTTCCTGGTTTACCCTGTTTCTTGTGCAGTTATGCAACCTAATGTTAGAGTGTGGCTCTGAATCTCAAAACGTTTTCTGCTAGCGTTCTCACCAGAGTTCATGGAAGAGCATGATGCCATTTGCTCCTTCTGCTCACAACTCTTTGGATCCAAACCCTCATTTCTGATGCAGGGCTAGCCAAATGTGTGTGTTTGTGTGACCCCCCGTAGCCATGTGAAGCCCTGGCTTTGACTTGAACTTTTCAGGCTGCTGATTTGCTGGAATGGGAGAGAAGCCAGGATGGGAGGAAGTGAGCAAATCAAGGCAAGGTAAGGTTGGCTTTGCTCGCTTGCTCTTTCTCCCACCTGTATCCCTCATTCCCCCTTCAGAGGGGAGAGCAAATGGGCACGCCCAGCAAGTTAGACATGTCAGTGGTTGCTTGCAGAGGGAAAGGGAGGCATATAGTGCCCCTGTCCCAAGGACTAGTGCTCTAGGTGACCACCTACATATGCCTAGGGGACAGGCTAGCCCTATTCTGATGATGACTCGCGCCAGCTCTTTGCATGATTTCCAGGGAGAGATTATGTGCAAATGAGCTGATGCAGACATATGCTGAGATTTCCTGGTGTGCCCTGTGCTTCTTCCCCTAACATTTCACTGGAGCCCCTCAATCATTATGGCAGGGCTTCTCAAACTTGGGTCCCCAGATGTCATTGGATTATAACTCTCATCATCCCCAGCCACAGTACTACAACTGCCATCATCCCCAGCCACAATGACCATGAGTGGAGATAATGGGAGTTGTAGACCAACAACATCTGGGGACCCAGTTTTGAGGGTTCTTGAATTACGGCTGTTTGCAAAGATAAGATGGTGGAGCTGTTTACATACCCTTCCTTTCCATATATATTAGAGTATTATACTTTTGAGCTACTTTTCATAACCACAAGATTATGGCTATGAGACCAGATCACATTTGCTTTTAAAATGGAAAACAAAGATACTCAATTATTCACACAGCAGTGCCTCAAGGACTGTATAAAAACCAGGCCCTGTGATGCTAACCCACACCTGCCTCCCAGGGTTTTCATTTTCCTGTCTCCCAGAATGTAAAAAGAGCCTTCTCTTCTCCTCTGCCTTTCCCCATTTTCTGGTTTTGGACAAGAGATTGATCTTGGAACATTCTGCCCTGTCCTTTTTAAACTTAGTCCTTAGTCGTGATATCATGCACTCTCCCTCTCACCTTCTCCCCTCCCCAAACCATAGGCTTTGCTGAAGTCCCATTTCTTTAATCTTTGAATCTTCTTTGAAAAAGAAATATCGCTGATGGCTAAAGAGTCCTCCCTGAGAAGTAATTGCATTAGATGAAATGGTGAGGCAAGCCGCTTAGCTCTCTCTCCCTCTACCTGGGCTGCTCCATTAATAAGTTGGGCTTTATGCCTCTTTCATCACTATTAATTCATTTGGTTTCCCCATTTGTCCTTAAGGGAAAACTTGTTAGCCCGTTGGCTTTCTAAAGTGAGCTCTAATCCTAAAGTGACACAGGAGAGAGAGAGAGAGAGAGAGAGAGAGAGCGCGTGCTGGTGCTGGTGCTGGTGCTGGTAGAAGATCTCAGAATGGCATTGAAGGACGCTTGTCCAAATACTATGTATATATAGTGTGGTGGCTGGAGCAAGATCACCTGAAACTGGACCAACTGCCTCTGTACATAGTTGGTCGAATGTGCAATGCTTCTTAAGCAGTTGTGGAATTAAAGCTGTAACTCAGGCGCGTAACAACGATAGGGCAAGGGGAGACAGTTGTCTGGGGGCCCCACTGCCTGGAGGGGCCCCCCAGAGGCACCTCACGTGACTCCCCATTGCCCCCTGCCCAGCCCCAAGGCTCCTCAGCCACTTGCCCTGTTCGCCGTCTCTCCAGCTTGTTCTCCTGGCCGGCAATCGAGGGAGCAGACAAGCTGCCAAGAGCTGCTTTTCTCCCGCCTCTCAGCTGATCGGCGGGTGGGCGGGGCTTCCACGGAGGTCTGGTGTAGGCCTCTGTGAAGCCTGAACTCGAGTAGGGCCCAAGCCAGCCAGGAAGGAGGAGGCAGCCAGAGAGGCCTCCACTGTTCTCTGCAGCAGAAGACCCCCTGCTGCCAGGTAGTGTGAACTCCTTTTTGTGGTTACCTTCCCCCCCCCCTCCCGGATATATAGGGATCTGCTTGCCATAGGGCTTTGATATGGGGGGGAGGGACTGAGAAGTCTCTGAATATTTATTTTTAAACAGCTTGGAAAATTTGCTGGCTTAAAAAAAACTATCTAAAAAGTCCTATAAGTGGCTTGTTTCATGGCAGAAAATTACAAAAACTTCTGGAAGAAACAGTATTATATTTATTTTATTCATTCATTTATAAATGCACTTATGTTCAAGTTGTTTTGCAACCCAGAAGGTCTGAGTGAGAACTGTGAAGCATGCCTTCTGCTTTTATTTTATTTTATTTTTCTTGTGTGTGAACTGCTCCCCAATAACTCGCAGGGACTTCAGGGTCAATCTGGCCAACATGTGAATGCAGCACCTCCCTTCCAGAGGAGATGTGTGTTAAAGGGCTTTAAAAGCCTCCTGTGAAAAACCTCCTGGAATCAAACTTGACTGAATTTGTTCAGAATTCTGAGAAAACAAACATAGGCTCACCCTGCATGGTTGAAAGTCTCCTTGGCTAATCTGCAGCGAGGGGGCCATTTTAATAATTAGCGTTGCTAGTGTGTTCTAGGCATTAAAAGTAGCACAAATATATAGTACTCAATGTATATCACTATATACTGTGAAGTGTGCATGTGTGTATTCAGTGAAATGTATTTCCAGGCAGCATACTTATTTTGGAATATCAGACTTAAATCCTTGGGGGCCTGGGGTGTGCGGAGGCCCTGGACTTTGAGTGGGGGGGCCCCATTTTAAAATCTTGTCTCTGGGCCCACTCCAACCTTGCTACGCCCCTGCTGTAACTGTAAGCACACTTACTATGGAATTACTGGTTGCAGACTTCTAGTTGCTGAATGTGCAATTGAGATGTGGAAACACCTGCACATACAGTTAGGTCTTGTCTGGTTATGGTTCAGTTTTGGTTTGAAGTTCCTAAGATTGCTAACTTTACAGTGACCATTGCTGGTTAAAGATGTTCATGCTCTTTGGGGTTGTAGTGTGTGGGATTCATCTTTGCACCAAGAATGATGGAGATTCATCAGCAAGGGGTGTTTCTAAAAGGATTGTTATGCAGCATTGGAAGGACAAATCTGCTTCTGATTTACAGCTCTGAATAAATGGCATGTTTTTCCTGTCTGCATCTGAACTGGTTTCATTCTGGCAAATGGTAAAGAAGAGGAGTCTTCAGATATTTGGTCTAATTTTAATGAACTCTGTGCTTTGACTAAATTATTCTGAGAAGATGGGAGTTTGGAGGAGGGTTTTGATACAATATTAATATATTATGTTGATAGTTAAGATTTCCCTGTGGTTGTTTTTTAAAAAACAAACATTCTTGGTTATATTATGCTTTTTCTTTTTCTTTCAGCTGAAGTTTAATAAAGAAAACTAAAATAAAATAAAATAAAATAACACTATGGAATAATTCCTATTGAACTCAGCTGGTTTTGCTTCTGGGGCCATGTTCTCATGACCAGAACAACTATGATTAAAGAATTAACTCTGGTCGGCAAACCCCACATGCTTCCACAGAGCAGTGTATCATGAGAACCTGGAATTTTAAATAAATTATTTGTCTAAATATTGGGATGGTGTACAATAGGTTCGAAAGGAGAATCTGGTAGGCAAACTCAGAGGCCTGGAAAATGCTAGACAACCAGTGAGAGCATAAGAACAGCCCTGCTGGATCAGGCCCAAGGCCTATCTAGTTCAGCATCCTGTTTTGCACAATGGTCCACCAGATGCCTCTGGGGAGCCCACAGGCTGAGGGGCGAGGGCATGCCCTCTCTCTTGCTGTTGCTCCACTGCAACTGGTGTTGAGAGGTATTATGCCTCTGAGATTGAAGGTGGCCCACAGCCACCAGACAAGTAGCCAGGATAGACCTGTCCTCCATGAATTTGCCTAAGCCCTTTTTAAAACCATCCAAGCTAGTGGCCATCACCACATCCCATGAAAAAAAAATTCCATAGATGAATTATGCACTGTGTGAAAAAATACTTCCCCTAGTTGGTCCTAAATTTCCTGACCTTCAGGTTCATGCGATGTCCCCTGGTTCTAGTATTGTGAGAGGGAGGAAAATGTCACTCTGTCCACTCCATGCATAATTTTATATTCTATCATGTCTCCCCTTAGTATTCTCTCATATATTCTATCATGTCTCTCCTTTCCAAAGTAAAGAGCCCCAGATGCTGTAGCCTAGCCTCATAAGGAAGGTGCTCTAGGCCCTTGATCATCTTGGTTGCCCTCTTCTGCACCTTTCCCAGTTCTACAATGTCCTTAAGATACGGTGACCAAAGCTGTATGCAGTACTCAGGATGTGGCCACACAATATATTTGTATAAGGGCATTATAAAACTAGCATTTTTATTTTCATTCCTAATGATCCCTAGTATGGAATTGGCCTTTTTTCACAGCTGCCCCGCACTGAGTCGACACTTTCAATGAGCTGTCTACCATGACCCCAAGATCTCTCTCCTGGTCAGTTACCAGCAGTTCAGATCCTATCAGCATATATATGAAGTTGGGGGGGGGGGGTTGCCCCTATATGCATCGCTTTACACTTGCTTACATGTAACTGCATTTTGCCATTTTGTTACCCATTCCCCCAGTCTAGAGAGATCCTTTTTGAGCTCCTCACAATCTGTTTGTGGATTTCACTACCCTAAATAGTTTAATGTCATCTGCAAATTTGGCCACTTCGCTGCTTACCCCAACTTCTAGGTCATTTATGAACAAGTTAAAGAGCACTGGTCCCAGTACAGATCCCTGGGGGACCCCACCTCTTACTTCCCTTCATTGTGAAAACTGTCCATTTATTCCTTCCCTCTGTTTCCTGTCCTTCAACCAGTTACTGATCCACATGTGAACCTGTCCCCTTATCCCATGACTGCTTACTCAAGAGCCTTTGGTGAGGAACTTTGTCAAAAGCTTTTTGCAAGTCCAAGTATACTATGTCAACTGGATCACCTTTATCCTCATGCCTGCTGACACTCTCAAAGAATTCCCAAAGGTTGGTGAGGCATGACTTGCCCTTGCAGAAGCCATGCTGGTTCTCCTTCAGCAAGACCTTTTCTTCTATATGTTTAACAATTTTGTCCTTAAGTATGCTTTCCAGCAATTTACCCGGCACAGAAGTTAAGCTGACCAGCCTGACCCACTGGATCCCTTTTTGAAAATCAGAGTTACATTGGCTACTTTCCAGTCCTCTGGTTCAGACCCTGATTGTAGGGACAAGTTACATATTTTTGCTAGGAGACTGTTTGAGTTCCTTCAGAACTCTTGGGTGGATGCCATCTGGCCCTAGCGATTTGTTAAGTTTTCCAAGACAGTTTAGAACATCTTCCCTTGTCACCTCAAATTGGCCCAGTTCTTCAGCCTCTAAACCTGAGAAGCTGAATTCTGGAAATGGTATATGTTCCATATCCTCTGTCATGAAGATAGATGCAAATAACTCATCCAGCTTTTCTGCAGTCTTCTTGTCAACAACCCCTTTCACACCCTCATAATCTAAGGAGCCAATCACCTCCCTGGAAGATTTTCTACTTCTGATAAATTTAAATAACTTTTTGTTATTCCCCTTGACACTTCTAGCTATATGATCCTCAAAACTCTCTTTTTGCATCCCTTATTGTTTCCTTACATTTCTTTTACCAGAGTTTATGTTCCTTCCTGTTCTCTTCATTTGGCAGGACTTCCATTTTCTGGAAGAAGTCTTCTTCCCTTTTATAGCTTCGCTGACTCTACTTGTTAGCCACGCTGGCGTCCTCCTGAAGTTGGTGTATCCTTCTTGGGATACATTCCAACTGAACTTCTAGTATTGTGGTTTTAAATAAGTGCCATGCCTTATTTGACTCTCCTGCCTTTCCTTTACAGCTTCCTTTTAACTAGTCCCTACATTTTCGAGAAGTTTCCTCTTCTGAAGTCCAACGCATCTTGACAAGATTGATTCACATTGTTTGTATATCAGCTATCTGGGTTAAACCGCCCTGAGCCATTTTTGGAAGGGTGGTATAGAAATCAAATAAATAATAATAAATAAATAATAATAAATGTCGCCATCCACAAATGGGTCTCCTCATTGGACTGGGGCTTTAACACTGACTTCTGTTTTTGTTTTGTTTTTTAAACAATGTTTCCATTCTGACTAGGTACATTAGCGATCAAATAAGGCAGAGTGATGAAGTGATCGCTGGAACACTGAGCATGCTGTGGGCGTATTTTCCAGAGGCCCTTTTCATTATCTTCCAGACAAACATCAGGGAATTAGAGTAACATTAACTCATGTTCTCCGAGTTTCAGGTTCATTAAACTATCATGGTTGCTGTTTCTATTATTTTCAGGGTTTTGCCATTTATTTACCATTTACCAGCTCATACATATGGATGGCATGGTTTACACTTCCTGGAGAACTGTACTTTTCAGCCTAATTGATTCTGGTAATTAATTTGTTCTACCTGCTGGATCAGATGGAACTGCAGTCCGTGCGCCCAAGGATTACCACTTGTCTTTCTAACATCCCTCCTAATTATCTAATAGCATGGGTTGCGAGAATTCTGGCTCTATTAAAACATTTTGACTATTAACAGCCCCTGACTGGAATTGTGATGACAACTCGATTTTGACAAATTAGAGCTTAAAATCTGGAGATGAAGGAGAAGTGCCTTCTTTTAATTTCCCTGAATTTAACATCAATAATTAGAGCAATTTTCTGAGATGCGAGTTGAAATTATCTCGGCTATGATGTGGTGTATCACCCTAATTTTAGCAAATTGACTCTGGGGAAATGAATGTTACAGATTAGGAGGGGTCGAAAAAACACAAACAAGCACAGAGAGAGGCAAGGAAGGAAGGGGGCGGGAAATAGATAATAAGGGTGAAACATAAGATTAACAGGCAAATGAGCTGGAATAAAATCCCAACAGGATAATGGTTGGAAAGAGCAAGGAGAGAATTAGAAAGATAGGGGACCATGACACTTTAATAATTCAGTTACAAGGGCAGTGGAGAGAGAGTCACTTTAACAAAACAAAACAAAAAAAATTTTTAAACCCCCTGGAAATATTTGGCTAATTTAAAAATGATTGCTCATACAACCATAGTTGGGACAGGATTTATTTTATTTTATTTTATTTTATTTTATTTTATTTTATTTTATTTTGCAAATTTATTTACCTGGCTTCCTTAGACTCGAGGTGGTTTACATAAATTAAAACAACAACAAAGACAAGAGAAGAAGTGGGGGGAGAAAAAAAGAAAAGGAAAAAAGAAAAAGAACTGCCCCCAACACACACACACACACACACACACACACACACACACGTTAAAAACTAAAAGCCTGGCAAGATAGATAGGTTTTCAGGAGCTAAGGATAGAAGGGAGGGGGCATTACGAAACTCAGGAGGCAAAGTGTTCCATAAAGAGGGGGCTGCAACAGAGGAAGCCCTCCCACGTACCTCCCCTGGGCCCAGAACTCTGAGAAGGCCCACTTGACGACCTCAGCTGCAATAAATCAGAATATAACACAGAAATACAAATAACTGTTAAGGCAGTAGGCACAATAAGGGAAACTGGCAGTAGACTATGGCCTGGTTCACACAATCATGCAAATCTAGGTTTAACGTGGGTTCCCAACATCAGCATGATTGTGTGAACCCACGCCAAGGTGGTTTATGACCCAAGATTAAGCTGAGATTCCCACCAAGGTGTGCGTTCACACAAGTGTGCTAATGTTGGTTTAACATTAAACCTAGATTTGAATGATTGTGTGAATGAGGCCACTATATTTCAATATGTTTTAATGATATATCTGAGCATGAGCTTTCATGGATGACAGCCCACTTAATCAGATGAAAAACAGGAACTGGTTGAAGCGCAGCAGAAAGGTTGGTTAGGATGGTGTAACTGATGGAGTACAGGGTACATAAAAAGCCCAGGTTCATATGCCAGGGAGGGCCTGGGGCTCAATGGCAGAACATGTGCTTTGCATGCAGAACATCCCAGGTTCAATCCCTGGTATCATAACTGAAAACAGATTAGGTAGTGGGAGGAGGGTCCCTGCCTGGAGAACTGCTAACTGGGTAGGAACTGGGCTAGAAAGGCCATTGGTCTGACTCAGTATAAGGCAACTTCCTATATGTTCAATTGTAATATTATCTATGCATCACTCAAGCACGTAGTTTAACCTGGTGGTTGCAAACAGACATGTCAAAGTGCTTGGTACTCTGAAAAATACACAGATAAATATAATAAAAGGCAATGTGTTGGTGACTTATTGTGTTGAACCAGCTAGTCAGAGGCATTTGGGCATCAGACACAGGATTACCAGTTACTACCAATGATAACAGTTCCTTGAAACCCATTCTGCTTTCCACTAGATGCAATTTGGACTTGCCATGCACATTTAGATATTGTTGTTCCTGGGTACAGTCCAGCCAAAGTTAAGCACTTGCTTAATTTAAGCAGATTGAAGGGACATGTAAGCATATGCTTAATTTCCTCCCATTTAAATCAATGGGATATATAGCCTCATCCCATGTGTGTTGAGTCAGAAATAAGTACTACTGAGCTCAATGGGTCTCACTCCCAAATAGGTATGCACAGAACTGCAGCATTAAACTTTACTTTCCAAATATATACCTTCAGCTGACAGTGCCTGTTACTAGCGCTGTTACTACCATGGTTACTCTGGGTGGTATACTTAAGCCTATAGTTACTCAGAAGCAAGTTACACTGAATGCACCAATGCAAACAAGTAATGATTTCCAAAAGAGGGACCCTCTCTGTTACTGATAATTTTTGTTGCATTTCTGAAAAGCACAGAGTGCAGTCTCATCTTCATCTTCTTGGTTCTGACACTGAGGCGGAGAGATGGTTGCCTTCCCAGAGAATACTGTTATGCTTTCATTCCAGCCTGTATCTCCAATATCTAAGACCCAACTTTAATCACTGGACCACACTATTTTCCAGGGATGATCCAGAAATCACATTTTGATTATCATGCAGGGTAATCACAGCAGCTCTGATGAAGTGCCTTGTCTCATACAAACTTGTCTGGCTGTTGAGATCAACATCAGAGGGAGGCCAAACCCAGATCTGTCCCTCATTGCCACATAGGCACAAAAGGCAGGGCCTTTTCTGTAGTGGCACCTAGACTGGGGAAATCCACCTGGCTCCATCACTGCTTGCTTCCCACAGGGCAGTGAAAACCCACTTTTTTCTATAATTGTTTGGTTGCCCATGGCCTGCTCTCAATAGGATTTTGCCGGTTGCGACCTCTTATGCTGCTTTTGTTTATGATGCTGCGGGGTTTTAGAAAATGTTTTACTAGATAGGGGTTGTTGCTGTTTTTTAATTGTGTGCTCCGTATCCTATCAGCCACTCTGTTTAGAAAAGCATGATAGCCATTTGTCCAAATAAAAGTCGTCAGTCAATAGATGGGCAGTGAGGAGATCCGTGGCCAGCGATGTATTTCCCATCTGCGCTTCCCCGCCGCAAAATATAGGATGGGGAAGTGGGCACACGGGGCGGCCTGCTGCTCTCCTGCTGCTGCAGGGATGTCGAAAGGGCGAAGCGGCCCTCGGGCTCCACCTGTCCTCCTCCGCATCTCCTGTCCCAGAGCGGACAACCCTCGCCCCGCCCGCAGCTTCAGCACCTTGGCCAGCGGCTCCCTCCCTCGCCCTTCCTGTGGGCGACAGCGGGCAAAGCTGGCGCTCCCTCCGCCCTGCTAGTCCGCGATTGGCTCGCGGGAGATCCCCCTCTGGAGCGGCCCTCAAAGGCACAAATCCGCCCCCCCGCTCCCCCGAAAGCTCCAGACCCACCTGGCTCTCCTCTCTCCTGGCTCTGCCGAGTTGTTGGGGCTCGGTGTGAAGGAGGGCGCGAGAGCGGGCAAGAGGAGAGGGCTCCCGGCCAGGAGGGAGCGGCGGGACGAGAGGAGGAGAGCCGCCCCGGCCCGCAGCCTCCAGAAGCGGGGGAGATGAACCTCAACTTCACCTCGCATGCGGTGCACTCCGTGTCTTCCCAGAGGCCGACTTCTTTCTTCATCGAAGACATCCTGCTGCACAAGCCCAAGCCGCTGCGGGAAGTGGGGCCCGAGCACTTCCACCACAGCCCTCTGGCCTCCCGGGTCCCCCTGCTGGACTATGGGTACCCTTTGATGCCGCCCCCCGCCATCCTGGCGCCTCACCCGCATCACCCACTCCATAAGCCGGAGCACCATCACCACCCTTATTTCCTGACCACTGCGGGTAAGCGTGTGCCGTCTTCCTCGCTCCCGGCCGGCTTTCGAGCCCCGCGAGGCGGGCGCCAAGCTCGGGCCCTGAGCCGCCAGGCGCCCCGCGCCACAGGTTTGGGGGTGGGCTATTTCAGGACCTGGGATGGGACCCGCCAGGTGTTCTCTCTAGGCAATGGCAGCTATCCAGTCGAGCCAGGCAGAGCTCAGTCCCCACCGGATCTGTAGGTTTTGTGGCTTTCCCGTCTGGTCCCATCAAGGTCCCTGCAGAACTTTCTCCTGTACCCATAGATAGCAAAACGACCGATCTCAGATATTTTTAAATTCCAAAACAAGAAGGCAACCTCCGTTTCTACTCTCTTTAAAAGATAGTCCGTTTATTTAGGCCACAAAACGAGGAAGAGACGTTTTGAAATAAAGCATCACAAAATCAAATGACCCCTGTGTTAGTGAGTGGGACGATCCACCCCCACCCTTTTCATTTATTTTTACAGCATCCTGGACCCATTAAGTTAGTTTCCCTTGGAGGTTCAGTCCTCTTGATTTCCAAGACGGTTATTTCCGCGAAAAAAAGGATCTGGTGCCTCCGTTTCCGTGCTCATAAACAATCAACAGCCTTGTTAGCCTCTGGGTCTTTTCACATTATCTTTAAGTCTAAGCATTTAAAATTCGTAATAGTTAAAACTATTTCGAATTTAGTTCAAAAACGTTAAGGATTTTCCCCCTACATCGTTTTTAAGAGTTTCTTTTGAGAAGTAAGAAAAGGATTTTGACGAGTAACTTGGTGTAAGTATTTTGCCATTCTCATTTTATGCGCGATCAAATATGGATTTTCCCCGAATTAAGCCAGTCCTACAACAGGACACCCCTATGGCTTAGAATAGGTTAAAAACGAGGAGAAGCCGATTAATTTGGAAAGGAGGCAGAATTCATTATCTCCTATTTTCTTGACAAAGTCATTCATCCTTTTTTGTTTTTAAAGTAACTACCTGCTACTATACCTGCAAGCTCTTTAGGAAGTCTTCTGTGGAATGAAAGGGAAGAAAAGGGAAATTTTCAAATACAAGTTTAATATTTATTGCCTATCCGTAGTTCCAACAGAGCCATTAGAAACGAAATACAGACAAATCTCATGGAACTGCTCTGTAAAAGAGACGAAATCCTTCTATTCAGGTTTGAAAAAGCGCTCCAGATAGCTTCATTCTAAAGCAGATTTCCTGAAGATATTTTTATTTGATTTATTTTCCAGAAATCCACGTCCATTAGATATCTCCCCGAAAAAGAAATAAAATAAAAGTTGCATAGAAAGGATAACAGTAGAAATAAGAAAATCAATCATAATGAAAAGTACCGAGACTTATACGCGCATGGAAGTGATATCTTACCTGCCTCTTTGTGACTGAAGATTACAGCTTCGGTTATGGTATTAAAAACTACTAAGACGCACAGTCTTTAAGATATGCGTATATGTCGTATAGAATGATCAAAGAACCGGAGAAAAGGCGAGCTTTTTCAGGTTTACTTGTAAGGAGACAGTCTCCAGCCAGGTGGATACCGACGACCCATTTTAGCACATGTGTTCCCACGCCATTGCACCTGGTGTGTGTGTTAAAGTTTTTCTTAGGGCTCATCAGAACTCGGGAGACAACCGAGCTTCTCAAGAGTTACTTGCACGCCATGGTAAGGGGCCACCTGGCAAAGGGTCTTCTCCTGGATCAGCCATTACGCGCAAAGTTAGGGCATCACCAACTTTTGCAAGATAGGAAGCCAAAAGAAGACTATAGGGTGGGGGCCGAAGAAGGGGTGGGAAATTGCTTAACGGCCACAGTCAGATCAATTCAGCAACCCCGCTTCCATTGGGATCCAGTTCAGAGCCGCGTTTATTTTTAGGATTCGCGAGGGAGATTGACTGAAGGGCTGCCGGCAAATCCAAGAAAGACCAATCTTTCTCGACCACTTTGATATCCGTCCCACTGTTGCCAATAGACAGGGGGTTCGTACAATCTGTGGCCCACGCAGGACACGCGAGAAAGAGCCCGATTGCCGGGTGTGAAAGAGCCTGGGTGAGGACGATCCCAGCGGATCCCTGCGGCTGTCAGATGCTCAGCGCGTTCCCCTGTTTCACTAGTCCCGGGGAAGTGAGAACCACGTGGAGGGTATATGGGTTAGGTGAGATTAGAATTAGGGGTCCACACCTTGTCCCTTGGAGAGGAGTTCCACCCGCTGCGTACAGACTGCTCCACCTGAGTCATTGAGCCGCCTTTGTGCTCTTTGGTTCCACCTCACCAAACCTTACGTGCGTAAAGGTTTGTGAGTAGAAAAACAACTTGTGAGTAGAAAAACAAGAGTAGTTTCTAATCCAGATTAACGGATCTGGAGCCAAATAGCCTGACGTTGTGTATGTGGAACATAGGGAGCTGCCACGTACTGAGTCAGACTATAGGTCCATCTCACTCAGGATTGTCTACACAAGACTGGCAGTGGCTTCTCCAAGGTTGCAGGCAGGAGTCTCTCTCAGCCCTATCTTGGAGATGCTGCCAGGGAGGGAACTTGGAACCTAGATGTTCTTCCCAGAGCGACTCCACCCCCTAAGGGGGAATATTTTACAGTGCTCACACTTCTGGTCTCCCTTTCATATGCATCCAGGGAGGACCCTGCTTAGCTAAGGGGACAAGCCATGCTTGCTACCACAAGACCAGCTCTTTTCCTTGTGACAACAGGAGAGGACTTTTTGCCCTCTCAGGAGCTTTGTCAGGAACTGGGCTTATTGGGGAGGGGAAAAGAAGGACCTAAGAATGGGTGTTGGAAAGGGGTCCGAAGTGGGGGCAGGGGAAATTAGACGTAAGTCGCCCCTGCCCAGAGGTTAGCTGGGGAATTAAATAACTAATTCTGCTCCCAGTGGAGTTAAAGGAGAAAGGATCCTCAATCTGTGGGAGCTGAGGAGGTAGGAGTTCAGGAAAGTGTCCTGCTCCAAGCACGTGGGTTACAATCCTAATTTTGGAGGGTGAAGGCATGGAAGTATATTGTATGATTTCTGTATGAGAGATATTTAGAGGAATGAGATGGGGGAGAGAGAGAAAAAGCTGTGTTTATATAGCTCAGGGGGCGGAGGGGTCAACATTGGTGACAGGTCCAGAAATTGAGAATTTTAATGTCCTTGCTATCTGCCTCGAGGAAGGGGCGGGCTACACATTCAAACAAGCCGTAGAGGGTGGAGTCATGGGGCAGCCGAAGACTGTGATGAGACAGGGTAGCGAAATGGAGCCTCCCCGGAAAGAGGCAGTCTATCATGAGAAGAACATAAGAACGGCCCAGCTGGATCAGGCCCAAAGAGGCCCATCTAGTCCAGCATCCTGCTTCACACAGTGGCCCAGCAGATGCCTCTGGGGAGCTCACAGGCAAGAGCTGAGGGCATGCCCTCTCTCCTGCTGCTGCTCCTCCCTTGCAACTGGCACTCAGAGAGGGCATATCACAGAGAATGCAACTGGCACTCAGAGAGGGCATATCACAACAAGAACGAGCAGCCACGCCGTCGTGCCCTGCTTGACCGGCTCCTCCTCGGAGGCGTTCGCCACCTGGGATTAGCGGATCCTGCCTGGGCGCCTTCAGCCGACCCAGTAGGGCGCTTCTGTTCTGACGAGCTCCTCTCCCCCCCCCCCCAAGTCCTGAAGGTGTGTGAGGGTGTCGCTTCCTTCCCGGAGGGTGGGGAGGGGCTCTTGGCCTCTCTCCAGGCCCGTGATGGATCTGGTGGGTTGTGTCCCCCGCAGGGGTGCCTGTGCCCGCCCTCTTCCAGCCTCACCCGCACGCCGAGCTTCCGGGCAAGCACTGCCGCCGTCGGAAGGCCCGCACCGTCTTCTCGGACTCGCAGCTGTCGGGCTTGGAGAAGCGCTTCGAGATCCAGCGCTACCTTTCCACGCCAGAGCGCGTGGAGCTGGCCACGGCGCTCAGCCTCTCCGAGACGCAGGTAGGCCGAGCAGGGCAGCGGCAGCGGGGCGGGGGAGACCACCCAGGCCAGGAGCCGCCAGAGGCGCCCGCCGCCTTAGTCCTTCCCACACCCCAACCCCGCGGGGAACTGAACCAACCCCAGCGGCTGAGCCCCGGCGGGCCCTTTCTCCCTCCCGCCCCGCAGAGACTACCTGGGACCCGCGGGCGAGATGTGGGGCTGGTTCCTCGTTGGTCACTTTTCTGCAGGGAGTGGGAGGGAAATAATCGATAACCAAAGAACTCCGCAGGAATGCGGCTGGCTGGCTGGGAGGATAATCGCGGGGGGGCCCGGGATTCAAATAGAAGACAAAGAGCAGAGCAAGCTTAACGTTGCGTTTACGGATAAGATTGTGCACGTTGCTCTAGAGAAGAGACTCGCCCCCATGGCCAAACGTTTGCCAAGCCTCCCGAGCCCTGAATCTGATCCTGGTCCGGCAGACGCGTCACTGCGACGTGTTGATAAGGACACGTGTGAAAGCGGAGTTCGGCTACCCTGAAACTCCCGCTCCGGACTGTGGGCTTCTTCCCTGGTGTTCCAAGCCAGTCCCCCCACCCCCCGCGGCCCGAGTCCTGTTTGGAAAGACCTGCCACTTGCAAATGCTCCTTTCCGATCCGATGCCCGCCCGCTTCACTGCCTAGCCCGGCTGGGGTTGGGGTAGCCCAGACTTCTTTTGTGTGGGCTTTGAATTCGGAGTGCCCCGCGCCCCGTTCCGACGAGCGCCAGGCCAAGCCACGCCGCTTCTCCTTTTGCAGGTGAAGACGTGGTTTCAGAACCGGCGAATGAAGCACAAGAAGCAGCTGAGGAAGAGTCAGGACGACCCCAAAGCCCCCAGCGCAGACGAGGGCGCCGAGCAGGGAGCCAGCGAGCCAGAACTGCTGCCGTCGGACAAAACCCCCGGCGAGCCACGCAAAGGCGGAGGCCACCCGCCGGCCTTCCTGCTGGAGGAAACCGAGGACGAGGTGGACATCATCGAGGGGGTGGAGTTGTGTGAGGCCCAGCACCTAATATAGCCTCCCTCCGACGCTTTTCCTGCCCCGCAGAAGACTTGGGGGCGTCGGAATTCACCCTTCCTGCCTCTGCGTTGCCGCTGGCCGGACAAGAAGGTGGCTGGTCAAAAGACTCCTGGATTCGCATCCAAACTGGTGCAAGATGGGTCTAACCCGCGTGGCCCCAGATCCTGGGCTAAGCACAAACCCCCGACAAATCTGGGGGAGGGGGGTAGAAATCCACCCACCCACCCACCCTCCCAGGACTGGGTATCGTCATCCACATTTCCCGGCCCTGTCGAGTTTAGTTTAAGACGGTTAAAGCCCTGAGTGTGTGAGAGATCGTGTGAACGGGCGGGAAGGCGGATTGAGGTTCAGGACTTGGAGGGACAGGTGGTCCGTAACGGTAGGAAACGAGGCAACAAGTTCGGACCCAGGCACTCCATTTTCTCTTGAAGAAAACGATAAAGACTGGGAAACCACCAGCTTTCGGGTTCTTTCCAGGGGTGATCTCCAAACGGGACGGGGCCCTGTGCACACCGGGTCTCTGCTTTAAAAGCCCCGACTTGTTAAATGAAAACTAGGTTTCATTTACGGGTAATGTGTGCGAAATGGCCGTGGATTCTCTGTAGGCCAGGTGGACAATGCTCGACATTCTTAAATGACACGACTAAGGCAATTTTAAAATGCACGTGAACGCACGATATTGCTTCTGCACCTTGTACAGTAATTCTCAGTCTTCGAGGCTGCGATAGAGAACACTTCCTTGTCTCTCCCCTCCCACGCATCCACCTGAATCCTATCCAGCTTTACTCGGAAGCAAGCGCCACTGCGTCCACTTTCCGTGTAAACGTGCATACTATTGCAATCTTCACAAAGGAGCGTGCAATCGGAGGGTCACCAGCACCTTAAAGCTCCGTTGATTGCAACGAATGCATGATTAGACGTGCGTAAACGTTCTCGAAAGGTGCTTGATTATAAGCTGATCGTGCCCGAAATTTATCGCACAGTCAGAGCAATCTTATGCATGCTTACTCAGAAACAAGTCCCGCTGTGTTCAAAGGGCTCCTCCCAGAAAAATATGCATAGGGTGGTTGCAGCCTCTAGCAAGACTTGCTTTTGAAACATCTTACCCTAGCAAGCTGAAGGCCCGCTCTTATAAAAGATCGTTGCTCTGCAAAGAGAGCAAGGAATGTATTTATTTTTCTAATTGTTTAAATATACGTATATAACACTGGAGGCAGAAAGGTCCTAAGGCGTGGTTTCGCATCCGAAAGTTGTGCTGAACAGCGCGGAAAGCGCTACTCACAAAAGTAAACTGAAAACAGGTAAGAAGAAAGGGAGATGTGTTTGAAATTTGCAAAGGAAAGCAAGACTTGCAAAAAAGTATCCGTAATGAAGAATCCAAAACAAATACATCCGGTTCAGAG
Source organism: Hemicordylus capensis (assembly GCF_027244095.1). Lineage (NCBI taxonomy): Eukaryota > Metazoa > Chordata > Lepidosauria > Squamata > Cordylidae > Hemicordylus > Hemicordylus capensis. Next base: position 26,954,811 of record NC_069664.1, read on the forward strand.
ATTGGGGTGATATGGAATTAACTGACAAAGTTTGTCAAGTTTTTGTCTCATTATGGTTTTCGTTTGTGTTAATGTTTTGAAAAAATGTTCAATCGTCTACCGGTGTGGAAAAACATTTTCTTCCAAAATCGGGGACTGGGGGTTAGGTTCTGAGTCCGCTGTAGCGAAAACGACGAAAACTCTTGAGGCACTTTGGGAAGCCTGCAGTCCCAAAGCCAAGTTCTTGGGGGACAGCCCCAGTCAGCCCGACGGGCCTCACTTCTGAGTAAACACGTAGAGGATTGCGCTGAAGGGCAAGGATCCTGTGTACGCTCACCAGGGAGCCAGATCTGTGGAACACCCGTGGGTCCGGCTGTGTGGCTTTACAGCGTGTGCATGTTTACTAGGAAGGCAGCCCCGTAGCTAAGCTTGCACAGGATTACAGGCTGAAGAAGCAGCTCCAAGACTCTCCTGCGGCTTTAGCCTCAGGAAGTGGTTTAATGTTGTCCCTGAAGCACCCGCTTTCTTTCTTCTTGGTGTATTCAGCCAGCACAAACGCACTCTCACGCATTCATTGTGAACACCGCATTGCTATTTTACTGTCCCTTCCCCAACTCCCCCCGCGACAAAACTGACTTGCAGAGAATTCAAGAGACTCTTTGCAATTGCACGAGATCCGAGGAAGCGCTTCCCCCCGCGGGCCTTGTCAGTGACCAGAGAGGCCTCTTTCTGTGACTATTTCTCTCCCACCCATCTCTCCCGACTTTTATTCTCGTGCGGTTGACTTGTGCCCGTGAACTTTCCTCGACTGCCTGGTAAACAAAAACGCATTGGGGCGATTATTACAACAGCAGCAACAACTTTGAAAAGCTTTAAGAAAACTTGACTAGAATGAACCCAGAAAACATCATCATGAACAGCTCTGAGGTGCCTGGAGGAGGGGAGGGAGGTTTTGTTTCTGAATCAAACGAAGATTTATTTTATCCTCTGATTTAGCGCATCTTTCCCTCCCCCTTACAGAACGGGTCCAATATTCTGGGGGGATGCAGGAGAGGACTATGTTTTATTGCGGGTCCAGCTACTTTGCTCGGAACGGGATTCAAAAGTGTGTGTGTGTGTGTTGGGTGGGGTGGGGTCTACCCCCTCAGCCCCCTCCCCTCAGTCTTTGGCACAACTAGGGCATGGAGACTGTGTTTCTCTTACTATTACTTTTTTCTCTTTCGCTTCTGGGCTTGTTGCTTCCCTGGTCTCTCCTCTCCAGGATGGAAAGTTGCGCATCCTTTTAACTCAATCCACGCAAGTCTTGCGGAATTCATGTATAAGATAGAAAGATAACTTATTGAAATATGTATGTTTCCTCCCCCCCCCCCGTTTTTGTGGGCTTAGAATATATTAATGAGAATATAATCACAATAAAGAGATCGCACGTAGGAAACAAGCACACTAAAACAAAACAACACCCAGGGTTTGTGTGATTTGTCTTTTTGCGGGCCTCCCGCCCCCCTCCGCCAGAAGCAGCCAAACTAGAAATGCAGCCCAATCCATCACGTGCTTACCCAAAAATCTTCCTCTCCGGTAAGTATGGGTAGGTTGCAGCCTTTCTTTTCTTAACGTGGGTCATGCAGTGTTGTGCTTTGCATGCTTTCTCGGAAGAAGTACCACTGCATCCAATAAGGTTTACTTTCTAGTCAGGATCGCAGCCTTCATGTTTTGATATGAAATGACGCAACGTCGACTTCCTCATAATAGCATTAAAAGGGGGGCATTCTCCCCTCTGCACCCCAAAGTTTGCACTCAGTGGCTGACATCCAGACTAAGTTACCCAATAATCATAGTCAGGAGTTACTCTAAAGGACCACTAAATTTCGATAGAAACCCCTCTACTAAATTGAGTCAGGATGTCAGCCAACGCCATTAGAGCAAGATAGAAATGCTCATGCTTTACCCCTACTTGGAGGTTACAGTCCAATCAATGCACACTGATTTAAGTTCCACTGGAACCAGCCTTCTCATATTTACTTTTGAGTAAGCATGCGCAGGATCAGCTCACGCACATATATTCAGAATAGGGACAGAAGGCTTTGGTTTTGAATGGGGCAGTGTTTCTCAAGTAATAATCTTATTCGTATGTGCCACATCAAGAAATGAAGTACAGTCATTCACAATACTGCCTAATATTACTCACAGTTTTCTTTTCTGAAAAGGTGACTTGTTAATAAAGAATTCAAACCTGTTTTTCTTTAATTGCATCGAGTCAGCTCCACATCAAAAAAATCCCAATATTGTTGATGAAAAACATCTCTGTTATTACTTGAAAACTAATAAGATCTTATAAAAAAGCCAATCCAAACAAATTCACTGGAATTCTGTCTCATTAATAATAACTTCAGTATAAAGATGCACTGTTTAATAAATTAATAAGTTCTATTAATAAATTAAAACACATTTAATCAGCTAAAACAGTACCCTGGTTAACTGGACAGTTTTGGTCACTGTATCTTTAGAAGGATATTGCAGAACTGGAAAAGGTGCAGAAGAGGGCAACCAAGATGATCAGGGACCTGGAGCACCTTCCTTATGAAGCTAGGCTACAGCATCTGGGTCCCTTTACTATGGAAAAGAGGTGACTAAGGGGAGACTTGATAGAGGCACATAAAATTATGCATGGAGTGGAGAAGGGGACAGAGTTAAAATTTTCTCCCTCTCTCACAACACTAGAACCAGGGGTCATCCCAAGAAACTGAAGGTCAGGAAATTTAGGACCTGCAAGAGGAAGTACTTTTTCACACAGCGCATAAATCATCTATGGAATTCTTTGCCATGTGGTGATGGCCACCAGCTTGGATGGCTTTAAATGGGGCTTAGAGAAATTCATGGAGGACAGGGCTATCAATGGCTTCTAGTCTGGTGGCTGTGGGCTACCTCCAGCCTCAGAGGCAAGATGCCACTAAATGCCAGTTGCAGGGGAGCAACAGCAGGAGAGAGGGCATGCCCTCACCTCTGAGCCTGTGGGCTCCCCAGAGGCATCTGGTGGGTCACTGTGTAAAACAAGATGCTGGACTAGATAGGCCTTGGGCCTGATCCAGCAAGGCTGTTCTTATTATTCTCTGTATGTGTGTGTGTGTGTGTGTGTGTGTGTTTGATAGCAGGCATCATCTCAAAAAGAGGCATTCTCCTTCTCTCTCACATACACAGGAGGGAATATTTCTGACATGATGGCTGCCATAACTCACCTGAGCATCATAAAAAGGGGAGTGGGTTACTCTATATTTAACTATTGCTTTTACCCATATGCAGATTTAACTAATTAATTGACTAATTTACTCAAACTCATCTGATTAATCAGCTAAAATTTATTTAATCAGGTGATAGCCCTATTTGTATGTCTATAATATGAAAGTAGTATATTTCAAATTAACTATGTTTGTGTTCCTGAAGTACTACAGAGATGTCACCATGAGAATTCCTGAGTGAACCTGTAAGGTGGGTGAATATTCTTGTCTCCATATTACTGGTGTTTGTGTGTGTGCGTACTTACACCATAGCTGCTTCCTCATGGCTAACCTGAGATTTCAGTTTCAGTTCTTGGCTAACCTGAGATTGGAATCAGAAACTACTGCACTCAGCTACAATGCTATGCCAGCTCTAGGTAGTAGCAAGTGGATTAAGTGAACAAGGGTTGTGTATTTTCTCTTCCATGTCCACACTATAATGCTGGTGTTATCGTTTCACCTTGTGTCCAGATCTTGATTTATTGTGCCTGTTTCCTCTGGCACAAATGTATCCCAGAGTGAAAGATTGGCATTGGAGGGCACTGTGAAGCAATTCAGTCAAAGGAGGAAAAAGTCCCCTAAAAAAAACACACCCAAAAACATTCATTCAATCTACATCTCATCACCTAGAATTGCAATCCAGTTATAATTTTAAACAATGGTTTAAAGTCATTAAAAAAAAAAAGAATCCCATCACTGGTTCAGAAACCTCTGAGCATCTGCCACAGAACTGCAGAGCACTGTAGAAATTTTTGGGACATATTATCTAGAACACACACACTCAGGTCATGTGCACCACTGGCCAGACTTGCGGATTTCACGGTTACTCCATTTAAAGGAGGAACTGAAGTTCAGTGGTAGAGCCAGTGCTTTTTATACAGGAAGTCCCAGTTTCAATCCCGGGCATGTCCTGGTGGGTTGGAGGAAAGAACCCATCCCAAACCCTGGAGGGCCAGTGGCAGTAAGAGTAGGCAGTCCTGACCTACACGGACCAGCGGTCTGACTCACTTATAAAGCTGCTGCACATGCTCACCTCAGGCTGTGTGGAAACATGCTACAAAATAGGACTGGTTGCATCTGTTTCTCTGGTGGGATGAGTCTAGTTGACAGATATACTGGCCACTGATTTGAATACCGGTGTGGGCAGGGCCATAGGTTGGTGGTAGAATGCATGTTTTGCATGCAGAAGGTCCCAAGTTCAAGCTGGGAAATATCCCTCTCTGAGAAGCTATTCTCACACAGTGGGAACCGGGCGAAGGGAGCCCAGTCCGGTTTCCACCAGCAGGAGTTGCATGGCTCCCGGCAGCAAGCCTGCTTAATTCCCACCCCCCACCCCTTAAATGAGGTTAGCGGAGCGAGTGCTCCACTAACCCTTTTCCTGGTCCTGTGTTATTGCAGCATGGCTCCGCACTGTGGTGACTCACAAGGAGCCCCCTAACTGGGAGGCTGCAACAAGCCTCCTGGCACCGGGCACTCACGTGGGGCATTCTGGGACTTCTGGGAGGCCCCTGAACCCCTCCCCTTCAACTGGCTCCATGACGGAAGCGCCTGGGCAGGCTGCCTGCTCATGCGCGGGGAGAGCGGGTCAAGCCTGCTTCTTTGCTGGTCAAATGACCGTAACAATAAAGATTTGATTTGGTCAAGCCTGCTCTCCCCGCTAAACCTGTTCTGATGCTTCACACTGTTCATGTGAAGCCCTCTGAGATTTGCTGCTAGTTAGTGCTGAGCTAGTTGGATCAATGGCCTGACTTCGTATAAGACAATTTCCTGTGCTCTTGGTTTGAATTTCTGGCACCTCCTCCCATGTAGAGTCTCTTGCCTCTTAAGCACTGCATGTACTTTTACACAATTAGATGTGTGTCCATCCTCTAATTTTTTAAAAGCACAATAATATTTTGAAATAAAAGTGCACAGAAAGAAAGTCATATTGATCTGAAAGTTTAAAAAGAATGCTGGGTTTGTGACAGCACCAGCGCCAGTTAGCACTTTGTACAGTACAGTTTTTGCAGAACACACAGAATAATTTTGCCAAGATCCTGGATAAAAGATTGTACACTGAAAACCAAGACAGTGAGTCTATTTCCACAATGGTTCAATCGGTTAGATTATGTATATATGTAGGCACCCTAGGGTGTCCGCATTTCCTTACAGTTCCACACTGCAGGAGAAGATCAGATGTTCAGAAAAGATTGTCTCTCATATTGATCATCTGACTGAAGAACTCAAGCCAAAGCTTCCAAGGAACTGCAGGGTTCCTTTGAGCACAGTTTGAAAAGCAAGGATTTAAAGTTTAGACAAGTTCAGGGTTAAATGATATTGTGTATTTGGGTTCACAAGAATAACTCCTTTTGCCTGCCTGCACAGAGAGGAAGTGACATTGATGTGGAAGTTAAAAGGGCAATCCAACCTGTTCTTTTGCATAACAAGCTAAACTGAATGTCCTCCATATCTCACTCTAAAGAAAGAGTTGCTAAACTGGATCATTCAGAACACAGTAAAAGTTGTATGGAGGATACAAACAGACTTATAAGATGGCAACATTGAAAACAGAGACAAGTTAAAGGGCAGGGACCCCCATTCCAATTATTATTTCAAGATGTCTTCCTATCCTGCACCCAACTGGTGTATTTTATTTTATTTTCACTGTTTATCAATTTATTACTTGTAATTTGATCAAAATCTTCATAACAATCCACCACATAAAAACTCTTCCCCCCTCCCCATACCTGCTGGCCCTCAGATTCACTCTTGCCTGTTTATCCTCCTATCCTGACCTGTTTGTGTAATGTTCTAAAGTACAAAGAATGTCCTGGTTGTCAAGCAAGCCTGAATAATAGTGTTACTTTAAATCACCCTCAAGCCAGGATCATGGTTACTTATTATGGAGTTTCAATGAAACCCTGTACAAGGTAGCGTGTAATATAATAAACTAATTAATGGAATGTTTTCTGTATTATAAGCTCTTTTTGTGTTTTCATAGTTCCTGGGAACTAGGGTAACAAAAAAGAAGGCTTCAGGCACTAAGGGATTTTAAAAAGTGTATCCAACATGCTTCACTGGCCTTTTGGTAATTTTTAGAATGTCCACATAAAAGGGCATTAAAAAAATTAACCTGGTCAATGGTTTTTCCAATGCTGCCAGTAGGTGGGGTGGGGGCGCGCGGGCGGGAAGAATAATCCAAATGTCCTAATGTGAAGAGGAGATCCTGGGCTGCATTGCAAATCTGTTACCATGTGGGAAAAGAGAGAGATGAAGTGTGCTTCTCTGTATGATGTGCTCTCTCAATAACTATACGTCCCAGAGTTTCTTAGTTCTGATGCATAGGCAGGAGAAACCAACAGGGTCTGGAGAGGTAGACAAGCACCATAAGAACCAAGGCACAGGAGGGAGGAACAAGCACCATACTGAGATCTCAGGATCTGTGAGAGCCAGTACTGCATGCTGCATTGGATATACAAGCCCCAGAAAATATGAGAGTAAATGAGATAGATGTCTGGTCTCCAAAGTGCACAGAAGAACTAATGCTCTACCCCAGGGACAGGTGATAGGGTCTAAAGGGCATTTGCCAATTGTGTATAATTAATATATATACACACCCTACTGGCAGGTCTGGCTATAAACACAAAACAGGCAGCCTGAAATGGAAGGAGCTGAAAGAAAGGAAATTAAAGAAGCTATAGATCAATTCTCCAATTTTTCAAACGAGTCAAGGCCTTCTGGTGCTAGGGTGGGGAGAAAGGGACCAATGTTACAACTGTACTCAAAAAAGTGACGCTCCAGCTCTGCTTAAGAGACGAGGTTCTTCATGAGGATATTTTAAAATAAAATATATACATCTTTATTGTTGAAATAAAGTAATGCTAAAAGTAAATTTAGCAGCAGTCTGCATGTTAGTTAAACAGCCGTTAGCATGGGTTAAAATCAGTAGTTTAACCAGTAATTTCAAAGGTGCCTCTGAGTAAAGAGACACCTTTTCAAGTGGTGGGCTCATTATGTGTAGCAGGGGAGGAGTAATGGTCCTTATTTCAGCTTAGCAGAGCATCCCTCCAACGGCAGGTGCTGACATCAAGTATGTGTGCATGTGTGAGTTTTGTTTTAGATTGCGAGCATTTGGGGGATCAGGATTTATAGTCCCATACTTTTTGCTTTGTAAACTGCTTTGAGGATTTTTGTGTGTGTGTTGAAAAGAGATATATGCAAGTTTTTAATACTGATAATGTTACCATGGGGGTGGAGCCAGTGCAGTGCAGTGCAGTGGTCAGAGTGATGAACTTAGACTTGGGAGACCTGCTTCCAAATCCCTCCCTGGGTTGCAAAGCTCCCTGGATGACCTTGGGCTAGTCACCTTCTTTTTGCCTAGCCTACCTCACAGGGTTGTTGTAAGCAGTAGCCCCATCCATGTATACCACCCTGGTAGAAGAGTGAGATATGCATGTGGGTAAATGTAATACAATGGATTACTGGGGGAAATTCAATGCCTCTGAAAAGCTAGGTTTGTGCTTTCTCTTTTTCAAAGTTGCCCTGATATCCAGGTGATGTGGAAGACTCAAGGAAGGCATATACAGTATGGCAGGTGGTCAGTTAAGACATTAAGCATTTTCTAACACATGGCTGCCTTTGCATTTTGTCCTAATGATAAGGCCATCAGCTCATTTTCAGGGGAGCATGGACTACTTCAACTAAATCCTCAGATCAAAGCGAAAATGTCCGTGTGCATTTTCTAATCAGAAAGGGGATGCTAATTTAGAGCCCTTAATGTGTGGTGGTAAGAGACTCCTTCAATTAACTAAATTCTATGGCTCATGAAAATAAATAAATAATTTTTAAAAAAGGTAGTAGATACAAAGAGTCAGGTTGGAAAGGCAGAAATGCTCATTAAATCAGAAAGGTCCAGCATTCATTACCTCTAGCATTTGAGGCTAAATACGAAGGCTGGCGCTCATCAAAGGGTGTTTGTGTATATGTGTAATGGGTTAAATTGAGGATATAATCTAATTACAATATTAGATGCGAGTAAATAGTTCTTTGATATCCCATCGAAAGGTTTCATTAAAAATAGGTGCTCAAGCTTTGTATGAGGGGGATTACCACTTTTAATCAGAGAAACAAGAAGTTTAGGACCCTAATCAGAAATGCTTCAAAGCACTACTATTTTGGTATGCTATTATGCTCCGTGGCAGAGAAGCAGCTCCTATAGATGCAGTATGGAAAAGTCTGTATGTCATTTGAGAAGCTGTGTCTGGGAGAACTAAGTGAGCATAAGGAGGGTAATAGGAAGACAGGGTTATAAAACTGGAACAGAGCCAGAAAAAGAGGAACTCCAGGGCAGAGGTGATGCTTTAGCATGGAAGAATCCCATGATGCAAGGGGTGCCCATGTGAATTGTGCAACCAAGCAAATTGGGCCAGTCATTCAAGCCCTTCCTATGGAAGCTGATTCTGTGCAGGAAGACCAGTCCCACACCTGCAGGGCATGTATTTGAAGGGGGTTGAAAACAGGGCGGCTTCCAAAGCTGGGGGGATTAAATGCTGCCCAGTATCTTTTCAAGGGGCACCTCAAGAGTCCCCCATACCTGCACCTCTCAACAGTTCCACATAACAAGGCTCATCCAGCAAGTGGCAAAGTCTGACCTGCTCGCCAAAGCTTGGGCTGAGAGGTATGAATAAATGAGTCCCATGAAACTACCTAATGCGGAGTAAGACAGTCTGTCTGGGTCAATACTGCCCATCCACTGATGGACAGCAGCTGTCCAAGGTTTTGGATCTGGATCTTTCCAGTCCTATGTAGTTCTAAACATCCAAATGCATATATACAATTTAATCCCTGGTGGTCTAGTGGTTAGGAATCGGTGCTCTCACTGCTGCGGCCCAGGTTCGATTCCTAGTCAGGGAAATAAATACATAAATAAATACAATTTAAATAAATCTGAGCAAGAAGTCTTCTCCAACCTGTTAGGTTTCTATCTGCAGGGAGTTTTTGATATGAAGATGTACCCAGCCATCTGCTTCCCCATACAGGCCATGAAAGGTTTTGCCGCCTCATCTGCTGTATGTGTGAACTAATGTGACAAAAGTCAAGTCAAATATTTTTGAAGGAAATGAGGTGTGTGTTTGCAATTCTAGAACATTACATATTTATAGCTCTTTAATCATCAACAATAAAATCTGACAAAAATAAGTGAGGTTGAGTGGATAAAGTAAAAATATTTCACACCTTGAAAAACCATTTTGTGACAGCAGAAGCTCATAATTTAAGTCCTTTGGGATACCGGGCAACTATCATGCTAAGACCATCTGCAGAACAACACAGTTCAGCTCTCTGTTGCCTGGTAGGCCTGCTACAGATTCTGCCACTTTCGGCTCCTCATACGATATGAAGGGTTTTGAATGCAGCTACGACTTGTTTCTCCTTTTCATGCCTGTTCTGCAAAGATTCCAGGGATGAAATGGGAGGAAGATTCTCTCCATCTAAAGGACGCACCAGACTTTGGTCATCTTTAGGTTCCTGTTCAGGTGGCCTTGACAGGTAAACCTTTGGTTTAGGGATCTTCTTAGCATATTCTAGAGCCTAAGAACAAGCAAACCAAACATGAGATCACAGTTTTTCCATAAAGCCAGACTGACAAATGGCACAGAGAAAGGAATTGTCTAGGTTAGCCCTAGTGAAGGAGAGATTGCACAATCTGCTTCCATGTCATGTCTTAGAACCCAGCTACTGCTTCGCAAAGCAGGGTTCTGAGGGGTGATTTTTCTGGGGAGGCGCATGGGCAGGAGGAGCAGTGCTTCAGAAATGGAATAGTTGTTGCTTACAACATCCTGCTCACCCCTGTTACTTTTCCCTCAGCTGTAATTGCTGATATGAGTTTGCAGTGGAAACATGGGAGAAAAGTGGCTGCGGATAGGGAAAGGGTTAAGCACTCCTTTGCTTGTTTGCCATGTCTCTCCTGCAAATTGGTCCCCCCCCCCATTCTACTTTGATAGGAGAACAGCAGGTAAATGCAGTCAACCATTTACCAGTTCACAATTCACCATTATGGTGTGGAATCTAATAAGCCAGATGTCAAAATCCGGATGGCACACAATGTTTCTGTGAGCCTCAAGACCACCGTAAGCATCCCAGGAGGGCTGTGGAAGCAATGTTGACTAGGGAGACCGCAGGCAGAACTAATCCAAGGGGCACTAGGACTGGCCTACTCGTAGAAGGCATACCTTGCTGACTCATCACAGCTGAGAAGGGTGAGTCCCGCCCAGGGGAGGGATTTACAGGGCTGTGGGTAGGCAGAGAGACTATTTAGAGCCAGAAGACAGCATGTCAGGGAAAAGCCTGGTGTAGGAGACTGGTTGGTCTGGGAAGATGAGCCTGCCTGTTGAGGGGCCTAGTGGGTGGTAGTGACGGGAGCGCGTCCATCCCATGCTTCCGCCTTCCATATGGCAAGCTGACATTAGCAATGTGCACAAACCTGTTCGGAGGCCCTTTTATGGGCCCCTTTTATTATGCCTTCAAACTGCCCAGCTGCAGTTCTGTGCACATCCCTAGCAGCCATGCTATCATAAGCCTAGACCTACCTATCATGAGTGGGACAGCCATGACTGTATTCCACAACATTACTGTTAAAGATAAAGAATCTGCAACTAATGCTTTCTGAGATCCTGCCTTGTATGATGGGGAGCTACCCCTTGGGAGGAGGCACTTGATAATGCCCAAGAGAACTGCAATGTTTTGACAACTTGAGCAAAAGGTTGGTGCATCTAAGGTTAATGCATCTAACCCCTCTTCTTTCTCTGCTTGTGCAGTTGTTCTATGCTTTGCTAAGAGCTGTTGCCTGTTCTACCTTCTGCCTTGACAGGGATGACTTGTTCTCAGGTCTTGGTTGTGGTTTCTGTGCACTTGTTATGCTCTTCATGTTGTGCTCCTTAATTTGCTTGGCATATTCCTTTTTCTGCTTTATCTTTTCAGACTGTCAGGAGACAAAAAGGAGTGACAAGAGGGCTGTTTAACAAGTTTATTGCAGAACTTGACTATCTTGAAGATGTGGTGGTATGTTATATTGAGAGAAAGTGGCTTGGTAACTGGATTTTGATTAGACAGACTTTGTTTTAAATTTGTAACTGCCAGCACCATAGAGTTGAATGAGTTATGGTCTCTCAGCCTAGCTTACCTCTCAAGGCTGTTTTGAGGGTACAATTGCACAATGCTACCTGGAACTCCTGAGAGAAAGGGCAGGAGAGAAATGCAAACAACGACTCTTGTTCAGAAAAGGACAGCCAAAATAGTTGAGGAGCTGGAGAAGCTTTCCTAAGAAAGGTTTAGGCTCTTTAAGAAGAAAGTTGATGAAGGTGGGACATGACAGAAGTTCAAAAAACTATACATGAGGCGGAGAAAGTGGATATAGACACTCCCCCTTGCTATCTCAATGCTGGAACTTGGAATCATCCAATGGAACTGATTGATTAGTAGTAGATCTAGGACAGACAAAAAGAAGGACTCTGTCTTATAAACAGATTTGCTGCCAAAGAATACAGTGATGATGGCTGCCAACTCAGACGCTTTTAAAAGAGGATTGTTCATATCAATGGAGGAATAGAGGTGTGTCAATGGCCATTGGTCATGATGGCTATGATCAGAGGCAGTATATCACAATACCAGTTGCTGGTGAGCAACAGAAGGGGAAGACAATTGCCCACATCTACAGAGGTTGATGGGCCTTTGGTCTTACCTAGGGCTGCTCTTGGGTTTTTCTACTGTGTATGGGAAGGTCAGATCACCCAGGTAGTGTTTGGTGAAGCTAAACTGTTTAAAGGGAAGACCAGTGAGTTTTGTCATCCATACTCTGAGCCAAGCATTATCTCGGCTTTGCATTTTGCATGACATTGAATTAATTCATTAATGCAAGCAAGCAAGCTGTACGTTGGATCAACCACCAGGCCCTCTCCAAAGCTTTAGGTGAGCTGTCCACAATTTAAAATATCCTTCTAAAGCAACAGACAAGCATTTATGTATGTATGTATTTATCCTTCATCTTAGTTGCAAAATTGATCCACAAACTGAGGGTAGGCAGTGCTCTGGTGACAGGTGCTAGCCAATTGATGCCACCCACTAAAGGCTGTTACAGCATATTTTGCATAAGCATTTATTTCCCAGAGGTTTATCCTACAGAGAGAGAAGATACACTGAAATAGAATGTATTTGGGGTGCTTCCAAACAAGACTTATACTTGCTCAACAGAACTATCTGCACCCTGATTTGAACTCTATCTACTCTGGTGTTGCACTTTTGACATACACTCATTTCATGTCAATAATGCCATATTATGCTTGAAATGTATGTTGGACAAAATCTCTGCCATTGTGAAAGGCATCTTGTAGTAATGCTTTTCTCTATTTATTCCAATTTGAACTGCCCAGTTTGCCTTGTTTAAGACAAGGCTGAAGAAATTGGAGCAGCTTTTAAATGGCTCTGGAGCACTGATTGTAGCATTATTTTAGCACTGCAACTCCCTGTGATATTACTAGGCAATAAATGTTCTATTGCTGTCTTATCAGGATGGAAAAGCAGCTTGGGTTATGTTCAGTCCTGTATCTGCTCAGAGAATCTTGTAAAATCATCTGCAGGAAAGGACTGGGGGTTGGGGGGAGAGGTTTCTTTCAGGCTCTTTCTTGGATGATTGGCCTCATCTCTTCTTTGGTCCAGTAACACCTGATGTTTCCTAACAGGGCATAATGTGCATTCAGCTACTCTACAGATACATTTGCTCTGCTGTGTTTACTTTCATTTTTTCCCTTCTGCGATAAAGCCAGGGCCATCTGAATTCACAGGGCAGCTCAATTGCATTAAAGTAATGCACACTTGAACCAGCCGGAAAAGAATAAACTTGGGTGTACTTATCTGCAATTGGAATTCTCCACAGGTGAGCATTGACTAATGGATACCTTTGCTGAGGGCCAAAGAAAACTACAGCTTGAAAATATGATCTGTTTTGAATGCACCCTAGTTTTCTGGACACACTTTCCCCCATGAAGAACAGAATTGAAGGGCGGGATGAGAGCAGAGCAGAAGATCATCTAGTCTAACCCCCCAGTCTATGGAAGGATACAGCAGCCACATCTATTCTTCTGTCCTGCCCCTCGTTAACTTCCATTATCTGAATTAAGGCATGTCAAAAGAGAATGTTCACCTGTGAACAGGTGTACACAGCCTGTTTATTAAAAGAAGCTAAAGGGCTCAAGCAAATGAGCCAAGCCACAGTCTGCCAAAAAAGTCTGACCCCACCCATCCCAACCAATTTGATGGTTTGGAAGAATATTATTTCATAGAGCAAACAGGTCCAGTTCATGAGTTACCCACAAAGTGTTGCTTGCTACTGGGAACCCAAATCATGAAAGCACTCTGTGCAACCATGTGTTTCATTTTTTAAATAAATGTGAAAAGGCACCCATGTGGTCTGGATCAATTTTACAAAACAAGAGGAGGCACTAAACCAAGTTAGTTGGAAAATTTTTTCCTTAAAGTGCCTAAGACAGACTTCTATTAACTTAATCTTGTAAAGCTGTCCAGTGCATTTTGGAAGGTAGTCCTTTGCCAGGGACTTGAGATGATTGCAGTGTGAGTCCTCTGCTGCACAGAAAACGATGTTCACTCTGATAGATAAGATCCAAAAGGGAAGAGAAAGGAAGAGGAAAGAGAGCCACTTCAGCTACCAAAGTTTTTAAGTTCAAGGTGACCAGGTGGAATGGCCACTGATGGAAACTTCGGTGGGAAGGGAAGAGCCAAATGGTAGCTGGTCCCAGTTGAGCCAATGGAGAAGGCTTTACTAGCCTGGCTGTCCCTCTGCTGCAGCCAGGCTAGGTGGAATTGGCCACTGCTGGAGGCATGTCTGGGAGAAAGGAGAGAGAGGGGGGGCGGTTTCTTCCTGTCCATCCCCTCCACACTGTTCCTGATTTTATACACTTTTGCTGAAAAGCGTTATATAAATATTTGTTGAAAAGCGGTATATAACTATTTGTTGTGGTGGTCCTTTAGAAGTTCTGATCTGTTTATGCCCATCACTTCCCTGGCAGAGCAGCTTTACAACACACACAGCAGCTTTTAGAATACCACACATTCTGCTTACTTTCTCTCTGATGGTTTCGTAGTCGGGTCCAAGGCCCCCAAGATTCACGTCCATCTTCATGTAGCCTTTTGTCCTAGAACCCTGAGCAGAGAGTTAAAATGATTTTTGTTCCTTGCATTGTCAGCACAACCTTTTGGACAAATGTTTTTGGCAAAGAGCCTAGTAACAGAAGGGAGAAGGTACTCAGAAGGTACTCATCCTTAAACTCCTAGCCAAGATAAGCTACAGGTGCTAAACTAATTGTCACGTGTAGTATTTATACAGCATTTTAGAGGGCGCAAGATGCTTAACATGCATCATCCCCAATGAAGGGAGAACCCGGAGAACAGCAGCCAAGGCAGCTCTTAAAGAACAGATAGGTTCCTGCAGGAAGTGGTCTTGGAAATACCTTGCTCCCAAACTGCTGTCCCCCATACTTCAGATGAGAGGCTGAGGCTAAGAGATGGTGGCTTGCCACCCACTGAATTTGTGGCAGAGAGGAGTTCTGAATGGAGTTGTATCTCAGTTTCTTTCCCCTTCCTCCCATGCAGTGCAGTTCACCCATGCAGCTCAAGAGTTAGGGGAGTCACAGAATACAAAGGCAACCAAAGGGATGTCATGAAGGCCCTGGAGTCACTGCATAGGCCCAATGGTGCACTCAGGGGTTGCAAGGGGGAGATCTTACTTTTAAAAGTAAGCCTTGCTAAAGAGGCAACTTCTTAAGTGGCAAGACTTCTGTTTAGCAGTGTCTCACTGCTCACAACCACTGGAGGGATGCTGTATGGGGCTGAATAAGGCCATTTGTTCTCCTTCTGTTTAGCAGGAGAACAAATGTCCTTATTCAGCCCCATACAGCATCCCTCCAGTGGTTGTTGCTGGTGTCTCCCTTATGTGTGTGTTAGACTGTAAACCCTCTGGAACCATCTTCTTATCTCTTTGGCTATGCATAAACCCTCTGGAACCATCTTCTTATTCCTTTTACCTGGAGAACTTCTTAGGTTGAAAAATTGTGTTTATATGTAATGATTCTAAACTTTCCATGAAGCATGGCTGGCCCTCGATTGTGTAGTGTAAGTTGCAGCTTTAACTGCAGAATATCAGGCTTTTGTTTGCCCCATGGCAGAGAATCGAGCTGTGAGAGTCCTGCCGACTGCCTAGTAAACCCTCATGTAACTGAGATTAGGGAAAGGCTTGTGCCAAGGTTTTGATAAGCAAAACAAGAAGTAAGATCTTCAACCCCACTCACTCTCTTTGGCAACTCCTTCCTAGCAATGATTTCTGTGCAAAACGTCTGAACAGTTAGAGTAGGGAGGGTTACAAAGAACAAATATCGGAGTAGTTGGCTTCAGGGAAGAATCCAGCACTAATTCTCTCTGATAAAGTCTTCAGAAGTCTAATGTCCCTGCCCCCATGAAGGACAAAGGCAATAGTCTGAATATGGAGTTGGGGGGTGGGGAGAAAAGAAATCTGCCCTGCAGTTACAATTCTAATCCAGATAACTCCTTCTCAGGAGCAGTCAAGCAGCAATCCACAAACAGCCACCAGAGTCAGTGCAGAGCTGCAATTATTTCAGCTTAGCCTGTCTGCTTTGAGACTAGAAGCTCACTTCTTAAAGATTTCAATTTGTCATGGGCACACAAGGATATTTACAAACTATTCCATCAGCATTAAACAGTTACTGTAGGCAGTCTGGACATGCTCCAAAGAACCAAGGTGGGAAATAAGAAGAAATAGAACCCCCGTCAGATTTGTCAGTAGAATGACAAGAATATTTGTGTCTTAAGCATCACAAAGCCTATAGTGTTCATGGCCTTTAGGTGATTTCCTTGGAAAATGTGGGAGAAGGCAGATCTTGAGTTGATGAGCAAAGTGGGCATGACAAGGATAATGGTTTACTTGGACTTGTGGCTGGGTTTCTGGCTGACTTGGGCCAAACTGCACATGATGTCAAATACATTGCTAGCAGTGTAAGTGTATAAGACTGGCAACTTAAAAACAAAAACAAAAAACCTTTAACAAAATAAAACCAAACCAAAAAGCAACCATAGGAGCCCCTGCTTTGTATCAAGGCTTCAAAGCAAAGGGTGAGGGATGTAACCATCCCTCCCTGTACCATTTTCCTGCTGAAGCTTGCCTCTCCTGAAACTATTTGCCCCTGAAGTGGTTGAAAATAGCAGATTCAAGGCTGTGTGTGTGGATTTTCAATATGGCAGAGGAAGAAAGGACTTAACCCCCTCTATGTATGCTGTAGTCCCGATCTGGATCACCCTTTCCCTTGTGGCTTTTTATTACAGAAGGAAAGTTATCAGTTTTAAGTGTGTCTCTAAACAATGCATTTAATACAATATGTAGTTTGGTCCTGATACCCATGGTGGCAATTTATTTTGCAACCATCAAAGATTTTGGAACCTTGAAGCACAAATGCAGCTGTTTCAAGGAGAAACAGTGTGCTCTGCATTCATCTAGATTATGCTTTCTGTAATGTCAGCAGCAGATATTTGCAGTGAATGTGGATACTAGCAATAATCAAATATACTCCCCGCCCAATTTGTGTTTATCATACACTCACTGTTAGCCTTGTCACTTAAGGTATCTTCCAAGACTACATTTTTTCTTGCAGGGTTGGAACCAGGACTATGGTACTGTATTCAAAATTGCAGATGGCAAGTGCCATTCTAAAAGAGGCATTCTTTTATGTCACACAGGAGGGAAGACCTCTTCTAAGATTAAGTCTGCTCCCACAGCAGTACATCCTTTAAGAACAGAGTATACGTTTTACTTCAGAACTATAGCTTTTACTCGTATGCATATTAAACCAAGGAATTATTTATGATTTATTTAATCAGGTGACATTCCTAATTGACTCGCATCATGGTGGGGGAGTATAAAATTCCTGTCCCTTTTGCCACCATTCTGAACCTGTGATAGCCACCTGAAAATATCTCATTGGGTTTTCTCATGTTTTCCCCTCCGCTGTGTTACTAACTGGTATCTGCAAAGATTGGCACACTTCCAAACAGTCGGGGAGAAATGGCAGGTGAGGTGCTCTTTTTGTTGTCCTGCCAGCTTACCTTCCTATTCTTTTTCTCCTTCTTCTTTTCCACCTGAAGCAGGTAGCCTTCAGAATTGCTGCGGCTCAGAACAGGTTGGCTTTCTTCACTGCTCTCCATATTGAGCTGCCAGTCACTTTCTCCCCTCTGTATTATGGGCGGAAGCATACCAGTGAACTGGCTTCCAGCAAGATGGTCATCTACCAGTCGAGAGATTTCTTGATGATGATGCTCTGCTGCTTGGATGAGCCAGGTGGCAGGAGAAGGGGTGCTTCTCAGATCAGGAGCAGATGGCTGAGATGACCTCAAGAAACAAAACAAGAATAATTTTTAGAGCCATCTAGCACAGGGATTCCCAACCTTGGGTCCCCAGATGTTGGACAACAACTCCCACCATCCTCTGCCACAATGGCCAAAAGGATAATGGGAGTTGTACATCAGCACCATATGGGGACCCAAGTTCGGGAACCCTGACCTAGTAGGTCAAATGAGCAGCTGATAAGGAATTCTGAGCTATACTGCAGGGCAAACAAAGCAAGAACTCTCCTGTTGTCTGCCTCTCCATTTTGTACTTGGAGGGATACTGCCTCTATACATGAAGGTTCTATTTAAGTATCAAATGCTCATTGGGGTCATAACAGATGAGAGGTGGGCTGCCTTAGAGGCTCATGGTATTTTCAGGTTCAAATAGACAGAAAATGAGCAGGTGATGAGATATAATTCATTATCACCGATTCTCAGCATTCTGTATTCCTTTTACAATGTTCATTAAACTGCATTCTTACCCTGAATTACCAGAAACATAGTTGCTAGGGGTCTTCTCTGTATTAATCTTTTTGGGGTTCCACGCTGAAGCTTCTGTATTTCCTGGCTGTTGAAGAGCAGCATTGTACAAATAGGAAAAGCATTTTTGTCCTAAGGGCTTCTGAGACGTGCCATATCTGGAGACAGACTGGGGCTCTGAAATGGTACATCTATATGGATATTGCTGGCGATATCCGGAAGTGTGTTTAGGATTGTGTTGGTATTGCTTGTTCTTTTCACTAGAACATGGTGAAGGAAGTCCAGGAAAGTTTTGATATGAACTTGACTGGAGAGGATTCCTAGCAAAAGCCAAGCTCGTGTTAGTTTCCTTGCCATTCTGGTGAACAATGTAGCTGGAGTCCCTGTGGAACAGGTTAGTCTGCCCTACTGCGGAATTATTCACAATGAAAGGCTGGAGAGGAGTGATAGGCAGCTTAGGATATAATCTGTGATTCAACGGACATCTGCCTTCCTCCTCCAAATCAGGGACTTCTCCATAAGAGTCGGAACTTGTCTGAGTGTTCTCAAATTCCAACACATTGTGATGTCCTCCATGCTGGCTTCCAGTGGGTGCTCGAGAGAACTTGAGTTTTCTTTCCAGGATGTACCTTGGCTTATTCAGCCCATCTGAGGGTCTTTGTATGGAGGAGCTTAAAATGAGCAATCAGATTCATTGTGAAACTTAAGATAGTAGTTTCATATTCACTTCACGTGCTGAAAACACTCGCATGCAATGGAGGTCGATACAGAGACCCTATCATTAGGCTCAAAATGCTGAGGTATACACTCAAACTTGACTCTGGCTGTACAACACTGGCAAATTTTCTTGTAGTTGAGGATTTAAACACATTAAAATACTTTCCTTTTTCAGGGCATACATTTCACACAAGAGTAGCCCTAAACCTATTTGGCTTGTGCACAATATTATTACCTTGACTCTGAGTGGCCAACTATCATCTGTTGAAACTTGATTGTGACTATTCTGGTCAACACAATTGTATAAAACATGAAATGGAGCGGTGTGTGTGTGTGTGGGGGGAAGCCACGAGATGTTGAGGTGCCTATACTTTGAAAAGAGTTAGCATCGTAGATGATAAAGAATACTTTTTTGATCACGAACCTGGCTGCATTTGACTTGGAGATAAAGGCATCTATTTTCCATTATTAGGTCTCAGTGGGGTGTACAAGTAGCAAGTAAACGATGCATACATTTTTCGCATTTAATGTTATACTACAGATTCAGAACAGGAATATTTGTGAGATTATCAATTTGTCTATATACAGTATGTGATAAGGAAAAATTTATGTAATGAAAAGAAGAAAATTGGACTTCATCTGAACTGAACAAATTAAATGTGTATGTTGTGGGTCATCCTTTGAAGCTGAAGGACTGTTCAGTTCCTTTTCTTCAGCACAAAACTTGCATTCTCAAAAACGTTTGAGATGGGGGGAAATTGTTTCATTTTTCAGATGTATCATTTCTTGTAACACATTGGGACAATCCAGTGTAACATTTCACCTTAAAATAAACCAGGCAACTATGCAGCTATGTCTTAAAAACACACACCACAAAAAACAAAACCCAACTAGGGATAATACCTTCTCAGAAAGAGAATATAGTTTGGAAAGCATTACAGTGGAGGGAAATGCAGCTGTCAAAACAGGACTGTAAAAAGAGAAGACTGGAAGTATCATCTTATTTCCCCCTTTTCTCTCACATAAAGCTTATTTTGATGATAACTAAGATTGCTTTAATTTGGTAACATCCCTATAAGATTAGCATTCATTTTTTGCAAATGTATCATGTCTCAAAGCAAATTAAAGGCTGACCTGAGCTACTGGGGCACTTCACCCTCTTCCCACTATCATTTGTGTCAAGTTACCTCTGCTGTGTACTCTCTGTGAAAAATCCTGAATGTGCACGAGTCCAGTTTGCAGCTGCCTCTTTTACAAGGGGAAGAATTACATGACTTGGCCCTGGTGCACATGGGTTTCCGCGTGGAATACCTATGTTGTCTGAGGTGCCTGTGGAGGGGTGTGTGTACACCCACCCCTCTAGCATGAGGAGGAGTGTGCAACTGGGCAAGGGATTCTGAACAGAAGTCTGATCCTTCTAGCTTTTTTTTTTTTGGTTAAAGCTTTATCAACTTCCAGTTAAGGCCTCAGGTGCCACTCCTCATGAGGTGAGATGTGAGCTCCCCAGAGGTGATGCACAAAGCCATTCTCAATCCATTTAATCTTTGTCTGCACTGAACTCCTCCATTTCATCCTCCGGTCTCACCAGGGCTCCTTTGTTAGCAACACTTGCATTCGCGGCAGAGTGTATGCACTCAGAGTAACTGCTTAATGGTGGGTATTAAGTCACATATAAAGCAGAATATTTCAGTCAAAGCTTTAGCACTGGGGAATCTCGGCTCCTGGTGCCAAGATGATAAGTTGTTAGCCAGACCTTTTCTGTAATGATTAATGTTTGTATGTAGGGCAACTCCTATGTAAGAGTCCTATAGTCTCACCATGAGATGGAGCCAAGCAGTGATCCAGCCATCATTTCCCCACTTGGATTAATCTAGGGGTTGCAATAAAATGAAGAAATGAAATAATTCCTGTCGCAGGAAGGAAACGGTATCATTTTGCCACTGCAGCATAATGTTCTTCCTCTGTCTGTCTCCTAATGAGTGAACAGCTGGAAACTCAAAACAATCTTCTTGAGAGACTCCAGCAAAATCAGAAGCACAAAATCCAACATGAATAGGAGGAATGAAACTTGCTTTGAAAGCAGTCACATTTCAGACACCCAGCAGCACATAAACAGAACCAAAGCTTGTAGCTTACAAGGATCTCGGGGAGGTCTAAAATATCTCCCCACCCCAACTTTATTCTTAAAACAACCCTGTGAGATTAGTGACTAGCTCAAAGTCACTCAGTAAGCTTCATGACTGAGTGGGGATTTGAATCTAGGTCTTCCCGCTCCTAGTCAAACAACCCTACTTGCTTTCTGTATGGAAGTTATATCCCCATTCACACATGCAAACCACTGATGATTCAGTCATCAAATGACAAACATGTATGTGTGAATCTGCCCTATCTCTGGCAAAAAAAAAAGAAAGCTGCTTATTCTTTAAGTCCTAATAAAGAATCTCTTCATTACTAATTTTTTCCTTGGCTGAAAAATAACTTTCCAATGATGCAAGGGATTGGGTGCTCTTATCTCTCTTATTGTGAGATGATTTGTCCCACAATCTGTTTTATCTTTAGCAAGAGTTGAATGTTCCTTTAAGTATGTCCCTGATTATTTATCTTGCAAATCCTTGCTCCATTTTCAATTGCCCACATTACAGCTGCATTTGTCTTTTATTCTAAGAGCATGAGACCAAATGAGTCCTTTAAGCCTTATATTGTCCTAACCCCTTTTTGCACTGCACTGCACTCTGAGAAGGAGGCTAAATTAATTACAACTGTCCCTGTCTCTTATTTATGTTCTGCCTGAGCTGTAATTGTGCACTAATTAAACTGCTTATGTCCAGATAAGCAAGGCAGCTTGGTACCGAGGTCTTCCAAGAGGCTGTCCTGTTGAAGACGCTGGGAAGGAGCTGCCTTCTTTCCTGACCATCATCCTGGTTGGGGAAAAAAGTCAATCCACATCATATGATCTGCATCTCTGAAGAACCAGTGTAAAGATCACAAAATGCACACAAGGAGACCTGACAAATTTACATTAAGTTTTCCAATTGCCCAGTGCCCTTGTTCATATACACATGTGGCTTTCACGCTGGCGTGATTAGAAAAACAACCTGATACTGCTGTGCTATCTTTGCAAGATAGTAATATTGTAATATTGTAATAGTAATAGTAATATTGATAGTAAGATAATATTGGCGGTAGCTGTAATAAAAGAGGAATGTAGGAATCAAGACTGTAGCTGAAAGAGTGTACATGACTATAAGAAGAGAGGAACAAGGGAAGAGCCCTGCTGTTTCAGACCAAAGGCCCATCTAGTCCAGTATTCTGCTTGTTCTCCCAGTGGTCAACCAGATGTCTTTGGTAAGCCCACAAACAGAGCTTGAAGGCAACAGCCTTTCCCTGCTGTTGCTTCCCAGGCACTGCTTTGAGTTCTCTTGCCTCTAAATCTGGAGGCTCCAAAAAGCCAGCCATTGATAAACCTATCCTCCATGAATTGTCCAATCCCACTTTAAAGCCATCCAGGCTAGTGAATTGCCACTTATGAAGCAAAACTTCAATTTTTAAAAGCATACTAGATGTAGCCAGGCGGAAAAGAAAGCAAAGATTTCTGACACGTGGATCTTACCCTCTATTAAATAACATTTTAATCTATTATACACAACGTTGGCCTAACCTGATATTTTGCTCCTTGTCTTTCCCCCCATCCCCTCTAGCACTGGTGGGTACTTCCCTTTTCTCCTTGTACCTATAAAGCTCATTAAATGAGATCTTGCTATGGGGTGAAAAATGTGCTCCAGATTACAATGCCTGTGGCTTTTAATGGTCCATGAAGGAGCAATGTGGCAGCCATTGGTAGGCTGACACCATTTGCCTTCCCCACTCCAGTGCACCTGGTGCCAGTATGCACAGAGCAGCCTATCCAATCTGAAACCAAGCAAAACTCAAACTCAAAACCTCCAGGGATATATGGCTCATGTACTTAATACTCCTGCTGGGTCATTGATCCAAGCACTAATTAATGACTATCAGCCTTGCCAGCGCTGTGGGACAGTTCACAAGCATTAAGAATTCACCCCAGAGCTTGGTTCCTCTGGAGTAAATGGAGACGGACAGATTTTGTGTCGTGGGGGAGTCTTTGGTAGTGCCAATTGCTGCACACCACAAGCAAACTGTACAGGTAGAGCATACTTTTGCATGATCTCTTTGAAAGAGGAAAAGGACACAACTTCAACCTGCTTTTTATTTATTTATTTTTGGCGAACTGTTCTATTAATGCCAAACAAATTGAGAAAATGATCAAATGAAATTGCATTTTGAGCATCATAAGCTGTGTAATGTCTATTCTGCTAAATTGAGGCCCGTAATTGCTTCCCTGCTGAAAAGATACAACAAAGGCAGCAATCATGGCATGTCATTATCCCAGACTAGAAAACCCGGCCTTTGCAGGAAGGACTTCAAAGGCTTGTGGTTCTCGAATTGCATTTGGCTGCTATTGTTGAAGCGCAGGCAATCTTGATTAGGTGTTTACACGGAGGTAAGGCACAGTGCACAGAGAGTCTGAGTGCCTTGGTCTAGAGCCATTAAAAAATTGTACATTATGTTCCTCGCTTTGAAGTAAGGGGTTTGTAGGGACGAAAGCAACTCGTATTGAGTACAGCTGAGCAAGATAGGTCCAGCTACTTCTCTCTTTCTCTCAAAGAAACTCATCATCAGGTTCTTAGAGAATCAGGCAGCGCTGCAAAAGAAGTTGATGCTTTAGAAAATACTATACGAATTAGGGAAACATTTGCTTCAACCCAGGCTTCTACAGTGCAGCGCAGGTGTATACCTATTTTATAGCCATAACAATAATTGGCATTTATATAGCATTTTCCCTCCAAATATTCAAAGATTCCTTATCTCAGGGCTGCTTTACACATTATGTTGTTTTAGGTGTACTCCTATGGTTTTTGTTTTCAAAGCATATACTCATCTGAGAGTCACAGACAGCTGCAACTCCCTGCCCAAGTGTGTACCTGGTTGCAAACCGTAGTTTGTGGTTCTATACAGTGTAGAAAGGCCCTCAGATCTGTACAACGGTATGGTCAGCCAGTATTAAAGGTAAGGAGTGCCGCTGAGTCAGTGTTGACTCCTGGCACCCACAGAGCCCTGTGGTTGTCTTTGGTAGAATACAGGAGGGGTTTACCATTGCTTCCTCCCATGCAGTATAGGATGATGCCTTTCAGCATCTTCCTGTATTGCTGCTGCCCAGTATAGGTACCAGCGGGGATTTGAACCGGCCAGCTCAAGCTTGCTAGGCAAGTCATTTCGTGCTGTGCCATTAGGTGGCCTTAGTCAGCCAGTATTACAAGACCCAAATTTTAGATGGAGAGGGGGCTGAGGGGAAAAAAGACTAGTTTGCTCAAGGCTACCGAGTGAGTTCAGATGCTGACTGAGATTTGCATTATGGACTTCCAAGCTCAGAGGGCCAGTTCAGATGACCAAACCATGGTTAAACCAGGATGTGAAACCAGAGTTAAAGGGTGGCTCCCTTATATTTAGCAATATTCATTCCAGCATAGCACCCCCCCAGTGGCTGTTACTGGTGTCTCCCTTGTGTTTGTTTTTAGACGGAGTCTCTTTGGGACAAGGGACCATCTTCTCATTCTTTTTGCTCTGTAAACTGCTTTGAGAATGGTTATTGTTGAAAAGTGGTACAGAAATTAAATTTTCTAAATCACAACAGCAGCTCTGGTTTAAAAACCACAGTTGGGCAATAGCTCCTGATTAAAACAGCACATGGAGCTGTTTTACCTAACCAGGACTTTGTTGCAGGTAGTGGTGAAAGGAGCGCATGGGCTACATGGAGGATTCAGGCGACATTCCTGACTCTACAGACGACTGTTTGTTGGGTTATTTATTATTTATTTAAAATATTTACACCCCGCCCCTCCAGTGTACTATTGCTCAGGGTGGCTCACAACAATAAGATAGACACAGATACAATAAAAGTAATAAAATCAACCAATTTTTTTAAAGTCAGATTAAAAACCACAATTATTAGGTTCAAATTAAAAGTGAAAATTATGAAAAGCTAAAGAACCTACCAGATTCAACAAAACAATAATGGAGCATTAAAAAGCCTCCTTAAAAAGGTGCATTTTGAGATTTTTAAAAAAAAACATTGAGGGAGCATGGTGAAGCTCTTCAGGGAGGGCGTTCTAAAGCCAAGGGGCCACAACCAAAAAGGCCCTGGCTCTAGTCCCCACCAACCGGATCTTTGTTAGTGGCAGGGCCAGTTGGATCAGTTGGATATTGAATCAGTTCAAATATAATGCCAAACTATGGTTTGACACACCTGGAACAAGCCCAGTACTTGTGCACTCCCTCCTTCCTACCCTTGAATTTCCACAATTTTCACTTGTGGAATTCACCTGGGTAGCTTTTCCTTCTACCTTGCTTCCACATAATCACTTCTACTCAGGTTTTCCTCTAACCTTGCTTCCACACAACTGAAAATTGGGAGCACACACAGCCCCCAAACCCTAGTAGAACTTGAGTTTTGATTGTGTGAATGGCCTCTCTGTTAGAGAACATTAAGCTACTTTTTGTTTCATCCAGCTAATGTACGCTTCAGAGAAGATACCTTAAGCTGAGTATGTTAAGAACACTTATTAGTACTTATTTCACTGTCTACCAGTAGCACTGCACCTTGACTTGGGGTGTCTTTGTTTTGTTGCAGCTGTCACTTGTCTTTTATTAAATCCCAGTTGGCGCATCCTCTCAGCATCATCTTAACCCTGACAACTCCTCAGAGAGGAGAGCTGGTCTTGTGGTAGCAAGCATGACTTGTCCCTCTAGCTAAGCAGGGTCTGCCCTGGTTGCATTTGAATGGGAGACCACATGTGAGCACTGTAAGATATTCCCCTTAGGGGATGGAGCCGCTCTGGGAAGAGTATCTAGGCTCCAAGTTCCTTCTCTGGCAGCATCTCCAAGATAGGGCTGAGAGAGATTCCTGCCTGCCACCTTGGAGAAGCCACTGCCAGTCTGTGTAGACAATACTGAGCTAGATGTCTGACTCTGTATATGGCAGCTTCCTAGGTTCCTAACTAAGTGAAGCTTTGATAAATTAGAAGTGTAGTGGGCTTTGCAGATTTCCATGAAGTGGAGAGAGGGCATGCCTTAATCTCTTGCCTGTGGGCTTACTAGAGGCATCTGGTGGGCCATTGTGGGAAACAGGATACTGGACTAGATGGGTCTTGGGCCTGATCCAGCAAGGCTGTTCTTATGTTCTTAACCTTAAAGAAGGCTGTTCTTATGTTCAAGGCTGTTCTTAACTAGGGAGCACTGTTGCCTCCAGGCCCTATTTGTGAGCTCCCCAGAAGCAATTGGCTGGCTGCTTTTGGAAACAGAATTGGGGACTAGATGGGCCTTTAGTGCGATCTAGCTGTGCAGCTCTTATATCCTTTTGTGTTGGCAGTGAAGACGGCACAGAAGTCAGGTAGCTTCCTGCCCAAGTCAGCTACTGCTACTGGAAAACAGAAGTGTGAATGCAACCCTCATCATAAACTGAAATCTGTTATCTTGCTGACTGTTTAAAAATAAAGGATTTTGAAAAACTGAATAAGGTGCAACACATTAGAAGAAAGGATGTGCTGAAGGTGAAATAAGAGGCATCACATGACCCTACTGTGCATGTTCTGAAAAAATGTGCGTCATATCTTCAGAATTCTTCAGCAGCTGTAAATAGAGGGGGAAATGGCAACATATGCTTTATTGGGTTTCAGTCTAGGTGAGCAATATTTGTCACCAGACACTTGTGCCAGATGCAAAGCCTGAGTTTCTAAGGGGCAGAAGGAAGTGTTCAGACTCCAACCGTTGGTAAGGCATTCATCTGGTGCCCTCTAGTGTACACAGATGTTTATATCAGCCTGGATTAGACAGTATCATTTAAGACAAATGATTAATAAATGATAATCAAATTAACTACCATCTAGAGGAAACATAATCCTTTCCACCTTCCAGTCAAGAAGTTAATGCAGGTTTACATATAATATAATCCCCCACATAATTAATATTCCCAAACAGGTAGCCGTGTTGGTTTATTGTAGAAAAAATAACAAAGTTGCTGCACTTTAAAGACAAACACATTTACTGCAGTCCACAAAGTTTATGCTACAATAAATTTGTTTAGCTTTTAGGGTGCCAAAATACTTTCATAACAGAATCTTAATTATAACATTATGGAGGCATATTCTCTCTCTCTCTTTCTTTTGTAATGGAGACTACACTAAGCCAGAGTCTGTGTAGCACAGTGACTAAGAGATTGAACTATAAATTAGGAACGACCCGTTCAAATCTCACCTCTGCCATGAATTCACTGAGTGTTCTTAGGCAAGCTGCTCCCTCACATTCTCAGCTGAAATATTAAGATAGATGTGCTTACCTTACAGGGTTGTTGTAAGGATTACAAGATAATACTTTTCTATATAATAATATAGAAATGGTTATTATACTTAAATGCTATGAACACATAGGGCCCCTGGAAAATTGGAGGAGATAGCATAATTCCTAAAGCTAAGCAGTATGGATCTGATCACTTCTTTGGATGGGAGGCCACTGTGAGCCCTGTGTAAGAACAATATATATTAAAGCTCTCTATATGTGCTAAGTATAGGTGAGACATTCACGTACCTGTCTTTGGTGCCTTCCCTTTGCATCTTACCATGGAGGTGAAGATAGGAATTGTGTGGTGGGATTGCTAGCCCCAGAGTGAGTTTGTTCTTTACTACAAAGTCCTTTTCTGATTGCTGTCGTTTCGATGCTTTAGTCGAGGTAGAAGACCCATTGCTATATATACTACAATTGCTGTTATGGTGGTAAACAGTGACTCGTTCCTGATAATTATCTTGGTCTTTATATTGTTGATCAGATCTGTTGCTGACACTTGTGGGTTGTTCACAAGAGTTCGAGGGCTCTTTAGCAAATATGGATGGTATACGTTGCAGCTGTTTCTGTAGCTGATTATTCCTGTCTATGAACCTGAACTGGGAAGGGCTGCAGGTCAAACCAAGGGAGAGGACTGGTGAGCTTTTGCCATTTTCTTGGTGGGATTCCTTTAAGTCAGTAAAACCTGCTACCCCTTTATTTTTCCAATTGGGATCATATCGTAGATCAGAGTATCTGTCCACCATTTCTTCTTTGTCACTAATAAAAGCAAGAAAAAGAAATAAACTTTTGACCAAGATAAATATCTTCTGCCCTCTTCAAAAGTCCAGCCCTCTTCTCAAGAGTAATTCAAACAATGCAAAAAATATACAAACCTGTACTAGTGCTTCCAAGCGTAGGTAAAAGGGCTACATTTCTATTTGACACAAATAAAAATTTTATCTGTGCCAAATAGAAATCACTTTCTCCACTGTTTAAATGGTAGTTAAACAGCGAACAGTGGACAGTCTTAGCAGATCTTACATATGCACTGAGTTCCTGGAAGTCCTATTGTAACATCAAACTATATCCACCCAGAACTTCCTTCATAGTCTTATTTTACCACAGCACATAATAAAACAGAACAATTTCAGCCTGCCTTAACTGTGCATGTCCACATCACGACTGGAGATCGAGGCTTAACCAAGATGCAGTGGGTTTGGACATATCCACTGTGTCAATGCATTTAGGAGCCAGATTGAACACTCTACAAAAACACACTGATTTTGCAATACTAAAAAGATGGTGTGACTCAGCCCTTAGAAGCAAATTATGGGCAGATTGGATTTTGGTAACAGGGTTTGTTTGTTTATTGTTTTAGCTTAGTATACTGCCGTGCATCTGTCATAATCATCCTCCTTTGGTTTACAAATGCAGTGAAAGCAATTAGGACAGAATTAAAACCACAATGTAAAACAGCCATCCATATGACAATAACATGGTAAAAGAAGATTGATCCTGCTTCCACAAGGACAGCAGGAGGAGCAGTGGGTAGTTCTGAAGATAAATGGGTGCAGCTTATGTATGTACAGTATATATCCCACCCTAAGCACCTTGGAGGAAAGGAGGGATAACACTCTAATAAATAATTAAAATAGTGTGTCTATGACAAATGTGAGATTTGAACGGAGGACATCTGGGTTCATTGCTTGGTTAATTTGCTGCTACACTAGTGCTACTACAGTTCCGGCCCATACTCCTTCTCGAGAGCCCCTTCTTGTGACGAACCAGCATTGACTTTTCAAGCACTGAATGACGTCAGGAGGCAAAACTACAAAAAACCAATTGCGGGTTTTAGAGCAACTTAGAGAAAATGAAATGAGAGTTGGATGTTCTTCAGAAGAGAGGATGACTAGAGCTATAGAGGCTATCAGCCTAACCCCTGGCAACAGCTCTTGTATGCGTAATACAAAGTGTGACTCACTGATTATAATAATCCATCAAACTTCAGTTAATGCCTGTAACTAGTTACACTAGGGGCGTGGAATTACTATGAACATTCCTGCAGGTGGAAGGATGTTGCTATAGTGGTCCTAGACCTAGCCAGGATTATTCATGAATGTAAATGATATGCATACACAAGTGATGTGTGTTTCAAAGTGGCACATGCCCAGAAACATGCAATACTTAGCAAACAACAATGACAATGTTTTGGATAACAGGATATGATACTGAAGAGGCTCATTGTGTTGAAATCCAAGAGCAGAGGCTCAACTGCATCACGCTTTCTGGGGTCACCACAGTGAATCCAAATGGGGCTGAAGAGCTCCATCACCAAAGCAATTGCAGACAAGAAGAGAGTCCTCTCAACACCTTCTTTTTCCCTGTGAACAAGGGTTGCATGGACCTTCTTCTATGAGCAACATGGGGAGACAACAATTGCAGGAGTTCCTCTCCAAATTCCTAGCTTGGTAATGGATGCAGACAGACTGCATCCTAGGCATATGGTGTGATATTTGTCATCTGTTAATGGACTCCATTTGAGCACATACTGTGATAATTTGAAAGAACATAAAATCAAATTTCCATTTAATGAAGAGCTCCACATTCAATCAGGACCCCCCGCCCCCAACTAAAATGGGAGCATGTTTCCTACACAATTAACATCCTTTCCCACTTGCAATAAAATGTTCAGTAACTAGCCACTTTGCCCGTTGAGAAGGTATATGAAAGTGTGTTCTGAATAATTTGGCCTGCTTCTCTTTTGCTATGTTGTCTTTCTAAGTAGACAGTTAAATGGAAAGTGTTTATCCCTTTTTCCCCGTTCAGCTTAATTTAATCATTTTAAACAACAATTATTTCAAATTTATGCAGCATTAAAGCTTCAATATGTGTGACAAATCCAATTTCTATTTGCAAAGAATAGAACAGTTAATGTATCTCTAAAAGTAAGTGAGAGTGACAAACAGCCCCTCTGGATTTTTTAAATTTTCCATTTTAGGCAGGTACTACCCCCCCCCCAAAAAACCCCTCCACCTATTCTATTGGCACTTTCTTCAAAATCTTTTTAATTGTAAATTTCTAGCATAAACAGGTACATCTTGACATCTCCTGAAGGCTACAGTCAAAGTAGTTACTTGAAATCACTGGAATTTTCGCTGCAATTTTAAACACGCTTACTAAGGTGTGAGCACTCCTGAACACAGTGGCCTGATTCAGGCTGTTATCTAAACCATGGCAACTAAATGCTGGAAACTATGGTTTATTCTACCTGTGGTTCATTCACCTCTGGGAACAAACAGGGGAGAGATGTTGCCTTCATGCTCTGCTTGAAAACTGAGCTCCCAGGAGCATCTGGCTGGCTACTGGTGGACCAGAGGGAGCTTTGGTCTGACCCCACAGGGCTTATTTTAGGCTTTTTAACCTAGCTTGCTTAAATAGAGAATCTGGGCCATCATGTCTGTCTGTTAAAAATGAATTTTTTTTACCTTGCTTTACTATAGTTTTCCTCCCCACAATTGCTTCCACTTGGAGTCTGAATTTCCTCTGCCTCTGACTGTTCTTCTTCGGTCAGGGATTTCTCCTCCAGGCTGTCTGTCTCTAAGCTGTCTTCTTCCAGCTCATCATAAGACTGGCCCACCACCTCTTCACTTTTATGGATCCGTTTCTGAAGCTCAAACTGATACTGTATTTCTTGAGCAAGGCTTTCAGAATCAGACTCTGGGGAGTCATGCATACTTGAATGGAAATCTTCTTCACTCAGAGACAAACCTTCAGATGCTGTTTTCAGAAAGGAGTAATGGACGTGTGGCTGAAACAGTCCTTTTTTCAAAGGGCTGCTTGCACTCATGTTGCAAAAGATCAGAATGATCAGGAAAATACACTTCACGTCTGAGGAAAGGCCTCTGTGATATACGCAACCATTCTTCTGCAGAAAGGAAGAAAGATAGCATTAGGAAAGCACCCTTTTATTGATTTATCGGCTAGATCAGGTGTTTCCAATGTTGGGTCCCTGGAAGTTATTGGACTATAACTTCCATCATGGGATGATGGGAGTTGTAGTCCAACAACATCTGGCAACCAGTTGTTGGGAGTCCCTGAGCTAGATTAGTTAATTAAAAATCTTTGACTAAAAATGTGCCTCTGCTTAATTGAGTAGATTTGTTTTTAAAAAGAAAACAATCATTTTAAACACAAGCCAGTGTTGTAGTGGTTAAGAGTGTTGAACTAGGAATGGGGAGACTAATCCCCATTCAGCCACGAAATTCACTGCATGACTCTGGGCCAGTCACATGTCTCAGCCTAACCTACTCCACAGGGTTGTTGTGGGGATAAACATACACTGCTCTGGGCTGCCTGGAGGAAGAATAAGTATTAAAATAAAATAACAATTTACTTGCTATGGTTAAACAGTTGGTATTAGGGAGGGGTCAGGGGCTCAGATCAAAAGAAATTTTTGAGTAACCAGATTAACTATGCTCTGTCTGAGATTTTCCTAGCAAAAACGTGACTGACATCTTGCTTCTAGGGTCCTATTGGGGGCCTTTAGGAAATCAGTATTCAGGTGGACCTTTCACACAGGATAAATTGCTCCTATGTTATTACTATGATAAATGCAATATGATGTTAATGGACAACTTCGTCTTAGGCATGACTGTCCCCATTTAAATTAACGGGACTGGAATTAGTCACAAGCAACTTGTCTCATTGATTTCAATGATGCTTAACTAGTCTGGATGTTGCCCACTGGCTGTTTTGAAAACATTAATAATAGGATGCTTTAGGGACCTGTCTCGCCAAAAAAAAACTGAATATACATTTTAAGACAAGGAAGAAAACAAACAAAGTCTGCTCACTTCC
The DNA here is from genome assembly GCF_027244095.1 of Hemicordylus capensis. NCBI lineage: Eukaryota > Metazoa > Chordata > Lepidosauria > Squamata > Cordylidae > Hemicordylus > Hemicordylus capensis. The sequence goes on from NC_069664.1 coordinate 26,986,952, forward strand.
AAGGAAACTGAATACAAACTGAACACAGCAGACATATATCATGGCGAAAGAACGAGGAAGAAGAGTTGAGCTATAGACTAGGAGCCCCACCCACCCACTCCCCGGGCCACAAAATCAGGGGTGTCTTTCTTTTACTTACTTACTTACTCACACACACACACTCTTCCTATAACATGTGAGAGATAAGCACAGAGGTGAGACACACTGGCCCACTGAGCTTAAGGGAGAAGGGCTAGCATCAGCACAAGGCAGGGGGTGGGTCACTGCTGACACCTGACCACACCTGTTCTAGTCCCTTGGGGAGAGTTGGTCCCAGCCAGCAATCCACAGCTGCCAGCTAGGTGAACTTTGGCCTCCCTCCCCTTACTATGGAGGCAGATGTGGGTTTCTTTCATTCTTGGTGGGCCAGCATCATCATCATCATCAACAACAACGTGTTCAAGCTGGTTGCTGTCACCCACCATATTACCCTCCACATACATTGCTCCATGTAGTGTAGCAGAACTGCATAGGGCATAGTGGTGGGGGGCACATAGCAGGCAGCAGCTGTAGCCTAGAAGGTATTGTTGATGTTGGCATGCCAAGAATGAAAGGAACCCACATCAGTCACCACTGTATGGAGAGGGGGCCCACTAGAGACTACCTTGTCAAAGGCCCCCTGAAACCTGGAGCTGATCCTGCGGGGCAGATAGTGTCCTCTGAGGCAGGTTGCCAGCCATTTTTCTCCTCCCCCATAGGGCTTCTTTAATAGTTGTGCAAAGTGTTTCGTTGTCCTAAAAACCCTCCTGACACGTCTCCTGACACCCCTCTATGATTTGTATAACTCTGCTGTATCATCTTACGATACTAAATAAAAAATCACATTTGAGTCTCACCCGTCCTGTAGTAGGTAGTAGCAAGGCATGGATGTTGTAAGACATTTTTATTATGTTATTGAAACGTTCACTATCCTCTACTGGGGTGTGGCCAGTATGGTCAGCAGAAGAGCGGTGAACTAAGAGCTAGGTTCCCCGAGCTACTTGTCTTGCTGGCCTACAGAAAACCGTCTAGACACAAATATTCATTTAACAATATAGAAATACTTTATTATGCTTACCAACGGTCAAGATGAATACAATTGTTTCGCTAGCTGGGTGACCAGGCCTTGAAAAGTTAGCATGGAGCTTCCTCTGCAGAAATGACAACATTTAGTAAGCAGTATGCTTGCATACAACTGCTTACTTCTTAAATATCCAAGATTTAAATTTAATCACTGGTGAGACATAGCACCTTTTAGATGGATGGAAACGTTTATTCCGTAAATCCAATGTTTTCAGCCAGCTATTAAAGAATGGATGGAAAAGGGAAAAACAAATAATATACTAAAGAGGTTGAAGGGATTACTTAAATGGCAGGCCTTAATTCTATCCTCTACCAAACCTAAAAACCAGATTCCCTTGCTCTCTTCCCTGGAGCCACCACAACTCGAGCCTAAGAATAAAGTGACCAAGTTTTTCTTCCTTCCACTCTGCTGTTTGCTGCAGCTGGTGGTGAACTGCTGAGCACTCAAGATTCCAGGGCAGGTTTTGTCAGTTGCTGAAGACTAACTGCTTAGGTGGTGAGGGGTCTGGGTCGGATGCCCAGCTTCGCAGAGGCATCTTGAACGGAGGCACATGACGTGTTCCCTAGCAGTCTTCCTTGGAGATCAACTCCAGTGTGTCCGGCCTTTTGCTCTCCTCCCTCCCGGAGCTGCTTCCTCTCCCTCAGTTCTTCCCGGTCCCACCTGTGAGCCCCCTCAGACTCGCCCTGAGCCACTGTTCCAAACAACCCCCTTCCCTTTGGAATCCCCAGCCTGAGCTAGTCCATCAGATGCCCCCCCCCCGCCATCTATCCATTCAGCCATCGTATTTATAAACTGCCTAACACATACATCCCAAGGCAGTGTACAGCAATTTAAAACAATACAATAAAATAAACAGTTAAAACATTCATTCATTCATTCGATTTCTATACCGCCCTTCCAAAAATGGCTCAGGGCGGTTTACACGGAGAAATAACAAACAAATAACATTAAAAATAGATTTAACAAATCTATCTATCTATCAAATTTGTACACCGCCCCAAACTTTCGTCTCTGGGCTGTTAACAATAGCATAAAACAAGTTAAAACAAATACAAAAACTTAAAACAATTTAACAATTTAAAAATCAACCACAGATGAAAACCTAAAAATTTAAAAAGCTGAAAAAGCTTGGGTGAAGAAGTGGGTTTTCAAATGCTTTTAAACAAATTGTCAGAGATGGGGAAGATCATATTTCAGTAGGGAGCGAATTCCACAGTCTCGGGGGCAGCAAGTGAGAAGGCCCGTCCCTGTGTGGCCACCAGCCGAGCTGGTGGCAGCTGGAGACAGACCTCTCCAGACAACCTCAATGGGCGGTGGGGCTCATAATGAAGAAGACGTTCTCTTAAATACCCAGGGCCTAAGCCATTTAGGGCTTCATAGGTTATAACCAGCACTTTGTATTTTGCCCGGAAACCTATTGCCAGCCAGTATAGCTCTATCAGCAAAGGAGTGATGTGGTCTCTCCGAGATTACCCAGAAACCAACCTGGCCGCCGCATTCTGTACCAACTGAAGTTTCCAGGCGATGTACAAAGGCAGCCCCACATAGAGCGCATTGCAGAAGTCAAGTCTGGAGGTTACCAACATATGTACCACTGTTTTGATTTAGCAAGGAAATAGCAACTGGCCCAGTCCATTCCCAGCACAGCATCCCTGCAGTGGCTGTTGCTGGTGTCTCTCTTATGTTTCTTTTTGTAGATTGTTTGTGAGCCCTTTGAGGACAGGGAGCCATACATTCTATTTATTTATTTATTTATTTATATGTAAATTGCTTTGGGAACTTTCATTGAAAAGTGGTATATAAGTATTCATCAAATTTGCATTTTTAAGCAATTTTTTAAAGGCAGCCAGAGATGGAGAAGCTCTGACTGGCTGGCTAGTTACCATTCTCTTGTGATGCTCAGGATGTCACCAAACCCCCTAAGTTTTTAACAGAGCTTCTGTCAATATATAGACAGAGCTAGAACCAGCTAGCCAAGTAAACAGTCCTGTCACTAAAGACAATGTATATGATCCAGTTCACCCGGCACATACACACTGCAGATTAAAAAAACAACAGATCCATGCACCAACACCATCGTATGAAAAAAGTCACTGGAAAATTCACCACAAGCTGCATGGCTGTTAGGAATTCAATAGGGGAAGCACTGCACCTGAACGTGGAGGAAAGCTGTGCCGGTTGGGTTTCTGCCTCTCCAGCAGCTGGTAAAAGGCACAGAGATTCTGGCCAGGGCCAAAAAGGGGGCAACATTAACCAGATTGTCTCCCAGAAGTACGTGCAATTTTTCTTCCTTCCCCCAATCTGCCTGGTGGTTCCTCCACCTGCCAACCCCCCTGCACCCCTATTCACCTTTCAGTAGCAGAAGCAGCAGCAGCAGCAACAACGACAGTGCCTATTCACCGAGCTGATCTCCGCAGCATCCACTACGCTACTGGCGCTGCGTCTCCATAGAAACAGTACACAGACACTCTGGCCTCAGCCACGCCCACCCACCCTCTGTCTCTTCTCTTGTCGCGGCACCAACCAATTCTCCGGAAGCGGGGGGGGGGCGGGGAAAGAGAGCAACGTGCTTATATCCCCTGCTGCTTGTTGCTCAGTGGAATGGTACTTTCCAGCACCGTTTGCAAAGCGGGCTTTGGAGGCAATGACTTGGGGAAATGCGATTCTTCTCTTATATAGGAAGAATACTGTGTGAGTGTACGGTATTGTCTATCTCTAGAGATTAAAGAGGGATAATAAAATAATAATTAGGGCCAATATACACATGAATAATAATGAGGAATGGTATAAATGATAATATGCACAAATAATAATTAGGGTCAATACAAATGAAATGAAATTTAACTTTGCAGTATTTAAAAATAAGGGTTTAATGTCTGCCAGTTGCACCAGCTCTTGCACAGATAGGAAGAAATGGACTCATTTGGTAATACTTGCACTTCCTTATAGCTCTGCAAGCAAAAGACTTCTTAAAAAGAAAGCTGAAAATGGAGGGGGCTGCAGTATCCTAGTCAGCCCCCTCCCCCTTCAGCTGCATGTCTCAGAAGCAAACTGGCCCTTGCTTGAAAAATAGTGAATAGTGAATAGACACACCAATAGAAAAATAGTGAATAGACACACTAATTTTGTGTCTCTTACTGTATAGCTGCTTTTCTTACAGGTTTGAAAATGTCCACTTGGATACTTTTTTTTTTTAGTGGTTGTTTTTATTGTCTTTAATTTCTTAAACTAAACTTGTGAGCCTCTTTGAGTATATGTAACACAGAAAAGCAGGGTATAAATTAAATAAATAACGGAGCAACATTACATGGTGGTTGTGAGAACTGGCTGGGATGACAGGTTGTGCTTTGAGCAATCCAAACAGTCACATAAATTCTAAAGACATCTTATGACATGAAAGACATTGACTAACTTAAATAACGTACAAAAGTAGCAGATTCCCAAGAATGTTGTTGTTTTGGTTGCAATGTGGGATTCTGTCCAAAACAGAATCCCACATGGATGAGCTGGTCCTGCTGCTCTGAAATTCAGTTGAAAATACTGATTTTTTGGAATAGATTTTTGCAGGATGATGTACTTGCAGAATAAAGAGAGAAAATGAAACATAGAGCCATTGTACATAATCCAATGTTGGCAACAGGGGCTGATGGTTAAAGGTCTGTTTCTTTAATATATGGCATCTTTTTCTCAAAGACGGATGAATCTTGACTCTCTTCTGAACGTTTGGATGTCCTTGTACATGATCCACGAATTACATAGTTCTTACTGGTTTTCCAACAGGCTGCTGGATAAAATAAATACATATTTATCAATATTTTCTTCCCCTCACCAAACAGTATTTTCTTCCCTTCACCAAACAGGAATGTATTCATTTTAATTTATTTATTTTAATGTCACACTCTCTTAGCCACACCTTGAAAAAAAACCCGTGCATATTTTCTTTATTCTCTTTGTTTTCTTTGTTCTCTTCATTGAGAGGAGAAGGTACTAAGTGAGCTGGGAAAGCTCAAATTACTCAAATTACTTTAGCTCAAAGCTAAATACACATGCAAATGAAACAAGCAGCAAATTTTAGTGATTTGAAATCATCATATTTAGATACAGGCAGGTGCCTTGCAGGATATATTGTTTTTTGGTGGTGAAACTCTGCTGAAATGCAGATTTGATGGCTGGGGTTTGAAGCCAAGATCCTTGCAGATCCAGAAACTCAGAGCAAAGAATAAATATGTGGAGACGCAAATATTCAGAACTAGGTATGGCCAGACTACCAGTTTGGTTTCAAAGTAGGCCATCAGGCTGAGGAGGTACATTTTTAGTCAGCAAATGCTTTGGAACTTGTGTGGTATGGCTTGCTGGCTAGTTATGTTGCTACGACAACCATTTGCTTCACATCCCTTGTTTCTCTCTCTCTTTTGGCAATGTGAAGGTCAGATCCTGAGAGGACCAGATCTGGCTACTAGCTGGTGACTTCCTGCTTTGAGGTCACCCATCTCAAATGTAATTTGGCAATATTGAGAGCCAGCGTGGTGTAGAGTGCTGGACTAGGACCGGGGAGACCCGAGTTCAAATCCCCATTCAGCCATGATACTAGCTGAGTGACTCTGGGCCAGTCACTTCTCTCTCAACCTAACCTACTTCACAGAGTTGTTGTGAGGAGAAACAAGTATGTAGTACAACACTCTGGGCTCCTTGGAGAAAAAGAGGGATATAAATATAATAATAATAATAACAATAATAATAATATAATTTCACATAGTCATACCTGCACTTTGAATTCTTTCACACACACACACACACACACACCCACACACACACACACACACCCCAACTCTATATACTTACTATATTCTCTGTTCTGTCTGTTATTGTCTTCATTTGGTCTGGAACGATTGCTCTCCAATGTCTGTTCAGAAGCATCATTTTCTAAGTAGAGGACATTCAGAAAATAAAATAATGAGCCATGGTGAATATGCCAAGTTTCTTCATGAAGGGACAACCCTCAGAAAATTCACCACTTTTGTCCAATGTCTGACAGTCTTGCCCAGAACTGTTTCTGCCATAGGGTTTTGAGGGGAAACGTTTTGTTTTCAATAGAGCAAACAATTTATTTGAAGCACAAAGTTTACAAAACAATGAAAGATATGCTTTCTACAACATACAGTATAATCCTAAACCTGTTTCCTGCAAAGTAAATCTTGTTGAGTTCAATGGTGCTTACTGTATTTTAAGCGTGTTTAGGATTGCAACCTTCAAGTAAAATGGCAGTTACTTTAGATTTGCCTGCTCTGAGGAGAAGGCAGAAGAAGAGAGCCCAAGTCAGGGAAGCTCATATCCTGAAGGGACCAACACTTGCCTTGGAAAAAAATTGTTTTGTTTTATTTTATGTAATGTTTGTTGTTGTTTTAATATTTTAAAATTGTAAACCACCTTTTAAAATAGTAAACCACCTTCAAGGCCAAAACAGCAGTATATAAGTGTAGTAAATAAAATGCTGTACAAACTCACTGAAAGATAAGTTAAGCTAGACATCAGGAATCTGTCTGCAATAATATTAGGTATTCTGCTAAACAGAGCATTCTTCTCATATATTGTTTTGCAGGTCAGCCTCCTTCACAGGCTGTCTGATAACGGATAGCTGATTTAAGTAAGCTGTCAGTGTGACCAATTTAAATATCCCAGCCATTCTATTTTCTTGAGTTTTGTTGCTGCTTTCCAGTGTTTCACGTGAATTATTTTGGCCGTTGTCAGCTTAGGGGGCTATGAACTGTGAGTTGGATATTTTAAACCAAAAACCAAAAAGACTGCATTGGGTTAGGCTTCAGCTGTAGTTTGAGCTCATTTAGCGCATTCACTGCCATTTGCTCATACTTTGATGCTACTGGGAAACCACCACCTGTGCAGAAAATCTCCTTTAATGGCATGGCAGTGATTTAAACTTTTATTATCATTTGTCTTAAAAATTTAATGGATTTTCCAGGGTATTAAATGCCACTGGGATGCCACTTCAAACACCAAAAGGACCTCTGAGGTCTAATTATCATGTTTCTTTGTGAGGTGTTAAAGTAACCATAAGGTAACTTTACCTCATCAGTTTTATATTGTGAATGTCTTGTGTGAATGGTGACAGTTGATATTTAACATTTAAGGACAAATTAAAATTTCCCAATAGTCCACACCGAGGAGTCAAATACTAGCTTTTATTTCATGAGGGGTTGCAGTCATGAGGTAAAAGAAGATGGCAAAGCAAGCTCATAATGTCATTGCGACATATTTTACCTTTGCATAGAAAATGACTGGGAGAGTCAGTTTTGAGATGCTTATCAGAAAGTCTGAATAAGGGCCAAGGGACCAACAGAAAACCACTTGCTGTGGAAATGTTGATTGTTTTGTCACACCATACAAAATACTTTTTACTGTTTGTTTTAACTCTGTGAAAATTCTTACCATTCTTCCATACTCTGTGTGCCTTCCAGAGTTTTGCTATGAAGAGGAGGACTATGATGAAAAGAGCAGAAAGTAACACAGCGACGAGGACTGGGAGCAAAACGTTTGGCTTTCTCTTCACAATTTCTTTGTAGGTAAAGTTTGTTCCTAATTTAAAAACAACAAGATACAAGCTGCAATGTCTTTGACTGTTGGTTTGTTGGGGCAATGTGATATTCCCCCAGCCATGGGGGTTCCTTGTGGGAAGATGACCGGATTACCCCCACAATGAACAAGATAATGACTGCACATTTATTTCATTATTTATTGCACATTTATTGTACAGTTTGTCTGGAAAGTTAAGGAGCCCTGGGAACTGTGGGTAAGGAGGGAAGGGCTATTTAAGATAATGTTCAGCACTCTAAACAAATTATAATTTCTTTTAGTCCTTGGGAGAAGCTGTGCCAGTCTTATGTAAGCTTATAGTAGAGATTTGAGGGTGACATGACTGAAAATATGTGATAAAAATTCAGAAATAAACAAGTGGGTAAAAGAAATAACACAACATTTTTGATATGGTGGATGACTGTATTTTTTGACAGAAAATTGGAATCTAAATTATCATTTGTATGACAAAAATCAGTGTAATAAATAATAAAAGAGAAAGCAAACCACTGGGGGAAAGAGCATGGAATTCTGTGCCATATCTAGTTTGGCCTTGAATTTGGGTTCAATCAAATGTAGACTTGCTCTGAATATGGGACTCTTCAGTTATCCTCTCTTTGTGAGGGCCACGTATCACCTGAGGCTCCCTTCTGAAGGAGGTATCTTTGGTCACTTCATTGCAGGATTTCAACAAGAGAAATCCTTTTCTTTTCACCTAAACATTTATGGATAAGAGACTAGGAACTTAGGATACTTCTGTTTTTACGAGTGTGTCTGGAATTGTTATCTCTACTTGTGTTCTGTCGTTAATCAAATAACAGAACACAAGTACAGGTAACCTTTCCAGATAATTGATTGTTGATTTTCAATTATGGTATTATTGCATTAGTTATCTAGGTTCCTATGGGAGCCTGTAGGCCAGGCCTGCTCAACTTTGGCCCTTCTGCAGATGTTGGCCTACAACTCCCATAATCCCTGGCTATTGGCCACTGTGGCTGGGGATTATGGGAGTTCTAGTTCAAAAACACCTGCGGGGGGGGGGGGGGGCTAAATGGAGAATGCTGTAGAGAATGGATTATTTATTTAATAATAAATATAATAAAAGCATTTGTTCCCATTGTCCATCTTGCTACTTGGGAGATCATACACGTCTTTGCCAAATTGGCAAGACATCAGTTTAAGGAAGTCACAACAGATGTGTGTTAGGTAAATTCTCATTGTATATTTGGAAAATATTGTTGCATTGCTCTAACATACCATTAGAGATATTCCATGTTGCTGTTTCATTGCTTAGAGATGGTGTTTGCATAGCAGACTTTCCTTCTGTTACATTTAATGTTTTGTTTGAACCTGTTGGCATTAAAAAAAGAATTATTTTTGCCATGCTCTAGCTGGAAAGTATGTTGCAGTACTAATTTTACAGTGAATGTCTTGAAGTTGCATATTTCAGATGATCACCAGATATTAATTTTATTGTAAGCCCAGGAATTATTGTTAAATGATGTTAACATACTGTGGGTTTCATTAGAATTCAAAGTTGCTGCTCCACTGCTTACAGATGGTGTTTGCGTTTGAGGGATTCCTTCTGTTATGTTCCATATTTTGACTGTTTCTGTGGAAGTCAAGAGAGAAGCATTATTTCTTTCATATCCAATCAGGAATTTATTGTGCAATATTGATAGTACAATGCATAACTTGGTGGGCTAGATATGTTAGATATGTTAGATTATTAATGGAAATTAATTTCATTTTACATTTGAAAATTATTAAGTTGGTCTTACATACCATTGGTGATATTGAAATTCTGAGTTCCTGCTTCATTGCTTGGGGATGGTGTTAGTGTACTCAGTCTTTCTTCTGTTACATTCAATATTTTGTCTGATCCTGTTGAATCTGAAATGAATTTTTTTTATGCATGTCACTCATCTTTTGCTGCTCAGAAGAAGCACCTATCTAATCTGGTGTCCTGTTACTGCAGTGGTCAACCGGATGCGTCTGGGAATTCCACACGCAGGACTTGAAGGTGGTAACCCTCCTACTATGCCCACTCTAGCAACTAGTACTCAGTGGCCCCTTGCGATTGACCATGGAGCTTTCATTTTGCAATACTGGCTAATTGTTGTTGATAGATACATCCTCCATGGTGATGAATATCTATATACCACTTTTCAACAACAGTGTGTCTCATCTTGTTTTAAAGCCATCAAACCTAATAGCCATCACCACATCTTGTGGCAGTGAGTTCCATAAATTAACTGTGTTCTTTGTGAGGGAATAGTTTCTTTTGTCCTTCCTGAATCTAATATGTAGATTGCGGTATTATTACAGTGAATGTCTTGTTAATGGCTTTGTGAGCCGCTCAGAGAACAGTTATGGGGTGACCAATAAATAAAGTTATTAACAATGTACATTAAGTAACCAAAATTCATGTCATTCTACATTTGAAGATTATAGTATTGGTAAATGACTTTAACATACCCCTGTTTGCATTTGAATTTTGAGTTGTTGCTCCATTGCTTGGGGATGGTGTTTGTGTATAAGAGCTTCCTTCTGTTACATTTAATATTTTTTTTGATTCTGTGGAAATTAAAAGATAAATATTATTCTTTTCACATTTCAGCAGGAATGCATATTGTGTTGATAGTACATGAATGCCTTGAAGCTTGATATGTCAGATTATAAACAGAAATCAATTTCAGTGGAGCTATATAGGTTGACATTGGTTGAGCATGCTAGAAATACTATCTGAGTGCACCAAGGAGTGTTCCCTTATGTGGAATTTGTCATTCGTCTAGTGTGGGAAGAATGAAGAACTAAAAATTACTGCATGGTCAGAAAAATCATGTGGTACACTGATTTCTAGACTATACTGTTTCAGGCGGCAACTGCAAGTTTGAACACACACACACACACCTTTCTTACAAAACTAGCAAGTTTCTCCCTGAACTAGACCCTTCTTCCTGAAATGCTAGCTTTTTCTTTACAGGAAGTCTGTAATGAGACAGAGCACTCAAACATATCCTGCCTGAAGTGGTACAGTCCAGGAAGGTGTGTACTACATGTTATTTCTGAACATGCAATAATTTCTAGCAAAAGGCAACAAGAAAGTGAGACAAAAGAATGAGAACATGATATAGTAATGGTGGAGGTTGTGATAATGATGATAAAGAGAAATAACTTCGTTTGGTAAAAATTGTTGGTGGCTATACTTTACCTGTGTAATGCTGAGGGTTCTCCGAGGTTGACATAACAAAGTTGGGCATGGTTGGAATGAAGTCTGTTGTAGACTCTGAGAAATATAAATAGATTATACATAATAGGCTTTCACCTTATAAGCTCTAAACAGTTTGGGCTCTATCCCCCATGTGGCCATCAAGTTCATCTCCAATGGCAAAAAACACAGAGTTGGCTCTTTCCCTCTTTCTTAATACTAGAATTTGGGATTACCCAATGAAATAGATTAGCAGTCTACTGAGGACAAGGAAGTCCTTCTTCAAACAGTACGTAATTAACTTATAGAACTGACATGGTGATATGCACTATCTTAGATGCATTTAAAGGTGGATTAGATCTTGAATTACTGGCTATTAATCATGTTAGCTATATGATAGCCCATGTTCAGAGGCAGTATATCTCTGAAGACCTATTGCTGGGGGATTAGAAGGGGGTTGATGCCTTCATTTCTGGCCTGGGGGCTTCCTGGAGGCATCTGATTGGTCTAGAAAGCAGATATTGGACCATCTAGACCTTTTGTTCTGAGCTCTTCTTATGTTTGTATTTGCCAGTCTTAATAGGTGAGGGGGGTTAGTATGGGAGTCAACAAAAACAGTGTGGAAGCCATGAAAAGTCACCTTGACTTTTGCCCCACTTGTGCTTGATATCTGTTCTAGACTACTGCCATCTGCACTACCAGTTAGCCCCAGAGAGTAGACAATGGGCTTGGTACCCTGTCTCTCTGGCTATTTGGCACCAGCTGCTAATGGAAGCAACTTTACTCCAATGTATTTGTTGCATGGAGACAGTTGCACTTACTGATACGTTCAAGGTTGAGAGTTATTGTTAAGTTTCCTCCTCCAAGAGTTTTGTGACGAATTACACAAGTAACGGCAAACTTCTGGTTGCAAGTGTGGACTTTGAGAATGCTGGTTGAGTTGTATTTCTTTCCGCTGTCTTCCAGTTGATGTTTGGTGCGACCTAAATTGCATTTGGGAATGCAAAAGGGGAAAAATCACATGTCAAATCAATTATTTGACAACTAGGGACTTGGTTGGTGGTCAGTGTCTCTGTAAAAGACAGACAAGTAAGCCAGTCACTGCCAGAAGCATTATTATTGCCACCACCTTTTTAATGCTTCTAAATATGATGCAAGATACTTTTAACCCTCTGTAGATATAGTATCCTGACTGTCAATTGTACCATGAGCTATACCAATATTGGCTTCTAACAGAATAATGAATACTTTGGGGAAATATCCCTTAAAGTTTATTTGGAAGAGAAGCAGATAAATAGATCTGCACTAGTGAATCTTGTTGGTAAAAGCTGATTCAATTTTCTTATTGCACAATTCTGGTGAACTCCGAAGAAGTATTCTTGAGTGGAATGGAATTATTTGACAACAGAATGGAATAGCAGCCTGATTTGGAACTGTTAGTTGACTTTTTGCAGAATTTGCCTGTGGCTGATCTAAGAGAGGTTATTAGAGGATAGTACACCATCGAATAAAATTATTTGAAACTTACCAAAGAGTTCCACCCCATTCTCCAGTAGCCAAGTAATCTGAGGACGGGGCTTCCCACCCCAGACTGAGCATTTTAGGATGGTCCTTTCTCCTGTGTGGCGAGCTCTCAGTTCTTCCAACTGAGGATTGGAGGGAGTAGCTGTAACAAGACATATCATCTAATTAGGAGGCCACAATCTTCCCACTGTAATTTTACCATGGAGAATGGCTCAGGGCTGGCGTGCCACCCCAAAACATATATCTGTCTACTTTGTATACTGGTAGCATTTTCTGTTTGGTCAAGTCATCACATTTCCCCCACCTGTCACAATCCCTACCCTCAAGGGACACAGTCCCTCAAGGTAGCTTGAGCATGCTCAGTAGCACTAAATATACAATCCTTTTAGTACATATATAATAAGTTACTGCTCTGGCTTCAGGTAGGTATATATTCCTAGACAAGAGAACTACTCCCCTACATGCAGCTCATTCACTTCCATGATCCTTATTCCATTCTTTAAATACTAGGAAGAATGGCATGAAAGAGAGTTGTGGGGTGAAAGAGAATTGTCTACCCATCTTAGCTGGGTAGACCCTTCAGATATGGGCTTAAAGCAGCTGCCCAGCCTGGTCAAAGTGTAGCATTGGCCACATGGGGACAGACCAATTCCTGTTTCCTTTTTCAATACTAGCATTACATTCTTAAACAGTTATACTTCAAACCCCATGTTCAGTTTAGAGTGGCACACACTTAGTACCATTCTATCAGTGACTAGAACTCAGAGGTCAAAGGGAAGTCAAAGTTTGACTTACCAGAAGCATAGGCGAACACTATAGTACCTTTCAAGTATAACTCACCCGGGCTGACTATTGGTTCACTTCAACAGGAAGAGCTGTAAAGATTTCCTGTCTGGGCTGGAATTTTGCTTGGGTGCAATAGTCCTTCCTGACTGTTGGCTTGTTCTTTGGTTCTGATTTGGCTTAATTCCCATGCCCTGTATCTTGGTTTGATTGCTGGATCCTAGCTTCCTTTGATGAATGCGTATGCCTCAGCTCTAACATCACCCTTACGATCTGTGTGTTCTCATAGACTGAAAGCCTGAAATTTACAGACTTACCTAAGACATTCACCTGTTTTCTTTGGACTGGCACACTGTCGAGGGAACATGTGTATAGCCCTTCATCATGTGTGGTTACATTGGTGAGACGAATAAATAAACTGTCCTTTGAATAATGAATAAGTTGATACCGCTGATCTCTTAGTCCTGGAAAAATAAAAATAAAAATAATAGGCAATACATTTAAACCCATTATTCAAAGTACTGCACTAGAGACTGAGCCCAGGAATGGATTGTGTTGCCAAGATGGGTGAGCAGTTGAGTCAGGACTTAGTAGTTAGGAATCATTTGCTGGGGACTCAAGCAGTGGAGGAAGTATGGCTGACATCAGAGGTTGGCAGGGTTGGGCAGTTCCTGGAACCAATGCTTGTTAAGGGGCCCACCAGCCAGGAGACAATGCCTCCATTGTGGCTCTCAGTGGGTAGACTCTGCCAACAAAAGCATGCAATTCAAGAACTTCCCTGTCAGTGTGGGGCACACTAGGGACTTCTCAATTTGTGTATCCTTCTGCCCTTGCCAGTTATGCCTTCACCCCAATCTCTTTACCATTAAGGGGGCTTTTCTGGGCCAAGTTGTCCAAGGGCCCCTTCCCAAATCTGTATCCAACCCTGGGAAGAGGGAAGGGGGATGCTGGTTGGGATGGCTCTGGGAATGACAAATGGGGAAAGAGGCCCATAAAGTCCCATGTAATGGACAAGGAAGGGCTTCCAGAAATCCAGGCTCCAGTTCAGACGAAGAAGGTGGCAAAGGGAAGGGAAAGCATTTTGGATTCCCTGTGGGGTACCCAAATCCTTGGCTGGTGTAAGGGAAGAAACACCTGTGTTCAAATTGTGTGTGTGTGTGTGTGTGTGTGTGTGTGTGTGTGTGTGTACAGAAGTTTGCAGTGGCTAGCTTGTTGGGTTTGGACATGGACAATCTAGATTCAGATCCCTACTTAGCTGTGAAGCAAGTTAGTTATATTTCAGCCAAATCTAGGCTTGTGGCTCACAACTGAGTAATTTTGGTGGGTTCCTAGTAAGTACCATGAAGACTAATTAATATATAGTGACATAAGTTGCTATGGACCAGAATGAGCCCACGTGGGCAGGTGCAGTGTGCTCTTGTGGTGGAGAAAATGATGGGTTTTCTACTGTGGAGGCAATGATAAAGCTGCTGGATTGAACTGCTGTTCTCACACACATCACAACCACAGTACTGGGGCTTCTGTTGCATCACTTCCTGGAGGAAAGTGGCTGACGGTCTGCGCTGGAACCAAATTGTGTTGGTGTGTATGTGACTCACATCATTGTACAGTAGGAAAGCCCACCTCTCGACTCATTTCAGTGGAAAGGTCATTTCAGCACCAGTTCTTTCTCCCACTTACCTCGCTTGTTTTTGAAAAAAATTACAAACCAATGAGGGTTTTTCCATTCCAGAGCAGAATGGTTGTTTCCTGCATCAGCACAATGCAAATCCAAATTCTGGCCCTCCACCACTGTGATGTTTTCAATGCCAGGCTCTTGAAAAGCCCCTGCCAAAGAAAATGGGTTGGTGAAAGTGTAACTGGATCAACTGTCAGAGTTCCTTCTGAGTAGTTCAGTCATGTGCTCTGTCCATAGGTGTAAATTTAATACAGTTCAAAATGGAAATGCACCTTAGCCCCAAGTGCTGAATTTTTAAAATCTCTTGCCTGGTTGTCAGCACATGTATATATTTAATTAAGCTTCTATCCTGCCCATCCCGTTCTCCAAGTTCAAGGTGTATAACGGCAATTAAGAACAGCAGGAAAACCAGGTGCAGGAATCTTTTATTTCAAACCATATTTCATATTGCAAATGTATGAGAATTGGGTTAAGATACAGAAATATGCTTTATTTGCATTATATTAGCCAAACTACCTTCTTCTCAACGCCACAAACTAATATAAAATATATAGGCTTAGATCCAAAGAACAGTGAATAGATGGAGAAAATGACTTGGTGCTCTCTGTGAACCCTTGTTCAAATGTTCACAGAAGTCAGACTTGTCCTTGCATTGCAGATGTGCAATTTGTGTGTGTTGGTTGCATTACAGTATGAGAAACACGATGAGTAAGGAAGATATAGGCTGTAGCATTTAAATGGTCCTGTAACATATGTTCATTCTATGTTATAATCGCCAGCTCCTTGTTGGTAGACCTCTTTTCATTCCAAATCGTTGATGAATGTTGGAGAAATTACTTTAAAAACAGTTCTATTCTCTGATTTTTTTATGATTTGCCTTTGGCTTATATGTTCCTATTTATGTAGAAAATGTTATCAAACATGTTGTCAATTGATTTCTGAAACAAACTGGGATTCCCTCTGTGATGGAGGTAGCCTGCCATTTGGGCAAACCTTGGTACTTGGAGGTCTCAGGCTTATGCATAGCTAACCTTCCCTAACCATAATTTGGTGTGTTTGTGTTGGTTTTTGACTGTAATAAAGATGATTGATTGAATCTGGTGTGTTGTCGGAAGTGAACCTGTATGTCAACGTAACTTACTTCGTATGGTTTTATGAGGATAAAAAGTCTTTGTAGGTTGCCTTGTGGGATATAATATTTATATGTATTAGCTGACATCCAAACTAACCCTGCACCAAAGTGTTAAGATTTTCTGCTGTGTGAAAAGAGAGGCATGACCTTTGGCAATCTCCCCTTTTCCCTCTGCAACTGCCTGTGTCTCCCAAAATTATGTCTCTAAGACTTGGGGGGGATCCTCATGGGGCATAGTGTTGGGAGGCACATTTAGCTGCAGAGGAAAGGGCCACTGAAAAGAAACAGAGTTAGTTTGGGTGTTGCTCATTGGTTTTAAAAATGTATATCCTTATAAATAATAATTTCATGCATGAACTCAAAACAGCTTACAACCAACAATAGAAATATAACAAAACAACAATGCAGCATTAAAAACATCACAGTAAGTGCAGTTATAAAATCAATACTTGTTAAAATACACCAAAGTATCATGAACCAGTTATAAGACATCAGGAAATACCTGCTGAAACTGATTTTATTTTCCACCCAAATCTTGACAGGGAGGGGAGTAGCCAGAGATCAGGGGACAGGAAGTTCCAGAGAGCCAGGACCAACTCAGGGAGGTTTTGCTTGTGTATCATCACCAGCCAGACTTCAAAAGGCAGTGGGGTGTGCAAGAGAGGCTTTCTAAAAGATCTTATGTCCTGAGCCAAGACACAGAGTATGCAGTCTTTCAGGTAGCTGGGTTCTAACCATTTAAAGTCCTAAAGGCAATAATCAGCTATTTGAATCGTGTCTAGTACAGTAGTGGTATGTTGTGATCTGAGCACCTGGCTCTTATCATGATTCTTGCATTTTCCATTAGCCGTAATTTAAGGAGAGCCTTCACGGGGAGCCTGTGCTCCCCATGTGTAGACTGTGCTGCGGTAGTCTGAACGAGAGGCAACAAGGGCATAGATCATGCTGATACATATAGGAGAGTGTTTTGAAGTTCTAACCCTTGAAGAGAAGCGTCACCAAGCTTATGGGTCAGTGGTTGAAGGCTGCGTTTGTGGTTTCCCATGGGACTGTTGAGCAGCTTAATTGCTTCCTGCCATTAACATTGGTGGGGGCTACATTATGTCAAAAAAGGAGGAACACACACCACTCTCAGAATCATTTATGTGGAACGTTTCCATTTGAAGCAATAGAAAACTCAGGTTGAAGACTGACTGGTGTCTTAAAGTTTGGTGAAAGTGGTTTAGACACACTATTCTCCGCCCTGAAAACAAAGGCCTTGTAATGCAGTGTCTAAGGGGCTCCAGGGCATGGTCTAAGAGCACGTGAAATAGCCAGCTTGCTGAAGCTGAGCAAGACTAGACTACTTGGGAACCCCATAAAGTGATGAATAAAGAAGATTTATTTATTTCATATTTCAGTCAGTATGTCTGTCTTCACCTTTGTGCAACATCAAACATGGGATAAATATAACACAGCAACAGTGTGCATTTAATGCTCTCCTCACTGCAACCCCACATGGCATACTTAGATGTTTGGATAGATCTGGTATATGTGGTTCTGGCACAGCAGGGAAGCAACCTGCCTAGAGAGCAGGAGGTTGCTGGTTCGAATCCCTGCTGGTGTGTTTCCCAGAATATGGGAAACTCCTATATCGGGCAGCAGCAATATAGGAAGGTGCTGAAAGGCATCGGTTCATACTGCATGGGAGAAGGCAATGGTAAATCACTCCTGTATTCTACCAAGAAAACCGCATGGCTCTGTGGTCGCCAGAAGTCAACACCGACTTGACGGCACAACCTTTCCTTTCCTTTCCTTTATGTGGTCATGCAAATACTCAGTTTAGTTTGATGAAGCTATTTATCACTAAACTTGCTGGTGGAGATATTTCATCCAGTCATATGGAACTAATAAAACTGAATCAGTCTTTTGGTCAAGTACTGTTTCTATATTGCCTACATTGAGTGTCAACAACTAAGATTTCAGACAGGAATTTTCCTGCCCTTCCTGGAAATGCTGGGGTTCGAACCTGGGACCTTCTGCATACAAAACATGTACACCCTCTACCACTGAACAACAGCCCCATCTCCTGTTTGATCCCCCCCCGCCCCCAAAATGCATCTGTGACTGACACATCCGCAGTCCAGAGTCAGGACTGGAGGACCCTTTTCAAAATCTTACCAATGTTCTCTTCTTTGACTTGTATTAGCCTGTTCACTAGCAACTGGAACTTAATTGCTTTGTATTGTAAGTGATGTTGACCACCTGGCAGCCTTTGGGTCTCATCCAGTCCCCAACCTGATTTTTCTACCCACCTGCTCCATGCCAGATGGGAATTTGATGTACTACAGTTTAAAAAGCTGGCACCACTTCCGATATAAATTAGATTTAAGCAGAGACCCCTCAGGTGACTCCTCCAGTCTTCTGATAGGAGGGATGCTTACCAGGGGGTGTCTAGGGGGGTGTCTCTCCCTTGCCAAGCTGTTCAGGGAAGAGAACAATAATAGTGGGATTGTGGCCCACAAGCAGCTTTGTCGGATAGAAGCAGAAGAAATTAGCTGTTATTGTAAGTAGCCCTTTTGGAGAAAGCCTCTGCCACTTGGTCAGGGAAAGGCTGGTCCCTTAGACTGAAAAAAGCTAAAGCTGAAACGAATATGATGAATACGGCGAATACTGCTTTTCAACAAAAAGTCCCCAAAGTGGAAATGCCAGGATTTGAACCTGGGATCTTCTGCATACATGTACACCCTCTACCATTGAACGACAGCCCTCTCTCCTGTTTGCTTCCTCACCCTGCTTGCATTGCATCTGTGTCTTGGAAACATCCACATTCCAGAGTCAGGACTGTGAGTCAAGATGTGGGAAGCTCCCAATAAAGATAAAATCTCAACTCCATTTCCTGACAAAAGTGGCATGCAAATTATCTGTGGGGGTTCCCTCTGAAGGGGGGATTGGGGGTCCCTCTGAAGCTTACCATGGGATCCTCAGTAAGAAGACCAGGAAAGGCAGACAGTTTGCATCCCGTTCCATACACTATTGGTCTTCACCCTGCAATAGGTAGGCACTGGGGAGCATTGGGTGCACTCTAGGGAGACACTCTCAAGTCATATGCAGTGAATGTGAAGCCAACAGGATTGGCTCAAGCAGGGCACCAGCCAAGTATGCACCAAAGACCACTTCCCAGGACTTTCTACATGTAGGACAATATGAAGCAAACAGGGCTTCCTGCATTTAGAAAGTCTGAAAACCACCAAAATGAGCTCATTCCTTGTTGCTTACCTTGCAGCGGCAGCATAGCTAGTACACAGAGCACTGTAGTAAGGGCCATGTTGTGGTGTCGCTTTCTACGGAGCAAGCTTCCTCTCCACTTCTGAAGTCAGGGGCTTGCAGCTCACTCTTCCTTTTCAACGGGGCAGCAAAATGCATGTGCCATGACTTCATCAGTTACCAGATCTGCCCCCTTTCCTTTAGCTGCTGTTGCTCCCACCTACCTTCACACCTTTGAGTTGGAAGATTTCCCCCTGTTGCTGCTGCAATCAAGACAGTTGTGACCCTCTTCACATGTTCCAAAATTAACCCTTTTTTGTGGTCAGTGCTGACATCAAACAGCTCAGCGATATGTACTTTAAAGGACAGTTTTCACATTTACTTTTTGGGGTTTCCAAATGTGAGATGCCTCATGGGCAGTTCTGTTGTCCGAGTAAACTGCTCTCTCTCTCTCTCTGTGTGTGTGTGTGTGTGTGTGTGTGTGTGTGTAAATAACTCACCAAGCAATGTGTTGCTGGTTCACCCCAAACTAGAAGTTATATAGCAGTTCATGGATTTGTAAAGCTGCAAGTGCTCCCGTATTTAGTATTCAGAAAACTACTTATTCATTCACAACATTGCAGACTATAGGACCTAACCAGTACATGCTTGGTAGCAGGAAACCATCCACAGAAACAAAGAAGGGGTTAACTGGGACTCTGGACCTTGTATAGATGAGGCAGGGAGCTATAAACTAAATGGATTCAGACATAATGTGAAACCGAAATTCTCAGATACAGTTTCATTTTTTTCCTCACGCAATGCTCTACCATGAGATGTAAAACAGCCCTTCTGTGAGTGGGAAATGCATTCTGAATGTGCAGTGGCATCTTTTGATCCAATACCATGAGCTTTAGAAATGTCTCACATTTGAAAGCAGCTCTGAGTGGCCCTTCCCAAGCCCCCAAAGTGTGGAGCGGCTGCCACCATTGTGCCCACAGATAGGGCAGGCAGTAGCCCTCTCCTAAAGTTGCCCACCTGGTATAGAGGCGGGCAACTCTGAGCATATATAAATATTTGTAGTATTCTTATTCTGATCATGGAGGTTCCACATAGCTATCATGACTAACAGCCAATGATAGACTTCTTTCCCTCATGAATTTGTCTAATACTCTTTGAAAGCCATCTAACTTAGTGGCTATCACCTCCTCTTGTGCCAGCAAATTCCATAAATTTGTATGAAGACGTATTTTCTTTTATCTACCCGAAATCTACTGCCAATCAGTTTCACTGGATTACTTCATATTATAGTATTATAAGGGGAAGGGTGGGGGGAGTCAACTTCTACACCATGCCTAATTTTATAGACATTTACGTCCAGCATAGCTGCCTTTTTGCTTAATGATATAGGCCCAAATGGCTGGGAGTAGCTGCTCCTCATGGGAAGATGTTCCATCTCC
Source organism: Hemicordylus capensis (assembly GCF_027244095.1). Lineage (NCBI taxonomy): Eukaryota > Metazoa > Chordata > Lepidosauria > Squamata > Cordylidae > Hemicordylus > Hemicordylus capensis. Next base: position 27,007,655 of record NC_069664.1, read on the forward strand.
CTGATTATTTTGGTTGCTGTTTTCTGCACCTTTTGTAAAAATAATATTTTGGAAACAAACAAAATTATTGTGGAAGAAAAGTACCACTGGAGACTTTCACCACTGTGATTGTGAGAAATTCAGACTGCATACTTTTTATTGAATCAGAAATCCATGGTTTGCTAGTGACAAAATGCAGAAGATGAGCAAGAACACAGAAAACAATCAGCAATTATCCCCTTTTTAAACATTCCAATGAGTAACTTTGTAAAGGAGTCATATCAGTTTCCCTTCGTATTGTAAATCACATCAGCCCTTGAAGGTGCGTCCCCTTATTAGCATATTTTCGTTTAATGCAAAACTTTTCCTCATTCCAAAAATTTTGGAAGTAAGCATTATTCTGTGTTGGAGAAACCCAATGTCTGGGCAGGAAAACTTTTTCCAAATTTATATCCCCCCCCCACCACATGGTTTCTTGAACAGTGATGGCTCTTTAAAATACAGGTAGCCCGGTTTCAGCAGCTGTCATTTTGTGTATCCACGGTGGGGTCCTAGAGACTTGGTTTCCATATCTGCGGGTGCAAAAATAGGTTATTTTCACCTATCCATAGTTTCCGGGCCACCAGAAATGACTTCTGGTGTCGTTTCCAGTCTGCATTTCTGGGGCTGCAGCATACCTCCTTGCAATCCCAGTGGCTGACATGTGTGCGCGTGCATGCCATGCGTATGCACATTGGTCACTTCTGGTACAATGCTGACCAGGGCTGCAAGGAGGTATGCTGCAGCCTCATGCCAGTGGTTTTGGGGAGAGCACCAGTGGGGAAAAGCGGTGGGACAGGTAAGGGCAGCCTCCCTGCTCCTTGAAGGAACCGCCCCCCCCCGCCTCTCGGGAGTGCACGAACTAGTTCGTGCACATCCCTACCAAAATAAGTATGCGGCCTGAATATTAAAAAGACAAACATGTACAGTATTCAGTCATTCCACATAGGGCAAATTTAGTCAGTTAATTCGTTTGATAGATTAAAGTGGCAATCCTTTATAAACTTCACTCAGTGGGACTTACTTCTGGGTAGACATGCATGGAACTGCACTGCATAAAACATTTTAATCTCCTAAAAAGGTGCCTCTGATTAATCAGGCAACAGATTTGAAAATATTGTTCTAATTATTTTTAATACAAGGACTTATAAAAAGTGGAGGTGGCAAACATCATCTTAGAAGGGACATTTCCTCGCATGTGAGAGAAAAAGGGGAAAGTATCTTAGAAGCTTCATCTTCTGCAACACCTGTGATATCAGCTAGAAGCAAGGGTTTATGCTTTTCTCTTTAGAACTATGATTTTTCCTCATATGCAAATTAACTGAAAAACTCATACAGTTAATCAACTAAAATATAATTAATCCAGCAACAGCTTTACAAATAAATTTTGGACAAAAGCTGTACTGGAACAATGTTCAATTTATGAAAATGTTTTGGTAGTTTTCAACTGTTAGGTATCTTGTATGCTACTGTGGACAACACATCATTATTAACAACTTGCAAACGGTCAGTGCAAAAACAACTCCCCCCGCAAGCTATCCACACAAATTAAATATTACACCAGTAACGAACATTTTGGTTTGATTGTCATCATTGTTCAAAGTTCATTAAAACTCTTCTGCAGAGAATAGATCTGGAGAAGCCATAAACTAATTCATCTTCAGAACATCTGTACATAGCCCCAAAAATAGTTTAAATTACATATATATAAGCTTTCCCAAAAATACCAGCAGCAATATCAACTGCAAAATACAAATGGTGCAGGGTTTTTTTCCTGCCGTCACGTAACTTTTTCTCCCTGACTTTTCACTATACATCCCTGGTAAAAATAATGCATTTGAGAATGTCCTGCTGGGTTTTTCATGTAGAATGCACACATTATGGATTTAAGTAAATATATTGCACACAAAGAACATTCTGTTGACTCTGCTTCAGTTTAGTGCCTCCTGTACACACCTTGGAAAAACTCCTAATTAGGGCTGATTTTATCCTCTGCATGAGACCAAGTGTGAGCTGATTTAATACTTGTATTATTGAAGCTGGATATGTGGCAAAGGTGTCCAATTTACTCCACCACTCACTCAGATCACCATCAGGGTACAGTGAGAGGTAGGAGTGTGTGTGTGTGAGAGAGAGAGGGGGGTAGGGGGGTATGGTTATGTATGGATGAGTAAGTTGAGTGATTGATGAAAGAAATTACTTCAATAAGAATCAGAAGTTTGATGCAGTATCAATGAATCAGAATCAAAGATCAATCACCAGAAAAGAGTTATTTAGCGGATCCAGATTGCTGTTGCACTAGCATAACTCTATTTTTCTAGTGAAAGGACATTGCTGAAGGAAACCTGTTCCAGACTGTTTTTACATGTTGCACTATCTCTGGCAGTTCTGTAACATTGCAGAGTAGCAATGACCCATTTAGTGACATGTATTTATCGCATGATGGAAACAACACTAATCTGGACCCTGCCTTTGGTGTTTCCTTAACTGATTTTCTTGTGTATCTCACTTGTAAATGGGGGACAAGATTAAATTGAGTGGTTGTTCCAATGGCCAAGCTCATTCTTGACTTTTCCCATAGAAGAAACAGTTGTAGACCTGATTGCTATCTTGCTTTTCTGTTCAACTTACTCACTTAATTTAAAAAGCCTTGTGGGAAGGCCTTACCCTGCCCAATTAGGGTCAATTTTATGAGAAATTACCATAAGACTGTTGAAATGTGATCCTGAAGTTCGAGCACAGGACTTCAGTTGCTTCCAAATGAAAGGCTTTGCAGCATTTCGTCTCTGGCATAGTCAATGCTAAAGCCCATATTTTTAAGTCACTTAAATCAATGAAGGTTTTGCTACTGATATTCACAGAATTTGTTGGTTTCTCAAACAAATTATTTGGTCAACAAGTCTCCATATTAAATTCTTAAATTCAGGTAGCAGTCCTGCTCAAGCTAGCATTAAAACATAAAATAGTTTCTTATACACCTATGGTATAGATAAACAAACAGCCTATTTATCTGAATTTCTTTTTTTCCATAATACTTGGGACACAATTTACAGATCATTGGGTGGTTTAGTTATATTACTAAATCACATCAGCTACTGTACACATCAGTGACTGTCTTTCTCACCTGCCTGGGTACTGCTGATGAACTTAATGGCCAATTCAGATAAATATTGACTGAGAAGACCATCAGAAGCAACTGTGATTTGGTGATCTGATCAAAGCATCCATGGTCCTTGTGTAGAAAAAGACTGCAAGTGTTCTTGCATGACAAATTGGGAATGCTAATTGTGCGAATATAGGCTAAGGTAATATGAGAGAACCCTGAGCAAGAGAATAAATTATTAGTTAATACTGGTTGTCATAAACTGGATGTTCTGAGTTTGAAAGACTGCTTCTCAGAAGTGGTATGGCAGTTGCTAAGACTACAATTAAAAAGGATTTGGCCCATTGTAGAAGGGAACCATTATCTTGTAAACAAAATACCAGTGGATTGAATGCATGCTCTTAACAGCCCTGTTTCAAGGAGTTACTCATCTTGCAAAGGAAAGGAAAAGTATGGATAGACCTGTTAAACATGGCTGGTACCAGAACCTAGTAGGCTAGGGCCCACACCCATTAAGGGACACACCCAGCACCACCACCTTGACAGCTCCGGGGCCAGCCAGGTTAGAGGCAGCGACCTGTAAGGTCCAGCACCAAATGAGCATGTGTGTTCATCAAGTGATGACTTGCATATATGAACTGAACCATCACGGATCAAACACTGTAGACAGAACTCTATATTGCCTTAAACCACAATGTTTTTCAATGGAGGCTGTTTGTACAACCTGGATGAGCATTACCAAGCAGTGAGAGATGAATCAATGTGTGAACCAGTTCCCACCAGGCCCTTTGCTTGTTCAAATATATTTTAAATACATTGTTCAAATATATTTTAAATATATATCCAAGATTCCAGCAGTGGCAATAAACTAAGTATGTAGGTTCTAGTTCTGAGGAGAGTTCCCCCACCCCACTGTATTCCTATTTATTCTGTGGAATGTGCGTGTGTTGTGCTTAATAATTTAGCAAAATGCAGTGTGCACACATGTATGTGTATGAAATGGCTCAGAACAGAATCACATAGGACAAAATTAAAAACAAACAAAACAGAAAAACCCACAATTTAGAACACAGTCCTAATGGTCACTAACATTATACAGAAGGCAGTGAAAACTGGTTCTCCTCCCTGGAGCTTAATTCAATATTTAAAAAATTATGTATTAAAGCTCAGTAGCTCATGTCACAAGATAGTTCTGCTGGACAGAAGCCTGAAGAGAGAGAGACAGAGAGAGAGTGTGAGTACATGTCTATATTGACCTATTTTTCTAGATGCATGAATGCCACTCTGTGGAAGATATGCTAGAGTGTTATTTTTAAATCCATCTAGAAGCTTATGAATAATTTTCTCCACTGTTAGTAATTAGTGGGTGGGGTGGGGGGAATAATAGATGAGACATTCTCCAGTCTTTAGAAAGGCCATCTTTTCAACAGTTCATCTTTTTTTAAATTTTTGCCTTATTCTTGAAGCAAAGTTTCTCTCCAGTTAAAGCCGCCAGTTGGTCCATGGGTGAGAGGGAGGATGGGGGGATCGGTAAGTTGCCACAGACCCGTGTCGCCAAGTTCTTCACAGCAGCAAAATCCTAAGTACGGAATCTTCAGTTTATGAAAGGACAGGATAAAACAGAAAGAGAGATGGGCATAAGAGGAGTAATAGATTCTCGGCTGAATTGTGGTTATCTCTTGTTACTTCATCCGTCTTCTTTTTGGCTGTCCCTTGTTACTCCTCAATCCTCTCATTTTCTCAGAAACGATCAGTAGCAAAATCATGCACCTCTTGTGTCACTCAGACTACATGAAGCCTATCTTCATATCCCTGCACTAGTTTCTCAGTTCCTTCTGAATTCATCACAAGCTCTCTGTCCTTCCCTTTAAAGCTCTTGTCTTATCTTAGCTTCTTGTTCTACCCTTAATTCTTAACCTTGGTTGTAAATGGGTGTTCCTCCAACTGCACCACCCTCAAGACACCCAAAATGATGCGCTTTTGGAAGTCTACAAGCAGGATGTCCCTTTTGATTTGTAAACAGAATGATGTATATATGAAGCTGTCTTATCTTGAGTTAGACCACTAGTCCATCTAGCTCAATACTCTGACTGGCAGCAGAGTATTTTCCCCTGAATGAACCTGAAACCTTCTGCATGTGAAGCATGTGCTTTACCAATGAGCTATGGCTCCTTCCCACAATGGATAACCACCTCCAGGCATAAGCAGTGCCCATTCTTAGTTGTTGTGGCTAATAGTATCTGAGAGAGTACCATCTTCCATGAATTTGTCTAATCCTTTGAAAAATTCATCTTAGTGATGATCATTGTATCTTGTGACAAATAAGTTCACATTAATTACTTGTGACATGGAAAAAACACTTCTTTTCATGTGTCTGAAATTATGTTGATCAATTTCACTAGTTGATCCTAAGTTCTAACATTTAGAAGGAGATGTGTGGGTGGGGAGGGGGGAAGATGGAAGAGGATAATCTATTCACTTACATAGAACAAAGTATTTTTAGGAATACTAAATAACCAGGTAAATAAATATGTACAATTATACGTTTATGTTACAAAAGTTTACTAAGATGCATCTTTCTCTTTCCCCCGTCCCCTCTACCCCCCTTGTTCTTTTTTTTTCTCTGCACAAAAAGGAGCTAGGATTTGCTCTTTCTGTGTAACTTCGCAGTGTCATGTTATCGTTACCAAAATGACATGCAAGATAATCCTCTTAAAGCAATCTTCTCTGCTCACACAATTCTGCAGCCTTCTGAAGCTCTAACAATAGGCTACAATTATCATGGACTATTGAACAAAGCATTGCAGGCTTGTAAGGAGATTTTCACCTAAGGGATGGAACCCCTCCTCTCCTGAAAACATCTAAAGGGTTTTATCTCACTGGTGGATATTAATTACCTTTCTGACCATCTGTACAAAGTCCTTGGAATTCTGAGGTGACAGCCCCTGCAGTTGGCAAGTACAAGCCTCCAGGGAGGATGCATGAGCCACTATCAAAATGTTATTCCCTGCAGGAAAAGGCAGAAAAACAGACCATTTGGCATGGAAGTTGAACTTTCTGAGACAAACTGCACATTGTGTGCAAATGTTTGTAATGAAGTCTTGATGTATTTGTTTTTAAATGAGTGAGGAGAGGCAGGGATGGGGATGCTTACTCCTTCCCCCACTGGCTGTTTTCCCACTTGAAATCACTTCCCCATACTGCTTACCTCCCCACAGAGTTCTGGATGCATGTTCAGTGCCCCCCTCCTCTCCGCAGCCTGTTCTTCTGCCCCAAATTGCTACCATCTGGAGCTGGCATTTCATTAAAACAAGAACAGGCTTAATTACATGTATGTATGTGTAAGATGTAGTTTGTTCCTCTGTTGGGAGGAAAATGAGAACTCCAGTATTGCACTCAGTGCAATAATTTTAGGCTATACGGAACTATGCTACTTGTAGCTGGATTTTCCCTTTATGTAGATACCTTATTTACCTATGTATGTTCATTATAAGGTAATTGCAAAAACAAAACACGTTGAGTGCTCTTTATTGAAGGTCCCCTCACTACAGATTTGCAATAGTCCCTTTTGGTTTCTGTGGCTTGATGGCATGACCATCTTTATCACCCTTAAATTTAATAGACAGATACATGCAACCTAAGGTGAGAAGAGCAATGCTGGATCAGACCAAAAGTCCTTCTAATCCAGCATCCTGCTGTCCACCATAGCCAACTAGATACGTCTGGGAAGCCCCCAAGCAAAACATGAAGGCAACAGCCCTCCTCTACATGCTTGCCCGATAATAACTAGTATTCAGAAGTTTACTGCCTCTGATCATGGAGGTCCTAAATCTCTTCATAAAAAGTGTGCTTTTACTTGCCTTTGGCTTTACATTCACTTAGGATTTCTTTTGTTACTTGGTAGCTTCTGCTGATGTACGTATCATACGACTCTGAAACAACCAACTTGTTCATTGGTATATGAGGTCTGTAGAGATTAAAAACAAAAACAAAACTGTAGAAGAAAGGCAGGGCGAAGAGGAGGAGGTCCACCAATAAAGTTCCTGAAATCAGGACTGAGTTGAAATGGTCCCTGAATTTGGCTGCTCAGATTGCAGGAGGTGAAATTGGGGAGAAGCATTTGAGTGATGGGTCATATCAGGCTTTGTCAGAAGCGGTGCACCTGAGCTGCTTGGAGGAAGGATTATAAAAATGAGATGTAATGACATAAATAAAGCCACAAGGATCCTTTCCCTAACCACTAGTCCAAATACAAGATTGTTGGATGAGCAAATAAAAGTGGAGTTCTCATGGTACACCAGAACACCAATTACCAGGCTTCCACAGTGCAATTATGGATATAGACAGCTCTTTCTACAGTTACTTGGGCTTTGCCTATATACCGCCCATATTCATGCCCCACCCCCTCTGAAGAAAGGCTACGACTGATAACTCATCTGACTCCCAAGAGGGGAGCTTCTTTGATGCTTGTTCTCTGCTGCTTGATTCCTTTCAGCACCCCTCTCTCTTTTTGTATAACATCTGTCTGCCTCCTCAAACCTCCTTCTGTGGCAGTTCTTGCAGATGTAGAATGCTGTGCCCTCCATCACACTTTATCTCCCTGGCAGTCCCAACCTTCTTGCTCAAAGAACTGTCCCAGTAGTCCAAACATGTTCCTGATTAAATACATAATGGATGAGCTCGCTGGTCACCTGGCTGGCATGGGGGGGTCTCAAATTCCATCAAGACTGCGAAACCAAAATACCCCAGTGTATAGCCTCAGGCCCTCTACCTGTATGTTGTATCAACACTCAAACTGGCTGCAGCTAAATCCACAGGAAGTATCCAGGCAGGCAAGGAACTCCCAGAGACCCATTTTGTCCACTCGAATAAGCCCGGCTCTACTCGAATCTTCATGTTATTTTCTTGTTGCAAGCCTGTAAGATGGAACACCACCATCACAATCATAGAAATGCACTACTTTTATCCTAATCAACTAACATATGGAATTCACTGCCACTGGATGTGGTGATGGCTACTCGTGTACATAGCTTTACAAAGGGATTAGGTAGATTCATGGAAGACAGGTCTATCAGTAACTGCAATAACTCAATGCAGCTTCTGTGTACAGCTGTAGCTTCTATGTACAGGGTACCTCTGTGTACACAAAGCTGGGAGACAGGCAACCATTCAGAGCAGTAGCCTTCATGCTCTGATTATAAGCATCCTGGAGGCATCTGCATGTTAGAAACAGGATGCTGGACAAGATGCTCCTTTAGGAATTTCAGGTCTAATTTAGTATCTTTTTGGAGTTTCACTTTCAATTGGGCACTGAAAACACACACTATATTCCTAGCTGGCAGGCATCAGATATCCTAATTTTTTGTTGTTGTTTCATTTGTATTTTCTTGATACCCGGATTGGTGGATCCTTGGGCACAGGTTACTCGCAGGACCCTGCCCCCTGCAACATCTCTTCCCCTCCTTCCTCCTCTTGCTTCTTACAGCAGCTGAAATGCCATAAGTGGATCTGTTTGTGCACACCATCACTGGCCCTTGCCACAGAAAAACAGACAAAATTAACAAAGCCTGCAATGCTGCCATATTCTTACCTTTCAAAATATAATGTGCAGTTTGTACGCAGCGCAGTGACGGGGAACAATAGATGTGATGAATGATAGTGTTGCTTTCAAGCAAGGCCTCACCTGTTTAAAAAACAAAGTCTACACATTTGAAATCATTGGCAGAACGTTTCTGCAAGAAAGACGATTATGTTAGCAATGCATAGTCTGTGTTGAAATCCATGTACTCCCATAAGTCTTCCCCCAGAAGCTACTATCAGATGCCTTTTGAACATCTGAGCAGCAGCTCCACAGGGTGCTTTCACAGCCCTACCTGGAACTGCTAGAGAGTGAACCTGCATACAGTTCTTCTGCATGCAAAGCAAGTGCTCTACTACTGAGAAAGCCAGCTACAAATAAATAAATAAATAAATAAATAAATAGGGCACAGAGAGAAACATTTAATTAGTGGGGTTGAGATTTAATTTTTTTCCACATTTTCTTTGGGCCTTCCCACCTAAAGATCCCTTAATGCAGCTTTATGGCAGTGGCGGCAGCAGCAGTAGTCAGCAAGCCATTCAGAACATTGCAATTGCATGTTTAGGGAGAAGTAGAATGGGTTTTGACCTTGCAAAATTGTGCATGGCTGCAAACCTAAAAAACAAAAAACAAACCCAGAATGTTCCCAAACTATCTAGGAATGGTTTCAAAGAATGGTCAGCAGAGGTTATATCTCAGTTCACATATTTTGTTAGAGTCAGTGAAGGGAGATGGCAATCAAGTATGTTTCTTGAAAAGTGGATAATATTTAATATTTACTATGTCTTAGAATGGTCAGTATCCTGATGATGTTCACTCAGGCACTATGTTTGCAACAAAGGAATGAAGTTAGAACCCCTGCTAACTGAGCAAAGAGGCACCTTTTTAGTGGTGATTCTCTTTCTTGAGCAAGGGGAGAGCAACTGGCTGTATCCATCTCTAGCACAGCATCCCTCCAGTGGCTGTTGATGGTGTCTACCTTATGTTTATTTTTAGATTGTGAGCCCTTTGGGGACAGGAAGCCGTGTGTGTGTGTGTGTGTGTGTGTGTGTGTGTGTGTAACTGCTTTGGGAACTTCGATTGAAAAGCAGTATATAAATATTCATCGCATTCATAAGTTTTGGATTTATCATTTTTAAACATTATATAATTAAAAGTATTAAAAATAGAAATCACTGCACACTTAAATGGCTAACAATATATAGACACACACCAACCCCACAACTGACAGAAATACTCCAGAAACCCACGGGAATAAAAAATTCTTTGCTAAGATAGTATGCTTCAGAAGTCAACACAGGATAGGCTATTGTGGAGGAACTGAATCTAGTATATGACAGCTGGAGAAACTTTTAGCAATGTGTAATGGAGCATGGGTGTGGGTGGCTCTGATAGGCATTGATCTTTGACATAAGAGTCAGGGCTTACAAGCAGTGCCCCATTTGTATATGTGAGATGATGGATAATAAATATTCACCACTCACCTGGTAGGTGCTATTTCATAATACAAAAAGCACTCATCTGATTAAATATTAAGAAGTTATTGCTCTGTGTCCATTTACTCCTACTCAGTGGCAGTTTCCTATTTAAAACGGTGCCTAGTTTCACCCCTGGGCCAAAGCAGCTATTTTGATATCTATCAGATAATCCTTTCAGTTTTGAAACCTAGATGGTGTAATTTGTCAAGAACCTATTGGTTGTAAAGCAGTACTCTGTATCCACCTGTAGGTGGCAGACATGCTGTATTTATCTCTTCTCACTTAAAATATGAACAGTCTGCAAATATTAAGAGTTTCGTTTTTAAATACAGGGTTTTAAAACATTTGTTTGTTTATAGCAGCTCCAATTGATCAAGCTGGGAATAGTTCTGGCTACAATTGTCTTACATTCTTTTAATTTCAGTTAAGACTGACTTTTTTGACAGTCATTTTTTAGATAATTTAGGGGAGGGGGCTCTGGGTATGTGTGAGAGGTTTTCCAAACCTCCTCCACAGCTTAGTTTTCTCCACCTATGTCTTTTGTTGTCCTGGCAATAGTTTATCCCTATTGAAATGTCTTTCATATAAATATTTATCACATCATTAGATCAAGCCAATTATTATTTATCTATTTATTTATTCAATTTTTATACTGCCCTTCCAAAATGGCTCAGGGCGGTTTACAGTTAAAAACAGAAATCATTAAAACCAATAACAATTAAAACAGAAATACAAATATGAAACACCAATTTAAAAATATCTTAAAAATCAATTAAACTATGAGAACAATTAAAACCCTGAAAACCAGGTTAGCTTTAAAACAATTAAAACTAATTAAAAAACCCTAAAAGGCCAGGCCAAACAGATGGGTTTTAAGGGCTCTCTTGAAAGTCACTAAGGATTTAAGATTATGAATTTCTGCTGAGAATGCATTCCACAGCCCGGGAGCAGCTACAGAGAAGGCCCGCCTCTGAGTCACCACCAAACGAACTGGTGGTAACTGGAGACGGACCTCCTCAGATGACCTTAACGTGCGGTGGGGATCATGTAAAAGAAGGCACTCTCTTAAGATATCTCGGACCCAAGCCGTTCAGGGCTTTAAAGGTAATAACCAGCACTTTGTATTTTGCCCGGAAACATATCGGCAGCCAGTGTAACTGTTTCAAAGCAGGCATCATATGGTTTCTCCGGATTGCCCCAGAGACCAATCTGGCTGCTGCAATTATGCACCCCAATGCTAAAAAAATCTAGTCTTTTCATTATCCCATTTATTGATATATTTATTTTTTCTTCTTTATAACACAAACTATACATTAATTTTAGATGTCTCCTAAAAGACCACCATTCCCACCCCCACTGTCCTCTTCCTGTACTTCCTATATACTATGTTAACAGTAGATAACAAAGCTACTGTTATGAAATATCAGTTCAGTCTCACATACTGAACTGGATCCTTCAAAATATCTGATACATCTATCATAGGTTCCAATGAAATTACCACTCCTATAATCACTTTCATTTTTGCTAATATTGATCTTCCCCCCAAATGTAGATTTGCAGGCTTGACCACTGTACATGTAATGCAGAATGCAGCCGTCCCCACAGCATCTTGAAAGCTATTGTGTCAGTTAGTTTTTCCAACAAGTTTGCTTTCTAAAACATGCACTTGAATGCATGTGTCACTGCTGCAGTACATGAATTTATGGCCAAATGTTTTTCACGGCTGAACCTGGGAATGTGCAAATGGGAGATCACAGCTAAGCCATCGCCCCCAAAACCATCCTGATAATTGCCACTTCTAGTCTCACACAGGAACTTGTACAAATGGTATCACAGAAGGGCACGTAGTGCTACCAGCTGAGTCCTGGAAACCACAATGATGATGCAAATTTTATGCAAATCGTAGCACTCTCAGATAGCAGAGACTAGCATCTCCCACATGGCTGCTGTGGCTGAATAAGTTAGCCATTGGCAGTGAAAGCACATTTCATTTTTGAGGATGGATTGTATTCTTTTCATCTCTCCTGATTTCCCTCCCTCCACATTCTTGAATATTTGGTTCAGAGCCAATATAAAACTGTCTCATGAGCTTCTGTGGCTTACAGCAGTGATTCTCAGGCTATAGCATAGGCCCTTTTCCTTGGGAGGGGCAGGACACCCTGGAGGGTCTTGGATGTCAGGAAGGGGGATTTGGGGCTGGCTTGGTGGGAAAGGAGTAAAATTCTTCTCTGACTTGGGGTTCACAATGCTTGCCTCATGTCTGAGGCAAACATTATGAGCCCCCAAATCTTGTAGGGATTGATGAACCAGCACCAGTGCTCATGTGGGGAGGTGGGAGAAAGGTGCAGGCTTCCCCTTTGCCTGGAAGCCCTCTGTGTCACCCAAAAATATGTCCCTGAGGGTCATGCAGCTGAGAACTTCTGGGGGAATGGGGAGTGCTGTGTAAGTCTGGAACTCGTCTGCAGCACCAGTGCTTCTCACGGAGCACTGGGGCTTCATTAGTTATCATGTCAGCTCCTTTTGAGAACTCCCTTCCTCCAAAGCTCAAGGCTGAGTATCTTCTGGAAAATTCACAAAAACGAGCAAACATTTTTGGTGGCCAGAAATCAATAATGGATTGTTTTAGTGGTTAATTTTAAAAATTACCCAATGTTTTTACTTGTTTCTAAGTGTTATCATACCTTATCTTTGAGGATAAGGTATGTAAACAGCTACCCAATAACTACTCAGTAAATAACTACTCATTTTGCAGCTGGATAGCACTTGAATCCCCAACTTCCCAGGATGCCTGTCATGAGTTCCGTATTCTTGACATCTCATGGAAGTATTTCTTGTGGAGAAATACAAATATCTATTCCTACAAAGGGAGGCTTACCAACGAGCCTTGCTTGTGTGCATCCAAACACTGTGATGGGGGCATCTTTTTCATAATCCTTGAAACCACCACTTCTTTGAGGTAGGCTGTGAGGCATATTCAGGTTTGTGCGCATGTACCGTCCTGTCAGGAGAAGTCAAGAGTGAGGCACTTGAGTTAAGAGATCCCCCAACAGTCATAGGAACATAGGAAGCTGCCATATACTGAGCTAGACCATAGGTCCATCTCGCTCAGGATTGTCTACACAGACTGGCAGCAGCTTCTCCAAGGTTGCAGGCTGGAATCTCTCTCAACCCTATCTTGGAGATGCCAGAGAAGGAACTTGGAACCTAGATGCTCTTCCCAGAGCAGCTCCATCCCGTAAGAGGAAATATCTTACAGTGGTCACACTTCTAGTCTCCCTTTCATATGCAACCAGGGCAGACCCTGCTTAGCTAAGGGGACAAGTCATGCTTGTTACCACAAGACCAGCTCTCTTCCTGAAGCCACTTAATAGCATATCCCTAAGGTAATGGCTTACAAACTGTGGGCTAGGCCCCTCCCCCGGAAGGTACAAGACATTCGGGGGAGGCACAACAGGGCAAGGAGTTTAATAACCCTTTCCTCCCCATGCCATGTCTTCCATCCACCCCACCCCCGCCATTTGCTGTGGAGAGGGAAATTATGGACACCATTTCTGTGCCCACAATTTTTCCTCTCCATGGTTAATAATGGCTTGGAGTGGGGGATTTTAGTAGGGAAATTGCTAAAAGGACACAGGGTTAATGCCCTCCTCTGCTGGCCCTGATCCAGAAAAGGCTGCTTTTTGAAAAAAGGCAAAGACATCAGGAGATTCAATTGCAGAATGCCCATGCCATGCCTGATTTGGTCTTCAGATATCCTGTTCTGGTCCTTTTGTGGGCATTATAATTCTAAGCCGCTTTAGGAGCCATCTTGGCTGAAATGCAGGAGAGGATAAATAAAATTAAAATAAGCTTGCCTGAAGTTGAAGTGTCTAATTTGGAAAACAGGCTAATTTTTGATTTTTAAATAGAGCTCTTTTCCTTTAGAACATAAGTACAGCTCTGCTGGATCAGGCCCAAGGACGGCCAATCTAGTCCAGCATCCTGTTTCACACAATGGCCCATCAGGTGCCCCTGGGAAACCCATAGACAAGAGCTGCAGGCATGCCCTCTCTCCTGCTGTTGCTCCCCTGCAACCCGTATTTAGAGGCATCCTGCCTCTGAGGCCTATCGCCTTTGGACTGGTAGACATTGATAGACCTGTCCTCCGTGAATTTCTCTAAATCTCTCATGATGCCATTCAGATTGGTGGCTGTCACCACATCTTAAGGCAGAGAATGCCATAAATTAATTATGTGTTGTGTGAAAAAGTACTTCCTTTTGTCGGTCCTAAATTTCTTGGCAATCAGTTTCATGGGGGTGACCCCTGGTTCTAAAGTTATGCGAGAGGGAGAAAAATGTATCTCTATCAACTTTCTCCACAGTATGCATGATTTTATAGACCTCTATTATGTCTCCCTCAGTTGTCATTTTTCTAAAGTAAAAAGCCCCAGGTGTTGTAGCCTTGCCTCATAAGGAAGGTGCTCTAGGCCCCTGATGATGAGGGCAACCTCATCTTGGTTGCCCTCTTCTGCACCTTTTCCAGTTCTACAATATCTTCCTTAAGGTATGCTGACCAGAACTGCACACAGTACTCCAAATCTGGCCGCACCATAGTCTTGTATAAGGGCATTATAATATTAGCTTTTTAAATTTTCAGTTCCCTTTTTAATTATTCCAAGCATGAAAATGGCCTTTTTCAAAGCTGCCACACAGTTTGGATCAGCAAAATATCAACTTCTGTCTGAGGTAGCTTAGGAGCATCACTTCTATGTTCAGTTGACTTTTCCCCCTTTTGCTTAAAATGTGTTTTCTATAATTTAATTTAAAAGAAACTCACCTTTGGCATCAAAGCACTGTGAGAGCCAGTATTTTCCAAATACAACATCCATCCTCTCTCCATGGCGGCAAACGAAAAGGCATCGCTTCTGAGGCCCAGGCGGGTTAGTGATTCTTAAGGGCTAAACATGAAAGAAAGTTTGGGTATGAAGTTTATTTTTGGTCACTGACCAGCAAAATACACAGAAACAGATACATAAGATTCATAAAAGCATTTTTACAAAAATCTCAACTCAGTTTATAACAACTGTATTCAATAGATAGGAATACTAGACTATTCAACTATATATAACATGGTCTTACAAATTCTGCTAGCAATTAGGCAGAACTTGGTGACCACATAAGAAATAAAATCCCAGCCTCCTCCCACTCCCATAGTCCAGCCTACCTGGGACTCAGCTTGTCTTACCTGCATACTTGGACAGAAGATAGTGAGAGGCCCAGGATCCCCTGGTCCCTGATCTTCTTGCAGTCTCCGATCCATTACTCCATCAGTGAACATCAGAAGGGATGGGGAAGAAGTAGTATCCAGAATGGAATATGATCTGCCAGAACAGATGCACCTCATTCAAATACACATGTACATGACCTGATTTCACAGAACTCTAGGGCAAGCAGCTAACTCCATGAATGCATGACATTTTGAGGTGATGCAGAGATATAGAATTTCTATCTGTAGTGACCAATTTAGCTGATCATGTCATTGCTGGGTCTATGACCACAGAGTGATGAACATGTCTGTATGAACCACTGAGAGCTGGTGAGTTCTGTTGTTGGATTGGTCTGGAGATACCCGAGTACAAATCTCTGCTCTGAAAGAGCAGTTTCACATGAAACTCTCTGTGTGACCTTGAGCATGTCCTTCTCTTTCACCTTAGCTTGCCATGCAGGACTGTTGAGAGAATAAACTGGAATGGCAGAATATCAGTGTGATAAATAAAAATCTTCATTGCTTCTGAATGTAAAACATGATGTACCCAAATGGTAATTCATGGAGGACAGGTCTTTCAATGGCTACTAGTCTTGATGGCTATAGGCTACCTCCAGGTTCAGAGGCAGGATGCCTCTGAATACCAGTTGCAGGGGAGCAAGAGCAGGAGAAAGGGCATGCTTTCATCTGCTTGTGAATTTCTCAGAGGCATCTTGTTGGACACTGTGAGAAACAGGATGCTGGACTATATAGGCCCTGGGCCTGATCCAGCAAGGCTCTGATGATAATCTTATGTAAGTACGATTATGGCTAGAAATGGCATCTGGTTACTTGATGCTCAAGCCAAACCTTCAGTTTTTCTAGTCAATGGAAAGGCTCAACTGTCTCTACCATCATGTTCTACCCTTTTAGTGGGAGTGAAACTGACCCATCAACAACAAGCCCTTGCCATCCCAGCACACAGGACCAGGCTGCTTACCCATGGAACACCCAAGTGCCACATTCGTCTGCTTTGGTGATGTAATTTTCAGGTAGCAGCCCAGAGCAGCCAGTTGCAAGGGAAGTACCATAAATCCAGCCTTCACTGGTTGTGATTTGCTCCACAGGAGACATGAAGATAAAATCCCCAGGAACAAGCTCAAGCTCATCATCGTTTTGTGGGGTGTATGGGTAGATCACCTGTAGAGTCTGTAAAAGAGGGGAGGAGAAGGGGAAAGTCTTTAGCCAACACTGACTGGCCAAAGCTCTTCTGCTTTTTGTTTTTTGCTACTCTTTAGGGCTAAAACGTTCAGTTGATTAACCAGGTTAGCAGCCTTCTCCCCAATTGAATTGGGCAGCAGTTTTGTGTTTTTTTAGAATATTATTTTTAACACAAGGACGTATAAGAACTGTTTAAGGGGAGCATTCGGCAAAAGCCTCTACTGTTGTTCACAAAGGGTAATGAAGGATGCTTGTGTCTTGAAATTGGCTGAGGTGCATCACTGAAGTCGGTGGCTACACTAGGGAGCAGTTTGTGAGTCTCTAGGAGCTGCACTGAACCCCTGCAAATTATGAGTATCTTATATAATTAAGATGGATATTAAAGCAGAGCTGAACATATTCCTCGTGCAATTCCACCTCCCATTCCCACATGTGCTGGTCTGTTTTGAGCCATGAGGCACACTGTTCTTAGAGCTTCAGCCCCACAAACCGAAATGTATCTAAACCAGTCTTGATCAATGCTTTCTGCGAATCAAGAGATTTCAGTTCAAGCTTACCTCATGATTAGCAAATCTAATATCACGGGAGAATATCGCAGCTACCCAGTCGCAACCCAGCTTGATGTCTATGCTCTGGGCTAACTTCTCAAGCATGGGCAAGTGACTCGTTTGGAAGTGATAGGCCAGCGTCACATGGAGCTGCTTCTTATGGGGTTCCACGTGAACATCTGTGAAGAGGAAAACTATGGTCAGTGGTAATCAGTAACAGCATAAGATTATAAGAGTTGCCTTACAGGACTGGATCAAAGGTTCATCTAATCAAGCATCCTGTTTCCCGCTGCAGCCAGCCAGGTCCTACTGGAAACTCACTAGCCGAAGAGAATGGGACAATAGCTCAGTGGCACTCAGAGCATTTGCTTTGCATGCGGAAGGTTCCAGGTTCAGTCCCTGACATTTCCAGATAGGGCTGGGAAAAGGAGAGCCACTGCCAGCCAATGAGCTAGATTGACCAGTGGTTTGACTCAGTGGAAGGCAGCTACCTATGTGCTTTCTACCATTTGACCCATCATTTGGTATTCAGAAGGTATACTGCTTCTCAGTTTGTGGAAATGTTGTGCTATTTAATCTTTTTATCACTGATCCCAAATGCCTTCCTTCCAATGTTGCTGCCTCATTTTCAGGTGGTGAAACTGTCAGGGGCATATCAGTATTTTGCAGGAGGGGGAGAAAGGGGGTTAGATGGGTGTCTTACCACCATCAATACCACCAGAAGCATACCTTTTGGTGGCTGGTGGTCACCATCTTTCCTTTCCTTTCAGAATTCTTCTTTGAACCCTGCTGCATCATTGCATAGCATGGTTCTGTAGGGAAGTGTGGGTATAGTGTTGGGAGAAGCACCACTGCCACAAAACAGATGGGAACAGGGTTTAATTTAACTGTCCCAAATTTGAGCCAGAAGTTCTCTGCAGAGAACGTTCAGTCAAGCCTTACTTTATAGCTAAACGGAAAGGATGAATGGAGCAAAAAATATTGGAAGTGCAATGTTAAGGTGTGTGGAATGAATAGAAAAACTAAGCATGCTAGACAGTGCAGGTGAAAGGTTTGTTTACAGGCATTTTGAGATTGCTAGCGGATGCAGGAAATGCAAGTGAAACACACTCACGCACACACACAAAGTCATAAAGGTTAAAGAACTGCTAAAATGTCAGCTTCAT
The DNA here is from genome assembly GCF_027244095.1 of Hemicordylus capensis. Taxonomy (NCBI): domain Eukaryota; kingdom Metazoa; phylum Chordata; class Lepidosauria; order Squamata; family Cordylidae; genus Hemicordylus; species Hemicordylus capensis. The sequence continues at coordinate 27,025,991 of NC_069664.1, forward strand.
TTTCAGGAGAGAATTATTCACAGGAAGTATGATTCTGTTTGTCTTTCAAACTGATGAGAACAGAAGAGCTGATGCAAGACATGTGACGCTGCTTTTCATACAGCAGATCCTTGATCTGTCTAGCTCAGGATCATCAACACTGACTGGCAGCAGTTCTCCAGGGTTTCAGAAGGGTCTTTCCCCAGCCTTACCTAGAGATGCCAAGGACTGAAGCTGGAACTGGAGGAACCTTCTGCATGCACAGTATATGCTCTACCACTGAGTTCCTCCTGCAGGGATGCTGTAGGCCACCTTTTTCTCAGATCAAAAATGGAAGATCAGATATCCAGGAACTCAAAAAGGCTTCTCCTTTCTAGGCTGCCTCAGATATTTTGCATCTGATCATATCTAGGGCACTGGAGGATATAGAACCCATATCTAGCATGTGAAGATGGTGGAAGCTGAACAGAGCGCCCCACATTCAGCATTTATATGTGCATTTATATCCTGCCTCTTGGTCTCAATTTTTGAGGCATCTCAATATCATTTCCATAACAATACATATAAACGAACAGAAAAGGCAGCAGCAGAAAAGAAGTGCAAGTCATCAATAGCATTAAAATAGGTTTGCAACCAGGCCCTAGGAGTCCTAAATCCTATTAAAAGCCTGCATAAATAACAGTATTTTCACCCGGAGTCTAAAATCCATAAGGGGAGGGCCTTCCATGATCAAGAGCCCACAAAAAAAGGCCACTCACTGACTTTTTTCTCATTGCCACTCACTTCACTCTGAGCAGGGCCTCTGAGGAAGACTGTATTAATTGGGCAGGTTCATATGGGAGTAAGAGGCCTTTCAGGTATCAGCAGTAGATGCGAAACTGGTGTCTACCTTATGTTTCTTTTAGACCATGGGGACGATCTTATTTATCATTTATTTTTCTAAGTTCACCACTTTGAGAATTTTGGTTGAAAAGTGGTATATAATACTTGTAGTAGTAGAAACCAATGACCTCCTGCATCCCAAGAGCCATAGATTGGAATGAGCCTGCATATGCAAGAACAAATCCACATTTGTGTGATTATTAAGTTCCTTAGTACTAATGGGATTCTAACATAAAACAGTGAACCAGCTAGCAGAGCTACACAAAGAAGCTATTTTCATGTGCGGTGGAAACTGGGCTAAGGGAGCCCAGGCAAGCCCTCGTAATCCCCCCCCCATACCTGGTCGTGTGCCTCGGCGACTCATGAGGAGACCCCCAACCGAGAAGCTACAACAAGCCTCCCAGTGTCGGGGGGGGCTCCCCAAAATGCCCCACGCACTTGCACAGGGCATTCTGGGACTTTGATCCCTGCCACCCCTACCAGCTCTGTCACGGAGCCAGTAATCGTGTGGATGGTCGATCCAGCTGCCCAGGGCGAGCTTTATGCTCAAGCCCGCTCTCCCTGCAAACCCCCTGCAGGCTCTCCACACAGCTTGTGTGGAGAGCCTCAAAGACTTGGTCAAAGGCAGCCAAAGAAGCACACACAGTGTGTCCCAAGTATTCACCTGCTTTAGAAGTGGCCTCTGCAGCAAAGTCTGCTGCAAATTTCTTGAGGACCTCAGCACTGTCCTCTTTGACGAAGAGCCCAATAAAGTTTGATGAAGTGTAGAGCTCGAGAGGCAGAGGGGCAGGAAACTTGCACCTCCATCGTGTCACTGTGGCATGCAGAGCTTCACAGAGCGCATCCACCTTGCTGTCTTCACACTGCAAGAGAGCAAATATAGATTAAACCACGGCTCGATGTACCACGAGAGCTGGAAAGTTCTGTTTTTCTCAAAACAGTGGAAGTCTCAAGATTCTACTGATGCAACAAGAGCCCATCCCAGACAGCTGGATTACATGAGCTGCAATCTATGAGCTGCAAGTCTATACTCTGTTCCTAGTCCCACTGCTTTATGGCTCAGATTTCAATCTTAACTAGTAACCCTTTCCAGTAACCAGTGACTGGTAGAAACCAGTTTACTTTATCAGTAACCCTGCTAGTAACCAGTAACTAGCTCTATTGCACATGCAGCAACTGTAGGAGTGTACCGATCAGCCTGCCTTGACATAGAATTGCATTGCATTCAGGAAGGAACGAGGCAGAAAGGGAAGAAAAAACACAACTATATAAATCAAATAAATAAATAAACAAACAAACAAACTTACCATAAAGAACTGGCATAACGTGATATGTGGGAAGATGTTGTGTGCTTTGTTCTTCCCACACAGCTGCTTCGACTGTTGCCAGAACTCTGAGAGTTTCTGCGCTAAGGGGCCAGTTGGACGCAGGTAGAGGACATACTCTCGAGGCAAGGGGTCGTCAAGAAAAGGGTCACATACATGAGAGAAAAGCCTGCAGTCAAAATGAGGGGAAATGGAGAGCCATTTCAGGAGAAGAGCAAAAGAAAACAAGCATGATTGGCAAACAGATGCAAGAGAAGAGATTACGAATACATGCTGTGATTCCTCTGTGAAAAAAGTTTTACACAAACCTTCAAACTGTGTTGAGAAAGCAACTCCCCATAACAACTGGTTACCACAGGGCCGGATTAGGCAGGTGATGCCTTTCTCCTTCCCCAGTAACCAATTCAGAGACAAAAAATGTCATCACACATCCTGCTTTTCTGTTTGCACACTCAAAGCAGCTGACAAATATCACAAATACAATAACAATTCAGTACTCAAAAACCTTTGGTTTAAGATGAGATTTAAAATATTTACAATTTTCACTTGTGCTATAAACAGTGTGGAAACTGCAGCTTAAGGTGCCCACTTTATGTTCTTGTCACGTAAGCTGAGGTATTTTGTACAGTCTATATATTATGCTGGCTAAACAAATTAGTCTCCATACACCCACACTTTGCCTTGGCATAGAATCGGATGGATCAACAGATACAACTCTTTCAGTCACTTCCTAGAGATCCTTGTGATGAATTTCTGTCTGCTGTCTCTCTAAAAGACTTAGGGCTTCCCCCACAAATCGCCTACTATAGTAAGTATCCAGGCAGTAATTCAACAGGTCCACAATCAATCAACAATCTCTTCTTATAGACACCCCAATGCATTGCAATATCATCTGTAGGATCCCTCAAATGTGCAGCAATACTGTCCACAAAATATATGTTAAATTAGACTCTGCACAGTTCAAGATCATACCAACCAGTCACATGCTGCTTGGACACTCCGCCCTCCTGTAGATGCCAGAGCTTTCTGTCTGCAGAAAGAGGGGAAGAGAAGATATACTGTTAGTAAAACTGTGAGCACTAGGTGGCAATTGAGAGTTGCATTGTGGCTATTTCTTTTAATGGCTTAAAAAAAAAAAGGAAAAGACTTAACTAGGCTGAGGTTTGCCACTACAGTACAACTCCTGTCTTGTCCTGGAATTCATTCTTGGCGTCTTTTTTAAAAAAAAAAAAAAAATTTCCCACTTGAATCTAATATTTCCCTGTCCTCCCTCTCTGCAAAGTTTGCTTTCAGTGAAACTACAAATTTTATTTGGAGCATTTCTCTGTGCTGAGAAACCTGCCAACTAACTGGGGGAACTGGCTTCTCAGAGATGAGAACTTAGAGCCTCCAAAGATGTAGGGATGTTGTATTTGCACACAGTATCCCTGACAGTGCATTCTGAAGCCATGCCCCAATGCTGACATGTAACACCGTTCCCATGCACTGTCTGTGGCTGCAGAACCAAACTCATGGACAGATTCTTCCACTGATTGCAATGCCAGCAAAATGCAGGACTCTAACCATGTTAAGTGGAAAGTATTTCAGCATAAAAATGCAAGAGAGCTTTCCACTTAGGATTTAACAACATTGCTAAATACAATTTAGAAGCTGAGAAATTGCAAGACAAATCTTTTAAAACAGACCTTCAGTCCTTTGGTCTTTTATATATGTAGTTATCTTGTGTTATAGAAGCTGTGGGGGCAGGATTTGGATCTGGATCTGGATTGTGGCACTAGGGGAGATTTTAACAAATTTAAAATTCCCTTCTTCAAGCTAAGATTTGTTGCCCCATGGTGAAAACATATAGATATATGTGTGATACTTATAGGTTTTCCTGTGCAGAGCAAATAACAGCTTTGAGGGATGATTTTAAGGTACATGCTGCCCCAACCCTGAAAAATGTTCCCTAATGATTTAGGGGGCTAAGAGAACTCGCCAAGCTTCATTCTGCTCCACAGGACTCCAAAATTTGTCAAATCTCACCCAGAAACATATTTCAGACCAACTACTAATGTTGCTAGGGCCACTAGCTTAGATGGCTTTAAAATGAGTATTTTAAACCTAGGTCTCCCCACTCCCAGTACAACCAGCGTGGTGTAGTGGTTAGAGTGCTGGACTAAGATCAGGAAAACCCAAGTTCAAATCCCCATTCAGCCATAATACTTGCTGGGTGACTCTGGGCCAGTCACTTCTCTCTCAGCCTAACCTACTTCACAGGGTTGTTGTGAGGAGAAACCTAAGTATGTAGCACACTGCTCTGGGCTCCTTGGAGGAAGAGCGGGATATAAAATGTAAATAATAATAACAGCAGTCTAAGCACTTCACCATGCTTTCTGTCTTTCTCCAAAGGTGGGCCAAATCCTACAGCAGTGCACATCAGTTAATTTCCTTTGGGTGTGTTTGTGTGAGTGCATTACAAAGATCTGGGTCCAACAACTTTGTGACAAGTTTTCATAATCCTTATTTATGTCTCCTATTTACCAAAGAATGCCCCCCCCCCCCGCTTTCACATCTCTCTCCCTTTTCAGGCATTGATAAATATGCAACCTGAAACGCTAAAGCTTTCCAGCAAATGTCTTGCTTTCTCGGTTATCTATGGCACCAAGCATCTATTTGCATTAAAAATTTATTTCCACCCTAGACCTTGATGGTTTTTATATGAAGTGATGTCATCATTGAAAGCCAACCTTGAGTAGTGGGGTCAGGCAGGAATTGGCTTATTACTTTTTTACTGTCTCCTCTTTCCAGACTCTGAGAGCAGTCCTACACACTGAAGCAGGAAAGTTCTGCCACCCACAGTCTTGCTGACTCATTCCATTGAAAAATACATGGTTTCTCGGGATATAGTAAGATCATTCTCATAACCAAATGTGGGCGGCAGGGAGAGCAGAAAGGAAGGCAGGTTCCTACTTCCTTGCTCCCAGATGACACGAGTTTCCTCTGGGGGCTCTGCCACTCACGTGCCCACACAAGCAGCAAGGTGGTGAGCTCCAAAGCTCAGATGGGAGGGGAAAAACTTGTGCTGGGTCTTCCAGGATCCCACAGTGCACTGCACGATCAACAGAACAGCTAGCCTCAGATGACCAGAGGAGGAAGTAGGAAGGGGTTTGTTCTCCTCCTGCCTTACTTTTAAGCTGGGTAGCCAATTTGGGCTACCCAGTGATGGAACTTCGGGGCCATTAGGGCTCCCTGGGATAACCCTCTCCTACTCAGGTATCTCTGGTCGTGAGAAATAGCTCCAGTGTTTCTGCCCCCTACTTCCCAGGGTGGTAGGAATTTCCAGCAGGACCTGTTACAGGACCTGTTTCCTTGTGAGTCAAGCATACTGGAGACTTCTGTTGCTTTCACAATGTCTGTTTCATTTCTGAGGGAGCAGATAAGTACCCAGCCAATGCTAGTCTTTAGAGCACATCCGTGCTCCCTCCCAAGCAAACAGCCGATCTCTATTCTAAGCTCCTCTTCTCTAATTGATTTTAAACATGTCTGTCTCCTTCACTGTCAATATTCAAAACTGCCAAATTGTTTCCCCCCAGCTCTCATTCATGCAGGTGGGGGCTGAATAGCTAGTATTCAATAGCTGGTCGCCATTAGCCATCAAAAGCCATCAGTACTCAGTTAAGCAACCATCTTTCAGCCATCTGTGCCCATCAAGCAAGCAGCTTCAGCTTAAAAAACCCCAAACATACAGAAAACGTTGTTGTTTTCCTTGGTGACCGCAAAGCCCATTTCTGAAGTCAAGCAGACTTCGGCCTAACCATTCTCTGGACAGGAATCCACCCAAGGGCAAGATGCAAATTTTCTCATACACAGAGCCACTGTGCCTTCCACACTTATTTCAGTGTGGCTTGCCCTTAAGGCAGGTGCAAGTTATTTCCTATTCTATATGCAAATCCAGAATGGAAAATGCACACCTCCCCTGTGCTGCACTGCACTGCATACACTGTTACTAAAATGCTTTAGCTTTCCAGAAATTCAATTAAATGGAGAAAGCAGTAACTGAGGAGGATGTGCATCCAGCCTGGAAATGCAGGTCAATAAATGTAAAGCAGACATTCCATTTACTTGAGAGGAAGCTTTGCAATAAGAAAGGAAGCATTTGCTCTCAAGAAAAGCCCTGGACTCAACAGCTTATTTTAATAAATGATCTGGAATGGTACTTTGGTACATTTGTGTAAAAATAAGCAGTATGACCTCTGCTTCTACATTCTGAATCATACTGATTTAGCCATGCAGTTAATTCATGTGCCTGTTAAAAAGCAGCTGGATGAGTGTTTGGAATCCCATCCTACTATGTTGTTTTGTTGGTTGGCTGGTTATTTATTTATTTATTTATTCAAATTTTATACTGCCTTTCATAATGCATCTCAAGGCAGTTTACAAAATCTAAAATACAATAAAATTCCATAAAAGTTACATTTAACTTTGTTAACCGCCCTGAGCCATTTTTGGAAGGGCAGTATAGAAATCAAATAGATAAATATCGAATAGATAAATAATAAACAACCTTAAAATCAGTGAAACAGTAAAAACCATAAAACATTAACCATAAACCAAAAAACAACCATAAAAAAGACAGAAGCAGGAGAGCTGAGAGACCTGGCAGCCCCTTGGGGTAAAAGCCTGAATAAATGGGAAGAGAGCTGGTCTTGTGGTAGCATGACTTGTCCCCTTAAGCTAAGCAGGATCCGCCCTGGTTGCATACGAAAGGGAGTGTAGAAGTTTGAGCGCTGTAAGATATTCCCCTTAGGGGATGGAGCCACTCTGGGAAGAGCATCTAGGCTCCAAGTTCCCTGGCAGCATCTCCAAGACAGAGAGAGATTCCTGCCTGCAACCTTGGAGAAGCCGCTGCCAGTCTGTGTAGACAATATTGAGTGAGATGGACCTATGGTATGACTCAGTATATGGCAGCTTCAGGTCTTTATTATTAATTATTATTATTATTATTATTACATTTATATCCCGCTCTTCCTCCAAGGAGCCCAGAGCGGTGTACTACATACTTGAGTTTCTTTCACAACAACCCTGTGAAGTAGGTTAGTCTGAGAGAGAGTGACTGGCCCAGAGTCACCCAGCTAGTTTTATGGCTGAATGGGGATTTGAACTCAGGTCTCCCCGGTCCTAGTCCAGCACTCTAACCACTACACCACGCTGGCTCTCACCATGCAGGTCTTTAGTTGTTTTAAACCACCTTAAGTGGCGTAGCAGGGAAATGCTTGACTAACAAGCAGAAGGTTGCTGGTTCGAATCCCCACTGTTACTATATCGGGCAGCAGCGATATAGGAAGATGCTGAAAGGCATCATCTCATACTGCACAGGAGGTGGCAATGGTAAACCCCTCCTGTATTCTACCAAAGAAAACCTCAGGGCTCTGTGGGAGCCAGGAGTCGAAATTGACTTGACGGCACACTTTACTTACTTAGTTGCTTTTTAAAAACAGCCACAGATGTCAACAAACAACAACCTTGTCTGAAACCCTGGAAAGCTATTGCCAGTTGTGGGGATAGGAGCATAGTTCAGTGGGGATGGATGATCCATAGCTCGGTGAAGGAGTATCTGCTTTGCATGAAGAAGATTCCAGGTTCAATCCCTGGCGTCTATAGGTAGGACTGGGAAATACCCATCTGAAACCCTGGAGAGCTGCTGTCAATGAGAGTAGCTGATACTGAGTGAGATGGACCAATAGTAGAAGGCAGCTTTGTATGGGCAAGGAGGAAGTTTTGTTTTCTTATCTAATGATATCTACACCTTATCAATGGCCAGGGTGGGGTCAGGGGCTGAATTTGGGTCTGACCACCATCTTCCCTTGTCTGTGCTGTTCGTCAGCTTATTTGCCCACCCTTCTTGCAAATGACTTTGCTCAAGTGCTTGGTCCTAATTAATTATAATTTGTACTTTGGCATTACTGTATTGCCTGCTGCCGTCAATGCACTTTTTCTGCTGCTGCTTTCGAGTTTTTGCTTGTATCATGTACAGAAAGGCTGATATTTTATTTTTGATACACTTTCGTTTGTGCTTATGCCCCCGCCTCCCGATGGGGGCACACATAGGATACAGAACTCTGTGGATGAATGCTGAGAGGGATGCTGAGTGGGAATTTTTGAATACTCCCAGCAGCATGTAAAGAGGCTGTATCCACAAGGTTCTGTGTGCTTGACAACCTTCATACAACTCTCTTGTATAAACACAGAGCAAATGACACTGGATCCTATAGATATCTGCAAATAGCAGATGCCACATTAGAGGCAGTCATTAGAGGCTCAGCCTTGAGGCAATTTCAGTTTATCTGAATTGTGTTCAGACTACCTCCAACCCTTATTGGTGGGGAAGGCAGCAATCTCTGCCAGCAAGGCAACACTACTACTACTACTACTTCATCATCTTTTTTGTTATCCCAGGGCATAGTCTGAAGACACATGATACAGCCACCTTCCTGAAGCTAAGCAGGCCAGAGCTGGTCAGTTCCTGGATGGGAAACCTCTTAGGAACCCCATAAACCATGTTGAGCTTTACAGCCAAGCAGCAGCAGGATATATATGAAAATAAGTGTGTGTGTGTTTCCTCCCTTGGCTTTCATAGGTTGTTGCCATATTTAAACAGGAAGCGGGGTGGGGAGAGCAACAATCAAATGTAAGGAAGAGACCAGGAAATACAAGCTAGCATGGTTAGAGTTGTGAATTTATAGTTGCGGTAATTAATGAAGATTTCCTTTCTGTGGATGCTCCAGTAGCAACATACAAACTGGACATGTGATGAGAGAGAGAGAGATGGGGGAGGGATATATCTGTGGGCTCTGCTGTTTGCTCAGTATTTCAGTTGCAAGAGGTTATGTAAGCTGAAGAATCAGTGTGTCTGCTGCAAAGGCTCTGTGTCTCCTTCACACATGTGTGGTGGCAGCCTTCTGTCTGCCACTTTGACGGTTCCTTAAATCAAAGCAAGAGCGGGAAGTATAGTGGCCTCATTAAAAAGAAAGGAAAAGGCCTTGGGAAGGATAAACAGAAAAATGTGATGGCCCATTCCCCCCCCCCTTTTTAAAAAAAGTGGTATACTGCATCAGATCATTAACCCCTATGACCTTGAGGGAGAAGGAGGAACCTCTGAAGAATGCAGATAATCAGAAATTTGGCTAAAAACAGGCATGCTGTCTGCAGAACTGCAGGACATAGAATTACAGAGGAGGGGAGGAGATTTGTAGTCAGCACAGCTAAGTCAACTTTCCCCCTCTCTCAAAAGTTCTGATTTACTAAAAGTCACATGGGATCCAGTTTATGCCACAGGGGTGCTTCATAGGAAACAAGTCAATCAGGACACTTTGATTAGTGTCCCTGTATGATGGACATGTTTGACATGTACGTGTGATATGTTTTTAGATGCACAAGGAAATGTAGTGTATGGAGGGGCCTGCACTTTAAAGCAGAAATATGACAGAGAGAAAGCAACTAGAAAGATGACCCTTTTGTCAAGAGGCAGCAGTTGGAGGTTTCAGATGCTCTTTAAAATACACCATCTGGAAGTTCAGTGATAGCGTGGAAAGGAAATGCTAGTCATGTTGATTTGAAATAGGTTTCTCTCACCATGTTAGAAGACAAATAGGATGTGTGGACACACCCTCCTTCCCTTCCAGTTTCTAGAAGGAACTGGAATAAAACTCTTTCTCTTCTCTTTGGCAGAGTGTGAACTGGAAGCCCCCAACAATTATTTCATCTTTCAGACTTTGGTAGTAGACTTGGCCATTACTCCAAGTCATATTCATCTACAACAAGCAGATCCATTCATACTGGTTTTTTCTCCAGCATAACAGCTATTGCAGAACACCCCCCCTCCCTAAATATACATAAAAGAAGATAAAAATTCACATGTATTTCTCAGAAGAGTCCTGTAAGTGACAGCAGTGAGGAACCTAGTCTCTATCTCACAGAGCCTCTTTGGCAAAGCCTATATGAATTTCTCATTTTAAGGTAATATTCCATGGAGGACAAACCCTGGCATTCAGTTAAATGCATATGTTTACCACTTCTTTTATATGTCTGGTTTCTCTTTGCTCATGCATGCAGCTGAATAGCCAGAGAGATGCATTCCCAAAATGCATGTGTTGAACACAAATGTGTGAATAAGCTGCACACATGTAGAGTTCAACAATGGGAAACATGACACAGATGGTAGATGTATACAATAAAATGTGCTCTTGCACACAATCAAAAGGGGGTGGTTTGGGGTTGGGAAAAGTCCTTACCCTATGCAAAACAGTTGACCAGAGCCTCCATTGGGCTCTTCAACTCTCGCTCCCAGGCGAGTAAGCTCAGATCAGGGAAGGGGAAGTCAACTGAGAATCCAAGGCGGTGTGGTTGGGGGAGGATTTCCCACAATGCACTGCCAGGAGAAACCTTATTACATCACAGCTGCCTTCCAGTCACGAGGGGTAAGGAGGTGGGGCAAGCCCCATTCAAGCCATTTTGAGCAATTGATCATAGATTGGCTGTGTAGAGAGGCACATTCACAGATTACAGCCTCTCCAGCTGCAGCACACTCTAACAAACATGGCCACTGGCTACTGCAACCTGGAAACACAGCAGAAAGACATACAGTCAACAACCCTGGATACATGGGCCCCTGCTGTGTACTAACCTGGGTTAAGACTGAGGGTTAGAAGATTCAGACTACCAGGACTTTGGGGTTTTGCCCTAGTTCACATGATCATGTAATCCTGGGTTAAAGACAGATAACCCAGATTTAGATGCTTGCATGGACGAAGAGGCTTAGAGTGTGAAAAGCCTTATTCTTATCTGCTCCTGAATCCAGTGCTAACTCATGTATGACCCTTCTCAGGGCAGAGTCCTGTCATACTTTGTAAATCACCAAGCACACTGCCAATGCTACATAACTAATAATAAAGTTAGTATTATCACTGCCATCAGAACTTTGTCCAGGCAGTTCCATTAGAAATACATGCATGGTTTGTTTCTCCTTTGCATTGTTCTTTGCACTGAGACAATTTCCTTGCATTGTCTCACATCTCTTAAATCAAGATTGCATCAGAGAAGCATTTTAGAAAGCGCAAGATGCAGCAAAGAGCGTCTTTGGTTTTGTACATGGGGAAGTTATGATTAAAACAAAAAATGATTAGAGTTTCAAAACCGGAAGTTGGGGGGGGGGCACAGGTTGCTCAATTGGCCAGAGACCTGCTGCGCTAAGGAACTGGTTGCAGAAAAGCACTTAACTATAAACAGCTGTCCGATTTCCTGAAGTGAATTTTCCGAGTAATGAGATCTTTTGACATGCTGTATGGATGCAGCCAGCATCCCTGTCACTTTGACAAACTCTGAGCCACCTGTTCAGACATCATTCAGAGAACATACCTATACTTAAGAGGAGGAGGAAGTGACTCTTTCTGCTGAAAGGAAAAGATTATGTTGGAGACAACTGAGACTGAGGGAAAATTCACATTTTATTTTATGTACCAGAACTTAAATAGCAGAGTTTAAATTAAACTCTGTTTAATTAAACTGAACAAAAAAAAAAATTCACATGTGAACTCTTAGCTTGATTTTAATTTTTTTTTATTTTTTTTTGCAGGAGTGGGGGGGAACCAGTTCTCCACCTTACATTATTTTCTGCCACTTCTTTATAGTGTTGGCAGCCACCAGAAGCAGCATTGCCATTTCCCCCCTACAGCTCCCTCTAAGTGATGCTACATCCAGAAGCTGGGCTGGAGTGCCTTACTTCTTGCAGCACTGGGGCAGCTGTTACTCCTAGGGAGCTTTTGTTTTATTTTGCAGTGCATATTTGCTGCACTGCAGCACCACCCAGGTGATGGCCAGAAAAGGTACTGCAGCTCATCAGCCCAACAAATCAGGTGACCTGGGGATCCAACAGGGGCCTGGCTGGCCCAAAATAACTGTTGCTTCATTCCTGTTTGCTCAGTCTGAGCATCTCAAGCCTATCCATAGCCACACAAACTTCCTTGCCTCTCCTCTTCCCAAACTGCCACCTTTAGGAACCTGAAAGTCTACCTCTGGGTTGGCCAACCTGAGGCTTTCCAGCTGCTGTTGGACTAAAACTCCCATCATGCACAGCTGTATTATGGCTAGAGATTATGGGAGTTGTATACCAACAATACCTGGAGATCCTCAGTTTAGCCACCTCGGTGGCCTACCCGCCTCATCTCTCCTGGAACTTTCTAAATTTGGCTCAGGCCTAGTAAATGATAATAGGAGGCTCAAAATAAAGGATTGGTTTACTCCATCTTGAAACAAGAGCAAAATTTGGAATATCAACCTGTATACTATTTTGAAAGTTCTGTCAACCTGGAATCCTCAGTGCTGATGACTGAGCCAGGTTGACTGCTGATTGAGCTACGGTGAATTCATTTGGTAAAAATAATCAAAAAGGAAGTTGGGCATAGAGGTTAGATGCAGCTAAAAAGAAGAAGCAACACATTGCTGAAAAGGCAAAGCTGAGATGCTAGAAAAAATGGGAAGTATATGCAGTGAGAAGGAAGTATGAAAAAATCCAAGGAATGGGGAAGGAAGATAGTTGTACAAATGGTGCAGAGTCCAAGGTTAATACATGTTTTGTGCTGCTGAAGTTTGTTAGAATCCTTTTTAGCTTTGTTTGTGATCTCATAGTTGACGTTACCTTATGCTGAGTCAAACCACTGGTCCATCTAGACAAGGCCGTTCTTAGGAGGATGCAAGGCTGGGGACGAGCGGAATTCCCCCTAAGCCACACTCCTCCTCCGCTGCTGCTCCTCCCCCCCTCTACTGGATACTCAGCAGGGCACTCCCCATCAGCTGCACCCCCCACTAGGGTCACCAACCGTCCCACACTGTGCAGGATGTCCTGAATTCCAGTGGGGAAATGCTCATCCCGCCTGGGACAAGCTTTCTCCCACTTTAAAAAAAACAAAAACAAAAACCTTTAAGAAAACAACAACTTTTAAAGCTGCCGTTCTGCGGTGGCAGAGCAGGGACAGCAGTGAGAGCTCCTTCCACCTCCCAACTAGGTGAAGTTTAGCACTGGGTAGGCACTAGGCAGACACACATGCTGCACAGCAGCAGGCTGCTGCTTCAGCACTCTGAAGGCAAGGCAATGCAGGTGGGGCTTGGGAGAGGGCAGCGAAGAGTCCCTACCCGATCTGCCTTCCCCCCTCAAATGAGGTGATCTGAGCCAATTTCAGGCTTCTGCACCATCGTCCCATCATCTCCCTCCTCCTCCTCCTTTGAGCAAAGAGAGAGGCAATTGAACTTCCCAGCAGGGGTGCACCTAGGCAATTTTGGCACCCGGACTACCCCCCGCTGCAAGCCCCCCCCCGAGTAAGCCCCCCGAAACCTACCTTTTGGGGGCCTCCTGCCGCACCGAACATCCATTTTGTTTTGTTTTTATTTTAGCCGCTGCACGTCCAAGGGGTGGCTGCTGGGGGGTGAGCCAGCCCAGCAGTCCTCCTTCCCCCACCCCCGCCAGTGGTGGCGGCGTCCAGAGCGATGCTGGACCTGTCTGTTCGGCCCGTTGTCTCTTTCTAACGGCAAGGCGTGCTTGCACAGTTGAGAGAGATTGTCACAGGCTTGCAGCGATCTCTCTCAACTGCCCAAGCGTGCCTCATAGTTAGAAGGAGACGTTGGGCCGAATGGAGAGGCTCAGGGTTGCTCTGGCGGCCGGCGGCGGTGGGAGGAGTACTGCTGGGCTCATCCTCCAGCAGCCACCCCTCGGCCGTGCGGCAGCTAAATTAAAAAAAAAAAAAAGGAGGTTCGGCAGGGTGGGTGTGGGGTGGCTGCTGGAGGCCCTCCCAGCCATTTGGAGGGGCCCCCTGGACCTTGGAGACCACAGACCAGGGCCCCGAGGTCTGAGGGTTAGAGCGCCTCTGCTTCCCAGTCCTGTGTGAACTGGGACTAAATGAGAGGCCTGAGTGCACCCAGATTAAGCATCATTTAGTGCCTCTTATTTAGTTTCCAGTTCCCATGGTGCTGGGAAATTTGATCACCTCTCTCTTTGCTTGAAGGAGGGCAGCGGTGATGGAACTCTTTAGTGCTACATGCTAAATTAACCCTAAAGCTACACAGAAGCACTCCTTTTATTTCATGTCACAGAGCAGGGAGTGGGGTGAGGAGCAGTGGCTGACAAGGAGTGTGCGGGTGGTTGGGCCCAGCCATAGGGCTTGGGAGAGCACAGGGCTAGGGGCGATCGTCCCGCTTGTCCACCTAAAGGGTGGACCTACAGCTAGAGCAGTACTTTCTACTCTGATTAGCAGGGGCCTTTCAGGGTCTCAGGCAGATGTCCTGCTGCCTGAAGTTCTTTTTTTTTTTTAAGGCCGTGGACCTGGGATAAACTGCATGCAAAGCATGTGCTCTGTCTCTGAACTATGGCCCCTTCCTATAAACATATTAATCTATCTTATGTGGAGTCAGTTAGTCCATTGTGTCTACATGACAGGCAGTGGTAGTAGCTCTCCAGTTAGGGTCTTTTTCAGCCCCATTACCTGAGATTCTTTTAACTGGAGATGCTAGGGACTGAACCCCAGACTTCTTCATAAAATAGTACGTGTTGCATCACTGAGCTACAGGCCCTGTCTGTGAAGGGACCCTCTGTAGCTGTGCAAGCTAATGAAGTTCAGACCAGGCTAGCATATGGAAGAGAGCACTTTATTGCAGGAGTGCTTCAGGAAGCGGTACAGAGTGATTCAGTGTCAAGCGTAATTCTCATCTTGACTCATTTCTGAACTGCTGCCCCAGCTATGAGGTTGGAGGATCAGGAACTATCCTGCTAGAAGGAAGTTCCATCCTGTGGAAGAGTCACAAAACCAGGGCCTTCTTACAAAACTGTTCTTAATTTGTACAAATCATGTTGTGTAAATTGGAGAATGATGAGTGTTTGCTGTTCAAAGCCAGAGAGCCATGAAATGTTGCCTCTTCCTCCAGACGAAACACTATTCTGTGGAACACAGTGTATGCTGCTTATTTGACAACTTGTAGTTCATCCTAATATGCATATGTCTCCCTCCCACAACCCCCATCCATGTTTATTTCTAAATCTTTATTAAGTTAACTGTATATGGTCCAAATAAAAGATAATTTATAAGAGGGTAATTACCTCCCTCAGTATGAATGAGGGAGATACAAATACCTCACCAGTATTATCTCCTGTTACTAACTTCCACTGATCAACTGCTGAGACTGAATTTAGAAAAACAAGTTGTTGAGAAATCTAAAAGGAAGCAGGAAAGTAAAGAAATGAGATAAGGAGCTGAACCTTGAGAAAGGCCGAGATAAAGCAAGCTTGCTAGGGGAAAGGTCATCAGAGATGTGTGGAATATTTTTGCCAAGTGGTTTTCTGGCTTCATTAAAATCAGGACAGGAAGCTAATTTGGTAAGGATGTGATATTGCTTTACTCATGTCTCAATTGATATGAAAAAGATGACTCACCAAGTTAATGAGTTTTAGAAGAGTTGACAAAAAGAACAAGTCAAGCTCCAATTCAGAAACCCATCCCTACTTAGCAACACAGCATTGCTGAGACCATGTATGAAGAACAGAATATTCTACATATAAGTGTTAATACTTTATTCCTTACTATTAATTTGTGAAATGCATTATGGCAGGTGGGTACAAGGTTGCCAGCGCTGGGTGGTGGGGAGAAGCCTGGCATGTAGGGACATGCACGAATTGCTTTGGGCAGCCTTAGCGGGTAGAGAGCGGTAGCTTTAAAAATGAGGCACAAGGGTCCTTACCTGCTCCACCACCATTACAGTCGAGGTGCTGCCCTTCCCCAAAGGCCATGCATGGCTGCGTTGCAGCAGCAACACACCTGTGTGCGGTGGCCATTTGCATGATCAACAAGGTGTTGCTGACCATGCAAATGGCCACTGTGCATGGCACCACCGTGATGCAGCTGCACGTGGGCTTTTGGGAAGGATAGCGCTGTGACCAGGCAGCAGAGGAACAGGTAAGGACCTGCATGCCTCATTCTTAAACCTACCGCTCGCCCCCCACCAAAATGGTTTGGATGCGGTTGCTTGAATTGTTTCCGTGCCTTGCTAATGAGGTACCAAAACTATTCAAGCACATCCCTACTGTCCTGCTCTTATGCAGAAATCAGCAGCTGAAGCTTTTCATGGCCAAGAGATAAGTATTATCATGTGCTAATATCTGCTGATTATGTTGCTGTTAAGGACACAGGAGAGAGGCTGCCAGAACTTGACAAATAATCCCCGAGTGTTTCTGGGGATTATGTGCTTGCCACCACATTTCTTTCCTCAAAATAAAGTATGGAAATCAACATGGCTGTGCATGTACATACTACAGGAGCCTGAAGCAATTAATGCTGACATTTCCCTAGAAATAGCAGGAAAAAAAGAGGTAAGCTTGAACGCAGCCCTGATATGTGACGGCACATTCTGAATGAGACATATATAATACATTTAAGGAAGCAGAGGCAAATGTATTCTGGTTGCCATAGTAGACTTCCTTTTTGCTCTGAAGCAGAGGATGATGACAGAGAGGTATTTCTAAAACCATCCATGATGCAGAAGTGCAGATCAGAATCTGTTTTGCATGAAAGCTTGGAGATGCTGACAGCTCTCTAAGAAGTGTGATTTGCTGTTTGTGTGGAAAAGCAGGGTCAGATCAAAGAACACAGACATTCTAAACTAATATTTTCTTCTCCTGTAGTGGGGAAGTGCAGTTTCTTGTTTTGCAGTGGCTAGTGTGTCAGATAAGGACTAGGAGCAGTGTTCCCTGCAAGAGGGATCCCCAGATGTTGTTGACTACAACTCCCAGCATCCCCAGCTGCAATGTCCTTTGGCTGGGGGTTATGGGAGTTGCACTCAGCAACATCTGGGAGTCCCTCTTACAGGGAACATTGCTTGAAAAATCCCCATTCAGCCATGAAACTCACCTTGGGCCAATCACCTTCTCTCAGCCTAATCTACTTTAGAGGGTTGTTCTGAGAATAAAAATGGGCAGGGACCATGTACACTACCTTGAATTTCAAGAAGAAGGAGGAGGAGGTTGGATAAAAATGTAATAATAATACTGCCCTTTGTATACGGATCAGGATTGGGAGTATGGTAGGGTGCAGGGGGACACTAACTCTTTGCCACTGCTCTGGTCTCATTCCGGATAAGTCCTCCCACCTCGTGTGGTTACTGCTTCCTTGAGAGTGAGTCAGAAAGGTTGTGCATTTACCTCCCCACCAAATGTTTATCATCTGAACCCCCTTGAGCTTCCAGATCAATATCCTTTGCATACAACAAAAGTGCTTAATGTATTTGTCAACAAGCAGCAACAAACTTGCACATATGACCAATGCAAGTTTCTAACCAGTACTGAAAAGACTTTTAATTATTTTCATTTTATGCAAGAAAGAAAACTCAAAAACACCTCCATAAACCCTTTCTATTAGAATGGTGTGGAAGGGGGAAATGGCATTCTTTGTGTAGAAACTTGTTGACTTGGATAGAAATCCTGAAGTAGCTTATGTAGTGGAGATAAGAATGTGCACTGGATGCTATAAATTATGAGTGCTGTCCCAAATTTGGCATGAAACATCAGCAAGGCAATATGGAGGGAAGGAAGAAAACAAGAGCCCCATTGAGGACTCTGCTCAACTCCTTCTCCTTAACAAGATTTATAACCTTCCTAAACCTTCCAGAAACAATCACATCCATTCTTTAGTGGCAGTAAATCTGTTCATAGCACACAGGTGGTAGAAGGGAAGCACTTGTGATATTAATGCAGCTAATTACTACCAACATTATTTTACTGGCACTTTTAGTCTGGGTTGTGCATGTGTGTGTTCTATTTAGTGGAGTTGCTGAATCTGTGAAGTTTTACTTTTACAATGTGTATTGGTGAGGATGAACTGTAAAATAATGGCCACAAGCACTTTCACAGCTCAAGAAAATATCACTCTTGTGGACTTGGTGGCAGTACTATCAAAGTGGGAAGTGGGGGGAAATACCACTCAGAAGTAAGATAGTGTCAAATTTTCACAGGCCCATTCAAATGAGAAGCAGGGGGAAATCACATGAGCTGGAAGCACAGAAAGGAACATAAACACTGGCAAAAGAAATGCAAGGAGACAATAAGGGATGCAAAAAGAGAGTTTGAGGAGCATATAGCTAGAAGTGTCAAGGGGAATAACAAAAACGTTTTTAAATATAACAGAAGCAGAAAACCTGACAGGGAGGCGGTTGGGCCCTTAGATGATGAGGGCGTGAAAGAGATTATGAAGGAGGATAAGGAGATTGCAAAGAAGCCGAATTAGTTCTTTGCATCTGTTTTCATGGCGGCGTATACTCACTGTACACCCACTCTGGAACTGAGCTTTGGAGGTTGAAGAACTGGGCCAATTTGAGGTGAGCAAGGATGTTCTAAATTATCTTGAAAAACTAAAAATTAACAAATTGCCAGGGCCAAACTGCACCCACCCAGAAGTTCTGAAGGAACTCAAATGTGAAATTGCTGATCTCCTAGCAAAAATATATAACTTATCCCTACAATCAGGCACTGTACCAAAGGACTGAAAAGTAGCTAATGTAACTCCGATTTTCAAAAAGGGTTCCTGGGGGATCTGGGAAACTACAGGCCAGTTAGCTTAATGTCTGTGCCGGGAAAATTGATGGAAAGCATACTGTTCATAAATGATCTAGAAGTTGGGATAAGCAGCAAAGTGGCCAAATTTGCAGATAACACCAAATTATTTAGGGTAGTGAAATCCAAAACAGACTGGGAGGAGCTCCAAACAGATCTCTCTAAACTGGGTGGGTGCGCAACAAAATGGCAAATGCGGTTCAGTGTAAGCCAGTGTAAAGTGATGCTTACTGGGGCAAAAAACCTCAACTTCACATATTCACAGATGGGGTCTGAGCTGTCAGTGACTGACCAGGTCTTGGGGGCATAGTGGACAGCTCATTGAAAATGTCAACTCAATGGCAGTGCCCAGCAGCTGTGAAAAAGGAAAATTCCATGCCAGGGATCATTAGAAAGGGGATTGAAAATAAAAATGCTAATATTATAATGTCCTTATACAAATCTATGATGCAGCCACATTTGGAGTACTGAGTACAGTTCTGGTCACCATATCTTATGAAGGACATTGTAGAACTGGAAAAGGTGCAGAAGAGGGCAACCAAGATGATCAGGAGCCTGGAGCACTTTCCTGATGAGGCAAGGCTACAGCATCTGGGGCTTTTTAGTTTGCAAAAGGGGTGACTACAGAGGCACTCTAACCCCTGGACCTTGCAGACCTGGCCCATGGCCACCAATGGATCGGGGAGGGCCTCTGGTCAGTATCTGGATGGGAGAGGATGTCACATATGCTGTCTTTTAATCCATGATATATATGGATATCAATGCAATCAATAAGCTCACTCATCTGTCACTATGCAACCACAGCCAAAGTTTATCTTAAAATGTTCAAAACTAGCAAAGGTCTCATCATGGCTGAAGCTCACTCATAGGAGGCATAGATAGAAATGGAGAGAGGAGCTAGGATCACCCGTGATCCCCACTCCTCAACCCCCACATGTTTATCCTAATCTGTAGACAGCACTGACGTGTGCAAGTTGTATGTATGTAGGTACTTGTACACACAAGTTGTATGTATATAGGTACACACATAATCAGGAACTCTGCAAAATGCAGGGTCCTGAATTGCATGGAAAGAACCCACACATGGATGGTAGCGGAAGTAGTAAGGAGTGAAAGGGTCCCACTAAGGGGACAGTCAGACTTCTCAGATCTTAAATATGTCTCAAGGGCTGGTTTAGCAGAGATTCCTTAAAAAAATAAATGGGCTGCTGGCAGTTCACAGGTATGGATGAACACTTGGAGACTGAAGGGCAGCAGGGCTGATAGCTGCAATCTTGTTCTCTCCCGCCACACATTCATTTTCACATGTGGATATGTGAACAGCAAAATTTTAAAAAACCAAGGCTTTGGGGACAATATGAGCTAAGCCTAGATTGGCCCGGAGCAACCCAACAGCTACAACAGGCTTGGGATCCTGCACTGGAGACACAAGGCGAACTTGGAGACCGATGAGAAGTTTCTACTTTGCAGAGTAGGATAACTTTCTCTTTCCCCTTGGTATGGCCAGTCTTCTAACCTACTGAACACACCCCTAAAGAATACAGAATTTATGTCGCTGAACATCCCCCTCCCCCATTTCCTCTGATCCAGGTTTGCATTGCCACACTCAACAGAGGAAATAAAGCATGCCCTGGGGGTGGGGGCTTAGAGAACAACAAGCTTCTGCTCAATTTCATCACTTCCATATTTTGTTTTTTAAAAAACATTCCCTTTCAGAGTTCTCTTATGTGCCAAGTATTGCTTTTGTTACACAATAGTTACATTGTTCTTATGCTCAGGATGAATTTGGGGG
Source organism: Hemicordylus capensis (assembly GCF_027244095.1). Lineage (NCBI taxonomy): Eukaryota > Metazoa > Chordata > Lepidosauria > Squamata > Cordylidae > Hemicordylus > Hemicordylus capensis. The sequence goes on from NC_069664.1 coordinate 27,046,593, forward strand.
TTCACTACTCTCTATAGTACCATTGTCTAATGACAATTATTGTAGCTTATTAATTTCTGAGTGTTGCTCACTCCCTAGAGATACGATACCTCTGAGTGTGTGAAGATATGTGGCATCTGTACCCAACATGTAGTTGTCACACCCAGCTTGCCTGTTGACATATAATACGTTGTGCAATAAGATAAATGGTTGTCTGTATTCACCCTTCGTTAGCAGTATGGGTTCGACAAGAATGGAAAGCATCAATATGCCTGAGTGCTGTCACCTACAGTATTTAAACAAATCTTAGTTGATTCATTTGAAGGAGGCATATGCAAAGAAAAAGAACATTAGTTTTGGGGGGAAGGGGTTATACTTCCTATGTTTTCAAATGATGCATACTTGTAGCAGATATAATTTTAGAAGAGATTCTCCCCTATGTGTGAGAGAAGCGAGAATACCTCTTTTAAGATGATGCTTTTTATCTGCACTTTTTATAAATATGTGTATTAAATGTTTCAAAAAAAAAATCCTCCTGCTTATTGACTCAAGTACAGCTTTTTAGTCAATCAAAATGTTTTAAAGTCAATTAGGCTTAACCACTAAGCATTGCAGCTCTGCTAAACTTCTTGATTCCATCATGCAACAATAGGCTTGAATTGTATTCTACATCAGTTATTCCACTCATATGCTCAAAAAGAACATAGCTAACCAAGAGCCATTTTGTTTTCTATCAAGTTGTGCATTTCCAAAGGTCAATTGAAATTAGTTACTTACGTGGTATTAGTTACATTCTTGAACCTTGTTTGATCTACATCTATGCTGAATGGACTGAAAAGGTATTCCTGTATTCTACTGGTTGAACTTGTCTAGTTTTCCAGAGGGGCTAATTGTAGCTTTAAGTGTGTGTGCGCATGCGTGCACACACACACAGACACACACACACACGGGGGGGGAGGGGGAGAGTGAGAGAGAGAGAGAGTGTGTGTGAGAAAAATGGAACAAGGGAAATATACCCTCAATGAACATGTTACTGCTCCAGTACAAATCAGAGCACCCACCTCCCCTGCATCCGCTTTTCAGTGTTTTACAGTGACAACACTGGGAGATCCAAACACAGATCTCCTGTGATATGTCTGTTTTTCACCCTAATTAACTAGCTCCATCAAGGAGATTCTGCCTTGTAAAATTGTTCTTTTTCATTCATCTCTATCTCATACAGAATGCCCAAGTGTATTGATTTTCTTTGAAATACAATATTACTGTGACTTGAAAGGCACTTTGCAATAAGAGAGTCTGCACACCTTACTAATGTTTGCTCCTGACCACACACTCCTCTGTTCCTTTCGTACATCACTAGGGACAATCCCCAGCAGCATTTGTTGCATACTGCCAGCTTCATTTGCATGCTTAAATGCATTTTTGAACTAAGAAGTTTTCATGCCTGCTGAGATCTATCAGGTTTATAAAGTTCTGCCTTCACAGCTAATTAGGTCTGATACCTCAAACATCACACGGAAGCTGCAACAAGATTGCCCAGAAGTTGCATATATTTGGAAAGTCACAATCCAATGCCCCTTTGTATTGTCTTCTTTCTAAAGGGAAATATTTGGGAATTGCCTGTTTGTTTCACTGTGAAACTCACCTGTGTCTATTCAACTGAGACTTGGGCATGACAGGCATGACGGGATTGGCCGAGTACATTTTGGCTGAGTTGCAAATGATTTGCTACTTTTGCAACAAAACTGAGAGCCCTGCCTTTTTCAAAAACTTGCAACACCGTTAGCTTAGGGTTACTGTGTATCAAGTGAGCTCTTGTATGCAGTGGTTATTTTCCTCATTGTGCCTTTCTTAGGTATCTGCAGTTTCCTAATAAGCATTTTTTGGTAAATTACTCCTGGAAATTTAAGGATTGTGGCCTCATCCTTGCAGTCTTGTCTGCCTGCTCGTGCTACTTACTGAATTATCTGGCTGAGGAATGGAAGGACTCCACTTTAAATTATCAAGGTCAAGGTTTGCCTACCAGTTTGGCATTCCTTAAAAATAGGTGTGCTTGTGGCAATGAAACTCGTGGTTGGAAGACCCTTGAGATGCAGTTTTCTCATTTTTCCTGTTGAGTTTACCCAGACAAGGCCAGATTGCTGTCAATGACTGGATTAGCATAGCTAGTCACCTGGGTTATTGGCTATGTGAGAACAGCAGCACACATACCAGACCTCTTTTAATAACACAACTCACTAAAAAAAGTGCAGTGCCTGAAATGTTAACGGGGGGGGGGAATCAAGCCTATCATATCTGTAGGCTGCCTTTAGTTTCTATTCAGTCTAGGCCTAGGATTACTCAAGCCCCTGAGGAGCTCATATGGGTCCAACCACTTACACAGCCTTCTGCTGCAAAACTGAAACTCTTGCCCCAGTTCTCACATGCCCTTTCTCATTTTGAGGCCTTCTGGGCATGTCTCTTAAAGGAGCAGCACACAACATGGGTCAGGTGGTCCACATCCTTGACGGATTATTTCAAGGCCTGTTCAGCCACTGATCCTATCTATCTATATACAGTAGATATATTCTTTGAAGTGCATGGTAAGGCTGTGTTTGCCCTGGAGGTTTAATACTGTAACTACTGCTAGATGTGTCCTTATCACACTTGACAAGCATCAGACTTGTATGATTGTGGTATGCACAATACATGACAGCTACACAGGATGCGTGCAGTTACCTATATGGAAAATATCTTAGGACTAGACGGACTGATAATTAGAGTTGGTACAAGGCAGCTTAATATGTTAACCCTAGAACATGCCCCATAATCCTTTGCAATACATAGGGGTGCCATGGCAAACATTCTTTAGCACACAGACTGATGTAAGTTTGAAAGCTACTACATTACAGAGCAGTCAAGTCACCATTAGAGACCACAGAAACAGCTCAGAAGCAAAATCTCAAGAGAAAACAGAGCTTTCTCCCCCTCAGTTTACAGATGGAAAAAGAATGGTACCGCTTTTGTGCTAGAGAAAATGGAGAATTTCAAGGTGTGCAAACCAGCAAGGAAGCTTTTAAATCCATTTTCTCACATGCTGAAAAGGGCTAAGTCAGAGGGGAATCATGAGCCTGTCTGAGAGTAAAGACTTTTAAGGGGGGGGTGTATGAGAGAGAGAACAGGGGGACGAGCCAAAATCACTTGCAGTGAAAAAGTGAGGGGGGTGGGTCGGACATTGATGCAAAGGCCTCTGAAAGCAACAACTTTGGCTCCTGTCCACCTCCCACACACAGCTGGAAATAACTCAGTTTAAATAATTTACTTGAACATGCATGATATTGCAGTTAGAGCTTGAACAAACTAGGAAGGGGCAGAGTTTCAAAATTTGGGTGAGCTTGTTGATGCTTTTGAATTACCTTCAGGCTGACAGTAAGCATAGTGGTCTTGTCTTGTCTTTTGCTGAGCCTCTCCTCCACAGTGAGTTTCAGGACTGGGATAACTGAGAAGAAGAGCAGGCAAACAGACAGCCCAATCTGGCCCTCAGAGACTTCCTGTCTGTCTGTCCCCATGGACGAGTGTCCCTTTACACATCTCAGCTGTTGTCTTCCAAGCCAAGTGGCAGTCAAAGGGCTGCTCAGGTACCTTTTTAGCATGCAGCAGCAGAGGTTCTATAGTTCTGATTCCCTATGCACTGATGAGTGAGCAGCTGGAGTGCACATGGGGAGAAAGGGTCTGCCAAAGAATATTGCTGTTCACACGAGGGAGAAATGAGTTAGAGAGCCCATTGTCTGATCTTGGCTTCCATGGAGGAGCCAAGGCACATAGCCAATATTGCCAGACCTTTCAGTCATCGCTCATGTTAGAATACAGCTCCAATCAACAGTAGGTCTTGTCCAGGGGTTTATGATATTTTCAAAGGTAAAGCACCCACAGAACATCACTGTCCTTCTTAAGTAACCCAGAAATTAAGAGACAAAATAAGACCTTATGGATCAGACCAAAGGTCCATTTGGTCTAGGGTAAATGTCAGCTACAGACATCATTGGGCATCTCCTGGGGCCCAGGGCCCTCAGAAGGGCATACTGTTGATCTCTACCACTGTACCCATAGCCTTGGTATGGTGGTGGCAGAGTGAATCTCTTGGGGGTCACCAAAGGGACACGTGGGAGGCAGTTAGCCAAGGGTCCTCTGAAGTGTAGAGCTGGTCTAGCATCCTGCTTCCCACAGTGGCTAACCAGGTGCCTCTCCAAGGCTCACAAGCTCATGAGGGCAACAGCCCTCAGCTGCCGTTGCTCCTTGGTATTCAGAGAGATACAGCCTTTGGATGTGAAGGTTCCATACAGCCATGGCCAATTGCCATTGATAGACCTAGCCTATCCTCCATGAATGTTCCTCATCCCCTTTCTAAGCCAGTCGTCATCACCACATCTTGTGGCAGTGAATTCTATACATCAATTATGTATAGTATGAAGAAGTAATTCCTTTTGCCTATCCCAAATCTCTTGACAATCAACTTCAGTGGATGACTCTATGTTCTAGTATTGTGAAACGGAAAGAAGAAGAAAAGATGTCTCTATCCACTTCCCCCACCATTTTATTCATATCATCAACCTCAATTATGTTCCCTTTGTTGTATTTCCCCCCCTAAACTAAAAAGTCTTTCCTAGTATGGAAGGTGTTCCAGCCCTCTGATAATTTTAGTTGATCTTTTTCTGTACTGAGGTGGCTCTGATGTCAAGTTGTAGCATTATTTTGCTACAAATGCCCACTATTGCCATTTTGGAAATCTGGAGGGTGTGTGTCCCCTCAAGGGAGAAATGTCAAAGCTTCATTTTCTGCAGTGGTGTTATTACCGACTCCTTTTGCAGTATACTTGTTTGTTTGTTTATTTACTTGCTTGCTGTGTATATATAATCCCCTTCTGCCAATGCATTCAGTTGGCCAAAGTAGCACATCAGAACATTAAATGCTAATGTGAACTCACAACCAGCATATCTTATTATCTTGCCTGCATTCTTCACACTACTTTCTCTTATAATGCCCTTCATTTCATCTTCTTGAAGCATAGGTGTGATTGAGGTAAAGACCCAACACCAATGCTATTTTCTCAATACCAATTATGTTTGGTTGCATATATTGAACTACTAGCATATTTGATAATCTGTTTTTGAGATGGCGAGCCCCTTGGAACAGAGACATGTCGTCTTCATTACCATGCATATAAATGGCGCTAAATAAATAAACAGGGCCACCAAATCCTGAGCTGAAAAATATTGCCTCCCTGTATAGAGCCTAGGGGGCAGAGTCTGAGCATAAATTATCAATTACTATAATTAGTTGTAAACCACCTTGAGAACTGGTTATAGCAGGATAAAAATATCTTAAATAAATAATAAGTTGGGTGGAACCCAGAGGAACCTGGCTGAGGGTGAGTGGAAGCTGGCTAGAAAAAAAAGGATATGTTAAATGGTAACCACTAATGATCCAGACTACTAGGTGCTTCTGCCCAGTTGTCATTATTCTTATCATCACTATGGTTGCTGAAACATGTGAATCAAACATGCTGGAACAAGCAGAGACTATTTGAAAATATTCCTGGTCTCCATGGTCTTTTCTACAACATCTAGAACACAGGGCAAAATTCATTCATGTCATGCATATATAAGAAAAACCTTGGTGGATCAGTCCAAAGATCTCTCTTTAGCCAGCCTCCTCTTTCTCATAGTCAGCCCACCAGATGTTTCCAGGAAGCCACACATGCAGGGCTTGAAGGCAATACCCTTCCATGTGACTGACCCTAGCATCTGGAAGTCAGAGCTTCTATACATGGAATTTCCATATAGTCTTTCTGACCAACAGTGATTGATGCAACTATAATTAGTTGTAAACCACCTCAAGAACTGGTTATAGCAGGATAAGAATGTGTTAAATAAAAAAATAAGTTGGGTGGAACCCAGAGGAACGTGGCTGAGTGTGAGTGGAAGCTGGCTAGATTTTGATGGATCACACATTGTCAGGGTGGAACATGGCTGAGTCACAGTAGCTATGGAACCTCCATGTTCAGAGGCAGTATACAGTCTTAACGAAGAGCGGTTGTTGGGGGAGCAACAACGATGGGGTTGTTGTCTTCAAACCGTGCTTGTGGGCTTCCCCTTCCCCTTCATCCAACAGGGTTCTAAGATTGATTTGTTAGGTCAAATGTGGAATCTGACAACTTAAGCTGGCTTTGAATTTGACTAGATTTTTATACCCCAGTTCTGGTTATCTGCCAGAGTGTGGTTTCACTGCTTAGACCAATAAAGCAATGGGCGACCATAGATATAGAATCCAAGCCCTCCCCGGGTCCCTCTAACCAGGCCCCCCGAAAGAAAGTCACTAGCAGCAGGCAGCTACCCCAAAGCACAAAAAGCACCAAAGTCTCCTACCCTGCTACAGCCATTTAGTTAACAACAAAAGCAACACAATCTTTTAAAGACCATTTTCCCCTCTTTGATAAATACACAGTGCAGAAAGGCTAATTATAGACTCTTTTCCTTCAGGCTGACAATTACCAATGACACAAAATAACCCTCAATGACAGGCAACTGCTGCTTCTCATTATCAAGGGATTCCAGACTTGATTTTTCCTTTCATGGCTCAGTTTCCCCAAAACATACGTCCACTACTGCAGTAAATTGGTGCATCCTGAAGGTGTCATGGAACTCCTTGTCTTGCCCCCAAACCTCTTGGATATCTACCGCTTCTCTTGCTCTTGTACTCACTATAATATGAACTGGAATCCTCATCCTACTCATGAGCATCTATCTACCCAAAGACCAGGAAAGACCCAATTTTTATTTCAATCATTATTCACCCTTTTTGATTGAGTGTTGCAAAAAAAAAAGGAAAGAAAAGGATATGTTAAATGGTAACCACTGCATGTTAATGATCCAGACTACTAGGTGCTTCTGCCCAGTTGTCATTATTCTTATCATCACTATGGTTGCTGAAACATGTGAATCAAACATGCTGGAACTAGCAGGGACTATTTGAAAATATTCCTGGTCTCCATGGTCTTTTCTACAACATCTAGAACACAGGGCAAAATTCATTCATGTCATGCATATATAAGAAAAACCTTGGTGGATCAGTCCAAAGATCTCTCTTTAGCCAGCCTCCTCTTTCTCATAGTCAGCCCACCAGATGTTTCCAGGAAGCCACACATGCAGGGCTTGAAGGCAATACCCTTCCATGTGACTGACCCTAGCATCTGGAAGTCAGAGCTTCTATACATGGAATTTCCATATAGTCTTTCTGGCCAACAGTGACTGATGCAACTATCGTCAATTTGTCTAATCTCTTTTAAAGTTAACTTTAGTATATCTCATCCTACAACTCTCTTACAGCTTGAAAGCCCTTTCACAAGAGGATTTGATCTCTTGTAGAGGGCAAAATGTTAACAATGTGGTTGTGTGGTAGCCTACATAAACCTGGCATTAAAATTCGGCTATGTTTCTCTATCCCCCACCCCTGCCCAAGACTGGGGAAGAAATTTGTTTACATGAGTCAACCTCATCTCAGAAGCAACATTAACATTTCAATTCCTTCTCCCTCCCACCCACACTGCATATATGGCCCTTAGCATACACACAGGAGTGCTCAGCTGTATGGCAAGCAAGCAAGTCAGGATATTAGTGCTGATTCTGAATAAGAAAGGCAGCAATCCAGGCATGGCCTGCCATGAAACAATCTAATGAGCAGAAAAAGGGAGCCCAAAGCTCTGATTAAAAGGCCCAGATGTTAAGGTAAACCTCTCTGGCTGGAAGATAAGATTGTGCATACTTCCTGTCAGACAAGGATTCACAGAGTGCATTACAAATACTTATTTGTATAATGCTTGACTAACAGGCAGAAGGTTGCCAGTTCGAATCCCCGCTGGTATGTTTCCCGGACTATGAGAAACACCTATATTGGGCAGCAGCGATATAGGAAGATGCTGAAAGGCATCATCTCATACTGTGCGGGAATAGGCAATGGTAAACTCCTCCTGTATTCTACCAAAAGAAAACCACAGGGCTCTGTGGGCACCAGGAGTCGAAATCGACTTGATGGCACACTTTACTTTAAAATTAAGCCCTGCAAATGAGTGGGATGCAGGAGATAGAGATTCCTCTCCACCCTCTATTAACTGGAATAGTACAACAACCACATACCAGCCAACACAGATGAAAACAGAGACAAACTTGTAACACCTCCATTCTCATACCAAGGATTATGGTCCAAGATCTTTGTTCATACATTACTGAAGGCTTTATTCAGTCTAGGTTGCCAGCCCTCCAGGACTGCCTGGAAGCTCCAAGAATCAGCATCAGTCCCCAGGTCACTACTGAAAGCAATCCTGGAGATGTTAATAACTTGGTATTATGAACAATACTGGGGGAGGGGGGAAACCTCACAGAATATCCCAGAACTGGCAGTCCTAACTCAGTTGCCATCACAGTCATGTCAAGTATTCATTTGGTTCCTGTTCTTTATTTAATAATTTGTCCTTGAGTCTTTTAAAACCGAGGAGGTCTCTGTTTTTTAGGTTAAAGTTACAAAACAACCTTCATTCTACAATCTCTTATCACCTATTCAAAGTGATCATCACCAGTACGTGAAGTGGCCAGGTTTATACTACAGGTCACTTTTATTTCAGGCACACACATTAGAGATATAGGATGCATTCCCTCCCTTACCTGTCCTACAAGCCATGTAACTTCTAGGGCAGGTGTGGCCAATCCGAAGCTCTCCAGTTGTTGTTGGACTACAACTCCTAGCACTGTAGCTGCAATTAAGACTTAAGAACAGCCCTGCTGGCTCAGGCCCAAGGTCTATCTAGTCAAGCATCCTTTTTCCCACAGTGGCACACCAGATGCCTCTGAGAAGCTCACAGGCAAGAAGTGAAGCGACAATGGAAGCTGTCGTTCAACAACAGCTGGAGAGCTTCAGGTTGGCCACCCCTGTTCTAGAAATACTGTGAAAGGCATTGAACTTTGAAGAATTACAAGTCTAGTGCAATTTACACTAATTATATTTTAATATAGTATCCCCTGAAGTTAAAAAAAAGGGGGGGGAGCAATATTTAAACAGAGATACAAGGACATTTTGAGAGACTTATTTTTAGAGAAGATATATAAACTGTCCTTCAGCATAAGCTCCCTGAGTGGTATACAGTTAAAAGAGTAAAACACAACCAATAAATCAAATTAAAAAACCCCAGACACAGCAGCATCACCATTCAATAAGCCAGCCAAATAATAAAACAGTGATTAAAACCAGCTGTTCTGCATGCTGGAATGCCTGGGCTAATAATAATTATTATTATTATTAATAGTATAATGATACATAAAGATTCACCAGGCACTCACAAGAGAGTGGGCACACCAGGAGAATTCAGCTTCTCTGAAAAGGCTGTTCCAAATGTGAGGCACTACAATCGAGAAAGCCCTCTCCTTGGTCACCACCCTACTAACTTCAGTGGCAGTAGAAAGAGAAAAGGCTCAGATGAGGACTAAGATGCAGGCAGGCTCATGTGGTAGAAGAAGATCCTTCAGGGAACCTGGGTAACTAGAAAATGTCCCTGAAACAATGGGGCCATTGGAGTGCAGTGGCCTTTGGCTGCAACAAAGTCTGTTCAGTTCAACCAATCCTTTACACTAGGTATGCAAACTGAATAAGAATTTTAAGTTGTCTGCCTTTTCACCAATTAACCAAACTGAAATGCTAATATTACAGAAACATCAACATAAATGGCCCTTTTGAGACATTGAAGGAAGCATAATAAACAAAAGCCACCTCCTATTGCTAGAATAATATTTTTCATTTCCATTCCACATTATAGAAACACACTAAAAACAACTCAGCACCACTAAACCAGTGTGCCCTAATTCGCTACCGAACCAATTTTGACTGGTTACTCTGATTAATCAACTGAACAATTTAGAGGATTAATCTATTGATTAAGAAGTCTGCAGTCTTTCAGAGCCAGGGCTGTGGGTGGCAATACCTTCTTTCTTCTGGCTGAAACTAAGAATCTTTTTTACAAATGGTGCTTCAGCCTACTGGTAACTTGCTTTCTGGAGAACTTTACTCAAAAGGGCAAGCAGCTGCATAGAGCTGACTACAGCGCTCTTGGTCAGGAAAGGGAGCATCATTCCCAAGAATGGGTGAGTCAAACCCTCCATATTTAGGGGCAATTCTTTAATACCACTCCTACCCATATTGCCACAGGACAGAAAGTCAGAAGAGTAAGGATATCTGTGCTTGTAAAACCAGAGCAGCAGTTGCTGGTTTTCTCAAGTGTCCTGTAGCCTTTGCCATGTTCTGATGACTTTATTTTTTATTTATTGTTAAATTTATATACCGCCTTTCATTAAAAACAATCCCAAGGTGGATTCTAGATGACACTTCTCCATCTGACGGACCACTTCTGACGGATTCTATGACACTTCTAGATGTCATAGGGAAAGGCTGATCAGTGAGTTCACCTTGTGTCAACTAAGTGAGTCAAAGATGGAAGGAGGCATAATACTTGGGATGAACAAGTTAATTCAACTCCATTCTAACTATTCTAAAATTCCAGCTTCCCTAACAGCGCATTCATAAGCATGATTGCTCGGAAGTCGCACTAAATTCTATAAGACTCACATCTTAGGAAGTGCACTTAGGTTTGCAATCTTAAAGAGCCAAATTCTACCTAGTCAGAAATGGTGTATTTCCTGTGGCTGAATGCTGTTCAGTTCACTTTTCTGTAGGTCTGGTTGGTTGCCCTGTCATTCCCATGTTTGGCCAGAGTTTGGTGATGGTGCACAGTTGGTAGTGCAATATGAGGTGGGGAAAAACAGCTAGCAAGGAAAGGGTTGAACACAATATAACTACATCAGGGCTGCTGCATGCATTTGTGGAAAACTTGTAATTTGCCTTTAGGAGAGCATCTTAACCGCATTCTGACCACTTGATCTGTATCTTGTGCATTCATGATACATTCTCAGACAGAGGGGTATATGGAATCAATGGGTTTCCAAGAGCTGCATGGTCATTTCCTTCTTTTAAGAGAGATGGAGACTAAAGCAATAGCAATATCTTGTAATACCATATCTTGCAAACTTCTAAAGCAGATTGCATCCTCAGATTCACTCCATTTCCTCCCCCCACCCCGATCAGTAAGTCTGGTCTTCTCTAAATTATATTAGTTGTGATGAGATTACAAGCCATAACCAAGCATGCACAGATTTTGATTTTGTTTCCTGCAGGGCTATCTTTCCAAGGGCCTTCGCAAATGGCAGGTACTCAGGTTCAATCACAATTCTAGACTGAGAGATATAGCTAGAGTATATACATACTGTTGAATCATACTATTGAAAGCAGCCCAGAATACATCAATCTGAGAATCTGGACAATGCGTTATGCAACTTTGAGTATAAGCACATACAGTAAAGCAACTGTGAATGGGATAGTGTGGTGCTATAGACAGAAAACTGGATTCAGATCTACAAGATCTGGATTCATATCCCAGGACAGGCACAGAAGATGATATTTAGACAGTCACCATCACTTGATTAAAAAAGGAACAACGGGACTCTAGGTTTCTGTATGCACAAGTAAAAGAGCTGGCTTCCTTGTCTCTTGCAGTTCTTTACATATCTTCAAAATGTGCCTGCATTGATGTTTTGGCATTATGCAAATATGATCAATTACCTAATTGATTCAATCAGTTAAAAGTAGGGTTGGAACTTCAAATTTGTTAAAGTAAAATCTGAAAGAGAATTTCAGGGTTTGTCAGAGGAGAAATTGAGAATTTTCTCAGATGGTTTCTCTACATCCCAGGTTAAAAGGCAGATGATAAATCAGCTAAGCATTATCGTTTCCATTGACATCCTGACTAAAAACTAAACAGTTAATCAAGGCTGTTGCTTTTCCATGGCAAAGGAAAGCTTACTGATTTTGTTTTTAAAAGTGTGTATATTCCCCACAGTGCACACTGTTCGATAGCAGAAATAGCTAAAATTTTAAAAAGCATTAATCTAGGACAAGTCTGTGATCAATGATCTATTTGTGATGATCATGAAAAATGAGAGCTGCGTTAACAATAAGATCCACAAGTCAGTAACAATGGATCTTAGCAAATGACCTTCAGTAAAAATTTGCTTTTTCAAATCTATACTGAGAGAATAGCCAAGGGACCATAATGGTTTCCGTTAGCCAACCTGCATCCATTGTAAGAGAGGCTAAATTTGGATCTCTGGTGGATTTGAGACTCCATAATTCTGTTTCCTCTCTTCTTTTGCACAACTAGGGAGTGCTATGACATGTCCTCTGCATCCTGTTTCTTATGAAATGTTGTCCAATTCTGACAGTTGTAGTAGTAACGATCTCAAACTCATTGGTCTTGTTTTTCCTAGAGCAAGGTTGGGGAAGCCAATGAGGAAAATCAGACTAATCATATTTATTTTATTTTATTTTTATTTATTTTTTACATTTTATATCCTGCTCTTCCTCCAAGGAGCCCAGAGTGGTGTACTATGGTTTCTCGTCACAGCAACCCTGTGAAGTAGGTTAGGCTGAGAGAGAAGTGACTGGCCCAGAGTCACCCAGCTAGTATCATGGCTGAATTGGGATTTGAACTCAGGTCTCCCCGGTCCTAGTCCAGCACTCTAGCCACTACACTACACTGGCTATATGACAAGTAAGCTTGTGGTTGGGGATAGGGTGGCAGCCATTCTATGTCCTGAGGCTCACAAAAGGAGTTACACCTTGAAATATTAGGCATCCTAATTTTTTTTCCAGCTCCTAAAGAATGAGGACAGGAAGTAGATAGATTTAAGTTTTTGACTCCCAGTTATTTGGCAATGGGAACAATGACAAGTCTGCAGTCCTTTTTTGGAGGGGGATTGATTGTATGTTTATTGCGGTCACAGACCAGATTAACAAACAATAACTATTAGTCATGATGGCTCTATGGAACCTCTGTGGAACCTCCAGCAGGTTCAGAGGCAACATGCTACCAAGTGCCAGTTGCTGGGAAGGAACAGCGGGAGAGAGCTAGTGCTGTCATGCCCTGCTTGTAGGCTTCCCAGAAGCATCTGGTTGATCAGTATGGGAAACAGAATGCTGGACTAGATGGACCTTTGATCTGATCCAGCAGGGCTCTTCTTATTTGCCATGATAACCAGGAATGGAGCCTCCATGTTCCAGAGATCTGTCAACAGCTATTAGTCGTGAAGGCAATATGGAACTGCCATGTTCAGAGGCAGTATCCTTGTGGATACCAAATGCTGGGAACAAATGCATAGAAGGGCTGTTGCCTTCAATCTCTGCATGTGGGGCTTCCCTGGAGCGTCTGGTTGGCCATGATGAGAAGCAAGAGGCTGCATAAAGATGAACCTTTGATGTGATCCACCAGGGCTTTTCTTATGTTTCTCTGGTTCAAAACATGAGTATGAAATAAAATGAAAAAAAAAACCTTCAACCAGCACTAAAAGCTTTCCTGAAGAGCTAGGGTTTGACCAGTTACTGAAAAGCCAAGAGTGATTGATAATAGACTAATGAAGGCACAACAGCCACCGTTCACCCCTTAGCCTCAGTCACATAATATGGGGATCATCAAGAACAAGGATCCCAGAAAGGCACCAAATAAGGACTGGGATAGGCATAAATGAGGACTGTTAGGCTGCAGATAACAGGAACTCTGCATCGTCGTCGTCTTCTTTTTTAAAAGGACCACACTTCATATTTCTTAATGGTTCTCTGCATCTTCTCTTTCTGATACAACTGCCTGCAATCTAATCAACTAATTTTAGAGGTTTCAGTTTTCGAAAAGAAAAGCTAGTCAAATTTTTTTTAAAAAAAATCAATTTAAAGGAAGTAGATTGCATTAGGAGCATCGGATTCAGCAGAAGCTGTTCATTTTCGTTATCAGTTCTAATGGCAACAGTTCATGCAAAATGTTGCTTTCCCCCCATATAATCACAGCGACTAAAATAAAAAGTCTGGCAGTGTTTATTACTTCATGGGGTAGATGTCTGTAATTCAGATTGAAAACAGAACACTGCGGAGGATTGGTTTTATTCCTATAAATTTTAAGTTATTCTAAAGATGACCTCGCTCACGTGCACAAAGGTTTTCAGCACAACATAAAGCATCAGTTCATTCATTACCTATTTAAAAATTCAAGATAGTTTGCTACTGATTGACTCCTTTTAAAGTCCAGAGGTTGGAAGGTAGCATGCCGATTGGGGTGTGTGTAGTGATATTTACATAAGGGTCTCATTACCTGCCAGATTATTGGGACATCTGGAAGGCAGGCAGACAAGCTGCTTTCATCCCATGCTATGGTTAAGGAGTCATAGACCCACTGGCAGGGGAAGGGACCTGGAGGTGAAAAGTTAAGTGTGTGGTTCTTTTGGATCCATTCAGAACTGCCCAGACTCTGGCTAAGACTCTGGTCAAGCCTTGTGAAGTGCACTGGAATCCTTTGCTAACCCTTCTCCCTCCCTCAGATTCCCTGTCCCAGAGGTGGCCGTACCAAACAGACAGCTTGTAATTTGCAAATTATTTTGGTCTGAAGCATCCTCTAATATGCAAGATATTCTTGGATGTGCTTCTTTACCTTGTAATCTGTGGTCAAAAGAACACGTTAGAGACAAGCCCAAGCCTACAATGTTGCAAGGCAAATTGTGTTTGTCAAGCCAAAATCCTCCCACGCATTATCCCCATGGTGTCAATTGCTTAACACCACCACTTTAAGATCATGTTATTTCAGTACTTTCCCCCTGCTTTGCCTTGTCTCTCTTTGTGTGGGTCTGGTGGGTGCCTCAGCTTCTTTTCGAACTAGATTATACCATGAACCTCTGCTATTACCTCCTCGTTGCCATGTTTTAAGGCTAGAAATCGGTCACTCTGGCAGTACTATGTTCATGCAGTTGTGATCTTAATTGCATCTGGTCTCTTGCAAAGCTTATCTAAATTTGTTCGAGCTTGTCATGCTTTGGCCAGGCAAACAGTTAATGGGACATGAAGAAAGACACTGTCCTGGATTTAAAGAGGCCGAGTCTATGTTAAAGCTGTGCATTGTGATCAGTGGTATAACCTTTAAGTGTGCCCGTCGTCTTAGCTGGCAGCTGCGCGAAGGCCCTTGGGTGATTTGTGAAATGACAGACTTCTGCCTTCAGGTTCCTTATGTTCCAAGTCCCTGATTTCTGGGGCAATTGGACATTTTTTCCCTATAGGGTGGCTTTTCAATGGATCTAGTTTAGACTGAGCCTCAGGCAGACTCAGGGAACGTGAAATTCCTGAAGCAGACTTCTGCTGACTTACAAACAAGAGCCCATTGGGTGAAGTGCAAAGCACAGAGAAGTGCATGGCACCTTCATGTGTTGCACAGTGTTTATACTATTAGGCCTTCCCTCTGCACTCACCCCATGTATCTTATGCAATGGCCCCTTTCTCAATTTTTGTTAAAAAAAAATAGCAAAGAAATCTATGCCTCTTCTACAAGTGGCTAGGAATCCTTTTCTTATACTCTCAGATTCAGACATCTGGCCAGGTTCATGGAGATTCATTCTATATGACACTCACTAAAAGGTCAGTGGAAAAAAATCATCAACTCAGACAGGAAGTCAGCCTGTCATGTCAGCATCCCCATACACTGTGTGAAAAGCAACCAGCACAGCCACAAACTCTGCTCTCCGACCACCAGGCATTCATGAACCACAGCCATATGACGCCCAAGAGGGAAACTCACAATTTCAAAGGCAGGGGGTGGGATTTCCCCTCTGCCCCTTTATCACGACCACAGTATGTTCTTCTTTGCCAAGTGAAACCAGCTTTTATTAAAAGGAGGCAACATGGCCACTCCTGTGCAGGAATCTAAAGCAACAGGCGAGACTGGTGTGAGACCATGACGATCCACACTGAAAGGCCGTTTACACAATTGAAAACTGGGTAGGATTGGTGTCCTACCCAGGTTTGGCAGCTGTGAGCACTCTCAATTTTCACTTGTGTGAGAGCAAACAACTAGGTGGGGGAGGGGAGTGATTGTGTGTGAGGCAGGAGCTGGGTACAACTGTGCCGCCCTACCCAACTTTCATACCCTGCATTTTATTTATTTATTTATTTATTTACATTTTATATCCCACTCTTCCTCCAAGGAGCCCAGAGTGGAGAGTCACCCAGCTAGTTTCATGGCTGAACTCGGGTCTCCCCAGTCCTAGTCCAGCACTCTAACCACTACACCACACAGTACCCTGTTTTACCAAGGAAGGTGGAAAAGCTGTTCTACCCAGCTCCTGCCTCACCCACAAACACTCCCCCTCCTCTTACGTAGTTGTTTGGTCACACACAAGCAAAAATTGGGAGTCGGTGTGTCCAGTGTGCTCTCTAATTTTGTTCATCTGTGTGCAGAATGAATTTTGTTCTGGAAGGTAGTATCAAGGCAGTGTGCATGCACATGCACTCAGAGTGGCGCCTTCTCGATTCAACCTGAGCAGGATTTAAAATTAATTGAGCAGACATCAGAAAATGTGTGAGTGCATGCATGTGACACCTTAGAGGAAACACTGCACGTGTCCTAACCAGTTTTCATTTGTGTGAACAGCCTTAATGTGTGATTGCCTGCACTTATGCAACATGGCAGTATACTCCATCCTCATGGCTGTGGCCTCTCAGCGCATAAGAACCTAAGCAGAGCTCTGATGCATCAGAGCAAAGGCTCATCTATTCCAACCTCCTGCTTCCCATTGTGGCCAACCAGATGCCTCTAGAAAGCCCACAAGCAGGACATGAAGACACTAGCCCTCTCTGGCTGCTGCTCCCCAGCAACTGTTATTCAGTGGCAAACTGCCTCTGAATCTGAAGGCTCAATTTGGTTATCATGATTAACAGCTAATTAGATACCTTTCCTTCTCCAATAAATTGGCTAATCCCTTTTTAAAGCCACCTCACCACGTCCTGTGGCAGAGAATTCCATACAACAGGGGTTCTCAAACTTGGGTCCCCAGATGATGTTGGACTACAACTCCCATCACTCCTAGGAATGATGGCAGTTGTAGTCCAACAACAGCTGGGGACCCAAGTTTGAGAACCCTGCCATACATTAATTATGCACTGTGTGAAGAAGTCCTTTCTTTGTCTGTCCTGAACCTCCTGCCAATCATCCGCTCAATGAATTTATGTCTCTCCATTCTCTTCACACTGGTCTAGGTCACACAATCATTCAACTCTAGGATTAAAGAGAGTTACCAACATCAATATGATTGTGTGAACCCATACCAAGGGGACTTATGTCCCAAGATGAATCTGAGATCCCCATCTTGGCGTGGCTTCAAAGAATCATGCTAATGTCAATAACCCACATTGAACCTAGATTTGAACAGCTGTGTGAACCAGCCACTCAGTCATGTTCCCCTTTAGTCAGCCAGTGCTCTGACTATGCACCCCAGACCATGCCCAAATCTAACGGGGTCATGCAACAAGCCAGTCAATATGGAAAGGGTTATTTGAAGCTACTGTAGAAAGCTTGCAAATCACTGTAAAACTGCAAACTGTAGGTTCTGAACAAATTTTAAAATAGTTGTAAAAGATTGTCTAATTTGCATGATAGACATCCCACAGTGGGGTCTCTGTGCCTTACCATTAAGCACATTTAAAAGATGGAGGATGCATTCTCATGCACATTTTCTAGGGACTTGTGTGTTACTCCGCAATAACTTTGCTTAGGGTTGTGTTGTAAATGTTCCATTTTAGAAAATAATTTTGAAGGATGAGTCAATCACAGTTCCGTATGTGGAATGATATCCCCCTCCAGGAATATGCCTCGAAATTTCACCTCCTCTCTCCAGGGTTTTCTTTCCTGTACAGCTGCTATCTCAATTGTAGGAGCCTTGTTCAATCCCACTATTTGGTTCTCCCACCCCTTAACTCCCCCCATTTGGATTCATTCCAGTCCAGATGTACACCATTGCTTAGCAGCAGCCACAATGCTTGGATTTAGGAATTATATATCCATGAGCTAGAGCAGTTAATGATTCAAGTTATTTGTTGAGCCATTGTGCCAGGTTTTAGCTATCCAAAGTCTATACTAAAATAGTGTGTGACTGTCTGTCTCTGCCTGTTTTAAGTATTAGTTACTGAGTGGAAGGAAGAAACAAAACACAAAACACATTAGTAGTATGTTAGGGTAATAGGGCCACTTCCTTTGAGTGGCACCTAGATGGGTCCATAAATGGGAAAATCCCATGTCATAATATTGTTATCTATTAACGCAATCCGGGTTCCACGCATTTTGGTTGGCCTTGGTAGCAAACTCAGTTGATGAGGAGTAAAGGTGAAGCCCTCCAGAAATGGTGGGAACCCCGAGGAAATAAAATGTCATGTGCTTGATGAGAACCCTCACCAGAATTCTCTACACATATGCAGGGCTTCTGTAAGCATATCTTCAAGGGGTTTCTTCAGACAAGTGGATGTGGAAAAGCTCCACTGAAACATGCACATTTGAAACTCACTACTATACTACAGCAGGGGTGGCCAACCTGAGGTTCTCCAGCTGTTGGACTACAACTCCCAGCTTCCCCAGCCTCAATGTAGTGAGGCTGGGGATGATAAGAGTTGTAGTTCAGCAGCAGCTGGAGAGCCTCAGGTTGGCCACGCCTGCCAAGGGGGTCATGAAAGAATTGCAGGGGTGGTCTGCAAGTGCTGGGAGTCTTGAAGCAATCCACTTTTGCTGGAAGACAAGCAGCAGCTGGGCAATTGCTCTCTCTGCTGTTCCACGAGACTTTGTCTAGGAATTCTGCACCAGCAACTACAGGAAGGAGCTGCTCTATGCTAAAGCATGCACTGTTGCAAGGCAAGAGGGCTGGAGGCAGGCAAACCGAAGGAAAACCTAAAGTACTGCTTAAAGAAAGGGCAGGAAAAGGGAAAGTATGACATAAAGAACTCTTCATAAGCAAGATTGCTTGAAAGTTATTCTGGCTGAGTTAAGTGGGAAACTACTAGTTCCTGGTGCAAAATAATAATGATAGTAATAATCTGCATGTATGCAATAATTTAGGGTGTCAAACTCACTTTATACATTAACTCTGTAAAGTAGGTCAGTATTATTATCCCCATTTTGCAGATGTGTTGTTGAGCCTAAGAGAGATTCGTTTTCCCAAGGCCATTGGAAGGAACTTATGGTAGAGGCCAAAATTAGACCAGGGATTTTCTAGCTCACAGCTCAGTCTTGTGCATGTTTGGTCAGAAGAAGTCCCACTGTCTTGGACTTTCAGGTAAGTGTGCATGGGATTGCAGCCTCAGTCATCACACTACACTAACTTTGTATGCTTAGGACAGCAGCATATTGAACTGTATATTAGGACTTATGTTAGAACTGAATCAGTCTTGCTGCATTTTCCATTTCTGAGTATAGAGTAGAGGGGTACTGAGATTTTATCCCTTTGTAAAAGAAACTTTAAAAAAAAAAGTAGAAATTAAAAATAAGAACAAAAAGCAACGAAGGGATCAATCTCACAGCAGCTCTGCAAGTTGAATTATTGGCAAAGTGAACCAGAAAGCTAAGCATAAGGGGTGGGGTGGGAGGGGGGAGAAAGGAGTGCAGTCTCTCAAATATTTATTGCAAGCTACTTAGGAAAGCAAATATGACTCGTCTTGGATAATAAAAAGCACCAAGAGCCCTTCTAAATCTCAAGCCTGATTTTTCTGAATCCTGAAGTTTAAATTCTGCTGTTTGTTTGCAGAAGCCTCTGGAGCATCTTGCGAAACAACAAGACCTTGTATTTTTCAGGAGGCCTCTCTGTTCCTTGCAGGATCGCCCAAATCTCCTAGGAGAACACCTGACAAAGGCATGTTTGGTCTCTCCCAACTGCCAGCTTTGTCCTTTCACTCTGAATGTTCTCAGCATTTTCTTATCAAAGGAGGGAAGGTGCCCTCTCGCCTTCAAGGCTTCTGTCAAACCAGATTTGGACCAGAAAGCGCCAGCTGCAATTTGAGTTTGTGTGTTTTTGCCTGTTTTGTTAGATTTTTATTTTATTTTATGAACACCAAGGAAAGCATTATTTCTAACTTTGTACTGCCTTTTAATGGGCATTTTAAGGGTGGGAAACGACCTCTGGAAAACAGAACATGCTATAAGAGTGTTCATGGTACTTTCAAACAATACCAACTATTCAAAATATACCCATTGGCTGAAATAGTTTAATACTGTATAGTATTTTGTCTCCAGTTCAAATGCATGATCAGGGTCCAGTTCTGGAGCTGAAAAGTGGCCCAGTTCTGTTAAAAAATAAATAAATCTTTTCCTTGGCCAGCAGCAGGCAATAGGTCTGGATTACTACATTTGCCTGCTTATGACAATTCTGGGTGGTTCATAAAGTTGTTTAAAACAACACATGTTACTTGTTAAAATATAAGAGCTGTGAGTTTGTAGTCCTTGTGGTAGGAGAGAGAATGCAGAATATGCAACATGTGCTGAATGTTCATACCAAGAACCAAACTAGACAATATGTCTTTTGTGTAGCTGCGGCTGCATGTGGGGTTTTCTAAAGCATAGAGACCCCACATGGGCTCTGATCTGGATGAGGACCACAGCAAGATGGGGCTTAATCCTGTATCCCTGCCATAGTCTCAGTTTGGATTGGGCCGTTCCCCCATGTCTGCTATTTGCCCCAGGAGGAAAGTTCCTGTACAATGGGAGCATGTCTTTGTCCTTCCTTGAGATGAGCAAACCAGAACTATTTGTTTGCTTTTGTTTTATGCCTATTCCACTTTTCTTCTCAGTTCAAAGTGCCAAAAAGCACAATATCAAATACCATGATAAAATTCTACAATCATAGAATCAGCTCTCAAACCAGACAATTGGCTCAGCTTCCCCCCAAAGACCTCCTTTAAGTGTCAACTTTTCACCAGTTGCCAGAAAGCATACAGTGTCAGGGCCTTATTGGACTCTCCAGGGAGGGCATTTCAAAATGTCAGCACCACAACTAAAAAGGCCTTGTTTCATACATGGTGTCAAAAGGTGTGTGCACAGAGGACAACCTACAGAAAAACAGCTTGCTTCCCTGCCGCCGCCACCACCCCCCCTTTGCTGAATCCCTAAGGTAACTTGAAGGAAAGGCACTTCTAACATACTTTGTTATCCTCAGCCAGTGCATATTAAAAATCTCAATATATTTATGCAAATAGTAGTTCTTTGTAGGTGCATTTCTGCTTATGTTTAGGACAGGCGCATTCATGTGAAATGCTCCATTATTTTCCTCTCAGATACCTAACATGTGGGACATAGTTCTTCTCCACAAAACGCACTTTGCCCCTTCTGCATCCCTTTAATCTTTTTTCAGGTGCCACTGTTCTACCTGCCACATTTCAGTTGATGGAGAAGCCCGGTGAAAGATCTCAAATGCTGAATCAAGTGTACAGGAAGGCACATTTCTATTATCTGGACACCTTATGCACAGTTGCACAATTTCTCTTATTCTGGATTTCTCTTATTTTGGATACTTAAGGATCACCTTCTTCCATAAGCTTTTCTGCACAATTCTGAATTGCTTTAGTACAACTTGCCTATTTTTAGCACAAACACACCACTGGTTCCATCTAAAAAGCAATGATGGAAGTCAACTTCTATTAAGGGATAGGATAAAAGTTAATGACTTCTGATGAGCAAAGTCATCTGCTTCTTTTACAAACTTTTACATAACACCATGCTTTCTTTTACATAGCAGCAGCACAAGCAAAAGCATGAGATGTTTGTGCACGACTTGGGTAGCTACAGGTGCTTTAATGTTTGAAGATGCTTTCTGGAACTAGATAAAAATCTCTGGCCACATAAGGCCTATTTGTACATTATGGTCAATGCATGTACAGTCTATGTATAATGTATACACATACAGATCTGTACACATGTATAGTTATTCACGTGTTATACTGAGTGCTCATCCAGCAGTACATTTCCTATCTGGCATTAAAACATCTATATGCGTACAGACACCTGAATGTACGAAATCATAATGTTTGAATATGGCTAGATGGAAGAGACAGAAGTTCCTATCTCAGCATAAAAACCCAAATTAACCTTTACCTCTGATTCTTAACTATATCGACAAGCTCTAGGAAAAGTGCATCTTGATCTACTTAACATCTGGGCAGCTTCTTGGTGGAAACAACTCTATCCTAATCTGTGGATGTCGCCTGGACAGTTTCTCCTTGAAAAGGGCAACTCACATTCGGCTTCTGTTGATAAATACCTTCCCTCATTAGCTCTGCAGAGCCTCATCAACACACAAACTATCTTGCTGCCCAACATGACCTCATTAGATTGCCTCTTGTTTTGAAGAGTGGTCCACATTTTAGAGTGTGCGATTGCAGAGAAGACGGTATTTGTTCCAGACTTGAGTTTTAATGTCTGACCATTGCAGCCTAGATAATTTCAGCTTTAGTTTCCAATGTCCAATCATCAGTGTACAAGCACAGATATATGAAAATACAAACGGTTGTACACTCAGTTGGATTCTGAAATAAAATAGCTCTTGGATGTCAGAACTGGATGGCACAGCCATGAAGTTAAAGCCCTGAATGTCTGCAGTTAGTGCTGACAGACTCTGCATTTTCCATCCAGGCTCTGAGCATGGTCACTCTTTTCTTCTCTGCCATTGAGTTAAGAAGTGCTGCATTTCAGCGATAGTTCTCAGCATCTATATATGGCTCTAAATCATTAACAGAGATAAAGAAACTGAAGTAGGACAATGGAAAAATGAACAATGAAATACTGAGTGGGTCTGCAAGCAACAGTGATGCACAAGGGGATATTTTTGGCAAGTTTTAGGTGAAACCAACTAAGTACACAGAAATGTAGGTAATATTCTTGTGTATGGCTTGTTCCTAAAAATCTATGAACATGCCTAGGAATCTGAAATGTTGTTTGAACCCTATCCTGAGCCTTATAAATACTGAGCCTTATAAATCTATGAACATGCCTAGGAATCTGAAATGTTGTTTGAACCCTATCCTGAGCCTTATAAATACTGGTGCTTTAAATACAACTCCATATTTGCTATTCAGAGAGATGAGGCAATTTTATGTGTGAGAGTGTGTTGGATCCCATAAGATCAACTACAAAAGGAAAGGCTAAGCAGATCTAAGCACCACCTTCCTGGTTTAATTTTCATCCTAAATCATGTAATCCCACCTACTAGACCCAGTGCTTTTGATGTTCTCTTTCCCTTTCTTATCTTAATCTTACCCCTGCCAAAAGAGCAAAGAGGCACTTTTTTAAAGTGGAGAGCCAGTGTGCTGTAGTGGTTAGAGTACTGGACTAGGACTGGGGAGACCCGAGTTCAAATCCCCATTCAGCCATAATACTAGCTGGTTGACTCTGGGCCAGTCACTTCTCTCTCAGCCTAACCTACTTCACAGGGTTGTTGTGAAAGAGAAACTCAAGTATGTAGTACACTGCTCTGGGCTCCTTGGAGGAAGAGTGGGATATAAATGTAAAATAAAATAGTAGTAATAATAATAATAATAATAATAATAATAATAATAATAATATTTAGTAGGGGGAGAGCAACTAGCCCTTTCCATCCACAGCACCTTATCCCTCCAGTGGCTGTTGCTGGTATCTATCCTATATTTCTTTTTTAGATTGTGAGCCCTTTGGTAGACAACGAGCCATATTTATATTTCTTTCTATCTATCTAAACCGCTTTGGGGACTTTTCTTGAAAAGTGGTATATAAATATTCATTGTATTAATGTTAGTAGGAAGAAGAGAAGGCAAAATATGGTTGGGACTGATATGGTTCTTAATATGGTTGGAGCTGGAAAGAATTAGAAACACTGCAGACCACAGTATCCCAAACACCTCTCCGCCTTCACACCAACATTGCTATATTGGTTAAGGAAGCACAACCTCCAGGATCACCAAAATTCATGTTTCTGAATGATCGTGTTTGAACCACTTAATAGTGCAGACAACACTCGTTCTTACTGAATTATCTGGAACTGCCCACATGAACACAAAGAGCACAAAACAAGCAAGTAGGCCAGAATTGCAGGTCTCACCATTGCTGTTTTTATGGCTCTCAATCTAACCTACTAACAGTCATCACAGGATTGTTGTGAGGCTAAAATAACGGGGGACCATGTATGCCTCCCAGAGTGTCACTGTGGTATAATGGGGGCAAGTGTTGGACTAGGAGTGTGGGGACCCGAGTTCAAATCCCCAGTAGGCCATGAAGCTCTCTCGGTGACCTTGGGCCAGTCAGTCACTATGTTGCAGCCCACATCATATGACTGTTGTGAAAATAGAGGGGAAGAGATTAAGTGTGCCATTCTGAACTCCTTGGAGGAAGAGTGGGATAAAAATAATGCTAGAATGAGCTGCTTTTTACCGGGTTTGAGCCAATCCTCTGTGTATTGTTAGCACTGGCATCATTTTTGGCCAGCCGGCCTGGGTTTCCTGCTGGAAACTGGGCTGGGGTCAGTAGGGTCACCACCTCTTTTTTGTTTGTATGGGCCCCGATTCTTTGGCATTAACAGCAGTCTGATATCCATACTGTTTTTCTGGATAGGGAGGTAAATGATGTAGAAAGCTTAGCTGCTTAGATCAGGCTGCCAAACAGGCCAATAAAAAGAACAGCAATACTAAGTGCAGGTGAGAGCAGTAAGAAAGCTAGCCGACTACCTGTATCAACGAAGGGGCCTCCCTGCCTCCCAGGGGATGGACACAAGAGTGGCACACAGACTGAGTTTGGATGTATATTTCCCCATGTCCCCCACCACCCCCTGCAGCTTGGAGGGGCCAGCCCTTAGCTAAGGAGCTCCCAAATGTCAGAGGCCTGCTGGCCCAGAGCCCTTTAACTGGAGATGCTTATGAACCTGCAGCCCTTGAAGATCTGAGGGCTGTCCTCCAGCCATGAGCTAAACGACCTTCTGTCCTGGAGGACAGCCAGGCCTGGCAAAATCTCCATGAGCGTTGCAACAAGCAGCGTCTCTTTCCTTTGCTAACTGCTACCTAGAAGAGGAAAGCATGCCGGGGCGGGGGGGGGGGAGAAAGAGAGGAAGGCAGGCAGCAGGGCTGGCGGCATGATCCAGCGACCCCCGGCCCTTCCTCAGCCTCTCCCCTCTCCCCCACCCCGCCTCGTTTTCTCATCGCTCCTCCAGCGACACCATCACGGCTCCTCCGGTCGTGCCAGAGACCCCCAAACCACCAACAGAGGAGGAAGACGCTGCAGTGCGCGTGGCCTGTGCCTCTCTGCCGCAGGCAGCTCCGTCCGGATTACGAAGCCGAGGCGGAAAAAAATAAGAGAGAGCGAGCGAGCGAGAGAAGCTCCGCTTTGAAGCACACGTTCAGAGAAGCCGCATCATCAGCATGTCAGCTGCCCTCTTGCGAGGGTGCAAGCCTGTGACATCTTATCCCGCCGCTGCACAAGCTCGCCCGCCATCGCAATATCACACCCCCAGTGGCACTTGCAGCCGTGGCCGAAAAGCACAACCCCCGCGACTAACCCCGGTCCTGAATGGATGCTCCTCTTCCTCCTTTCCCCAATCCTCCGGGAAGCAAAAGGGATGACTCAGTCCCTCCCCCGCGGCCGCCCCCCCCCCCAGCCCACGCACGCACAAAACAACAGATCGGGATGAGGGGAGTCTCCCTCGCCCCCCGCGCGCTCCTGGCCCGACTCACGCTCTCGCTTTGGGGAACCCCATGGAGAGGAGGATGTCCAGCGAGGAGCCGTGCTTGACCGTCCCCGTGCGGGGCTGCCTGTTTCTCGTGGGGGTGACTTTGCTGTACAGCTCTTCCTTGGCAGCCATGGTGCGCGGCGTGGGGTGGCGGCGCTGCGCTATCATCCGGCCATCCCAGAGCACCGCGACCCGGGGCAGGCGGAGTAGACCACAGCACACAGCCCCTTGGGGAACAGGATCCAAGCGAAGGTTGGCGTGGCTGGTGTGGGTCTGTGTCTCGGGGTGTGTAGGCTCAGCCACGGATGCAGTGGCAGCTTCCTGGGTTGGCTACAAGCTTGCCTTCCAAAGTCACTCCTGCTGCCGCTGGTTTCGCCTTTACAAAGGTACTGGTCGTTGTTGCTGCCCAGGAAGCTCTTCCCTTCCTTTTTGCCACACGTGTGCACCACCAAAGGAGATCCATCCAATCGCCGCGCTCGCTTCGCCGCCCTTGGAAGAGTCTCGGGGAATTTAATGCATCTAATGGTTTGTTTTTGCAACCAGGAATTTCTGAATGGATCAAAGAGAAGCAAAAAGGAATCCTGAGGTTGGCAGGCTCCCTCCCTGTTCCCTTCGCCCCTTTCCCCCCCTTCTTGCCAAAAGGAGCCCCGCCCCCTCTTAAAGAGACAGTTGCAACCCCAAACAGCCGTCGAGGAGTCTCTGCAACCACGAAGGTCGATAAGGCCTTCGTCAAAGAGACACTTAGGACCTTATTTATTAATTTGGTGGGTGGGAAAACGCTGGTTCAAGTCAAAGATCCATCTAGTCCAGTGGCCTGCTTCCCACAGTAGCTAGCCAGACGCCTCTAGGAAACCCAAAAGCAGGGCATGATAGCAACAGTGGCCCTCTCCCACCGTTACTCCCCCCAGCAACAGATTCATACCATCTCTGACTATCGAGGATTCACAGTAGCAGTGAGTTCCATAATTTAATTATACATGGTGTGAAGAACGACTTTATTTTGCATATCTGAATCTTCTGCTATTCAGGTTCATTGGATGATCCCAAGTGCTAATATTTTAAGAGAGGAAGAAAAAGGAACAGGGAAGTAACTTATATACTGCCATAACCATTAGGAAGTGATGATGCAAATCACAAACAGGAAAAACAAATTAACAGGATAACAAAAGAGAAGTATTACCTAAATATTATTATTATACAATTGTTTGTATTTCACTTTTAAAGTTTATAGTTGAATGCCTACTATTACAATAATGAATACATTTCTACCAGTGTTTTTTAAAATAACATTGGAAAGCCTTGTCAGTTTCAATAATGTAGCTTTCCTTCACTGTCTGGCTCATTTTCAGTGGAACTAACAAGGCTCTCCCCAGACCGTGTCAGTTTGACCATGAGAAGGATGTGGGGTGGGATTGCATCTGAGCCTAGTTATAGGGCTGCATGATTCAGCATCTGAGAAGGGCAAATTGGTGGTGGTGGTATCTTCTTTCTGATCAGTTATGGTGTATGTGTGGGGTGATACCTAAAGCAGGAAAAACATTGCTTGTGGATTTCTGAGCACTAATAGAGCATTTTTGAAAGTACATGTACAGCCTCAGTGTTGAATTTCCTAGTATCCTAGGCCTCTCATAGCAACATAAGATGGGCCAACCCGTCTTATTTATTTGGGAGGGAGGCAGGGTGAGGAAGGGACTCTTTTGCCACCTTAGCGGCGTGTTTGCTGCTACTTCCCTACACGCATCCTCGAAACTGCCTCCACCGTTCAAGCAATATGCTATGGCACTTTTGATTCAATTCAGCTGCTGCGAACTGTTGATAATTAACGTTTATCTCCCTCCACAATGGAGGAAGCTACAGGTCAGATCAATGTGGGCTGAACTGGAAAACTATGCAGCAGACCGCCTCCTCCTTTCTTTTCCTAAGCATATGTGGTGATGGGTGGTGATTTCAACACTAGACTGGGTCCTGATGATTATACCCTATACCAGGGATGGGGAACCTTGGCACTCCAGCTGTTTTTGGACTACAACTCCCATAATCCCCAGCCACAGAGGCCAATAGCTAGGGATTATGGGAATTGTAGGCCAACATCTGCAGGAGTGCCAAGGTTCCCCATCCCTGCCTATACACTCAGCAGAGGGCCTATCCACCCAACCCTTCTATCCACCTTTCAAAGGACCAGAGGTCAAATTATGTGGGTCTCTCTCTGCCTGAGTCTAATGACCACCAGACTTAACCTCTTCATTTTGAATGGCTCACTTGAAAATGACCATCCCACCTAGTTAACCTATCTGGCTGGCTCCAGAATGAGCCTGATCGACTACCTTATCGCCTCAGGGAACCTGCTCCCTCTGGTGGAGAGATTTGAGGTTACCCGCAAATTTGACAGTGATCATATCCCGATTTTGCTCCTTTTAAAGCCATTCATTCACCAGTTCCACACAGAGAATTGTTATAATTCCCCATATCCTTGGTGGGAGGAGCATATTGCCTCACATATTGCCATATCAGCTTCAGAGATCCACAGTCTGGTCACCCAATTAAGACCAGGAAATCCTTCAGGGGAGGACCTTATTCTGCCGGAGGCTGTTAAAAATAATCTGGACTTGTGGGCCCCTATTCTGACATCACTCTTCACCTATATTGACGCTAATGGTCGAATCTCCAAGGACTGGGGGGGGCGGGGTGGTAGTGATAATCATCCCTATATTTTAAAAGGGCAGGAAGAATGACCCCACCAATTACAGACCCATTAGTTTGTTCAATATTATTAGTAAACTTTATGCGAGACACCTATATGGGAAACTTAGGGATTGCTTGGAACAGGAAAATCTTCTTGCTGAGGAACAAGCAGGCTTCAGGGAAATTCTTAGTGCTTAGTTCTACAGCACCTCATCGGGAAATACTCCTCCTGCAGTGTGACCTCTTTTTATGCCACCTTCATTGATCTTAAGGCAGCATTTGATTCCATCCCATGTGTCAAACTATGGGATAAGTTGGAAGCTTCCTCCATTGACTGGTGCCTGCTATATCTTCTTCACACCCTGCATGTAGACACATCACTTAAGGTGAGATGTAGCCCCCAAGGCTGCCTCACAAGAGCTGTTACAACTCAGAAGGGCATCGAGCATGGATGTGTTCTGGCCCCACTCCTCTTCAACTTTTATATTAACTCTATGGTGGGCCAGCTCAGCAACCCAGATTTCCACCCTCCAAAGCTCACTGGAGACACATTGCCATCCTGTTATATGCGGATTTATTTTATTTATTATTTATTTAATGCATTTATATACTGCCCAAAATGCAAGTTATCTGGGCGGTTTACAGGACAATAAAAACAGCCAATAAAAGATTAAAACATTTCAACAATTAAAATTTAAAAGTTAAAACTATTAAAACACAATTAAAACAGTATCTAATTAAAAGCCTGGGTGAACAAATGCGTCTTGACTACCCTTTTAAAAGTTGTAAGAGATGGGGAGGCTCTTATTTCAGCAGGAAATGTGTTCCAGAGCCTCAGGGCAGCAATGGATGACCCCCCTTGGACCCCATCGGCCTTAGAAGGGCCCTGAGGGCCCTGATGTTGCACTGTAGGAAGGACTGCCTAGAAATCAACTATTACAAAACTAAAATCATGGCTTTCACCAGGAGGCCCAAAGTCCACTCATGGCGAGTTGAAGGGCATAAGATCGAGCAGGTTTCACGCTTCAAATACTGGAGGGGTAGTTTTTCATTCTGGCGGCTCTAGGAAAGCTCAAGGGGAACATGTGGCTCTGAATGCTCAGGGGAGCTCCTCTGCCATTCTCAAATTCCTGCGGACTAGAGGAGGCCATTATGTACACGCGGCTCTCGACATGCTCATTGCCAAGCTGTTAGCTCAGCTCCTCTATGGTGCCCAACTGGGCCCCTTCCCCTGCGGGCAGCGCTCCAAGTATCAAGTGGGCTCTACATTTGCTCTCTCAATACTGATTCAATAGAAGATTTACGCTCCTCCCTTTTTCTTTCTGCCCCCTCTAGCCTTATAGTCCGGCCATTATCCAGTTTTATTACTTAGGCTTTTATGTATTTTTGTCTTCTCACGTCTTTTAATCTTTTTGCATCCATTTTTATGCCCCCCATCCCTTTTAATGCTTTTTATGCACTTTTATGACTTTAATTACTTTTATGCCTTTTCAGGTTATTATGCCCTCATGCTTCGTGTACGTTCTACTATTTTTATTATTTTTAGTATTATTATGTACCTTAAGTACCATACCATATGTAATCACCCTGTGTACTTTTTATCTACGCTTACTTTTTAATATGTAATCACCCCTTATACTTTATGCTCGTCTATGACCGTAATAAAGATTGATTGGCATAGGTAGTTGTAAATATAGAGCTCCCAAATCACATTTAGCTTGGTCCTGAGGCAGTCGTCTTTCCCAGACTTGCTTTCTGAGATCTGTTTTGAAGAGAGATGCCAGGGTTTAAACCTGGGAGGACCTTTGTGCTTATAATTATGGGATTTGGAAGGGGAAAGAAAGAAAATGATTTTATCCTCTTAGAACATTAAGATACTGATATTGGGGGCCAGTTTAGTGCAATGGGTGGCATGTTGGCTGTGGATGTGAGATCCATAAAGGACCACCAACTCCCACACAAACCAGCCCAAATGTTGAGATCATCTTCAGAAGCCCTTCCCTGGGCATCTCTGCCTTCTGTGGTGACATGAATGCCTGGCATGAAGCCTTCTGTCTTTTCAGAACTAGGCAAGAGGTTTTTATTTATCCAGATCTTTTAAATCTTTGATCTGTTCTTAGTTACTGCTGAACTTGTTTTTTTCTCCTCTATCATTATTTTTATTTTAATTTGAAATTAAAACTGGATATATTTATTGTTTTATTTTATAACAGTATGCCACTTAATTTGAACTTAAAAGAAGGATATTGAATGTTATATGTAACTAAGTAGTAAACAAAAATGCAAGATTCCAACCCAGATTCAGTTTTTTTCAGCACAGAAGTGTGGTCATGGGTAGAAAGCTGCACCTGTTGAATTTCTCCTTACGAAGCTGGAGGGAAAGAGAGGTGCAGAGGCATAGTTGTGCATTGCAGGGGAAAAGGGCACAGAAGCACCCCCTAAACCTTGGTATGAGCCTGTATGCTTGCAAGAGCAATGATAGGGCTTATGGTAAAAAAAAAAATTTCTCTCCGCCCCCGGAACTTGGCTCTCCTTCCCCCCTGCTCCATGTTAAGCCTTCTCTGTGGGCTAACAATAGTAATATTGTGAAATAAGAAAACAAGAGGAGGAAACACAAAAGCTTTCCGTGGCTGTAAGACGCCTCGCCTCTTCAGAAAAGGGCTGCAGTATTTCCAGGAAATGCTCTTGCGATAGTTTACTTGCTTTGAATAATGACACAAAATTAAACAATAAGGCCAGGATCCAAAGAGCTACTTTAGTTATGCCCAAGGGATTGTGTGTGCTGCGGGGATTGTTGTAAACTTTTCTTTTTGGAACAGGAGCTCCTTTCACTTAGTAGCAAACTGCTTGTGAGACTTCCATTTCAAAAGTGGCTTTCTTCATAGCCCAGGGGAGGATGTTGCTTGAAGAACACATGTCCCAACAGTGCTGGGCCATGGTATTTTACTGCCTGAAGCAGAGCACCAAATTGTGTCCTTCCCCTCCCCATTCCTTTCCTTCCTCTATTAAAGTCACACCCTCGGACTCTTCCTTCTTTCAAATCTCTCTCTCCTTTTTTGCTTTTCTGTTTGAAAGGGGAAAGGAAGAGCACTGTGTGGTGTCATTTTGCCTTCTTTCCTCTGCAGGCCATCCATGGGAGGAAGGTGTTGTTTGGGCTGCCATGCCACCCCTGAGAACTGGTCCACACGAAATGGCTTGCATCACCCCGCTTCATGGTAGGCCCGACCCTATATCCAAAACCTCTTTGGGTGCACATAACTTGCCATACGGTTCATTTTTTTTCCTTAGGCAGAATGTATTCTGCAGACATAATGCTTCTCTCCATACTGTGAACAGTTTCTGCAGATTGTGCTGCTATCGAAGGCACAAGAGCAGGCCAAGGTGGTTGCTTTTCTGGTCAGTTGGCAACCCTCACGAAATCCAAGCTTAACCAGTTGCTTTTTGTGCATGTGACTTTTATGGTTGCAATTCTGTTTACAATCACTTGGGAATAAGTCCCGTCAAATTCTGTGGGACTTTCCCCCCCAAGTAAATATGTATAGAACTTGTCTGTTTATCACTGCTTTTTGGTTCATTATATCTCAATTGCATAAGCACTTATCTCAGCATATTGAACTGAAAGCAAATCCTGCAATACAAGGAGAAAGCTCAAAAGCTGATGGGCAACATTCCTGGAACAATTCTGAAGATAAACATGCCTTTGTTCCCTTTTTGCGAACACCTGGCATGTTACAAAGATACTGGAGAAATAATATTCTAAAGATGATGATATCGCTTGGAGGGATAACTTGCTTATTTGCAACCAGTCCATCTGTCAACAAGGCCATCTAGGTGTCTATAACATGAATGCGTTTCAGCTGGTTGGGGTAACCTGAGTGTGGAAACAACACAAAGAAAAAACGGTTTTGTGTTCTGAAGGAATCTGAAGGCTGCTTTATACATAACATATTTATAGGTACATCATAGATGATTTAAAGCTACAAATGTACACTAGCATGTGAATGTGTCCAGTACATATTTGCAAATGAGTATCATACAGGTACACTCACTAGTGTATATGGATTAGCTGCAATTCCCTGTTGA
Source organism: Hemicordylus capensis (assembly GCF_027244095.1). Lineage (NCBI taxonomy): Eukaryota > Metazoa > Chordata > Lepidosauria > Squamata > Cordylidae > Hemicordylus > Hemicordylus capensis. The sequence goes on from NC_069664.1 coordinate 27,079,001, forward strand.
GTGCCTGCTTGATGGCAAACCCAGTTTGGCCGCAGAAGGGCCCTGAGCCTTCTTCAATTTAAGCCTTCTGATTCCTTTTAAATACTCTGCACTAGGCTATACGAATAATGCACAACAATTTGGTGCTGCTGGTACCTACACATTTGGAATATATATATTTCCAGATTGGCCCTAGTAGCAAATGTATATCAAACATTATTTGACAAACATGTTAGGGGTTATAAATATTTTCATACAATCTACCAAGTTTTGAGGAGCACCTTCATGTGAAAATTCACTTAATTCTGAGTGAAGAGTCACAATCTAGACATGAAGCCTGGCCTTCCCTGTAATTAGAGCACTGTTCTTAATTTATTTTTACCACTGCAGTTTTTGTTTTGTTTTGTTGATTATGAGTTTATGGTGGTTAGTTGACTATCTCTTTTTGGGGAAGGAAAGACGGTACAACTATTTTAATCAATCAATGTTCCCTCATTTTATTTAGATTTATTTATTGTATTTGCACACCTCTTTAACACTCCATCTCTGGGTGGTTTACCACAACATAAAACAAATTAAAACAGAAATTAAAACCTTAATACAATTAAAACAACAAGTCTAGTTAAAAAGCTTGGGTAAATAAATGTGTATATAGAGACTTTTTTTAATGTCCTCAGAGATGGGGAGGCTCTTAGTTCATCAGGGAGTGCATTCCAGTGTCTTGAGGAAGCAATGGAGAAGGGCCATCCCTTTGTAGCCACCAGACAAGATGGTGGCAACTGCAGACCAACCTCTCTGAATGATTGCAATGGGGCTCATAGTGAAGACGATGTTCTCTTAAATACCCTGGGCCTTAGCTGTTTAGGACTTTATAAATTATAACCAACACCTTGTATTTTGCCTGGAAAATTATAGGTAGCCAGTGTAGTTCTTTTAATATAGGTGTAATATGACCGAGCAACCAACCTGGCTGCTGCGTTCTGTACCAACTGCAGTTTCTAGACTACTTCCAAAAGCAGCCCCCCACAGAACGCATTGCAGTAGTCAAGTCTGGAGGTTACCAGATTATGTACCACTGTTCTGAGGTGGTTTATCTCAAGAAATGGATGCAGCTGGCGTATCAGCCAAAGCTGATAGAAAGCGCCTCTGGCCACTGCCTCAACCTGGGACACCAGGGAGAGGTGTGAGTCCAGAAGCGCTCCCAGACTGAGTACCTGTTCCTTCTATGTCCTTAATGGAGCTACGGTACATGACCATCCGGCTGAGTTTACGTACTGGTCTGGTGTCAGATTTTCCACCATTGATTATATGGCTATTTCCTCTGACCTTTTGGGTTATTTGGGGAAATTTAGAATTGCCCCTCGCCCAGATAGCGACCATTTACCTAGTGAATTATATCTGACCCTGGGTAGATGGTTCCCGTGGTTGGAACCCCCTAATTTTAGGGGAGGCATGTTGGACGTTCTTCCATCTAGAGCTAAATGATCAGTGGACCTGGGAGAAAGGGTGACTTTACTTCTTCGTTCTGAACTTCTTAGTCTGATACATGATGAAATAGTTTTAATGGGGATAGATGCAGAAACTCCCTTATTCCATCAAAAAGTAGTAGCTTTGCTTAAACCTTATAGAGAAATGTGACCCCATCCAGATGGGGTAGCTGCCAAAACCAATACAATTTGCACTGAAATTCTAAAAAAAGAGAGTGCTTCTCCAAGAAGTTTTCTGTGCACATGTGTTTGCTACTCTAGACAGGGTGAGTGAGTATGCATGAGTGCAGGGAGCAGGATCACAGCAGCAAGCCCTGCTCCTAATCATGTTTTTAGCTTGAATTTCTGCCTTGAGTTGATTCCCAGTTCTATACCTGTAGGGCTCTCTCAGTGATTGGGAGCCCCACATTCTCAGGGTTCCTGATCATGTGGAGCGAAACTTTTGTATGGTTAATTTTTGTGCCAGACTAAGATGTTTTTATGTATCCAGGCATTTAAAAATTTTTTCATGCTGGAGTTTTAACCTGCTTATTTGTTTTTTTAGTTTGCCTTTAACTGTAGTTTTGTTAACTGCTCCGAGCATTACATCAATAGAAAGACACAATAATAATTTCCCCCCTCCCCCTCCCTTCTCTCTCTCTTTCCCCGCTACTCTGTCTTGGTCGGTTGTGACCTCCCATTTAGCAGATTTGTGCGTATTATAATTACTGATCACATTTCTATCCTGTCCTTCCTTCTGGGTCCTTAGAGCAGCCTACAGAACACTGACAATCCCAGATTTCATTTCATAGAGGTAATTGTGGCCCTGGTTAGCTTAAGAGGTGGAACTATATCAGATGCTTGGCCCTTTCTCTGGGCCCACATTCTTGTTCGGAATGTGGAATTGCCTTTAACACCAGTGTGATTTTTAGTTGTACAAGAGTCTTTATGAGGAATACTTTGAAGGTATTTATGAGGAATACATTGAAGGCATCTTTCCTATTCAGGTCCTGGAGCTCCCTCTGGTGTTGAGCAGAGACATTGTCTGCCATCTTTTCGATTTTTGCACTTGTGTTATTATATAAGGTGAAGGGTTCCTTCAACCACTTTCCGGTTTGTAATTCTGATGGGCAACTGAGCTAAGAAAGAAAGCACTTTCCCAATGCTGCTTACTGAATTTATGAATGAACAGAGATCAGAAGCTGGGTGTCTCAGGGCTTTTCAGCCATTGAAAACCAGTCTCTCTGGAAAGGTCTTGCAATGAGGGTTGCCAGATTGTAGTCTGTCGGGAAAGTGGCATTCATTAGCCCCATTCAGACATTATGTTTGTGTGCAAATGACTGTACCTGGGTTCATTTTTAAAGTGAATCTGAAAACAGGCTCTTCAAATACATGGTACAGATAGGAAGTGTATTTCTGCATCTGCGTTCAGCATACCATGTGAATCATTGTACCTGTGTACAGATCTGTGTATACTCATTGTATACTCATCGTACAAGTTTTGAACATAACATGTGAATGGGGCTATTATCTTTGGCACCCACTTCCATTTGCTCAGTTTTTGAGTACCTCAGTTTTTGTAGTCCCTTGCACAACTTTGATGTACGAATGTACTCATGCATCATTTATCCTTGCTGTATAAAGGTGGTAAATTTGTCCACGTGGATTTGTAAATTTGTGATTAACACTATAATTGTAAATCTGATTAATACCATATAGAAGCACAGTCCCGCTCTAATTGTATGGACTTTAAAAAAAAAGAATAACTGAAATGCTCAACCTCCCTGCTCCCCCAGCTTGGTACCCCACACTGTCACCTGGGTTGCCTGTCCCTAAATACAACCCTGTAAACCTAATGTTCCTTGTACACTTTTCAGGGGTTCATCAGTAAGTAACAGCGCACAAACTTCCCTTGAATTCAGTTTGCCCATTCTCTTATCCAGGGCATACTCAGCTGGTGGAGAGCAATGGGGAAAGCCCTCCAGGACTGGTTGGTAACCTGAGGAAATCCGCTCTGCACCCTAGAACCCTTGTCAGAATTATCTACAGCAAGCCTGCTCAACTTTGGGCCCCCAGCTGTTTTTGGACTACAGCATCCATAATCCCCAGCCACAGTTGCCAATAGCCAGGGATTATGGGAGTTGTAGGCCAATATCTGCAGGAGGGCCGAATTTGAGCAACCCTGCTCTACAATAAGCATGGTTTCTGTAGGCAGAAACACATGATGGAGTTTCTCAGAAAACAAGGTGGTGTTGTGGAAAGGGCCCACTGAAATAGGGATGTGCATGAATCAATTTTTTTGATTTGATTTGTGCCTGAATCAAATCACCCCTAATTTGATTTGTATCTGAATCTGTCCCCTTGAATCACCCCAGATTCAATTTGGATTTGATTTAATTCGGATTTGGATTTATTCAGACCACTTATACAGGTCTTGGGGCACCAAATTTGAGTGGTAGGTAGGTCCCCATTGGGTGCCACTTAGCACCCAGATTTCAAGGCAGTGGGGCACTTGGTTGATTTTTAATGAGGCTTTTAAAAAGTTGTTACTATTTTTCATATTTCGGCTACAGGAAATAATGGGGATTTGTAGTCACCCTATCCTAACCCTAACATGGATCCCCAGCTTTCATTTTTTTAAAAAAAGATAAACTCTAGCCCTTGTAGAAGTGGAGTTATGGAGCGAAATGTGCGGTCACTGTTTTTCTAGTGTTTGGATTCTTTGGTGTATAATAACCTTTCCTCGTAATGCATCCCTGTGAGGAGTCATTGCACACCTTCCTTTCTGAGCATTTTTTTTTAAAAAATGAAAGCTAGGAATCTGGGGGAATTAATAGGAGGAATCCTAATCTCAAATCAATTCGAATAGAATCTGGCATGATTCGATTTGGACCCGAATCTAGCCAGTGGACCACAGGGGTGATTTGTTCTGTCTCTGAATTGCTTGAATCAGCTAGATTTGGGTACAAATTGATTTGTACCCGAATTGATTCGCACATCCCTACACTGAAACGTGCCCATTTGAAACTCAAGGGTGGCCAACAGATTCCCCAGCTGCTATTTGACTACAGCTCCTATCATCCCCAGTACCAATGTATTGTGGTTGGGGGGGGTGATGGGAGTTGTTGTCCATTAACAATGGGAGAGCCTCCACTGAGCTATTCTTGTTTGAGGCACTGCTGTTCAAAGAATGGCAGTCTTAAGCATCCTCTGCCATCTGGTGGAGACAAGTGTTCATGCACTTAACACCAGAAGATAAAAGGAGAATCGTGAGATGGAGGTGCTGATATTTGATATGGGCAAATCGTTTTGCATAAAACTAGAGTGAACAAGCTGAAAGAAGAAGAAAAATCTTGATTCACTTCTAAACCTCATTTCTCCTAAACTGGAGAAATATAAAGTGATTCCAGACAGGTTGCAGAAATTATGCAACCATCACTTCTTCGGCCCTCTGAGTTTCTTGAAAAGCCTGTATTCTCTCAATAGAGAATAGTCCTTCTCTATTAAGGTATAAGAAACATCTGGTACCACCCCTGAATTAAGAATCCACCCTCCTAATCCTGCAAAAACCTACTCTCACAAATAAAACACAATGTAAACATGTGTATATTAAGAGCTGTAATTATAATTATCAATTAATCAATCAGTCAAATAATTACAAACACATATACAAACAATGTGAAAATGCCAGACATATGCAAATATTATGAATAAAATAATCAGTATTACTCACACCAGCAAGTTTCCTTCTCTTCAGAAAATGCCTCCAAACAACTTCACCTGCTGTGATTGTTTGCACCTGTATATTGTCCTTAATGGGCAAATGGCAGCTCGGGGCAGCCAATATACATTGGGATATAGCGGGTGGGCAGGGGAACAGGCAAAACATCTCCCCTCAGTGCCATGGACCTGATGTAGTTTGAGTACCCTCGTGGTTTAAAAAAAGAAAGAAATTTAGGGATGGTTTATCCTGCTCAGATTCCAACTGTCTTGTCTCGTTGGCCCTAAGAGAGGTGTATATTTGAGCAAATACAGAAAGATTTTATACCATCACTTAGTTATTACATATTGAGTCTGCAAGAGTGCAGTTTTGGGCCAGTGGGCTACATTTCCGCTTCTGAGGCTTTCAGTTGTTTCACTTCTAGTGTTGCTAATGTTTGTGTCTTGGCTCTTTAACCCCGCAAAGCCAAATGACAAGCAGAAATTCGGTACACTCCATTATAGGTGATCTTACAGCTTGACCTGGGCAGATGCTCTCTGCTTCAGAGACATGTGTCAGTCTGGATGCTTCCACTGGCATGGGAGAAGACTGCATAGCAAACAGGTTCTTTTTTTGGGATGGTGGCCATTTTAAGTGCATGTCTTAGCTCTGTAAACAGATCCTCTTCATCTTGAGTAGAAACTAGGGCTGCCAACTGTCCCACACTGTTCAGGATGTTCTGATTTTCAGCGGGGAAATGCTTGGCCCATTCAGGATGCAATTTCTCCGGCTTTTTGACCTAACAGTGGTTATTTTTTTAGTCAAGCCCCGTCCCTAGGTAGCCAAGCCCACCCCCCTGGCCGCCTTGGAATCCCTGTCCCAATTTCAGCCAATGCAATGTTGGCAACCCTAGTAGAAACACTCTTCAAATACCTGAAGGGCTGTTGTGCAGAAGAGGGCAAAGACTTGTTCTCTGCTGCCCCAGAGGACAGGACTAGATCTAATGGACTTAAGTTACGGGAGGGCAGATTTCAGGGGAAGATTACAATAAGCTTCTTGATGGTAAGAGCAGTTCATCAATGTCACTAATGCCCTTAGGAGATGATGGACTCTTTTTCATGGGAAGTCTGTAAGCAGAGGCTAGACAGCCTTATGTTGGAGTAGGAGATGCTCTAGTTCTGGGTTTCCTGTATTGAGCAGGGGGTGAGACTAGATGGCCTACAAGCCCCACCCTGCCCCCGGTGAACCTGCTGGAGCAATTTGAAGGCAAAAGGTTTCCGTTTCAAATTCACAGAAGTGACAAAGGAAGGAGCATCCAGCAGCAGCGGCAGCAAACCCATTGCCTGCATTAATTACTCTGTATCCATGGTGCTGGATGAATCTTTGGAGCCTGTGCCTCAGACACTTGACACGGAAAACATAAGGCCAGCATGATAAAGGGCCCATTGTGAACGCTGAATTCTTGTGCTCCGATGAAAAAGAAACAAGATGTTTCAGCCGCTGCCTGGGGAGGGTAACCATCTAATGGAATGAGGGCCATACAGTCACCTCCCCAGGGGGTACCATGAAAAGGGCTTGTGTTTGCCCAATAGAGGAACTCCTATTGGTTTGCTCTGAACTTTCTTTTTAAAAAGCTTTCTTGTGCAGGAATTTTTCTTTCTTCCTCTTGCAAATCCAAGTTGGGCATATCTACTTTGGATTTTAAGCTAAATATACCATTAAATACAAAAGCAGAATGTGTTGCTGATTTTTCATTGGCTGTAAAACTGCTCTCAGTTTGCCAAAAACAACCAAACATGAATTGGGAACAAATGGTCTCACAGCTGTTACAGAAAGAAGAGCATTACATAATCACCCTAAGCAAAGTACTCCAGGGGCCACAGCAATCAAGGCAATGCATCTGTGTGGTGGCTGTGAAACTAAGTTACATATCCAGAAGTCCACGGTTGAAATCTCACTTCTGCCATGAACTTGCTAGGTGGCCTTTGGCAAGCCATCCCCTCTCAGCCTCAGTTTCCTAGCTGCAATGTGAGCATACTAATACCTACTTACCTTATAGGATTATTGCCAGGCTTGTTAGGAGATAATACATGTGAAGTACTTAAAACACTCAAAGCACTATACAAATGCAAAGTATTGGTGGGCACTGTCAAGAAAATAGATCAGGTTCATAGGAGCATTACAATGCCAGTAAGGTCTCTATATTGCAGCTGCCAAAATGGCCCCTTAATTTTGCCACCAGCAATTTTTGAGAGTACAGCTAGAGGCAATGTTGACCCTACACCAGGCCTGCTCAGCTTTGGCCCCCAACTGTTTTTGGACTGACTAACTGATTGATTGTTTAAGTGCCATCAAGTCGGTGTCGACTCTTAGCGACCACATGGATCGTTTTTGGATTACAGCTCTCACAATCCCCAGCCACAGTGGTCCATAGCCAGGGATTATGGGAGTTGTAGGCCAACATCTGCAGGAGGGCCGAAGTTGAGCTGGCCTGCCCTACACGAATAATCTAACCTGGCAGTTACTAAGGCATAGGTGACTGGAGCTGTAGAACTAAGAAAAGACTAGAGCGACACACAGCCATTCCATTTGACAGCTACCATCTAGGAGATGGGTGGTGCAGACAGGGGAGATGGTTTGCCCCCATATCCCTTTGGAGGACAACCCTTTGTGCCTGGCACTGGTTAACATCCAAATACACACCTCAGCTGGAAATGGGGAAGTGCCAATCAAACTGTATTGGTAATGGAATTGCTTGACTATATAGCAGTAGCCCCTACTGCAAAGAGGCACTTCTTGAAGTGGTGGCTTTCTTATATTGAGCAGGGCAAAAGCAACTGTCCCTGTTTAGCCCAGCACAGCATCCCTCCCATGGACTGTTCCTAGTATCTCCCTCTTATGTTTTTAGACTGGGATCCTCTTTGTGATAGGGGATCAATTGCCCTTCCTAAATGAGCAAAGAAACACATTTGAAAGTGATGGATTGGGTATATTTAGCAAGGGGAGAGAGCAACTGTCCCTTTTGTGCCCAGCATAGCAACTTTCTAGTGATTGTTGCTGGTGATTCCTTTTGTGTGTGAGGTTTTTGTTTTGTTTTTAAGATTTTGAGCTAATTGGGGACAGGGAAGCATTTTCTCTTACCTTTCTGAGGTATGTTTTGGTTGAAAAGTGCTATATAAATATGGTGAGGAAATTTTCTCATTGCCTAACATGGCCTTTTAATTTCAGTGGGACCACTTAGAGTAATTTTCTCCATCATGTCTAATGATGATGATGATGATGATGATGATGTCTGACAGCATGGGAAATTGTCTTGGGGATGTCTTTGATTATTTTAAAAGCATGCTTTTGCAATGAACATGGGTGTGCTATTGAAAATGTGTCCTTTTCACACTTTTGCCTCTCTCTCTTTCTCCTTTTGACTGTAGAGAGAGACTGTTTGACATGGTGTTTTAGAACAAGGCCTGCCTTCAAGGCGTCACTGACAGCTGTGGTAGGAATACAGGAAAGAAGTTATGATTCCTTAATGATAGTGTGTCATGGTGTGCCTCAGCTCTTCATTTTCTATCTGTCGTTCAACACTCAAATTTCCCCTCACTAATGCCTGTGTTTTGCTGTGTGTGCAATTATGCGTACATTGGTGGCATAAGTGCAGTCTGCATTAAGGATTTAACCAGTGATGAAATTCAAAGCCCTCTTTAGAATGGCAATTCAGATCTGAGAGTGTGTATCTGTTGACAAATGTATCATATATTTTGAGAAGCTGCGTAGATATGAATTCTTTGCAGTGGTTTGTGTTCAAGGGTTGCTTGCAAAATAAAGAAAAACTGAGAATTCAAGTTGGGTGGCCTTTTCAAAATCCACCATGTTTTCAGTAAATCTCCACTTAAGCCTGATTCACCCACGGATGTACACCACGTGCTAGTATGTGAAAATGCAGCATGTACCAGATCTCTTCTAATAACTCAGATAGATAGATAGATAGATAGATAGATAGATATCTTTATTTCGGTCATTGACCAGCAATAATACTACTGCAATAACTCAGGTATTTATTACTGACAACTCATTGGAAAAGCTCAGTTCATAAAACTTAGATTAATTTGGTAGTGCAATGGGGAAACAACCAAGCACAACTTATCTGAGTGACTTTATCTAGAGTCCATTTGGACTTAGGATTCCTCAGGCTCCTGAGGAGATAATACAGGCCCAACCACTCACACAGGCTTCTACTGCAAAACTGAAACTGATCCCCCAATTCTTTCGTATGACCTTTCTCATCTTGAGGTCTTTGGGGTTTGGCTCTGAAAGAGGCAGTGCACAATAGACTGAATATAGGAGCAAGAGAAGTTTAAAGACGTCATGCTCATAACTTAATGACTGCAGCATTGAGTGGAATTTTGCATATCCTTTCCATCTATCATCTTTGCTTTCTCTCCATAATCTTCTTTGGTCTCTTTGTTCTTTGGATACTAAGATTTTTCAACACCATTTTTCAATTGCCATTTCTTGACTTTGTACCCGTATATGTTAATTTATGAACTCTGAGCATCAGATAAGATGGTAAAACTTCCTGGATGGCAAGAACCTTTGGGTCATCTTTATGGAATTGTAGCCACTAGGGGTCACTAGTGTATCATACTTATGAATGGATCTGTATTGGATTTTGCATGCTAGAACATTTTTGAGGTGAAAAGTGGGTGTCTGTGGGATACAAAAAAACTCCTCAACATCCTAACTTTAATAATTATTTTTGCTGATGGTGGAGATCTATGACGCTGCCTTATACTGAGACAGCTGGTCAATGTAGCTGGGTATTGTTTACACTGACTGGCAGTGGCACTGGCTCTCCAGGGCTCCAGGCAATAATTTTTCCCAGCCCTACCTGGAGATGCCAGGGATTCAATTGAATGCCAGGGACCTTTGGCATGTGAAGAAGGTGCTCTACCACTGAGCTATGACACCATATAGAAAATAAGTATTTATAAAGTAGGCCTTGCATCCATGAGTCCTACACATGGGGTTCTCAGGTGGCTGCCAATCCAACCACTAGATCTAGACATCAGATCTGGTGCCATAGTCTCGGTAGTCTCCAGAATAGCTGCTGCTGGTGAACCAAAATACTTCTTGCCACAACAGAGATTCTAGCAGTGAGTTGTCAAGCCTGGAAAGTGAATGCAAGCTGGATCTTGCTCTTGTAGATAAGCTGGTTTTCATTGGAGTTCTGAATGGCTTGGGGAAGGAATGAACTCTTCCTCTAGGTTTTGGCATAGTCTGATTATACCTTGGACAGGGTTAGTTTGGACTAGGGCTCAACACCAGCACCTGTTTCTAGTGCCAAGGTGAGCCTTGGAACACATCTAGTAAGAATAGCTAAATGCTTCTAGGCAGAGTTCTTTTATCTCACCTCTGAGTCACTCCAGAAAGGCTGTTACCCCAAATATTGGGAGAAACAGACCATGGTCTGATGTCCATATATTGGACATTCATATGAAGGAGCTCTATCTGTAGTCAACTCCTCTGTGCATTTGGGGTCCTTGGTTGCCTCTGGGTTCCCAAATGTGTGAAGGAACCTTATAGGCACACAGGCTCTTCACACTTGTTGGGGTTGCCCACCTTCCTCCACGAGACAGGGTTGTTTACCCAGTCAAACGGCAGTGTGCCGAGAGAAGCGGGGGGCTCCAGATGCCAGGACAACCCCAGTAATTACCCTTCAGAAGTCAGGAGGGGCTCAGAGAGCTGCAGCCTTGTGTAGAAATGCTAGTGAAGTGGGTGCAGTTAGAGAACAAGTCCCCTTTGGAGGCCAGGGACTGGGTGGCCAATCTACTTGCCTAGCCAGGGAAGAAGGAGCAAGCTGGAAGGGGGGAGGAGTGTCCTAAATGTAGGGCTTTATTAAGGCAGGGGCTTCAGAAGATGAGACGATCAGCAGGGATGGGCTTTGTTTGTCTGGTGGACTCCTGGAGAGGAGCTCAGGCTTTTGGCTTCTGCTGATAGGAGAAGAAGTGGAGTGAATACACTTCCCTCCTCTCCCAACTCTGAGGCAATGCCTGTGCCTATAACTTAGTGCGAGAGGGTAGAAAGTTTATCTAGAGAATTCCTCCTCCCTAAACACAGACAACACTAATATTGAATGCATGGATGTTAGGGGGTGTAGCCAGTGTGAGCCCCTGAGTGAGTGAGTGAGTCTGTGTGTGTATGTGGTGGTGAGACGAAATAAATAAACAATGAATACAAATATTAGAAAGTCACCATGCTTTAAGAATAATAGGGGAGAGCTTCCAACAAGGTTTATCCAAACAAAACAAGGTTTATCCAAACAGATTAAAGCCCTTTTCTTCTAATAAATTAAGCACTGACTTAGGAGTTTTCAAATTGCTCTGCATACACTGGTTCTACCAAAAGCCCTCTAAGAAAGATCCATGTTGTTGTTCTCCTGATATAGATGAGAGGCTGAGCCTGCCAGCGAGTGACGTACTTAAGACCACCTACTGCAAGAGTTCTCAAACTTGGGCTCCCATATGTTACTGGACTATAGCGCCCATCATCCCCAGTCAGAATGGTTGTGGGTGATGAGTTCATGGCAGAGGCAAGACTTGAATGTGTGGCTGCCTGGAGCACAATTCAAATGTTAAGTTTTGCTTGTATGTTTGTTTTTTGCAGTACACTCATTTCCGAAGGAGTGTGATGAAGTGTTGGAGTGGAGAGGTGGCATAAGAATGAGGAATGTTTGTTGGACTTAGACCTTATGCCAACATGTTCAGCTTGAAGTGCGCCTGGCCTTTCTCTGGTTTCAGCCCAAGTTGGAGCACAGGTGACTTTGCTATCTGGATACGCAACGCTCCAAACTTCAAAAAGACCGTTGTTGGGAGCAGTTTCAACTGAGGTGAAACCTATGCACTGACCCTTTCTAAATCATCTGGTGCATGCACCATGATTAGTAAGAGTGTGGGAGTTTTAAAATAACCTGTGGAGGAGGCACTCTAATGAGCAATTATCATTCCTTTCCATTGACTTCTGTGGCAAGAATCTCCATGTGTTTAGTCTTCTTCTTCTTTTTTTTCTTTTTCTTTCTTTCTGTTTTTTTAAAAAACCTTGCCAGATGTTAGTGAGCGACTCATTAAGTTCCGGAATATTCTTCCAACCGGTGCACTGAACCATTGTCGACTATTAAAATAATTGGGCCCTGCATATTCTGACCTGATAATGCGCCAGAATCTTGGCAGGCTTTCTAAGGGACTGTGATGGTGGAAAAGGAGGAGGTGTGGAGGGTGTTTGCTGGAACAAAGAAAGAGAGGGGGGCGAAATCTGTATGCAAAAGCTTACCTCCAACTTAATCTTAAGGGGGAATCATTTGGCCTCAGATTGGGCCTCCTAGCAAGGAGGTGGGAAAAAAAATTCTGACTTTTGAATTTCAACATCCGGAACCTTCCTCTTCAAGGAAGCTTTTGTGCTCACAGGCTGTGTTATTCTCTGCAAAGGAACGGCTCTTCAGAAATGATCAGTGACAAGGCCAATAATGCCTTTGCTAAATGTTTTAAAGGGACAAGATGAAAAGTGAAGAAAGCTTCTCAGAGCACATACTGGTGGTGGGGACAGGACACACACTTGCCCATTCTAGGCTGCCGTAGAACTCATAATGAGATTAAAACATAAATCAGTAGATAGGGATTTTATGTGGAATGGATACTATACTTGTGGGTGGTTATTCTCTCTCTCCCTCCCTCCCTCCCCCCCCCCACACACATTGATCAAACTCGGTGAACTGCATTGCCTCTATTTTTGCATTGTCTTTTGGTGCCCCTCGGTTGGAGCTCATTAAGCTTGGAGGGGCTGCATTTGGGGACTAACAAGTCTAGGACTTGAACTTTGATCTGAAGAATCTGGAGAAGAAAAGGACGGAAATTGTAGCAGACTGTGTGGAGTGGCTTGATTAGCTGGCCCAAGCTGATAAACTTTTCTGCCTCGTTTGGATAGGCCATTCGGAAGAGCTCCGAAACTAAACAAAGAGGAAGGCTGCCTTTGTCATGCTGCCTGTGTGTTCCCATCGTGTCTGGTTGTTCTCTTGCTTGCGAAGCTGAAATTAAGCTTGAACCAAAATGCAGCAGAAATGCTGTGGAGGTGGATGGGAAGGAGGTGGACCATGAAGTAAAAAACAACCAGTTATTCTATTTCCCCACGCTTACATATGCCAAATGAGACAAGACGTGGGAATTCCATACTGGAACTCCCAATGTCTTTGTCTTATTCAAAACATAGTAATGGATGAGAAAAGAACAATTTGGATTGGAGCCATGGTATGGATAGGAAGCCCCCTTTCCCCAGTGCTATGGCCCTAATTCAAATTGGCCCATCCAAAGCTGCTATTAGCTATGTGTATGTGCATTTGGAAGGCATCTTATTGGCACAAAAGTGCGGCCTGTAAGTTTTCCACTCTGATTCCCTAAGTTAAATTGCCACCAGCCCCCCTCAAATTGCAGAAGGGGAAAAAAGGATTAAACTCCATTCCTCCATGATCCAGATTGCCCCCAGCTTTTTGAAAAATATGTAACTAGTCACAGAAATCTCACACCATATTGGATTTGGCCCTTGAATAGAACCCTTTATGATGACAGGTTCCAGTGGTAACCTGGCATTATCACTGTGATAGGGGAGCACTGGGAAGAATCTGCTCTACTCATAAAGTAGCTGAAGAAGTACAGAATATAGAGAACCCCAAAGCAAGAACTGATCTAATTAGCAAGCTTGAAGAGGACAAAATTGGGGGGTGGGTGGTACATGCTCACATGATGTCCAGAAATGGGACTATCGGCATATCTGCCTTGGCACCCATACAAAGGTGCCTAGTTGATCTGCATTTGGGAAAGAGACAGGGTTTAACACTGAAGCTAAGGGCAGCCTAGGAAGTCAAGCAAGGAAGGAGGCATGGTTACCGCGTCCTATCCGTATAGGAGTCTGCACAGGGCTCCCTGGCACACCAAAATAGACTCTCCATATGGCCCCCTGAAGTATTCTTAAGAGCTCAAACCTAGCATCCTTGACTCCTTTTGGTTTTTTACATATACTGACCTAGGTGTTAAAACCACCCAGTTCTTCTTGCTGGATCTGCCTAAGCGTTAGAGTCAGCAAGCCTTTAAAATCTTTAAATTCAACTTCTGGCTTCCCAGGTAATCCCATCATCCAGTCAAGCCCCTTTGAACCCACTGTTCTGTTGTTTTCAATTAAAGACCAACCCCATTAATTGTTAACCTGAAGATAAACGTTTTTAGTGTCTTTTACGCTATAAAACCCCTGGCCAACCCCTCTCCCACACAAACAATGAGACTATTCCCAGATTGAGGGAAAGCGATCTAAGGGAAAGTGGGCGTGCCCGGTGCTCCCAAGGTAGCTAGCCCGCCTAGAATACCCTCCCTTAAATGAGGTTAATGGAGTGAACACTCTGTTAACCTCATTCCTTTCCTCGTGTGTCACCATGGTGTGACATACGGTGCGCCACATGAGTAGACCCCCAACTGGGAGGCTTCAGCCTGTCTCCCGGGCTTGGGGGTCTCTCCAGGGTGCCCCGTGCACTCATGTGAGGCATCCTGGAACTTCTGGGGGCCACGCAGCTGCCAATCCCTGAGCCCCCACCAGCTCCGTGACCCACTCTCTAAGCCTGCTCTCCTGGCAGAACCCCGTCAGGCACTTCGCACATGTTGTGTGAAGCGCCTCAAATTGTGCAGACTTTGGAACCCATTCTGAAGGCTGTTAGACCCTCTGCTTTGCCACCTCATCTCATTTTCCTCTGCTGAGACCCTGGCTTTCCTTCTCTTCACACTGGACAGATAAATATAGGGAGACCCCCTCTCCTTCCTCCGCTCCTGGGATTTTTCTATTTTTCATCTCTGATCCCTGCTCCCCATCCTGGGTGTTGGTTTGTGGGAGTGCTTGAAGTTCCAACCAGTTAAGCTAGAAGGTTCTGTTTTAGTTCTTTTTTTCACCAGAAGTGTGGGAAAGGAGATTTACTCCTTTTTTTGTGGGGAGGGCAGTTAACTCCTCCCCAGAATAAAAAGAGAGCCCCTTTAGACCCAAAGGTCTGCTCCAAGACCGCAGGTTCATGAGAGATGGTCCATTAGGAGAAATGGTGCATTCTGGTCCAACAAATAAATGGACTTTACTGTGTGATGGGAGTCTTCAAATGGGCCACTTTCTAATGAGATTGTGGTCTGCTGTTGGAGGGCAAGTTAGGCTTTTGCCACCTGATCGAGGGTGAATTTTGGCCAATTTTTCTCTGCCTAGGGGAGGAAAGTGGACTTAGCTGGTCCAGAGGACCGAGGAAGGGAGCAGAGAGAAGAGTGAAGAAAGTAGAAGGTAGATTGAGCCCACCCAAAGAGTTGGAAAAGGGAGTGGAGTGGAGAGATCAAAAAGCCCGAACAAGTTCAGGTAGACTCACTAGGATGGAACAGAGAGAACCAGTTTTGTTTTGTGAAGGGGGAGCTGTGGCTTGGCTCTCTGGCTATGGAGCAAAACCCAGGGTGGGATTATGCAAATAAAAGGAGTTTGATGGGAACCCAGAAGTAAGACTAGGCATGGTGGTGGTGGTCCCTCGGTCACCAAGGGACCACTGACATGGAAATGAACAACTGTTTCAGAGCTACAGGGAACTAAACAACTGAGGATAATGGCAAGGGGGTTCGTGTGGCTAGAGTCACTAGGGGTGTGCACGGAACTGGCTGGCCTGGTTCGGCTCGAGTCTGGCACCAGTTCAGTCTGGCACCCCATGAACCCCCATGGGTTTGGTTTGGTCTGGGAGGGGGGTGGTTTGCGAAATTTTTGAAGTTATCAGAATAATTTTATCTTAAAACTGGTCTTCGAGGTGGCAGGGGGCTTTAAAAAATGGCTGCCGTGCATGCTCAAATGGCCGTGCATGCTCAAATTGGCCATAATTCATCCACAATCAGGTGGTAAAAGTCTGACTTGTCTTCCAGCTGCATCTCACAATCTCCTCCTCCAGACTGACCCAGTTGAGTTTCTCTATTTTAACTCGTTCAGGCTTTCTTTTGTTTCCCTCCACTCTTCCTCCAGCAACTAAATCTATTTTTCTTCCCTGAACTTGTTAGAGTCTCTCTTCCGCTTTCCTCTGCTTTCTCCCTGGATCTCTGGATCAGCTCATTCCACTTTCCCTCCTCGAAACTAGTTCATGTCTGTCTTTCTCTTACCTCCATTCCTTCTCTGGATCTTTTCACCTACCCTGTCTTCCCTTTTTGCCTGATCTTGCTGTCTCTCTGCCTCTCTTCCTTAACATCCTCCGCCCTGTTCCCTTCACCCACTCCTCAGTATAGCACATACATTTAAATAGCCACTATAGCTGAAGTCAAGTATTAATGTCTATACATGTGTCCACGTTGCATTTTCTGTGTCACGTGGGAATACCTGTATGTTCTATCACATCCTAGCCTCTACTCTGTGTTCAATAAAAACTATTTTTATCTGTGACTTTCTGGGAAATTGCCTGCTTTATAACCTAGCCTAAAAGATCCCTCAAGAGTCCTGACTCTGGATTGGTAATGGAGAGTGATAGGCTACTGTCAGGAACCAAAGGGAAGATCCTAGGAGAAGCCAGTAATACTCTCTTATTTTAATTCAGTCCCCTCTGCAGGGCTGTTGTACATTATATTCCACTCGAGATTGCACTGTAATATGCATTTTGTGGTCTTCATAGTAATCATAAACACTCAGTTTATAGCTATGTGGATTTTGCTTGTGAGAATGTATTGGATTGGCATGAGTTTCAGGCACATTTGAATCACACCAATGAAACACTCTGAAGATGTGGAACTAAAACTGGCCTGAACCACAAGGTGCTTCTACACACACACATCTTACCAAGCTAGGTTAATTAACTCGGGTTAATTTGTATTGCCTAGCCTACTACTCTTTTAGATGTTTGGTGCTGTTGACTACTTAATGTAGTTGTTAGTATTTTAGTAGATTTATTGTTTAATGAGCCACTTTGCACCTCTTTTGGGAGAAATGTCAAGATATCCATCCATCCATCCATCCATCCATCCATCCATCCATAGAGCAGAATATGATGGGAATTAGGGCTACCAATGAGAGAGAAATTGATCTGAAAGCATATTTGGTGTCAGTTCTGAATATTATGGTCAGTTCTAAAGAATTTCCCTACTTTCTTGACTGGTTGCATCATAAACACATCTTTGTCCCAAATTATCAACAAGAGTTTGATATTCATAATATGAAGCTGTCAGACCCAAGGTCCCTGGCAGGGATTCTTTGACTGCTGTCACAGATTAAACCAGGGATCTTGCACATCTCATTGCATCAGTGTAAGGTTCTACATTAGAACTGGCTTCATACTAGGAATCCATAAATAACTGAGATTCATTAACAGCACCAGTGATAAATCTCTGGGTGGCTTTTCCTAATTGACACTAGGAAAAATGTATCTCATTCTCTCAAAACTCTTTCAAGTTTGGGCATTGAGGCAAGAGAAACATGGTGTACTCATGAAGTACACTACACTTCAGTCCTCAGGAATGTTGATGAGATGTTTCTAAAATAATCAGTGGCAAGCCTGAGGTGCTGCAATGCGTGCTACACTGTGTGCAAGCAGCAGCAGTTGTGGCACTCTTGGATAGGGACATGAGGGCCCCTAGGCCTAACTTTGGCACAAGGTTAGGCTTAGCCTCCTGACTGCTTTTCAACATTGCATGTCTCTCCCCAAGTCATTGGCTCATGTAGTCTAAGGGCTGAAGCCACTCCAGAGCAAAGGGGCTGAATGTGTACTTTGGTACACATTAGACTTGTGTACCTATGAATGAGCATTATGTCCCAAATTTTGTGTTTCCATATTTCTGGAACAGGTAGCTGGGAATGTTTTCATGTCTTGAGTACCAATATCTTCCTTGTGATTAACCACTAATATTTCATGTCCAGGTTACACTTTCTTATCAAAGTAACACAACTGTACAGTTACAGGATTTAATTATTTTATTTTATTTTATTTATTTACATTTATATCCTGCTCTTCCTCCAAGGAGCCCAGAGCGGTGTTCTACATACTTAAGTTTCACCTCACAACAACCCTGTGATGAAGTTTTTAATACAAAACATGTTGCCCGTTCTCCTTGACTAGTGTGCATGCGCAGCATCACCATGAACATCAGTGCATGTCTCTGGTTTATGTTTTTCTCTTTTTGCTGATCCAGTGCTGCTCATAATCTCAGGCCTGCTCTGTGTTCAGAGCAACTATGCTGTTTTTAGTTTAGAACTGAAAATAATGCATTTTTGTGGCATCCTACAAATACAGAGGAACCACATATTGCCTGTTGTGACTCTTTAGGGGATTGGTGGATTAAATTAACCCTTCTATTACATGAAGATGTTTTCCAACTCTTTAAGTTTGCTACAGAAAACTCCCAAGAATGGCCAAGAGGAGGTGGGTGTACTATCCTCAAGACATTGTTAGGCGTTTGCAAAGGTCATTGTCTATTTTGTATTCACAGCCCTGTCCTGGGCTTGCCATGGCTGCTTTTGTTCAAAAGCTTCTCTCTCTCTCCCTCCCTCCCTCCCTCCCTCCCTCCCTCCCTCTCTCTTTCTGCCCTCCACTGCACTTTGCTTCATTATTGCCTAGTTACCCAATTAGTACCTTGGTAATTACCAGCACCTGCATTTTCTTTAACTCCAAGACAATTATATGGCATTTAACCAACCTTTTCTTTGCACATTGCTTCATACCATCACAGACCTCACCACACTCTGCAGCAATTGCAAAATAAAGGAGCCAATGCTTTTTTAAAAAGAAAGAAAAAGGTTTTCTCAGTTCTTCCACACCTGGACAAAACCCACAGACCATTTTAAAAGGAATTATCCGGCGTAAGATTTTAAGGGTACACCTCTTGCCACCAGTGCAGGGACAGTTTGCAAATTCCTGTGCTTCTGTCTCAGTGCTCCAGTCAAAGAAGACCGAATTGGACCAGATTTGTTACACTTCTTGCTAAGTTGAGTGATCAAGGAAGCTATATATAGCGAGCGGGGAAATCAGGCCATTATGAAACTGTAAAAGTAGGCCGTTGGGTTGCTGGGAATAAAAAGCAGAGTGTCATGTTGCAGGAGCTCCACAAGGAGGATATCCAAGCCTGTGGAATACTCTCTTCTCAGAATAGTGAAAAGGCTAGACGTTATCAAATGTAGCCCTACCTCCAGGGTGATGTCGTGGAAAAGGGTGGCTCCTTAGCCCTCCCATGTTTTTGCTAGGGCTTTAGCCAATGGATTGGTGCCATAAATCAACAGAAGCTTTAGTTGCAGATGAAAAAGCACGTCAGTTAATTGGGAGCATTATGAGCACTGTGTCCAAAAAAAGCATTGCTTGAGAATACGGAGCTCAGTTGCCTGCCTGCTGATTACATACGTATGAACAGCCCTGCTGGATTAGGCCAAAGCGCCATCAAGTCCAAAATTCTGTGTCCAGCAGTGCCCAACCAGGAGCCTCCAAGAAGTCCGCAAACAGGGTTTGAAGGCTATATGCCATCCCTTCAGTTTTGTCTTCTGCAGCAACGGGTATTATTCACCCTGCCTCTGAACATGGAAGTCCTACACCATAGAGGGGTTTGCTTTTGTGGTTGTTTTTGGCATTTGCCGCTAGCCACCTTGGGCTGGATTTTTAGGAAAGGGAAAGGCACAACAATTGTGAATGAATGAACAAACAAATGAATGAATATGACTGCTACTACAAGTGCCTGGTCCTGTGCTCCAGCCACCCTTTCAATCACCCTCTAAAGACAGGTTTTCATAATGCAATGTAGTAGTAGCAGTAGATAATAATATTTATTTATTTATTATTAAAACTTTTATCCTGCCCTTCCAAAAGGCTCGGGGCGGTTTACATTAAAACACCATTAAAATCAGTTAATAATTAAAACAAAAATTATAAAGCATAAAACAATGATTAACCATTAAAAACATCATAAAACAACAATTAAATAATCAGAACAATTTAAAAACAAGTATTAAAAAGCTGAGAAATAATAATAATAATAATAATAATAACAACAACAACAACAGTACAAGAAAGCCTTCGACTCATTGCCTCACACATGAATACTAAAATGTTTAGAAACAACTGGTGTCAGCAAAAACATCCAGATATTTATTTAAAAAGCAATGAGCATGTGGAGTACACAGTTAACAATCAATGGCGAGACACTTGGACAGGTTAGCATTAGAAGAGGTATTTTCCAAGGGGACTCACTATACCCTCTGTTATTTGTAATTGCCATGACTCCTCTTTCACCAATACTAAACAAAACAGGCCTCGGATACCAAACCTCTAAAACATTAAGTAAAATAATCCATCTGCTGTACATGGACGATCTGAAGTTGTATGGAAAGTCCCAGTCAGAAATTGAATCACTGCTAAACACTGACTGTATATTCAGTAGCGATATAGCAATGGAGTTTGGACTAGACAAGTGTGCTGCATTAATAATGAACAGAGGAAAAATAAGAAAAACAGAAGGAATAGAACTGCCCAATGGAAGCAACATCAAGAACCTGGAAGAGAAAGAACATTACAAATACTTGGGCATTCTCCAGGCTGATAACATCGCACACACTGAAGCTAAAAGAAAAATTGGAAGTGAATACATCAGGAGAGTTAGAAAAATCCTAAAGTCCAAACTCAATGGTGGGAACACCATAGAGGCCATAAACACCTGGGCTATACCTGTTATCAGATACACTGCAGGAATAATAGACTGGACCCAGGCAGAGCTAGAGACGCTAGATCGTAAGACCAGGAAAACAATGACCATCAATCATGCTCTACACCCCCACAATGATGTAGATAGGCTATACCTCCCTTGCAGCTCAGGTGGAAGAGGAATGCTGCAAGTCCATCAAACAGTAAAGGAGGAGAAAAGAGGCCTTGAAGAATATATTAGGGACAGTGAAGAAGATGCACTTAAAATGGTCAGTAACGAGAAACTATTAAACACCAATGAACCAAGCAGGCCTACAAGAAAGAACAAGTGAAGAACCGAGCAGAAAAATGGAAAAATAAGCCACTGTGTGGTCAATATTTGCACAATATAAGTGGAAAATCAGACATCACCAAGACCTGGCAATTGCTTAAGAATGGCAACTTGAAGAAAGAAACAGAGGGTTTAATACTGGCTGCACAAGAACAGGCACTAAGAACAAATGCAATAAGAGCAAAAGTCAAAAAATCAACAACAAACAGCAAGTGCCGCCTTTGTAAAGAAGCAGATGAAACTGTGGACCACCTAATCAGCTGTTGTAAAAGATCGCATAGACTGACTACAAACAAAGGCATGACAAGGTAGCAGGGATGATACACTGGAACATCTGCAAAAAATACAAGCTACCTGTAGCCAAAAATTGGTGGGACCATAAAATTGAAAAGGTTGTAGAAAATGAAGATGCAGAAATATTATGGGACTTCCGACTACAAACAGACAAACATCTGCCACACAATACACCAGATATAACTATAGTCGAGAAGAAAGAAAAACAAGTCAAAATAATCGACATAGCAATACCAGGGGATAGCAGAATAGAAGAAAAAGAAATAGAAAAAATAACAAAATACAAAGATCTACAAATTGAAATTGAAAGGCTGTGGCAGAAGAAGACCCAAATAATCCCAGTGGTAATTGGCGCCCTGGGTGCAGTTCCAAAAGACCTTGAGGAGCACCTCAACACCATAGGGGCCACAGAAATCACCAACAGCCAATTACAAAAAGCAACTTTATTGGGAACAGCCTATATTCTGTGACGATATCTATAACAGCAACAACATTGACAATAAAATTCAGCCATCCCAGGTCCTTGGGAAGGACTCGATGTCTAGATAAAACAAACCCGTCAATAACACCTGTCTGACTGTGTAAATAAATAATAATAATAAGCAACTTTAAGAAATAATATTAATATAATATTAAAAACAGTGTGTTGTAATATTAATAATTGTGTTGTAGAAATTAAGCAGAGGATATTGAATGAATAGCCTAAATACATTTTTCATTATTCTTGGCTTGTATGATCTTTTCACAATCTTGCCTTCTTCCTTTCATATATCAACAATGGCCAGTATTTCTGAACTAGCTAGGTTGCATGACCTCATGATTTTAGTGTTCTCAAACTCTCTTTCTCGGTCTCTCTTTCTCTTCTTCCTCCCTCCTGTGCCTAACAGAGTGCTGTTGTCGTCTGCCCAATCAGCATTTTTCCTGGATATTTTGTCACTGTGTCTACAACCAATAAGAGCTCCTTACTCTCCCAAGGATTCTCATTGGTATTTGAGAAATTGACTGTTAGGGGTGGGTGGGGATATAGGGAAGGATTTCTGAAAGCTGATTGGCTTAAGAGAGCCCTGTCTAAAGACAGAGACTTGCTATAGATCTTAAGGAGTGGCAGAAAGGTAGTTTTTAACTAGCAAGCCTTCCTTTCCTGCTCCAGACAAATAATATTCTCTCTTTCTCTGCTGCTAACAAAGAAAACCATACTGGCTCCCCAGAGAAGCTCACCCGAAATCTTGAAGAAACTGATTTGAATGTCAGCGTTAAATCTGAGCTCATGCAGCAGGGTGAGGGTCAGAGAAGGAATAGAGGTTTTGCTTGTAGGCATTGACTTTGTTCTTTGTAGACTGAATATACGAGGATGATTTATTTCCCAAATGGGATGGAGTTCTCGCTCTTGCAAAATCATATTTATCCAGCTAAGGAAAGGAAACACATTGGAGAGTATTCAAAGTATCAGAAGCAGGGAGAGAGGGAAGTGGTATTTAGTGAGGGTTCAGTAGACATAGTATTTGCTGACTGGGCTGGATGAATAAGCAGTCTGGTAGGTATATGCATGTATTCAGGCTCACTGAGCAATAGGGATGCACGCAAACCTGTTTGGCATTCTATTCTTAGAACGCCCAACAGGTTTGGAACCCTCGCGTTCAAACGCGGGGGCGGCTTTAAGGATGGGGGAGGGTGCATCCCCCCCCCACGCTTCCTCCTCCGGCGCTCTGTGTATAAATAGTCTGGTGGGGCGGCAGTGCACCTCTTTGCTGCCCCGTTGTTTCACTGACCAGAAGTGACTGGAAGTGCCGTGTGCGTGTGCACACACATTGCAGGCAGGTGCATGTTGCATGCACACATGATGTATGTGTACACGCGCGCCTGTGAAGCACACACATCTCTTCCAGACAGTGAAACAACGGGGCGGCAAGGAGGTATGTTGCCACCCCCCAGACTATTTATACACAGAGCGCCAGAGAGGGAAGCTCAGTGGGTGGGTGGGTGTGTCTCTGTGTGTGTGTAAGTGCACCCTCCCCCATCTATAAAGCCACCCTGCCCCACCATCAGCTCAAAGGGAGCCGGTTCCATGCACATCCCTGCTTAGCAAGGGTATTTTATTTTTGAATTCATTAATTAATAAAAGCCAAGAACTGTCCAGCTAGACCTATATATCCAAGAGGGATTTGTTGATTACACCAAGTAGCCTTTTAGATTCTGATCAATATATCTCACGGAGGGGGAAATAAACTTATACACTGCCCTGCTCTCCTAGTAGGAAACTGAGACAGAAATAGAACCAATATAATAACATTATTTGGAACAATCTGTTGAAGCCGGTCAACACATCACCTGTTTGTGGCTTTCTCACAACCATTTGTGTATGTGTGAAATGAGTGATTCTGGGGTTTGATAAGTTTCTTCTATTCCCAGCTATCTCCCCTGTGTTTATGGTAATATCCACTTAGGAATAATGTATTTTACCTTTCTTGTATTCAGTGTCAGGGAGGATAAGAAGTGTTACATGCTAGATGTTGTGCACCACCCAGAGCCTTTGGATGGGGCGGTCTAGAAATGTAATAAATAAATAATAAACTAAATAAATAGATGCTTTCCGCTTGTGCAAATTACATTTAATATCTTGCTGGCGCTTAAACAGCTGCATTGGCTGTGGGTCTGTTTCTGGGAGCTAAGTGCTAAGCCTTTTAAAATCTTATACACTTTGGGATCCAGGTACCTAAAGGGCCTAGCTACTCCTGCATGAACCTGCTTAAGGTTATTCTCTGAGGTCCTTCTTCGGTGTCACCATCATCCTATGTTAAGCAAGTGATGGCTGGAGAAAGGGCCTTCTCATTCCCCAGAATTTTTTTAACCCTCCTGAGAACATAGTTATAATGCTGCTGTTACCTGCTGGCTTACCTTTCTGGAATTGCTTTCTTTACAGATGTGTTAATGCTCATTTTTAAAACATTTGTACAGTTTTTACCATAACTACCTTGGAAATATTGTATGTTTAAGGGTTGTATACAAATCTTTAAAATAAATAAATGCTGTGTAGCATCTGCATTCGGGGTTACAATGAATAGAGAACCTAGAGGAGGAATATCACTTTGGACCAACAGGGTTTTATCTTGAGTATGTACCTGGTGTGCTGATAACAGATGCTCCTTTGCCTGGTGAGCTTCAGCGAATGGTGAGGGTCCCCTTAAGGGTCCCGTTGCCATGAGCTTGAGGTGAGGAAAGGAAACCATCATGAAAGTCTTCCCAAACAGAAGTGCGAGCTATGTCACCGACTGAGTCTTCCATTCTCCTTGATGGTTTCATAGCAGCGGTGCCTGGTTTATGCCAGTTTGTGGTGGAGGAGGAGGAGAGCCAATCGCTTGTCCTACAAAAATAATTTGTTGGAGAAGTGCTGCTGAGAAAGGGAGGTGGGGGTTGGAAAGGGGTGAGCCTTGGAATAGATTCAAGAATGACTGATGAGCTTGGCTGGAAATTTCACTCGCCTGGAGGAGGAGGAGGGAGGTTAGCTGATGCAGTGTCATTTATGCTTTTTTATTTTCCGCTCCTGAATGCAAAATCGATCGTCTATTGATAACGCAATAAAACGAATGGAGCATGCATCTCTCTCTCTCTCTCTCTCTCTCTCTCTCTCTCTCTCTCTCTCTCTCTCTCTCTCTCTCATTCTTTAACAGCCCAAACAAAGGGATCTGAGGCTTATATGGGAAGCAATGAATAGTTTCCCCCCCTCCCCTATGCACAAAATGTTCTTCTTTTATTAGTGGACTTAAAAACAAATCCAGGCAAAGAGAATGAATTAAAACAGTGACCTTGGACAGTGGTAGCCTGCCTCCCTTGGGCTGATGCGAATTCAAGTTCAGCTGCTTGGTCCATGGGGGTGACTGTGATCCCTGACTTGTTTTGTGTCTTCAGAATTATATTGTGCTTAATCCAGGACGATGTCATCCCTTCGTCTTTTCTTTCTTCACCTTCATCCCTTCCTTCTTTTTTTTCTTCCCCCCACTGTTTCCCGTCCTCCTCCTCCTCCTCCTCAGCAGCCTAGGCGCTCTCTCTCATGCTTTAGCCCTTCCTTTCATCTCTAGAATGACCTGAAATGACCTTTTGCCTGGCTTTAGACGTGACTCAACTGATAATAGTGAATACTTGGGGGCCCCAAGTGGTGGGAAGTCTGAGCATGTTGGGGAGTGCAGAGGGAGGAGGAGAAAAGAGGGTTTTTTTGTACAGGCTTCTAATTTTTTTTTAAAAACCATCACATATACACCACTGGTTGTTTCCTGCAAGGTAGTTGTGAACAACACCTTATGCTGCTTGTCAAAATGCTCTTGAATGAATCCTCAGTTGTTTTTAGAAAGAGGAAGAAATTTCAAATGGTCTTGAACAAAGGAAAAATACAGAATTCTACATGGCCAGCAAGCTTCAAGCATTTTTAGTGGAATATTCATCTGTATGTTTCTTTTAAACCAATTTAATTTAAACAAATCTGCATTTCTCCAAAACCTCAATACAAGTACCTTTGTTTGAGAGAGTTTCATTTTATTAAACTGTAAATTAGGAGCTATTATTTTTTGTCTCTTTTGTTTCTTACTCCAGCAATGTCTGAGCCTGAAGTATTATTCAGCAAGTGAACATGGGAGCCTTTCCTTTTCAATCCTGCTACAGTGAAGTGGCTAAAAGACTGAGCTATAGATCAGAATCTCCCTGGTTCAAATCTCACTTCTGCCATGAACTCACTCAGCCTTAGCAAGCTACAATAATACTTGCCTTGCAGGGTGTTTATAAGGATCACAACAGTAAAGTTCTCTGAACTCTTGAAGGCACTATGAAAATGTTAAGTTCAATTATTAACTCTAAGGACTAAAGCTGGCCTTTATCAGTGATTCAAATGAAGAGTTTAGTTGATTAATCCAGGGGTTTCCAACTTTGGGTTCTCAGATGTCCTTGGACTACAACTTCCATCATCCCTAGCCATCCCCTTTGGCCATTGTGGCTGTAGATGATGGGAATTGTAATCTAAGAACATCTGGGGACCCAAGGTTGGGAGCCCCTGAATTAATCTATCAATTCAACTGGTTAAAAGTTCCAGACCTTCCAGTGGGACGTCTCCATGCCTCGTGCCATCAATTGCCAGGGAGAGGTGGTACTGCCATGGGCATTTCATATGATCCAGCCATTCCATGTGGAAAAATGATTACAAATGTTATAAAAACAAAGCCCTGACCACATAATTGTTGGTGGAAACTACACAGCCAATGTCCTGTTTGAACTGGACCTGATGCTCTGATTTTCAGCATTGATTTGTACTGATGTTTCAATGGAATGAATGGGATTTGTTTTGGGGTAATTCTGTTTATGTCCAGAGTGCAATCACAGCTCCTTCAGTGAGAGTTGTTTGTTTTATTACCTTGAGCCTAATTTCTCAGCGCCTCACCTGGTGGACACTGCAGGTGCGTTGTTTTGCTTTCTTTTTGGGTTCAGTGGATTGTCTGTCAACTTGGGGTTGTTGCTAAAACTCTAGGGCTCTTATCTTGAGCCCTGCAAACAAGAGCCCACAAAGTTTGGGAGGAGGAAAGGCAAGGTGGGTTGCAGTACCACAGACAGCTCCACGGAACAAGTTGCTTTTCAATATCTCTAAGCGTAGGGTACACTGTCTGGGCTCCACCTCCGTGCTTGGAGCGTGGAAGCCCTAAAGGGGCAGCCTTCTGGCCTGGACTGGAGTCTGGTATTTCTCCGCCTCTCTGATATTTCTCCGCCTGCCTAGCTTCTTGCCAGCACCGGCATGCAGATATCAGGAATGAAATGGTGTGGGAGGGACCAGTTCTTCAGGGGCTCGGACTCCAAGGGTCCTGTTTTGGGGGCTTTCAATTCTGGGTTCTTTCAAGGCCTGGCTGGTGTCACGGACTAGGACGGGGTCTGTTGCTAACCCTGCCTTCTCAAGGTCAAAGTCATTACTCAGAGAGGGGCCATGAGAGGCTGCACCCGGCTCATTGAAAGAGGTCAGCCATGTGGATTCATATGTGGTGCCCAAGCAATAGCTAAAACATGCAGATATCTGGGCCTTTACAACAGCTCTCAAATTTAGGAAGCCAACTCTACACATCATCGATCACTGGCATACCACATATTCCAATTTCCTTTCAATCATCTTGCCATGTCTGTGTTTAACTGTGTCGGAATAGCCCCACAATGGCAGTGTGATGTGATGAGATCTAAAAAATCCTAGGAGTGCCACTGCATTATGACTCATGTTCAGAAAGAAATAATGATTGAGAGCTCACTCTGACAACAATGAAGTGAAATAGGACCTCTTGAGAAGGTGTCCATGGGTGGACAGTCAGATTAACATAAGAAGAGTCCTGCTGAGTCAGCCCAAAAGTTCATCAAGTCCAGCAGTATCCTGTTTCCCTCAGTGGCCAATCAGATACCTCCAGGAAGCCCAGAACAGGGCTCTGAAGCAATAGCCCTTTGCAGCAAATGGTATTCGATAGTATACTGCCCTGAAATCCCCGACTAATAGCCATTGATAGGCCTCTCCTTCTTCATGAATGTGTCTAATTTTGTTTTAAAGCCATCTTAAGCTAGTGGCCATCATCACATTTTGTGGCAGTGAGTTCCAGAGGTTCATAATGCATTGTGTAAAGAAATCCTTTCTCTTGTTTATCCTGTATCTCCTGAAAATCAGTTTTATTGGATGATCCCTGAATTCTAGTATTATGAGAGAGGGAAAAATATCTCCCTGTCCATTTGCTTCACACTATGCATAGTTTGGTTTTATTGTCTTTTTTCTAAACTAACCCCTGTTATATGTTTCAGCCTTTCCTCAAAGGGATATAGCTCCAGCCACCAGATCATTTTGATTGCCCTTTTCTGCAACTTTTCTTGCTCTGCAATATTCTTTTTGACATGAGGTGACTGGAACTGTACTACTACTATGACTACTACTACTATGGATATTTATATACTGCTCTTCAACCAAAGTTTTCAAAGCAGTTTACACAGAAAAATAAAGTAATACATAAATAAGACGGATCCCTGTCCCCATAGAGCTCACACTCTAAAAAGAATCATAAGGCAGATACCAGAAACAGTCACTGGAGGGATGCTGTGCTGGGGGTTGGATAGGGCCAGTTGCTCTCCCCCTGCTAAATATAAGAGAATCACTACTTTAAAAGCTGTCTCTTTGCTCAGCTAGCAGGGGTTACCGTACACAGTATTCCAAGTGTGGCTGCACCATGAATCAACATAGGAAGCCGTCTTATGCTGAGCCAGAGCATTGGTCCATCTAGCACAGTCTTGTTTCTATTGACTGTCAGTAGCTCTCCAGGGTTTCAGACAGGAGTCTCTCCTAGCTCTACCTTGAGATGCTAAGGATTGAAGCTGGGATTTTCTGCATGTAAAGCAGATGTTCTACCGCTAAGCTATGGCCAGCAGCTATGTGTAGAAGGGCATTATGAAGCCGGCATTTTCATTTTCAGTCCCTTTCCTAACAGACTCTAGCACGGAGTTTGTCTTTTTCATAATTGCTGTGCAGACACACACTTTCCAGCAAGCAAGCTGGCTGCCTACCTGATGGGGGATGGATGGGAGGGAAAGTTAACTGCTGGACAAGATTGAGTCTCTACATCATTTTCCTGGCATTTGCAACAGATAATGCAAAGTACATTTGGTGCTTGCTTTTGCTAACATGGAATTCAGCACTGAAGACAAGCGACTATGAGTTAGTAGCAGGGCTCAGTTGGATAGTGGGTGATGTTCTCCCCCAAACCCACTCAAGTCTTTCTCATCTTGCCCTGATATTATGTACATATATCATGAATGTCTAAAATGTGGAGATCATTTGCACTAAAAGCTTCCCAATGACATTGGAAGTTGCATTGGAAAGTTGACAAAAGTATATGCATCTGTGACACAGGGCTGTAGCTCCGTGGTTGATCACATACCTTGCATACAGAAGGTTCTGTCTCCAGTTATGGGACTGTGAAGCAGGACTGAGAGAGACTTTTGCCTGAGCTCCTGAAGAGCCATCACCAGTCAGAGAAGACAGTATTTGACAAAGTGACCCAGGGGTATAAAGCAGCTTCCAATGGTCATTCTGATGAATGTCCAAAATATCAGTGGCCTCATGAATGTTGACAGTGACTACTGCTTGATAAACCAGAGAATGTGGACAATCTTCTGTATTTTTGGATGTTCTCAAGAGGCAGGTGAGCTGGTGAGCATTTCCAATTTTGGGCATACACTTGAACATAAATATTTATTCACTGCATATCAAAAATGCTCCATCATAACTAGAATACTTCAAGTGCTTCCTTCCAGCCTTTGTAATGCACACATCTTGGGCACTTTTTCATCTTTTGAATAAGGCTGTCTTAATACTTGCAGAGCATTTCACCTCTGAAAAGAGGTTCAAGCTCTCCTCTTATTAATTACCTGGGTTTTCAGATCGCCTTTCCTAGAGGACACTCACTAAAATGACTCAAGTGGATTAAAATTGCTGCAGTGGGTGAAGGACAAGACACATCAGAATTTATTGCCTGAAAGGCTGAAGTGATGATTGTATATTCCCAAGCTTGTTAAATTGTTAGCTGTCTCTATGCCTGCCACAGTATGGTAACAAAAGGTCTGCAAGTTTCTTTGAATATAGGGCATCATCTCAAAGTTCAACCAAATAGGCCTGTGTGATGCCGACCATAGTTCACTTTCCTGGTACCATGGCCTGCTTGTTCCGTGGCCACCTAGTTTTGCAATTTCACATGGACTGGAGGTTCCTTGGGCCCTGTGTACCACTGTATATCCCTGCTGCGCTGCAGGGGCGTAGCAAGGGGAGAGGGGGCCCATGTCCACCCCTCTCCCTGGCGGCCCCTCAGAGTGAGGCAGATAATGAAGAAAATAGGGGGGGGAATTTGGAGGGGCTGCCCAGGTTCTTTGAACCCATTTGCTCAAGTATAGCTATGCCCCTGCTGTGCTGTGCTTGATCTGGTGTGCAGCTGAAGGTGGACAAGGCAGAGGTGAAATAAGATGAAGCCAGTCTATAGGCAGCAAGAGCAGGTGGTCTCATGGCTCAGACCAGGAGCAGGTCTGATCTGGAAGTTGTTATAGAGAGCACAGATCATAATCTGATCTCACTTATTGGCACAGAGGGGCTTCTTTTCGATGTCATGGTTGGTTTCCCTGTAGTTCCATTTTTGGGCCAGAGTTGAGTGAATCCCTGTCTGATGATCCAAAGTTCAAGACCCATGGTCAGCTCAAGCCTAGCCTCAAGTTAGGCAAGCCGGCCTTAGAGACTCCATTATCTCCGTGTTCTATTGTGACTCCTCTATACCCAATAATACTCCTTGAGAACTCCCATCTGCGTGCCATGTTCATTCTGCAAGGACACAAGGAGACACCTTTTGGATAGCAGCTGGGGAACAGCTTCCCTTGAAGAGTTACCCTGAAAGTTTTCCAGAAGCATTGCAAGATCTTTTCATTTGGGCTAGATTGTAATGTCTGAGTTTAAGTAGGTTTAGGGTTTAATTCATAGTTTCTACCCTTGTTTTTAAATAGGTATTTGTTAATTTAATTTTGGATTTTGGTGTTGCTCTTGCTGGGCTCTTGGGAAGAAGCAGGTTTTTTGTTTGTTTGTTAGTTTGCGTTTTTCTTATTTAGAAGATTCTCCTTTGCCATCAGAGGTGGCAAGGCTGGAAATATCAGTTTTGGTTGATTGATTGGATTTCTCAGTGGACTAAATGTTGACCATGACTTAGTGAGAACTGGGGGTCCCACATAGGGAGCCCCTGCATGTTACTGGTTGATGCAGGTTTCAGATGAAGAGCTTAGTCTATGCCAATTGGGGATTACATGGTAGAACTGAACTATTTTAGCGAGGCAGTAGGAAATAGGGTAATGTTCCCCTATATAAAAATATCTTCCTTTAGCTGTGTCTGGAGTATGGCAGCATTCACAGAAGAGAGCCGGTGTGGTGGTCTGGGTGTTGGACTAAAACCTGGAGCACCAATGTTTAGGTCCCCACAGATCCACAAAGCTCACTGGGCCAGTTGCCCTCTCTCAGCCTAACCTACCTCATAAGCTTGTTGTGAGGGAAAAGTGGGGAAGGGCCCCTTGGCTTGCATGCCACTCTGAGCTCCTTTGAGAAACTGGGATTAAAGATGAAATTGCATAAGCAAAACAGTGGCGGGGGGCGGGGGGAGTTCATACAACAAAGGAAATGAAATTGAGCTTTCCCTGCAAGGATCTTTTTTGAAAGAAAAAAGATGGAGCACAGACCACAAGCAAATCTGCAGCATTGCATCCTTTATGGCTCCCTGATCTGAATGTTCGTGGCAATGAGGGCAGGCTTTGTTCTAAATAGCAGGCTGAATTGTGGAGCTGGCCCTGGCTTCTTGGCTCTTTCAGGGCCATTTGATGGCACCATATGGTATAACTGGCATGGTTGTCACTGCCTGCTGATGACATATGATGGGCAATGCTGCAATGCAATGGTTCAAGCCTGTCTGGGCATGAAGATGCCATTGAGACTCAGCCAAGTCTCTGGGCTAAGCTGGATATGGTGACTGGAAAACTGTTTGTTGAAACTTGGGGCTTCCCCAATTGTTTGTGAAGTGAGAGAGGGAAAAGGGCAACACAGGTGTATCTGTCTGTCTGTGTGTGCTGCTGTGCACATGTTAAACTCAAGTGTTTTGCCCACGGCTTTCCTTGCCACAAGCTGTGCCTCCTCTTAGATGCTTTTCTCCGTAGTCAAACTCCAACACCAGAAGTATGCTCACCTGAGAGGTGAGATGATTGGGTCAGAGCCAGATTTTTATTTTTATTTTAACAGAAGCAGGGTCTGCTGTAGCCACCATGTCTAGTTTTGGCCGGTTAGGGCAAAGAATCTGTGTGCTTTCCAGTGTCAGTTATGGAGGAGGACAGGGAAATTGAGAAGGGAGATGGCTTATCCTAGCTGTGAACCAAATAGTTGGTGGTTCGAGCATACCCAGGGATGGCCTTGGTTATTGGGGATGGGGCTGAAGCTCAGTGATAGAGCATCTGCTTGCATGCAGAAGGTTCCAGGTTCAATCCCTGGCATCTTCAGGTAGGACTGGGAAAGACTCCTGCCTGAAATCCTGGAGAGTTACGGCTAGTCAGTGTAGGCAATACTGAGCTACAGTAGATGGTCCACTTTCTAGGTTCCTCTGGTTTCATGCATGTAAAGAGTGGCAGGGCCATTGGTTTTCATCAGGGTAGAGGCCAGGGGTGCCATTGCAGAAGAACTCTTATCGGTGTTTAAAGGTCCACTTTCAAATATAATTAAAGATTTGTACTGCAAAATGCAGTGCATTTGGGGAGAAATTGTTGCAGTTACTTATTGCTTTTGAACATGAGAATCTGCCTTATACTGAGTCAGACTACTGTTTACATGCCAGTCTTGTGTTCTTCTACTGAATTCTGAAATGTGTATGTGTGCATGCGGGTGGAATGCTGGACAGTAGGCAACCCTATTGGCTAACTGGCTAGTGTAGCTGACTGACGGAGTAGAAGCATCACATAGTAGCAAAAGTTCTGCTTAGAGTTCTGAAGGTCCGTACTTTTGCAGGGGGATGTTTTCCCAAACCTGCATGATTTGAGAGAATATTTGGCCAGATTTGGAGCTGTACATCGTAACGGGGGGAGAGAGAGAGAGAGAGAGAGAGTATGTTTTCAGCTGGAAAGAGGCTGCATCTGCAAGCTTGGCTAATGTAAGCCTTCATTCCAAGTGCTTATGAGTAATTGGGCATGAAGACAACCTGTGCTCTGTGCCCTCTCCTTTGCAACTGTCTATCTAGCTGAGCCTCCAGCAGTAACCCTTTAGCATTCAAGGGTTTCAGGACTGAGTCATGGAAACAGGACATGTGTTACTCCAAATTATTCTATGATTTCTTCATAACATCCCCAAATCTGAAGAGGTACTTCCTCGGAGCAAGGACCTGCTGATTTTGCATGCTTTGTTCTGGAGACTGCGGTCTGGACCAGGCTGCCCAGGATCCCCTACTGTTCCCTTGAAATTCCGTTCTGCCCTGAGAGTTCTAAATGGAAAGTTTACCCCTTTAGGACCGGATGTGATCTGCGCCGTTACCAGTCAGAAATGATGGTACAGTTAGAGCTCCTAGAGGGTATGGAATAGTTCCTTGGGATTCCACTAGCTGAAGGCAGGGCAGCAGTGGGTCAGTGCTTAGATTAGAAGCAAGGTCTGGAGAAAGAGACTAGCCAGTTGGCCATTAGGATTGCCACCTGGAAAAATAGCCTGGCTTGCTCTTTTGCTGAACAGCAGCTTAATCTCTGCACAATCAGAAGGTGTAGCTACAGAATTTTGCTGAAATATGAACAATTACTGGGCAGTCTGAAAGGAGCAGCGAATGCTGAAGTTGGCTCCCATTTTTTCATTCTTTGGCAGAACATCCTGTGCTTTAATTGTCTAGGAGTCCTATATATCTTTTATGCAGTATTCTGGTCCAGGAGAGCAATATATGGCCAGGCATAACCAGCAAGCCTGGTCACATCTGTTGCTCTCTGTTTCACCTGTCGTCCTCAGCCCCACTTCCTATCCCACCTTGATTAATACTTTCCTTTCTTGACACATTATTATTATTATTATTATTATTATTATTATTATTATTATTATTATTATTTAATTCAGAAATTATTTATTTATGTTCCACCCTTCATCCAAGGAGCTCAGCATCAGTGGCGTAGCTAGGGGACAGGAAGGCTGTGTTCACCCCTCTCCCCAGCAGCCCCAGAGTGAGGGATATAATGAAGAAAATAGGGAGCGGTGGAGCTGGGGGGCCCTCAGGAGTTGGGGGCCCTGGGTTCTTTGAACCCATCTACTCAGTTATAGCTACACCCCTGCTCAGGCTGGTCTACATGGTCCTCACAACTGGCTTGGAAGTTGTGAGGACCAGTAACCATCCCTTAGATCACTAGATCACTAATGAGCTTAATGCCTGAGTGGGAATGTGAATTTAGGTCTCTCCAATTCTATTCCAGCCACAGCATTGTACTGGACCTTGGCTATGGCTTGCCTGACTTATGGAACTAGCCCCATCTTGGAACTCGCCCCAGCTTGGAAACAGTGGATCACACAGCTTCCCCCATCGGTTGCTCTTCCTCCTTATGGCAATCAGGCAGAAAGCACACCTGTTGGCTTTAATATTGCAAGCAGAGATGTATGCGAACCACTTTGCTCCTTTTTTTTTTTAGAGCAGGGAAACACGATGCTGAGATTATATCTCTTGGTCTTAATTTCAAACCAGCCCCTAGCCCCGGAAACCTGTTTTGTGTTCCAGAGCTTAGCCCTGGAATATAAGTGCCTTTGGACATGTACAATTACAATGCATGACCGTGCCTAAACCACCCACAATCTGGGAGATGTGCTTGCAGATGGGTTGTGGGACCTCTAGGTTTGCATGCTTGACCTCCGAAGCATCACTCATTTTTAGAAATTAAGCAAAGGATATTTCCAGTCTCAATCATGCTTAGTGGGTTCTCTAATGAGCTTCCAGGCAGCTGTTTCTCTGATTGGACTTCATTGAGCTTCCTGGTTCTTGTTACATCCCTTTCCCATTCTCCATCCCTACCGGAAAACAACTCTGTGTGGTAGTATTCCCTTCCCACACAGAACCTATAGTGTTTATAAGCAGCGCCACATGATTGGGGTTGATTACAAGGGACATCTCTGCACCAAAGTCACATTTCCCAGGTGGTTGCTGATGTGGTTTGTTTCCTGTGATCAGTCCCCAAAAGGTGGCAAGTTGTACATCAAAATTGCAGCTTCAGTGTGTGGGAGTGTCCTGGTGGAAATGTTTATCAGTTGCACTCATGAGGATGTTGTAATGTTGTGCCAACCTTTAGTTGTGGTGGAATCTCACTCCCACATGTTTGCCTTCAGAGACATGATTTTGAACTGTTTTCAGACGAGGCATAGGTTTGGTGAACTCCATTGACTCTGGCCATCCACATGTTCAATGCTCCTGAAAAATCCACATTGATAATGCCAGTTCTGATGTAACATGTTCACATTCAGTGTTCTGCTCCAATTTAAAAAACCCAATAAATCATACTGGCATGGGGCTGCCACTCCCACCCTGCCCCCTGTTAGCGCTCCTGTAGCTTTCCAAGCCATGAGGCCCATAAAATCCAACAGGTATAGCTTTCCCCCTGCATGGAGATGCAGTGATGGGAATAGTTTCACTTGTTGAATTTCTGTCTGCCATGCAGCTGTTAAAGCTGGCTAATGTTCTTAATTACTCAATTTAATTACTTCTTGCTGGCATTCTCTGCCTCTGACGTGCACACTCAGTTGTTTGCTTTGCCAGGGACCACAGTTCCCACCATCCCCTGGGTGACTACTTGAAGGAGCTAATTTTACCTTCCGTGAGTTAAGGCATGGTTTTTATCACAGCATGAAGCTCCTTTTATCACACTATATCTTACACTTATCAAAATGCCTTTTGGCTTGCTATAATTTACTTCTTATAACCAAATTATTTGTCAGTGAGCTGCACTGATCTGTTGATTGATTTTTAACGCTTAACATGCCAGCAGTGTTAGCCAAAGTTAAGCTCTAAAGGAGAGGATCCTTTTGAGCCAATTTAGATTAATTAAAATAATTTACACAGCTATTTCTATAGCCTGCGCTTTGGAATGTACCGCCCTTATATGATAGGAAGGTCCTTTGGAACTCAGACAACAAATCAAGATGCAGAATAAAGTGATAATATGTACTACTACTACTATGAATATTTATATACTGCTTTTCGACAAAAGTTCCCAAGCGGTTTACACACAGAGAGAGACTTTAAGTAAGTAAGAAAGAAAGATGGATCCCTGTCCCCAAAGGGCTCACAATCCAAAAAATGTACATTCCAGGCCTTCAATTGCTCAAATACTGTAATTAAAATTTGAGGATGCAATTGTGGTAGCCATTTTGAAATGTATTCTTCATTTCCTACTAGTTTGGAAGGTGTATGGATATTTGAGAGAAACGTTTCCCAGATAATTATTAGGATATGGAATAATTATTTGGAGCTCAACACACACTTCTGTTCTGTTTTCTCCTGGGAGCAGTTGCAAAGCAGAAAGCAAACTTTGCCAAGTGTGGGGTGAGGAAAAAATTGTATCATAAAATATATGTCCCACCCTAATGTCCCTTTTGGCAAACTGATTTGTAGGTCACAACCTGTATTTATTGACCCGTGGGGGCCTTGCCTGGCTATTGGTAGGGCATGTTTTCTGGACTTTGGTTTCAGCTGCATTCCTGGCTTCTGAAGGAGTAGGGGAGGTGTAGACTTCCCCTAGGAGTAACCACTGGGAAGGAAGCGATGTTCATTAAGTCCGTTGTATGCAACCAGTTCAGAATTCTGCCTGGCCGCTGAGAGAGACCCTTTCGGCTGCCTGTCAATCCTTGATGTGTGAACATACTTCAGAACAGCGGGTTTACTTGCAATGCAGAAAGAATACTTGAGTCGGCTGCTGCTTTTCTCCCCCCCTCTATAACATCCAGAGAAGTTTGGAAACTATACTCATCTTCTAATCACTTCTGCGCTATTCTGCTCGAATGCAAGCACGAATCGTTTGCAACAGGGGGAAGGAGAGAGAGAGAGAGAGAGATTGTTGCCGGTGGAATGAAGACAACACAGGTCAGGAAAGAAATGTTTTACAAGGTTTTGAAGCCTTAACTCCTTTCCCTTCAGATTTGATAATCAAATGAAATCAAAGCCACTCTTTAATAGAAACAGCTGATTGTTGCTCAGGTTATGAAATGTAACATGAAAAATTGGAATACAAAAAGCTTTCATCTGCAAATGCAAGAGATTGCCAGGCTTGAAGATGTCTTGAGGTTTGTTGCTATTCTATATAGACCTCCCCCCTTCTTTTTCTCTTCCTCCTGTTAAGTGTAGGACAGATAAACTTTGAAAAGTTGCTGGCGAATTTAACTTGTGGTTCCTGCTGTGAGTGCTGATGTTTCTGGATATTGGGGTGCAGCTGTCTGTTTCTTTGTGTGAAACTAATTACTTAGTATGTTAATGGAAAGGGAACTTGATTTATTTTTTCTTCAGAGGTTCACTCTGGTTGTTACTTTCGCTTTGATAGCACTGAAGTAAAGTTTTAAGTACATAGCTTAAGTTAAGGGTGCAACGTTCATAGGGGATCAGAAAGGGGAAATTTTTTTCTTGTGAAATGGAGCCGTGTGAAAGAGGTTTTTTAAACAGAATACAGACCAAAGTGCAATTTGCAAAGATCAGTTCCTGCCTAATTCCCATTCATGCCATCATCACTAATTCTGTAACAGAGAAACTAAGAATGAGAAAGAAAATATATACTCAAACAATACAGTAGCTTCAGGCATAATCTGGCCAGAAGTACTCCTGTACAAACCCCTTTAAAATTAATGGGAGCTCCACAAAAGGATTACCATCCTCTGGCACAGCTCCCATTAATTTCCGTGAGTTTTGTTAAACTGTGTACATAGTCCTGTGCTAGAGCAACAAGAACAAAACAGATCCTTTAAACAACTTTTAAATATCACTCTCAATTTTCATTTGTAGTAAAAAAAAACTGGTGATGATGATGGTGATTCTTTGCTACCTCCAGATTCAGAGGCAGTATGCCTCTGAATACCAGTTACAGGGAAGCAGGAGGAGGAGATAGGGCATGCCTTAATCTTCTGCTTATATGCTTTCCAGAACATCTGATGGGCCACTGTGGGAAACAGGTTACTGGGCTAGACAGGCTTTTGGCCTGTTTCAGGAGGGCTCTTTTTATATTATGATGATGAGTTAGCCACACTAGCTAAATTAATCCTCCATGTTCAGAAGCAGTATATCTCTGATTGCTGCATGCGAATACACACAAGAGATGGCTATCACCTTCATGTCCTGCTTGTGAGTCTCTAGAGCCATTAAGCTAGCTGTTCTTGGAAACAGGATGCTGGACCAGATAGTCCTTGGCACAAGACCATCAGAAGAACTTGGCTGGATCAGAACAAAGATCCATCTAATCCAGCATTCTGTTTCCCATGATGGTCCACCAGCTGCCTCTGGAAAGTCCACAAGCAGGGCATGAAGGCAATAGCCCCCTCCTACTGTTGTTGCTGAGCAATTTATATCCAGTTGCATACTGTTCCTGAACATGGAGGTTCTCTATAGCTGTGAATAGATTCATTAAATCATCTAGTTCAAGCCATCTAAGCCTTTGGCCTTCACTAATCACGACATCTTGTGGCAGCAAATTCCATAAGTTATTACCTATTATAAGACTAAGCCCTTTCTTTGGGCTGCCGTGACTCTCCAGCCCATGAATTTCACTGGGTGATGCTGATGATCCTGCTCACCACTGTAAGATAAAAGAGGGAACAAAACATCTCTCTGTGCACACCATGCATAATTTATCAGCTTTTGTCATGGTGTCTCTCAGTCACCCTTTTTCCCCAGTGAAAAAGCCCCCCAATTCAGCAAGACGCTAGTACAGTGCAACAGGTGCAGCTATTCTTGTTACTGGATACCATTATGACCTGTTCAGCAGACTAGTTGATATTGACACCCTCCATCCTGTATGGTGCAGCATAAGGCCTGGTGTTTCCAGCCGATGTACTTGATCTGATTCCATATGATGAGGCTTGGCCTTTTACGTGGATGGTTCTGTTTGAGAACTGTGGTTTGGCTTGGCTTGGCTTGGCTTGCACCCTTCTTCATGCAGCCCTGTATGTAAGACAGTAAACGCTCCAAGGTCATGTAGAGAAAGATGCTGCATTTGGAAGCCAAAAGGTTCCAGAAAAATCTGCATAATTAAAGAATAAGTACAGCATTGACAATGTTCAACATTTTTGAAGATTTGAATTTGATTCAAATACAGGTTTATTTGAAAATAAACCTTTTTCAAAATACTTTTTCAAAATACCCCCTTTGTTTGTCCCAGAAGGTATTTGAAAGAAAAACATTTGACATAACAATGCTCTCAGCCATGCCGCTCCCATCCACTGTCAAAACCATTATTAATTAGTTGCATCACATTTTAAGGACCTAATTCTGTTTATTGGAGCACCAAGTGAGCATTTTAGTAAACATGAACACTAAAGTCAGCTTACAAAATAATCAGGATTTTAGTTAGTTGGTTAGCTTATTGCAAAACTTCCTTGGAAGCAGAGATGTGGAACTTTTAAACTGCAAAAGTTCTCAAGGAGAAGGTTTTTTAATTGTACTAAGTTGCTGCTCAAGAGCAGATTGGGATTTCCCTCCCTTTGTCTTAGGAACATGCACTGCAGGGCTTTTTCTCTACTTATGTCTTCCAAGAAGAGTTTGCTTTTTGGAATCAGTTACTGTAGCCTTGCTATTAAGTCCACAAAACCTGTTAGCCCACTGGCCCCCATTAGTGGCTTGCTTATTTATTTATTTATTTATTTATTAGAGACATTTAATATACCGCCCACTCCGAAGACTCTGGGTGGTGCACAACAGAGTTGCCAGAACCTAAGGGGGTATACTTGTGGGTCAGATGGGCCGTAAGCCAGAATTTGGCTTTTTAAAAGCCAAATCTGGCCACCTAGGTGCACAACAACATGCAAACCGGCAACATTAAAAATTACATTCTAAATTAAAAACTAAAGTAACTACCAAAGAACAGAAAAATAAACTACAGGGCAAAAGCCTGGCGAAAAAGAAAAGTCTTCAGTTACAATTTGAAGATCGGTAAAGAAGGGGCTAGCCGGATCTGTAGGCGGAAGAGTTCCAGAGGATCGGGGCAGGAACCGAAAAGGCCCTTTCATGGGTCCTAGAGCCGCGAACATATCGGAAATCAGGGACCATCAGAAGGGCCATCTGAGATTATCTAACCGGACGAGATGTAATTGGATGGGAGAGGCGGGTCTGTAGGTGTACAGGCTCCAGGCCCCGCAAGGTTTTGATGGTCAGAACCAGGACCTTAAATTGAGCTTGGACTCAAAGCACTTCTGGCTGCAGCTTCCACCAGCCTAAAAGGAACAGTGGAACTGGTGGTGAGAATAAACAATTCCCCTTTCCATCCCCATCTGGTTGCCTGGGCAAGTAGAAGAGTTTACAAGCTATTTTCAAGCCTGAGTTACTTCACTCCTTTGGCACAGCAAGATACAAGGAAGTGAACATGCGAAGAGGGTCATGAGTAATCTGTTTGCCTCTTGCCTCTGTTGTCACCCATGCTGAATGTTTTATTGTAAGCTCCTCAGGGCAGGGATCGGTCCTCTTATGCTCTATAAAGCGCTATGTACATAGATGGCACTGTATGAATACATAAATAAAATAGCATGACAAAAATACAAATTCTGTGACCTGTATGGGTTATTCAAACCAAGCTATTTCTTATTTACATAATTTGTTCTGCATAATGTTGCAGAGAGGGGTGCCAGAAACTCTCCAGGATGTTGCAGCTCCTTCTCTGACCTTGGCCCTGGGAGCCTTACTTGTCAATTTCATTGGCTTCTGAGCTCTCACTAGGAGTTGCCTTCATATTTGCAAGCATATATTTGCAACCAGGAGGTCTGGAAATTTGCTTGCTTTAAACAACAACAACAACAACCTCAAACCCAAAAGCTGAGTTCTCAGAAAGCTGAACTTTGTACCAGCTTTTGGTACTTGTAGTGAATCATGGTATATTCACAACCCTGGGAGGCACTCTTAGTCCTTGACTTCCAGGCTGAAGTTTATGTGAATGTTTATGCTTTGAAATGTGGTGGTACCTGGCCCAAACTGTCAAGGCAGGCTGTAGAGGGTACTACATCAGCGGGCCCTGCACACAGAACAACTCACTGCCACCGGGTAGGGTTCTTTTGACTGGTTCCACCATCCAGTCATTAGAGCCTCTGATTCTCAGATTTACAAAAAAGTTAGAGTGATAATTTAGGCAAGTAGGCGTTGGGTGGGAAGAATAATTGACAGAGACACTATTGAAAGTTTTAAAAAAGCAAGAAAAGGTTTACTTGGTCGAAAATCTACTTAGTTTCAAGACAGTTCAGTAACATTAAGTAAAAATGGGGGGTGGGATTCAGGTTTTGCATAAGCAAAGAATAACCAAGACCAATAGCCTCAGCAACAGTCTCAGAGGGAGTGTGAAGGAGAGCTTCTTCTCAGGTGTGCACCTAGCCAAAAGTGGTGGCCGGACTGCCCTTGCACGAGGCCCCCTGCATTGGGGGGGGGACCTCCTAGCCCGCCGCTGCCCTGCTGCGTTGCCCCGTGAAAAGTTACCTCCCTTTAGCCGCCAATGTGCAGGGGGGAGGTGTAGAGGGTGGTGGCCCATGGCGGTGGCCGGAGCGGCTGTTGAGCCTGCCTGTCTGGCTCAGCGATCCTTGCAGACTGTGAGATGCAGGCATGCTGGAACGCCTCGCAGTTTGCAAGGACTGCTGGGCCAGACAGGCCCGCCCATCAGCCGCTCTGGCCGCTGCTGCCACCACAGGGCAGGGGAGGCCTGCTCAGCCCTCAATCCCATGTTCCCTGGCTGTGTACATTGGCGGCTAAAGTATAAGTCGTGAGGAGTATAATTTCTGCTCCTTCTGCTTCAAATCAGTTCCCGGAGGTGTTCTGCTGTGACACTTTTAATGGGTGATTTGTGGACAAAATCTCCTGTATTCGGGCCAACTTGGACTCCACTATTTCTGCAGGGTCTATGAAGGAGGTGTCCAGTAATCCCTCTTGCAGTGTTAGGTTGGATCAGTTTCAATCTGTGACTCCTGAATATGTGGACAAGCTGCTTGGGGTGGTTCAGCCTACCACTTGTTCTCTGGATCTTTGCCCAGCTTGGCTGCTTCTGTCTAGCAGGAAGATTGTTGGGGGTGGCCTAGTTAATAGAATAAATGCATCACTCAGGGAGGGTAGGGTGCCTCCATGTTTGAGGGAGGCAATGGTTAGACCGCTTCTTAAGAAGCCTTCCCTGGACCCCTTAGCAATGGATAATTATAGGCCAATCACCAATCTCCCTTGGTTGGGCAAGGTGATCGAGAGGGTGGTGGCCGATCAGCTCCAGGCAGTTTTGGAGGAAACTGATTATCTAGACCCATTTTAAACTGGCTTTAGAGCTGGCTATGGGATTGAGACAGCCTTGGTCAGCCTGACGTATGACCTCTACCGCAGAATCCACAGAGGGAGTGTGACTCTGTTGGTTCTTTTGGATCTCTCGGTGGCATTCGATACCATTGACCATGGTATCCTTCTGGATTGCCTGGGGGAGTTGGGGATAGGGGGCACTGCTTTGCAGTGGTTCCACTCCTATCTCTCGGGTAGATTCCAGATGGTGGAGCTTGGTGACAGTTGCTCGTCAAAACGGGAGCTGTTAAATGGAGTCCCTCAGGGCTCCATTCTGTCACCAATGCTTTTTAATATCTACATAAAACCACTGGGTGAGGTCTTCAGGAGATTTGGTGCTAGGTGTTATCAGTATGCAGATGATGCCCAAATCTACTTCTCCTTTTCATCTGCATCATCAGGAAATGGTGTTCATTCCCTAAATGCCTGTCTACAGGCATTAATGTGCTGGATGAGGGATAACAAATTGAAACTGAATCCAAGCAAGATGGAGGTGCTCATTGTAGGGGTTCAGAATCTGACAGATGAGTTAGCTCTCCCTGTGCTGGATAGGGTTACACTCCCCCGAAAGGAGCAGGTATGGAGCTTGGGTATACTCCTGGACCCAGGCCTCACCCTGGTATCTCTGGTATCCGTAATTTGAACTCTTTATTGGCTTTCCAGAGAGCCCTTAAAACCTATCTGTTTGGCTTGGCCTTCCAGGGTTTTTTAATTGTTGTAAAGGGATTTTAATGCTATAACCTGGTTTTTCAGGGTTTTTAATTTGTTCTGATTGTTTAATTATTGTTTTATGGTGTTTTATAATCTCTGTTTTAATTGTTAATTAATATTTCTTTTTTATTGATTTGATATTGATTTTAATGGTTCTGTTTTAATTGTAAACCACCCTGAGGCATTTCAGAAGGGCAGCATAGAAATTGAATAAATAAATGATAAAGGAAGGTAACTTTTCACGGGGCAGGGCACAGGGGCAGCAGCGGGGTGGGCGTGGGGTGGTGGCAGGAGGCCCTGTCCCCTCCATTGGAGGCCCGCTGGACCTTGGAGGCCATGGGCCAGGTCCCCAAGGCCCAGGGGTTAGAGCGCCTCTGATTCTCACAAAACTTCCCTCTTTTCCTTGCCGTAGACTGGGCTCTTTCACTACCACCACCTAGTAGTTACTGCCCCTGCTATGCCACCGTGATCCTAGCTCAGTGATTTCATGCTCTCTGCCACTGACTGCTCCAGCCAGCTTTCTCCCCTAGTCTGCTTGTCTCTGCACTGCTCCAGCTGTGTCTCCCTGGGTCTTATTGCTACTCAATTCTAATGCTCAAAACCTCCTTTTATTCTCTTTCCCTGCTCCAATTTTTCTGAACCAATCAAAACAAACTCAAGTTTCTTCTATTTTAAAAAACATATCCAATCCAATCAAACCCTCTCTTCCCTCCAAAATTTAAACTGTAAAATTATTTCCCCTCCCAAACCAAACAGCTGTAAACTTTTGACTCCATAGCTTTTTAACACAAAACAGAGGGGGGCCCTCTAACAGGGATTCCCA
Organism: Hemicordylus capensis; assembly: GCF_027244095.1. Lineage (NCBI taxonomy): Eukaryota > Metazoa > Chordata > Lepidosauria > Squamata > Cordylidae > Hemicordylus > Hemicordylus capensis. The sequence goes on from NC_069664.1 coordinate 27,123,061, forward strand.
GATGTTGTTGACTACAACTCCCAGAATCCCCAAGCAAAAGCCATGATAGCGACATCTGGGCAATCCCTGTTAGAGGGAACACTGGGCCCATTCTCACGGTCAGGGTCCTGGGTGGGAGGGTGCACGGGGAAGCAGGCTACAGAAGCTTACCTCCCTTGGAGACAACTGGGTCCCAGTTGCTGGGTGCACGGATTGCGTGCCCAGATGGTCCGCTGTTACCCCAGGCAGCATGGAGTTGTGAGGGCTGGGATGCATCATCCTGGCCCCCAGAAATCCCACAATGCATTGCGCAAGTGTGTGGTGCATTGTGGGTATCCTCCCAGTGATGGGTGGGCGCCCCTCAGTGACTCAGAGCAGCTGAAAGCAGCTGGCACTGACACATGGTCAATTAAACAGGGTTATGGGAGTGCTTGCTCCCTTAACCTTGTTTAACAAGTTGGGCTTCATAGCCAGGTTTGCCACGAAGGTGCTACTGGGAGTTGTGTGGCTCCCGGTGGTTCTCATGGGCAGCCAAGCCCAGGCTTGGCTGCTCATGAGAACAGCCTCAGGGCATAAGCAAAAACATAGGCAGTATAAAAATATGTAACACAGAAAGAGGAGGTTCAGGCCTCATTCCTTCATACAGGGTGGTCTATATAAATGGATACATTGCCGACTGCCTGTCATAGAAGATGGAAAGTTTCACATTGGAACTGAGTCATCCATGCAACTTTCCCAGTGTGATCATAAACTCCTCTCACAGACTCATCTGTAGATTTACAGGGATGACCAATGGCAGTACAGCTTTGCCTGATGTATGCCAGCCATGGGACTTCTTCAGAACCTCTGCTTCTGAGTGCCAGGTATTCTCAGGGCAGAAACCCTTTAGAGCCATGAAGAATGGCTCCAAACATTACAGCACTCACATGCACAAATATATCTCACTGCTCTCGTGCTACTTCTGTGGTACATGGTGCACAGGTGTGCAGAAAAGATTTGCATGCTTGATGTGCGCCTGAAGCTTGTGACTTTTCCCTTTGGGAGTCCCCCTTCAGACATCTATGCAGATGTGCAACAGCTGGAAGAGTGCAGTGTTCACACATCCAGCTGACTGTGATTCCAAACCCACAGCTGTTTAACAGCCAAAACCTCACTATGATTCTGTCCCCATCATGGGAAAGTATTTTTGCCATTTTGAATGAGTGTGGGTGTTCCAGTGTGTACGATTTGTTCGCGTTCCTGGAAGGGCTGTCCTGTAGAGTTGAATGGAGGAAGCAGATTTGTCTTCTCTTTCCTTTTTGTGAATGCATATTAGCTCATTCTGTTGTAATTAACAAGACAGGCTAGGAATCCATTGGAATCCATGTAGCTGCATTGGAGCGCAGGTGGGCCTTGCAAAGGCTTAACCTTGGAAGAAGTAAACTGGAGACATGAGATGGGGCTAGCTTTCATTGGGATGTGGGCTATATGTCTGGACTTCAGACTATAGGTGGGGACTTGCATGACTCCTCCATTAAAAAGAAGAAGAAAAAAGAAATCCCTCCACACAGAAAACTTGCATGTCGGAAAATAGCCTGGCCATGCTTATCCATTCCCTTGTAACATCCCACTTGGACGACTCTAATGAATGGGGATGCCCCTGAAGGCTGTTTGGAAGCACCCACTGATTCAAAATACATCAGCCAGACTGCTGGGGCTGGCCATACAGACAGTAGCAGTCTGCATGCGAGGGGTAGAAGGGGTGTAAAACACTTCTCTCCTTACCCATTGCTGTATTAACTCCAGGCATTATGTAAGCTGGGTCCCTAACCCGGGCAACTGACAGCCCATATGCCTGGGGTTAACATGACAGCAGGGGAGGGGAGGCAGAGCAAGGCAGCCAGGGTGTGAGAGGAGAGTGGGAATGAGCCACACCTGCAACGTTGTCCACCCTTGCCCTTCCCATACAGACCACTCCTGCATAAAGAACTCAACTCACAAGACCACAAACAACTGTACTAGCTCCCAGTTAGTTGTTGAGCACAATTCAAGGTGCTGCTCTTAGCCTTTGAAGCTCTAAATGGCCTGACACTCTGGTACCTTGAGGGTTGCCGGCCCCACATTAAGGCCATCTTTGGAGGCCCTTCTTTGGGTCCCCTTGCCTTTTGAGGTGATGCAAATGGTGACTGGGGAGAGGGCCTTCTTGGCTATGGCACCCTGATTCTGGAATGCCCTTTGCAGGGAGGCTCTCTTGGCACCAACTTCAGTGTTTTCCTGGCCGAAGAATGTTTTAGTCACCCAGGCATTTGATATTTTAAAAAATCCTTACAAAACAAAACCCTTCTGTCTTCAATTGCACTGCTCTGCTGCATTTTATATTGATTTGTATATCTTATTGTTTTAACGTTCTCACAAGATACTCTGAGAGCTCTTCAGGCGGAAGTAACAAGATAAATTTCTTTAAATAAGCAGGCTTCTAGCCAAGCTTTCTTTGTGACATGGTCATTTTCTAGGTGGATGGAGGAGCAGTCAATCTTGCAAGCCGCCCACCTCTCGGCAGTCTGAAGTGGTACAGTCCAGAGAAAGTTTTTCTATACGATAAGCTGTCTAGAGAGCCTGTAAGGCTGAGCCAACTATCCTTTTGTCTGGGCTTACGTCAAGCCATTGGGGCTGCAGCATTCCTTCTGCTTCAGCTATATTTGTCTCCCGTCTTGTCTATTGATTCTGCACTGAAAGTTTACTGCCCTCAAAGGTGTGACCTGTACCTCTGACTAATTTATTTCTGTCATGGTGGTATGGTTTGGAGAGGAAGGTGGCAGCAAAGCAGGGGAGGAGAGGCCAACGAGTTCAAGATGTGGAGAATAAGTCTTAAGCCTCTCTAGACATTCCAGGACCGGGAGGACCCCATCCTCCCTCTCTCTGAGTCTTTGTGCAAGCATATGTAACACTTCTATAAATATTTAGCCAATGCCGTATTGCAGCTAAATTTGGACAAATGTTGACTTGAGTTTGAGTTTTGAATTCAAAGCATTTAAAAACAAAAACAAAACTAACCTGGCCAGCTGTGACCAAACCTTTCGTTCTGATCTGCTAGAATCTGATCTGTAGCCAGAATTTGTGTGGAGAAGAGCCTGTTGTAAGTCAGTGAGCAACAGGGAACCAAGCAAAGAATAATATTTCTCAGTTCAAGAAGTCTGATGTTTTTGAAGTTGTTTAGGTTTGTTGAATTTGAATAACATAAAAAAAGAAATTGCCAGGTATTTTGTGAGTCATCTCAATGCCTATGCCTTTATTGAGTGCTGCTCCATCTATGGAACTCCTTGCCTAAGGAAAAATGCACAAGCAATTATTTGGATGCTTTGGGGCCAAACGATAAGTGACATTTTAAAGGGGGGTGCATTAACATGTTGCCCCTGCTGTTATCCTTATCTGAATCAGGCTTTTGCCATAGCTCCTATTTTCTTCAGAAGGTTTAGCAATTACTTACTTCTTACTTACTTTAGCAATTACTTACTTCTGAGCAAACATTATGAAAACTTTGGTCATGGGGGTGGTCATTACTAGACCATATTACACTATAATTGGGGTCATGTGGAGCTGTCATTTTAATTCCACTGTCAGCTGAGTAATACTTCAACTCTGCACTAAAGGGCCTTACTGTAGAAGCAATCTGAAGTCCTGTTTGGGCATTATGTTGTGCGTGCACTCAGGTGTCTGTGCATATGTACATGTTTTTGAGTGATTGGCTGTAAGTGTGTTCAGTTTCAAAGTGAACCTAGGTACAGGCCTCATCAAATGCAGGATACAAATAGGAAGGGTATTGCTCTAAGCGTGTTGAACGTAACATGAATCTCTGCAATATGTATGTATGTGCACAGTACAGATTGCACATGCAATGTAACATGTGAATAGGTCTTAAGTGTGGTGTCACTATGGGTTTACTGTTGTTTGCTGGGTGGCAAATGCACCTGACTAACCAAACAGAACATCATACCTATATGCTGAGTGCCATGAGAGCATTTATCACATGTTCATGTCACATGATCGGGGGCCAATGTGTCTACACTTCTGATTTCAGCTATTGGGTGGCTTATAATTTTAACCCTTTAATGGAGCCTAGTTTCCTCTTGAGCTTTCTGAGTGAGTATGAATATACACTGCCTCCAGTCCCAGGAACAACTGCTACAGACAAGAACGCAAAAAGAGGAAGGCTGGTGATGAAAGGCACTCTTGGATATGCAAAAGCCAATTATTTAATATTTTATTAACCTTGAAATTTTAATTTCAGCAGATTTATTTGTCTAGAGCATGGCAATAGAAGTCTCTCTCGCAGTCTTGTGCAGCCTTCAGACTTGGCCCAAGAGATGCAGTGTGACAATATTTCTTCTATATGAGAAAATACCTCTCATATGCTTCACAGATGTATAAATCCCTTATGCCTGTACTGTGGGGCTGTGTAGAAAAAGCAGAAATTTATTACTCTGGGCATGGAAAAAATTGCACTGTAGTCTCTCAACAGAAAAGGAGAGGGAGATAATTTGTGGTTGGTGTGCTCTTTGTTTCTGCCATCAGGTTTGAAAAGAAAAACTCACAGCTTTCCTCTGGTCTTTGTCCAGTGCTACCCACTTACCTATGATCATCTACTCTCAAGTGTAGCCACTGTATTGGCACATCTACTCTTGGCCATATTTGCCTGCAGAGGCAAAGATAGGAATAAGAGCCTATTCTCTTCCATAATTGTTCTGATTTGCCTCACATTTCCCTGCTCCTGAATTCCAGTTCAGAGAATGTGTGAATTTGTAAAATTTACTCCAGAATTAGAGCATGTACAGTTTGCCACAGTTTTCAGTTCATTTGTTTGTTTCCCCCTGAAAAAAAAAGTTTATGTGTTGTTTAATAAATGCTCAAAAGTGCTCTTACGTTAGTTGCCAGTGCATTTCTGGGCCCAATTCAAGATGCTAGTTCTGACCTTTAAAGCCCTATGTCAGGAATGACCAAACTGAGGCTCTTCGGCTGCTGTTGTACTACAACTCCTATCACCCCCAGCCACAATTTGTTGTGGTTGGAGATGACGGAAGTTGTAATCTAACAACACCTGAAGAGCCTCAGCTTGGCCACCCCTGCCCTATATGGTCCCGGCTCGAGTTACCTCAAGGACTATCTTTGCCATTATGTAGCTTAAGAAACTCAGTTCGGGTTCTGTTTTCTAGTCCATTGTAATCACAAACTTGACAAGTAGGGATAGGGACAGACTCTTTCAGTGGTAGTGCTGTACTTACTGAACTCTGCCTGAGAGTTGAGCTACTTAAAAAAAAAAAAACGGAAAACAAGTTTGGCTTATTTCAAAGTAAAGCCAAATTCACCCTGCCCGCCCCCCACCAAACCACCCCTTCACTTTTTAATATGAACTCTGCCCAGTTGTGACAACTTGACCTCCTTTGCTGGACCCTTTGAGTCCAGACCCAAATTTGTTGTGATGATTCATTGGCTGGAAAGAGACAGTAGTTCTTTAAGAGAGTTGGAGGTAATATGGAAGAGGCACTGTTTCTTTTGTCTCACTTATCAATGTTGTCGAATAGATCTGGCAAGTTTTGGAAGTGATTCAGATACCTACAAATCCTATTTGGTTAATTATGACACTGAGAGAAGGTTCCACATTATAGACACTGATGTGTCCATCGTACCACTTTCAAATCTCTGCAAAAAATATTGTCTATCACCAGCCACTTATAGTTTTAAATAGATGTTGGGGAATGCCTTCCAATCACTTAAAATCGGATTTGTATCTTTTAGCTTTTGAAATTTGAAGTTTTCTTCTTGCGGGAATATCTTAAAGCATTTGAAGTTTTCTCTAGATATAGTATGCCCCATAGCAGAAAGACTGTGGAGATCAAGCAAGCAATAAGTAGATTTATTCACAGAAAATACGTTCAAATTATCCAGATAGATGAGGCACATATATTTAATTCATGGCCTTGTGTGTTCAACACTCCTGAGAAATGAATGTATCACATCTTAAAAATGAAGACTCCTGCACCAAAGTTTGACACACACACATACCCACACACACACCGGTTCCCTTTTATGTAGCACAATCAGGCACACACAAGGGACTGACTTACACAGAAGGATAAGTGTTAGGTGTGATTCAGTGACAACTGATGTTAAGCAAGCTACAGTTTTGCCTAATAAAGGAGTTTAAGATTTGTAATCTAGTTTGTGGTGTTAGGTTTCAGAGAGATGCTATGGTACACCTTCATATGCTCCAAGAGACTATTTTTTAGGGATAGTCTATATTTTCTGCTCCCTGTCCCTGGTGAGCCACTGTCCCTATTTCTGCCCTTTAGACAATGCCTTATTAAAATGTTAAAGTGAGTTGCTAGATTTGCCATTCTTCATAGTCCGGCTCCCTCCTTAGGGTCTTTAGAAGTTTTCTCTGTGTGTAGAAGGCCGAATCTTGTCTCTAGTGCTCATGCATCCAAAGGCATTTGCATGAACTCTAAGACACTATGCAGTTCATAGCTTTCCACTTCCCATAAACTGCAGCTGCTGAGGCATGATAACTTATTGTATGTTGATACACCTTTTAACCCAACAGGCAAAGTCCTCTGGAGTGATGTAGCATCACTCTTCTAGAGGCTTCTGGCGGGAAATGGTGGCCATCAGATGGTGGTTTCTAAGGGTAGGTCTGATTGTAGTGATGAGCTACACCCCATCTCCCAGATTTCAAACTCGCCCTCTGAAAATCTCTGAAAGTCCCCTCCTACCTTTACAGTCTTCAAACAGGCCATTAAATTGAAGGGTGTGTGTGTGTTGTGCCAGCCCTGGACATCTTCAAGGCTTGAAAATGAGTAGAGGATGTGTTATTGCAGAGCAAATTTATTTGTCATGCAGCTGAACAAGCAGAAACTTTAGCAACGTCCAATTGTGGTGGGAAGGGAAAAGTCTTTGCCAAAAATCTTGGAGTGAATGTAGTGATGTTACAATTGTGTGTCCATGCCCAGGTCCAGCAATGCAGTAGCTCAGTGAAAGCTATTGACCCAGCAAAGGCTAGCGCCAAATAGAGGAGTTGTATAGTAGCCATGAACTCCCTTCTTGGAACCCCTTCTTGGATCTCATGCTGGCCCTTATCCAAAGCCAGCACCTGAGCTGGTCTCTGCTTCTCCTGAGTAGACCCATTTAGAGGGAGGCCCTGAGCAGCAGATACAGGGGTCCTGGAAGTTATGGAGTAGGTTTCCAGATTAGGGCTGGAGTCCCCTCTGTGGGGCACTGTGTCCCAAAACTCCAAGAGAGCTGAGTGAGACGAGCTCTGGCTACTCAGGCTCTGATGGACCTACAGGGCTTTCATCTGGGCTTGGGGTCTCAGACAGGGTGTTTTCCTCTTCTGAGAGAATCTCATCTGAGTAGAAATCTGGGAAAGTCCTGGCAGTGTGCCCCTGTTTTTAGCTGTAAAAAGTTGGAGGGTATGGACCTTGTAGGGACTTCTAAGCTTGGTCTACTTTGGCAAAAATATTACAAACTTGGTCTACTTTGGCAAAACAACCACAACCCAAACCCACCTCTCAAGTCAGTTAACATCCGTAATTTGAATTCTTTATTGGATTTTAGGAGAGCCCTAAAGACCTACCTGTTCGCCCTGGCCTTCCAGTACTCTTAAATTGTTTTAAAGGGTCTTTGATGTTTGTGAACCGCCCTGAGCTATTTTGTAAGGGCGGTCTAAAAATCGAACAAATAAATAAATAACAAATAAATAACTGGGAATCGTTCTTCACCTCGTATGCAGCTTCTTTCAGGTGGTTGGGACTGTGGGGGGCCAACTGTCCCAGTTCTGGGACTAGACAGATGCCTCTAGTCTCAAACGCTATCAGTCTGGCACCTTTCCTTTGCCCTAATTAACAATTATTAATTAAATACACTGGCTCTGATTGCACAACGGAAACCTTCCAGAATGTATATTAAGCAAGGTTTGAGAAGATTGTGTGTGTGATGTGAGAAGCAAACAGAGTGTAAGACAGGAATACTGAGTGTGTGTTGAGGGTGTCGAGGGAATTTGTTTCCATAGGAACAAAAACACAGAGGTTTTTGGGCCTCCCCTAAATCAGTCTGATAAACTCATATCGTTTTCTCAAATGGTCAATTTAATGGGTGGGGAGGTGGAGAGGGGATGAGTATTTACAGTGGATTGGCCTTGTTCTGCAGACTATGGATTAAATTAATTTATTGATACTGTAGTTCTGTTCCTAATTGTTTTTTCTTAGTACAGGTGGATTCATCAGAGCATTGAGGACTGGTATACCCTAATTTGTGGGCAGGGATATCCCTGGTTCAAATCTTACCTTTGTCCCAAACATAGTAGTAGTAGTGATGGCAACAATATTGTTTTTGTTGTTCAGTTTATTTTTATCTGACTTTGTACAAATTAAACCAAGGCTGAGTGCAAATATAACATGATACAATTACTATATAAAGCAACAGAAGTCAATCTAAAAATATAACTGTAGAAATGATCAGAAGTATAACATGATGAAAACAGCAGGGATCAAATCCTGTTGAAATAAGAGAAGAATGCCACTTGTTGCCACTACTGGTAAACTTTGTGGCCCCCAATTTTACTTCCCTGAAAATCCATCAAAATACATTATGCCACCTGTAAGTGGATCTCAGCATCTTTTGTTTTCTGTGGCAGAGAGTGACAGGGAGCTGGACACAAATGAAGTCAGAGCACATATATTTTGGAAACCTGTGGGGAAAGAGAATGATAATCCAACACTGAAGAATAGCTAAAAGAACATAAGTTATATTGACCACTGGTCTGTCTAGTGCAATATTCCCCTATTTTGACTAGCAGTGGCTCTTAAAAGTCTTTCCCGGTCTTGCTACCTGAAAGTCTTTTTAGCTGGAGATGCCAGGGATTCAACATTCATTCATTTTAACATGTACTGCCCCATACACGGGTCCCTGGGTGGTTCACAATCTAAAACCACAACAACAATCGTAAAACATCAACACAATTAAAAGTTTAAAATACAGATAAAAACTATAAAATTTAAAACTTCAAAACTATAAATTAAAAGCCTGACTAAAAAGGTATATTTTCAGGTCCTTTATGAAGGCCAAACGTGTCCTGCTGATATTGAGCCATGGCTCTAGGTTTAGAACATTTGGGATCTCTGTCAGAAATCCCTGTGCCCCTAGGTTCCACCCTCTGCTCTGCCAGGTGCCATCTTTGAGCTCTGAGATTCTACCCCCTGACTCCCAGGTCTGAGCCTTAAGATATTTGGCAACCTAGGTGCTCATGAAAGATAATTGTGTATGGTCTAAAACACAGGTGTGGTAGACTTTCTGCCCTCTTTAAATGGTGTCACTGAAATAATGTGGGCCTGCATTAATTCACCATCTCACTAGCGTATGTGCAAACACTTGCAGAATCTAAAGGGAGAGAATAAACCTCTCCCCCTGACCTCTCTACTTGGCACTTTTTGAAAGTAAATTCAAGAAGACCTGTACAGATTAGTCCAGTGGCACAGGGAAGCCAGTGGCAGCCCCAGTTCAGCCTGCTGCCAGGCTTTAAAAGGCAGCGAGATGCATTCCCAGCCAGGCTGGGAAGCCGGCGCTGGCTAAGTTTCTCAAAAATGGAGCTGCATGAGTAAAACCACACCCCTTGTGTCTGGTGTCAGATGCAGGGGGCGTGGCTGGGACACGAAGCACAGCCCCTGAGCATGGGGCTCCGGGTTCTTTGAACCCATTCGTGCAATTGTGGCTCTGCCCCTGGATGAGTCAGTATTTGCACCCATTCAGATCATATTCATATGTTTAGGCTGCATCATGGTGCCATGTTTTAACAGTGGATGTAGGTGGTATAATGTTCTGTTTGCACATTTTAAATGTTGTCATCTTCTGGAGAGGTTGCATGCAAGAGCACATTTGGGGTTAATTAAGACAGATACTTTGCTAACCATATTTGCTAGACAGCTCTTAAAGGTATGTCTTGCGAGCAACTCTTTATCCAAGTTTGACAAGCTGTAGCAGGATCTTCCTGTGCAGGAAATCCTTGAGTTGAGTTGATGTTTGGACAGTTCTGGTTGTTTCTATTCTTTCTGCATTTTTAGTTGTCCGTTATAATTTAAGACCTTGGCCCGTGTGTGTGTGTTTGCTCACAGTAATGTATCATTGGATTTATGGTTATATATCAGGCATTGCTGTATGTTCCTTTTTGCTCCTAGTCATATTGCATTGTGGATTCTCCCAAGCATGAGTATTTCACTTCAAGTTTCATTGCACAATGGGTTTTGCAATCTTAACACTCTAAACAATAATATATATGTTCATGCTGCTTTGCTGTAGGTGATAATATATGATTTGGTGGGATTCCTCTAGACTCGATGGTCTGGTACAAAAGAGGGAAAATAATGAGATTTATGAGTCCTTTCTTATATCATTGAAGTACATAATTCTCGCTGATCATTGTGGCAATTAAAACCCGCTGACACAAGGTGATAGTATGGCAATTTTGGTGTGGCTTCTAGAATTTTGGGGACATGATTTGGCATAGTTTACAGTTGATCTGAATTTGGATTTGCTAATTTTCATTAGTAAAGGTACCCCAAATGCTTCCAATCTGTTTTCAGCAGAAATGAATGCCCTGGGCATCTAGTGGAAGACACTGGGTCTTTCAGAATGGTATAGTTTATTTGATTCAGACACTAGAAGTAAAGCCCAGTTCCTTTCATGTCTGGCTCCACCCTAATTTAATTGATTCCACCCATACCATGGTCATTTGTATCACTCCTTTGTTGATCATCTGTGAGATGCAACAGTGCTACCTTTATGTAACATTAAGCCAGCTTTTTAGAGAGGAGAGCTGGTCTTGTGGTAGCAAGCATGACGTATCCCCTTAGCTAAGCAGGGTCTGCCCTGGTTGCATATGAATGGGAGACTTGATGTGTGAGCACTGTTAGATTTTCCCCTCAGGGGATGGAGCCACTCTGGGAAGAGCAGAAGATTCCAAGTTCCCTCCCTGGCATCTCCAAGATAGGGCTGAGAGAAATTCCTGCCTGCAACCTTGGAGAAGCCGCTGCCAGTCTGTGTAGACAGTACTGAGCTAGATGGACCTATGGTCTGACTCAGTATATGGCAGCTTCCTATGTTCCTAAGGTATCTTTAACATACAAGCCACTCCAGTCTGTTGCTTTAAAACAAAAAACCATGAAGATTCTGAGCTGCTCAACTTTCTCCATTTTAATGCCAGCAAACCTAATTGATCATCAACTCCCACTTTTATGACTAATTTCCAAATCTATTGCATTTTATTGTGTTGATGTTCTCTCTCTCTCTTTTATTTTCATTTTAATTATGTCTTGGTTTTTTCCTCTGATCCCCTGATAATGGTTTATTTAAACCTCTTCTCCTTTCTTCGATGGTTTTAATTCCAGGCAGTACACTGAAGAGTTTAAGTGTGCATTAGATATCACATTGATGGATCAGCCAAGCAAGGAATATTTGACAATTCATGTTTTCTTTTGCTTTGACCTGTGATATTATATTATTATATTTCAAAGCCTCCTGCAAGCCATTTAGCAGTTGGTGCATCTATAAATATTTCTCACTGCATTTAAATGTTGCCTTGCATTTATTTAAATATCTGCAAACAGGTTTCTCTACCCAGTTCAAGAATAGTCATTCCCAGTTTACTCTGAGGTGTATTTAATTTTGCTTTCTCTAAAGTTGTGTAAAAGCAGTTTGTATTGCAAAGGGTATGGAGGAGTTGGGCAGCGGGGATAGATGACAATCCACACATTCAACTTTGCAGCTAAACACTCCAAAGTAGGCATGTACTGACTTGGATCTTCTGTGGCCTGGCTTTAAAAAAGATAAATGAATGGAATTGCTGCAGTCAAATAATGTGATCTGATGACTATTAGAACATAAGAGCAGTATTGCTGGATCAAGCCCAAGGCCTATCTAGTCCAGTATTCTGTCTCACACAGTGGCCCACCAGATGCCTCTGGGGAGCCTACAGACTTAGAGGTGAGGGCATGCCCTCTCTCCTGCTGTTGCTCCCCTGCAACTGGTATTCAGAGGCATCTTACCGCTTAGGCTGGAGGTGGCCCACAGCCACCAGACTAGTATTTATTCAGCCCCAGCACAGTACCTCCAGTGACTGTTGCTGGTGTCTATTTTATGTTTCTTTTAGATTGTGAGTCCTTTGGGGAGAGGGATCCATCTTATTTATTTATTTATTATCTGTGTAAACTGCCCTGAGCCATTTTTGGAAGGGTGGTATAGAAATTGAATAAATAATAAATAATATTGATAGACCTACACTCCATGAATTTGTCTAAGCCCCTTTTAAAGCCATCCAAGCTAGTGGCCATCACCACATCCCATGGCAAATAATTTCATAGATTAATTATGCCCTGTATGAAAAAGCACTTCATCTTGTCGGTCCTAAATTTCCCGAACTTGAGTTTCATGGGATGACCCCTGGTTTCAGCGTTGTGAAAGAGGGAGAGAGTGGTTGCTCAGTGATAAAGCACCTGCTTTACATGCAGAAGATCCCAGGTGCAATCCTTGACATCTTCAGGTAGAGAGCTGCTGCTGGTCATTGTAGACAGTACCAACCAGGGCTGTGTGTGATGTCTGGTCTGGCATATGTTGGACACAACATGCCCTTTCAGAGGGAATTTCACAATGACAGCAGGGAGCTTCCTGACAGTTGGAACTGTTAGGAGGCTCCCTGTTGTTGTGGGACTTCATCGGAACTCTGATATGTCTGTTGGACTCTGCTCCTTATTATCTGACCTCTTCTGCATCCTCCACCCCCTCCTTTACCTGTGACCAGGTGGGGACTGAGGACAGGCTGCATCACTTCCTCTTCATTCTGGAGGCAGCAATAAATGCAGCTGCTTTGCCATCTGCATTTAAAGGGACTTTTTGTCTTTACCTTTTTTTCTAGGCCCCTAACTGACATGGATGCCTCTGGGATTGTAGCTTTTCCAGAGACTTGTGGCCATATTCATTAAGAACTGCAGTGCTAGATCAGTCCAAGGATCTATTCTGTCCAGCATCCTGTTTCCAACAACAATCTATCAAATGTCTCCCTGAAATTCACAAGTAAGGCATGAAGGCAGCAGCCCTACCCAATTGTTTGTCCCCAGTATCTGGTGCTCAGAGGTGCTACTGAATGTGGAAGTGACATATATCACATCATGGTCAATACCACTATCCTCTTCCTTTAATTTGTTGAATCCTTTTTAAAAATCCTCTTTGCCATCTTATGGTAGTGAATTCATAAATTAATTTTTTTTATTTAAGATCTTTGGGGGTGGTTTTTGCCTTGAAGACATTTTAGTGAACAATTAGCCTCTTTAGTTTTGAGTAATCTTTGGCTGATTGGGACAGTGAGGTGTCTTTCTTCCTAAATTAATTTTTTTAAGGCTATTTCATTAGATCAGCTGTACACCACATTAGAGAGTTCAGATGACAAGGCTGAGAATGTTGAGACTAAGGTTGCAGCTGGAATTTGAAAAAGCGTAACTCAAAGCAAATACATGGTTCCTCTCAGGGAGAAACATCTGGAATGTTCAAAGGAAGCCAAATGAGTCTCTATAGAACAAGTGACAAATCTCAAGGCGGTTCTGCATATTGCTAAAGTTGGTAACAAAATTTCACAGAAAGTAACATTCGAAGCGAATGTTGAGGTTTTATAAAATGTGTAATTTCTCAGGGCCTTTCTGCAAATCCCAGACAGAGATATTGAGAATAGGAAATTGAAGTCTCCAAAGGGTTGGTGTGCTGTGCCATTTCATATTCTAGGTGGGGGTCATGTTTGAATGCTTTCTCAAATCCAATACTTCATTGATACATATGTCAGGAGCAAACTTCAAGCCCTCCTTTGAACAACTAAGGAGTCTAGAGATAGAATGATACAGTGGAATGCTCTTCAGAAATTCTTCTAATTTGTTGTTGTTTATCCAAGTTTTTGGGCAAAGAAAGCTAAAGAAACAAATCCTCATACTTCACGGTCATTCAGACATTGGCTATATTATGGCAGAGGATGCCGCATGGGGGATGTGTTTGTTGCCATTCTTTTCCTATCTAACTGGGATGCCCTCTTTGTACAATGGTTATTAGATAAGGAATTTTGTAAATTTTGGGGATGCTTTAAACTGAACTTCTTAAGTGGCAGATTGTTTGGGATCCTTCATCCAAACTGCATCTCTGACGTGAATCTCACTCTCTCTTCCTCTTGCCTATATTTTCCCAGAAGATTCTTCTTTTTCTCCTTTTGAGTTCCGAATTTTATCAGCAATTCTTATGCTAACAGGGGTCAGGAGATGAGAAGTTTCTCACGTTACACATGAAGCTCCTCATGAATAATGGCCCATATCACCTCTATTGTCTGCCCCCAAACATAAGCAGCTAGACATAAGGCCAGAGGAGAAATTTAAAAGCACTGAATGCACCAGAAGGGTCCAAGCGAAAGCTGAGAGAGTCCGGCAGTGAAACAAATGCAAGGTGGAGCAGATGGTAATTTGGGGGAAGAAAGGGGCGATGTGTTGAGCAGATTAAACTGTTGAGCCGCTAGAGAATGAGACACATTATCTAGCTTAAAAGTACCTTGAAGTCTTCAGAGCAGGATTAAGGGAATCGCAAAGGAAGATCACTGTAGCCAAAATAAACTACAGATCATTATTCCCAAGTGATTCAAAAAAAGGCATTAAGTAGAGCACATTGGCCTTTTCATAGAAGTCTGAGAACAGGTGTCTGTGTGAGACGGATAATGCTTCATGGCATTAGCAGGGCTGGTAAAGAGCCAATCTGTCCATTTGAAGTAGGGCTGATTCAGAAGTATGTGCTATTTTTCTTTGCAGTGTGGAAAACTTCCTTTTTCTTACAAAGATTTTTCAACTGTGCCTGCAACAAAATGTTTGCCAATTCATTTACATTGCCCCTCCTCTGTCTGTCAGCTGACTTAAGTTGCTTTAAGTGATGTTGTCACATAGCCACATCTGATTGGCTACGTCACATTGTGATGCCGTCCTCTTCATTATGTGATCCCTAATTGGTCAGCATCACCCATATGACTAATCTAGGAAGAAGAAAGAAGCAGTAATTGGGAGGAAAATGGTGCAGCATTAAGAAAACAATGAATATTCTTATAATCAGATTGTTAATGGAGAAATATTGCTAATCTCTCCTCTCCACACACAGAGATTAACTGTCTCAAAAGTAAAAATTAGACAGTATTTAGTGCAACCCTAATTTTAAGCACCCTTTCCCATGAGAAATCATCATCGTAACCCGAGGGCTGTTAACTAGGTAAAAATGTCTTTCATCTGATTAATACCAACATACTGTATATATTCAAAATGTGGTGTATGCCAACATTCACTTGGTGTATGTCAACTGCTCACAGTCCTAGATACTTTGGCACCGAAATTTCACAGGAAGTGAAGTTTGAAGCATATTGCATGGTTCTGTTCAAGGTGAGACAGCTGAGAATCTTCATGAAGCCAACATTTTTGTAAGACGTTTACAGTTTATTTAAATGTAAGACAATTCTGAACTTCTGGAAGATAACTAAAATTTCTCAGAGGTTTCTGTATATCCCTAGTTCTAGCTTAATTATGTGGCGGTAGCTTGCTAGATCCACTCCTCTCTCTCTTCAGTCATTTTCCAGGTACAAATTCCATTTTTTCCCTTTTTCGTATCATGGGACATCCATATAGCTTCAGTATTCATGGAAACCACCTCTCTACTACATCCACTAGAAGTGATGCTTCTATTTCTGATCCCAATGTGTACCTCTTAAATTGGCATCTAGGTCTGTACAATTTATTGGATTCATATTGTCTGCTTTTGTGGATCTGCATTCTTCACCTCCCTGGCTTCTGAGGTGAGGTAAGAACTGTCACTGCATCAGGCCTCGGCCAGGACCATCTTCAGGTTTTGGAATGCAAAGAAATCATATGAGAAAATTACCTGCCAATTTTTCCTTGGGGGGAACCCTGGAATTCTCTTTCACATTTAAGTTCAGAGAAATTTCAGTTCCAACCCTATTAGCTGTGGGTTGAGACTCAAGGAAACTAATTTTCAGTCCAAGCAGAGACAAGGGCACAATACAAAGCAGGCAAAGTTGAGTTGTGGAGAAGCAGGTCAGAATGTCAGAGACCAGAGGCAAGGGTAAAGCTAGAGCTGGGCCAAAGGTCAAGTTCCTAAGAAGATGGCAGGGCAAGGTGCGACATGACACGAGGAGTCTGTAGCAAGGAGTAACTCAGACTGATTAGCAGGCTTTTAGGAGGACTTGGTGAGCAGAGAATGACCTGTGGAGTCAGCTGGTAGCTATTCAATCACTTCAGTCTAGGTAGTGCCCTTGCTCCTGAAGGCTTAGTTGCTGGGTTTGCAATGGAAGCAGGGTGCCTAAGGTGCAGTAGGTAAAGTCCCAGATCTATACCATTGGGAGCCTTGTTTGATGGCCTCCCCCTGGTGTCTTACATGATGAGAACGTTTGCTCTGTTCCTCTCCACTCATTTCTTTGGTGCATCCCAATTTTACATGATGCTGCTAGGCTGCAGCCTCTAGCATCCTAGCAACCCCAAGCCATGCTGCTGTTCCACTGTCAGATCAGCTCTTGCACTGCTGAGATAATGCCACAGATCGCCATGTGGGTTTGATGGTGTTTATAGCCTCATCATAAATGCATATATGCCAGTGCTGGAGCTCATGGAATCATAAGAGAGTATTGTTAAGCTACATTAGATATCACCTGCTCTATGTTGCTGCTTCTGGGAAACCAACACTGCTCTTTAGCCCTTGGTAAAGACACAGGAATTGCTCTTGCTTATGGTTCAACACTATACAAATATGACGAATATTTATATACCATTTTTCAACAACCATTCCCAAAGTGGTTTGCATAGACTGATATTTGTTGGGCGTGATAGTCCAACACAGCTCTTGCCTGCAAACTGCAAGGGGATGTGCCTATATCTTTATTTGCTGCTGTTCTCCGTGGTAGATTGAAAGCTGGCAGGAATGGGCTATACTTAATTCATTCCAGCATTCAACTTGATTTGCTTTGGCTATACTATTTCATGAATTACATTGCATTTCTCCTAATATCTTAGCATATAACTTAAGTTTCTTGTCTATAGATGACATTTCACGGTCACATTTGCTAGGGGGAAGGCTGCTGTTTGGGTGGTAGAACATATGCCTCGCATGAGGTTGATCTTAGGTTCAGTTCCTGGCATCTCCAGTTAAAAGATCTTGGAGCAGGGATGGGAAAGAGGTCTTCATTCTTCTTCTTTTGCCTCTTTCAAAACATAAATGGTTCCTGTTCCTAGGAACCTTGAGAAGCTTCAATATATCTTTCAGTGTTGACCAGGTGAGCCCATGCTACTTTATGTTCAGTGAAAGGGCTCTGCAATTCCACCCTCTTGCTTATTGTCATGCAGATGTTCCTGTGCTTGTGAATATGGTTTTTGTTATTCTCAGCTCTGGTAATCTTTTCCTAGGTACTTTATGATGTGCAGCTTTGCCTTGGCATCAGCTGTGAGTTAGAAATGTTTAGCAGCTAAAGCCAGAGTGGTATAGTGGTTAGAGTGTTGGATTAGGATTAGGAAGACCCAGGTCTCATCCCCATTCATCAAACTTATTGGGTGGCCTTGGGCAAATCACTATTTTTCAACCTGTACTACTTCACATGGTAGTAAAATTGGGATAGAATTGGAGCAAGAGGAAGAGAATAGTGTGAAATACCCTGGGCTACTTGGAAGAAGAGTGGAATAAAAATGTACTAAATATATGCCCCTTTCCTCACAAGCCCTAGAGAAGGGATTTGCAGAGTCCTGCCAGTTACTCAAAGCTCAAATGGTAAGATGTTTCTATGTCTAATGGGGGTTGACTGGTTCCAGATGGGGAAAAATAGATTTTCCTTGTCATCTTGTATGTGCCTGAACTATATATTAAGCACTTCAAGATGAGAACGAGACTTGTAGTCATTGGGTAGGGCCTTGCATGGCTTGTTGCCCCATGTTTGGCATTTTGATAAGTTCTAGTTTTTAGAACTAATGCAAAATATGAGAAACGCTGCAAATTTCCCCAATTTGTGCCTCCACCACATCCCACACCTTTGCTGTGTTTCAGGAGAATTGTGGCTTGCATGTAGCCCTGGGCTTGACTGACTCCCCCCACCCCACCCCACCCCACCCCACCCCACCCCCCTCCGCTACCGCATTGCACGCTGAACAGTTGGATAGAGATGAGTTGGGCTGGGGGAGGAATAGCTGCTTCTGGACCAGACCTCTGCCCCCTGCCTCCCCTATTGCTTAAAGGGATGATATTTGTTGTTATCCTTTTTCTGGTCACGTTTTACCTTTGGAGCTACTCAGCGAATTAATAGGTACAGAAATGCAAAGCTCTTTTCTTATTACACGCCATCGATCTGATTGCAGTGTCATTAATTGAAAGACTTGGGAAATGTGATGGATGGTGCGGAGCTGGATTCTACTTTTTTTGTCTTGGTGTAGCCCTGCAGGAGAAAAGCGGCATGAAACTGATTGAAGGACCCTTTTTTGTGTCTGACATGAATTATTCTGTCATTGTCAGACCTTGTAACTGCATTCAGACACTGGGAGATTTACAATGTGAAATCCTAAATGGCAGACTGTTTTAAATGTTTTTCGTATTTTAAAAAAACAAACAAATGCAGCCTTGGAATGCTGAAGATAGCTGCTCTAACGCGCGTGTGTGTGTACATGCACGCACACCCACACCCACACACACACTTATTTTTATAAATTTTGTTTTGATTAAAAATAAAAAAAAATCAAAGTTCTGATCCTTTTTTGCTTGATTCCAAGTAGTTTCAGTGGAGGCCTAAGATTAAGACAATTTTGTCAATCAAGGAGCATTTGTTCCATTCCTGTTATACTTGGAATACAGAAATGATTTGTAAAATTGGAACAGCCATGTTCATCTTTTTAGCTGCTAGAAATTTTACATAGCTGTTTGTCCAATGAAATTAGAAATGGGGTTTTGTTTTTTGTTAACTGAGCAAGCTTAGAACCAGTGGCTTCAAAGAAATAATTCTAAAAATGATCCCCCAGTTGTGGGTTTCTGAAAATATATTTGCACATATCCAAGATCCCTGTCAATAGGTTAAAGAGCAGGGTATGAAATTATATATATTTTTTAAAAACCCAGATAACTGGGATTTGCTTTGAATTCTTTTTTCCTGAGCATATTCAATATCTCCCTGCTGATGCCAGAAGTAAAAGAGGAGTACAGTAGATTCTAAGGCTAGATCTGTCATGCTTAATTGTCAACTGAATCTTTTTTTAAAAGTTAGAACATACATATAGGCCTTTACTGAATAGAACAATAATATGGTAGAACAGACTTGCCTGTCGCCGCCGTTTGTGGTGACAAGGAAGTCTACTATATACTAAAATGTTTGAGCTATGAGCCACTGTCAACATGCTTCAGAGCAAAATGGGTAGAATACTGGCTTATCCGTTTTAATATGCACAAGTAATCTGGGTAATTTCATTAGCACAAATAGGCAGAATTAAGACATTAAGCAAACCTCTATGTCTACTCTGAAGTAAGTCCCACTGAGTTTAACAAGACTTACTCCCATGTATGTACATAAAGACTGCAGGTGTAGCTAGCTTGCTAAAGTTGATGAGACTGAGCTACAACTTGCCTTTGTCTAAAACCAATCAACCCATAAAAGGGCAATTTTGTATTGCTGTATTTGGACAGAAGATATTGGAATATATACAAATAAGGTGGACCCTCAGAAAAATGGAGTTATAAACTCAAGCTCTCTCAGTCTATTTTTCTTCATGTTGGGGTTGTTGCAGTATATTCATCTCAGTGGTATGAATGTTGTACAACAACTGACTCATTTTATTTCCTCCTCAGACAAGGTGTAGGGCCCTGATTGTAAAACACGCTTCCTGAAACCAGTGGGCTAGCTTACTGAAAAGCCAGTTCCATTTTGGAATCCTGTACAACCTCAAATATCCATCATTTAAAAAAAAAATGCACCTGAAAGAATAAGCACCTTCGAATGCAGACCTTCCTTGTGAGATGTGGAGTTAGCGGATGACAAACTTGGAAAGAACTATAATTCGTTTTACAGCAGGGACCTGTGTGTCGACTCCCTGTTCTTCATGCAGCTAGCCCCCCCCCCTCTCTCTCTCTCTCTCTCTCTGTGTGTGTGTGTGTGTGTGTGTGTGTATATATATATATATATATATATATATATATATATATATATATATATATAAAACATGTCTTTGTTTGGTGAAGGTCTAGATGAGTTTCTCATTCAGACAGTGCTTTTTGTGGCACTGGTAGCTGGTGCTGGCAGGAGGTTTGGGCAAAGGATATCAGAACAGGGCTGGGGACAATGACATCCTTTTTCACATAGATAGAAGACCAAAAATCATGCAGAGACTTCCTTTTTCTTTTTAATATAATCCTATCTTGGGGTGTGTGTGTGCAAAGAATCTTATGATGAAAGTTAAATGCAATGCTGTATTGTCATGGTGGCTAGTGCAGTTCCTAACTGCTAAGGTTCGAACAGTATTTGAAATGGTGACACACCTATTTAACAGTGTTAAACAATAGCAATGTCTTTTAATATGACATACTTTTTTAAAAAAGCAATATATGACCCTCTCCTCATACCCAGGGCTCTTTTAGTTATGCAATTCTCTTATGGTATCTTTTTTTAAAATCCAGGAATAGGTTCACTAGCCTTTGTTGGTCCTGTGCTACTGTTTGGGGCAATATGTTGTTCAGGATTTTTAAACCTTCTGAATCTGATGGATATCAGGGTTGCTGAAGGTGAGAAAGAAACCTCCCTTTGATTTTGCTCTTCAGCCTCTTCATGGTTGTGCTATAGGAAGAAACAGCTGGTGTTCTGCCAGCAAGCAATCTTATGCCACTATAAGGAGCTCTCTTTGAGTACACAAATCTGCTTTTTAGCAGAAATATCATTTATTTGCATCCAAGGACTGCGAAACATTTGAATGATTCTGAAATGCTTCAAAAGGTGGGCAAATGTTCCTAGGAAATAAAATTTAGATGTGTGGTATAGCATGCATAGAACAAGCAAGAAAGGGCTTTATGTTGGGTCTTTTTACAGCATTCCATGCTTAATTTTTAGTATTTTTTTCTCCCCTTCCTCCCCGATCTAATTATGAAAACAATATTTTACTTAACGTTGTGTTTTAGAACTGTTGGATTTTGTTTCTGTTGTCTCATGGTTGCCAAATTAACAAAAAACAACCACCCCCCAGGATTCTTTTGGTCTTTCAGGATAAATCTGATAAAACATAAAGCTGATTGTGGACCAACTGTCTAAAAATCTCTTTAAAATAACCCCAAAAGTGAAGAGATGCCTTTTTAAAAATGGAAGATATATTTTTAAGAAAGCAAAATAGGCAAACTGAATTTATGTTTTTGTTTATGACAGTCCCCCATTGTCTTCTATTCTGTTTTGGAATTTTGATCTGTGCAGTGCAGTCCTAAGCGCAATTACAAGAGGGTAAGCCACATTGATCTGAATGGAACTTACTTCTGAGAAAGCATGTTTAGGATTGCACTGTTCATTTCTCTCCCCCCCCGCCCGGTGCCCTCAACTAGATCTGTATTGGAAATAACAAGGTACATGCATTTGATATCAATCTTTCACTCTCTGGAAAGCAATTGTTCTTAAAACAATAATGGGTTACTCCTGGAGGCTTTTAAAGGTAATCATTTCATTCATTCCGTTTACAGATCCATATATACACATATATAGCACAGTATCCCAAGGGGGATGGGAAGCAAAACTTAAGGATGTAAATATTATTGTAAATAACCTATTTCTACAGAAAATAGGGAAGGGGAACAAAAGATGCATTTTAAAAAGAGAGGCATTATTTGTTGCAAGCGATATTACTGTACGTGACCCAGGTGCTCGAGCCCAATTTGCATATTTCCCACCTTTTGTACCCCCAGACACATGGGGATCTCATGCTATTGCTGACTAATTGATACTTGTAGTAACTGCTATAGGCTCTCCGCTTAAAATGCATGCAGTTGTGTTATCTCAATTCAAACATTTTAAGGAACACAGGCTCTCACTTACTTACATGGACAGAAAGTCTTCATACTAATAGAGGTGTGTGATGCAGATTGCAGGACATAAAACAGGAGAGAGAGAGACACTCGCTCACACACACACACACACACACACACACACACACACACACACACACACGATGGCATCCAGCGTATATGCCCCTACAAATAGTTCAAAAATTGTGTTTGCAAATGCCGAAGTCTTCAGAACTGTCCAACAGTTCCGAACACCCTTTTAATCTCCTCTTGGCGGGACGTCTTCATCCAGATTGCCCGAAAAAAGTGGAAAAGGTGAGAACTCTGCCATCTTAGCTCTGAATTCATCTGATTTCTTTCTCTCCCCCCCCCCTTCTCCCCTTGTATTCCTCATGCCATTGTCCATTCTTATGATGGCAGCCTCCTTTGCTCTTGAATGGAAGTGTCACAGCAGGAGTGAAAAAAAGGGTTCGGGACGGCATTGTCAATGCCATGGTTGCTTATTGTTTCTTAGCCTTTCACTTTGCCGCTTTTCTGAGCCTCTTTCCCTATCAGTGGCCCCTGTCAAGGGGTGGAGGAGGAGGTTGAAGAAATCTGCGAATTAGTTGCCCTTTAACAAAATTGTATACTGTTATGATAAACAGCTCCGCAATACATTCTGCAAAATTAGGAATTATAACGACGGGGTGGGTGGTGGTAGATTCTTTGTACCTTTTGCCGGTCTGTCGCTCGTTGCCCATATGTCAAATGCCGTGGTATCTGAAGAGACTTTTTTTGTGTCTTGGTGATGTGGGGGGGGGGCAGAATGTGTGTTAGTTTTTACTGCTCACTGGAAAATACAAAAATAAGATGCAGCTGCAAAGTGAACAGTGATCGGTTCAGCTGCAAGGTTAAAAAAATTACTGGGTTGGATTTGGTGTTTTCCAGTCTTAAGTGACAGAAAAGGCAAATCTGAAGGCATTTCTTTAGCTATCCATCTGTCCATCTTTATGTCTCCCCCCCCAACCAAATTATCAAACCCGTAGCTTCTAAAGAGGCCAAAGGCAGTTTGCAACTTGTGCTTTGCTTGAATATTCGCAAATGTGCTTTTGTGTTTCAGACCATTCGATATTGCACCAGCAAGTTAAGGGGAAGTGTATCTCTCTCTTTCACAAGATGCTGGATTGTCAGGTCATCTGCAAGTACAATCTATTTCATAGGGATTATACATCCATCTGCAGAAAATATTCTCAGCTCTCCAGTTGACTCCTTATGCATGACTCTCAGGCATGTACATCTCATTCACATACAGGCCAGTATCCAAAACTTTATAGAGCATACAAACTCCTGGCCTTAGAACTTTGTTTAACAGCAGCCAGATATTCTTTACAGTATTTCTAAAATGCACTTTTCATAAAAGAAAGCTACAAAACTTCTGATATATTATAGATCCAGTGAGGAGGAAGGACGAGGATTTTAAAAATCCAGTGTGATTAGAACGAAAGATGGGAGAACCATCTCTGTACTACTTAAAATTGCTTGATTAAAAATCAGCATTGATTGAGCCTACTCTCACTTAAAAAGCATGTGCCTTGGATTAAAAATACACCCTTTGTAGAATTCTATTTTTAGAAGGCTTTCTTGTTATGTTACCGTTGACAAAAGTATTTTGATCTCTGTAATTATCTGGAGAAACATTTCAAATTGGTTGAGTGTTTACTCCTCAAACCCTGAATGTCTGCGTGGTTACGAGTGTCTAGCACCGTTTTTAACATAATCTAATTTTAGTGGCCTAATGCTTTCCTTGCAATACAAGAAATTTAAGTCTTCTTAAAGGGATTTGCCAGGGGGAATCTCCCCCCTCCACGAAAAACAAACAAACCCTGCCTCATGGAGCTGGATCATTTTATGTGCCCTGAAGTTTATATACTACATTTGATTCCATTGGAGAAGACATTTAGATTTCTCAAATAAATGTTTGGGAATTTATGGGAGAAAGCTGATTTGCTTCTGTTGCCTAAAAAGTTACAGATTAGTCAGTTTATGGACTAAACAGATTGTTTTAAATTATGTGTTACAGAACACCTTACCATATTTGTTCTAAGCAGTAAGAAGTGTTTTAAAAATATGCATTGTCTTCTCTTGGAGTGTATTTTGAAACGAAACTTTCTGAAGCAATGATGAAGGAGCCCTGGCCTTCTCTCAAAACAAACTCTGAATGCAGTCAAAGCCACCCTAGAACCTCAGTGTGCATTTTCATTCTACATCTGCCTTATATCTATCATTTCAGCCAGCCATTTTTGTTGATAAGCAATAAGGTTCAGTGCTTTTTTTGTTTTTTGGCAGAAGTTGCATTTTTTCTTTGTTGCAAACTAGATATTTTATAAGGTCCTCCTGTAGTTGGAATTGGCTACTTGAACTCTTGACAATTTCGAGAGAAAATTGACAGCAGAGCAAGATCCAAAATGTGTGCTGGAAAATGTCATACTTGCTCGTTCCTGAGGCATCTTGGACTCAGTTCTGATCCTTGGGTAAACAGAGAATTATTTTGTTAACATCCGTGGTGTTTTGCAGAAATGAAACAAGCATCAATTAGATCCAAATTAAGCTCCTTTTGATATTATTTCTTCTTGCCATTTAATAACTTAGGCCGAATCTCCCTCTCTCCTTTTCTTGACCAACTCTTCACTTTAACTTTTATAATGGTGGTAATGTGGGGCTGTTTCTGACAGTCTTGTTGAGCTTAAGGCTACGGTTTTTGTAGAGTTGTTCCACTTGCGTAGCAGTTGAAACAGGAAGAAAAAGTCTCCACTTTCCTGTTTCCATGGATAACCATTTGAAAGGCTGTGTATGTTTTGTTTAGTCAATTATAGTTAGAAAAATATCTTCTTAGACTCAAAAACAAGGGTGAGGTTTTTATGAGATCTCAAGCTGGTCTGACTTTGCTGTTACTTAAACTCCTTTGGGAGTTTTCCTATTGACTTGAAATTGGGCCAATGTCAAGATGTTTCTGAGTTTTGCCCAAAGAATGTATAAATAGGAGCATTGCCAGAGCATTGCCTATGTATGTGGAGGGTTTGGATCCAATGTCCAAATCATCTTTTTAAAAATTATTTTTGTGGTCCAGAACAGTATAGGGGGACTGGATTTAGAGTCAGTTCTATCCTGGCATTTCAGATTGGGTCATTGATTGGGGTAAACTGTAAAATATTGCATATTCAAATAAATAAATAAATAAATAAATAATAGGATTTCTATACCGCCCTTCCAAAAATGGCTCAGGGCAGTTTACATAGAGAAATAATAAATAAATAAGATGGCTCCCTGTCCCCAAAGGGCTCACAATCTAAAAGAAACATAAGATAGACACCAGCAACAGTCAATGGAGGTACTGTGCTGGGGGTGGATAGGGCCAGTTACTCTCCCCCTGCTAAATAAAGAGAATCACCACGGTAAAAGGTGCCTCTTTGCCAAGTTAGCAGGGGGTTGACATATAGTTTTTGAAGCCAGGGCCAACCCCACTATTCATACAAGTTTTAAGATACAAATTAGCAGCAATTTCATTTATTGTTATATTTTTACCCCCACGGGGGGCATTCTTTGGACTTCCTACTTCAAGCAACAAACTGTTTCATTTTAGATTTTATTTATACAAATTTCTGTCCTGCCATTAGCTGCAAAACAGCCCCAAAGCAGCTTACAATAGCAAAACACAATCAAAATAACAGAATAAATAAATAAATATGGTTAAATTGGTAAGATAACATAGCAAACCAGCAAATTAAAATATAACGCATAAAACCAGCAGATAAAAAGTGATTAAAACGGTCTAAGATAGTACTTAAGGTCTGGCAAGAAATGACAGCACTTGCCTGGTTCCTAAAAAATAACAAAAGATGGCGCTAGATGAATATAGAGGTGCACCTAAGTAATTTTGGAGCCTGGACCTAAAGGCCTTTGGAGACTCCCCTCCCCTGCAAATTAAGCATCATCATGCTCACCTGGGTGACCACACTACCCGGGACAGTCTAAAGAGGATTTGGGGGCTCCCAGGGTTTGTGGAGGCCCTGGACTTGGGCATGGAAGTTCAGGGGTAAGAGAGCCTCTAGATAAACATGTCTAGGGTGAGACTTCCCCAATTTGAGCACCACCACTGAGAATGACTTCTCTTCAGGAGTCCCTGCCTGACTTCAGAAAGCAGCAGCACTACCCAGAGATTGGCCTCTAAGGACCTTAACTGACTGGAGGGGTTCATATGGGAGGAGGCGATCCTGTGCTTTGGACCCTCTGTCTTTAAATTATTTGAATAAAATTTGGAATAATAAGATGGCTATTTTCAAGGGATTCCAGCAACTTAGGGAAACAGCAAATTCAGGGGAATTGAGGTATTTTCAACAGTTTTAATTAATGAGAGTTTGACATTTTACATAGATACAAGAGGTGGAAAAATGTTACAAAATTCTCAGCCACCTGCAAGTATTTTTCAAAAGGGAAGAAACATTCAGGATGAGGCAACAAATGAATGTAAGAAGCACCCTGTGGGATTAGATGAACCCCGTCCATCTAGTCCTCTGTCCCCATAAAGTCCACGAGCAGGGATGGAAGACAATGGTCTTCTCTGGCTATTAGACAAGAAGGCTACATGGACTTCCATGTTCAGAGGCAGTCTAATTCTAAAATCCCAGTTTCTGTGGGCAAAAAGTGGAGGAGGGTTTTTGCATTCATGTGAGCTTCCTGGAAGCATCTGCCTGGCCATTGTGGAAAATTGGATGTTGGACAAGATGGGCTGATATTCTGATCCAGCAAGGCTCTTATGCCTTCTATAAAGTTCAAGCAAACTTTATATCAGATGTCCAAGCATCTCTGGCCGTGGCTCTCCTGCTGGATCCATTGGGCCTAATTGTCTGTCTGTCTGTCCTGGAGAGCTGGAACTGCATCCAGCAGGCTGCTTGGAATTCTGGTCTTAGCTTTCTTTGCCTGGTGTTCCTGGGATGTCATTCTGTAATGACTCTTGGATACTCTTGAGAATTCAGTTTATGTGGATGGATTTGGGTTTAGCTTTGGGGCAGAATCCCACCAGCCTCATCAAAGAAGGCTATGAATTCAGGAGGGAAGAGGTGTGCACTTCAAGCTGTGATCCTGTGGGGCAATAGCACATGGCCTTGCACAGATGCATAGCCATCTCAGGTACAGTAAAGATACTGCCAGGCCTCAGCAAGGATCAAACTCCAGGCAGCCTGGTCTGGGACTTGGGGAAGCTGACTGTCAGCTGAGGCAGGTCAGAAGTGGGTGCATGGTCCAAAACAGGCAGGGGTCAAGTTCCAGAGGGTAGAATTCAGGACAGCAGTCAGGGAAATGGAACAGGAGCTCAGGCAGTGTCCTCACACCAGAGAAATCTTTTAAACAGAAGAACAAGCACAGAGGCTAGGGCTTTGTAGGATCTGGAAGACAACTAAGACTTGGCAGGGGCATCAGCTGACTTTCAGGCCAAAACTCAGGCATGCTGGTACTGCAGTCCAAATGATGCCTTGGAGATCCAGAGCGCCACATGTTAGGCTTGCAGTGGAAATGGAGCACTAGCAGTGCAGAACGTAAGGTACCTGCCCCTGATTCTTGGGAACCACAGTTTGAGACTTCTTCCAGAAAGCATGTAGAAAATATGGGGTTGATTCAGATGAACCTAATTTCTCTCACACACCCATGCAAAATCCTGTGGCATCTTAAAGATTAATAGATACTGTACATTCTGTTATGAGCATTTGTAGGGAAGTGCCTAGTTGATTATTACTACTGGATTCAGCAGGAGGGTATGTGAATGCACAAAATGAGATTAAAATATGGAGGAGTACTTCTTGAATGCAGAAACTGGGCTTTATTAGGACAGCCTCTATTTAAATTGAATTTTCAAAGATGTTACCTACTTCTTATATTGGCTTTGCACAGTTTCTCTCTTTTCTAATGTGGACAGTAATTCCTCGGCATTTTCTCTCCTGGAATGGTTTCCTCCATTAGGCACTGACTTTTGGAGTGTCGTGTTGGAGCATCTGGGAGCTTGAAACAGGAACCTTCTGCTCTGGGGATGATACCCTAATCCAATGAGCTACTCCCAACATTATATGTTCAAGCCTTCTTTTGGCACAGAGAGGAATAGCAGTGTGTAACTGCAACTTCTTTGACTGGCAAGCAGTACAACACCTTGAGATTGTCCCAGCCTGGTATAAATACCGAGATGCTGGCCTTCTGCCTGTTGCCTGTCAGGCACCAAGGACCCTAGAGTAGATTGGAGTACACAGCCATCTTGGCACAGCCATCCACAGCCCTGGCCTGATCCTGGCAGAGAATTACCTAGAGCTAGTTTTCACTAGGGTTTAGCACACCGTATATTTACAGCCAATGCTTGTTGGCTAAAGCTAGATTTTTGTAACATGTACAATGAACCTCTCAAGTAATGATTTTTGGAGAACCCTCCAAAGTCTTGCCTGTTGGAACACACATTGGCTAGAACATACATCACCAGTGAACTACTTCAGCCAAAGTGGTTCAGTTTTATTTCCTGTACATGATAAACGCAAGAGTCAGTGCAGCTTGTGGTAGAGGATACTTCTGGATTCACACTTTACATCTTGGAACACTTTATAGGCCCTCAACTAGAATTGTATAGATCAAGATTTTGTTAACGTCAGTTTTCATGGTCTACTTTTTTCTGTTACTAGAATTCTCATGGTCCACTGATATGGCTCAATTTTATAACTCAAGACTACTCAGGATATCTTAATGGCTAGGGGATGGCAGTGGCAGATCTGTCTTAAATGATTCTGTATTTGCACTCTGGCTTAACAACAACAACAACTA
This sequence comes from Hemicordylus capensis, assembly GCF_027244095.1. Classification (NCBI taxonomy): domain Eukaryota; kingdom Metazoa; phylum Chordata; class Lepidosauria; order Squamata; family Cordylidae; genus Hemicordylus; species Hemicordylus capensis. The sequence goes on from NC_069664.1 coordinate 27,151,969, forward strand.
CTACTACTACTACTATTTATATACCACTTTTCAACAAAGGTTCCCAAAGCGGTTTACATAGATAAATAAAAATAAATAAGTAAAAGATGTCTTAAGAGCATATGAAGTACCTTTCTGGATCAGATTAAGGCTCACCTACTTCAGGATTCATTGCAAGAACCCCAGCAATCAACTGGAGTTGGGTAATCTCTGGAAAACTGATCAGAATAGGTTTGCAAGGAAAAATGTTACCTTTGCGAGTCCCCTGCATTTGCAGAATACCAATTTTGTTTGTTTGTTTGTTAGTCAAATGTGTACACTGCCCCAACTCATCTCTGGGTGCTTAACAACATAAAACAAGTAAAAACATACACAAATCTTAAAACAGTTCAGGCAATCTAAAAATTAAACACAGATTAAAACTTAAAAATTTAAAAAGCTGAAAAAGCTGGCTGGAGAGGTGGGTTTTCAAGTGCTTTTAAAAAATTGTCAGAGAATTGTCAGAGTATTTCAGTAGGGAGCACATAGGTCATCATTGGACCTATTTGGTCCAGGAGCTATCTGTTTCTGAAACCGTTTGGGCTCCTGTTTGTTCTCCTCCATTTACCCTCCCCACTTAAAAAAAATCATACTTAAGTTTCTATCTCACTGCCACTTGTGTTGGCAGCAGTTTTAATTAAGCATTTTTAAAAGTGTATTTTACAAAAGGAGGAGTATGAATGAAACACCCCAAACCGGACGTCCTTTTGGACATATGCATTTTGTTTGTTTCTCAGGCTGATGGCCCAGAACAAACTAACACTGCACCAAAAGGGATTTTTTCCATAGCAGTTTTGTTTAGTTCTGAGCAGAATACACATCCCTGCTGATAAGTGTACCATGGTCTATCTTCTGCCCAGCCCTGTACTGGATAGGTACCCTATATGAAGCATATTCAGCAGTCAGGATACAGATAGGATTTTGAAAACTTGTGCGACTTTTGAAGAAGCTGCGAATGAATAAGGAAAGTCCATACTTTTCTCTGTGCAATTTCGGCTTGCTCTAACAAGAAGAAAACTGATGATCATTCTGAAATTGCATGCTACGTACCCTCTATCATTGTTGCTTGGACATGAATTGATGGTGAAATAGTAAGGCTGTGTACACAGCTAAACTTGTCTTCCCAGTCCTGCAAAAGTGTGTCTGAGTCCAAGGCCAGGCTGAGCCTGGATTTTCAATGTAGATTGTTCATTTGGATACCTCCCCCTCCCTTATAACAGTCAATTTGAAAACCAAACATTCATAAAAATGATCTTGTGGGCCATCTGGTTCTTACTTGTTTGAAAAACAGCATTCAGCTGGGTGGATCGTCTGAGAACTTCGGCTACAGACCTTCATTGTGCCGATGTTTAAAATAAATTTGGTGTGGCAGAAAAACAGCAGTGTTGATTTTCATGAGAACATAAGAACAGCCCTGCTGGATCAGGCCCAAGACCTATCTAACCAGCATCCTGTTTCACACAGTGGCCCACCAGATGCCTCTAGGGAGCCCACAGGCAAGAGGTGAGGGCATGTTCTTTCTCCTGCTGTTGCTCCCTGGCAACTGGTATTGAGAGGCCTTCCAGTTTTGGAAGGAAGTCTTCTTCCCTTTTGTGGCTTTCTTGACATTACCTGTTAGCCATGCTGTCATCCTCCTGGACTTAGTGAGAAACAAATATGAGAGGTATCAAAGAGGGACAGGGCAGTAATAATGGGTGATTTCAACTACCCACACATAGACTGGATACATTTACATTCAGGTAATGAAATAGAGGCCAAAATTCTAGACATGTTAAATGATTGTGCCTTAGAACAGTTAGTTGCAGAACCAACCAGAGGGATGTGCAGCAGCTGTGAAAAAGGCCAATTCCATGCTAGGGATCATTAGGAAGGGGATTGAAAATAAATTATAATGCCCTTATACAAAATGATGGTGTGGACACACCTGGAGTAGTGTGTTCAATTCTGGTCACCACATCTAAAAAAAGGACATTGTAGAACTGGAAAAGGTGCAGAAGAGGACAACCAAGATGATCAGGGGCCTAGAGCACCTTTCTTTTGAGACAAGGCTACAACACCTGGGGCTATTTAGTTTAGAAAAAAGACGACTGCGGGGAGACATGATAGAGGTCTATAAAATCATGCATGGTGTGGAGAAAGTGGATAAAGAGAAATTCTTCTCCCTCTCCCATAACACTAGAATCAGGGGTCATCCCATGAAATTGATTGCCAGGAAATTTAGGACCAACAGACAGAAGTATTTTTTCACACAATGCATAATCAACTTGTGGAATTATCTGCCACAAGATGTGGTGACAGCCAACAACCTGGATGGCTTTAAGAGGGGTTTGGATAACTTCATGGAGGAGAGGTCTATCAACGGCTACTAGTCAGAGGGCTATAGGCCACCTCTAGCCTCAAAGGCAGGATGCCTCTGAGTACCAATTGCAGGGGAGTAACAGCAGGAGAGAGGGCATGCCCTCAACTCCTGCCTGTAGGCTCGCAGCAGCATCTGGTGGGCCACTGTGTGAAACAGGATGCTGGACTAGATGGGTCTTGGGTCTGATCCAGCAGGGCTGTTCTTATGTTCTCCAACTCCAGGTCACACTCAGCGTTGTGAGCTGGAGGGCAATAGCATGTCCCTAATAAAACATTTCCTTTCAGTCCTCTTAATGTTACCCATAATGATTCTGTGGAGGACTCCGGGCCACCTAGGTTTTCTAGCTTATTGGAATCTATTCCTTCTTTGATATACAGTGCCACTCCTCATCCAGTCCTCCCCTCCCTGTCCCTTCTGCAGAGTTTATATCCAGGAATAACTGTGTCCCACTGATTTTCACCATCCACCAGGTTTTCTGTTACACCCACTATATCTATGTTTTCATTAGAAACCAAGCACTCCAGCTCACCAATCTTTGCTTGGAAGCTTCTGGCGTTGGTATATAGACACCTATACACCAAGTCCCTCACCTGGTGTTGGTGTGTGCTATCCCCCTTACCAGCCTTTGACCTTTTTGGCAAGCTGTCATGTGTTTCCTTCTGCTCAACTCCTGGCTCTACTCTGTCCCCTTCTGTTTTATCCAAAATATGTGCACCCTTGCACCTTAGGAGATTTGATGGCCGAAATGGATACCTCCCAGTTCCTGTCGGCAGTTCCCCAGGCACCATTTTAAAGATGCTCTGTGCCCTTTTTTATTTTAAGTGGCAGCAGTCGGTCTTCTTGGTTCAATTTTGAGTCTGTCCCTTTTGTCCAGAATTCACTTGCCCCAAAATATACCCCAGTGCCTAACAAATCTAAAGCCCTCCTCCCGGCACCATCATCTCATCCATGCATCGAGACCCCTCAGCTCTGCCTGTCTCGCTGTCCCTGCGTGTGGAACAGGTAGCACTTCAGAGAACACTACCTGGGGAGTCCTGGACTTCAATATGCTACCTAGCAGCCTAAATTTGGCTTCCAGGACCTCTGGACTGCATTTCCCAATGTTGTTGGTGCCAATATGCACCATGACAGCTGACGCCTCCTCAGTACTGCCTAACAGCCAATTTAGATGCAGCGTGACATCCGCAACCTTGACACCAGGCAGGCAAGTCATTGTGCGGTCTACACGTGGGTCACAGACCCATCTCTTTATGCCCCTAATGATTGAATCATCTACTGCTAGGATGCCCCCACCCCCTAGAAGAGTATCCTCTGTGCAAGAGGAAATGGGTGCATCACCCAAGGAAGGGTGAGGAAGGGTGAAGAGAGGAGAGCTGGCCTTGTGGTAGCAAGCATGACCTGTCCCCTTAGCTAAGCAGAGTCTGCCCTGGTTGCATATGAATGGGAGACAATGTGTGAGCACTGTAAGATATTTCCCTTAGGGGATGGAGCCACTCTGAGAAGAGCATCTAGGTTCCAAGCCCCCCCACCCCCCCGCACCAGCATATTCAAAATAGGGCTGAGAGAGACTCCTGCCTGCAACTTTGGAGAAGCCGCTGCCAGTCTGTGTAGACAATACTGAGCTAGATGGACCTGTGGTCTGACTCAGTATATTTTCTTTCTTTATTTATTTGATTTCTATACCACCCTTCTAAAAATGGCTCAGGGTGGTTTACACAGAGAAATAAAAAAATAAGATGTACCCCTGTCCCCAAAGGGCTCACAATCTAAAAAGAAACATAAGATAAACACCAGCAACAGTCACGGGAGGTACTGTGCTGGGGCTGGATAGGGCCAGTTACTCTCTCCCTGCTAAATAAAAGAGAATCACCATGTTAAAAGGTGCCTCTTTGCCAAGTTAGCAGGGGTATATGGTAGTATATGGCAGCTTCCTATGTTCCTAAGGGGTCCCTGCTAAGGGAGTGTTTCCCTCTTCCTCAGACCAATGTCCTCCTTTCCTGAGACTTTCACTCTCCCTGACAGCAGAAGCTCTGTCAGCCTGGGAGTGGGATGCCTCTATCACATCCCGGAGGGTCTTGTCCACTCACATCTTTGCCTCCTTGAGCTTCTTCTGGTCAGCCACCTTGGTTTCAAGGGAACAAACTTGTTCCCTGAGAGCAAGGAGCTCTTTGCACTGAGCTCACACCCAGGACGTCTGCCCCTCGGACAGATAGTCATACATGCAACACTATGTGCAATATACTGGGAAGCATCCCCCTCCCTGCTGGCATTCTACCTTCATAACTGGTTTGATTTGCTATTTAGAGTATATAGTGCTTGTTCACTTGAAGGTGTGAACTGGGTGCAGTTGTCAGCTAATTAAAGGTTTTAAGCTTGTTCTCCAAGAAAATTACAGAATTCGGGTAGTACTCGCCTTATTCTAGTGCTGGGTGTATCCTCTGCGATGGACGTGTGCCTCCACACAGAGTTCCCTGCCAATCTTCTGCTAAACTCCTGCAAAACACCTTTGATATCTGTTTGCAAAGGTCCTGGGAGCAATGTTCCTCTGGTCTGAGCCTTGTATTCAGGATCAGCAGGCAAACTGACTCTCCTCAGGAATGTGACCCCTCCCGCAAGCTGGAATGTCACTCACCTCGAATGAATCCCCCACTCAGGCTCCTCTTACAAACCCTTCCAGGCAGCCAGAAACCAAACCCTAGAAAATTATCAGCCCTAACAACCTTAGCTTCTCCTTTCCCTTTTGTTTTCCTGGTGATTGATAGATAGATAGATTGATTGATTGATTGATTGATTGACTGATATTTCCTTGCTGTGTTTTCCTTGCTTTATATCTTCTTTAGGAGATAAATACAAGCTTGTTGTCTCTTCTTCCTTCAAGATCAACCATAATGCTTTCCATAATGTTTGTTGTTGCCAATTGGGTGCACTGTACTGTGTCAGTCAAACTGTGATTCACAGTGGCAGTGGGGCAGTAGACAGTTTGAAAGGTGTAAATTTCTAATGCTTCTCCTACAGACCAAATCTTGGACAAGAGATGCACAGATGGAATGCACAACCTAGGCATCCTAGTTGTCTATAGAAAACAGGTCTATGTGACTTGAGACCTGGACACCTGAAAGTTTGTCTTATCCCGCATCAGTCTCCTTGTGCATGGAGATCTTCTTCAGAAGCCTCCTCTGGGTGCCCCCATCATCTCAGATGGGGCAGGTGGCAACAAGGGAAAGTCTTTCTCAGAATTGGCACCCCATTTGTTCTACTCAGGGAAGTTCACTTGGCACTGCAATGTCATCAGAGTAGACATCAGGAGATGACCTTTTCCTCAGGCCTTTTCAGTGCTGACTCGTGAAATTTTGTTGTCTGAACATAGGAGTCTGCCATATAATGAGTCAGACCATTGGTCCATCTTGCTCAGTATTGTCCTCATTGACTGACAGCAGTTCTCTGGGATTTCAGGCAGGGGACTTTCCCTGTCTTATCTGTAGATGCCAGAGATTGAACTTGGGACTTTCTGCATGCAAAGCAGATGCTATACCATTGAATTACATCCCCGTCCCCAAAACAGAGCACCAAATGGTGCTTTCTCTTCTCTTTCTATTAAAATCTCATCGCAATTCCTTCCATTCTTCGTTTCAAATCTCTCTCCCTTGCTTCCTTCTCTCTTAAGAAGGAAAATCAAGAAGGTGTTATTTCACCTTCTTTCCTCTGCAAGCATCATTTATGGGAAGTAGCGGGTGCTGGTTGAAAACTGACCCACAGTCTGATGAGTCCTGGGTCCTTTTAATTTTGGAATTGTTACATTGGTTTTTATTTGGTTTTAAATAGTGCTCTTTCTAGTAGCCAGGGAAAACAGGAGGGAAGCTCTGCAGCACTGATGGAGCTGATGGTGATGATGGCTGCATCACAGCATCAGATAGGGAAACAGCAGCAGCTAACAGGAAATAAGGCAGGCAAGGGTGGCACGTGTGGGATGTGGCAGTAGCAGCAGCCAGTCCAATGAGAGGACAACCGTACCATGCCACCTTGCTCCCATCCCTCTCAGTCATTCAGGTGGGTTGAGCTCGCTGGCCCTGGCCTGAGGCAAAGTTGCTGCTGCCCAGTTCAACTGAGTCAGTGGCAAGGGATTGGGGGACTGCAGCAGCCAAGCCAGCCTGGGGCTATAGGGGTTGGCTTCTCTCTTTCTCAGTCAAAGGCACACACAGCCAAGGAGGAGAGACCGTGTGCTTGATGGGAATGGAACTGTAGGGATGCACTGGGTGGAATGGAGAGCGGAGAGGTGGGCATTGGGGGTGGGGAACACTTTAAGATGGTAAGGAAATATATTTTGGGAGAAATGGAGGAGAGAAAGATTGGGGTTTGGCGAAACACGGAATATGTAGGTGCAGCATGAAACTAAAAGTCTATGCTGGCCTTGGGCCGAAATAAAGAATACATACTGTACATACATACAACTAAAAGTCTGGAGAGAGAGAGATAGGGAAAAGGGAAGGATGATCTGCGGGGGAAAATGGAGAGAAAGAGTTGTGAAGATACATGGAAAGATGTTGGTGCAGTCAAAGGCAAGAGAGACAACAAGAAAAAGGAAAGATGAGGGATATTTGCATTATTTCTAAATACATATCTATAAACTCTCTAAAAAGACCCTTTATTCTGCAAGAATAAAGATGGTATACATAAAATAAAAACGTTTCAGTGTACACGCCATCATCAATTAAGCAAATGAGCACAAATAATATGCACATTGTGTCCCCAACATATCAACTTATTCTATAAATAAAACTTTATATGCAAATTAGTATCCACTTTTCATCCTCTTTCATTATTGTTCTTGGTGATGCAAACTGGACCTGGCCACTGTACACATCGTAGTGATGGCCTCTTGCTTTGGTTGTCCCAAAGTCAATGGGTGAGTTACCTGAATGAGCAGGGATTCAAACCCAGGTCCCAAAGTCCAGCACTCTAGCCCCTATGCCACAGTACTCTCCACTGTTGCAAAGGCTCTCCCTTCACTTCATTTGAGTTTGTTCAAGGCCTACTTGCTTTCCTTTGAACCAGCTGTTTCCTCTTTCTTTAAATGGTGGAGGCTGAACTCAAATGAGCTGCCCTCTGTTGTCTCAGTGCCCTTCAACATTGTAAGAAGGCAGATCAGAGAGAGACTTGCAAGAGCGAACAGCACTGAAGCAAGACCATCAGTCTCTTGTGGAGGACTCTCTACTTCTGATTTTCCTTCTGTTTGGAAAAGCTTAACTTCTTAAACAATGCCTGTTGTATTGTTGTGTTCTGTGATGTGTTGTAAAGCATAGTTATTCCTTAGTCAAATTTGAAAAATTGAGCTCTGCAGTGTTGGATGAAGAATCTGATAAAAGAGATCAAGGTTGTGCACACGACTAAAAAATGCCGGCAGTGGGAGGGCTGGAGGGGAGGCAGGCTCCTGCTTGCCTCCCCACACACAATTGGATGGTACAGCTCTGCTGCTCGCCATGGCACACATGTGGCAGAGCAGGGAGCCGGAGGAGAAGTCATCGGGCATCTCTCAGTGTGGTGCCAGGAGTGCGGTGCATTGAGGGATCCTCCCTCAGCTGGGTGCTCTTGCCACCTCGAGCTGTGTGCAGCCTGAGCATACACACCACCCCAGCACCGGGGTTAAGGGTGTGCTTGCACCCTTAATGCTGGCTAAAGGCTGGGGTAAAAAGTAGGGTTAGGTGAGGTGGCAGCGCCAGGACTGGAAACGATCCCGGCACTGCACATGAGCAGCCTAACCCAGGCTGGGTTGCCCTAGCCTAGTTTAGGCTGCTCGTGGGAATAGCCTTCTCAACTAGACTTGCTGGATTTTTTTAAAAAAAAAACCTCTTTACCCCTACATAGGACAAGATATACAATAGGTTCATCATCCCCCCTAATATCAAACTTGGGTGGCCCTATGCCTTTGGAAGCAAAACATCACCAACCAAAAACAAGAGGATAGTTTTTTGTATACTTAAAAACCAACCCAGAAATGCAGAGCTGTATTCATTTGTAAATTAAAATTTAACACCCTCCTCCCACAGCCCAACAAGGACCTGTGCTCAGTAACCTCTAGCCTATGGAAAGTCAAAGGCAGTTCAGCCACAGAGTGCTGAAGCTGTCCATTGGAAAAATAACAGAACAATGCCTTGTGAAAACTTGTTAGTGAGTTGCTAGTGTGTTGCCATTCAAGGCTGGGGTTATATAAGCTATAGAAAACAGATTCGCCTCTTCTTTCGTACACATTCATTAAAACGTATGCACATGAGCACTAAGGTGCCATGTAGTGCTCAGCCTGCCATTTCAGCCCCCCCTCCAGCAGTTGTGGTACGTTTTGAACTGTTGATAACTGATTGTGGAACCACTGTGTTTAAGTGTACAAATAATGAAATCCTCTTGGCTTTTAAATCAGTGCAGGACAGTCTGTTTTAGAACAAACTCATACAGCTAGCAGAATAATACTGGGGCTGCGGGGAGGCAATGATCTTAATTTATTAACATATTAATTGCCTATTGGCTAAGATCAAATGAAGTACCTGAAGCAGCTGGGGTGAGAAGATGATGTCCTTGATGTGCTGACTGTGTTGTGGTGGTAAATCCCATTAGAAGCCCTGATCTCCTGTCTAGAGATTGGACCAAAGCAGATAAAAAGAAAGAGTCATCCATTCCATCCATTTTGGTGTGCTTTGCGCTTGAGATTATGGTGCATTACAGTGTTGGTGAAACGAGACTTCAATATTGTGGCATAAAAGTGGAAAATATACACAGCACCCTGCAACAAGCATTATAACATAATGGGATAAGTATGTGAAAGTGAGAGAAACAGCGAGCTATAATAGATACTTAGTCACTCCAGCAATGTGTATATATGAGCACAGACGAACCACTATATAGGGCTGAGTGGGGGAGCTGGAAAACAGGAACAAGGCAGAGTTAATCATAATTCAAGAACACATGAACAAAGATGCAATTACTGACAATTTCCCCAAACCACAATTGCCAGTTATGTACCTAAGATGTTTGGACTTCAAAGAGAAATTGTGCTCCTCATCCTTTTGTGATTCCATTTTTCATAGTACCATAGATATAAATCTACTACCTTTTTCTTTTCTTTTTCTTTTGAATGCTTTCTGTTTAACAAGTGGCTTGGCTCACTTGCTTAAGCCATCTGAAACCCTGTGCTTTATATGCCTCCCGCTGAGCGGCGTCTTATCTACCCCTTTCGGCTTGTGCCATACTCTTATGGTAGTAGATCAGTGGTTTTCAAACTTCTGTCTTCTTACAGGGAAATTTTCCATTTGCTACAGAATTACTGGTTGACATTCAGACTAATAAAGCATGAGTACTACGTGGGAAGCACTGGTGCTGCTTATCATTTCAGATAATGCCACACTGGCCGGAGAGGTCCCTGAATTTTTTCTATCCCCTTCTCTCAGAAGTTCTCTGTGCCCCCCCAAAAATATGTCCCTGAGGCGAATTCAGCCCCTAGGGACATATTTTCAAGTGACACAGAGTGCTTCTGAGTGAAGGGGAGATTGTCAAAATTTGTTCCCCTACCAGGGTTATTGATCCTGGCTAAATGCTGCTTGACTTCAGTGGTTCGACCAGGATTGCTTGGAAATTCCAAGTTCTCACGTCACGCTCCATGGGAGAGTGCAGGGCTCGACAATCCCAATTAACTCTTTAACCGTGCTACTTGTCATGAGAATGCAGACAAACTGAGTGCACCTGAAAATGTGCTCTCAAGTATTGAACATAGCTGGGAGTATAAAGAACTGGTCCACGACTTTTCAGGGAAGCTGAGAGAATATTTGAGGAACCTCTGAGCAGCATACCATTGTAGAGAGAGAGATGGTAAAGTACATGCTTGGCGTGCATAAGGCTTGCAACTGATCAGTAATAATTAAGGGTGTAGGGGCCATGCATAGTTCCCTTGGCATGCTTGAAATTAGACCATGTGACTAGTTCTAGATCTTTTGACTAGTTAGCCTGGGTTCCCAGCAAGAATGAGTTCTAGCTCCTTTGCTGACTTGGATCAAGAACGTGATGACTCATTTATTTTTCCTCATCAAGTCAATGAGTCGTGTATTCTATTCTTCTCTCTAGGGATGTACATGAAATGCTTTTTGCAATTTGATTCGAGTTTGAATTGAATCAGCCTGATTCAATTCAAACTCAAATCTGCTGCCCTTAAATCAGGGTAGATTCGATTCGGGTTTGATTCAGATTTGATTTTAATGGGCTAGGGGACAGCAATTGGGTTGTGTGGCAGGGCACATGGGTGTTGCCTACCACCCAAACTGCAAAGCGATCTAGCAAATGTTTGATTTTTTAGGAATTTCTAAAATGATTTTGTATTTTTCTGTCATAGGGATTCAAAGTGGCCCTGGTATTTCTCATGGGTAGTGCCTAGATGCTTGAAGGCAGGTTGGGGGTAGAGCACCATGGGTTCCAACTACCACCCAACCTGCAAGGCAGTGGGGTACTTGGGTAATTGGGGGGGGGGATTTTATGTATTTTAGATTCTCTGGTGTTAGTTAACTTTTTCTCATAATGAATTCGTATGAAAAAGCAATGTAACATTTGAGAATCTAATGTGTTTAGGATTCTCAGATGTTATATTACTTCTACATAGGGATTCATTATGAGAAAAAGTTAGTTACCAAAGGATCTAAAATACATTAAAAATCCTAAAAAATTACCAGAGTATGTCACTGCCTTGCGGATTGGGTGGTAGTTGGCACCCATACCACTCTACCCCAAAACCTGCTCTGGAGTACCTAGGCACTACTCACAGGAATAATGGGGCTGCTTGGAATACCCATTATCCCCTATGGCAGAAACACAAAAAATCACTTAAAACTAAAAAAAAATCCATAAAAATCACCCATGCCCCATTGCCTTGCAGGTTGAGTGGTACGTGGCACTCATGGAGCCTTGAGTACCTAGGTGCTACCCAAAGGAAAGAGCCAGCGTGGGGTAGTGGAGAGCCAGCGTGGTGTAGTGGTTAGAGTGCTAGAGTGGGACCGGGGAGACCCGAGTTCAAATCCCCATTCAGCCATGAGACTTGCTGAGTGTCTCTGGGCCAGTCACTCCTCTCTCAGCCTAACCTATTTCTCAACGTTGTTGTGAGGAGAAACTTAGGTATGTAGTACACCGCTCTGGGCTCCTTGGAGGAAGAGCGGGATATAAAATGTAAAAATAAATAAATAAAATAAAATAAAATAATGTGGCCACTTCAAATCCCCATTATCCCCTATGGCAGAAGAATACAAAATCACTCAGCACAGCAGTCCACCTCACTCCTCCAGTGGCAGCAGACAGCAGCAGTTTTCCCCTCTTCTCTCTCCACGAGGCAGAAGGAAATGGATGCCTCAGGGACTCCCCTTAAGTACATCTGAAAGTCCCTCCATCTGCCTCCAACACTTCCTTGTCCCTTTTCCTGTCTCCGCTTGGGACGGAAGGACTCAAATCCTCTCTGAGGGGTACAACATCATGGCATAGATCCAGTTGGGGAGGATTCTGGAGGAGAAAAGGGCAGCTGCTGCATGGAATGCTTCTGCCCTTGGTTTTGGACCCCACCTAATCCCCAAATACTTCCAAAATGCTGCCCTCCCCCCCATTTTGCCATGTGAATTGTCAGCAAAAAGGAGGGGGGCATTTTGATGCAGCCTTATTTCCAAAAGCTTCGAGTCAGGCGAGAAATGCTATGCAGGTGGGTCGTGATTCTATGCAGAGAGGAAATCAGGGGTTATTAGAAATCTTGTTTGTATGGAAGGAAGAGAAGATAAGTGTGGGAATGGGTTGTGATAAGTGCATTTATTTCTGCATGCAAATTCTTTCAGGGTCAGTTCCCAGCATCTCTAGCAGGCGTCTCCAGTAACGGGGCTAGAAGACAACCTGTGCCTTCAAGTCTGGAGAGCTGCTGCCAGTCAGAGTAGACAGTCCTGTGCTAGATGGATTCAATATAAGGCTGCTTCACATGCAGACATACAGTGGGTTCTTTAAACCTAATGTGAGACTGGCTTGTACACATGTGCAAACATATACATTCAGCAAAGAAACACAGAGCCCAGGGAATCAGAGAGAGAACTTGCATTTGTCAAAGTCAGAGCATCACATGCCAGACTTCAATAAGGATTTATAGCCGCAGAGCAGCGGGCGGGTTTTTAACTGCATTTGCACTGATTTGCTTCTTGGAGACGTAGGTTGTTTAGCATTATTGATTCTTCTTGACTTATCAGCTTCATTCAGTGCTGTTGACCCTGGCATGCTTTGGAACAGCTGGGTTCTCCTGCGATGTCCTTGCCTGATGTCTGTTCCCCTTTGGCAGACCTGTTCTTCCCAACGATTGCTCATCCAATGCCTCTGAGATTTGATTAGGCATATCCCAGTCTGTCTTGCACGCTCAGTCTCATCGTCTTCATTATGGGTTCCCTTCAAGACAGACTGTTTCCAGCTCCCCCACTCTGCACTAAATCAGACACAGATCTGCTCCCTTCCAACTCTCCACCTCCCCCACCCTGAAGTTTGTCTGATGCATTTCTCACATGGACATAGTGCTGGTTGGAATTTAGACTGATGAATGCAAGGACCATGATTCTTCTTTTTAAATAAGAGCGGAAAGAACAATTTTTGCAATTGTGTGAGTTATGGGTTGTATGGTAGATTTTGATCTGGTGCTGCAAAACCAGCTTCTACCAAAATTATAATTTGGCCAGCAATGCTTAAAAAGAAAAATGAATGTTATCTGTTGTCCAGAGCCCTGACACTGAGCCAGAGCCTGAGAAAGCCTCAGAGTTGGAACCCCCGCCCCAACAGCAACCTAGCAACCTCAGAGCCTGAATCCCGTGAAAACCGGTCTTTCCTATACTGCTGTACTTCCTGATATCTGCATGCCAGTACCAGCTACACACCAGGCAGGTTCAGCCAGAGCAGAGAAGTAGCGCCAGATTCCAGGTCAGAAGGCGGCTTCTTTAAGGCTTTCATTCTTCAGGCACAGAGGCATAGCCCAAGAGGGGCAGCCTGAGCTCAGTCCGCCTCTGACTGTTGGAACAACTTGTCCCATGGAGCTGTCTGTGGTGCTGCAACTTGCTCTGTTCTTTCTGTAGAATAGGATGCTGGATGCATTCTAGACTCATTTGACAACATTTGTATCCCATCTTTCTTCCATGATTGAACTCAAGGTGGTGTGCATAGAGTTCCTAGATCATCTCCCCCACAGATAATGACCAGAACTAGACTTGCTTAAATTCAACAAGGTGAGTGCACTGTGTATCTTCAATTCACATGGGGCAAGGCCAAAAAAAGGCCTGGAGAGTACCCTACACAAGAACATAAGAGCAGCCCTGCTTGATCAGACCCAAGACCCATCTAGTCCAGCATCCTGTTTCTTCTGGGAAATGGATGCTTTTGGGCGCCTACAGGCAAGAGTTGAGGGCATGCCCACCAGATGCTTCTGGGAGCCTACAGACAGGATTTGAGGGCATGCCCTCTCTCCTGCTGTTACTCCCCTGCAGTTGGTACTCAGAGGCATCCTGCCTTTGAGGCTAGAGGTGTCCTATAGCCCTCTGACTAGTAGCTGTTGATAGACCTCTCCTCCATGAAGTTATCCAAACCCCTCTTAAAGCCATCCAGGTTGTTGGCTGTCACCACATCTTGTGGCAGATAATTCCACAAGTTGATTATGCATTGTGTGAAAAAGTACCTACATTTGTTGGTCCTAAATTTCCTGGCAATCAATTTCATGGGATGACCCCTGGTTCTAGTGTTATGTGTGAGAGAGAAGAATTTCTCTTTATCTACTTTTGGAGCTGGTATCCACTGACATGAACTAAGTGTATCTTGTAGCATGTTTAGAAGCCTTTGTCACATGTAAGGATTTCTCTGCAGAGAAGTGAATGTGAGTACTCAGTTTCAAAACCACTGTGACTACACTATTGCATCCAGCATTATGTTCCTGTGGTATGCAGTAGGGATGTGCACAAAACCAGATTGCCCTGTTCGGTTCGGGACTGGACTCGAACCAGACTGGGAATGTTTGGTTTTGTGTACCCCAAACCCCTCCCCCCGGGTTCGTTTCAGGTTCAGGGTGTTTTTTAATGATTTTTTTTTTAAGTAAAGAAAAATAACTCACTGCTGCTGCTTTGGGGGCTTCTCCAAGGTCACAGGGGGGGATCGCCAGAGGTTCCCTCTAACAGGGATTTCCAGATGTTGTTCACTACAACTCCCACCATCTCCATCTGCAATGGCCTTTGGCTGGGAATTATGAGAGTTGTAGTCAACAACATCTGGGAATCCCTGTTAAAGGGAACACGGGTTCCCTCTCCCCTAGCTGGCCTCTGTTACTGCCCAAATTGCCCAGTTTGGGTGGTCTTTGGCCCATCCCAGGCCTGCCCTCCGTGGCGGCGGTCATTTTGGAGGCTACCACGCATGCCCAATGGGCCTCTGTGTGGCCTGAGTCATGATCCCGACCATGCAGAGGCCCATTGGGCATGTGTGGTGGCCTCCAAAATGGCCACTGCCATGGAGGGCAGGCCTGGAATGGGCCTGGGGAGGGGGAACCTCCAGAGACCTCCCGCAGCCTCAGAGAATGCCCCCAGAGTGGCGGGGGGTGAGTTTTTCTTTTTCTTTTTTCTTTTTTAAAAACACCTTAGAACCCCCTCAAACAGGCAGGATTTGTTTGGGGGGGTCATCAAACCAGACTGGTTCAGTGTCGAACAGGTTCTAAATTGAACCTGTTCGCACATCTTTAGTATGCAGTATTTAACACATCAGGAAGTCCGTGTTTCAGATCTTCCCTCTGCCATGAACTATCTAGCTGGCCTTAATAAGCCAATAGTCTCTGTTCCCCATTTGCAATATGGAGTTGATAATATTGGCCCTCCTTACAAGTTTGTTGTAAGGACAGCAATAATATTTGCAGGTGGTCTGAATACTCAGAAGGGCTATATTAATGAAAAGTATTTAGAATTCTTTTTTAAAGCAAGTCATCATTATATATATTAAGAGAGTGTATTTTTTCTAGTCTTCAGAGGTTACAAGATTGGGAAACCTCAGATTTCACATCTTTTTTGTTTATTATAATTAATAGAGGAATGTGGGGGGGAAATCCTAACAAAACCAGAATCTTCTTTGATATATGTAGCTTAACGTCATTCGAATGAATAAAGTATCTCCCAAACTTTGTGTCTAGAGTTGGTGGCAACCTTCTCCTTTTCTGTCCTGTTATTGCTTTTGCTCAGTAACATCATTTCCTATAATCTCATTTAAGCCAATAACAATGACTCTATTATATGAACTGGGAAATGCTGGCAAGTGTTTGTTATTGCGAGTGGGAGTTTGGGAAAAATAAAATTTACGAGAGAGAGAGAGGACTGTACAGTGGGTCTTTTTGTTCAGGCTCCTCCTGCTGGTAGTAACCGGAACTGGAACTGAATGAGCCAAGTGACACAAAATCTGAAAAATCATCTGGTGCAGCTCTTGATTTACTGTACCACTTCAGGATGCTATTGTAGAGTAATGGGCAACCAAAACAATCAGGGGGTTGACCTACCTTCCCTTTGAAGAGAGGCTAAAATCTTTGGGGCTTTTTAGTTTAAGAAAAAAGACAAGTAAGAGAAGGACCTGATAGAGTTGTGCAATATTGTACATGGTTTAAATAGGTGATAGAGAGACCCTTTTCTTTTTCTTTCATAATGTTAGAACTCATAATATTAGTGTAATGGAGTGGTTAGAGACTGTAAGAATATTACTGGGGAGACCCAGGGTCAAATCCTCACTCAGCTGTGAAACTCACTGGGTGGCTTTGGGCTAGTCTTTCCCAATCTACCTTACAGGATTGTTGTAAGGATAAAATGGGGGTGGGGGTGTTTGCTTCCCTGAGTTCCCTGGAAGAAGGCTAGGAGAAAAAATTAATCAATAAACTGGGTGTCATCCAGTGATGCTGATGAATAGAACAGTCAGAACTAGAGGTAGGTGACTTCCCCTGTCAGATTGGCACATATAATAAGCCAGCAGGAGGAGGAGGAGGAGGAGGGTAGCTCATCTTATTTTCCAGTCAAATCCCAATTTAGAAATTTCCCCTTGCCATTTCTCCATTCCCTCCAAACCCACTCTTGCATCTCTTTAAACTGAACCTATTGGCCAACATCAGAGATGGCAGCAGTATTCCAACTACAGTGAGAGCAGGAAAAGGAGGTCTGTCTCTCCTGTCACTTCTTTTCTGGCCAGCGCTTGGTGCATGTATGCTTCATAAGCCCTGGATGCCATTGGGCAATGCCATTTCTAAACTTGCTTTTGCTGCATTCCCTTCATAATCACATGTGCCAGGCTCTATATTAACTGTCCCACCTCCCTGTGCGTAGAACAATATTGGAAGGAAGGCTATGCCAGTCCTGTTCTCCCTGCCATGCTAGTTTTCTACAGGTAGGGTGTTGTTTTCTATGAGGGTACATTCAACTAGGGATGTGCCCAAATCTTTGGAGAGGCGCCAAAATGATTTGGGCTCCTGCAGCTGGAAGGTTTTGGCATGGGGCGAGGGATACTGTTAAAAAGAGGCAGGCAGGTCCTACCTACTCCTCCGATGATCCCAGGGGCGTAGCTAGGGGAGAGGGGGCCCGTGTCCATCCCTCTTTCTGGCAGCCCCCCAGAGTGAGGGAGATAATGAAGAAAATAGGGAGGGATGGAGCTGGAGGGCCCTCAGGAGCTGGGGGCCTGTGTTCTTTGGACCCTTTTGCTCAATTATAGCTACGCCCCTGGGTGATCCCCTGCCACCCCATCATGGTGCTGTCGTGCTTAAAATTAAGCTCAAAAGCAGCAGCTGCACTGCTGTCCTCGTTAAAACGCCGTGCCGTGCCGATGGGATGCTGCTCCCAGAAGCCCTGGCACAGCATCGGCATGCAAATGGCGTCGGTGCATGTGTTGATGCCATTGACATGCCAGTGCTGTGCGAGGGCTGCTGGGAACCGCACCCTATTGGGCTGGCGCAGCACAGCCCGGAGGATGGCAGTCAGGCTGCTGCTCTGAAGTTAGGTTTTAAGCACGACAGCACCGCGATAGGGTGGCCGAAGGAGCAGGTGGGAGCTGCCTGCCTCCTTTTAAAGGAGCCTGAATTTGACCTAGGTCACATGTTAGGGCCAGCAAGTGGTATACAGTCTAGTCAACAGGCCAGTAGTTCTGTAGGTTCTGCCTGAGAAGCCAGGCCAGCAGCAGTTATAAAGCTGGGTGGGGCATTCTTGGCTCTCCAAATCACCTGATCCTACCCAGAAGTCAGGAGCAGTCCAAGGCATTTTTATGCCTGAGGTGGAGAACAATATGACTCCCTCCCATCTGTGGGTGGGTGCTCAGCATTTTCAAGCCATGCTGCTGAGGCACTGGCATGTGAACACTCAGACTGTATCATCAAGCCATGAAGTGGTGGCTGGGCCATTCGTAGCTCACATTGGGGAGGGAAGAGGGAAAAGGTGTGCCCCCATGGGGTGAGGAGGGGTGGAACAGCAGGAGGCTCATGGGGGTGCCACCTGTGGTCAGGCAGTGGTTGCCCCCTCTGCCCCTCTTTGCACCTGAGTTGACAGCCACACCAGCCAGAAGTTCTCTTGGAACAGTGTGCCATCATCCGCCATCTTTCTGCGGGACGTCTGGGTAAAGGAAACGGCAAGCACTAGACCCTGGAAGGACCACTCCAGCTGCTATAGGCTAGATAGTGCCAGTAGCAGAGCCAGGGGTGGTTTTAGGACACCTTCCCCCAGGCCCCCTCCCCCAGATTTCAAGTTCTCAACAAAGAGCTTTTGACTCAGCTTTAATTTTCATCCCTGTGGCAGAGGGAGGGTGGCACTCTCTTTTCCTACTAAACGGGGTGTCACCATAAAACATGACTATTAACTATAAGTATCAAGTGTCCCACTTTCAAAAAGAGTGTTTCCCCCTTTGGGGTTTTTACTGTATATTTCATCAATGATCATAATACACTGAACTATAAGTGTTCCCCGCTACTTTATCACCATTATTCACTATACTCTAAAGAGAGGGTCCTAACATCGGCAGGTATTGGGAATGGGGAATTCCTTGCAAGCAGGCTGTTTGCATTTGCTAGAGAGAGAGACTGAGCACTGAGGGTGGGGGAGGCATATTTCCCCGTTGTCATTTCAGTATAATGTCCCATCAAAGGCCTCTTGTTTGAACTTCTAGTTGGGGGATTTCAAAGCCCCGGAACCCGCTTTGGCCCCTGGAGAATAAATTGACCTAAACACATCCTTTAACGGCCACCTTTCCTACCAAGGAGAGACAATCCCAGCCTCTTGCGCAATGTAGGAAGAATAGAGCATGCCGTCAGGAGGAGTTGAGGAGGATCTCGCCTGGTCAGTGAAAGGAAAAGACCGCCGTCTGGTACCATGGCAATAGAACAGGGATTACACTGTGGCGGAAAATAGGTTCCTTTTGATTATTATTCCAGTGCGTTCTTGTCAGGCAGCTAAGAGATGTCACTGAGCCTGATGAGAGGCCCATTTCAAGGAGAAAGGGAGACTCCGAGCAGAGCTGAATGCTGCCATTGGCAGACTCCATTTGCACTTGTGGAGAAATGACAATATTTGGGAGGGTTGTTTTTGTTTTAAGTGTCCAGATATTGATGGGAGAGTGAGAGCGTGAGGTGCTGAACATGCCTTTTGAGACATGGATATTTTAAGGGTGTATAAATTCCACAATAAAAGGGGCCCACGAGCCTTATGTATCAGGAGGTCTTTCTCCTAATTCTGTATGTGTGGCGCTTGTGGCAGTTACTCGGAGGCAACGGAAAATTATTCTGTACATGCCTAAATGGACTCACTCATTATTTTAACTAAGTCATGGGGGCATAGGAGATTTGTTTTCAGGAAGGAAGGGAGAGCAAGAGGGCTTCCAGGCAGCCATCATCTCACACCAGCCCCTCTCATTCCCAACCCTACACTTCTCCTCCCATGTTTTAACAGGCATTACTGCAGGGGCACAGAAGCAAGTACCCAGAGAAGCAAAGCAGCATGTGCCACTTTGAATCTACGGATCAAACGAAACATTACTTTAAGCACATGACTCAGCTCAGCATTCTTGTTGTTTTCTTACGTAAACAGCGGCCAGATCCACTGCCTACTGACTGAGACTCTGAGTGGCGGGTGGGGGTTAGCTCTGCCTCACCGCCATGGTCCTAATCCAGATCGCCACCTCCTGTGGCAGCTTTTATCCCAGAGAAATATCAGCCACAGGCCCTGCTCCAGTCCAGATCGGCACCATAGTGGGAGCGAAGGGTAAAACCATAGTCCCACTCCTTGGGGTGGCCTGGCCTGGTTGCTATTAACTCCACAGTAAAAATAGTGTGCTGCTGTTTTAACCTTTTTTTTTTAAAAAAAAATGCTTTCACGAGTAAACAGCTTGAGAGATTTGTTAAAGATGGCATATAAATACACAAAACATGACTAAAGAAAAGGAAGTGTGCTAGCCCCAGTCGTGTCCGTAAGAGATATTTAGACTGGGGTTCAGTCAGCTGCAACCGAATTGCTGCTCTTCTGTTCTCCTTATGCACATGGTTCAGACCTTGGCAAAACTGGGTGCAGCCCCCACCACACTTCAGACGCTAGAAGCAGCCCACTGCCCATCATGTAACAGTTCCCAAGCAAGCCCTAGCAACACCTGAAGAGGAGAGACTCTCTTTGCATAGCATTCCAGCATGACTTGCAACAGATTCTATACATGTATGCCGATGATAAATATTCCAGAGAATGAGATCAGGCAGGTAATTGATCTGATCGTAAAAATAACTCTTTCGGTGTTCATAGCAACAAATATGGCATTGCTACAGGTCTGGGATGTGCAGCTTCTTGTTAGTTGAATGATTAGATTCTTGGATTTCTACAGCTGCATCAATTTCTGAGGAGTTATTTTATTTATTTGTTTTCCAAATTTGCATACCACCACAAACTTCCATCTCTGGGTGATTTACAACAACATAAAACAGATTAAAAATAAAGACCTTCAAGCAATTCAAAACATACACTGTTTTAATGCCACTGAAGTAACAGATCTCCCTAAATCCTCTCCTTGCCTTGAGAAAGTTTTGGGGACAGCTTACAGCTAGTTGGCAGCAGGCAGCTGTCCTGTTCTTGAAATTCTCCCCTCTCCCATCCCTGAGGCAGCAACAGCGGTGGTGGTGTGGACCTCTTCTTTGCAGCTGGCCCCCACTGTCTACCATGAATGGCAACTCCTAATGGGCTGAAGAATTTCTCACCCCACCTCAAGTTGCCAAATTTGGCACCCCATTTTCACTGTCTAATAATGGGACAGAGAAAAGGGAAGGCGGCTGAGATCAACCGTACTTCACTAGCTTGGGTTGTCTGAAGGAATTTGCTCTGTAGTCATCTTTGGTGCACCTGCTCTCTGATACATGACCCCTTTTTAAAAATAGCCTTATGGATGGCCTCCCCTTAAAGGAGCATTTTTCATTTAAAAGCAGAGAATCAAACCATTCAGAATTTGAGTTCTGGTTCATCAGTCTGACACTAAATTTCAGAAGTGGCTTGTTAACCAGTTCAGACACCTTGGACAGGTCTTGATACATTTTAATCAAAACAACATCAAACTGTTTTGCTCTTAGGGTAACTCCACAAAATGAGTCCTGTAACTTGAGAAAAACAGACTATTTTTAAAAACTGTTTGAACTTTAAAAAAGATGTTTACAAATAATATACATGCAGCAGGGATTTAAAAAAACAACAACCAGGAAAATAAAATATGAAAGCTCTGCCTGATTCTTGAGCCACTTACTGGTTACCAGGTTTAGTCTTTAGGAGTTCGGTTCAGCTCAGAGTCAAAATGGCGGAAAGAGATAATTGATTCGGATCCAGTTCACCAAAAAATCAATTCGACCAAGTGTTTGGGGTTGAGTTTGGTTTGATTCCCCACTGAGAGGGCAGGAAACATTTTTGTTCATGTCCCTGTGTCCCCCAAAAGAAAACAAAAACAAGGACCCCTTTGAGCAGGATTTGTGTGTATGTGTGTGTGAGCTGAAATGTGTCATATAATAGGGCTGAGCTAAAATGGGGAGCGCCATCAAACAATCATTTTGGGAGAGAGAGAATGGAATGCTCCATAACCCAGGAAGTGCAAATGTCCTTTTTAGATGCCACCAACTGCGCGTGTGCACGCACACAAAATCTTCATCCAGGGAAAGATTTTTGGTTGCCATAGCAACTGTAAGGAGGCCATGTATTTTTGGATTTGCATTTTGACTGACTTTTAACACATTTTTATGATCAATTTGCAAAAGGCAGGAAGTCAATGAATTCCTATTAGAGCAACAAAGCAATGCTAAATTCATTTGAGCTTGTGGACAATAAAAGGAGGAGTGAAATAGCAGCATTGCCATCCAGTTCTTTTCTGCAAATATAGATCATGAAGGGAGAATAACTGGGTTTAAGCCCAATGCATAGAATAAACCTTGTAGCAAAGTAGAGAATATGAACTAGTAGAGGCGTTAACGAGGGCTACTGGGACTTTTTGCAGCTTTTGATTTCTGCATCAAAATTTTCATTTTTGAAATGATCTCCCACCCCACCCCCCATTGAAAAAGTAGATACATTTAAAAGCAAACAAACTGATTTTAAGAAAATGGCCATGCAGCATTTTTTCTGTAATATTGTATTTCTCATCATACTCTCAGTTTTCAATGAACATCCTTTGAGAGCATGTTCAGTTAAGATATCCAGAAATAAAATCACATGGTCCATATACCGTATTAGATGCTGCATAACAAATAGGGTGATTTTATGTAGTGATGTTAGATATGATGGCTGTGCACTTGAAATTTAATCTCTACTCATTTATTGATTTGCATCTTTTATCCTGCTCTTCCTCCAAGGACAGTGTTCATGGCTCCCTTGTCTTTATCCTTGCAACAACCCTGTGAGGCCACGTAGACTGCAAAACTGTGATTGGCCCAAAGGCGCCAACCAGCAAACTTAATGACTGTGTGGAGATTTGAATTTGGATCTTCCTTTCAAGGCTGCTTTTGCAACCTTCCATGCTAGAAACTTACTATGAAAAAAGAAAATGGAGATTCTTTTAATTCTGAAATATTAAAAGCGCGCTCTATCAGGTGCACAGAGGTTGACTAGGAAGAAAGTCTTTGGGTTTCCTTAGGCAGGAAGTGGATAGGACTTTGTTTAACAGGGTCTTTACGCCATTGTTCTCACAACCACTACAGACACTAACAGAAAGGGCATAGCTCAGTGGTAGAACATGTGCTTTGCAGGCAGAAGCTCTCCGCTTCACTCCTTGGCAGCTCCAAGGACTGGTAAAACCTTCTCTCTGCCTGAAGCCTTGGAGAGCTGCTGCCAGTTGGAACAGATAAGATGGCATTAGCTGGACCAATGGCTTGACTCATTGCAGAGATGCTACAAAGGATATTTCAGTTGTTTCCCCTGCGTCTATGAGGTCCTTGATGGCAGTATGGACTGGTTTGGAGCACGGGTTAGTGGACGCACAAGAGGAAACTGCCAAAGTACATGTTGCAAAAAGTAAACAATGCCAGCATGAGTTGGTGGAGAGTGGTGTGATGGATGGTGACACATTTGTGTGTAGGTGTGCTACTGCCCTCTGCTGGATGTAAGCTGTTGGATGCAAAATTCAAATGGTCCATTTTTAGGTAAAGTGTGCCTTCAAGTTGATTTCGACTCCTGGCGCCCACAGAGCCCTGTGGTTTTCTTTGGTAGAATACAGGAGGGGGTTACCATTGCCTCCTCCTGCACAGTATGAAATGATGCCTTTCAGCATCTTCCTATATCACTGCTGCCTGATACAGTACCAGCGGGGATTTGAACTGGCAACCTTCTGCTTGTTAGTCAAGCATTTCCCCACTGTGCCACTTAAAGGCTGGTCCATTTCTACTGATTGATTATCTATCTATCTATCTATCTATCTATCTATCTATCTATCTATCTATCATATTAATACTGCCTGATATGTGCATTTCACTAGGCAGTGTACAGTTAAAACAGAGTAAAACAGTTATAATTTCACAAGATAACTCTCATAAAATAAAAATAAATTAAATTGTTTAAAATTAATTTCAGTTAAAAGCCTGAGAAAACAGGTGCATTTTGAGGGTCTTCCTAAAAGCAAACAGAGAAGGAGATGCTCTTGTTTCAACAGGCAGCATATTCTAAAGCCCCAGGGTAGCTACAGAGAAGTCAAAGACCCGAGTCACCATCAAATGAGGCGGTAGCAACCATAACTGGACTTCTCCAGATGATCTTAATAGGCTACAAGGTTCATGTCACTTGTTAATGTTATTGAACTACTAATCCTGGGAACATCCAAATTGTCCAGCTGATGATATTCATAGTTATACTTGTTAAAGTGTTGGTAGCTTGTCTTTCAATTTAAAATCTCCAAGGCTTTTTACAAAACATATTCAGAATAATGCACCTTAACACATAGCATTAAAACAGTCTAATTAATAGAAGATCCCACTAGCAAGTTGTCACACTCAGTTTTTATAAATAAAACAAAAAATATCAAAGCAAAACCTGCCAGGGCATCCCACAAGTCCTCTAGAAAAGGGTATTCTCAGCCTGGTGTCTCAAAACTGCCAAAGAAGGAACAAGGCAAAGTAGAGGGAGTTCAACAATCTCAGTGCCACCACAGAGAAGACCCTGTCCTGAATTGTCAGCCATTGTAATTCAGAAGAGGTTGGGGAGGGAGATATAGCACATCTACAATGATTATTTGATGAGGAGACGGGGGGGCTTGAAAAAGCTCTCAACAAATTAGCCATGGATCTATAAAGCTCCCCCATTTTTCTCTGAATCTGAGCTTGGAGAAGTTCAGTGGTTTTTCTCCTCTCTCCCTACCATTACTTAAACACCCATCCACTGAGAGATTTAACTTGTAGATGCCTTGATGAACTATAAATACCCTGAAGGATGACAAATAATGACTAATTTGTTAATTGGCTTCCTTTGGGACATCTGTCAGTCTCAGACATGCTTACAATGTAGTATTGAATGTTAATATGAATGATTTTCGAACTAAGGTCCATTTAGTGATATACTGACTCTATATCTTTTCTACTATCCTATATCTATATCTATATCTGTATCTATATCTATATCTATATCTATATCTATATCTATATCTATATCTATATCTATATCTATATCTATCTATCTATCTATCTATCTGTGCACACTTATGGAGCATGCTTATGTTTTTTATATATCTAGTGATATTTTTTCTTATAGCAATTGTATGGACATGCTTTTCTTTTTTACAGAAATACAGTTGTTTTTTAAAAATGATGCTATGTATCTGCACTCACAAAATTTTAAGGAGGTTTTTTCCAAAGGCAAAACAGAGGTAAAACAGGGACAGTGATTTGCTAGAGCCATGCAGTAGAACAGGGATTCCCAACCTTGGGTGCTTTTCAGGTCCTACTTGCTCACCTTAACCTTCATAATTAACAAGGATCTTGGATACCACAGTAGGCAGAGAAACAATGCATCAGCCCAGTGTGTATGTTAGCAGCACATTGCTTAGAATGCTTAGTGTGCCAGAAAGTGTGTGGTGTGCAATTTATTGTCTTTATTAGAGCATGTGGGACAAAGATTAAAAGATTGAGCATTCCGATTTTAAAATTCAGCCAACTGATTCTTTGTTCCATGGTCACTGTTATATAGGTTGTTGAGGTAGTTTCAGAACTACAAAATGTAATTATTTTTTGGAGCATGTGTCTCCCAGAGGTCATCTTACACACAGACATACTGCTTAGTAAGTGAGGACTGATTAAAATATTGAGAGAGAAATCTGTTATCATTGCATACTTTTATTATTTATTACATGTATATTATATTTATTATTTATGAAATCTGTATTTATTTAATATTTAAATTGGCATGAACAGCTGTCATACAAACAGAACTAACCAGAATTTGAATAAACAGCCAGTTGTTCTATGGATTTTGCTGTCAAGGCGAGGAAAAGAGATATCAACACACAGTTCCTCCTGAGTTTTTCACATAAACCTAAACAATAAAGTGTACATGCAGCACCTTTAGATTCCAGCCCTGCATTTCTTCGGCAAACAACACTTTATGTTTTGGATGGCCGCCATGTTTTTCTGGGCAACTAAGCATCCAGTGCCTTGAAATATGGCAGGCTTCTTCTTTTATGGTTCATTATTTTCTATGATAATCTATGTGGTCGTCTATGTGGTCACTAAGAGTCGACACCGACGTGACGGCACTTAATCAATCAATCAATCTTCTATAAGCCCAGCCAGATCAGGAGTCTACATACATCCAAGTAATATTCACGTTTCCTATTATTGTGCACAATTAGATGGCCTTTGGGGATTGACAAGGTGCTCACTGCCACCCTGCAGCATTTTGGCAAGCCCCAATCCTCCCTTTGATTTGAAGAGTGTTTCAGTTTCTGTCTGGCATGTGTGCCAGTGTCATAGAGAGCATAAGCAAGAGGTCGTGCCAAGGTTTCGTGCAGAGTGTATAACGTTTCTGTTGTTATCCGCTTTATCCTGACATGGCATTAGCATGCCCAGGGCAAGTTTCATCAGGCAGTGCGCCATCTGAAGCACTGAGCATATTTAAGGCACAGTATGTGTGTCAAGACATGAGTGTTGAAATAACAAGGTCCCCAGTGAAGCGCATCCAAATGGCATTGCATCCAGAGTTTTAGTCCCTTTGGTTGAATCAAATGCTGACACTATGCAGCAAGGATGTTGTTGAACTTAGGCTGATGTTTCAGGCTTGATGCAAAATGAAAGAGTTCGATGTATTCTTGGGATGAATCTGGGTTGCATGTAGTCCGTTCATCTTGGTGCCATCTTTTCTGAGAATGAATAGGCAGGGGTATGAGTGGGGGAGATAGGTAACATTAGGGTCTATTTGGGGGGCTCTCATTCAGGTGAGAATTAAAAAATTATATAAAATTATTAAAAATATAAAAATAAAAAATAAAAAAATAAAAAATATAAAAATTATATAGCATTAAAAAATGCTGTCCCTGGCTATTTTTTCATGGCAATGGTCAGGTGTTGTTTTTTTAAAAAATAATAATCCCAGAACAATACTGCCTCCCCATTCAACCATTGTTGTGAACATTATCAATTGAATGCCCAGCAGGTGGAGAAGAGCCTTAAGCAATGAATAATATTGTCTTAGCCACAATTGTCCATGCCCTGGTCATCTCCAGGTGAGGCTGCCCTTGAAAAGTTTTCAGGAGCTTCAATTGGTGCAATGTTGCAACTCAGCTTTTGCTCTAGACTGCTCATTGGGAGCACATTCTCCCAACATGATGTGAGTTTCGTTGGCTACTGGTATGTTTCAGCCCAGTTCAAAGTACTGGTTCTTACCTTCCAAACCCTAAACACCTTTGGATTTGTTTACATTAAGTACCGCCTTCTCCAGTTATAAACTCCTCACATGCTCCATTTGACATTTGAGTCCCTCCCCGGGTGCTTCTGGCTGATGCCATGAGGCAGGCATCCACTAAGACCAGAGCCTTTTTAGTGTTGGTCCCAGCACTGTGAAACCTTTCCCACTGGAAGTCCATTTGGTCCTTGCCTGGTCCTCCTTCCAATGATTTGGCTTTTGTTGTTGTTGTTGTTGTTGTTGCAAAGCATTTTGTCTGGGGTGATGGTTGTTGCTGGATGCCATTAGTCCTGCTTTGTTTGGCTTTATTGTTGTATTTATCTTGTTCTGGTTTTATTTTTCTGTTTCACTTTATTTTTGCAATATGTTTTATTTTAGTGC
Organism: Hemicordylus capensis; assembly: GCF_027244095.1. Taxonomy (NCBI): domain Eukaryota; kingdom Metazoa; phylum Chordata; class Lepidosauria; order Squamata; family Cordylidae; genus Hemicordylus; species Hemicordylus capensis. The sequence continues at coordinate 27,179,140 of NC_069664.1, forward strand.
TATAAACTGCTTTGTACTGTTATTTGTCGGAAAGGCGGGGTATCCATTAAAATAATAATAATATGGGGGGAGTAGAAGAGGCACCTTTGGTTTTTAGAAGTATACAAGGATGTCCCTGTTTCCATCTGTGAAACACTGGGGTGGGGCCATAATACCCATTCTGTACCGCCCTGAGCCATTTTTGGAAGGGTAGTATAGAAATTGAATAAAAATACATACATACAGACAGACAGACAGACATAACTCATGGGTAGACCACAAGCTTTGCATGCAGAAGGTCCAGCTTCAATCCCTGGCATCTCCAGGTAGGGCTGGGAAAGACCTCTGTTTGAAACCCCTGAAAAAATGAATCAGTATAGACAATACTGACCATTCAGGCACGGAACAGACATAGATCTGCTTACCTTTAGCAAGCTGGGTGCATCTTGTGCTCCTAGATGATGCTGTGGGGCCAAGGAGAGAGATATTTTATGCAGATATAAACAGCTTCTGCCCACCCCCAACAAGAAAGTCATTTGACATCAGCCTTCAACCTGAGTTCTGTTTTCTTTATAGAAATAAATAAAATAAAATAAAATAAAACCAAATAACTATGGTATCGTGTTTCTTAGGCCATAGTCAATCCTCACAGTCAGGCACTCCACCCTCCCCAAAAGTGTTTGCAAGGCCTAAAATAATTCTGTCCTACTTTCCCACAAAATACTCCCCTTTGGTGAGGCCTGTATAGAGTCAGGATTGTTTAGCATGGCACCACAGCTGGGTCAATGGCTTATTTTGGTTTGGGAGTTATAAAAAGCCTATGTTTTGTCAATCTATCATCCTGAAGGAACCAGTCTAGAGACTTGTTAGCTGGGCTTATTTTTGTTTGGTTTCCTTTAAGAGTCCGCATTCATCACAGCCTCGGCATTGCAACCTTAGCCATAAAGTCATTGCGCCCCAGTTTATTTAGACATGTCTGGCCTGTTAATTGCGAAAAATGCTTCAGAGCTTGTGGGGGACATTGATCTGTGTCAATGAGAGATGCATGTTTGGAGAAGCGGGGTTAAACCTCAAGGAAACAAACAGCACATGGAAGGAGAAACATGGACTGAGAGAGGGCAACTAGTCTGCCCTTGGAGGGGGCTCTTTGGATGAAGTATGTGAGAAACCGAGGACGTTCGCACTCTAGTAGCACTTAACACAAGGGCTGCAGTGATTCGTCATACTTCCAAAGTAACATATTCGACACAGTTGCACACAAAATATCTCACCATCTGTGAGTCACTGAATATTTTCATTGTTGCACTTGTGTTCAGTGCCTATTTGTTCCCTTAGCTACTACTGCTTCTCAGTGGCGTTTTCCTCCTCCTCCTCCTCCTTTCTCCTCACTCTTCTCATCCTCATTTACTCAAACTGCATTTTAATGTTATCAGCTCTGGTTGCTCATATGATATGACGAAAATCACATGGGCCTCCACAACCAGTCGAATTAAAGATCAGTGTGGACAAGTGAGGAGAAAGAAAATGGTGCCAGGAAGAACAGCATCAAAGCAACATTTGCAAAGAGTGCAGAAAAGTGCTGAAATAGGGTACTTTTCAGCACTCTCAAAAACTAATTTTTTATTTAGAGAAGTCGACACCAACTTGACGGCACTTAATCAATCAGTGTTTTTGCTCAGCTTCATGTAACACTCAACAAAATGCAATGCAAAATTTGGTCAAGTAATTTATTGTGGCTGGCTACTACTTTGTATCTGGTTCATTTCCTGGCCTCATCTTGTGTAGGGCAGACCGAAGCAGAATGAACTGATGAAACCAACTGGGGAAATCAGTATTTGTATCCTAGTCTAGAATTGCATCCTGAAGATCTTGTTGTAGCGAGAGACAATTCTCATGTAAACCTCCCTTTCTGCAGGGCCCTCAAATTTATTTTAAAATTGCGTTATGGTGGGAAGAAAAGACTTCGTCCACTGTCAGTAAACTTTGGTTGAAGCTGAGAAGGATTGGAGGCAGGTTCTCAATATGACCAACAACATACTGAAAGAGAATTTGCCTTTGGACCCTAAACTTAATCTATTGACATATTTGAAAAGGAAAGTTTCAAAGAATAAAGACACATTATTTCATGCTGTTTTAGCAGCTAGAATCCTGTTTGACAAATATTGGAAAACTGCTAACATTCCATGGTTAATAGAATGGTACATTCTTGTGGGATTTGACTGTGCTGAATATTAATACTGGCTATCTGGATTAACAAAGATCTATGTAAAGTTAACAGATTTGAAGGGATTGGAAGTGCTTCAGAACTTTTTGAAATGATAAACTGAAAGTTATAAGTGGCAACCTATGTCCTTTGTTTTACTATTGGTACTTTGTGTGCTGATGGATCTTGTATTTTCCTTTTTGGCTAGCTTTGGATATCATCTCCCCCCTCCCCCCGGTTTTTGAAGAATTAAAATAAACTTGATTTTTAAAAGTCAGTTCACATTCACATGGAAATGGTAGGAGAGAAAGCCTACCAGATGTTTTTAGTATGGAAAACATGCAACTGTTGCAGAAAACTTCATCCCCACATTAGGTTGTCTTCTTCAACATATTGCCAAACTTGCCCCAGGTTCTGATGTCATTGCTCTGTGTGGACATTGCCATATACCAGACGCTGTCATATACTAGGACATAGGACGCTGCCATATGCTGAGTCAGACCATTGGTCTATCTAGCTCAGTATTGTCTTCACAGACTGGCAGCAACTCTCCAAGGCTGCAGGCAGGAATCTCTCTCAGCCCTATCTTGGAGATGCTGCCAGGGAGGGAACTTAGAACCTTCTGCTCTCCCCAGAGCGGCTCCATCCCCTAAGGGGAATATCTAACAGTGCTCACACATGTGGTCTCCCATTCATATGCAACCAGGACAGATCCTGCTTAGCTAAGAGGACAAGTCATGCTTGCTACCACCAGACCAGCTCTCCTTCCCTTTCCGCCATTCCAAATTGTTGTCAAAGATCTATGAAACGGCTTATACAGTGCTTCACTATTGGAACATCAAGCTCAGTATTGTCAACAGTGACAGGCAGTGGCTCTCCAGGGTTTAAAAATTACTTCTTTTCAACCCTACCTGCTGGTGCCTGGGATTGAACCTGGGACCTTCTACATGCAAAGCTGGTGCATTGCCACTGAGCATACATGGCATATGCATGTCTTTCTCCATGTAAGAGGGTTTCAGAAAGGGGTCTTTTCCAACCGAGCATACATTACAGAAGGGGGAAGATTTAACAAGGGGATCCTGCTTTCAACAGTAGCTTGTGTTTCTCATTGCATGTACATTTACCCTTAGTGTTACTTGTGAAAACACCCCTTTGAGGCTTCATATTATAAGGGAGCCAGGGACTCTCTTCTGAAGTCATGGAGTGAAGTACACGGTGACATCTGCTGGTTAAAATGATATACTACATAGAGCCTACAGTGCTGCATTGACTGGACTGAAATACTTCCCACCAGATGGGTTTCTTTTTAACATTTCTCTTTGAAGGGGAAAATGTGGTTGGTCATCTCTGTGTTAGAACTGCATAACTTTGGTGGAAGTACTCCACACTGGGCTTCCTTTTGAGAGCTAGTGCACAAGTCGGCTGCATGAGGAGGGTGCTAAGCAGAGGACAAATGTTGACAGCAACTCTGTTCTTGTTCACACAGGCCATTGCTGCTGGAAACTGGCTGTGAGGAAGCACCAACTCATGACTGCTTCTGAAACACCAACGGCACGTTGCTCTTCTGCACTAGTTAGTATTGTGTGTGCCATTCCAGGTACGAAAGCACTATTTTCTATTAGGGCAGCAGCTAGTTTGAATTATGGGAAGTAAGGCTTAAAACTATTTATAGGCTGCAGCTGACACCTGGACAAATATTGTGCATGAGCTGAAAAAAGTTATACATGCAATGGAGAAGGGGCCATTTTCGTCAATCTCCCCTTCCCTCTGCAGCCCAATATGCCTCCCAAAAATATGTCCCTGGGGATCCTGTGACCCTTAGGGAAATATTTTTGGCAGACTGCAGAGGAAAGGAGAGACTGGCAAAAATTGCCGTTTCCCTGTTGTGTGTGGGGAACATTTTTTGCATATGGAAAGTTAGTCTGGATGTCAGCCTGCTTTCCCAATAGGTCAAAGCAGTTCACAGCAAATCAAAGTGCTAAGCAATCATCATAGCAACTAACTTTTTAAATATTCAATCAAAACCAGAATGAGTACAAAAGTTAGGAAATAATCTAAATACTTTTAAAAAGGTGTTACAACCTCTTCCAATCCTAATGTATTTATGCATTACACTTTTCTAGCAGCTTTTGTCCTAGAACTCCATGGTAGTGTATGAGAAATCAAAAATTATAAATATCACATTATCCATAAAAACAGACTAAAACAATATATTAAAGCAGAACAGCAGCCATTAAAAAAAAAATGAAGGGGAGACTAGTCAGTGACACTCCTCACTGACCAAAAGCCTGGATAAAAAGAGTGGTTTCAAAGCATTAACAGGAGACAAATCTCCTATTGTGGGGAGTGATGAGGACTATTGAGGATATTGACTTCCTAACCTCCTCAGTCATGGTATTCCAGAGTTTAGGAGCCAGCATAGGAAAGGGCCTGCCTTCTTCCTATGTCTCCTTCATAGGAAAGGGCCTGCAAGTCACCTTCTTGCAGTGCCTGTTGACTTGATCTAAGCTGACATGTGGGATTACATAGGGAGAGACAATTAGATAGGTGTGTGGGTCCCTGGCCCTATAGGACTTTAAATGTCATTGGGTAACTAATGTAGCTGGTGAAGAGCAGATTTGCTTGCAAAACTGGCAAATTTTCTGAAATCTTCATTCTGTTCCAGCCCCTGATTGGAAATTAGGTGGGTGGTGACCAGGGGAAGAGCTTTCTCCATACTGACTCTCCACTTTTGGAATACCTAGTGCAGAGATGGTCATTTGGTATCATATCTTCTGTCCTTTAGACAGCAAATTAAAATGGTTTTATCTGTCTGGGTCTTTAGCGAAGTTAGTATGAGGAAATTGATTTGTTCTTTAGAAGGGTTATTGTGGGCTGTTTCATTTCTTGGAGGCCTGTTGGAAGAAGAGGCCCCCCCAAAGTACAATAATAAGGCAGCTAAAAATGCTAGGTGCTGTACAAGAATGGGTGGTTATCTCCTTGTGAACACACATTTTATACTAAAGCAAGGTCTTTTAAGGGTAGACCTGGAGAATGCTCCTGTCCTACAGCAAAGAAGGCTGTAGCCATGACTTGTCCTGTTCTGCATCTCCCCCAGTCCTGTTTAGCATCCTCTGACTCCCACTTGCTTGGGTGAAATGAGCCCCACTTACTTGTGACAGCACAGCCAAGAGGAGAGGATGGGTGACTAGACTGGAAAAGGCTCAGTGGAAGAAACCATGGCTACAACTCTCTTGGCAGCTGCTGGGCTGTCCTCCAGCAGTTTGGTAGCCCTAACATTAGAGGCATATTAGAAGAATATTGAAGCCCAGTTCCGATAGGTGTAGTTAACTTTCTCAGGGTGATTGTCCGAAACATCCCTACATTGCCACCAAGGTCAATCTAAGGTAACTTTCTAAGGTGAATAATCTTCTTGACCTAAGCACCTGAGTCATTGTGAAGGAAGCAAAAAGGGTTTGTGACTTGTTTAGGTTGGAATGTACCAAGCTGACCCCTAGCAGCGATTGTGTGTGTCGAACGCTACGCTGTTCCCCTCTGTTGCTGGGGTATCAAAGCTTTCCATCTCTTCCCACACTTGCGTGGCTGAACAGTTTCCGAGAGGTGCTCTGTCTTGTTGTGGGCTAAATGTGATGCTTATCTTGAATGCAGAAGCCTCAGCAGTGAGAGGTTGAATGCAAATGTACCATCTTGCAGCTTTTGCCAACTATTGATTAGGTATCTGATTTGCTTCCCCCTGATAATAGGCCATAAGAATAAGCCAATAAGATGAGAGGAATGAAAACCTGTCACAATCATTCGATGCAACCAGAGAGCCAATGGAGAGGAGAAGCTGCACGATTGCCCAAGATGAAAATGAAGAAAGGAAGGGGAGCTCTGGCTTAGCAACAGCAGAAAACAACTGTTCCTCCCTTCCCTGGCCAAGCTGTCTGTGTCCCCAGCCAGTTCAGGTACACCGGAAGGTTCCTATTTATATTTCTCAGTATTTTAAGTTGGACTGGATCTCAAACGGAATGGCTTGCAATGAAGACCAGGTTGCGTGAACATCTCCCTATTGGCTTTTCAAAGTGTGTGAGGATTTTTCCTCCTTCTCAAATAATTTGTCTCCAGGTAGAATAGATGGTTCTTGGTTTTAAGTCGTAACCAATCCCCATGGGCAACACTGACTGAGAATGAATCTCACCTTTATTTATTACTGCCTTTAACAAGTTCCCATGGCAGATAAAAGTACTGAAACATGCTCCTGACACTTATATAGGTTCATTGCATCAGGTAATATTTATTTGCCAGCAGGGAATGTTTGCCAAACTGTGGGAATGCATTAAAACAGATGGTAGTAACTGGTAGTGTCCTTTCCCAGAAGGCATTGTTCTACCATTCTCTCCATCTCCTGCCTTATATTTGTGCCTTTATCTTAGGCTCCTGCTTTCCTTCCCAGTCAGTTGTAGTCTATCCTTGTAGCATTGTCAGCTTTTGCACAGCTCCTGTTCATTCTAGTGTTCTTCTCACAGGAGACCGCATAGTGGTTGTGTATTCATGGGTTCCAAAGGATTAAGGAATGGAGTTTGAATGGGGTTGCCAGGGAACTATCAGACCACTAGAACCACAGCTCTCCATGGCAATGCTCCCTTCTGTCCCCAAGGTCAATGCTTCTCTGCAGAGACAAACGCTGGATCTGGGAAAAGCTTCTCTCTGTGATCTGGAACATTGGCCCCTCAGTGTTCCAAATCATGGGAACAAATTCTGCCAGGGTTCAGTGCTTGCCTCTGCAGACATGTGCTGAACCCACAGACAGCAGCAGGTTTGACCAAGAAATGTGGGGTCATCAGGAGCATGGCTAACCAGTATGCTTCCATTCCTCCTGTACCTGTGCGCATTCGGTCCTCTTCTGCAATGGCTGACGGGGGCTGGTGCTTCCAGTCATATCTGTATCAGATTACAGCTTTCTGAATGTGTAAGTACCTTTAACGAGTCTGGAATATACTCCATGCCCACTGATGTTCTGATAGGAAGATGTGCAGATGTCCCATGCTTCTAGTAACTGGGGTGTCTTGGCCTATGTGTCTACTGCATTTCAGCTTTCTCAGTCATGCAGAAGTGCTCTGCTGTGAGTCAATCAGACAGTGAGTCCCAGGCTTCATTATATAATATGGGCCTCATTCTTTTGCTCTAAACATGTGTACAGGGCCTTTTATTTATTTATTTATTTGTTTATTTATTTATTTATATTTTTCTTCCCCAGAGGTGATCAGGCTTGTTTGTTGGCATGGAGAGGACAGATGACAAATAGGCTTAACTGCAGCACTGGAATGCAAGTGAGTCCCTGCTATTTTTAATTAAGAAGTGATGACAGCTGACTTAATTCCCCGAGTCTGCAGTTAAGGGCTTTCTGACCTCAACATTATTGGACATAGTCCTAAGACCGATATATATTGGTCCCGATGGTGTTGCTGTTGTACCCTCTGTCTAGACAGAGGCAGGGCAGACAAAATCTATGCCTGTTATCAGCATGCAAATAACAAGGCAGAGAAATGTGAATGCTTTTGAGTCTGGGACCAGGCAGCAGGTGAGAAGAGCTTTCCAGAATGGGCCCAGAAAATGACTGGATTTGCTTGTGGTATTTGAGCCTACCTAAGGTTGCTTGTTATCGACTTGTTTTGTTTCTCCTGGAGATATGGAAAACCATCGGAGAACATTCCCCAAAATTTCTCCTTGGAGAAACCCTGACATTCTCTTTGAATTTTAGCTTGCCTTTGAACTTCTTCCATGTTGTTATTTTTCATCATGTAAGCTTTTGATTGAAGTTGGAATGTGACAGGAAATCTAGGAACTTTTCCCCACCAACAAGAGCTAAGTATTCCCTTCCAGCAATTGAAATAGACTGTTTAGGCTTGGGCTAGGGAGACTCGAATTCAAATGCTAGCCCAGCAATAAAGCTGGTGTACTCTGCATATGGATATACATAAGAACAGGATCAGGATGCTGGATCAGGCCCGTCTAGTCCAGCATCCTGTTTCACACAGTGGCCCACCAGATGCTTCTGAGGAGCTCACAGGCAAGAGATTAGAGCATGCCTCCTCTCCTGCTGTTACTCCCTTGCATCTGGTAGTGAGAGGCATCATGCCTCTGAGGCTGGAGATGGCCCACAGCCACCAGGCTAGTAGCCATTTATAGATGTAGATAGAGTAGAAGCTGATTGAGAGAGTAGAAGCTGCCCTCTACTGTGTCAGGCTCATCTAGCCCAGGATTGCCTTCTCTGGCTGGCCACAACTCTCCAGTAGGGATGTGCCCGAAGACTCTTCGGCACTGGCGGGGGTAGCACTTTAAGGGCGGGGGAGAGTGTACTCACACACACCCCGCCGCGTTTCCCCTGCCAGCGCTCTTCAAAGTCCAAGCCCCTGGGGGCAGCAGCGTTCCTCCCTGCCGCCCCATTCCCCCCATCAGCTGGAAGTGGCCGAAAGTTGCGAGCGCGCATGCGCCCGTCGTTTCAAGACTGGAGAAAACTATGTTTTCCAGCCTAATTAAGCTCTGATGACTTCAGTTATATTTGCCATTCCTGATTAAGGCCATGATATTAATTAAACGCTTGAATTATTAAAAATGCAAAATCGCCGGGTCCCCATTCTACATCAGGCCTCGGTTTTCATGCTTCAGGACAGAAAAGGGGATTTTGGTAGAGTCTCTAGTGCAGGCTACAGTCTTTTTGTTTAATTACCACCCACCCACCCCCACTAAATCTTTTCTTCATAACAGAGAGCAAAAGTCAGCTTCTGGGGGGAGATGTCTCTTATACTTTTCTTATACTTAGAAAATTACATCTGATTAAAACAAATATATATGGGCATGTTAAGTTGGTTGTGAGCTTTGTCACTTCAAGAATAAACATGAGAATCAGGCTTCTGTCTAGCCATATTGAGAAATCAGATATGTTGTATAAGAAAATGGGACAGTTTTTGAATTGTTCCAAATTTGGGACATGTGTGATCCCATTTTCTAGCCTGCATCTGCACTTTTCTAGTTTCCCTCAAAATTCCTTAGCTGTTTTGTCTGAAGGAGTGTCCATCCTGTGCCTAATTAGCTTTGACTCTCACTTAAGCAATATGCTGGTGCAGCTCAAGGTCTAATCCAGACAAGTATCTTGTCCCTGACAGATCCAGCTGTCCTAAGCTTCCACTATTTCTGAGGTTTTGGGGCACACACCCTATGGGTCACAGTGAGTGTCCAGTGCTGCATCCTACCTATTAGCCACTGATATTCCTAAACCTTTTCCACTCTTACTTTTGATCATGAGATCAACATTAAGTCTAGATAATGAGCTTTATTTGATCCAGGGCAGCTCTGAACACATGCCCGTGCTATTCTGTTGACCTCTGTCTCATCAAGGTAAAGAGAATTTGTTTACACATGGAATATCACCAGTGGTTCGGAGCCAGGCTGAGTGCACTCATCTCTAGTCCTGGAGGGTGGGAACTCCAGCCTACCCTTCTAAACATCAATAGCTAGAACTGGGGCCTTGAACTTGAAACTGAAGCCTAAAGTGCAACAGGGAGAAGGTATTGTTAAACAGACCAAGCAGAAAGCCAAGTTTCTAGTATTTAGACCAGGTCTAGCCAATCAGAGTTTCATACTGCCTGCTAATGACAGGGTTTGATGTTGTACACCCCAATTCCCTACCCTTCTATGCCTGCAGAGGGTTTCGAGGCTGCAGTCTGTGTTGGCTAGGCCTAGGTCCAAGCCTCAGGCCGAAAGGTTTCCAACTCAAACTGTGGACTCCCTGATGTACGATTGCATTCTCAGAAAGAAGACTCCTCTGGTGGCTGGGGAAAAAGTAGAATTTAAGAGCAGACACAAAAGCAATAGGGTATGCTTCCTGAGAAGGGGCTAGACACTCAGCAATTGTCACATTGTCATCGTGCTTCATGGAGCTGTGCCAGATTTGATGAGCTATGTATCTAACCTGATATCTGTGATTGGCCAGCAGTTACCGCAAACTGTGCTTCATTGTCCTATCTGTGTGTTGAAAATGCAACAAAAGAATGAACAGGGAATCATTGTCCCAACCCATGGAAGATTTTTCCTCCCCCTTCTCTCTCTCACTCACAAAGAGCTGCAGGTGTTTTACTGGAGACACAAAAGTTAACAAGGGTAGAGGTGTTGGCCAACAGCCAGAAGGATAAAATTGCCCAGAAGAGAAAGATGAGAAACTACAAGAGTCGTCCCATGCTGAGTTTTTGTACCTTTGTGGCTCCCAAAGCGAACGCATAGGTCAGTAATCAAAGGTTTAGAAAGTCATTTGGCTCCTACAGTTTTGGCCTCCAAATCAGAATGCAAAGACCATCTGCCACGATGAAGTTGTCTTTTGAGGGCTATCAGCCATATCCCCCATCTCAGTTACGCCACTATAAGCTCAAAACTCTGCCTGAAAGTCAAAAGAAGTTCCTTTTGGGCATACATCAATGCAATAATCAGACACACACACACACACCCACAACCACACACACACACCTCCCGGCCTTTAGTACATTTTTCTCTGCCAGGGTAATATTTGCACCCTGGCCCTCCTTTTAATTGTGTCGTCATGGCAATGGGCTTCTCTTCTCTGGAGATGGTATGGAATCTCAAGATTATTGTCCCCAACATTTATCTATCCACCTCAATAAAAGTATGGGTTCAATGAAAGTGCAGAATACAAAAGAAAGGCAGCCGCAGCTACTGTTGTGTGACGTCGTGGTTTCGTCTCCTTTGGAGGCCAAGGTCTGAGCTGCCAAGCTCAGCTCCAGATGCTCCAATAAAGCCCATGCTTTGTCTAACAGTTGTAATATTGATGGCAAGTCAGTGGGGGAAAGGGATGTGCCAAGTGGGCACTGAAATGGTGTGCCTCTCTTTATTGCTGTGCAAATGGGGCCAGCTGAGGGAGGCTGCTTGTGTTTATTGTACAATAAGTGAAGTGTATGCACATAAGGGAAGCTTCAGCTTCAGCTTTTGGACATTCTGGTTATAGATGCGTAGAAGAAGAGATAAGCCTGAGCCAGAATGTCTGTCTCTGCACAAGGTGACATGTCCATTTGAAACCAATGTATGTTAGAGTTCATACTGGGGAGTACTGAGCAGCAATTTTAAACTGAAATTAAAAGAAACTTAATTATGAAGGTTATGTCCAACAGCAAGCACTTGTAGACAACAAGCGCTTGTAGACAACATAGCAGTTTGAGGTGCTATCTTTGTTAAGATCCTTCCAATAGATGAAGAAAACACAATTGTTGATAGTTTGTGTCCTTACATTTTTTGAATTTGTTTATATGGCATATTATTATTATTATTATTATTATTATCTTCTTCTTCTTCTTCTTCTTCTTCTTCTTCTTCTTCTTCTTCTTCTTCTTCTTCTTCTATATAATTCTCTAAGGCATACCCGTGGCTAATCCCATGTGTGGCAGCTCTCACAAGAGATCGTGTGCAGAAGCACTGTGGTGATTGGGCAATGGAGATTCCATATGCAGATAGGAAGGAGGAGCCTGTGAGAGCAGAAGCACCATGGTGATTGGGCAGTGGGGATTCCATATGTAGATAAGGAGGTGGAACCTGTGGCACCATGGTGATTGGGCAATGGGGATTCCATATGCAGATGTGGGGGGGAGCCTGTTATGGTTAAGGACAGTTGGAATGCAACTGCACTGGTTGGAAGAAGTTCTTGATTATAGAGGAGAGGAATCTATAGATATAAAAGGATAGTGGGCAGGAGTCTGCAGTCGTGAGGGAGGAAAGAGCCCCTTCAGGAAAAGGAGGCTGCCGTTGTGTGAATTAGATGAGGAAACAAGATGAACAAGATCTGTTAACTCAGGAAGTAGGGAGAGAGAGAGAGAGAGAGAGAGAGAATGGAGTGGGAGAAAGACAGAGGGGGAAAGCGTGTGGAGGAGAGAGAAAGAGAGAAAAATAAGGGAGGAGAAGAGAGAAAGAAGGAAGGGTGAGGCACAGGCCCAAGCCTGTCAGTGGCCTGAGGGGAACAAGCAGCCATGGTGGTGCCTATTGGCAGCAAGGAAGGGCCCAGTCAACCATAGCTGCTGTTTGGGGCTACCGAGGCCATTGGCGGAGGGAGGCAGGCAGGCAAGGGACGGGCCCAGGTCTGTCAGTGGCCTGAGGGGAATGAGTGGCCTTGGCTGTGATGGCAGTGAGGAAGGTCCCAGTCAACTGCTGCTGCTGTTTCTGTGGGGAGGAGCAAGAGTGGGGCTCGTGTGAAGGTGGGGAAATCTCTGGGGACAGGGGGCTGTAGCTTGGCCAATAGGCACCAGCAACACTGCAGCTCTATGACCAAGAGTGGTGAGGTGGATGGAGTAAAGGGATGAAGGAGTGACCAAGAGGGGTGAGGGGGATGGAAGCAACGGGATGGAGGAGGAGCAGCAGGAGTACAGCTCAGGTGAGGGTGGAGAGATCTCTGAGGTGAGGGGGGCTGTTGCAGGGGGTGAGGGGAGCCATCAAGTACTAGCGTCCAGATGCGCTGCATGGTTTAAGCTAGTTATTATTATTTAAAATATTTGTACACACACTGCTCACTATTGTGGGTCACTCAGATAACTTATAACTCAGATAACTTGTATAGTTGCTTGGTGAACATTCATGTTCACCAAGAGTTCTAGCGTTAACATGGAAAAGGGTTGGCATGGAAGGAGCCCCATAATTATTCAAGGATGCTTTTTTTGTTGTCATGTCAGACCCAGGTGAACCCCTTCACTGTGTAGAAATAAATAAATATATTTAAAGCTATACAAACAAGATTCAAATCTTGTTTACACCGTCTTATATTATTAAGATAACTGATGGTGTAAACAAGATTTGAATGGGTTGATAATATTGGAGGGGATATCCTTTAAACTGGGTTGCCAGATATTTTAAGAAAGAGAGTTGCTTTCGGGAATGTAGCAGTGAGCTGACTGAGAAGATGGAGAATGAGGAGGTGCTTAGAGGTGGAGGGGCTGGTGGTTGGGAACTAGGCTGTAGCCAAGATAAGGCCAATAGGTGGACTCTCTTGCCTGGATAACTGGTTCACTCCACAAAAGCTTATTTTTAGAACAGGAAAATTTCTACTCAAAATGCATCTTTCACCAGTTCCTTTTTAGCTAGTATGGGAGTGAGCATGACAAAGTGCTTCCATTTTTTGGTGTTGTATGGTGTGTACTGTTGAACTGATTTTAAGGTTTTAAATGATTTTTATGGAATGGTATTGTATGTTAACTTTTGTAAACTGCCTTGGGGTGCTTTATGAAAGGCAGCATAAAAATTGAATAATAAATAAATAAGTATGCTTGGCACCTTTTTTTCTTAAATTAAATTCAAAGCAAATTGCAAATTGTCAAGGGAAGCCCAACAAGTTTCTGTGATAACTGAAAGTGTGTGTGTGTGTGTGTGTGTGTGTGTGTGTGTGTGTGTGTGTGTTGTACGTTCCTATCTTGAAAGGGGTACAATCTAAGTTAAGCAAGTTATTTGCATGAGGTTGGTGTTCATAGACAATGGGCAAAAGCGTCTGCATGTAAACATCCCTTTTGTTGCCCAAATTAAATATTTATGGCACTAACAATTCATAACACTTGGGGCTTGCAACAACAAAAACAAAATATAGGCTGTTATGAGGACATTGGTGATTTTTCAATTCGTTTCTTTGAAGCCCTATTTGGAAATATGGCAGTCCAGCCAGTGAAAGAGGCTGGCTGTGTTCCGGGTTAGGGGGTGAGGATTATATTCAGGACTAGAAATGCTTTGCTTGTACTCTTGAAGTACTGTTGTTGCCAGTGTCCTATCAATAGATTTATTGATTGATTTGATTTGATTTCTAAACTGCCCTTCTAAAAATGGCTGAAGGTAGTTTACATTAAAACAAAAACAATTAAAATAAATTAACAGTTAAAATTAAAAAAAAACCTATAAAAACAATGTAAAACCAATTAACAATTAAAACATTTTAAACAGTTTTAAAACCCTGGAAAACCAGGCCAAACACTTACAGTTTAAAAGCAGTTTTAAAACCCCGGAAGGCCAGGCCAAACAGGTTTGAAGGGCTCTCCTGAAGGCCAATAAGGAATTCAGATTACTGATTTCTGCCGGGAGTGCATTCCACAGCCCAGGAGAAGCTACAGAGAAGGCCCACCTCTGAGTCGCCACCAGACGTACCAGTGGTAACTTGCAACGGACCTCCTCAGATTATTTATTTATTTATTTATTTATTCGGTTTCTATACCACCTTTCCAAAAATGGTTCAGGGCGGTTTACACAGAGAAATAATAAATAAATAAGATGGACCCCTGTCCCCAAAGGGCTCACAATCTAAAAAGAAACATAAGATAGACTCCAGCAACAGTCACTGGAGGTACTGTGCTGGGGGTGGATAGGGACAGTTACTCTCCCCCTGCTAAATAAAAGAGAATCACCACATTAAAATGTGCCTCTTTACCAAGTTAGCAGGGGTGCTAACATGCTAAGGGTGCTAAGATGACCTTGACATGCAGTGGGGATCATGTAGAAGGCGCTTCTACAGATGGGGAAAACTTAATTGTTGATGATTTCTGATTTATCAAGATATGCTTTGGCAGATACTGCAAGGTTTCCACCAAACAAGAAGTGCATTAAGGGAGCACTGACTTAAATAAGGACTTTGAATACTGCTACTTGATATCAATAGATATTATGATTTATTATATTGGTGAACTAGTCTTACAACAAACTTGTGGGTAGCCTAGGCTTGGAGACAGTGATTTGCTCTGGATAAGACCACTGGTTCATCTCGGTGATCTTTCTCTCATAGCTGGACTTGAGTGGAAGTTTTGGATGTACTATTTCTGGGGTCAGTATGTAGAACTTGGGTATTTCTTGTTGACAGAGATGCTGTTTCAGGTTTTGGTAGCAGTGGTGGCAGAGACAATGTACGCCAAGTGTTTAAATGCTTGTTCTTGAGTCAAAGTAAAACTGCAAGAGGAAAAAGGTGATTTGTATTCATTTGTTGTGGCTATATTTTCTATCTCATAATGACCAGAACTGTTGGTGTTCCTGAGGGATGATCACATGTGATCTGAAATAAGGAGGTAGCCCCAAAACACACCTGTCCTACCTAAATAGCACTCCTGCTTGCAAGATTTATCTTCACATGGTGACAAAAGGCCAACAACAAAAAGACAAGACCTCCCCAAGGAAGAGGTTCCACAAGTGGGGAACAGCTAAAGGGAGGGCATTATCTCACATATCAACCAACCAGGCTTCAGATCCTGATGGGGTACAAGGCAGGCCTCTGAATACAGGGGTTCTCACCCTTGAGTCCCCAGATGTTCTTGGACTACAACTCCTATAATCCTCAGCAACAGTGCCCTTTGGGCATTGTTGTCATCTAACAGTGTCTGGGGATCCAAGGTTGAGAACCCTTGTATTAATAACTGGGCAGGTTTATTTGGGAGGGGGTGGTTCTGTAGGTAAGGAATGGGGAAAGGCTCACAGATCAGTGGGAGAGCATGTATTTTGCATGCAGAAGGTCCCAGGTTCAATCCCTGGCAGCATCTCCAGGTAGGACTGGGAGATAGCTGTCTGAAAACTTGGAGGGCTGCTGCTAGTCAGGGTAGACCATACTGAGCCAGTCTGACTCAGTATACGGCAGCTTCCTGTGTAATCCTATGCAAGGAATCTATTCCTAGGCTGCATCAGACTGTAAAGGCCAAAAGTAGCATTTTGGGACACTTAGTGAGTATAGTTTTTATCTATCCTGGGCAGAAGAAATGTAATCTATAATTTTTACAGATCACCAGTGAAGTATTTCTACTTTTTAAAAGGAACAGGTTTTGATAATTCAGACCTTCTGATCAGTTTCCTCTCTATTTTCTTTGAAGAACCAGTCACTTCAGCTTTTTGTGGAGTAAATGCGGCAAAATCTATTCCACCTTAAAAAACAAGAAAAGTCGGCTCTCTGCAGCGAGAAAAAGAGAAGGAGAGGGGCCTCCTAGCCCTTTTCAGCAAGGGAATGTAAGCAGATCTTGGCCCAAAAGCGCTTTGCTCAGCAGTTTTTGCCCTATTTTAATTGGCCTGCCCTGAAAGCATTCTGGATGCTGTACCTGTGCCAATAAAAATGCTACACTTAGGTTCACTGAGTCCTGATTTTCAGAACAGGAGCAGGACATGGAAGCTTGGACACACAATGGGAGGTGAGGAAAATCAGGTTTAAGGAACCTCAAAACAATTGGTTGGAGGAGGACTCTTGGAAATAGTGTAGATGGAGCTGAATTGCAGCAAATGCCGATTTGCTGTTTTTCCTCAGCAACCTATTCAACTTCTCCTGGCACAAAACATTTACAACAGAGATGTTATTTTATTTTTTTGTAAAATCTGTGCCTCTCATTTGCCCAGTAACAGGTTGTAATAGGAAGAACTCCTGCAACCGGGCTCGGGGGTGGTGGGAGAGAACTATTTTGCATAGTTCAAAAACCATTCTGTGTACTTCTGAGCCTAATCCTGACTCTTTTGTGCCCCTGATGATGTCACTGGGAGCTGAACAGCATCCTATCACTCCCCACCCGAGATGCCTCCAAGCCCCCTCCCTCCCAGCCAGTGACTGCCATAAAACCTGTGCTGACACTGTCAGTATTGCTAGGAAAACTACATTTCCCAGGGCTGCTTGTACCTGGCAGTATGTTAAGCAGCAGACTCAGGGCTCAGGGCATAGCAAGGTTGGAGTGGACCCTGGAACAAAAAGTAAAGATGGGTCCCTTCCCCACAACGACTGCCGTCTTCAGAGGAGTGCAAGGGGGAGAGCAAAGAACAAGCTGTCACCAGCCAGTGGGACATCCCCACCCACTATCCAATAGTAGCAGGACCAGAACTAATGAGTTGAAGTAGTTTTAGTCCAAGCATTGATTTCCAGACTGCAAGAGCTGCTTGACAGTGGAAGAGTCTGCCTCACACAGTGGTAGGCTCTCTTTTGCTGGACTTTTTGTAAGCGGAGGCTGGATGGCCATCTGTCCGGGATGCTGTAGCAGTTTCCTGCACTGAGCAAGGGGGTTGGATTATAAGATCTCTAAGGTACCTTCCAACTCTAGAATGCTATGATTTTCCTCCAAGACATGCCTGCATGGTTTGTGACTCACCAATCCAAAGGCAGTCAAGTAGCCAAGCATTGTGGCATGCCAGCAGCTTGACAACCCACACCCATGGCTGTTTCTGCATTCTTCAGCAGGCAGCAAAAGGCAGGAGGTTTATTGTTCCCTGGTGGGCCACTAAACATGGCTCTTTGATGGAATGTTTTTGGCTTGGTAGCTCTCTCTAATTGAACAGGCCTTCTGGAAGAGTGTCATTCTCAAATATGTTTAGTTCGGATTTATACAACAGCAAAAGGCCCTCCTTCCTTTCTATTGATGTTACTGAGGGTTGCTAGTTTGCAACCCAGAGATCCATACTGTACCTGCTGAAAATGTGCAAACGCATCAGGGAGGCAAGGAGCCATGGCTTCTCCTGCTATTTCTTCCCCCAGTCCTGTTGTCAGCCTCTTCCCCACCAGCTACTGTATATAGCACACTTGCAGTCCTCAACAAGTGAGGGAAGGGTTGGATGAAAGGACATGGGAGGAATTGATGAGAAAAGCTGCAGTTTGACCATCTTCACTACATCAGGAAACCTTAACGCTACCTTTCTCTTTTTTGTTAACATATGGCAACTGTTCAGAACTTCTCCTTACCTAGTGATGGTTTGGATCTCATCCAGGTTAACCATGCCCGTATGAAGTAGATCAGCATTATTTTTATTTTTCAGAAAGGTACTGGGGTGAGACTAAAATGGAGATTAACTGTGGCTCTGAACTCAGGGCTTATAGTTCCAAAGCTAGTATAGTACCTGTCATCCCACCTGTGCTCTATCTTTTTGTGCAGTATTGTCTGGAGCCCTGATATCACCTGTGTTCCAATAGTAAACAGAAACCACTCCATAACCGGTAGAGCCTATAACTGAGTGTTTTCCCATGTCTGTGTTTTCATATATGGCTCATCTATAATAACCACTTTGTCAGTGTCTGGGCATGTGTGGTGTGTTATTTAAATCTCATAATTCTAAATATAGAGAGATTCTTAAGCCAATGTGATAAATCTGAGGTTTACTGTGTTGAAACTTTTTGTTTCTTTCAAAAGAACTTTAGGCACTTAGCAAAGCCAAATCAACCATCTTTAAAAGCATTAATTCTGGGACAATGTTACAGACATCTAAGAATTGCAGTATATTTATCCGCTCCATGAGAGCTGGTAGGATAGACCGTTTGAATGCTTCCACAGATTTAAAAAACAAACCAACCTGCACAGAGAAAGCTAGCAGGTCAGGGAGAAATGTCTAGCCTAAACGTCTTGTGGATTACAATTTTTTCAATTTGCAGGGAAGGTTTTTTTAACACGAGGAAATGTTCAAATATTCAACCCCCTTCCTGCCATCTGAAATGGTATCACCCAGCATCATGTTTATCATGGGATGCTGCTGATCATGTGTTGTGTGCATGAGAGGGCATTTGGACATGACCCAATGAGGAGGAAACTGGAGTTGTGAATTCTGTTATCAGCAGTCCATAATCTTTACTAATTCATTTCTCAGCTATATACGAAAACAAGGACCTCAGGAAGTTTCTTGGTCTTGCTTCTTTGTAATATCTGAAATGAAATGCGTGCATGTCTTCTCCCCCCCTCTCTCTGTGCTTTAAGTGTGGAGCCATGGCGGACATTTCACTGCAAGGGGAGGTGCACAAATTCCACTCCAGACACTACAAGGAAGCATGGAGGGCATGAACTACACTTCCTGTTTGTTCCCCACATTTGGTAATACCTCTGCTATCATCAGCAGTTCATAGTCTGCCATTTACTTGTTCATTTCTCAAGGCCCTCCTCAGGATGCTCGGTTTCAGGATTCGACAACCAAATGATGCAGGTTTGAGTGGATATTTACTTCCATAGCCTCTCAAGTACTCACAGCATCATCTCCTTGGGATATGGTATAAAGTTGGCAACCAGCTAGTAAACTCAGTCTTATTTTATGTTACTGGGGTCTGAAAAGCCAGTGGGCTACAGATTCTTCCAGGACCTACTCATGATCCACCAAATGCCTCCACTAAAAGCACAGCAGCCTTTGCTCTGGTTTAGCCTCAAATAAGCCAGATTATGTCCTGCCAACACCCCTGACCTATCAGACCCTCAATTTTCTGCCTGACTCTTCCTGCCCTGCTAACTGAGCAAAAGAGGCACCTTTTGAAAGTGGTAATTCCCTTATATTTAGCAGGCGGAGAGCAACTCTTCCCCTCCAACCTCAGCACAGCATCTCTCCAGTGGTTGTTGCTGATGTCTGTCATGTGTTTCTTTTTAGATTGTGAGGGGACAGGGAACCATTTTATATTATTATTCATTTTTTGGTGTGTAAACCCCTATGAGAACTTTTGTTGAAAAGTGATATATAAATATCCGCTGTAGTAGTGCCTTGGCACTATTTTGGGACCCATACTTTTGAAATCAAAATATGGCAACCCTAAAAGGATTGGCAACCACTATGAGAGATGGAAAACCATATTCAATATTATTGACTGAGTACAGATGGCTGTTCAAGTCCTGCTAACTTGGCAAAGAGGCACCTTTTAATGTGGTGACTCTCTTTATTGAGCAGGGGGAGAGTAACTGGCCCTATCCACCTCCAGCGGCTGTTGCTGGTGTCTATCTTATGTTTCTTTTTAGATTGTGAGCCCTTTAGGGACAAGGGTCCATTTTATTTTATTTATTTATTTCTCTGTGTAAGCTGCCCTGAGCCATTTTTGGAAGGGTGGTATAGAAATCGAATAAATAAATAAATGTCCATAAAGAACTCAGAGAACACATGCCCCTCCCGCCCTCTCTCTCAATTTCTGCATTTGCCATGGACTTATACCATCTTGATATAACACATACAACCTACATACAATGTGAGACAAAACTTCCTCTTTCTTGCTGGGTTTTCTCAGTCAACCCACTGTCATTGTTAATTAATTCTTCTACCGAACTATACCTCCCTAATGACTTCTGTAAAGAAAACAAACATAAAAAGCTCATTTAAAATAAACTCTTGATAAATTTTTCTGTCTTTTGAACCATCCACACAGTAATGAACATAAATGCTGTGCATTTTCTAAATATAAATCCAAGATTTCCCAGGGCATTTAAAATTAGATTTGTATAAAAATTTTTGGAGCAACATAATGATTCCTGAGCATCATTTTGAAGCAATTAAAAAAGGAACTTTGACATTTAAGATATTATTCTCCCCCTTCATTAGACAATTATAAATAATAGCAATAATTAACACATTTGTGCTATTCATTCTCTGCCTAAGTAAACCTTTCAGGTTAATAATGGGAGCCTTTAAAACTCACCTTTTAATCAAAGGATTGGCTGCTTCAAAGCAAACTAGAGGCAAATTTCACCAAAGAATGATTGATAATTGCTAAAGTCTGGATCAACCCAAAGACAGACGGTCAGTCAAGAAGATTCAGAGGTTAGTCTGAATGAATTTTTTCCTATCACCTGGAATGTTTTCCTCTTGGCAATCTAAGTGCACAGATTTCTACATGGAAATTAATTTGTGGTGCAAAATATACATTTCTGAGCTCCAGGCTTTGGCCCCTATCCAAAGTAAGTTGGCTGGCACTTAAGACCTATTGAAATCCCTGGGACTTAAATGGGTCATGACAAATTTGTCCCATTGATTTCAATGGGACTTGCGTGTGACCAATTGTGTCTGAATCTGGGCCTCAAAACATTTTCTTAAGGCCAAGATTTCTGTCTTCCTGGTTGTGAATGTGCAATTGGGACAATATGCGAGCAGTTGAAAAGTATGCCGGTATTTCCATGACCTTCATAGTCCCCGATGACCCTTCTTTGTGACTTTCAGGCCTTTCCTTCTCCTCATACCCTTCACGTATTTTATTCCCATGTCACAATACCGAGGGCCAGAGGCACTGCCAGGTTGAGTGGGGGCTGGGGCAAAGCCTTGCACTGCGCACCCCCCCCATGCCATGTTGGGCATCCCACCTCGCAGCTTACCGAAGACTGGGGAGGGGTGTTGGCAGGCGGCAGCTCCTCACTCTCCTACCCTCAGGGGTTAGGAGGAAGAAGAGCTGTCATTTTATCTGTCCCCCACAATTGGCTGACGGGGCCTAGGAAAGATGAGCGAAGGAGGAACTGCTCCCTCTAAGCATCCCTTGGAGGGCCCCACAATGGATCAGGGGCCTCTGGGTGGCACTCCCATTGGCTGATGGGGGCTGCCAGGTGAAGGCAGTCGGAGCATGAGTCTGCCAGCTTACTTGCACAGCTGCTGCTGCCAGGTACTGGAGGCTCAGGGTTGGCCAGGTGGGCCCTCTGATAGGCCCTTGGCTGTTGTCTGGCTTGGCTGACTCCTGAAACTGTCCCTGCTGCCGACTCTGCTTCAAGACACTCTGTTCCTTCAAAATCCCACCCCTTGGCAATTTGAAGAAGTCACCTGACAATGGAGGGGGACATCTGTCCATCTGAATCCACCCACATCCAGACATTTCCTTCTCTTCTCTCAGCCTCATTTGTTCATCGCTGCAAGATGTGAATTGTGAAACAGCCCTGGGAATAAGGTTCTTGGGCTGAAATAATCCAGCCAGCTTTTTAGCAGTAGTTCCTTGTTTCAGTCAGACTAACCTGGAATTCCCCTGGGAACAACCTTTTCCAGGAAATGTTGCTATTTCCGGCCTCGGTTGAAAGTCAGGAAAGGAGGAGGCAGTAGCAAAAAAATTAAGAGCTCACCAGATTTTTCTCTCTCCCCCTTCCCACATCGTATTCTTGCAACTGTTTGTTACTTCACCCAGGTCTAATCCTGTGACCTTCAGCCCAATGACTAGGTAGAAACTAGTTTTAAATTTAGGTGTTTTTCAGACTGCCATACAAGTGCATTGGTCAAAGACTTGCTGGTTTGAACCTTGTGTGTGGAGCCCTGAAAGCTAGCTGTCTAAACTAAGAAGGGAACTGGGTGTGCAATATTGACTCCTGTGATTTGTAGGCAGGATGAAGTCTTTGGATTGGCCAGGCCTGGCATAAACATGAGGAGCCTCACTGTTTGCCTTGAGAGCAGCGGTCCTATCGGTTTCCTGTACAGCAGTAGCAACGGACCTCAAAGACCCTGGGCTGGTCTGTCCCAGTCTGAATGTGGGTATCAGTACGGAGATATTGACACACATACAAATACAACAAATATTTTTATATACCGCTTTTTAACAAAAGTTCCCAAAGTTTACATAGATATAAATAAATAAATAAAATGACCCCCCTCCCCCTTCCCCAAAGGGCTCACAATCTAAAACACGTGTTCATTGCCCTGACAGCCTTAAGACCAAAGTGTTTTAGTATTCTTTGCCCCCCCCCCTTGAAAGTCAGGAACAGGAGTCAATACAAATTACTTTCTGTGGAAGAGAAGAAGTTCATCATCTGCTTACTTTCCCTCTAGTTCACAGTGGGATGGGGGCAGTCTAGAATTGCCAACTGACTAGGAAAAGAAACAGTCTGACCTGCCCATGTGCCTTTAACCATAGTCTGAAGTGCAAAAAGCAGCCGGCTCAGCCATTCGTGTAATGGTGATAAGTATAATGGTTGGCTGTTCTCTGCGGATATAGGCACAATGTGAAGAATCAGCTGAAAGACTGGCAGCACTTTGCTTACCTGTCCCCATCCCCTCCTTGTACAATCTTCTCATCCTTATTACTTTGACCCATTTTTCTGAAACTGTTGTTAGCTGTTAAAAATGGCCTCTATTTTGGAAATATTGATCTTGCTATCTTATTCAGACCAGGGTGGGCAGAAGGGAAATCTGGATCTACTGTTAGATCTCTAGGGGATTTGCAGTAGATCAGCAAATGTTTCTGACTCCCATAGCAACAACTAACAACTAAAAGGCACCCCCCCCCCCGCTCCTTAAATTAGGCTGCTGGGATTAAGAAAGCTTGGGAGGAAAATCAGGAGTTGGTTTGTGTGTTAAAGCTCGGCTCTGGCACTGAAAACAAATTCCTGGACTCAGTCAATTGCCCACAACATAAGAACTTTATGTATATAGCTGTCTCATAGCAGTTGGCCTTTAGGCAGCTCACAACATTTCTGCCTGCTCTGATCCACCATTTTACATCTGGCTCCAGTTGGTAGACCTTGAGATGTAATTAAAACAAACAGTGTAGACCCCACAAGTTGGAACACTACTCTTTGGTCAGACAACCTTCATGAGTTATAGTGAATAGACATGGCAGGAATTGCAACGATAAGTCCCTCCCATGACCTGCACATGAGACCATCTGCAAGGTCCCTCCATGCATACAAAGTGTGCACATGTGGAGTCTGTGTTTCCTGTTGGGGATACAAAGCCTAGGCACACAGTCTGTTGAACCCAAGTCGATTGATGGGGCAAGGCTTGCCGCCAGGGCCCATGCCTCCCGCCACACATAGGCATTCATGGCATGTATGTCTGCTTGGTAGAGTTGCCAGGTCCAAGTGGTTGGAAATAGTAGGAATCTGTCACCAAAAAAGTTGAAATAGTGCTGTTCACCAAAAAAGTCACCATTTTGCATTTAAAAATTGCATAACATTTACATATGTGGATTGATATACAATATGCATGCTTTGCTAAAAACAGGATAATTTGAGAACAAAGAGAACTCACACACCCCTTTCCCCACACAGACTGGATCACAGACTCCTATGGGACTGGTGCATTTTCTTTTCATTTTCAATGGGGGAGGAAACTACCACAGAATCCTTTCCACACAGTTCAAACACCAATAACCTCTGAATCACAGAATCCCATGGAATCCTATGCAAACGGGGCATTTTAATTTCATTTGGGGGGTTGGGGGGAGGGAAACCCCTTCTCCACAGTTCAACACTAGCCTCCCCTCCACAGTGGTGCATATAGGAGAAGGAAGCTTAAGTGTCCTAATCTGCAGGGAGCTTGCTGGCTACGCACTGCTTGCTTGCTGTAAAGCAACAGAGACACATGACACAATCGGGAGAAGTCCCTCCTTGGGGCACAGTGAGTCACTAAGAAAAGGAGAAGGCAGGCTGCTGCAAACAACAACCACCAGCACCACTTGGCTGGAGAAATGGGATGGGAATTGCCAGCACAGCAGCAGCCTACAAATGAGCTCCCCCTGCCACCACACAGCAAAGATTACACATGAGTAAGCCCATTGTTTCTAGTGGGCCTACTTGTGGATAACGGCTGTTGAGTGATTTCAGCCACTCAGCAGCAGCAGGATCACTGGAACTCCAGAAACCCCCTCCAGCACAGAAATAGTTACAAGGGGGTGGTTAAATAGTTGCAAATCCGGGGTAAAAGTGCATATCTGGGAACCCTAACGCTTGGTTGTCTGAATACTGTGATGGTTGAGGACACTTTTGTTCGGCCTTCCATGTTTATTTAAATGCTTCTCCCCATTTCCCCTTCTCACCACTAGGTGGCGATCTAATGGCACTGACTTGCATGCTCTGTGGTGTTCGGGTAGGGGGAGGAGGAATACAACCACACCTTGTAGAAATTTGGGACACAATGCTAGCCATTTGGGATTCAATGGAATTCCTTTTCCTCCACCCCCGATGCCTCATCTGGCCACATGAAAGTTATAATCATGCACATTTCCGATGCTACACCGAGGCCTATTTATGAAATTTTTGCCCATAAATTTAGGCCATAAGATATAGATACTTAAAACAAAAACAAAACTTTTTTATGCAAACAAAATACAAATGCCAGTTTCTAAGTCAATACACATGAGTGGGACCTGCAATAAAACGTTTCAATCTCTCCTCAGCACCAAACAGGAGTCTTGCCTGTCCAGGGGCATATCAAGGTCTGCGGGGTGGGGGCTGTGTTCAATAAATGGACATTGGGGTCCCCATTTAATTTTTTTGCAATGCCAGAGGTAAATCTTTTTTAAAAAACAAAATACTTAATTTTTAAACTGTTTTTTTTTACCTACTGCCATTACTCCTCCATCTCTTTCTCCTGTCCCTGCCACTCCGCACCCCCACCAGCTGGTTCATGCAGTGGTGGTGCATGAACCACCACCACAAGGCTTTCCATTGCTTCTCTCCTCACTCAAACAAAGAGAAGCCATAGAGCCCCTTACCACTGTGCAGCCGCCTGCAAAGCAGAGGACGTGCATGCACCCAGATTAGGCATCGGGGCCCAGGCGTGCCTTCCATTGCTTAGCTGACTCACACAGCACTGAAGGTTTCTATGTCTTCTCTCCTTGTTGCAGCAAGGGGAGAAGCCATGGGAC
The DNA here is from genome assembly GCF_027244095.1 of Hemicordylus capensis. Classification (NCBI taxonomy): domain Eukaryota; kingdom Metazoa; phylum Chordata; class Lepidosauria; order Squamata; family Cordylidae; genus Hemicordylus; species Hemicordylus capensis. The sequence continues at coordinate 27,204,624 of NC_069664.1, forward strand.
ACCCCTGCCTCCTCAGCGCTGTGCAAACCGCCTACCAAGAGGTGGGAGTGAGGAGCAGCAGCAGCAGCAGTGAGGAACAGAAGGGCAGGAGGCAAAGAGGGGGGTGATGGGGAGCAGGGCAGGGGGCCAGCTGGAGCAGCAAGCTGTAAGTGGGCAGGATTCCTGGGGGTGTGGTGGCTTCTGTTCATTGGACACTGTTGAACACCCCTAGATATGCCCTGCTTTTGTCCAGGGCTCCAGCCACCCTAGAACAGGAGCCCTGTGGTGCTGTTTGGGGCGTGCAGAGGTGATCTTTCCTTCCTTCCCAAATGTTTCCCCACTGCTCTATGGAGTGCTGAAAGGCTCAGGATAGGACCTGAACCACACTGCTTCATTGCTAGATGGCCTTGAAGGGGAATGTAATGTAGGGGGAGAATTTATTTATTTTTAAACTTTAAGGGGTTCAAACAGGCCTATTCCATTTCCCGCTGCATGTCCCCCCACCTTCTTTTTCCAACAGACACCTTCATTGTTTTATGACTCAACTGCCCTTGCTCATAGACATAATTCCTAGACTTGCATGATCTGACTACATTAAGTTCATTTAGACACTTTCCCCTCTCATAGGGAAATAGGGAGAACTGCCCATAGAAAAATCCAGCTTTGTGTAGCTGTGACTGGACAGCACAGCAGCATGTCTCTGCCACCCACTTCCTCATGCAAAGAAAGAAAGAAAAGGTAGCTGCAATGACAGATGTCTTTGGCATTCAGTATGAATCCAGAATTTCTTCTCTAGGTGATAAGATGAGTCATATTTTGTTATCTCTATTCCTTCAACATTCTGTAAGTCACAAAGCAGTACTTAAAACAATATTTTTCTTTTAGATTATAAACCTATATATTTATTCATACCTAGAGAGTCCCTCAAGAATGTAGAACCTATTGGTTGGTCCCAATTGACTTTCACACTGATGGATGTTCAATAAGCCTGACTTGGTATAAGGTAGGCTTATATGCATTTTTTGTTTTATCCGATGATTCTTACGTCTCTTTCTTCTTCAAGAGACTCAAATCACTTTCTTTGGGGGTTGCAGGTGGTCCTGTCCTCCCTCCAGGGACTGTCCAAGCTGAGACTGGCTAAGCTTGAACAATGGACTACATCATGTACCGTTGAGACCACTTTCTGGGTCTAGCCAGTTTTTAAATGGTGCCTTAGGAAACATTTCATTCAAGGTCTGATTCAGGTCTGTGTTGAGAGCCCCAGGGATGACCTCGGGAACACTTGAGCCGCATTTTGCAGGCTGAAGTGGGGGATTTAGGTTGTACCAATAGACCTTTTGCTGACCCCTCTGTAGGGCAGTGAATTACTAGCAATGTGCAGAAGTACATGGGTAGTGGGGTATATATAGGCTGGATTAGCTGCCGTTATTTGCGAAGAAGATTATAACGAGGAGAGGAAATGTCACAACAGTGATGAATGGACGTGTCAATATTTGGTTGCAAGAATGGAAAGAGTAGAAAAGCCTGCTCCAGTGCCCTTCGATCAAATGGAAGTTGGCCCCTTTTGCAAACTGCCAATTGCAAATGCAGCTGTTGACAATCCGAGTTCTGGAGAGGAAATGTGGTTGCTAAGACATCCACTGGTTGGGGGATTTTGCCTTTCATGTTTAAACCAATAGGGTTATCCCCACTTATGGTCCCCTCTAAGCTCCTGCACGTAAAGAAGGTCAATCTGAGTTATATTACTTGAATTGTAGACCCTCAAGAAACACTTATGGTGCATATGGCAGACTGTGATTCAATGGCAGCAGTGTTCTTCCATCTGACTCTGCAAGTAGCATTCCTTTGAGTAGACGTGATTCTAGCGTGTTATTGTCTTGGAGGTAATTTATTAAATTCTTGACTTTCACCAGACTTAAATCACCTCAGGGCATGTCTTTCAGGACTTGGGAACATTAAGCAATATGTTTTGAAACTAGATTAAAGAGTAGCCTATAGATTCGCATTGTGTGCAAACTCAATGCCAACTTGAAGTCTTTCGGTCAAATCCTGATCAGTCAGTTTTCATAGCCACTTTCTTGATTTGATCAACAGTTTTTAAGAGATCTGGGAAAGCTGGCTTCATTTCCTTAGATCAAATGCAGGTTGACTTGCTTTGCAAGTTGCAAATGCAGTTGTTGTCTATGTGAGTTCTGGAGAGGGAACGTGATTGCTAAGACATGCTCTGGTTGATCATTCATCATTTTTGCAGCACACTTTGCTGTACAAAGTACTTTTGAAATCTCATTTCTCCTCTCAACAGTTCTATGAGCTAGGCCAGGCCACAAGTACATTACTTTGCTCTGTCCAAAGATCTGCATCACGGTTTGCATGTCTAATACTGTGTTCATTGCACCACATTTGTCTCCTTCACTCCTGGACCGGAGCCAGATTTTCATGGGCGAACTTTTCAGTGTGAAAAGTATAGTTTCAGGGCCTCACAAATGTTCTCTGAAGATCCCCCATTCATCTTTTTTGAACCATTTTGTCTTTGTTTGCTGTCCAATAACAGAGCAGCATCTACTATGGCACATTTGGGGTGTGGCTGGGGAGATGACTTTTCTTTCTAGCTATGTGAGCCAGCCAATCAGGGAACATGTAACCAGGAAAATGACATCACTGTGCCTTGTAACCGACCAGCTTTGGCTCCATGAGGACAGCATGAAACCAAATCAGAATGAGGGCAATGTTTCCACAATGAATGAGGGAACATTTTTACCCAGTTTCACAGCTACCTCTCAGCAGCTTCTATTTTCCCTATGGGGGAACCCCCCTCCCCCACAAGTTTCCGGAGGCTGGGAAATCAGCATGGCTCTGTCTCTCTGTCAGAGGCTTCAACAATGGTCTTGACTCTTCCTAGCCTCTTGACCAACTACTTGAATACTATCTTTAAAAAAGGAATGCAGGAATTACAGAAACACTAAATAGAGCCCTGGCAGAGAGAACTGGACTCACAAGATATCAGTTTAAACTTCAAAAGTGTTCTTAATTGTAAGCTGCTTTGGGTCTCTGTGAGAAAAGTGGGGTATACAGTATGTGCTCTAAACAAACACATTAACTCAAGGGGGCCTGTTTAAATTAGAAAAACAGGTTAGACGCTCTCCTCTAGTGCTGTGGTCCAGATGCAGTTTGGGGTGTGTGTGCACATTCTTGTTAGACAGGAGAAATTTGATTGAATTTTGATTGAAAGTCTTGTCTAGTCTGACCTCACTGAGATCACAACCCTGTGTCTGAACTGTAGCACTTCACGCTGCAGGTGAAGATCATGCGACTGAATGCATCTCTTCCATACAAAGAAATTCCATGCATAAAACTAGATGTTGCGGGGAGAGGTTCTAGTCCTGACAAGCTATTTTGCTATGTGCAGGTCTTTATTTTTTTATTTTGTATCATGAGCCCTCACCTCTCATTCTGAAGTGGTACAGCCCATTGACAGGTTCACGTCCTCAGTGAAAACTAGGTCACTCTCAAAGAGCTCACTGGGATCGCTAGCTTAATCTAAGCACAGTAAGAACGAATGCAGCCCAAGTGATATCTTATTTTTCCAGAAGTTATCTCAAGTCCAGTCATTCTCTTGAAGTCATTGAGCTGGTGAAGTAAATGCAGGTCATTTTACCTGGGCTGAACAATAGGTTTGCTGTGATCCGTGCCAGAGATGGAGCAGTTAGAAAAATGCACTTGAAAGCCTGCATTGAGACCCTTTGCCAGGCTGAGGTGGACCAGGTGCCCAATTTGGGACAGGCCTGTAATATGTGACTGATCAACGTTCTGGCTGCCTCTTCTGGTGGAATTCCAGTATATGAAGTTAAATAGAGGAAGCAGGAGATGGCGGCTGATGTTAGCAAGACTATGTCTGGATTTTCTCATTAATCCCTGAAGTGGTAAATAAAACTTTTGTCCTTTGTTGTTGCACAGTGATGGTTCCATTTAAATCATGTGATCAGATTTACTACATAATATGGGGCAGTCCTTTCATGAGGTGAGGTGAGGCAGACACCTCGGGTGGCAGATTAATGGGGTGCCAGCAGGGTGGCAAGATGCCCCCCTCAGAGTAGCTCTTCAGGACCGATCTGGCCCTTGCAAGCTTTTCAAGGAGTGCCCTTTCCTTGCAAAGCTTGCAAGAAGCACATGGAGATAAGAAGAGACTGCTGGCAACCTTTTCTCCTTTCCAGCCATCCCTGCATATGATCAGATTTTATAAACCTCTATTGTATCCCTCGTTTCTTTTAGAGAAAAGATTACAAAGGAGGCCAATGGTAGAGGTTTATAAAGTGGTGCCCAACATGGAGAAATAAGTTTTTCTCCCATCGTATTAGAACTTGGAGTTGTCCAGTGATATTGATGGATAGCAGGTTCGGGACAATCAAAAGGAAACTCTTCTTCAAACAATCCTATATAATAAAAGGCTAAGTGAGTGGCCATGGCTTTGGAATGTTGGGGATCTGCGTCCCTGCCTCCCTGGGCTGTTCTGGGCCTGCGCGAAGCGCAGGCCCAGAAGAGCCCAAGGGACACAGGACTGCAGACACCAGTGTCCCACAGCCACGGGCGGCCATTAGCCGGTGTGTGGCGGCGGGGGAAAGTGGCCGAGGCGGCGGCACAGCCACCGCCTCGGCCATGAGCTGCGGCACGGCGAGAGGAGGCAGAGGCAACCAGAAGCGGCTGCCCTGAAAAAGGCGAGGACAATGGCGGCGGGGGAAGACCGAGACGGGGGACAGGGAAGCTGGGCGAGGTGGCGGCGAAGCCGCCAACGAGGCCCCCGCCCGCTCACAGCCGTCGCCCCCGCCTGCTCACCCGCCCTCCCAGCTGCCCAAAATCACCTTCCCCGCTCCCCCCCAAAAAAGATTAAGGGCCAAAATGGCCCATGAGAAGGTCGCCGCCCCCGCCTATCGCCCTCCCGCCCACCCAGCTGCGGAAGACCACCTTACCCGCTCCAGCCCGAGGAAAAAGAGAGGAGCTCACGAGCAGAGCTCCTCTCTGTGCTAAGTCACTGCTCAAACTGTCGCTATGGACGCAAAGGACGCCTATTGCGTCCATTGCGACAGTATGGGCAGCAGCTTAACACAGAGAGTAGCTCTGTTCCCGAATTCCTCTCTTCTCCTTCGGGCTGGAGCGGGTAAGGTGGGCTCCGGCAGCTGGGTGCGCGGGAGGGCGATAGGCGGGGGCGGCCACCTTCTCATGGGCCATTTTGGCCGTTATTCATCTACCCCCCCCAAAGTATAAGCAAAATAAGGAAGAACAAAAACAGAGACAACAAAAAAAAAAAAAGAGAGAGAGAGAGAGAGGGGACAAGGGGGAAAAAAAGAGACAGAAAGAGAGAGAGAGAGACAGAAAAGACGGGATAGAAAGCTAGCGCCCGTTATCATAACGGGCTTAAAAATACTAGTATATCATAAGTTTGTAGAGCTCATTACCAGAAGAATTGGTGATGATCTCTAGAAAAGATAGTTTTGAGAAAGGATTAGACACATTAATGGAAAGGTGGCCTATCACAAGGCTTGTGGGATGGTTTCCCTTAAAGAGCTTCATTTTTCAACACTGGGATGAAGCCAAAATAACTCACTATATTTTGTGAACATTTCTGGTACTGCCAAAAGAAGTTGGAGTTTTTTTGGACAATTTTTTTGTGGGTGCTTCTTGTGAGAATGTTCACATGCTTATTTACATTGCTTTCATGGCAGACATTTTCCAGGTGTTTTTCCCCCGGCTAAAAGCAACCAATCATACCAAGGACATGTGGTTTTAAGACCTACTGCCTGCCCAGCATCCTGCTTATTTAAACGCCTAAACAGATAAACTCACCCAGACTGACCATTTGCCTTTATATGAGCATTGTCTATGCTGGCCTGGTTCACACAATTGTTCTAATCTAGGCTTAATGTTGCTTACTGACATTAGCATGATTGTGTGAACCCACACCAAGGCAGAAATCTCAGATTCATCTCGAGCTATAAACCACCTTGGCATGGGATCACACCATCATGCTAACATCAGTAACCGACATTAAACCTTGATTCAAACAATTGTGTAAACCAGGTCTCTTAACTAACAGCAGTTTTTCAAGGTCTCAGGCAACAATGATCTTTCTCTGCCCTGCTGAGATCTCCTGCCTGAAACCCCAGAGAGCCACTGCCAGTCAGAGCAGACAATAATGAGCCAGATGATCCAATGCTCTGATTCAGTCGAGGGTAGTTTCCTATGTAATCTATTGTAATCCGTTTAACTGGAGATGCCGGGAATTGAGCCTGGGCCTTTCTGCATGCAAAGCATGTGTTTTACCACTGAGCTATGGCCCATTCCTGCCTCTGATCTCCCATTAAGCCATTTCAGTAAGTAAGCTTCTACTGTAAGTCATTTTCTTTTGCCAAATTATATGTGTGCCCATTCCAGGGAAATTAGTGCACTGGATTTCAGTGAGCACTTTCTCTACATTGCCTTACTCCACTGCAACAATCTGAAAATAGAATTGAATATGTCTTGTGTTCCTGATGAGTTGCAGTGAATCCAGGGAAAACCTCCCCCCCACCATCCCACCCCTTTGGCAGATGCTGGTGCGGGACCCTTCTAATTCTCCTTGATTTGCTTCTTAATCTACTGCTGCCTTTAATCATTCCTCTGCTCATAAGAAATACTATCTTGGCTTTAAAATAGCCCCCACATTTTGGCAACAGGTTATTTTTCTAAGCAGCTAATTGCATGCTGGATTTTTTAAAAAAATCACTCGCGTTGTTCTTCCAGTATGCGTCAGGCATGGCTTGTATATTAATCACTCACTTGCTCTGTGTGGCATTTATTTCTTCAGGAAATGAATCAGACAAGAGGAACCTGTGCCTCATCTCACTCCCCTCACCCCACCCCTTGCCAGTGAAGAAGGCAGGAGGTTTTTCCCTCTCCGCCAATGGGTTTGGTTTTACAAATGCGTCTTTTGCGGCCTGAGTCATAAGCCACGATCACTTCGCAGCAATGCAACCGCAGAAGCCCATTCCAAATGCAGCGGTGAGTGCCAGCCAGAGACAAATAGAGAAATGAATGTTCGTGCCCGTCGGGGTAATGAGAATGGAAACAGTGTGTGTGTCGTTACTTAGCTGTAGCTCCGCCTGCCAAGATCTGAATTCCTCCAGAGTTAAAAAGGGAGCTGAAGTGAGGAGTTCATCAGACTCTCTCCTATTATAGCCTGAGTTCTCACTGCAACTTGCCCTACTATACTGTCCATGTTATGAGCAGTGGGCTTTGATTTAGGGGGGCCCAGGATCTTGGTGGGGGGCACTGGAAGCAGCACGAGATGCCTGGTGTGTGTTCAGGTGTTAACTCCTAGGTGCCAGGAATTCAGACAGACAGAACCCATGCCCTTTCTAGGGCCAGAGCAAAATATCCCTCCACTTTTTGCAGCCTCATTCACAGATGGTGAAAGGTGAAGATCATTTTGGCAATTTTTCAGAGATGGGGTGAATTTTAGGAATAGGGGGTGAACTTCCTGATGCAGTGCATCTTAAGCAGCAACCACTTGGTGGCCACCATTTGCCCCCTGAGTGCCTCTCCAAGTGATGCTAGGTGATCATTTAGCATTGCCACATCCTGGGAGAAAATGGCGGCCATCGCTGCCATGTAACAAAGGCAGTGGTGCCAAAGAAATTCGGACATTGACCTCTGCTTTCATCATAGATCCCGTGAAATTTGGACAGATGTTTGCCCTGGAGAACACCTCTTCTAGTTCTACTTTAAGGGCCTGAACAGATGTGATGTAGCTGATCCATGATTGGGTCTCCCAACCTTTTATTTTTAACTTCAAAGCAGCCATGGGGGGCTTCCACTTTGATCAGAGCAGCGGCACTTGGGGAAAGGGGTCTTTAATCCTTCCCCTCATGTCTTTCCCCCAATTAAATTTCCCCCCTAACTCATGCTATGTGGAAGATTGAATGAAACAGTTTCACTTATGCAGCAGAGGTCTGCGTGAGCCTTTATCATCTCCACAGGAGTCTGTACACTCCTGAGGCTCAGATGGACTAGTAGCAGTTGCCATTACACTAGTTGCCATTACACCAAATGCAGTTTTCGGAAGACCTTTCCAATGAAGTATGAGCAATAAATAGTTGAGTTATTAGAAGAAGTCTCTTGTGCACTGCCGTTCTTGCATATTCAATATGCCATAAGAGGAATTTGGATAACCGGAAAGACAAAGGGTTAGATCACTGCATACTCACTTCTTAAACCAAAACAACTCTTTGCATATTACAAGCAGATCCTGCTCCAATTTCTGCATGAAAGAGCACATTTCAGTTACACCTGTGATCTCTGTGCTTCACGGCGAGAACTGTGTGGCGGTAGCTTTGCTTTGACAGGTCTCTGGAAGATTTCAAGGAAGTTCCACACCCACTCCATTCACACTAATCGGCTGTTTAACGCAGAAGAGTTCAGTGTTATGAATGAGCGAGAGCATGTTTTGGCTTGCCGATCAACTTGCAAATATAATGCTCACTTGTCAAATGAGCAGAGATTCACAAAAATCCAGCAGCGCTCTCGGAGACGGAAATTGATTAGAACCATATTCCCTGAAAGTGAAAGCTATTGGGGTAAGGAGGCCTTGCTTCCGCTGTTCCTTTAAAGTTTCAGGAAAGTTCCTCCCTGCCTTTGCTGTGGATCTGTGAGTCACCACTGTCAGCGAATGTGGGAGGAAGTACAACCGCACCCTATCCTGGAACAAATTTGATGCAACAGAAGTGAGGTCTTGGTGAATTTTCAGCATGTCATATTCTTCAGTTTCATTCATATCTTGGGGGAAAGGCTATGATGGCATTTGAATAGGCTGGATTGCAGTGGGCAGAATGCACAGTGTGCAGATCTTGCACTGCTCATCATTAGGATCCTGAGAATCCTTTAAAGTCCCTAGCCCTCATGAATACCAAGTTGAGTTTGAAACTGGGAAAAAGCAATACCCATGGGAGTTTCAAACCAAGATGAGAGCAGTAGCAAGATCCTAAATTTTGCTTGTCTGAATTTCTCAGGATACTGAGTCAATTTATTCTGTGGAGACATTTCCAGCAATAGTAGGTCTGAGAGCAATTGAGCCTTTAATTTCCCCCAGGTTTTGCAGAAAATGTGCATGATAACCTTGCTTCCTGACTTTGCTGCTATTATTTTGGTGAGGTTCTGAGGTCATAACAGCCACCGTTAATCTCTAAAGGACCCATTACTTCTTATGGGGTATGGCAGGAGGTAGCCTCTTAAAGGGGGTCCTCCAGATGATGCTCTATCAGTTCCACAGAGGAAGTCCAGTTTCACAATATCCTTGTATGCACAATTGCACGTTGTGGGCATGTGGTACATTGTGGTGACCTCTTTGCCACCAATGTGGTTTGCTGCAGACAGAAAGAAAAGCTACCTGACACAAGCAGAATATGTCACAGGGGAGGACTAATGCCCATTTAAAGCAATCTTAACTGATGGATTATCTAGGTTGTACTTGATTAATGTATCTGTGAAAATAATTGGTCTGAAGTAAAGAGCATAGTTTTGTTTTTAGGTGACATAATATCAGGAATCATCTTAGAAGAAGCATTCTCTCCTGTGAGTGAGAGAAAAGGGAATGGCTGTTCTGAGATGGTACTTGATATCTGCAATTTTAGAAGTACATGTATTAAAAATATGTTCTTTAAAAAATTCTGTTGCTCAATTAACAGGGCACCTTTTTTAAAAGTTCTTTAAAAAACCAATGGGTTAGATTGATTAAATGTTATCACCCTAGACTAAAACTGATTCTGTAGCAAACCATTCCACATTTTCAGGAAACCTAAGTCCTAAAAGAAGTGGTTTAAGGAACCGGGTATGTTTAGCCTCAGGAGCAGAAGACTAAGGAGAGAGATGGTAGTTCTCTTTAGCTCTCTGAAGGTCTGCCACCTAGAAGGAGGAGCAGACTTGTTCTTTGTTGCTCCTGAAGGCAGGACTAGACCCAGTGGGCTGAAATTACAAGGAAGCAGACTCAGGCTAGACTGCGGGGTTATCCTAACGGTAAGAACTGTTTCACAGTGGAACTGTCTGCCTCATGCCGTGGCAGTTTCCCCTTCATTGAAGGTTTGCGTACAGAGGCTGGACAGCCACCTGTTAGGGATGCTACAGCAGTTTCCTATATGGAGCAGGTTGGACTGGAAGACCTCCAAGGTACCATTGGATTGAATATTATGTGATTCGAGATGCATTCCTGTGTTCTAGCTGGGGGCATCTTAGAAGCACTCCCTCTTATATGAGAGAGAAGGCATACATAAAGCTGCCTTATGGTGGACCATTGGTTTGTCTAGCTTAGTATTGTCTACACTGGCAGCAGCTCTCCACAGTTTCGGGAAAGAGTCTTTCCCAGCCTTACCTTGAGATACCAGGAATTGAACCTGGGACCTTCTGCAAAGCAGTTGCTCTACCACTGAGCTACAGCATCTTCTAAGATGCCAGCCATCTGTTTTGCAAGTACTTTGGCAAGTACTTGCCTGATTAATCGAGGATGCAACTTTTTGATTAATCAAATCATTTTTAATCGATGAGTCCAACCAATTAATTGGCTAGATATGGTAGCCACACTGGAAGGGTAGAGATTTTGCCTTTGGGAAAGCTAAGTGAGATACCTTTCCAAAAGCTATAAGCCAGCTTTGCCAAAGCTGTGTAAGACAAGGACAGAGTTGCTGTCTTGATGCCTTCAGCACGCACATGATGAGTATCTCATGCCGAAAGTGTCTCATATTTTTGGCTTCTCAAAACAGTGAGTCAATAACTGGAGCTGGGCCTTTGCTGCCAAACTCTTAGGGCCAAACTGGATGAGATGTGGGTGCAGTTTTCCACATTTTGTCTAGTTTGGCATTTACCCAAGTCTAGAAATCCATGTTTACGAAACAGAATATCACATCAATATGAGCAAAGGTCTCCACAGATGTCAGTCAGCAGGAGAGATCAGTTACATGGAGAAAAAAACCCTAAAAATTGAGAGATTCTGTCCCTCTTGTATTCCTGAAACTTTAAACTATTCACTGATATCATTGGATAATTTGATCTCTTGAGAAGTGGTTTTGGGTTTTTAAAAAATAAACATATCTGACATGTACCCTAGAGAGACCAGGGATTGAATCTGGAGCCTTCTGCTGGGTGCTTCTGCTGGGAGACTGGCTGCTCAGCAGCAGCAAAATGCCTCCGTTCGGGCAAGTCACATTCAAAACGTGAACAGCAGGGGGATCAGTCTCGCAGCAACTAACGACCCGAAAAAACAGCAACTTTGTCATGCCGGATATACGACGTCCTAGCTCTATATTGCAGCAATTAAATTCAATACAAGGCATTGGAAATGTGAACAGCACCCTGTTGTCCACGTAGGGACTGCGGTGTCATGACGCAGAGGTGCTGCCAGAGATTGTACTGGGATTTTCTGCTTGCAGAACAGGTACTCTACCACTGAGCTACAACCCTTCCCTGAAGTTGGCACTCAGAAAACTATGTGCACTCATAAATGCTGATAACTTTGCTAGGTTGTATAAAATACATGAGGGCATTTCAGTATTTGTTTATGGGATGAATGGATGAATTTGTATTCAGCACAACAGTGCTTCCAGGGCAGCTCACAAGGTTAAGACTAAAAATTGTATAAACCAATCATAAACACAGAACAATCAGATAAGAATGCAACAGAAAACCATTGTAAGAGCAGTTTTAAAAGCCTGGAAGAATAAAAAGGTCTTCACCTGGCACCAGAATGATATGAAAGCAGATGGCTAGGTCTACTTTTCAGGGAGCAATGTTCATCAGAAGGGGAGCCACCACAGAGAAGGCCCTCTCCCTGGTTGCTACGCACTTCACCTCTGATAGAACCCCAAGAAGAGCTTCTGAATGTGATCTCAGTGTCCATCCAGGTGGACGTGGAAGTAGGGAATCTCTCAGGTGCCCACCTCAAAAGTCCTGCAGGGATAAAAGGTAATCATTTATGTAGAAGTGTTTTTATTGTTAAAAAGTATAATCTCCCTTTAATATACTTAGCACGCAGAACAATATATTAGAAAACTACAAACCATAAAGAGACAGAAATAAAAGCAATATGATCACATATAAACAGGATTTTAAGTAATCTTCCAAAAGTCAGGATCAGCTAACAATTCCCCTCTCTAAAGTTTTGCAGAACAGAAAAATAATAATTAATGACTAGGGGAAGTGGCCAGGTTTGCCTCTTTTGGAAGCTAGCTGAACAGTTGTGGAGACACAACAAAGGAGGTCCTGCTGAACATGTGGAGCTCTCGGTGAGGCCTTGGGGGAGCAGCACTGACTGTTTCAGGCTACAAAGGCTGCTGCTGGTACATATTATGCGACTATCTGGTGGTGCAGACACACCCCTGAGTGCTGCAGAGGCTGGAGTGGGCCATATTCAGATGTGTGCAGCCAGGGGCATAGCAAGGTTGGTGTGGGCCCAGAGACAAGATTTTAAACCCCCCCCCCCCACTGAAGCTCAGTGTATGAAGTAAAGAAATCTTAAATGAGGCTGAATAGTGGTAACAAAAAGCATAGTACAACTTTTATATCTCCCCTATGTGCCACAATAGAACATCATCCTAAATTATAATTTTGTAAATTGTGGACAATGCAAGTCATTTAATAGTACTAGAGAAAGACATGCTGTTCTGGTAGCTCCAGGTCTTAACACACACATCAATTTCGGAGGATGAATACAACTGAAGGTAGCCCGGGCGGGTGCGCAGCTGGGGGAGTCAGTCATGTGACTTGCCTCGGGGGGGGCCCAAGGCCGTGGGCCCCCAGACAACTGTCTCCCTTTGCCCTGTTATAGTTACGCCCCTGTGTGCAGCCCTTCAAGATAATTTGGCACACTGTGGCTTTCTGTAGCTTTTCTGCACTTGTGAAGAATCAGAGCAAGCACAAACAGCCCTACTTATGGGCTTCCAATCTCTGCTTCTGGCAGCCGACAGAGGAATCAATATTCTTCCCTTCTGATTACAAACTTAAAGTGTATTCTCCATGGAGCGATTCCCTGATTGCCAATAATGGATGATCTGTTCCTTTCTTTCGACTCTGCAGAGAGAAGCATGAACTACCTTGCCAACAGCATACAACCACCTCTCTTCCTCCACAGACACACACACACACACACACACACACACACACACACACACTTCCATAGACTGTGCCAGGCTAGCCCCAGACTACAAGCTTTTGCAAGGTTTTTTCCCCCCCTGAGTCATTCCCAACCCAATGCTGGTGCACGAGAAGCCGCTGGGAGGTATCATTTATGAAGCGCAGGCAGGCACACATTCAGGTGACCTAGATTTTGCAAGCTGAGCTGAGGCACTGTCTGCTACAGAGGGACATGAAGCCAAAAGCTACACTGCGGTGAGGCCCCTGCTGTCTCGTTTGAGCAGAGAAGCTGAAGGAGGGAAGCGAGAGGAGCTCTGTTTTCCCCCAACTTCTCAGGTTGATCCCTGCTGCCACCGCTGGACTCCTTGACGCTGCTCTAGAGACAGAGAGGGAGGGGGAATTCTTGTGCATTGCTTATTTGCATATGCTTAATCATTTAAATGCTTGTAGTTATAAGTTTGTGGCTTAACACTAGCTCCAGTATTTTTTTTTTTAAAATGCACACATCAAGTTGATTTAAAACCAGCCAAATTTGTCACTAGTACGATCACTCAGTTAAAGAAGTCTTAGTCAACTGATCATATGAGTCTGCATGAACTAATTGATTAAATTTGCATACATTTGCAGAGAATCTATGTGGTGTGGAGACTTGGATTAGGGAAGATTCTGGTCTGAATCCCCACTCAGCCATAAAACTGGATTAGCCACGAGCTCTCAAACATATCTCATAAGGTTATTGTGAGAATTAAAAGGGGTAACCCAATGAACGTTGTCTGGGACTGGAGCCAGGGCAGGATATAAATGTGAGTAATAACATGAATAAAACCAACAGTTCCGAAGCCCAATGGATGCTGTTTTTGTTTTCAGATGATGCATGCTTATGTCAGAGGAAGCATCTTCTTGGGAGAGGCATTCCTTTTTGTGTGTCAGAAGGTGGAAAACCTTTTCTGGAATGGTGCCTACCATCTGCAACTCTTGTAAGTACTCTTGTGCAATATCAGGTTTGGAAAATGAGCAATGCCTTTTGAATGAACTCTTCCTCTTTATCACTCTCTCTTGCCTAAAATTATCTTGTAGACTAAGTGGGTTTCATTAACACAGTACATGTGGTTTGTTTCAGGTGCATGGGTCCAAGAAGCAGATTTCTGGAAGAAGGGTAAGGAGAACACTGTTAGGTACCTGCCAGACTCACTTTTTAGCAATGGGAACACCACAATCTGGAAGGATCTACCAAGTGGTAAGTTTGGTAGAGGACATGCCAGATTCCCAAGCTTGGATAAAATGTTATAGATTACATTGCTGAGGCAAAACAGGATTTTTAAAAAGGCAAACTGAGAACAAGGCCTGATGATTCAGCAACATTGCTGAAAATAGGCGTATTTAGGTCTGGTCACCTGGGAACCCAATGGGTGTGGTCAACCTGGATGACTGACTACCTGGGAACCCAATGTATGATACCTTGAATGTAATGGAAGAAAGGTGGAATATTAATAAACTAACTTAACCCGTGCAGAGCATCTGCACGCTAGTACTGGATGGCTCCCCTCACCCCCCACCACAGCCTCCTCACCTCAGAGATCTCTCCACCCTCACCTGAGCTGCACTCCTGCTGCTCCTTCATCCCATTGCTTCCATCTCCCTCACCCCTCTTGGTCACTGCTCCATCTCTTTACTCCATCCCCCTCACCACTCTTGGTCGTAGAGCTGCAGCGTTACTGGCACCTGTCGGCCAAGCTACAGCCCCCTCTCCCCAGAGACCTCCCCACCTTCACCCAAGCCTCACTCTTGCTCCTCCCCACAGGAACAGCAGCAGCAGCAGTAGACCGGGCCCTTCCTTGCTGCCGCCACAGTCATGGCCGCTCATTCCCCTCCAGCCGCTGACAGACCCACCACAGCCTCCTCACCTCAGAGATCTCTCCACCCTCACCTGAGCTGTACTCCTGCTGACCATAATTAATGAAAGATTCATAATTCTGAAAGATTAACAAAACTTCTCAAGGTGTGTGTGTGTGTGTGTTCTGCGTACCCCTAAATTACCATTACATTTTGCCTATATTGGAATTTGAAGTGAATTTGATAATTTCTCCTCAGGTGAAATTTCTGCAAAATTTTGAAAGAGGCTGGAGAGTTACAATAAAAGCAAAGTTTCTTTACATACCCTGAGGGAAGATGGGTTCTTAAATGCTGTATTTTTGCATGTTTAAAATTTACTGCCCATCTTCAACAGTTACAAAACATTTTATCCAATAAGATGCCAAACATGAGAAGGGCTGATGTGAGTCTTTGTGGCCAGTGACTCCTTACTAGCTTCTCAGTATTTATGCACATAACACAAATGAATATTAATTGGTTTTTTTCAGACAAGCCTGCTTTTGACATTAATTGCAGTTGGACACACCCCAGCACATTCACTAGAAATACTCCCTCCAATTGCCTTCAATTCTTCCCTATTATTCTTTCTTTTAATTTTCTTAGGAAATCTGAGAATCAATCCAGAGATGGTTGAGAAGTGCTTTCTTGGTGGAATAGTAATCAGAATGCTACTAGTAACACAAGGCATTTCACCTCTAGCCTCACAGACAAGATGCTTTTGAACGACAGTTTCAGGGGAGCAACAGCAGGAGAGGGGGATGCCCTCTTCTCTTGCTGGTGGGCTCCCCAGAGGCATCTGTTGGGACTGTGTGAAACAGGGTGCTGGACTAGATAGGCCTTGGGCCTGATCCAGCAGAGCTGTTCTTATGACTTCAAGCTTTCTAGCCACTTCTCATTATGATGTGGACAACAGCACACTGGAACACATATGCGTTCTTCATTCATGCATTACAAATTAAATTCATATAGTATTTCTCTACAAAAGCAGCCCCGCCCAAAAAATTGAATACACGAGGGGCGGGGGATGTATTTACCCTGCTTTTCCTCTAAGGTATTTAGAGCAGCTTACATCTGGTTCCCAGGTGGCCTCTCCTTGAAGCAACTTATATGGCCAGATCTGCTTCGCTTCAGCAATAGAACTGTTTGACATACCTTCCAACCATTCTCTGGGCACATCCTCAATTTCACATTCAGTTTTTACTAACGTGCATATATGTGTAGGAGCTTCAGAGGGTTTATTGAATGACTTCAGACCATTTCCTGATTCTGTTAGTACATGTGGTGTTGGAAGTAGGCGGGACTCTATTATAATGCTGAGACTCTGGGAGATCAAATATGGTGAAGACTGATTCTGCTTTCTTTCCTTGACTAGCTGCTTCCAGGTGGTGTTCTTGTTTAGCCTGGACAGGAAGTCTGGGCTTGTAGGAACAATTCTATTCTTCAGTGTTTCACTCGCTCCTATAAAAGGCTATGGAGCTTGAGGGGTTGCCATGCAATGGAGAGTTAAGGCAGTGGGTCAAGATCTGTCCAAGAATGGGACAGTACCAGTACGGAAGTACTGGGTGCGCACATGCACCCGGAACTTCCAGCCACTTCTGTCTGAAGAGGGGGAAGGGGCGACAGGGAGTTACACTGCCGCCCCAAAGGCTTTTATGGAAAATGAGTGCCGGTGGGGGAGGAGCTGGGGGGAGGGGTAAGTGACCCTCCCCTGCCCTTAAAGTGGCACCCCCCCAACCCCTTGAGCAACCCCTGCTCGGTTCCATGCACATCCCTAGTACTCAGTAGGGACTCAGCTAAAAGATGGATCGAGCTCCCTGCTCCTGTCCGCTACCCTATATCTCCTCCAGTCGTCCACTGCCCTCATATCTGCTCCAGAGTGCTCTCTGTGCCCTCCTCTACCAACTTCCTCCTTGTTTCCTTTGCCTCTGCCTTTGTTCGAAAGTGGTATGTAAATATTCATCTTTGGTTGTGGGTAGATGAAGCGTAATTGTGGTTGTGGGAACCTTTAATAACTCCCTTGTTACAAGCAGATAACTATATTGATTGTGGCTGTGTTCTGTTCTTTGGATGGAAGTGGGAGAGTGGCTGTCACCCTAACTGTAATATTTAAGTGTGTGTGTGTGTGTGTGTGTGTGTGTGTGTGTGTGTGTGTGTGTGCGCGTGCGCGCGCGCGCGCGCACACACACACACACACACACACACACAAAATCTCCATGGGAAATTTGGCTGAAGGTCTGCAGCAGAAGTGGTATACTTGTTTAAAAAGGCCAGGAACCCCCTGCTCTATAGCAATTCGGATGAGTTTCCTGACATGCCTGCTACCAAAGGTCAATGTCAGGAGCTGAGGAAGTCTCTGCAGAGGAGGTGGTGGTATCTGAGAATATCAGAAGAGAGATATTCCCAGGGGGTAGTGACAAAGGGGTTTTAATCCCCAGAGAAGTCTCTCTATCATTAGTAGGGATTTGGTACAGTAGGGGCTGATTCCCAGGACAATCTAAAGAGAATATCTCACGGGCCCTCCAGGTTCTGGACCATGACATACTTTCCTTCATATTTTGCTATTTTTCTCTATGGAGATTAATTCTGTGCAGGAAATACGTTTCCAAAAGTGGAAGGATGGGAGACCCTCTAATAGAGCTGTGGGAAAAGGATTCTGCTCCCTTGAAGATACTCCTTAAATACTGCAAAATTTGTGCCTGGAAAGTACCTCAATGTAACATAACATCCTTGTGTAAGATTATCATGAATATAACACTTGTAGATGCATATAATTGCTATGGATCATGCCCTGGGAATGTATTTCTTTGCCATCCCATTTATTTTCTGGCATGTCAGATAACTACAACAAAACCTGCAATGGCAACAGAAAGATCTAGATATGAATGTGAATTCTATGCAGATTAGTAGTGGAGTTGTGAGGGACAAAACTTGGTATGAAATGTGATAAGGGTGCTGGTCTGGACGCTCCCTAATGCTTATTGAGAGCCTTTTTCTTCTATTGCTTTAAAGGATGGTGGAAAGCTAGAACTTGGTCATGGTGGCAGAAAGGACAGTGACTGTTAGCCAAGATGGCCATAATAAAGGGTGGTTCAGTGGTAGGGTGCCTGCCTTTGCAATCAGAAATTGCAGGTTCAGCCTCCTGCATTTCCAAGTCTGGAATGCTAAGAGTCATTGCTAGTCAGTGTAGATGATACTGAGCTACATGGACCAATGGAATGGTAACAGGCAGTAGCGGAACCAGACCAGCAACAGCCCGTGTCCAGCCATGACAGTGGCCCCACTCACAGCGCCCCCTGCTTCTGACATCAGACGCGGGGGTTAGCCACACCCCACATCAGATATCAGATGCGGGGGGCATGGTCTGGATCCTGAACGGGGCCATGCATTTGCAGTGCAGCCAGGAGTGGCTCTTCCCTGCCTTAAAGGCAAGGAAAGCCTGTCTTGGCCGCTGGCCATCTAACTCCTGAATGGGGCCGTGCGGTCCCATTCAGAAGCTAGATCAGGGCCAGTGCTGCATTCGCAGTGCAGGCAGAAGCAGCTCTCCCTGCCTTTAAGGCAGGGAAGATCGGCTGCTGGCTGCGGGCCATTTAACTCCTGAATGGGGCTGTGCAGCCCCGTTCGAGAGCTAAATTAGCCCCCCAGCATCTGACATCAGACGTGGGGTGTGTGTGTCAGGGCCGCGAGGTGCTGCCCCTGAGGGGCGGCGGCCCGGGTTCTTTGAACCCAGTCGCCCAATAGTAGCTACGCCCCTGATCACAGGCAATTTCCTGTGAACCTTCATGTTCAAAGGCAGTATACCTCTGAATACCAGATAATGGGAAGCAACCATGGAAGAGGGTTCTTGTCTTTAAGCCTTACGTGAAGGCTTAGTGGACATATGGGGTTGGCCACTATGGGAAGTGGACTGTTGACCTTATACAGCCTCTTTTTGTGTTGCTTGATCTGGTAAGATGTTCAGCCAAAAAGGAATATGTGATTAAGTGTTGTTTTGTATTTGGAAGATATGAGGGATTCTGTTCAGTCAAACTTTTGAGCATACAGTATTATAAAAACACAGGACAATCATGCTGAAATAGATCTTCATTGATTGAGTTTGAAACACTAACTTCTTGGAAGGTGAAAAGAATTGCTGGGAGGAGGGGGAAGCATTTTATTTTATTTTTTACAGCGAACCTTTGGCTATGTAGTTACTCCTGGATCACATACGGTGCCACTTTCCCATTCGATACAGCTGAAAGGGGAAATTAAGAATTCCTGACACACAACATGGTTAAGAAAGAAGGGGAGGGGGAGCTGAAAGAAAGGAGAAGCTGGCTGTGAGTGTGGACTGAAAGAAAATGTTAATTTCAGCCCCGGACGTTCATATTAAAAAGAAAAAAGAAATCCAACTGTTTATCCTTTTTCTGGCATTGATATTCCTATTGCTGAAGGTGTTTAACAAGGAGAGGAAAGGTTTGTCTGACAAAGCATCAATGCCCTGCCACTGAAATATCCATAGCTGCATTTTTTTGGACTCTGTACTCTTTGATTTTTACGGTAAATCCTCTCCCCTCCCCTCCCTCCCTCCCTCTGTTGTACAGAGCAACTTATGCCTCTTAACGCTAGAAAAGGAAAAGCCGTTCGGTTCTTGTAGTGTGTGTGTATGTGTGTGTGTGTGTGTGTGTGTGTACACACACACACAAACTATAACATTCACCCTTACTGTACTTGGAGGAGGAGATGCATTTCACGGTACAGAAATGCTAGAGGTATAGGCTGGGTTCTACATTGTTAGAACTGGCAGCGATTCTATTGCTTTAAACATCTGCCAGGGAATGTGGGATCTTGTTATAAGGAGGGAGACAGAGAGGGAGACAGAGAGAAGCTTAGGGAAGATTTCAGCATATGCCGGTGTAACACTTCCTTGTTATTCCCTTATTAAGTTGGCTTCTTAAATTTTCTAATATTCAAAATTAAGCAGTCTCCTCCCCTTCTTCCACCTTCCCCCCCATACTTCTCCCTTTTTGTACATGTCTCTCTCTTAACTTGTTAAGTTTGAAAGATGATATATACTCACAGTTTGCTTTGCCAGTCAGCACGTTAAAGGCCAAGATTAATGCAATGGATTGGTGCTGCGGTGTCGCAGTGGAGCGTGATCAGAATACAAGATGGAATATAGGGGGGAAAGGGCAAAGAAATGTGCTGGTGTTGAGAGTTTGTACAAGTCTCCTTAGCAACTTGTCTGACATCTTTTTAAAAATGTTCTTGGGGAGGTGTGTATGTGTCTGTGTGTATGTGAGTCTCCCTTAAACCACCCATTTAATAAAACATTCCTTTAGTTTTGCAACAGCTTCATTTTCCACCTACTCCCATGTTCTTTTGTTCAATTACTGGATTAAATTAGTTGTTGGAGAGATTTTTTCCCTGGGAAAATGGGGGGCGCGCATTCAGTACTTTTTCATTCAAAGAAACCACTACAGAGTTGGGTTGTTTCCAGTTGTTTCCATCTTGGCATTTGGAATATTTCCCCCCCTTTTCTTTCTCTCTTTCTCGGAGTGCTATAGAATCAGCAACAGCCTGTCGTCAGTTAAGCAATTGGGCATGTATTTGGGCTTGTCTGATTTTTAAAATTATTATTTTTAGAACAGAACTTGTACAACAAAAGAGAATCGTTTGGGGGCAAGATTGTCTCTCCCAAACCCCTCCCATTTTTTTCTCCTCTCCCCCTTCCCACATTTTTTTAAACTTGACAACTGAAGAATAAACCTCTCTAGGAGGGAGTGGCCTGATAGTGATGAAGGTATGTTGCGTGGTGGTTTGTGTGTGTGTGTGTGTGAAGAAAAAAAATGTTCCATATTACTGTATTAATACTGTAGGGGATAAATCTGAATTGGGTGTAGGAAATGCAGTACTCTAGAAATGCTATATCTTGAAATGACTCAAGGGAAACAGTTACTGCTTCACTGAAGAGACTTTCAAAAACTTACTCTGCATTTAAAAAGTAAAAAGGAAAAGCTCTCCATAGAGAGCGCGCGAAGGGGAAAAATATAAAGAAACCAAGCCAAAAAATTTTTTTGCCGAGGACGATGTTGGCTTCTATACAAACAGATGTTACTTGTCATTCTGTAGTTAAGCAGGGCTCCACGTTGGAGCAGGCAGCAGTTTTAAGGGGAACTGGAGCCGAGTTTAGAAAGGTGGGTGAGGGCTCTAGATAGAAATATATCGATATATATTTATGTCGTAATACTTGCTTTGCAACCCTATAGATATTTTATACTTGGAATCTCTTTTGTGAAAAACGTACCTTATTTTAATTTTTTAAACAAAAATAATTAAGGGGGAAATGTCAACCATGTTTTCTTTGCTTCTTTTGTTTAAAAAAGAAAGTTGATGAAACTATTTTAGCTCTGGGGGGTTCTGTTCAGAATGCTTTAAGACATTCATGGTAAGTGGATGTTCGGATCAGGTCAGGGAATCTGTCACTTTCTTTTTATTATTATTAATTTTGTTGTCTGCCGAAAACCCTCTTCTGATGGGTTCTCCACAGAGTCCCTTCTCTTGTAAGTAGGATTGTGAAGGCTTGAAGGCCCTTTTGTCACCTTTCCAGGTTTCATGCGACATTGTAAGCGCAAGAATCGTGTTCTTTATACAGTAGAAGTTCAGATGAAATGTGGATACTCCCAGTTTTCTAACTCTTTTGTCTATCGCATGTGTTCACTGGATTAATCCTCCCCAGCCTTTTTGCTATATAAATATATGTATGTATGCTCTTTCCGCTCTCAGATCTAACCATCTAACTATTTGGAGTAATACGGCTCCAAAATAAAGAAGTGTGTATGTGTTTCTCCCCCCTGAGCCCACAAAAGTGAAAAGTTGTGAACGGGTTAGGGTTAGCACAAAGGCTGCAGTTTAGCAGCAGATCAATTTATTTTGAGGAAGGGAATCGCAGATCCTGCCATCTTATTTTCAAATTTCACATTTCATTCTTCTATGCTAAATGTCTGCTTTTCTTCCTTCTGGCTAATCCATGTCACTTATTTTAACTTTTATCAGTTTAAATTGGAATGCTTATAGTGTCAGTAAAGTCATCCTGTTTTTTTCAGCTTCCCTGCCTTAAAAAAAAACCAAAAACAGAATTCTCCATTTTCTGTTAAACATAGGACTTTCATTGGTCAGCTTCCCAAATCTGTAGAGGAGTCAAACAATTTATTTTTTACAACAAATTTCCTTTTTTCCTTTGTTATAATTTTATGCCTAAAGACAATATACTCACGTAGGCTTAAAATTAGGTAAGATAAATGTTGCTTGATGCTTTCATACTATCTATCTGTCTACACACCCACACACATCAGCATCAGTCTATCTGCATATAAACAGTATGATTTGCTATAAATATACACCTATATGTTAAAAGAGCATCACATCTGTTCTTTTATTATGATATACAGTATACATATAGGTAGTACCAACCTACTTATTTTCTGTAGCCTAATATACATTTGTGGTCAAAGTTTGTAGGAAAGGTAGGTTTCTCATCCAGTATTGTCCATTGCCTTAATCCTTCCATGGCTGTTCACTGTACTACTAAGTATGGTCAAATAAAACAAATTACTTGCTTGATCCTAAATAATCCGCCTCCCCCTTCTTTTTCGGTTTGGATGCTCAATTTAATTTTTTTTAATATAAATTTTTGCTTTTGTTGTTGTAGAAAACAGGGTGTTATTTCACTTACAATCACCAATTGCATTTGAATGACTTTCCATTTTGAAATGGGATTCTGAGAAAGACTTTGATACCACAAGCCCCTAGTTTATTCTGGTGGTGTACCAGTCACAGTGGGCTAAGTCTAAGGCTCATAAGCTGTGTTAGAAGCAGAAACAGAGACACCCCCCCCCCAGATTTGGGTTTAAAGAACAAAGCTTAAGGAGACAAAATGGGAAATGAGAAAGTGAAAATGGGCATATGCAAGCCGCCTCCCCCGCAGCATCCTTTATGTAACTATGGTGGCTAACAAATTTGAACATTTTAGTTTCTCCTGTTCCTTGATTGGCATGCCTGGTCATTTTGTATGAAAATTCCAGGGTCTCGGGTATGAGTACCCCCACCTCCCTGACATCTTTGTAGGTGTCACTCAATTTCAGTCCGGGGGTGGTCTTCGATCTAAAAATTGAATTTTAAAAATTCTCCCCCCCTCCCTGTCAGCAGCTGCGTGGTTTTAAGTGGTTGCGAAAGGAACAATAAAATGAAAGGCAAAACCGGCATTTTGAAAACTTGGCAAGAGAAAGAAGCTTGGACTGGCAGCCAAGAATCCTGCTGGGGCGCAGAGAGAATAGCATTTGCAAAAGCACCTCAACTGAGGATTTCTTCCTTTTTTCTTTTTTTAAAAAACAATTTCAGCAGCCGGAACAATTATTCTTCCATCAATTTGAGAGTCAAAAAGTTACAGTAGGGGTTTGATGAGCCTATATGGAGACAGGTAACATCTCTCTTCTATTCCTATTTCTCAACTGTATCTGCATCCTAATCTTCACCATCCCTGGTTTTCTGAGAGTTTGATGTCAGTAGCTAAGTAGCCAACTAATGTGTAACGTATTTGTTGTAGCTATGCCCCTCCCTGTGCCTATTTGGGTGGTATGCAGATTAGCACAATTTTTCAATGTCTCCCCAGCCTGCAAGATAATGAGTCTCATTGTGTATTTTCTAAGACTTAACACCTTATTCTGGAAGTGAATCCAGCTGAGGTGTGTGTGTGTGTGGGTAAAGACACTGCCTTCAAGTTTAAAATGTGTCTTACCTTTGCAATTGTTATTGCTACTAGTTCAAACAATGTTGTCCTACAGTTAGATCATTTTAAAAACCTGGATTATTCCTTTTAATGAACTTGATATAAATAAACACGTTTTCTCTCCCTTGAATAAATTCACTACAGGTTTGGGCCTATCAAGATGGTGGTTTGCATTTGGTAAGAATTTTCCTGATATGTCGACACATTGGTAAAGTACTGTTGTTTCAATTTCCCCCCAAACTATTATACTTTATCGGTATTTCATTTTTAGTAAGTTGGCTTTATGAAATATAGGAATGAATGTATGGGAAAATAATATTCCAGTTGATGCTTCCAAAGGCCCTGTGTATCTTCATCTAGATGAGAACTATTACAGCTGAAACACAGAATTGTTACAGACAGCTTGTATTCAGACTCATAACGCATTCTCTGTTGTTTGACAATTTTCCTGGAAAGACTGACAAGGTCGGCTTGAAAACTGCATATAGACCAAAACTGATGTTGAATGTTTGGATACAATATGGAGAGAGAGAGAGAGAGATTTCCTCTTCAGTCCCTGTTTTCTTTTCTGTACACTCCTGGTTAAGCTTGACCTCCCAAAATTTGTAGAAGCTAGCTTTCTAGTTTTGCAATGGTGATCATTCATGGTACAATGGTAAACACTCAGGGGAAACCTAAAGTCAAGTAATATAGTTTATAAAAACTCCAATGAAAGGCTACTTCTTTCATGGAGGCTATGTTCCAAAGTATAGTGTTATCAGTTTATTTAGTTTCCTCTTTCATACATTTTCAATCATTGTTTCGGTACTCTCCTGCAGAAACTGCACTGGTAATTGTAATTATATAAGGTATCATTTAGTGATAGTGGGCACTGGTTCCATGACCCCAATTTTCGCTGGGTACCTGTTATGGCTGCAGTGTGTGCAAACTTTATCTTCTCCACATCTGTTTGAGTGATTTGTGCAGATGTTTTAATGTGCCCTTCAAGGGCATTGTTAGCTTTGTGGGGTGGAGGTGGGGGGTTGATAGCTGCATTCATCCTAGAGTCTGTCGAAGCCCTACTCAAGAAAAAAGAAGAATCTTAGAAATTGCAGGCTGGTTTTCTTTTTTTTAAGATTTATTTTAAGTGTTTGTGACTCGGTATAGCTGTGACAAAGACAAAGGGAAGGTTAACTTGGTTTATGATTTGCTGTGAAAAGGACCATGTGATCTGTTCCAATAATATGGCTTCCCAATCATTCTCTTCTGTATCTCCCTCTCTCCCTCCTCCCCTGCCGATCTATTTCCTCACTTCTTCTAAAATGATGCCCCTGCTGTCTTTGTATAAAATGCTTGGCTCCGTCACTTAGAGTGGGCCTAGTAGCCACCACATACTGTATTTTCCCTTGTGTAAATGTCACAGAATCACTGGTAGATACTGTATCCCAAACTTCCTCTGGTATTTGTATATAACTGTGTTTGACAGCAAAATAATGGTCAGACTTCACATGAGGTGTTTCTTAGAAACAACTCCTTTGAAAAACCTCAGGAGCTATGATGTCAGGAGAAGGGGCTGCTACAGATAATTCCCTGCCTAGGAGGCAAATAAGGCCAAGAATGCACTAAGTGTGGGATTTGGCACTTCGCAACTTTGTTTGTTTGTTTGTTTGTTTGTTTGTCAAATTTGTACACCGCCCCAAACTTTTGTCTCTGGCCGGTTAACAATAGCATAACACCAGTTAAAAACATATACAATGTATGAAGTAACATCTGAGTGCTGACACTGTGCTGTGTCCGGTAACAGAAGACTAAACTAGACATGACATGGAACACAGGAAGCTGCCTTTTGCTGAGACAGACCATGGCTGACCTAGCTCATTATTGTCTACACTGACTGGCAGCAGCTCTTCAAAGTTCCAGGCAAGGTTCTTTTGCAGCCTTACCTGGAGATGCCAGGGATTGAATCTGGGTCCTTCTGAATGTAAAGCAGGTGCTCTACCACTGAGCTATTTATTTGTTTGTTTGTTTATTCGATTTCTCTACCGCCTTTCCAAAAATGGCTCAGGGTGGTTTACACAGAGAAATAACAAATAAATAAGATGGACCCCTGTACCCAAAGGGCTCACAATCTAAAAAGAAACATAAGACAGACACCAGCCACAGTCACTGGAGGGATGCTGTGCTGGGGATGGATAGGGCCAGTTCCTCTCCCCCTGCTAAGTAAAGAGAATCACCACTTTAAAAGGTGCTTCTTTGCCAAGTTAGCAGGGGTTATGGCTCCCCCATGCTTTTAAAAAAGTATTTATAGCAGCCATAGAGGCCCAATTTGGATTGGTATCCAACTCCTCCTATTTCCTGATTAAAATCACACATAGGCACTGAAGCTGCTATTTCCTACATTCTAACAATTCCTGTTTACCAGGGACTTTCTCGCTCTTTGCTTCCCTTTCTCTGATTTTGCCTTTTGGGGATGCCCTATTAAAATTTTGTTTTAAGAGTTGTCATTCTTTATGGTCCAGCTCCTTCCTAGGGTCTATTGAAGTCATTCCCATCTCATGCCACCTGATCCTCTGAGCAGGAGCATGTCCATATGAGGTTTTTCAGCTCATTTCTCTTCTCCTCCAGAATGGAGGGTGTGTGTTCGCATATTGGTCAGGTTCCCTCCAAAGTCCCTGCAAGCTATCAGGGAGCACACCAGACACAATTCAGGTTGGTCATTGCGCATTAGAATGTAGCCCAATTTATGTCTGGTGTAAAAAAAAATTAATCTACTTTTTGTGTTGATTTTGGGGGGCAAATCTGAACTCCCAGTAAAGCCATGGTAAAGCCTGCTGTCTGGAAGTGCTCCAGGAGATGCCAGGAACTGAATCTGGGACAGACCACAGGCAAACCATGCGCTCTGCCACTGAGCTGTGGTCCCTCCCTCTCTGGAGGGAAGCATCTCAGCTGCCAGGCTGAGTTAAGGCATTTTGTGCAGTGCCAAGGGCTGGGTGGGTGAGAAGAAAGGTGCAGTGGGAATGGAGAGAGAAGATAAAAATAATTAGATGAATCCTGTCCCCTTTTAATGTTCATAGCTCCACAGAAAAAGTATGTTAGAGCCTTCCCTTATTTTCCACTCTTTGCAAGGCACCTTGCTTTCCTGCTTGCTTTCCCTGTCGTCATCCCCTCCCCACCCACATTCCTTTCCGTTGGCCTCTCTCTCTCATTTATATTATTTTATTTTAATTTAAATATTTATATCTCACACCTTCACAAAAAGTCCCAGGGTGGCTTATCAAGTAAAAACTAAAAACGAATCCATAAAACAAGAACATTTTCCCTTCCATTTTTCTTCCTTTTTCTTCCGGTTTGAAAAATTCTGAAGTGTACAGATGCTCATGAATGGTGGTGGTCAGGCAGGAATGGGAGGGGGCTGTGGCAGCCCATTTGTGTAGCTGGGGGTGGAGGCGCTTACTATAAACCCTGTTGCCAGGAGTACAGTTAGAGACTGGTTCACTTCTGAGGGTGCTTGTGAGAGGTTCTGGTGCTGGCTGTAGCTTATCTGGAAGCAGGGTTATTTCCTCCCTGGGCAGGTGAAAGCACATCTGAGACAGCATAGCCCGCATCTTAGAACTGGCTCACATGTGCACACTCATCACAGATGCATCATCACGTGATGACTTGCAAGTGGGAATGGGCCACTGCAGACAGAATTCCACATACTGAACTTTCATACTGAACTTTCACTCTTCTTGACCTCCAAGGCAGTGCTGTTTCAGTTTGCACTTTCATTTGCAAGCCGTGGAGGAAAAAGTAATGCAGTGATGTCCGGTCATGTGTAAGTGAAGGCAACATTCCTGGGACTGGAGTAGACCTCTGTCTGTGTTTTGTGGGCACTGATTTAATGATACATTTTGGTTTGTGCCAACATGCTTTTTTTGAGTGGGAGAAATCTATACTACCAAGCATAGATATCAGAACAAAAAACAACTGGTTCTCTCCCACCCCACCTCAAGTGCCTTGAAAGAGGGGAGTTGAACCCAACCTAATCCTAAGTCCCAAAATTGGTTTAGAGAGGGGTCCGCCCCCCAGTAAACTGAAATGGAATCCAAACCTGCAATCTGTTGGTTGCCTTGAATGCAAACCAGAGCTGAACTCTCCAACAGAAAACATGGTAACTGGTCAAAATAAATGGTTCAGTAATCAGGCACTCAGCTTGCAATTGTCAATTTTTTTTTGTTTTCTATATTTTGTCCTACTGTGTATATATAAAAAAATTAAACATATTTTTTAATCAAGAGCTCTCATATTCATGTAATAGGGCTACCTTGCAAGTAAGAGTTTTATATTATTTTGTATGAAATATATCTAGATTGGTTCCATATATCTGGTTACTGAACCACTTTTTAAAGTTAATGCCGGAACTGGAACTGAATTGCAGAGTTAAAAATCATTCTTGAACCTGAACCAAAATGGACTCCACATTTCAGTGGTTTGACTTCCTGCTTGAAAGTGTGAAGAATGAACTCTGCTACTTCTTACAGGTCTGTGTTTCGCTTCCAGAAATTGATTTTTTGGTTTTATTTTAAAAGAAGATCTTCATGCTGGTTGCCACAAACCCGTAGATCCGAACTTGTGCTCCTATCCTACACAAGCTTGTATCTATAGGTGTGTGTCTGCTTGGCCCATGCACAAAAATGTGGATAAATAATGCTTTAAACATGGCAATAACCAGATTTGCCGTTAGCATCTCACTTCCCTTCCTTTCTTCCCCCTCCCTCCTGCACAGCGGTATTAAAATTAGTGCTACAAATCTCATTGTGCAATTATATCAGTTTTCAGCATTGGTTATTATTAAAATGTTCTTCTGGTCATGCCTCATGCAGGGGCCCAAAGGTAATAAGATGAACTTCTTTCACATTAATCGAAAGAAAGTAAATTGCAAGGTGAGTAATGTGATATTTGGGGGCATCCTACATTACTTTTCAGTACAGCAAAGAAAAGGATGTGTTTCTTTTGGCGAACAAATCCTTCCGTTGGCCTCTCCATCATGCTCTTCTCTGAGGTTTTCAGAAATCTAATAATCAGATGCCTCTCAAATTTAAGACCCTGGATCTTAAACCTAGAGGATTGCAAACATCACAAATCTATATTGGATTTATGCCAGTTTAACTGTAAGAGTCCCGCCCCCCTGCCCCCCCCACCCCCGAAGCATCCTGGGAACTGTAGTTTGTTGAAAGTGCTGGGAATTCTGTGGTGGTGCTTCCTAGAACCCTGCTTCTACTCACTTCCTCTCTCAACGCTGCTGCCCCACATCTCTCTCCCCACTTTCTGTTGTCTGTCCTGCCTCCTAGGTTTCTGTTGATAGTATACATAGGCAAACATAGGTACATAGATATATTGTCAACAAAAATGCAGAGGCCAAGACAGGCAACAGAGTGTGGGGAGGAGAAGAGATGTGGGGCAGTAGCACTGAGAGAGGAAGCAGAACACCACCAGAATGACTGGGGAGGCTCAGCTGGCCACCTGTTGGGAATGGCCTCCTACATCATCAGGAACACACAACCCAAGCACATAATATCAAAATTCTGAGTTTGGCAGCCTGAATGCATGGAGCACTTGACATATCTTTGTGCATATTTCCTTAGTTTGCATAATAGTCCTGCTCATTTCGGGGAGGACCAACAGACAATGTGAGGCCTTGAATGAAGGCCTTGAATCCACTGACCACTGGCAATCTTACCAGACCCCCATATACTGTTGAAATCTCATTTTGCAGCCATGAGAGACAGGAGTTTGTTTTTTCTTTGATGTGGAAGCTGATGAGGTTATCAGGATGCTGGTTTTTGTGGTCGTTACCCCGTTCTGTGACTTCTATGGCACTTCAGAATGTACACCACTTTAAACACCTTTGTCTATTGGATTTGGGTCTTTTCCTCCCTTAGGTGTAAGAGAGATTCTGCCTTCAAAACTTGGCTGAAGACATATGAGGCCTCCAAGAACCCAAATCTTCACTGTTATTCAGTGGATTGTCTTGTGATGATTTCTTTGTGCTGTTCAAGTCTGCAGGTGTTTCTTGTAGAATTTGTCAGGATTGGAACAGAGTTGATGATAGGTTTTTTACTTTCTTGAATCCATGCTTTCCATCAATTTTTCACAGGGTGACATGGTTTTTTGTTTTCTCATTATGATAAAGAGGTACTGAGATGCTTGATTTGGTTATTTTGTTGAAATCCATTTGCAAAATGTCCACTTCTTTTTTGGTAAAGAGATGATTTGGCTAGGAAGGTTTTTTTTGTTTTTTTGTTTTGTTTGTTTGTTTCTTGTAAAACGGGATTTGAAGCTCCTGAACCAGAACCCACACAATTACCATAGAAATGCTCCTTTGTGTTGCGGTTTATTTGTGGAGTAGATCATCTTAAGTCTGTTTAGGATGGCTTTTGTATGCTGGCAATGGAGCTGGTAGCTACATGCAAAGCTGGTAGAGAACTGGGTAGAGGAAGATCCACTGATTTATTCTTTGCCTGGAACCCTGAATAAGAAAAAAGGCCCACGCTGTTGTGTGCTATGTCTAGGCCAAGCGTAGAAGGCTTTGGAGTGAGATGTGGGCTCTATGAGGAACTTGAGAAAACAGTTGACTGTTGCAGCAGTGATCTGTATGAGTGATTGAGTTCACACATATGAAGTCCTTGGGGGTCCCGAACAATCCTAAGCCCAGATGGACCAGTAACCAGGGGCAGTCCTCAGATGATTTATAGTTATTTCACTAAACTAAGTTTTGTAAATGTGGCTTTTCCAATGGTTCTAAGCCATAAGTGGTGGTTGTTAGAAGACGTCCAGTGTGTGCTGCTGTTCACACATATTCTATATCTTGGCAATGAGGATGGGATGCTCCATGACAGCAGAGACAGTGGTTACCCAGAGGCAGCCACCATTTTCCCCTAGAATATGATGCTCCATCATTGTGATGCATAATTCCTAGGGGCATGCTGTTGGGGTGTGTGTGTGGTCTGCAGACCTTCAAAAACTGCCTTTCACTCTTCCCCAAATTAACCCAAATGCCCCCCGACCCATTTTCACTGCTTGCAAAAGGGATGGTGAAAAATTTATGTTGAATCCCCAGACCTTAGCTTCATCAAGTCTACTGCATCACCTGTCTCGCGCCATGTGCCTTCAGAATGGAAGCTGTCTGTTGCTTGAAGTTCTCTCAGAATTGCAGTTGGAGGATGCCAGCCTTACCTGCACCAGCTAGCGGATGTGTAATTATAACTGATTTCACTGCATTTAACTTTGAATAGGGTGGCTGCCAAAATTTGAAATCTCAATGTGAATATGCCCGGGTGTGTGTGTGGAACTTTTAAAAGCTATTTAGTTTGCACCATTATAATCCCATCACCAGAGCTATAAGCCATTTCTCAAACACCTGCACTTACATGTGGTTTTTAACCTTTACTTCATTTCTCCCTAAACTGTTAAAAAAAATTTCTAGGAATTCGGAAATTAAATTACTTTTTCTTAGAAAGAAACAGAAAATCCAAAAGACATAAACTTAATAGCTGTTTTTGGTTTTGATTCTCATGTGCATGCCTTTCAGCATGACTATATTTACTTATACTAATGCCTTCATGACATCAATACATATTGTAATTTCACATTGTTATTACATGACTGCACATATTCACCCTAATTACATAATTATCTATAATTGCAATAATTGGGTAAAGATGTAATTGACTAAAATCACTTTAAAATCAACAAGGAAATCTTGCCAATAGAAAAAGTATGTTGGAGGAAACTCTCCCTGTGTGTTTTAATTAACTCTCCAAAAGCAAGGAAACTCAGGTGCCCTTTAAACCTTCTCTCAGTTGTTTCAGAGTTGTGATATAGATATATAGCTGCCTTCTCCTGGGTCAGACACTTGGTTCATCTAGCTCAGGAGGAGGCAACCTTGGCTCTCTAGCTATTGCTGAACTACAACTCCCATCATCCCCAGATGCAGTTTATTGCAGCTGGGGATGAATAGGAGTTGTAGTTCAGCAATAGCTGGAGAGCCAAGGGTGCCTACTCCTGATCTACCTGATTCTTGACTACACTGACTAGTGGTGGACTCTCCAGGGTTTTTACCAGCCCTAACTGAAGATAATAGCAATTGAATCTGGGACCTTCTCTATGCAAAACAGGTGACCCACCACTGAGCTATGGCCCCGTGTTGCATTATTTGCAAGCGTATCCCAGGCAGCTGGGAGAACTTCTAAATAATTCATACCTTGTGGACAGGGCCAGTCATCCAGGTCTTTCCCACAGAATCAGCAGACAAATGATCTAACCACTTGAATGGGCTGATGACACAGAGTTGTCTTTGACATGATGCTCATTCCATAGGAAAGATGCATTCAGTCAGCTTAGTTCAGGTGGTTGGGTCATTTCAATGAGGCTTCCAGAAATGTCAGGTTTGACACGGATAAGCAGCTCCTGCATATCTGAGAATGTATTTTAAGAGTAATATGCATGAAGCAACTTTGTGTTACTCATTTGTATTTACTTAATTCTACTGCTGATCTGAAGGTTCTCTAGTGAGAATTTTTGGCTCGAATTATTGGGGGAAAGAGGTCAGGAGACAAAAGCAGTCTCTTTCTTGCTGGCTTAGCTCCCCTCTACCATGTACTAGTATGTGTGTTTCTTTCGGATGTCGACTTGACAACTTTTTAAACTGTTCCTGTCCTTCTGCAAGCTGACTTTTTCCTGCTTAAAAGCTTTACAATGTCTCTACTGCCAACTGTATGTGTAGAATTTTGCTACTAAAGGAATGACATACCTAACATAGAGTAGTTTCATACTTGTTTTATGGTCTTGTCATGTGACATAACTTACAATGATGTTACCTTAGCCAGAAGAGTAATGTCAGGAAGATTGAATTGGGATCCACGCCTAGAACCTGGCACTGTCAGGCGTTCAGGGCACTTGCTAGCAGAGCCATTGCAACTCAGTGCCTGCTCTAATAAGCCCTTGAGTGGACATACTCTGATTGGCCAATTGCAAGATGCATCCATAATAGCGCCCATGGAGCAATATCTTGCTTGGAGATGTTCCTACAGGGTCCAGCTCAATATTCCTGCCTCCTGCTTTTTGAATCTTCCCATGCTTACCCTCCAGCTTTGGTAAAACCTTCCGGTAATTATTTGTGGTCTCGTCTGGTGCTTGCTCTCCATCGATTTGGTATCTGCTGGTGCACCAGCCATGAATCCAGCATTTCCCCAGCTTACTCTCTTGAGGAGGTTGCTTATGTTCCTGGCCAACCTAACACACAGATGCTGCGCTTGTTGGTTCTGGATGGTCAGGGTGGTTCCCCCCCCCCCCCGATTCCCCAACTTTTTTTTGACTGCTTGCATGTATCCGGGTTGAGGTAGTAGGTTGTATGGTTTAGAATTACACCAAGGGAGATAACTGTACAACCTCCTAGCTTTCCTTGGGTCTTGCACAAAACAGCGAGCGTGGTGAAAAGGCTGTGATCCTTGGAGAACATTTTGCTCTGCACACACAAATTAAGAAGTGAAAGGTAAGGTTTGTTTTGTGATTTTTAAAAATATATATATATAGAAAACCAAGTGGGATTTTCATTAACAAGGTCTTCCCACAACAAAAATAAATCCGTATGATGGGTGGGCAACATGCACCCAACAGGCTTCTGGGGGCAGTTCATATAGCCCAGAGACTCTTGTTAGAAAAAACCTAGACATTTCAGTTTAGTGTTTTTGTTGTTGTTTTAAATCAAACTTCTAGTTGTTACTCCAATGAAATACCTGGCTTCATCTAGTGTACTGGAGAGTATGACCCTTTTCTTTGGTTTTTTACTGTCACTGGTTGCTGGACCATTTCTGGGCTCAGTTCAAAATGCTGGTTATCACATTTAAAACTCTAAGTGATTTTGAATGAGAATATCTGAAGGGCCACTTTCTCACATACTATCTTATCTCCACTCTAAGATCAACTAGGGAAGACCCGTTTGTGCATCCCACTTCTATTGGAGGTCCAGTTGATGAAGTTGTGTGGAAGGACATTCTCCTTTTCAGTTCCCAGGTTATGGAACTCCCTGTCCTGGGAAATCTGTCTGGACGACCATTTCCCCCCACAATGCTCTTGAATGATCCTGCACCTAGGAAATGGTGGTAGGGAAGTAACAGCTACCAGCAGCCGTGCCCAGTTCTTCCTACTCCATCAAGTCATAGACCTCCAGTGGAACATGTAATATGGTCCCTCAGTCTTACACGTGAGAGAGACTTGGCGCCCTTTCCAGCATGTTGATACAAGTTTCCTTGGTTCATGGTAGTATCTCAGAAGTATGACATACCCATTGCCTAATGGTAGGCAACTTTTGTGTTAATGCAAATTCCGTTGTATGCGGAGAGTGCAGCACAAGTTAAAGGTGAGCCTCTGGCTTTCAATACCTTTTCAAGGTGTCCCTCAAAGTTGAATGTGTTATCTCTCCTGGCTTTAGCACATTCAGCAGTCCAATCACACGCATTTCCCTCAGCAGGTTTAAAAGCTACACATTCAATAGGGCACCTGGACCGCATAATGTCTGTTTTGATTGTGGCTGCAATTTGGAAATTACTTAGGAGCATGAGCATCCATGTCCTGCATTACGACTCTGGTTTTTTGTTTTGCACCTGGACCCAGTGAAGATGTGAGACACCAGTGATGGAGTAAAATGGGCCACAAATTATCGATTAACATTTGATAAACGGAAGAGGAGTGGCACTCCACCTCCTACAGTGTGGAAGCTAAATACTTGCTGCTGCCACATGAATCAAACCTGAACGCATAGGGCAGCACACCTTGGCTCCAGGCAGCATAAACCCTAGGGCCAATTGCTGCCCATCTTAGCGCATCTAATGTGAAGGCATCTGCCTCAGGATTCACCATCCCCAAGCTGCCAAGCCTTTAAGGCTGGTGATTCCATAACAGGTTGGAGTAATTCTTCTTCCAACGTTCCCTGAGCCACAAAGATTCTAGGGAGTGGCAAAGACTCCTCCCTACGCCAAATGCGTGCCTGAAGGTGCTCACCAACCCTCAAATACCCATGTAAACTGCACTGCTCCTGCTGTTGTGACAAGGAAACCTAACTGGTCCTAACAATGGCCGATTGTGCGAGGTAGGCAAAACTGGCTTCTGGCCAAGGCCAATCTGCCAGAAGTCCAAAAAATTCCTACCCATCTCCCCAAAGGACAAGTTAAAGCCCACACTATGGTCAGGGATGGTCAGGAGGGGTTGCTTCTTTGCCAAAGACTGACGGAACTGGACCACATCCCAGCAATGGCCGCACAAGCCCCACCCCCACAGGCCCACCCGCCAGTGGCTGGCTCCATAGTGCCTCATGCCTCACTCAGAGGCTGGGGCAAAGAGCCTGCCCCCCAGACGAATTGGGGGAGGGTACAACCAAGTTCTGCACATATGTTTTGCTCACTGCTTTTATTTTTTTGAACCCTGAAGATTATAGAGTTTGGAGAAAAATAATAATAAAGGGACACAAAGATAGGGGTGAAATATTTTAACTTTTTATCAAAGTACATCCCTGCATTTAATAACAATAAAAATCCCACAACTCTTTTTGCCTAGAAAACTAGATGCCCAAGAGAAGGTTAGGCTGGAGTTCTCCTCCCTGCTATGTTAACTTTCTGTGGAATGGACAGTTTTGATGTGGAGGTGCACTTAATCATGCAATCTCTCACCTGAATTATGAGGTAGGAACGTCCAAGCTGGGGGGTTGCCTTGAATGCTTTTCCTGAATGTGTTCATCACACAGGGCTTATTGGTAATACTCCTCTACTTCTAAGGAAACTTTTAACTTGTTTAATTAATTTGGTTTATTTTATTAGTTTTATTTTACATTGTATCTATTTTATTGTTCTGAGCCACCCTGAGCAGTAGTGTACTGGAGGGGCGGAATATAAATATTTTAAATGAATAAGGAAATGAAGCTGTACTCATTCCCATGGGGCTCAACCAGCAGTGTCAAGCGTTGGGATCAAGGGTGCAGTCTCAGCACTTCCATTTTCTGCAGTTTCTGTAGATGTGCAAAGGGCTTCAGTTTCATTGATCTACCCCTTGTCCACTTGGCTGTCATAGAACTGAGGGGGCAAAGTACAAACTTCTCAGGGGCGACTTTCTGCATTGCTTGGAAGTCTCCTGGAGAAAAAGGATATGTGTTGCAAGGATCCCAGAGGCAAGCTGCCAACTAGATGTACCCTACAATTGGATAATGCTTTTGAAATATGTGACGAGAGGCTGCCAATGTGTTTAAGTTATATAACTTGCAATAACAAAGCATGTGCTTCGACTCCATTATGTCTTCAAAAGGAATATGGGTATCATAACTCTGTAATCTCTTAAGAGCTGGCATTTGCACTCTATTAAAGTTGATCTTGGAACGTGCATTTTATTATGTTTAAAACACATATTATTATTTATTTATTATTTATTTAACACACTTCTATACCGCCCAAAACTCACGTCTCTGGGTGGTTTATAACAAACAAACAAAAAGCTAAAACATTAGCTAAAATAAATGACAACAAAAAACTTAACAGTAATTAAAACAAAATAAATGACATAGTAAAGTTAAAACATTACAATTTAAATTTTTAAAACAACATTTTAAAATGATGCTAAAACTGTTAAAACAATAAATAATTAAAAGCCTGCGTGAATAGGTGCATGAATAGGTGCATGAACATATGACTAGTTCACATTTAGGAACTAGGCTTAAAACATTTTAATGGGCTCCTCTTCTATCCAACCTTTTGATCTTTATTGAAAGTAGAGGAGGAGACATTCTCAGGTGGGCAAATTCCATTAACTTGGGGGATTAACTTTCAATCTACACCACCTGGGCATCTGGTCTAGCCTCTTGCTTTCTCCATTTGCTTGCTTCTTATATCTCTAATCGATGGAATGGTAGACTTTATGTGTATGTAGATATTTTGCTATATCCAATGCAGGCTGGTAGGAAATCAAGCTAATGCTGTCAAAAGTTCCTTAATTGTAAACTACTGAACAGATAATGGAAGCCTGAAAATGATGAGAGCATTGTGTGTATTGTGTGACGGCTATGAGGATTTCATGAGTGAAAATGACACTAGCAATACAAGGTGGCTATTTAGTAATTTCAGAAAAAGAGCATCCCTGATAAGAATATTGGACTGTTGATTAATTAAAGCATTCCTAATATATCCTCATGTGCCCTTCTATCGTATGTCCTCCATATGTCCTCCTGTCGTATATTTTCCATATGTCTTGCTAGTTAATTAGTCTTCCATCATATGGCTTCCATCACATTAATTAGATTTCTGGAGCATGTGCCAGTGTTGCAAGTGTGGACTTTTTGCAGTGGGCACAGGAACAGCCACTCCATACCTTTCAGCCTTTGAGCAACAGAACACAAGAAGAAGAAACAGAAGGAAAACAGAGTGATGGGATCTGGGAGGATCTCCCCAAACTTCTCACATCTTGGAGAGTGCAGAGATGAAAAAACATCTACTTGGTTTGTTGTTTATATACATTCATTTGACTCTTTGGTTTCCCCAGTACATTGCAAGAGGATATCTATTTTTTAATATTATTATTTTTTAAATTCTTAACATAAAGTTTCTGCTGGAGGTTGAAAAATAAGGGAAGTTCTCTTGGCACTGGGGTTTTAATGTTTCTTTTGTCTGCAGAATCAAAATGTTGGGCCCAAAACATTGATCTGGGCGTAAGGGGAAAAGAAAACCCCAATAATTCTTTCAAACTAGCCAGTTTGGCTGCTAATTAGTTGGAAAAAAGCAAGCATTGCACGTAACATGTGGCCTTCCCACCTCAGATGTCCTCCCACCTGGCAATTTCCCCAAGACCCACCAACTCTCTTTTCACCATTTTGGCTTCAGGCTGTCTTATTTGCCACCATTTCCAGCATTGTTGCAACTCCTCTGTTGTTCATTCACAGACATTCAGCATGGCCAAATATGTAAGGACAGAGATGAAAAAGAACGGAATGTTAGAATGATTCATTGTTTGGTGAATAAGGCCCTAAGTGTTCTATTCAGGCTGTTTATAAATATCTGTATGAAATGTATAGAATTCATGTCATAACTGGAAATCTGAGGACAGTAACCTTTGTAGGCTCAATTCCAGCAATAGCAATTGGAAGCCAAGCACAGTGAAGGTATGCATTTGGAACACAGTGATGCTGAAGCTGTATTTAAAATAAAGACACAAAAACCACCCAGTTTTATTGCTTGAGCTCTGGTCTTAGGTAAAAAGGTTCTGATACTATGGCAGTGCCCCAACTTGATCCACGGCTGGTGCAGCCACCTCCATCCATTCTGCTTTGGTGACACTTCCTCTTACCACGGTACATGGATATTTATTTCTGCACTTTCTGCTTGTGTTTATGAAACAAAATGCATGACAGTGCAGTAACTAGTTGTTTCTGTATCTAGGGTCTGCTCCCAATGTTATGCCCTGCCCCATTCCAGAATCACTCCCAGGACAATTTCCAGAATCACTCCCAGGCTGGTTGCTGCTGTCCAGTTAATATGCCTCCAGTTTCCTCCTGCCACATTAATGGGTATTCCGGGGTATGTAGGTAGGGCTGGTTGACTGGAGAATTGGGCTGGAGGCAGGGATTGTATAGGTTCTTGTGCATTCTCATTAAGCTTTGGAGTCAGCTGACAGAAGTGCAGCCCCAAGGATACCTGTAGACTCCCAGTGCCTAGTCTCCCTGGCTTATGTCAAGTCATATGCTACAGTACTAGCCATAGGACATGACACACCCCTGGCTTGTTGAAGAACCAGAGGTGGGCAGGCTGCTGGGAACCTCAGGTTGGGACTCCCTTGAGTCCTACAGTCCTTGGAGAGCTACTGCCAGTCAATAAATACTGGGCTAGATGGACAAGTGGTCTGACTCAGAGCCCTTTCTCATGATCCATGAGAAGGGGTTTGAGGGAGAGTGGGACGGGAGCCTTGAAAAGCTTACTGGCTCACAGACAATGCTTGTTACTGGTCTGGGCACAGAGATTGCACATCCAGACATATGGCTGCCTTCTGTAGCAGCTTGGAGGGTTGAGGTGCCGTGATGTGTTCCCTTGCCCCCCAGGACTCCAATAATGCACAAGTGTGTGGTGCATTACAGGGATTCCCCCAAGTCCAGCCTGGCTGCAAGCAACTGAGGCTGGCAGACAATCAAGAAAATGGGTCTAAGGGAGCACTAGATCCCTTAACCCCATTTAAGAAGATGCTGGTTTGATGGGTTTGCTCCCGAGGCACCTCTGGGATCAGGCATGACCCCCGAGGTTCTCACGCACGGGCAAGACAGGCTTGGTTTCATTAGCCCAGTTTTGCCTGTGAGTGAGAACAGCCTCTCAGTATAAGGCAGTTTCCTATTTTCCCAGATAACAGTGCATAGGAATTCAGCCTAAATCTTTCACCAGTTCACCTGCCAATTCAAACGTATTCAGGTTTGTTGCTCTGCATATTACATATAAATGTCTCTCTTGTGCGTACTGAATTGTAAATTCTGTATGTTCTTTTCCGAGGGGGATAATTCAGAGCAAATGCTAACTTTTGCTTTTTCATTGATTTGTGCTTTTGTTTCCCTCTTTGGATGTCAAGGATTCTGACTTATAGAATTGGTTTTCTCATATACAGAGAGGCCTGCAAGCTGTACAGAATGGATTTATTTTTGCCAATGATATAAAAAGCATTTGGAGTGCTTCCACTGAAGTCTTATGCAGTTTTCCTATAAACACAAAAACCACTACTTCAAAAAACAAAGGGCAACACTTCAGCTTCTTCATAGTGGGTTAAAATGCAGTTGTGCTTCTGTAGCATCATCTATGTAGGCCATCCTCAAAATTAAATTGGAAGAGAGCCTTGGTTATAATTTAAAATTATTATCCAAAAACTAAGCAAGTGAAGACCCATGGAAAAGACTGTGTTTGATTGTAAGCAAAAGCAAATGCATTCAAGGGTGGGATTTTGATTGGTTGATTAAGTGCCGTCAAGTCGGTGTTGACTGTTAGCGACCACATAGATAGATTCTCTCCAGGATGATCTGTCTTCAACTTGGCCTTTAAGATCTCTCAGTGGTGCATTCTAGGGATGTGCATGGAACCGGCTGGCCTGGTTCAGTTCAAGTCCGGACCGGACTCAAAACCCCGCCCCCTGGTTCAGTCCGGGGAGGGGGGGTCGCGGACCATATATATATATATATTTATCCCCTCCGGGGGAGTTGTTGGAAGCATCGGGGCGTGTGTGTGTGTGGTCCGCAGAGGTTCCCCCTCCCCCCGCCAGCCTTCCTTGCAGCCCAAACAGTTCAGCCGGCTCTTCGACCTGATCGGGCCTTCCCCTTCTGGCACGGTGGCCATTTTGGAGGCCGCCATGCCTGCAATAGGCCTCTGCGTGACCTAGGCCATGCAGAGGCCTCCAAAATGGCCAGCACGCCAGAGGGGGAAAGCCCGAATGGGCCAAAGAGCCAGTCGAATAGCCAGTTTGGGCTGCAAGGAAGGCCAGTGGGGGGAGGGGGGACCTCCACGGACCCTCGCCACCTCCAAAAACTCCCCCGGAGGGGATAAGTGATATATATATACACACACACACACACACACACACACAAAGATGGGGATGATGTAAGTTGTCATCCAACAGCATTGGGGTAACCCCTAATTTAAATAAATTTGACCTCGCCCACCTGTAATAAGGGGAGAACAATGCTGCCCTTCCTTAGAAGAGTGTTGTAAGGACTGTTGAGAAAATATAGCCCTATTCACAGATTATGCTAACAGCATGTGCAGTCTGTGTATAAATATACAATTATTCACACATTATGTTCCATGCATGTACGGTGGTACACTTCCCATCTTTACCCTTTCTCTGAGAGGCCCTTTGGCCAGGTTCACTTTTTTAATGAATGCATATACGGTCCTTCACCCAAAAACATGTGCACATGTACTATGTAATGTCTGCTCTGTTTTTGAACATTCTGTGTATGAAGCTGCCTTATACGGAGTTAGAACACTGGTCCATGTAGCTCAGTATTCTGATTGGAAGCAACTGTCTAGCGGAGGTCCCTTGCAGTCCTGCTACCCAGAATCCTTTCGTTGGAGATGCCGGAGGTTGAACCTGGGACCTTCTGCATGCAAAGCAGGTGCTCTGCCCTACCCTATAAAATATTACGATTAATTAGATCAGAGATTCTTTCATAATGGGCTCTCCTAAATTGGGGGCAGGAAGAAGGAACTTCCAAAATCTCTTTAAGATTAACAAGATGAGGATTAATAAACAGAGGCTTAAAAAATAGAAGGTGAAGTATGTACTTGGTGATCCAGAGGAGAAGGACCCAAGGAAGTGAAAACCCAATGAATGATGATGGTATGGAGTTATTCATACACACCCTTATTCAATATTTCCCCAGAGAAGAGACAAGGCAGCTGTTCATTGAGAGTGTGAGTCATCCTTGTCCCTTTTAGCCTCCTCCAAGTCTTGAGGAATTCTTCAAAGCTTGTCTTTGCTACAGGTAGAGAATACCTCCAGCTCGTAGGGTTTCATTACATCTTCCATAATGTTTTAGCTGAAAGTCACGACAAAGCAATTTATAATTAACAGCCATGCCAAGGTGTCAGGACTAACAATAAGTATCATAGCCACTGGGAGAGAGAATGGGCCATTTTTCTGATTATTACGATTTTAAAAAGAAAAAGAAAAATGACGTGGAAGTGAACCAGATTTCCTTCAGCAAAGCTGGCTGTGAGAGAAGAGATATTCTTGACGGTCTCAGTTTGGGTCCCACCAACAGAACAATTGCAACTAAAAATGACTCAGGGACATGGTGAGGCTCCAAATGATTGTTGGGCGGTCTTTGGATGCTGGACAATCAACCTTACTCTTTAAAAAAGGGGGAAAGACAGCTCAAATGGTCTTGTACGAATTTTCGGAATTCCTGATCTAATGTTAGAAAAGTTAAGTTTTTCTCTTTCAGGATTCTGAAGGAAATTCTGAAAGACATTGGTGCATGCTCCCCACTTCCCTGCCAGGATAGAAGTTCCAGTGCTACTCAAATTTGGTTCCATTTGGATGAGAGAGCAATAAGACTTCTTATTTCTTCTCTGTTCATTTATTTATATTCTAACTTTCAGTACCCGGCATTGCTCGAGCTTATAATAACAGTTTATAGAAACTTAGCGTGGTGGTTGTCAGGGTTCCCAGGTACCCTATGTTACTTTTAGGGTCATAGGAAGTCACTTAGCAAAGTTTGTTTCAGAGCAGTGACAGAGCAGCTGTAGAGCAGACTTATATTTAAATCTGCCCTTTCATCATATTATCTTATGTTTCTTTTTAGATTATGAGCCCTTTGGGGACAGGGATCCATCTTATTTATTATTT
This sequence comes from Hemicordylus capensis, assembly GCF_027244095.1. Lineage (NCBI taxonomy): Eukaryota > Metazoa > Chordata > Lepidosauria > Squamata > Cordylidae > Hemicordylus > Hemicordylus capensis. Next base: position 27,246,760 of record NC_069664.1, read on the forward strand.
CTCTGTGTAAACCACTCTGAGCCATTTTTGGAAGGGCAGTATAGAAATCTAATAATAATAATAATAATTCTCCTTAGCCCATTTTATCCTTGCAACAACCCAGTGAAGTAGGTTAGGCTGAAAGAAAGTGACTGGCCCAAGGTCGTCCAGTGAGATTCCTGGCTAAGTGGGGATTTGAACTCAGGCTTCTCTGGTCAAAGTGTAACCATTATACCACACTGGCTCTTGATATAATCCATTAAATCTATTATCCATTGAGAGCCTTTCTCTGCTCCTTCCTTCCTTCAATTTTTACCCTCCCTTTCACAATCGTGCGTATTCCTTAAGGGACATCTTCCCTTTCCTTTTGTCTTCAATATCTGAAAGAATTTTGGTGGTGGGGGGGGAGCTGTTTAGGATTCTACAATAGCTTTTCTCCTCAAGTCTGGCAAATCTTTCCACACTCCATCTAAATAATCCTTGGGGGTTGCATGAAGGGACTCCATTTCCATTTCATGCTGAAATACTAAGGAATTGCTCTCCTTTTTGGTTTCTGTCTCAATGCTAGGCCTTGGCTGTAATCTTCATCCATTAAATGGCTGAACACAAAGTCCACTCCAGTCAATTGGAGTCTTTTCATAGACTTCTAGAGGCTACTTGAAGCCCCTTAAGACAATTCGGAGAAATACAACCATGTCAGAAATGATAAAAACACACAAGAATGTTGGGAGAGAATTAAAGTTATAATTCCAAGTGATGCCCTTTTAAAATGGTTCTCACCAGAACCTATTCACGTCAACAGATGGATTTCCACTCGGCGGGTTTGGAATTAAGGGCCTTTTATATAATTTCATTGACTTCAGTGGAATTACTCCAAAACTGTTTCTTTATAAATAGCTGTTATACATCTTTATGCACACACAAATATTTAAAGAGTTTGGTTAAGACAAGTTTGGTTGGATTAAATTTTTCTTTCCCTTTTATTACTCTGACAGGAATAACAGTTGTGGCATTGGAGGTCACACATTTTTCAATAAATGGTTTGTGTGGTCTGTCAGATGCCATAGCTTCTCTTTGAATATTTCACTTTCCTTTCACAAAAGGTGGTGGGGAGCTGGGGTTTTTGTTTTTGTTTTTTAGACCGAAGTGTGCCAAAAGCCTTGCCAAATTGTCATTTTTGTGGGATAGATTCATGACTCAGTGCCATTACAATGACGATGGGGAGATGAAGATGTTTTCTCTCTATTTGCCCAAGATTTTCCATCCCCGATTATAGCTGGTACCTGGATGCCTGGAAATTTCCTGTAAAGAATTGTCCATAGCTTCTGTTATAACCTTAGAATATAGCTTAGATGAGTGATTTTCAAACCACTAGAGAACATTTTCTGGAGGACCCTGGGCTTCTCCAATGAGAAGACCAAATACGGTGGACAAGAAAGTAATTTGCCCACCACTATTGATCTTCCCAGGAATATGCCAACAAAGAGGAGTTTTTAGTATGTTCTAGATATTTTTTCTATTCAAGAGGTGCAGTGGTGATGTCCAGTGGGCTTGTCAATCAGAGAGTTGAACCATTAAGCTTTTGGGTTTCTGCCATTCCAGTTCAGGCTCACCAGCATTTTTAACTCTTTGGTTCAGACAATGACTCTTTTAAAATGATTTTGTAACATTTCAGACACTTTGACCATTTGTAAGTAGTTACACCATCATCATCATCATCATCATCATCATCATCATATGATGTTTATACTGATTTTTTACCACAAAACCCCCCATAGCTTACATAATAAAAGAAAATAGAAAACTGTAGAATTACCTTCATGATTAATTATTCATATATTTTTGTTTTAAAGATATCCCCTGAAGAAGAGCCACTTAGCTTGATACATGTCAGGATCTGATATTTCCTATTAATGATACCTTTGAAAAATCTTCTCATCTTTCGTCATGTGAGTTCAGCCTTCCAGCTTATCCTCTGTTCTTAATATCCCAGCTCCTCCTATAGTAAGAGAATGTCCCATACTATAGTATGTTCCCTGTGCACATCATCTTTTCAATAGATCCAAAGCCATCACTCTTGAAAGCAAAGGAAGTATGTATCCAGTGATCAATTAATATTACAATCCTGTTCACTACTCAAAAATAAGTCCCACAGTCTTCAATCGGGTTTACTCTCTAAGTCCGTGTGTTTTACCTAAATGATATCTACTTTTCCTTATAAGGTCAATGCTACCAAATATGCAAAAACAACAAACAAACAAACAAACCCAGTTTTCCATTATCTCTTTAGCAAATATTAGGAAAATCATAAATTTTACTATAGCTATAATTCTATGCACATTTGATCTAGGAGCAAATCCCATTGAACTCAATGGGACTTTCCTAGTGGATAGACACAGGTTTGCACTAATAGTAAGGCCTCTCTTCTTAAGGTAGCACAAACTGGAATTAAAGTATCATCTTTTATATAGATATGACTATTCTTTTGCAGTATTATTGTTTTTAAATTTAAGTCTTTTCCCCTCTGGATATTCATTACACCTTCTCCTGTGTCAATATCCATGCATATCCATCAGAATCCATACCTTCTCCTGTGTCAAAATCTTGTGTCCAAATCCATCAAATTTCTATCTCAGAAAGATGATCCATGATAAAAAAAACTTTGATGAATAGTGTGTTGTCTGTTGAACCTTGGCTATTCTATTCAGGATCCACATAGGTGTTGATATCTTCTGCACCATACATATGTTGTAGAATAGATGTTTTATTTGACTTATTATGAAATTATATGTATGTTGTAACAAACTGCAACAAGGAACAAAAATACTTTCTTTCATTCTTTACAAATATGTCTGTTTACCACATTTTAAAATTCTCTTATCAACAGGAAATTCTGAAATTTGAGATGGGCTTCATTGATTCATTCAAAGTGGAAAAGAAGATTCATTAACTCCTGAGGAGATTTCCCTGCAACACCTCCGTTCAGGTTGTGAACTAGTGGTGTCCAAAACACTTCACGTTTGATTTCTGTACCTTCCCCGTTTCATCAGGGTATGTCTACGCTGTATGATGTGTACCAGAAAATACTGTAGGTAGCATGGTGCAGTCCTCCACCTGAGCTGGTGCCATGTTGCAAGCAAGAGGTTTGAGCCCAAATATTCCCAGAATGTCCCCCAACTCAACTCAGCAGTGTACTTGCTGGGTGGCCTTCACCAAGCCATAGTCTCTCCATTGTCATCCACTGTCTGTGATATGGGGGTGATAGTATTTCCCTGCCTTACGTACTTGTAGTTAAGGAGCCTCAAGAGAATGTTCTGATGCACTTGACTACTTGGGGGAAGTCCTATACAGAGATGCTCTCCAAGTTCGCTTCTTCTGAATTTCTCCTCAGATTCTGGAGTCCCAGATTGCCTGGTTTTGTTTCCTTAATGGGATGGGTGCATTCAGGATCCCATCAGCACGGAATTCCATCAGAAAACTTCCCTTCCAGGGGAAATAGCAGCTGTGGGGGACGCTGAGCTGGAGCAGGATTAAAGCCTCCCTCTGTTTCTACCATGCTGCTGATTTGCATGGCGGGGGGCTCCTTCCTTTTTTATTTGAACAGAAAACTAGCACACAAGGGTCAGACGAAACATTTACCATTAACGTGTAGCTTGGCCATTGTGGGTATGATGATGGAAATTGTAGTCCAACTATATCTGTGGACCCCCAAGTTGGGCACTCCTGATATAATAGATGCAGGGATACACAGAGATAGCAACGGAGATGGGGAAAGTGTGTGAATATCTTATGTTCACCGCCTGGTGTGGTCCAAGCACTGAGTTGTAGCTCAGTGGCAGAGCACTAGTTTTGCATGCAGAAGGTCCCAGGTACAATCCCTGGCAGCATCTCCAGACAGGGCTGGGAAATCCCTGCCATCTCTGTGTAGGGCTTGGAAAGATCCTTGGCTAAAACCCCAAAGAGCTGCAGCCAATCAGGGTAAACAAGACTGAGCTAGATGACCAAGAGTCTGACTCGGCAGAAAGCAGCTTTGTATGTTCATGCAAGCATCCCTATATCAATGGTAGGGCACCTCCTTTGCATGCAGAATATTTCAAGTTCAATCCCTGGTATCTCTGTGTAGGGCTGAGAAAGATCCCTCACTAAAACTCTGGAGTGCCTGCCAAGCACTGATGGACTAGATGGACCAGTGATATGACTCAATATAAGGCAGCTTCATATGTCAGGACTAGAAAGATAGGAAATAGATATTGAAGGATGAAATGAGACGGCTGAGGTTCAATGGACTTCCAACAGCTTTGCATACACCTCATGGCACTTTTTTTTTTTTTTTTGCTTTGAACAGCAGACTCCACTCATGCATATCACAAGTTGCTTTCAAAGTACCCACCCCACCCCCTAGTCTGTTTTAAAAGCCCTGGCCAACTTTATTTGCCATCTGTGACAGGTGGAAGAGAGTCTGCTCTTCAAGAAACACAACTTGAAGGCCCCCTGAAGCATGTGAGGCTGGCCATGTGGTTCTTTGGATTCTAAGATATGTAAAGACTGGTAATGAAGGATGCTTTTGACATACATTCCCTTTTTCCTGGTCCACTATTATTTCTTAAAATAGATTGGACCTAAGAGATTCTCCCCCTGCCCATATTTTTTTTTAAATTGGGTTCTTTACAATCGCATATTTTTAAATAAACTTTCAAGAACTCAATTTTAAGGAAATGTGGAACAATTGTTGTGACAAGAATCACTGTGAGCCCCCCCCCCAATATTCTCTGAATATTCCATATTTTCCTGGAACTGTCAAGAGATGATTGCCAAATGGTCTTGGCAGAGTTCCTGGGTACCCAGCCAACTATGGAGACTCAGTGGGCTTATGTAACTCCACTTCCAAGCGTATTTGTACATACAAAGTATATAGACGGACTTAAGGAATCCTGCCACATGAAGGAACAAAGATCATAGATTTGCCTTGGCCTTTTTTTGCTTTTAATTTAGAATACACTTAGAATTCTCTAGAAGAATCCATTTCTCTTTTGTTAAATGCTGACTGGAGACCTTTCCAGGAAGGGTCAAAGTAGACATTAGTGTAAGCACAGATTTGAGCTACCATGCTTGCTTTTTGTTCAATAAATAACAGCCAGATTGGGCCCCCCTGTGGATTGAGCTGTAGTATGGAGAGCAGGTAGTTCACTCCCACCATGGTCTAGTCAGCCTCCATTTCTTCCATGTCTTCCCTCCTCATCTCCATTCAAACCTGAGTGTGCACTTCTGGTGTGCCATTCTGCTTCTCCCAGTTGGCCTGTAAGGACAGGAAGAGATAGGTTTGGCCATTGGGAGAGGGGGTTAGTCAGTACTTGGCCCCATCTTGTGACATCACCAGGCTCTTATGGGGACGCCTCTGATCTGTAACCCTGGTAGTATCCTGTACAAGGGCCCACGTACACTTACGCTTAAAGTTGGCCTTGGAACAGGACTAATTTTCAAAGCTGAAAACTGGTGAGATAAAACTTTACTTGGAGAGGGCAATGCTGTGGGGCTGGACAGGTTCTGTATTATTTTTTCCAGATATTCTAGTTTCCAATACAGTTATAAGACCTGGTAGATGTTTAATTAATATGCAGTTGATAAGCAGGTAGAAAGTATGAAAGCACTGAAATCAAAAGGCGACTGTGCTGCTATCTGTAATGAAATCTCTGCCTGTTATCCATGCACACACACAAAGAAAGAAAAGAAAAAGGACTTGGTTGCAAAGGATTATATTACACCCAGTCCAAACCCAGGGTGTCCCAAATAAACAAGTATTTGTTTCTCTTATTCATCTATGTTTCAATCCTTGGCTTGTCAAGTTGCAGGAACTAAATTCTTCTTCTGCTCCTGTAAAAAGGCAGTGTTGTTACATTTTCCAATTTGAAATTGTGTCGTATAATCTCTGGGTGTTATCTCTGGGTGGGTATGATTCAGAAACCTAGACGAGCATCAGGAGATAGGCTGTAGCATTCCTCTCCGGTTGCTATTTGTAGCATTGTCGGGTGTGGGGAAGAGCAGGAGGCTTCTAGGGAAATGCGTAGTGGGCCAAATGCATTCCCTTGCTGGTTGCAGAATTGTTCTTTCTACTGTGCTTGGTGTTGCCCCTTTGCGACACACCTCTAATTTGTGTTTTGTACAACAGAGCTAAGAACTAAATGCTATTTTCTAACACTTATAATATTGCCTTTCTAACAAAGTAATCAAGGCAGTTAAAGAGAATGACCTACTACCTAATAAGCATGATAAGAAATGGACAAATGAATGGGGAGGGAACAGGAAATTGAGTAAATGCATAATGACCAGTTGGAAATGATGGCTGTTGATGGAGGAAGTTCTGAGAGGGAAGGAATGAAATGCCAATTGGTCTGAGCCAGGCTAATGGAAGGGTCCTCACTGGGGGCTTACCTCTCCTTCTGCTGCAGCCAGGTGGAATAGTCAGGGAGTCCAACTCCCTGCTTCCCAACCTCCACAGATGGCTCAACCTCTACAGATTGATCTATGCAATCTACACCATAGTGTGTTGAAAGTTTATCAAGAGGTGTTTGTTGAGTAGTAGCTCCTGATAACTCAAACAAACTTAGCTGCATGTACCCGGGGAAGCAAAAAACAATAACTGTTTAATAACAACAATAACCAAAGCCAAATCTAGGTTTTAGGCTCTCAGGCAAGCACCCTGCTCTTTCCCAAGCAAGATTATGCATTCATTTCCATACCTCTTAATCCAAATTTCCACTGATCTCCTGAAAAATTGCTAGTAGGATGAATTAGGGATTACACTAGATCCAAGTATTGGCTTTTTGGAACCTTCAGCAATCCATAGGTTTCAGGAAATTCCTTTTCAATTCTCATGAAGCTAATGAACAAAGCACAGAAACTTCTAATGCCCTTGTTAGGCATAATAACAGGTGTTGGACAAAGACACTACGGAAGTCAAGTTGTGGTTGGGTGCATTCTTGGGTGCACAGAGTTAACTGAGTTCTTCTTTAGTCTGAAGTGCAGTTTGCTCCTGATGCATGAGTGTAGTGATAGTCAGGCTTGAGGAAGGCAAGAGTAACTGCTTGGAGGGTGGGCCTCTCCAAATAAGGAAAAAACCCCAGGGAGAATCAAATCCCTTTGGCCATATCCAGAGTGAGGAGCAGGGCATACTAGACAACAGCCTATAGAGAAGCAGGGGAGGAGTGTCTCCAGATCATCCTTGGAGACCTTGGAGTGAGATCGTATCAGCAACTACTGTAAAGAAAGGGGAGACTAACAGCCCTGGGTTGGGAATTACTGGAAGTTCCTTACCTGGAAGTAAATAGGAAGGTCAGAGACCAGTTTTGCTAGACGCGTCAGGGAATTTATTATTTTTTTTAAGTGCTTGAATCTGACTGCATGGTTCTTGTAGTTCCTGAGGAAGGGTTTTATTTGAATGGAAGCAGCGATTGTTGATGCCTCTATAGTTTTTCTGATCATCCAGTTATTAATAAATCTTTGTTAATGACTGTTGCTCCTTATTGGGTCCTGCCCTAGTCACATGCTCTTGGAGGCCCAAAACTGCTCAAACCTTCCACGTAGGAGGGGTTTTCCACTTTACTTCAGAATATTCCCTTGGAAGGCTGAATCTGCTCATATTAAAGAGTGGATAGTGGCAGCCTACATGGGACTCCTCACAGCTAGAGAAGGGATCTTGTATCCCCCCCCCCCATTTTGATCATTACATGGTGCCAGTATGGTGGGGTTTTTGTTGGAAGGAAACAAGAAGAACACTGGGGCAATCCTGAGTGAATGAGAGAGCAGCAAGATAGTCTCCCCCCTTCTCTCCTGGCCTTTTCTCTTAACTGTAAGGAAGGGAAGAAGGAGTAAGATTTTGCAAACAGATCAAAGCAAGCACACAGTTTGTTTTATTTCTAGCTCTTGGGAAATGATGGACAGTCAGGGTAGTGCTAGGAATAAGAGTCCGCATGTAAAGAGCACCAACCCTGCAGTGGGGGACACTGAAACCAAAACACTAGCTTCAGGAAGAAATGGGGAGGAAGCCCAGCTTCAGTCACACAGTGACTGGATCAAGGCTAGATGAAGGTTCAGAGCCAACCCCTCAAAAATTGGAAATTTAGAAGCACCAACTGAAACATAAGAATAGAAATGGAACAAGAAAAACTAAAAATAGAAAGGGAAAGACCAGCAGTGGAGCAGAGGAGAGCTGAGTTAGCCTACGAGGCTGAGATGGCATGGATTAATGCAGAGATAATTCCCCAACCAAATACCCCAGCAGCACCAGCGGAAAAACACGTTTCCTGAATATAGGAAAAAAGAGGAGGCTAATATATACCTAGAAATTTTTTGAAAGAACATGCATCTGTTACAAAATACCTGAGACACAATGTACATGTACTAACTGAGACTATACCTCAGTGGAGTATTGCTGGCTTTGTCTGCTGAGATGAAAATAGAGGAGATGGAGGACTATCGGCTGTTGCAGCAAAGAATGAAGTCCAGATTGGGACTTAGCCCGAGAATGCCTGCAGGAAGTTCTGTAACCTCCAGAAAAAGCCCAATGAGACATACCAGATCTTCGTTTATCAGCTACATCATGCAAGTGAAGTGTGGATGGAGAGAGCTGAGCTGAAGACCCTAGAGGGCTTGGTGAACCTCACTGAAGTTGAACAGTTCCATGTACAATTCCCAGATTTATTCCACGAACAACTGTTCAGTTGAGCTCCAAAGACATAAGAACATCCTCTCAAGAAACTCTCCAGTACCCATTGTATGTATGTCGGTAGAACCAAAGGGGCAGGGACCTCTGCACATCCTACCACACCCAAGCGGGAGGAGCTTCCCCCACTTGGAGGCTGCCCTGCAGACACACCTTCCCCCTGATGTTTCGGATGTGGGGGGGGCACCTTAAAAAGGTCTATCCCTGAGCAATGACCTTTATCAACCACATATGTCTCCTTTCAGAAGAGGGGACAGAGAAGACTAGACCCACCCCACTAGAGTTTAATGGGGGCATTATTCCCCTGGGGAGGGGGAGGGGAGTTCCAGTAATTGTCAATGACCCATCAGTTGCAGCCCAAAGCAACCCTGGTGCTGATGTCTCTGTGGTGCACAAGGCCTTTTTAAAGGACCACCCCTTGGCCAATGCACCTATAATATACATGGAAGGAACCCATGTACCGAAGGAGATGCCCTTAGTGACGCTAGCTATCCGGACTAGAAGGGAGTATGGGAGTTTGCCGTTTGGGATCATCACCCTATTGCTATGTTGATTGGTAATGACTTGGCCTTGCATGGGTGGGACACTCTTCAGGTGAGAAGGATCCTACACAAGAGGGATTAGAGCGCGAGGTGCAAACCACCTGCAGTCAACGTCCAGATGCTTCTTCCTAATCTCATGAAAAGAAAGCAACAAAGGTTGTGGGGACAGTGAAATGGTTTAATGTAAGGAACGGCTATGGCTTCATCAACAGGAATGACACCAAGGAAGATGTGTTTGCCCACCAGACCACTTTAAAGAAAAGTAACCCCAGGAAGTGCTTTTGCAGTGTAGGGGTTGGAGAGACTGTGGAGTCTGATGTGGTGGAAGGAGAAAAGGGACTGGCGGCAGCCAACGTTATCAGTCCTGGTGGCATTCCAGTGCAAGGCAGTAAAATATGCAGCAGACCGTAACTGGTACAAATGATATCGGTGGTGCAGAGGCCTCCCACAAATCTTCCAAAGCAATGAGAGTGGGGAGACTAACGGGGGCTCAGTGTGGCCCAATCCAGAGTGAGGGGCAGAATTTACTGGACAACAGCCTATAGAGAAATAGGGGAGGAGTGTGTTAGAGTTCAGTTCTTACCTGGAGGCCTCAGAGTGAGGTTTAATCAGCAACTACTGTAAAGAAAGGGGAGACTAACAGGGTTGGGAATTACTGGAAATTCCTTACCTGGAAGCAAGTAGGAAGGACAGGGACCAGTTTAGCTGGACGTGTCAGGGAATTTATTCTTGTTTAAGTGTTTGGATCTGACTGCATGGTTTTTGTAGTTCCTCTGGGAGAGTTTTCTTGAATGGAAGCAGCGATTGTTGATGCCGCTGTAGTTTTCCTGATCATCTAGCTATTAATACATCCTTGTTATAGGGTATCACTCCTTATTGGGTCCTGCCCTACTCACACGCTTCTGAAGGCCCACAACTGCTCAAGCCTTTCTTGTGGGGAAGCGTTTTCCACTTTACTCTCCCAGAATATGCCCTTGGAAGGGCGAATCTGCTCATATTAAAAAGTGGATGGTGGCCGCCTACCTGGGACTCTTCACAGCTAGAGGAGGGATCTTGTATTCCCCCCACCTTTTGATCGTTACAATATGTCATGTAGGAGCTGCCCCACAATCCCTAATCACGTTTGGGAGTGCCACCATGAAACCCTTTACAGTATATACTAATGCTTCCGTTGGAACTCTATTTACATCAATGGTTTACAGTTAGTAACACTCTATTTTTGGCTACATTTGATCTTATCAAGATGATGTTAACTCACATACAATGAGATGGTTGCCCATTGGTTGTGGTTACTGCACTCTCACACAAAACGATGACCTAGTATGAGTTATCATTTGTTTGCCACATGGGTACTTCTCTTTTCCTCCAAGGAGTTCATAGTATAAAGAGGGCTGGTAGAAATAGCTGGCTCGACAATAGAATTGCTGGGAAATGGTTATTATAATAGATAATGATCTGAAGACGAGCCAACAATGTGAGTGAGGCTGTGGCAGAAAATACCCATGCCATTCCTAGTCATATTAACAGAAACATTGTATCCCAGACCATGGAAAAATGGAAAGTAGAGTTGCCACTGAATTTCACCTAAAGTGAAATGTTGAGGCTAATCTGAAGGCAACAACAAAAACCTTTAATACAATTATGCAATTTCTCCAAGTGGGAGGTTGTCCACAAATTCCTAATGGTGAGTATGTTGACTGTTTTCAGGAAGCTGATGAAAACGTTTTATTTTCATTTTGTTTTATTTGAAAACAAAATAAATTGCAAAGGCTTATTTGTGAAAGCCTTTGCAATTTATTTTGTGTGCAGTCACAACTGTATCTATTTTACTGTATTTTATTGCTGGCTGTTTTGGTTTTGTTTGTCCAATGTTTTCAAATTGTCTTATTGATGTTGATTTGATTTTATATATTTGATCTTGTATTTGAGCATTTGTAAACTCATGCACAAACTAGGAGGCGGGGTTGAAATTAACGAATTAAAGCAAATATTATGCTTCCTGCCCTATGAATCACCTCCTAGATCCAAATTGGTCCTCGGCAAGCAAGCCGAACAAATAACCACTGATCTAGAAAAATGATAAAGAGCCACAAGCCCAGCTGTCATACCTCAGATATTCAGCTTGGCGGGCTGGTGTCTAGAGGCCATGGTGTAACTTGGCATGTTTTAGACTATCACATTGACACCGTAGCCTCTTGTCAACCACAGTAAGGTAAATGTGATGTCTGTGCAGGACTAATTCTATTCTGCCAACACTTTTTTCTTCATACCATTGCTAGAATTACTTCTTTGCTAAGCAGGCACCATCAGTTAACTCCTTTCTGTTCCTGGTACCCAAGCAGAACAGGCATTCTTAGGCAATCTTCAATCTGAATGTCTTAACAAATATGTTCAGCATCAAAAGTTCTGGATGGAAAATCTGTTTCAATTTTGGGAAGGCGAGAGCTTGATCTCCATTCACCTGAAGGGCATTTAACTTGCATATTTCCATCAAGATATCCTCTGAGCTTCTGATTCCGTCGAGAGAATCCCTGCTTGCACAGCAGCATCTGTGTAAGTACAAAATGCTGCTATTTGGTCTCCTTTCTTTTCTTCATGTAATTATCAAGTTGGTCCCTGATTATGGCATTTTGAGCAAGGAGGACACAGCTTGGAGTATGTTTGTTTTTCAGAGAAAAGATTTCCTCAATGTACAGTTCAGATTAGAATTCCTGCAACTCTGTGGTCTTCCAGCGATCTTTGGCAAGATCATTTGACTCAATTGCACAAATATGGTCCTGAATTTATTATAAATTATTATATTATAATTTATTACAAATTATAAGCAATCGTAAGACCTAGAAGCATCAAGATCTCAGCACAACCAGTTTCTGGCAAGTATGTTCACTGCCATCTCAGGCATCCTTAATGTCTTGGATTGCTTCATCCAGTAGATCTGCTTCCATTCAATGTCTGCTTCAAATGTTGCTTGTCATTGTGAGGGTGTCCTCTCTGTGAAGTCACACTCGGACATCCTTGTCCCTCACAAGGCAATGAGCTACTGAAGAGCTGGATGGCCAGCAAGAAGCCTGTGTTAAGCAGAAGGTCACTGATGAACACCAGTCTATCAGGCTATGGAGCAGTTGTGAACATGCTCTTGCCCTCCCTCTTGGATTCCAGGGATCCCCACTGGAACCCAAGTTGAGTGTCATTCGTCTCAAACTGAACTTCATCATATGAAATGTGAAGATCAGGCACAAGATCAGCACCACCTCATTGACCCAGATGGTATAACATGGCAGGGTGATTTTGTAACTATTATTTCTCAACACCCCCTTTTTTGCACTTATGAAAACGCTATTTACTTTGAAGGAACATAGGAAGCTACCTTACACCAAGTCAGATCATCTAGCTCAGTATTGTGTACACACTCAGACTGCCAGCGGTTTCTCCAAGGATGTAGGCAGAAGTCTCTCTCAACCCTATCTTGGAGATGCCAGAGAGGAAACTTGGAATCTTCTGCATGCAAACATTCAGATGCACTTCCCAGAGCGGCCCTATCCCCTAAGGGGAAATATCTTACAGTGCTCATACATCTCCCATTCAAATACAAACCAGGGTGGACCCTGCTTAGCAAAGGGGACAATTCATGCTTGCTACCACAAGACCAGCTCTTTCAAAGCCTTGGTTGTGTTTCCCAGTTTCATGGGCTTATTTGCACATTATGGGTTGTTGTTTTTTTGTAATCTTTGGAAGTGTACACGGTGGAATGTGTAAATGAGACAGCTGTGTTTGGAAGTGTGCACCATGCAAGTGTGCTCTCCAGCAAGCCGGGATTGGCGGCTGCTCTCTCTCCAGTGTATATTTGGTCACAGATGCAGGGTTGCCATCACAGAAGCTGTGAGATGGCCCATTAAAGTATTGTTTGTTGACTGCTGATTGCCAATGTATGCCACATATACATGGTCATTATATAATGCAAACTGACAATCTGCAACCATGTGTTGAGAGCATGTGGTCTTTCCTGCTTGAGGATGCTGCCTCTCATGCTGTCTAAAGCTCTGCGGGGTGGGAGGTGGCATTTCGCAGAGCACACAACTGATAACTTTCTTGTTCCCTTCTTCCTTGGTCTCACTTAACTTGCCCTCAGGAAGTGGCTGCTCTTCCAGCCTCCCTCTGCCCTTAGAATAGCAAGCACAGCTCCTGGAAACAAAGACATGCTTAAGACTCTCTTCAATGAGCAGGGGCTGGCTCCACCATAAGGCAGAATGAGGTGGTCTGCTTTAGAAGGCCTTTGTTGCATGCCATGAATGGACAGCAATTTCTCAGCTGCTTAACTTCCCATAGTTTCAGGGGATCCCTTGAGAATCCCACAAAGGGAACAGAAATGCCTTGAATCATATGAATGTGTTTGAAGCTGCCTTTTATTGAGTTAGACCATTGATCCACCTAGTTCAGCATTGTGTCTACTCTGACTGGTAGTAGCTCTCCTGATCACCCAATCCCAGGAGTTGCTACTGGGGATTCAACCTGGGACCTTCTGCATGCAAAGCAGGTGCTCTACCACTGAGCGAGGGCCCCTCCTCAAAGTGGGGTCCTGGCCTGAGGTGGTTAATGGTGCACTTCTGTCCAGTGGGTTTCAATGGGATGTGTACAATCCTTCTGCGGAGAGTGCCCAAAGATCCCTCTCTTGCCCATTTGCACAACAAGGAAATACTGGGCACCTGCAACCAGCAGCAAGGCACATTTCAAGCTCGAGAGACTCAAAAAGGTAAGTGTACTTAATTCCCTTTTGCCATCCAGCCTGCCTTTGATTAGATCATGCGTGTGTGCTATGGGAAGTGGAAGAGTTGACTGATTTATCATGAATCATTAGGGAAGAGCGACTGTATTTTTAAAACATGGCCAGCGCAAATATACAATAATTAGAGATGTGCTTTTGTTAACATTGCCAGCCACTACCCACTTGTACGGTACCCTTGGGTACTAAATAATTACCCACTTTGTGTGGTTATCTAGTTCACTAATTACCCACAGAAATTGGGGTCAGGTGTTAACTGCTTGAAATAAGTATCCTCCAAAGACTTTGCTGAGTTGTATAAAGGAATGGTGGGGTGGTGGGTTTTTTTTTTTTCAAAACTCAGGAAAAAGATGTCAATGGCATATCCATTTTTCATTTCTGTTGAGTGTGTGTGCAAGAGACACAGGAAGGGTGTTGCAGTATTACTAACATGGCTAGAGAGCATCCCATAGAATCCCCAACTCTCTTCTCTCTCCCTTTGCAAATAGAGCTCCTTCCTCCAAATATATTCGAGTTGATCAAACATTCTCCTAAAAGCATGTTTGACAGAACTTGAGGGTTAAAGAGAAGAGAAATGACACAAGAGAAATTTCAGGACTGGGCAAGAAATAAGGTTCCAAGGGAGGCAACTATGTCAGTAATAACAGCTGTTGTTCCCTCCTCCCTGCCTGCTTTTTCTTCTTTAAGTTTATTCTGAGCAAGATAGGACATGGCAGCAAAGGCGGTGGTGGACATGCTAGGCCAACTTTACCTGGCGACAATTTTTGTTTCCAGAAAGATCCCAGAATGAGGCTACATCATGATGTAGCATAATTCCAAGGCGAATTCTGGGAAAGGGAAATAGAGTAGTGTGAGGAAACCTTCACACAATGCTTCCAGTGCTGTTTCTGTCACCACCTGCAAAGGGGCAGCATAAACTGGGGGTGGGGACACTCCCAAATAAAGACACACCAAAGCACCATAAAATTGTATTTTTAAAGAGGAAAGAGGATGCCTGTTGCCACCACTAACCAGTGGTAGCCCGTCTTCCATAAAATTTGAAGGATTTTATGTGCCCATCATCTCCTGAAAATGCTAAATGCCCCCCCCCACCATTTTGGCCACCCCACAATGGGGCCTGATTGTACTAGACATGTTTAATCACTAGATATGTTAATCACTAGCACTAGACATGTTTAATCAGATGATTAAAACCGTGGTTGAAACTGCATGACTGGGGGTTGGTTGAGATGCTCCAGCCCAACTTGATTATGCAGGGCTGGAGACAGCACCGAGCAGGGGGAACAGAGCAGCAGGCTCTCACTCATAACCAGGGGCGTAGCTATAATTGAGCGAAAGGGTTCAAAGAACATGGGCCCCCAGCTCCTAAGGGCCCTCTAGCTCCACCCCTCCCTATTTTCTTCATTATCTCCCTCACTCTGGGGAGCCACCAGAGAGAGGGATGAACACGGGCCCCTCTCCCCTAGCTATGCCCCTGCTCGTAACATGCAATGGGCCATTGTTCAGACAGTTCATCTGAACTGAAATTCATCAGTATTGCTCAGGCCTCCCAAAAAAATTGCAGGAAAAAATGCTTCATAATCTATAAAGCTCTATGTGGAACATGCATATGATTCATTTTGTATCTGTATACCTTACTATTTAGCCAAGATTGGTGCCCAGAGTAGCTTACAGTGACAACCCAAATATAATTAATATTTGTGCAATATAATTGGGGTATGCTGGTGTGTGATGGAGGAGGCAGCCCCGTCAGGTGCTTCTCCGCCAGTAATGATAATCCAGGTGCCAGGCTCTGGTCTCCGGAGGGAGGGGGCAGCATAAGCTTCAGGTAGACATGGGTGGATGGTGAAGATGCCAACCCATCAAAGCAGTCCTTGCTGTTGAATTGTTTTATACCTTTCATGCTTCTCCACTGGTTGTCAGCGTGGCTCTCCCACGTCATACCTTTGGGTGGCTGTTAGTTGGATTTTATGGCACTGAGTCCTCATGTTTGGAGTACCATTCTTTCCTTGTGAAGTGAGACTTGGTGCTAGTTCACAGGATCAAATTGGTGCCTTGTGAAGGTAACTTGAGGGGATGCATGTGGGAATTGCTTGTGTGGTGATTTCAGAATGTGCCCAGCTGGAACTGACCCCAGGGCTGGGGAGGAGCCCTCCAACAACTTGGGCTGGGGAGACTCTCTGCTGTGGGTGGAGACAGGGTGCCATTTCAGATGGCCCAGACTGGGTCAAAGGTGGCATACGTGCCTCCATTCTGCCTGAAGGGTTTTCTAGAGCACCTTGAGGACCTCGCACTCTACAGGGCCTCTCAGTATGCACAGTTCTGGCCAGGTGGGAGAGGGCTTCATTCTGCCTCCAACGTGGCCAGTCCCCATGTCACACATATGCTGTTAGCAGCCCCTTTAATTGGCAGAGGCCCTGGCATCGGAAAAGCTTGCCATCACCCAACAAGCAACTCTGTTCACAACCACACGACCACTTCAGCAGAATGTAGTTTGGAATATTGCATAGATTCATTTAGTAACCATGTTTTCAAATCCAGCATCAATTCTGAATTCTGCAGTACTGTGTTGGATCCTAGGAATTGCTAGGATAGCTTCAGCTGCATAAAGTCATAGTGATTACTGTAAGTGCCCAATGGCCAAACAAGACATGATGTGAGAATTCTGTGACTAACGCCCAGTCCATCTGTGCTGGGGGACCATTTAAGCTGAGGAATTAGCATGGGAGGCAAAGGGTAAACCTTCCTCCCACAAGCAGCCTTGATCCAAATCATCCCCCATCATGGCTGCATTCTGGGGGGAAATGAAGAGAAAAAAATGCCAGGAGTTCTAATAACAGAACTTCCACACCATGTTCAGTTTGGCCTTTAAAGGTGTTGTACTGTACAAGCATGAGTAGCAACTCAAATCAATAATGCTAAGTGTATGATGTGTGTGAGAGACAATCCCCCCTTTTAGCTTACTTTCCTTAAGGAAAGTAAGTTTATGAGATCACCTGGCATTCTCTGTGTGTGTCCGTGTGTGTGTCCCCCACTATCAACTTTGCAATGTCTGGACCAATATGAACTAAATTGGGTGCAGTTCTGGAGTCACATAGGGACACCTCAAGAGCCTAATTTGTGATGATGTCGTCCACCCCAATTCAAGATGGTGGACACATGAATATTTGAGGCACAAGTGGGCTAACTTGTGAGGATGGTAATGATCAATTAAGATTCTAGATAAAGGAAAGTAGGCAGATTAGTTCTTACCAGAACAACTAGTTTTAATCCAGAATGGTCACCTAGTCTGATTCATGGGTAAGACACTGAGAGCTCCATTGAGCATTTATTTATATTTCTCTTAGGTGTACTAGTTGCTAATCCCATGTGATGCAGCTCTCAAAAGAGTTCATGAGCAGCTGCCTGGATAGCAACAGGAATGGGGGAGAAAATGGCGGTAGCGGTTGGCTGGCTGGCCGGCAGGCAAAGATAACTGTGGCGAATGGCGCCAGCCAGACAAAGAAAACGGTGGTGGTGGTGGCGGCGGCGGCGGCAGGGGTGGGTGAGTGGGCTCGAAGGAAGATGGCCAGCAGGCAGGGAAAGAAGGCGGGGGGTGGGCGGGGAAGAAGATGGGTGGGGGGCAGGCAGGATAAAAAGTGGGGGGGGGATAAATTGGCAGCGACGAACTAGAGGTGTAGATGCTGTGCGCCTGGCCCAGCTAGTTTAAACATAAAACAGTAAGGCAGAATATCAATATGTATTATAAAATGTGGGTAATTTTGTAAGTTGTATACAGTACAACTGGAGCTGATGCAGCAAAAAAGGCTAACATAATGCATTTCTTGATAGACTTCAGATTGCAGGTGTAGGCATTCAATGTTTGAATAGTTTCCCCCCACATTTAAAAACAAAGCCAGACATCTCCCTGCACTTTCATAGCTAGTCTGTCAGGCAGACTAGTTATGAAAGTGCCTAGACTTCTCTCTGCATCCTCAAACATGCAGACATTTATCCTAATAGGATGTAGCATTCAAACCTTTGACCCCTCACCTGCAGTCTGAAATGATGCAGTCCAGCAGCAGGTTATTCTCATGAGACTGCTGGCTTAACAGATGATTTCCAGAGTGAGTTGAGACCAGCAAAGTGTGTTCCTGAATAGACTGTGGCTATTTATAGCAAAACGTCTGGGAGCCACCGACCTAGTATAACTCACCCTATTTCATGCACACCGTAGACATCCACCCAGATTTTTCTTGGGTTTTTTTTTGTGTAGGGTCCCCATTTCCTTCATTTATATGTTCTTCAGTAGTACATTTTTACCTTTTCAGATCCTTAATTGTCTTGGCAGTCTTGCATGTAGTCTGGAGGCTACTTGATTCCAAGCTGCAGCTTGTAATGCTTTTGAGTAATCACCATTTTCTGTGTCCAAGGGAGACACCCCAGTGACTCAAAGGCCTCTGGAGGCACCCGCCCTCTTCAACCTTTTCAGCAGCGCCTTTGGCTCTTAACCCCTTAGTCCTCATCCCTCTCGCCACTGAATTTGCTCACATTCATCCTCTTCTATCCCGCCCCGTGTGGTGATCGTTTTTACCATTGCCCCTGCCCTCTTTGGTATCTCCTGGACCCCTACTTGGTATATGATAGGCTGCTAAGATAGGGATTTATTTCTTTTGGTTCTGTCAGGGGTTCTCAAACATCATCTCAGGTGAATGGTCAAGGGGCATTGTGGCAGGGGATGATGGGAGCTGTAGTCCAACCTCATTGCGGGAATGTTTGAGAACTCCTGCGTGATATGATTCTATGTAGAGCACAATGTAAATTGGTTGTCTGATGATGATGAAGAAGAAACCTTAGAAATAACAGATCCAGTTTTGTGGGTGTGTGTTTTCCTCTAGGATAGATATAGGTAACACAAAATCACTGCAGAGAGTTGTGTGTCCTAAGGAAGAAAATAACTCTTTTTCTGCCCTGACGTCTCCCCCAGCCCCATCCCACACCACCACCTAGATGTTTGCTAGATCCACTCCACCCGCAGTCATGTGAAGCTGCCTTTCGAATCCATAAGGGATCATCTGTGCTGCTCAAATTGGTGGATGCATCCACATAAAGTCTCCCTCCTGAGGTCTGCCTGCCTGGATTTTGTAGCCTAATGGTTGTGCATGCACCTCACACGTGCACACGGCAACTGTCAGCCTTCTGGGAAACAACAGACACTGATTATTTATTTATTTATTGCTCATCCTTTTGATCTTTATTATTTCATTGTTGGTTGCCTGGTAATGTTATCTGCCATTATTGAGGGATTTTGTGACCAATGGAGAGGAGAGAGATTGGGTGGACAGGGGCGGTGGAGGAATGCTTCGAGAGAGATGAGCAACATGTCTGCATCTCCCTCCCCCCCCCTCCTCTCTCTCAGCATCCCTTCCTAGAAACACTGTCTGACTGATGAGTTCATCTTAAAAGCCAAGGGCATATAGCTGGGGAATTACTACATATTGCAAATATAGTCTGCTCTGTCTGAGGGGAGGGGGCAGCAGCCCTGCCACTAAGCTGGAAATGGTGGGTGGATGGGCTATTTTGGAGGGGGGGAGGAGACGACCAGCTTTGAAGCCGTCCCCACCACGAGACAGTGGGTCTGCTTCCCTTCATGCTGCCTTAATGTTGCTATTTCCAACGATATGCTGCAAATCAAGGGAGTGGGGTGTCTGGGTGGGGTCGGGAAAGGAAGCCAGGATTGCTGCATGCCGTTTTATTCTTGTTTAGAATTCAGAAGCCAGGAGAGGTGCGAGGCTTGGGGAAACGGGACCCACCCATCAGTTCCTTAATACCCTCGCGCCTCTATCTGGTGGGGTGGGGTGGCAGAGGAGGAGTGTGTGTGTGGGGGGGGGGTTGTTAATGTGGGATACCTGATCTGTCCTTATTCCTGCCCCGACCCTGCTGTTATATTCTTGGTCTCATTAGTAGTCAGGGTGATGGACTAAAGTATCCGGTGCCGGCAGTGAGGGGAAGGATGCAGTTGCGAGGCTTGGAGGGAGAGAGAGAGGCTGCAAAGGCGGGGAGGAGGAGGAGGAGGAGGAGGAAGGGTTCACTTCAGCCGCCCGGAAAGGAAGTCAGAGACGTGATGGGCACTGACACCCCGGCTTTTGGAGATGTGAGCAGTGTCGGGGGTGGGGGGGGGTTGGGGGAGTGGTAGCGGCGATGGGGGGCACCCGAAGGAGGATGACTCTGGAGGCAGAGGGGAGGCAGGGAGCGGGAATGGAGAGCCGTGCCTCTGGCGAAGGCAAAGAACCCGGGTGGTGATGATTCAGAAATAAAGCGTGCCAGCCATCTGTAGAATAGGTGGCCCTGGACTCGCCTGCCGGTCTGTCTGTCTGTACTGTAGCCAGACCCTGAAGAATCCGCGGGTCGTGGAAAGATGGGTGTGTGAGAGAGCCCGAGGAGAAACAGAAACGAAAGAAAGAGCCAGAGAGAGAAAGGAAGGAAGGAAGGAAGGGGGCAGTCTAATCTTGTATATTTCAGCTGGTCGCTGATTTGAGCCTCTTGCTTGCTGCCCTTCAACAGCCTCCCTTGCGAATATCTATCTATCTACCTACCTACCTATCTATCTACCTACCTATCTATCTATCTCCTCCTTTTATTATTCCCTCCCGCCCGCCACACACCTCTCTTCCTCTCTCTCGCCCCCCCCTTCAATCCCTTCCTGCTGCTATGTCTGCTGCCATTCCCTCCCCTTCTTTAGAAAAAGCAAAAGCAGTGCGGGGGGGGGGGGAGCTTGGGAAAGAAGGCAGGGAGAAAGAGGACTTGTAGCTTAACGACGCCGGTAACTGGCTGATCCAGGAAGAAAACTGGGGAGGCGCGGGGGAGGGGGAGTTGAGAGCTCGGGAGGGGGGAGGGGAGGGGTCTGGCGACCTGCGGAGGTGAGCGAAAGGATGGAACGCCAGGAATGGATTCTTCTCTCCCCCCCCGCCGCCGCCGCGAGCTCCCCTTCCTTTCCTTCCCTCCCTTCCTTCCTTCCCTGCTTTGTAGCGGGATTTGCAACATCGGTGGTTTGTGTTTAGAACGTTGACAGTGAAAGTGAGAGCTCGGGGGAGGCGGCGAGTGCGGAGGGCGCGAGAAAGATCCGTAGCAAAGTTGCCAGATCTTGGCAGTCGCTGCTAAACTCAAAGGGGTGGGAAGGTGCGGAAAGAAAAGGTTGGCGGAGATTTGCGCGGCGGGGCTGCCTGAGGGAGAGAAGGAGAGCAAAGCGAAATCTCCCCCCGCCCACCCCCGAACATATCCCGGGCTTTGGATTTTCTTCCTATCTATCTATCTGTCTATCTATTTTAGCCCCTCTCTTCTAACTGCGTAAAGAACGGAATGCTTCATATTTGCCCACCACACACACACCATTGGCCGGGGCGTGGGGGAGGGAATAGCAAAGGCCTGATGTCTTCCTAGGTATGGAGGAGGGAGAGGAAGTGTTGCAGGAAAGTAATGCAGAAATATGAGATCAAAGTGATTTCTTGGGGAGGGGAGGGGAGATGCAAGTCTGCTCTCCCCCTCCCCCCGCCCCGAAAATCAGTGCGGAATTGTCAAAAGCTATGTGAAAAGGGGTGGGGGGGAGACAGTCCTAGAGTTATTGCGGTCTTCATTTATATCAATTAGGTGTGTGGTTCTGTTATTGGGGCGGGCGGGAATAGGAGAAAGAGACAGACACCCCCCCCCATCACTAGCCTGTTGCCAGCCCTCTCTTTCAGAGCGCTGCAAGGTGGTTATTCTCTTCAGGTCTCTTCCTTCTGCGCCCCCCTGCCAAAATGTAGGCTAGCCGTGGGATGTGGGGGTTTCTGAAAGGGGCTGCACCAGCTCCCTCCTTCCCTCCCCCCTTCCTCTTTCCCCGTCCACAGACAAACCAGAGCTAGCGGTTGTTAAAACTGGCCTTGATTCTGAATCATTGAGGGCCACACTTTGTACTACTGATAGGTGGGGGAGATGTGGTGGGGGGAGGGGGCAAAGGAAAAGGGAGATTTTTTTGGTTAAGATACTGCTTTTTCTTTTGAGATTTTTTTTTTAAAAAACTAGTTCAGCTTCCCCCCCCCCCCAGCTCATACTCAGCTGCCTTTCTGCCTTTTCTTGGATCCAAAGTCTATAGGGCAGATTAAAGTCTGGGTTGATTCCTTTCCTAGACTCACTTCTTGTTCTAGGAAACCCCCAATCCACTTATTCCTTCCCACCACACACTCTCCCCCTCCCTTCCCCACCGTCCCCTTGCTTTAAAATTTTTTGCTCTGCTATTGTTGAAGAGTGGACACTTCGCCATCTCTGAAGGGTGAGTTTCAGACTATCTTCTTTTTAAACCTGAGTTTTTGACGCCTTTTAAATTTCCTCCAACGATGATTACTTCCATGGGGCAGATAGAAAATTGCTACGACATTATTGCATGCTTTCTACCAGGTGAATATTGTAATACTGTCTGCTTTAGAATGCTCTTGCTTAGATTATGATGAGCACTTATAAAATGGACTGGCTTGCAAATTGTAATTTGTACCAACTGTTAGAATGTTCCCCCCCCACCCACCCGCGCGCACACACACACACACCTCCACTTCACAGAAGCCCTGTCTTTCCTGTTAGGTGTTTTAGAATTTTCTAAGCTTCCTGAGTCAACTTTTCCCTGATTATTGTTTGATTCCCCCCCCCTTCCTTTTTTGTCTCCCTTTAGATTAATTTATTTAAGGTTTTGGTTGTGGGGAGGAATAATATTAATCTGTGTGGCATGTGAGAAACCCTGGACTTGCGCCCCTCTCTGTCCCTGAGACCCTAACTTGTGACGTTCAGTTTGTAAGTCCACGGGTTAGGCTCTTGGGAGCTGTGAGTTGTGCCACTGCATCTTTCTCAAGTCTATTGAGAATTAGTGAAACTTGGAAAGAAAACTTGTTTTGAGTCCAATTAGCTGTTGTCATGGTTCGGGTAATTTCCCTCCCCTGAACAAGGAGATTTGCAGCTTGGCTTGCCTAAAAATATATATTTCAATGTGACATATATTTGTACTCCTCTCTCCCAGAAAGACTGGGCTTACTTGTTCTTTGTAAATGTATGCCAAGGACGGCTGGAGGGTTTGCACTGTGCAGGATAATATAGGGATGAATATGAATTCAAAGATCCAGGTGTCGGTATGTTGCTACATATAGGAACCGAGAAGTTTGCATTTTATATAAATGGTAGAACTCTGTTTATCTGAACTCCCCATCTTTGGATTCATAGAGATGGCTTTTTTCTTTTAAATGCCCCACATGACAAGAATCCACATACTTTATGTCCCCCTGAGGCTGCTCTATGTATTAACACCCAAACATAATTCCTGCCTCTCTCCTGCAAGATGCTCTGGTATCAGGAGTTCTAATGTTTATATAGAAATAAATATCTGTGGTAAATTATCAACTTTTGCAGGATGATAAAGCTTTGCACCTCTTATGGGCCTGTTGGTAAAAGCAGCTACCTCTTCCTCTGCCCCTCCACCCCACCCCCGGCCTTTCTTGAGAGCAGCACACAGTACCCTGAGAGCGTAATAGAAACAGCTCAGTACCTTGGTGCTTGACCTCAGTCGATTTCAGCCGAAATCCCAG
Organism: Hemicordylus capensis; assembly: GCF_027244095.1. Classification (NCBI taxonomy): domain Eukaryota; kingdom Metazoa; phylum Chordata; class Lepidosauria; order Squamata; family Cordylidae; genus Hemicordylus; species Hemicordylus capensis. Next base: position 27,270,364 of record NC_069664.1, read on the forward strand.
AATTCCACCTGCTTCTGAGTTTACAAGTGAACAATATATTTTTGGCAGATGCTTTGTGGAAAGAGATACAATATATGTGAAAATCAAGAAATGACATGTTTGGGTTTTTCTTGTTTGTTTATTTATTTTTTGGCTCTATATTCTGTTCAAAATAAACAAATATAACTTTGGGGAGCAAAGATCTCTTTTTTTCCTGCATGTGTCATGTTTCTTCCCTCCTCTCTTGTCTTTAGCATTCAAATCCATCTTGACTTTTTCTGTAAGAAAGCCAATCAGTGTGAAACTAACAAAATGTTTTTTCTTAAACAATGAAATGGCCCTTTTCTATGGCGCTGTCATATTTGTTATGGCTGTGGTTGTATTTCTTATTATTTCCTTTGCAAAACCATTTAGAATGAGGTTATGGTACTGTCTGATGGTCCTTTTAGTGTGCCTGAAGCAGAATGCGGTAAAAATAGTAACTGAAGATGAGATGGTTGAACTCTTGTCAGACTAAGGAAGCAATCTGATGCACAAGTCCCATTGAACTAAAGGAGGCTTACTTTTGAGTAAACATTCATAGGATTGGGCTGTAGAACTGCAGTTCCATGCATGGTTACTTGGAGGTCATCACTGAACTCCTTAGGACTTAGTTCTGAGTAAAGATGCAAAGATCAGACTGCATATTGCTCACCCCATATGAGTAGAAAATGTTAAATAACCAAAGTTATAATTTTGCTGCTTTTAGGTGTTCCGCAAAATTAAAGGCAAAATATTGCGTCCACTATATTGCACACAATATTATTACTTTACCATATGATGTAAGCAAAATGTCTGTTTAGTTGCTTCAGAATTCACAGACAAATTCACCTGGTGCCGGATTTTTGGCACTGCTTTTCTGCTGTTTAAATCCAACACTAGGTCTCTGGGGTCTTTTACTTCACACCTGGGAATAATGAGGAAAAGGTTGGTGTTGCTGTTTTCTTCTTTTTCTTTTATGGTTCGCAGTGACAAATTAAAGCAGGTTTGAACCATTCGTTTCCAAAGAGAAGGAAGGAGACTGTGGGTCTTTTTTGAGGTTTCGGCAAGAAATCGTTTAATTTCTTTGTGTGAAACATTTTAATGTTTCTTTGTGTGAAACATCTCAGGACAGGTATAATAATGGTTGAATGGAAGGGTTAAAAATAAAATTAAGCAAAGCAGATTTGCTATCTTTAATCAAAGCATGCTCCAGCCTTATATCCACAAATCAAATTGTGCAGAATAATATGGTCTAGCAACCTGATCATATGTAGGTGCTATAGAAATGATCTCTTTCCCCACCTCCATCCCTTAAGGGTAATGGCAGATTTGTCAATGCATTTGGATGACTGCTGGGTAATAGATTACATAGGGAAACAAGGTGTAAGGCAGCAAAGCATAAGAATGCAGAGTCTCTCTCCTCCTGTAGCACAGGCAGGTTCTTCCTCCCTCCCTCCTCTCAGAAGCACATCACTGAAATTCACTGAAATGAATAACATAATTGGGAGTTGGTTCAATCACTACCAGTCTAGACTAGCCCAGACACATCAATTAGAGGGGGCTGTCTTTTTTTTTTTTTTTAAAGGGAAAGCACACTTGAAACAAGCAGACCCTTATTGATACTGATCTCCCTCTTTTTCCAAAAGTGCAAAATCTTAGCTTGACAAACATGAGAGAGATAGATTTGGGAGCGGGGTTCATTAAGAAAGCAGGAACTCTGGGAGAAAAGAGATATAATAACTACGATATAATGCACTCCATTCTCTCCTTTCTCTCTCCCACACCACCATATATCTTTTACATTCCACTCTCCCAGCACACTCTTTTTGACATGCAGGGGAACATAAACTCAAGGGGGTTTCTCAACTAGCTTGGCATTTGTGTCATTTGAGAGGTAAAGGTGGTGCTGGAATTTAATTGCATTATAAATGTATCCAGTTGGAAGAATTTCTGGGTAATCAAACAGGAATCCATCTGAATAATCAGAAGCAGGTTTCCTTTTGCTCCTTCAACAAATCATTCTTCCTCTCCCCTACAGAATCCCCCCTCCTTCCCCTCTCTCCCAGAAATGTATTATGTTACAAAGTTCTGATAGCTCAACCTTATAAAATCAAGAATGAAGCTTGGGCAAGTCCATAATTTTACCAGTGTGTTTCTATTGGTGTGTGTGTGTGTGTGTGTTGCTTTGGATAGATGAGAAGAAAAGCACTTAATTTAAAAGAAACTGCAGGAAAGTACCTGGCCAACTTTGACTTTGTTTTCTTAAAAAATAATTCTAGATTCATTTCTGTGAGTATGAACCAGGATGACAAATCAGGAATAGACATCTTTGATAAGTTTGACTTGCAATATAACTGATCTCTCTTAATGAAAGGTAATAGAACAGGTCCCGCTACTAAACTGTTTAGAAATTAACATATTTTAAAATCTGGCACTATTATATTGTCAGGGTTTTTTCTTTTTGTTTTCTTTGCTCTTTGGTTTATTTTAAAAAACAAAAACAAAATCTAGCCAAATTCTTTTAGCAGGACATTTTGCCTGATGTTTTCCTTATAATCTGCAGGAGTTTTTATTTGCAAGCACTCTTTATAGTTCAGGAGTTCTAATTTCTCCATGTTAGAATGTCCAGGCCTATTCTTTCGAAGTTCTTTGTTCCATTCAAAATCAAGAGATTTTGAATGCAGGTGGTACAGCACTATGACGCTAAAATAGAGACTAGTTTTTCTACCTTTCCCTTTCTAATTCCTTCCAGGGCGCTTAAGAGTTTTTCTTGGGCCCGTTACCAATTAGATGGCTGACATACAATTAAAGAGCTGGTGCTGATGAGATGATTGATTCGTTCCTAATTGATTTCTAATTTTAAGCTCCTTCCACATTATAAATCCTTGTCAGAGAGAAAACAGCTTCTGTAGGGGGTCCATTTGGGTTTGTTTTTTAATCTCAGAGTCACATTTTTAAATTCTCTGCATTTGTTGATTTTAAATACATCGTTCGAATGCCATGCTTTGTCTCTTTTTAAAATAATGGCCATTTTCTGTTCTTTTAATGGCTAATGTATAGATGCGGTTGATCACATTTCATTAAACAGATAATCAAATACATATTTTTCCTCCTTAATAATGTTTTTATTAGAGTTGTCCTGAAATGGTGGTTGTTCCCATCTGTGTGGTCTAGATTTGAAGGTTCTGCTTTCATCTCACAAAGGCTACTGCATAGTTGTTGCATCCGAAAACTAAGATGAAATATGGAAAACAAGAAGCTGGACTTTTTGAAATATAGTCTCATACCTTTTGTAACCAGTGATGCCTACAAAGCTTAAAAGAGGAGCCCTCTGTTAACAGTTCAGTTTTTCTGACTGCATTGGCTTTGCCCCATGGCTCAGACAGGAAAAATCATCCTGGTCCTTTACTCTGGAGAACACACACACATTGTTTCAATAATCCAGGCAATAAATGCTAATTAGTAATGCTTAAGGACCCTACCAGTCAGAGTAATTATCATAATTTACCTCTTTCTCGTTAAATGCATTCCTTGCTAATCTACATTTTTAGGGAAGCAGTTGGACTGTTGCGTCTTCCTTACTTAAAGGTGTGTGTGTGTTTGTGTGTGTTCCCCCCCCACCGCCCCCCGTCACCTTATTTCACTTGCAAACCTCTAAATCCAGATCTCTAACTGCAGAGGTTTTCTTCCCGCACATATGATATTTGATTTTTCTTTCTTAAAAAAACCCACAGAGATAGTCTCTCATTTCCTTCTCTGCACTCCCCCCTCCAAAGGAAACACTTGCTGAGAAGAACAAAAGAAGACACTCACTGTAAAGGCATCATTAAGGATGAACAGTTGCAGCAGATAAAGTGTGTGATATGACAACATATTTCACTCTACAAAAGTCGAGATAATTAAATAATTCATTTGTATTCATAGCTAATTAGCACAAAGACCCACCCCCACTTCTTCAGAATCCATCAGGAAAAAAAAATAGACCTCATAAAATTCAATGTAATAAGCTGCATCGTGCAATGATAGCATCTTTTTTTGCCTCCGTTCATTTCCAGCTGATAAAAATCGGTTTGAGGTTACATGGATTTGTGTGCTTTATCAATTAGGCCTCCCATACGATGGCTCTTTTCCCTTCACAAAGTGATTAGCTATTTCCAAACGTATGTATATATTTATCCTATATATGTACTGTGGGCAGGAGTTCCCAATGTGAATTGATGATGATGAAAACAATATTGTACACGGATTAAGAAAATCAGGTCCATGATAGTTGATCTCTCTTTTTCTTGCTTTGTTACAAAAAGTATTCATTCTCAGGCATGGATTTGTTAATATGCTGATGATTCAAAAACTGAATAGCTTTGATTTATAGTTGTTGCACGTGCCCTGTTTGCTTCTGATCTTCTGATATGCTTCATTGGGAAACTACTTCTCCCCCTCACCACACCCCCACAACACCATTTTGGGATTTAAAAAAACATGTCTACCAGTTTCTAGGAACAATCTGGGAAACCACCAACCCCCTTTCTGCTTGCATCTTTAATTTGGAATCCAATTATAGTTACGGATTCCCACCTCATTGTAATGGATGGAATTCCGGAGAAACTCTGCCATTTGACATCCCTTAAAGTTGCTGATGTTCTTCCAGAGGAGTGAATGAGATCAGAGTGGGATCTGCAGTCATTGTGGGAGGAGGTTCTTTTTCTCCTTCAAGGGCATGGGTCTTTAAGCAGGCGCCACGGTCTACGCATCACAGACGGGAGCACAATAGGGGCAGTCTGTCTGTGGTTCCTCCTGCAAATGAGCAGACACCACAAAGATGCACCTGCAAAGCAGGGATGCTGATGCTGTTGTTGGAAGCCTCCTTTTCAACAGCTATTAACCATATCGCCTCAATTGTTTGGGATATATGCAGTGATACTGCAAGGCCCACAAAGCATATACGGCTGTATGAACAGATAACATGTATTACCTTTGCTGACTCATCTTTGCTAATATGTTGCTTATATTTCAAGGGAATCAAAAGTGACCCTAACCAAAATACAGCAATGTCAGGAATAGTACTTTTTGTATGACAATCTAGCATTTCTGGTATTTGTGGACATTCTATCTCAAGTAAATACTTGAGAAACTCCTCTCCTTGTTAATCCAAATTCACAGGACTCCCCAAGTCAATGAGCAGAGCTTTCTGATAGGTTGGGTTTCTGATTATCCAAACAATTTGGACATCCTGTTTGGCCTTTGGGATAAATTAGATTGCATTGTTTGAATGATCACTGACTCCCAATAATTTCTTGACTCTATCTCCAATTGTTGGAGCATAGATGATCTGTACTTCACAACAGCTTATGTTTTCCTTGCTTTGTGGCAGGAGTTTGAGGCACCTGCTAGGTTTCAAAATGCAATCAGATGCTGTACAGATGCTTTTCAGAGCAGAAAGTCACACTGATATATTAAGAAAATGGTTGAGGGCTACCAAACAAATGGAGGCGCTGTCAACTGATTTGTCCAGCTCATAGGTGATGGTGTGTGGTAGGGCTGAGAATTTACATACTGCTTGTGGAAGTCAACCTGAAAAATCATGCTTGTATCTCTATATTCCATATGAATTATTTTACGTACTCCTTTGTTTCTGTGAGCTAGTTGTTCACCAGTCACTCTTGCCTCTGCAACTATACACTCTCAGACATGGACTGTGTTTCTCTGAAAGCCCTGGGTAAATAAAGTATTTGGATGAATAGGTTGCCTACAATATTTGCACAGAATCCTGTTGACATGGGACTGGATCTACACAGGAAATGCAGATAGGAAAAGGTGATTCAGATAGCCAAGGCTTAGAGGCTATCTGAGAGGCTAGAAATGTCAAAGTGTAGTGATCCAGTGAGATTGACTGGCATCAACACAGACAGCATGACATGCAGCTAATAAAGACTGAGAATTATAATTAGCTGTTGAGTAAAGGACTTTAAATGTGGGAGTATGTATTAAATGTAGTTTACAAATATATATAGTGATAAATGACTGGGTCAGTTGCCAAAAGTTATACATATAGATATAGTGAAGAAGAGAAACGGGTCTTTCTCAATAAACAATGGTTGATGATGGTGGGGTGGAACTAGAAATATCTATCTATCTTATAGATTCAAGTGTTGATGCTTTGTTTTCGTGTTTTAAAAATAGTCATTGTAGTACTGAGATACCTGTTACTTTCGATAGCCTGATGCACTGGATGGCTTTTCCATAGTCCTTTGTTCTGCAGAATCGTCCATGGTGGCTTGTATTCTGCACAAAGAACTCCAGCATATGCAACCTACATCTTCCCCCACCCACTCTTCCACAAAATGAACAATTGGTGCATTCGATTTCAGTGGCCATGTTCTGTCTCTGCTTTTAGTGGGGTTGGGGGTGGGGCATTGGTGGAACTGCTATGCATTTGGGTGTTCCTGATCATGTACTGCAGCCAAGAGGTAGCTTCCAGAAGAAGATAAAGAAATATTTATTTTTGCAAGTCCAACAGAAGCAAAAAGCATATTTTACTAGAGTTCAATGTCTTGATAATGTTTTTTTAAGCAGGACTACTGACTGTAAACTCCAAACATTCAGGCAGCTAACCTGGATCAAATCGGGGACAATTGTCTTTGCTACCAGCCAAAAATGAAGATAACCAAAAACTAGCTAGCTAGAATGGATGATGACATTTTCATATTACATGCAGGGAAATGTGAAGTTTCTATCAGGGAACCCTATTTATGGGAAGAACCAGGAAGATTTCAGGACAGCTGAAAATTTGGAGATGCCAAGCTAGGTGAGATTAGTCCTGTGCCGAATTTTTATGGGTTTTGATTTCCGGTACAAAACTTGCTATTCCAGGGGTCGTGAAGGTCCTGTTTAAACAGACAAGGCTTTTTGCACCAAACAACACACAACACCATCGTCCTGCACTCTTAGCAAGCACTTTGTCAAGGGAGTGGGAGAGATGAGGATTGTGTTGTGCACTGCCTACTTTAAAGTGGAACTGCTATTTGAAAAGACTTGATCTTTTCTACACGTTCCCCTTCTTTTGGCCAAATGCTTGCAAAGAAAGAAGAAGGAATGAAAGTGCTCATTGCCTACTTTTCAAGTGATAGGGGCTACATTTAACATTTTCACCTTGTTTATATACGTCCCAAAATGGAGGGTCCCTTTTTGCAGAGGGTGAAAGGTTTCATGAAAGGGGGGGGGATTTCAGCTCAACATTAGCTGAATATGATGTACAGTGAATTGTTTGTCTATAAGGATTTAGACCAGTCAGAACCTTATTTTATTTTCATTTGAGACCAGAGTTCTCTGAAAGTATATGTGGGCTTGGTTTAGAAATGTCTGAATGTCTTGGTTTAGAAATGTCCCACTGCTGCCCTGAGAATTTCATTAGTTTTGTCGCTCTTTGGCTCTCCTTTCTAATTCCTCACATTTTTCTGAGGAGGAAACTCCAAATTTGCACTGAATTTCACTTTAAACAACATTTCAGTAGCTGTTGTGGCTCTTTTGTGTAAAATAACTTTTTAAAAAAAGAATGTAAATGAAAAATAAGAGGATTTGGGGAGCATTTCTGGAGACCTGGGGAATAAGAATGCTTTTCTACCCTTTTCCCTACTTTGCTCTGCTTTTTTAGCATTTTTTTAAAAGCTCAAGGAACCTAACCCCCCAATCCCCCATAGGGTTAAGTTCTCTTTATTCATGATTCCGTTATCTGCAGAAATTGGCGGGAACAGAACCCCCACAAATAACGAGGGCCACTTTACTCTCTTTATGCTAAAGCATTCAAGGTGGTGTACAATTTAAAATAATGGCATACAATCCAACAAGACAAAAGGGATGAGATGGAAGGAGGAAAACAAGTGAGTTCAGGTACCAGTTCTTAAATAATATTTCAGAAGGGCTGTATAATGACCAAGTGGAACAGATGCTGCAGAAGACAGCTCTCCAGGGATAGGGGGTGAGCGAAGGAGGAGTCAAATAGCAGACTGGTCCTTGCCAAGGCCACAGAGTCGGCCTCAGTGTGTCACCTCTTCCTCTGAGGCAGCAAGTTGAGATGGCTATTGGAGGAGGCAGTTCTGGGAGGGGAAGAGCCAAATGGCCAACAGTCACAGGCAAGCCAGGGTCGCAGGGATCACTGTGAGATCTATGCATGTGCAAAACTACAGTGCACTTGAGGGATTGCCCCATTATCCTGGCACTTTTTTTGGCTTCCCTTGAGATCCCTCAGATGTTTTGCCTGAAGACTCCAAACATCTTTTGAAAATGTCAGTTCCAGTAAAGGTTCTGGCTTGATTATCCTTGTGCAATAATCAAAGGAAGTAACCAACTAATGACCAAGGAATCTGACTCTAGAGCGTCCAGATTCAATGTAAATTTAGTGTTATTGTAATATTTATTTTCAAATACACATACTCTACCTGTATGGAGGGAAATAACTAAAGCTGTTCACGATGACAAGAAAACAGGCATTAAAAAGAAGCCATGCCAACAAGTCCTCATAGAAATACACCCAAATTAGCAGAAAATAATAATAATACAACAGAAGGAATTTGGAATGCAGCAATAAAATTAAACACTCACCCTAGACGCATTCTGAATGAACAAACAAAAATGGTTTTCAACACCACCACTTCAGAAGGTCAAGAGCAAGGAGGTCAGACATACCTCTCAAGGGAGTGAATTCCAGAGCCTGTGAGCAGTGGCCAAAAAGGCCCTGTCTTGCATACCCAACTTAAAAACAAAACAAAACACATTTATAACCCACTTTTCCTCCAAGGAGCTCAGAGTGGTTTACATGCTTATTTTTATCCTCACAACAACTCTGAAAGATACATGACTGGCCCAGAGTCACCCAGTGAGTTTCATGATTGAATGGGGATTTGAACTTGGGTCTTCCCAGTCCTAGTCCAACACTATGCTACACTGGCTCTGAACCTCTTAACCTCTGAAGCAGATAGGGCACAGAACATGGCCTCAGTGGATGTCCTAACAGAGCAGGCAGGCTCCCATGGGAGAAGTTGCCCTTTAGGCAAAATGGCAGTGGCAACTCTAATTGCATCCAACCAAATCTTCATTCCATTTGTAATATTATACTGGGCTCCTGCTGCCAGATCCATGGTGGTGTGTTTATGCCATTGTTTTATTCCATTAAAAAAATGAATCCATGATGAGAATGGCAAGATATAAATGTTTTACAACATTAAAATGTTTGCCCGGTTTAGAATGGCTTCTTAGGAAACTAACCAGCCTCAGCCAGATGTGTGCAAGGCCAATCCTGCTTAGAATCTGCAGGAGAGCGACTGCTCTTGCTTGTAGACCGTTTTCTGGGCCAGGAGCCTTATGGTAGTCATTTGAGCAAGGTGAAGTCTGGGTAGCATCAGCTGGCTGAAATGGATACCATGAGCTGGGTTTTATACAAGCAGCACCTGCAGATTTAAGAGTGGAGCTGAAACTAAAAGGGGGGGGGGGAGAAAACCCAGCTCAGCTTTACATATTTCTAGTTCCAAACCACCCCATTTGCACAACAAGACAAAATCTAACCTGCTAGCATCTTAATTCTACAAAAATTGGGATTTTGATGATGATTTTGTAGAACAATCCTTTAGGGGAAATTCTCCTCTGCAAGTCCTATGGAAACAAACGGAGCAGGAGAACTTCCTGATGAGTTTGCCCAGGGATGTTAGTTTGCTTTTCAGGTCTGGGTCTGGACACCTGCTTTGCAAGTTCTGTGTACCAGATTGTTGGACTATCCAGATGTCTTAAAATGGCATCAGCAGCTGGAAGCTCATGGGACAAATCTAGCCCTCTGTGAGCTGCTGCCTGGCACTTCTGGTTAGAAACCCAACCCAGAAGCCGGTTTGGAGATTGGTTTTTGTGGCAATTGGACTTGGTAACAGACCGTTGGAAGGGAACTGTGGCCATCTCCAGCCATGGCCCCATTCCCTCCTCAAGACTAGAGTCTTTAAAAAAATGAAAAAGGGAAGACTAAACAGCTCTTACGTTTCTGGTACGAATCTTTGGTTTCTCTTCTAAAAATTGCAACAGGGCCTGGTATACCATTTATGGTCTGTCGTATGGCATGTTTCAGTTTTACTGAGCGGGCTTTGGGGATTTTGTTGTGGCATTGTGTGCACAGTGCAGCCACACAGCCACCCACACCCATCCCAGGTTGCCAATATGGAGGCACCCCAGCTGTGGCTCAGGATGCATTAGCAGCTGAACCTGGATGGTGCCAAAGGGTTTTGAGACTGGGCAGCTGTGGTCAGGAGGCTGGTGGAAGGGCACAGGGCGGTAGTGCAGGCAGACCTAAAAGGGCGCTAGTGGACTCTCCAGACTGAGGGAACTGGGGCAGCAACCCACTGTTTGGAGCCCAACCGCCAAGGCTAGGGATGGAGAGCCAGGATCCCCATTCCCTTGTGACAGTAATGGGTGGTGTTACCAGAATCCTGGAGCTGCACGGAGAGCAAATGAATGAGGCTGAAGCAGCAACAAGATAATTGTATCCATCCAGCCTAGTTCCTGGTCATGAATCCCGATACTGGGACTGGACATTTCAGAATATTGGTCCTTTGCATATGGTTTAATTCTGTTTGTAGCTGGACCTGGGCATGACCTTGAAAGCAGTTCATCTGTCCTTACGTTATGATATATCATGTGGCATATTTTCTATGAACCCATTTTTAACAAATTAACCTGTCCTTGATATCTGAAACAACACTGATTAAAATAATCTCATCACGCTAGGTACACTTACTTGTATCACCACTAAGAATTTTACGAAGTACATGAGAGTTTAGCCTGGTGTTACTAACAAAGGAATGATGTTAAGGCATGGACTATGGAAAATGCTAGCTGCTTCGAGGTTTTATTCATGCTGCGCACCTGAAGGATAGGACTTGTTCCGTTCTTAGCCTCTTAGGATTCCTTTTGAGCACTCAATGAGAATTGTCATTTAAGTTCTAAGGGTCAATTTATACAATTGGTAGATTCAAGTGGTAAAGCTTTTCCTTCAGGTTGCTGGGTTGTTCGACATGTTTCATGCAAAATGCTCTTCCTTGCGGGTGGGATCTGCTTGCACTTTGAAAGCAAGGGAGAGAGAAAGGTCCAACCTAGCCTTCTTCCTAAACAGATGGATGGATGGATGGATGTCGGAGCTTTCAAGCATGCACCCTTTCCCTGAGCCTGAAGTGGTAAGTTCCAGAAAAAGCTTTACTAGTTGGTTCTGCTAATTATATGAACTGAGCCTAAATCTCTGCCAAGTGGTGTTGACTGACAGCAATGTGGGTCATGCAACTGTCCTCAGTTACTTCCTCCTCAGAAGATTTTGTGTGGCCTAGATTCTTCTGGTGCTGCTAGGCCCCTGCTTCATTGTATGTCTGGGACAAGAGTGAATTTGTTTTTGCTTTCCCTTAGCATAAGGAAAACTAAGGCTTTGGCTGATCTCTCAATATATCACAGCTTGCCTCAAACCTTAGCTGCTGTCAAGCACCCAAACTGTAGACTACACCTTGGTTCCTAGCTGATGTAGTTTGGTGTTCCACGCAAAGTACGTCAACAGTAACAACTGGAAGCTTCTCATTAACTTTCTTTTTTTTGCACAGATCTTCTGGTGTTGGATTGTACACTTTGCTCCTGGTCTCCAGTTCCCCCTGTTTGCCACCTGACCCCAGCTGTTGGCTCTGCCTGCCTTCTGCCCATCCTGCTGACCTGATCCTGTCTGCCTGGGATATCTGTTTTTGACTCTCTGCCTGCCTGTCCTGAGTGCCTGGTTCTAGCTCTGCCTTCTTGTCTGCCTGGCTGGAGCTTCAGTCCTATTCCTGCAAAATCTCTGCATGCTCATAGCTCAACATGTTTCTGCCATGTTTTTAAATGTTTTATATACATTTGGAGTTGACCCTGTCTGATGAGTTAGATCCTACCAGCTGTCTCTTGATGGTTTGTTGGTAACTCTAATCTTGAGTGTTTTGCTGAAATTGGAGATTGAAAGAAATTTTGGAGGGTCCTACTTGGTGAAACTTCCTTCTCTCTAGCAACACACGGAACCCTCTGGATGATCTGAATAATCTGGCCTATCCTTGGGCTGGCTAATTTATGTATGTATTTTATATCACACCCTTCCTCCATGCTGGAACCCAAGGTAGCATACATGGGGGGTTCCATGGCAGTCTTCCATCCAGGCACTGGCCAGATCCAGGTCCCAGACCTGCTTAGCTTCATCAAGGTTGCTGCTTTACATGCTTTTCATGCCTTCAGGCCCGTCTGCATTTTGCTACCTTTATTGTCCCAGTTCTGTGACTTAAGCTGAGACTCTTTTTTATGTTTTAAGATTCCTTTGATTTTTATGGGTATTTAATGAAAATGCTATAGAGAGGAGATTATCTCTGCTGAATCGGACCAAAAGTCTGTTTAATCCAGCTTCCAGGAAGCTCACAAGCAGAGCTTGAGACAACAGCCCTCTCATGAGGGTGCCTCCCAGCAACTTGCACTCAGTGGTGTATTGCCTCTAAGGCTGATGGTTCCATTCATGGCCAATAACTGCTGGTAGATGGATCAATACCTTCCAGTGAAGCCCAGTCTCAGAAGATGAGACTGAGTCAAATGCTTTATTTTATTTTTACATTTATATCCCTCTCTTCCTCCAAGGAACCCAGAGCAGTGTACATGGTTATGTTTATCCTCACAACAAGCCTCTGAGGTAGGTTAGGCTGAGAGATACATGACTGGCCCAGAGTCACCCCGTGCGTTTTATGGCTGAATGGGGATTTGAACTCAGGTCCCCCCAGTCCTCATCCAACACTCTAACCATTACACCATACAGCTCTCCAGGGCCTCAGATGTGGGTTCCAAAGATCATTTTAGTTGGAAACACCAGGGGAATTGAACCTGGTACTCTCTGCATGCAAAATGTTTGCTTCATCACTGAGTTGTGGCCCCCAAGCAGCAAACATGGGACATATGGACTGAGTCAGGCCATTGGTCCATCTAGCCCAGTAGTGTCTACTCTGACTGGCACCAGCTCTCCAGGGTTTCAGAACCTTTAACTGGAGATGCCCAGGATTGTACCTGGCACCATCTGCATTCAAAGCATGTGCTCTACCACTGAGCAATGGCCCCTTCCTAAGTTTCTTGGAGGCTCAGTTCAGTTGCTGTAAAAGCCTCAATGTGGAGTGACACTGTGGATGCAACCTCATGCCTTAGTGCTATCATGTCACTGCCATGTGTTGACATACATAAATGTAGTGGACCATTTTTCCTCACTTCATTCATGTGGGTCACATCTGAGAAGCTAATGGCTGTCCACAGTTCTGTGGTGAGTCAGAACTTCCATCATGTGGCTGCATCCACAGTAATGTTCCATGTGAAAGCTTTGCAAACTCAGGCCCAAATAACAACAGGACACACGTAGTTGGAAAAACTAGGGCCACATTATTTAATATTTGCAAAACCTGTAATGAGGAATATTAACTATAGTGCAGGTATTCCCTATGCGGGTCAATCTCATAGGAGGTCTGCCCACAGGAGGAGGGCGAAGGACCGGGCTTTGATTTGGCTCGGTATCCAGTCCGAACCTCTTCTCTACCATGAAGTCACCCCCGTCAAGGGGATGCATGCCAGCCCACCTCAACCCAGGTCACTAGGCACTGAGCGGTGTTCTCTGGCATGCATCCGAGTGGGAGCAGATCCAGCTTGAGAGTCACGAGATCACCAAGCCTTCCTCCATATTCCCACTCACCATAACGGCCCTCCAGCCCAACACCAATGTAAATTAACCTACCCCCTGACCTGCACTCATCCGCAAAGTGACCAATTAACCCCAGGGACTACCTTAACAAAATCAGTGAGTAGCAGGCAAAAAAAGGCCCCAACATTAGCCAATCAGGTGAGAGACCAAAAAAATTCCTACTTGGCCCCAATGGCGATGAGAATATCCCTCACTGAGTCCATGGGCAGGCAAGGGGGTGCCAGCTCATTGCAAATGAAAGACAGAGCAAAAGAGCCAACTGCTTACGCAGTTGTGTGTGACTGGTCCACCAGTGTCATGTGCTGGCGGACTAAAATGGCAGCCCACATGCCTGTCTCTCAGGCCGGGCCCACAATTCCACCACCACCACCACCACCCCGCTTATCCCATATCTCCGCTAACACAGTAAAAGGGTGGCGGGAGTGGCTTTTAGAGCAGCTGAAGAAATGGGCTCCAAGTCTTTTAAAGGAAGCATGGGATATAAATATATAAAATTTGAGAGGAAGCATCAGTTCATTTGTGGATCTGACTTCAGGCTTCTCATGTGAATGTGGGCTCAAGACCACAGAGGAAAAGAGCCGCCTGAGATCCTTGCTTCATCTGGTCTTGTGCTGTCTGCTCTGATTAACAGCACTTCCCCGAGGTATTGGGCATGAGGTCCTTTGCAGTCATGCCACCTGAAAAGTCAGGAATTGAATCTGGGACCTTCTCCAAGGATGCGGAGGAACGATCAGAGGAAGTTGGGAGAAACCGGACGTTCTCTTTTAAATTTCATTTTGGAGAAATTTTGGCTCCATCCCTACCTTCTAGTGGATGGAAGGATGGAGCCTCAGGATGGCCAACCTGAGGCTCCCCAGCTGTTGCTGGACTACAACTCCCATCACCCCCAGCTGCAATTTACTGCATCTAGGGATGATGGAAGTCGTAGCCCAACAAGAGCTGGGGAGCCTCAGTTTGGCCTGACTGGGCCTCCATAAACAGCCTGTGCTTTGCGACTGAGCTATGGCCCTTCCCCAAAGTACGGCTCACCTGCCACATGGTGGACTGAAGGGTGTGTGATATATGGCTTCCATTGCTCACCATCGAGGAATCTGTAGGAACTTCCTGCCATGTTTTGTGGCAGAATCATCTCCTTTGAATGCAGAGAACAATTCTCAGATTGTGCATGGCTGAACATATCACCTCAGCATCCTCAATGACGAGAGTTGCCACCAAAACCACAACACATTTCATGTTACTGTAGTATTAATTGCTGTGTAGCTTAACTCTCTTCATCCTTAAATCCTCCCCCATGCTGTTTTCTCTCTTTTCTTCCGCTGGCTCCCTCACCTTCCCTCCTCCCTCTTGCCTGTATGAGTTAATCTGTTGGCTACACTCTCAGCTTTTTCTTTCTCTCTCTCTCCCTTTTTTTCTCCCTTCCCTTTAGCTTCTGGTTTCATTTTCAGATGACAAAATTCAAGGCACAGCTCGGCTGTCTGGTTGCCACGGTAACCACAGCCCTATTATCGTACCTTGTCATTCATCAAGAAAGAATTGTGTTTGACAGAGAGAGACGAAAAATGCCTGCAGTCTGGTGTGTGTGTGTGTGTGTATTCTTTACAAAGATGAAAAACTGTTTTCTTCCAAATATGGTTTTTTTAAAAAACACAAAACTTTAATGCGCGTTTTATTGAATGTCTGATATTTCTAAGTTTGATCACCAATGCATTATGCATTCACCTTGAACATGTAGCATTTTGCATGCTTGTTTGCTTTACATATACTCCCTCTCTGCCCACTGCTACCATGAAATCTAGGATTCATATTATCCAAAGGAAATGGCATATGATCAACTATTTTTCTTCTTCATGTGGAATGCACCATGCGGCCACCTGTAATGCTGTCTGACTTTCTCCAATTATCTCTAGGGTATATAATGTAGATCTATAACTGAGCCACAGACCAGGACTTTCCCAGTCCAGATCTCACCTCTGCTGTGAAGTCACTAGGCGGTCTGTAAGCCTCACCCTTCCCATCTACAATATCAGAATCATAACAACTTATCTCACAGGGTAGTTATAAGGATTACATCAATATAATATAGATAATATAGATGAAGCACTTTGAGCACTCAAAAAACATTACACAAATGCTAAGTTGCCTTGAACAATCATTCCAGCACATACCTGCTGCTACCCAATACATGATCAAATTTGATTTCAAATTAAATTAATTCTGCCACATACGTCATGCCTCTGGAATAGACTGCCATGGACAAAGGAGCAGGATATGCATTTACGGAAGTGTGCTGCACAATAAATTGACAATATTTCAGCCCACTGCCAACACCCTTTCCTGAAGTTGGACCAGACCCAAATTCATTGTTCCCGACAGGCAGGAGGGACATAATTACTTATCACTTTGCATGTCCTTGTGTGCAGGAGCTTCAATTAATTCCCAAAGTATACAGCTCAACGAGTGTTTGCAGCTCATGTGAAGTTCCCTTTTTCAGCCTTACAGTGATCTAGAATCTATATCAGTTTCGGTAGACCTAAGGATATGCTACTTGCTTTGTGGTTTGACGATAGATTGCTTGATAGATAGGGGAATGTATATCTCCCTTTCTCCCCAAAGGTCTCAAAGCAGCTCACAAATTTATCACAAAAAAACTTTCAGCTATGGAAAACATGAACCAAAGCAATGCAGCAGCAAAAACAACAACACTTTTTGAAAAAGCCACAGCCAATAGATTGGGGTGGGGTGAGGGTGGAGATAAAACAACCAAAAGACTGATCAGTAACATCAAATGTTTTCATGACACAGAATCAGTGATATAGTTGCAAATTCAGAAGTGTAGGTGCTCTTCATGACGGCCCCCATGGCAATCCCCATCCTAACAGCCAGAGAAGCCGAGAAGTATTGGCTCTCCGGCCCAGCGCATCCCTCCTCCATGACACCCCTGCACAGAATCACACAATCTGAACTTGAACCCAATAACTAGTTCAGAGAGAATTATTCAGTGAACCAGAGCTGAACCTGAATCTAAAATATCTGTGTTGCCTTGAACAGAATTGAAACCTCTACACACAAAAAGTGGTAAGCAGTTGAAAGCCGGTTCAGTAATTAGGAACTCAGCTCTCCCATTGTATGGTGATTAATGTTTGTAATCATTCAATTTCCATAGTATGATCTGTTTTTCCAGGGTTTTATCCTGTTTTGTGTATTTTTCTTTGTTTAAACCCACCCTTTAAAATATTCAAAAGCAGTTTATAAATAGTTTTCTCAAGTTAAAGAGTTGTCATTGAGGTTACACTGCAAACACAAGAGTTTGATATTATTCTGCATGGATTGTATCGAAACTGGTTCAAAATGCTTGAACCAGCTACCCATTTTTATAGTTAGTGGCCAATATCCACAGCAACAAAGCACTTGTGGAGCAATCAAACTTGTGCTAGCGCAAGTAGCTAGTTAGGCTGAGCTTAAAAAAAATCAGGATTTGCAGGACTGTGCTATTACGTTTGCTGTAGCACTCTTGTGCAAATGTCCCTATTAAAACAAATGAGGGGCGCTGCAGTTGTGCAAGCATCCTTGCAGTAATGTGACACTAGTCCAGAGTGCAAGCTCCAGACTTAGCACAACACTTTTGCACTAGTGCAGTGTCCTTTCACAAGCTGGAAGTTGACCACTGTCCTAAACACAATGGAACCAGGAAGTTTAAAAATGCTAACAAATGTTAATGGGAACTGAACTTACGTTTTTAATGGTTTGCCTCCCGGCCGTAGGAACAGCACAGAGTCTACCTGGTGCTGAAAAAATAACAACAAAGGTGTCAGATGTACATGTCTCAGGAGGGTGTCCCATTGTATGGGTGCCACCACTGAGAAGATCCTCCCTAAGAAGATTCTCCCCCACCTTCTGATGCCCTGCTCCTAAGCCATTTATTCATTAATTATTTATCATATTTCTGTACCGCCTGATATAGAAATCACCAGGCAGTGTACAGTTAAAACATAATATAAAAACAACATAAAACACTTAAAATTCATAAAACAGATAAAAAATCTCAATAAATAAAACTATATTAAAATTTAAATTCCAATTAAAAGCCTGGGAAAACAGGTCTTCAGGGTCATCCTAAAATCAAACAGAGAAGGAGATACTCTTATTTCAGCAGGCAGCACATTCCACAGCCCCAGGGCAGCCACGGAGAAGGCCAGGTCCTATCATCAAACAAGTCGGAGGCAACCGTAACCAGACCTATCCAGATGATCTTAATAGGTGACAAGTTTCACGACAGAGAAGGCGTTCTCTTAAGTACCCCGGACCCAAACCACTGAGGGCTTTATAGGTAATAACCAGCACTTTGTATTTTGTTTGGAAACATTTCGGTAGCCAATGCAGTTCTATCAAAATTGGTGATGTGTGGTCCCTTCAGATAAACTCAGAGACCAGTCTGGCTGCTGCATTCTGTACCAGTTCTTGTTTCCGAACTACATACGAAGGCAGCCCCACGTAGAGTGCATTAGAGTAGTCAAGCCTAGAGGTTACCAGCATATGTTTTAAAGTTATTTGTCTCCAGAAATGGATGTATCTGGTATAAGCTGAAGCTGATAAACAGCACTCCTGGACACTGCCTCAACCTGAGAAACCAGTGAGAGTATGGGATCCAAAAGCACTCCCAGACTGTGTACCTGATCTTTTAGGGGAAGTGTAACCCCATCCAGAACAGGCAGATCTAAACCATCTCTCAGGTCCCAACCTCCTACAGACAGTACTTCCATCTTATTTGGATTCAACTTCCTCTTGTTATCCCTCATCCAGACCAATATCACCTCCAGGCAGGCATTCAGGGGAGTCATGCCACTTCCTGATGAAGCTGGTATCGAGAAATAGATCTGGGTGTCATCGGCATATTGATAACATCCAAGACCAAACCTCCTGGTGATCTCTCCCAGCCAGTTTCATGTAGATGTTAAAAAACATTGAAGACAGTATGGAGCCTTGTGGGACTCCACACTTTGCACAGTAACAGTCTCCAAGCGACATCATCTGGAATCTGCCAGAGAGGTAGGAATGGAGCCACTGTAGAACAGTGCCACCCAATCCCACCTCCTTCAAGCAACCCAGCAGGATACCATGGCTGATGGTATCAAAAGCCACCGAGCGATCCAAAAGGATCAGCAGAGTCACACTCCCTCTGTTGATAGCCAATTGGAGATCATCCATCAGGCTGACCAAGGCAGTCTCAACCCCATAACCCAACCAAGGAAGATTAGAAGCAGGTCTGTAATTAGCCAGCTCTGAGGGATCCAATGTAGGTTCCTTCAAATAAGGGCTAATAATAGCCTCCTTAAGACAAGGAGGCATCCTGCCTTCCCTCAGAGGGCATTTAGGGCTTGAAAGGTTAAAACCAACAACTTGAAATAAGCCGGGGAACAAATTTAAATGGGATTATTTTAAATTAAGTAGCATCTAGCCCGGGGTTGGCCAGCCTGCGTCTCCAGTTGTAGGACTACAATTCTCATCTTCCCCAGCCACAATGTATTGCAGCTGGGGAGGATGGAGAGCCTTAGATTGTTCACTCCTGTGATGATGTAGCTAGATGATTCATTTAAATTTTCATCCCCTCGGGTAGATGATTTAGGTAGCATCATCATCATAAATTTACTTTACTAGCATGAGCAGGGAGGGGAGAGTCCTTGCCCTGAGTAGCTTACAATCTCTATCCATGATGTTTATATGGCCAAAGGATACCGAATATTAATTACAGTTTGTGCAATATGTGGAAGGATCCTGAGCTACATAATTTCACCCTGTTGGCCTACAACACAGGCTGTGTTCATAATAACTTCTTATTAAGAACTATGTGTGTTCAGTGCAAATTTCAGATTTTTTAAATTTATTTTTGGAGCATAAAGTTAAACTTCCAAAACTGATTTCAGCCCATATAAATTATGCCTCTTCGCCTAGTCATGGGGAGGAGTAAGGAGCCTTGCACCTTCCCACTCAAGTTTTTATCCACTGGAATTTGGTACTATTCCTAAGGACCAGCATCTTGTAGTCAGAATCTCTGTCAGTGTGTCTGGGAGATAACCAGCAACCACTTTTTTCTGTACATTTCTAGTTTTTAATAAACTTAGCCTCTGTTTTCCAGAGAAACTTGTCTTGACTCCATTGCTCCTTCTGGTACCCTAACACTAAAACTGTCTTTACCTGCAACCAGCTTTCCAGCTACTGTATACAACATGGTTGTATGCACATTTGCACCCCATTTGAGATAAGTTCCCCACTTAGCAAAAGCATAGTCATGAAGCATGGTAACAATCATGCATCAGAGCAAACATGGTAACACCACCCTGGAGCCATGGAAATCTTCCATGTGCAGAAGCATTTCCCAGTCAAATTAGGCCCTGCATTAATGGGAGGCTCAGGCAATAACATATGGATCTCCCTTCCTTGATGGGGCAAGAAAATGAGGTCATTCACACAATCGAAAACTGTGTTCTACCCAGGTTTGGGAACTGTGTGTACTCCCAATTTTTGATTGGGTGGAAGCAAGGTTAGAGGAAAACCTGGGTAGAAGTGATTGTGTGGAAGCAAGGTAGGAGAAAAAGCTACCCAGGTTTTCCTTTAACCTTGCTTCCACACAATCACTTCTACCCAGGTTTTCCTCTAACCTTGCTTCCACCCAATCAAAAATTGGGAGTACACACAGTTCCCAAACCTGGGTAGAACACAGTTTTCGATTGTGTGAATGACCTCAATGACTTGCAGCCCAATCCTGCTAGAAAGGCTCAGAATAAAATGCCCTACACAATCAATTGCTTATTTTCCTTTCCTTTGTTTTCACTCTGCTTTACTGTTTAACTTTAAATTGTAAGCCCCTTGGGGCAGGGACTGGTGTCTTTTTGTTCATGCTGCCTTGCACAGTGCCATGTACTGTGATGGCACTCTGTACGTTAGCAATGACCATTAGCAACTTGCCTGCAATCTTTTTTGTGTGCCTGGCAACTAGTCAGAGAGAAGAGGGGATGCAGTTCAACAATCCATTAACATGCTCATTCCTAGAGTCGTTCCAAGTTTAATATTCCTGCAATAGCAGGGTTAATTTCCTGTTTAACTCCAGACCTACCATTTGATTCCTTCTTCGCCCAGTCCTTAAAACTCCCCCGGGCTAGTGGTTTCAGTGGACAAAGAACGGAGCAGGCAGAAACAATTAAACTAGCAGATACACTGGAAACCAATACTGTTTGCCCTTCCTCAGGAATTGCAGCACACAGGAATGGAGTCTGTCATCTACTTGATCTACCAGCAGCCCTGCTTTACCCTCGCAATTCTTCAGCCTCCTGCGGGCTGCAGGAATGCTGTCCTCCCCAGGACCTCATAAACACACACATGGACTGAAAATATTTTATTGTGTATTAATATTACACGACGATCCTCTCCAGGAGAAAGGAAACTCCGCCCATCTCTTTCTCCTCCTCCCCTGTCCAATTCAGATCTGGACTGCAAAATGGCTGCTTAATTCCCACCCACCCCCTGCCCGACTTTTCTCAGCCTCTACATCTGTCTAGAATAAAATTGGAATTTTGAGGGCATTCTACAACCCAGCAGAGTTTAATTGTGTATGGGCTGGCGGCGGGGGAGGCGAAGGGGAAATTATGTGGTCTCTATGCACTCTGCAAGTTTCGCACCCTGGAAAATACCAAAGTGAGTCTTGCAAGCATGATCATCGTCAGTTAGAAAAGCAATCGGATTTCTGTTTGGTGTCATTGTCTGTCTGAAGCTCCGTGCCATTAGACAGAATGGCAGCCAGCATGCTGGTTATAAAAGCACTTTCATGAGGGGATGGGTTTATTGAACATTGCAGAAATATTTAACTCCCTCACAGCTTGATGCACATAGCCCTGTGACAGAGAAGTATTTGAATCTTAGCCTGTTTCATCAGATGGATTTTAAACTGGGGCTACAGTGCCATAAATCACACAATGTTGGCTTAAGTCAGTTATGGGTCATGCTGAAGCTATCCTACATCAGTTATGACTTTATAAAAAGTTATTCATCCAAGTATTTCTGTTTCCTTTGGCCTAAGAATCTCACTGAAAAAATGATTTTTTTGCTTTAAAAAGACCCTTTCTATCATGTCTCTAAGCTTAATTATCGGTGCTAAAAGATTATATATATCATAAGATATCTGAGAAAATGAGACAAATATGCAACACTTGATTTATCTTCACATGATTACATATAATGAACGTGTAAACTGATTCAGTTAAAAACCTTTCTGTTTTACGTGGGGATATGAAAGTTCTGTTTGTGATACCTGTGGTGGTCTACTCTTACATTCCAGTTTTCACTTGATGATGCAGTCCTCAAGTGTTGAATCTACATATGTCAACCAGTCTTAAGACCTGAATCTTTTGTTTTTAAGATTTAAGATCCAAGAGTGGTCTTTTTGAAATCAAAACACAGCACTTTGCTAAGCGCTCTTTGCTAAATCAGCACAGGTCCTTCAGAAGCTGTTTGGCAAAGAATTTGCAAAGTGCAAAAGACCTGAACTGAATTGCAAAGTGTTGTATTTTTATCCAACATTGCAGGGCTCTTGGCCTTCATTGCCAATACCAAGAGCATTGTTTAGGAAACTTGTTAATGAATGTGAACCTGACCAGAACAAAGAGAACACAATCCAAAACTGGGAGTAACAGCTTCAACATCTGAAGATCAGGCACGCCTGAATCGTACTATAAGCAACTCTCCGTTTGCAAAAGGGTCCCGCACACAGAATATCCCATTCACTAAAAGCCTCACTGCAGTTTTAGTTCCATGTAGATTCCAGGCAAGTTAAGCTTCCGTCAGCCTCCAGGGAACTGACTTCTGAGGTGAGGATAGTGGGTGAATGGGAAGTTGTGTGGTGTGGGAGCCAGATGCCATTTTTATTGAATCCAGCCTGGAGTACTTTTGCACTTTAAAACACCTCTTATAAACCCAGACTTGTTTCATGCCTGCGTGTTGGCTTGCCCTCTAATGCATGTAGACCACTTTGGTGCTGGCTCATTTTTGTCCTTTCCCTGCTTCCCCCTGCTGAAGTGAAAATGTGAAGACAGCTGCTAGTAAATGTAAAACACTACATATAAAAACTGAAAACATATGAAGGACATGAATGCTGCCTAGACATTGGATGTTTTTTAAAAAATCTATAAATATAGTAATATATATACATATACACAATGATATTGAGAGAGAGAGAGAGAGCGCAATATCAAATTGAGAGCAATAGCAAATCATCCCTATTATGCAATCATTTCTCCTTCATTTTTTTGCAAAATTAATGGAAAATGAATGAATGTATATTTTAGTAATTCAAATGACAAAATACTTGTAGCAACTCAGTGGCTAAGTCTTGTTGAAGTCAACTGAACAAGTTCGTCACACTGAACGCAAGCCCTACAGCTTTTGATGGGAAAGACCTAACTCTCACAGAGATGGTGAATCAGTGCCTGGGCTGCAACACTTCAGACTATAGGTGAAGGCTCAGATGATGGAATACTCCTTCTTAAAAAAATTCCCTGCATAATGCAAGCTAGCATGCCAGTGACAATACTAGGCTATAATACTCCTCCCTCCCATGCTTGTTTTCTATGTGCAGGGAAAGGCATGCTCCTCCTTCCGTATGAAAGTATTCAGTCACATGAGTCCCCACCTGCAGTCTGAATTGGTACAGCCCAGATGCATGTTCACCATCTCCATGAGAACTAAGCATTAGTCATGACTAACCTTTGCAGGATTGGCACACTGGCCTTTACATACCACTATGTAATGGTATGTGAAATCTAGCTCCTTTAAATTTCTGGCGGTATCCCAGATTTAAATTCTGCAGAGAAAGAAATGCTCAGGAGTCTTGAGACAAACTAACCCGGATATTTTAAGTAGGCAGCATTATAAGCAGAGGTTCTTCAAGGAATCTCTAGTTGATTGTGATAATCATCAGCCTAAGATGTGAAAAATATAAGGATCTTGAGAACTCCTTCAGGTGTACCCAAGACTTTTGGTATGTCTGGTGAGCTATTTTGACATCCTTTCTTTTGGATGGCAGACTCCCACCCCATATCCCAAAGTGCTTATGGAACTCCCCTGTGCTTCAGATGAGGCTTGCCCTGTGGGGTAGGGCCTGATGACCAAAAAACACAAGTACATACCTTATTTGGGTATGTGGAAGTAACTGTGCGATTCTTTGGTTCCATGGCAATGTCTTTGTGGTTCTTCACTATCACAGCATTCAACCTTTTCCAGTCTTGTCTGGGTGTTATCTTCCAAGAGAGATCCTACCTGCTCCCCAAGAGAAGGTGTCTTCAGAATAAGCAGGCTTCTGTGGTTGAGATACAAGAAAGAGTAAGAGTTGGCTGGGTTGCTTTTTGAAACGTAACGTTGTTTACCTGTGCATTTCAAGCAGCCTGATCCTATGCATGTTTTCTTGGAAGTCCCAGAAAGGTCAACAAGATTTACCTGGTGAGGTTGAAATCTTGTTCATACTTGTGGCATGATCCAGTCAAATGTTAATGACTTCTACAGTGCTTCTGTCACTCACTCAGGGAGCAGTTTTCCAAACCATTGCTGGGAAAGGTACATGACTATTGCAACCCCCTCAGTGGGAGTACCATCTAGGTCTTTCCTATGAAACGGTTCCCTGCTCTCCCTTTGGGCTGCTCTTGAGTTGGGAAAGATCCACTAAATTGCCTTTGCCCACATGGTAGCAATATTTACACACACACCTCCGTTTTGGGGACTGCATGAGAAAAAATGAGCTCCTATGTTGAGTGTGCCTGTGTGTGGCTTGAAGTAGGACTGGAACTAACATTTCTCCAAAGTTAACTTCAAAGGAGAATGGAAGGATTCATCCAAAGAGAAATTGAAATCTGAATAGGAATTTCAGAGTGTCTCCATGGCAGAAACTTTAAATTCCAAGAGAAACTTGAAAAATAAACTTTACAAAGAGCAACACTGAATTTCCACCCAATGAGTTATCCACATCTCTGGGCCTAAGCCCCATAAGTTTCAGTAGTTAAGCACATCTTTTTGTTTTGGAATAAGCCTCACTTAATTTACTAAAGACAATCACAGGGCTCGACACTGAGTCGACACTGACTCAATGACACCCTTTACCTTTAATTCAGTGGAATATATTTTGAGTAAACATGTTAAGGATTGGTCTGCAAGTGTGCAAAGGATTGCAATGTAAAAGGTCCTCATAGTGGTGAAAGTTGGGCCCTTTGACAATAAACATGATATATTTCCAATAAAGTTACATTGAGAATTTCATCTTGGTTGTCTTAGGGTAAAATATGGAGTACCACCATTGGTATATAGAGTTATACCAATGCAATCCACTGATTGGATGCAGCATCAATGGCATCGCTTTGACTATTCATGGTTTTGTCCAACTACCCACATCCATGAATAGGCCTAAGACGGCACCTAATTATTGCAAGTTTCACAAAAATGTTTCAGGCCTTTTTCTTTTCCTCGTCCCAGGATACTTATGTATATGTAAGACATTCAGAGAGACAATGTCCTTTCCTAGTTGAAAAGCCTTCTGGAAAACCCTATCAGA
This sequence comes from Hemicordylus capensis, assembly GCF_027244095.1. Classification (NCBI taxonomy): domain Eukaryota; kingdom Metazoa; phylum Chordata; class Lepidosauria; order Squamata; family Cordylidae; genus Hemicordylus; species Hemicordylus capensis. The sequence continues at coordinate 27,295,710 of NC_069664.1, forward strand.
AAAAACGATTTGTTTCCTGTGTACGCTAGTATCTGTTGATTTGCCTTTATTTTTATATGTATATATAGCCATATATTTTTAGTTCTCCTGTAAAACTCTGTACTTTAAAATAAGTGGTACATTTTAGAATGTAAAGCTCTGGGGGAGAGAGAATAACCCATTTCAGGAAACGCTTTTAAACAGAAATGTTGAAGATAATGAAAAACGGCTCGCGGGATAAGCATTTATTGGGTTTGTTAGGTATCAAATGTAACAAAAGTAGAGCGTCTGAAGGACTCCATGTGTGGTTTTTTCACACTCTTTGATCACACAATTCCCCTTTTAATTCAGATTCAGTAGAGCTTAAGTGGATTCATTGATGTGTTAAGTGTGGAATGATTTTTTTGTATCAAATAAAAAAAAAAGAGACAGGGAGAGAGTGCAAGAGAGAGAGAGAGAGACCCCATTATGCATCCAGAAAAAAGACTTGCCATGCACTTGTTTATTGAGACAGGAAGTGGGTTTCCCACACCGAACAAATGGCACCGAGAATGCCAAAGAATTGTGTGGGGAAGAAAAGTAAAGGAAACTTAATTTTCTACCTGGCATAAAATCAGCCTTTGAAGGGAAAAAGTAGACAATGAGATTGGGTTTAGCTGAATAATAGCATCTGATTGATTTTAAGGAAAGCAGGGAGGGGAAGCCCCACTCCCTGCACCACTTATACAGAGGAGGGGGGGTTCATGAACTGCTTTTGTTAGTAAAATGCAAATCTTCGCAATAAGTCTCTTTGTAGTTTTGCGTAGCGCTTGAGTGCTCTGTCTACAGTTACATACTCTAAAAGGGGGCAAAATCTAGCAACATGAAACCATTTCATGTGGAAACACAGGAGATAGTTTATGAAACAATTTATGTACTCTAGTGATGGTCATTATAAAAATAATAGTAGTAGTAGTAGTGGTAGTAGTAATAATAATAATAATAATAATAATAATAATAATAATAATAATAATAATAGGATCAGACTATCATGTGAGGGAATCAGCAGGAGGCCAGACTGGACAATGGGACTCGTGACCAGCGGATGTAAATCTGCGTACCGCTATTCACTTAAACCAATGTAGCTACACTCAGCTGCAGTAGCAAGATAATTGTACTGCTTGGAGACTTATGTCAGGAGACAGAGACTGCCACTGAGAGCTTCTCCCCAAAATAATTGTCTCGTAAGTGTGTGTTAAGTCTTATAGTCATTTTTATTAGGGATATTGTGAAGTTCCTTGAGAAATTTCACTACATTTTCCCTTTGAATCCCCCCCTCCACCTCGCTTTTATTTCCTTTAAAATTCTTTGGAAGTTTTGCCTGAGCAAGAACTTCCAAAATTGCCTTGGAATTTTAATTTAAGGGAAATAGAGGTAAACTAGGAATGTTTGGACCACCTTAGTTAGAAACGTATTTAATAAGATATTAAAGATATTATCAGTATCTTTCAAATTCCATGAATTTCACGGATATGGGTGAGGAAATAATGGAACAATGCAGTATTTGGATGATAAGGATCATTCCCAAATATCTTTCTGCAGCACAACAAATGAGCAATCTAGACATCTGCCCTCAAATTTTTTTTCTCCAGTGGGAATGTTGTATTACCCTAGCACTCAAAGCACAATACATTGGTACTGAAGAAATGCTGTTCTTATCCCCAACTAGCAAGTTATAGTGACTGATTATGCTATCTGGAATGTGGTTTCATGAATGGGAGGGGTGCCTATTGGACAATATCTGGGACATTGCTGATGCCCAGTGACTGTCTGGGAGCTCCACATAAACTGGTTTACACTGCTTAAAGAAAAAGTGAGATTTACCTATGATGAATGTGCCCCATCCTCAAAGCCTTGATATTGCCCAAGGGCTTAAGGAGTGCTTCACTTCAGGTAGAGGCCATCTCTCAGTAGCAGAGCATGTCATTTCCTGAAGAAGGTCCATGGTTCATAGGAACATAGGAAACTGCCATATACTGAGTCAGACCATTGGTCTATCTTGCTCAGTATTGTCTTCACAGACTGGCAGCGACTTCTCCAAGGTTGCAGGCAGGAATTTCTCTCAGCCCTATCTTGGAGATGCTGCCAGGGAGGGAATTTGAAACCTTCTGCTCTTCCCAGAGCGGCTTCATCCCCTGAGGGGAATATCTTACAGTGCTCACACATCAAGTCTCCCATTCATATGCAACCAGGGCAGACCCTGCTTAGCTAAGGGGACAAGTCATGCTTGCTTCCACAAGACCAGCTCTCCTCTTCTTTAAAAAGCAACTTCCTTTAAAAGGTTCTCAGGCTGTCAGGTTTGGGAAAGATCTCTGCTTCAGAGGGATGTGGTACCAGTCAAAGTAGGCAAAACTGGCCAAGTTGGCCAACAACTTGGCTCTGTATAAGGCAGCTTCATATGTCTGTTGACCTCTTTATCCAAAATAAAACCATTTTTATCCAAAATCGACATAGTTAGTGGAGACATACTGCATTTGTTCAAGATGGGAAAATAATCTTTGTAAGCCAAGAAGTGAGTCTTAGAGGAAACAGACTGAAAGGATATCTTTGGAAGAGGTAGCACCCTTTGCACTTGGCTCCAACTTTAAAATGAAAAAAAAATGGCTACCACATTCCTCAATTCTTATTTTAATGGAAGTTAATCTGAAGTGTCAGTGAATATGGCCAGATCTGGATGCTGGGTAATTCCGTTTCACCTTGGCAGATCCTCAAACCAAGTTAGGGCCTTGATGAACTTTGCCATGTGTTTTCAATTAGTTCTAAGCCATGACCACAAAATGAAGAAAGAAATTCCAAGCAGCAGAGTAAAACTGGAGCAAGTTGCATTTCCTTGCTTCCCACAGACTTTCAGTTTAGTTCAAGGCCAAAACAATGCAGTCCACAGCAATTTGATTCGCATTCTGGGGCATGTTCTCTACAAGGAAAGGCTAACACATTTGGTGCTTTTTAGTTCAGAGAAAGGGTAACCAAAAGCAGGCATGATAGAGGAATACAAAATGATTCATGGTATGGCAAAAGAGGATAGGGAGAAATTTTTCTCCCTCTTTTATAATGCTAGAACCTGAGGTCGGCTAGTGAAACTAATTGGCAAGAGATTCAGTATAACAAAAGAATGGACTTATTCGTGGAGCACATCATTCATTCATGGAATTCATTGCCATAAGATGTGGTGATGGCCACTAGGCTAGGTAATTTGAAAAGGGGATTAGACAAATTAATGGAGGAGAAAGTCTCTTCAGGGGTCTTAGTCTCAAGATGGCTACAGAATCAGTCACTATGGCTGGCTTTGGACATCCAAGATGGCTCCAGAATCAGTCACTATGATTGGCTTTGGACATCCAACCACAGTTCCAACCCCACCCCCCCGCCCACAACCTCCGGATGAACTCTCGGTTTGAAAGAAGGTACACTTACCAAACTGAGGGCCTGGAGGCTGCAGTCTATCATCTAGTTTGGGCAACTTGCCCAAACTGGCGTTAAGAGAGGAAGCTCCTCCCACTGCTAGAACTCTTTCCGTCATGGATTGGAGGAAGCCTGCACAGCCAGTTCCGCCCCCTTTGCAGTCTCCCAGACTGCAGATAGTTATCGTTTGGGAACACCAAGGGAATCTTGGATGGAAACTGCCAGTCCATTGAACCCGCAGTTAAAAGGTACATCCAAAGCTGCCCTTTCCTTCTGAATATCAGTTGCAGGGGAGCAATGGTAGGAGAAGGCTATTTGCTGACATGAGGTTCTTAGGGTCATCTGGTTGGACACTGTAGGAAGCAGGATGCTAGATAAAATGATCCACTAGGGCCCTTCTTAGTAGGGATGTGCATGAATCAATTTTAAAAATTCGATTTGTATTTGAACCAAATCACCCCCAATTTGTTTGTCCGAATCACCCCAGATTCAATTTGTACTCGAATTTTCCAAATCTGAATCTGAATTGATTTGGGGCAAAAAAGGGTTCCGGGGCAAAAGTGTGGGGTGGGTGGTATTTATTCATTCATTCATTCATTCATTCAATTTCTATACCACCCTTCCAAAAATGGCTCAGGGCAGTTTACACAGAGAAAGAATAAATAAATAAATAAGATGGATCCCTGTCTCCAAAGGGCTCACAATTTAAAAAGAAACATGAGATAGACACCAGCAACAATCACTGGAGATATTGTGCTGGGGGTGGATATGGCCAGTTACTCCCCCCCTGCTAAATAAAGAGAATCACCACATTAAAAGGTGCCTCTTTGCCAAGTTAAGCAGGAGTTAACTAGTCTGAGAGTAGTGCCCAATGGGTTGAAGCTACCACCCAAGTTTCAAAGAAATTGCTCAATTTCTTTGAAAAGAAATTAAAAGGGGTGATTATTTATTTATTTATGTTGAAGTTGGCATCTTTAAGCCTTTTCTCATAGGGAACAAGGGGGATTTCAGCAACCTTATAACTCCACATGGGGGGCACCAGGGTAGTCCAGAGTGGGTTGTGGTGGGTGGTAATGCCAAATGGGTGCAAGGAAGCTACAACCCCGATTTCAAAGGAATTGGGCTAAGGGGTGATTTTTAACAATTTTTTGAAGTTGGCACATCTTTGTGGCAGATTTGGGGCAGAAAAGGGGTTTTAGGGGCAGAAGAGTGGGTCAGGTGGTAGTACCCCAATGGGTGTGTGCTACCACCCAGATTTCAAATAAACCGGTGAAAGGGGTGACTTTTAAAAATTTGTTGAAGTGTTGTTGCTGTTGTTGTTGTTGTTGTTGAAGTCTTTAAGCTTTCCCCCCATGGGGAATAATGGGGAATTCAGCAGCCCCATAACTCCACTTGGGGGGCACCAGAGTGGCCCAGAGCGGGTTGTGTGATGGTATATAGGGTGTCAACCACCCCCCAAACCACAAGCCCATGGGGCACTGGGTTATGTTGTTTTCAATATCTGAGGTGTTCTGAGAGTACATATTCTGGTAGGAAATGAGAGTGGATTCTCTCATTTCCTACCAGAGAATCTACTCTCAAAAGAACACCTCAGACATTGACTGCAGCTTCTTCACCTTAATGGTGCACCCACTTGAATGCTTAGAGATGACAATCCTTTTAAAATTTTGGAAACCGGTAAGCTTTTTTCTCAAAGAAAGTGACATTTTGAAATGTGTCTGTTGACCTTTCTGCTTTGGGGACTTTTGTTGAAAAGCAGTATATAAATATTTATCGTTGTCGTTCCATCATGAATGAGAATACAGTATTTGCTGTTTTGTGAGTTTACTGGTTGCCATTAAGCGGTGCAAATTAATACATAGGCCATGATCCTCAAAGCCATAGGGCAACTTCTGTACGCTCAGCAAGGTTCCTGCTGAGTTTATATCTACAATACAAATTGAGATCAGATTTATATCAGATTAACTGTCATGGCTTCCTACCAAAGAATCTGGGAATTGCAGCCTGGTGAGGGTACTACTTATCTGTTAGAGGTTCCCTCTCTCCATCTCATAATTATAGTTCCTTAAAAAGATGGTATAGCAGTCAGTCTCTACACACCCATATTTTGACTTATGGTCATCAAGATTTTATGGTTGGAGGCAGACAATTGTTTTAAGCAAATTTAAAGTAGTATGATAGATCCATCATTGCTTATGGCAGATACACCCATTTCTTGCTTCTGGCTTCTGTCATCTGTGATCTGGCTTCTGTCATCTGTGATCAACCAGGTTTTGAAGTGCTTCAAAAACCTGTGAAGAGAAACAATATTGGGTTGAATGTGCTCACCAATGGCAATTATCCTGTCACCAACTCTCATCTGTCTCCAACCTGAGATAAGGCTGAATCTGAGATCCAACCTCTTCACAATGTTATTTAATAAAACCAAGATGGACCATTCCCTCTAGCACCACCAGGCGAAGGCCATTGCCATGACCTTTCCTCCAGTGCTGAGCCCTTCTGTTTTGTCTGAGCTTCTCGAGTATGCTTATTAATGATCAGAGATGATGCAGAGAGATGAAGATAGGAGGAGAGATAGATAGCGATAGAGATATAGATATCTGATATGCTTGGGTGGGGAAAACTTAGCACCTTATCAGATTCCGCCAAGGGGAAATCAATGCATGCTAAAACAATCCAGTCTTTCTGTTCTATATCCTATCCCCAGTGGCATTGTTGATTGTATAGCATCAATGTCACCTATTTTAGATGGAAATGTTAGCAACTGTAATGCTGCTGTTGATGCTTCAAAATGATTCTAATCTCATTTCAATAATAGCTTCTGTCTCTTTTAGTGACACACATGCCATAACATTCAGGCTAAATTGACAGCACTAATAACACACTCTCTTCCCCCTCTCTATCTTTCTCTCTCTCCTTTTAAAAAAATTATTTGGACCACCCTGCATTTTTAAAAATTCCCATTTATTGCAAAAATGAAGCGCTATCATCTTTAAAAGCATTAGATAATTGAGGGCCACAAGCTCACACTGACCCAAGCAAGAGCTGCTTAGGAGACTTGTAGGATTCAGAGGGAAAACCAAAGTATTTGACCACTTATTTAAATCTGCCTAATTTCTAGCCACCAAAGTGTGAATGCTGTGGTTGTAGACAGCTGTTTCAAGGACATTTTATTGAAGGAAATCCGGGTGTCTATTTTCCCCACCCTACCCCATCCCCATGCATAATGATAAGTGCAATCACTGCGTGGTGACAATTTTACTAGATTGTCTGATGATGGTATTCAGTGTGCAACTCTATAACCTTTAGTTTCATCATGCTAGAATTTTCACAGCTTGGGCCAAGATGGCAACCACAGAGATTCCCTTGGGGACAGGGATCCATCTTTATTGATTTTTATTTCTCTTTGTAAACCGCTTTGGGAACTTTTGTTGAAAAGTGGTATATAAATATCCTTTGTTGTTGTAGTTGTAGTTGTAGACCCAGATGTGCTTGACAAGATTATCACACTGTGTGTCTTCAGACCAGGCTCTGGGTCTGTTGGTGTCCTGGTGAAATGGAAAGTCACCAGTTTCACTCCGGTGTGAACTCCCTGTTTGCACTGTCTCTCAGTGTGAGCTGGAGCACATATGACCTGGCCTCTTTTCTAGAAGCAGGAACCGTTGCACAGTTATCCTTACTTCAACAAGACTACCCCACCATCCTTAATATGTGGAACTGATCTTGTGCAGCTACTTTTGACTCGGAGGGGTCTTCTGGGGCTTATCTTACACTGGCCAAAACATGATAGGAACAGGTTTTGAATGGATAAACCCCCGATTCAGATACCAGTTTGGGAGCTGTTCTGCCAATCTTATTTCTCATTACAGCCTTGCTGATGAGAATGAGGTGCCAGTATTTTATGCCTGGTATAACTTGTGAAATATGGCCACATGCTATATAGCTTTGACCTTTTCAGTATTCTGCATCATGACTGACTAGTTAGCCCTAGCCGCTTACCCCCATAGGTTGGAAGGGTTGTGATCGGATAATTAGCATACAGAATGCCAAAAAGGTCTCGAGAATCTGGTATTTAAAAACAAATCAGCATGTTGATGGGTGTAATTTATTTGCAGAATATGTGAGTGTGGTCTGAATCTACTATACAACACTATATAACAGTCCTGCTCATGAAGTCCATTGGTCTGAAGACCACACAGTAAAAGGAGCAGGGGCTTTCTTTTCTGGCGGCTCTATTTTGTTTTTATGGCTATTGCTTTTTGGTGTTTTTATGTTTTTATGGTCTGAATTTATTTTGATATTTTAATGTGATTTTGTGGAATTTTATTGTATTAACTTTTGTAAAATGCCTTGGGATAAGATTTGATGAAATGCAGTACAAACAAACAATAAATACATAAATAAAATAATTAAACAAACAAATAAATACTTTGTGGCTCAGTTAATAGAATGAGAAGGGCTTCAGGCCTCAGAATAACCTGTTCCAGGTAGGGGGTCAATGGCCAAGGCAGTGCCTCTGCTGATTCAGCAATCTGCATGTTGGTAGGAGTTCTGAGAGGGACATAGACCTTAGACAGGGAAGCATAGCAGTAAAGGGCATCAGGACCTCAGATAGCTCTCAGCAGATCGACAAGAGAGCTGGGCACAAGCTAAAAAGAATGTTGTTCCAGCAGATGCTTGGAGCTGGCTATCAGTTCATATGGCTGCTGCTCAAGCAGAGTTTATTGGCCCCACACCTTCTCTGGGAAAGGTCTCTGTAATTTAAAGGGGCTTTGTCTGGTTCGTAAGTGTGAGTTTCCAGTGGCACTGGGGGACCTCTGTTTGGACTGGCAGGTCTTCAAAGGACCCCTCAAATTAGAGGATGAAGGCAAAGCAATATTCTTGGAACATCATGGAAGTTCTTGCTCTGGGTATCCTGGTAATCTTGGCACGGGGGTTACCAGGGTTTACCCAGCTTTACCTGGAGACTGGATTATTTATAGGGTCTTCCCACCAAGTCTCATCAATTGAACTGTCTGCTTTCTCTCTTAATGGGAGGGGGTTAAGTTTAAACCTACTAGAATGTGTAGCATCTGTATGATTGCAGACCCTTTCTCCACCCCACCTTCCTGTCTATTCCATAAGTATAGGGAAGGGGTAGGGTAGCCCTGAGTACACAGCAACCCCTGCAGCAATGGTCATACCATGCAACCTTGGTTCAGCATAGGCCATGGTCATTCTAGTGCAGCAAGGACACTTTTCAACCCTAAAACCTTTCAACCCTAAAACTTCCATTAAAAACTTTATATAGAATCTTCTTCCATATAAAGCTAAATAAAAAGTGCGGGTGACCAGTGTTCCCTTTAAGGCATGCACATGTGCACACACTCACAGTTGTTTTTTAATGTCTGCTCTGTTAATTTTAGATCCCACTCAGTTTGAATCAGGAAGGCCCCACTCTGAATCCACATATACACACACTGCCTTGCTTCTGCCACCTAGAACAAAACTCATTCCTCACACAGATGAAAAATAATAATAGAGGGAACACTGCAGGTGACCCAGTATACTGTAGCTAAACTCTGGTGTCTCACCACCTCCATGCTACCCACTCAAGAGAAATATTGTTCTCCTTCCTACTTCAACTCTCAATGAACTGGCTTGAAATTTAAGCAAAGTTAAGTGCAAGTAATGGATTTATTCGCAACATGTTAAGCACACTAACTAATTAAGTGGCAATTTGAGGTTAGCATTTACAGTTGTTTTAACAAGAAGAATCAGAATCAAAATATATTCTCTAAGACAACCAGAACGAAGGTCTGTGCCATGGTTTAAGGCTTGGTTGTCTAGACTCTGAGAAAGCAATTACAGTGCTGCACTGAAGGCTTAACAGCTTGGGGAGGGAACACTCAAACTAATATGAAATCCTTTTGCATTGTGTAAAGGATCAATGCAAGAGGTCCCCCCCCCCACCTGATTTACTGCTGCAGGCAGTGTGCAACTGAGTCTGTGCTTCAGAATACCCTGTGAAGTAGCAAAGAATTGTAAGGTGTACTTAGCATGCATATATTCAGACATTACATTCTCTGTGTGTACAGGTGTTTGTATACATGCACATGTTTTTGTGTGAATGATTATACATGAGTTCATGTTAAAAAACAAAGCTGGATCAAGGCCCCTTCAAATGCAGGGTACAGATAGGATGTGTATACGCATTGAACATAATGTGTGAATAACTGTATGTAGATCTGGTCATGAATTGCACATAATGTACAAACAGGGCTCTGGTCATATTGGAAACAGAGAGGCCAGCAACACATGCTGTTTCTGACATGTACCTTATTTGCAACCTGTTAAGCACACCAACTAATGAAGTGGCAATTTGTACCAAATTGTACCTTCTCAAATTGTACCACCCCTTCCATCTCTGTTCTTTCAGAATTGCATCTATTTTTCTTGGATTTCCATTTCACATGCCGCCACTGAAAAATCCTCTGATTTTTTCCCATTACAGAAAAAAGCCCATATTTAAATATGTATGTAATACACATTTTTTTTCAAGAATCCCAAAAGCTGGCATGGTAATACGTTGCAAAGTAGGCATGTAAATACTTATTTTTCAGGAACAGTGTTTGAATGCACAGAATCCATCGAAATGGTCACAGCAGTAATGTGCTCCATTACATGGGCATAGGGGATAAAGTACACATGTACCAATCTCTTCCTTTCTCTGGTCTGTGATCGAAATAAAGATTCATTCATTCATTCATTCACCAGTCGGGAGTACATTTTTGCATTGAGTGAATTGTGGGGCATCCACCTTACATCCCCATGCAGTTGAGATATGGGATACATCTAAGACTAGATTTACATATTGTAAACACACTCCAGTAGCCCAAAGATGCCAAAAATTAGAGCAATGACTTTTGGCTCAATACTGTGAATGTTTACTCATGTTGTATTGTGTTCAGTGGGTTACTCCTAACAAAATGTGCCTAGGGATTGCTGCACACGATACTATTTATGCTTATTCTAGCAAAATACTTGGGGAGGGTATGTACCTCAGTAGTAGACTATCTTCTTTGCATGAAAAGGGTCCTGGGTTCATTCCTTAGCACCTCAAGTTAAAATTCTCATCTGGGAGGGATGGGGAAAACCTCTCCTTGAGACTCTGGAGAGCTGCTGGCAATCAAAGTGGACAAGACAGTACTAGATGGACCAATGATCTGACTCAGCAGATGGCAGTAGGATAATTTGGCTATGTGATGAAGTCATCGAGGAAAATGTAGATGCATTTTCTTTGGAATTACATTTCAGCATTTATTTATTTTTTGCAAGGAATGATGAAATATCATTGGAATAGGGTTTCTAAGCACTCCCAAAATGTTAAAAAATAAACAGTGATGAGTAGTTTAGTCTACTTAGACCTGTATTTCTTCTCTCTCCCACAAGGAAAATTTCAATTAGAAGTCCTATTCCAGGTATTAAACATACTGCATTCAGCAGTGAAGAGATTTGATTCACTTCTGCAAGAAAACAGCATCTTGGGTACTGAGATATAAAAAATAGCAAGTCTCACATTTAGAATTTGCAAGAGCTGAAATGTCTGAAGGTGTGATTCTTATCTTTTAAAGAGCTTTGTGTCCATCAGTTCCTATAGAAGCTTTGAGAAACAGGTGACCTTAATAGATATAGCTACGTATGGGTTCATTGTACCGTGAAATTAAAATTTTAATCTGAATTGATGAACAAAAATGCTGGGGGTTTGCCACTGTGGAGTTTAATAACTGTTTCGGTTCCAGGAGAACAGGGCACCATATTGTCACTATGTACCTCATGCAAGAGTTTCAGTGATAATGGGGGAAAGTGTGTGCGTGTGTGCATGTATGTGTGCGAGAGAGAGAAGAAGGATCATGAGTATAAGTAGGCTGGGCCAATGGGGGCATTTGTCTCAGGTATAACTGGGGGTGTGGATTCCAAATAGTAATCAACATCATGTAGCAATGGTGTGGACAGAAGGTACATTGGAATCTGTTTAGGGCTGGCTCTTCCATTAGGCAAGGCGAGACAGCCACCTCAGGCTGCAGATTATTGAGGCACCAGTGAATCGGCAAGATGCCCATATGGCCCCCCCTTTTATAAAGGGAGGAGAAGGGGGACAGCATTTTGCACTCTGCCTCGGGCACACAGAGGCCTTTAGCTACCATTGGACCTACTGGCAGACCTCTGGGTGATCTGCAGTAGTTAGAGAAAGGCTTTTGACTCTCAATCATTTAACAAAAAGGCTGCTTTTTGTAGCCTTGATCTGTAACACCTTGATCTGTAACACCTTGATCTGTAGTAAAACACGATGTAATATTATTGTACTTGTGCATATATGATATCGGAGTGTATGGCTCATGGGGTGCAGCTGGTGATTGGCTCCATCCATCAGTGGGAGGGGGTGATGAGATCAAATGTCTGAATGCTCTCATGTGATGCTCTCCCTGCACATTTAAACATAGTACAGGTGGACCTCGTTATTTGCAGGGGTTCCATTCCTTGCTTACGACTGTGAATAATTTCGTAATTGCCTCTATGGGAATTAGGGGATTAGGTTCTGGAGCCTGGAAAATGATCTAAAAAATCAGCAAAAAATCAGGAGGAAAGCAGAAATAAAGATGGGGCACAGCACTGTACCTTGCCACCTCAGATCTTACGCTCTCCCACTCTCTAGGTCCTCCAATAATGCTTACAGTACTGTTGTTATGCAGCTCCCCTATTCCACAGTTGAAATCCAGCACTTAGCAGCACAAAACCCAGGTCTTTAAGGTTGTCCTGAGAGGCATCACAGAACTGGGGCCAGTTAAGGTACCTTAATTAAACCTGCTAATTATATAGTTTAGCTGTATACTAGTTTACTACGTAGAGATCCCTCTTTCCTGTGGGGTGAATGGAGACAGGATCCAGCTCACCATATCTGAAGAGCAGCCCTACTTTCTAAAAATATAAAGGACTTTTAAAAATGGGCTTGGTTCTATTTATATGCAGGCACTGATTGCTAAAAAATATCAAGGGGCTTAGATCCTCTCTCAATAACTGTAGAGATCCGGTACTTAGCACTCCTTTTTTCCCTCCTTGCTAGAGGCCTCATCAGCCCTCTAAATGCACCTGACTCATTGTGCAATTAAACAGAAGGGGTTCTAAAGCATGTTGTTAACTAACACTACAATTCTATGCATGTTTCCACAAAAGTGAGTTCCACAGCTTTCATTGAGGCTTAATCCCAGGTAGGTGTACGTAGGATTGCAGCCAGCGTGGTGAGCCAGCATGGTGTAGTGGTTAGAGTGCTGGACTAGGACCGGGGAGACCTGAGTTCAAATCCCCATTCATCCATGATACTAGCTGGGTGACTCTGGGCCAGTCACTTCTCTCTCAGCCTAACTTACTTCACAGGGTTGTTGTGAAAGAGAAACTTAAGTATGTAGTACACTGCTTTGGGCTCCTTGGAGGAAGAGTGGGATATAAATGTAATAATAATAATAAGAAGAAGAACAACAACAACAACAACTGAATGGTTGCATGTGGGGCAACTGAGATTCACTCATTTGAGTGTTGGGGCCCAGAACAAAGGTCTTCTGCAGCTGCAGGGCTCCCCTACCTCTCTGCCCCATAGAAAATCAGCTCCATAGCTGCAATGAATGTATGCTATGCACCCCTTCTGACCCTAGGTTTGGAACCAAAATTTCTGCCAAGTGAAATTCAAAAGAGAATTTCAGAGTTCCTCCAAGGAGAAACAGAAATCTGAAAGAGAATTTCAAGGAGAAACATGGGAGAATTTTCTCAGATGGTTCTTCTGTCCTGCCTCACAGTGAGCAGAGGTTGCATCTCTCATAAAGGATATCATAGAGATGGGAAAGCTGCAGAAAAGGACTACCCAAATAATCAGAGTGTCAGAGCATCCTCCCTGAAAGGAAAGGCCTGGCCACTAAATTATGGCTAGATAACAAACCCAAGAAATAAGGCCTAGCAACAGCAACTCCTGATGACCTAGGAACATGGTTTCCATGAGAGCAAGAGTGATTATCAGTAGGTTATTGTCTAGAAATCTGTGGGTCAACTGGGCAGAGAAGGGGAGTTTCTGGAGAACTTGTGACTATCACAGTTTGGTTTTCTGCAAAACCAAACAAAAACACCCTTCCCATCACGCAACAGTGAGGATGATGATGAAGTAAAACATTTCTAATTAGGAAAAATAAAAATATGCAGTCTTCAAGCTGATATGTTTAATTAAACAAATTAAGGCACCTCACATAAGCACACTGCAATTTAATAATTATATATAATTATATCATCTGCCGATAGGAATGCTTTGTTTCTCTTTAAAATATAGACTTGAGCCCTATCAAAGAGGTTTGCATCAAATTATGTAACATATGCATGATTTCCTTTCTGGGGGGTTACTTAAGTGTAGCAAAGGCTCTTGTAGGAATTGAGGGACAAAGGTTGACCCTGAGGAAGGGTCTTGGGGATCTAGGAGTATCCCCAAGCACTCTCATGGTGAAATGCAGCAGTTGATACATTTGTCATCGATTTTGTGCAAAATCTGTATACCTCTTCTGAAAGAGAGGTATAGGAGATTATGAACATAGAGATACACCAAGTCAAACGACTGGTCCCTCTAGTTCAGTCTTGTCTACACTGACTGGCAGTGGCTCTCCAGGGTTTCAGGCAGGTGTCTTTCCCAGCCCTACCTGGAGATGCTGCCAGGGATTGAACCTGGAACCTTCTGCATGCAAAGCAGATGCTCTACCACTGAGCTATGACCCCACCTAGGGATGTGTACAGAACCAGTTTTGGCGGTTCGTCTCGAATCCACACTGGATCTTTATTCTCAATTTTGTTTTTTGCTTGGGAAGCGGGATGATCAGGGAGGACCTTCTTATTGATGGGGTGAATCCAGTTTCAAGCTGGACCTGAGTTTGAAAGTGCCTGGCCTGACTCAAGATGAGGTGAGGCTTTTTGAATGGAGAGGGTTCAGATTTTGAACTCTCTGAATTCCAGGTTTGCCTCCAACATCGAAAGATCTGACATAATGAATATCTGAAGGACTGCCTGCTCCCAAGTGTTCCCTCCTGCCCACTGTCATCAGAGGGGGCTTTGCTCCACGTGCCGAAATTGAGGGAGGCACAATTGTTGTGCACACAGGACAGGACCTTCTCATTATTGTCCCCAGGCTCTGGAATGCTCTCCTGGTGGGTGTCTGTTCTCTGGTGTCTGTGATTGCTTTGAAAAAACGACATTTATTGTTGTTTTTATTTGAAAATGCTTTTATTTGTTCAGGCTTTTATCCCTTAGGGGTTTCCAGTCTCTCCTTTTTGGTTACTCTGTTGTTGTTGTTTTAAATGGCCGTTGCTTCTTGGTGTTTTTGTGGTTTTAATAGCTTTTAATATTTTAATGTGATTTTAGGGAATTTTATCATATTAAATTTTGTCAACCGCCTTAGGATATGTTTTTATGAAAGATGGTATATAAATCAAACAATAAATAAATAAATAAATACCAGCACCAGTGCTATAGATCTGTCTGGTGGCACCACTCTTACTTGGAAGCACTATCATCATCATATCTGTGTTCTTCATTTGTGTCTATTACAGAAGTTACTGAGAGTTTGAAGTGTCAGGTGTTTTCCTCCAAGATCAATACCAGAAAATTTAGAGCCATTGAATCTCATTAAATATGCTATTGGCTGCTTGGGCTTTTCTCTCTCCTCTCCATCCACGTCCCCATGTTTTTAAAGTCATTCTGAATGTGTGGGCTGAATGCAAAGGAGCCCAGAATGCTGATCAGGAATTTTGGTGACAATTGATGATAATTTACCACTTCCTGGGGCTTGCTTTCCTCTTTGTTCTTACGGGAAAGAGCAAATAATGAGGCTAACGCGGGTGTGTGTTGTGGCGGGGTGTGTGTGGCTGTTCCAACAATCACAGATTGAACAAATAATTTTAGGATTGTAACCTCCCCTGGAAGCACATATATAAGCACTACTATAAATTGACATGCATGACCTTGAGAGGGTAGATGTGAATCATAAAGGATGATGTATTGTGTTCCTTGCATATATAGCATGAATACAGATGATCAGTTACCAAAGCGTAAGTTAACACAAAGTGCAGGTAACCACACAGGTATGGTTCTCCATAGCCATGACCTGATCCTCACAAAGTAGCAGAATCAGGGCTACTGTGTACTTCTGAAACTTCATAGTCATATATTTCACAAATGTGAACATATTGCACATTCTGAGAAACACCGGCTTCAATATTTTTTTAAAAGCTGGCAAATTTCTGCCTGTCATATTGCAATCCTGAGAACAGTCAGACTTCTGGGGACCAGAAGGCTGAACAAGATGGAGAGTAAGAGTGGCTGACACCCCAAGCAAAGTGTGCTGCATGTGGGGGGATGTTGTACTAGTGCAAGTTGTTGTGCTATCTAGTTGTGCTGGGTCTGGTGCTTACATTCCAGACCAGTGCTGCACAACTACAATCCTGCTACTTGATGTGAAGCATTTTGAACACTAAAGCCTCTTTCAGTCTTTCTTAAAACATTGAGTGGAAAAAATAGTATTTGGGGGGTGGGGCTGGAAGCATATTTGTAGATTTGTATTGCCATAACTTCTGTCTCCTGGAGGCAAGCTTCTTTCAGTTCATTGTTTGAAATGAGCATATGCGTATTGAAATGCATGTGCATAGGGATCTCTCTGCACAACTGGAAACCCTGCCCTCCCAATTGTATGGAGAGATCCCGATCAGTGTTCTCTCTAACAGGGATTTCCAGATCATGTTGACTAAAACTCCCATAATCCCCAAGCAAAAGTCATTGCAGCTGGGGTTTCTGGGAATTGTAGTCAACAACATCTGGTAATCCCTGTTAGAGGGAACACTGGTCCCTATGCACATACACATGTATGTATGTATGTATATATTTATTTATTAGATTTATATACCGCCCTTCCAAAATGGCTCAGGGCGGTTCATGTATGCAGACCTTTCCCCCCCAGAAGTTGACACAAATGTATATAGGTCAGGGTAACAAGACGCAATGCTTCCCTCTAGGCAGTCCCCTCTGCCTAGAGATTTCTATATTAGGCAGTATAGAAATTCAATTACATACATACATACATACATACATACATTCGACACAGTGAGTTTTAATCTTATATCTATTTCCAAAAGAGTTGGAAATGTTATGATCCTTAACATTTCCTGTAGGTGAGAGGGAGGTACCAATGGACTTGGGGTAACCTGCAGATACAAAAATCCGAAGGGGAGGGAATCTTATGGGGGCCAGTGGCTTCTACTGCCTCACTGTAATGGAGCAAAGTGTCTGCACATTTCGAGGGCACTTAAGATACAACCAGGCGGTGGAGCTAATGGAACTCAATGGCAAGGAAGGGGGAAAAGTAGAGCTTGAACAAAAAGAAGAGAAATCTCATCAGTTTGAAGAATAAATACTCCCTCAAGATAATCACAAGAAGTCAACAGGATGAAAAGAAGCTGGGACAGAGTACCAGTGCCCACACCCACTCCACAAAACCCCAGAAAATAGAGGTGGGGGGAGGAATAAAATTTCTATATGAGGTGTAAGACCCAAGTTTCAGTCTTTGTTGCTAACTTTTGTTTTATTCACCATGCTCAGCCACAGGCTCAGGTAACACACATGCACACCAGGGATATACTGCAGCATTTTGTTATGGGTCCCCACTTGTACTATCTAGATGTGAAACATGATTGTTATTTTTCTTAAGCACTATGCTACATTAGCACTCAGTATGAAGTTCTGTTTAAGGATGATTGTTGAACCATATTAGGACTGATGGAAAGAACCAACATTTCTGTTCCTATCAAGTTTTGTTCTAGTTTCACTCTTTCATTCATTCAGGTGAGCAGGTCTGTCGATAGGCTACGTTATTCTCATGCTCCAAGACACTGAGCATGAATCTCCACAAAAGTTTGCCCTGAAGGCCATTCTGCAGTGCTCATCCCAGGAACCATTGGTTGGTATCGATGTTGCTGTGTGAAAACCAATTAACAAGCCCCTGAAATTCTCTGAGAGTGACTTCTAATGAGGGATAATGATAACAAGCATGGAAGGTCTCTCGTTAACTTGAGCTAATGATGCAAATGTGGGAAGGGTCAATAAGTATCAACAGATTCATTGAGGGCCATTTCATTTCCATCCACACTCTGTTTCAGCTTCTCTAATTTTCTCTTCTGAGTTTGTTCTAGGATGGATGTCCTTGATTGTCTTAAAAAAAAACTACCAGTTGGTTCATGGCGGCATTCTTCTGTCTTTGGAAAGGTTTATGCTTTGGAGCTCTGGGTGCAATAGTTCCATTTCAGGTGAAACAAGAAGTGAGTTTGGGGACATTTCAAAAGAGATAACAATGCCCTGTCTATATACAAAGGGCGAAATTAGTCATGGCTGAATTTTATTGACATTAATGGGACAAACTATTTGTCTCATTTATTTTAGTAGTGCTTAGCCATGATGAAATCAGGGCTACCCTTAGAGAACCCTGGGAGGGTGTGGGACCCGGGGCAAATCAGCCAGTGCGGGGCCCCCTTCCAGTTAATGGGGGTTAAAAGAGCGGGGACCAGGGCTTGCCATGCCCTAAGGACAACCCTGATGAAAACAGACCAGATCCTGCCCAAAATGTGCCACCCTGGCTAGGAATCACCATGCATGTAGAGATTCCACATGGCAGATCGGAACCCCACTGGGGATAATGGGATGTTTTTCATGAACAAACAGTGATTTTATTTATTGGTAGTAGTGATATTTCACTATGACTACTACTACTACTACTTATATTCAACTTTTCAACATCATTTTCCAAAGAAAGATAGATAGATAGAGTTCACAATATTGATTAGGTTGCAATACTGATCATATATTGCAAAATAGGCTGCAATATTTATCAGATCATCATCATCCAATTTAAGATGAAAATTTTATATTTTTATATGACGTTTTATATGACGTTTCAGCCAAAAGCGGTTCTCAAAGCAGTTTACAGAGCAAAAGGAATGAGAGCATGCTGCAAAGTACATGCTGGAGCACTGTTGTGTGAGGGCTGAGAGCCCAGAGATGGGTGGAGGCAACAACAGATGTGCTGCCAACTTGCTGGCTCCACCAGTCTGCACCCTGAGGTGACTGCCTCAGCCTCATGGGCAGGCTGGTCCCAAGAATGAGCAGTGGCCCCCTGGCAATATGCCCAACAATGCTGACTTCTATACCAGTCCTGGGCACAAAGGCCCTCTGTTGATTTAAAAGCCAAGATGGTGTGTATTCTTTTGATTAGAATATAAATTTAAAAGATGTATATTTAAAAACACAATTGGTTGTGCCTCAATGGCTGCAGTGCGTCAGATGGCAAGCTGTGCACTGCATGATGCCTTGGAAGTCATGCGCATGTATTTGGATGCATGAGCACTAGATGCAGGGACTACTCAGAGATGGAACTCTAGATCCTGGGAAGGTACTGGACTCCGAAGAATGACATATCTCGCAACTCATGCTGACAACATTTCAGCAAGATCCCCCCAAAAGGGAAACATAAGGACAGTGATGGTCCAGGAACAGGTTACAAAAAGTTGGAGTATCCCTGGTAAATAAGGGTAGTGTTTGAGCCTGCAAAAGGTTTGCATTTACAAGTGGAAGCCCCCTCAGATAATCACAGATTGTTTGGTAGACAAAACTAGTGGCTAAGGAAGGCGATCAGTTCCCTTCCAGGCAAACGTTTCTGCTATGCAAAATTTGACATGGCAATGATTTCAGAATGTAATAGAAAGTTGCTAGTTTGCTTTTTTTTAAACCATTCTCAATAAGCTTCATCCCCTTCTAATAAGACATCCAAGCTAGTTTGAGATTTGGATTTTAATAACAGAAGACGCCTTTCTAGCTTTTTAATATACTGGTCTATGCCCTTCAGAAAACTACCTTGCTTCCCCCCCTCTGCCTGCCCCCTGTGCTCTTTCCCCCACCTCCCCTTTCTTAAGAAGACTTTCCCAGGTCTTTTTTGGCTGCGGTTGAACGGTGTTGGCTCGTAGCCATGTTGCAACAAAGACCTGGCATTCCAGCTGTCTGCTTCTAATCTCCAGTGTCAGCTCTTGTTAATGTTTCAGCGTGAAATCAGAGGGGGCAGAGCTGCATGGAATATTAAAAAAAAAGAAAAAAAACACCACCGTGATCAGAATTCCACTGAAATGTTGATATCCCTGCAAGCATGGTTGGGAAGCTGCCCCCACTGTCAAATCACCATCCTGCATTAAATCAAAGGTGCCGGGTTGATGAGGGGAAGGATTGCTACCATTAAAGGCCTTAGGAAGCAGTGCATCAGTGCTCATTGTGGAACAAAATTAGCAAGCGTTTTCTTTTTCAATTGGAGATCGAAGTTTATTTCTTTTCTACTTGGAGCATTTCCAGACAGCAGGCTTTACCACAGGTTTACTGCGAGTTTGAATTTGCGCCCCCCACCCCCCACCCCCCCAAAAAACAGACACAAAAAGTGGATTGTTTTTACCCCGGGTATAAATTGGGTAACGCTCTAACGTGCAATAAAAAAACCCGAATCACCTTGAGTGCTCCCTGATAGCGCGCTGGTTCGGGGTAAATCTGGCCGATATATGAACACACACCCTCCATTCCGGAGGAGAAGCCAGCTAAAAGCCCCGTCAAGGCACCTAAACTTTTCACTGAAATGAATTATTTCCTCCTGCACAAGGAAAGCCTGCCATCATATTTCAACTTTGCAAAGTGAACTGAAAAATGCTAGGAATTGTCAAAATGATCTTGAAGTTCTCCCTTCCTACTCTATTTTCTTTATGTTCCCCTGACATGCAGTTTTGAAAGGAGATAAAACAAAAGCAATTCAGTCCTTCTGTGAGCTCTATTGTTTACTCTCCTGAGGATAGCAGGATCTGCTCCTAATTACCTAGGTGCAATACCAGGGTGACTTCTCTTACTACACTGCAGGAGGATAAATTGTGTGCTGGCTCCAGGTGTGCAGACACTGAGTGCTAGAGAATGGGGTGGCCATCCGCCTCCACTCCTCCTGCTCTGAAACAGTTCAGATGAAATGGCCTGTTCACCTGGACATCTGTAGGGCTGTTCTTATGGACTTAGGGTCCTCCCCCATGTACGGCAATGGCAATGGCATCATTGCCAGTATCCATTCGCATTTCAAAAATGAAAACAGGAACACTCTTGTACACATGTAGTCTGTGTGTTGGGGGCAATAGCTCAGTGGAAGAGCATCTGCTTTGCATGCCGAAGGTTGCAGGTTCAATCCCTGGCAGCATCTCCAAGTAGGCCTGGGAAGGACTCCTGCCTGAAACCTTGGAGCACCACTGCCAGTCAGTGTAGACACTTCTGAGCTAGGTAGACCAAGGATCTGACTATGTATAAGGCAGCTTCCCGTGTTCCCACTCCACCCTAACATACACAAACCATTACCTAATTCTTGAAGGCTCCTATCTGCCTAATTGTTCATTTATTCTGCAAATGCCCACCCTGCACAGGCTTCTGAAGCACGGAATATACCTATAGGATACGATATGGAGAAGGAAAAGGTCCTTCATATTGTATTCTCCAGTAGGAAGAAAGTGCTGGCCACCTCTGACTTCTTCCTACAGAAGAACACAGAGGTGTCAGAAGTCAATTACCCCACCGGGAACATTTATTTTAAGCTATTCAAGGTGGGTCTTGCACGCTGGCTCTTCTTCATCCACTCCAAATGAATGAGGCACACCAACATTGGTAATTGTGAAGGCCATGACACACCCTCTTGCATTTTTGCCCATGTCAACTGTTGTGCCACTGAAAAATTCATGAAACCTGTGGGGAAAGCATGGAGCAGAATCCTGTCCTGTCCTGAACCATTTCCGATTTGAGAATCACCTTTGAGTGGTCAACCACATAATAAAGCTAGGGCACCAGGCAGAAAGCTATGCTAAAACTCTTCTCTCTGACATGCTAATGTTTCACGAGCAGGGAGTTTTGTTCATGGGGATCCAACCAAACATGTAATTTCCCCCCATCTGAAGTGATACAGTCCAGCCAGAGCTGTACCACATGCTATTTCTAAATGTTGAGATGAGATTCGAGAGTTCTGGATACTTGGATTTAAATATGCTAGCTTTGAATAGGTAGGAAGTATGCACAGGGAGCCAACTCTTTCAGCTTTGTAGCTCAAGGGCCCAGTCTGGGAAAACTCTTGACAATCTGACATTTTCCAAATGACAATGACAGAACACCCAGCACCGCCACTTCCCTACCAAGTGGAGATAATATACATTTCCAATTAGCAGCACACATTCTAGTCATGTTCTCTTTTACTGCCTAACTATCTTTGTTTTGCTAAAAAGCTAGTCAGTCATTAATGAAATCCTGCCATTTGGCTAATCCTGGGCACAAAGCGGCTTTTCACTCCCAAACTATCCCCAACATAAAACTACAGTTGCCTGAAGCTCACCACTGCCTTAAGTTTCCTTGTCATTTGCTTTTCATTACATATCTCACTAGTGCAGTAGCAATCTCCTCTATTCCTAATGTAAAGCATTTCATCACATGCTTTCCCAGTTACAATTTCTGAACATTTCATAAACGTTTCAAAAATAAAAACGCATTAAAAATAACCTATCCAAAATGTCTCACTGTAATATTTTGTTTCTGACACTGGCCTGGTTCACACACTTGTTCACATCTAGGTTTAATGTGGGTTACCACTATTAGCGTGATTGTGTGTAAATATGGAGATTCCAAAGTGGAAGCTGCATGATGCAAAGGGTAAACCAAGCAGGAATGTACAGAACTCCACTGAGAAATGCCAGTCATCTTCATTAAGCTTGTTTGTCTCCCTTTGAAAAATCTCAACATTTTGGAAGCAGGGTGTGTGTGTGTGTGTGTGTGTGTGTGTGTGTGTGTGTGTGTGTGTGTGTGTGTAGGCAATCTCAAAGTCTGAGTTCCAGGAGATCATGCCCAGGCACCCCCAACAATGTTAGGTTGAGAGAGCAGCTGCATATTTTGCCGTGCTGTACAACTCTGGCCCAAAAGCTGTTGGACTCCAACTCCCATCAACCCTGATGACTTTTGTAGCTGGGGATGATGGGGGCTGTAGTCCAAAAACAGCTGGAGGGCCAAAGTTGTACAGTCCCATTTTACAGGCATTACTTTCAGAGTAAAACAGAAGCAAAACATGCCCATGCTCCCTTCTCCTAGTTCAGAGAGAAAAGACTTTGATTGTGAAAACATAAGGGTGTTTTTGGGTGGGTGGTTTTTTGTTTTTGTTTTGGTAATTATCCATGTCATTGAAATCAAACTGCCCAGTCAGTGCACAGCTGCTGACCCCCAGTCCCTTCTGCATCAGCTAACAGACAAGGAAGCTCTCCACTCCTCCTACACTATTGAAGCAACAGGAGCAGACGTGAACCTCTCATGTGTGTCTCGAGTCATTTGTCTTTGGGAAAAACAGCATAACATCTCTGCTTCCGCGAACATGCGACTCCATCCCTTTCAGTTATGAAATAAACTTTATGTTACATTTTTTTAAAAAAATTACTTGCAGCTCCTATCTGCTAATCCTTTCTCCAGACAAACTGGTTCTTTTTAAATCAACTGCCATTTTCTCAACCCAATGGAGCAGAGATCCGGACTCAGCTCTGTGCAACAATGCATTCTTTTCACGAGAAGCTGGTCTGGCTAATATGACACCACAAAGGGGCTGAGGAACTCCAAACACACCAGCTCTTTGGATTAAAAGCATAATAATCCCATGCCGGTTTTTGTTCCAAACTGATAGAATGGTTGTCTAGTGAGTCACACTTGTTTGAACTTAGCAAAGCAACAATATATCAAGGCGAGACGGCGATAGGTCTTCTCTCAAGTCAATCCATTGGTTTTTAAGCCTTTCCTTTTCCAAGCGTGAGTTTTATAGCATTACCAAGTTGCCAGGAAGTCAGAAAATCAGCATGTACATCTAATTGTTTTAATGGAACTACAGTAGGTTTTTTGTTCTCATAGCACCAACAATCCCCCCAACCCCAGATTTAAGAAGGGTGGCTTTGATGCTGTATTTCAACTAATACTCATTTCTCTATAGTCATTCACTCTCAGAATCTGCTACCCTCTCCCGATCCTGTATGCCTGATATAATAAAATGAGGCCTGCATATCTATGTGGTCGCTAAGAGTCGACACTGACTTGACGGCACTTAATCAATCAATCATAAGTTTATGGGTGCTTGTTTCTGTCTCTGTTTGCATATCCTCTGTTAGCTTGCGCTCTCTCTCTCTCTCTCTCTCACACACACACACACACTTCACATGCATGTATATACTCTTATACACACACACACACTGCTCAAACTTGCCATTCATTGGAAGCTGCCTTATCTCGAGTCAGACTTTTCTTGGTCCATCTAACTCAGTATTGTCTACACTGACTGGAATCAGCTCTCCAAGGTTTCAGACAGGAATCTCTCCTAGCCCTACTTGGAGATGCGAGGGAGTGAATCTGGGACCTTCTGCATACAAGCATGCAGATGCTCTTCCACTGAGCTATGGCCCCCATCCCCTAAGGGGAATATCTTATAGCCCTCACATGTAGTCACCCATCCAAATACAAACCAAGGCAAAGGGGACAACTCATGCTTGCTACTACAAAACCAGCTCTCCCCGCCATGAGTTTGCCTTGTACACTGAACATTACATTTCTGAGGAGTTGGAATGTTCATAAACACTCCATCAGCCACAGCTGAGCCAATAGTTAAGGAAGAGTTCATTTCATCATGCTGAAGGCAGAACTCTCGCAGTTAAGGGCTATAGAGGTTTTCAAGACTTTATCTCAGTTAATTGTCTTGCTAAGTTTCTCTGAGAGAGTGGTGATGAAAATTGGTAAAAATAGTGGCTGTCATAATGTGCAGCTGTAGATCGGTAATAAGGAGGACTGCGAGACCACAGCGAATCTCCAGCATCTCTGTGGAGATGGGATGTTGTGCAGTTTAGTGGGCCTAGGGGTGGGGGACAATTTTTCACTTCTTTCTCCTCCATCCAAAAGCCCTTTCCACTTGCAGGAATATGTTCCTGGGGGTAGAAGCCCCTTAGTGACACCCAACTTTGAAGGTACCCACAAAGCATTAACAAAAAGCCGGGCTGACTTTGGAGGCTGCTTTGGAGTCCTGCTTTGGAGGCTGCAAAGCTCAGGCTTGCATTTTGTCTCAGCCCTGTGAAAAATCCCCAGTATGCATACATAAGCCCTTGTGCACACCCTAAATTAGCTCTTTGGGGACAGGGAGCAGGGCCTTTTTGGTTGTGGGCCCAACGTTAAGGAATCGCTTAATTAGTGATATGTAACAGAAGACTGAGCTTGCAGGTTCTGGGGTGGGGGGAAATCTGCAAGCACTTTTCTTAGTTAGGCTGTCCATAGCATGAGTTCTTGTGTTTGTTCACAGCTGGGGTTCTTAGAGCACAAATGCTTGTTCCTTTATTTTGTACAGTGCTACTTGCATTCTGTCTAGTAATCTCTTATGTTCTGTAGTTGAGGATATCCCAAAGGGAATCCTGTAGAGAGTGTAGGGGGGTGGAGTCAGAAAGGAAAAGGGAAGGGAAGGAGAATGAGACAATGGAGTTGTTTCTGAATAAACCCTTAGTTAAATCTACATAAGATTACTTTGTGTTTATGAGGGAAGCAGCTATAAAACAGTGCTGTTGTGTTCTTACGATGTCCGTCAGCCCCCTTGAGCCAGAGAAATCTGGGGCAGATATTTCCAAATCAACTAAATAAAGAAGCCTGGCTTGCCATGTAAGTATCTGTGAAAACATACTTGGACTGCTTCCCTGTCTGCGAGATGCATGCGCACTTACGGCCTGGTTTTTTTGCGGGGTGGGGGGGGGAGGATGGGCTCTAATAGAACAATAGACTGATCAGCTCTTGAGCGCTTGTAGATGACAATAAACCGCTGGAGATGGCTCGTGGTTTGTCATCTTCCCCAAGAGACCTCAGACACTTTCCTCTCCCCTCTAGAAGCCAAGCGACATCATAGGAGAAAGTGCCATTACTTGAAAGGATTATTAGGCCTTAAAGGATATGTACTGAGAGGCACACAGTGGGTGAGAGCAGCGGCGGCAGCGGCTGTGTGATCTAAGGAACACTCAGAAATGCGAAGAGGGAGGAGGGGGCACAGCGGCTGGCTTCTGGGCTTGGAATGCAGCGGGAGGAGGTGGGTGCTGCTGCTGCTGCTGCTGCTGCTGCTGGGCACCAGCGGAGAAGAATGCCGAAATGTCTGGGTGGGCGCAGAGGTACAGAGGCCAGGCAGCAGCAAGGAAGGGACATGCACGCAGGGAATGGTTGGGGGAAGCACGATAAAGAGAGAGGGGACGGAATGAAAACATAGATTAAGCAAGCAACATGTTTTGCCCGGCGTTCTGGTATCTGTCTCCTGCTGTTCTCCTCAGAGCTAATAGTCCAGTTCTTTAATGAGGAACTGAGAGTGCGTGCATAAACCACTGATGGGACGGAGAGGTTTTGCTGCAGCATTCCCCATGTGCCCAGGCAACACTTTCTGTTTGCTTGAGGCCAAATGTGAAGCTGCCAGTGGCAGGGGAGTGAGGCTGAAATTTGCATAACCACCTTCCTCCTCTCACCTACACTTCTTCCCCTCACCTTTCCCCGGATGTTAAAGACATGCCACAGTGTGTGACTCCCAGGGCCGCAATCAACAGCCAGCACTTGGAGGGCGGGTGGCTTCCTACAGCTACGCTACCGGGAGAGCAAGCCTCACTTCTGCTTGTCTATTCCAAAATGTGCAACAATATTAACAAAAACAATATGAGCAGAGGGTCTAAGCTGGGAATGCCATGCTTCTTTAAAGCGTAGGTGGAGGGGTTATTTTTGTACACTGTGAGCCCTTTGGGGACAGGGAAACTTCTTATTTCTTTTTCTAAGTAAACCATTTTGAGAACTTCCAGCTGAAAAGTGATATATAAATATCAAACAAACAAACAAACAAACAAAGTTTCCCTGCTGACTTGGCAAGTCTCTTGGTTCTCTTGGACTGGCATTATATCATGATGTTGTGTCTGTCATTCACAACACAAGGCATTCTGCAAGAACATTCATGGCAGCCAGTGGGAGGAGGCAGGCATTGTGAAGAGCTCCACACCATTACTGCTGCTGCTACCAAAAAAAAAAAAAAAAAAAAAGGCAGGAGGAAAAGTTAAAGGAGAACAGCTACCTGCCACCAGTCAGTGGTGAGCTACTCCTGAAATTTCATCCAGAAGTTTCCCCTACTTCCCCAATAAATTTATCTGGGCTTGGGTTGCCAGCTTGGACTGAAGTTATTCTGGAGATCCCTCCCTCCCCATAATTACTCCAATATTTTTCAATCAAGCCATTAAAATCTCCAGTGATGCTCTCATTAGTTCCCTGGAGATTGATGGCAAACCTGCCTGGGCACTCCGCAAAAAGTGGCCCTATTTTCCCTTCACTGAGTTTTGCCCGCCAGCCCAAATACAAAGCTGAACATTCTTCAATGAGAATTTTTGGCTTGGCACTAATTTGAATACTTGGTCGGATAGAACCCTTCCTTTGTTGCCCTGAAGGGACCTATCCAGTCCCTGTTTCAGTAGGCTGTTCCTATGTGACAATTCAACCCACATTATCTCAATCATATTGTTCTCTCCATCCAGCAAAGCTCTCTATATTTGCAGCAAATCACAAATAAGGTGAAGCTTGAGTCCTGGTTTTTGAGAGTGAAGGGCATGTGTGTGTGTGTGTGTGTGTGTGTGTGTGTGTGCGCGCGCACATATATAAGAGGGAAGGTTCATTACAACCTCAAAATTCAGAACAGCTTCCCTCAAAAGATCAAGGCCCTTTCCGAGCCCAGAGGGGCTGGTTTCCATTTTTCCTGCCGAGAAGCCTCACATTCTTTCGACATGAAATCAGGTGAAACTTGGGTGGTTTAAGCGGAGTTTGATTCCAAGATCCCCGCTCGAATCTGCTTCACTGTAGCAGAACACCTCTGCCCCACTGGTTACGTTCAGGATTAAAGTACCAATAAGGGGCACAACTGTGGCTGAGAGATGCAAATGAAGTCGTTAAATTGTGTGGGGTGCAAGAATGTATTTAAGAACTTATATCCTGCCTTTATCAAGTAACCTGAATCAGCTTACAAGAAATTCCATCACAGTCAAAACAGTTAAACTCGGATGCACAGCTCAGCTGCAGAAAAGAAATTCAGTCCAGTTCAACCAAAAACCAGCAGCAGAAAAACACAGTCCGATCCAAAAATCCCCTTCAGAAGGTCAGACCTTGATCAGGAATCTCAACGTGTCTGATGAGGAGACCATACAGGCTTCCCTTGGAAGGGAACACTTCACAAGATCAGTGCCACCACCCAAAAGTCCCTGCTTCTAGCAGAAACTCACTGCAGTGGGGTAGGACTTTAGAGTGTAGCCTTTTGGCTTAACCTACTTCACAGGGTTGTTGTGAAAGCAAGGGGGGAGTACCTTGAACACCACGCTGAGCTCTTAGGAGGAAGTGGGGGGGGGATGTAATAGATGCCTTCTCCTGAAGACTCCTGTAAACTGCAACAAGAGGGAAGGCCTGTTGAGCCCCTCTAAAATTGCGATTCAAAGGGCTATTCACATGATTACCAAAATGAAAACTGAAGACATGCAGCCCAGGTTGGGAGGCTCATGAGAACCCACAGAAATCTCTTCAACTTAGTGTGCTCAATTGTGGGTAGCCAAGCTTCTCTATTTGGTTCTTTAGCAAGGTAGGAGGAAACGAGAGCTCCCCTTCCCTTGAGGCTTTTGACTGTGTGGACATTTCCCTTTTGCAGCAACTCTTGGCAGCTGGTCACCATGTTTGTAATAGAGAGCAGTGGCTACAGTGGTGGTGGTTGCTGTGTGTGTGCTGCTCTGCACAGCACATTCTATGATCCTTTCCTCAAAATGGGTCGAATAGGGCTGGGCCCACCTTCTGCCCCCTCATGGCCAATCAGAGGGTGGCTGACCTCCAGGCAGTGCAATGCATCTTGGGATAGCTCTTTCAATCCTTGGAGGACCCAGCTCCCAGATTCTAGTGGAGACTCTGACTGCATTACTCGTGTATGCACTGGACTTGCAGAGCCAAATGGGGGCTCTGCTCGTCTATCAGGTTGGATAGAAGCTCTTACCCTGCTGCTCCAAAAACCCAGATGCTCATGTGAAAGGGGCTTTATGCTTAAGATGCTAAGTCCAGAGACCTGCTTCTGTATTATTCGCCTAGCAGCTGTACTCCAAAACTGAGGGGCTGAAATCATTTTTGTTTCTCTGGGTTGCTGCAGATTGGGTTTTGTGTGTTTTTGTCCATGAAGTAATTGCTCCAACCATGGCTTCAACAATCCTTTTGCTATCGAAATTTTTCTCTTGGAATACTGGTTACCCTGGAGCCGATGATGGGGATTTTCTGTGGCTAGTTTTTTCTGCTGCAACAAACTCCAGATTTGGATTCTCCATGCCAATCAAACCCTATTTGCTGTCTGCAAATGGGGCATGTTGTGCTAGCACTGTGTTAGTTTCCTTTTTACACAGCATTCACAATACAAATTTGAGCTATTGACATCTGACAATCTTTGCAATGAAGCAAAGATCTGGCAATCTTTGCCTTCAGTATAGGAAGTTAAGATCTTCTGAAAATTCAGAGCTGTTCCGTTTTAACTGTTGTGATGGAATCCTTATTTGTGAGGGGGTGGGTTTTAAATTTAAAAAACAAATTTTATTGCATACTATTTTTATTGATATTTCTCTGAACTGCTCTGGATATACTTTACAGAAGTTGCCAACTTCCTGTATTTGCCCAACTTATGTGCCTTTAATAACAACATGACATGCTGAAATTGAAGCTTTTCTTGGCAGGGTGAAAAACAGT
Source organism: Hemicordylus capensis (assembly GCF_027244095.1). Classification (NCBI taxonomy): domain Eukaryota; kingdom Metazoa; phylum Chordata; class Lepidosauria; order Squamata; family Cordylidae; genus Hemicordylus; species Hemicordylus capensis. Next base: position 27,325,059 of record NC_069664.1, read on the forward strand.
ACAGGACCCATTTTCCCTGCTCATTCTATGCACACCAGTCTGATGTTCTATGCATAGAAGTGGGGCCAGAAAAAGTTGGCAACCTGATGTGGATGTGTGGTTTTCCCCACCTCCAGTCCCTCTATGCATTCACACAATAAAAGTTTCTGTCACAAAGTGTTTTTACTCTAAATTGCCTTAGGACAGGGGGTCCCCAGATGGAGGTACTTCAGATGTTGCTTAACCACAACTCCCATCATCCCCAACTACAATTTGTGACTGGGGATGATGGGAGTTGTAGTTCAGTTCTCATTCACACTTGCTGTTTAGTTCAAGCTTTGTAGAGTGTTTTATTCATTCATTCATTCGATTTTGATTTTTTCATTCTAGACCACCTCCTAAGGCAGAGGTTCCCATCTGGTGGTACTCCAAATGTTGCTGAACTACAACTCCCATCATCCCTAGACACAATAAACTGTAGCTGGGGGTGATGGGAGTTATAGTTCAGCAGCATCTGGAGTACCTCCAGCTGGGGACCCCTGACTTAGGAGGTGGTCTAGAATGAAAACACTTTATGAAGCTTGAACTAAACAGCTGGTGTGGACGCTCACTGGTTTTACAACCCTTTAAAAAGCTCATAGTGCTATCTTAGCTGGTAGGGAGCTGCTCTGTAGTGCCTTATAGAAACCGTTCCTACTCCAGTCACACAAACCTGCAATGTGGTCTAGAGATTAATATCTTCAGAATATGTTGATTCAGGAAAGTACCGTAGCTCTCAGGTGCAATCCATAGCCAGGATTGGGCTGAGGAATACCCCTCTCTGAAACCCTGTAGAATTGCTGCCAGTCAGTGTAAACACAGGTTTTCCCAGCCTGTGCTATTCCAGATGTTGCTGAACTACAGGTCCCATCATCCCCAGCCACCAAAAAAAAAAAATAATAATTGCAGATGAGGATGATGTCATTCAGCAGCATCTACAATACCACAGTTTGGAAAACCCTGGTTTGACCGATATTGAGCTAGATGGACCAATGATTCAGTAGACAGCAGCTTCATATGTTACCAATGTATCAGTTGAAGAAACATCTGTCGAGTGCTTAAGATGTAAGGTACCTTGTCTTATATGGGGACATGCAAAGCTTTCTTAAGATATTTTATTGGCCCTATCAAAGTGTCTTTTTGAGGGACAGCCACCAAAAAGTTTGTTAGCATTCTTCTGCTGTTTTGCAAGAGGAGGACTCTCCAAACTGACTAGGCAAAATCCAGTGGCAGTTTAGGAATATGTACAACTGTCCTGAGAACTGTTCCTAACATCATATAAATGGCCTCCCTCAAAATTCCTCCAACATTCTGCATAAGGAGGAACCACCACAATTCACTTTAAACGTTGCTTTTGGGTGACATTCCGTTAAGAATGCAAGTCTTGGGGTGGAGGCTTGGACGGCATGATTCATTGGCTGCCTACAAGACTTGATTTTGTGAAAAAGAAACTTACACAACTTCCTAAGTGCTGCTATATTTTCTGATAAATTGGACGTGGAGCGCCACCTAATTATACATTATGTATGGCAGAGAGAGGATAAGGGAAGAAGGATGTGAGTGCACTGGGGCCATATATGCTATGAATAGATTAGCGCTGTCTGTTATAACTCCATTAAAAATTGAGTGTGCCGTAATGCTGAGCTATTCCGAGTGCAGATAAATTTTAGAAAAGGTTAAGTGCAATACATTTGATTGCTGAGAACAGAGCTCCTAATTCTAACATGGTAGGGAGGCAGCCAGTGACTTCAATGAGAAGTTGCAAATGATTGGAAATAAGAAGATGGTAATTCTTGGAACTTTTTAAAGGTATTGATTGGTTAAGTAAATCACCTGTTAAATGGCAATCTAATTTGAAAGATATACCTTGAATCAAATTTAACATATGAACCTAATTAGGCTCAGGTGTTTGCATAACTAAACTTCCATATGATTAGCTTGCACACAGAGATTTGGAAGCAGAAGATGCATTAATGCTTTTCTGCTTGGTCCAGCCAGGCAAATGTTCTGTTAGAAGAGCTAAAATGGCCAAGTCAGGGAGAAGTAGCGATGGTCATGGAGAAACCAGCTACTTGCAGCTTCAGGGCATTGGAAGACAGCAGTCAAAAGAGGCCAGGATCAGTCATACCAGGAAAAAGAGAAGACCTCAAGTGGCAGCCGAAAGACCAGAGATGAAGAAACATCTTCATTTCTCTTCTTGTATTCTTCTAACGTGCTGTTCACAGTTGTGGCTCCACGCAAACACCCTAAAATGATTATTCCATTTTGCAATCTTTTCTACAGATATCACAGCCCATCCTCCATATCCAGTTTAGTGTTTTCATTTGCAGCATTGATGCAGTGGTGTGCCTTTTATCTCCCATGTGAGAAAGAAGCATCTTCCAAAATGTGTTCCTCAAGAAAGCAAATGCTGAAAGTGAACCCTTCCATCCAGGATGATGAAAGAATACGTTTTTCAAAGCGGGATTTCTGCTTGTGCTTTCTTTTTTCGTTCTCTTGGAGATGCTCTAGGTCAGAAAAGGTCAAACTGCAGAGATTACAATGCTTTGTGTTCTCTAGCTTTGTCTGTCTCCTTGTACCAACATGAGACCCTAGAAAGACTTCCAGCAGCTGCATTTAATAGAATTGATAGTATAATTATCTGAAATATTCTAAAAGATGCAGGAGAATATTCTTTTCCAGGTTATTCCAGATAGTCCTGCTAAAGTAATAGCCACCCCTTCTCATTATGACTGTCTCCCCTTGCCTAAAGTCTTTGCTCAGATTCCCTGTTGATTATGACCTCAAGCCCCTAGTTCTCAGCACTCTAGATTCCTCACCACCAACTACTACAGCATGATAAGTGCACCAGGCCATTTTTAACCCGGTGAACTTAGCAGTGAATCACGAATGGATTGTGGTGTGCTGAACCTGTCTTGGGAGAGTTTCTGCAGCACCTGCAGAGTTCACAGTTTCCCCATGTTGATCCTCTTTAGAGCCGAGAGGATTGTTCTCGCCTGGGAACTTTCAGATGAGATATGGGGAGCAAAACAGAAGCCACCTCTAGATCCTGCTATTGTTAGTTTCATACGAAGCTGCCTTATACTGAATCAGATCATTGGTCCATCAAACTCAGCATTGCCCACTCTGAGTAGCAGCAGCTCTCTGAGGTTTCAAGAGTCTTTCCAAGCCCTGCCTGGAGATGGGGAAAGGGCCTGAACCTGGGAATTACATGCAAAACGAATACTGCATCACTGAGCTACAGGACATTCTCTGCTGGCTGGCTTGGCAGCTGCCACCTTTTGTCTCAGAACCCTCCATCAGAATGGCATAGCATGATTTTCTAGAGATTCTGGGGGGAGAAGACTGGTCTCTCCAGGGTTCTTCTCCCCACCCCAGTTTTCCATCACCCCCCACAATTGGCAAAATGTCCCTCCAGTTGCTAATCAGGTAGGACAGTGGGGGAGGGCAGAAAGCTTTTGGCCAAGTGTTCTCAGACTCAGGTCCCCAGATGTTGGACTACATCTCCCATCATCCCCAGCTACAATGGCAAAAGGCTGTTGGGACTGAGGATGATGGGAGATTTAGTCAAACAACATCTGGGGACCCAAGTTTGAGAACCCCTGCTTTAAGTCATTGGATACTTGAGAATGGGGCTGTAGCTGTGTGGAAGATAATCCGCCTTGCATGCAGAAAATCGCCAGGTTCATTCCATGGCATCTCCAGATAGGGCTGAGAGAGACTACTGCCCGAAACCTTGGAGATCTGCTGCCAGTCAGTGTAGACAGTATTGAGCTAGATGGAGCAATGGTCTGAGTGATTCAATATAAGGCAGCTTCCCGTATTCCTAGACTTGGTGGGGTTTTTTTAAAGATACATACAAGTGTCAATCATTTCCAGAACATTAAACCAAAACGCTGGTAAGTGAAGCAAGATGAACTATTATTGTTTAGCATGCACTAAACAATAATTGTTTATTGTTTACTATTTACAAACAATACTGGTTTACTATTATTGTTTAGTATGCACTCAGCAATGCTCACCACTTCCCTAAGTGGTACAATGTTCCAGCAGCAGCTGCTACAGGGTCAGTTTCCTTGTGAAGAGTGTGATATATCGTCGTCGTTTTTTTAAAACAAATGTACACGCTTAATGCAGGGGAGCAGGCCAGCACCCAGGCAGTGCTAGCATATTATGCAGCAACCATTCCCCCAGAAGCACTCAGACTTCTTTTCCCAGCCACTTGCAAAACATCTGCCTCATTTGCGGGCTACATTCAAACCTCAAACTAACGTGTTTCTCTTTAACCTCACTTAGGCATGTAGAATGTGTCATAGTAGCCACCAGCTGTCTATGCTCATTAAAGAGGCATTTTCTGGCCACCAGAAGTCATGGACACCATCTTCATCAAGCTCTAAAACAGGGGTTCCAAACCTGTAGTTCTCCAGCTGTTGCTGAACTACAACTCCCATCATGCTCCACCATGATAAATTGTAGCTGGGGATGATGGGGTTGCAGTTCAGAACATCTGGAGGTCCACAGGTTGGGAAACAATAGGTTACCGTTAGAGCATCAGTGTTCATGAGGATTTTAAAAAAAAAGATGGTCACCTCTTCACTTGATGTGATATAATAGCATTTCAATTACACTCTCTCGCATAACACTAGAACCAGGGGTCATCCCATGGAATTGATTGCCAAGAAATTTAGGACCAACAAAAGGAAGTACTTTTTCACTTAATCAACTTGTGGAATTCTCTGCCACAAGATGTGGTGACAGCCAACAATCTGAATGGCTTTAAGAGGGGTTTGGATAACTTCATGGAGGAGAGGCCAACGGCTACTAGTCTGAAGGCTATAGGCCACCTCCAGCCTCAAAGGTAGGATGCCTCTGAGTAGCAGTTGCAGAGGAGTAACAGCAGGAGAGAGGGTATGGCCTCAACTCCTGCCTGTGGGCTTCCAGCAGCATCTGGTGGGCCACTGTGTGAAGCAGGATGCTGGACTAGATGGGCCTTGGGTCTGATTCAGCAGGGCTGTTCTTATGTTCACTGCCAAAGGATACCAGGATTCCTGTGTGCTCGGGTTGAGGTTATTATTGATATTTCCCAATTCTAAAGTACTTTGAAAAGTCAATGCATTTTCTCAACAGTTTGCTACCTTTTCTGAATGCTGCAAAGTTGGGCAGCAGCAGTGACGAAAGGTATAAAATCCGCCACAAATGTAACAGCAAAATTGCACTCCTGAAGTTCTGGCAAGCACCATTGTTTTCGATTTGCAAGTTGCAAAGTAAAGACAGAATGTATTGCCCTCATTTTGGCTTCATGATAGGAACATGGGAAGCTGCCTTATACCGAGTCAGACCATTGGTCTATCTAGTTCAATATTGAAGCTCTTCTCACGATCAGTGAGAAGAGCTTTGGGGCTAACTACAGGGAGAGAGGGCTTAGCCCACTCTCCCCGCAGATGAGCAGCCACTTGTAGCTGGGTGGCCAGATTGGCTGCCCACACGACTGCCAGATCCATCATGGGGCCAGCAGGGGCGGCGGGGATCGGGGGCCGTGCAGTGCCCAGAAGTTCCAGGGTGCCCCGCGCAAGCGTGCGGGGCATTCTAGAGAGACCCCTGAACCGGGGAGGCTGCTTGCAGCCACCAGGTCGGGGGTCTACCCGTGTGTTGCCGTGCGCTGCGGCAGCACACGAGCAAAAAGATGAGGTTAACGGAGTGCTTGCTCCATCAACCTCATCTCAGGGGAGTAGTTAGGCGGGCTAGCCGCCTTGAGAGCACTGATCCTTGGAAAGTGGGCTAAGCTCCCTTAGCCCGCTTTCCAGTGATCGTGACAATAGCTTCATGGTCTGCATTGACTGATAGCAGCCCTTTGGGATTTCACAGGAGTTTCTCCCCCACCCCACCACTTCCTGGAGATGCCAAGGAACAAACATGGGGCCTTCTGTATGCAAAGTAGGCACCATCTGCTTCCAGGTGCTCTACCAATGAGCAATGGCCCCATCCTCATCACCATTGTGGAGCATGATAATGCTGGAACCTGTCAAAATGAGGGCAACTCTTTCTACCCTCACCTTGCTGGGGGGGGGAACATGGTACCAGGCAGCCACCAGGACTACAGTTGCTGCCACCAGGATGATGAAACAGGAGAGTTTGAGGCAGTTTCGCAAAACCTTTCACCCTCAGAGTCCTATCAATCTGAACGAAAAAGAGTTCCAAGAAGAATTTTTTGGGCCAGCTCTAATGTTGATTCACAGTTTTGTTTTTTGGATTTCTATGTACCAGTTTGATCAGAAAACAAAGGGAGCACAGAGAAAAGAAGGAAACGTGACTGTGCTTTGCCTTTGCCACTGTCATGTGGCTCCCACCAGTGTCAAAGAGTTTTCATGAAATTGCATTCAGATTTTGCAGAGGAACAACATTTTTGGCACCTGTGTTCAAGCTGTCTGGTCCTCCTTTGGAGCTGGGTGGTGGTAGGGAAGGCAAAGCAGGGCGCACAAGTATCAGCAACCTTTGCACATAGACCCTCACATATACTGAGAAAGACCTGCAGGGTGGGAGAGTGTGTGAAAGGAGACAGACAGAGAGAGCAGGAGTGACAGAAATGGAAAAACTCACCCACATTATTTCAGCACAGTGGGGGAAGGAAGGATGAAAGACCTGCAAACGAATTCATTGTGACAACCTTTGTGAAGAGTCTTAGCATTTGATCTTGAAAGATTTCATAATTCTTTTGATAGATTAAAGATTAACTGAGCAGGGAGGCCAAAGAAGTTAACTTTTTCTCCTCCTCAGTTCCAGCAAAATGGTAAATAAAATTAAAGCAAGCAGGAATCTGATCATGAAGAGCACACGCGCTCACACACACAGTACACACACACACACACAACCAACAAGACATTCTTCACTCCACCGTGTATTAAGTTATATTCAGTGCCTTAAACAAGCATTTGTTAATGTATAGGAACTTTTCTGAGACAACAGTAGTGGGAACCGGGGAAACAATCCAGTGTGCTCCTTTCCCCTTCATGCCAACAACCGCAAGAAGAAGAAGAAGAAGAAGAAGAAGAAGAAGTGGGGGAAAGAGCATGTTTGCAAATTGCAATCAAGATACTAATGAACCCGATATAGTTATATTTTTAGAGTAATGTACCTAGACCTAGTAAGATAGACATATAAACACAGTGACATCCGTGGATGGATCAGGGGCATCGGGGGGCCCCAGTGAGTTGCTCAGAGCCCTAGATCTCATCAGCCACCTCCCTCCTCCATGACCTCTTCCAGAATGGAAATGGAGCAGTGAAGGCACCTGCACAGAGCATGGGAGAGAGTTCCTAGCCTCTTCAAGCTCTCTGCTGCTTCCACCTTCATAGCTGCTCTATTATAATATCAGAGACTTTAAACACACACACACACACACACACACAATTATTCTTGGGACAGTAGGACTGCATTTAGTCATCAAAAGGGGGTGGTTGTGACTGTGGGCCTGGGATCTATTAAGTATCTAGCAACACCCCTGGCTTTGATCTTTTAAAAGTCTGCACCAAAAAGTCAATTTACCCGACCACCATGATGCAGGTAAGGATAGCCGATTGGCTGGCTCAGTTTTATAAAAGTGTTTGATGGTCCTCCCTTTCCCAAGTGTTAGGAAGTTCCAGGGGCAGCTTTTGGTTGGGTTTTATAACATACTGTTTTGGTTGGGTGTTATAATTCAGTTGAGGAACACTCCTCAGCTCCTCAAGAGGTAGAAAGTTCCAGTGGCAGCCAGCTGCCTTGTGAGGAGAGAGGTCCAGAGATTTATGTTGCTATTGTATATTTGTAGAGTCACAAATTTTACAAGGTGGGAAGGAAAGAACAGGCAAATCTTCAGATTGTCAGTACTGGATTTTCAAACAGCTTTAGTCCCTTCCAAAGCAACAGCACACCCTTAGAATTCTAAGTAGCTCAATGCTCATACCCCATTAGTAAGTGGGGTACAAGTTTTTTGTTTTTAAGGTACATCTCTCTCCTATAACTAACTTCTGCTAAATTCATGGAAGGACCCTCATCACAGCCCACAAACAGCCATCTTAAATATTTAGACTACTAACAGCTGCCGAGTGAGTTAAGTAAGAGCCGTGGAACAAAAATTATAATCATTTCCTCATCAAATGCTGAACAACCCTCCATATGATAAGACCCCAGGGCCTTGTAGAATGAGCTAAGAGAACCCATCTGGACCAGACCTATACAGGAAATACACTGTCTATAGGCACTTTTAACCCCCCCTTGCAACATAATGAAGATTAATTAGAGTTTCTCCACCTATCAAAAGTAAAACATACTTCCAAGAACTCTGGTTTCCTCCTGGTGCCACAGGGGTGGTCACTGAAAGCCAGGCAAATCATCAAAGAGTCGGGTGATATAACTTTTGAAAAACTTTTACAACCTAGCTGATAGTACGAAGCTGCCTTTTACTGTGTTGGATCATTGCTCCATCTAGCCAAAGGATATTAATTCTGCTCTAGGGCAACAGCTCTCCAAGACCTCAGGCAGATATATTTCCTAGCCCAGTTACTAGAGATCTCTTAACTCGAGAGATCATAGACTCAACCTAAGACTTTCTGCATGCAAATGTGTGTGCTCTCCACCACTGATCCACAGACCTAGTTATCATATCCTGTGCATAACATACACATCAGCTCCCCATAGTGTTGCACACAAGTGACACAGAATCCAGACAGAGGCTGTGAAGATAAAGGTCAGAACAACATCTGAATGGCTCCCACAGAGGACCAAACTAGACCTTGTGCAGGAGAAGATCCCAATACTACTGTTTGCCCCTAAGAAAGAAAGATAATAGGGTATTTATCGCCATTTCATATTTGTCAGGAGTTAGAACAAACTTGCCAGTTTCTCAGTTTTGCTGGTCAATTTTTGATTGTGACATTCTGAATTCAAAACTTGATTTTGTATTTTTGAATATGATGTTTTGTCTCAGTATTGCACTTGACACTAGCTGTTAATGGCTTTGGCAGGCATCACATGTGAAATCTAATCTATTAGTGTCAAATATTAAATATTTATTTATTTATTTATTTATTTAAAAATTCCTCCACTTTTCATTTTTATAAAGCACCATTGCATGTCATTGATCAACGCTGTCAGAAATAAAATACTATTGCATGTCAAATAATATCATAGGATGTCAAATACAGGCATCAATGGTTCAGAGAAACACTGGAGCATCCAAGCAGCATCTGGAGAACATTCAAATATTTTCTGTAAATTTAGCTGAGAATTTTGGGGAGCAGATTCATTTCTAGGGATCAGAGGTAGTCCTATAAACTGTATACGTGAAGGATACAGAGGAATTTACAATGGGGAAATGAGAAGCACTGAACTAACCTAGAGCCGTGCAGTAACAAATAAGAGAACCAGAGGAGCCGTTGTTCTTGAAAGCACTTCTGAAAGTAAGTGGAATGCAACACTCCATAACCCTGAATGCATGACAGATAACCAGTTACTAAAGCACCCAGGCAATTGGAGATTTAGTTTCCCTATGTTACTGCAAAGGCTAAAGTGGCTGAGACGATGTCCGTGAACAGCAGTCTGAGAAGGTATATTGTAGCATTTTTTTATTTTTAGTAATTCAGTATGAAAGTAAGAATGAACCAAAGGGCAGGAGGTGAGCGGCTGGGCATTATGATGCAGGCAGTAGAGTCAAGAGGTGAAATGGATTGCAGCTTTGTTTCGAGAAATATCGGTTTTGAAGCGGGGAGGGGGGGCGCCCAACCCTTGTGGTCAAGTGTTGGGATTCAGAAGCAGAAATGAAGAGAGCACCTAAGACCCACTTGTTGAGATTCTCTGCAACATCACACAATGGGAAATGGTATTAAGTTTCTTGCAGAGAATTGCGGTTGGAGCAGCTGCAAACGCTTGAAATGCACTGGCCATTTCTCCACCAATGCTGGTAAATTTATCACATGTTCTTCCTCCAAAGAGCCAGAGAGAGGGCTCCTTTTAAAAAAATATTCTCACATCAACTCTGTGAGATAAGTCAAGCTAAAAGAGAGTGTTTTGCTTCTTGGGTGTCTGAGGGCCTTCTGATCCTAGTTCATCACTGCAGAATGGTAGCTCTCCAACTAGGGATGTGCACAAACCAAGTTTTGTGCACAGGTTTGGCACCGCAGGTGTGGTGTTTTTGGTTAATCCGTGCATGGAGCCAGCCCAGCTTTTTAATGGTGCTTTAGTTACTTTTGTTCCAGTCCTGGAGTAGAGGCAGGACTAACAGCCAGCCAGCAGCAGGCACACTGAAGGCAGACTGCACTTGCCTCTTTGTAAATAGTATCTCTCTCATTAAACCATTAATATTCCTGATTCAACTCCACTGTCTTGTCCTTGCATACCACAAGGATTCTACAGCAAGGAGAGGAGTGGCTAGCACAATCTTTAAATTAAAAAAAAGAGCCAAGAAGGCCCTTACCTGCTCTCCATTACCGCATGCAGCTTCCTGCTGCGATGGTGCCACCGCCCCCCCCAAGAACCCACACGTGGCACTGGCACACACATGGTGTCTGCCATGTAAGGCTCTGCTCTCTTTTTTAAAGATCTCGCTCACCACTCCCCTCCCTGCGGCGCCAGACCAGTGCACGAACTTCAGATCACGCTCATCTCTCTCTATCTCCAACACTCATGCATTACTCATGTCCAGTCCTTCCATTTGATGGAACCTCCTTGTTTCTGGGTTCACAAAAATTGTAGTTTTGTTGCAGAACCCACATAATCAATTTCCAGCACAGTTTTTCATGCTCCCCACCCGCTTTCTGAGAGCAGCAGGAAGTTCCAGAGGCAGAGCTCCTCCCTTCCTTTCTGTCTCCATCAGTGGTCATTCCACTGGGTTACATCAGAGGGAAAGATGAGAGAGGGAGATCCCATCCACTGGCCTGGCTGGGACCAGCTACACTGAAACTGACTTTATTATGATCGTTGATCAGTTATAACCAGCTACAATTTAGTTCCTTCCCTCCCAGAACTGTCTCCCTCAGTGGCCATTCCACTGACTGCATCAGGGGCGAGAAGAGGCCCCCTTCATTGGCTTGGCTAGGAGGACCAATAACCATTTGACTCTTTCCTTCACAAAACTGTCTCCACTGGTCATCAGTCGTATGAGTGTTGAACATACCATGTAAATGAGTCTAGTGAGCTCCTTTCATTGGTTCCTCCAAGAATTTTCTCCATGCGGCCATTGTGCAACTATATTAGGAAAGAGGAAAGGGCCCTTTCCCCTAGGAAAGACATTCAAAAGAGTCAGGATCTGAATTTGCTTCTTTCCCTCTTCCCACTCTTTTCCCTTTTGTATCACATCTCTTAGTTGTGCCATTATTTTGCGCTGTAAACCACCTTGAGTGCCTTGACATATCATACATAAACGTAGTATAATTAAATGGTCAACTTTCATATAAGGAGATAATTGTGGAGATAATCATATTTTAGTTATACCCACTTATTTACAAAGGTAGACATTTTAAAAAGGAGGAGCAGGCAGGAATTTGGAGAGACAGTGCTAGTTTTTAGACAGATAGTTCAGTACCTCCAAAGAAACAGCATGCTCTTCCAGCCAATTACTTCTTCCAGCCAGCTTCGAAAATTCAGCTGCCTTTTTCTTTCTTCAAACAGCTACATAACTCACCCACATTTATTTAACACCCCCCACACAGAGAGAGAGACAATGTGGTGCAAGTTCTAGTCAGTAGAACAGTCACTAGGCTAGTTCACATGACCATGAACAGGAAGGATAAGCACTCTGAATTTTCGGTCAAGTGAAAAACAAGTTAGGCGGTGGGGAGCTTGCTTGACATCTGGGTAGTGTGGTTTTTCTTCCTACCTCGTTCAGAAGTTGGAGATGGAATTGGGGTTGAGCATGCTTGTTTTTGACACTTGGCTTTTAGTTCACATCTCCTCCAGAATGGAGGTGTGCATTCACATATTTCATAAAATTTGCATTTGGTCAAATTTACCCTGAAGTCCCTGTGAGCTATCAGGGAGCACTGCACACACAATTTGGGTTTTTCATCATGTATTAGAGTGTAGCCCGATTTATATCCGAGGTTTAAAAAATCCACTTTTTGTGTCGGATTTTGGGGGCAAATTCAAACTTGCAGTACAGCCTTGCAGAGAAGCCTGTTGTCTGGGAAAGCTCCAGATGGGGCTTAGCATACCATTATGCTGCCTGCCTCGTAACTTGTTTTTCATTTGCACACGACTGAAATTGGGATTTTGGTACTGGCTACCAAAGACCATCAGCCTCTGCTATCAGGTTAAACATATGCCTACAGAGAAAGAGAGACCTCTCATATATCCAAAGAATATGCTTGAAACCATATTCTAATACTCGTATTGTTCTCGGGACACTTTCAGGTTGCAAAATCAGGCAAATCAAACCAAATCGGAGCCTAACATTTTTGGTTTTTCCGCAGCATGGAATGTTTGGGTGTCAGCTTTCTAGGAAGCCATACACCAAACACACACAGTATCGAGTAATGTTAATTGATGTTGGCTAAGACCCAGTGCCACATTACACCATTAACAATGATAGGTTATTATCTTCTATATGGGTCATTTACTGGATTGGGAGCAAAGTGCGTGATGCAGAGAAATCATTTCCCCTTGCTTGTATACAGAGAGTTGACAGATATTTATGGGTGCAGGCTATCTATTATCAGACAGGACTAAAGAAAGGAAACTTTTAAAGGTTCTTAATGACAAAGGAAAACTGGAAGGAGTTACTCAGTTGAGGGGAAACAGCAGAAAATGGGGAAAGAGAGGTGCACAAGTTCAAGAAAAGCAGAGGTGTGTGTGCATGTGTAAAGTAGATTGTTTCAAAAGGCTCAGGATACAAGCCCATAGCAATTCCCCTTAAGCACAAAACCACTCAAACACATGTGTAGTCCCATAAAAGTTAATGGAAATAAACACACGTGCTTGAACTCACACACCTTCCTAAGAGCTTTTCTGGATCTCCGCCATGACTAATGGGGCAGCGGGGGGCGGGAGATGCAAGACGTTGCATCCGAGCACTACCACTCACCTGTACAATACTTTAGGCAACAAAAGGTAAACTTGGGTGCTCATATCCTTGCTCGATATAGGGTATATGCAGTGCTTAATTTATTATACTCCGTAATCTTACAAATATTTCTGATGTCAAAAAGTTGCAACCAGCACTTCAGAGCTGTAGAAAGCAAGTATGAAAAAGCACGACCTTGCAACCACTCTTCATGCCCATTAGACCAGTTTTATATGGCTGTGAGCCAAAGGGAGGGTTACCCTTCATATTTCGGTCCTTTCCTTAACAAGAGCATTTCTACTGCATTAGCTACTTTGCCTGTAAAGGATAGAGGTGCAGTCCATTTGCCACAGAAATGAGTGGCACTTAAGAACAAAAGTTCTTCACACAGTCAGTCTCAACATCAGCGTGCACCACCCTTAGCTATTTGGAGCCCAGAACCCTGGAGGCCCCCACTACTGGCACCAGCCCTCTGGCTGCTCAGGGATGACTAGCCCCAGCTGCCATTTTGGTGGCAGCTGCCATCTTCTTTCACAATGTGCGGATCAGAGGAGTGTTCTGCAGCATTATGGGGGAAACTATAGTGGCTGCCATTTTCCCCACAAGGCTCAGGAATGATGTTTACATTGGGGGCTTTGTGGAGGGCGGGGGGAATTACCTGCTGCCTAGTTAACTCCTGCTTCATGAATTCCCACTGTTGAACAGCTTTTGCAGTTAGGAAGTTGTCTCACCTAAATTTGCTTCCTTATAATTGCAAATTCTTTCTCTGTCCCCAGGAGTGCCCACGAACAAGCCCACTCCTCCTTCTATGCAACATCCCTTCAAGCATTTGAAGACTGCTATCATAACCCCCTTGGTCTTCTCTTCTCCAGGGTAAACATACCAAGCTCCTTCAAACAGTCCTCACATGACGGTTTCAAGACTCTTCCACCCTCACTGCTGCCCTACTCTGAACCCATTCCAGTTTATCATTGTCTTTCTTGAGATGCCAGCTTCTTTGTTTACCCATAATGGCTAATGGATATTGATAGACTTGTGCTCCACAAATTTGTCTAACTCTCTTTTAAAGTCATCTAAGTGGTTGGTCATCACCACATCTCATGGCAGGGAATTCCATAAATTAATTACGTATTCTTTTTGTCTGTCTTGAATCTACTTCCCATCAATTGCACTGGTTGACCCTGACATCTAGTGTAATAAGAGAAGGATAAAAAGTTCTGTGTCCGCTCTGTCTCCACACCGTGCATTGATTGCAATGTAGTGGATTGCGCCTTCAGGCCCATACATGGAGGGTGGAGTCATAGTTAACTATTCTCTATTGATCTTTGTTTTCAAAAACCAGACCACCAATAAAAAATACATTTTTAAACAAGAGTGTTTCAGAGGGAGGAAGGGAACAACTGGAATTAAAGTGACACATGCTTTTATGGACTGCTTTAAAAAATTCCCTTGAGGTTTCACTTAAAACAATGCGTTAACAGAGGCCAAATTACTTTGTTTTACTAGCAAGCTAAATGTTAAACATGCCCCAAACCAGGTTTCCAGCATGTTCAGTAGAAAGATGAAAGCATTCATCCTCTGAATGCACAGAATAAATTCTCAGACTTAAATCCTTTCAGTATTGCCTCCAAGAGTGACTAGGGGCTCTCCCCCACACCACTATTTTTGGTAATATGTTTCCTCCCCGCCCCAAACTAGCCGCTTCCTGATTGGTTCCTGTCTTGTCCAATACCCAGGGTCATCTCTTTCGAGTTCTGTGGACACCCCATTCTCATGAAAAATGGTAAGTCTGACAGTTAGTCCTCTGTCTGGTACTCACTGGAAGGCTTTTCACTTGATTGATTGTGTGGCTTTTAACTAATTAATTGACCAATTAAATGCAAAATTTGCAAAAGCTCCATTAAAGTGTATTGAGGATTCTGGAGGAAAGTGACTGCTTAAGTATAAGGTAGTCTCCCTTTTTTTTTTTTTTTTTGGAAGAACCTACCACTTATTGCTCAAAAGTAGGAACATACCCTGCAGTAAACACCCTAATAAATAATAAATGTTTATTAATATTCACTGAATTTATATCCCACTCTTGCTCCAAGGAGCCCAGAGTAGGGTACATTGTTCTGTTTACCGTCACAACAACCCCTGTGAGATACAGTAGGTTAAAGGTAAAGTGTGCCGTCAAGTTGATTTCGACTCCCAGCACCCACAGAGCCCTGTGGTTGTCTTTGGTAGAATACAGGAGGGGGTTACCGTTGCCTCCTCCCATGCAGTATGAAATTATGATGCCTTTCAGCATCTTCCTATATTGCTGCTGCCAGATATAGGTGTTTCCCATAGTCTGGGAAACATACCAGCAGGGATTCGAACCGGCAACCTTCTGATTGTTTGTCAAGCATTTCCCTACTACGCTACTACAGACTGTCCCAGAGTCGCCCAGTGAGTCTCATGACTGAATGCAGATTTGAACTCTGGTCTCCCTGGTCCTAGTCCAACACTCTAACCACCCCATCCACATTGCTTTCACTTTTAGATGCTTTCCTTGCTGTATAAGAGCCACATGTGCACAAGCAGTCGCTGCAGAACTGGGGAGTGGGAGGACATAAATGACTCAACCATGAGGCAGAGACTGATCCGATGGGTCTCCCCAGGTCTTTTGCACCACAATGGGAGAAAGGAAGCAGATTCCATTGACACAAATTTTCCCCATTTAACTGTTCATACAGGACTTGCAGAAGTTTGTCATAGATCAGCACTTGCCATGCTGCTGGGAGAATTTGAAAAGGGCACTGTAGTAAATAAATGTGTTAAAATAAAGAAGTTCAAGGTCCAGCAGTATGGTGGATGCCCCAGATAAAAAAAGATGTACTGCTGTTAATTTCAGTTGAGCACTATGTGTTTTGGCTAACCATAGTTCCTACAGTGAAGGGGGAAAAAAGCCACTGCAATTTCACCCTAAAAAACGACCATTAGAAACATAAGAAGCTGTCTTAGTAAGGCCCTTGGTCCTTGTTAGCTCAGTATTGTCTATACCAGAGCTGCTCAACTTCGGCCCTCCTGCAGATGTTGGCCTACAACTCCCACAATCCCTGGCTATTGGCCACTGTGGCTGGGGGTTATGGGAGCAGTGGTCCAAAATCAGCTAGCGGGGGCGGGGGGCTAGGTTGAGCAGGCCTGGTCTTCACTGACTGGCAGCAGATCTCCAAGGTTTCAGGCAGGAGCCTTGCCCTGCCCTACCTGGAGATGCTGCCAGGGAGTGAACCCGGGACCTTCTGCACGCAAAGCAGATGGTCTTCCATTGAACTAAGGTCCCATCCCCTAAGGGGAATATCTTACATAGATATTGCTATGAGATAGTGCTCTCATGTAGTCCCCCATACAAATGCAAACCATGGCAGATTGTTCCCCAAGGGGACAATGCCCAAGTCTGGACATTAATGCTTGCTACACAAGACTAGCTCTCCTTCTTAAAGTGTTAGCTTTAGGGACAAATTAGATTATTTTATCGCCATATCTAGGAGGTTGCCAGTGTATCTATGTGGCAAGTGATAGCCTTAAATCATGGGCAACATCACTTACCATTTGTGATGGGCCTACAGTGCTGTTTTGTCCTTGTTTGTGTGCACAGAGTTGCTTCACGCCATGGACATTTTTCCTTCCCACATGACCTCCTAAGGGGGTCGGTTAAAAAGGTACAAGGAAAGGAGAGAATCTTCATTACATTTCAGCCCACAACAATACTATTTTCTGCAAGGGAAAAAACTGAAGATGATTTCAAGGCAACTGACTTAATATTGCTTACCATTCCACAAGCAGACTAGTCCGCAAAGAGTAGTAATTCCAGAGTGTTAAAATGTAAAGTAAAGTGTGCCATCAAGTCGATTTCGACTCCTGGTGCGCCCACAGAGCCCTGTGGTTTTCTTTGGTAGAATACAGGAGGGGTTGACCATCGCCTCCTCCTGCTCAGTCTGCATCTTCCTATATTGCTGCTGCCTGGCCGATATAATACCAGTGGGGATTCAAACCGGCAACCTTCTGCTTGTTAGTCAAGCATTTCCCCACTGTGCCACTTAAAATGTATACCAGGCGAAATCTGTGCACACTATATTTTTGGAACCACATTCATCCTTTGAGTTTTAAAAAATGACATTGTAAACCAGGGCTGGCATTGTTGATAGGCAATGGCAGGCAGCTACTGGGGGGTTCAATATCCTCAGGAGGGCCCACTGATGATCCCCCAGACCACCCTTATGCCCATAGCCTTCTTTTCATGGCGGCAGAAGCACACTTGGGGCCCATCTGGGTAGGGTGGCCCCCAGGGGCATAGCTAGGTGAGAGGGGGCCCGTGTTCATCCCTCTCTCTGGAAGCCCCCCAGAGTGAGGGAGATAATGAAGAAATTAGGGAGGGCTGGAGCTGGAGGGCCTCAGGAGCTGGGGGCTCGTGTTCTTTGAACCCTTTCGCTCAATTATAGCTACGCCCCTGGTGGCCCCAAGAAACCAGGAGCTGGCCTTGCTTAACACACACACACACACACACACACACACACACACACACACACCCCCTCAGCTTTCGTAGTTTCAGCACACATTTAAAAAAAAATGGGGGGTGGGTGGGTAGTAAGAGAACATTCCAGTTTTATAGAGGTGGGGTCTTTGTAAGCACTTTCCCTAAGCGCCCCTCTGGAGATGTAGTTACAGTATATTCAGGGCAAGTCTCATAAATCAAGAAAATCGTTGGAATAACCTGGAAGCCTGCCAGGGCTGAAAGCCCATCAAGCGAAATTCTTTCCTTGTTCAAGGGAGGGGGGGAAATCAGAGTTAAAAGGACAGAATGAAACTACTACGGTTCTTTGCCTAATTTAGATTTAAGCTTCCTTTTGTTACATTGAGTGTGAGGAAGGTGGCTGTATTTTGGTTAATACAGAAGCAAAACTGTACTTTTTCGTGACAGAACCCCCCTTCCTGGGCCTCCCATCTGCCTGCCAGATTCTGTTTCAGGACCAGCGCCACAGCTGTCCACAGCTGTAAGTTTCCCAGCTCCACACAACTGGCTTTTTCACTCAGAAATGGTGTGTGTGCGCTTCAAAAAAGTATTTTCTCAAGCAGATTGCTAAAGTCCAGTGCCATGTAAAAGCTTGCGCTTCAGGCAGGATTACCATTTTGTCGTGTGGTTACAGGGCTTTAGCTTCCTTTCCCTCCTATATCATTTATACCCTCCAAACTAAAGGACAGCCTGGTAAGACTTTTACCTCAGTATTTTCCCCCAAGAAAGAACCCCTCTCTTTCCTCAACTCAATTTCTCTAAAACGCCAGACAACATAAGAAGGACCCCCTCTTTATTTATTATTTACTATTTAAATTTGTATACCACCCTTTGTTCTCAGATCCCAGGGCAGTAAACAATAACAGAATTTCAGTAAACACATCTTCAAAACCAAACAGACACAGCTACAAACACTAAAAGAAGAGCCCCAACTTAGTTTTTTTTAGAATGCCAGACAATAATTTTACCTCAATATTTCCCAAGAAAGATTCCCTTTCTACCACCCGATTGAGGCAGACATACTGAAGAGAATTATTCAAACCTCCCTGAGCCATTTTGGAGGGGCGGTACACAAATCAATTCAAATCAAATCAAATAAATACATACATACATAATAAAGTTAAGGAATTCTTAACTTGTCCTTTTAATTTCAGTGAGACTGCATTGAGTAACAGTATGCCAGCCAGCATCTCCAGAAATTCTTTACCTTCCTTCCCCAACCCAATTATGTTTTACTTTCTTGAATCCTTCACACTCTTGGTTAAAACAAACACCCTGTTTGCAAATGGTATGAGCACATTTCACCTCAGCATTTCCCAAAAAGGGAAATCCAACATATCTCCATTATTTCTAAGAAACAAAAAAAAACATACTTATAGAGCAAAAAGAAGAAGGAGGCAATCCTAAAGAGACTGGATACCAAATATCCTGCCACTATGGACATTTTCTATATTTGGTGTATAGAAACTCCCCACTGCCAATGACTTATTTAAGGCTCCTGCTTCTGTGGGTGTCATGTGAATATATATGGACATACATACACTCTTTTCTATTCTCACTTCACAAAATGCTCAGTTAAAACCTGCTGGGTCCAGTCCTGAGTGGCTGACTTGCTGAGGAAAATTGCTCAGAGTAGACCCATTGAAATTAAGAGCGCAAGTTAGGCACAGTCCTTTTCATTCATTCATTCATTCGATTTCTATACCGCCTTTCCAAAAATGGCTCAGGCCGGTTTACACAGAGAAATAATAAATAAATAAGATGGATCCCTGTCCCCAAAGGGCTCACAATCTAAAAACAATCTTTTCATTTCAATGAGACTCCTCTGAGTAATTTCCCGCATTCTCCTG
This sequence comes from Hemicordylus capensis, assembly GCF_027244095.1. Taxonomy (NCBI): domain Eukaryota; kingdom Metazoa; phylum Chordata; class Lepidosauria; order Squamata; family Cordylidae; genus Hemicordylus; species Hemicordylus capensis. The sequence continues at coordinate 27,344,491 of NC_069664.1, forward strand.
TCAGCACGGTCCTCTGCTTTCTCACTTGAGACAGTGGTTCTATCCCTATACCTCTGTAGTGGGCCCAAAGCCATAGTAACCCCAATGGGCTACCTGGAGTATAAAACAAAACCGCACTTTATTTCCAGCGCCACAGCTGGACTGGACATGAAGGAATCTGTATTTCAGAATATTCCAGCCACACAGTCATGGCAGAGAAAATTCTATACCTCCATGGTGTTGGGCACTTGTAAAATATAACCCCTCAGGCCGAGGACTCCATGCAATCACAAATCTATCATTAATATAGTCTCCCTTTCCCCTCCTGGATCCAAATACCTGGCATATCACTTCACATGGACAAGGCAGCCCAGAATTTGACTCCTGAGCAGCCCACCTGTTATCAATTATTTTTTATTCAATTAAGGTTGGCAGCTTATAGCATACATACCATAATAGGGCCTACCAGAACACAGTGATCAAAGGGGGCCCCTGAATTTTCAAACGTTGCATTATTATAAGCCCCAACTGAATGTCTTTTGAGTGGCAAGCTTCCCATCTCATCACTGAACTCTTCTAGGAGTTCTAAGAATACAGCTGTTCAGAATTATCTGTAAAAATATTGTTGATACATACCCCCAAATCTACCAGGATTCCTGTGCCATCTAGAAGTCAAGTGTGCAAAAGATCTGTAGTCAGGTGGTGTCAATGCAATCATTTTTCAGGCTGGAACTCAATCTAAATAAGATGGAGGTGCTGTTGGTCAAGGGTGAATTGGGAGAAGTTGTAGATTTCTATTCTGTTCTAGATGAAATTACATTTCCCCTGAAAAAGCAGGGATGCAGCTTTGGGCTGGTCTTTGATCTGATTCATCTTCTAACCAGAGTCTGGTTAGCCAGACAGTGATGGTGACACTGGCAAGGTGTGCCTTCCCCAGATGGTAGCTCAGGCATCATCTGTGATCTTTCCCGGAGAAAGCAGATTTAGCTGCAATTGATTTCACCTGATGATACTTCTAGGCTTGATTACAGCAGTGCTCTCGTAGGGCTGCCTTTAAAGACCATCTGGAAACTTCAAGCTGTCCAAAGTATCAAAGATAGGAGTATATAATTCTGGTCTTGCACCATCTTACTGGTTGTCTGCTTGTTTCCAGGCTCAATTTAACTGCTGATTTTAGCCTTTAAGCACCTAAATGATTTGGGAGCAGAATACCTCTGGAACCATCGGCTCCCACATGAAGCCGATCACCACAGATTGGCCAGAGAAGGTCTCTGTTCCACCCTTGTATGACATCAGGCACACAAGACGGATCTTTCTCAGCGGTGAGATAATGGAATACCTTCTCTGCAGAGATCACCCTACCCCATCAATGGGCATATTTAGATATATTTTAGAGATGTCTATGCCTTTAACAAACAATTTGTGTCATTTTCTATTTGAAAAGGTGTGCATCTTGTTGCTAATTGTTGGTGCCATGGAGTGCAGGAACCAGGCAGGAAACGGTCAGTGCTGGGAGATTTGTGGAAGGAAGGAAAAAAAATATTCATGGTAGCTTTTCAAAATGGATGCTCTCCTGGCTTCCTGATCCATTGACTGTGAGTGTGTAAAGCAAAGGAAAAGACCGGGACAGCCTGCTGTCTTAACACTTATTAACAACTGATTCAATTAAAGATTCAGTTTGATCTCTTGTAAGATGCACACTGTACTTCCCCCACTCAAACAATGTAAGAAAAGAGAACCGTTATGAAAGATTAAAGGCCAGAATGATTAAAGATTAAAGAGCAGTTCCAGATGACAAAAACAAAACACAAAAAAACACAATTTGATTCATGCTAGAGTTATGGTAGCCCTGGGCCACCTCCCATACCATGATATCTTACCCCCATATTATGTGGCAGGGTTTCTTCACTGGGATCCTAAAAAGGTTTAGACAAATTAATAGAACAAGGCTGTAGAACTTTGGCCCTCCAGCTGTTGTCTGACTACAACTCCCATCATCCCCAGCCACTGTGGCTGGGGTTGATGGGAGTTGTAGTCCAACAACATCTGGGGGGGCTGGAGTCATGCAGTCCTGTCACAGAGATAGTTTTTCAGTTATTATTACCATGATGGGTAAATGAGGCCTCCATGCTCAGAGGTGGTATATCTGAGTAACAGATTCCAGGGAGAGATGAACATCACCTTCAGACTCTGAAGTTGGCACAGTTTCTGTTCTAGAGACATCAGCTGGAAAAAGAATGCTGGACTAGAACCTTTGGTCTTGTATAACTGAGCTGTTCATATGTTCCTAAGCTAATCAGATCTAAATATGAAGGTATCTTAGGAAGGAGCTCGAATCCATCTGGATCAAATTTAAACCCTTGGAAGCAGTGTCCTCCTGTAACAGAGATTATCGTTGTTGACTACAACTCCCATAATCCCCAGCTGCAATGGACTTTGGCTGGGGATATGGGAGTTATAATCAACAACCTCTGGAAATCAATGTTACAGAGAGCATTGCATGGAAGCTGAGAATACTTTAAGTCCATAACAATCTAAGAAGAGCTAAGCTGGACCAAAGGTCAATCTCACCAGCATCCTGCTTCCCACAGTGGCCAACTAGATCTCTAGTTAGCCTGCAAGTAGCGTCTGAAGGCAAAAACCCATTCCTGTTGTTGGTCCTCAGCAAGTAATCAGAGGTAGGCAGTACCTGAAGATGGAGGTTCCTTTTATCCATTCTGCTTAACAGCCAGTGATGAATTCACAGAGAATAGGTCTATTCCCCGTTGAGTCATATCACCCACATATAACACTGATAATTTATCCAGCCTCTTTTCATGTTCTTTTGTTAAGCTGTGATCCTCTGAAAACCTAGCCAGAAGCATACATATTACATGACAAATCAAATCTCTCAAAGGCATGTTTAAACAAAGCACTGCAGCCTTCACACTTCCTGTCAGTGAAAATACTTTATATCCCCCTTTTTATTTACACAAAGTAGTAGAGGGAGCAGATATAAATCTCATTGCCTTCTAGCCCTTTCGTCACTGTGTGAGAGATGCAGAAACAAGATGAAACATTGTGCAAATAAATTGTAAATTTAAGACGCACGCCCTGTCTGGCAGAATGCTACAGGGCATGAGGTGAGGGATAAACACACAGGGGACACACAACACATGCTTAAGGAAGGGTTTGGTAAAGTAAAGCCAAATAAAGTTTAAGGGATATTTGGGGCTGGGATGAAAGTTGCCACGTCTCCCAATAATCAGTCCCTGAGACTCAGAAAGTGGAGTTCAAGAACTTAATGGAGGTGCATAGCAGGCCAGGGGGTAGAGTTTTGGGCGCAGTCTGGAGACACTCACCCCGTGAGCCAGAAGATGATCAAAGACAGGTTCACAAGTAACAGTACTTCTGGGCAGACACACCTTTTCAAGTGACACATCCATTCACTGCATTCCATGACAGAAAGTAGGCTAGTAGCAGTAACTGAGTGACTGTTTAAGTGCCCTCAAGTCGGTGTTGACTCTTAGCGACCACATAGATAGATTCTCTCCAGGATGGTCTGTCTGTCTTCAACTTGGCCTTTAAGGTCTCTCAGTGGTGCATTCATTGCTGTCGTAATCGAGTCCATCCACCTTGCTGCTAGTAATAGTGGTTATTATAATTATAAGTACTATTATTAATCTTGATCATAGTTTTAACATAATATGCTTCTAGCATTTTGTAATTTGTTTTATATTTTATATATTTTAGCCACCTTGTTTTTATATTTTAAACATTTTAAAGATAGATGCTTACTACTCTGAATATAATCTTAGTAATTTTATAGCTTTGCTTTTTCATATCCTTATCTTGCTACAACTGTTTTGAGCTGCAGTAGTAGTTTTATGGCATCTTGATAGTAATTTTAACATAATATGCTCTTATTGCTTTGCTGTTTGTTTTATCTTAATGTAATGTCTCATAATTTGCTATCTTATGTTGGTCTCTCTTGGACCATAATAAAGATGATTTTTTATTAATTATACTACTACTACTACTACTACTACTACTACTACTACTACTATTTATATCCTACTTTCCAACAAAAGTTCTCACAGCAGTTTACACAGAAAATTAAATAATAAATAAAGATGCTTCCCTGTCCTCAAAGGGCTCACAATCTAAAAAGAAACATAAGATGGATTTGAGTGGGTGACTTGGCTCACCAACTCAGAGTCATGTGGCTTGGGTTGTGGTGGATTGAGCTGCCCTCCCCTCAGCAGGCAACAGCCTCGTGGTGAGAGGATGTCAGGACCTGGGGCCTGACAGAGTCAACACCCGGCCCTTCACCCTGGTGTGTGGGATGGCCCTTCCTAGGAGGCTGTCCCACACGGGAGGAGTACTTGCATTCTGGTTAATTAGGTACCTCGTTGCAAGTGTCCTTTCTCTGTATGTTCATAAAGTGGCTCTAGTTTTTCTCCATCTAAGCATGCCTTGTCTTCACTGGGGCTTGGGGGTGAAATAATTATTGGGTAGGACAAGCATCTTACATTTGAGAGCTGTGTTCTCTCCTGTTTTGTGATTGTGTGCTTGTAAAAAGCAAGGGAGGAGACCGAGGAAGCGATTGTCTGCAAGGCTCTCGCTGGGTAGGAGGCCTTTTCTTCCCACCTCATTAAACAGCTGGATGCAGCTGCTGGGTAGGACACAGCCCTCCTCTCCAGGGGAAGCCTTACAGACCATCACTTCCCCTGCCTCCTACCTTGCTTTTTATGAGCACACAATCACAAAACAGAAGTGCACTCAGTTCCCGAGCTTGGGTAGGAGGCTTGTTCTACCCTACTGCTGGTTGCGAAAGCCAGCCCAGTCTGTGTTCAAAAGTGAGCACAGAAATTTCACAGAAAGTGTCATTTGAAGTGAATTCTAGAGTTCCTCCCAAGGTGAACCATCAGAAAATTTTATGTTCATTTATTTATTTGACATATTTATATACCCTTTAAACATGTGCACTTTGATGGTTCATGGTTCAGAATTTTGATAGCTCTGCAGTCACACATGCAACCACACCGACAGGTGCTAACACAGGCAACTAAAATGCATGCAAGAGATGCAAGCCGAATACTCCCTCTGCAGGGCTGCACTAAACTTTTTGGTGCTTTTGGCTGACCTGACAGCCGCCTTTGGTATGATGTGTGGCAGCTACCTCTGGCCACTGTAAGAAGTGCCGAGCGACTAATCCATTTCAATCCCCCTCTCTGGTTGTAAAGCAATACTGTGGAAGACGTTCGGGGGGTGGGTGATGAAGGAAAGCTGACTGCAGCTTATATATTTGTGTCAAAACACTGTCCCAGCAAGTTCAAAACCAACTCCCAACATCAGAAGTTAAGAGATGATGTTGTGACCATTGCCAATGCTCTAATCCCTGCTCAAGAGACTTCCCCCCTCCCATCTCCTTGTTCAAGCCAGGAGAGGATGAGGTGAGCGCCATTTATTAGCTTGCTGGAGCATGTGCTGAGTATCAAGCCTTTTTTCAAAAAGGGTCCCCCCCCCCTCTGCGTCAAGTCTGCAAGAAGAAAAGAGAGAGAGGGAGGGAGAGACTGACTCCAACTGTGTGCTTTGCCAAAAGAAGACACAAATCTTAGTGGTGGTGAGATCCAAGAGCAACCTGTCGCTCAGTGGAAGAGCACCTGCTTTGCATGCAGAAAGCCCCAGTTTCAATCCCTGGGCACCTCCGGTTAAAATTGTATCAGGTAGCAGGGCTGGGAAAGGAAAGATCTTTGCTTGAGACCCCAGGGAACAACTGCCCTTTCCCATAGACCGTGATGGATTAGATGGACCAATAGGATGGCTCAGTTGATGTCCATAAACTTTTAGGGATGAGCCATAGCACATGCTTTTCTTCTAGAAGGGCCCAGATTCGATCCTTGGCACCTCCGATTATAAGGCTATCAGGTGACATGGCTGGCAAAGACCTCTGCTTGAGACCCTGGAGAGACTCTGCCGATCGGCTTGGCATGGACTGCTGGACTAGTTGGACCAGGGGTTTGATGCAGTATAGGGAAGTTTCATATATTCATGTCCCCAGGGGACAGGAGGGAGGACATGGCACTCTCTGTTAGGGATATGTCTGCATCAAAGCCTCTCCTGTGCTATTCATTACGTTTTGGCTTAATTTTACTTTCCGGTGCTGCTCTTCACAGGCTTTGGTTGTGTATAGATGTAGATAATTTGAGTGGTGAGACCATTCCAGAAGCACACCTGCTGCTGCATTTTGTTCAGATGTATGTTCTCTTCAGCCCTGAGCTCAAGGGAAACAGCTCCTGCCAGTTTGCAGCCCAAACTAGATGTACATAGCACTGATTGGCTTGGACCTATGATGTTACAAAACCATCTCTCTCACACACACACACACGCACACTCTCACACACACTCAAACTGCACCTGTTTTTCAGCTTTACAAATCTGACTGGGAAGAATTTTGGAGGAGGAGGAGGAGGCGGCACTGAATGGACTTTAAAATGCAAAAACATATAAGCAGCACTTTAAACAATAAAGAAATTCAGAGAGCCCCACCTAAAAAAAGAGGCAATCAAAGCTGAATACTAAGTCATCTTTGATTTGGAGGCAAGTGTTTCTGGGGTTTTTTTGCAGTGCAAAAGTACATGATTTCAGGAGGGGAAGCCAAGTTTACCAAGCAGTAAGGAAAAACTGCAGCAATTTTTAGATAAATCTATACTTACCCTTGCAGTATATATAGACCATTGTGGACACTTTTTCTTCTTCTTCTTTAAAAACAATGCTAATATGTGCATAGACAGTGTGTATACCAAGGGTAGGCAGAAGGTGGATTGGGACCTATTGGTCAATCACTGGATGATTTACAGAAGATCAACAAGGGGTCCTCACTCCAAATAGTTTAACAAAAAAACACAGGCTCACAACCCACCCACCCCCATTAGAAATCCTGATCTATAGTAACTCGGGCAGAACATGTGCATGTGCATATGTACAAATCTGCACATGTACATGAGTACTAGTATTTGAGATATGATTCATATAGTATACGAATACTAGTATATGACTCACGGGGTGAAGAAGGGAATGTTGTGCTTAACCTCCTAAGCCCGCATTCTGCTTGTAGCTGTACCTTCCTCCTAGCCACTATTTTGCCCTGATTCTACTTGGTGGACCTCAGAGTTCTGGTTAAAAGCAAAGCAGATCCTGCAATCCAGAACACTTAATGTACCAATTATCTTGCTGTGATGAGCAAAAGAAAGAGCAAATGTGGGAAGAGGGAAATGATACAGTTGCATGGGATTGTGAAATAAACATTGCTTTTGGCTTTGAACAACCATTAGTGAGATATTTATTGGTGAGTACAGTAGGTGAATATATGATAGATCAGATTAAAACCGGGATGGGGAGCATTAAAAGCAAAAGGGCTCAGATAATAAAGGCAGCTGGGTGGGAATAAAAAACTTATTTAATTTATTCATGGAATTGATGTTGCTTCTTTATTTTAAAGAAACACCCCAAATGAGGCACAAATAAAACAGCTATGCAATTAGAAGTAAACACTAGAAACATCAGAAGTTGTTACCCACGCCTTAGTCACATCACGGCTGGATTACTGTAATGTGCTCTATGTGGGGCTGCCCTTGAAGAATATTTGGAGACTGCAGCTATTGCAAAATGTGGCAGCTAGGATGTTATCCAGAGCTGCCCACTGGGACCATATTACTCCCTTTTGGAAGAGCTACATTGGCTGCCAATCTGTTTCCGGGTCCAATTCAAGGTGCTGATTTTGATCTTTGAAGCCCTAAACGGTTTGGGCCCTGGATACTTGAGGGTCCACCTGCTCCTAAGGGTTTCTGCCTGTTTGATGAGATCCCAAGGGTTTCTGCCTGTGTGCCAACCATGAGGGAGGCTCGCCTGTCATGTATGCAGGGCAGGGCCTTCTCAGTAATTGCCCCCAGACTTTGGAATGCTCTCCCCATGAACCTCCGCTCTCCAGTCTCCATCACAGTTTTTAGAATGCAAGTAAAATCTTTGCTTTTTACCCAGGCTTTTAAATGAGTGTTTTGTTTGCTGCTGCTTTGTATCTTATGGTTATATTGTACATGTGTTTTTTTTTTAACTTTTAATTAGATTTGTGTTTTTATATTTCATTTTAATTCTTATTGTGCAGTTTTTATGGTTTTATATTGTTGAATGTTTTGTAAACCGCCTTGAGATTCTTTTAATGAAAGGCGGTATAGAAATAAATAAAATAAAATAAAATAAAATAAAACTGCAGCCACACAAACTGCTTGTCCAAACAGAAGAAAAGGACATCACAGGTAGGTTAGCACCTGTTTTAATGAGGCACTAACTTTTGCCCAAAGAAGCTCACATCAGGGCATGCTGCGCAATGAGTTATGGACCACATAAACTACTGTACATTATTTCCAGATCCAAATCACCACACAATACAATTGGGCTGGTCTAGACATAGCCTGTATGCATGTCCTTGGTTTTGGAGAAAGAGTTGCTTTTAAGGTCTTGATAGAGGGTTTTTAAAATAAATAGTTGGTACATAGGAAACCCTTGAGCAACGATACATTTGTCTTTGGAAGAAGGATCATTTATCTCCATGCCAGCTGTTTAGCCTGGTTTCCCATGCTTGAAAATTTAGATTTATTAGATGCCACAAATAGAAATGGACGCCATTTAATCGGCTCATGTTCCATGAAGGGGAGACGATGGATAAGCAGAGAAGAAGTCAGGACAGGGCGGAAGCAAGGCGACTGGGAATTGTGAGAAGAGGCCTTTGTTTATCGTTGCCAAATTCAGTGTGGGACAGGACTGTTGATATCAGGTTATCACTGCCCTTTGCTCAACCACCTTCTGGAGCCCAGATCTCATCATTAAAGCACATTGGACCTCCTATTGCTTCCCATTCATAATTTCTGCGGATTGCTCCTATTTTAGGAGCTCTGTTCATCATACCCAGAAAATGCTTTAAAAAAAAAAAAAAACAATTCGATTTTAATGCATTTTTGTTTGTTTGAAATATTTATAGCCCACCCTGAAACTGCAAGAATTCACAAGGTAGCTGATAAATATAAAGTCACAATAAAGTAGCAGCAGAGAAAACAATCAGCAGAACAATTCAGAAGTTGCAGAAGCATCAGAACAATGAAAAGCAGAAGAGAAGTGGCTGTAGCTCCTTTGATAAGGGCTGAAGCTCAGGGGGAAAGCACATGATGATGATGATGATGATGATGATGATTGATGGAGGACTCAGCGGATCATGGGGCCTGAAGCTTTGGGGAAGGGGCTCTCAATAGTAGAGCATCTGCTTTGCATGCAAAAGGTCCCAGGTTCAATTCCTGGCAGCATCTCCAGGTAGGGCTGGGACAAACCCCTGCCTGCCTATAACTCTGGAGAGCTGCTGCCAGTCAGTGTAGACAATACTGAGTTAGATGGACCAATGGTCTGACTCAGTTGAGGACAGATTCCTATGTTTCTGAGGATGGGACCATAGCTCAGTGGAAGAGCATCTGCAGGAGGTCCCAGGTTCAGTCCATGGCAGCATCTCCAGGTAGGGCTGGGAAAGACTCCTGCCTCAAACCTTGGAAGGCTGCTGCCAGTCAGAGTAGATAATATTGAGTTAGACGGACTGATGGCCCAACTCATTATAAGGTAGCTTCCTATGTTTCTTCTTCTTCTTCCAAGGTGTATATATGAGGATGCATATAATGTTTCAGCTTCCATTGGGGGGGAAATGGAATCCTCTGCTAGAGAAGGACCCCTGAAGAACCCCTATTGTACACAGATTTTGCATATACACACCTATTGGGGTTCATGGCAAGCTGGAAGGTGAAGGGCAGATAATTATCTGGCTGCCTTCCAACAGTTCTGATAAGAAAGTTTGGAAAGCAATGCCTGCAATAAGATCTTTTGAAATATAAAAACATTGTGCCAGAAACGGGTGGGCAAGAATGATTGTAGTAGCGCTCCTCCGGTTTGCGATAGAAGGTATAAAATAAACAATCTGACAGAGCTTTGAGGTTTTGCGCCTAGATCATGTGAGGGCTTTCAGCTGCAAGAAATAATAAACAGCCTATCTCAAATGAAAAGAATAGGCGAGGGTGGGTTTTTAAAAAAAGGTTTTGTTTTAAGCTCCATTCACTCTTGTATTTGTTTTAACAACACTCCAGTCCAGGTTGATAATCTTGCTTTGTGTTTTTTTAATTGATGGGAGCAGGGCCTCAGGAGGCATTTTATTTGAAGGTGGACAAGTTACTATACAGCTAAAAGAAGAGGAGCAGGTTGCTACCCTGTGCTCTTAAGACCCGCCTGACATGCAGAAATTAAGCAGGTGAAATATCCCGCCCCCCTCATGTTATTTCCCTGCCCTGAAAAGCTTCACCTGCTAGATTTCAACATGAACTTTGGGACCACCACTGAAAAATCCCTGTCCCATCCATGTCGGTCTCGCATGCTTATGGGCAATGCTCTAATTATGGGCAGAAAGGTAGGAGGCCCTTAATGAAATCCACAAGTTCCATCTCCTGACCTCCCTCACTTTTAGCTAAATCATACTACTACTGCTGCTGCTACTACTATTTATATACCACTTGAGCTTCCAAAGCAGATTACATAGAAAAATAAATAAATAATAAATAGGATGGTTCCATGTCGCCAAAGGCTCACAATCTAAAAAGAAACATAAGGTAGACACCAACAACCACCTCTGGAGGGGTGCTGTGCTGAAGCTGGATAGGGCAGTTGCTCTCCCCGTTAGATATAATGAATTGCCATTTTAAAATGCGCCTCTCTGCTAAATTAGCAGAGGTTGCTAAATACACCCTGTTAGCCTTCTAAAAACAGGAAGGCTGTCACAAAAATAAGGGAGCTTCCCCTCATTGATTGATTGATTGATTGATTAAATGCTGTCAAGTCAGTGTTGACTCTTAGCGACCACATGGATAGTTTCTCTCCAGGATGATCTGTCTTCAACTTGGCCTTTAAGGTCTCTCAGTGGTACATTCATTGCTATCATAATTAAGTCCATCCACCTTGCTGCTGGTCATCCTCTTCTTCTCTTTCTTTCAACTTTTCCCAGAATCATGGACTTCTCAAGGGAGCTGGGTCTTTGCATAATGTGCCCAAAGTACAATAGTTTGAGTCTGGTCATTTGTGCCTCGAGTTAAAATTCTGGATTGATTTGTTCTATGATCCATTTCATTTGTTTGTTTTCCTGGCTGTCCATGGTATCCTCAAAAGTGTTCTCCAGCACCAAAGTTCAAAAGTGTCAATGCTTTTTCTATCTTGCTTCTTCAAAGTGCAGCTTTCACATCCATAGAGTGTCATGGGGAAAACCACTGTCCAAATGATTCCAATCTTTCTAGGTATAGACACATCACATCATCTAAATATCCTTTCCAAGGTCTTCATTGCAACCCTACCAAGTGCTAGTCTGCAGCATATTTCTTGACTGCTGGATCCTTCGATGGTTGATCCTAAATGGCAGAAACTATCCACCACGTCAATGTCTTCATTATCAATTCTGAGGCTGGATGCTGTATATGTTGTCATTAGTTTAGTCTTCTTTTACATTTAGACGTAGTCCCATTTTTTCACTGTGCTCCTTGACTTTGACTTTCATTAATAGAGCTCGCAGATCATCCACATTCTCAGCTATCAGAGTGGTGTCATCGGCGTAGCGCAGGTTATTGACGTTTCTTCCTCCAGCTTTAAAACCACGCTCATCTTCTTCCAGTCCAGCTGGGGTCACTTTCATTTAGCTGGATATTTTGTTTTATGAGGTTTATGTAATCATGCTTTTTCGTTGCCCGCTTCTTGAGTAGGATGTGCTGGAGGAACGGTAAAGGAATAAAGTCAGGTTCAAAATGGGGGAGAGAGGGAAAATAAACATTTACTATCTTGTTTGTAATGCTTGCCATTGCTTAAACTTGTATAGGAAAAAAATGTATTGGTCAAAATACTCGGCTAACTATTTGCAATGTGGGAAGCTTGTCAGCTGGAATTTGTGTAAGCTTTTTTCTTTGCATTTTAGCAGTATTTATAGTTTGTCAAGAGCTGGTGTCACTGTCAGCATAGTGCTTAGGAGTGTGAGCCATCGGTTTCAAAGTTCATTGTAAGCCCAACAAGTGGTCTTATCTTATCAAAGGATAACTCAAAGTGGCTAACAAAGAACATGAACAGGACAAGCCTGTTGGTGGCGACTCAGAAATATGTCCTGTTGAGTTCAGTGGGGCTTACTCCCAGGTAAGTCTGTACAGAATTTGAGCTTAAAATGTGCATAGAAAATAACGCTCAATGAATACAAAGTCAGTATGGCAGCTGGACAACAAAAATCCCTTGCCAACAGAAGTCAAGCAACAATAATTGGCCAATCTGGCAATACCAACAACCTGTACAAAAGAGGCTGACCTATTAAATGCAGAATCGGTATAAACCAAAGGCTTTCTGGAAGACTCAAGTGTGCAGAGCCGGGAACTTTTGGAAGACATCTATGGGAAGGGCATTCCACAAGGTCAGCACCATCACTGAAAAGGCCTTGCTGTGTAGTGGAATATACCTAATTTCATCTGCAACATGGGGGTATTAGGAGTGGCCTACTTTACAGGGTTGCTGTAGGGCTTACTGAGATATCATCCTTAAAATAAAGGCTTTGATTCAGAAATGCCCTTTCAAGACCCCTGTGCTCCTGAGGCAGAATGTCAAACGCTGGCTCCTGCGACTGTGTCTCCTTGCTTCATATAAGAGCCACCCCCTGCTTTTATAAAATAGCAAAGATTGTTATTTGTTTCCTTCAACAAAATCTCTACAGCTTCTGTAATATTGATCTCTATTTTCTTTCTTTAAAAACAAAACAAAACTGTTTTTTTAAAATAGGTTGAAAAATCCTGTTCTAGAATAAAAGGAAGGTGAAATGGCTTGATGCAGTCCTTGTGGTCACCATCCCATAATAAGCCCCAGACTGTGGGTAAGCCACATTCCTTACTGGCTGAACCTTTTCCACCCGTCTTCTGTTATCTCTAGCACCATTGTTTTCATTCCTGGGATTTTGTCAATCAGCACTTTCTCTTCTTCCTACAGGCATTCTTTTATCAGGCTATTTGCAAATAAATTTGTCACACTCCATCCCTTTGCTCCGGACAATCATTTTTCTGATGGAGTGAGAGAGACTGCTTAGATTAGCTCCCCTCTGCATGGAGAATCTTTTCAGTTATTCCCTGACAGTTTTATCTGTTCTCTCTTATATATTCAGGAGGCATTGGAGAGTGGGGTGTACATAGGAAAGCCATCTCAAAAATTCTCGTGGCTGGGATAAATTCTTCTAATGCTGCTGTTTCATGATCTTAATTGTTTGTTTGTTATTTTCTTATGTCTCAGTTGGTTTATGGATTGTAAATTTTATGCTTTCAGGCTGCTTTGGATGTAAATTGTAACAGATAAGTGGGTTATTAATCATAATAATTAACTGAACAAATACATTGTTAAATTTTGGTATACTGTGTTTTAAAAAAGAGACTTGCCCAAAAGGAGAATAATGCTACTACCACTACCTCCACTATTATTCTTATTTGTTATGAGGCACTATCCATAAGTTGTTTTATTTATTTATTTATCAATCCTATTTCTATACTGCCTGATATGTACATCTCTAGATGGTGTACAACATTTAAAATATTTAAAAGTCACAGATTAAAATACATGACATTAAAACAATAGAATAAAATAGTTATCAAAACAAGTTTTTAAAATTATTAAAAATTATTTTAAAAAATAAATTCTCATTAAAAGCCTGTGAAAGCAGGAGATTCTTGAGGTTCTTCCTGAAAACAAACAGAGATGGAGATGCTCTTATTTCAGCAGGGAGTATATTCGAAAGCCCTGGGGCAGCCACAGAGAAAACTCGGTCATGGGTTGCCACCAAATGAGCCAGTGGCATCCGTAAACAGACCTCTCCAGAAGATCGTAACAGGTGGCAGGGTTCATGACAAAAGAGACACTCTCTTACATAGCCTGGACCTAAGCCGTTAAGGGCTTTACAGTTAAGAACCAGCACTTTGTATTTCACCCGGAAACATATCGGCAGCCAGTACAGTTCTTTCAAAACCGGTGTTATGGGTTTTTTTTAATGACTTATGTATCTGCACTTAAAGGTAGGTGGCGGCGGCAATGACAACGACAATGATGATGGTTATTTCTAATATTTTAAGGCTGTGCCAAAATGCACCCGCCCATTTTCTTACCATATTGGCAAGCAGCAGCATTTAGGGTGGTCATTTTAGGGATGGCCAGGAGCAGCTCATTGTAAGGAGCTGGGAGGTGCCAAAGGAGGCACAGCTCTGTTTGCTCCTCTCCCCTCTGCCCCTTAATGATTGGCTGCCTGCAGGCTGGCTATTCATTAAGTGGAGCTGCATTGTTAACCAGCCTGCAGGCAGCATTCAGGGCAGGAGAGAGAGGAGCAAATAGAGCAGAAGAAAGCAGGGGCAGCTGTGCCTCCTTTGCCACCCACTAACCACCTGGCTCATTACGGCAAGCAAACAGACAGTGCTGGTGCTCCACAAAAAGCACGTGGTGCTGGTGTTTCAGCAACTTTCAGCAACTGCTGAAAACCACATTCCCCTGCCCTCCCCCAGGAGCTTTGTCACTGCAACACAACATCAACATGTAGCATCATAGTGAGCAGACTTGGGAGTAAAAATGATGTCAGCTTCTAAGAGGAGCACCTCTCTGCCACTGCAAGAATTTCTGCCACCAAAGAGGTGGCAGCGGCAAAATAAGGTGAATTCTGGATGTAGTACACCGCTCCGGGCTCCTTTTAGGAAGAGCGGGATATAAATGTAATAATAATACAGGGAACCAGCTCTACCTAAATCTAATCTAATTTATTTTATATTTAATTTATTTAAAATATTTATACCCCACCACCCCTCCAGTACACTACTGCTTGGGACACCTTAATCTAATCTAAGTATAGACGGACAGACAGACAGGCAGAGACAGTTTTGTTGAAAAGTGATATATAAATTTTCATAGTAATCATAGTCCGTCTTCAAGTGGTACCATTTACCACAGAAGAAAGTTCTCATTAATGGCAAATGAAAATTTATTTATTTATTTATTAGAAACATTTAATATATCGTCCACTCCGAAGACTCTGGGCGGTATACAAAAACATACAGAGCAAGACAGAATTAAGATTACATTATAAATTAAAAACTAAAGTAACTAACAAAAATCAAAAATCAAATAGGTAAACTACAGGGTAAAAGCCTGGCGAAAAAGAAAAGTCATCAATAGAGATTTAAAAATCAATAAGGAAGTAGCTAAACAAATCTGAAGGGGAAGGGAGTTCCAGAGAACTGGGGCAGCAACCGAAAAGGCCCTTTCACGGGTCCTAGCACCCCGAACCTCTCGGAAATTAGGGACTGACAAAAGGGCCATTTGAGAAGATCTGATCGGATGGGATGTAACTGGATAGGAGAGGCGGGTCTGTAGATAGACAGGTACCAAACTCCGCAAGGCTTTGAAGGTCAAAACCAGGACCTTAAATTGAACTTGGTAGCGAATAGGCAACCAGTGCAATGACTGCAGGAAAGGTGTTACCCTGTCATATTTTCTGGCAAAATGATGGAGAAGATCCTTCAGCAAGGTTTGATGATGGTGGAGAGAGACGTTGGGCAATTAAACTTGATATGGAAATAGGGATATTGCATGCCCACCAATATTTTTACCTGTGGAAAGCTGTCATAGATTCAAAAGTAAGAGGAGAGATGCACCTCAAGAAGGTGTCCACGGAGAAGATAGTTCCTGGCTACTTGATCTGGCAAACCAAGTCAAAAGCTTCCAACCAAATGCACCATTGTGCCTCTCACACTAGCCTCTGGTCCTTTGGATTCCTTCCCAATTAGCAAAGTGGTGTAAACTTTACACCATGCCCACCTTCCTAATATTGCCTCTTCCTTCTCTAATGAGCAGTGGAGACAGCTAATCTTGGCGCAATTACTGCCCAGCTCTGTTTTGAGGTGATAATCCCCTGGCCTTCTCTGCACAGCATCCTGGGGGGCCATGAGCTCCTTGCATTGATCTCCAATCTGACAAGTGACAGCAGCTGCAGATAATATCTGCTTCCTACTTGTGCTGTTGCGAGGGGCAACTGTCTTTAAGTCCTCTATTCTCATACTCTTGGGGATGGGGAATATAAAACCTCTACCAGGCCTTTGCAGTCTTTCTGTTCTATCTTTATCCCCCGCCCCCCATGGTTTCAGTCCATAATCTGAAAAAGGAGACTTTCATGGTCTGTCCAGCCTAGGCTGCTTGCCGGGTTTCAACTTCAGAATGGCAAAATTGTACTGGACTTCTCATAGGCCCTCTTCCATTTCTATGATTGCTGGAATGTGGTAAGCTTTTCTTTGGGGAGTTTTCATAAAAAGTTTTTGATAATCAGCAGGGTTCCTAAGAGGTTGAAGAGGATGCTTCCAAAGAGCCAAGCCCTGCTGGTGAAGAATGTTCACCTCATTAAAATATTAGTCCCTATTATGTTTGTCCAGAAAAGTTATGAGTTCTCCTTCCTTTGAGACATCTGATGGTTGGTTCACAGCAGCTGTACCCAGTTTCAACATTCCATGGCCTTCCTCTTCAGCTCTTGGAATGTCTGTGAACATTCTAAAGCTACAAGAGTTTCCTACAAGCCCTTGCTGGATCAGACCAAGGGCCCATCTAGCCCAACGTCCTGCTTTCCACAGTGACCAGACAAGTGCTTTCAGGAAGCCCAGTATCAAGGACTGAAGGCAACAGCCATCCCCCAAAGTGGCTCCCCCCTGACCTTGAAAAATAGAGGCTGTCTTAGCCCCACACAGCTAATGGCTGCTGAAAGGACTATTCTGCAAGCATTTGTCTAATCCTCATTAAAGGCATCTAAACCAGTATCTCTCACACAGTATCTTGTGGCTGGACACTCCATTCCTGATTCTGTGAAGAAGCCCTTGCTTTTGTCTGCCCTGGAATCTATTGCCAATCAATCCCATTGGATGTCACTAAGTTGGGTCTCGGGGAGATCTCAAGCAGCATATTACTGGGGTGCCAGTAGGGTGGCCAGATGCCCAACTGGTACCTACTGGCACTGGAGCAGCTCTTTGGGCCCAATCTGACCCAGGGGGGGCAAGAAGGGTAATTGCCCTGAACCCCACACAAAGGGGGTCCACATTCAGTATTTGAAATGGTCAGATTGATCATTTTCATCCAAGGCAGTAAAACGGATCAATTAAAATATAATGCCAGAAATCAAGAGTTATTTCAGTATTGGGAATTATTACGCAGACCCAGGATGCAGTGGCTGACCCACTGAGCAACATTACACATGCACTGAAATGTAATATTTGAGCTGTTGCACGAGCGCACTGTTGCGCAAGGGCAAAAATGGCACAAATTTAACTGCATGACAGTGCAGCTATTATAATGACTGCACAACTCCATTTATACCATTTTTGCACTGTCCAACAGTGCTCTTGCACAACGACACAAATGTTACCTACCACTGCATGTATAATTTTGTGCAATATGTCAACCAGAGAGAAGAAAGCGGTGGTCGTGGGGCATGCTCAAATGAAAATTCTGTCCCCACGTCTCTCAGAACTGGAAAAAGGCCCTGATCTGACCCTTGCAAGTTTTGCAAGGAGCATGAGGAGATAGATGCTCTCCACACCTCACACTTCTTGCAAAGCTTTCAAGAAGCATATGGAGATGAGAGGAGGTTGTTGGCAACCTCTCCTCCTCCCCACACCATCTCCAAAGCTTGCATGGGTCCATTCTGATGGGGGTTGACCCCGGCATTTGGTGCTTCATCGCAGGAACCAAAGTCTCTTGTGTTGTCTCTATCTAGTCTTAGAAGCTTTTAACTTGCCTGTATCTACTTTCTCCACACTATGCATAATTTTATAAATTTCAGTCATATCCCCCTCTTAGTCATCTTTCTTTTCCTGTGGCACCACAACAGAAAAGGTATGGCTGGAAAGAAACCAGGGACCCCTCTTGTTTTCAGCAAGGGGTGAAGTTCACTGTAAGATTTGTTTTCTTCTGATTATAGACACACACACTCACACACACTCAGAAGTTTCTCTGATAAAATCCCACTCTGATCCATATGACCAAGAACATATGTGGAGCTTGGGTTGTGAATGAAATCACTTTCTGCTTGAAGAAAGGGAAGCTGTTTTTAATAGGACTTATTCTTCAAATTCCTATAGGGGGAGGAGACATCCAATCCCCCCACCCCCAAGCTATATCACAAGGTCAGTCACTCCTGGCTATAGATTTTGAGCATGATAAATTAAAGACTGTGCAAGAATATGTGCAGAATAGAACAAGACCTGCTTAGCTTCAGCAAGGCTATTGTATTGTGTGCCTTTAGAACGTGCTCTGAGTCCCAGACCCAGTGGGAGCAGCTTTATTGCATTTAGTATTTACTGTGTTAAAGAGAGGTGAGCTGGTCTGGTGGTCGCAAGCATGACTTGTCCCCTTAGCTAAGCAGGGTCTGCCCTGGTTGCATATGAAAGGGAGACTTGATGTGTGAGCACTGCAAGATATTCCCCTTAGGGGATGGAGCCGCTCTGGTACCAAGTTCCCTCCCTGGCCACATCTCCAAGATAGGGCTGAGAGAGATTCCTGCTTGCGACCAAAGAGAAGCCGCTGCCAGACTGTGAAGACAATACTGAGCTAGATGGACCAATGGTCTGACTCAGTATATGGCAGCTTCCTATGTTCCTATCCCCATTGTAGCAAATTAATTTTTAACTAATGGAGCATTCTGGCTCTGTTAGGCTTTGCATCACACCAGCGATTAATTAATTATGATTATTTTATTACAGACTTAATATCTTGGGGAAAGGTGGAAACGGATAGCAGGGAGAAGTATGGAAGGGTTGCTTGATGGGGTTAACTAGGAAAGGTCTGGTGAATCAATTCTTTCTACACCATCAGGTTTGGGAAAGACCACAGTCAATGCAAATAAAACCAAGCCAGTAACCCAATATGTATGGCAAAAGAATACAAGGATCCAAGATGTTACATAAAAGGTGGATATTTACTGCAAAGGTTGTACAGATATACAAAACTATCCTGGATTAATTTAAATAGTCTAACTGACACATTTTTGGGGCTTCTCTCAACATTCTTCAGACGTCTCACCTGAGAAGGGTCTCCAAATTTTTTCCTTTGAATTTTCCCCTGAACTCTACAGGTCCTCTGCCCTGCCCCACCCTTGTGAAATATTGCCAGTCATATTGAAACTGCTGGGCTTCTCTTGAAATATCTCACACTTATTGTCTGTGGAAAAACTCCCAAGTTTTGTTTGCATTTTGCTGTAAGCAAAATGTCAGCCGTGAACTATAGAAATCTGGAATATATTCAGTGATCATAATGTCATCATTTAGGCATACGTTTTGGAGGAGAGTTCAATAGAACTGCTTAAGTCCATTTGGGACGGCATACTGACAATGCAGGGCCTGTTATACATGCTCAGGACTGAATCAAGGGAGTTGGTTGTGTTGGGTTTTTCTTTGTTTCTTCCTAAATATGCTCTACAAAGAGTAGCTTCCTTCAAAAACTGGCAGAACTGACCTAGTAATTGCCTTGACTTGTCATATTTGGTCTCATCCATCACACACTGCAACATGACATATCAGCCAGGGAAATTCAAAAAGAAGCAGTTTTCTGTCTGCTCTGATTTGCCAATAGGAGGAAAGTCGTGCTTTCAAAAAGAAAACCCTCATAGCTTTAAGTCTTTGGATTGCACGGTGCCAACGTCTTCTCACTCTCGAGGGAAACATTAGGATAGATAGAAATGCACACAATTTAGGATGAAATTTAGGATCCTGCTCATGCAGATAATAAGGCAGTTCACATGACCATGAACTGGGTAGAACAAGTGTCGTGTGAGCTACAACCTAGGGAGGAGGAGGAGGAGGAGGAGAAGTGATCACGTGGGAGGTGGGTGCAGGCTCTGATGGCATTTCCTCCATTCTCAGTAATTTGCTGGATAAACGTGCTGGGTAGGATGGTGCCATTGGCCTCCTACACGATCTCTTCCCCCTCGCTCCTACTAGAGAGGTGCAAAATGATTCAAGCTCAGAATAGCTGTTTTGAGCGTTTCGGTTTTGGAATGAAACATGCTTAAACATGTTTTTAACTAGTAGTTTTATGTTATGGTTAACTGCCCAGAGATGAAAGTTTGGGCCAGTGTACAAATTTGACAAATAAATAAATACAACAAAAGGCCTGTTTTGCTCTTGAAACAAAACTATGCCGTTTCAAAACAAAACTACAAAACAAAACAAAACTCGAAACAAAACTACACCATTTACCCCTGCTAACTGGGCAAAGAGGCACCTTTTTAACATGGTGAATTCTCTTTATTTAGCAGGGGGAGAGTAACTGGCCCTATTCACCACCAGCACAGTACCTCCAGTGACTGTTGCTGGTGTCTATCTTAAATTTATTTTAGATTGTGAGCCCTTTGAGGACAGGGATCCATCTTTTCTTTTTTAGTTATTGTTTCTCTATGTAAACTGCTTTGGAAACTTTTATTGAAAAATGATATATAAATGTTGTTTCGAGCTTGAATAATTTCAAGTGCTTTGAGTGCCATTTTGGAGGGCTGTTTTTCTGGGGAGAGCTGGTCTACCAATTGGGGTCAGTGGGGTAGACCAGTCCTCCGAGGTGGGCTGATGCACTGTCTACAGCAGAGGCCTTGTCTACCCACCTGACACAGTGGGTAGACCAGGCCTCCGCTCTGGACAGTGTGTTGGTACTCCTCGGAGGACTGATCTACCCACCGACCCCAACTGGTAGACCAGCTCTCCCTGGAAAAACAGCCCTCCAATTTTTCTGGGGAGAGCTGGTGTGTGCACACACTTCCCAAAACAAATGCTTGTAGTTGACTCGTATCACAGGAGAGGAAGAAATGACGACAAGAGAGGAAGAAATTACCACTAGATGCAACAGCATTTCCATGACCCAGCAGTTCTCAGTCTTGGAAAATGCCATCTCAGTGTACTAGGGACTGTGCCAAAGAGTGGTGCTATCTTTCATTTCTTAACTGCAGTATGCCACTACCATCATGCTTTTAATGTGCATCCCAAGTGACGCAATCTCTGAACTTGGCTTGCAATGCTGTCCGCAGATACTGCTTATTCTACCTTCCCTGGATTAAGGAAATCCAGAGGCTAAAACACATGACCAGATTCTGGGATTTGTTTTAATTGTGTGTTCATTTGCTTCAAGCTTTCCTCAACAGCCCAGAAAATGCTCCCCTCCTCCACTTCCCAAACCAGACCAAGTGCTCTGAATTTTTATTGGGCGAGTATAAAAGGGCTCTGCATTCTTACCTTTATTCCGAGACCTCCTACGTGAAACAGGGCAAACATAAAAGCTTTGCTTCTTTTAAATTAGTTGGAGGGGGGGCTATTCTTCTCCCCCCTCCCACCCTTTACTGTAGTGAAAAAGCTATTTTTGAACAGCCACAAAAACTTTTGAATTTCAATACACTGGAATCACAGACACATGGTTTTAACTTACAGTTGTGGGTCTCCTCCTCCTCCTCCTCCATCGCCACCACCAGCAGCCCACCCCTCTCCCCTTCCTCTGCATATGAATCCTATAAGCAAGGCGTGTTGCTACAACGAATCCCACCGGGAAAGTCTGGACCAAAGTCAAGGAACAGCTGGGGAGCTGCAGTCCACGAAAATCTGCTCCTGACACTGATATGAAATATTGGTTTAGTCAAAGAAATGCCTCTCACCCCCACCCCACCCCAGGCAATTACATACAGCACTTGGAAAGAATTAAAAGCCCTCACTTCATCCCTGGGCAGGGGTGATGAGGTGAAGGCTTTTACATGTTTCACTCTACCTGCTCTAACCTTCCACTTTTCTCATTCCCTCCTCCCATGCAGCATCACTTAAATTACAGTTTATATACCGCTCCTCCACTTAGTGCTCAAAGTAGTGTACAACAGAAGACTCAAACCATCATTTTAAAATGCAAACAGAACTATCTAAAATGCGGCAGACAACAGTTCACAAAAAATATAACAGCAGTGGTCCACAGTAAAGTCATAACAGTAGGCTCTGTCTGAAAAGGAATGCTTTAGCCAGATGGTTAAAAAAAAAAAAAGCTGGTGAAGGGGCCTGCCAAGCCTCCAAGGGGAATGTATTCCATAGTTTAGGTGCCACCTCTGAAAAGGCCGTGCCTCAGGTCACCGCTGTGCACTGTGAAAGTTCCTGCTGCCCGGCCACTCTTCTCCCCCAGCTCTATGGCAAAGATGGCTGTCGGCCACCCAAGCATCTACATGACCCTGGGAGTGAGTCCAACCTAATTTTTAGTTTGGGTAAAAAAGCAAGGCTACCCGGGGGAGGAACGGGGAGATCGGGAGTGATCTTGGCCCTACCCAAGTAGGGCTGTCATGAGAACAAGCTCAAGGAGTTGCAAGTATTATATCCGAAGAATCCCATGACATGTTGGTGGGTGGTGAGAGGTTTCTTCCCTGCTCTGAAAATAGCAAACTTGGTTTAAAATCCAAGCTCTTCTTGAGGTGCCTTTCGTCCTCACATTTCCAAGGGCTTCAAGCATTTCAAAATCTGGGATCTGCAACTTGCAGCTTTATCTCATTATCTCCTGTTTTGCATCTTAATGTGCCTTGCTCTAAAAGAACTCATTGGCATTCTGCAGCAATCTGTGTTTGTTTGTATCTCTTGGGGAAATTTGCTACAGTTATTACAGAGTCAAAAGCGTACACAGCTTCCTAGCTTCTTTATAATCTCACTCCCTTCTGGAAAACAATCCAATATTTCACACTTGGTGTATGTGTGTGTTGCGTGTGTGATGGGGAGGAAAGTCCTCAGGGCCCAGAACTGCCTCAAGATATGTTCATCTCTTGATCTTCCGCGGACAGCAGATTCCATCACATGAGAACCCACAAGTTGAAGTGGGTGAAAAATGGGTGGCTTGGGCAGAAATAGGGCAATGTGGAACATAGGAAGCTGCCATATACTGCGTCAGACCATCGGTCCATCTAGCTCAGTATTGTCTTCACAGACTGGCAGCAGCTTCTCCAAGGTTGCAGGAGTCTCTCTCAACCCTATCTTGGAGATGCTGCCAGGGAGGGAGCTTGGAACCTAGATGCTCTTCTCAGAGCAGCTCCATCCCTTGAGGGGAATATCTTACAGTGCTCACACATCAAATCTCCCATCCATATGCAACCAGGGCAAACCCTGCTTAGCTAAGGGGACAAGTCATGCTTGCTACCACCAGACCAGCTGGTAGCCTTCAGGACTTGGGATTACCTTGGAGGAGATTTTTAAAATAGTGCTGCAAACTTTAATTGGTCACAGAATACATTAAAGTGGGTTGTTAGTCATGCAGTACTGTGGGAGTGTTATCTGCCTCTCACCAGCACTGGATAACCTACTGGGAATCGGGAAATAATGGAGCTACAGTGGGCGAAGTTGATAAGATCTGAGACTAGCACGGCCACCAAATTCCAATGAAAGCAACATTTTGAGGTGAGCATGGACATTCCTACACCAGACAAACATCTGAGGAATTTCTGGGGCAGCAATATATATATATATATATATATATATATATATATATATATATATATATATATATATATATATACACACACAAGAACTTTAACAAACAGAACTCTCCACCCCCTCCTATTTTCTCCATTATCTCCCTCACTCACAGGTGCTGCTAGAGAGAGGGGTGAACACAGCCCTCTCTCCCTTAGCTACACCCCTGACAGAAACACACAAATAATGACTGTATAATAATATAGAGCGATTTTCACATTAAAATGTTATCAAACGAAGGAAGACTTCAGGCTTGGGGAACAGTGAAAAATGTAGGAGAATTGCATCAACTATAGCAAACTAGAAATACGCACACTTGTATTTAGGAGGTACATGCTCATTAGGGCAAATAACATCAATATATCATATAAAAGGAAATCAAATTCCCATTGCATTCATATTTCATAGGTGGATGTTCAGCTTGTGGAGTTTGGTGGTTCATAATCACAAATTCCCAAATATGGTCCATCCATTGATTTTTGGTGGGGGCATTGAGATTTTGCAATACCAGTCTTGGCAGCTGAACACAGATGCTGAAGCAGCGGTGATCTATTAGTCTAGGGACATTTCATGGAAGGATTCCTTCCCATAATAATTTACTTACGTTGAGATGTATATCCTGCCCTTTAGAAAGTGAGCCCTTTTGGGACAGGGAATTATCTTATTTCTTTTTCTGTGCAAACCACTTTGAGAACTTTTGTTGAAAAGTGGTATCATCATCATCATCCCTCAGGAAATGCAACAGGATGGTTTTTATTTTATTTTTTTATTTTCAAGTGTTTGGATCCTGCCCTTCAAAAGAAGCTTTTTCCAATGCAATGTTAAAACTCTCATCACTCAAATACATTAATGGAACCAATTAAAAGTGAAACAAAAGCCCAGCAAACATAAGCAGCCATAACAGAATTTAGCAGGAGCAACATTAGAGTTAAAAGACCTGGGGAAATTGATAACATTTCTACCCAGCATCAACAAATATTTATATACCACTTTTCAACAAAAGTCCCCAAAGCGATTTATCATGTGATCTTCAGAACCTTCTCATGGAGTTGGCCATCTGAACTGAAGAAGGCATCACTTTCTATCATTCTCTATTCCTATACAGCAGGGTTTCTTAACCTTAGGTCCCCAGATGTTGGAGCCATGGCTGGAGATGATGGGAGTTATAGTCCAACAACATCTGTGGACCCAAGGTTAAGAAACCCTGCTATATAGGAATGTCATCCAGATGTGTGTCTTTCTCTCCATTTTAGACCAATACTCCAACTACCCGGGTAAGTGTCCCCTTCAAGTGTCCTTCTTGTCCCTTATCCTTCTATCAAAGACTATCTTAATGGGGAGGGACCATTAGAGCAAGCGGTGGAGTACCTGCTTCTACAATCCCAAATGGAATCCCCAGCTTCTCCATTTAAAAGAATCAGGTAGAAGAAGTTAAGAAAGACGTTGAGTTCTTGGCAAGCTGCTACCAGTCAGTAGAAAGCACATGATGAGATGGATCAATGGTCTTACTCAGCAAAAGGGCAGCTTCAGATGTTCATATCTTCTCATAATTTCTCCTGTGACTTTGCCAGTCTCTTAAAAAGAGGTGTGTTATATTTCTGTCCAAAAATGGATTTTTTTAACCCTTTGTAAACTAACTAACTAACTTACTTTATTTATTTATTTGAAGGCCAAGTGGAAGACAGATCACCCTGGAGAGAATCTATCTATGTGGTCGCTAAGAGTCGACACTGACTTGATGGCACCACCTAATCAATCAAACAAACAAACTTTATTATTCCCATCGAGTTATTTTGTTTTGCTTTGTTTTTTGGCCTTGGAAGGTAAAGAGTTCGGGGGAATTGGAAACTTAAGAGGAAAGCTTTTTGTCTGAATGCTTTTTGTTGTTGATTACCTTGATTGTCTAAAGCAAACTTCAAATCCCTTTGATTACCTGGCTTAAGATAAATGTAAACATATGCCATGCATGTTTAGACCTTAAATGAGAAGCACATTGAAGTTGTGGGTTTTCTTGTTGGTTAGCTCTGGATATTCGCTCATATCCAGAATGCCATTTGCCATTCAAAGCTCACACAAAGTTCTTGCATGCAGCTGCATTTCTTTGTGCCAGATGAAGACCTTTCAGATGCACCCAAGACAACATGCTAGAGCAGAGCAATGTTTTAAGAAGCACTCTTATCCGGGGTGGGGGTGGGGGTGGGGATGTTTAAACATGGCATTTTTATGAGAAGTGAGCGGGTCTTGTGGTAGCAAGCATGACTTGTCCCCTTAGTTAAGCAGGCTCTGCCCTGGCTGCATATGAAAGGGAGACTAGAAGTGTGAGCAGCACTGTAAGACATTCCCCTTAAGGGATGGAGCCGCTCTGGGAAGAACAGAAGGTTTCAAGTTCCCTCCCTGGCAACTGCAAGATAGGGCTGAGAGAGATTCCTGCTTGCAACATTGGAGAAGCTGCTGCCAATCTGTGTAGGCAATACTGAGCTAGATAGATGAAAGGTCTGACTCAGTACATGGCAGCTTCCTATATCCCTATGTATAGACACTTCCTTTGACAAGTTAGAGTGCTGTTTGCTTTTAGAGTGCACTGAGAAACATGATTTGCAATGCTAAAGTATCTACCGATTTCCTTGCTTTATAGGAGTGTCATCAGGGGGTGTCCCCCATGCTCAGGGCCCCACATCTCATCAGCTGCCCGCCTCCCTCCACCCTGACCTCTGCCAGAAAGGAGGTGCAACAGTGGAGGCACCTGCACAGAGCATGGGGTAGAACTCCTGGCCTCACCTGGCTCTCTACTGCGTCCACCTTCATAGGTGCTGTATGATAATATTAGAGACTTTAAAAAACACATTCAATTATTCTTGGGGTGGGGTGGGGGTATGATTGAGTTTAATAATCAAAAAGGGAACTGTGGGCCCGGCTCTTTTAAGTCCTCAGCAACGCTCCTGCTTGGATGGTTGGTGAACAGTGGAGCGAAGGGGTGGAGCCTTCAAAGCCAGTGGGAGGAGCTTAAGGGCTCCCTCTTCTGGATTTTGCCAAGCCTTTCGATACTTGATTTAGAGTCAGGTCAGCCAAGTTCTGCAAGGGAGAAACATACCCCTATTCACTCTGTCGCGCCGCAAAAACGCTGGCCAGCCTGTTACCCGCCACAACTGTCTTCCTCTTGAGTGACTTTAGAAAGGAGGGAGGTGAAGGAACCCTCCTTTCTTCCTTCCTTTCTTCTCTCTCTCTCTTTTAAAGAACATATCCTGTGGTGCCAAAGTAAAATTGCAGCCAGAATCTATTTTCAGAGGCCTTGGTGAGGGAATGTGGGTTTTTTTTCCCTTCCCTGCAGATACAATGACTGTCGCCCTGTAGCCTCCAGTTCCCATGCTGGTGCTGCCAGGATCTTATGAATGCGTGCTTTATGAGTTGGTCTTGCAGGTGTCTGCAGAAGGGGGTGGTGTGTGGTGTGTGTGCGTGTGTGTGCGCGCGCATGTAATCACTAATGAATAGTTGAGAGAGATAGAAACTCTAGGCAGGCTCTGGCACACAGAGCTAGGCCAAGCTTTTATCCGTCTGTGAGAAAGGCTGGGCTCCTTTCCTCTTCCTTTCTCTGAATACGTTTCTCCCCAGAGCAAGCCCAGGCTGTCTTGTGCTGGTTAGGTTACCAGCTTTGCTTGTGTGGTGAGCTCCAAGAGAAAAAGTTGCTGTTCAGCTGGACGTCTTTCTTACAGGCTCTGTTCGGAGGCAAGTGCTTGTTTTGTTTTTTAGCCCGAGAACTTAACGTGGTGTCGAGAAGTGATGTTGAAACCAAGGACTATAGTGTTGGGCTTCATCTCCCATAATCCACAATGGCCAAAGACCATTCAAATGATGATCAAAATTTGAGAGTAGATACAGATGGATGGGAGTGATCCTTTAAGGTATCCTGGTCTCAGATCATATGGAGTTTTAAAGGTAACACTTTGCATTGGAATGGCATTTACAGTCTTGGGATGGCATTTGCAATCATGGGAGTTAACATTCAACAACGGAACCCTTGGCTTAAGGGGTCCTGATGGATCAGACCAAAGAGGACTCTTAAGAGATTTGCTAGATCAGATCTAAGGACCATCTAGTTTAGAATCCAGTTTCCTGCAGTTTCCAGGAAGTTGACAATAGCTCCATTCTGCTGCTTCCTACCAGCAAATGGTATCCAATGGTATCCGTTTGAAACTTCCATAATAGTTATTGTGACCAACAGCCATCAATAGGATTCCTCCTCCATAAAATCTCCTTTTCAAGGCATCTAAGCCAATGACTGTCACCAAAACACATCTAGATATCTGTGTTGTGATGCACACTCATCTCTCATGGAACAGTTCTGCAGGGGCTTTTTGTGTGTAAGAAGCTGTAAAATCTTTGACCAGGCACCAAAGAAGAGAGTGTACAGCATACGTTATGGGGCATGGCAGCTCCCGACACCTTTAACTTTCTTAAACATTTTGTCTGCTTCCAATCAATGCTACAATATCCCAAAGTCAGAACAGACAGGCCCTCCACTCTTGCCAAAATGAATAGGATCCTGTCTAGTTTCCCCTGTCCACTTTGCACCATTTACCAAAATTAGAGTGGCAGAGAGGACCCTCTCTGTGTCAGGAGGGCACAGCATATAGAGAGGCATTACTTTAAGTCAAGTTGTACATGTAGGGTATGGAGACACTTTGAGGCCAAAAGGAGGAGGGGCCCAAATATCCTCTTTAGTACTTGAGGCAACTGGGATGGTCAATGCCAGATGGGGGGGCAGATTCTCATTGTAAATTTTGACAAGGTCTGCACCCTAGAGTTGCAAAAGAAGTGAGAGCATTGCGATACTTTCAGCTATCAGTGCGTTGTCCTGTTTTTATGGTCCTTACCATCAGAACGGGAGCGACCAGATGTGCAATGGAAATATAGGACCGACAAGAGTAAATACTTTTCACACAGTGCATAATTAATCTATGGAATTCCTTGCCATGAGATGTGGTGATGGCCACCAGCTTGGATGGCTTTAAAAGGGGCTTAGACAGATTCATGGAGGATGGGTCTATCAATGACTACTTGTCTGGTGGCTGTGGGCTACCTCCAGCCTCAGAGGCACGATGCCTCTCAATAGCAGTTGCAGGGGAGCAACAGCAGGAGAGAGGGCATGCCCTCACCTCTTGCCAGTGGGCTCTCCGGAGGCATCTGGTAGGCCACTGTGGGAAACAGGATGTTGTACTAGATTGGCCTTGGGCCTGATCCAGCAGGGCTGTTCTTATGTTATGTAAAAGCTTTTAAAAGTCTCAAGAACACAAAACTATGAAATATCATCACTGTTGTCAGAGGAATGAAAATTGGCAGGAATGTCCTCCAAAGATTACCCCACGGAGAGAGGACAGCAAAGGGTTCATTGTTACCGTATGCGCAAAAATGATTGCAACTATACGCTAATCATTAGGGATAAAGAAGGGATGATGACACACAGAAAAGTATAAGTGCAACAATGCTGTCACCTATCTCCATATTTAGTAGTTAGACATTGCCAAAAATCATGGTGAGCATTCATCCCAAGCTGGTAGTGATGGCCAAGATTTGTAGGCCTGGCTGATGGTCTACTTGTGCTATGGTGGCCAAACTGTGAGCCTGTATAGTCAGCACATCCTTGGGGAATACAAATGCTAGGTATTTCAAACCAGGTAATTTCAAACTTTGACATCTCCCTGTGCAAGGTTGTAACCAATGCTGATGTACAATCCAGAACACACGCACAGTTGCATGCAGTCTCTTTGCCAGTGACTCTCCGACACCCCTCTTAGATGACATAGTGCTCCACTGGTGCCCCCCAAAAGCAGTGCCCCCCCCCAACAGATGGTTGGGTATTTAAGCAGGCCTGGGCCTAGAGTATAGGCAATAATTTCCTGTTTGCAATCTATTTGGCCATCTCTCCTTTTTTTCCAATGTCACTCTTCTGTCAAACAAATAAACGGAGCATCACATCCTTTTATTTAATAAAGAACTTTATTGAAGCCAGATGGTAGGAGGACAACCATCTCGGTATATTACTGGATACTCTTTCACAGAATTGGTCTGTGTTAATGTAACTTCCCTGGCCTCTGGATCCAAAGATCTGCTCTCCTGCTCATCTTCCTTCCCCGCAGCATTCTGGCCCTTTCTGTAGTGACTCTCCCTTCAGAGAGCACAACCCTAGTATTTCAAATCACAAGGTGGCATGTATGTTTAGTCTGTTATCAGGGCAAAAGGTGCAGCCTTAATCATGTCTGGGTAAAGTAAAGTTGTGCCCTTGACTCAGTGTCGGGTTTACCACTGCCTCCTCCCGCACAGTGTGAGATGATGCCTTTCAGCATCAAAGATTTTCAGCAGGCAACAAATGGGTTTGAGAAATCCATATTTGTAAGCACAAAAGGCAGTATTCCCTAAAATGTGCCATTTCGGAAGTGTCTGTTTCCACATCCACCTGTCTAGGCACTGAGGTCTTCATTGGAGGCCCTTCTCCAGGTGCCGCCAGCCATCTGAAGTGAGGCAGGTGATGACTTTGTCAGTGATACTGCACTGGTTCTTGAACAGAGCCCTGGAATGCAGTAGCGAGCACGAATTCTCCCATTTACTAAGCTGGGCTTGCCTTGGTTTGCATTTGGATGGGTGACCACATGTAAGCAGTGCCTGCTGTAAGATATTCCCCTTAGGGGATGGGGCCATAGCTCAGGAGTATAGCATCTGCTTGTATGCAGAAGATCTCAGGTTCACTCCCTGGCATCTGCAGGTAGGACTGGGAGAGATTCCTGCCTGAAACCTTGGTGAGCCACTGCCAATCAGTGTAGATAATACTGAGATAGATGGACCAATGGTCTGACTCAGTAGGTGGCAGCTTCCTGTGAAAGTGTTCCTCGAGGAGGCTCATCTGGTGTTCCCATCAATATTTTTTTGAAGGGCCAGGTAAAGGCCCTTTTATTCTCCCAGGTCTTTATACTTGTAATTTGTTGTGTTAATTTCTGTGTATGAGGACACACTCAGTCAGCTACACTCTGAAATGACAGCAGAAGCTTCACAAACCTCTTTGCTATGGACCAAGACATAAGCAAGGTCTATCTGGCTTTGAAGAGACAAAGGTTACCCTGAGCAATCATCTGAATCAGCTGTATTCAGAACGCCACTTTCAGGCCTCCCACCCAAGACAAACGTCTGATGTCCTGAATGGGTCAGCTGAAACTTCTCCCTTCTATGAACATGGTCCACAATTCTAGGGAGAAGAGACCAATCGTTTTAGCTGACACACTCTCTCTGCTCCGATTTTTAACGCCAATATGTCCCGTTCTAACGCTCCTTTTCCACCAGCCTTATATACTAATACATCATCATCATCATCGTTATTTCCAAGTTGCAAGGTAGCACCCAGAGCCACCAACCCTCATTCATACCCAGCTCCAATTGCACCCCAGAGCAGAAAAGAGAGTCAGAACTCAAGACACGAACGCATCTCTTTTGCTGCATCATGAGATGCTGTTAATGCAAATGCTCAGAGGAATAAATAAATAAATAACTGGACGTGACGGAGACCGGGAACATAATATAGATCTGTAGCTCAGAGCGGTAACACAGCCCACTGCATTGCACATTCTCCATTGGGAATCCATAAAATGCAACTTTGTTGCTCAAAGGGTGTGTGTGTGTGTGTGTGTGTGTGTGTGTGTGTGTGTGTGTGTGTGTGTGAGAGAGAGAGAGAGAGAGAGAGAGCGCTTTCTTCTCCCCATACATCCAAAGACCACAGTAATGTTAGAGACCCTCCAGAGGTCAAAGTGGGTATTTGCAGCATTTCAAATGTATAGCAAGAATCCTTTGTATAATCCCACAACCTGCAGAGGGTTCTTCCACCCCACCCTTTCTGCATCTCTTTCTCCCTTACCTACTTCAAAAATACATGATGAGCACAGTTCAAATGACAGAAAAGACTATTCAGAAACCCTGATCACACTGCAGTTCCCCAAATCACCCCAAAATACTTTTCCTCCTCTCATCGGCATAGCAGTTCCTTACAATGAGCCGTATTTCAGCTCAATGCAGGTGGCAGCATTTTCTGCACCCTGTCTTAAATATCTGCAATGGGATTGTTCTCTGCGGGTTTCCCAGCTTGCTCGTATGCTGCTGGCTCCTAACTCTGAGGAGAGCCACCTCGCTCAAATGAATCTCACTCCTGCACCCATCTGCCTTTACCTCTTTAAGAAGGAAAAAAAGAAAAGGAAATTGCAATAATTTTTGGTATTGCCACAACAGAATCTTTGCTGATCACAGTCTTTTTTCCCCCTGCTGCTGTTGAAAATACAATGGGGGAGAGGCTCTTGTCTACTGGCAGTTCTGCCTTCATTAATAAAAAATGATACCCAGGAAAGAAAGGGAAAGAGTTTGATCTTGGCATTGAAAGAAACAGCATGCACCCTGGGTTGATTCCTCCCCGCCACTGATTGAAGGCTGCTGTACATACTGTGCAACCTTTACTGATCAATTTGCTCTTAACTGATAGGTGCCTCAGTGCCAAGGCAATTAGAAAATATGCAACAGGAGCAGGAATCATGTAAATAAAATAAGGTTTTCTCATTAATGGCTGGAACCCACCCCCGCACCCAAGCCACCTCCGTTACTATATTGGGCTCAGCCTTTTCTGCACACATCCTTGGGCTCTCTTTATCTGCTATCAATCATCCCTACCACCAGGATGCACCAGGTATTTACAAGGCTATCTAAGAACGTGTTCTGTGTGGATCCGGATCTGGCCACAGGTAAAGACTGAAAGGCTGCTGAGATCAGCAACCGTTTCAGAGCTATGTAGCTTTAAGAATCTAGACTGAAACACCTTAAATGAACTCTGCTGCAGACAGATTTTTTTTTTTTAATGTCTTGGCCCTTGTTGCTTTGCTATTATTCATGATGTAATTTTTCAGGTGTCAGTTTGCTGGAGAAGTATTGGAACAAGGCTTGTTGCTAGGACATGAATGGCAAAGCCAGGCCTCATTGGCTGGTGGGGATTTCTTGCAAGCCAATTGCCGGGCAGAAGTTGGAATAGAAATGAGAAGCAGAGAGACCAGCCAGCTCTCACAATTAATGCATTTGCAGCGTCAAAGCAAATGGGAGAGCAAAGTGATGTATATGTGTGTGTTTGTTTTTTAAAGGAGAAAACCTTACCCAATGTCAACGGATGATGAAGCCCTACCGGGGGTAGCAGGAAATCATTAAAAGACGTACAGTCATATGTTGAAGAACACTTGCCAAAGACAAGTGTAGGGACATTATACAACATTTGCATCTCCTGCCTTTGCCCAGCGATGCAGAGCATTTCCATACTGGTTGCCCTGTAGACATGTTTCTTGCCTCTGCTTAATTCTTTGCAGTCATTGTCATCAGGGAGACAATTAAAACTATCAATTGGCCAATTTTGCAGTTGCAACCACTGCAGGTTTCCCCTTCCATTTGGAAAGCCGTGTCTACAAAAGCATTTATTTGACAGGTCCCCCTCTGTGCTTGCAAGGCTGGAAAAGGGGGAAGAATAACCACAGGGGCAGAAGGTCGAAGGACTGGGGAGAAGGAGGGGGAGTCCAGAGGCAGCAGGACAGAATATTCCGATAAAGACAGAATATTTTACATCTAGAGTGCCACACTTTGTAAAGTGGCACAGGGTACGTTGATGTTATTTCTGATCCCAGCCGTGCTATAAAAAGCTCGCTTCTCACTTAAGCGGGTATATAAAAAACACTCCACCGAGGAATAGGCGAGTTAGCAGTACTGTCTGCCCATTCTGCTTAACTCTTTGATATCAGAGGTCCGCCCCCCAGCCCCAACGTGCAAAATAAAACTAATGGATTTCATGATACATACGTCATGAAATCATCAAGGGTTCTCATAGGTGGTCCCCCGGCTGTTACTGGACCACATCTCCCATCATCAGGGGCTCTCAAACATGGATCCTCAGGTGCATTGGACTACAACTCCCATCATCCCGAGCCATAATGGCCTTTTGCCCCTTGTGGCTGGGGTTGATAGGATTTGCAGTCAACAATATCTGGGGGCACATACTTGACAATCCGTGCTGTATGACACAGGTGAATACAGATGGATGTTTTCCAAGTGAACACAGGAAGCTGCTTTGTACCGAGTCGGACCATTGGTCCATCTAGCTTCGTGCTGTCTGCACTTACTGGCAGTGGCTTCTCCAAGGCTTCTGGCAGGACTCTTTCCCAGCCCCACCTGGAGGTGCCGGAGATTTAATCTGGGACTTTCTGGATGCAAAGCAGATGCTCTACTTACTACTGGGCTATGGCCCGAACGCCAAAGGTGGGATGCATGGGTCTCCCATCCAGACACTGACCACACTGAGACCTGCTTAGCTTCAACAAGGTGGCTGTATTGTGTGCCCCTAGCCTAGACCATGCTCTGGGATGCCTCCGACCATCCCCTTATTCACGATCTAAAAGCTGAGTCAGATGAACCCCCTCACGTGATTAGAAGAAGGAGAAAGGCACACTGGGAGGGGAAGAAGGTGCTACTTCACGTCCCTAATCATGTGTGTTGGGGTGGCAGTGGCTCAGATGTAGTGTCCAAACTGGCCCATTGGCCAGTGATATTCGGTTAAAGTTCTTCTTGCCATCTGGCAGAACAACATGGATAAACAAGCTCTCCGCCTGGGTAGTTTGGTCATCTGTACCATGTCACCACTTGCTAAGTGATCTTCTCAGTGGGTTAGGGATATGCAGACTTGTCCGGTTCGAACCTTGGTTCGACTAGAACCAGGGGTGGGGGTGGGGTTTCAAACCAGACTGGCCCCAGTTTGAACTTGACCAGTTCAGACCGGTTTGGGGGTCTATTTGGTAAAGAGGAATCTGGTGAGGGTTCCCTTTACCATTAAAGGGGCAGGACTAGAAAGGGCGGAGGGGTGTCAGGAGTACTGACAAGAAGAATTGGCGGTGGCCACAGGGTGCGTGTGGGGCAGGGGAAGCAGCAGAGGTTCCTCCCCACCCCCACTGGCCTCCCCCCGAATAGCCTGGGCCACTGGCTACCTGGCCTCACCGGATTCCCCTTTACCAGTAGACCCCCAAACTGTTCTGTGAACCAGTTCGGACCGGTCCGGTGGTTAAACCGGACCCGAACCAGAAAAACCAGTTCTTTGCACATCCCTAGAGTGAGTTCTTCTATATCATTGCTTCTTTGCTTCCCAGGGCTGTAGACACCTGCAGTGGAATACAGCTGACCGTCTCCATTTTTATTTTTGGCTAAACAAATATTACCTCTGATATCCTCTGCTTTAACAAACATACCCAAGAGCATCATCTAGCCTCTTTATAAAACCGGCCTTTATAGCTGGGCAGGCACAGGCAGCGAGGGGCCCTGCACTCACACAAATCCCAGATTCAGATTACTTGGCTGGGTGGCTTCTAGCCAAAGGAATTCATTCCTCCATGTAACTCGAGCACATCCTCAAAACCACAGGCAGTCAAATCATTTTACGATCCCCCTTCTTCTGACAGAAGTTGCCTTGCACTATCGGAGCACTTATGGAAGGATCCCGAACAGACTTGGAGCACAAAAGAATCGGCCTCTCCATTCCCTTGGGGCTTACCCCGGCCAGAGTGATGTTCACACCTATCTAGGCAATAGTCCCAACCCCCCAAGAGTTTCTCCATACTCAAGGTTGTTGTTCCTTTAAAACAGACTCAGGCAGAGCAGTGATTCCACCTGTTACTGCTGGCTAGTGAAACAGTCATGCAGTGCACTTCAGTGTTTCACAACTAACTCCAATGCACTTTGATAGGAAGCTAGGAGAATGCTGGGGGTTAGGGGTAATGGCTCAGCACAGGGGCTTTAACATCCCTGCAATGGGGAAGGTACTTCTTGTTAAGGCAATGTGACTTTTCCCCTTTTGGATGAGACCCAGGACCATTCATTCCCTGCTTTCTTGGCAGCAGGGAGTTGAACCAAACCCAAACCTGAAGCTAAAAGTCAGTTCAGAGCCTGTCAAAACACATCCAAAGCCTATCCACATGCCCATCCTTTGGTAGGTCACCTGACCACTGGCTGAGTCACATGACACTCATGTGACTCAACTACCCATATGACAGAATCACACACGTGAATCCTGAGAGGTGGGATCCTGCGGATAGTTGTGAAGTTTCAACATCCCCAAGGATTTCATTGCTGCAAAACACATAGAAGTGACATAATAATTAAGATGCGGAACTAGGAGGTGTTAAAAAACTAATTAAGAATTTTTCAAGAATGAAAAGCAAACAGAACTTCTATATTAGGCAGTAAAGTAACTGCCCTATCAGAGGAAATCCTCCCAAATTGCATTTTCACCAACTTGCAGGTAGAGATGTGCACGAACCTGTCCGGAGGCCCTTTACGAGCCTCTGAACAGGTACGAACACTGGGTGGGTTTGAGGTTCGAAGGCGGGGGTGTGTGTGTCTCGCTTTAAGGGCAGGGGAGGGTGTACTTACACCTCCCCCCGCTCCCCCCCTGCTGGTGCTCGGTTTTGGTAAAAGCCTTCGGGGCAGCAGTGTACCTCCCTGCTGCCCCTTCCTCCTCTTCGGCCAGAAGTGACGGAAGTATTGGGCGCACGCCAATGAACACCCCGAATCATGTGTGAAGTGCTCTCTGACAGCGCGCAGGGAGTTTGGGGTAAATTTGGCCAATATGTGGAGACATACCTTCCATTTCGGATGGAGGAGGTCCGAACTAAAAGCCGGGTGTGAAAAACTTCCCGGTGTATGTGCATGCATCTGGCACTTTTTGAAGGGCAGCTGCAGAAGGGAATGAAAAGGGAATGACGGATAGAGGCTTTCTCAGGCCCAAACCAATCCGATTCAGGGAAAACAGCAACTCACAAGCCTGGAAAGAGGAATGTCCAATACCACAAGTTGGGAAATGACGAAGGGCATTTACAGCAAGCCTTTATTACAGGCCTATCATTATAGCTTAGGAAAGGGAAGCTGGTGTGGCTTGGAGATGGATCAGGGAAGGAGCAGCGTTTGGGACCTGGCCTGTTCTTGGCTTTGACCTGGGGTCAGTCTCTCTGTGCCTCTTGGCCTCTGGCTGCAATCTCAAAAGTCAGAGTGGCCGTTCCACTTGGGATGGAAATTAGCATCAGGGGCATCCCAAGATATTGTGGGGTGCCAAATGCTGCCTTGCCCCACAACCCTGGTGGGGCTAGCCCCTTTTCCAAACTTCACCATCTCATGTGTAAGTAGCAAGGGGTGTGTGCATTTTGAGGATTTTTAGAGGTGGGGTGAAATTGGCGATGAAGTGACGAAACCCAGCAGGTCTCCCAGGTCCTAGTCTGACATCTAGCCACTAGACTACACTGGCTCCTATCATCTCAGGGCTGCTTTATTTATTACATTTATATCCCGCTTTTCCTCCAAGGAGCCCAGAGCAGTGTACATGCT
This sequence comes from Hemicordylus capensis, assembly GCF_027244095.1. Lineage (NCBI taxonomy): Eukaryota > Metazoa > Chordata > Lepidosauria > Squamata > Cordylidae > Hemicordylus > Hemicordylus capensis. The sequence continues at coordinate 27,381,510 of NC_069664.1, forward strand.
GATGTTTGTCCTCACAACAACTCTGTGAGGTAGGTTAGGCCAAGAGATATGCAACTGGCCCAGAGTCACCCAGTGAGTTTCATGGCCAAATGGGGATTTGAACTCGGGTCTCCCTGGTCCTAGTCCAACACTCTAACATGTAACATACAGTGAGATAGAAGAATTGTGAAATGGTAGAATGGAATGGTCCACCATAGACTCCAGTGGGAGAAATCACATTTTAAAATGCTCCCTTCCATAAGGCAATTGCCCAGCTTTGCTGCTGTTCTCCAGTAAATTGTATTCTGTGGTATACTGCTGTTGATCTTGGAGGTTTCATATAGCCATCGTGAGTAATAGTAATTGATAGGTCTCTGCTATTCCCTAAATTTGTCATAAGAACATAAGAAAAGCCCTGCTGGATCAGGCCTAAGGCCTATCAGGTCCAACATCCTGTTTCACACAGTGGCCCACCAGATGCCTCTGAGAAGCCCACAGGCAGGAACTGAGGGCATGCCCTCTCTCCGGCTGTGACTCCCCTTCAACTGGTACTCAGAAGCATCCTGCCTTTGAGGCCGGAGGTGGCCTATAGCCCTCAGACTAGTAGCCATTGATAGACCTGTCCTCCATGAATTGATTCAAACCCCCTCTTAAAGCCATCCAGGCTGTTGGCTGTCCCCACATCTTGTGGCAGAGAATTCCATAGGCTGATTATGTGCTGTGTGAAAAAGTGCTTCCTTTTGTCGGTCCTAAATTTCTCGGCAATCAGTTTCATGGAATGACCCCTGGTTCTGGTGTTATGCAGGAGGGAGAAAAATTAATATAAACTTTCTCCACACCATGCATGATTTTATAGACCTCTGTCATGTCTCCCCTCAGTCACCTTTTTTCAGGCCCCTGATCATCTTGGTTGCCCTCTTCTGCGCCTTTTCCAGTTCTGCAATGTCCTTTTAAAGATATGGTGACCAGAACTGCACGCAGTACTCCAAATGTGGCCGCACCATAGTTTTGTATAAGGGCATAATGATGTCTAATCCCCTTTTAAAGCCATCACCCGATCCCGTGGCAGCAAATTCCATAACTGGATTACACATTGTTTGAAGAATTATTTTCTTTGGCCTGTTCTACATACACCCCCAATCCGTTTCATTGGAACTATCTGAGCTATTGTTCATTTTTATTTAAAATATTTATATACCACTTTCTAGCCACAACGATGAAAATTCTCAAAGCTACTTATGTAGCAATAGCAGTTCTGGTACTAAAAGAGAAAAAATCTCTCTCTGTCCACTCCCTCCACAGCAGACATAATTTTATAAGCCTCTTATGTTTCCCTTAGCAGACAATTAGCAGCAACATTTACAATCACTGATACTTGCAGAAGATCACCACCAGTATTCTTTGACGCAAGGAAATCTGCATAGTGAAGCATGTGCAAAAGTTGCTAGCCACTCTATGCACCAAAAAGCTGCATGGAAGCCATACCTGATGGCGCCCACTGCAACGGATTTCCTGAGAGCACAAAACCCGGAGAAGGAAGTTGCAGTTGGCTGAATTTCTCCTGGGTATGTATATACACACAGCAGCAGACCGAAGGCCATGTTGCTTTCTGAAAGCAAATCAATGCCACTATAAACACCAGAACAAAGGAGCTTGCAATGGAGAAGGGGGAAGGAACAAGGAAGACGGAGAGATGGAAATTTGATAAGCAGAGGAGGCTGAAACAATGTTGGGAAAAAAGCAGAAACAAGCACAGCACAAATTCATAACTCCACTGAAGTTGCCGGCAAGCGTATTCCCAAGCTGACCAGCAAAGGGGCCCAGCAGATTAGGGAGAGAAGCGGGAGCAGAATTTGCAATCCGTTCCTGCAAAGCTGGCAGGGGGAAAGAAAAATTCAAGACCACATCTATCAAACTTATGGATCGAAGGGTGGATTTATTATTGAACAGACACTCTCATATACCTAGATAATTGCCTTGATTCTGCAAAGGCGAAGGCTTATGAGCGTACAGGAGATGCACATCTGGCTAAGCATACTGCATGTGGGTCCCACTTAAATGGCTGCCTACATTTCTTATGTGGATGGAGATGCACATCCACATCATGGGTTGCTCATTGTCATGTCAGCTACGGTTTATAACTGCGTGGTTGAGGTTTGCATTGTTACGTTTATAATGGCACTGTATCCCATGACCACTGGAACCGAAAGATGTTAGGGAAGTCTGAAAAACTGAGCTCTTGGAAGTGATGTCTTGATAACTGGATACCTTCCTGAATGTGCACCAGAAATTATTTCACATTGCAGCGAAGCTGGTAGTCAATAAAACACACACTAGACCTGGATCTAGTTTGCCATTTTCCATACCTTTCTTTATGACTTTTTTTCTAGCTGTCCCCAGCTGTTCCTGATTTTAAATGCCATCCTGGGCCTTCTGGGCCCAATAGATGTTTGGAGGACCCACTATGCTGAATCCTAGATCTGAAACGACCCTTGATCCAGCCTCCTCATTGCACTCCAACCCTCATGACATGAGGGACACTGATGGATGTGAATGGTGCTCTGTTCTCCCCCTTGTGGCAAAACATAAAAGCCTAGAGTCAGTTCAGAACTTTGAACAGGGCTGTTTCTTTGTGTTGTGCAGAAATACTCGTTTCCCTCGTAAAATGCATGTGTGTGTGTGTGTGTGTGTAAGGGTCAAGTCCAGAATAGTCAGATTTTGCCTAAACATTTGAAGACAACTTGTAAGTCCCACCTTGGATGAAGTATCCAAGATGGGCGTGTCATAGAACTATGTCTTTTTAAAAAGCTTTTTTTTTACAGAAAACATCTCTTTCTCAAAGAATGTTTGTGTCTAGAATTGCTGGAATTTGCATAAATGATATTTCCATTGCCCAGTGAAGTGCCTATTTTAGGAACACAGGAAGCTGCCTCATACCGAGTCAGACCATTGATCCATCGAGCTCAGTACTGTCTTCACAGACTGGCAGAGGCTTCTCCAAGGTTGCAGGCAGGAGTCTCTCTCAGCTCTATCTTGGGCTGAGCCAGGAAGGGCAAGTGGAACCTTCTGCATGCAAATGCTCTTCCACTGAGCTATGGCCTCATCCCCTAAGTGGAACAGTGCTCACACATGTAGTCTCCCAGTCAAATGCACACTAGGGTGGACCCTGCTTAGCAAAGGGTTAAGCAGCAAAGGTGCTTGTTTCCACCTATATACCAGCTCTCTTGATTTGTTTCACTTCCTGGCATGTCCGAGAGGACATGTCCCCTCACCCCGATAAATAGCTTCCTCCCTGCACTTCCCCGTTACTGGATCACTGTGGTCCCTTGGAAGAAAAGCACTTTCCAAATGCTCAGAGAGCTTTTCTTAATCATCACCAGTTGAGATATATAAAGAACCAGTCTTTATGGGCTCCCTTCAGTTGATGTGAAGGAGATGAGCATCCTTGAGGCAAGACACGAGCAGGCAAGAGTTCCTCAAGTAAAGGACTTACCTGGGTGTGGTCAGGGGGAAAGAGCAGCTGGGATGGGCAGGGAAGGGCTTGCTCTATCAACAAGGACTGCCACACATGGGAAGAAGAGAGAATAAAGAGAGAGCAACTGAAAGCAAGCAAGCTCATATAGGGAAAGGGAGGGAGGGAGGGAGGAAGGGAGGGGCGGATCCAGGAAGCCAGGGTGCAGTATATAAGGAGAGCAGAGCAGCAGAGCAGAGCATCTGTAGCCAGATTCTGGAGAACATCTGAGGGGCACAAGCAGCTTTGAGAGGTGAAGGCTGAGGGTGCTGGAACCCCTTCGCTCCCATTCTGAGGCCCATTCTGAGGCTCAGCTCACCTGAAACCAACCAAAAGCCTTATGGAGACGCCTTGTGTTACAATGTGGACTACAGAGTTTTCCCAACATGTGGGACAGAGCTTGCCCTGTGCACCACACCACACCCCCAATATTTCCCCCCTGGTGCCAGCCCTGCTAACTGAGCAAAGAGACCCCTTTTCAAAGTGGTGATTCTCTTATATTGAGCAGGGGGAGAGCAACTGGCCCTATCCAACCCCAGCACAGCATCCCTCCGGTGCTGGTTTCTACCATATGTTTCTTTTTAGATTGTGAGCCCTTTTGGGGCAGGAAGGGAACCATCTTATTTATGTATTATTTATTTTTTCTGTGTAAACTACTTTAAGAGTTTTGTTGAAGAGCAGTATATAAATATTCGTCATTGTCGTTGTAGTAACTGTTGGCAGCCCAGATGAGTGTTGCATGCAAACTGGACATTATAATTATTCTTAATTCTAGCCTCTTCACAATATCTGTCATTGTATTTACAATCACCTCTATCAACATGTAACTTTTCTCTAATATTACCTTCATTTAATGTGTAATTTTACGCTGGTCTCGGACTGTGATAAAGGTGACTTGACTGGACTTGAACTGGAAATTATCCCATTGCATTTAAACATGTCTGAGCATCCATGGGATCTTGATATAAGAGAGCACTTTGCCCATGGCCCAGATCACGGCTGTTTTAACCCTAAAGAGTGGCAGAGGGAGCCAATGCAGGCATGATGATACATTTAGCAGATTCTCCAATTGGGAAATTCCAAAGGCCAAACACGAATTTGTCTTTTACACTCAATGCGAGAGGATGAAGACACCCATGAAATCTCTGGGATGGAAAATGGGGGCAAGAATCTCTTCATGTTTCTCTCTGTATGTGGCCCAGTTCAAACAGCAAAAAGACAAAGGCGAATGCAGCGGAAGCCAAGTCCGTAGTCACAGGCGGCAGGCAGTGGACACTCTGTCCAGCAACAGCCGCGAACGTGACTAGCCGGGTCTTTTCCTGATAAAGCTAAATGTCCCTGCTTTGACTTAGTGGCTCTAATCTTCAAAGAGAAATCCAGGCCCGTGAATCCTGGTTCAATATGTATGTTCAGTTCCACTCTGGTAATATTCCTTCCACAAAGTTCCATTGTTATTGTTGGCGACGGATTCTTTGAGCTCAAAAGGCCAATCAGCTGCCGATGTGCAAATAGGGTACATTTGGCCTTTTAAGAACCGTGTGTCTAATGGCTCCTAGTATATGAAAAGTGGGCGGGGGGGACGGGGACGGACCCCTCCCTGTATTTATCCTTGCACCAACTTCATTCAGAGCGGGTTGGGTTAAACAAAATATTACAATGGCAAGATCTCATCTGGAACAAATAATTTCTGGAGCCCACCAGAAGCAATACCAAGAGGGGAAGAAAGAAAAATCGACTTTCAGTTTGGTGGACGATGAGGTAAAGTCTACGCTGCCCCCTGCTGCATTTGAATAGGAGTGCAATGAAAAGGATTTCTCCCTCCCCACCGAATTCTGTAGCCTTTCATTTGGTCTGGAGCCATAGGGCAACACCGTCTGCTTTGACACCAGTTGCTAGGCCATCATCTGGCTTGCTTCCTTCAATATTGGTTTTTAAAAAAATTTCTCCTAAAAAAGGCGCACAAGACAGTCTTCATTATTGCTAATATTAATACTATTCTTATTCTAATCACTCCCATCTTGCATTAACTGCCTAGAGAGATTGAGAGATCAGGCAGTATATAAATATGATTACATAAATGAACAGGCCTTGTCTCGAAAATCCTTTGGAGTCACACACCCAGGTGTTCGCTGCATCCTCTCTCTGCCTTGTTCCTTTCCTGCATTAACAGCCATTGAAGACAGGCTTTGGAATTTGTTGGCTTCATCATGCCTCTCTAGCGGTCTTATATGTAGCTTATATTTTCTTTTGTGAGCTACTCTGAGGTAGCATTGGAGCCATGAGGCAAGGTGTAAATTCAATGACTAATAATAGGAAGATATTGCAGGGATGGGTAGCATGCTATGGAATTGATGACTGCATAGGCTTTTCTTGCATTTTCGATGGCTGACAAGAAATGGGGGAGGTATATATTTAAATAAATGGGTGGGTAATAGTGCCACCATCCTTCTGCAGACAGCCCAGCCCTCTATACCTTGCTTCCCCATATACCTGCAGTTGCCACCCAGTCAAGACACTTGCATGATGCCGCCTCTCACGGTGCCTTCAGTTCCCTCCTCAAGGCTTACCTTATCCATGAAGTCTTTGTGCCAGCCCCCTCGTTCCCACACACAACTGCAGGGATTCCCAACCTTGGGCTGCCCATTGCAACTGCAGATGAGGGGAGCTGTGCTCCAACAACATCTGGGGACCCTGGCCCTCCTGTAATTAACTTTAAATCTAAATATAATCATCACATATTCTTTGCCCGGTTTCCCTCCCTGCCTCCATTTACCTCCCTTCCTCTGATGGAGGAGAGCTGGCCTTGCGGTAGTGAGCATGAAATGTCCCCTTTGCTAAGCAGGCTCTGCCCTGGTTTGCATTAGATGGGTGGCCACACGTGAGCACCTCTGCGATAAGACAGTCCCTGTAGGCTGTAGCTCAAATCGTAGAGCGTCTGCTTGCATGCAGAAGGTCCCAGGTGCAATCCCTGGCAGCATCTCCAGGTAGGGCTGGGGGAGACTCTGGTCTGGAACCCTGGAGAGACGATGGCAGCCAGTGTAGACAGTCCTGAGCTAGATGGACTGATGGTCTGACTCAGTATAAGGCAGCTTCCTACTGGGTTGATGTCTAGATTATAAGCCCCTTAGTGCAAGGACCAGACCTCTTATTAATTGCAAACACTATGTACACAGAAGGCACTACACACACACACAAATAAATTACATGGAGTTTTATAGGGTAGCCACTAACAGAAAGGGGGCATTTCCCTGCCTCCGGGAGCTTATAGTGTTGACCGCAGGGAGCCAACAAAGGGGTAGCATATCACAGAGAGGGGATAGCGGAGGGGGACTGTAAGCTGCTAGACTTACTGTACCTGGCTCTAGACTCTGTTTCAGTTGGGGGGTGGCAAGTAAACGGAGAAAGCCTGGGGTTCTCAAACTCGGGTTCCCAGATGTTGTTGGACTACAACTCCCACCATCCCCAACCCCCATGGGGTTTGAGAAGCCCTGGGGCAAGCCAAAGCCCACAGGCTTCAGAGTTGCCTAGGCTTCACTGCCCCCTTCGTGCCCCTCCGACATGGGGGAGAGTTTTGTCTTTCGTTTAGGACATACCAAGCAACTCCCAAGGCGCTTGGCAAAGGGCGAAGGAGTGCCACATCTGCTCGTGGACATGGGCAGCAGCTGTAGGGCTTTTGCCTTGCTCTCTGGCACCACCTGCTGGCCTTGGCTCTTGAACTGGCAGCCTGGCATCCAAACAATGAACCCAGCTGACCCCTTGACTTGGCAAGGCACTCACTGCTGACATGTTTCCCAAGGGCAATGCTTATTGCATGAAGGAGAATTCATTCTGCCCATTTTCTTTTCTCCAGCAACTCAAGATTGCTGTCCAGCCACTGGGCATCCTCTATAATAAAATGCTTAGGCGTAATCCCGTGTCTTTCTCGGCCATTCTGGGCATGCGCGGAGCGCCGAGAAAGATACGGCCGCCGAGAAAGAACATCCGAGAAAGAAACGGCCGCAGAGACACAGCGGCCATGTTGGAGTAGGAGAAGCGGCGGCCGAGGAGAAGCAGCCGCCGCTGAGGTAAGGGGTTGTTTCTGTGCCATCACCTGGTGCCACACCCCCTACCTTGGAAGTAGAAGAGCCCAAAGGACTCACAAAGAGCTTCCATGTGTTACAAAGTCTGCAATCCCACTGTTGGGGTTCCCAAAATTGAGAACGCAGGACTTCTGCAACACTAGTGGAGGAAACAATAAAAAGTGTGTCTTTGAGATGCAAGGCGTCTTTCCTTTTGGGGCAAGACTCCTTTTAAACGTAGCCCTGAGCACAACATTAATGAACGGCAGCAACACATTTAAGCAGCCTGCCTGCCTGCATTAGTGATGTCTACCTTGCTCCTGCCCTGCTTTCCCACTTATGTTGGCTGTAAACACACATCCACAGACTTGGCTCCTTCCTCATTATTGTGATCCACAGGGAATACCTTGGTGCTTTTCCTCCAAACTGTGTGGGTGTCTAGAGCATTTGCATGCAGTAAATTACATTTCAAACACCAACAACAGGGACGTTGGCCTTAGCAAGGAACTGACTGCTAGCAGGAGAATGCCGTGAGAACGCAACAGTCGCAAAGGGTGGGTGGTGAATGTATAATTAACAGCTGGATTGTGTAAACTGGGGCACCAGCCAATACGTGGGAGGAGAGCTGGTCTTGTGGTAGCAAGCATTGATCGTCCTCTGTGCTCAGCAAGGTCCACATTCACCTGTGAATGCTCTCCACTGTAAGATACTCCTCTTAGGGCAGGGCTGCTCAACACTGGCACTCCTGCAGATGTTGGCCTACAACTCCCATAATCCCTGGCTACTAGCCACTGTGGCTGGGTATTATGGGAATTGTAGTCCAGAAACAGCTGGGTGGGGGCTAAGTTGAGCAGGCCTGTCTTAGGGGATGGGGCTACAGCTTAGCAGTAAAGCATCTACATACTTACATGCAGGTCACTGGCAGCATCTCCAGACTGGCATTATTTATTATTTATTATTAAACCTTTTATACCGCCCTTCCAAATGGCTCAACACACCATTAAAATCAGTTAATAATTAAAACAAAAATAATAAAGCATAAAAACAATAATTAACAATTAAAAACATTGTAAAACAACAATTAAATAATCAGAAGAATTTAAAAACAAGTTTGACTGGCATTGACTGGCAGCAAGCCTCCCAGATTCCAGGCAGGAGTGTGATCTCTCCATTTCACCTGGAAATGCTGCTAAGGACTGAACCTGGTCCCTTTCATGTACAAAGCATGTGCTTTGCCACTGAATTACAGCGCCTCTGTGAACGTGAGGGGAACTGGGTGGGAAGAATAGGGTAGGTATGCTTCCGTGGCCTCACCTTTCCTCTCCTGGTTTTTAGATTCTGAGTCTATAGGCAAGAAAGGACAATTTCAACTTATCGAGGATGTCCATTCTCAGGGGTTCCGAGATGGGGCACTCTTTACTTTGGGGAAGTGCTTCTCAAAAGTAAGGCTCCCCCACCTCAGAACTACAGGCATCCCTCACCAACCGCGAGGGTTCCATTTTGGGAAAACTTTGTGGTTGTCGAGCAATTGAAAAGCATTGGGGAAAGGGGGTTGAGGAAATTGTGGTTGTGAAAAACCGAAGAATACGGGGTGGGGGGGATGATGACGACAAAAAAATGCCAAAAATCACCCAGAATCCCTTTAAATTGTCAATAGACAGCAATCACCCCAACCCCCCTCCCCCAAATCACGAGCCACTTCCCAAAATGACCAGAAAATCTTGCCAAACAGCAGATACTCGGGTCGCCGTTGGCAAGACCTGTCCCAATTTCCCAGTCACGGATACTCAAAACCGCAATTGGCAAGGGATGACTGTACTGAGGAACTTGTGCTTTATTTTAAATTTCTGTACAGCACCTGGCACAGAAACAACAGGTTGCTTACCTATAATTTGGGTTCTTCTAGTGGTCATCTGTGCTCTTCTTTCTAAATAAGGATGAGGGTGCCCATCACAGGCTTCAGAACCCTTTCACATCCTGAGGCCATCCTGGCTTTGTCATAAATAGCACCCGGCAACCTTTTTGAAGAAATCATTTCCATGATGAGCACAGATAACATCGAGGAAGTGAGTCATAACTACAAAATTCAAATGTCCTTATTTACGACACATAATTATGCCCCCTTTTATTTGTGAAACAAAACCACAGCCTAATTAAATTTCTTGACACTGAAATCTTGGGATTCTAAAGTGCAACTTCTAAACAGCTGTGAAGTTTTGCAAGTCCTGAATTCTCTGGCACAGCCAGATGCCACCAGCAGAAGCAGAAAGCACACAAAATTAGACATAAAGTGTTGCTACCAAAATCCACACTTGTAAACTTTCAACATGTGAGGTGTAAACAATTTGATTTTTTAAAAGTGTTCAGTTCTTTAGCTGTTTCATTTGATACAAGAAGTAATTCCTAAAACCTTCTGAAGCCTCCCACTTGGAGGCTTGTGTACTTCAACGTATATTGGCACATGTGAACATTCCGTTTGTGGTTCTTTAGCTTTTGTTTCACGACTGATATGGTTGGCTGAGATGGTAACAGAGGACAAATACATTGGAGCGGGAAAGATTTTCTGCAAATTTTATTGGAATCTAAACAGTTCTTCCTCCAACATTAGTTTTCCATTAGCTCTTCTCAACTGAAATGGATGTACGGTTGCTACAGCAGTCTTTGAAAAACCGGAACAGGGAAATTGGTCACACTGTTTTTGTTTGGAGACAAGCAGTTTGGCTTGGGAGTTTGAGTCCCCTCTCCAGCTCAGGGACTGAGCCTTGTCCTGGTTGCGTTGAATCCTCAGGTACATAGGATGCTGTCTACTGAGTCAGTACCATTGATCCATTTAGCTCAGTACTGTCTACACTGACTGGCAGCAGCCCTACCTGGAGATGCCGGGATCTGAAAGTGGAACCTTCTGCACCCTAAGCAGATGCTCTACCACTGAGGGACAAGGTTGCCGTTCCTCACAATTGTTATGCTTCAGAGCTCATTAACACAATTGAGCATATACTTGGGCATGCAAAATTCTTCCCACTCCAGAACTGCTGAAGGCAACAGGTGCTGGCACTGCAACAAAACAAAAACCACCCCCCCCAACACCAACTGGGTTCCAAAGTAAAGGAAAAGTAAAGTGTGCCATCAAGTCAATTTTGACTCCTGGCGCCCACAGAGTGCTGTGGTTGTCTTTGGTGGAATACAGGAGGGGTTGACCATTGCCACCTCCCACACAGTATGAGATGATGCCTTCCAGCATCTTCCTATATTGCTGCTGCCCGATATAGTAGCAGCGGGGATTTGAACTGGCAACCTTCTGGTTGTTAGTCCAGCCCACTTAAGGTACGATAGCCCAAACCAATTTCTCTGGCACTACATATACTCTGGAAGTATAGATGCTATTGGTGGTGCAGGGTGATAATTCTAGAGAAACCAACATTGCAATCAATTGCATCTACCCAAGAATTGTCTCTGAAGAAGAGCATCGGCTTGAAACGCACAAGGCAACACTGAATTAATTTAATGGAAGTGTATCAATAAAAACATAGTGAATAAATCTGTCAGCATCTTGGGCGTTTCCCCTTCCTTTTCCTGTTTTTGAAGGTGAGCTATAGCCCCGCTTCAAACTGGCCCACCTCTTTCTGCCAGGACTAGACAGCGGCTTTCTGCTTGATCTGCTTCCTTCCCTGTTCAACCCTTCTGCGGCTCAAGGGATATAGAGTCTATCACCCATGTTATTCTTTATTGCCAGTTTTATAAGGACGCTCGCACCAAATTTATTGCTCCTATTTTAGCCATTTATCCTGGTCACACAGACCAATTTTATTTGGAAATTAGGCTGACCAATTTTAAACCTGTAATTTCAGAAAATGTGGCAAAGCTCTGTTTTATGGTGTCAAAGCTCCGCTATTTATTTATTTAGTGCATTTTTATACCGCCCTAACCCAAGGTCTCAGGGTGGTTCACAACAAATAAAAACAAAGCATTAAAATCGATTAAATATTAAAACCAGCTTAAACCAAATCAATAAATAAACCAACATTTTAAAAGTTACAAAGCTAAAAAGCTAAAAGGCCTGGGTAAAAAAATAAGTCTTTAGACACTTTTAAAAAGCTGCTAGAGATGGGGAGACTCTTATTCCCATGGGAAGCGCTTTCCAAAGTCTTGGGGCAACAACAGAGAAGGCCCGTCCCTGGGTGGCCACCAGACAACATGAAGGTAGCCACAGACGAGCCTCACCTGATGTACGCAGTGGACGATGGGATCATGCAGAAGAAGACGCTCTCTTAAGTACCATGGGCCTAAGCTGTTTAGGACTTTATAGGTTATAACCAGCACTTTGTATTTTGCCCGGAAACTTATTGGAAAATAATACAGTAAAGACTGTATTAGTAATTTGAACAGTTAGTGATTTTGTAAACTTTGAGATTTTCTGAATTTTCTTATTAATGCTATTAATTGTTATTGTTTGTTAATCTGGTCTGTGACCGCAATAAACTTACTACTACTACTACTACTGTTCAACCTTTGCCTTCCTAAGGGATACTGAGCATCACCAACTGCTTTCATGGAAGACTTCGGAACTCCAGTTGGACTTGGTGATGCTGTTACAGAGTGGCCAGGCCTAAGGAGCGTCCAAGAGATTGCCTGCCCATCAGCACAGCTTCTGAGAAGATCAATGCAGGACAATAAGGGAGGGGAGGAGAGCTGGTCTTGTGGTAACAAGCAAGAACTGTCCCCTTTGCTAAGCAGGGTCCACCTGGTTTGCATTTGAATGGGAAACCACATGCATGAGCACTGTCAGATCTTCCCCTCAGGGGATGGGGCCGCTCTGGGAAGAGCAGAAGGTTTCAGGCTCCCTCTCTGGAAGCGTCTCCAAGATAGGGCTGAGAGAGATTCCTGCCTGCAACCTTGGAGAAGCCGCTGCCAGTCTGTGAAGACAATACTGAGCAAGAGGAACCAAGGGTCTGACTCAGGAGAAGGGTTCCTATGTGCTATGAGGCTTTTCCTCTTCTGAGGTCCCATCACGCCCTGCTTCTGAAGAGCGCGGCCCCTCCATCCGCCAGACTGCGCTCTATTCTTCGCATAGAAATTGTAACTGGCAATCTCGAAACTGAAGCGTTCTCTAGCTTCTTTTGTATATCACAATAAAAGGTGGGGGGGGGGAGAAAGAAAAAGCCCAGGTGGAAATCTCTCCAGATTTATGTCATGTTTCAAAAACAACTGCCACAAAACATAAAATCAGCATTTGTATATTTACAGTAAACAAACAAAAACACCCTTCACACGCATCTTTGTGCTTCAAACATTCATAAAAATATACAATTTATTCATTACTTCATCAATCCTGCTCACGTGTCTGAGGCAGAGGATTTTCTTATATCTCTAGAAAATGCACTAGCCCTGTAAAGAATCTTCACACAGTGGTCATTTTTGCAGAACAGCAGCGGGTTTCTTGGTTTTTCCATTTTAAAGAACTGAGGGGTGTCTGTCTAGCATAGTATGGAATCAGAGAGAGTGAGATGGGATTCAGTGCCTGGGACCCCTGCAATATCCAGCCCTTGGGGATTGTTGGGTATCTCTGAAGGTCCACTTGGGGCCATGACACATTGTTTTGGAGATCTGAGCTTAGAATGACCATTGTATGTTCCTTGTCCTAAAAACACCCACAAGAGGTGGTGGTCTCTGGTTTGGATTAAGGCCATGCCATGGGCAGTGGGGCGGTCCAACCCTCCCACCCAGAAGCTGCTGTGGAAGAAGAAATTAGCCTTGTTCACATGACCGCCATCAGGGTAGGAAGAGAGCCGGGCACACTTCTGACTGGCGCTTGTGAGAACACCAAGGAAGAAGGGAGGGAGTGCCATTGTGTGGGAGGCGGGACCTGGGTAGGACAGCTTTCCTGCCACCCTTGGTAAAACGACGGGGGGGGGGGGGATCTGGGTAGGACACACCTGTCCTACCCAGCTCCCACATGATCACGTTCTCTTCCTCCTCCTCCACTGTTCTTTGGGTACATGTGACCACTGATCGGGAGTGTGCCTGGCACTCCCCCAACCCTGAGAGCGGCTGTGTGAACGAGGCTGCTATACAGGCCCACTCTTCCCCCCTCTGTGGCTAGTACTGTTTCCAGGAGGGCATGGGCACTGAGGAACCACACAAAAAGGTTAAACCCCTCCCTCCCCAAGCCCCAATCCAAATCAGCCCCTCGACCCACTGCAAGAAAATAAAAATTGGTCACGCGGCAGGGGAGGGGGGGCAGTGTGTTGTCGTCGTCCCCCTTCTTACTCTCTGTTTGCCTCAGAAGGGAAAAGGGTTTTGAAACTGTAGCTTGCCCCATGTCCCAGAATCCTCTGCAGGAGTGACACTCTGCAGTGTGTCTATAATCAATGTGTGTGTGTGTGTACATGCACACACATGTGTCCTTAGCAGAGAACCAACTGTGTAATGTATTCCCTGAAGATATGATAACTATCGGTCTATCCTAAGAAACATACAGACAATCCATGATGAATTAATTTTACTCGGAAAGCACTACTGAGGCACATGTTATGAGCTCCTCTACACTAATGCTGAATTTACCTGAAAAGGGAAGGTGGTTTGCCGGTTTTAGGTCTGCACTCTAAAACGTTCCGTTATCAGTGAAACAACTGCCGACATCACTAGAAAGGCGTGGGTGGGAATGGGAGAGAAAGTTAAAAGATTGCTTATCAAAGCCAACAGTCGCTTATCAAAGCCTGGTCCGTTCAATTCTCGCTCCAACCCCAGGAAGACTTGAGTGACACAGCAAAGAGACACTTTTGGTTTAAAGTCAGTAAAAATACTCGCATCGTGAGAAGAAGGAGCTTTGCATTTCTTGGTGTGGAGAGACTACGCTTGCATATACGGGATATGGAGAGGTGAGACCCGTGAACACGCAGGGCCGGGTGAAATGAGGCTCTCTCAGGGCTGCTGCATGTCTCAAAGCCCAAATATGTGCTTCTCCCTGAGGCCCACTTCAGATCCCTGCCTGGGCAGCAAGAGCATTTGCATGTCCAAAGAGCTGGCAATGCCTCCCCTAGACACGGGCAGGCACCTCCTCACTGTAAGAGCTATTTGGACAGTGGAACTCCCCTTCACTGGAGGTTTCCAAGCAGAGGCTGGATGGATGCTGTAGCAGTTCCTTGCCCTAAGCAGAAGGCTAGATTAGAAGACCTCCCAGGCTGCTTCTAGCTCTTACATTCGAGGATTCTATTCACTCCACATCACACATATATTGGACTGCAACTCCCAGCACCCCTGACTATTGGCCACTGTGGCTGAGGATGCTGGGGGCTGTAGTCCAAGAACTGCTGGAGGAGGGTTGGAGTTGTGCAGCCCTGTGTTAGGTGGATGGTGGAGAGGCACTTCACAGGCCCGCTCTCCATCGTAAAGAGGCCGTTGCTGCCGAAGAAGTGTCTGAACTGGGCCGAATCTCAAGCAGGGCCTGCAGCATGGACTCTGCACACCTCAGGGCTGGCCCTCAGGTCGGACGCCTTTAAATGTTATGCCTGCCATGTGAGAAACCACCGTGGGGAGGGGCTACTTGGCCGCCTTCCCATGGGGGCTGCAGCTTTTAAAATGAGCACTCTGTTTTGCAGCTTGTAGGCAGGCAAAGTCTACCTGCTAACTCCCATGACGATGAGGGTATCAGGCATGGAGGACCGCTGGAGTTAGACCAATGGGAGCAGATAAACTAAGTCTGCAGCCCCTGCAGATCGGGGGACTGTGGCTATTAAGCAGGTTACACCCTGTGGCTACTGTTGGGGAACGTTAGCCATGAAGCCCTGGAGAGAAAAAATAAGAGGACTCTCTTTGGAAAGCTCAAGCAAACTGAGGATTTTCATCGAAGGGGGCGGGTGGGTCTAAAAACACAAAACCAGAACATCCAAATGGCATCTTAAAAGAAAAGGTATCGGCAAAACCACAATTGATCTATCAACACTGAGAAGTGGATTCTTGTGCACACCCAGTGGGCATTCTGCAATTCTTCTCCAATTACGCGGCTTGCAGAGAGGAGAATGCATTTCTTCACCTAAAGGGGCTTGAGGCATCAACGGAAGGCAGGGCTAGCAGTGGGAAGCCGCCTCCAGCCTGCCCCGAAATATCTGAGTACTTCTGAAGAGCACCTAAAACTTTCTGTGCCGTGGCAAGAGGGGTGGGGTGGGGAACGACACAGCATACACGATCCTGGCTTAGTCAAGATCCCAGGCTGCAAGGGCAGGACTCTGGAACCTTGAAAGAGGTGGTTCTGGCAGCCCCCTCCCTACATTAACAGTGATGATCCAGCCCACGTAGGCTGGAAGACAAGCCAGCCTGCTGAGCGACCCCAAAGTCGCTGCCTATGGAATCCTTAAAATATGGGAGGCCTTTTGCCCAGATACAGAAGCGTTTCAAGGGCTCATGGAACTCCACTGCATATGTTGGGAGGCGGGGGACAACTCCACCCAAAGTGACACATCACTGGCACTGCTCCTTCCATCTTAGCAGACAGGAAAGCCCACTCATGTGCCAGCTGCCACATGTGCATCGGGGCAGGCGTGGGGCTGCATGGGGCAGGCGGGGGGAAGAATACAAAAATCCAATCAACAAAAACAATGAAACTGAAGTCCACGGGTTTTTGTGCAACTGTTTTTTGCTTCCAGGAATGCACCCTTATGAGCATTTTGCAGAAATTATTTCAGCCCTCAGTTTGTCAAAACAATTGAATCTGTCACTCCACCTTTTTCTTTTTCTTGCTTTCTCACAAAGCATGAAAACAATTCACTCTTAAAAACAAAACATTACTTTCTTCTTTTTTACTATGGTGGGGTGCACAACCTGAGGCTCTCCAATTCCTGTACTACAACTCCCATCACCCACAGCCTCACTGTATTGCAGCTGGGGATGATGGGAGTTGTAGTCCCAAGGCAACTAGATAGCTTCCAGTCGGCCACCCCTGTATGACGCTAATACCCGATTCAGTTATAGGACAAGGTGGGGAACCCGACGACAACCTATTTTGCAAACTGTTAAAATGGCACATCTTCCACACAATAAGTGTGCACACAACTGAGCAGTTTGGAACTCTGACCAAAAGCAGATTTCCCAATAAATTAATAGAACAGAACAAAAATCTCATATAAAACAAAAAGTCAATGTAAAACCTTCAGGAATTATTCTCTCTCTCTTCATAGATATATATAGATAGATGTATATATATATATATAATTTCCTGAATTCTTTAAATAAAACATCTCTTAGAAAAATTAAAAAGAAAAAGAAAAAAGAAAAGCCAGTTTAGACTCTGATCCTGAGAGAACCGATTCTCTAACTTCTGGGTGGCCAAGCTGAGGCTGTCTAGTGGTCCCTGGGAGTTGGAGTCCAGCAATAGCAGCTTGGCCACCATGTCTGAGTTGATAGTCAGGTGGGTGGGCATAAGACTCTCATGTGAGATTTCTGGAGAGGAAGGGAGTTTCGTAGCAGCAGCATTTGGGGGACTGTGCCCCAAATCAAAAACCAATGGCCAAGCCCTCCACCTTGTCTCTCCTTATCTGCTCTTGAAACCCTATCTACGGTGGACCCCCTTCATAGAGGGAGGGTTGAAAAGAGACCACTCAGCCTCCGTTCAGCCTGCATCTGAAAACGGATGGAACCAGACACACCAAAGAACCAGGCGTTGCCACCCCAAACAGCGGCCCCATGTCGAGCTCCTTCTCCTTGCTCCTCAAATGGCCCAGTAATGGGAAGACAACATTGTGGGGCTGTGGGTTTCCAGGCTGTCCCCACCACCTCTGTGGGAGCCAGTAATGGGGAGCAGGCCTGGGGAAATGTTGGGATCAGCCAAGGATTCGGACAGGGGGCTCAAAAGATGACCCCCTACAGTCAGGAAATCAAGACCCATTTTAAGTTGGTCTACACCAGGGCTGCACAACTTTGGCCCTCCTGCAGGCATCAGACTATAAGCGTCATCATTCCCATTGGTCACTGTGGTGGGGGATTATGGGAGCTGGAGTCCAGCAACAGCTGCAGGGCCAAAGTTGTGCAGCCCTGGTCGACACCCAGGTGAATCCAGATTCAGCCTTGAAATAGAGCCGACTTTTCGCCCCACCTGCTAACTTCCCTGCGGGCTCCACATTCACACTCAACCAGCTGCCCACCTTACCACTGCAAAGTGGAGAGGAAACTGGCAGGTGGGAGTGGGGAGACCCATGTTATCACACACGCTGTTCTGCCTGTCTATCCGGCTCCAGTTCGTGAAATCAGCAATGCTTCCGGAAATGCTCATTTCCTGTGAGACTTGAAGGATTTGTAGTCTTCTCTACCAAGAGAAAACTACAAAGCCAATGATCCTGAACAACATATTCAGAAGCATCGTCTCAGTCAAGTACTGGAGTCAGTCAGGCAGCCGGGGCTGTGGTGAGCTAAACACCCTCCTCCCACTCTCTCTCACAATGGTAGAGGGTTGTTGTGGGAGACGGGAGTCTGAACCCTCCAACTGGATTCGGTGAGCTTGGAAGTATGTACAAAATCCTTCAAGGGGTTTTAAGCACTTGCAAGAAATCTTAGCAAAGACCAGTTGCCGGGAGTGGTTTGCCCATCTCTAGGAAATGCCTGATGCAATGACGCCGCCTTCCCATTACCACACGTTTTGGAGGAGAGGTTCTGGAATTTGACATGTAGGGCTGATTTTCAGCATTCATTGTGTATGGTTCCATCCTATGTCAAAGCCAGAGAGAGCGTCCAGGGGTTCTCTAACTACCCCACAAGTTATCTGAAGACCAGAGTCACAGTCAAGGAAATATCTCACAGACTTAAAAGCATGCCCAGCAAGCACAGCCCTGTAAGACTAAATTAACGTTCAACAGAAGGAAAGAAAAAACAAACAACAAATCAAACAAATCAACAGAAATTGTTACTAAATCAACCTGGTTTGAAAGTTCACAGCTGTGTACTACAAAGTGTAATAATTATTTCTTCTTCTTTTTTTCGGCCCATACAAAAATAACATATTGCAACTCAAAAGTGCATATTTTTTTTTAAAATAAACAGTTGACTATTTTTTTTGTCTTCTTATCAAATAAAATATTTACACCATTTGGGTTTCTGGCGCCAGAAACGCTTTTTCATGCTATCACCATGGGGACATCGTCTGAGAACCCCGTGATCATTGGTGCCTCGTCATCTTCGTCTCCTGGGAAATAAATGCAAAACACTACTCAGGCAGGACAGCAAGAGATTCCTGTCTGGTTTCTCTAGACATGGGCACAATACCTCACAAACCCTGGGTAGCCAATGTGTTGCAATAGTGACGGTGCTGAACTAGAACCGGGGGAGACCCAAGTTCAAATCCTGTTCAGTCACGAAACTCACTGGTTCCACCCACCCCCATCTCCTGGGTTTGTGAATTTTTTTGTACTGAATGTGAATGGGGAGAGGAGAACCCAATTTAGAGCGGGGAGAAAGGGGTACAAGGGGACTGGGACTGTATGCGAGAAGAGGAGGGACACAGCGTTTGGAGTTATTTCGTGCAGGAATCATTTCCATGGACACAGTGAGGGGCGGTTTTCAGCAATCCCCTCTCCTCTCTGCAGTGGCCTCTGCCTCCTGAAATGACATCCCTCCTGCATACATAAAGCAGCCTGACTTGTGGCATCTAAGTTACCTTCCAGTTGTAGACAAGCAACACTGTCTTTAAAAATTCCGCTGCTAACTTGGCAAAGAGGCACCTTTTAATGTGGTGATTCTCTTTATTCAGCAGGGGGAGAATAACTGGTCCTCTCCATCCTCAGCACGGTACCTCCAGTGACTGTTGCTGGTGTCTATCTTATGCTTCTTTTTAGATTGTGAGCCCTTTGGGGACAGGGGTCCATCTTATTTATTTATTATTTCTCTGTGTAAAGCGCCCTGAGCCATTTTTGGAAGGGTGGTATAGAAATCAAATGAATGAATGAATGAATGAATGAATAGTCACTAAAAACTAAATGTAACCAAGCCATTATGGGCTTTCGTAGCCCAGCGAAAGTCACTTCCAGGTCGTAAGGAAATGGCGCCACTTACCTAAATCGTCACCTGATGAGAATATGGCCGACCCAAGCCGGGAGCTGTAGTGGCTGTTGGCGAAGGCTGTGAAGCTATTCTGAAGTCTTCTGTGCCTCATGTACAAGATGACAAACCCTACGCCCAAAGTCAGGAGCAAGAAGAATAATATTGGCACCACAATGGCGGCCACGTCGGATGACTGGCCCATTTGAGATGCGGCAGGATCTCCACCTACAGAGGAGAGAGGAAGAAGCAGCAGCAGAGAAAACCATCAGCAAAACAATTCAGAAGTAGCAGAAGCATCCAAGCAAGTGAAAAGCAGAAGAGAAGAGCAGGCGTGGCCATAGATCTTTTGGGTAAGGGCTGAAGCTCGGTAGCAAAGCACTGGCTTTTGAGGATGAGGATGATGATGGAACTCAGTGGACCAGGGGCCCTGAAGCTTTGGAGATGGAGTTCAATAGTAGAGCACCTGGTTTGCATTCAATCCCTGGCAGCATCTCCAGGTAGGGCTGGGAAAGACTCCTGCCTGAAACCTTGGAGAGCTGCTGCCAGTCAGTGTAGACAAGACTGAGCTAGATGAAACAATGGTCTGACTCAGTAGCAGGCAGCTTCCTATGTTCCTACGGATTGTGCCTTCATGTGCTGTCCCAAGGGACATAGGGCTCTTTCTCCATGATACCACTGCCAAGTTTGGAACCAAATCAGTAGTGGCAACTTCGCAGTGTTTGACCAGAAGTGAGTGAGAGGGACCCACACGGGTTTTCTCTGTCTGCATCAGTCTTGGCTCCCAGGCATTACTGCAGTGGTGAGGGGAGAGCCACAGGGAGGCAGTGCAAACGCAGGAGGGGCCCTGAATCTGCAGAGAAGGGCCTCTTCCTTACCGCTTCCAAGTTCATTGTACAGCAGCGTCGCAGGCTCCCCACACATCTGCCCACTGTAGAGACATCTGGCTTGCACCGTGAATGAGTAATTGTGGCCCATCTTGAGGTTGGAAACTTTGAAGACGTTCTCGGTGGTGTTCCCCAGGTACACTGTACTATTCAACACACTGTCAAACATGTGCACCTCATAGCCCTGAAATGGAAAAAAATGAACAAAGCAACTTCAACTGGATGGGTATCTTGGCTGCTGGATTGAGGATGATCTGTAGCTCTGTTTATTATTTCATTTGACCCCGCTCTTCTTCCAAGGAGCCCGGGGTCTGAGCATACCTTGTTCCCAAGAATGGAACATGGTACTTATCTGAAGAGTCCATGCTCAGCAGGGATACGGAGTGCATCTGACAGTGGGTTGCTCCTTACCACTCGCTCCTAGATAGGGTTAATCAAAAGAAAAGAGCCGCAGGCAGCCCCCGCCCCCTGCTTTGCAAGTGGAAGTAGCTTATCCTAAGAGCCCAGTTCTGTCTGACTCAGCCAAAGGTGCACAGGGTATAAAAACCAGAAAATGTTAATACATTAAAAAGCAGTAAAAGATAGCCAGAAAGATGGGCAAACAGAAGGCCTGAAGAACATCTGGCAACTGCTGAAGGACACAGAGAACTGCCCACAACAAACCACTGTAACTGCAGGAAACAAACCCACGAGCAGAGAGAAGGGCGGGGCGGGTGGACTCCATATCCCTGCTGAGAATGGACTCTTCAGGCAAGTACAATGTTCCATTCTGCAGCAGAGGATAAGGAGTGCATCCGAGAGCGGGACCTACATGAGTTTCAGTCCCCCTGGGAGGGCTCCTTTCTGCTGACTACATCTTTATCACCTGCTGAAGAACCCTCCTGCCAAAGGAGGCATCAGCAGAGGACAGAGTGTTAATTTTGTAATGTCTCACGAAGGTTTTAGGACACGACCAGGTCACTGCCCTACGTATGTCCAGTAATGGCACTTGTGTCGAAAATGTGGCCGAAGTGGCTGCACTGTGCATAGAATGTGCCATGATGCCGGAAGGAGGGGGAACTCCTGAAGAAGCGTAGGCCTAAGAAATGCAAGCCCGAATCCACCTTGATGAGGAAAAGACCGCTCCTTGGACTCTTTTTTTTTTAGCTGATCACTCAGTGGGGAAAGCCACCCAAGCAAACCTTACCAGAGCAGTAATAAGTTATTATTATTATTATTATTATTTAAATTGGAGTAGTTGGCCAAAAACAGAAGGAAACTGAAGAGCAATGAGGACACCTTGCCTTCTTGGAGCAAGACAGATTAGAACTGGGCAATTTGTAGAAGCTCCTCCCACTTGCAAAGGGTGGGGCTGCCTGGGGTTCTTTTCTTTTGATTAATCCTGTCTAAGAGCGAGTGATAAGGAGCTGTCGGATGCACTGCTTATCCTCTGCTGGAGAATGGGAGATAAATTAGGCTGAAAGAGAGAGACTGTCTTAAAGTCACTCAGTGAAGCTTCAGGGTTGAGTGAGGATTTGAATCCTGCACTCCCCAGGCCTAGACCAACACCCTAACCCAGGGGCTCTCAAACGTGGGTCCCCAAAGACCCTTGGACTTCAGTTCCCATAATCTCCAGCCCCAAATGGCCTTTGGCTAGGAAAGATGGGAGTTGAAGCCCAACACCATCTGAGGACCCAAGTTTGAGAACCCATTGGTCTACGACTGGGGAGTGCATAATTAACCTATGGAATTATCTGCCACAAGATGTGGTGACAGCCAACAACCTGGATGGCTTTAAGAGGGGCTTAGATAAATTCATGGAGGACAGGCCTCTCATTGTCTACTAGTCTGAGGGCTATAGGCCGCCTACAGCCTCAGAAGCAGGATGCCTCTAAATACCAGTTGCAGGAGAGTAACAGTAGGATAGAGTGCATGCCCTCACCTCTTGCCTGTTAGCTTCTCAGAGCATCTAGTGGGCCACTGTGTGAAACAGGAAGCTGGACTAGATGGGCCTTGGATGTGATCCAGGAGGGCTGTTCTTATGTTCTTAAACCCTGCCCTAAACACTGCATCATGCTGGCTTGGAGGAAAATATGTATTGTTTTATCCTGAAAGCTGTCTTGAGGAACCTTTGAGGGCTTTCAACAGCACCAGTGGTTAGCTGCAAGACAGACGACAAATGACTCCGAGGGTCTGCTTTCAAAACTTGTGTGAGTGAGTGTGTGTTTGAGAGAGCGGAGGGGAGAGAGAGAGAGAGACAGACCCCTGATGTAAGCCCCTGGGTGAGTTCTGTGAACCCACCACAGAAAAGGCCCTGCCTCTAGTCCTCATCAACAGTATGTATGTTCATGATGGGCAAAGGAGCATAAGCTTTCTGGGGCTCTCTACCACCTGATTCTTGGGTGGCACTGTGTCTCGTGATTTTAATGCGGAGACTAAATTCATTTTTACTGCAGCAAGACTTCTCTGATGGTCTCTTGAGCTATTTTCTGCCCCTGGGTAAGCGGTTTGTTCTCTCTCTCTGGTTCTGGTCTTTTAAAGTCAATGACTGCTGCTATCTTGTGTATTTGCTAGTGTTGTCATTTTTTAATAGTCAGCCCACCATGAGTTCTGCTGGGGTGGGGGAGGGAACGATGGGACATAAGGCTGCTTCAGATGCTCTCCAGAGGGGGTGGGGTGGGGAATATGGTCATAACTTACCCGGCTTTCATTAAAGTAAGTTTCTTTTAAGGCTAAACTCTTCCAAAACAACAAGATGTGGTCATTTTCTGCTATAATCTTTAAGGCGTCTGGAGCTGCCAGGGACACTGCAAAAAAGGGGACAGGAGATGAGGGAAAACATTCAGGCAAATGTCTTTACCGTTTCAGCAATAGAGTTGCACGCTTCTCTAACACACTGATGAATATTCAATTCATCAGTTAAGGCCAGCAGACAATATTCTCTTTCCGTTGCTCGTTCCTGGCCTTTCCAAGTTAAAAAGAAGAATGACATCCAAGAAGCATCAACTGGAGATACGAAATGGAAACAGAGAGAAGAGCTGGTCTTGTGGTAGCAAGCATGAATTGTCTTTTTTGCTAAGCAGGGTCCACCCTGGCTTGCATTTGAACGTGAGACTATATGTGTGAGCACTGTAAGATATTCCCTTTAGGGGATGGGGCCACTGAGAAGAGCACCTGCATGCTTCCATGTAGAAGGTTCCAAGTTCCCTCCCTGGCAGCATCTCCAAGATAGGGCTGAGAGAGAGACTCCTGCCTGCAACCTTGGAGAAGCCACTGCTAGTCTGTGTAGACAAAACTGAGCTAGATGGACTATTGGTCTGACTCGGTATAAGGCAGTTTCCTGTGTTCCTAGATTGCTGGGTGCATATAAATAAATCGTGAACAATAATGCCTGAATTGTCACCATAAGGGGCTTAACCTGCAGCTGCCCTTGGAAGTTCATTAGCTTCAGTTGGAGCAACTCTGCCTTTCCTCTGCAGGTCTCTAAACCGTTAAACATGTGACTGGCTGTTTCATTATAATAATAACACTAATACACATTTGTATAGCATTTATACAGCCACTGAGCGAGTATGTGATGGACTAGTATGGCAGCGGAGTCATCAGGATTGGCTTCCTCCCTCCCTGGCAGTTATTTGGGGTGAAAGAAGAAGCATTCCCAGATGGAAGCATGCCTCTTTAGCATGTATTTACGGGCATTTATTTATTTATATTTATATACTGCCCTTCGTCCTAATCTGATTTTATATTGTAACCGTTTTCTAAATGTTGTGAGCTGCCCCGAGCAGTAATGTACTGGAGGGGCGGGGAATAAATGTTTAAATAAATACATGAATAAATAAATAAATAAGAAAGACCCCAGGGTGGTTGACAAGAAGATAAAAACAATTCAATAAAAACAAAACAAATTAGACTGTGAGCCCTTTGGGGACAGGGATCCATCTTATCTTATCTTATCTATTTATTATTTCTCTGTGTAAACCACCCTGAGTTATTTTTTGAGGGGCGGTATAGAAATCGAATGAATGAATGAATGAATACAGCTAAAAGTTTTTAAAAAGAGCAAAGGGCATGTCTCCCTTGACCCTACATACCGGGGTCACTGCTCACCTGTGTTGATTTTCAAGCTGGCTTCTTTGCTCATGTTTCCCAGTTGAACAATGATGTGGTACTTCCCACCTGGCTCCAGTGTCTTGACGATATACTCCACGGTGCTGTTGCGCGTGGTCACCTTGTAGATTCGGTCTGTTTTTCTGATTAAATCTTTCACGGCGACAGCATACAGCTGGAGGGAGCCAAGTTGGGTACCGTGAATCCTCAGAGCTCCTGCCCTCAACCATCCAACATCTCTTGTGAAGAGTTTGCAATACAAAGCATCTTACCATATCTTGGTCAGGAGAATCGTACGGGGACTCCCACTTAATGACAGCGAACGTTTTTGCCAGGTGCACAGAATGAAGATGTCGTGGTGGGAGGCGGTTGTCCGGGATCATCTTCACAACGATGTAGTCGGAAGGTGGTCCTTGGTATGGAGAGATCACACGTACCTTGAGTAGGACAATTATTGGTTGTTATTCACAAGAACTTTCACTTGAATAAAGCAGAAGCAGCAAAAAGAAAACCCACACACAAATTCCTGCTTCAAGGAGATTATAATACACTCTCTTGAGAGCATCTTCCATAAATCACCTTGGTTCATCAGCCAAGCCCACAAATTTTGGCCAAAGGTACCATCTCAGGGGGCGAATGCTCTCAGTGATTTTTGGCAACGTCTGACACTCCAGAGATGGAAAATAGGCGATAGCATTGTTGCACTTACGGCTCTCTCTGTGTTATCATCCCTTTCTTTATTCCTACCCCTAAACAATTAGGGGGAAACTGCAGTTGATTTTGCACAGAGCAAAGGGTCAGGGTTGGGGATTAGCAATGAACAAATTGCTGTATTCTCTCCATGGGGTATTCTTTGGAGGACATTCTTGCCAGTTTTCATTTCCACTCCTCTGACAACACTGATAAAACTTTATAGTAGTTTTTGAATTTTTAAATGTTTTAGAAGCTTTTAACACAAGCTATTATGGGAGGAGAGCTGGTCTTGTGGTAGCAAACATGACTTGTCCCGTTAGCTAGGCAGGGTCTGCCCTAGTTGCAAATGAAAGGGAGACTACAAGTGTGAGCACTGTAAGATATTCCCCTTAGGGGATGGAGCCGCTCTGGGAAGAGCAGAAGGTTCCAAGTTCCTTCCCTGGCAGCATCTCTAAGGTAGGGCTGAGAGAGATCCCTGCCTGCAACCTTGGAGAAGCCGCTGCCAGTCTGTGTAGACAATAATGAGCTAGATAGACCAATGGTCTGACTCAGTATATGGCGGTCACCTCTTTTCCATCTCTAGGGGTGTAGTTCTTGTCAAAAATCACAACGAGCCTTTGTCCCCCAAGATGGCTCATGTCCAAGTTGCATTTGGGAGGTGGGGGTGGGGTAATAGTGGGGAATTACGTCTAAACTCCTCACCAGAAATAAATACTGCTCATCTCTGTTGACGATAACTGTGATGTTGTGCAATGTGGTGGTTGCGTTGTTGGGATTCCGGTAAAGCTCGAGGAAAGATGTGGCATAAAATACTCCATAAACCTATCAAGGAAGGGGAAAGTTAGGGATGAGCAGATTCCACTTGCCATTGTTCCAAAATTGTTTGGGATATGGGATATTGTTTTATTTGAATTTCAGATTTGGGGAATTGAAATGGGCGATAAATTGTGAAAGAAGTCAAGAAATAATAAGAACAAAATTCAAATTATGCACTGTTCCCAGTTTCTAAAATTTCAGGAAGCTGGCCAGTCTAGTCGCTGCTTCTTAACTCATTACAGGCAACTAATGAATGACTTTATTATGTCCTAGCTCCAGGGTTCTCAAACCTAGGCTCCCAGATGTTGCTGGACTACAACTCTTATCATCCCTAGCCACAATGGTCTTTGGCTATTGTGGCTGGGGATGATGGAAGTTGTAGTCCAACAACATATGGGGCCCCAGGTTTGAGAATCCCTATTCTAACTCCACGATCTAAACTGGTATTCCTCAAAAGCCTCACTTCTTATGGCCAATCTGTGTGACCAGAAACATTCTGGGCATGGTAGGCTTGGGTTTAAACCACCTCTCAACTAGGAAGAGCAAGTCACTCTCTCTCAGCCTGATCTACCTCACAGAGTTGTCTTGAGGCTAAGAATTTGCTGTGAGTGGGATGTAAAACTAACAATTGTTAGAAAATAAAAGACTTGTGCATCCTTGACGAAAAAGCTTCGTCAAGCTTTGTGGCACACAGTTCCACTTCTGTGGCACACAGAACATAGTCATTGTCACATGATCAACATAGTCACATGAGTGGAGGGTAAACATTTAGATCAGAGGGCGGGTTCTCCTTCCACCAACTGCTTCTCTTCACCAGAGGAAAAGAAAGGAGTCCTTACCACGTTCCGAGAGCCAGACCAGTTACACTCAACAGCCGTCTGATTGACTGCTTTGGCTTTCAGGCTGGGTGGGGAGGGTCTTGTTCCACTGGTCACCACATGCGCAAAAGACAGAGGGCTGTCACCCAGCTCAGTCTTGGCCCAAGCAGAAATCTCGTATGGTGTTTGAGCCGTTAGGTTGTTCACTGCAGAGCAGAAAAGACTGGGGCTAAGTAGAAATGGGCAGACCAACACCCCACCCTGAGAGTTTCATATAGTGCTAAGCTGAAATGCTTAAGCATTTGATCTTGGGGCCTTCTGCATTCAAATGGTGCGCTCTTCCACTGAACTATGAACATTTCCCGACAATATACGGAGCTGCCCTTACATCAGATCAGACCAAACGTCCACCTAGCTTAATATCACTTCCTCTTAGCTGGTGATGACTCTCCAGACAAAAAGGTTTCACAGCCCTGCTATCCTTGGGCTCCTAGAAAACTTGAGATACCAGGGAATGAAGCTAGGCACGCAAAGCAGGTACTCTGCCACTGAGCAACTGCCCCTTCAGGGCCATGACGCTGCTCTAAACCTGCAGCAATTTAGGAATCTATGGGCCCCAGCCACAGAAATCCCGTTAGTTATAGCACCATTCGTTTTGCTTCCCTTAACATGGGGGTTCCCAGTTTTAGGTCCTCAGCATCATCCCTAGACACAACAGCCTTGGAGGTCCTTGGGAGTTGTAGTCTGGGGAATCCCTGTCTGGGGAAAGCCCCACCTTTCACAGTGTCTTCTTCCAATGGATGCTCTCCGCTTTGATGGTTATTCTGGCAAGCTTACCCGTCTGCATTGACTTTCCCCCTTCTATGGACAAAGATCTTTCTTCTTGTCTGTGGGTGTCGAAGGTCCAGAAAATCTTCACAACATAACCCGTCACCTGTTGGCCAGCAACAGAGATGAGGTGAGTCAAAACAAAACAAAAAATCACAAGGCTCTAAAAGTGAGTGGAGAGAGAAGGATTTTGCCCTAGCCTGATGAAATCTCTAATGATCATGCACAACAGAAATACAAAGAATCCTTGTTAGCTTGTTTAAAACAGCTAATGCAAAACAAAAAAAGATACTCCTTATCTTTGCACCTAAAAATAAATGGAGGTGAGAAAAGTTGTGGGGGGGACTCCCAAGGTGCTGGTAGATTTACTCAATGTTTTAATTGGTATAGGTGCATAAAATTGTTTTAATGTTGCCTTGCGCGTTTCGAGCTCTGCTCTTCTTCAGAGGCAATTCTTCGTTAGATAAAATTAAATCACAATGTTTGTTTTTCCTGGAGTCATACCAATAAAAACATTGAGTAA
Source organism: Hemicordylus capensis (assembly GCF_027244095.1). Taxonomy (NCBI): domain Eukaryota; kingdom Metazoa; phylum Chordata; class Lepidosauria; order Squamata; family Cordylidae; genus Hemicordylus; species Hemicordylus capensis. The sequence continues at coordinate 27,409,733 of NC_069664.1, forward strand.
ATCTACCAGCACCTTGGGAGTTCTTCCCTCCTTTTTTTGCCTTCAATTTATTGGTGCTGAGTCATTTCTCTCTCCCCATCTTTTCACCAAAAATAAATCCCTTCCAGACAAACTAAATTTGAGTCCCAGGAATTTTAATTGTGTTTAAGATGCCAGGACTTATGGGGCAGTAGTATTTACTCTATTTGAAAATCACTCTTTTCATCTGCTATGTAGGATATCATCAAATAACAGATGACAACAGAGAAGCTGCATATAATGCTTTACTGTATCATTCCCTGCAAATAAAACCTCCAGACCCATGACTGCACCATCTTTGATTTCTGAGGCAGGCAGAAAACCAGTCCAAAGCACAGTGTTTATATGGTAAGCCAATAATTTTGTTCTTTGGATGCTGGATTTTGATCCGTGTTTGCAAACTCAAATCATTACCGGAATGTTTGTGTCCATCCTCAGGGTGAAGCTTATGGAATTTTCATTGCAACTCTCGATACGGATAGTTGGCGGTGAAATAACTGAGATGGAGAAGGAACAGAGAGAACCTGTCTTCAGCCATGCAACCAAAGCGAATGCTATGCCAGACTGCATTGAAATTCAAAGCACTTTCATGGAAAATTTGTTCCGGGGTTTCCAATATGTTTATTCATTTTAAAAAACCACACATGCCAAAATTGCATGCTATAGAGACTGAACAGAAAAGCTTAAACAGAGCAGGGGTTGTGGGGAGAGGCAGATCAGGTCTAAGACATGAAGGATTTAAAGCAGGCCTGCATAAATAACATAAGGATCCAAGCTGGGGGACCTTTTTGCTGGCCCCCAGGTAGGAATATCCTGCAGCAACAGCACCCCAGAAAGGCAGAAGGTTGTTCTTTGGGTCAGTTCCTTCTTCTCCAAGGAGGGCCATCGCCTGTGCTCTTCAGAAACTGCCTTACAGTTTCTAAGTGAGACAGGATTGGACCATGGAGGTGCCTGCTCCTGGTGCTGCATCATGGGCATCCTTTTAATTTACATTCGGCCCTGCCTATTGAGAGCAAGTGGACCTCACAACCAAGGTTCCCTGTAACAGGGACTCCAAGCTGTTGTTGATTACAACTCCCATCATCCCCAGCTGCAATGCCTTTGGCTGGGGATGATGGGAGTTGTAACCCCTTGACAGGGAACAGTGCTCACAACCCGTCTTTAGAGGATACCCTCCTATACTCTGGAAGAAACCATGCACCCTGATTTCTGCAGCCCAAGTTCAATGAGAGGCTGACTGAAAGCAAGGCGCAAAGTAATTCTAACCCAAATCCCATTTTTTTAAAAAAATATACTTGCAGTGTGGCGAGGTGGGGTGGGGGAAGTTAAAAGATGCGATTAGCAGGGAATGCATACAGGTTTGGGAACGAAAGAACACATGTTTAAGTTGGTGAGCGATTACTTTTTACAATTTGTGGGCACGATGACACTCCCATTGTGAATAGCCCTGCAAGAGGAGCAATGACCTGCCACGGGAAGAGAGGAAGAGGAACATAACGAATGTTCCGAGAATGCCCATGAATATATCAACACGTAAGAAATGTGTGAGAGAGATGAGTGAAGCTGCAATGGTATTTACCCGAATGGAAGACGGCTCTGAATTTAAGACGACCCCCTTAAAAATAGACGTTTAAAAATACAGGCCATGCCTGCATTTATGCAAAAGGAACAGGATTCTGACCCCTCAACTTCTAACATCAAAGAACTTGGAAAAAACCTAGGCTTGGATTCAGGTAAACGCAGTATTTGTGCTCAGACCTATGTATGAGTTTGGGGTTTTCGTTGTTCTTGTTGCCTAGTGCACAGAGAAAGCAAAAGAAACTCATGACTGGATGGCTTACCTTTGCCTTTCACGGTCCGTATGGATTTCAAATCGCTCCAGTTCCCCACTCCACGGCTAGTTACAGCAGCGACCTTTTGAATGAGGAAGTTAGTTAATATGTAAGGAAGAGTGCCGTCGAAATAGCCTTTTAATGAAAATGAAGCAGGTTGAAAGGGGGTGGAGAGGATGGGAGAACAGTTCAGGACCAGACACGAGCGGTTCCTTTACTCTGTGGTAAAGGGGTGTGTGAGCAGAGGCAGACCTCCAGATCACACAGGCACCTATGACTGAAGACCCATATGATGAGAAGCCTCGGGGTGCCTGCAGCAGCTAGCAGTTCCAACAGCCACTATAGCCACCTGCGGAGATACTGCTTCCAACCCTAACTCAGCATCACTGCCGCCTGCTTATTCTCCCTCTGCAAGCACCAGACTTTTTCTTGGTCCTGAACAGCAGAGAGGAACAAGGAAGTTTTCTGTTGCAGATGCTATTCTCACAAAGCTGCCTTTGAAACGGAAGGGTGTTTTCAAAAGGGAAGTTTACTGTGGGGTGTTGCGGGCTGTTTTTAGAGAAACACAAGTGAGGGGCCCATTGTGCCTGGGGGTGATGGGAATCGTAGTCCAGCAACACCTGGGGACCCAAGCTTGAGAAGCCCGGCTCTATCCTGAAGAGGGCATTAGTGTGCACCCACAGTCTAGCTCACACAGATTGCCCCGTTCACTTCAAAGGAAGGCAGATCTCCATACATGCAAAGGAATGGACTCATGGAGCTGCCCCTAACACTGAAGTCCAATGGGTGTCCAGGGGCATAAGAGGGGGCAGCTTCTACCGCCCACCCCCCAGATCGAGACAGTTCCCTCTGAATTCAATGGGGGCATACTCCGGGCGGTGGAGTATTGGACTACTGGCTTTGCCCCCTGCTGCCAGAAAATGTTCTGTGGATGCCCATGACTGGGAAGCCCTTGAAGCGTAAAGTCCCTGCACCCACAGTCTTCACTGAAGCTGGAGGTGGGGATAGCTGGGTTTAAGCCCTAAAGAGTTTAGGCCCTGGGTTTTTAAGAGAACATCTTCTTCGCCATGAGCCCCATCGCCCGTTTAGATCTTCTGGAGAGGTACATCTACGGTTGCCACTGGCTTGTCTGGTGGCTACCTGGGGACGGGCCTTCTCCGTTGCTGCCCCTGGCCTTTGGAAGGCACTCCCTGTTGAAATAAGAGCCTCCCCATCTCTGGCAACTTTTAAAAAGGCACTGAAGACATATTTGTTCACCCAGGCTTTTGATTAGATTTATACTTTTCATACTTTTAAATGCTGGGTTTTTAATGATTTTGATGTTAATGATTTTAATTGTAAACCGCCCAGAGATGCAAGTTTTGGGTGGTATAGGAATACATTAAATAAAAACAACAACAACAACAACAACAACATATATAACAAGGCATTGTTAAGAGATGTACTCACTCTGAAAGTGTAGGATGTGTTGCTCTGCAGCCCCTCAATTTCTGAAAAGTTGCCGGGGGCCCTCACAGAGGACCATTCCTTGGAACCAGTTCTGCTGTACTCTACCTAACAAGATGGAAAAGGAACAGTCCCTAGCTCATAGCAACAACAGAATTCAGGAGGCAAACCTGTTAAAGCTTTGCGGAACCTAAGCAGGTTTTGATGTGGCCAGTGCCTGGATGGGAGACGGACGTGTGCCACCTTTGGGTTCAGTCCCTGGCAGCATCTCCAGGTAGGGCTGGGAACGCCTCTTGCCTGCATCCTTGGAGAAGCCACTGCCAGTCTGTGTCGACAAGACTGAGCCAGATGGACCCCATGGTCTGACTTGGTACAAGGCAGCTTCCTATGCTCTTCCTGTAGTGAGCGGAAGATGGCCCTTTCTCTCCAGGGCCATCTGCCTCCTTCCAAGACACGCCCTGGGCTCCCAGCTGTGCCTTCAGCACCGAAATGGGAACCCAAGGACCCACCCCACTCTCTTGAGGGCAGGCAACTGTCCCCTGCCCTGCTACCCTGGCCTCGCCGGCATTTGTGCGGGGTTCCCATTTGGCGTGGCTGCAGAATAACGGCTTAAAAGGACTTACAACGTATTCTCTGATCAGGCCGTGGGCGTTGGCTGGCGGTGCCCACTGGCAAGTTACGGCCCCTTCGGCGTCCTTCTTCAGCAACAACTGAAGGTGGACAGGGGGGTCCGGCACTGGGGAAAATAAGATGCAGAGGGAGGGGTTATCAGGGGCAACCTAGGCACAGGTATCCCTCCGTATGTTTTTATAAACGAAAAGGGCATCTTAGTTAGAGCTGTTCTTTTTCAGCAGAACTTCGCCCCCCGACCCACCCACCCCCAATTATTGGATTACAATTCCCATGATTCCCAGCCACACTGGCCAATAGTCAGGGATGATGGGGAGCTGTAGTCTGACATCTTAGGAGGGCTGGAGTTGTGCAGCCCTGGTTTAGAATAGCAATAGCAATAGCAATAGCACTTACATTTATATACCGCTTTATAGCCGGAGCTCTCTAAGCGGTTTACAATGATTTAGCATATTGCCCCCAACATTCTGGGTACTCATTTTACCGACCTCGGAAGGATGGAAGGCTGAGTCAACCTTGAAGGCACTAAATGGGAGGAACTGGGGCGGCCAGGGCTCCAATCCAATCCAGTGTTCTTCTGGATTGGACCCCTGGCCACCGCCGAGGGTCCAGGGGGGGCTTTATAAAGGGAGGGAAAGGGAAGAGGGCCTCTGCATTTGAACTGTGAGTTAAACTGAGCTGGCCCTGCAGTAGCGAGCACGAATTTCCCCCTTTGCTAAGCAGGGTCTGCCTTGGTTTACATTTGTATGGGCAACTACATGGATTGAATGCTTTCGCGTGCTTGAATGCATTGAATGCTTTTGAGTGTTTTTAGCTATTCTCCTTAGGGGATGGGCCCGTAGCTCAGTGGAAGAGCAACTACCTGCTTGCATGCAGAAGGTCCCAATTTCAGTCCCTGGAAGCATCTCTCCAGGTAGGGCTGGGAGAGACCCCTGCCTGAAACCTTGGAGAGCCTCAGCCAGCCATTGCAGACAAGACTGAGCTAGATGGACGAAGGATCGGACTCAGTTATCAGGCAGCTTCCTCTGTTCCCAAGAGATCTCATCCTGGTCCACCAACTGCAAAAGCCACTCAAAGGCACCTTTCCTTAATTCAGGAGTAGACAACCTTTGGCATGCCAGCCGCTGTAGAAGTACAACTCCCATCACCCCCAGCCACAACCTACTGTGGCTGGGGATGATGGGAGTTGTAGTTCAGCAACAGCTGGCATGCCAAAGGTTGCCCACCCACCCCTTCTTTTCTCGCACCACTCTGCTGCCCTTCCCCAGTGACTGCACCACTTACGTCCTTCCGGGGTGCGCAGGGTGATGATGTCGTTGGTGTTGTAGGCTTTGCTCAGGCACAGGACTTGCACTTTGACCTGATAGGTGGAGTCTGGTTTCAGCACTTTCAAGACACTGTTGGTTTTGTTGCTGTGGGTTTCTAAGGATTTCCAGACACTTTCGCCGACCATCCTGGATTTGGGAATTCAGAGAAGTAACAACAGCAGCTGTCTCAGAGGAGAGCTGGTCTTGTGGTAACCAGCATGACTTGTCCCTTTTGCTAAGCAGGGTCCGCCATGGTTGCATATGAATGGAAGTGCACTGTAAGCTATTCCCCACAGGGGATGGAGCCACTCTGGGAAGAGCAGAAGGTTCCAAGTTCCCTCCCTGGCAGTGTCTCCCAGATAGGGTTGAGAAAGAGATTCCTGCCTGAAACCTTGGAGAAGCTGCTGCCAGTCTGTGAAGACAATACTGAGCTAGATAGACCAATGGTCTGACTCAGTATATGGCAGCTTCCTCTGTTCCTCTCTGGTTTGGAATCTGGGTAGGCACAGAGGCCTTTTCAATAGCTCAACATTTTGAAACTGGTTGATGCAAACAGCCTCTGTCCTCTTGAGCTAGTGGTTCCCAAGCTTGAGTCTCCAGATGCTGTTGGACTACAATTCCCATAGTCCCGAGTCACAAGGGCTGAAGGCCATTTTTCCTAGGTAAAGGTGAGAGCTGTCTTTTGAGTAGGCATGCATAGGACAACACTGGAATCTCCTTGGGGCAGGGACCTGGGTCAAGAAGACTGTCATCTCCTTGAGGCAGGGACCTGGATCTAGTTTGTTGTATCTGTTGCTCTCCAATTTGCCATGTGCTCCAATGGCATCCAAATAATCTCAGGTTCAATCAGATGTTTGCACACGTGATTTTAGAGATGAGACTTGTCCTGGGGATTTCCAAACCATGGGCACAGTAAAACTGCCAGGTTACCTGTAGTGGATACTGTAAACACAGGAAGCAGGGGGCATCTTTTTGGGCCGGGTCCAGGTTAAAGTGATGTCGCCTGAGAAGTCAGCCATCCACTGGAGGTTCTGCACTTTATAGACAAGGGGGTCATCTAAGGAAAAAGAATGTGAACCTTGTAACTTTAGTAGGAATTAGGAAATACAAAACATTGATGCAAAGTACCTGAAGGCAACAATTACTATTACTATTATTAGAGTTATAGCTAGGAAAATCCTTGTTCTTTATTTTGAGTTGCTTCGAGTTCACTTCCAATGCCATTCACAGTCACCTCTTGGTCCTCTTCAGCTGACACGTTCCTTTTGGCTGTATTAATGAAATTTAACCAATGCTGCTAGCTAACCAGGTGAATAAGAACCAATCTCTACGTCTGGATAAATCACAGGGCATAAGATTCCTGGGACCGTTCCAGTTCAGATTGTTCCATAATGGCGGCATTTGAGGAAGAGAGAGAGCTGGTCTTAAGAACATTAGAACAGCCCTGCTGGATCAGGCCCAAGGAAGCCCATCTAGGCCAGCATCCTGTTTCGCACAGTGGCCCACCAGATGCCTCTGGAAGCCTACAGGCAGGAGTTGAGGGCAGGCCCTCTCTCCTGCTGTGACTCCCCTGCAACTGGTACTCAGAGGCATCCTGCCACTGAGGCTGGAGGTGGCCGATAGCCCTCCAACTAGTAGCCGTTGATAGCCCTCTCCTCCATGAAGGTATCCAAACCCTTCTTAAAGGGTCTTGTGGCAGCAAGCATGAATTGTCTCCTTTGCCAAGCAAGAGCTGCCTTGGTTTGCATTTGGATGGGAGACCACCCGTGAGCACTGTAAGGTAGTCCCCTTGGGCCTCTGCTCAGTGGAAGAGCATCTGCATGTTGGCAGCATCTCCAGGTAGGGCTGGGAGGGACTCCTGACAGTCTGTGTAGAAAATACTGCCCTAGATTGACCAATCACTGACTCCGTATGGCAGCTTCCTATGTTTGAATAATTAGCTACTTTTTAAAAACCCACAACTTCCTGCAGGTAAAAAATTAGCATTTCAGGGGGAAAGCTAGGCCCGTGATAGATTTGTTTTCCATGAACCAGGAGATTTTGATGTGAGGGAGACATGAGATGTACAGTCCTCCCCATCCGGGAATCTGAAATGGCATGGTCCTGGAATCTGTAGCACGTGATTTCTTGGACTGTCTGAAGCCTGTTCCAGTATCCCGGGAAGGCGCCGACACCCACACAAAGGGGGCTCACACTTTCACTGCTGCCGCCAAAGTCCTTCCTCTTTAGAATTCTGTCCAGGCTGCCATCCTGAGGGGCCCTGCCAGCAAGCAGCGTCTGGGCAGTCTCTCCCAATCAATATTTAATTAAAGAATTAAAAACTGATGGATGCTTCGTGGTCCCTGCGCTACGGGGGGAGAAATGGCGGAATCTCAAAGGGGCGAGGAGAGGGAGGAGAGGGAGAGAGAGCGTGATCGATCACTATTAGTGTTGCCATTATCTAAGTCATAATGAATTGAGAGCCAGGGATTTTGCTGACAAAACAGCTTCGTGTCTGCAGGGCTCGGAGGACGGAAGAAAAGAAAAAAAGGTGGAGAGACAGCATTCTCCATGCACCTCTCTGAAATCCAGTCGACCCATGCAGCAGAATGAAGCAGTTCAGTCTTGAGCTTACAGTAGGGTGGTCTGGACCATTTAAGACTGCATGCAGGGGGTGCCATTATGAAATGCCCCCTGTGTTTAAAAAAAACCCTAGCACTAGCTTATCAGAGATAAGACTGAGATAGAATCCACTTTCCATCCTTCCTTCCTTCCAAGTTCTACTTACGGTGCATCCTCCTCTATCCAGGAGATGTGCTCCCTGTTGAAATAAGAGCCCCCCCTCCATCTCTGGCAACTTTTTAAAAGGCAGTTAAAAGATACATCTCTTCACCCAAGCTTTTAATTAGATACTATTCTAATCGCTTTTTAACACTGGTTTACATTTTAAATTATTGTAATGTTTCTAATCTTTTTATTTTGTTTTGTTTGCATGGTTTTATTGTAAACCGCCCAGAGATGAAAGTTTTGGGCAATATATAAATATGTCAAAAATAAATAAATAAAATAAAATATACTCCTCGATCCAAACATGGACGATGTCACAGAGGGCCTTATGATTCCTCTGACTCACTTACCGGTACAGTTTCTTTCATCGCTGCTATCTGAGCAATCCAAGAAGCCATCACACCGCTCCACCATCGTGATGCACGTCTCCCCATCTTGGCATTTAAACCCACTTGGACACGACAAGGTTCTGCGAGTCGCTGGAAGACAAAGGAACACCCAAAGCTGCCTTACAGTGAGTGAGATCAGTGCTCCATCCAGCTCAGCGGAGGGAGCTCTCCAAGGTTTCAGGCTGAAGGGCCTTCCCAGTGCTGCTCCCAAAGCTCCTTTAACTAGGGACGAAACCTAGGAAGCTGCCATAGTCAGACCATTGGTCTATCTAGCTTAGTATTGTCTTCACAGACTGGCAGCGGCTTCCCCAAGGTTGCGGGAAGGGATCTCTCGCAGCCCTATCTTGCAGATGCTGCCAGGGAGGGAACTTGGAACCTAGAGGCTCTTTCCAGAGCGGCCCCATCATCTCCTAAGGGGAATTTCTTAAGAGTGCTCACACATCAAGTCTCCCATTCATATGCAACCAGGGCAGACCCTGCTTAGCTAAGGGGACAAGTCATGCTTGCTACCACCAGACCAGCTCTCCTCTCCTAAGGACTAGGTATGCCAAGTCCATGCTCTACAATTCAACTGTGAGCTTCCCTATGCCAGGTTCATAGGGACACTTCTCTGCTCCATTTTGGCACAAGGAACGGGTGGGTCTGATCCTTCGGTTTCACGGGTATACTTCTATCCAAAGCAGGAGGCCCAGATTACAAAGTTGTGCTCTCCGAAGTACAAAGCATCAAGCTTGGGGATTCCATGTCTGAATTCTGCTGCTGGCTGTCACATCCAAACTCAACATTCAGTTGACGTGCTTTAGAAGGCTGCAATGCAGGAGAGCTTTTGGCTAAAGGAACCCAAGGAGGAGAGCTGGTAGCGAGCATGAAGAGTCCCTTTGCTAAACACGGTCCACCGTGGTTGGCATTTGGATGGGCGACTGACTACATGTGAGCACTGTCTGCTGTCAGATATTCCCCTTAAGGGATGGGCCCATGGCTCCATGGTAGAGCATCTGCTTTGCATGTAGAAGATCCCAGGTTCACTCCCTGGCAGCATCCTGCCTGAAAACCCAGAGAGCCCCAAAAGGTGCCCACTGCAATCCCAGGAGGCACTTACGGCAATTCAGTTCGTCTGTCCCATCCTGGCAGTCCTTCAATCCATCACAGCGTTTCCAATTTGGAATGCACTTCTTCATTTGCTGGCACTCAAACTCAAACCGACTGCAGTGGCCGGGAAAGGCGGCGGAGGGCGATGTTGAGCTGGTTGCTGGAGAGCAGGGGGAAAGCATCATTAAAACCGACTCCCACAGGAGAGGTGGGACGGGATGCTGCATCCTCACGGTGCTCTGCCCTCAGCAGTTGTTGTTTTTGTTGTTTAACACATTTCATTAGTCAATCAGTTCAGTTTGTTGCAGTCAGTGGACCAGAAGGAGAAATAAGCAACCATCATGTGTGCAACACAAAATATGGAAATTAAGAGTCCGAGATTCATGAATACAGAACAAGAGACTCAGTCCTACCATCTGCATGACTTCACAACTTGCTTCCCCATTCTTCATTTCAGGAGTCCATACTATGCTCCGTTGCCTCCCATGCCGCCAGATGGCAGCCTCCGCCAGTTTAAGGAAGGCAGCCACAGCACAGCTGCCTCCCTCTCTCCTGGCAAGAGGCTGAATCACATGACAGGTTCTGGTTGGCTACTTCAGGGGAATCCGTCTGCATCTTTACTTCTGGTTCTCCCAGGCTCTCCCCTAACTTGCATCCTCAGGGAACACTTTCCACACCAGTTCATCTGCCGAAAAATTCCTGGTAGGGCAGGGATTCCTGAACAGGGTCCCCAGGCGCTGTTGGACTACAACTCCCATAATCCCCAGCCGCAATGGCCAAAGATGCAAATGAGAGCCCCGTTCTAGGGGGCGTACCTGAATCCTGTGGGGTGCTTAGCAAGGCTCATCTGGATTAAGAGTGAGCTCTGGAAAATCCCCAGCACTATCCTCTAGCTGCAACCTGGTAAGGCTGGGCATCAGACGTTCCAATGAATTTGAGGCAATTTCCTCGTGCTGTGGAGGGGGCAGTGTTTCCCCGCCCCATGGCCCTCCCTGTGCAGTACCTTCCGTTTCTGGCACTGAGATTTGCGCTGGAATTGGAGGCAGCTGACCAGCGCTCCCTGTAACAGGGATTCCCAGATATTGCTGACTGTAATTCTCATAATCCCCAGGCAAAGGCTATTGCAGCTGGGGATGATGGGAGTTGTAGTCAGCAACATCTGGGAATCCCGTTGCAGGGAACACAGCACCTGAGGCTTGCTGGGAAAAAGCACGGGGATGCTGGCAGGATGTGCAAGGGCACCTGGGAAGTGTAGTTCTTCCTAGTGCTTTCCCCTTTTAAATTCACAGGCATCGGAACATCCTATGCACAGCCCTAGAAATGGGTGCACTATCATTGATCTCATTGGGCAAGTTCCAGAGTAACCACAGGACTCCCAGTTAGGAACCAGTTCTCTAGCTTTCTGCAAATCCCTCACTTCACTTTGCCCCCTTCCACGCCTCTTCCACCTAATGTTCGCCTGTAAGTTCTCCGGGCGAGGAATGTCGTATTCCTGAGTTCCGCCCAACACCTGGCCCATAGATGGTGCTAGACAACGTTCCCGAAAGGGAGCTACCGCAGCAAATAGCGGGGGGAGACTCACAGGCGGTGGGACAAGCCTCCTCATCGGAGCCATCGGCGCAGTCCCGATATCCATCGCAAACCCAGCTATTCATGATGCAGCCGCCGCCGTTGCACCGGAAGTGGTTGGGCGAACAAGTGACAGGGGCCACAGTGGCGACAGGAACGATCGCTGAGCCTAGGACTGAACCAGCGAGACATCGAAAAAGCCCTTCTGGGTCAGACTAATGGGTCATCCAGCCCAGTAGCCTGTTTTCAGCAGCAGCGAGCCAAAGCTCATGAGGAAGCAAGACAAGGAGCAGCCCTTCGTCCTCGAAAAAATGGAACTGCAGTCACCCCTGGCAAACCTGGTTTGCACCATCATCCAAATCTCGGTTTAGTGTGGCTTACCAACATTAGCATGATTGCGCGGACCCATGCGAAGTTGGCTTATGGCTTGAGATGAATCTGAGATCCCCGCCTTGGTGTGGTTTCACACAATTATGCTAACGTTGGTAAGCCACATTGTAAATTGCCCTGAGCCACCTTTGGAAGGGTGGTATATAAATCAAACAAAACAAGCAAAAAAAAGCACCTCCAGGGAGTGACTGCAATAAAGGTGCCTGCGTCCCACCCCTTACCTCCGCACGCCTTCTCGTCCGACCAGTCCCCGCAGTCGTTCTCTTTGTCGCACTTCCACCTGTTTGGGATGCAGTGCCCATTCTCGCACTGGAACTGGTAGTACCGGGAGCAATTCGGGGGTTCCGTTGGGTTTTCTGGGGAGGACAGACACTTTAGGTCCCACCTGCTCAGGACCACTAAGAAGCACGGAAAGCCTGACCAACCCGCCTGGAGCGTGGCCCGAGAGGAGAGGGCCCAGGCAGGCCTGGACAGGTCAGTGAGTGTTGCAAGGAGAATTGAGGGGAGCAACAGCAGGAGAGAGGGCATGCCTTCATCTCCCGTGCCCGGGCTTCCCAGAGGCATCTGGTGGGTCACTGTAGGAAACAGGGTGCTGGACTAGACAGGCCAGGGGCCTGATCCAGGGAGGCTCTTCTTACCGCATTCACCTGAATCCAATACTAGGTTTCTACCCAGTTCTTTGATAGTAGAAACTTAGGTCTTAGCAGACCCAAGTGTATCAGAGAGAAACACAGGAAGCTGCCATATCGGTAGTCAGACCCATGGTCCATCCAGCTCAGTACTGTCTACACTGACTGGCAGCGGCTTCTCCAAGGTTATGGGCAGGATTCTCTCTCCGCCCTTGCTGGAGATGCCAGGGGTTGAGCCTGAGACTTACTGCATGCAGATGTTCCTCCACTGAGCCATGGCCCCACCCGCTAAGGGGGAGATCTTACAGGGCTCACATGCACTCTCCCATTCAAACGCAAACCAGGGTGGGCCCTGCTTAGTAAAGCCTGCCTCAAGAGGGCCCTCACATTCGGCATCTGGCAGGGCTCCTCCTCACCCATCCCTGCGTCACTACATCAGCAAAAAATTTTCAATGGATGGAGGGAGAGAAGGAACTCACCCCCTCCGCTGTTGGGGGGGGGCAATAAAGCATTTCCTGCTCACCACAGTTTGCCTCGTCAGAGCCGTCACCGCAGTCATCCATGCCGTCGCACTTCCACACCAGGCTAATGCACATGTCATTCTGACAGCGGAAGCTGAACTGGTCACATGTGCGGTGGAACTCTTGGCCTTGAGCTGCAAGGAACAGAACACACCAAAACAGGGGCTCTGGAACTCGGGTACACAGACGCTGCGGGACTACGGCTCCCATAATCCCCAGCCACAACGGCCTGCGGCTGGGGGAGATGGGAGCGGCAGTCCAACAGTACCTGGGGACCCAAGTTCGAAACAAAACAAAGTCGCAGCACCTGATTCAAGCTGGCAGCTCCCTGCATCCTTCCCTCCACAGTGGGCTGCCTCTGGAAAGCCACTATCCCAAGGGTCACGGTTTTAGTTGCTGACCCCACCAGCACTTACGACTACCCTATACATATCGCTTTTCAACAAAGTTCTCGGAGCGCCTTGCACAGAAGAAACAACAAGGAGAAGATGGTCTCCTGTCCCTAAAGGCTTCACAGTCTAAAAGAAATACAAGGTAGATTCCAGCCACAGCCACTGGAGGGGCAAGAAAATAAAGACATGGGAAGCTGCTTCCTACTGAGTCAAACCCTGGGTCCATCTTTCTCAGGATTCTCTACACAGGCTGGCAGTGGCTCTCCAAGGTTCCAGGCAGGATTCTCTCCCAGCTCTACCTGCAGATGCTGCCAGGGATTGAATTGGGACCTTCACCTACAAAGCAGACGCTCCACCCCGGAGCTACGGCCCTATCCTCAAACTAACATTGGAAGCTGCCTTCTACTGAGTCAGACCCTTGCTCTATCTAGCTTAGTATTGTCTGCACTGACTGGCAGCAGCTCTCTGCGGTTTCAGGCCGGAGTCTTTCCCAGCCCTTCCTGGAGAGGCTGCCAGGGATTGAACCTGGGGCCTTCTGCATGAAAAGCAGGTGCTCTTCCATTGAACGATGGCTCCATCCCCAAGGGGAATATCTTAATGCAGGCAGTGCTCGCATGCAGTCACCCATCCAAGGCAAACCAGGGCAGAGCCTGCTTAGCAAAGGGGACAATGGCTCACCTCCGAAGGGTCTTACAGCAGGCAGTGCTGACATGCTGTCACCCTCCCACATACAAACCAGCACAAACCGTGCTTAGGAAAGGGGATCATTCATGCTCGCTGCCGCAAGACCGGCCCTCCACCCCCTGGCCGCGGGGATGTTGTGCTGGGGCTGAACAGAGACAGCTGCTCTCCCTCTTGATAAAATAAAAAGGACCACTGCTTTGGAAAGGTGCCTCTTTGCCCAGTAGCAGGGGCACCACCTCTGCCTCCGCCGTACAGGTGAGCTAGGTCTGCCCCAAGGCAGGGCCACGCCCATCTGCTAGAGATACGAATCTTGGCGATGTCTCTCGCATCCCGTAAGGAGCAGTTCCTCTGTTCTCTCGGCTCAGCAACCAGATGCTTAAGGAGGAAAGGGGGAGCTGCTATCACTGCACTGCCCCAGCTCTACTGCAGGAAACCACATGTTTGGGACACCGTCTTAGCCACTATGCTTACAGCACCCGGCGTAGGCAAGGTCTTCGTCTGAGCCGTCCCGGCAATGCACGGTGCCGTCACACACCATGGAGTGCAGCAAACACTGCTGCCGGTTCTTGCACACAAAATCCGTGTAACGCGTACAGAGAGGCTCTGCAGAGAGGCAAGCGAAGGGAAGGGGGAAGGAGTAGAAAACAGGAAGAGAGCAGGGTTTCAGTGTCTCTCAGCCTCGTCTCCTGGACTTTATTCTACTTTTTCATTGTTTCCTTGGATTACCGCTCAGACATTTTTTTTTATTCTGTAGGCCTAATTTATCCACAGCGGTAATAGTACTTAGCATTTACGCTTGAGGGTTTCTCTGTTTCCATAATCCACAAAAGGCTACCTCCAATATGTATGTACTTGAAACCACGGGACTGCTGTGGAAACTCACCCATAACGTTTTGTCCGTAAGCACAAATCTTCTCCCCAGAACGGAGCCTGGGGGAAGCCAGTTCTGCATGTTGGGGGGCAGAAACTGGCTGTGCACAGTGCTAATTGGCTAGCGGCCTCTGGCTTCATGACCCACCTGGGGAATTTTCAATGTGTTAAGAAGTGTGTGTGTGTGTGTGTGTGTGTGTGTGTGTGTGTGTGTAACCAACCAAATAAATAAATAAAACAAAGTTTTGGGCAATCATTGTAGCAAATACACTTGGATGAGGGGGGGAGGCATGAAGCCTGCCTTCAGCATGGATAAGGAGCAAGGCAGACAATCAGTGTTTGATTATCTGATAGGTATGTCTGTCAGAAGCACAACAGAGGGACGATGTGTGTGCATGCACACTAGGGAAAAAACAAGCTTGATACGGGGGGGGGGGGGGACTGTAGCTGGTGCTCTTTTTTAACATCATTCTTGTGCAACCCAAGTCTCAATTTCTGCATGTTACAGCTTTACTATTCTTTTAAATTGACCATTATTTGACCGATACCGAGTCAACTGACCATACGTGTTTTGACGAGGCTCAGTGTGGCCAACCCTAGTCAGAAAGGAGGATAATTCACGTGATTTGGCAATTGAAACTTCCAGGCAGAAGCTGGTTTTTGAGCCAAGGGATGAGAGAATGCAACCCAGAGACTGACATGAAACCTTCCAAGTCCTCAGCCAAGTGGGAGATCCAACAGCCGCTGCTTCCACCCCCAGTTCTCTTCCTGGTCCTTTTGGCCGCGCCCTCCCCGACTGCCCTGGGGCACGGCTGCCATCCTGCTTGTTACAGCAGGGTCAGAAGAGGCGGGGCCAGCTGCAAAGACCATGTGGAGTAAGAGAGCCGGAGCAGGAGCAGACGTGGGTGCAGAGTTTCCTCCTTCACTGGGGAACTGAAAGGCTCTGCATGCTAACTGGGGTGGCAAAGAGTAAGTGGTGCAATAGACCAGGCTGACACCCTGGGGAAAGCCCGCCACTGTGGGGCACGACCCCTCAGGCACACTCACCGCAGTGCTGTTCATCGGCGCCTTCTGAACAGTCACGCACGCCGTTGCAGCGCTTGCTGGAAGGGATGCAGGTCCCATTTGGACAGGGGAATCCGTTGCACTTCTTCTCTGCAATGCAAATTAACACACAACAAAATAATACCAAAAAAGACCAAAAATAAAAAGCAGACTGCAGACAACTTTTGACAGCGCCTGCATGAACATCCATGAGCCACTGGAGCAGGGTGGGGGGGATGCCACAGAGCAAGGGCAGGCAACACTGGCTCGCCAGCTGGTCTAGCAAGGTAAGAGCAATGTTGCTCTAGAAGCTTCTTGGATGTACACACCTGGTTTCCTCCTTCCCTTCCCTAGGAAAGGCCGTTTCTTAAAGGGGCCGTGCCTGATTTCTTGTGCGTTGGCTCTGGTGGTGCTGTGGGGATGGCGGTGGGGGGCAGATCATCAAGAGATCAGGTTCTCCTGGTTCTCCTGGTGTGTGTGTGTGTGTGTGTGATGGGGCTCAACAACACAAGTCACCTGGGGCCCAGGTCACAGAATCTCCCCACCCCATCTCCTCCCCTGAGCAGCCTGCCTCTTCCCCCAGTTTGTGGGGAAGGCCCTGCAACCTGGAGTCAGGATACACTGCGAGTCGCAAAGCAGACAGTCCAGCCCATTATTGGAGCAGCTGCCTGTTCCCGATCCCATCTTCTGCCTCAGGCCCCTTTGATTCTCACCTGCCCGCTCCAAAACCGGACCCCGCCCCCAGCTAAGGCCAGCCTCGGAGCCCGGCAAAGGCCTGGGCGGCCCTCTTGAACCCTCCCCGGCTGGCTGAGAGCCTTTCTCCGTACCGCAGTTGCTGGGGTCCTCATCAGAGCCGTCCTGGCAATCGGCGTCACCGTCACACGCCCACCTCTGTGGGATGCAGTGCCCATTGTGGCACTGGAAGCTGGAGGCTTCGCAGGTGTGGGAAACTGCTAAAAGGAAGCACATCGAGGAGGGAGCTGAGAAGCCGCCCAGAGCGAAAGAGACAGCAGGCCAGGAGCTTCCTTTGGTCCATTCCTTTCCGTCCACCCATTTTCATTGGATGATTCTGAGTTTGGGCATTATGGAGGGAGGAAGAAAACTGCATTCCTACCCATCTTTTCTTCATGGAATCCTTAATTTTAGAATCCCCTATCACATCTCTGCCCCGTGACATCTTTTTTTCCTTGTCTAAAAAGACCCAGAGAAGTTGTGCAGAGACTGGGTGAAAGAAATTAGAGTTGGGTTGCTGTGAGGATCCAGGGAGTCGGAGGACAGATAGGAAAGGACGGACTGAAATTATGTAGACGTAAGAACTTGCCTTGCACTGAGTCACACCCTCAGGTCCATCTAGATCTATATTGGGGGGGGGCAGCAAACGTCCGTCCAGCTGTTGTTGAACTACAACTCCCATCATTCCCTGTCACAATAACAGCTCTCCAAGGTTTCAGGCAGGAGTCTCTCCCAGCCCTATCTGGAGATGCTGCTAGGGACTGAACCTGTGAACTTCTGCAGGCAAAACCACTGAGCTACAGCCCCATTTTGGCAGAGCTGTAATATTCTCGTTGCTCCTGTCTCTTGAATATTCTATGTTTGTCAAACTGCCTTACACTGAGTCAGACCCTTGTTCCATCTAGCTCAGTACTGTCTGCTCTGACTGGCAGCAGCTCAGAGGGATATTAGACAGGGGTCTTTCCCTGTCATACTGGAGATGCTGCCAGGAATTGAGCCTGGGGCCTTCTGCATGCCAAGCAGATGCTCTTTCACTGAGCGATGGCCCCATCCCAGACATCAGCCCCAGGTGCAAAAGGAGCTTCCTGTGACTCTGAAACAAAAAGGCATGTAGTTTTTGTGCCCCTTCACCTTATTTAAAAAGGAATCAGCTTTATCAGGGAGGCGAACCATGTTCCACTTAATTGAATTGCATGCTACTCACTGCCAACAAGTGAATGACGCGTTTCCTGATATTCTAAGCTACGACACTCTTCCGGCAATAATATTCTATTAAGTATTCACTGTGAAATGTAATTATTTTCGATAAGAGGCATAAATGCAGCTTGCAGAACTGTCAGGCAAACGGCTTCTAAAATAACTGTTATCCTCAGATAATTTCAAACCAGGGTTTAACAAAAATAACATTTATTTAAAAAACAAAAAAAAAAACCCAAACCTAACAGGCTTTTTGGAATAGGCTCCTGTCCCTATAATCACCCGCCCTTGAAAACTCACAGGAGAGATAAGCCACTGCAGCACATAGACCTCCTCGGCGCACCCACACCGCCAGAATACCAACCACTTCATCTTGTCAGCAATGAAGGACTTGCACGCAAATACAGCCAAGAGGGGAAACAGAAATAACTAAGCAATTTCACAAGGAGGGCCCGTACTAAGCAGCAGAGCACCAGATTGGCATTCAGAAGGTGCTAGAGTCACTCCTCAGCCTCTCCAGTTCAAAGAATCCCAGGTAGAAAGTCTGGGAAAGACTAGCAATGAAGGATGGACCAGAGCTGGGGTAAGACTCAGTGGCAGAGCATCTGCTTTGCATGCAGAAGGTCCCAGGTTTAATCCCTGGCACTTCCAAGTAAGGCTGGGAAATATCTGCCTGAAACCCTGGAGATCCACTGCTAGTCAGTGTAGACAGGACTGAGCTAGACGGATCAACTGGCAGCTGCCGATACAGAGAACTCCGCAGGCCAGCCTCTGAAAATTATTTCCCAATAATTTGGAGAATTACTCAGTTGATTCTGAGCGTAGTTTGGAGAAGAGCTTTTGGTACGGCAGTGCTTGCCTCATATTTAAAGGGAGAATGATGAACGGCCCAAATGCACATTTCCAAATTGGGAAATAGGAATTTCAGTGAAAGAGCCTTCAGAGAGACAATCTATGTGTTTATCCTTTAAGGTTGGGCATCTGCTTGGTGTGCAGAATGTCCCAGATTCAATGCTTGGCAGCATCTCCATGTAGGGTTGGGAGAGACTGCTCCTTGAAATCCTGGAAAGCCGCTGCCAAGTCAGAGTAGACAAGACTGAGTTAGATGGCCCAACGGCAGCTTCCAAGGGGCCACAAGACTCTTGAACTTGAAGAACATTCTTTTCCCAGCCTTGCATTGCACAGCTCAACTATGCAAAAAGTCTCCCTTACCAGCTAGCAACAGAACATCAGTTGTACGTGAGTCCTCTTGCTGCACAGTAACTCTCATGGGCTTTGTCCTTTCTTTGCAAGTGGCCACATGAATGCCACAGCAATTAAGCATGCAGACAAGAGATGAAATCCACCCATCAGCAGTTCCCTCTGAGTGCTTATTAACTGTGCCGGAAAAAAGAGCTCACCGGTGCAGTTTGCTTCGTCTGACCAATCCCGACAGTCATTGTCACCATCACACTTCCATGAGAGACGGACGCACATCCCTGAGTTGCAACTGAACTCGTCATTCCGGCACTGGTGGGCTTCTGCAAAAACAAGGCCCACGAGGCCCAGAGAAGGAAATATATAAACTTAAGAGAGATTTGAGAGACACAGGAAGCTGCCTTATACTGAGTCAGACCCTTGGTTCATCTAGCTCAGTACGGTCTACACTGACTGGCAGCAGCTTCTCCAAGGTTGCAGGCAAGATTCTTTCCCAGCCCTACCTGGAGATGCCGCCAGGGATTGAAGCTGGGGCCTTCTGCATGCAAAGTAGATGCTCTTCCCCTGAGCTATGGCTGCCTCCCCATTTTCAAGGGGTGACCATATCTCCTCCACCCTCAAATTTTTATGGTACTTTGCATCACCCCTCCCGCAACAAAATGCATCCCTTTAAATGTTCTTTTCTACTTCTCCCCTCTCCACCAAGTCATGCTTTCTGGAAGGAAAAAACAAAAAACCACAAATGATGAGAAATCCCCACCAGTGACTGGGATTTTGAAGGAGTGGCTGTTCCAGGCAGTTCTGATCTAGAAGATTTTACAGAACGCTGGAACCTTTCCTAGGAATGTTTGGAGTACCTTAACAGATCCCTACACAGCACCTGCCTGTCTTGGCATCTTTCTCTGAGCCTTCCCTTTAGGTCTTCACAGTATGGCACACACAGATGATGTCATTGTAGCATGGAGGTGCTCAGAAGCCCTGGAGCACCACTGTGGCCTGCAGAAATAGGCGTGTGGGCCCGGCCTGCCACCACCAGCCCTCTCACATCCTACGGAGGAATCCAGTAGCGCAGGTAACATGGAAAGACTGCTGCCAGTCAGTGCAGACAATGCTGAGCTAGACAGACCAATGACTCAGTAGGTGGCAGCTTCCTATGCTCTTTGGGTCTGGAGAGGGGCTGTAACTCAATGGAAGAGCATCTGCTTTGCCTGCAGGAGTTCTCAGGTCAAATCCCTGGCAACCTTAGGTGGGGCCGGGAAAGACCCCTCTCCAAAGCCCAGCTGCCAGTCAAAGTGGAGAACCAATGCTCCAGATAAGGCAGCTTCCTGTGCTCATATGCAGCACAGCACAGAGTGTGAAGGAAGCCCGCAGATATAGAGTCTTGCCACACTTACCGCAGTGGCTCTCGTCACTATTGTCCCCACAGTCATCCTCCAGGTCACACTTATAGGACAGCGGGACGCAGGTCCCCGACTCGTGGCAGCGGAACTGAGTCTCAGTATCACATACAGTTGTTGCTGTGGCAAGAGACAGAAAGAGAGAGAGAGCCCCAGGCCATAAATAAGATGCCAGCTTCTTGGGACACCAGGTGCTGCTTGCCCCATCCTTAACAACTTATATTCAGAGATGTACTACTCCTGCACCTCCATCCAGGTTCCATACAGGCGTAGGAGACCTCTACTCCATGTGTGTGTCAAGTCCCCTTGCCTCTCCCCTTCCTCTTCTCCAAACTCCAACTGCAAGGTCCTCAGGGCAAGGACCTTGCCCCCTTTGCTTATATTACCCTGTAGAGCACTCTGTGTGTTGATGGCGCCGCAGAACCACTAACAGCGACGCAACTTACGGCAGTTCTTCTCATCGCTCATGTCCCCGCAGTCGTTGTCGTTGTCACACTGCCATATGCTGTTGATGCAATTCCCGTTGGAACATCTATATTGGTTGGAGAGGCAGGTGTTTTCTGCGACAACACAGCAGAACAGGGGCAAGTCAGAAACCAGCACACACCCACGCTGGAAACTACAGCCAGAGTCCAATTCACAATGCAACTTCTATTGATGGACAAAAATTTTAGAAACCAGTTTCCGGCAATCCATCTTATGGTAAGAAGAGGAGGAAGAAATTTCAATGGGAGTAATGGCGCAGGAGGAAGGGGAATCCCCTTCTGGAGCTGTAACCCCGATATGGAAACCAGTATGTATGTATGTATGTATGTATGTATGTATGTATGTATGTATGTATTTATGGCATTTTTCTTACCACTTCTCCCAAAGTGGTTTACATAAAAACATCAACAAAGAACCACACTGGAAAGCTGTTGGAGATGGAGTTCCAGTGCATCGACCTTTAGCACCAACTATCCTAATGACCACTAGGGGCACTGGGAGCAGAGGTAGCTAGTGAGGGTCTCCTTACCTGTCATAAGAACATAAGAACAGCCCAGCTAGATCAGGCCCAAGAAGGCCCATCTAGTCCAGCATCCTGTTTCCCACAGTGGCCCACCAGATGCCACTGGAAGCCTACAGCAGGAGTTGAGGGCATGCCCTCTCTCCTGAAACTGGTACTCAGAGGCATCCTGCCTTTGAGGCTGACGGTTGCCTATAGCCCTCCAACTAGCAGCTGTTGATAGACCTCTCCTCCATGAAGTTATCAAAACCCCTCTTAAAGCCATCCAGGTTGTTGGCTGTCACCACATCTTGTGGCAGAGAAATCCACAAGTTTGTTTGTTTATTGTTACATTTATATATTGCCTTTCATTAAAACAATCCCAAGGCGGTTTATGTGTTGTATGAAAAAGTACTTCCGTTTGTTGGTCCTAGATTTCCTGGCAATCAATTTCATGGGATGGCCCCTGGTTCTAGTGTTATGTGACAGGGAGAAGAATTTCTCTCTGTCTGCTTTCCTCTGCTCTATGAGCCCCTGCTTTGACTCCTCAGATACTTCCTGTAGTGAGTCAGTCCTCTTCTTTTCCTTCTAGAAAGAAGATGGAAACATCTCTCTCTCTCCCTCCCCATTAATTACATAGCTGATAGATAGGACAGGTCTTTCCTATCCCAAATATACTTCGCCAATAAATCAATTTAATTTAAACTCTACAGTGATCTCCATGTGTGTTCCTTAAATAGCTGCAACAACTAAACTCTGTACTCTGTAACTGGAATGGTAGATTCCTTGGTGCTTTGCTAAA
Organism: Hemicordylus capensis; assembly: GCF_027244095.1. Lineage (NCBI taxonomy): Eukaryota > Metazoa > Chordata > Lepidosauria > Squamata > Cordylidae > Hemicordylus > Hemicordylus capensis. The sequence goes on from NC_069664.1 coordinate 27,431,619, forward strand.
TCATTACAAATCACAACAAAAGCAACACATTTACATCTTTATGTGTTCTTATGTATGTTAAATCGCTGTTAGGTTGTTTTTGAAATTTTTATAACTGCTACTCAGAGTCGGTTAGGCCAGAAGGGTTTTTATTTCAGGAAGTTGCTTTTGGAGGGTAGGCACCGATATCTCTGTTGGTGTGCGATACAATCCCCAGAAAGATATTAGAAACCTCAACACTTCATAATAGCTTCTTATAACCTGCATTTAAAAATCTAACAATCTTATAGCTTTGCAATATCTTGGATAACTCAACCATGGAATTTTAAGCTGTTGGGACTCTGGGATCTCAGGACATTGAAACTCTGAGATTTAGGCCCTTGGGGCCTGGGGCATTAAGATCTAGGGAGGTTTACATCTTTTTTTTAATGCCTTATTAGGAACATAGGAAGCTGCTATATACTGAGTCAGACCATAGGTCCATCTAGCCCAGTATTGTCTACACAGACTGGCAGCAGCTTCTCCAAGGTTGCAGGTGGGAATCTCTCTCAGCCCTATCTTGGAGATGCTGCCAGGGAGGGAATCTGAAACCTTCTACTCTTCCCAGAGTGGCTCCATCCCCTGAGGGGAATATCTTACAGTGCTCACACATCAAGTCTCCCATTCATATGCAACCAGGGTAGACCCTACTCAGCTAAGGGGACAAATCATGCTTGCTACCACAAGACCAGCTCTCTTCTTATTCATGCACTTTATGGCATTTTGGCCATTTTATGCCTTTTTATACTTTGTATACTTTTCTACTTTGTACTTTATGCTGGTCCACGACCGTAATAAGAAAGATTGATTGATAGTAGAAATACATTTGCCTCTGAAGAAGAGCATCCAACAAAACACATCAGGCAACATTGAATAAACCATTCATTAATCTTCCCAGCACCTTTGGGATCTCCACCCCCCCCCCATTTTTTTGTTCCTGTTTGGAGTATAAAAAGCCCCAACCAGACTAGAATGCAAGTGATGAGCTTTACCTTCCTTTACACAGGTGTTGTTCTTCAAGAGATACCCACGCGGGCAATCGCATCTCACCTCCCCGGATGGGAGCGTATGGCTGGAGACTCCTTCTGGGCACTTGCAACTTCGGCTGGAGTTAGATTTTGGCAAGCACAGCAAGCTACAAGGCTTCGCAATGCAGGCATTCTGCCCTGTCCACAGCAAGAGGAGGAACACCTTGTAAATGTCAGCCTTCACGAGGCCTCGCTTCAAACTCACGTCATGCCATCACTGTATTTATTTACAAAACATATGAGCTCATTTTCAGTCCAAACTCCCGAAGCTCTGCGCAAAGGATTAACATACCAGCATCTACACCAGGAATACTCATAACAAAGTTGTAATGATTAAACAGAACTTCAAATAGTCACAGTAAAGAGACAGAAGGAAGCAGCTTCCCAAAGCACAGCAGAACAGAATTGCTTTTAGTTTCCCCTAGAGTGTTATTAAAGATGGGGGCAAACAAACAGTCCTCCAGAAAGCACTCCAAGCCATAGAGCGCCAGGGCTTTTGAACCGGGACTCCTCACGGCCAGGCTCAGGGGTCTCATCTCTTATGCCACCAGCTCTAGGACAAGCCTAGCAGACAGTGTGTCAAGGGCACCCTCTAGGTTGCAGTACCAATCTGCCGGATCCCCAAGTCAGCTGACCCACAAGAGCCAATCCCTGACCACTGGACCTTATAAAACCCTAGTCCCAAGCCTTGCTTGTTACTCGGAGCAACCTGGTGTGAGGATGTTATTTAAGTGCCTAGTCTTGTCCTCTGCCTTAAATCTTGACTGCATACCAGTAAGATGACCTCTCTGGTTCTTCATTTCTGTTCTGGAATGTGACTCTGCCTTTTCTCAATGCACCTATTTCTAGCCCGTTTGGGATGGACAGACAGCTCTCCTGGAACCCAGTGGGCTGAAGCCTGACTCTTCCTGAGACCAGACAGAATTCTCCTGAGCTATGACCTGCCCCCGCCCCCCAAAAGACCCTGCTTTATGTGGAAATCTATCTGGCTTCACCATAAACAGAACTTGGAACAAGACCTTGCATTCTTCCAATCTGCCTCTCCAACTCAATAGCCTTTAAACCTCCGTATTTTACTCATTTTCCTTGAGTAGCATATTTTACCAGTTTCTTCCCTCAAAAACAAGTGAGTAGATCAATCGACTTGACGGCACTTAATCAATCAACCAAGATCAATCAGGCTAATTTTTGAACTTGAAATGGAGAATCATATCTAGAATGTGTACACCGAATTTCATTGCTCTCTCTCTTAATATTCAAGGGAGATACTGAAACGCAAACAAGCACTATAGTCAAAACACTCAGCCATGTCCAGAAATACCTGTTGTCTTCCCACGGTAGAAGATTTTCATATCCATCACACCATTGAGATGGTCAACCAAGGTCTCCATTCTAGAGCCACTGTATTTGGAAGCCCTAAAAATGCTTAGCTGCGACCAATCATTCCAATAGATTTCATTCTGAAAAGCAATCCTTTTAATTTTTAGCAAGTGTTGGAGAACTGCAATTATAGATCAGCTCAGAAAACAAAACAAAAACATCAGCAAAACACATCCTTGAAATATATGAATTGGTGAATAATACTTTATATTAATTTCAAGGGTTCAAAACATTTCACATACATTGAAGTCATTCACACAATCAAAAACTGTGTTCCACCAGGGTTTGGGAGCTGTGTATACTCCCAATTTTCAGTTATGTGTGGGAGCAAGGCAAGAATAAACTTGGGTGGAAATGATTGTGTGGAAGCAAGGTAGGAGGAAAAGCTAAGCAGGTTTTCCTCTAACCTTGCTTCCACACAACCAAAAACTGGGAGCACACACAGCTCCCAAACCAGGATGGTACACAGTTTTTGATTGTGTGAATGACCTCATTGCCTCAATTATCTTCACAACAATCCTCTAAGGTAGGTAACTGTGATCATCGGAGAGCCAATGTGGTATTGATATCAGCGTCCTGGATGAAGTTTGAGGAGACTGGGGTTCAAATCTCTGAAGATTGCTGTGAGATGTGAGGCCAGTCAGTCTTTCTTGGCCTAACCTACCCTACAGGGTTGATGTGAACCTACCTCATAGGACTGCTGTGAGGATTAAATGGGGAGAAGCAAAAATTGGAGGACTTAGCTTAGTGTGCAACATTCACCCTATGGAGTGACTGGAAAGACAATACAATGCAGGGCTACCTCTAGCATCTGCTGGACTTTATAACCAGGATGGACCAATATTATTCCATGATTCTGGCACTGCCAGAACTAGACAAGTCTCTTTAGTTGTTCTGTAGCACGGGCCCCCGGTAAGTGTGGGTCTCTAGCCGACTGCCTGCCTAGCTGCCCCTTCTAGAAAACCCTGATACAATATCCTCCTCCACTGGTGCAAAAATCAGGAGACATTATCAAAAGCACCGCCTCCCCTCAAAAAAAGGGCAGGAGGAGAGTTCCAGTTAAGAAGTGGACACTTCAAATTCCTGGAACTGAAAGGCCGGCATTTATTTCTACTTAAGTCCAGATGTTTCTTGCAAGGACATTACATCCTGTAAAGGAGGACATCTTTTCCTTATCAGGTTGCTACGGGCAACCCCTAACCTGGCTTTCCGTGTAAGCAGACAGAGAGGAATTGGAAGCAAGCTGACTGGAACAGAGCTTCCTAGCTTATACCCAAACATTACATTCCTTCTGCATTCACCCTGCGGTAAATTAGCTGGCTCAGACTTCAGCAGTAGCTTTAAGAACTGGAAGTTAGTTACTGCAGTCAAAAGGATGTGTCTACAGTGGGGGAAATGCTTGGCTAACAAGCAGAAGGTTGCTGGTTCGAATCCCTGCTGGTACTATATCGGGCAGCAGTGATATAGGAAGATGCAGAAACCGCATAGGAGGTGGCAATAGCAAACCCCTCCTGTATTCTACCAAAGAAAACCTCAGGGCTCTGTGGACACCAGGAGTCGAAATCGACTTGACGGCACACTTTACCTTTACACAGGGGCTGCACAAATTTGGACCTCCTGTAGATGCTGGACTACAACTCCCATCATCCCTATTGGTCACTGTGACTGTGGACAATGGGATTTGCAGACCAACATACTCGCGCAGCCTTGGTCTAGGAGCTACCGTGTGCGTGATGCAGTTACAATCTGCCCCTCTCTTACACTAAAGGAAGCCTGCAACTGTAAATCCTTGGTTGCTGCAGGCACATTACCTCTAGGAGTTTGACTGCAGACAGAGAGAGGCGGCTTTTGGTGGACATAAACAGTCCTTTGTACGGATGTAAATACCTTAAAAACGGCAATGGCGTAGGGATGGGGGAGGCTATCCAAGATCACCGATCTCTGCAGGCCGTTCAGGTCGACACGCTCAATCCGGTCCATGTAGGCTTCCGTCCAGTAGATCCAACGGTCGTCCACAGAAATCCCGTTAGGCCACTTTACCCCTTCGGAGACGATGCAGGTGGCAGAAGAACCGTCCATCTCGCTACGGTAAATCCCAGGCTTAGAGTCTCCCCAGTCGGTCCAAAACATCAACCTGAGAATGTGCATGGGAAAATAGGAAGCTGCCTTATACAGAGTCAGACCACTGGTCCATCTAGCTAAGAATAGTCTACACAGACTGGCAGTGGCTTCTCCAAGGTTGCAGGCAGGAGTTTCTCCTAGCCCTGTCTTGGAGATGTAGCCAGGGAGGGAACTTGGAACCTTCTGCATGCAAGCAGGCAGGTGCTCTTCCCAGAGTGGCCCCATCCCCTCAGGGGAATTTTTTACAGTGCTTGCAAGTGTAGTCTCCCATTCAAATGCAAACCAGGGCAGACCCTGCTTTGCAAAGGGGACAATTCATGCTCCCTACCACAAGACCAGCTCTCCTCCCCATGTAAATTAAGTGTTGAGGGACAGGGAAATGCAGAAAGGCTCAAATCAGTGCTGTTTGGACCTACAAGTTTGGACCTACAAGAAGCCAGTGTGGTGAAGTGGTTAGAGTGCTGGACTAGGACCGGGGAGACCCGAGTTCAAATCCCCATTCAGCCATGATACTAGCTGGGTGACTCTGGGCCAGTCACTTTGCTCTCCGCCTAACCTACTTCACAGGGTTGTTGTGAAAGAGAAACTCAAGTATGTAGTGCACCGCTCTGGGCTCCTTGGAGGAAGAGCAGGATATAAATGTAATAAAATAATAATAATAATACAAGTTGTGACCCTTGGGCAGTCTCGTCAGTAGCTCAACAAGCCTCCTGTTTTCATTTTCATTTCATGGCTGGTCACAGGTATTGGACTATGACTGAAAGGCCATTACTTGCTCAAGGTCAACCAGCAAGTCCATGATGGACAATACACCAAGATTCCTAGGCTTATGTCTTGCCATCATGGCGGTTAAACCTGGAGCCCGACTCACCCTTCTTTGGGCACCAGAATCAAGGCCCGTGGCCGTTCCAGCACGGAGGCATTCAAGACCGTAAGCCGCAAGTCTCCGTCTGGGTTGGCAACCTAGGGAAACACCAGACAGTGGGGAACAACGAGTGAAGCAGCTGCCATCATGGGCATGGCCTGGCTCCATCATCACACTTCTTCAGGCACCAGGCGAAGACCGTTCTGTTTACCCAGGCTTTTAAGACGTTTTTAAATGTTTCGGCTTCTTAGTGGTATTCCTCACTAGTTTTGTTTGCCGTTGTGTGTTTTCATTGTACTGTATTTTCAATTTATCGTTCATGATTTATGCGAAACCAACTCAGTATAAGCTATGTAATAACCTCATTGATATGACCGCCCCATAGCAGGTTGTTCTCTGGGTGGCTTACAAAGTACACATCGTTAGTTTTGGGTTTTATACTGAGCCAGACCCTTGGTCCATCTAGCTCAGTATTGTCTACAACTCCCATAATCCCCAGCCCAAGGCCACTGGGGCTGGGGGTTATGGGAGTTGAAGTACAATAACATCTGGGGACACAACATTGAGAATCCCTGGCAGGGGCATAGCTATAATTGAACGAAAGGGTTCAAAGAACACAGGCCCCCAGCTCCTGAGGGCCCTCCAGCTCCATCCTTCCCTATTTTCTTCATTGTCTCCCTCATTCTGGGCGGCCGCCCAAGAGAGGGATGAACACGGGCCCCCTCTCCCCTAGCTACGCCCCTGATCCCTGGTCTACACTAACTGGCAGTAGCTTCTCCAAGGTTTCAGGCAGGCGTCTCTCCCAGCCCTACCTGGAGATGCTGCCAGGGAGGGAACCTTTTTGCCCCATCCCCTAAGAGGAATAGCTTACTGCGCTCAAATGAGGCCACCCATCCAAATGTAAACCAAGGCAGGCCTTGCCTAGCAAAGGGGACAATTCATGCTTGCTACTACAAGACCAGCTCTCCTTCCTATCATTGTTGTTATTCAGCTCTGCAGTATTCCTTATAGCCATAACAGAAGCCTGGAGCCCATGACTGGGCTGGTGATTCCAAAATGCAAATCCATATGCCAAGTTTTCCCTCGTGTCTGCAGCTCCAGGGAGCTGGACTCTCACCAGTCAAGCTGCTCTGGCATCTCTTTCTGTGCAGCTCGCCCGGGGTTTTCCCGCAGAAGTATTTAGAAAGTCCCTCTCCCTCTGGGAAAAGAGAAATCGCTTCAGAGACCTCCAAGGCCAGTCCAAACGTCCCAATGGCAAAGGTAAGAAGCAGTGCTTTGCACTGCCAACCGAATATGGGAGACGGTCTGGATAAAACCAGGACAGCCTGTTGACCACAGTCCTTTTAGTGCTGTAAATACGCCACTCGCTCTATTGCTGTACAACACACACACACACACACACACACACACACACTGCAGACACATTCTCTAAAGCGCAGCAAATTGCTTGCTGCAGGCAGCAGTGATGAATCTTTTCATTTATGTGGCTTGTCAGCTGCTGGCAAACCAAGGCTTATTAAAGCAAATGGGGTTGGTTACCAGGAAGTTGCTGGATGGTTGGACGCAAATTGCTATCAGCCGACGGAACAGTCACAAATGCGCCAGGGCTGATGGTCCAGCATACATGATTTGTCTTCCTCTGTACAACGCGAGGGGTTGTTTCTGCACCGCGACTCAATGCATGAAGCTTTACAGGCGGGTGACGGTGGAAAAACAGCCACCACTGGCACTTGCAGGAGGGAGAGAGACTCTGTTTCCCTGCTGAAGCAAACCAGGGGATGCTCCATCAAGTCCCATATTCTCTTCTGACAGCAGATGCCTCTGGGAAGCTCTCAGGCAGAGCACAAAGGTGAGGGCTTTTTCCTGTTGGTTTGTCCCTGGCATCTTATATCCAGAGCTAAACTGGGTGGGAGAAACCACCTCTTATGCCCCCTTTTGTCTATTGCCCCACCCCTCCACCCACTAGATCACATCAGACCTACTGACACTGCCCAATGAAAATGACATGGCTGCCAGGACTCGAACCCAAGGCAGGTCTTGAGGCAGTGATCAGAGGGATGTAGGATGAGAACACACTTGGTGAGGCACCAGCCAACTCTGGCCAAAGGAGGGCACTGCAGGGACTCAGCCACACCAGCCAAGCAACCTCCTGCACCAATCAAGCCAATTGGTGGTTGGAGCCAATCAAGTGATCAATTGGAGCCAATCAAGTGATACTCCCTGATCTCAAAAGAGATCACAAGTCAGGCTAAATTGATGGACAGAGCAACTAGGAAAAAATGCTAGAACCAACAGCGCTGTGCACAACTGCCCCATACCTGAGCCACAAAGGCGACAGGTTAGAGCATCTCCCTTGGAAGTGAAGGATTCCCAGATACTAGCGCGACTCTGCCCCCTCAGCTGGCCATGGGCTCTCCTCAACAGGAAGGTCAAGGATGGCTTCCTGCAGAAGCTTAGATGCTGCCTGGGCAGTTGTAGTCTTTGCTGGCTCTCGGCTTGACCCCCTGGGCTGCCTACAGCTCAGCTCTGACAGCGTGAAGCATCCTGGTGGCATGAAAGCCTACCTCAATTTTCTGAATCCCAGCATTCACCCAATACAACAGCTGACTGATAGGCTCAAAGGCCAGGGCCTCGACTGTCTCCAGGCCGGTGCTGATGATGATTTCCTGCCCAGAGCTCCCATTGAGACACAGGCGCTGAAAAGAAGAACGAGGAGTTCAATCCGGAGTTCAGGAACCAACTGAAGGAGCCCCACAGAGAAGAGCTGATACAGAAAGGAGAACACTAGAATATCACTAGAATGCCCCCCTTTTGCCCCACAGAAGCAGGGCAGAGAACTAGGAACGCATTTCTTCTCAACTGTGCATGGCCCCACATCTCCTTCCCTTCAAGAACGGTGGCAAAGAAGCATCACGCTACAACTTAGAAGCTCCAAGGGACAACTCACCTGGATAATGTCAAGCGTTACATCGGCCCAATACAAACAGTTGCGGTCATAATCAAAGTCCAGTGCCACTGCCCCTCGTAATCCCGTCAGGGGCAACTCTTCACTGATGCCAGAAGAGAGGTCATACCGGTGGATAGAGTACCGTGTGGCATACAGAATGAACTCATTCTCCTCTAGAGGGAGGTGGAGAGAAAGCCTTGTGAAGGAATCCTTTTTTTTCTTTCTATTTTAAACTCTCCCTTTCTTTATCTTCAGAAAGAGTGAAGTACAACGATTCTACTTCGCTTACAGTTCAACAAGAAGAAGAGCGAATCCAAATACTGCATTTGTATGCAGAGTCACTGCAATTTCCCGTCATTCTCTCAGCATGAGAAGAATTAAGAGACGACTCAATCTCTGAGGAAGACGCAGGCCTTGCTAAGTGGCAGCTGGGACTTTCGACACACAGGGGAAGCACTCACAGGAACTTGGCCATTGTGGATGGGGATGATGGGGGTTGTATTCCAACTACATACAGCTGGGGACCTAGGTTTGAGGACCGCAGGCTTACTGCATTTAAGACTATAGAAATATAAAACAGCTCCCTGGACAGCACTAATGCTGAACTTTCAAAGCAAAGACATTTGACTGACAAAAAGCAGAAGAGCTTGGCTAGGTTACTCTTAGCTTGCATTTCAAACCATTCCCCCACAACATTTAAAATCTGCTGCCTTATTAATGGGGGGGGGGGCTTTTAGACAATCAAGATGTTGGTCATCCATTAATCCCCCTGACCAAGCCCTTGCCTTCACCCGCGTTATTCCCCTTCCCATTTACCTGCTAAGGGGCAAGGTACCAATTCTCCTTCTAGTCGGGCCTCAACATCCCCTCCTGAGCAAGTGTCTCCAGATATCTTCCGGTACCTAACGCAGAAAAAGAAAAGGCTTCAATCTCACACTCCCTTACTGGGGAGTAAGTCCATTTAAAACCAGGGAGACATGACCCATTTTATTGCTCATCCTTCATTTCAGCAGTTTTAGAGGATAGATACAAAAATATTCCTTTCGTCCAACTCATTGGCCCATGTGGTATAGGTGAAATTGAAACTGTGGGTCACGTACTCTTACATTGCTCATTTAATTGAGATCTTCAGGCTGTTTTTATTACTCCCTTTTCCACTGAATATGCCAGGTAGGCCTGACGAATTTTGCACCTCCTTTCTTCCCACAGATCAAGAACCCATTAACTATGTGGACAGATTTTGTGTCACTGCCTTTAAGGTTAGGCAAGTGGTGACTCAGTGCTGACTCTAATTATAATTAAGTATTAATAATCAAGACAACATGTACTTATAGAATTATAAACTGGGAATAGTTGTACATAGGTGGATGGTGTCTTAAATACACTGTTGATGGCTTTCTGTTTGTTGGTAGTGTACCCCGCTCGCCGCAGCAGGGGTGGGGCTGGTGAATAACTGTAATAAAGGCTAAACCAATGAGATGGGTCTTCTGAGCAGAGGCAGAGGGAACGGTGCTTTAAAATACACTACGCAGAACATTCTGAAGTGTTTGGGTTTAAAAAGTGACACATCGGAATGTTGAACATTCTCACAAAGAAGCCCTATTCACACATTATTTTCAACACCTGTACAATCTGAGCACACACACAGATCTGTATTTGCACATTATGTTCAACACGCACACAGCAGTGCACTTGCTATCTGTGCCTTACATTTCTGGCCTGTACCCAGGTTTGGTTCTAAAATGAACACAGGAGCAGACATTCATGTAGACACATGGACATGTCTACAGATACCAGAATGTATGTACATCGTGTCTAAGCAGGGCTAGAAAGAAAGTGCTTCCATGTAGAAAAGAGCATGAAACCCTAAGGCAGGTTCTCACACAAAAGAACTCCAGGCTGAAAAATGGGTGTATGTGTGTGTGTGTATGTGTGTGTGTGTGCATGCTGCTACTATGCTGCTTGAGTGCTTCTGAATCCTACACAAACAAGCACACACCCATCACATGCACGCAGCTTGATACGGCCTCCTAAACTACTTGTTACCTCAGGAAACGTGTGTTTCCAAATACACATTTGCAATAGCAAGATGTATACTGCTCACACACCTGCTGATTCTATCCCAAAACTCCACACACACACACACACACACACACACACACACACACACACACACACACACAGCTGAAATGGTGGCCGTCAAGGAAAAGGTATTCTTGTCTGCTATGGATAGGTGGTGCCTGCTCAGATTTAAAGGCAGAGATTCATCCTCCCCCCCCCCCCGCCCCGTCTCTGCTGAGAAGCAATAAAAACTCTTCCTTATCTATTTTATGGCTTTGTGTGCCTGGAGGAATTTAGAGAGTCAACCAACCAGGATCCCGAAGGCTATCAGTCCAGGGTAAGCCTTTTCTTCCCGTTGGAATATTTCATAATGAAGAATCTAGTCCATCTCTTTCATCACCTGTTCAAAAGTCATGGCTCTCTCACTCTTTCCCTCCATTCCAATTTATAAACACCCCTCACCCCTCTTTTTAAAAAAGTGCATAATAGGCCAAAGAATCTTTCAGTCCTTGCTGCTATTCCCTGAGGATTTCCCACACTGCATCAAAATATCTGTGCATGGGAATTTAACAAACTGCCAAAGGATAATTATTGACTTTGCACCTCGTTCCAATGAAGCTCTATTGACAGACAACGGAATGAGGTGGTCCTAACGACGTGCTTAAGGGCTGGACCCTCAAAATGGCCCGCAAACTCAATGGACATTTGAAGCTGCCTCCTACTGTCAGAACATTGGTCAATCTAGCTAAGCCGACACGGACTGGCAGCTGATCTCCAGAAGGGAGCTTTTCCCAGCCCTACCTGGAGATGCCAGGGATTGAACCTGGGATCTCCTGCATGGCTACAGCCCTTCATATGCACATAATTCATGAACATAACAAGCTGCCCCAAGAGTCATAGTTATCTCAGTTTAGCTCAGTATTGTTTAAGCTTCCAGGGTTTCAGACTAGGAGGCTTTCCTTGAACCTTGGACCTTCTACATGCAAGGCATCTGCTGTGCCACTGAGCTAAGGATTTTGAGAAGGAGCACCCATTGTATCTCCTAACAGTGGATGCAACCTCTGTTGCAGGCATCTGCAACACAATCACAACTCGCCCTACAAGGTTCGCCCCTGTACAGCTCTACATACCCTCTGGTCTTCTTGTAAGACGATCCAACAGGACATGGCACAGGGGGAGAGGAAGGCTTGCCGGCAAATTCTGGATCTGGTACGCAAACTTCCAATGACAAGTCATCACTTAGCTTGAAGCCAAAATCACTGAGCAGAGAAGGGGACGAGAGGAGGACAAGGATGACCTTCAAGCGTTGTTTACTTATTTATTTTTTAAAGTCTGTTGTTTTTTTACTGTAGAGGGGCTAAAATGCAAGTGTTCACAACATGCTGAAAGTTGAAATGTCTACATCCATGACCCTACTGAATTTCAGTTAAGTTGTGGTGAAAGGTTTATCCACCATTTTACTGGGAAGGAGAGGGAAAAATGGCCACAAGTCTCCATTTCCATGTCACTCCTCCCTTTGGATTTTCTTTTCCCAATGGAATACCCCATTGGTCATGTTTTTATTGAATACATTGTTACCCAGTCCTTTCTCCAAGGAGTTCCACTTATCGGATCCTCGAAGGCAGGGGAGCAGGATGTTAGATGTTTGCTTAGATCCAATAGAACACCTCTTATTTCCTTACATCTGCTATATGGAGACAATCATAACCCCCCCCCACCTTACCAGATTGTAGCAATGCAGGGGTTTTCTAACTGGGGTCCCCAGATGTTGTTGGACTACAACTCCCATCATCCCTGGCCACAACGGCCATTGATAAGGAGCACCCAAGGAGATACAATGGTTAGAGAACCCCTGCATTGCTACAATCTGGTAAGGTGGAAAGCACCCATTGTATCTCCTTATAGCCACCTAATGGCACAGTGGGGAAATGGCTTGGCTACCAAACCAGAGGTTGCTGGTTTGAATCCCCACTGGTATGTTTCCAAAACTATGGGAAACACTTATATTGGGCAGCAGCAATATAGAAAGGTGCTGAAAAGCATCATCTCATACTGTGCAGGAGGGAGCAATGGTAAACCCTTCCTGTATTCTACCAAAGACAACCACAGGGCCCTGTGGTCGCCAGGAGTCGACACCGACTCGACGGCACACTTTACCTTTATTGTATCTCCTTACAGCCAGTGGATGCAACATCTGTTGCAGGCAATTAAATCTCACCCTACAATACTCATCCCTGCACAGCTCTAATACCCTCTGGTCATAACCTATGGCTGTTGGCCATTGTGGCTGGGGATGATGGGAGTTGTAGTACAACAACAACAACTGGGGACCCAAGTTAGAGAAGCCGTTATAAAGATTACAAGATATTAGGACTGTTCACATGGCCCTAAACTGGATCCGAGGAGTGCCCAGTCAGGGTTGGGGAACTGCGTGGGCTCTCAAAGGGTGGTTGTGTGTTTGGAAAGATCAAGGCAGGAGGAGGGGAAAGCGATTCTGTGGGAGACAGGTAGGATGGGCATGGTCAATGCACATTCTGTCCCCAGGGTGGAAGAAAATCCGCCCTACCCAGCTCCCACACAACAGCTAAATTTGTTAGCTGCCCCATAAGAAATTGTTCTCTGGGAGGCTCACAACACATAGGGATGTGCATGACCCGGTTCGGCGGTCTATCCACAGACCGCCGAACCGGTTCGAAAGATCGGCGTTCAAGCCGATTCGGAAGCGGGGTGTCCTTACCTCCCCCGCTGTGTTTCTTCCACCAGCACTGCTGTCAAAATCACTGGCGCAGGGCGGCGGTATACCCTCTTGCCGCTCCAGTCAGCGTAATACCAGACTTGGCTGGCGTGTGTGCTTCCGACCCTGTATAGGGTCATGTGAACAGCTAATGTATGTAAACTACTTTGGGCATTCTAAAACAATAGAGAAATGCGAAGCACTAGCAATCCTTTTTTCAACCATGTGTGCCCAGGACCAACAGTTTCCCATGGGAGTCATGCGCTCATAGAGGCATGTTAATCACTGCCAACTTTGCAATTCAAAACTTGCACCCTTCAAAAGGAACAAACACGTGAGGAGGGAATGATCACTGCACAGCTCTCTCTGTGCAGAGGCTCAAGGAAAGATGCAAGAAGCCGAGCTAAGCCTACCCCATGCTGGTAGCAAAAGGACGTACCTATTTCCCTTTCAATTATCCTATCAAGCCAACAGACAGCCAGGGCTTATTTAAATTGGATATGTGTGCGTGTGTGCGCACACGCAAAGCCCTTAATCACCGAATTTATCTTAACTGCTGTAGTGCATGCCGCCGAGACCTTAATGATTAACTCACCACTCAAAGTCCTCTCTGGTGCAAGAGCAGTTGGACACCATGACTGGCCGGTCAAAATCTTCCCCGTTGAAGCACGTCGCGTGGGGTGTCCGCCGTTTGAAAACCGTTTTGTGGCCCAAGAGGCACTCGTTGCCACGCTCGTCGGATGGGGACCACAGTTTGTAGTCGTTCTCCGTGCAAGGCACCCCTGAGAGGCAAAGGGCAGGGTTGGATGAAAGACAAAGCCACCCCAAAGAGTTAGAGCGTTTGACATCAAGAGTCACCGCAGCAGATCATGTGCCACGTACGTGCTGCACTAAGTTTAAGAAAGGCACCTTCCTAACAGCAGGGAAAGAAAAGGACGGTGAAAATAAAGAAAAAAGAAGGGGAAATCCACACAGTTGTGGTGAGGGACAGCTAGCTGGGAGGGGCTATTATGGGTTTCCCGGAAGGTCCTGCTTAGCAACGGGGACAATTCATACTGGCTATGAAAGACTGCCTAGAGACTTTGAAGTCAGGCGCTGTATAAATTTAATACATACATCAATAAGACCGGCTCTCTTCCCCAGTGAGAGCTCACCCCCCAGCTTCTCAGGGGCACTGAAAGACCAGTGTGCTCTGAGTGGAAGGAAGGCAAGCAAGAAGGTGCCCAGGTCAGGGAGCTTGTCCTCGGCTGTCGAAATGGCTTAGTGGTAGAGCGGGTCTCTCCAGGTAGGGCTGGGAGAAACCGTGGCCAGTCAGTGTCGAAACAAGACTATGCTAGATGGGCCGATGATCTGACTCGGTAGAAGGCAGCGTGTCCCGTTTCCCACAAATGGTTCCCCGTTCCAAAGAGGCGCACAATCGCCCCCAGTTGCCTCCTCTTGGAAGGCTGCTAGGCTGGGATAAACAGTATTGTTTATCCCCCTGCTAACTGGGCAAAGAGGCACCTTTTAAGATGGTGATTCTCTTTACTGAGCAGGGGGAGAGTAGCTGGCCCTCTCCACCCCCAGCACAGCATCCCTCCAGTGACTGTGGCTGGGGTCTATCTTGTGTTTCTCTTTAGATTGGGAGCCCTTCGGGGACAGGGAGCCATCTTATTTATTTATTATTTGCCTGTGTAAACTGCCCTGAGCCATTTTTGGAAGGGCGGTGTAGAAATGAAATAGAACAGAACAGAACAGAACAGAACAGCATTTATTTGTTGCATTTCCATACAGCCTTTCTGCCTCGACCAAAGCACCCAATGCGGTTTGGGCTATTAAAGACAAACCAACACGCTGCAGAAAGCAGTACTGTTGCTGCTAAAAAGCGGTACATAAATAGTCTAAGCAAACAACAATAAATACTTCCTGCCTGCCATGGACTCGGTGTCAAGCGATGGCAACAGTAACTCAGCTCAGGGCTGACCAGCCCAGCCTAGAGCCGGGCTGTTATCTCTTCAGATTAACAGCATGCAATGCAGGAGGAGGAGGAGGAGGGGGGGAGGCAGTGCCTTGGCAGAAGGCAGGGGATTCTTCCACTGAGCAGCAGCAGCGTGACGTGCAGCTTCTTACTTAAAGAAAGCCATTCCAGCTATCAAGCAGCGCCCTTCATAAATGGAGCATCAGGAGCCATCGGTTAGAAGTTCCATCCAAGCACATCCCGCTGCCACGCTTAACTGCCTCCGATTTTAATCTGTGACTACACAATCATATTTGAAATCACTTCTAAAACATACATGGGAAGGGCTTTCAGAAGTGGGAATTCCCGCTGGCCCCACAAACCCAGACAAAAAGCAGAAGGAGAAAGACACACACAGACACACCAGCAAATCCTCAGCTACTCCTTTTAGTTAGTCTGATAGGATGTTAAAGAGACAAGGAGGAAGTTGTTCACAAAGATCGCCCTAGCTCAACAGAACTGAGAGGGCAGCCCATAACTCAGTGACCAAGCATGTGCTTTGCAAACTGCTGCCAGTCAGAGTAGTCAATGCTGGGCTCGATGGAACAATGGTCTGACTCAGCCTGGCAGCTTCATATATTTAAGGGAGGGAGACATAGCTCAGTGGTACAGCACCTGCTTTTCATGCAGAATTTCCCGCACTGCAGCTTCGCCTAAGAGGGAGCAGGACATCTGCCAGGGAGATGCTGCCAGCCAGAGTAGATAATAGTGGAATAGATGCACCAATGATCTGCTTCATATGTTCAATCACAGGTTCATTTCCTATTTTAAGGGCCATCAAACCGAGTGGTCCTTTGCTCTGAAGCCTTGCCAATCACAATAGAACATACTGGGCTAGACAGACCAATGGCCTGATGTAGTTTAAGGCAGTAAGCTTCCTATGTCCCTAAATAAATCGCTGCATGTAATTTCCACTATGGACTCAAACTGATGGGAACTGTAGTTCTGCAAGGGGCATCCACAATGTAGAAGTCTCAGCCCCAAACTACAATTCCCAGGGCTCACTGGAAAGCAACTGTGACCGATACAATTTTCAGAATCTAGGCTCTCATCTCACCTGGGCACATGCCTGCCTGCACAGAGCCCCAGCAGATTCCCTCCCTTACCAAGGACGTCAGTGGTGTTGATCTGCAGGATGAGCCAGCTGTGCCCGTTCTCTTTGTAAGACCCAAAGATGGTGAAGATGGTGCTTTTCTCCCCAGGCTCTGTCAGGAGGCCATAAACAAAGACCGGCTTCTCCGAGAATTTGAATGTTTTCCAGGTCTCCCCTTCATTTGTGCTATATCTACAGAGAAAGAGAGAAGGGCAGGAAAGTGATCAAGGCTGATAAATGAAAGGCACCACCTCTTGGACCCCGTCAGCTGCTTCAAAAAAGCACGCAGGGAAACCCAGTCCCAGGACCTCCAGCAACCCAACTGCTGAGCCCCAAGTTTCTTCCTGGAGAAAGCAAAGGCAGCCTGAACAGAGAGGTTTGCCACCCCACACCCCTAAAATAAGCCTCTTAACAAATCTGAATCGAACCCTCTCACCCAAGAAAACGAAGCTTCGAAACTGAGGAGGGTGTGTGAAGAGCTGAAACCTGAGTTCCCTGAAATTGGGATTCCAAGACCCCTGAAATCGGGACTACAACTACCATCATGCCCAGCTGCAATGGCCTTTGGCTGGGGATTATGGGAGTTGCAGTCAACAATATCAGCCTTATACCAAGTCAGATCATCAGTCCATTTAGCTCAGTATTGTCTACCAACTGGCAGCTGGATTTCAGATGCTACAGACACTGAACCGGACACCTTCCGCAGACACAGCAGATGCTCTACCACTGAGCTAAGGGGTGTGCTATGGTATAGCATTGTTTCAGTGGCTATTCTTATCGACAAATCATGGAGGACAGATGACCCTTGAAAAGTGGTATATAAACATACTACATTAAAACAAACAAAACACGTTTTATTAAAATGTGGTAGCACCCAGCTGGAAGAAGGAATGCTGCAGAGCGAGTGAGTTTCACCCACCCCCACCAATCCCATATTTTGTCCCCATAGTTTGACTGTCAGTGAATGGGACAGTCAAGGTGGAGAGGGGAATTCTGCCTCAGCCCTACCAGTAATGTTAATCTGAACTGCCATTTGGACTGCTTATATTTCTCGGGAAGAACATCTGGTGCTGATATTCCAGATTCTCCTCTACTCTGCTCTCCAAATGCTCTCTGCTTATTGGGGTGTGGGTGTGTGTGGGGAGAATTACACAATTTCTCAGTGTCTCAAGTTCTTTGTCTACAAAATATTCAGATAATGAGCCTCCCCCTTCCTCCCCTTCGCTGTTTTCCTGTCTCGGCTAAAGCCATTTCAGTGATGGATTGGTTATTTGCTATTTTATTGTTTCCCATCAGCTCAGGAAGGATGGCCATCTTTTGAAGGAACTTACTTGAGCTGGTTTGTCTCTGTACCCTGTGTTACTGCCATGAGGATCCCTCCATGGTCACCCCAAGAGTAATAATGGGGTCCAGATAGGACCTAAAGAAAAGAAACAAGAAAAAACCCCAGAGAAGTGTGATGAGAGAGCTGCATAGGAACATAGGAAGCTGCCTGATACGGAGTCAGACCATTGGTCCATCTCAGTATTGTCTACACCAGGGATTCTCAACGTTGGGTCCCCAGATGTTATTGGACTTCAGCTCCCATAATCCCTAGCCCCAGTGGCCTTTGGTTGGGGATTATGGGATTTGAAGTCCAATAACATCTGGAGACACCGCACTGAGAATCCCTGGTCTACACTGACTGGCAGCAGCTCTCCCAATGCATTCAATCATTGGGATTGAATGCATTGGATTGCATTCAATCCCAACGAGTGACTGCAGCTGTCAGATCCAAATGTCTTCATATAGAGGAGAAATATATTACCAGGTCAGAGGCCACATCCCTGCCTACTCCTGCCCCAGCCGTGCTGGCGTTTGCCAGACCAAACCACACCACTCTTGGAGAGGAAAGGGAGGTGGCTTTGTTCACAGCATTTAAACACTTTGCAGATGTTCGAAAACAGCCTTAGACTAACATCAGTCTGGAGAGGCAGACCGCAAACCCCACGGCAGCCCAGACCACCCAATCGGCCAACAGAACTCATAAAACTGGAACTGAGCCCCACTGGCAGAGGACGCCAGAAGTTCTTGGCCACTCAAATAGATTTAAGGGCAGACGGCAGGGGGTGGGGTGGGGGGGGAGAGGAGAATCCCACTGCATTTTGGTTATGTTTTTAAAGGACAATGGCCAAACATAACACATAACACTTATACACGAAAGCAAACCAACCAGCCCTCTTATTGGAAAGATATAATTTTGCAGAGAAACCCGTTCGGTAGGGCCAGGCCAAGAGTTCGCATTCGGAAGATTTCGGCTCGAATTTCAAGGGCCGGGTGGGGAAGTTCAGTGCCCTGGGACATGCAGCATATATTCAGCATAGGATGGGGGAAAGGCAGCAAATATTTCCAGGGGGTTCTTAGTGGGTGGTGGCAGCAAGCAGTGGGCTGCCAGGGGAGACATCCAGGGTGAGAAAAATGGGCAGCCTCCACTCACTGCAAGCAACAACTTTCCCTGCTAATTGGGGAAAGAAGTGCCTTTCAAAGTGGTGATGCTCTTCTATTCGGCAGGGGGAGAGGAACTGTCCCTACCCAGTCCCAGCACAGGAACCCCTCAGTTGCTGCTGCTGGGGTCTACCTTGAGTGCATGTTTAGACTGTAAGCCCTTGGGGACAGGGAACCATCTACTTTAAGCATTTATTATGCTTCTATGTGAACTGCTTTGAGAACTTTTGTTGAAAATCAGTGTATACATTTATACAGTATTAATCAGTATACATAAAAAACAGACTGATTTTTGTTGAAAATCAGTACATAAACATATAATTATATACTGATTTATTTATTTATTTGCTCAAAATCAGTATATAAATATATGGATATTTGCCATAGTCGTGGCAAAAACAAATGGGGGAAAGGTAAGACCACCCATCCCTGCTGCTGCCGCCACCCTGGTAGCCTCCTCTCTCTGCAAATCATTTCTTGCATTTTTACCACTTTCAAGAAAAATCACCACAACGAACCCTGATTTTTGCATCCTATGAACAGAGCAGTGAAAATCAGGGGACCATTTCGCCACAGCTCTACCAATTCTTGTCAATGAATTAATAAGGAGCTGTGCTTCGTTTCTAAAATAAGATCCAAGCATGTTTGCCAAGTTCTGAACTCTAACCTAGAGGCCTTCCCACTGATCCAAAAAGTAGGAAATCTGGTAGCACTTACTTTTCAGGGAGGGCAAGGCACCCTGCACATGCTCAAGGGAACTCTTTTTCATTCCTTAACATGCTTGCATGCAGACGGTTCCAAGTTCCCTCCTGGCATCTCCAAGATAGGGCTGGGAGAGATTCCTGCCTGCAACCTTGGAGAAGCCGCTGCCAGTCTGGATTGACAGTACTGAGCTAGATGGACCAATGGTCTGACTCAGTATATGGCAACGTCCTATGCATGTTCCAAACTGGGCACCAGCACTGAAAATAGGGCTTAATGCTGGCTTAAATTAAACCTGGGAGTCAGACCAGTGATCTAATCTAGCCCAGTATGTTCAGACACTAAGAGCAGATCTGAAATCCAATTCCCTAACTTGTCAGGCAGAAATCTTTTGCTGCTGCCCTGCTAACTGGATGTCAGGATCAAACTTGGCAAGGTGAATTGAATTGAATTTATATGCCGCTTTTCAACAACAACGAAAATTCTCAGAGTGATTGACATAGTATCAGAATAAGGAGAAGATGGTTCCCTGTCCCCAAAAGGCTCACAGTCTAAAAGGCAATACATGGCAGATACCAGCAACAGTCACTGGAGGGATGCTGTGCTGGGGATGGAGAGGGCCAGTTGCTCCCCTCCCTGCTAAATCTAAAGAGCATCACTGCTTTGAAAGGTGCCTCTTTGCCCCGCTGACCAAGGTCACAAATGGCTGTGTTCCCACTGATAACGGTGACACATTCCCTGCTGTTGTGATAGCAGCGTTTATTCAGCAAACAGGGGGTCTATTGCACAGGCCACCTGCTTGCAGCGGTTCACAGCAGCAGTTGTTAGGGCACAAAGCCATTCCTGGGAACGCGATGCTCCAAGCCTACCCAGTTGTTCCCACAGGCTGCAAGGGCCTGGACTGAACACTTATTCGTTCCGCACCTGTGTGCACCACAGTTGCAGGGGGAATCGGAAACACAAGTCCAGTGCAACGCTGGCCCCAGTGCTCCTTGGTTTTTTGTCCATGAACTACCTCCTGCACTGTTTGCTTTAGTCCTGAAGCACCTACTCGGGGCCAGAGGAAACTCCTGTGCAGAAACATGCAGAAACCACATCCTTACTTCTCGCCACCTGACGCCAGTGCTGCTCGAAATGTACACGTTCATTTTGCTTGCCATGTTCTTGCCGACTGAGCCTGAAAAACAAGTGCACAGACCTTCAGGGTTTTGCGGTGTGGAACTTTTCAAGCCCGCCAAGGATTGCCGCACCCCTGTGCGGTACCCGGGGAGTTAATGTGAGAGCGGCTCCTTGGGAGCCTGAAAATTCTACATATAAACGTGGAGATACGCCTCAGAATTCTGCAGTGCATCCCCGGCCCCTAACAGGAATGATTGCTTGGAGTGCCAACTACTCCAGAACAGGAGCGCTGCTGTGCTATTTATAGGAGTGACCTGGGCAGTGGGTTCATCTGAACTGACTCTCTATTGCAGGGCTGCTCAACTTCAGCTCTCCTGCAGAAGTTGGCCTACAACTCCCATAATCCCTGGCTATTGGCCACCATGGCTGGAGATTATGGGAGTTGTAGTCCAAAAACACCTGGGGCAGGGTCTAAGTTGAGCAGGCCTGCCCTATTGTCTTCTAGGTCAGGATGCCAGCTTCATTCATTCATTCATTCATTCCATTCAAAACATTTAATATACTGCCCACTCCAAAGACTCTGGGCAGTGTACAAAAACATGTAAATAAGGCAACATTAAAGATTGCATTCTGCATTAAAAACTAAAGTAGCTAATGGAAAACAGACAAAGTAAACTACAGGGCAAATCTATAAAGCTCTAAATGTACCCAGAGATACTGTCTCTACCCCATATTCCCCAAGATCAGTCAGGAATACTCTCTTAAGCACCCCATTCGTGCACTAAAACAGCTTCGTAAGAGTGTACAGAGTGGTAGTGTTCTCAATGGCTCCCCCCAGCTGCTGTCCATTCTCTGAAGACTCCACTGGAGACTCAGCAAAGCCTGAGCCTGTGCATCTTCCAGCAGTGTTGTAGGACTTTTTTAAAAAAATTAGATTGGTTTTTGGTGGGCGTAAGTAGGGAGGGATAGGGTAAGATTAGGGTTTAGTCATTATAAGTCGGGTTTAGCCACTCCACTGAGGGTGAGGGGCAGGCCGGAAATCAAAAGAAATATGCACCAGCAATACCTGTGGCGATTATAAGTCCTGGAGCAGATTCTTTGGAGAGGATGGGCATCCTGCGAAGCTGGAAGTTGAGGAGCTGACTCAGTCGCTGGGCCAAGTGGAGGGAGCAACCCCGAGAAAGCTAGAAGAGTCGAACCACAGAAGCATCAGTCACAGACTAACCTCCACCAGGAGGGCAACATAACAAACAGCCCCCAAACCCTGAATGAGGCAGCAGGACAGGATTTCAGCATCATTACCTCACAATTTATCTTTTCACCATAGCGCGTGTACTCCGGAGGCTGAAGGAACTCCCAGCTGCCGCCTTTGTCAAAGGTGATGACTGACCTCATATTCTCCTCGCTGAAAGAGCCATTGATCAAGGTGGCGATGTAGACCCCTGGCACCCCCTCGACACGATGGAAATCTGCAAAAGGCTCGTTGGCAAAATATCTGCAAAAATGGAGCATCAGCGCACACCGGTTGGTTAGCTAGAAACCTCGCCGGGGCTGGCTGATGAGGATAGAAACTGAAGTGCGTTATATAGTCAAGAGTGAGGTTTCTGCAGTGTGAAAACATCCAGACCAGCGTTCCCTCTAACAGGGATCCCCAGACGTTGTTGACCACAACTCCCAGAATCCTCGGCTGCAATGGCTTTTGCTTGGGGGTTATGGGAGTTGTAGTCAACAACACCTGGGAATCCCTGTTAGAGGGAACACTGGTCCAGGCTCAACTGAAAGAAAGATGACTTTAAAAGGCTTTGGGAATTTCAAACTGGGCCCTTATGTTTCGTCTCACGGCCAGGGGCCACTAGACTCAAATTGGGAGCTCTGGGCATGTGACATCAGCTCCCTCTGCCACCACACTGCTGATCCGAAGAGAGAACTACAGGCAGTTCCAGCTGCGACATTTACTCAACAATCCATGACCCTTCTGGCCTGCCGAGTCAGGCGACACAGGAGAGCCAATCCAGTGCCAGTGGACGGTATAAAGATTTGCAGAATGGCTGCCTTCCCTCACTCGAGGCAATAGGTTGCTAATGGAACCCACCAACTTTCCCCTCTGTGCCACCGGACAACTAGCCTCCACTCGCCCAGTTTTCCAAGGAAGTTGGCCATCCCTGGCCTCGAGTGCCTGACACCTTGCTCTGCTCTGAAGTGGCCATTTCTGAAGTAATGTTAATGCTCTTTTCTCACAGGACTGGTTCTTGAAACAGAAATTGCTATGAATAGCTTTTACAATGAATAGACACCAAGAGGGGAGGAAAGCAAAAATATCTAGCAAGTCTTTTCTGCTCGGGGGAGCTAGAAACACCTGCCAGGAACTGTGCAAGAAAGTAGCAGCAACAGCAACAGCAGCTGGGTCTGCCTGGCAGAGAGCAAATAAGGACTTTCAGTGGCAGGAGCGATGTTTGTTTTGATTTGTGCTCCGCTGGTGGTCCAATCACAGGAAGTGTCTGTCCACGAGAAAAGCATTTGTCTTTGCAACCACGGACAGTGGGCCGGGGCTTCTGTGTTTGGGGTTGGAGCTCCAGAGCATGCTCTTGGGTGCAGCTTTTGCAGTTTTTATAAGGCCTGAACAGGGCTATTGTTCTGCGCCATTCCTGTTCAAACAGGAATGGTGTGTTCCTGTTTAGCTCATCTGATAAACCGTGCAGGACAAAGAGAGCTTTGAGGCATTTAGAAACAGAAGCCGCTGCCTTATACTGAGTCAGACCATTGGTCCATCTAGCTCAGTATTGTCTACACTGACTGGTGGCAGATCTCCAAGGTTTCAGGCAGGGGTATCACACAGCCCTACCTGGAGATGCCAGGGAGGGGACCTGGGACTACTTGCATGCAAGCGTGTAGATGTGCTTCCACTGCGCTATTGTCCTATCCTCTAAGAGGAATATCTTACAGCGCTCCCATGCAGTCTCCCATCCAAATGCAAACCAAGCTGGATCCTGCTTAGCAACAGGGACAATTCATGCTCACTACCACAAGACTTTCTGAGCTAAGGACAAAACCGAGGTCATCTTCTCTTGCCTGGACCACGTCAGTCTCCTTACCTGACTAGAGTGTCACTGCCAATTCCTCCAGGGCTGTAGTACAGAACGTTCTCCAAAGTCAGTGAAAACCGGAGGCCTTCTGCTTCTGAGATGTAGAGATTGGTGTTGCTGTTATTGTGGCTGACACAGACAAACACCTGGTCTTCAGACGTGTCCGCAATATAGTATTCCTTCAAGACAAAGTTGAGAAAGCCGCTTTCATGCTTGAAAGGCAGTAAGAGCTAGCACAGCAACTAACAGCATGAGTCAGAAAGTCCTGAGTTCAAATCCCACTTCCACTCTGAGTTTTCTAGCCTTAAACAAACAATGAATGCCTCAGCCCCTCAACAGCAGCATAGGGAGAACAGCAGCAGTCTATCCAATGGGGCTTTTGGAAACAGTATAATTTTCCCTCCTTTTCCTTAGCAAGATGATGTTACCTCTCGTTTGCACTACTGTAATGTGCTCTACTTAGGGTTGCCTTTGAAAACGATATGGAAGCTTCAACTAGTCCAGAATGCAGCGGTCCGCCTCCTTATGGGTGGCCGTCGATTTGAAAGTGTCACACCTCTTTTATGGTCGCTGCACTGGTTGCCCATTTGCTTCCGGGTCCAATTCAAAGTGCTGGTTCTCACCTACAAAACCCTTATGTGTTTAGCACCTGTATATCTCTGGGATTGCCTCTCTCAGCCAGTTGTATCCCATCCTGTGAGGTCTTCTCAGCTGGCCTCCTTAGTGCCCTGGTGCCTGGGCCCGTAGCAGGGCCTTCTCTGTGGCCGCCCCTCTTCTTTGGAACACTCTTTCCCCCACCCAGAGTCATTCAGTCCCCTCCCTGGCTGCTTTTAAGGCCCTTCTTAAGACCCACCTGTTTTGCCAGGTGTTTGCCCTTTAATTATTAATTATAATTATTATTTGGTATTGGTATTGTTGTTCTTCACCGCCTAGAGTATTTGGAGGAGGCGGTATATAAGAATGAATGAATGAATGAATGAATGAATAAATAAATAAATAAATAAATGAGTTCCTTTAAAAAAAAAGGTTCATCCATTAAAAGCACAGGGATTGGTGGCATAACTATCATTTATGCAGATTTTATTCCGCAGTTCAGATCAGCAAGTGTGT
Source organism: Hemicordylus capensis (assembly GCF_027244095.1). Taxonomy (NCBI): domain Eukaryota; kingdom Metazoa; phylum Chordata; class Lepidosauria; order Squamata; family Cordylidae; genus Hemicordylus; species Hemicordylus capensis. The sequence goes on from NC_069664.1 coordinate 27,456,360, forward strand.
ATTGCTCTGAAATATTGCTCTAAGGACTTCAAAAAAGTGCTACGTGGATAGTTGTAATTATTCTACCAATTTCTGCATTTCCAATAAACAGGTATTTTAAACTTTTTTTTAAAAAGTGTTTTAAAAACTAATTGTTGCAGTTTAATATGCGACATAAAAACAGCAGCAATGTTTAGCCAGTTCTCCAGAGTAGAGACCGGGGGGTTGGACTAGGGGGTCTCCAAGGTGCACCTTCCCACTCTGACTTGTATGCCAAGAGAGCTTCCTTACACCTCTGCTAATTTGAGAGAATACCTTGATGGGGTGTCTTGTGACAAACTGAGCTGCTTGCATGGGCTTCCGGTTGAAGGACACCCAGAGCTGAACAGACGTCTGTTGCTGTGAACCCAAAAGATGCTGGAAAAGGAAAGCAAGAGACAGAAAAGAAGTAAAGCTCTCTTGAGTTCGAAGTGTGCAATTGACTATGAGAAGCACTACAGTTTTCGAAAGAGTATTATAACTAACTAGGTGATCTGGCGCAGAGCATCTGCGCCCCTAGTTCTCCCTGCCTCTCCTCCCCATCTTCATTTCCACCCCCTGCCCCGCTTCAGCAAGTCCATTCTCCCCCTCCCAGTCTGCTTTCCCTTGCCGGCCAGCCTGGCCAGCACTTTCCCTCCCCGCCGGCCAGCGTTTTCCCTCACTACCCACAAGCGGTGCTTTTTCTCACCCGCCGGCCGTTATCTCCTCGGTGGCTGCCGCTGCTGCCATTTTCTCCCCCCCCCCCCCGCCCGTCCCCTCCACTATCTCTGAACTCTCGCGAGAGCTGCCACACATGAGATTAGCCACGGGTATGCCTTAGCGAATTATATATAAAGAAGAAGATGGTTAAGCCACTAATTGTGGAGGACCTTTCGGGACTCAAAGGCAGGCTATAAATATGTTAATGCAGGCGTTCCCAACCACGGGGACTCCAGATGTGGCTAAACTGCAACCCCATCATCCCTGGCCACAATAAATTGTAGCTGGGGGTGATGGGTGATGGGTTAGGAACCCCTGTGTAAAATAAATAAATAGGTGCCACTCAGTTGATTGGGCAGAGGATTATTTTTAAACTATAATGATTTTAATAACTTATAAAAACCTGCAGAAGAGGCATTCTGCTTCTTCCATCTCATGAAGAAAGAATGCCTCTTCTATCTTCTAGTGCGCAGGCATGAATTTTCAAAAGAAAAACGGAAACGGCTCTGTCCCTCCTAACCTAGTCACCTGAAGCAAGTTAAGCAGCAGCTGCAGGTGAATTGCCATTATTGATTAATTTCTCTGGTGCTGTCTCAGCGCAACAGGAAAAGCCCCTGCCCCGAGGGGCTTACTATCTATAATTCAACACAAAAGGAGACAACAGAGGAAGGGAAGGAAAATAGAGGCAGTGCTAAACAGGTCGTGGTGGTGGTAGGGAATATGCATGTATTTCAATTACACGAACTCATGTTTAGTCTTTGGAGGGCATGGACTCTCAACCTTGGGTCCCCAGATGTTGTCGGACTACAACTCCCATTGTCCCCAGCAACAACAGCCAAAAGGATGATGGGCGTTGTAGTCCAATAACATCTGGGGACCTAAGGCTGAGAACCCCTGCAGTAGGGTAGGCTATTGGACTTTTTTTTCCTTTCTGGCTTTCAATGTGCTACAAGTAATTAAGATCGTTTGGATGGGCGAGCTGGTAAGAAATTGAACACTGGCAAAGTTGTACAAGTTTGTTTTTACAGGTATGCACATGCTAGGCAACTTTTTTTTTTGTAGGGGGGGGGAAGAACCCGCCCCATAAAAGTCTAACCAGGAACCACTTTACCTCTTCAAACTCAGCGTGCCCCCAAAATCAAATGAATGTGTTCGCCTCAGCGGGGCAGCTAACACGTTGGTGGTTTTGGGACTGCTGCCCAAGCCAATCCTCACTTGCACACTGGTTACCATTTGAGCTATTTAAGAGAAGCCACAGTGCCGTAAGCAGAATTGTGGGACTGCTCAGCTCTTTTGGTCAGCTTACCCCCTCCCCCCGCAAAAAAAGACAATCTTATATCATACGAAAATGACGCTGCTGAACTGAGTCAGACCACTGGTCCGTCTAGCCCAGTTCTGTCTACTCTGACTGGTAGCAGCATTTTAGCAGAGGGTTTTCTGAGTTTTTCCCCCCCTTTTTTAAAATGACAATGCCAAGGACTGGATGTGGGTCCTCATGCATGGAAACCATGAGCGCTGCCCCTGGGCAGATCCACTTTATCAGCTGTTGAAGACTTATTCTATCTGGCAAGCATTCCTTCCATGAACTCCTTCTTGCAGATGCACTCCCTCCGCTTTTCCCTTCCACCCCCATTCCTCTGTCATCTCCATTTGCCTATTACTTACAGGCATCTAAACTCCCCTCCCAGGACTCCCGCGCTTCCCGCTGACCTAGATCTGCCTAGCGTACGGAGACCAAATATGGCAAGAGAGAAAATGTGACTCTGTTCTTGTGTGCTCCTGCCCCCTAAGCACTGAAAACCACATGGGCTAGGTCTCCTAACTTCAGGCACATTTTACAGACTGCAGGTCTATACTATTTATTTATTTATTTCATATGCTGCCTGATGCCAAAGGCTCTAAGCGGTTCACAAATCCTTTCTTATATCGTTATAAGGACGGCTGTACCATGCTTTCTTTAAAAAAAACACACACAAAAAAACCACATGGCAATATATGTGGTCCTTACCACCCACTTTATCTGCACAACACCCCTGCGAAGGAGGTTGGATTATGGGATGGTAGGCTTGTTCTCACAATCAGAATCAGGCTAGGAGAGCTGTACAGCCTCCCAGTCGGCGGGTGTGTGTCTGCCAAGATCGATGTAGGAGGAGGGGAGAGTGATCACGTGGGAGTTGGGAGCTGGGTAGGAGAGGGTTTTTTGATCACTATCGCTAAAATGCCGGGTGTCCAGCTAGCCACCCTACCTGTCAGGAGGGCTGCCACACCCAGGTCCCACACAATCACTCTCTCCTCGTGCAAACACACGGCCAGCAACCAGGAGGGCATATGGCTCCCCTATCCTGGCTGGGAACTGAACCTGCATCTTCCCAGTTTAAGCCCAGCATGCGAACTGGGCAAAGAGGATTGAGAGAGATTCCTGCCTGAAACCTTGCAGATCTTACCCCTGCTAACTGAGCAAAGAGGCACGTTTTAAAGTGGTGATTTTCATCTATTTAGCAGGAGGAGAGCAACTGGCCCTGTCCAACCCCAGCACAGCATCCCAGAGGCTGTTGTTGATATCTGCCTTATGTTTCTTTTTAGATTATGAGCCCTTTGGGGACAAGGGACCATTGTAAGCCCTTTGGGAACAAGGGACTGTATTATTTATTTTTCTGCGTAAACTGCTTTGTGAACTTTGGTCAAAGAGCGGTATATACATATCCGTAGCAGTAGATGTTCTTTTGCCAGTCACTGTAGACAATACCGAGCCAGATGGACCACCAGTGGTCTGACTTGGTCTAAGGCAGCTTCCTATGTTCTTAAGCATCTTGAAGGGTATGAAGCTGCTTTCTACTGAGCCAGACCATTGCTCCAGCTAGCCCAGTACTGCCTGCTCTGATGGGCAGCAGCTCCCCGGGATCTCAAGTAGCTGTCTTGCCCATCACCTGCTCCCTTTCAAAACTGGAAATCTGGCACTGGAATGGCTTATTGAGGAAATGTTGCACCTGGACAGAGCTGCCCACTTTGCTGCGCCTGGGATGCTCTCTGTTGGTGTGTTTCTAGGACGCACCAGGCTGCCTGCCAGACTCCCTTGGAAAGATAAACAAACCCAGATTGCAAACAGAAGCCAAAAGGAGCCTGCGGTGCTGCTCTCTCACAAGACATCACATCCCCCTATTGTTCTATTCCCAGCAGAGCAAACCTTGGGAATGACTGTTCACGGCTCTAGACGTTTTTTGTGCTTGTGCTGCCAGAGTCTCAGAGGCCTCGTGGCGTGTGTGGATCTGAGCTCATTCAAGCGGTTTTTCAGAGACGGCAACCTCCACAACCTCGCAAGAGCTGCTTCCTTACCACAGACTTTGTTGCAAAGAGATACTTCTCCCGGAGCTGAAAGTCTTCCACCTCCTCCAGCAGAATCTCTTTGTTTTCCCGGGTCTGAAAGAAATCGGTGCTGCGAAGGACGGTGGACGAGCCCGTCGGCTCGTGCCGCTCCACGTAGATCGTGTTGGGCTTGTCGTATGGCTCGACGCCCCTTAGGGAAGGGGAAAGAATCAAGAGAGTAATCCATAGTGGTGACACAGGGCAGCACCCAGACCAGTTAGTCTTGACTAAGCAATGCTGAACCCTACAAGACAAGGTAGTCATGACTAACGTAAATCCTGTTAATTCCAGAGGAACTCCTGTCCTGTTCAGTCAGGGTAAGAGCGCCATGTGCACACCTGATTGGTGGCCATGTGTTTGCCAAGATCAGGGTAGGAAGGGGGTGGGGAGCTGGGTAGGACAGCTTTTTGTCCACCCTTGATAAAATGCTCGGGACGGAATGTGGGTCAGCTGCACCCGGCCCCCACACCATCACACTCTCTTCATACCACCTTGATTTTGAGTTCAGATGCGCACAGATCGGAGAGTGCATAGCTCTCCGTCCACCCTGTTTAGAGTTGTGTGAATGAGTCCATTATATTGTACCCTTGTACATATTTCTCTGCAAGACTGTACGGGCAAGTACAGGAAAGACTGTACCTGTATTCCCTTTCAAATGTGAACCTGGACACAGCCCGCCCCTCCCCCCTCCCCCGAAATGTAGGGTACAGGCAGCAAGCATGCTGCTGAACCTGCATTCAATCTAACGTGTGAATCACTGTAGCTGTGTACATATCGTGTGCACAGAGTGTTGGGCATAATGTGTGAACAGGGCTTTAGTCACGACTAACTTAAATCCAGATTACCCTGATAGAGTTTTCCCCATGAAAACAAGTTCTAAACAGATATCCAGAAGACATCCATGAGCTTCCTTAATTTGTTTTCCAGAGGAAAAAGGAATGAGACCTTGTAAATAAACAAGCCATAAGGCAGCCTTTAATTGCGAAGCTACTGCCGATGGCACAAGCTAGAAAATTAGCCTGACCTTTAGCAGCCAGTGACGCCACCCAGGCAAAACCCACCAGGGCCATCGGATCTGGCCAACAGCCAATCAGTTTTCTACAACTCAAACCAATGGGCTTTCTCCACCAGAACGGAATCTAAATATTTTATATATGAGCCATCGGTGAAATAGAACAGTAAAACAAATGAGGAATGTCCCCCACAGACCCACTGACACAAGGACCGAGAAGGGAGTCATAGGGCATTTTCCTAAATCAAGCATCTGGAACTGCAGATGGCATCTGTGCATTGTGAATGGCCTCGGTGGCCTTCCAAGGGTAGGGCTGGGAATATGTTTCAGAGAATGTTCACAATAGCATGTGTGGTTGATCGTCGCGTGCCAAGGGGTTATATAATCACTGGAGACAGCACATAAATCTCTGAAACTTACCACGAAAATGACTTGACGTGTTCCTGAATCATGATCCACGTCTGCCCAAAATCGTCCGATTTCCAGAGCTGCAGAATCAGAACATGGAGAAATACATTGGGATTTGGGTTGGTCAGTAAAAACTCAGTGGGGTGAGCAAAAAATATCAAGAAGGCACAGGCACACAGGACGCTGCCTTCTACCAAGTCAGATCCTTGCTCCAACTAGCTCAGTATTGCCCACACTGACTGGTAGCAGCTTCTTCAAGGTTTCAGGCAGGAGGAACCTCTCCCAGCCCTACCTGGAGATGCCGCCAGGGACGGGACCTGGGACCTTCAACATACAAAGCAGGTGCTTTTCTACTGAGCTATGGCCTCATCGCCTACAGCTCTGCCACTCTCGGCAGCAAACTATATCAGGCTGCTCATAATGCAGGCATTCTCAAACCCCAGATGTTGTTGGACTACAACTCCCATCATTCCCTGCTGGCCAGGGGTGATGGGAGTTGTAGTCCAACAACATCTAGGGGCCCACGTTTGAGAACCCTTAATGGAGTGGATGTTAAAGCGGCAAAAGGGAACATGGGGGGCGGAGAGGAAAGGAAAAGGGTTAGAGTGGAAGGACTAAAGTGCATTTTGCAATTGCTTTAGGATCATCACCCCTCATCCTAAATATACACAGAGGAAGATACTACACTTCCTTTCCTATGCAATGAACCTCATCAAGGCTGCAGAATGCAAAGCATTCTTATCAGGAAGCAAGTAGCCTTGAGATCGGTAGAATTTGCTTCCAAGTAAACATGCTTAGGATCGAGCTGCAAAGGTAAATGAAACCCCGTTTCTGGAATTTGAAATTAACTTGAAGAGGCTGGTGCCCTGTTATTTACTTCTATGCAAACACAGGATGAATGATTTGCTGGCCCAAGGAATAAACAGCCAGGCAAAAACCAGCTGGTGACTGCAAGCCGTCCTGCAAATTCCTTCCACATACACATCCAAGGCAGGAGCCCCAGCCGTGGATTAAGAGAGTCGTTTCCAAGTGCAGCACAAGCATTTTGGCATGAGAAGAAATGGGTGTAAATTATTATTACTATACTATGTAGAATACGTATCTACCGCTTTTCAACACAAAGCTCTCCAGGCGGTTTACACAGCAAAAGGAACGAGGAAATCGTCTGCTCACCCAAAGGGGTCACAGTCTAAAAAGGAACACAAGAGAGTTCCCAGCAGCACCCACTGGGAGGGTCGCTATGCTGTGACAAACAGGGGCTGTTCCTTCCTCCCTCCTAAATCCAAGGGCCACCATTTTAAAATGTGCCTCTTTGCCCAGTTAGCAGGCGCTAGGCTATAATTTCCCACACATGCAGAGAATCTCAGCCTAAAGTTTCTATTGCATTTATTTATTTAACATATTTATCTACTCTGGGCGCCGGTTCTAGTCCTCAAGGTATTATTTAAGGCAGGGGTAGGCAACCCTGGCTCTCCAGCTGGTGTTGAACTACAACTCCCACCATCCCCAGCCACAACAGACTGAAGCTGGGAATAATGGGAGTTGTAGTTCAAAAAGAGCTGGAGAGCTGAGGTTGCCTACCCCTGATTTAAGGTGTGTAGGCAATGACTGGAGATACTTCTGTAAACATCCTAGGAGTCAGGGAGCAAAGGGTTTCGTTCTCTGCGAACCAATTTGCTCTTCTCCATGAAGCAGTGGAAGAACTCGTTACGTAAAAGTGAAAAAAACCATATCTGCAAAACTGACTTAATTTTCTAACTTAAGGATCCAGCTTTTTCTGCCACTGGAAACTTGTTTAGCAATTTCAACATGGGTATGAGAAACAAGCACCACATTTATCAAAGTGAACCAAAGTGTACGAAAGTCATGAAATGTGGAAAGGACAAAAAACAAACTGGTCCGGGGGGTGGGGAGCAATAAATCCATCTCTCTCTCTTGCTGGGAGCAGCAAGATGTCTTTTTCTAAAGGAGGGGGTTCAGCTAATTATACCCAGGAGAGAGTGAGAAATTGTCTCCGTACAGCCCAGCCGGGGACACTGCCCATCTTCCAATTATGGCGAAGCAAAGATCCCAAAGCCAAAAGAAAACCACATAAGTGCTGGTATGTGACCATCCAAGACAAACAATGTCATTCTTGCCAAATATTCAGCCAACACAGTGTGCTGCTGGTGTCTATCAGCCTCATGGTCCCTTCCCAACTCAAGAGCCAAACAATATAAGCCAGGCTGAAAGAGGAACAAAGGCGTCCTTCTTGTTGGAAAGCGTTGGCCTATTTTCTTACTTCCACAGCCCTTGCTCACAATGAGGTCAGACAGAGGAGGAGGATGTGGAGGATGCTCCAGGTCTTGTTTCCACAGAAACCTAGCAAGCTCACAAGCTCACACACAGCATTTGCAAACGTTGCCGCTGAATACTGTGCAATGTGCTCTACTGTGTGTGTCTGAAGCCACACGTGGGTTCTCGGGAGGAACATAGGAAGCTGCCATATACTGAGTCAGACTATTGGTCTATCTAGCTCAGTATTGTCTTCACAGACTGGCAGTGGCTTCTCCAAGGTTGCAGGCAGGAATCTCTCTCAGCCCTATCTTGGGGATGCTGCCAGGGAGGGGACTTGGAACCTTCTGCTCTTCCCAGAGCGGCTCCATCCCCTGAGAATGGAGTATCTTGCAGTGCTCAAACATCACGTCTCCCATTCATAAGCAACCAGGGAGGACCCTGCTTAGCTAAGGGGACAAGTCATACTTGCTACCACAAGACCAGCTCTCCTCTAGAGGATGCAAAGGATCTTCTGCCACATATTTCTGGCTGGAACTGTTCATTATTCTGCACAAGAGTGCAAAGTCCCAGGAGGGGGCTGAACCCGGGGCTCCCAGAAGTCAGATGACAGCGCCTTAACTTCACACCTTAACTTCCTGCACCACCAATGCACTGTTCCTGTGGCTAGCCCACTGAAATGATTGTGGTGCTTCGAGGGTGCCACTTAGGCTGCAGTGCCAGCCTGCCTGCACCACCAATCAGCTAAACCCTCAACGGCCAATAAAGCCTAGCCTCATTCTTCATGAGGAAACTGTCTGCCCCTTACCCAGCCAACATAATCTGGGTACTAAAACTATCGAAAATCGCAGCTGTACACCTCACTCCTCTCCTCCATCATGCTATATGCAGCTTTCCTTGGGCTGTCCCAGGGTTGTGTGTTCCTTGGCCCCTGCTCCATAGTTATTGGCTTCCACCAAGGGGACGAGGGAGGGGAACAACAGTGTGACGTCACAACACGAGGTCAAAGGGCAGCACTGAAGAGCTATTCACCTGTCTGTTGGGGTGGGACCGATCGAAACCCAAGACCAGGCTGGGAATCCGGCTATGGAGTAGCAGGTCGGCTGCTGTGAACGGGATGGAGAAGCCTTGGATGGTGTTGCAGAAGTCTGCTGTGAGCCACAAGTATTGAGTGTAGCCATCAACAAAGATATACTGTGGAGGGGAAGAAAAAAAGGGGGGGGGAGAGAAAAGAAAGGAAAAAGTCAATCAGGCCCTCCCCAAACTGCACACAGATCTTTCTAGAAGTGAAGAATGTGGAGGACATGAAAAGAGGAAGACCGAGCAATGAATCCTTTCGTTGCTAACTTTTTTTTTGCTTAACAGCAATTTTGGTGCAAATCACTGGCTTCAAATGGTCTACCTCCAGGAAACACTTTCCACATCATCTTCTATGTTGAGAGGCCCTCCAGAATGTTGCCATAGAATCCCCTGAGCAAAGCATTCTGGGGCATGAGTAGAGGGCATACTTGGCATGGGATGATGGCTAAGCCGGCCTTTGCCATCAGCCTGGGTGGGGAGAGAAGGGAGAGAGGGGTATACTGGAAGATCTCTGGGTGGCTTGAAGTGGAGCGGCAAAAGTGACTGAGTCACAACTTCTGCACAATTGCAACAGACAAAGATCCCCCACCCTGCACAATTAGGCTGCCAGAATCTCTGATCTGCAGTAACACAGCTTGGGACTTGCATATTCCCCAAGTCAGGGAATCCCAAGGACGTCACTGACCATATTGTTATGGCGAGCGGGGAGATTAGTGCTGAATCCACCCCCACCTCCAAGAGGCACAGAAGCAACCAACACTGCAGTTCTATTTTTCAAGGCACACTTCAGCCCACTTGCACTCAGCATGTGCTTTGGGAATCGCTGCTGCGTATACATCTGCGACACCAGACCATGGGCCCCCTTCTGCCTTTGTGCAAGAAGTGTGTGTGTGTGGGGGGGAGATGGGAGGGCTTTTGTTCGGCATGTGTTTTTGTTTTGTTTTTCTTGGAAGGAGCTCAGTCGGTTTTTGTGATCAAATGCAATGTATCATCCCTAGGAGACCAATATTTTCCCGCGGCTGTGTTGTGAACTCCTTCATGTTAAACAAACAGTTGTTTATTGACTGTGATTTGCATTGTTTTGCCTGCTGAGGACCCACAGGCCCTTCTCTGTTTGCTCTAGGGTACGCACAGACAACCTGTGCCACTGTGGCCAAGTTGTGAATGGAAAACAACATCTCCACACACTCGATCAATAAAACCACGCATCTAATGATGCTACGAATGTTCCAACCAAGTACCAAAAGCAACAAGAGGAAGAGGCTGTTTACGGACATTTGGTGATATGATGATGTCATAATATGCACCATGATGCTGTTCCCTTCACAACATGATCCCTGATTGGGTGAGAACAGCCATGTGACAAGGAGGGCGCAGCTGCTGCCCAGGGTATCTTTGCAATGGGACCATTTCTAACCTGCCAAAATTGCTGGCCAACATTCTGGAAACCAACTGACCAGCATTCAGCAGACCCTTAACTTAAAACTGCAGGGAGTAAACCTTGTGCTCATTCATTCAAGGTTTTTCATTCCTCACCCTTTTATTATCAGCCGGGCTATGGTAGAACTGAGTAATCACCACCTGACTGGTGTTTCCAGGGCCAAAGTTGAATTTCTCCGATATCTTCTTGAAGGTTTTTCCGTAGTCGTAGGACACATACACCTAGTCAGAAAAGACACTGTCGTTAGAAACGACGACGTTTCTTTCCCCAAGCCACCAAATCAGCTTCCCGAGGTTCATTTGAAGTTGGGAATTTGCCTCCTTTAATGCCAGGAGACAGGGCGGGAGCTCTAGCAGCTATGGGGCATAGCGCTGAGCTAGGTTTCCACAGTGCCGAGCAATAGCAGCTTCCACAGTGCAAAGCTACGGTGGCACAGAAGAGTTCAGAGGCAGGAGCCCTATTCAGACATTATGCTGAACACTCGTACAATGAGTGTAGAGCATATAGGAACATAGGAAGCTGCAATATACTGAGTCAAGTGTGATCTTCTAGTCTCCCATTCATATGCAACCAGGGTGGACCCTGCTTAGCTAAGGGGACAAGTCAGGCTTGCTACTACAAGACCAGCTCTCCTAACCCGATCTGTGTACAGGTACAGATCTGTACAGAGGTACAGTTATTTACATGCTATGTTGAACGCAGGTACAGCAGTACACTTCCTATCTGTAACATGCATTTGAGAGGCCTGCAGCCCCAAGTTCCCTTTTAAAACAAATGTCCCCTGCTAACTGAACAAAGAGGCACCTTTTAAAAGTGGTGATTCTCTTTACTGAGCAGGGGGAGAGCAGCTGACCCTATCCAGCCTTCAGCACAGCACCCCTCCAGTGGCTGTTGCTAGTGCCTCTCTTATGTTTCTTTTTTAGATTGCGAGCCCTTTGGGGACAGGGAGCCATGTTGTTTATTTATTTCTAGGTACACCACTTTGGGAACTTCTGTTGAAAAGCGGTATATATTCTTTGTCTTGTATTGTCTTGTGTCGTATCGTATCGTAGGCACAGTCATTCACAGAAAAACCTATACAAGTGCGCAGATATTTGTACACTCATACCACATAAGGTCTTAATAGGGCTAGTAGGCCAATGTATAGTAGTTGCTGGGAGTAACAGTGAGAGAGCGTTATTGCATTACATGAAAGAGGACCTTTATCTGGACCTGGAAATCTTCTTGAGAGGCCCTGCTCCAAGTGCCCCCAGCAAATGAGGTGAGGCGGGAGGCTACAAGGGAGAGGGCCTTTTTAGTGGTGGCATCCCATTTATGGAATAGCCTCCCCAGTGAGGCTCGCCTGGTGCCCTCACTGTGGTCTTTTAGGCACCAGGTGAATACCTTTTTGTTCAACCAGGCACTTGAAGTCTTGAAGTTTTATAGGGTTTTTTTTGTTTCAAATTCAAGTGCTTATGGGTTTCCTGGAGGCATCTGCTTGGCTTCTTGGGAAGCAGGATGCTGGGGTAGATGGAACTTTGGCCTTGATCCAGAAGGGCTGTTTTTATGTTCTTAACCTTCCTCATTATTGTTCAGGAAACAATTAAGGCTGTTCACCCTGGCAGCAGTAAATTGGAAGGGGTTGGTGCAGCAGGGGAGGACTGCAGCAGCACAGCACCAAATGCAGGCAGCTGAGCCTGAAAAGCCACTGCAAAATTTGTAGAATGATTCAGTATTTATAGAGCACTGTTAATGTACTTCATGGAGAAGCATGAGCAGAGACAGACAAGTCTCTGGCCCCAAGGAGCTTACAATCTAAATTCCAACAGTCGAGGAAGCAAGTGGACATTTTATGTTTCCAAATCTTTAGTAAATGTGTTTTACTAAGCTAACACAGCTTTAATTATCTTCTTCTTTGGAGAAAAGGCAAATTGAAAATAAGGCTTCTGACTGATACCACACTTGCCAGCCAAATATGTACCTTGGCAAATGTGGTCACACAGTCTAGACATCACTTTGCTACAACCTCTAGCACTGGAACATAAAAGGGGTTTTAAGGCCTCCTCTCCCTACAGTGCCCTCTAATTCCACAAACTGGCAGACAGTCCCAGCACCAGTGCATCTTGGGATCATATCCCTGGATGCAGCAGGTGCCTAGTTGCTAAGGAGAAGCTCACAGGAGACACCCCTGGAGAAGAGGAAAGCTGGGAAGGAACTCTATTTCCCAGGAGGAGTACTTTGCAATTATAACCACTCGAAGAAAGTGCCTTAGATTGCACGGAAAGCCTGCATGCAGTCACATTAAAGAAACCAAAAAAGGCAATTAGAACCCAAACTATGACTCACTTTGAACCTTTATCAGTGCAGATCCAGCCCTGCAGTAGGGAGCATGAATTGTCCTCTGCTAAGCCGGGTGTATATGTGACAACCAAGCACTGTAGAATATTCCCCTTAGGGGATGGGGCTGTAGCTCAGTGGAATAGCATCTGCTTGCACGCAGAAAGGCCCAGTTTCAGTTCCTGGCAGCATCTCCAGGTAGGGCTGGGAGAGACTCCTGCCTGGAACCTTGGAGAGCTGCTGCCAGTCAGTGCAATGCAGACAGTAATGAGCTAGCTAGATGGACCAAGGGTCTGACTCTGTATAAGGCAGCTTCTGACTCTGTATAAGGCAGCTTCCTAGTATTAAGAAAGAACTGGGACAGAGTACTCTGCTACTTTTTTTACTCTCTCTCACACACAAAAGTGTGTGTGTGTGTGTGTGTGTGTGTGTGTGTGTGTGTGTGTGTGTGTAGAATAAATAACACACAAACCAAAACACTTCCCCAGACATACTTACATCACTTAATTTGGGTCCCAGCAAGGTTAAACTGTCTCTGGCCAACGCTACAATCACGTTACTCTTCTCTCCAGCCCAGTGAACCACCATCTGGTTGTGTGAATCATTCAGGCTAACCTGAAAGAAAAGGAAAAGGAAAAGGAAAAGGAAAAGGAAAAGGAAAAGGAAAAGGAAAAGGAAAAGGAAAAAGAAAAGAAAGCCTAGTTAAATTATATACACAACGGGAACGTCCTCTCGGGTCCCCTTTTTTGACGTTTGTTTCCTTCTCCTCTGGGAACAGGAGAGGAGCAGGAGAACCTGTTTAGTTATTCTTATCATTTATTTCACACGCTTCTGCCCATAAGGGCCCCAAGGGGAGATTGCAATAATATTAAACAAGCAATTGGAACACAATCAAACCATTAAAAAAGAAAGAAAAAAGCCATGCACTAAGCAATAAATAATGAAGACAAAAACCACAGAAAACACATGACAAACCATAAAAGAAAGAAAAAAGCAGCAAGCAGCTGACTGCTCCATTAGCCCGGTCTCTAAAACTGTGTCATCTTAACTTGCTGCCTAAACCGTAATAATGAGGGAGCCAAACACACATACACACACCTCCCATCAAAGGGAATTCTGCAATCTTGATGCCACCACAGCAAGGCCCTATCACGCACACATCAGTTGTGGGAGGACTCAAAATGGGCCCTCCAACAATGACCTCATGAGTGGGAGGCTTCACAGAGAGCAAGTGAAAGATTCTTGTCCCAGGTCTTTTCAGGCGTTCAAGGCCAAAACTAGAACTTTATGTTCAGCCCTGAAATCAGCGAGAAATCTAGTGAAGCAAAACCAGAGTTAGATGCTCCGTACTCTAGTCCAGCAGGAGGCAAACTTGGATCTCCAGATGTTGATGAACTACACTCCCATCACCCCCTGCCAATTTTTTTGTGGCTGGAGATAGAGGGAATTGTCGTTCAACAGCGTCTGGAGAGCCAAGGTTGCTTATCCCTGCTCTAGTCAGTAATCTGGCAGCAGCATTCTGGATCACTTGCAGTTTCCCAACAAACGTCAAAGGCAGAGTGCTTCAAAGGCACTCTACCCCTGCTAGAGTGCGTGAAAAGGGTCCAATCTGAGAACTTGATCCTTTTTGTCCAGGAAAGGATGCCATTGGTGCACAAGCGAGAGCCGTTCACAGGGGATCATTTAATTCTCAAAGGAAAAACTTAATCTGGCACTTCCCCACAAGTTTTCTGTTTCTTGAGATTAAAACAACAACTGATTATCTAGCTTCTCTCTGCTCTGTGGTCGCTCTTCCGGTTCCTTGCGGCTTCATTCCTTCACTAGCGTAATGTAGTGGTTTGACTCTCAGATTCAGACCTGGGAGACCCAAGGTTCAAAACTCCTCTCAGCCAGTAACGGCCCACTGGGTGACCTGCAGCCCGCCGTTTTCTCTCACCTTTACCTACCCTCGTGAAGATACAATGGGTGTGGGTAGATCTAGGTATACTGGGAGGAAAGGTGGGATGAGTAGGATTTTAAAAGACCAGGATGCTCAGTATCGGGAGGAGAGCTGCAGTAGTGAGCATGAAATGTCCCCTTTGCAAAGCAGGGTTTGCCCTGGTTTGCATTTTGATGGGGGACTACAGGTGAGCGCTGCCTGCTGTAAGATATTCCTTGCTCTTTGGGTTTGGAAAGGGGCTGCAACTCAATGGCAGAGCATCTGCTTGCATGCAGAAGGTCCCAGGTTCACTCCCTGACATCTCCAAGAAGGGCTGGGAGAGACTCCTACCTGAAATCTTGGAGAAGCCACTGCCAGTCAGTATAGACAATCCTGAGCTAAATGGACCAATGTCTGACTCGGTGTAAGGCAACGTCCTATTCTCCTAGCATGTATTCATCAATACGTCTGCATCATGGGATAGGGATGACCTCCCACAAGGCTGTAGGTTGTTCTATCACACGGAAGAGGAGAGTGGCAGGAGGCACTCGTGAGACGACGGAATACTAGCTATGAACGTCTCTTCCCTGCAGAACTGCATATTTGTAACCTTAGGTCTTGCTCAGAGTCCCCCACTTATCCCTTAATTCCTTCCTCATTAAAAGCGCTGCTGAGCCACCCACGCTTCTGAGAAGCGGCACACACATCACGGCTCCCAGTATTAATGCATGTTAAACACTCCAAACACCAGGAATACAATCAAAGTCAAACAGCTCCCAGGAAGAGCCACACCACAGCCAGCGACTGTGAGAACATGCCTGTGGGGAACGGCCTTGCCTCGTTAGGCTGCATCAAAACGATCAAAACCCCACGGAGAGCTGTTTGATGCGCGGTCCTCTCCTTGTCAGAAAGCTGTGATCACGGCGTAATGAGAAGTGGATTTTTGGTTCAAACGGAGCTTTTGAGGAAACTTCAGCAAAGCAAGAGCTCAAAGAACTATCTTAGTTGTCTCAAGGGTTTTCAAACTTTCTGCATTGAAGGAACCCTTTCCAAGAATGCAGGGAAAGGGAACATGCTATCGAGGGAGTCCAGCCTGGGCTTCATGCCCATTACCAGGAGGGAAAAACTGAGGCTAAGTTCTAGAACAAGCCTGAGGATCTTTATGAACAGTGAGCTGCTTGTTGAAGGCCTCTCAAGAACACCGAGGCGCCCTATCCAGACATTATGTTGTCTTTGCGTTCAGATGTCTGCACACACATACTTGCTCTTGAGTAAATGACTGTATCTGTGTTCATTTTAAAAGTGAACCTGGTTATAGACCCCTTCAAATGCAGGATATAGAGCAGAAGTGCACTCCTGTGCCTGAGTTTAAGACAACATGTGAATAACTGCATACAGGTCTGTATCTCAGTACACAGTGTTGAATATAACATGAGAATAAGGCTAGAGAGGGAGAGTGTGCTTGCAGAGGAGATTCTAGGAATATGAGAGGTGTTGCTTCCTTATGCAACGTCTCCCTCAAGAATTTCAAATCCTGGTGGCTCAAATCCTCCTTGTGCAAATCCTGCAGGCACTTTTTGTGCACATGCCAACAGGGTTTGCACACGCAACAGGTAGGAGGGACATGTACCATGATAGCAACTTTCTCAGTACAAGCTCAATGCTCTAACCACTATACCACATGTTCTCCCAAGAACTTCAAATCCTAGTGATTCTTGGCTCCCATGTTTCCTGTGCACAGGTTAAAAAAAGAACCAGCAGGACATGGCAGCAGAGGGGAGGAAGGAGATATTTTGAATGCAGGTTTCTTGCGTACTAGTTCAAGAGTTTGGCCACTGAACCAGAGGTTCTCAAACTTGGGTCCCCAGATGTTGTTGGACCACAAGACATCATCTCCAGCCACAGCCCATCATCCACTGTGGCTGGGGATGATGGGAGTTGTAGTCCAACGACGACCCAAGTGTGAGAAGCCCTGCCCTACACCAAACTGGCCAGCTCCTGCTGAGTGACCTTACCCTTAACTAAGAACTTTGGCTCACCCTGAAACAGACGAGATAGAGATCTTACCATTCCTGCGTATCTGCCAGAGCCCAACCACCCATGCCTTCCTGCCTGTCTGCCTGCCAGTCTGGCTCTTGGCAAAGTTGCTACCGAGGAGGCCGGATGAGCAAATGTCACAAACAGTTCTTATCTTGCCATTGCAAAGGACGTGGCCGGGTGTCTCTTGAGGTGTCTTCCAACCCAAAGGCTCAGTGCCTCTAACTTATTTATGAAAACAGCCATCTGCCATTACAACAAGTAAAATATAAATTCGGGAGGAGCTTTGACAGAGCCATGCGGGGGCTTCTTTGGGAGAAAAAAAACTACGCTTTTGCTTCTCTGGGGAAAAGGGGGGCCTGCGTGCTTAGACTCAGATGCACTAATTCCCTCTGCAGTTTGTCTCTGTCCCAGATCTAACACCAGCTGGCCGGCTGCTGTCACAGCAGGTCAACGCCAGTGCTGAATGGGCTCTGGGGAATCCTGCTACTCAGATGAAAATCCTCCCTTTCAACCAGAAGGGAAAGTTTAGAACGCTTCTGCAGAAAGCTCAGCCAACAAGGAAAGGATGAGAGAACTTCTGGAACTTCTGAAAAAGGACAAACCTTTGCGTTGGGAAATCTTTTGCCAAAAGAATGACGACATATTCTGAGAAATCCATCTGAACATAATACCGGAGGGGAACAAGGCTCTGGTCCTGGGATTTACAAATCCACTTGACTGTGGTGAATGCCCCCAGTCCTCTGGCCAGCAGGACACCTGGCCCCACACAGATCTAGTCCCCAAAGGTTTCCTTTCTACAGCCATTTGTGAGAAGGTAAGAAGTAGCGGGAATCCTTTCTGAGCAGAAGGAGAGAGCCCCCGCTGTTCCTTACCATCTCTAAATCCCAACGCAAATGATGGAAGATCTGATTCTTGCCTAAAATGTGAGTCGGAAAGGATCTGAGGGAAGAGAGTGGATTGCTGGTGACCAGATATAGTGACTGGCTAGTAAGTTAAGTCTATATTTGTGGATCCCTGTTAGAATCACACAGCAAATGTCCAATGTGCAGTGTGCTTCCAAGTTCTCCCTGTTCGGAAGCAGAGTTCTTTGTGCCTCTAAGCAAACAACCTGGGGAATTTGGGGTCCTGGAGCAGTGAAAGCAATAGGAAAGATAATAACCCCTAACATGCACGAGAAATATCTATTTGTATTGGACTCAACGTATTTGGAGGAAAATACTCTTCCTCAGAGGCACTGTGTTCCATATGCCATACAGGATCTTGTCTGCATTGGTAGCTCCCAAAAGTTCACCACGAACAAGAACACTGAGACACTCTCGTATCATTGAAAAGCTTTGGGGGCCCTGGGATTTGGGAAACGCATGCAGAAAAGTTTGTGGATGTGCCGAAACATTATTTACGTTTCAATTACTTACAGCCTGACTTTCCCTTTCCAAGGCTGTTTATGTGATTAAAACAACCCCACCACCCCCAAATACAAAATCAAGTCAAATCAAACAGTGCAGACAAAACAATCAAACAAACACAGCTAAAGAAAAGAACAACAAAACTGAAGAACCCAACAATTAAAAAAATTCTGGGCAAATATAAGGTCATTCGGCTGGCACATGAAGGCCATCAGATCTGGTACCAGGCAAGGTTCCTGGGAGAGAGAGCATTCCTTAAATAGGGGACCACGCCAGAGAAGGTCCTTTCCCCAGGAACCTAGTCTCCCATTATTGGGAGAGCTTCAGGTTATTATAATCTGGGGTTCTCAACCTGGGTTCCTAGATGCTATTGGACTAAAACTCCCATCATCCCCAGTTTTACATATTGCTTTTGTTTTAAAATGCTATCATTGTCACTGCTGGCTTGAGTTCTGTTTATCAGGGAAGTGGATTCAAGAGGGTGCAGAGAAGGCCTGATATGTGATTACTGTTTCCCGAAAAGAATGAATTGGAAATTTTTTGGGAGGAGGGGATCCCATGCAAATTTCCCCTCATTTGCATCAAATTTCCATTCCATCCAGCAAAAAATAATAATTAAAAAATACACATTTGCCTGATGCCCTAAATGGATTTTGATATGGTCTGGCATGTTATTTGACCTATTTATACAGTTTTTTTTAAAAGCCAATAGAGATTTTAAAAATGGAAAATTTTCCACTGAAAAATAAAGTATGTGAAAAAATTTCCACCCCAGATCTCTGACATCCACCTAGCCTTAGTAGACTGGGGTGCCAAACCCTAACCCTTATGGGGCAAGTATGTTCATACAGGAGGAGGAGATCCATGAGAACTACATTGTAGATAGCGGCCGCACCGGGCATGCAGAAGGCCCCAGGTTCCCTCCCTGGCAGCATCTCCCGATAGGGCTGAAAGAGACTCCTGCCTGCAGCCTTGCAGAAGCCACTGCCAGTCTGTGGAGACAATGCTGAGCTAGATGGACCAATACGATGAATATTTATATATCGCTTTTCAACAAAAGTTCGCAACGCTAAATAAAATGGTCTGACTTGTTGGAAGTTAGCTTCCTATGTTCCCATCAGTGTTCCCTCTAACAGGGATTCCCAGATGTTATTGACTACAACTCTCATAATTCCCAAGCAAAAGCCATTGCAGCTGAGGATTCTGGGAGTTGTAGTCAACAACTTCTGGGAATCTCTGTTAGAGGGAACGTTGGTTTCCATCTCATTCACATTCCAAGGACAATCTCAAGCATCTCCCACCAAGGACAGCATCCGAAATGTGGGGAAACAATAATCTTTTAGGTGTGAAGTGAAAGTTCCCATTTTGAATTGAATGTGCAAATACAGGAAGTGAGGCTTTGTCACACTTCCTGCCTTGGCACGTACAAAAAGCAGCTTGGCCCACTCAGAATAAGGAAAATGAAATACATTTGACAACTGAACAGTTCCCAGTGGGGTGTGTTGTCAACAGAAGCTGAACAAGCATAACAGGACACATTAAAAACAAATCCATCTGGAGGGCAAATATTGTCAAAGCATTAAAACCTCCATAAGCCTTCCTAAGCGATGCTGGGAAAAGCACTCTTCGGGGAAACTAGGGCTGTTTCCCTGAAACTGTGGACCCTGGCCCACTTTCAATAAACAGATACAAACTGGTGAAAAGGCACAGCGAAAAGGAAGTTTTTCCAGAAGGGATCCTCATTACCAACGTCTCTGACAATATCATCGCAGAACAAACCCATTTACAGTTCCCAGCGACTGCAAATTCTCAGAACCTTTCCCCAAACGTCTGCATGATCCGACACTATATAGCACACGCATACACATGCAGAAGAGCACCCATGTGGCCACAACACGCACCACCTGTGACATCTGCTGGAAAACTCTCCATTATGGAGGGAAGAGGAAATGCTCCCAGGTTTTGAAGATCCAAAGTTGTCTCCACCATCAAAGATAGCTTCCTTCTACTTTCGGTTTCCAGCCTACTGCTGGCTCAGGCTCATTACCATCTTGCAAAACGAGGTCTTTGCTGCACCCTGGAGAATCCTAACAACATACTGAGAGAGAGCCAGAAGCTGCCTTCTAGGTTTGCTGGTTTAACCAAAGCGGCATCTTGGTATTGACTGCAACGCT
This sequence comes from Hemicordylus capensis, assembly GCF_027244095.1. Lineage (NCBI taxonomy): Eukaryota > Metazoa > Chordata > Lepidosauria > Squamata > Cordylidae > Hemicordylus > Hemicordylus capensis. The sequence continues at coordinate 27,476,509 of NC_069664.1, forward strand.
GCTTGGTGGAACAGTTCAGATAAATCTCTCTTATCCTTACAGAATAATCACCTTCCTCTGCCTGGAGGGCAGCACCGTAAGCCATGGGAAACTTTGCAATAGGCGTTCTCCAAGTGCAAAGGTTTAGGATAAATAGGGGTGGGGTTAGGGTTGACACACACATACACACACTTCTATGGGGTACCTGAGATAAAGGCTTCAGACAAAAAGGGCACACGTGTTTTTTAAAAGTTCAACCCCGCTGCTAGAAGAGATTCCTCATTGAGCAAGGGATTAGTCTAGAACAGGGATTCTCAACGTTGGGTCCCCAGATGTTGTTGGACGTCAACTCCCATAATCCCCAGCCAAAGGCCACTGGGGCAGGGGATTGTGGGAGTTGAAGTCCAATAACATCTGGAGACCCAACGTTGAGAATCCCTGGTCTAGAAGACCCTTCCAGCTCTGACATGCCGGGACCCTCTGCTTTCCCCTCCAAAGGCCTGTGCCTTTCACCAGTGCTGCAAGCCTTCTGAAGAATACATAAGGGTGTGATAGACAGCGCTCAGCAGCTCACCAGCGGAAAGACGCCTTAACACCCACCTCGATATTTATACTTAGCTCCCAGCAGATTCCGCCTGCCTGGGGTGCTGTAAGGCGTTGGTTCAGCTGTTAATTAATCACCTGTTTGTGACTCAGACAAGACGGTTGCCCCCAGGTGCCCCAGGAACTCTTTTTCCCTTTTTTAAAAATGAAGCCTCATCCTTAAGATGCAGGAGGCGAGAACAGAGTTTTGCTTTGTTTCCCCCCTCTTTTCCAAAAGTGTAGGGCAGCAATACAGGATTGGTTGCAGGGGTGTCATTAGGGGGTGGCTCATGGGTACGGGACCCCAAGGAACTGCTCTGAGCCCCAGATCTCATCAGCCACCGTTCCCTCTTCTAGAAGGGAAGCACAACAGTGGAGGCACCTGCACAGAGCATGGGGGAGAATTCCTGGCCTCCCCAGGCTCTCTGCTGCTTCCACCTTCATAGTGCTGCAAAAAACCACATGCAATTATTCTTGGGGGTCATGATGGAATTTAATTATTACCAGAAGGGGGGCTGTGGGCCCAGGCCCCCGGCCTTCTCAGTCCCTTGGACCACCCCGACTGGCTCCCTTGAGAGCAGTAAGAGTGTGGATTGCAGACTCTTGCTAGTTATGCAACGGTTGGACCAGATCTCTTGTATCCATCCCAACGTTTGCACCCTGCTTTCCTTTCTCCAGAAAAGCCCAACCAACTAGCAAACCCCAAAATGGTCGAACAAGCCAAGCCTGCCCCATAAATGAATAAACAGAAATGAATCAATAAATGAATGAATGGAATTGGAGAGGAGAGCTGGTCTTGTGGCAGCAAGCATGACTTGTCCCCTTAGCTAAGCAGGGTCTGCCCTGGTTGCATGTGAATGGGAGACTTGATGTGTGAGCACTGGAAGAGATTCCCCTTCTTAAGGGATGGAGCCGCTCTGGGAAGAGCAGAAGGTTCCAAGTTCCCTCCCTGGCAGCATCTCCAAGATAGGGCTGAGAAAGTTTCCTGCCTGCAACCTTGGAGAAGCCGCTGCCAGTCTGTGAAGACAATCCTGAGCTAGATAGACCAATGGTCTGACTCCGTATATGGCAGCTTCCTATGAAACCAAGCAACAATATATAGAAAACAGGTGGGGGGGAACACCCAACCATCAAAATAGAAAACATTAGCAAAACTACCAAAACAACAGTGAAGCAAAGAAAAGGAAAAACAAGCACAGAATGGCAGATAAATATAGGACAGTGGAATACAGGAGAGCAAAATATAGATAAGAAAGGGTCTGTTTGTTGACAGATGTACAGATGAAGCAGGTGGAAAGCAAGCAGCTGTATAGGCAGTATCAGCACACCCAAATTCAACAACACACCCCTGCAGGTCCCCAAAGCTGCTTAGGGTTGATGGGGGTTGCCACTGGCCCTCCACAAGCCTTACAAGAAAGAACACTGCCTTAGCGGGTGGGCCCATACTCAGCAGTAGAGCATCTGTTCGGCATGCAGAAGGTCCCGGGTTCACTCCCTGGCAGCATCTCCAGGTGGGGCTGGGAGAGACGCCTGCCTGAAACCTTGGAGAGCTGCTGCCAGTCAGTGTAGACAATACTGAGCTAGATGGAAGAGCCAGGGCTGCCCTCTGTTTCAGGAGTGGGCCGATCCCCTACTCGCCCCCTGCAATGCCCTCCGCTCGGTGGTGGCTGTGTACTCGCCACCTGGCTTGCTCCCTCCACTTCTTAGTCTCATCCATCCATCACCAGCCCCAGGAGCCACACTTAAATGTCTAGGCGCCATGGCCAACAGGCGCCTGGGAATTGTCAAGCCCTGCTATTATCCACATAAACCATACCAATGACACCTCCCCACTGTGCTGGCATCCAACACACGAGATACCTAGGCTAACCTCATGCTGCAAAAACCCAACTCATCTTCAGTTGCTAAGCAGATAACCTGTCTGTTAAAGTTTCCTCTTTCTTCCTCCCCTCCTGCCACCTCCAGTACCCTGCCAAGGCTATATCGGTCAGGCCTGGACCCCCTAGCTCCCCACTTCTATAGGGATCCCAGACCAGGCACTCTTTTAGAGTACTTCAAGCACTTCCCCAGGACTCCACATTTTTCACTTGCCTCAATGGCTGTGCTGAGTGTGCTGCTGCTCTCTGGCAAGCATGGCAACCCCAACCAACACAGAACATTAAAACTAAAACACAGTGAAGTAAATTAAATTAAATTAAATTAAATTAAATTAAATTAAACATTCAGCAAAAGAGAAACATTTTCAGTGATCTATGGCAGAGAGGGAGCCAATTGAACTTCTTGTGGCAGGGAGTTCCACAGGCTGGGGGCCACAAGAAGAAAGCCCGCTTGTTTGTTGCCAAAGATACATCCCATGCCAAAGGTACATGCAAGAGGGTCTTGTCCAGTAACCTCAGGGGGCAGGCCGATTAAAATGGAGAGAGGGTGGCCTTTATATATTTGGATCCTAAGCCGTTTGGGGCTTTGCAGGTAACAATGGAAGGGTCTGAACTCAGGACAAGCAAAGCAGGTGCTCTAGCAGTGAGCTACAGCTGCAAATAGTGTGCTCTAGAAGATTGTTGAATACTCATTCAGGATGTGGTCAAGGGCTGCTCAGATTTTGCAAAGCCCTCTCCATGAAGGCAGAAAACAGGGCAGTTCTGAATCACACCTTGAAGCTGGGTACAGAAACTGGAAGCATAAACCACAAGCAGAAAGCCACACGACATCTGCCTTTCTGAACTTGCGAGCCACTTTCAGAATCTTTATGCAAAACCCAATAAAGAGATGCAGTGGGTTTTTAAAACACATTCAGAACGAGTCAATAAAAACTGACGATGATTTTTTCCTCTCTCTACAGACTGTGATGGCCAAATGTACATCTTAATCCTGATCGCCTTGAAAAACTCTGGTTTATTTGAGTCATTTTTTAAAAACCCACCCACCTACCCGAGTCTCATAAATAGCCACTTCCGTGCAATGAATAAGGCCTGGTCTGGAGCAGAAGCACAGGGAGTCCCAACCGCCAAATGTTGCTGAACTAAATCTCCCATCAGCCCCTGCTACATTTTATTGTGGCTGGGGATGATGGGAGTTGTAGTTCAGCAGCGTCTGGAGTACCACTGCTTGGGAACCTCGGAGGTAACAGAATGAGGTGGTTGAGTCCTGAAGTGCTAGGTAGTCCTGAAGTGCTAGGTACCATGTCAGATTGCAGGTGAGGGGTGCCATTTTTTAATGCTCCTTCCTGCAAGTTAGATAGATAGATAGATAGATAGATAGATAGATAGATAGATAGATAGATAGCATATTAGGGAAAGAATTTTTTCTTTGTTGTAACATATTAGGGAGGCAGCTTCTACTGAGAATGCCAAAGTTGCCCTACCTCTACTTTAGAGGAAAGAGATCACAGCTTGCATGAAGAAGATCCCAGGTTCGATTCTAGCCAGCTCCCGTTAATGAGGTCTCAGAAAGTTTATCTGTGTTCTACATTTATAGCCCTCCTTTCCCCCCAAGGAACTCTGGGGGGGGCATAAATGGATGGGGCCAGGGCTGCAGAAATCCACTAGTCTACTAGTCTGTGACGAGTGAAAAATTATGCCTGATGAGTGGGAAAAATCCTGATGAGCAATGTACCAACATAGCTTGATGAGTAAAATATTTTATCTGGCTGATAAACTGAGGCAAAGTTTCTTCACCCCTGGATGGTGCTATCCCCATTTTATCCTCACAACAACCCTATGAGGTAGAGAAAGAGTGACGGCTCAGGGTCACCTGATGAGCTCCATCAGTGAGTCAAAGGCCACCGCTTGAGACCTTGGAACGCCGCTGCCGATCAGAGCACACACTGGACTAGATGGACCAATTGCCTCACTCAGCATACAGCAGCTTCATCTGATATAAGCTGGAGAAAGGCAGAGACTGAATCCAACCCACACAGTCCACATTAAGGAGGGAGTGTAACAGGGTTGTCAGCCAACTGGAAGAAGCCAGGAGCTGGGTGGGATTTACCACCATTAGCTCATTCTCCCCCCAGACTAATGGAAGTGAATTAATTCATGTGCCGGCCAAAGTCTCAATACTGGGAGGAATATGTTCTTGCATAACAGCTCCATCCTGAATCGGCAACTGTGCCGCAGCTTTTCTCTCCTTGTTCTATGCAAGGGAGAGGGAAAGCAGAACAGAGACGTCTGTTTAATGCCCTTCCAAAATAATCCTCCTCATCTGGCAGGTCCCAGCGTGACAGCTACAATCACAACAGAGCACTATGGTTTTCCCATCTCACCAACAAGGCCTGATTGCTATGCATGGGAAGAGAAAAGCATGCCCTATATTAGCAGCCGCCAATTCCTACAGCTCCTGCCACACTCAGTCATGACAGCAAGGAACACCACCTTAGGCATGGATGTGCAGAAGGAGGTGGGGGGGGGGTCTATGCAAGAAAGCTCCTCTCTCAATGGTTCTCATTGGTCCCGTGAAGACATAATATTCCCAGTTCATGGGCTGGAGCTCAGGGACATGCCACAAGCTCACACATCTTCCCTCCTGCATTCAACTTCCTCCCTCCCTTCCATGATTTCCTCTAATTGCAGCTCAGTGCTATGGCTGTACTGGCGCTAACCATGGTTATGCCTAACCAGGGCTGCCCAGAACCATGGTTGCCAGCCTATTTAAAACCCTGGTTCTGAATCGCAGCTTCAAGGCTTTAACCAGTGTGTGCCAGCAGATGCAATATGAAACTGCTCTGTTGAAAGCAAGTCATAGAAGTCGGGTGGGGGAATTCAAATGAGAGAAGAAGAATGGAGGCTGCATCTGCATGCAGTAAATTCCCCATCTCCAAAGCATGGTTTGTTGAATGGGAACATTATGTCTGAGCTCTAAGAGAAGGGAACAGGGACACGGGCCAAGGTCAAGGACACAGCTGGGAGGAAACCAACCTGACCGCAGGCAATGGCATCAAAAGGGGCAGAGGACAAATTCAGGCTTCTCCCGAGGGTGCCCAAGTGCACCCCTTGACTTCCCAATCCATGCTAAGTGAACGGCGGCCATACATTTGCATGGGGAGTAAATGAAGTGTTGTATTGAAGACTCCGCTTCAAAAACTGCCCATCACTCCTGAGAGCAAGTGGCTCAAAAGAAGCCTCATGGAGGGAAAAGAAGGAATCAAATACAGATACAGGTTCACACATAGTTAGGAACATAGGAAGGTGCCTACAGAGTCAGACCCTTGGTCCAACTAGCTCAGTACTGTCTACACTGACCGGCAGCGTCTCTCCAGGGTTTCTGACGGGGGTCTTACCCAGATCTTCCTGGAGATGCTGCCAGGGATTGAATTTAGGACCTTCTACATAAGACTATACGAATACGACCAATATTTATATACCGCTTTTCAAACAAGTTCCCAAAGCAGTTTACACAGATATTAAATAAATAAATAAAAATGGCTCCCTGTCTCCAAAGGCTCACAATCTTTAAAAAACACACCACAGGATAGACACCAGCAACAGCCACCGGAGGGATGCTGTGCTAGGGATGGATAGGGCCAGGTGCTCTCCCCCTGCTAAAAAAAGAGCATCACCACTTGAGAGCTGGTCTTGTGGTAGCAAGCATGACTTGTCCTCTTAGCTAAGCAGGGTCCACCCTGGTTGCATATGAATGGGAGACTTGATGTGTGAGCACTGGAAGAGATTCCCCACAGGGGATGGAGCCGCTCTGGGAAGAGCAGATGGGTCCCAGTCCCCTCCCTGGCAGCATCTCCAAGCTAGGGCTGAGAGAGATGCCTGCCTGCAACCTTAGAGAAGCCACTGCCAGTCTGTGAAGACAACACTGAGCTAGATGGACCTATGCTCTGACTCGGTATATGGCAGCTTCCTATGTTCCTACTTTTAAAAGGTGCCTCTTTGCCCAGTTAGCAGGGGAGATTGCTTTACCACTAAGCCATGGCCCCACCCCCTAAGGAGAATAGCTTACAGTGGTCACATGTAGTCACCCATCCAAATGCAAACCAGGGCAGGCCCTGCTTAGCAAAGAGGACCATTCATGCTCACTACTACAAGAACAGCTCTCCTTCACTTCCAGTTCATGTAGTATATGGGCCCTCTCTCCAGCCCCCTCATCAGCATGCAAACAAAAGGTATACGAATTATCAAATAAAATGCCCTACTGGGAGCAGTCAAAACCAATGCACGAAAAAGCCATTTTTTTAAGCTGTAGTCCTAGGCATGGACTCAAGAGTAATGCCTGTTGGATCAGCAGGGCTTACATTCAAGTAAATACGGCACACAGCACTGAACTGTGACTCCCAGAGTTTCCAGTAGAACTACGTGCATCCTTAACTCTCTGCCATCACTGGGGTTCAAGTGCTTTGGCAGGATTCTGCTCACTGTCTCACCGAGAAGCTATACCTTTCCAGGATGCAGGGTCAGGAATGTGTGTGTGGGAGGTGGTTTCAGTCAGAGCTGAATGCCCTGGCACCATGTGGTGATCAGCATTCCCATCGTGCAATGCACATGGAAATGGAGGAGTTCCTAAGAGAGGGCTCCATCCGTCTCTCTTGAAGAGTCCTCCCAACACCGAGAACAGTGGAGAACGGCTCTCACATTTAAAGGTTTTTGCCAAAGTGGGCCCACTGGAAAAATAGTGACGATCACGGTGTTAGAGGATACTGGTAGATCTCTGGGCACCAGTAATTTGTGGTAGTCAGCGGAGGTTTCTGATTCCCAACTGTTTCACAATACCAACCACAAAGAAGTCCCTTCCTCCCCAATTAGGCTGTAAGAATCCGTGATCTGTAGTAACTCAGAGGTAAATGTGTACATGTGTACACAGGTTATCCAGTGATGTCGCTGCAAATTCAGAAGTGCAGAAGGTGCTCTCCATGATAGGCCCCATGGCCATGCCCATCCCAACAGCCAGAAAACCTGAGAAGTACCGGCACTCCATCCCTGCGTGTCCCCTTCACCCCTGAGGGTTATCCCAGCATATGGCTCAAGGGATCCATATGGCTCATGGATCCTACCCCTCAGTCACCATTTTGCCTCTGCCTCCAACATTATTTTGCAGCTGCCTCCAGTTGAGGGATGTTAAAGAACAACGTAGATCCTGAAAGCCTGAGGTCTGCCTACCCTTGTCCCAGAATACTACCCAAAATCCTCTTCAGCGCATAAGGACTTCTGTGGCAGATAGATAGGGAGTTCTTCACCATAAAGGTCACTGTGGGAAAGGGTGACCGAGGGAAGAAAGTTTAAAAACCGCTGTTCTGAGGGGATAGATCAAACAGAAATGTTGAACGTTGACAAGTCTCAAGGGCAAATGACTATCCCAGATGGGGAACAACCCTGAGAATACATATCTCCACAGAGGATCTTCATCCTGGGTGGCCAATCTCAGAACAGTGACAGATGGGGGTGAAATTAGTATGAATCCTTTTCTACCTCTAACATCAGCAACTCCCTTCATCTCAACAGCAAACAATGCAATCAAAACGTTAGGAAATCCAGAGAGTTGATACAACTGGCCCATTCGGAAGCTTCCCAACTAGGTCAGACCATTGGTCCATCTAGTTCAGTATTGTCTACACAGACTGGCAGCGGCTTCCCCAAAGTTGCAACCAGGAGTCTCTCTCAACCCTATCTTGGAGATGCCAGGGAGAGAATTTGGCACCTCAGGTGCTCTTCTCAGAGTGGCCCGTCCCCTAAGGGGAATATCTAACAGTGCTCACACTTCTAGTCTTCCATTCAAATGCAAACCAGGCAGACCCTGCTAAGCAAAGGGGACAATTCATGCTCGCTACCACAAGACATGCTTGTTACCATATACACTGATATATACATGAAGCAAACATGAATTCTGGTTACCAACTGATTGCTTGATTGATTAAGTAGATTGCTTAGATTGTGAGCCCCTTCGGGACAGGGATCCATCTTGTTTATTTATTTTTTATTTCTCAATGTGAACTGCTTTGGAACATTTTGTTGAAAAACGGTATATAAATATTTGTTGTTGTTGTGAAGTACCGTCAAGTCAGTGTCAACTCTTAGCGACCACATAGACAGATTCTCTCCAGGATGGTCTGTCTTCAACTTGGCCTTCAAGGTCTCTCAGTGGTGCATTCATTGCTGTCGTAATCGAGTCCATCTGCCTTGCTGCTGGACGTCCTCTTCTTCTCGTTCTTTCAACTTTTCCCAGCATTATGGACTTCTCAAGGGAGCTGGCTCTTTGCATAATGTGTCCAAAATAGGATAGTTTGAGCCTGGTCATTTGTGCCTAGAGTGGAAATTCTGGATTGATTTTTTCTATGATCCATTTGTTTGTTTTCCCGGCTGTCCATGGTCTCCTCAAAAGTCTTCTCCAGCACTAAAGTTCAAAAGCGTCAATACTTTTTCTGTCTTGCTTCTTCGAAGTCCAGCTTTCGCATCCATAGAGTGTCACGGGGGAAACCACTGTCCGAACTATTCTAATCTTTGTAGGTATAGACATGTCACGGCATCTAAGTATCCTTTCCAAGGCCTTCATTGCAAACCATCAAGTGCACTTCTACAGCAAGTTCTCCTGCAATTGGGATTTGTGTTGCTTCTACAATGATGCTGCTCTGTCCACATTGATTTTTAAAAAACGGATGCCTGCTCCAAGTAATAATGACTGTGGGAAGTTTTCTATCTGAAATCACTTCCTTGTATAAACAAACTCTATGACTTGGCTTGCACGACGGGGACACGGATTGCTTCCCATAAGACGGATGGGTCCGTAGCTCAGTGGCAGAGCATCTGCTTTGCGTACAGAAGGACCCAGGTTCCGTCCCTGGCAGCATCTCCAGGTAAGGCTGGGAGAGACTCATGGCTGAAACCTCGGAGAGCCACTGCCAGTCAGTGTCGACAATGCTGAGCTAGATGGTCCAGCGGTCTGACTCAGTGTAGGGCCGCTTCCCTTGTTTAATTGAGCAAGCAACAGAGAACTGAAGAGCAAAAGCAGGCCTGGGTAACTTGCACTCCACCAACGTAACCAGCACTTGCTATCCCTCTGTGGCAGCCCCCGGGAGGACAGCAAACCTCGTGGTTTTCCTGCTTCTCTGGGACTGCAAAAATTGTGTGCAGGGAAGGTGGCAGGGTGCCAAGTCCTTAGCAGGCCACAATGCACAGCTAGCGAGCTGCACAAACGGTGGTAGATCACACTGCACTATATTTGGGCATTAGTCCCAAATGGCATTTGCCGTGAATAAAAGGCCAAGAAACCCCCCACTTCGCATTTCTTTCATGGGAAGAAAAGCCAGATCTCCATCATGTGGCTGTAATCCTGTAGGAGGCCTCTCCAGCAAGCGAAAAGCACATACTGTCTTCTACATACTCCTTTCCGCCGACCCTAAAAATAGTGGTTGCCATTTCTGGAAATGGATCCGGCAGCCTATTAGAAATGCAAGAAAGTCTTTTCTTTCTGCAAGGGTAAGTACAGCCCTCTCCCCTGCTGCAGTCCTGTTCCGGCTGTTCTCCTTTCGAGCACCTCTATGAAACCAACTCCATTCCTCTCACGGCCACTACATTAAAAGTCAACATCAACCTCATTTTCACGACATATCCAGGGTGCGGGAACTTATGTAAAGGGGAGATCTACAAATACAACAAATATTTATATGCCGCTTTTCAATAAAAGGGGTTGTGTGTATGTGTAATTTATGTGTGTGTAGACTCCCTATTCCCAAAGAGCTCACAGTCTAAAAAAGAAACATAAGATACAGCCTGTGCTGGGGTTGGATAGGGCCAGTTGCTCTCTCCCTGCTAAGTAAAGAGAATCACCACTTTTAAAAGGTGCCTCTTTGCGCAGTTAGCAGGGGAAAGTTAGGCCTATGCACATTCTCTGGAATGGTAGCACAGAAGAAACACGCATATAACTGGGCACATACAGAGCTCTTCCCCATGACTATTCACATATACAGGTGTCTGAATGCACACTTCAGGAGAGCTGGTCTTGTGGTAGCCAGCATGACTTGTCCCCTTAGCTAAGCAGGGTCTGCCCTGGTTGCATATGGATGAGAGACTAGAAGTGTGGGGGTGGAGCCGCTCTGGGAAGAGCAGAAGGTTTCAAGTTCCCTCCCTGGCTTCTCCAAGATAGGGCTGAGGAGAAGTTGCTGCCAGTCTGTGAAGACAATACTGAGCTTGACAGACCAATGGTCTGACTCAGTATAAGGCAGCTTCCTGTGTTCCTAGGGCCTGGGAGATCCAGGTACAAATCCCCACTCAGCTATGAAGCTCCCTAGATGACTTTGGCCTAGTCACTGTCTCTCTCAGCCTAAACTACCTTGCAGGGTTGTTGTGATAATTAAATGCCACCCCCCTCCCAGCTCTGAGTTCTTTGGAAGACGGAAAAGGTAACAAACAAAAGAAATGCAGCTATATGCAGACACTATAGTGATCCTGCTCCCCCAGCTAACGTTCAGTCACCCTGGATATGTCCCAAGAAACAGAGCTTGGAACATAGGTGGAACACAGGAAGCTGCCATATACTGAGTCAGACCTTAGGTCCATCTAGCTCAGTTTTGTCTACACAGTCTGGCAGCGGCTTCTCCAAAGTTGCAGGCAGAAATCTCTCTCAGCCCTATCTTGGAGATGCTGCCAGGGAAGGAACTTGGAACCTAGATGCTCTTCCCAGAGTGGCTCCATTATGCCCTGAGGAGAATCTCTTGCAGTGCTCACACTTCTAGTCTCCCATTCATATGCAACCAGGGCAGACCCTGCTTAGCTTAGGGGACAAGCCATGCTCACTACCACAAGACCAGCTCTCTTCTCTCTTGTGTGTTAGGCATGCAAAGAAAACCCAGAAAGGGATTTGATCTCCCTCAAGGGCTCAACAGGTGATGCAGGCTGCCATCCCAGGTTGGCAACCAGGGGTTTCTCTTCCAGGGTTGTTCTCTCCCAAGATGACAACCCCTGTGTCTGCACACACAAAGAAGTCCGGGGTATTTAAGCCACAGCCCTGTGGTCATTCATGGCCGGGTCACTGTTTCTCTTGCTCCCAAAAGGGAAGCTCCAAACACCACCCCAGCAAAACACAGCAACACTACAGTCGGATATGCCAGGCTGGATGGGAGAGTTCGGTGTAAGCCACAGGACTTGATGGTTCTTACAAGAAGAAATGAGCCCGTGACTAAAGCTAGGAAGCTGCCTCATACTGAATCAGACCATTGGTCCACCCAACCCAGTATAGTCTACTCTGACTGGCAGCAACTCTCCTGGCTCCCTCCCTTCAACATATGAAGCTGCCATACTGAGTCTGGTCATTGGTCCATCTAGACCAATAGTTCTACTCTGGCTGGCAGTAGCTCTCAAGAGTCTTAGGCAGGAAGCCATCCCATTACCTGTTAGACAATCCTTTTAGCTGGAGACAGAACCTGGGAACTTCTGCATGCTAACTATATGTCCTAGCCACGAGCTATGGCCTCCTCTCCTCCAGTGTTCCCTCTAACTTGTGTTTTGGGCAGAATACAAATATGTTAAACAAGTAAATAAAAAAATAACAAGGACTCCCAGATGTTGCGGACGACAGCTTCCATAATCCACTGCAGCTGAGGATGCTGGGAGCTGTAGTCAACCACATCTGGGAGTCCCTGTTACAGGGAACACTGCTCTCCTCTCTGACAGATAAAAGGCCTGGAGAGGGCTTATAAATAGCCCTTCACCTGCTCACTTATGGGGAGGAAGAGCCATCTGCAAGTGACCCGTGAAGTTCTACAGAAGTTGGATTTCCGCCCCTTCCTTCAGGTCATAATGTGCAGATAGAAAATGAGCCGAGGGCTGGACCAAGAGACCTTCAAGGTCCCTCCTGCTCTAAAAGGGCACGATTCTGTTGAACCAAGGGAACACGCAGCATCCTAATGCTCCTGGACTAGTAACTTCTTTGCAAGGCTGGTCTTTCCTTTTTTACGGAGCAAACACAGACAGAGACCGCAACTCCCCAACCATCCTGAATTTATTTGGAGAGAGTTGCAAGTATAAAGACTGCCGATGCCGCGGGCCAAGGTTGCCCTGCTGGCCCCCTGCCCACCTAGCCCCTGGCGTGCTGCAGCGCTCCCTCCCTCCCTCCCTTCTTGGCATATGGCACCGAAAGATTGTAAAGAAGCCACATTCACACTCCGACTGCCACCAGTTCCACACCTCGAGGCCACCATGTTCCCGGCCCGGTGAGTCACCTGGCCTGTGGCTCCCCCCCGGAGAGATGGCTTCGTGCTCGACAGGCAGCAGCAGACACTGTCCTCTTCTTGAATTATTATTTGTCGCGGGGGCGGGGCGGGGGGGGAGGAAAAGCCCCGAGGAACTAACTGCAGAGTGCCCCCCCCCCGACACACACACCACCCGGATTTAAAGCGTGCGCCGTACATCGGAGGAGGAGGCTCCTCTGCATTCATGCCCGGAATCTCGCACCGGGCAGAACGGCCACAACAAAAGCTCCCTTTGGCAAAGGGGTGGGGGGCGGAGGAGGAGATGTTGCCAAGAACATGCCAGGAGCCGAGCACGGCGCTGCGAGCAGCCGCGACCTCCCCGCCGCTTCTCCCAGCCAAGGTCCCGAGATGAGAGGAGATGCTGCCCCCCCCCCGCCGCCCGCAAGCATCAGCCTGGCAAGAGCGGGAGGCTGGCCGAGGGGGGAGCCGCTGGCTTGCCCCGGGCTGCTCACCTACCTGCCCGTACACCTTGATGGGCTCCTGCGGCGGCTGCTCGGCGGCCGGGGCGCTCCTCTTGCCCCGCGGCGGCGGCGGCGGCGGCGGCGGCAGCGGCTGGTGCCCGGCGGTGCCAAGTGGCGCTTGCAGCACCTCGAAGCCCCGCTCCTGGGGCCGGGCTGCAAGGGCGGCGTGCAGCCGCAGAGTCCGAGAGGCGGAGGCCGGCCAGGCGGCGAGGAGGAGCGGCAGGAGCAGGAGCCGCCGCCAGCAGGCAGCGGGGGCCGAGAGGGCAGAGCAGCAGCGGCGGGGCTGCCCGGCGCGGCGGCTTCTCCCTGTCGCCATGTTCCCTGCTAAGCCGGGGCTGCGGCGCGGCGGCAGCGGCGGCGGCTCGGAGGAGGAGGGCGCCGCCGCCAGGAGAGAATGCGCAAGGCCGGCGCGGCGTCCCCAAGAAGAGGAGGAGGAGGAGAGCGCAAGAGCAGCCGCCGCCACCGTACACGTAGCCCGGCCCGGGGGCTGCTCCCGGCTGGGCAACCTCTGGCGAGCCGCCAAGCGCTGCCTGGCTTGGGGAGGCAGCGGCTGCCGCGGGTGTTTGCACCAGCCGGCAGCCCTGGCTGGGGGCGCAACAAGTCACGTGCGCGGCTGAGCTCTTCAACCCCCCCCCCGTCCCCCGCGCGCACAGCAAAACACGGCCGCTCGCGGAGCTGCTTTGCTTCCTCCCGCTTGACCCTGGACGCAGCAGCAGGGCGAGCCCGAGCGAGGCTTGCGCTCGGGCAGGGAGGAATCTTCTTCTTGTTTTGCAGCTCGCCTTTCTTTTTGGGGACCCGAAGGGTTCGCTTGCCTCTCGGGAGGTGCCAAGGGGGCCGCTGTGCAAAGTGTGTGTGTGGGTGGGGGGGTGGGGTTGACACCTGTCGCGAACAAGGGCGCACCAAAATGGCTTCAAGGGGGCCCCTCAGAAAAGTAGTTTACACACACACACACACACCTGCTGCCCCCTTTTCTGTCTGGGTGGACAAGCTATTATGCCCCACACATTAGATTTCTGAAACTTTCAGAAATCTAATATGTGGGGCATAATAGCTTGTCCACCCAGACATGCACTTTGCCCCTTCTGTGCCCCCCCCCCTCAATTTTTCTCACGCCGCCACTGAATTATGGCCCCCTTTATTTTGCAGGAAAAGGGTGGGGGTGGGGGTGCTTTAACAAAATGAGGGGAAAGGTTCCCCATTCTGAGGCTAGACTCCAGAGCCCGCTCAGCCTGGGCATACATCCATGGACCCCCGTGGGATTTGTGAGTGGATCTGCAGCTGTAGCTGGTTTGCAGACTCTGCCTCCTAGAGCCAGGGTTCCCAGTCTTGAGGCCCCCGATGTTGTTGGATTACAGCTCCCATCATCCCAGCCACTATGGTGTCCAGCCATTCTGGCTGGGGATAATGGGAGTTGTAGTCCAACAGCATCACCTTAAGTGGCACAGCGGGGAAATGCTTGACTAACAAGCAGAAGGGTGCTGGTTTGAATCCCTGCTGGTATGTTTCCCAGACTATGTGAAACACCTATATCAGGCAGCAGCGATATAGGAAGGTGCTGAAAGGCACCTTCTCATCCTGCGCAGGAGGAGGCAATGGTAAACCCCTCCTGTCACAGGGCTCTGTGGGCACCAGGACTCCTGTGGAAATCGACTTGACAGCACGCTTTAGTCCAACAGCAGCAGGGGGTGGGGAAGAAAATAAATCTAAATCTTCTATTAGATCTCTGATGTGCTATAGATTCAGCAAGGGTTTCTTGCTCTCATTGTTTCACAAAAGGCTACAACCAGGCCTGCTCAAGTTAGCCCCCCCAGCTGTTTTTTGGACTACAACTCCCATAATCCCCAGCCACAGTGGCCAATAGCCAGGGATTATGGGGGTTTTCTTTTTCTTTTACATCTGATCCCGCTCTTCCTCCAAGGAGCCCAGAGCTACATACTTACGTTTCTCCTTGCAACAACCCCATGAAGTAGGTTAGGCTGAGAGAGAAGTGACTGGCCCAGACTAGTATCGGAGTCACCCAGCTAATATCATGGCAGAATGGGGATTTGAACTCAAGTCTCCTCGGTCCTAGTCCAGCACTCTAACCACTACACCACACTGCAGCATCAGGTTCTAATTGCAGATGGTTCACAGGCTACAGTTGTCCA
Source organism: Hemicordylus capensis (assembly GCF_027244095.1). Taxonomy (NCBI): domain Eukaryota; kingdom Metazoa; phylum Chordata; class Lepidosauria; order Squamata; family Cordylidae; genus Hemicordylus; species Hemicordylus capensis. The sequence continues at coordinate 27,491,862 of NC_069664.1, forward strand.
CATATCAACTCTGACTGCTTTCCTGTGTGCAACTGGAATATTGGTGAACATTCCATGACATCACAGCAGTTCAGCCAGTGGGAAGCCCCTTAGGTAAAAGGCAGGAAACCGCCAGCTTCTTCACTCTTTCCCCCACTCAGCTAATGTTGGGTGAGCTGATACTCCAACAAATATCTAGAAAACATTCCAGGTCACTCAGTTTTGTCGGTGGCCATAGCAGTCTGCCACAGGTAGTTAAGGAAGCAAACCGCACCCCACCCAATCTGCCTGGATTGAACGAAAATCTTTCCAGTGACATATGCAAAAGCCAAGGGATGATGTATGATAATGTATGACCAATTCTCCACTGGCACAAGAAGATGGATTTGCTGACCTTTGGGGTCTTTCTCCATCTCCTGGCTTTCGATGATAAATGGATGAAACCAAGCACTCCGCTTCTCCTAGGGAGAGAGCCGAGGGGAGCATGATTGACTTTCCTGGTGCGTGTCATGGAGGTCCATTACAGAATATTAACACTATGTTAAATGTTCCCGTCCCTTCCTTGTATTCTCGGCTAGGACTTCAGCAGTGCTCCCAAAGCTGATTTTATTGTAAAAGGCAGCACGGTGAACGGGAGAGCCTGTTTGCTGAGCCAGCAAGCAGAAGGCACCACCTCATCATAGGTGCCCTGGGGGCCAGAAAGGATGGGGGTTATGATCAGGAGGCAAATTACCCCTACTTCCAAGAGTATTATTCTGTCTGGGTATGCATGATGGGGGGGCAAGGGGTAGGGGGAAGAAGCAGTTTGGAATAGGGGCAGAGAGGGGGAAAAAGAAATGTCATGGGAGTATCTGGCAATAAGTAGCCCCTAAGAGCCTCAAGGGCATTGCTTCGCTTTGTAGGGGAGGAGGATTGGTCTTGTGGTAGCAAGCATGAATTCTCCTCTTTGCTAAGCAGGGACTGCCTTGGTATGCTTTAGGATGGGTGACTACATGTGAGTGGTGTAAGATATTCCCCTTAGGGAATGGGGCTGTATCTCAGTGGTAGAGCATTAGCTTTGCACGCAGGAGGTCCCAGGTTCATTCCCTGGCAGCATCTCCAACTAGAGCCGGGAGAGACGAAGCTCATAGATTTGGTCGTCTTTCTCATCTTTTGCACTCTCTCCATCATCTCGTCTGTCTGAGCCCCAAACCAGGCCAATCCGTCAAATCGAAGGTCTTCTATCCTAGTCTGAGCCTCAGCATGCAATGAGCGAAGCCAGGCATGAAACCTTGGAGGACCTCAGACCAGGCCTAGGGATGTGCATGAACCAACGTGCGCATGCGCATGGGTTACTTCCAGTCTGAGGAGAGGACGGGGTGGCAGGAAGGTACGCTGCCGCCCTGCTGGACCGGTTTTTAAGCGACTGCTGGTGGGGGAAATGTGTGTGGGGGTGGAATAAGTGCAACCTCCCCCGCCCTTAAAGTTTTCCCCCTCCTGCCTTCAAGCCAGCTCTCACCGGTTCTGTGCACATCCCTAACCAGGCCCGCTCAACTTAGGCCCCCCAGCTGTTTTTGGACTACAATTCCCATAAGCCCCAACCACAGTGGTCAATAGCCAGGGATTATGGGAGTTGTAGGCCAACATCTGCTGGAGGGCCAAAGTTGAGCAGCCCTGGTAGACAATCCTGAGCTAGATGGACCAAGAGTCTGACTCAGTAGAAGGCAGCTTCCTATGTTCCTGTGTACAATGCTTTTTAACCTGCTCTTTCCCAGGCACATTTAGAAGAAGAAGAACCTAAGCACACTGAGCCCCCTGCAAAAATACCCCCCTTTTTTGCAGCAGAAAAGTTGCTGCACTTTCCAACTTTATTTTATTTATCGTGCACCAGGAGCAATGGGTCTTTCTGTTGCTTTCTGGGGCGAGCCACCTCCATAAGCAAATGGGTTTGAACTCCTTACTTTTGGAGGAGGTGACTTGCGCCCTTGTGCAACAAGAGGGGTGTGTGTGTCCTTCCTGGTGCATTATGGGGTGTGAGAGACACACCAGCCAGAGCACACGGGTTTGGAACCACAGGATTAGCACTTCCTCTCTGGGCAACTGTCTGCTTCTTCTTGAATATTAAATCTGGTTATTTGCATCTGAATACATATCACTGAGGCACCATAAGTCTATGGTAATCTCTTTCTTGACAAGGAAAGTGACCTTGTAAAAAGGCTATACCTGTGGAACTGCCTGCCCCGCCCCCCCCCGTTGGGGGAGTGCAAGGCCACAGTCCACAGATGATGCAAATTTTAAATGGATTGAAACTGGCCATCAGCAGATGGAAGTCTATAAATCTCCGCATCGATCCTGAAATGGGGCTAGCTCCCCCTCTTTGGTGCTGAGGTTAATCACAGATCTCTCGCTAAGATCATTCCCCGTGGTATTCTTTACACTTCCAAATCCAGTTAGTATCTTTTTACTGATTGAGTGGATTGGAATTACGTACTTTACCAATGAAGCTCATGGCTGTCTCGACTCAATCAGCACAAACACTTCTCCAGGGTACTAGGGGTCAGGGCGTTAAGGAGGGTATGAAATTGTCCCTGCTTATGAGATTTTTATGGTACAAGCATCAATTGATGGCGAGAGGTGGGATTCTGAGCACTGCAAGAATGTGATAATTTGGATTGTTTCCCATAGGTATACGTGCTTTTCTCACTCTGAAACCATTGCTTTCTGCATCGCAGTGTGAGGGTTTATTTGAACCATGCACATGTTTTTACGAGCCATTCTTCATATTGTGTCCAATGAGATGGTAGTATTCTGGACTGTTCCATTGCAGCTGGGTGTGTGTGTGTGTGTGTTATATTTCTGGAAGTTCTCCCCCATGTCATAAGCACCCTGCATGTAGTAAATTAGCACATCAGAAAGAAAGGTTTAGTGTTACCCTCTCTGTGAGATACTAGGTTTTTAACAATTAGGACACTTTTTCTGGAGGGGAGGCATTAAAAAAATATGACCCACTCCCTACTTTCAGTCTAAAGAGGTACAGTCCAGACTCCAACCCACCCCCCCACCCCACCTTCTGAAAATTTTGAAAATGAGTAAGGTTTATAGCAGTACTAGTCTTCCTATATGGCAACTGATAAGGGGTCATTCACACACATTTGTTATTTTACATATATTTTGCTTCTCCAGGTTCAATAAAACATTCAAGGTGGCTAAACACACAGTAAATATGCACTTGTGTATGTGTACACGTATACACACACACCCCTCAATTAATAAGGGTTTAATTGGGCAGAAAGGGGTTTGGGATTAATCCAGGAGTTCACAACCCTGAACCTCAGTCCCATAAGGAACTACGCACCATAAGGTGCAGAGCAGCAACAAAAACAACACTCTCATAAAAAGCCGGGGTAAAAAGCCAAGATATCACTTTTGTATTTACATGTATAAAATCAGATTTAACCCAATGGTGAAGTAAAACTGTGCTGTCAAGTCAGTGTCGACTGCCGGTAGAGTGATCAAATTTAGACATAGCTAAAAAAATGTACTGTTCCATATGCAATTATTTGTAGGGTGGGGTTAGAATTGAGCAAACCATGGGTGAAGACTAGTATAGAAAGCTGACAGGCTCACGTGTAAGTGCATTCAACGGCCACAACAAATATCTCTTGTTTGTTCAACAGAGCAGAGGCCTTCTCTAAGGATCTTTCTATTTCATGCAGGACATCTCAGGCCATATTCAGTATTGCTTAGGTTTTGCCATCTCCTAAATTTACACAAATTTTAATCAAATATTTAAATATAAATTTTACATGTAAATAGAAAAAAACATCAATTTAATACCAGACTGCATAGAATAGAAATGATGCATCTGTGAATGATTCACCAAAGTTACCAGCCAGCACAAGGTATAACTCCAAGTCAATAATGAAGATTACAAAATCCAAACACTGAAGATGTTAATAAATAACTGAAGACCTAATATATGCAAATATGGACGGGGAAATTTAAATTGCTTCAGATCACAGCTCATGCTTTCAACTGCCATGCCTTACCAGCTCTGATTCACTGAAATAATTGATGTCATCTACACGTGAAGAAGGGAATAATACAGCAGGGGAGGGAATGGAAGGAACCCTCTTTGGATTTCCAGAACTGACTCTTTCAGGTCAATTTCTTTGCAGGATAAAATAAATGCTGGATGCATTCTACCAGCTCCCCCATTCTATAGTGTAAGCGGGGCGGTGTGTGTGTGTGTGTGTGTGTGTGTGTATAGAGAGGAATGCAACAGAATTCATTTTAAGGTACATCTGGATCCCATCAGCAAGGAACAGCATGAACTCAGAGGCCTTAGGTAAGGAGACTTAAAAAAAAAATTCTCCAGCCACACTGCTGCAAAAAAGAGCTTGAAAACTTGAAGAACAGATAGTTAAACATGTTATTGAGAAGGAAGTTAAAATGCAGGGTACTTGCCTTCAGTGTTGCTTGCCTTTGGGTCTACAGAAGTGCAAGTATTATGGTAAAGCAATTGAAAAAGCAAAGCAGGACATCCCTCCTCCTGCTACTACTCTTCCCACCTTTTCTGCTGGGAGGCAAAACCTGACCCAAGCCAGCATTTTGTCCAAAGAGGGTAATGGGAATCCATGCAGGCAGCAACCATCCTTAGAATACTGCTAAACTGAAACCTTGAAGTGAATTTGGCAGGTCCTCGTCAGCCAAACCCACTGGAGAATATTGAGAGAAGCAAAGAAAAAAAGACTTGATAAGTTTAGCAAAATTTCTCAGAGGCAAAGACTGCTCACAACATGTTGGGGCTGAGGCATAAAACATAAAATGGTGCCACTAAGCTGGCGCAGTACATAATGGGACGCGAAATAATGTCAATTATTTTAATGGATCGAATGTGCTTCCAAACCCTGCATAATGATAGAACCAGCGCTGCTGGTTCCACGAGTCCCTAGAAAAGCCATTGATGCTAGTACCAAAACCTTGTGCTGGCTGGTAACTTTGGTGAATCATTCACAGATGCATCATTTCTATTCACTGCTCCTGTTGCTGGGGGAGGTTGCCTCCTGGACAGAGCCTGTTTACACAGCAAACATAAGCTGGTTTAAACAGTGGGTGTAGCCAAATCAGTTATGATGAGAATAGTAAATAAATCCCTTTAAAAGTCTGTTTCAATTCTGGGCTGAGCTAGCTGCCTCTTTCTGATCATTACACCCGTATTTTTGAGTGGTGCCCCTGGGTGAGATGGGGAATATCACTGGATGCACATTTCGATCTACATCTGCAATTCCTTATCCAGCAAGCAATATGCTTGCAGAACCTGCTTACATGTGCAGACCTCCTTTGCTGAATTAGGGAGATAGGAATTAGGGAGATCAAGTCAGACCCTTGGTCCATCTAGCTCAGTAGTGTCGACACTGACTGGCAGCAGCTCTCCAAGGTTTCAGGTAGGGCTCTCTCCCAGTCGTACCTGGAGATGCTGCCAGGGACTGAACCTGGGACCTTCTGCATACAAAGCAGATGCTCTTGCTCTGAGCTTACATGTAGTCAACCATCCAAATGCAAACTAGGGCAGCCCCTGCTTAGAAAAGGGGACAACTCGTGCTTGCTACCACAAGACCAGTTTCAAAAGGTATAGCTACACTACAATCTTATATCAAATCCACATCGCTTTAGCAGCCACACTGCTTTCCGCCAAAGAATCCTGGAAACTGAAGTTCACTTAGGCAGCTGCAATTTCTCTTCTTGCTCTCTCTATCCCCCCCTTGCAGATCTGTAATCCCCTTACAAGCAGGAATGACTGTTAAACCGGTTTGAATCTGTAGTGCAAATTCATCCAACAGGATTTCCTTGAAAATGTCATAGAGAGAGGAAACAGGTTTGAGCATTCCCACGCAGTTTGGACAGGCCATCTCATTCTTATTGGAGTAATTAGTGCTCTCTTTCTTAAGGTGCCAAATCTCAAGAGGTGGGCACTAAACTAGCCACGCAGGTCGCTGCTTAATCCTTTCCTTCTCAGCGCCGTCTGGCCAGGTTTCCTTGGCTTGCAACTTAATGGACAGAATTGTTTCCCACAAGCCTTGAATCTTATTATTAACAACATGGTGCTGTAGTCAAGCCGCTTTCAGTGTCAGGCAAGGGGAAGTAATCTCCTGGAGGGAGCCGAGTGCGAAATTAAGATATGCAAAAATTGATGGACTTGGGGAGGAAGGTGGAGATTGCCCTTGTCAGTTACTAAGTGCCCCTTGTCAATTGCTTATTTTGCTTTCTTTGCTTTTGGCAACATGTAGAAACTTGGCAGATTCTCTGGCATATGTACAGCACTGGTTATCCACATTGCAGAAACTTGGAACTTATCGGGTGGGGGCAGTGTTCAGAACCTGCAAAGGTTTGATGTATCATCCAGCATTAATTGCATAATTAACAAATGAATAGTAATTGTATAAATATATAGTACATGGCTGGGGGGTGTATGCTCTTTGTGGTATTTGGCAAGCTGTACACCCCTCAAGGTGGAAATGAAGTGACTGCATAGCAAGACTCACGCTTTGATTGTCCTGACCATCGGGCTTGTAATGGCCACGTTTACAAGGGTGTTTTAAAAGCTTTAGAAACAACAAAAAACTATTATAAAATTGTATCAATGTTTTCAGAAGAATGGAAATGAAAACTGGCAGGAATGTTCTCCAAAGATTGCTGCATGGAGAGAGTAAAACAATTTGTTCATTGTTACCCTAATGAACACACCCTAAGCCTTCCCTCCACAAAAAAATGATGGCAATTTTACCTTAGTCACTTGTGGGTAGGGATCAAGAAGAGGTGATAACACAAAGAAAGCTGCAATTGCAACAATGTGATCATCTCTTTTTCATCTCATTTGACAGATGTTGCCAAAGATCACTAGGAGCATTTGTCCCCTGACATGGTACCGCTGGCCAAGATGTGTGGGCCTGGCTCATGGATGAATACTGTTATGGGGTAACATAATTTCTCACATTTCTATTGAGATTCTATTTGCCCCTAAAAGCAGAAGCTCAGCAGGCATTTCTGGGTGCAGAAGCAAGCACACAGGTGATACCAGATTCACAGCACCCAATACACTGCTCTCTTTAGTAGTCATCTTCTAAGTTGACCAGAAGAGGCAGGAGCCCAGGGGCAAAGCACCCACGTTGCATGCAGAAGGTCCCAGGTTCCATCCCTGGTCTCTCCAAGTAGGGCTGGGGGCAAAAGCGATCTGAAGCACAGCGCAGAATGGTCTGCATGGACCGGCAGCCACACACCAGAGAGCTGCTGCCATTCTGCCCTGGAGGAACCAATGGGACAGGAGAAAGCTGACCTCTCATCTAGATATGCAAAATGGCAAAAGGAAGGAATAGGACCTCGTTGCCCTCATCCAGGCTGCTCCTTCACAGCATGATTGATGGGGGCTCTTTGGCGCCCAGGGAGATGAACAAATCTCTCAGCAGGCTCTCTGTCTCTGGGTCTGTCCTTTTGCAGAGCAGCCTGAAAAAATCCCCTCCCGCCAGGGGCGTAGATAGGGAGAGGGGGCCCATGTTCATCCCTCTCTCTGGTGGCCCCCCAGAGTGAGGGAGATAATGAAGAAAATAGGGATTGGTGGAGCTGGAGGGCCCTCAGGAGCTGGGGGCCCGGTGTTCTTCGAACCCTTTTGCTTAATTATAGCTACGCCCCTGCCTCCCGCAGATTACTGCAGGCTTTGCAAAGGTAGGCAGCTGACACCGCCTTCTCCTCAGCCTCATTTTCTACGAGGCCGCCTTCTGTGGTTTCTGTGCCTGACATTCGATCCTGCCTCATTGGTGCCGTGGGACCCATCATGGACATGCATGCGGTTTCTGTAGCCTGCTGCGGTCCAAAGGGAAGAACAGGCTAGTATCTTCTAGCCATATCGGCCTCTCCAGCCCTGCCCTTGTGGCTCACTCCCCCTGTTCAGAGCAGTAAAAGATTCCAAGGACCACCAAGGGTCAGACTTTGCTTCATCAGCAGACACACCAGCAGGACATAAGTGGAGGCAATTAGGATGCACACTCCTCAGACCACATGTCCATTACATCACATCATATCACCTAGAGAGAAACTCCACGTCTCCCAAGGGACTTCCATTCCAAAAGGCAGGGGCTCTCAACTCCTGGGTCTCCAGATGGTTGGACTACAACTCCCATCGTCCCTGGCCATTATGGTTGGAGATGGTGGGCGTTTTAGTCCAATCATATCTGCAGACTGAAGGTTGGGAACTGCTAAGCTAAGGGACAAGCTAGGCTTTTGAGACAGGAGTTCCATGACTGAATAAGATCTCTCCCCCACAACACACACCACTGCTGCAGCCCAGCCCTGATCCACCTCCTGCCACCAGAACTGCTATAAGCCTCTGGAGGGGCTGATTTACAGGCACAAAATAGTCCCCCCCCTTTTCTGTGGCTAATAGCAGCTGTGAAGTTGGTGGTTTATCAGGGCGAGGGCAAAGGAACACAAGAAGGTGCCGTACACTGAGTCAATGGCCCACCTAGCCCCGTATTGTTGACACTGACCGGCAGAGGCCCTCCAGGGTCTTGGGAAGATATCGTTCCCAGCCCCACCTGGAGATGCTGCCAGGGATTGAACTGGGACCTTCTGCATGCAAAGCAGATGCCTTCCCACCGAGCGACGGCCCTGTCCCCACTCCACATGCACCACAGCCTTGATCCAAAATTGCTCTCCAAACGGATTGATTGAAACCAAAACAAATCAATAAGACGTGAGGAGCTTCAGTCCCAGAAATGGCACGTATCGTTTGGCCTTAATTTACAGCTCTCTCTCTGCAGCCCTATTCAGACATTATGTTGCAAGTGTGTTTGGGTTGTCTGTACACATGCACATGTTTTTGGATGAATGGTTAAGCAGGTGTTCATGTGATGTTTATTTTTTTTTAAGGTTTAATTTGTTTTTAAAAAAATGTTTGCCTTGTTTTTGGAGCTGCAGTTTTTCGATATGGTCATTTGGGTCATCAATAAAGTTCTGTCTTGCCCCTGTTCTGTTCCCCTTCCAGACAAGGTGCAGGGGGCTCTCAAAAAGTCCTGCAAGTGATAGCTGCTTTTGAAAAGGTCCATTTCAGAATCTTCTGTGTATTCACTCGCTCATTCTCCACTTATGGAGAGGAGTGCAAAAGAGGTGGAAAAGACCTCAGCCATTCCCTGAAGCTCAGCCTGCTGACAGGTAATTGCTGTGCAGGCAGAAGAACATTCCGCAGTATCGTCATCTTGAAGGGATGTGCAATCCATCTCTCCAAGGGGGAGAGATTTCATAGTGTCTCCCCAAGACTATGCATGATGTCCTTCATTCCTGCAAAAGCAGGTGGCTGGTGGTTCTGAAGGACCTTGAGTGGTCCTTCACCCCGCCAGGGTGGCGGGGATGGGTGGGCACAGATCCTGTCACAAGAGAAAAGGCTTGAGCCCACAGGGTGTGGTTTTCAGAATGAAGGCCAGGTCTTATTGTGCATCGTAAACATAAAGCCAGTGTGCAAGGCTGTGCTTCATAAACCATGCTCAGACTGCTCCCCCGTCGACAGCTGTGCACTGTCTCTAAGAAGGGAGCTGCAAGAGATGTCACGGCTGAAATATTACGCTTTAACGTTGCACTATTACAGCAGCGACTGTGGGAGGAGAGTAATGCTGCAGAAATGTGCAGCCAGGCAGGTTCATCTATTGAGATGCTGCCCGTACGTGCCCTGTCCAGCCCTGAATCAGAAACCCAGTGCCGGATTTGGGTTTCTAAGCGTCACAGCTTTGCTTTTAAGGAAACCTTTCTACCGTAGCCTCATGTCTTACAAATGTGAAAATGGCTCCAATAATCATGGAAGATCTGCAGGATGTGGATGCCGCAAGATTTAATGAATGAAATGAATTATTGTATAAGAACGTGTAGCTCGCTTTTATTTCCTAAGGAACTCAAAGTAGCTAATACACAACTGAACACTATCTCAAAAACAAGAACACGCATGGGTCCTGCAGGATCAGACGAAAGGTCCACTACGTGGCCCATTTCATTCAGTGGTCAACCAGATGACCCCAGCAGAGCATGCACACAATAGCTCTCTCCTGCTGTTGCCTCCCAGCAGCTCACAGGTACACTGCCTCTGAACATGGAGGTTCCACATTATTTATTTATTTACAATATGTGTGATCCCACCCCTCCAATACGATACTGCTTGGGGTAGTTCACAGACAACAAAACTAATGCAACAATATAAAATTCAGTTAAAAACATGTAAAACTACATTTACACATTAAAAATCTACTAGAAACAAGGAATAAAAGCTAAAATGCCTCTCTAAAAAGAGGGGTCTCTAAAAAGAGGGTGGCGACAGCCACCAGCCTGGATGGCTTTAAGAAGGGCTTAGATAAATTCATGGAGGACAAGTCTATCCGTGGCTACTAGTCCGAGGGCTAGTGACCAGCCTAAGAGGAAGGATGCCTCCAAATACCAGTTGCAGGGGAGCAACGGCAGCAGGAGAGAGGGCATGCCCTCATCTCTTGCCTGTGGGCTTCCCAGAGGCATCTGGTGGGCCACTGTGGGAAGCAGGATGCTAGATTAGATGGGCTTCCTTGGCCTGATCCAGCAGGGCTGTTCTTGTGTTCTTAATCCTCTTACTCCACAGCAACAAACTCTTTCTCAAATCTATTATCCACATTTTGAATGTAAAATTTGATCTTAATCAAAATTTGAGTGTTTTGCACCTTAATCAAAATTAAGGCTGTTGTTGGACTACTGCTCCCATAAACCCTGAAAATTGGCCACTGTGGCCAAGGATGATGGGAGTTGTAGTCCAGCAACCACTAGAGTGTCCAGGTTGTGCAAGCCACAGGATATTCCATAACCCAGGGGTTCTCAAACTTGGGTCCCCAGATGTTGTTGGACTACAACTCCCATCATCCCTAGCCACAGGAGAGCTGGTCTTGTGCATGAATAGTCTCCTTGACTAGGGCTGTGAGAAAGCCCCGCCTGAAAGCTTGGAGAGCTTCTGCCTGCCAGTGTAGAAAATACTGAGCTAGCTGAACCAGTGGTCTGATTCCTTATGGTTGTGTAGCTGGGAATGATAGGAGTTGTAGTCCACCACCGCCTGGAAACCCAGATCTGAGAACTCCTGCCATAACCCAGTGAGTGTCAGATAACCACTGCATGTCAGCCATCAGATACAGCTGAATGCTAAGTACTATTACCATTGTCCAACAGGGAATACTATTGCATGTCAACTATCAAACCGAGACAAATCCTAAGGCTTCTCCCAAGGCAAAACCATCAGAAAGTTTCCTCAAGCAGCCTCTCCGCACCCCCAAATCCCTTCCCTTTCCTCTTAGGCTGGAAACGGCTCCAATTGGCTTCCTCCTCGTCAAACATGAAAAACATTTAATAATTAAGTGGGTCTACCACCCGCTCCGCCACGCCAATATGTACACACAGACAATACCAACTGTGCGCAGCAGACAGCAAGGACAAGCTCCCAAGAGCTCCCCGGGGGCTCTCCGGTTACCGAATCAGTGCAGCCCAGCCGCTCAGACTGTAAACAGTGTTCCTGGAGCGTGTGCTTCATCAGAGCGGGCTTTCTCTCCCCTTCTGCCTCTCGGACGATCGCTGGGCTTTCTGAGCTGGGTTTATGGAGACTGTAACTAGGGGCCTTTCCTGTGTTCTGGTCCCTGTGCCTAGTCAGCCTAGTCTTATTTTATTTCCATTCTTGCCTTTTGGGGATGCCTTATTAATACTTGGTGAGGGAAAATTGCTTTTCGGGATTATTGTTCAGGGCTCAGCTCCCTCCACCGAGACTCTGGTGTGGATCAGATGGCACGTGAAACTATGGTGAGATCTTAGTTCTGTGCAATGTCTCCAAGCCTCAAGGGTGGGCACATGCCTCTGTGCCCACGCAGGAGTCAGAACATTTATACTCTAGCCAACCAAGATCCATCATGATGTCCAGACTGACCAGTCTGGGTTTATTCTCTTAAATGACCTGAAATAGATTGAGACCGGAATCCATGTTTTGAAGTGGGTTGCAAATTTGAGTTGATTTCAAGCAATTTGGTTGGGCGGGGGGTGGGATCAAGATCTTCCATTTCTGTTTTACAAAGCAGCTTCTTGGAGGAAAGGAAAGACATTTTACCTATGCTCAGAGGCACTTTGTACAAAAGGACCTTTTGGCGGCGGGGACACACACACATACACATTTGTTCCACTCAGGATAGAGTGGGACATAAAATACATGCCTTTTATTCTAATGATGAATTGTGGCTTTCAATTGTGAGATATCTCACACTTCCTTCAGTGCATTTTATAGCTTTTGGTGATGTGAACATGCATTTACAAGTAATCAGCCCATGTATACAGTAGTTAATATTGCAGTCACAAGCCAATAATACTAATTAAAACTACATCTTTCACTATCAACTGTACCACAGGCTAGAGGCAAGGTAAATTCCTTATTTCCCAGCAGCAACAATATTTATTGTTTGTGAAGCACCAAAGTCCAACAAGGGCTCGATCCAGAGGAATTGAATGTTTATATATATCCAATCCCAAAGGATCCAATTTGAAAGACTCCTTTGGGTCATGGCCAAGATGGAGAACGGCTTATAAGATTGTAACCTTTTGTGTTCCTGCGTTTCTGAATCCCCGTGGTCTGGGTTGTCGGCGTGAAGAACATAGATCCCTCCAGCCAGAATCATCAGAGGATGGAGAGGCTGCGTTTCTATTTATTCTGATTGCCGACTAAAGGAATCTCAAGGGATGGGCAGGTAATAGGGCTGGGAAAAATTAAGAATTCCTTCAGCAAAGCTGCTCCATCAAAGTCATGTCCTCTGGCCACTGTCTGCACATTTTGTCTAGTGCCATTTCCCAGATGAATGGAAAGTCAAAACCAGACACTCATTGCTGCAGGCAAGCAGCAGAGGAGAGGGAAGCAGATGTAATGTCAAGGTTTGCTCCTGTGTCCTCTATGCTTAGCCTGATCAGAAGGCATGGGGAAATACTTCTTCCATCTTACTTATCAGTACCAATGTGTTCTTTTTCCAACTGCTCTGGGATGGTTCAATTTTTCAGCGCAGTAGTGGAAACCTATGCCTCTGAAAGCACTGGAATTCAGAGGCTCCTAATGCAGAATGCAGCCCTTTTGACAAAGGAAACACTGGACTAATCACAAGCGTGCCCTTGGAGGGGGACGGCTTATCTCCCCTTTCCACTTCTTCACCTGCCATGGCTGGCATAAGACAGCCCTCGTAAGCCACAGCAAGGAGCTTAGCAACCCGCCTGCTCTGTCCTTGCATGACGTCATGCCATCGTCTTTCACACCCATGCGCTGAGAGAAAGACTGACCAGCCAAAGTGGGAGGGAAAACCGTTACTTATTTTTACCGAAAGCATCTAGACCCTGCCCGCCCACCGCAACATCTTCAAGACGGCAGCATCAATCCATGTCAACTAAAATCCACATCCATTCAAGGAATCAGCCTAGCATTCTTGGGCTGAGCCAAAATGCAGCCCACGCATTTCACTGCCCAAGTTGTAGGCAGTGGAATTCAGGGGTCATGATTTCTGCCACTTGGGAGGGGGCAAAATGGGGTCCTTGCTGGTGGCAGTAATGCTCCTCCCCCACTGGCTGCAAGGATGTTGACACCACAGGGTGATCTGGACATACGCCCCGCACCAGTTCTTTAATGCCCTAGTCCTCCACACTGCCTGAGTTGATGAATGCACTGGTGATTAATGGTTTCAAAAATGGGAAGAGAGTGTTGGATTCCTATAGAGAGGATGAAAAGGTGTAACATTCAACATGCAAGGGGGCTATGAGCCAGAAGTGACATTCAAGGGGGGTAGGAAGGTGTAGTGGGTACTCCCCCCTCAGAGCCAGCGTGGTGTGGTGGTTAGAGTGCTGGACTAGGACCGGGGAGACCCGAGTTCAAATCCCCATTCAGCCATGAAACTAGCTGGGTGACTTTGGGCCAGTCACATCTCTCTCAGCCTAACCTACTTCACAGGGTTATTGTGAAAGAGAAACTCAAGTATGTAGTACACCGCTCTGGGCTCCTTGGAGGAAGAGCGGGATATAAATGTAACAACAACAACTTCTGCAGGCCTATCTATCTGGAGAGAGAGAGAAATTGATTTGCCCCAAGTTACCAAAGATGCAATTTTCAATTATTTGGCAATTATGGAAATTAAAATCTGATGAACATTCCCCTTACATTCACTGCTGAACTGTCGTCTTCTTAAAAAAAAAGCGAAGAGGGGAGGGGGAAGAGTCTTTCCTTTGACGGGGAAACCAAGGCAATATTTTTGATTTGTCTGCGGGAAATGAAGAGTGATTGGTTAAGCAAGGGATTTTGAAATGTGGCCTAAAAACAAGCAAGTATGATTATAAGATTATATGGCTTATATATAAGGCAAGTAAGGTTATATGATTTCTGCCTTTTAGGACTGACCGTCAACAGTAAAGGATCCAGAAGTCAAGAAATACGCCACAGACTAGCACTTGGTAGGGTTGCAATGAAGACCTTGGAAAGGATATTTAGATGCTGTGACGTGTCTATAGCTACAAAAATTAGAATTGTTCGGATCATGGTATTTCCTGTGACACTCTATGGATGCAAAAGTTGGACTTTGAAGCAGCAAGAAAGAAAAGGTATTGATGCTTTTGAACTTTGGTGCTGGAGAAGACTTTGGAGGAGACCATGGACAGCCAGAAAAACAAACAAATGGATCATAGAACAAATCAATCCAGAATTTTCACTCCAGACACAAATGACCAGGCTCAAACTATCATATTTTGGACACATTATGCAAAGAGCCAGCTCCCTTGAGGAGTCCATAATGCTGGGAAAAGTTGAAAGAAATTGAAGAAGAGGACGTCCAGCAGCAAGGCAGATGGACTCGATTACGACAGCAATGAATGCACCACTGAGAGACCTTGAAGGCCAAGTTGAAGACAGATCATCCTGGAGAGAATCTATCTATGTGGTCGCTAAGAGTAAACACCGACTTGACAGCACTTAATCAATCAATCAATCAATCAATCGTTATAAATATTACCAGCCTTAATCACCCAGAAGAATTAAAAAACCCAAACAGTTCACTTTTCCTCCTGAACATGTAAATACTGCATGGGTGGGAGTTCTCATTTTTAAAATGTCTCCTGAGAAAATCTCTTGCTCTTGCTCTCACTTTTCAAATTGCAGTTGAAAATGTAAACTGCTGTGTGGTTGGGTTGCAAAGATGTGGTGAGCTTGGTAATTTCACTTTACATGGGAAATTTGTGGTGCTGCTTTTCAAATAAATGTACTCAAAGAGAAACTATCTCTCTATGTTTCTATTATATCAAAGATAAAACAACGTAGTGGGTAGTGGTTAGCACTAGAGAGACTCGAGTTCAAATCCCCATCCAGCCATGGGATGACCGTAGGCCAGTTGCTTATCCTTAGCCTAACCTACCTTGCAGGGTCATCATGTGGACAGAAATAACCACTGCCCTGTACTCTTTGGAGGGTACTCAGGATATAATGTAATAAATAAAGTGTTGGGAGTGAACTTACAATTCAGCGTACAGCAACTTCAGAACACAAATGGAAGAGGGCACTTTTGGAGCTGCAGCTTTTCTCAACCACATCTGCGGAAATTGTTTATTTGTTACTAAATGTGCACTCTGCTTTTCTGCTAATGATACTCAAAACAGTGTACAGTAAGGGAAATAAAAACAAGAACATATTTAAAACACAATTTAAAATATCAAAAGGCAAAAAACTGCAAGCTAGTAGCAGATACAGAGCACAAAGGTAGGAGTCAATGAACAGCTCATCAGAAGGCAGATAGCTGCCCAGATAGAAAGATTTTAACTCCTCAACTAGAGACAGCCAATGCGGAGCCTGCCAGGCTTCTAGAGGAAGGGAGTTCCCCAACTTAGGTGCCATCACCAAAAAGGTCCTTTTTCAAGTCACTGCCGACCACACTTCTGCTGGTGGCGGGACCCAGAGCCGAGACTCCCCCTACAGATCTCAGTGTTTGGGCAAGTTCATATTCACAGTTCCTCTGAATCTCCACTTCTGCACAACTAGAACACAATGTGCACAATAGGATCCCCGTTAACAGATGCAAAAGGGCAGGAACTCTGACCTCCTTTATTCCTGGTCACCCTACATTGAACAGAGGCCAGTCAAGTGGGCTATCTCAGCGCTGACCACCTACCCTACTTTGATCTAGATTTCCTCCTGCCTGCTCAGTGCCATCTCCCTTTACTGTCTCTGTACCTCTGTTGTCCCAGCCAGCAAAGTGCGTTGAGTTAAACATACATTTAATGTACTGCTTCCACTTTGAAAGCAGTAGGGAGAGGTAATTACATTTATGAGAAAATCTGGAAGCTAAACTAAGATATATGGCAGGGTGCATATTAAGCCCTGTGGTAAGAGAGAAAATGTGAAGGTTTTTGTGTGTTGAAGCACAACGTTAATAGAATGCAAATTAAAAAATAATAACATATCCAGAATCATATTTATAACTCTGCATGGATGTTGAGCTCCAAACAAATCATAAGAAGAGATTATTTTCCTTTGATGTTTGAGTCTTTCTTTCTTTCCCCTGCTCCCAATTCATCCTAAGATTCCCCTTAAAGGACCTAAAAGCATGAAGAATTCATATGCAATGTAGAGGAAAATAAACCCAGCTAATAACAGTCCCTCTAAGCCTCTGTTGGGTGTTAAACATGATAAAAGCGTAGATTTAGGATCAAATCCACAGAGCCCCATTGATGATTTTGGTAATGAAGCTACTTTAGTATGTTCAAGGCACTTCACAAAATCTTAGCAATCTTCACAATAGCCCTTTAAGGCAGATCGTCAGCAAGGCTGGCCCATCACATACTGATGCCTGATGCCTAGGAACACAAGAGGTTGCCTTATACTGAGTCAGCCCGTTGGTCCATCTCGCTCAGTACTGTCTCCACCGATTGGCAGTGGCTTTCTGGCTCTATGGCAAGGGGCGGGGTATAGCAGCAGTTGCAATGGCAGCAGGATGGTGAAAAGTAGGCAGTGGTGGTGGCAGGTGGGGGACCCATCCTCAGATCTGGCCCCAGTATATGGCAGCTTCCTATGTTATTAAAGTGTGCCATCAAGTTGGTGTTGACTCCTGGCGACCACAGGGCCCTGTGGTGGTCTTTGATAGAATACAGGAGGGGTTTACCATTGTCTCCTCCCGTGCAGTATGAGATGATGCCTTTCAGCATCTTCCTATATCGCTGCTGCCTGATATAGGTACCAGTGGGGATTCAAACCAGCAACCTCATGCTTGCTAGGCAAGTCATTTCCTGCTGCACCATTAGGTGGCTATGTTATTACCATCTATACAGGGCAGAAACCATTTAAATGTTCAGAGTGTGGGAGGCGCTTAACTCAGAGCTCACGTCTTCCAAAACATGAAATTCTACACAGGTGAGAGAGGATAAAAGCTGGAGAGAAACTGTGTATATGTTTGGAGGATAGAAGGAGCTGCTGGAGTTCAGAACTTAAGCAACACCAAAGCCTTTGATTCACACAAAGCCTGTGTGAATCAAAGAAATCACACAGGGAAGAAGCTACTTAAAAGTCTGAGTGCAGAAAGCGCTTCTTTCAGAGCTCAAGTCTTATACAACTTGAAAGAATTAAGACAGATGAGAGGATATTTGCTGTAAACCACCATGATTGTACTAAATGTACTAAAATAATATAATAAATAAATAAGAATTACAGCTGGAGAAAAGGCTGAGAAGGAGTGGCTTGCCTGAGGGTCAACTTGTGTGCTTACACTTCAGGGGGAAAGGGGTTTAGGATGGAAACATTAATGGCAAATCTATAATTTTTACTCTTCCAGAAATCTAAAATGTTGAACAAAGTTGTTCCTTCATGCATGTTGCCCCTAATATGTTCCCAATATTTTTTTCAGGGGTCCCCATGGGGGAAAGATTGGTGACACCATCTAGGACTCCCCTCCTGCTCATGCATCTCACCATGTGCAGGAGGGCTTGGATCGTGACCAGAGTGGGAAGTCTGTCGACCAAATTCTTCCGGAGTTGAGAACAGTAAGCTCAAAACTGCAGTTTCGGTTTGACTCCAGCAACACCCTCCAGAACATTGAGATAATCTAGATATAAATTAAGCCAAGGAAATTAATCAGCCTTAAATGTACTTGTACAGATGAAGGTTGCCTATGAATAACCTTTATATCCAAAGAGAGAAAGAGGAGGAGGGAGGAAAGAATGCCTTAATTTATTCCCAGCATATTGATTATGTATTTTTGCGTGGTCTTTGACCCCACTATTGATCTCGAGTTAATCTGCAAACAGCCGCCCAAGTTCATCCACGTGCTGGAGAACATTGGGAGGTGAACAAAGAGGTGCTGTCCGCAAAGACACAAGGTCACCAGCGGGGCAAGATAAATAAATGGTTGCCATTTCTTAAGACGGTCTCCTAGGCAGCAAATCACCATCTTGCTGCAATGCAGCCCTGCCAAACATTATGTTTTTTGAAATGGAGAAAATGATAGGCCCGGACACGTAATAAATATCTACCGCTCTTTGGTAACGGGCACTCCAGTCGGTGGAAAGCTTTTGTGAAAGGTCAGGCAAAACCCATGGGGAGGAAAAAACTGTCTTAGCTGCATGAGGCAATTTGGTAAACAAGGCTGCAGATCCAACCTTGAAAGATCGGTAACAATTCAATTTAAAGTGGAGGGGAAATCAGCACTCTAAGCGATGCTGTGCAATGTTATCCTGTACAAAAGGTTGCTGTAGAAAGAGATGTCTCTGGTTGAATCAGGATCGGACATTGCAATACCTTGGGAAGGCCTAAAAAAATGCACACTTATGTGCACGCACACACCTTTTTCAGTGTTTGAGCAAAATGACAATTTGCCCCCCTGTGGTCTTGTGGAACTGTATTTCCCACAACACTGCAGGGGTGCAGACAGAAAGAAAACTTGAGAAGCAACTCCTCACTTAAATTATTTGGGGGGAGAGGAAATATACTCCCACTCATCTCCATTTCTGTTTGGGGATGGGGCTGTAGCTCACAGGTAGAGCATCTGCATGCATGCCTAACATCCCAGGTTTAAGAGCAGCATCTCCAGCTCAGGCTGAGAGAGACTCCTGCCTGAAACCATGGAAAGCTGCTGCCAATCAGTGTGGACAATACTGAGCTAGTTGGACCAATGGTCTGACTCAGTATAAGGCAGCTTCCTAGGTTCTACTTTTGAGGGGGATGTTTCGGGGACTGAAGAGATGGGTTAGTAGATTTAATGGAGGGGGAGGTCAGTCAAATGCGGGGGGGGGGGGGGCTCTTAATTCCTAGGAGGGGATCTGCAACACTGGATTTTGTTCTGTCCCACATGTGAACATTAATCTATTTTCAGAGACCTATTTTTCCCCAAACAACATGAAGGTGGGAAGACAGGCAGTACAGATGAACTTATATAGGTATATTCAGCTGCCTTAAATAAAAGACAGACCATTGATCTGCCCTGGTCAGTTCTTTTCAGGCAGGGTTCCATTGAAAACTTGGCTTCCAAGATCACCACCTACAGGGCTTGCAACATTTTACAACCTCGAATCTCAGCCATGTTACTCTGCCATCTTACATCAACCTATCAACATGTTCATAAATTGCCACCTTGTTTCAACTTCACAGCACTCCGCATGGGAGGGGAGGCTCCACTGGACAGCGAGTGGTGTGTGGGCATTTGGACTTAAGGCAGAATTTTCAGGAACCAATATCGTAATGTCCGTAGACTTCCTGTAACCTTTGGCCCACTCTAATGTTCTGATGCATCTCGCAACCACCAACCCGTCAATGCTGAACATTCAAAACCAGTCTTTGTTGATTTGAGTCCCCCCCCCCATGGACTTTTGGGTGGGGTTCTGACCCATTTAAATCAATGGGGTGTTTGCCACTGACTTCAGTAGGCCTTGGATTTCAAACTTGTGTTTGTATTTTAATTAGTTAGGGGACCTCCCCCCAGTAAAAAAACTGCAGCATAAAGAGAGCTCATTAAACACTTAATACATTTCAAACACTAATGAAATATCAGCTCAAATGCACATTTTATGACCAACCAATAAATAGGGGGCAGCTAATTAGCCTCTGGCTGCCTTGTCTAAAAGATAAATTGAAACAGGATTGAAAGAAAGTATTACAATTGAGCTGCTGATATTGCAAATGTCACTTTAATTCAGTTACAGGGCAATTAGTGTGGCCACTTCGATGCCTGCATATGCACAGCTATAGTAATTACAACCAGGTACAATTTATTTATTTATTTATTTAAAAAACTATTTCAAGGAAGTGCCAGTTGGACAGCCACAATGGGGAGATAAGTTGTCATCCAAACTTGACCATATTGTCCGTCTCAAGAGGTCATTAGTGCTCTGCAGAATGAATCCCAGACACTGGAGCATACGAAACTGTGTATCATGCCAGGAGCTTTTTCAGACAGCAAGCTTTACCATGGGTTTACTGCAAGGCTTTACTGTGAGTACTGCATAAGATGGATACTCAGTCGCAAAAGAAGGATTTTCCCACCCCAGACATAAATTGGGTGAGGTTCTAATATGGATAAAATGTGAATCGTATGTATGCAACTCAAATTGCGTTGTGTTACACGACTCGAATCATGTGTAAAATGCAAATCGGGTCTGAAATATCGCAAGGACTTTGGGATAAATCTGGCCAGTGTGTGAACAGATCCATCCTCTCAAAGTAAAGTCACGGTAAAGTTGCCATTTCAAAAAGCTCCAGGCCATTGGTCTACCTAACTTACTTCTTGCACACTGACCAGCAGTGGCTCTCCAGTTTCATTTAATCTGACCATTTAAAGAACACTATGAGCTTTTAGCATTGCATATATTTTGCTTTCTTTCTCTTGCCTCTGAGTAAGCCGACAGCCTCTAGTTTGTCTTGAAAGCTATTCCATTTCTGCTTAGACTCAAGTGCTCCCCCTCGTGTCCAACCTGCATCTTTTAAGCTGCTATACTAAATCAAGACATCCATTACCTTGTAGGAAATGATTGCACCCCATCAACTAGATGTACATCCAGGCCCAAGATATGCATTTTAACTTCTACTTTTGCATTGGATTGTGCTAGAGTGGATGGTTCCCACAAAATCCCCATAACCAGTCATTCTACTTGGCAGATGTCAGGAGGGAAAGAGAGTTAGGCATCAGCTACATCTGCGCTCTTCCCTTCCATAACAGATCCTCTATCATTTACTCCTTAAACTCAAAAGCAGCTTTAAGTACATAACATTTTAATTGCCAGGAAACATTAGCGTGAACAAACAGGTAAACAATTCCATTTCACATTTAGAAACCATCGTCACCTTTTATTAACAATGACATGCAAAACCCTTCTATGTCCTCTTCGCCTTTTTTGCTACGCAACTCCAAAGTTCAATAAGTAATGGGCTGAAAGTTTGACTTGCTCCTAGTCACTGTGAACTGTGGGGGAGAAGCCTTTCAAAAACCTATGATCTTCTAACATGACCAGGAGGGAGCAGCAGGTAGCTGTGAAGATTACCAAGGGGTTACTAGATACAGTGAGAAAGTTCCTCTTGCTGCTCTCCTCCCAATAGTTGCCTCCTTGCCCCGAATCACAACCAGCTGACCCTCTCTGACAGCAACAGATATCTGTTGGTTTAGCAACACAGCAACAGATATCAACCAGCGGTCCTCCAAGGATGTCTGTTATCTTCAGCAGCTGCCTCTCTAGTGCCCAGCTTTTGAGGAGCCCTACTCCACTACCAATGGGTGTGCAAAAACAACCTTTTGCAGTTCTTGCAGAATACATATAAGCATATTAAGGAAAAACACAAGGATCCCAGTTCCTTTGGCAAGGGAGAATTATCCATGATTCTTCAAGCAGCAGCAATTAAGTGAAAGTGCAGAGAAGGGAGGTTGTGGCGTTCTGCATAAAAACTCCAAATTCAGGTTCCCGGCAGACTTTCCCCTTTGTCATCCTTCACAGCAAGTTGGATGCTGAAGGGTAAAGGAACTCCTCTTCAACTCTTCAGGAACTGCCCATGATAAAGGCTAGTAGCTTTAAAAACAAACTTGAGTTGATCCTAGTCTGTATATACCACCAAATGCCTCTGGTGCAAGATATGAACGTGGCCATGTAGAAGTCATCATCATAGAGCCCAATTTCCCCAGACAGAGGGTATGCACCTCATATAGAGGAATCCTTAGGTTTCAATTCACTTAAGCTTTGGAAGGGCAACCCAAACAAAGTTTCAAATAAACATATTGCATTAGTCAATGACACCTATATAAATAGGTGGGATCAGGGTCTGAATATGGTGAGGGGAGCAGTAACTCTGCCTTGTTCTGTATAGAAGAAACATTTGACCTTTAGTCCTCAAGTTATTTTTTGCTGCATTCCCTAGTTCTGGGTGCAAGGCAATCAACCTTACTTCTGTTAACCACATACCCTACCACCCTCTGCAGTTTCAGAAAGCTCACATTCACAAGCATTTTTTTCTTATTCACTGAAGGCAATTTTGTAAGCCTACATTTAACTTAATATAACACAACACAACAGTATTCATGCTTTGATCTCCTGAAAGCATTTTATGGGCAGTTTCACAACCTGGTTGAAAAGAATAAAAACTAACATCCTTCAAAATATCATAAAACAGAACTTTTTTGTACAATCTTCAGTAATCTATAAATTTATCAAAGCAGTAAAATGTAGCATGGTGAATGTCTGCTGAAACCATTTCTTCTGTGTTTAGACTTCAAAATGCACATGTAAAAGGAAACAAGCAGCAATTTTTTTAAAAAGAGAGAGAGAGTGCCAAGGAGACACCTTAGACTATCTGCTGGGCTCAGCCCACCAACTGAATTTCCCTGTGCAAGCCCCACAAAAATGAACTGAGTGGCAGAATTTTGTGGTGTGTGTGTGTGTGTGTAAAGCAATACTGTACAGTCTAAAAATGCTGGCAAAAATCTGTGAAATATTAGAAGGCTTAAAAGAGAAGCTAGCTACACAAGAGGGTTCAGTTTATTTTAATTCCTTGAAAGGGGGGAATTTCACCCAGCAACACAGTTTCCCCCTCCACTCCTAAACCCCCTGATTTTCACAAGCTTCAGAATAATTGGTCATTCTTCATCTGAAGCTAAAGGCACTGACAGCCTATAACGCAGCCAAATATTTTATGGAAAAGCAAGGTTATAATGCCCTCCAGTGCAACTCACTGCAAAATGCAAGCCATAGTATTTCTAAAAGCATAGTAAAAGGCATCTTGAAAATAAGCCAAGTTTCTGGACTGCGCTTCTTCATTTCTTTTGTGATGCTTTTGACTGAGGGACATCAAACTACCCAGCAAGGGTCTATCCTGCAACATCAATGGTAGCAGAAGCTGGGTAAGCTACCAGCACATAAGCACTTGGCAATTCAGAGAGAACATTGCAACACAATAAAAGCCACAAAAATTTAGGGGGGGGGGTTGTTAAACAACCTACAAAACAAATATGGACATGTCTATGCTTCATGTGAAACTGTTCCTCATTATCTTATTGCCTTGACAGATTGGTGCATGTGGAAAATGCATGCACCACCTGCTAGAAAATGACAGGTATATTGTATGTTTGATGTCGGCTTTCACTTGCAGAATGAACAATTAACATGCCGAGTTCCTTCCTTCTACTAAGTGTCCATTTTCATTCTAGTGAATGCAGTTGCAAAGGCAGGTATCATGTCTTAACTACATGGCACTGACTTGCAGCATCTTGTTGATCTGGGCTCAAGAGTTGCAGTGTTAGCTTCACGCCAAGAAGCAAAGGGCTTCTAGTCTCATTTCAATGACAACAGCAGAAGTCACACGTTGGATTTACGTATCATGCAAGAAAAGGGAAGATTCCCGAATTAATGAGCCATCACTAGCATCAAGGCCACTTTCTCCATTACTGTATCAACGTTAAAGGCATTGCTGTGGAACTAGATCTTGTTTCTTTCGGCTCACCAAGACCAGCACTCATTACAGAACAGCTCAGTTCCCAATGTCAGAATTCCATCAACAAGATTCCACACGTGTCTACACTGCCTGGCTTCCAATGGTGTTACAGGAGAGGGTGCCCTAATCTTACATAGTTCTTTACAAAGATTATACACCAGGCTTTAAAACCCAGGATAGAAAGCAACCTATTTATTTTTAAGGCTGTCTCCTAGCATGTCCTCATCCCCATGGCCATTTCTCAAACTGTTCAATTTGCTCTCTTTCAGCTTTTTCAGAAGATCGTGGGGGCCCTTTCCTTCAAAAGACGAAGGGTTTTTGTATGAACCCCCAATTCTATCCCAGAGCGTGAAGTACTGGCCGTAGTTGTAATCGAAGTATAAGTGGTGGTCGGTGTGATGGGCAGACCCATTGATGATCTCCTTCAACACGTGAGGAACACGGTAGTCCCCATCATGAATTGAGATTGTCCAGACGTTAACGAAAATATAAAGGCCCAAGTAGGTCACCTTGTGCAGAGGGAAAAGGAACGGGTAGATGTGATAAGGGATGCTTTGAAGGAAGCCATCTACAGGGTGGAAAGCATGGCTTGCGAATGGAGTTGCAATCTTCCATAAGTGATGAGGCTTGTGTAAACGCTGGGGAACAAAGAAGAGGAATTAGTGTCTTTAGGACTGAAGAGGAAAACCAACTGAAAGCCATTGTGCTTTAATGCCTTCTTTGCTGGGATATCCAACAGGCCTGGAAGCAGGCACTCACCTAGATCACCTGTGGCAAGTGAAGTAGATAAACTTTTTCAAGTGTTTTTGGTTGGCCACCAACATGCCATAGATCATAGATGTGTGGAGAACAGGATGGGGCCACAGCTCAGTGGCAGAGCATTTGCTTTGCATGTAGAAAATTCCAGGTTCAATCCCTGGCATCTCCAGGTAGGACTGGGAGAGACTCCTGCCTCAAACCTTGGAAAACTGCTACCCATCAGTACAGAAAATGCTGAGCTAGATGAACCAATGGTATGACTCAGGAAAAGGCAGTATTCTAAGAGCGTTGTCACAGGCAAGACTGGACTGGGCCTCCTTCCAGGGTAGGACAGAAGCCTGCAAGGACTGATATGGCCCCGCCTGTTGAGCAAGTAGAAGGAACCACCTCTATATCAGGGTTCCTCCTCCGCTGAGGGAGAATATGGTCTACTGTTGTGGTTGTTCCATCTCAAAATAGATAACATCATGTTGGGGAAAGACACAGAAAATGGGCAACTAAAACAATAAAGGGATGGGGACATTCTTCCTATGAGGAAAGGCTAAAGCTCTTGTGGCGGGGAGAGGAGACTACTATGTGATAGAAGCATATCAAATAATGAATGGAAGGGAGTTAAATCCATATTCTAATGATGGGCTGAATGAAGAAATACATCCTTTTGTTGGGTCACATGCTATATCAATTTCCTCTCTCTCCTTACACTGTTCATACTTCTATATCACTACGGTATGTGTTGTCATCATTGTAACAACTCTTTTCCCCTCCCCTCTCAATCTTTGCCTCAACCAAAAGACAACTGACATAAAAGGTACTTGGTGATCTTGGACCAGTTACGGTCTCTCAGCCTGATCTACCTTACTGGACTGTGGAAAGGATAAAAGGGGAACAAGGTGTGCCTCCTGAAGCTCTTTAGAGGAAGGGGCAAGGAAAAGTGTATTATTGTAATAGTGTTACAAGGTTATCATCTCAACTTCATTTGCTTTTTAACTTCCTAAGGAATTTAGCGTATTTATATATCGCCCAAAACTCATCTCTCTGGACAGTTTACGACTGAAACACAGATTAAAACATTAACACAATTTAAAAACAATGACAACTTCTGTAAGTTTAATTAAAAGTCTGAATAAATACATCTTAAGAACCCTTTTATAAGCCATCAGAGATGGGGAGCAGTGTTCTATGTTTTCCCCCCAACTGTGTGCGGAATGAATTTTGTTCTGGGCAGCAGTATCAAGGCAGCGTGTGCGCATGTGCATTCAGAATGGGGCCTTCCTGATTCAACCTGAGCGGGATCTAAAATTAAATGAGCCAACATCAAAAAATGTCTGAGCGCACACACATGCACACACCTTAAGAAGCAACACTGATGGGGAGGCTCTTATTTCAGCAGGGTGCTCATTCCAAAGCCACAGGACAGCAATGGAGGAGGCCAGTGGCCTCCAATAAGGAAGACACTCAAATCTCCCTCATGAGTTTAGCTACCCTTTTAAAATATTTCTCCAGCTCCACAATACCCACTTCTCTCCTCAACCAGCTCATGGATGATCTTGCACAAGTGCAATTGCACTCCCTGGGCTACTGAACAAGTGAAGGGTCATAGTTTTTGTTGCTCCTACAACACTGCAGTGGACCACCACAACAGTGGACAAGGCAAGAAAGGATGCACCCAGGCCAGGGAGCTCTTGTCCTCAGCTCCTGAAAAGACCAACAGCTTAACATTCTGTAATTTGCTTCTTTTAATATTGTAAACTGCTTTGGGTGCCTTTGTCAAGGCAGAAAGGCGGTATAAAAATGCAATAAATAAATAAAAATAAACAGCTTGATATTGCACCCAATTCTATCCACAGTGGGCCACAGAACCAGGATGTTAGCATTATGCTTCTACTGCAGTCCTTTTTATTTCCTCTGTAAGCTAAATCAGCATTTTATCCTTGAATACCAGACTCAAATTCACCATCTAACAACAACATGGTCAAAGTATATATGTAATCTCTTCTGCCTAAAATCTTATCATCAGTAGTTTATAGCAATGTATAATACATAACCTTTGAACTGAGAGAAAAACTCCTCCACTCCAGAGAAGCAAAAGAAAAGAAGCTTGGTGCATGTATGTGTGCTGCAAACATTCCAGGGGCTTCTCCATCCCACCCTGTCACCACTTATAACTATAGAACTGAAAGAGGGTGGAGAAAGCTGTACACAGGGTACAGCATGTCGAATGCAGCATTTCCCCTTATCATGGCTGATCTGCATTTGCCTGCAAGAAAAGCATTTCTGGTTTAGGCCAACTAGTTCAGTGTTCAATTTGCATCAGTAGCCAGCCAGAGGCCTCTGGCTACATACAGGCAAGGCATGAAGGAAAAGCCTACTGCTTTTTGTCCCCAGGATCTGGTATTTAGAGATATACTATCTTTATATATGGGTATTTCAACTATCTTCAGATCTCTTACTGCATATGGATTACACTCCCTGGTTTGAGATGCTTGTTTGCATTTCAGCGGTGTGTTAGGAACAAGTTTTCTAAATGTATCTTACTCCAATGATTGGTCGTACCTTATAGAAGACTTTGTGGTGGAGAAATCGATGAATCCAGTAAATGCACATATCAGTGAAGAAGAGGAAAGACAGCATGCTGAGGATAACACCAAACCAGCCTAGGTAAGGTGGGGGGAGGGGAAAAAAGGGTAAGATCCTCCACAATATAAGTAGATGTATACAGCGCTGGTATTACGACAACCAAAATTAAGTTCTTGAACTTTATGTACAGCTGCTTTTATGAACCACCTTCCCCGAGGTTTGGGTTAATATAGAACAGGCTTTATATCCAAGCAAGCAGGGTTCTTTATACATTTTAAAAGGCTTTGCAACCCTGAAGCTTAGAACATGAAGTGCAATCCTAGTCAAATAAAGTTGGTTTCCTATGCCAAAATGATGAAACAGTAAGCAGCTGTCTCTGGAACACAAATTGGCTAATCCAAAGAGACTGTTTCCACAGTCTCAGCCACCAATTAATAGCAAAACATTACCAGACTGTCCCGGAATGGCTGCCTGGGCCTCCCCAGGCAGGAGGAGAACTCTTGCAAACTGGAAGAGAACATTGAGTCTGTTAATCTATCACACCATCATAGGTATGTACAGGAAGGCTGGCTACTATGCTTTTTAAAATTTTATTTTAAGGGTAAATCACTCCTACAGGCTTATTTATCAGGCTGCTTTTACAAGTTAAAGCATATTAACATGATGTATTGTATTTCTGTTTCTAACTACTGTACTCCATTCAGAGAACTTTCATTCTTTGTCTGGAATTATACTGCCACATATGGCTTATAAGATATCGATAAACTAGTTGATCACAACTGCATCACTAATGCGAAGATATGCTACTGGATCTTGAAGATTTTAGAGACAAGAGTTTTAAGTAGGGGAGAATTAGGTGGCAATGGTTTGGAGAAAGGATACTGTTGAACAGGAAATAAAAGGCAGTTCTTCTAAGGGGCTAATTATATACCAGGAAGCATCCAGACTAGTTAGCCACGATGAAGCACAATTCAAGTCAATGAGGCAAAGTAGCCAGGGCCAATTTAAGACCTATTAATTTCAATGGGGCTTAATCATGACTAACTTCACCTGGATGCTGCCCATCATGTAGAAGGTGTGTGTATTAAGCTCCAGTGCTGTAGTTTTTTTTTTTAAAGCAATGGCAGCTGTACAGTAGAGAACTGATGGAGGAACTTAACCCTTCCACACCTGTGTCTGTCTGTCACACACACCTCACAGCAACTTCCAGTCATGAGGCTCAAGATGTGCATTTACTCTGACAAACATGCACTTTAATCATGGGTGGGTGCAGGGGGTGGAGGAGAACTGAGCAGGGAAACAGCAAATGGGGAAAGGTTAAGTATCCCTGCTACTTCTGCATTCTCAACCCACTCCATTCCGCCAAGTTGTTTTTCTAAAATATAGACAGTACTGAGACTATAATACACATAATTTTTGCAGGTCGGTCCTAAGAAAAGGAAACAGATGTTGTCCTAGGTACTGTAAGAAATGGCTATGCTGGGTTAAAGTTAAACTTTTGAGGCAGACTCCCAACACAGCTATGCAGATGCCAAGTAGTCGTTTTCTTACCAAAAGGTGAGTCTTCAATGTTGTCATAAAGCTTGCTGTAGCCTCTGACTTCAGCAAAGAAAATAGCAACAGTGGGCACGCTGATCCACGGCAATGAATTGAGAGCGTATTTTATCTCACGTTGTACTTGATTCTAAACACAGAAGCAGACACTTCACCATAATACCACTTATCGTATATGCCTGTCAAAACTCAACAGCTCCAAGCACACATGATCTTGCAAGATGGGATAATAACTTTGACTTGTTCCAGAGAATGGAAGGCACTTTGGCTTGCCTACAAGACAAACTGGTTTAGATCAAGGCAATTAAGTCATCAAGAAAAGCTGGGGGAATTTAAATCACTGACTGAAATTTTAAAAAAATTATGACTCCGATACTCACTAAATAAAATGCATACTAACTGGTTGCCAGGTAGAGTCATACATCTTAAAACAGAGTACTGATTCTGAGGTAACTGCAGTAATTTGGTAGTTGCTAAGTATAAAAGAGGAGGAAAAGATCTAGCCCCCAGTATCAACTAAATAAGCTGCTATACTGAAGGATGACTGATGGAGTTGTATCATATTACAACGAAAAATAGCCTTTCATAAATTCATAAAATCTATTTCATAAATAGTTGGAGGAAACAATTAGAGCCTAAGGAACATGGGCGTAGCTTACATTGGACAAGGGGAGAAAATCACACCTGGGCCCACATGGTTTGAGAGGCCCCCGAAGGCCGCCCCCGCTGTCCTTGAGTCACCCCTGCTGCTCTCGCCACTACTTCCCATCTGACTCGGTATAAGGCGGCTTCCTATGTTCCACCATGTCATAGCAATTCCTTTTCTTCCTTACACCTACATCAAAGGAAGAGACATTTCAACTAGCTGCAAGATTGAAAGGTTACTGACCTCTAAAAATTGGGGGTGTTCCTTTAGTGAGTGATCAAATATGAAGTAGTAGCTGAGACTCCCAAACAGCAAATAAAGGATAAGAGCACCCAAGTTTGTTATAACAAAGAGGCTAATAATCTGCCGAAAAGGGTGATCTTCAGGCCATGTTGCTGGATAAATATATGGCGTCAATATGGAGCTGTCTGCATAATTCAGGACAAGATCCATTGTTGTACCTGCACAAGACAAACCAGGAAAGAAGAAGAATATATAAAACTGTGAAGGCAAAAGAATGAGAAATCACAAAGATACACATAAGCCTACTGGTAGAGTTCTCCCAGCCCAAGGCCAATAGGCTCAGTGCGCACCCAGCATAACCACATAATTGCATGAGTCTCTGCAGTGCCACAGAGAAGCTATTTCTGTAGGCTGATATCTTTATAATCAGCCAGCCTCTGAATGCATCTGAAACTCCTCATGACCCTAAAGAGCTTGGAAACTAAGCTATGTAACCAACTGCAAGGAGCAACTAGAAGATTCTACCACACATGCCCCCATATACCCCTATTATAAAATGTGTGTGCACATTTGAGTTGTATACTGCTTGTGTGAGCCAATCTTAGCTGAAAAGCAGGGTATGACTATAATTAAACAATGCACTCCCTCATTCCATCTAAGTCAGCAGTCAGCAAAATGTTTGGGGAGTTTCCTTAGAAACAATCCAGGATTCCTCTGCAAGAGCAGCCAAAATGGAGGACAAGCTTTCTGAAAAGATAGCTTGCCCAGCACTGCTGGTCTGGCTGTGTAATGTGCAGCTGAAGAAGAGGAACAATATCTTCTAGGCTGCACTATAAGTTAACACAGGGTAAGGCTGAAATCTAACAAGATTGCAAACCAAAGGTTCCACAGACTCACAAGAAGTTCTTGGCAGGCAAATGGATGTAACACAGTGTGGTTTAGTGTAAAAAATTTGACCACCCATCTTAGCTTGTAAAGAGGTTTGGAGAGTGGATCTGACTGTACAAGGAAACAGGGATGATGGGGGTGGGGTGAAAACTGCCATTCCAAGAAAAGAAAAGAAATCCTCTCTTTTGCATTCATGATCACTTTAACATACATACATGGATGGCCTAGGCAGTACTAACTTTATGTAGTAGTGCACCATTTAAGGATTTATGCTCCCAGACCTTTTTTGGGGGGTGGAGGGCGGTCTTCAGGAGGTGACAGACTTGTTTCAGCAGATATTCAACCTGTCCAGAGGTTCATTTGTCCTCCTGGTTTTTGAAATTTGTCTGCTGTTCTGTTTTAAACATTGTTTTTATCAAGTATGTTTGCTACTAGATTGTTTCTAGGAATGTTTGTATCTTGCCTTTCAACTTTTATAACAGAAACGTACAAGGCTGTTAACACAATGGGTAGAAACAAACAACATTGTTCAAAGTCTGAGAAATACAATTAATTAAAGGGAAGAGAGAGAGAGAGAAGAGGAATGAGCCTCTCCAGGACACGAAGGTTGTTGTTCTGTGTTGTTTTTTTAAAGAGCACAATAATAGAAGCTCATCTGGAATGTATGAACACAGATTAGTAATAGTATCATAAAGCTCAAGAGGATGCCAGCATAATTCACGAGCAGAGTCAAGAAAACTGTAAAAAGCAAGAGAGCTCTCTTTAAAGCCTTGTCCACATTAAGAGAACAAGGAGGAGCAACAACTCGGCAAAACATACACAACTTAGCTATACTGCAGTGAAAAAGAAGCCAGAGGAACACACTGTTAGAGACATAGCAGTAAAAATGAATTTTAAAAGTAGGAGGCCAGCCAGGGAACTGTTTGGTCTACTACACAACAAAGGAATAAAAGGGCTGTCAAGTTCATTTTTTCTGTTGGACTCCATCGAGAAAGATATTGGATAAGATACCCACACCTCGACTGATCCGCTCTGCACCCATGTCTTTCTCAATATTAAGCAATTAAAATTTCCAGGATTGCTTTCAGTCGTCTCCCAGCCCAGAGACTCCAGGCCCATTTTGGAGGAGTGCCAATCATATCCTCACCCACCCCCCTTTTAAATGCAAGACAAAAGCTGGAAACAGCAAAAACCCACCACCTACGCACATGTGCGTGCATGGATGGAAACTCGTGAACAGGAAGGATGAAGACTCACCCCAGGAGCGTGTCAAGAGATGGAGGAGGCGGCGGCGAAGGACGACTACAGGGGGAGCATCAGCCCCGTTGCATCTTGGGAAAATTGCCAAGTCTCTTCCCACCCCCACCGCCTCTTTGGATGCGCGCCCCTCCCCCCCACCTCCGGTGGTACCTGGGCCCAGGTGTCTCCTCTCCCCTGCCCTTTCCTCTCGCCCCCCACAGCGCTCGCTCCCCACCCGCCCCTCCGTACAAGATAATCCAGGTCAGACTCTGACGCCCCCACTCTCTCTCACCTGCTGCGAGGCGGGAAAACAACAAGCAGGTAACCAGTGGGTGCGGCGGCTTCAGCCTACGCAAGGGCCGCTCTGGCCCAATGGCTGAGGAGGAGGGCGGGGCCGCGCGGAGGAGGGCGGGGTCCAGGGCGCGGAGCCGCTTGACGAAACGTCACTCCACCCGGCCGGCAGTCGCGCGACGCTCGCTCGTTAGTGGGAGCGCGCGACGGGATTGGGCGAGGCTCCCTTAAGGGGCGAACTCGGGACTTCTCATTGGAGGAGAGGCTCTTGTTCTGAGAGGGCGGGGCTGGGTGTCGCGAGGAGGGCGGCTCTGAAAGGGGGCGGGGCCGTTACCTCAGAGGGTGGAACAGTCACGCGCTAAATGAAGCTCAGTGGCGCATTTTGGGTCAATGGCGAGATCTAGTATTCACCCATTAAACGGTTTAAATAATAAATAATAATAATAATAATAAAAACGCAAGCTTTGAACCAAACGCCTACCTACCTAACGACGTTTCCTGTTCGTTTATTATTCCTGTTTGTTTATCCTTTTCACCCTGCCTTGCTTTCCCTTCCCTCAAGGAAACACGCGAGGCACCCAAATACAGAGAGAGGCATTCAGAAATTTGGTTCTCTGGCCTCAAAAGGCTCTCAAAAGGGACTTGGGGGGAAATAAAGAGTACTGCCACGTCAGATGTTGAAACAAGAGCTTCCCTCTTTCTGGCAGCTTTTTAAAAGCCACTGGAGACCTACTTTAATGTCTTCACTCACAGAAAATCCTTTCAATGTCTTTAAAGTAAAGCCATCATTTCCTACCCTGCCTCTCTAATTTTTAAAGCAATCTTCAAATAATTCTCCGCCCTGCATGTCTGGCAACACTGGACCAAAAAGCCAGTACACTTCCAATTCTGCACCAGTGTCAAAAACCTATCTGGCACTTAATAAGTATAAAATGAAACACTTTGTATTTACTGTATGAGAGGACAATTTCATTGCTCTTATGGGAAGCTTGAAAAGATGTGCCATATCTTATTTCTTTGTGCTAATGAGCCAAAGTATACTAAATGCAGTGCAGCTTAAGTGACAGAAAGATCATCGCTGCCGCTGTTGAAGCCGCAAAATGTCTTCTATTTCCAGAGACATTGCAAGCAATATCACTAATAGTGTAGCAGGAATAGGATCCATGTTCTGTTTGAATAACACATTGGGCCTGGATTCTGCAGCCCAGTCCGATCCATGTTTACTGAGAAGTAGCTACGGCTGGTTGCAAGTGGGCTTACACCCAAGTAGTCAATAGTGCATAGGCATGCAGCCTCCATTGCCTTTTGGAGCAGTGAGGAGCAGACATACAGCAGTCCTCTGTGGACGATTGCTGTGGGCTCACAATAACCATCCTTTATCTATCATGGATAGGTTGGCAATGCTATGCACATATTAGTTCTAAGCAATTCTTCCAAGACCTCTTCATTATGCAAAGATAAAATACCAGATGTTACAAGTTGAGGACCAAACTTGTGCAAAAACACCATCATCAGGTTGCTTACCAAACCAGGTATCACAACCGTGCTTAAATTCCTTTCTCGCAATATATCAGCTGCAACAACATTTTGATTTTAGTTAAAAGCCTGAGGAAACAAGTATGTCTTAAGGGTCTTTCTAAAAGCAATCAGAGATGGAGATGCTCTTATTTTGGCAGGGTCCGGGAGCATATTCCAAAGCCCTGGGGCAGCCACAGAGCTGGCCTGGTCCAGAGTCACCACCAAATGAGCCAGTGGCAACCACAACCTGACCTCCCCAGATGATCTTAATAGGCAACAAGGTTCATGACAAAGAAGGCACTCTCTGAAATATCCTGGACCCAAGCGGCTTTATAGGTAATAACCAACACTTTGTGTTTCATGCATTAACAGTTTTTAGGCAGCAGATGAAAACATTAGCTTTTCGTGATCATCTGTAACCTTTGTGCTGCATGGTTCTCAAAGCAGTTTACACAGCAAAATGAAGAACAAGCAAATAAAATAAAGTTATTCCCTGTCCACAGAAGGCTCACAACTGAAAAAGAAACATAGACACCAGCTCTGCTTTCCTTCCATGTGGAAGGGAAAAAAAGGAAATGGGCTGCAGATAGTAGAGCCCATGCACAGTCACTTAGGAGGAGGAGGGGAGGAAAAAGGAGCTTGCTGCCGCCCGGCCTCACAGCGGGCTTTCAGAAGTTAAAAAAGGCACATTCTCTCATCCTCGTCCCCCTCCCTGCAGCCAGCCACGCCCGTGCCCCATCCCACAGCTGCAGGCAGAGGTGATCTTACTTTAGGGGTCAAAAGGGGGAACTTTCCACTCGCCCGGGCACCCCCCTCCCTGCAGCAATTGCCACTGCTTCAGCTTTAAAAAAAAAATTAATTTGGGAGAACACTGGTCTCCCCCCGCCCCCAGCTACCCGCAGGGGAAATATATTCAAGTGGGAGAACATGAAAGGGCAGTGACGACCAGCTTGATTATCCCAGAGGCACTTCCAACGGTGTAAATGACACAAAGCAGGAGGCACTCTTATGCAACTGCCTCCCACTTTTGATCTGGACTTGCATTGGCTGAACGGTCATGGTGCCAAGCAAGAGAACATTGACCTTGCACATTGTTTTTTTAACTGGCTGTGTTTGACCAGTGTGGTCCATAGTGGTTAGACTCAGCTGGACCTGAGAGACCCAGCTTTCAATCCCCACTCAGCCATGAATTTCAGTGAGTGGCCTAGGAAGCCAGCCATGATCTCTCGGCATAACCTAATGTTGTGAGGCTACAATGGGTGTGGGGACGAAGGGTGGGATAAGTATAGGATTTTAAAAGTCCAGGATGCTCAGTTTGGTCATGCAACGAGCAACTTCAGTAGCTGTCTCCTGATGCTTTTGGGGAAATGAATGCTCCCCATCACCTGCTGCTGAGCTCTTTTGCCTCCCAGCCTCAATTTTCAAATTTTATATTAATTGCTATTAATGAAACGAATAGCATTACTTCTAATCTCTCCCCGAAAGCAGTGCATGCATCCCTCTGCTTGCCACAGTGAATGAGTTCACCTTTCCTGCTGCCCTCCACTGTCTGCTTGGCAACTGTTTCTCTTTGAGATTCATCTCACTATTAACACACACCATTCAGCGTAGACTTTGTCCTTCACGTTCTAATTATCTGGAGAAAGAAAAGCGGGGGAGGGGGGCAGATTGCGGTTAGTGCTGGGCACAATGAAGTGACCTGTCTTCATTGATTTGCATATCAGGCAGGATCATGTCAGGCTGCCAAGATAATCTCTACAAACAAATGTCCCAACATGTACGTTAGCAAGGAGCTAAGCAAAACTGCAATCTGCTCTTCCTTATTGGAAACCAAATCCATTACTATGCATGGTGAGTTCCCCACGACACGACAGGGTGTAATCTATAAATCATATGCCACAAGTATTTACACTGCCTGTCAATTCTTATTCCTCGTGCCCAAGCAAAGCATTTTTCCTTTTAATGCTTCTCAGCATCAAAGTGGCATTTTAAGGTCTCTCTAACAACCACGAAGCAAATCAAACTCTGTTGTTGGTCAGGCATAGGAAAAAGGGATGAGGTGGTACCTGGATGTATTTCACAAAATCCCTAACTCAAGGGTTCTCAATTTGGGTCCCCACCCAGATGATGTCAGACTACAATGCACATCATCCCATGATGGCATAGGATGCTGGGAGTTGTAGTCCAACATAATCTGAGCACCCAAGTTTGAGAAACTGTGCCCGAACTCAAAATCCAGAGGAACTCAAAATCCATATTTTTCTTAAATTTATAATTAATTGCCAAAGTTCCACAATATTAGACAAAGTCACATAGTTGAAGTTAATTGCCTTGAGTTGATTGTGGGGGAAAGGAAGAGTGAATGAGTAGAAATAAGCCACATCTAGCTCCGTATGCTTGTTCCCTTCCCACTTGTGCTTTGCCTGAAGCTGTGTGAAGGGAGGATGAGTTGAAGGGTGAGGATCAAAAAGCTTTTGATTTCAGTGAGCAGCAAGTGAGGTCTGGCTTAATCCCATGAGAAGACCTCCTGGAAATATATTTTTCCAGCCAGTTTGATGTCTCTGGGGGGGCCCTGGGGGGAGGTGTATTTGCCAAGAAGGCTGTGATGAGTAGCAAAGAGTCACTGAGCTGTGAAGGGTCTTGCATTATAGTATTATACTGGATTCCCCCCACCCCGAGATATTGATTTAATTTCAAGCAGGAATTTAATTCAAACTAGAAATCTTGGTCAACTGTTGTTGGGAATCTGTTGGGAATCAAATGTTGTTGGCTGGACTGTTGTTAGCAAGTGCTGTAGATGTTGTGTTGCTTTTGATTACAGAGTTGCTCTCTGCTGGAAAAGGGATGAATTCTTTTTAGTT
Organism: Hemicordylus capensis; assembly: GCF_027244095.1. Lineage (NCBI taxonomy): Eukaryota > Metazoa > Chordata > Lepidosauria > Squamata > Cordylidae > Hemicordylus > Hemicordylus capensis. The sequence continues at coordinate 27,528,397 of NC_069664.1, forward strand.
GTGTGTTGTCTTGTGGAAGGAGTTGCTGTTGTGTTTGACCGTGCCTGTGCTCCCTCAAAAGGAAAATAAAGGAAGAAGAAGAAGAAGGCTGAAAGCTACGATGGATGCCTTGGTAGTGTCTGTCAATCTACTTGGCAACCACCTGGCTAAGCTTGGTTATTTATTATTATTATTATTATTATTATTATTAATTTATTAAAACTTTTATACCACCCTTCCAAAAGGCTCAGGGCGGTTTACATTAAAACACTATTAAAATCAGTTAACAATTAAAACAAAAATTATAAAGCATAAAACAATGATTAACAATTAAAAACATCATAAAACAACAATTAAATAATCAGAACAATTTAAAAACAAGTTTTAAAAAGCTGAGAAAGCCTGGTTGAAGAGATGTGTTTTCAGGTGTTTTCTGAAAATTGCCAGAGATGGGGAGGATCGTATCTCAGCAGGGAGCGCATTCCACAATCTCGGGGCAGCAACCAAGAAGGCCCGTCTCTGTGTAGCCACCAAATGAGTTGGTGGCAACTGGAGACGGACCTCCTCAAGTGACCTCAACGGCCGGTGGGGCTCATAGCGAAGAAGACGCTCTCTTAAATACCCAGGGTCTACGCCGTTTAGGGCTTGCACTTTGTATTTTGCCCGGAAACCTATTGGCAGCCAGTGTAACTCCATCAACAAAGGAGTAATGTGGTCTCTCCGAGATGACCCAGAGACCAACCTGGCTGCCGCATTCTGAACCAACTGAAGTTTCCGGACTACGTACAAAGGCAGCCCCACTTAGAGCGCATTACAGAAGTCCAGTCTGGAGGTTACCAACAAATGTACCACTGTTTTGAGGTCATTGATCTCAAGAAAAGGGCACAGCTGGCGTATCAGCCGGAGCTGATAGAAAGCAACCCTGGCCACCACCTCAACCTGAGAAACCAAGGAGAGACGTTGATCCAGAAGTACTCCCAGACTGTGAATCTGTTCCTTTTGGGGAAGTGTGACCTCGTCTAGAACAGGCAGATCAAAATCGTCTCTAGAGTTCCAACCCCGCATAATAAGTACCTCCGTCTTATCTGGATTCAGCTTCACTTTATTCTCCCTCATCCAGCCCATTACTGCTTCCAGGCAGGCATTTAGGGAGGATATGCCAACTCCTTAAGTTGACATGGAGAAGTAGATCTGGGTGTCATCAGCATACTGGTAACACCCAGCTCCAAATCCCCTGATGATCTCTCCCAGCGGTTTCATGTAGATGTTAAAAAGCATTGGAGAGAGTATGGAGCCTTGAGGAACACCAGGTCTAACAGGTTAGACTTGTATTGCTCTTATGAGTCTTGGTACAAGATTAATTTAGTCATCCAAAAACCTTCATTTAAATAAGAGCTAAGATGCTTTCAGTTTTCACTCATGGTCTAAGTCTGGAAATAAAGAGTCCATCTTAATTGCCACACCATATGAGCTGTAAATACTTCATACAGTCTTGTATGTTATGTTACCATAGCAATGAGGCTCCATGCACTCACACCTTTACTCATGAGCAGACCCCATGCCCTTATGAGTAGATCTACAACTTCTCCAGAAATCTTGCATCCTTGCTTGAGAGTAAACCTAACCCTTGCAAGTAAACATGCACTCTTACATGCACCCTTATGTGTGGGTAACATAAAGGGTGTACTCATGAAAAGGAGTGCACCCTTACACATCTGTAAATGTCTGAGCTTTGTAGGTTGACCTGCAACCTTGCAAGTAAATCTTGCACCCATTCATCAAGAGTAGGCCTACTCACAAGTAAGGGAGAGATCTGTTTATAAGGTTGGGGTGCTCCTTGTGAGCAAGGATGCACTGTCTGCTCACAAGTCTGAGAGGCTACCTATGAGTAAGGTTGAGGGTCTACTTGCAAAAAAGGATGCAAGGTTTTCTAATGAGTAAGGGTTATATCTACTCATGAGTAAAGATTCCAAGACCTGCTAGAATACATAGCATTTGGGAAAAGAATTGTGCCTTTTAGAGATTCATTCAATGGTTTTCTGTTTGTAGGAATCTGTAGGAAGTTATTGTTGCTGGTTGAGGACCTGTTCAGTTTCTGGTTGGATACTTACTATACTGTAGCATTCTGGTGAAACACTGTGCTTTGTAAAAAGGCATTAAGCAAAAAACTTATCGGAGGCATCTCTAGCGAGTGATAGGAGAAGCTGCACCTGTTGAATTTTCTGCATAGATGCATCCCAACTGAATCTCAGGCTAAAAGGCCCAGGCAAAGAGCCAGAATAATACAAGATTAATCTTCTGAAGGGAAGCTATGGGAAAGGGGGACTGATCCTACCCTAAGCTATTAAATAAGTGTGGTAACTTAATATGAAGTGAAATGGTACCAGCCAGGGGTACAGAAATATGGGAATCTGTGAATTGTCTATGAAATGGAATTGGCAGACAAATCTCTGATTAAAAAGTGGGGTAGGGGAACCCTGTACTTGTGTACACAGGCTCCCAGGAGTGTGCCTGGCTGCAAGCCTTGGTGTTAATGCGCTCAGAAGCCCCACCCAAGCTGAACATGATGCTTATGGTGTTTGTGTGAAGAGAGTCTGTCGCAGGCTGAAATGCACTCAACGTTTGTCTAGCTGAACTCATGGTTGATGTCAATTTCAGCTGAGACTGCTGTGAGTCCCATGGTGGAACTTGTCTTCTCCATCTTTGGCCCCGGCAAAGTTAATGGCAGGCCGTGATGGGTGTAGACTTATGGAGTATGTTTTCTTTCAGTAATTCACAGAAAACCGATGTATTTCCATCATGCCTTTTTGAGAAAAGATTGCAAAACAAGCACTTTCGCACCAATCCAAGGACCCTGACCTTGTGTTTTGTTTGCGCACATATAAATGCAGCCACTGGAACGAACTCTATTCTCTCCTGGAGCGGTGAGAAGCTGTATGAAGCAGCTGCTAGAGAATGCCTTATTTTCCGTGAGAAAGATAACGGGGGTGCCTATTTCTGTCTCCCCCAGGTTGCTCCCTTTGCTGCTAAACAACTTATTGACATATTTCTCCTGGAGCATTTGATAGGGAAGATGAGTTTTCAGGGCCCAAGGCTTTCTGGGAAGGAGCACTCGAGCATGGCGTTAGATAGTGAGTATTGAACTGTTGGGAGGAGGCTGAACGCATGTAACTTTGGGGAAAAGCCATAATACCTTAGGCTTATTTAATGCTGGGCATCCAAGAAGCCTTGTGCAAAATCTAAATGGCAGGGGAAGATGGGGTCTTTGATTACGTTACTGAGGAAACTCACAAAGTTGGGATCATGCTTGCCATGCCTGAAATAGGCCTGTTATCTCTACCTATAATGACCACGTAAAACGAGCTGGGTGTGCATATCTGCTGCCATATGCAGAGTGCAGCCATTGCAATTTGCATGTACCCACAAGCCACCCTAAATATAGGTTAGCAATGGTGTGCGTCTACACACAATTAATTTAAGGCACTTTGTTAGATCAGAAGACCAATTCCCTACTTCCCTGGGTACTAAGTCAGTGACTGAAAGCAACTCAATCCAACGAAGTTTCAATATGACTAACAAATGGCCTCAGCTTTCACAGATCCCTTAAGAAAACCCTCAAGGAATCTATTTTTGGGGCAAATCTAGAAAGCTGCAGTGAACTACTGTTTTTGGTAGGGGGGGGAGGAAAATGCATAACTCCTAGGAATCGTGTGTCTCTGTGGCTTGCTAACGTCTTGTCTAAGGCTCAGTTTAGACCTGTAGAAAAAACCGTGGTCCACAAGAAACCACATTTTGTGTTGTGACCTCTGAACTGGGGCTAACACTCCCTTGCCAACCTTTTCCTTCCAGGTTTGATGCTCAATATTCTCCTCGGGCAATTCCTTAGCATTCAGCAGCAGCAGCAGCAAACTACCTGTAAAAACAGTCCCCTGGGAGATTTCTATTTGAAAGCTTTTACCGAGGTGGTAAGTAGGCTCATATATTTTGCAGTTGATTGTTTTGGCTGGCTTCTGTTTTCCCTCCACGGCAGCATTCAGAGGAGTTGCAGATCCTGGCCCCTCCCTGGCCTCTCCCAGGTCAGCAATGGGGCTAATTAAAATGAAAGGCTCTGATGTAATGGTAAGAAGTTACTTAAAAGCTCCTTGCAGTGATCATGGATGGTTGGCTTTGTCCCCTTGGCTAATCATAGATTACTGCCCCACCTCATATTTAAGCAGGCCTGTGTTACATATCCTGTATTCTTTTTAACCTTCACAATGCTGAAGATGTGTGTAAACAAAAAACAAAACAAAAGCAACCTGAAAACCTTCAATTTAGCAACTGCCTTGAGAGAGTGTCTACCACTCAGGGGTAAAGTGCATGCTTTGGAAGGAGGTCCCAAGTTCAGTCCCTGGCATCTCCCTAGACACACCTCCCCCTGCCTGAGACCTTGGAGACCTCCTACCAAGCCTCTGTAGATACTAGACTGGATTGAGCAATGGCCTGATTCAGTAGATGTTCATCAGGAGCAACCCTAGCTCAGTGGAAGGACATGAACTTTGCACACAGATAGTCTCAGGTTCAGTCCCTGGCACTTCCAGTAAAATAATTTTTAGTAGTAGGGCTGAGAAGGAGTTCTCCCCACCTGAGAGCTGCAGCAGATCAGAACTGACAAATGCAGGTAGCAAGGGTTTTCAAGATAAAACATATTTATGTGAGCATTATAAGGACTCTGCACTCACAAACAGCAGTTCTGCATGGAACATAGGAAGCTGCCATATACTGAGTCAGACCATTAGCTCAGTATTGTCTTCATAGACCGGCGGTGGCTTCTCCAGGGTTGCAGGCAGGAATCTCTCTCAGTCCTATCTTGGAGATGCCAGGGAAGGAACTTGGAACTTCCCAGAGTGGCTCCATGCCCTAAGGGGAATATCTTACAGTGCTCACACTTCTAGTCTCCCATTCATATGCAGCCAGGGTGGGCCCTGCTTAGCTAAGGGGACAAGTCATGCTTGCAACCCCAAGACCAGCTACCACAAGACCAGCACAGGAGAGAGAGAGAGCGCGCGCACAGGGGTTCCCAGATGTTTGTTGGAGGACTACAGTTCCCATCATACTCCCCAGCCACAATTACCTTCAGTGTCAAGCTAGGATTAGAGAGACCAAGTTCAAAATCCCATAAAGTTCATAAGGTGACCATGGGCCAGTCACTCTTTCTCATAGCCAAGCCTCTCTCACAGGGTTGTTGAGGAGATAAATTGTTTTGTAAGCTGCCCTGAGGTCCTTGGTGGAAGGGTGGGGTTGAAAATATACCTGTATAGAAGATGACTCTGAATTTAAGATGACCCCCTTAAAAATAGAGGGTAAACACAGATTAGATGCATATTTACCAAAAAGAACTCTGAATTTAAGGCAACTCCCCAGTTTCTAACATCAAAGAACTTTGAAAAAAACCTTGTCTTGGGATTCAGGTTATTACAGTAGCAGCTGTCCTTCATGCATATACTTGGTATTGGATGTGTTTGTGTCCAGTTTAGCTAAAATGTGGTGGGATGGATTTCGGCTCTGCCACCATATTGGTGCTTTTCTGTCCAGACTGGCTCCCAAAAGGGCGTTGTAGTTAAAACCCACAGCAAAGTACAGGGGCTTCCATGACGAGAGAAATTATTTCAAGTAGTCCCATCGAAGTTAAAAGGACAAGTTGCCGAACATCTTTTTAATTTCAGTTGAGATTGTGAGCCCTTTGGGGACAGGGGAGCATCTTCTTATTTATTTTTATTTGAAAACCACTGTGAAACCTTATATGTTGAAAACTGGTGTATAAATGTTTGTAGTCATAGAGAACAGCAAGCGAGGGAGAGACTGGGCAAGCACCACTGTGCCAGCATGCAAACCGACCAGCTCACGAGCTAGCTGGCTGCCCTGCCTTGAGCCATGAGGTGAAGTTGCTGGCTTGGTTAGGGAGAGCAGGCTGAAAGACCCGTTGGAGGGGAGTAGTGTGAGTGTGTGTGGTAAACCCAACCAGCAGATGAACTTATGGTTAAGAAGCAGGGGCCTTGAGAACTCTGCACCTAGACAGCAGACTTAGCAGACATACAGCTCGCCTCGTCATCAGCTTCACAGTGGTGGTGACTATATTCTCAAATTATCCATTTTTATCAAAATATACATATATAATACCAACAGACATATGCAAATCTTATGCAAAGTGGATACTTTTTGGAGACTATTTCAATCAAAAGCGTCCTATTTCCACTTTTTTGGTGATGGATATCAACTTTTTTCACCATTTAAACCTGGCAACCTTAATGAAGGGTGAAATATGATTTGCTCACAAGCCTTATAAAAGCCAAACGGTCCTGTTATGTCTTCCTAGAGAACAAGCATTCCGCAGCACAAAGAAGGCGATTGTCCCAATCTGTCCTTGAATGACCTTTCAGCACCCCATCCTTTTGCAGCCCTTTTGAATGGAATTTCAAGTGAAGGCATTTTGCCTTTTGGCACACATCCCTGAAGACGGAAGCACTGTGCGTGCCATGAGGCTTTTGCTGTTTACTAGTGTTGGCCCTGCAGATTGAGTAGCGTATTGGCACTCAAGGACTGTATACAATTAATATTTTCCTAAGAGGGAACAGCATAGTGACATGAAGTTATTGCAAACAATGCTTGGTAAACCAGATCACCCAGTAGATGGCAGTAGAGCAGGCAAATTTAAATTCCGTTTAAGCTGCAAGGCACCCTAAAAAAAAAATCTTAAAATATGAAAGATTGTCAGAGCACACAGCTTGCGTTTCTCCAGGCTCCAGGAGCATTCTTTGGACTGTAATCAGACTCCAGTTGCTGCCACTCCTTTTGTTAAGAAAACAGTGTGGTGCACATCAAATCAATCCCTCCTCCCCTTATTTTTGGCAGTGTACAAAGCCTTTGTGATTTAACCTCACTTGTGGAAAGGCCTCGACTCAGAGTATTACACTGGTTTATTTCTTTGGCTCAGCTCCTGCCCTCACTTTCTCCCCTTCTCTCTACCTTTTGAAATGGCTCTCTGGTGTCTTTTAGGCTCTAGATGTTATCTTGGCAGAGTTGAATAAAGTGGCAGAGGAAGACATGGAAGATCTGCTGGAATATGAAAGAGAAGTTAAGGTAGGAAGGGTACCTGTGGCAGGGACATGGCTTTTGTTACACACATTTTCTGACAGCACCTGATCTACTGTTGATAATGTACACTTATGTGAAGGCTTGACAGGTTAGAGTCTAGACTACTTTGTCCAATGTGTGATACCCAGGAACCTCACATTAAGATGATGACCTCCCTTTGTTCTTGGGCTTCAGCAGCTAGACTCCATACGCAGAGGCTTCATTATTAAGCATAATAGCTATGAAGAGCTATACATAAAAACTCGCCCACAATGGTCTGTACATCTTCTTTTCCCTGCGAAAGGCTTGTGGCACCTGGCCTGAGTATACCTGGCCTGATTCTAAAAGTGGACACCTTATTCCCTTTACTGTTGAAGCTCCACATGTTTGCTCCTTTCTTCTGCTTGTTTCCTTCCTGCTGATGCCTGGCAACCTAGCCTTTTTATACCCAGCTGGGAAACATGCCCAACCTTGTTATACACCTGTAATAAAATTACCTTCTTGGGTCTGCAGGACACATGCCAGAATTAGGGACTCCTCTACCTTTTCCTCTGGTCTTGGAACACCAACCTTCCCACTTGCTTTGAATTTTTGTCAGGGATTATGGATTATTATTACCTGCCTAAAGTGGACAGTGCTTAAGGAAGTAGGCATCAGATTGAGACTCTAGACCCAAATCAGTTGCTGGAGCTGGAGGCTTGAACCACAAGCAGGGTTGCCAACCCTCCAGGAATTGGTTTTCAGAACAGGGGACTATTGAGAGCAGTCTTGCAGAGGTTAATGGTTTGATACTATGAAAGATATTGGGGAGGGGGAAATCTCCAGGAATATCAAAGTCTGAAATGCAGCAAGCAGAAGCTGCAACTCTATTGCTTAGGCAAAAGGAGGAGGCCAGGCACCTAATATTTTTATTCTAGGTCTGGCCAGACTTGTACTGCCTTCCAGTGGAAGGGACCAATAGGCACTCCCCAGCTCCTTTCTGTATCTGAAGAGGCCCGAGTGCAGGTTGTCCAGGTAGCTGTTTAGATTAGATCCCAGCCTCAGCCACTGCAGAGTTTATCACAGCATTGTGATTAATGCAGCTGCCCAACAAACTCTTCTAGAAGCTGCTGAAGGCACTGTAGGCACATGTTTTGCTGCATCTGATCACCTCATATCTATTAAACCTTAGACTCTGCATTGAGTAGTGCTAACAGAGAAAATACCCTGAACTAAGCAGATCCCATGCTCTCTTGGAAGGGCTTGTTTACATGATCAGTTATCTTGAGAGAAGTATTTAACTCATTCTCTCTCTGTTCCGCTTCATTTGCAGGATCAAGAGTATTAACAGAAGCCTCTAGAAGAGAGAAAAAGAGCCTGTGAATAACTTGGGAGGTTTGGCATGCCCATGTTTAGTTTCAGTGCAAATAAAGTAGTGCTCATCTTCTCCCGGCCCCTGCTTTTTGTATGCTTATCTGGACTCCATGTGTGAATCAAAAACAAGCTGCAAATGAGAATATTTGAACACAAAGTTTTATTTAAGAATAAACCATGTTTAAATTATTTGGCTGAATGTATAATAAAAGGAGACAGAGGGCTCACAAAGCACAGATCAAAGGCAGGTGGGGGGAGGGAGGGAGGGGAAGAGACATCCCAGCAGTCCAAAGCTCCCATGTGAATATGGAGCTATTTATGGAGTTCAAAGGCAGCATGTGAGCATAGGGGACAGTAGCTTCTTGGGCAGAAACATAGGACCTGTCAGCACTGGAATCCTATATTGGCACTAGCCATCTTAAATGCCGTGGCTTACCCCAAAGTTTCCTGGGAAATGGTAGTTCAGTGAGGTGCTAAGAATTCTCAGAGACCCCTAGCCCATTTCCCTCACAGAAGTACTTCCCCCAGGTCTCCCTGGGAAGCGGGAATGACTGATAAAGCCATTTAAGCCTATAGTGTGGATATGCCCATATTGCTTTCAATCCACATTGCAATAGGGTGACACCAGAGGCATTTCTCATGATGAATATTTGCCTATAGTCAAGATTACCAGGATGCATTTCTAGAAGTCCAAATCCAACCAGGGCTTCCAAAATAGGAGGATGCCAGGCAACCAGACATAGCTCCCATTGGCCTGGTTCAGATGTCACAACAAACCATGGTTGCTAAAAGAAATAACCATGGTTGCAAAAGGGATGAGTTAGATTAGATCCAAGGCTCTGATGCTCTCCCATCTTCTTCGCCCACAAGATTGAAAGTTTTCATTTGCAGTTTGTTTTAAACTGTAGTGGCTTGAACAAACTCATTTTTTGTGTTTCGACAAATCAAATTGTAATTTGTTAAACCACAAAACGCTTTGAAATCTCTTACCACACACAAAAAAGCGGAGGAGAGGGGAGGGTTGTGCTGGCTCATCTTGTAACAACAAACCATGGTTTGTTGTGTTTTAGTCAGGCCAATATGTAACTTCAAATCTACTTGAGCATTCAAGAGGAAGCAGACTGCCCCAACCCCCCAAACTGAAGTGCTTGTTCACATGAAACCATTGTGATAGGTTCAAACACTCTGAGAAAATTTCCAAGTGCCATCTGATCTCTCCTGTCTACCAATCCCATTAGCCCTCTGAAAACTGGCCATCCTATGGACTTTACAATGGTTATTTTCTCTTGTACATGCAAGACTCACCACAAACCTATAGAAGGAAAGCATGGCTAGAGACAGATCTAATCCCCAAAGTTGAAAGGCCTTCAAGGCAGGAAGGTACAAGCAACAATGCTCAAAGTTCAAGGCACCAGAGCCTTACTACCTACAGCCCCTCACCCCTTATTTTCCTCTTTCTCCTGCAAGGTCAAATAATAAAATTTCCCCCGAAATGTAAGCATCAAGAAGGAATGGAAATTGTTCTAAAAAGGAAGACCAGGTAGAAGGGAAGAAACGCAATCAACTATTTTCTATGCATTATGTTGGCCGCATCCCTGATGGTTTAGAAGAGTTTGGTGCCCTGTTAAATTCTTCCAGCTTTGGCTGCTACACTTTCCATAGAATTAAGACCACTGAAAAAGGTCAGTGACTCCAGTGCAGCAACAGTCAAAAAGTTTGTCATCTTAGATGGTGGTGATTGACAACAGCGTGGGTCGCAAATTTAGGGTTGCATGCGTTTATCCTACAGGGACTTGGAAGGGTTAAAGTAAATTACAGTACTTTAAATGGAAGCAATGGATTAATTATGAGGTCGGGTTTGATTTATAGAGAATACACCATAATGATAGCTGGGTAACAATGAGCAAAAACAGTCCAATGTGAAGTCCAGTTGAAGAGCTGGTTGCTATAAAGAGAGGGAGAGAGAAAGAAACCATGAGCCACGTTTAAAATAAGCAAAGCCTGCATTTCTTGGAAGATGGAATAAAAAACTAGCACAGAGCTTGACACTGTAATAACCAGACATGGCCATTAAGATTTCAAAAGGATAATACATTACACTACCTCACCAGCATTCTTTAGTGCTACTGGCATACATACATACACACAGCCAGCTGCACATCCAGGAGGAACATCGACACTCCTAGTGATGGTGGCCGGAGGCTCCATGCAGCCTGAGTGTTGTGTCAGAACAGCTGCAACCTACTCCTACTTGGAATTATGAGAGTAGGTTACAGCTGCTCTGCCTAGGACACCTGGATCCTCCCCCCACTATTGCTAGGAGTGCCCATGTCCTGGCAAGTCCACATTCCTCTTGGATGCATCACTGGCTACACAGTAGGTAAGCCGTGGACTCACTTGCACAAGAGTTCCCATCCTTTCTGTCCCATCCCCAGCTCTTGTGCTCAGTTGTCCAACTAGACTAGTTAGAAAAAAAAGATGGCAAAAGGACAGGAGGATCGTCATTTATTTTTTAAAAATGCATGATGCAAGGCAGATTCTAGATTCTAGACTGACCATCTTATTTATTTATTATTTCTCTGTGCAAACCATCCTGAGCCATTTTTGGAAGGGCGGTGTAGAACAAAATAAAAAGATAGATAGATTAGATTACTGGACTAGATGGTCCAAAAAAGATCTGACTCTGTATAAGACAGCTTCAAATGTTTGTGGCAAAGTTGTAACAAGGGATATAACCTTCGTTATAACCGAGACTAAAGGAAAGGAAGTTTAAAAAATAATTGCAAATGTTTGGAATATGTTATGGGCAATTTTGTGCACTGAAAGCACTAAAGGAATGCCATAGTAAGTCACCTCGGCAGCTTTTGCCATCTTCCTGCAACGTCCCAGTTACGCAGCTGCATAGTGGCCCATCCACCTGGCTTGTGCATATCTGCTCACAGCCGCCATTGTCTTCACACCAGTCTAGGCCTAAAACACAAGAGAGGAAGGAAGAATGAAAGCGGAATCTCTCCCATGTCAAAGACTGCAATCTGGGTGGGAATGACACAGTGCAGGAAAGCCAAGCAAAAGAGGATTCCAAATACATCATGATAGAACTGAGGTTCTTTTGCTTATACAACAACGCTGTTCCTTTGGAACACCCATAATTCCACTCCATCATCAACACTAAGCTTTTCTCTGTTACTTTTGAGGTCTGGAGTTATAAAGACTGACTCACATCCAGCGCAAGGTTCAGTGCACATTGCAACATTGAGCTGCGAGTCACTATTTATTTTTAAACACACAACAAAAGGTGTAAGTGTAAGCCTGCAACAGATGCCACATTTCATGATGCGACCCTGCAGTAAGTCAATGCAATGTACTTGTTGAAACTCAGACGAAATATCACACTTACGCTTTCTCCTGATTGGCCCCACGGAGATGATCTGCTCATTTAGATCTTTGGTATAATCGCGGGCCCTCCTGGTATTCTGCGGACAGTTCTGACCGAGTCAAAGCAAGGAGAGTTTGTCCTAAATGTGTGCGCTTCAGAAGAACTTCGGAGATCAAATCTAAAAGCTTAAAAGCCTGAGCAAAGGGCAAGCCTAAAAAGTTTGGGGACCACCACAAAGAAGGCCCCACCACCTTTCCTCATGCGTTCCCCCATAGCACCACAGACTATGAAAGATGACGGGGACACATATGGCTGGAGGTTCCCAAAGGTACACAGGGTTGCTACAAACCTCTACAGGCCAGGATGCAAGGCTTCATACCACCTACTATTTTGCATGAGTTTTTTTCTGCATCACAGAGTGAGACGGCACAGTGGAGATGAACCTCATCGTAATCCCCAATGAACTTGAAGACAGTGACATGGAAACGGCAGGTCAGTGAAACCCCATTCTCCTCAATCCCGATGGTGTTGTCCTTTAGATTCTGGCAGCTAGAACACACACGACTTCATTGGTTGGTCCTGCTGCAGTTTCAAGAAACTTGCAGCTGCCATATTGACTGACTCAGAAATCGAGGGGGTGGGGCGGAGGAAGGCATACTCACCCTTCTTCAATGATGAAGTATCTAAGTTTGTCATTGCTGTCTCGAGAAGGTGTCGCATAACATTTGTTCAGCATCAGGATGAGATGTGTGGAATCTGCCCCAAGGACAAAGACGCCAACATACAGCACATCACGGGTGGTCAAGACCACTTCTCCTTGCCGGTAGGGATGCTTGTATGAGGAGTTCTTGTACAGTGCCATCTTGGTGGTGAAACTGCCTTCTTGAGTAGGCACGGTCAAATTAATCACACTTAAAGGAAAGAGAAAATTCATAAGAAAGAACGGGAAAGACATGGAATGTTCACGGATTATGCTAATGGTCAAGAAGCAACATCTAGAGGGAAGAGCCTGAAATGCTGACTGTATCACCAAACTGCCTGGAGCCTAAAAAAACTCTGCATATCAGCAAAGGGGCTACTTCTCTGGGTTGGCCTCTACCATCATCCAGTCCTCGAATCAATCTGCAGTTCCTTCTGCACTCCTTTGGGAGGAGAATGGTAGGCATGGTTTTCCAGAGCACTTTTCTGGGGTGATCTGGCTTATAACATAGGAAGCTGCCACATACTGAGACAGACCATTAGTCTATCTAGCTCAGTATTGTCTTCACAGACTGGCAGCGGCTTCTCCAAGGTTGCAGGCAGGAAACTCTCTCAGCCCTATCTTGGAGAAGCCAGGGAGGGGATTTGGAACCTTCTGCTCTTCTCAGAGCGGCTCCATCCCCTAAGGGGAAGATCTCATAGTGCTCACATGGAGTCTCCCATTCAAATGCAACCAGGGCGGACCCTGCTTAGCTAAGGGGACAAGTCATGCTTGCTACAAGACCAGCTCTCCTCCCTGGTATAGAAGAAGGAAGCTAAAGTTGGTGTCTTCCACATTTCTCCAGCCCTGTACAAGAATCCTGAGCAAAACCTGAAAACTTTGAAGGTTTGGGATGATGATAATCTGCCAACTCTTTAATACTGGCTCATTTTTCCTGCAACATTCATTTGTAACAAGTCCTGATTTGACAATTCTCATTTGCCCCATCTTCCCCTGGGTAAGGGGAAAGGGCTAGTCTATATGCTATGCCAGGGGATGGTTTTGTGAGGTTTCATTTGCAGAAACAACATAATGGGTAAGCCAGGAGCTCGTGAACTGGATTGCATATGTGGCAGCTTCCTCCTAGCACTGAGATACAATGGCTTACACATGACATCACTCCTGTTGATTCAGATGCAGGGATGATTTCAGCATCTACAAACGTCTGACCATGTCAGGTGTGAAGAGGCCCCAGTGTGTTCCTCTGTGTGGGGCTTTGGAGGCTTTCAAATGAAATTAACTAGATGGGGCCCCTTCATCCAACCCCCAAATGACCCCTCCAAGCCCACCAAGCAGCCAGGTTGCATTTCTCACCTGAGCATTGGCTTTATGACGGAATCCAAAGAAATTTTTATGTCAAGCTCATAAGCACAGGAGAATTCAACATTGATGGTTCGGTCACGTGTAATGATGTTACCCGTGTTGTTTGCGCTCTCAATCCAGACAGTGTTTTTGTACATAATGTGGGTGCTGTTGGACTGTGCAGGGAAAGACAGAAAGGAGGGAAAGAATCATGTACAAAGAATAACCTCCAAAGTGATAGATGCACCATCTCAAGGCTTAGACAGTCCTCCTGTTGGAATGTACCACATACATAACTATGCTACAGAGACTTAGTTTTCATACTATCATTCAGTGGAATGAAGGTGGCCGTCCAAGAAGAGACTTTAATCTACAAGGAAGAACCATGAATGAACTTGTTTTTTATGGGTGGAAAATCGAAGAGAAGTGGAAATTTTATTTATTTTATTTTTACATTTATATTCTATGGAGACACTGAGGCCTGTCTATTTTAATCCTATGAAACTCTGGAAAGCACAGTGCACACTTGTGGTGCTGTATACAGAAACCATGAGCATGCTTATGATGCCATCTTGAGTGTAATGATGCAAAACTCTTCAGAGCAGGAAACCTGGAAGCTAAGGAACGGAAGAATACATACTCCAAGAGCAGAAGTAAATCCAGAATCTCGCAACTGACCTGCACTATGTTTCCACAGTTGCCCTTGGTGTTGTTAATCTGGAAGGAAATGAAATCTTCACCCTCAATGCCAAGACACTGGCGGTCATTGATGCGCACCCCTTCCCTTTCAAAGCCCAGCTGGAACAGCTTGCATTTTGAGATGGACACCTCCATCTGAGCCGCTTTGCAGGTCACCTCTGCGTCCAAGATGTCATGCGTGTCTGCAACGAACGTCAAGGTTGTTACAAAAAGGGAAGATCTGTGTGCAGTCATAGGGATGGACAATTGGGTAACATCTTTAAACACATTAGTGTTCAAGATTCCATTAAAGATCAGAATATGGGCCAAAAGATGGAAGCATTAGCAATTCAGCTCCATATTCAGTTTAATCAAAGACCTGAGTCTGAGGGCCCCACTGAATTCTTCTTCTTTAATTATAGTTAATGCAAAACTGAGGAAGTAAAATTAATCGTAACTTCATTAAGATGGAAGTGTCTGGTGTCTGGGAATGATGCCTGCATATATTATTGACTTATCTGGTTCAAAAGTAGTTTAATATTTATATTTAGGCAGAGTTTAATTGTCCAAAAACTATGCAGTGTATTGTCAACAGTATGTAGACAACACCCAGCTCTATTTTCATCTGACATCGGCTTCAAGTGTGGCATGGAATTCCATTCAACAGGTTGAAATCAAATCCCAAAAGTATGGAGGCTTTAATAGATTGTGAGCCAATGTAATGGGAACTGGGAGTCTATCCTGCCTCAGATGAGGCTAACTCCCCTAGAGGGAGCAGGTGCAAAGCCTTGATGTATTCCTCAACCCTTCCTTGCTCCTTCAGGTAACAGTGGCTGTGATGGATGTTTTTTGTATCAGCTTTGGCCGGTTGGTACCATAATCCTGAACCCTGGAGCCCCCTGATTAGGGGGTGGGATAGAGAATCTGGGAAGAGGAGTCAGATTGGAAGGCTTCTGCTATTGGGAAGCCCCACACCAGAAGAACCTTAGTTAGTATCAGAGGAATCTTCCAAGGACCTTCCAGCCACAATGGAAGCCCCCCAGCATGGTCAGAGGGGGCACCTGCAAAATCAAGCAAAGCCCCTTTGAAAGACCAAAGCTTGCTCCTGGAGGCAGCAGGCTAGAAAACCCAGTAGTTTGCAGAGAAACACCGCTTTGAAGCTGCCTTATAATGACTCAGACCATTGGTTCATCTAGCTCAGTACTGTCTACACTAACTGGCAGTGGTTCTCCAGGGTCTCAGGCAGGGACATTTCCCAGCCCTACCTAGAGATTTCAGGGATTGATTAATAAATTAGATGGAACACAAACAAATAAAATGAGTGGTGTTTAAACAATTATGCCTGCTGGGGAAGCTGTTATGCATGCTACATGGGTAGGAACTTTATGACACAACGGCACCGAGCTGGCTCTCCTTCCAGCTCACGCAAGGCACTGCACTGGTGAGAAAAATCATCAGCACAGACATGCCTTCCTCTCCCACAGATGCCCGGACTCCAGCTCTTTTCTAATCCATTCTTGGAGAACAGATTTCCAGAGCAGCTGTGAGCTGCCTACTACCCGGAGTTGTTTTCTGACCTCACAATCCCTTGAGGCAAAGCCAAGGCTGGGGCGGCTCAACACATTTGGCTGCCTGAGGCGAAGGACGATACGAGACCCCACCCATTGGCGGACCCCACCCATTGGGTGCTCAGGGATCTCAGGCCATGCTGCTGAGGCCTGAGAATGTGGGGACAGATGAGCCCCCCCAGACTGTGGCCCCCAAGCCGGGCAGTGGCAACAGGGGTGCCCTCAGCTCAAGTTGAGTGGGGGAGAAGAAGGGGAAGGAAGGGAAAGTCAACTGTATGTCCCAGAGGGATGAGGAGGGCAGTGGCAGGTGAGGTGGCAGCCGCAGTTGCAGGGGCACATTTTCCATCCCTTCCTGAGCCTGAAGGGGACTGCCTCAACCTTGCCTTGCAATGCTCCTCCTCTGTCCATAGATGAGGCACCATCACCTCATCTATGGATAGTAGCTGCTTCAATGGCCTCTTAAAGATGGATAAGGTATTTGGTTGGTTACCAAGAAGGGTTCTGCCAAGTCCTGAGGGCTTGTAAGGGGAGGAGAGCTGGCTTTGCACTAGTGAGCATGAACTGTCCCCTCTGCTAAGCAGGGCCTGCCTAGGTTTGCATTTGGATGGGAGACTACATGTGAGTGCTATAAGATATTCCCCCCTTCGGGGATGGGGCCATACTTTGGTGGAAGAGCATCTGCTTGCATGCAGAAGGTCCCAGGTTCAATCCCTGGCAGCATCTCCAGGCAGGGGTGGGAGAGACATAGGAAGCTGCTATATACTGAGTCAGACCATTGTTCTGTCTAGCTCAGTATTGTCTTCACAGACTGGCAGCGGCTTCTCCAATGTTGCAGGCAGGAGTCTCTCTCAGCCCTACCTAGAGATGCTGCCAGGGAGGGAACTTGGAACCTTCAGATACTCTTCCCAGAGTGGCTTCATCCCCCGAGGGGAATATCTTGCAGTGCTCACACATGTAGTCTCCCATTCATATGCAACCAGGGCAGACCCTGCCTAGCTAAGGGGACAAGTCGTGCTTGCTACCGCAAGACCAGCTCTCCTCTCCTTCCTGAAACCTCGCAGAGCTGCTGCCAGTAAGTGTAGACAGTACTGAGCTAGACGGACCAAGGGTCTGACTCAGTAGAAGGCAGCTTCCTATGTTTCTGTAATATCTCAGAATGCACACAGGGAATCTATCAAGATCAAATCTTAAGCAAGACTCTCCAAAGTCCCTTTAATTAAAGGAGTGGCTTTCCCCTTGTCATTCCAGAGTTAATGGACAGATCCAAAGCTGCATTTTCCAGGGCCGGCAACTGAGGCTACAGGTGATTGACATGCAGCTGATGGAAAGGAAGAGAGCTGTGCAAAATTGATTTCCTCCCTACCCCCCCAAAAAATGAGTATTCATTTGTATGGAAATTGGATGAGCCCCTGGGGCTCAGAGCAAGCTAAAAACAAGGCTGGGCAAAGCAATAGAAAATCCTGCTACAGGAGACAACCGATCTCTGAGACTCAAGGGAGAAACTAGATGAATTAATGCACCCTTTTTTGATGAAGTGCCAAGGGCCTGATCCTCCACTGATGCAGACTGAGTGAATGCAATGCCCACACTTGCTGGAAGTTAACCGGACCAAAATGTATCAGCTGAACATTATGGCTCAAGGTACTGCGGTGCCCGAGGCTAGGTGTCAAATGCTGCCTTGCCCCAGGCTTCTGGTGGGGGCCAGCCCCCGCTTTAAAACCTTGCAAACCTTGAAAGTGCATGTGGGGACAAGGAGGAGGGAAGGTGGCCCGCAACCTCCCCTTCTTTCTTTGTACTCTTTGCTAAGTTTTCAAGGGTCAAATCAGTCCTCAAGAATTTACTTGACGGTAATCAAAGCAATAAGGCGACGGCCTCACCATGCCGTACGGAAGAGCCGCCCCTGCAGCTGAAGATCCGATTCAAAATGTCTACAGTTCTGCTCCCTGCCTGAGCCCCTCCATTCAGTGCTGTCACATTGTTCCCACAACTGTGTTGTCATATTGTACACTGATCTAACAGCGTCACGAGCGCCTCGCAAAATAAAAATAAAATGTAGTGTCACAACACGCCCACGAAGCGACGTCTCGTTATTTTGCAGTCAAGGTTGGAGGAGACTGAGGAACAGGGTTCTTTAAGACCATGCAGGGTTATCACTGCAAAGAATAAAACAAAGGGCCAAACTACATATTGCGTTAACGCCTGTTATTAGCACTGACAGGCTTGCTTTTTACCCAGTAAATAGCAGGTGGCGGCGGCGGGGTGTGTGTGTGTGTCGGATTCAAAGAGGGGAGGGAGTTTAACCCTTTGCCCCATTAGGGATCACTACTCCTAACTGTAGTGGCCATTTGCCCAAGGAGGAAAGTACCCACTGGCAGGATTGGACGAAGAGTCTCCAGTTTGGGACCATGGTGGGCCAAAGGATTTAAGTCCCCCTTCACCACTGTTATTGATCAAGTGAAAACAGATATTCTGGTAGAACATTTTTCTTGGCCCTAAAGAGATATTACAACCAGATCTACAGCCTTCAACCCCAGGAATGGAAGTGCACAGAGGGTCACGTTCCTGGGTAGGGCTGGAAGGAGAGGAAGTGTGAGCGAGTTGAGCTTCATGTCTTCTCATGGTTGGTCTATGGGCCAGGCAGCTTGCTTAGACCCTCTGTTACCTAATGTGACTTCTCTCTCCCTCCAAGTACAGTCCCAGAGGCAACCCTCCCAGCTGGTTTGAGAGCAGATCTGACGGCCACCTTCCTTAAGCTAAGCAGGTCCTGGCTGGGTCAGTGCCTGGATGGGAGACCACCTTGGAACACCACTGCATTGCACCTTGAGTTCCATGATGGAAGGAAGATGGAATATAAATGTAATCAACAAATCAACAAATAGAATTAGCGCCCTTAGCAGTTTAGTGGCCACCACTTACTGTTTCCGTAGGGCGGGGGTTCAATGCAGCCACACAGCTCCCCTCCGTTGTCCACCTCACAAGTTCTGTTGGGACAATCAGCCCCCACACAGGGATCTTCAACCACTCCTGCTAAAAAGGAAAAAGGAAGGGAGGGAGACAGACAAGGGCAACCAATTTATTTTAAGGCCAGTTACCTGAGCTGTTCTTTAATACTTATCTGCCAGGTGCAACAAGGGAAGACTCACTAGCCTCCTTCCAGTACAGGGTGTGTGTGTGTGTGGAGGGGGATTTCTCAGTGGAGCTAGACATTTCACATCTTTTTGTTTGGAAACAAAAATGAGATATTATAGAGTTTACAAAACCACGCATCATTTGGAGAAGGTGGATAGGGATAAGTTTCTCTCCCTCTCCTGCGTTATTAGAACTCGGGGCCATCCACTGAAACTGATGGGCAGTAGATTCAGGACAAGCGGGTGGGGGGGGGAAGCATTCTTCACACAATTTATGGAACTCATTGCCACAAGGTATGGCACCGGCTGCTGGCTTAGGTGGCTTTAACAGGGGATTAGACAAATCCAAAGAGGATGACTATTTGTCACAATGGCTACGTTCTGAGGCAATATGCTACTGGATGATGCTAGGGAGCAACAGCAAGATAGAGCTATTGCCTTCAAGCCCCTTTTAGGAGCTCTCAGAAGCATTTGGCTGGCCAGTGAGGGCCTTGCACTGAAAGTGCAGAGCTGGCTTCATAACGAGACAAACGGAGGTGGTTGCCTCCGATGGAAGATTATGAGGGGGTGGCTACTGCCGCCTGACGCAGCAGCAGTGCAAAGAGCAGCTGCTCCTTTGCCTCCTTGGTGTGTTGGATCTGGAAAGTGTGGAGGAGAGGGGAACGGTGGGAAAGACCCTCTAGGTTCACCACGCTCCTCTCCCCCTCTTCCCCCTCTACCAATTCAGTGCACTGGAGGAGTAGGACTAGGAGTGGCTCTTTGTGTTGGTATGGAGAAGAAGAGAGTAATGAGCTAGAGTGTCTCCACACCACTCTCCTCTTCTCCACACTTCTGCTCCTCCACGACCACCTCCATTTCAAATCCAGGACAATGAGGAGAAGTAGGAGCGACGAAAAGGAGGAGCGGTGAAGAGCAGACATGTAGAGGAGAGTAGCGAGCTAGAGTGTCTCCACACAACTCTCCTCCTCCTCTTCCTCCACCACCACCATCACCACCACCACCTCTTTTCCAAATCCAGCATGTCAAGGAGAAACAGAAGCAGCTCTTTGTGCTGCTACCAAACCAGGCAGTGGAAGGGAGCAGGTCTGGTGGCATTTAGTGATGATCTTGGACTAACCCTGAAGCAGTGGCCTCCGTCTAGAGGGAGCTTTTACAGAGGCTGTTACTTGCTGGGAGGAGCTGTGCCTGTGCTGGTAGACCCAGGTGCTCCCAAGCTAAATGTATGCTGAGGTTTCTATTCCTTCCTTCTGAGAGAAGGCGACAAGTTGTTTTCTTGAATTGGGGAGGCCCCCAGTGGTGTCGTGCGAGAGCCCCTCAGTGGGAGGACGGAACGAAGCCTAGCTCGCTTACAGCAATTTTCCTTCTCGATCCACTCCGTGCTGAGGATCCCGAAGGAGCGACAGGCCTCCCCGTAGGCGGCCAGCGAGCCGCAGAGCTGGTACTTCTTCTGGTTGTAGCAGCCGTCCAGGAAACACGATTCGTAGAAGGGCAGTGGGTCCAGCAGGCCGTAGCAGGGCTGGAAGAAGCCTTTCATGTCGGTCAGCTTCATGCAGTAGTTGTCGCTCTGCAGGATCTGGATCTGCACGTTGTCACAGGCAGCAGCGTACTGAGAGTACTGGAGCTCGTTGCAGCTGGAAGCACAAAACTTCAGAGGCTACAGGACACTGGGGAGGTGGAAAGGCACACTGAGGAGCATGGGCAGGTCTCTGGGGGTGGGTATAGCTCATCTTGTGGTAGCAAGCAGGACGAGTCGCCTTTACTAAGCAGGGTCTGCCTTGCTTAGATGACTACACGTGAGCACTGCAAGCTATTCCCTTTCGGCGATTGCTCAGTGGAAGAGCATCTGCATGCCTGCGTGCAGAAGGTCCCAGGTTCACTCCCTGGCAGTATCTCCAGACCCCTGAGCCTGAAATCTTGGAGAACCGCTGCCGGTCCCTGTAGACCAGGGGGAGGCCACTTTGGCTCTTCAGCTGCTGTTGAACTACAACTCAACACTATCCCCAGCCCATGAATTATGGCTGGGAATGATGGGAACTGTAGTGCAACAATGGCTGGAGAGAGTCAAGGTTGCCCACCCCAGGTGTAGATAATACCGAGCTAGATGGACCAACAGTGTGACTCAGTATCAGGCAGCTTCCTCTGTCTCCTGGTGTCAAGGAGCTGCCAGGGTTAAAACCAGACATTCATAGCCCTGCACAGCTTTCCCTTGTGATGATCCAGAAGGGCTACCGTGTGGGGCACCTCCAGAGATAGCCAAGGGTTGCTAGGCATGGGGGTGACTCTGTTCACCTAGGCTACCCATCAGATCTTCTCAAGAGGAAGTGGCTATGGAAACTTCCCTTTCATGTTGGAACTGTGGTGTGGGAACAAGGGTTTCTCTTCCCTCTCATTCTGACTCTTGGGTTGTTCCCAAGTTCCAACCTTTGGCTTGCTCTCTCAATAAACTGTGGTTGGGGATGATGGGAGTTGTCGTTCAGCAAGAGCTGGTGTGCCAAAGGCTTCCTACCCCTGGCCTAGGATTTGCAGCAGACCCTGGAGGAGACCTTCTGTCCTTTCCATCACTCGGAGGATAGAATATAAGGAGAGGAGACTCCTCCATCAGACATGGGGAGAAAATGTCCTGAATGAGGCACTGCCTGCCCCCGCACCAAATGTGTTGCTGCTGCACTCAGCTCACCTCTTCTGCATGCCGTTGGTTTTCCAGCTCTGGGCCAGGAACACGCTGCTCACCACTGGCTTCCCTCGCAGGGTGACGTAGTCGTCCGTGCGGTCCCCGTTGAAATTCCCGCAAAGGCCACAGACTTTATTTTGCAAGCGCTCACTGATGCTGATTTTGATGACGTTGAAGCCGTTGTAGTGGATCTGGATGTCAGGGCTTGTGTCAATGACCAGGAAACCCTCCATGCTGTAGATTTTGGTGGACAGGCCTGTCACGAAAGGCACGTTCACTTGTGTCCCGTTCACCTGTGAGCGGAAGTAAAGAGCACTGAGACTGAAAGGTAAGGTTTAGATAGGTTTCATTCATTTACTTACTGAGTAAATATCAACACAATTGCTGTGCGCCAGTATGGAATTTGGAAGTTTCCGTTTTGAAAATTTCCAAAAACGTTTTGTGAACGTTTGAACTTTCTGAAGTCCAACTTCCATGACAGAATGCAGCCACTCATATCGCACAACCCAGATCCCAAGTTTGCTAATGGGTGTAGCGTTTCCCTGCAACATTGGTAACCCAGGAATCTGAATTTTAGAATTCATGTTCCAAATAGCCAATCCGAAATTTGACATTTGATCAATCTGGACATTTCAAATTCGCAGGAGAGAACTGAGCTGTTCAGATGTTCGGAATGGAACCTGGCTCTTCAGCACACGCTAGAGAGAATCAGGCTTTTAACTCCAGAGCCCACAGATCTGATGCCAGTCAACAGTCAAGAGAAGCAGCTGATGTTACACCAGGAGATCTCCACGAGAACCTTGGGATACAGGTGGCTTATGGTGGCACCACCCATAGATTAGATCATCTTCCCGTCTTGCCTTGAAGGTGGCACAACAAGTTGATACTCTACCTTGACGGTATTACGGTCACTAATCAGAATCTGCTCCTCGTTAATATAGAAGTACACAGGTGAGATGACAGTCAGATTGGGGGAAGACCACTTATCAAAATTGATGATGAGCTGGAAGGAGACATCAGGGAGTTTCTGGCAGATGGTGGAGAGGACGAAAGCACAGTTGGCAGGGAAGCGGAGAAAGGCGCCATCGAAGGTACGGAAGACCCCTCCGCCT
The DNA here is from genome assembly GCF_027244095.1 of Hemicordylus capensis. Taxonomy (NCBI): domain Eukaryota; kingdom Metazoa; phylum Chordata; class Lepidosauria; order Squamata; family Cordylidae; genus Hemicordylus; species Hemicordylus capensis. Next base: position 27,551,416 of record NC_069664.1, read on the forward strand.
GCCGCAATGCAATAGGAGCTCTTCATGCTGAAGCAGCCTTGGACCCCGTTCCGGAGGGCACACTCCTCATCTGACTTGCATTGCCGTGGGTCGCACTGGATGAGGTTGCGGCGAAAGCAACGGCAACGGCGGGTGCAGTCGCTGTTCCAGAAGAGCTGCTTGGGCTGCAGGAGGTGAGCAGGAGAAAGGACAACACAGAACTTGAATGGCTTATCTAGGCGATGAAGCCCATCATGGATGGATGAATAATGGACCTTTATAGTCTGACTCAGACAGGATGCTGCACGAGTGTACCGAGGTCTGCTCACTTGTATGTGTGTTTGTGTGAATGACTGTACTGTATTTGTGTTCATTTTGAAAGTGAACCTGGATACAGACCCTTCAATTCATGTTATAGATAGGAAGTGTACTTCTGTACCTGCATTCAACATAACATGTGAATGACTGTACCTGTGTACATGAGGGGTGGAGCCACCATTGAGTGAACGGGTTCAAAGAACCCAAGCCGCTGATGTCAGATGCACAGGGAGTAGCTTTGCTTGCAGACGGGGCAAAATCCCTCGAATTCAGCACTGGCTGGGGATTTTGCCTGCAAACAGGGCCGCACAGCCCCATTTGCAAGCAAAGCTATGCCCCCTGCACCGGATGTCAGATGCAGGGGGCGTGGCTTAGCATCTGCTGTCAGATGCAAGAGGCGGGGCTATGGGTCCAACCCTAACCCTGGTGTACAGTGGACACTCATATTGGTGTTGAACATAATGTGTAAATGGGCCTTATTTTGGCCCTCGACCAGAATAAACATTACAATTTAACAACAATGAATTGATTACCCCTCAGAAATTAAATCTAAACACTGAAAAAACTACCCAAAATATTTTTAAAAGGAGAGGGGGGGGGAAAGCATCCTATGCCTACTTAAATATATAAAACTATCATCTATAGAGTTTGTTAGTCAAATTAAGCAATCATCTTCTGGCACACTTTACTTGCCTTTGAACAGAACCTGAAGTCCACCATGGATCTGCCCCCCAAATGCAGAAGCAGTGGCCATAACTAATAAGCCACTTATGATATCACCAGCATGGAAAAAAAGTTAATAAGATGGCTGTCATATTTGGGTGTCTGGTGTGGTCTTTCTGGCATGAAAGAAACACAGATTCTTTCCTGCACATCCTTTACCTTCCATGTGCATTCTTTGATGCACAAATTAGTAACATTTGTGTCAGAAAACAGAATCTGTGAAATGGCCCATCATTTGTAAAGGGCAACATTGGTTAAGCATGCAGACATGTTTTTGTCTCTTCAGATAGTCAGCCAGCAGCCTGATCCCTAAACCTTATGGGATTCAGCTGCAGATTCTGAATAACAAGGCACTTTGTCCTATCAGATCCCAATTGTGGGCAGCAAAATGGCACCAGGCTTCAGTTGCTGCCGTTGAGCATGCTCAGAAGCATGTCGCATACAAACCAAAGGAACATAGGAAACTAGTTAGACCATTGGTCTATCCAACTCAGTATTGTCTTCACAGACTGGCAGTGGCTTCTTCAAGGTTGCAGGCAGGAATCTCTCTCATCCCTATTTTGGAGAAGCCAGGGAGAGAACCTGAAACCTTCTGCTCTTCCCAGAGTGGCTCCATCCCCTGAGGGGAAGATCTTGCAGTGCTCACACTTCTAGTCCCCCATTCATATGCAACCAGGGTGGACCCTGCTTAGCTAAGGGGACAAGTCATGCTTGCTACCACAAGACCAGCTCTCCTTTGCTTAACCAACCAGGGATATGTAAACATTGCTCCAGTCGCAGAACACTGAACTGGTTGGCCAAGAGTTTTCATTTCAACCAGGAGAGGGCAATCATGCAGCACATATTTAACCGGATACACTGCAGACAGATAGATCCTAGGGTGATCAGCAACCCATCTTAGGGTGGCTTCAGACATTTACCACACTCTAATCTATGCAGTTTGGATGTGCGATTCTCTCCAACATGCCTACAGATATTATCCACCAAAAGGTTTATTTCAAGGAACGTGACTGCTTTTGGTGCCCGTGTGTGCAGTGGTGAGAAATGATCTCTTCAAATATGGACTTGTATGCTTGATGTAAGGTGATGCACCATTCATACAAAAAAAAAAGAGACTGACTTCCAAGACACCTAATACACATCTCAATCTGCTCTTCCGAATCAGCATGTTCATCACCTGATGCTTGTAGTATTAGGTAGTGACTTGCATGGAACCATCATAGACCGAACACCACAGACAGAACTTCCATATTACTTCTAACAATATTTTGCCAAGATTTAATATCCTAACTGCTTTTAATTGCAGTTAACACTTTAATTGCTCTTATTTTATGTGTTGTTTTTTTTTTTTTTAATTATAAATGGTTTGAATTTTTGATGTAAGCCATTCCTGAGACGTTCTGGGACAGGCAGTATATAAATGAAACCAACAAACCAATTCACACTCTGCATTGAAGATAATCAGCTATTGAATAATCAAGTGACATCCATGCATATCTCTCCCATTATGCCTCTCACCTTGTGTAAGCAGCTTTATGGAGAATGTCCCCCACTCATTCTTTTATTGGTCAATTTCCTTGGCAGTTCATCTAAAATCCTCAGATTTCATGTTAGGGGAAAAAACCTGATGGTCTGAACCACAGAAGATCAATTTTTTACTAGGGCCTCTCAGGATAAGGAGACTCCGTCGACTGCGGTGAATTCTGCCCTTAATTAAAAGAGTTAATCTTTTATCCCACAGAGTTGCTACTGAGAGTAACCACTGAGTAAAGGAGGGTTTTTGCCTTTCATGTGGAATATGTTAGTACTGTGAACATCCATTCCACATTTTTGTACTCTTGTTTGTTATGTCAAGTAAAAGGTGAAGTGTGCCCTGGAGTCAGCTCCTTGTGACTACAGAGCCCTGTGGTTGGCTTTGGTAGAATACAGGAGGGGTTTCCCATTGCCATGATGCCTTTCATCATCTTCCTCTATCGCTGCTGCCTGATATAGGTGTTTCCCATGCCCATGTCTGGGTAACATGCCAGTGGGGATTCGAACCGGCAACCTCTCTCTTGCTAGTCACGCCATTTCCCTGCTGCGCCATTAGGTGGCTGTTTGTTATGACCTATGGTTAAAACAGTAAACGCATCTTTCTATCGTTCTACATGCGTGTGTGAACTGTCATCTTCGCGGACTATGTGTCAACTAAAAGTGTGTGTGTTTGTGGGGAAGGAACCATGTGTGTCATCCAGAGTCCATGGGAGAAGGGTAAGATATAAATGTAATAAACAAACAGGACAAGGCTGAAGGCATGAAACACGATTGTGGATCTAGATGTTAGCCGGAGGTCACAACAATATTCAGTTGTGCTTCCTACCCACTCACCTCCTGGCTTTTTTCTTTTTAACACATTCTGATTTGAGAACTTAATTATCTGGCAAAAAAAGAAGAAGAAGTGTGAACCACTCCAACCTGTTACTATTTGTCTGACACTTTCATCAGCTGTAAAAGTGAGGAAATTCAGAATTTACAGTTGCCACAGCAACCTCTCTTCCTTGTCTTTTGCAAGTGAGCACTACAAATATCCTGTTGACCACCAATGTGTACCTGTGAAGAGGAGCACAAATTGTATTCCATCCTCTTGTTATCAGATTTATGGAATAATTGAGCGGATGATCTTGCTCCTCTGCTGATAAGGGGCTCTAGCACCACATTTTTCAGGGAAGAAGGAAAGCAATGGCAGGAAAATGAAAAAAGACAGAAGCGAGTCTTCCTGGCAGCCATCTTGCAGCCTGGAATAGGGCAACAGATCTTCTCCAGGGGTTGCAATTAAAGGAACTGGAGTGAAAGCAGAGGCTACTTTTAAATAGCAATGTACTGTATTTGTCCAAGTAGAAGTTGACTCTAGATTTAAGGAGAGGAGAGCTGGTCTTGTGGTAGCAAGCATGACTTGTCCCTGTAGCTAAGCAGGGTCTGCCCTGGTTGCATATGAAAGGGAGACTAGAAGTGTGAGCACTGTAAGAGATTCCCCTCAGCGGGTGGAGCTGCTCTGGGAAGAGCAGAAGGTTTCAAGTTCCCTCCCCGGCAGCATCTCCAAGATAGGGCTGAGAGAGATTCCTGCCTGCAACCTTGGAGAAGCCGCTGCCAGTCTGTGTAGACAATACTGAGCTAGATGGACCTATGGTCTGACTCATTATATGGCAGCTTCCTATGTTCCTGTGCACTCAGAGGTGTGACTTCTGGAGGACATAGGAAGGGAGCCAGATGCTTAAGACTGCCAACAACTCATACCAACAACCCTTTAACAAGGTAAACTCCAAAAGTAATAAAATAAAATAAAATAGGGATCACAATTTATCAGGGATAGGTAACAAAATGAGGGATTATTGTTCGTAAATGTGGGGGTGGGGGTGCGGTTAGCATCCCAAAAATTTACAGATCTCTCCATCGTCCCCAATCAGAATAAAAGGTGCTTTGAAAGCAACACATTCTAGTCCTTTTCTTGGATTATCCTCTGGTCCAGGGGCTCTCAAAAGAGGTTCCCACAGAAGCTGGACCACAACTCTCAGCACCTCTAGACTTCAGCCATTGTGAATTCTAGTCCAGCCACATCTGGAGGGACGAATCTCTGAGAATCCCTGCTTTTGGGATTCAAAGACACTCTTTGCTCCTGCATGTATATCATTTCATTGACATACATGGAGAGTAAAGCTCTGCAATTCACTAGTCACCTTGGTGTAAATAGCAGGGTCCATGCAAAGGAAAGGATGCGATAAAATAAAAGTTTAAAGTTGAATTGTGTTGTATATTTTGCCGCCCTGAAAGCACGGCTGAAAGCTGCAGCTTCATTATTGGGAATTTGCCATTCCATTGTAAGGATTAAACTGATTAATATTACACAATGCTTGGCACTATCCCACTAAATACATCGGTGTTGTTCATTATTTCGGGATCCTGCTCTTAAATAATGGCAAAGAAAATCTGCGGCTGACAGCCATGCCAAATAGCAGAGGAGAGAAAGACTAGGCTGCCCACGAGACCTGCAAATTATCTGAGTGTGGGGTGGGGGAATATCTTTCTGAAGAAGCGCAAGCAACTTCCCAAGGGCATTCTGTTTACATCCTCCAAAAATCAACCCATTAATGCAGTGGCAGCATCAGAAGCCACAATGACAGGCAGAGAGCATCCCATCCCATCTTCTGGCTTCTTCTGATTTGGGAACAGTTTACAAAGCAGTCCCATAGGCAGCTTAGGGACGAAAAACACCACCGTAATTCTACAGGGTTTCCCCTCCTCTATTACTGTTGCTGCTTGGAGGAATATAGATGAGGAAGAACTCCTCGAAGGAATCCTCATTTGGATGCAATGTTTCCTGCAGCTCAGAAGCTCAGATTGGCTGAGATCATCAGAGACAGAAAAACAGAGAGGCCCTTATTTCTTCGGGAAGCAAGGCAAAGAACCTGGAAAGTCGACACCTAGCTATACTGCTGCTTTGCTGCTGCCCATTTCAAAGAACATTTTTTTTTTTTGGCCTGGCTGGCTCAGGCAGACCAAAGGAAGGAATTTGCAAATGCAAAGCAAGAATCCATTCCCTGCACTTTTATGGCCCTTAGAACCCCCTGGTAGCACTGATCCTTTTTGGAACATCCATTCCATTAACAGAACACTCCTCTTCCTAAGCAACCAAACGAGATAAACATTCATATTTCAATTTAAAAGCAGTTCACCTTTTAGCAGTTAATACTTTGGATTTCTGGTTTAGTTTTGCTTTCGCGTGCAAGTTTCTCAGCTTAATCAAAAAGCATGAATTCAAAGATAATGATTTGAATTTGTACTCATTTGTACTCAGTGGCAGCCAGGATGAGGGAGGGGAGCAGTAAATGAGCCTCAGCTGAGACTTGCTCTCACTCTTCTCACTGTGCCTGGCTGTGGCATTAAACTCTCCCATGTGAGCTGCTCGTTTGCCAGGCTGGAAAACTGGGCAAGTGACCAGCCCATGTAAAGAAAAGTGCGCCATCAAGTCAATTTTGACTCCTGGCGCCCACAGAGCCCTGTGGTTTTCTTTGGTAGAATACACGAGGGGTTTACCATTGCCTCCTCCAGCACAGTATGAGATGATGCCTTTCAGCACCTTCCTATATCGCTGCTGCCCAATATAGGGGTTTCCCATAGTCTGGGAAACATACCAGTGGGGATTTGAACCAGCAAACCTCTGCTTGTTAGTCAAGCATTTCCCCACAGCCCACATGCAAGGGGTTAAATCCATGGTTGGGCACACCGAGGGAGAGCAAGGCACTTGGGTCTGAGGGAGAGAACAAGTCTCACCCAAGAGGCTCATTTACCATTCCCTCCAATCTGCCCGTACCAGCTGCCACTGCTCGGACTAATCCATCAGTTCCAACTTGTTCTCTACATGTGACCTCTAGATATGAAAACTGGATCTCCTTTTTCTTTTTTTAAAAACTGAATAGCAATGTTGAGGGGTGAAAGGGAGCAATCCCTCCCTCTCCCAGGCTGTTTCCCAGATAAAAAACCACACATCCCCCAGCTATTTTGACCCACTGGCTTAGCAGTTGAGAAAACCGACAGCACCCTCCCCAAGCTCTGTGGTCCTGATCCCACCCTCCCCATGGCGGCAATTCAGTTCAGAACTCCCGGAAATGCCTCAGAGGTGCCGCTTTGGACCCGGCCCCTTACCTCATAGTATTTGCCATCCAAGTAGCAGCCGCAGTTGTGAGGAAGGATGCAACTCTTCCCATTCAGCACGTAGCCCGGGTCGCACTGGCACCCCTCGACGCAGTAGTGGTTGCAGTCACTTTTCAGCCGGATGGCCGCGCAGCGGGGCTGGCACACACTCACGCAACTCTCGTAGTGGCTGTTGGGAGGGCAGCTGACCGCTAGGAGGAAACGGGGGACATGCTCTTCACACTGGCATGGGTTCAGCCACCTCTGGCCAGTGGTGCCTTCTAGGGTGCATGCACACTGGAAGGCCCAGGATGAGACGGCAAGGGGTCCTGGGACTGCCCACAGACATGGTGCCCCTGGGGTCGTATCAGCCACAATGTGGCCCCTTCCACAATGTGGGTTGCCCTTCCCTTCTTCAGCACTATTGTCACTCACCAGGAGCCTGCAGGGAAGGGGAAACCATGCAGGCTTAGGAACATAGGAAGCTGCCACATACTGAGTCAGACCATTGGTCTATCTAGCTCAGTATTGTCTTCACAGACTGGCAGCGGCTTCTCCAAGGTTGCAGGCAGGAATCTCTCTCAGCCCTATCTTGGAGATGCTGCCAGGGAGGGAACTTGGAACCTTCTGCTCTTCCCAGAGTGGCTTCATCCCCTGAGGGTAATATCTTGCAGTGCTCACACACATCAAGTCTCCCATTCAGATGCAACCAGGGCAGACCCTGCTTAGCTAGGGGGACAAGTCATGCTTGCTACCACAGCTCTCCTCTCCTTGAATGCATGTCCCTTTCAACTCCTGTCTGTAGGCTTCCAGCAGCATCTGGTGGGCCACTGTGTGAAACAGGATGCTGGCCTAGATGGGCCTCCTTGGGCCTGATCCAGCAGGGCTGTTCTTATGCTGGGTGTCGGGGTGGGGGGGGGAAGGGAGGGGTAGCTGACTCCTAGGTAAGTGGGTATAGAATTGCTGCTCCACCCACCCACCCCACCGGCATCCACAGAAAAAGTCCTGCAGGCGCCTATGAAGTTGCCGGCTCCTGACTGGAGTGTGTGATATTATTTCCACAGGACTGCCCCCACCTTATCTCCCCCTACCCCGTGTCTGCATTGTCAGACAATTCAGCCTGAATTGTCCCCTTTGCTAAGCAGAGTCCACCCTGGTTTGTATTTGAATGGGAGACTACATGTGTGAGTACTGTAAGCTATTCCCCTTAGGGGATGGGGCCGCTCTGGGAAGAGCACCTGCCTGCTTGCATGCAGAAGGTTCCAAGTTCCCTCCCTGGCAGCATCTCCAGATAGGGCTGAGAGAGACTCCTGCCTGCAACCCTGGAGAAGCTGCTGCCAGTCTGGGTAGACAATCCTGAGCTAGATGGACCTATGGTCTGACTCAGTACAAGGCAGCTTCCTATGTTCCTGCAAGATGCTTCTTGCGGACTCCAATGCTTCTCCCCACATAGTCTTCACCAGTGAAGACTCCAGTCTGTGAGGCAGTTTGATCCACCACTTCTCTTCTCAGCCATCACGAACACCCAAAGCTCAAACAGGCCGGCAACACAAACCCTGAGTGCTCACGTTTCCTCCTGCGCTGCTTCTAATGACTGTGATGGGGTCCTTGAGTTTCAGGAGCTGGTCCGATTTAGGCCATGGATTTGTGGAGAGAAAACGATCCAGATTTAATTTTTAAATCTTATTAGTGATGAAAATGACTTTTCAATTGATCTGCCAGATGGCCTGCCTGCCGGAGAGGCTTTTCATCTTCATTTATGAGGAGCGTAATTGAACAATACATTGTAATCCTATTGACCGCAGAAGCAAGCTTCTCTGGAACAAATACACGCACTTTCCTTTGGAACTATAAGCTAATAACATTTGCATCGGACAAATGAAGAAAGACGGCTCTGGACCTGAAGAGTTAACCTCCTATCTTTCCAAGATGGGGTTACTACAATGAGTGGGATAGAGTAACTTTGTTCACGTAGCAATTCCTCCCGCTAATGTGGGGTGCCCAGCCACCCTTCTACATGAGCGGGGGGGCACATCATACCTGGGATACAGGATGCAAAGGAGAAGGAGAATTTGGCAGAATGCTGCAGCTGCCTGACCTTTCTTGGATAACGTCGGGCCAAATTGAGCACCCCTGATGATGATTACAGCACTTCAAGAACTGAGAGCAAAGTTATGGGAAGCGGGGGCTACACATTTAACCACTGGAAGGGCATAGACGGTTATTTATATTGGGCCATTGATGAGTGTGGTGCTTTGCAAAGAAACAGAAGGCAAGTCTTGGCCTCAGAGGGCTTGCAACCTAACACGTGCAAATGTGGAGCCGTTTTGTTTTAAATGGATGTCAGCTGCCTAGTCATCGTGGAGAGACCACATTACTCTTTTACTGATGGAGCTACACTGGCTGCCAATATAAGTATAAAAGTTTTAATAATAAATAAATAAATAAATAAATAAATAAATAAAACAGGCTTCCGGACAAAATACAAAGTGCTAGTTATAACTTATAAAGCCCTAAACGGCATAGGCCCTGGGTATCGAAGCGAGCATCTTCTTCATTATGAGTTCCACCGCCCATTGAGGTCATCTGAGGAGGTCCATCTCCAGTTACCGCCAACTCGTTTGGTGGCTACACAGAGACAGGCCTTCTCGGTCGCTGCCCTGGGATTGTGGAATGCGCTCCCTGCTGAGATACGATCCTCCCCATCTCTGGCAATTTTTAATAAACACCTGAAAACCCATCTTTTCGCCCAAGCATTCTCAGCTTTTTAAAATTGTCTGTTTTGATTTTATGGTTGTTTTTAAGCTGTTGATTTGTTTTAACTTTTATATGTGTTTTAATTGTTTTATGTTAACCGCCCAGAGACGAAGGTTTGGGCGGTATATAAGTTTTAAAAATCAAATCAAATCAAATCAATCAATAAATACATAAATAGTTATTTAGTTAGTTAGCTGCGGGCAGCGTTTTATTTAAGTTTTAAACTGATTAATCTAACCCAGGGCTACACAACTCGGCCTTCCAACTCTCTCCAAGTCCCACCATCCCCGCCTATTGGATACTGTGGCTGGGAAAGTTGGGAGTTGTAGACCAACAACAGCCAGAAGGCTGAAGTGTGGAGCCCTGATCTAATCAACTACGCACTGCATGCCTGCTTTTTGCTTCCAGTCAGGGGTTGAAATGTGGATATTTCGTATGCAAAGCTTGTTCTCCACCACTGAACTGTGCCTCTGTCTCTCCATGGTGGACCAACTGTTGTGATAGCCCCTGTGTGATAGCCAAAACTGACCTACACACCCCACTCCAGATACAACACAAGGACCACAGGATTGGTCTTTGCAGCACCTGGGTGAAAAGCCTCTTGCTAGGCAACACTCCAGAAGGGTTTTGGTTTTGGTTTTTTAAAAAATAAAATAAGGAACCCAAGGAGTTTGCCAAGGACAGTCCGACGTTCTGTGCCATGCACTTAAATATCTGTCAGATTTAGCGAGCAACCCATAATTCATCCTCTTGCGGCTCCGTTTCCTTTATGAAACTGGTGACGTGAGAGATAATCTTCTGTGACTCTGGTACACATCTCTTTCGTGTTGAGGTATTCTTTCTCTCTGTCTCCTCTTATCTGTGTCATTTTTATCCAATACTTTCCGTTCTGTCATTAGTTGCCCTAATCAGAGTCTCTGCTTTCTGCGGGGAAATCCTGGGGGCAGAATCTCTCTCTCTTGGTCTGTCCCCGCAGCCTACACACACACCCCCTCATCCCCATTTCTCTGAAAAGCTCAGCATCAATACTAACTGTTCTGCATCTTTGAAACACCTTGAGCGCCTCTTCCTCCAACCTCCGAAGGTTCCAAGAAGGCAAAACATCATCTCCACGTGAAGGAGGTGGTACAGGGTGATGGTTAAATGATGCAAACCAAACAGGCAGAAAGGAGGTCAGAGGCAAGGTGCTGAGGGCCCACATCCTGACCAGGGCTGTGGCTTGCAGAATGAACCAAGCTAAGCGAGTGCGGGATCCTCATTCTCCCTGTTTCTGGGCACTGCCACCCCCTCCGCCTTTGCCACTGAACAAGGAAGCAGAGAGGAGGAGGGGGCATTTGGGGAGCCTGGGGGACTAGTGGTGGAGAGATGGTCTTCTGGTAGTGAGCATGAATTGGCCCCTCTGCTAAGCAGTGCTTCCCTGGGTTTGCATTTGGATGGGTGACTACATGTGAGCACTGCAAGATATTCCCCTTAAGGCAGTGGTTCTTAAGGTGGGGTCCGCCAGATGTTGCTGAACTACAACTCTCAGCATCCCCAGCCACAATAAATTTGAATTAAATCCAATAAATCTGAATTTAAATGTTGAGTTGGCAACATCTGGCCGACCCCACCTTAAGAACCACTACCTTAAGGGATGAGGATGCAGCTCAGTGGAAGAGTATCTGCATGCTTGCATGCAGAAGGTCCAACATTCAATCCCTGGCAGCATCTCCAGGTAGGGCTGGGAAAGACTCCTGCCTGAAACCTTGGAGAGCCACCTCCAGTCAGTGTGGACAATATTGAGCTAGATGGACCAAGGGCCTGACAGTATATGGCAGCTTCATATGCTCCTCTCGGAGATGGGGGAGGACATTTTTCCAAGAAATGATCCAAGTTCCTCTGAATCCTTTGGGAAGAACTTTAATCAGTTTCAAGTTAATTTGAGGCAAGCTTGAAGGATTTCGCCCATCTCTTATAAAAGATTCCTGACCAGGGTCGCTGATGATTGGTCTAAACTCTAAGCAATGAAGGGACTTTCTTGCTACTCTCTCCAGTTATGGGTTGCTTCTGCTTCCGCCTTGGCTACCCTCTCCATTTGGCAGGAGCTGATACCCACGACACACAATCAGTTATTTTTGAGGCTAGAAAAAAAAGGGCAGAGGGACACTATGGCGCAGCCTGGAGACCGGAGACCCAGAGGCTTGCCAAGGGTGAACTGGGTCATGTCAGCAGAGGCAGGCTGTTTCCGAACATTCCATTTATCCCAAGAGAAAGCATCCCCTAGAAAGCAGGAACAGTCCTGCTAATGTCAGCGGAGCTACTGTAGATGGACGGAAAGGATACTTTTCATGGGTAATCATAGAGATTAAAAATAAATGGCTCTGCTCACAGCATGAGGTGAGATTCCTCCAGCCCGTGACGGCAATCCCCTGGGTCTGGCAGGTGCTGGCGTAATTCTGGAGCCAGCTGCAGGCCGTTTGCACTGCTCCTCCGTCAATGCAGGTGTCGAACAAGCAATTCTTGTAAAAGAAGCCGGGGTTGACCTTACTGTGGCACCTGGAGAAGACGCCGCTCTTGCTGGGAATCAGGCTGCAGAGTTGCTGGGGCTTCCAGAAACCTTCTACCTTGCGGCAGGCTGGGCAGCGGTCACCACAGCCCACCTGGCAAAAGGGGTCCCGCTTGACCCAACTGTGGCCAAATTCATTAACGCTGGGGACCATGAGGCCGCTGGAGGTCTGGAGGTCATCGTCAGGGTTGCCGTTATATTGCCCGCAGAGGCCATACGTGGTGTTCTGGAGGCTGCGTGGAACAGTGACAGAGAGGAAGGTCTTCCAGTCGTACACCACCTTCAGGCCAAAGTCCGTCTCCACAACAATGTGGAAACCAAAGGCAAAGATGTTCACTTTCCCTTGGCCCAGCTTCAAGGGTAGGTAAAGGCGCTCGTTGTTAATCTGCAAAAAGATGGGAAGGAACTCATTAGAAGGAGGGCACAGCATCTTGGGAGGCAGGCTCCCAAGAAAGATGGCCCCATGTAGAAACTCAAGGTTCAAATCCACACTCAAGCTGTGAAGTTCATTCTGTGGTTTTGGAGAAATCAACATTTCTTACTCTACGGGGCTCACAGGATTGTTTGAGGTCAAAACTCTACCCCGAGCTCCTTGGAGAAAGGGTGGGAAACAAATTATACAATGGCAACAGGTCATTGATAGATCACATGCTTTAGGCTCCTGCCTGAAACCCAGGAGGGCTTTTGCCAGTCAAGTGTAGACAGTACTGACCAAGAGGGACCATTTGAAACTACTGATATCTACTCATCATCCTGCAGCTTGTCTCATCTCTCTTGCCCATAAATATGGCCATGTTTCTCCTCCTCTCCTCTCTTTGCAGTTGCTTCCTTTCCCCTCTCCTGTCTATTTTATCATGTCCATCCTACTATTTCCTTTGAAATGCATATACGTTGCTGCTCCTTTCATTCCTTCTTTAATTTCTCTTTAGTCTCCTTCTAGGCCTCTACATTATTTTGACACCAATCTTTTAGTTAGACAAAAGATTACATCTGCAGTCTCATGCTTCTTTTCATTTTCTCTGGCTAACCCTTTCCTTGAAAGTCATTGCCTTCAGATACTTACATGATTCAGTCCCTCTAGCTCTTGAAGAAGCCCCTCAAGTCATTTCTGAGAATTTAGCTCTGTGCCTCTCTTCCCCCATTGCTTTTCCATCTCCCCCACTTCTTGCCTTGTCCTCAGGTGTCTCTTTATTTAGTTTGTAAAGCTACAGATAGGGCTTTGTCTCTGTTCATGCCATGTTTGGTTAGCACCTTGCTTTTTAAGGCACTTATGAAATGATTGGTTGCGTCCTGAGGATAATTTGTGCAAGCTGAAGAGCATTTCCAGTTGCATAAGATGGAGAGAGAGTGCGCACGTGTGTGTGTGTGTGTACATGTATGTGAGTGAGAGAGCTGGGGGGAAGGGGAGACAGAGAGATATTTTCCCAACTTCCTGCTCCATCAGCATCACAATGTGTCATGTATCACACTATTCCAGGGAATCCCCCCACCTCAGGATTGGCTTTTCAAGGGGTACTGCAGGGACTAGCAAGCCAGAGATTGCCAGTTTGAATCCCCGCTGGTATGATTCCCAGACTATTGGAAACACCTATAAGCGATATAGGAAGGTGCTGAAAGGCATCATCTCACACCGCGCGGGAGATAGCAATGGTCAACCCCTCCTGTATTCTACCAAAGACAACCACAGGGCTCTGTGGTCACCAGGACTGTCGACACCAACTTGATGGCACACTTTACTTTACTGTGGGGATGAGCACAGCTCATGGTTCTCTGGGTCCAAACCAGTTACTATTATTGGGCACTTTCCATTCAGTGAAGGCAGGTTAGCTGGTCTGTAGCTACAAAGCGGCCCCCCCGGGCTAACTCACCAGCACTGTGTGTTTGTAGGCCCGGTAGATGATGATGTTGTAATTGAAGACCTCCAGCTCCACCTGCTTCACCCATAAAGCCAAGGAAGGGTCCCGGTCCTCATTCTTGGCAGTGACCGTAAACTCCGGGACTGCGTCTGTCCTTTCAGACCTTTGACGAGAGACGGTCGTGCAAAGGACCAGGGGGCAACTGCTCTGGAAGTCGAAGGCAAACCCGTCAAAGGTCAAGTAATGGCTGTAGCCAGAGATGACGCAGGAGGCGTCGGTGCGGGCCTGGCAGTAGTAGAGGCCGCTCTCTTCCAGGCAATACTCGTCCTCCTTGCAGGGAACGTTCTCGCAGCGTACACTGTTGTCGGAGCCGTTGCAGTAGCAGAAGTACTGGCAGTCGATGTCCATCCAGAAGGATTGGTTGGTGAAGAGCTGGTGGCCCTCGAAGCTGCAGCCACATTCGCTTTTGGGGATGCAATGGGTACCTCTCAGGGCAAAGCCCTCGTCGCACTGGCAGCCTTCCACGCAGCTGTCCACGCACACAGGCCCCGTCCCCAGGCTCTCACAGGTCTCTGTGCAGGTCAGGCACTCTTCAAAGTGGCTGTTCTCAGGGCACGTGAGAGCTGGAGCAAGAGGAAGAGAACACCAGGTCAGCTTCACCGGTCCCTTTCACCCTGCCAACTGAGCAAGGAGGTGGGGACTCTCTTTTAGAGTGGGGAGGGACTCTCTTATAATTAGCCGAGGGAGAGCAACTGTCCCTATCCAGCCCCAGCACAGTATCCCTCCAGGGCGCTTTCCAGATTAGCTGCTCAACAGCAGCAAAATGCTTCCGTTCAGGCAAATCGCATTTAAAACGTAAATAGCAAAGTGCCCAGCAGGGGGAGCAGTCTCGCGAAAACTAACCACCCAGAAAAACAGCAACTTTTTAAAACGCCGGATATACAACATTATAGCTCTGTATCACCGCGATTAAATTCAAAACGAGGCATTGGAAATATGAACGGCATCCTGCTGTCAGTGTAGGGACTATGGTGTCACAACACAGGAAGTGTGGAAGCGCACTTCAGAGATACCTCGTGACCCTGTTGCAGGGTGTAATCTGGAAAGCACCCACAGTGGCTGTTGTTGGTGTCTACTTTTTGAGACTGAGAGTCACCCTTTTAAGACAGACAGCCATCTTATTTCTTTTTCTCTGTCATCCGCTGGTCAACTGCTTAGAGAACTTTTTTTCTGCTTGAAAAGCAAGCAAGATATAATATTCATAATGATATTCATATAATAAGAAGCAGGATATTGGACTTTTGCTTTGATCCAACAGGTGGGCTCTTATGTATCTGGGTTTCTGGTGTGTGTGTGTTAAATACTCCATATTCTAGGTCTGTAGGAGTCTGTGGCGTGTTCAAATAAAATGGTCTCAGAGTTAAATTATTTCCTTTAATCTGAGAGTTTAAGGGAATTAAACTCCTGATTCTGTATCAAATACATTGTCTGCCAGCTTCTCCAGTGGCCAAAGTATCCCACATCCCATCCCATTTTCACCAACTGGGCTAAGTTCAAAAGATGAGTACCAGCAGCTGTGTGCCTAATGTGCTTCTATAACACGACATTTCTATATTTACTTTTAGATTACAATCATTATATCACCAGCAGCATGCATATTACCCCTTGCAAAACAAAGCAAAACAAAACACCACCCACCCAAACAAACAAACAAACAAACCCGCCTCTCTCTCTCTCTCTCTCTCTCACACACACACACACACACATTCTCATTAGCCTTTCTTGTTACTGTATTTGTCATCATCTCTATTGCAGTTCAAGGACACTTGAATATAGCGCCATAAAACTCCGGATGGCTCCTGAAATGCTTCTATTTAATTGGGACACTGTATCTTGCCAGGGTAGCTGTTAAGATAATAAATACTCCGTGTGAAAAGGCAATACCTTTGGAGCATAATTTCAATCTATATTATATATCCAATTTGTGACATGTTCATCCTTAAGATGGGTGGGATTTGTGTGGAGAGGCAGGGTGAGAGGTTGCAGGGATCCATGCCTTATGCGAGTAATATGCCACCCTCGGAGCCTTGGGGGTGGAGGGCAGCATTCCCTGCAACAGGGATTCCCAGATTTTGTGGACTACAGCCTCCATCATCCCCAGCTGCAATGGCCTTTGGCTGGGGATGATGAGAGTTGTAGTCAACAACATCTGGCAATCCCTGTTATGGGGACACTGGTGGAGGGTTCAAATGTAAGGGCTGCATGTAGGTGGCTGGACATTCAACAGAACATTTTCAGGACACTCCCCTCATGGGCATAGCTATAATTAAGCAATCGAGTGGCGGGGGGCGCGTACAAATGTCCCTAGGCACCAAGGGGTCCACTGGCTGGGTGACTGACAGCTTTCTCTTCACTCTCCCCATCCCTGCTCACTGGCACATGTTTGGCTCCTGACTGGAGGACTCCTCTTGGATTCAAACATGAGCCCTCTCCAGGAGGTATATATGTAGGTATATAGGTTCTCCCCCACCCTCTCTCTCTCTGCCAGGGGGATGAGCATATGCAAGTGTGTGTGGGAGTGGGGAATGAGTTATATTATTTGCATAGGAGTATGAGAAAGGGTGTCCTAAAACATTTTGTCTTTCACCATGTCCTTACACTTCTGCAGCAAAGACGCCAGGGATAGGGATGGAGAAGAAGGTACGGAGGCTTTCACTGTTGTCCCAAGGCTCACTCCAACTTTGCTATGCCCCTGATCCCTCCCTTCTCACAGAACTCTTTGTAGGCCCCCAAAAAGCCAGTCCTGAAGGTCAAAGGTGGATAGAGTGGACCCCAAGAACCTTGGGCAACAAATGATCTTCTCGACACCTTGAAGGTCTCTTCCCCCTTGCCAAGTAATCGAAGATAATCTGGACAGCAAAGGCACATGGCCTGAACCCTAGGCAAAGCAACTATGGTTCCATGCCTCTGCCCACTTACGGCAAAAGTTGAAACTCCTCCACTGGCCAACCTCCACCTCTGCATTCTTACAGGCGCTGGCGTAGCGAGCCACTGAGTCACAGAGCTCGGATTGGTTTCCTCCACTCTGGCACAAGCGGAAGAGGCAGGTCCGGTAGTAGGCAGAGACATTCACCACCGAATGGCACTCCAGGAAGGAGCTGTTGGTGGGGTCATTGATGATGCCGCATTTAGCACGGCTCCGGTAGTCCTTCAGGAGCTCCGAGTCGTTGTTGCAAGCCTTGAGCAGGTCACCACACTCCCCATTGCAGATCTCGTTGAAGGTCGTCCAGCTGTCCAGGAAAACGGCCAGGTTGTCTGTGCATTTCCCATTGAGGAAGCAGAACTCATCAGTAATATTCCCATTGAAAAAGCCACAGAGGCCCCCGGTGCAGTTGAAGTAGAGTGTGGAAAGGCGTATTTCCAGCAGCCCTGAGTCCAAGTATTCAATATGGATGAGTCCTTCCGATTCAACAACCGTCCCATTTTTGCTCTGGTAGATTTCCAGTTGGCCGGAAGGGTGGAAATAGGGCAGCTCTGTTTCGTATCCATTCACCTGCAAACGAATGACATATTTTTTTATTTTATTTTACATCTCTGTCCTGTTTTTTCTCCAAGGAGTCCAGAGCAGCCGTGGACATGGTTATGTTATCCTCACAACAACCCTAGGTGAGTCTGAGAGGCAAATATTGGCCCAGAGTCACCCAGTGAGTTTCATGGCTGAGTGGGGACTTGAACTTGGATCCCGCTGGTCCTAGTCCAACACTCTACCCACTACACCACACTGGCTGGTTAATGAGATGAGTCACAGAATCCCTCAACATTTTCTTCCTCTTCCTTTGACTAACAAGGAGTAAGCAGAGCTGAGAGGTAAAGGAACAAGCTGTACTTAGCAGACACGCCAAAATATGATACCTGAATACTAGTCGAGAGGCACTTAGATCTTTGCTAGGCAGGGAGTTCCACTAAAATGGCAGAGTTTGTCCCCGAAGGCCTTGCTCACATATTATGCAGCCCCTGGCAATCTCACTTAGCGTTCCAGCATGCAGAGACAGAGTCCTTACAGATCACTGGGGGCAACCAGCCAAACTGTTTAAGATCTAAAACGGCTTTCCCAGAAGAGAATATCCCTCTTTCTTTCTGGGATGTCTCTCAGAAAGCCAAGTGTGCAAAATTACAAACAGGAAAGCATAAAACAAAAGTGGGGGGAATACACCACTGAACTTGTGCAACTCTGGGGGTGCTCTTTCCCTACTTTAACTTAAAGCACCATACATCAGGGTTATTATTCAAGCAGATCGTATGAGGCAGCTTCAAAGGTTGTGCATGGACATTTGGCGTAAATTAACAGTCCAATACCAGTTCAAGGCACATCTTTTGGAGTATTTCCATTTCCCTCTGGCAGGTCTATGCACGTGAGCCAGCTTAGGAAGCTAGTAACTAAGGATAGTAGAGGGGGTTTTTTTAATCCAAAAGGTTAAGGTGGAGCGATAGAAGTTTTTCACACGGGGCTTTTAAAGGCCTTTAACTCGCATCTCCTCCGTAATAGAGGGGGTTCGTTCACATATTGGTCAGATTTACCCCGAAGTCCCTGCAAGTTAAAGGGGAACAGTTTACCCACAATTTGGGTTTTTACACTGCATGTTAGAGAGTGTAGCCCGATTTATTTCGGGGTTAAAAAATTCCACTTTTTGCTTCGGTTTTTTTGGACAACCTCGAGTTTTCAGTAAAACCTCCCAGTAAACCTGCGGTAAACCTGCCTGTTGTGTGTAAAAGTCGGGACATACAGGCTCACTCCCCTCTGCTCTTTCAGCCTGGAGGTTCTGTATGTTCCCACAGTGCTTCAGAAACCTGGAGAACCTGTTGGCCCAAAGGGAAGAGCAGGGCCAAAGCGACGGATGCACAATGCTATGGGAAATGATGTCATACACCATCTGCCTCTAAAACAATGGTGCATCCCTAGCCTACAGGAATTGCAGCTTACAACACACATGAGTATTTTTTTTTTAAAGGTGTGTGGTTTAATTTCACAGAGTCCACCTGTTGACACTCACCATGTTGGTAACAACCAGCCATCCAGACTCTGGCAGCATCACCATTGCTGGCACCTTCGTCTTGTCTCTTGTGCTTGTCTGCCTCACCCTTCATCAGCAAGAGAGAAAAACGCCAAACCTTCCCATATGTAAATAACCCTATAGGTGATATTTCCCCCTCTGACAAAGCATCCAGATTTGTGTTTCAAACTCTCTGCTTCCAAGAGGCGGGTGGTTATTTTAACTGCTGATACCATGAGATCAAGGAGGTGGTTTCATCACTCACACAAACTCTTCCTTTGACTTGCAACGTTTGGATTAAAACTGCTTGATGCACTGTGTATTGGGGCAAGAAATTTAGCCATGTGTGTAGCTCGCGAGCTTTTGCGATTACCGATGAACCTCCATTTCAGCAGAATTAAGACCCAAAACTTTCTAATCATTGGGCAAAGAGTTCCTAGGACTCTCAGATGTTCAGGTGGCAGATAAGACATCTGGCAAGAGAGCACTGTTTACCCATTTCGAGAACCATTTTGCTGGTTTGGACTGTACTTAATGAAAAAGCAAGTACTACTGAACACAGTGAAACACACTTCTGAGTTGACATGCACAGCATTGTGCTGCTGCCAGATGTGTATTTGAAACATTGGCTCAACAAGTGATGGTTCTATAATTAATCAACATGGACTTACAGTATGCAATAAATGTTGCATTCGTTTCCACCAGGATCTCTCTCACAAGAGAATCCTTGCTAGATCAGGCCAAAGGACAATCTAATCCGGCAGCCTGCTTCCCACAAAGGAACAGGAGAGCTGGTCTTGTGGTAAGCAAAGTTGTGCCATCAAGTTGGTGTCGACTCCTGGCGACCACAGAGCCCTGTGGTTGTCTTTGGTAGAATACAGGAGGGGCTGACCATTGCCATTTCTCATCAGTATGAGATGAGGCCTTTCAGCACCTTCCTATATCGCTGCTGCCCAATATAGGTGTTTCCCATAGGCTGGGAAACATACCAGCAGGGATTCAAACCAGCAACCTCTTGCTCCCTAGGCAAGTTACCTCCCCACTGTGCCATTAGGTGGCTCGGTCTTGTGGTAGCAAGCATAAATTATCCCTTTGCTAAGCAGGATCTTAGCAAAGGAAAGCTGGTCTTGTGGTAGCAAGCATGACTTGTCCCCTTAGCTAAGCAGGGTCTGCCCTGGTTGCATATGAATGGGGCACTACTTGTGTGAGCACTGTAAGATCTTCCCCACAGGGGATAGAGCCGCTCTGGGAAGGGCAGGTTCCAAGTTCCCTCCCTGGCAGCATCTCCAAGATAAGGCTGAGAGCGATTCCTGCCTGCAACCTTGGAGAAGCCGCTGCCAGTCTGGGTAGACAATACTGAGCTAGATGGACCAAAGGTCTGACTCAGTACATGACAGCTTCCTATGTTCCTAAACCCTTACCTTGATTTCAGAGTTGTCGATGCCTCCTATCTTGACCTCCTGGCGGGCAACCTGTATCCTCAGGCCTCGTAGCCCGTCCGGACTGGATTCGGGCTTCTTTTTGCTAATGTCGATTTCCAGGAAGCTGGGTCTGTCTGGGCAGGTTTTGAGCAGGGTGTAGGAATTCTCCGGGGGATAAGGGAACGTAGCCCCGTCAAACGTCTGCTGCACGCGATCCTGAGTGACGTGGCAGACGGTTTCTCGCTTGGGATAGCAGCCCTGGTAGCCATTTTCCACGGCACAGACTTCGCCTTCTTGGCAGGTGGCATTCAGGCAGTTGACCTCGCCTCCCTCCTCGCACCAGCACTGGAGCGTGCAGTCCAGAGAGGCCCAGAACGCCTCCCCGATGGTGAAATAGCGGCCGTCCACGTCACAGCCACACTGGTGGAGCGGGACGCACTGGTTCGTGCTGAGAACGTAGCCGTCATTGCATTCGCAGCCCTCGGTGCATGGCGAGGTGCAGGTCGAAGGGGCAATGAGGTCAGAACAGGTGGCTGGGCAGCTGCTGGCACACACGGCGTAGTGGCTGAACTCTGGACACTGGACCATGGTAGCTGGAGGGGCAGGTAAGACACCAGCGTCACGACTTCATTGGTTCATCTACTTGCCCGGTTTACCTGAATCCAAGACTAGATCCCACCCCCAAATTCTTTGATGTTAGAAATGGCAACAGGGGTATAATCTTAAATTCAGAGTCCTCTTCTTTTCAGGTGAATACAGGTATGACCTTTAATGTAACCTGTATTTTTAAAGAGGATCGTCTTAAATTCAGAGTCATCTTCTATTCGGGTTAATACAGTATTTATACACACACACACACACGCACCGCACCCTTTGTCCTAAGAACCCAGGGCGATTAACTGTAAGATTTGTTAAAAAAATAATAATAAAAGTTCAAGAAAAACAGCCTGAAAACATCCCCTGGTAACTGGGCAAAGAGGCACCTTTTAACGTGGTGATTCCCTTTCTTGAGCAGGGGGAGAGTAACTGGCCTTATCTACCCCCAGCATGGTACCTCCAGTGACTGTTGCTGGTGTCTATCATGTTTCTCTTTAGATTGTGAGCCCTTCGAGGACAGGGTGATTTACAATAAAACAACACAGACAAAAACCAAATTAAAACAATTTTAAAACAAGAAGTGTTAAACGCTTGTGGGGCAGACCTCCCACTCCTGCCTGCTCCTCACAGCCATCCTGCCCCACCCTGCTCTCCTGACAGCACAACAACTGGATCGCTCTTCTCCTCCCTCCCCCTTCTTCCTCCCTCCCCCTTGGCACCTCTCTCCTCCTCCTCCTCTCCAACCTCCTTACTTGCCTCCTTCCCAACATTCCACACTTTGGGGCAATGCTTGATTCACACCCAGTGCCCTCCGACATCAGCCACAGCAGGTACAACTCAGTTGCTGCCCATGCCCCATGTTAGCCTGCCGGCCGAGTTCGGCAAGCATAACACTGGGCTATGCGGCCAAAGATGGATATCAATATATGAAGAGGGAGGAAACCACTGCAATGCCCCTGACTGATTATAGCCCAGAATATCAGCTGCAAATCCCATCACTCCTTGCTTGAACTGAGCTGGGCATTGCAACTCCTTCCACCCAGCTCTGAATGCCATCCAGAGAGCAGTCAGCAAGCCAGAGAAGGTTTTACTTCCGTTTGTCCTTTGCTCCTCGTTGTCCCTCAGTTCCTTCAAGTGTCCCTTTGTCCTTCCCAGAGCATAAGCTGGCAAGGGTTGAATCAGCTTTCACGGCAACAATGCCTGTTTGAGTCCACGTCCTTGTGACTCCTCTGTCTAATCTCATCAAGGAATTTATTCCTTCCTCCCCGCTAATGCTCCTGCAGGAGTTTGGAAGGCCCCTGAAACCACATATCACCTTAGGAAGGGGATTCGTGTTAGAAGCAGCAGGAATTAACCCCTTGGCCTTTTTTTTTTTTGGCCATGTCCACGAATTTGCCTTTGTGCACGATCCTCTCTCTTGCCGTCACCTCTCCCTTCCCTATGCAAGAGCAATCTTGCTGGATTGGACCAAATGTCTCTCCCACCCAGCCCACCAACCAATCATTTATTTCTGGAAAGTTCACAAGCAGGGGGAAGATAGGACTGTAGCTCAGCAGTAGAACATCTGCTTGGCATGCAGAAGGTCCCAGGTTTAATCACTGGCAGCATCTCCAGCAGGGAGCAGGAGGAGAGCTGGTCTTGTGGTAGTGAGCATGAATGTTCTCCTTTGCTAAGCAGAGTCTGCTCTGGTTTGCATTTGGATGGGTGATCACATGTTACAGCTGTCTGCTGTAAAGTATTCCCTTAGGGCAGGGATTCTCAACGTTGGGTCCCCAGATGTTATTGGACTTCAACTCCCATAATCCCCAGCCCCAATGGCCTTTGGTTGGGGATTATGGGAGCTGAAGTCCAATAACATCTGGGGACCCAATGTTGAGAATCCCTGCCTTAGGGGATGGCAACTGCTTTGCATGCAGAAGGTCCCAGGTTCAATCCCTCCTGCCTGAAACTGCTGCCAGTCAGTGTAGACAACTCCTCGCTAGATGGGCCAACGGCCTGACTCAGTATAAGGCAGCTCCCCATGCTCCAAAGGCTTTGGTTTGGCATGATGAAGGCCTGGCTTCCATTTCCCACCCCAATGCAGCCAGTTTGCAACGTCAACAATACTACTGAGTGGCTGCTACAATGGCTTCACTGAGCAGAGTAATATTCTATGCTACTATGATTCTGTGCTTCAATGGGCAGCACTCCCTAGGACGTGTTCCTTTCCGTCGGAGCGTCCCATTGAGCTATGCAGAGGCTCGTGTCGTCTTTCCGAAGTGCCACTCGGCTTGCACTTACCACATCCTGCTTGAACTCTCCAGTCTCCGATGGGGATCCCCAGGGCTTGGCAGACTAAGGCGTACGCTTGGATGGCCTGGCAGAGCCCTCCCGTGCCATTGTCTCGGATGCTGCACAAGTCATAAACACAGCTGTGGACAAATGCTGTGGGGTCCACGATGGCCCCGCATTCCCACAGAGGGCCCCCTGTTTTGTTGATAAAGCCACAGTGCTCAGGGCCAAAGTAGAGCGACTCCATGGCTGCATCGCAAAGGCTACAATTGTCGACACAGCCCGGGGAACACTTCCAGTCAGGGTGATAGACTCGCCAGCTCTCCCCTAAATCCAGCACCGATGTGGCCAGCTTCCCATCCGAGCGCAGGGCATCGTCCTCAGGATTCTTGTTGTAGTTCCCGCACAGTCCGCAAGTGGCGTTGATGTAGGAGCCCGGGACAGAAATAGCAGCATAGTGCTCTCCATCGTAGGTCACCAAAAGCCCAAAGTCCGTTTCCACCGCCGTTGACAAACCGCTCTGGTAGATCTTGATAGCTCCCAGTTCCAGGAAGACGGGTAGAGACATGATCAAGTCATCGACCTATAAGGTGGCATAAAATGCCATTTGTTCAGAAGAATCATGTAAATACCCAAAAGCAAGGAGTGCAAAATTGTAATTTACAACCAAGCTTTCCACAGTGTTGATGTAAAGGCAAACCAGACGTGAGCAGAAATGAATGATTCGAGCCATTTGGAATTCTATTAGGAAGCTCAGTTTGGGTCCCAACAGGCAGGGATGGCCAAGTGCTTCCCTCTGTGGGGAGATTACTATATCTCAGCTAGTAACCGAGGGGCATTCAGCTTCACATGAAAGTTGGCATAATCTGGCAGTAAAGGCTTCATAGTTATGGAGCACATGTGCTCAAAGGCATAGCAATATATTTAAAAATTGGCATGTATGTATTACATACAGAAACCCAGGAAGAAAGATGCAGTGTTGAAGTGTGGAATCTGGATGACATTCAGACTAACACGGTGCTTCTACAACAAGCAAAACTGTGCACCCCTGAAGAAAATCGCAAAGCCATGCAAAAAGCTCAAATTGCTGCGGCTCCCCCCCCCCCCGGGCTGCTATTTCAATACTAGTTTTGTTCATCAATTGTCTTCTTTCTGGTGCAAACCCAGCCTTGGGGATGCAGTGACATCATGGCATTACGTAACCAATCTGAATTGGCCACATATCATCTGAGGGCAATTCAGGAAGCACTGCCCTCACTCTGTCTGGGAGAACACCTTTGCTCTCCTCATGGTGAAGTTAGCAATGTAGGAAGCTGCCAAATACTGAGTCAGACCATTGGTCTATCTAGCTCAGTATTGTCTTCACAGACTGGCAGCGGCTTCTCCAAGGCTGCAGGCAGGAGTCTCTCTCAGCCCGATCTAGGAGATGCTGCCAGGGAGGAAACTTGGAACCTGAGATGCTCTTCCCAGAACGGCTCCATCCCCTAAGGGGAATATCTTACAGTGCCTACACACTGTCTCCCATTCATATGCAACCAGGGTGGATCCTGCTTAGCTAAAGGGACAAGTCATA
Source organism: Hemicordylus capensis (assembly GCF_027244095.1). Taxonomy (NCBI): domain Eukaryota; kingdom Metazoa; phylum Chordata; class Lepidosauria; order Squamata; family Cordylidae; genus Hemicordylus; species Hemicordylus capensis. The sequence continues at coordinate 27,576,174 of NC_069664.1, forward strand.
CTTGCTACCACAAGACCAGCTCTCCTCTACCTGGACAGCTTTGAAACTTACCCTTTCCTGATTCTGTTTCACCCATATTTCCATCGTTGGCTGCTGCCATGGCATTAAGTACAAAATCAGGCCTGTATGTGCTTGTAATGGGTGGTGTCCCCCCATTTAAAAAAAAATCACCGCAAGGAGGGGTGAATTTCACTTTCCACCAAATGTGTTTATGAAGAGTATTCCACACTTTCTGCTTAGCCATGTCCTACTCTCATGACATATCCAGGGTGAGTGAAAACTCACAGGACCATGGCAGCAAGTCATTTTCTCTGGTTTGCCTCATGCATCATTAACTTGAATGTCTGCATAGTGTACAGCTGCACAGGTGTGTCTTTCTAAGTTTCTGCACTTAAGTGAAAAAACAGAAAAGCAGGATTCCCATTTGCATGGAGAGCATCCTCCATAAGTACACAGTTATGCCTGCATTGACTCCATGAGGACATTCAAGTGAAAGGACAGAGATCACCTCTCTATGCCTGTTCACTAACCCTGGATAGTTTTTAAGAACAGGGCTCTAGTCTTGGGTGAATGAAAGCTCCTTAACCAAAGAAGAATTCTCCCCATAACAAAAAGAGTACTTGAATCGCACCATAATTTTCCCAAAGCCGCCTTTGAGGATGATAATCTTGTGGGAATAAACCTCAACAGAGACATCCTTCAGCCAGGAGACCAAACCACCACCTCGGTTCTCATTCTTGGCTTCCACGCTGAAGAAAGGCAGGTTGGACCCTGGCCAGCACTGCCTGGCAAGAAGGTAGGAGCAAGAGCCCTGGAAGTGGAAGAGGAAGCCGTCGAAGGTGTGGTAATGCGGGTCTCCAAACACCACGCAAGTGCTGCTTTCGACCGGCGCACACAGGTAGAACCTGTCCCTGGGCTCACAGATTTCATAAGGGCTGCAGAGGGCCTCCTGGCAGAAGATCTCGTTGTTGAAGTCCAGGCAACGGCATTTGGCGGAGCAGTTTGAGTTCTCCCAAAATATCTCCCCTTGACGGAGAAAATGGCCTGAAAAACACATCGTTGCATTAACTTTCCAGAACATCCAAACAGTGCTTAGCAAAATCCTCAAACACGCTTTCCTGATCTTGGAAATTTTATTTTGCCATTGGAAACCACCACCATGAAAACATATGAACTGACTCTCCGGCTAAAGCCTAGTCCAGGCAGTCCCAACCTTGGGACCTCGGATGTTGCTGGACTACAACTCCCATTGTCCCTGGCTACTGGCCACTGCGGCTGGGAATGATGGGAGTTGTAGTCCAGCAACATTTGGAGATCCAAAGGTTGGGAACCCCTGGTGTAGGCAATACTGAGTTAGAAGGACTAATGGTCTAACTCTGTAGAAGGCAGCTTCCTAAGCAACTAAAGAATGTGTCTAATCTCATTTTACGTACATGCAAAGCAGTTGCTCTGCCACTGAGCTGTGGTCCCATTTAAGCCAGCCAGTATCATCACAATTCATGGCTGCAAAATCTTCCTTGTCCCAGGACATGTCCACACAAAAAGGCTTCTCCCCCTCTCAGAACAGTAGATCAGCATTTTCACTCTCCATGACTCTCCACCCCATGAAGGGGGGGGAGCAACAAAACCCACCCTAAATTGCTGTGATTTCAAGCCTGAGAAAATGTAGCAGGAGTCACTTCTATATACACCAAGGCAAGGAGAGAGAAAAAGCCAACATGTTCACACCACAGTGCATTGACCACAATTAAGCCGCCGCGAAGGTTTGTGGCATCTGCAAATTACTACATCCCCGCAGCGTGAATTATATCTCAAATACGCCATCGCGGCTGTAGCTGAATCCTAATAACAGTGGGTGAGTTATGTTTGCAACTCAAGGGGCATTAATCTGCCATTGCTTCATGAGGCTCATTTTCCTGCAATATGAATTAGTGGTAATTAGACATCAAGTCATGTAGTCTTGGACCAAAAATGCTTTATTACAGCCACGGTGCTGCTGAATTTAACCTACAGGTTGTAGTTCTGATTTGATTTGATTTTAGAAAGTAGTAAGCAGTTGGGTTAAAAGGGTATTTAAAGCTATCTAACTAAAAACCCAGAGGAATCATTCCTAATCTTTGGGGTGGTGGTCAACCTGGGCTCTCCAGCTAACAGTTTTCATCATCCCCAGCCAAAATAAACGAGCCTGACTCGATAGTATAAGGTAGCTTCCTATGTTCCCACAGAGAGCTTCCGTGCAGCAATGGAGAGCACTGCAGATTTATTTTAATCACTTAAATTCATTCATTAATTAAGTCTATTTGTACACCACCCCAAACTCACATCTCTGGGCAGCTTACAACAAACATAAAAGAAATTAAAACAATTCAAAGCCACAAGTCTAGTTAAAAAGCTTGGGTGAATAAATGTGTCTTAAGAGTCCTTTCAAAAGCCATCAGAGATGGGGAGACTCTCATTTCAGCAGGGAGCACATTCCAAAGCTTCAGGGCATAAACACATAAAAGCATAAGGACATAAAAACATAAGAACGGCCCAGCTGGATCAGGCCCAAGGCCCATCTAGTCCAGCATCCTGTTTCACATAGTAGCCCACCAGATGCTGCTGGGAAGCCCACAAGCAGGAACTGAGGCCATGCCCTCTCTCCTGCTGTTACTCCCCTGCAACTGGTACTCAGAGGCATCCTGCCTCTGAGGCTGGAGGTGGCCTATAGCCCTCTGACTAGTAGCTGTTGATAGACCTCTCCTCCATGAAGTTATCCAAATCTCTCTTAAAGCCATGCAGGTTGTTGGCTGTTACCACATCTCGTGGCAGAGAATTCCGCAAGTTGATGATGCTTTGTGCATAATCAGCAACAGAGAAGGCCTGATGAACAGCCCTAGTCCCCAGCTCTTTCTTTCTATCGCCCTGCCCCCACAACGGCCTGCTCCCCTTCCAGTCCTTCAGTTTCCCCACTGGCTTGCCTGCCTGCATCCCTCCTCTGGGCAAACGTCACAGCTCACTCTTAGACTTGCAGTCAATTCTGCTGCCAGACCTGCAGATCTGCCCCAGAGCACCACTTCTGAGAGTGCCAATGCACATCCCAAAGTTGATTTCAATAGCTGATGTTGGCAAGCATCCGGCAGAGAGCTGCTTTTCCTTCATGGAAGAAAATGTCCCAGGAGTGAAAGAAACACTGTCCCGTCTTCTTTTAAATTTGTAAACTGTTAATGCCATAATCTCTATGCAGCCAAGTCCCAGTGGGATCACAGCGACAGCTTTGGTACTGCTGCACTGATGTTCTCACAAACGCTACACAGAAATTGGCACGGAGGGCCTCGAACAGGTCTGTGATCCATAATTCAGGACTCAGGGAAATTGAGATCAGCTGTAGGCCTTTTTTACTCTTGTGGCGTTTCCGCCAGAAGAGGCTAGCTCATTACCGGCTGAGCGTCGCATGTATGGACAAGGTTAATAGGATCTCTATCAATGCAGGTATTTTAAAAGTCTAATGCAAGAGGTCTTTAAGTTGGTAGAGGGTAGTGGAGAAAGACATGGCTGTTTTCCTAAGTGACTCTGTTAATTATGCAGGCATCATCTGCAAATTTAATAGACATTTCAGTCTCGCAGGATGGAGAACTTGAAGACTCTGCGCTTCAACAAAAAGGTTTCAAAGAGAAGCAGCAGCTTCTGGAATTCATTAGCAAATTCGCTATCACGGAACTTTGATTCAACAGCACCTGAAAATGCCCTTTTCACTTCAGAAAGCAACTGTCCCACAACATTAATACATGTTTTTATAATCATTTTGTAATTATAATACATTACACACACTCTCATAGCTTCTTCCCTTTTGTCCCTCCCAATAATTTCCTAAGAAAACTACAGTTTCGAGAATTCCTTAAAAAGCCGCTATAATTAAGTGCATAAATGCATGAACTGAGAAATTTCACAAAGTCTTTTAACTTCCCTTGATATTCTGTGGGTTTCCTGCCTGAGTAGAAACCTCCAAATTCACCTTTGTTTTTAGTTTAGGGCGAAATGCAACAACTCAAACTAAAGAGTTTAAAAACTGGGTTACGTTTGTAGTGTGTATCTGACCTAGGAACACAGGAAACTGCCTTTTACCGAGAGACTATTGGTCCATCTAACTCCTTTTTGTCTGCACAGACTGGCAGCAACTCTCCAAGGTTACAGACAGGAACTGTTCCCAGTCCTGCCTGGAAGTGCCAGAGATTGAACTTGGGACCTTCTGCATGCAAAGCAGATGCTCTACCACTGAGCTTTGGCCCCATCCCCAATGACCTCACACACCCTTCCTACACCAGCATAGACGTCAAATGAAGAGTGCCGGTTGTACATGAAGGACTGCTCACCTTTCAAGCTGCACCCGTAGGCTGGGTCGATTTCTCTCCCATCTATTTTAAAGACCCAACGGCCAGGCAAGTTCACATTGGTGGTTTCTTCAATGTTGGCAACATCAGGGCTTCTGGAACCAGGGATGCTAAAAAAGTTGGTGTTGTTCCCACCGTTGAAGCCTGCCTACAAGACAGAAAAGGCAAACCTCACTTGCAAGCACAAAGAAATGTCCCTTAGGCCTGGCTTGATCTCTTACTCAACACTTCCAGCCATCATTTTAGTTATGGTTAGACTGTATTTATTTATGTTTAGAAATAGCCTGGCCACAGTTAGCCATGTTTCAGACATGATTGCCATATAATCCAGTACAGGTGGGAGATGTGGAAAAACATCTCCCACCTGAGAATATTCTAGGACTTTCATATCTTTGGCTCTCCCGTTGTGTTACCATGGTCATGAGAATACAAAGCCCATGATGCTATGCTGAAGATCTTACCTGAGCCATCACACCACCAAGACCAGTTAGAGGATCTCCTCCACTTGCAGTCCCAGTGGTCCAGTTGATTTCCTCATAGTTAAACATGGCAAACGTTGAGATCCCATCGGTGACCAGGAGTGCTTGAAAGGTGTTCACCTGTTGGAAGCATCAATGCTTCTTCAGAAAGCAATAGAAGTTCCCCTTTTTGCCAACCACATCTCAGGTGACAAGCTGGCACATGGCCTGGATCTGGGGGCTGAAGAAGCCCATTGAGGCAGATCTAAGAAAGTTAGAGACACACAGGCAGGAAACAGGGAAAGGCACCAATGGAGATTCAGGGCAGATAGAAACCTGGAAAAGATCAGGGTTGGACAAGGCAAAGAAAGCAAGAGAATGAACAAGCAGCTTCAAAGCACAGGAGAAGAAGATCTCTATGCAGGGACTATTAGATGGCAGGATGTTTCTCCAGGCTTCCTTACCCAGGGGCTGATGGGAAGCTGAAGCCAAACAGAGCAAGGAAGGTCAGATGGTCCCCAGGCACGTTGGAATTCCAAGCAGAAAAGGACTGAGGAGCAATTCCTGTCAAGTCTTCCATTGCAACCAGGGGTGTAGCTCTAATTGAATGGATTAAGGGGGTCAAACTACCCGGGGGGCCCCAGCTCCACCCCTCCCTATTTTATTCATCATCTCCCTCACTCTGAGGGGCCTCCGGGGAGAGGGGTGAACACAGGCCCCCTCTCCCCTGGCTACGACCACGTTTTCTAACACTTGTTCTAAGGGGTCAAGAAAGCACAACTGCAAACAGAAGCTTATTCAAATACCCTTCCCCAACAAACGTCATTACTAAATGCAATTACTAAACTAGATGCAAAGGACACTAGTAAATGCAACTAGAACAAACCGAGAATTTTAATCAGTCTGCAGAAATCTGTCCACCTTACACAAACTGTTAAGCAGAGAAACGGGTTTTTCCTATCACAGAAATGTGGAGTTCAATCAATGATCTGAAATAAGAAATTGCTTTAAATCAATCAAAATTAGAACAAGTTGCATTGGAAATTAACCTCAGAAGAACCCTTTTTTTCAAAAGGCTGCTGGGAGGGGCAGAGGAAAGCAAGCAGTGGTGGACAGGTGCGTGGGCGGTGGGGGGGGGAGAGAAAATGCCAGAAGAAAATAATGACGGTGGCCGGGCGGGGGGGGGGAATGGTGGGGGTTTTTTGAGAGAAAGTGGCAGCCGGGGGGGGGGGGGCTGAGAATGGAGGGAGAGCCAAGAGGGAGGGGGGAGAACTAGAGGCACCGATGCTCTGCACCCCGGCCAGCTAGTTATTAATATTTGGTATTAGGTATTTTTAAAATATCCTTCAATTTTAATTCCAAATTATTCAACAAAGTGAATTAGTGCTCATTTTTATTTATGAACTTGGAGGTAAACAGTTTGAGTCTGCTTGCCAAATGCAACTTTTCGAAAATCCATCTTTAACTGATCATTTTGAAAGTCAAAATCGAATGAGACGAATGATTTTGAATTTTCACAAGCAACATTGATCCGAGGATTTGACTTGAAAAGTCTTCCTTGCTGTTCACCCACACTCCATGTCAGCTGTTGATCTCAAACCAAAAGCTGTTGCTCAGAAAAACTACCCTCAATTCACCGTTTCATACCTCATGGGTCCTATAGATGGCAGTCTTATTCAAACTACGCATGACGCTAAACATGTCTGTGTATCTGTTTTCTAAAAATTTTTTAAAAGTGTCGGCCGGTGGGTGGGTGAGTGGAATCAGGATTTGGACCATTGCAAAGAGCGAGGGGATATTTAACCCTTTGTCCTAGCACAACCACCCCGATTAAAATGCCCTCCCCACAAAGTTGTTACTCATGATTTTCACACACTACCTTAACCCATATGTCCTCTGCCAAGTCAGTATGCTCAACATCCTGTTAATACTGGTACCAAATACTGAAATTATCCAGTATTTATTATCCACAGAAATTATCCACAGTAACAGTTGGGCACTACCTTTTACAATGGGGGAAAGAGAGAGAGAGAGAGGTTTTTTCTGGGAGATCTCCACCTGCCCCCAAAGCATAAGGCAACTTTATTCCATCTGTCCAATGTCCTTTTTTTTTGCCCTGCACCATATTAAAGAAAGAAAGCAGACCACAATGAACACAGCCAAAATAATTAAAACAATGGGAGTAGATAATCCTTGATTATTTTGTATCTATCTCTCCCAGATCTCCTCCACTCATTTCTATAATCTGGAAGGGCAGTATATAGAATGAACGAACGAATGAATGAATGGTGATTCCAGAAAGCCCCCTGTTACCCTATTTGTTTTGCCCCACACTGGTGGGTCTTAAGACCAGACTGGCCATAATTTAAAAGGTGGCCACCTTTTAAATACAGCAGGCCAAATCTGTTTCCCTAGGACTTTCCTTACTAGGATGCCGAGTGGTCAGCTTAACGCATCAATGCCCATAGGACAGTTTTACAGTCCCCTTGTGAAATGGGAAGTTCAAAATATGAATCACTGAATATTAAAAGAGTCCAGCAGATGATACATCAAATTGGCAGCCTCAGTTAAAACAGCTCAGCTTGAGAAAATTAAATGCAAGCGATTCCAATTTACATCAGATTGGGATACGGCCCACTGTCTGGAAAAGGCTCAATTTCAAAGCAATTTTGGTGGTATGTAGCTTTCTTTTTACGGCTTCTCCATGACAGGTGTTTTATAGAACCTACTATTTCAGCAACCATAAAAAGAGGCTCAAGAGACCAGCTCCCTCCTCTTTCTGTCGGCCAGCTTCTTTAATTCCCCCGAGTTTAATGGAATGATTAAACGAAGGATCAATTTAGTCTGATAAATCTAAATTCCACACCGGTGAAACAGAGCGCTCATCTTAAACTTATGAGGCCATTTTTAATGGTTCATTTTTTGGAGGGAAAGGCAAGGAAAGGTTGGGTGGCTGGCTTTTATGGACCATTGGGTTTTTTATTTTGTTTTTCAGCCTAGTCAATATGTCCACTGATGTTTGTCCACCCAGTTTCCAATGCGGTAAGCACAAAGAAAAGTCTTTCACTTAAAGCACACACATCCACACAAACACACACCAGGCCTCAAGGTCTTTAAGAAGACGGGTCGCCAACAGGGAGGTTTGAATGATGTCACCTATTGGCAGGCGACATATTTCACCTAGAGTCTCTTGAGTCCTTTGAAGCTTGATTAAATCCCATTGATTTCAATGGGATGTGAAGCTTGGTCTTAGGCACATTTACTAGAAGAGCTAGTCTAGAGGAAGGAGAGCTGATCTTGCCGTAGTGAATATGAATTGCCCCTGTTGCTAAGCAGTCTTGTACTGGTTTACATTTGGATGGGTGACTCTATGTTGTTATAGCTGTCTTCTGAAAGGTATTCCTCTTAGGGCAGGGCTGCTCAACTTCAGCCCTCCTGCAGATGTTGGCCTACATCTCCCATAATTCCTGGCTACTGGCCACTGTGGCTTTATGGGAGTCGTAGTCCAAAAACAGCTGGGGGCCCAAAGTTGTGCCGGCCTGCCTTAGGGAATGGAGCCATAGCTCACTGGTAGAACAATTATGTATAAGCAAAAGGTCCCAGGTTCAGTCCTTGGCAGGGTTTTCGGCTGGCAATCCCTCCTGCCTGAAACCTTGGGAAGCTGCTGCCTGTCAGTATAGACAGTCCTGTCCTGAGCAAGATAGACCAATGGTATCTGGCTTGGTTTGAAGATATAGTGGGAGAGAGTTCCCCAGTCCATTATGGGGGTAAAACTCTAGCAGTGAAAGTAGAGAGATGCCTTCGACTGACTCAGATTACGGACCCACTTGCTCTATATATGCTGGCTGGTGATGGCTCTCCAAGGTTTCTGGTAGGAGCCTTCCTCAACCCTATCCAGAGATGCTGGGGACCAAACCCGAGAGCTTCTCTGTGCAAAAGATGTGCTCTACATTGAGCCATGGGCCCACCCCCCGTTAGCTCATTGGTTCATCCAGCTCAGTATTGACTGGGAGCAGTTCTCCAGGGATCGTTGCCTGCCAAGGACTCAACCTGGGACCTTCTGCATACAAAGCAAACACTCTACCACTGAGTTACAGCCTCTCCCCTGCTGGGATTCCTATGGGGTGTTTTGGAAGGAGCCACCTAGCCCCCTTTTTTTTCAATGGCCTACCTTTCATACTCATTCAGATTATCATCGTGGTGAGTAATTCAATCTGTGCTTACATTTAAAAGCCATGGAGTTCTGGAAACTAAATCAGCCACTTGGGCCAAAACTTTTTTTTTTAAAGACCCCCTGATTTCTTATCCCTCGAGGAAGGTTTTTCCGCAAATGGATGGCAGCCAAAGGTTAATTTATTGTGGCCGAGTGGATACTGATTTTTCCCTTCAAAAAACTTCATTGATAGACTATATCGAGGAGATCTCTCTTGGCTCCATTTAATATCCACTGGGGATCCATTTGGGACCTGAGAGACCAGCTGAATTTACTAGCTCAGATACTATTCCCATTCAATAACTGACCCTAAAAACCCACATCCGTTTCTCCCCCACTGTGCAATATAGACTTTATAAGAAGCCTCCCATCAATAGACGAGAATGAATGAATAGAAGCCCCGCCATCAAGCTGTTAAGAACAAAGGCCTCCATCACAGACATGCTAATGAAATCAAAACGAGCCAAGTGGCATGAACCAGATTTTGGCAGGAACCAACTTCCACCTAGTCCAGGGCAAAGTATGTACAACCGGCTTGCAGGGAAGGAGGAGCTGACAGCAAAGAGGTCAGAAGCAGTGAGAAAATGAATGAGTGGCTGAGTGATATGCAATGGCACGACATCACCCACGGTGTCTTCCCCTCCTCCTACCAGCTGCCTCTACAGTGCTTTGCGGGTCCACACTGGATAGGCTGGTGCTGCAATTGTATTTTAAGTTTAAGATAGGCCCATAACCCAGGCCTGAAGGAAAGACAAGAGGAGAACACAGAAAACCATGGAATGCAACATACTGGCAATGGTGATGCTGGGATTCTCCGTAAAAAGCGAGTGAACAGGGCAATTCCTGAAAAAGGTCTAGTGCAGAAGCAACTGAGGAAACGTTGTTCCACTGCTCAAAATGCATGTTGAGCAGTGGGGTTTGTTGGACAAAAATAGAAAAAGGTTTGTTTCAGGCTACCTTAAGGCAGCAATGGTGCACACCCAACTGGATGGCATGAGGAGGGAGATGTTTTATGGGTCCGTATTGCTGTCCTAGGCAGAAATTATGGGAAAGCAGCAAAAACCCAGAAAGACAAGCATATGCTTTGGACTAATTGTAGAGAGATGCCTATGAATTCGGGCAAACCCCAAATTTCTCATGAATCTGGGCAGTGCTCCCAACCTGGGTGATCCATTTCAGACCCAGAGTGTTTGAAGTCCATGGAAGGTTTGAAATAGATCCAACTGAGCTCAGCAGATCATGATGGAGGTGGTGGTTGTGGTGATGTTGAATAAATCGTCATAATTAATAGCATTTTCATAGCACCTTTGAGTGCTCTCAGCACTTCCTATGAACTACCTTGTCGCAGGCTTACAACAATGTTATCCCCATATTGCATCTGGGAAGCTGAGGCTGAGAGGGAGGGGCTTCCCTAAGGCCACCTAATGAGTTAGGAAGTGGTCCTATACTGAGTCAGACCACTGGACCATCTAGCTCAGCATTGCCGACACTGACTGGCAGCAACACTCCAAGGTTTCAGGTAGGAGTCTTACCCAGCTTTGCCTGGAGATGCTGCCAGGGAATGAACCTGGGATTTTCTGCATGCACAGTAGATGCTCTACAACTGAGCAACAATTCCTATAAGTTCATGGCAGGGGTGAGATTTGAATCCATGACTTCTAGTTTGTAATTCAGTTTCTTGGCCACTGTCCTGTCCTGTCCCCAAAGATGACATCATCATGATGGGTTAGGGCTCGAGGCCCTGCTGCTGGACTCATGCCATAAATGGGTCCTCCCTGCACCCCCTCACGCCACTTCATATTACTTCCCATCTTATGAACGAGCAAGAAACCCATTTGCAGATTGTCGTATGGGAGGCTCTCCCACACAGGTTTGTTTGGGTGTGATCATCTATATTAGGAGTTCTCAACCTTGCGTCTCCAGGTATTGTTGAATTACAACTCCCATCATCCCCAGCAATGGTGGACTCTGGCCATCCACATTGGTGGGTGTGATCATCTATATCAAGGATTCTCAACCTTGGGTCCAAGATATTATAACTCCCATCATCCCAAGCCAAAATGGCTGAAGACCATTGTGGCTGGGGATAATGGGCATCGTAGTCCAAAAACATCTGGGCGACTCAAGGTTGAGAACCCCTGATCTATATGTAATTTACATTCATTGCTACCCAGGCACGCCCTTCATATCAAATCCATTTAACATGCATTCCAGCTCCAACCAAAACCACACACTCTGATTAGAAGCGTTGGCCCCATAAGAAGTGATCACGTTGAACTTTTTATACATCACATTAACGTTTCCCCTTTACCGGTGTGGTGCTGCTGCCTCCGTAGAAAGTGACGTCTTCCCAGGTCGCCACAAAAGCCGACACAGCTGAGAATGAGGGCATGTTCTTGAAATACTTCCGGATATCTTTGGAGACTTTGGCTAGGAAAGCAGGATCCAGGCTCTCACGGTAAAAGATTTCGCCCCGGATCCCATTGTGGACGTCCGCCCAAAAGGGAGCAATGAAAGCCCGCCCGTCAGTCAGGGGGAAGGCCTCTGGCGTGAACTGGCTGACCATCACGTTGAAGGAAATGACACCATTGTTGTTGACCTGCAGGGGAAAGGAGAGGAAAGTCTGATTTATGCAAACAGGCGCCCTTGGCAGCAAGGAGGCAAAAACGTCAGCTTAAAATTATACTTCTGTTGGAGGAGTCAATGGTAGAGGCCGGGCGATGCAATTATGGGTTGTAAATAGGACCATATATCTAGGTTCCGCGATGGCATTCTCCCCATCCTGAGGCTGGGATGGAATTAAGATTCAGAACTTCACAGAAGAATGGAACCCAGCAGTCAAAGCCTAGGGAAAACTTTCCGTATTCTGCGTGCCAGTCTTCAACATATTTCCGTGACACTGAAAGTCACAGGCTTGTGAAAACAATCCATGCCAGATTCCACAATAGCTTCACTGGCATCTGTGAAACAAACCCTCTGCACATTTCCTCCAATCCTCCTCCCCCCACACCGCCAGTGTGCTAGCTTCCCCTGCGCACAGAGAATTTTGGGGTGAATAATCAAACATACAACACTGTGTGTTTCTCCTGGATGATGGAGCTTGGCTTTTGAAGCAGAATGCGGCCATCACTCAGGGTGGAGCATCTGCTGGCATGCAGGAGATTCCAGGCTCAGTTCTGTTGGAGATGGAGTTCCAGTGCAGCGACCTTTTGCACCAACTATCCTAATGACCACTCGGGGCATTGGGTGTAGAGACAGTGAGTAAGGGTCTCCCCAGCTGTTCTACCTGTCTCTACTCTATGACCCCTGGTTGGACTCCTCAGGTATTTCCTGTGAGAGTCAGATTCCCCCCCTTTCCTTTTAGAGAACAGATGGAAACATCTCTCTCTCCCCCTAACTATTCATTATGTAGTTCTATAGACTAAGTCTTTCCTATCTCAAGTGTAAAGTGTGCCGTCAAGTTAGTGTCGATTCCTAGCGACCACAGAGCCCTCTAACAGGGCTCCCCAGATGTTGTTGACTACAACTCCCATAATCCCCAAGCAAAAGCCATTGCAGCTGGGGATTCTGGGAGTTGTAGTCATCAACATCAGGGAATCCCTGTTAGAGGGAAGACTGCTGGCCGCATCTCCATCAGGCCTCCCTTTCCCACAATTAAACTCAATCGTACCCCTCCCAAGAATAACTGCATATTTTTTAAAAGTCTCTAGTATTATAATTCAGGCGGTTGATGAGATTCAGGGCTCTGAGCCATTCACTGGAGGCCTGTGCCCCATGGGCCACCCCATAAGGACATCCCTGCTTCCAGTGAAAAAATTCCCAACAGGTTTACATTGCCTTGGCTCCAGTCACTGGACTGATGCAATGCACAGCCTGAGTACCCCCTGTGGGCCACTGTTTTGCCCTGGGGTTTCAGCCGGCAACACAGAGACCAAGTCCATAGACCGGCCCTATGCAAAAAATGCCTGAAGCAGGTGCAGAACTGTTTTAGTTCCCCCCCCTCCCGCCCCCTCAGCTCTCTGCATATTCTTGTTTCTTGTCATGCAAGAGGAATAATGCTCAGCATATCAAGGCCCAAGCGTTGCTTTGGTATTTAATCACTTGCAAAAGGCAATTTATTGCCTTTTATATTCATGCCCCACGCACATTAGCCCATTAAATGTACCTTTGACTTTCTTAATCATAAAACCTATCAGTTCATGAAATCTAAGAACTTGTCAGGTGGGTGCCAATAAATCTTCCTCTTCTTTGAACGGTGGAGCCGAGCTGTGTTTAAAATGCAGGCGCTAATAGTGGTGGCATGAATGATAGGGTCCAGGCAACTGTCACAGACCAGGTCCTGTACTTACAAAAATGGCCCTATACGGGATTCCGAAGAAGATGAACGGGACTGTCAGCTTGATCTCCGGAGAGCTTCCGTCATCCACCTTGGGGGTTTTGGTGTCATTCTGCCAGAATGGATACAAAACTGTCACCGACCAAGCTGTAAGTGGGAGATACAGAATATTATTAACTTTTATTTTCTCTGTTACATTTTTATCCCACCATTCCACCAGGAGTTTCTTTGCAACAAAGTGATGTGCTTTCACATGGCACATAATTAATCTGTGGAATTCTCTGCCATGGGATGTGGTGATGGCCACCAGCTTGAATGGCTTTAAGCAAGGCTTAGACACATTCATGGAGATCAGATCGATCAAAGGCTACTAGTCCTGGACACTTTCCGGATTACATGCTGTTCAGCGGTAGTTTACTTTGGCTTGGCAGGGTCATCTTGAAGCTGTAAATAAAGGGCATTGTGCAAAGCCACCAGCAGGGGGAACAGTCTTTCGTAGCAGGGAGTTCCGCAGTCTAGGTGTGGCAGCAGACAGTGGCAGAACACACAGAAGAGGCTTGCTAGCCTCCCTGACTGAGCAAGCGAGCTCGTGGGTGGGCCAGTCCTTTAGGCATGCTTCATATAAACTAGTCACTGAGTGAGATACATACAGCTCCATTATCTAGTCTGGTGAGGTTACCTCCCGTGTTGTCGACTTTTTATGCGAGGGAATAGGGTGTCAGATAGAAAGATAAATTCACAGTCCTCATTATATTCAATGAATGCTGACCTGAGCAGCTGCAGGCAAAACAATCCTTTATCACCGTTCGCTGCATTTGGGGCCGGAGGAGCCATTTTATTATCATACGGTAGCCTGCCCACCGGGTCTTCCCGAATTTTGGACATGCAGAAAGAGACGGGCCCCTTCTGCCTGCCTTCCAAGGGCAATGGTTTTCATATTTTGACCAGCATGTCAAAAGGGGTTAGGTTCAATCCCCACCATCTCCAGATAGGGAAGGACCCCCATCTGAAATCCTTGAGAGGGGCTGCCAGTCAGTGTAATCAATAATGGACTAGAGGGACCAAGGGCCTGACTCAGTAGGCGGCAGATTTAGACCGTGCCTCTGAATAATAATTAAAAAGAGAGAGACTAACTTTCAAGTTTTGCATAATTAGCTGGAAAATAAAGCAGAGAGCCCGGGTGGGGACTCTAAAACAGACATTATTAGATTATTAGTTTTTAGACATTAACCGGTTATTATTTCATTGCATCTTTGCCAAGTATATATGTAGAAATAAAGCTTTATTATTTTGGCTTTCATTGTCCTTTTCTATTCTCCCTCTCTCTCTAGTAACGCTATGGGGCTTTTTAAGCTTGACATAGTTTAGGGCCTCGGGATGTCATAATCCAGCCCCGGCTTCTGAGGCTCCCTTCTTTTTCTTTCCCGGCATGTTCTTCCCGCCACAGTCTCTCTCTCTCTCTCTCTCTCTCTCTCTCTCTCTCTCTCATATACTGTGGGACAGAGCAACTCAGAGGCAAACACCAAGACAGACATAATGAAAGCTATTCTGAAAGCACATGGGAAAGAGGGCACTGGTCTTGCCCTGGAGATCAGTTACAAGGCAAGACGTGAGATTCCTTTTGTTTCAGAAGCACCAAGGGCCACCTGGTGGTTTCATCCTCGGCATGGAGAGGTGCCATCCTGGGAGGCTGTGTTCCCCCCCCCCATCCTCTCAGGTTCCGAACCTCAGGAGAGCCGGAACTGCTAGTTGGGAGGGGTTGGACGCCTCTTGCTGGCGTGTCCCAGCACCGGACTCCGCACACGCAAAGCTGGCCCGGGACACTTTGAGGCAGGCCATTTCAAGGGCACCTTCCCTTCCCGTGGATTCGGACACAGCATAATGCACTGGGAAGATCTTCCCGGAAACCTCACTGAAACCATGCTCTTAGGAAGCTGGTAGTGAGCATGAACTGTCCCTTTCCTAAGCAGGGTCTTTCTGGTTGGCATTGACTACATGATGTGAGCACTGGAAGGTATTCCCCTTAGGAGATGGGGCCATTGCTGAGTGGCACAGCCTCTGCTTTGCATGCAGACGGTCCCAGCTCCAACCCCTGGCAGCATCTCCAGGTAGGGCTGGGAAAGACTCCTGTCTGAAGCCCTGAAGAGCTGCTGCCAGTCAGTGTGGACAATCCTGAGCGAGATGGACCAAAGATCTGACTTGGTATATGCCAACTTCCTATGTTCCCAAGCAGCCTTTCAGGTTCACTCAGTTGCTGCCTATTTCACTAGTTTTAAATTATTATTACTACTACTACATTTATATTCCGCTCTTCTTCCAAGGAGCCCAGAGCGGTGTATTACATACTTGAGTTTCTCCTCACAACAACCCTGTGAAGTAGGTTAGGCTGAGAGAGAAGTGACTGGCCCAGAGTCACCCAGCTAGTTTCACGGCTGAATGGGGATTTGAACTCAGGTCTCCCCGGTCCTAGTCCCGCACTCTCACCACTACACCACGCTGGCTCCTCTGCTGCTAAAGTTTTGCATTCCTCCTCATGTGTTTCACTTGCTTTAATGTGCCATTTGCTGCAGTTATTTTCTATATGCTTATATATATCTGTAAGTTGCCTTGAATATTAACACTATAGAAAAGGAGGGTAAACCTACATCATGCATACATACATTCCATTCCATTCCATTCCACGATACCCCTCCTTCCTTACACACTTTACACACAGTCTTGCTCAGGGGAGGGAGCTTGCTCCGAGAGGAAGCAACCTGATCTGACATCCAGCTCCCCCCTTCCCCCCCGCTTTTAAATGCTCTTTCTAAGCGCACGCACACAAAGCTTTCAGGATATCATTCAGTGGAGAGAGTGCCACCGCCAATATGGTACAGCCAATCAGAAAATCAACCCACCTTTGCATACGGTTATGGACAATGTTAATGGCTGTAGCCAAGATACTTGGGCCAGATAGCAGATGAAATCATTTCACAGCTGTTATGTAATAGCTGAACAAATTACAACTCTGGTCAGCGCTATGAAACACAGCCCTGTTTCCCCTTCTCCGAGCATGGAACTCAGCCCAACTTTTTCCCAGTGGTCATTTTGAGCATTAGCAGCAAGCTGAATCATGGCAAGGGCTGTCTCTTCAAAGCTTGCCCACTCGTGAAGCTCACCTGGCCTCCCCTTAGGAGTCAGGCCCTTACAGCCATTATGGGATGGAGCGAGAGCATGCGGCAGCTCATACAGAGAGCTTCTTCTGGGACCTATAGCCACATTAGGGTTGCCAGCCCTCCAGGACTGAGCTAGTCTCCAGGAATCAGGCTCCTGGGAGATTTCACTAATGTTAGCAATCGCGTTGGGAGGAAAAACCATCTCCAGGAATAACTTCAGTCAGAGTAGCCCTATCCTCATGAAAATATCCAGGGTGAATGAACACCCATCAAAGGGGGAGGAGGACCACAGCAGCAGGCTCCACCCCCTTCACGATCCTCATTCACATCTTGTTGTAATCAATAGTATAAGCAGGGCTCTCTCCCTCCAATCAGGGAGCGATCCTTGCATGCATACAGTTGTAGATGCTTTTACCAGGAACAGAGGAAGCTGCTGTCTGCTGAATCAGACCCCTGGTCCATCTAGCTCAGTATTGTCTACATCGACTGGCCGCGGCTTCTCCAAGGTTGTAGGCAGGAATCTCTCCCAGCCCTATCTTGGAGATGCCAAGGATTGAAACTAAGACCTCCTGCACACAAAGCAGATGCTCTGCCACTGAACTATGGCCCCATCTGCAAACAGTTTAGAAACATAGTCTACTGAATTAGACCTTTGGTCTACCTAGCTCAGTATTGTCTACAGTGGCAGCAGCTTCTCCAAGGTTTCAGGCAGGAGTCCTTCCCAGGCCTACTTGGAGATGCTGCCAGGGATTGAACTTGGGACCTCCTGCATGCAAAGCAGATGCTCCACCATTGAGCTACAACCAACCCATGCCCAATGCTCTGCTCTTGTGCTAGGATCCCTCCCCACCCAATAAGCTGCTTTCTACCAAGTCATAGGAGCACAGGAAGCTACCTTATACCGAGTCCGACTATTGGTCCGCAGAGCTCAGTATTGTCTACACACTGACCAGTTGTGGTTCTCCAAGGTTTCAGGCAGGAATCTTTCCCAGCCTTACCTGTGAATTCTGCGGATTGAGCCTGGGACTATGCAGACACTCAAGGAGACACATATAGAACTCCCTCTCCACACATCCATTCACCCCAGATATACTGCAGTGCACGCCAGGGAGAGTGTCTCTGAGTCCCCTTTACACATTACTAACTGAAAGCTGTTTACAGTCTGCCAAATTCATTGACTTTGAATCAGCTCGTCCTGCCAGCTGCCGGAGCAGGCCACGTTAGGACTTTCCGGTTTTCTTTTGCGAGGACTTAGGAACATCTAACACCATGTTCCACCTCACAATAGCCAAGGCAAGTAGCTGCAACTCAAGACCACACGGCAGCCCTGGCCATTTGGATGGGCAGCTATAAGGGCCTGGAAAGGAAGCAAGCTCACTGTGAGGTGCACAAACACGCAGATTAGTGAGCTTGTTTAAAAAAAGAAAAAAAGGACATCTCCCTAAGAGGCAAAATAGGGACAGAAGCTAGGGGGGCACTGATTGATCAAGGACGGAGAACTGGAAAAGGGGCAAATCGGGAACGGCTCAGAATCCAAGGAAATGGTGCGAGGTCGATCTATTCACTGCATTTACAATATTTTTATTCTGCTTCTTTGACCCTTACTACTACTGCTGCTGTGGATATTTATACACCACTTCTCAACCAAGTTCTTAAAGCCGTTCATACAGAAAAATAAATAATATATAAATAAGATGGCTCCCTCTCCCCAAAGGGCTCACAATCTAAACAGAAACATAAGGTAGACACCAGCAACAGCCACTGGAGGGATGCTGTGTTGGGGATGGATAGGGCCAGTTGCTCTCCCCACTGCTAAATGTAAGAGGAACACGACTTAAAAGAGTGCCTCTTTGCTCAGTTAGCAGGAGTTACAGATCTGCAAGAGGGTTTACAAGAAGTGAAGAGATAATACAATCTCTCTTCAAACAGAGACCAAAAACATGCATTAAAAAACAAGACGACCCCAGGAATCAGGTAGTCAAACAAACCTGACCCCTCTCCCCGCCACCCTTCAAACACAACTCGGAGACGTTTTTGTAATGAATTGGCACTGAATCCAAACCCAGAGTCTCTTGTCTGCCTTGAATCTGACTAGAACAGAACCCCTAAACCTCAGAAGTAGAAACAGATTCAGAAGAAGTGGTTCAACAAACCAGACACCCCATTTTCAGTTGTATAACAAACAGTTCCCTGTTTTGTAACGCATTGTGTTATGTTTGTAAGGCTCCTTTTAAAATTCAAAAACAAAAGAGTTTGAAAAGATAATATTGGTTTGCAAATGGCAAACAGGGATAATTGTATTCATTTGACGAAATAGACAGCAAGCAAAATATAATCTGGTATTATTCTGCATGAAATGTACCCAGACTGGTTCAAAGTGTCTATATTGGTTCCAAGCACTTTTTAAAGTTCATGTCTTAACAGCAGTGGGGCTCCTGTTACAAAAAAACTGAAGAACGTGAACTGTAACTGAAGCCAACATTTTAATGCCTCGACTCCTTGCCAGAAATCCAACAGAAACAACCAGCAAAGAGAAAAACACAGCTCAGTAGATCCCTGAGGCCTTCTGAAAGAAAACCTTTTCACACAATACCTAAAAATTGACAGAAGAGGAGCAGGACAGGCTCAGTTCTTCTCTCTCTGTAATCTGAGGGCTATCCTTGAGAAGCTCACCTCCACACTTATGATAGAAGAGGAACCTGAAGTATAGAGCACCTAGTATAGAGCACCTTCCTTATGAGGCAAGGTTACAACACCTGGGGCTTTTTAGTTTAGAAAAAAGACGACTGCGGGGAGACATGATAGAGGTCTATAAAATTATGCATGGTGTGGAGAAAGTGGAGAGAGAGAAATTCTTCTCTCTCACACATAACACTAGAACCAGGGGTTATCCCATGAAATGGTTTACCAGGAAAATGAGGACTTGTTCACACAACGCATAATCAACTTGTGGAATTCTCTGCCACGAGACGTGGTGACAGCCAACAACCTGGATGGCTTTAAGAGGGGTTTGGATAACTTCATGGTGGAGAGGTCTATCATCGGCTACTAGTTGGAGGGCTAAAGGCCACCTCCAGCCTCAAAGGCAGGATGCCTCTGAATACCAGTTGCAGAGGAGTAGCAGCAGGAGAGAGGGGATGCCCTCAACTCCTGCCTGTGGCTTCCAGCGGCATCTGGTGGGCCACTGTGCAAAACAGGATGCTGGCCTAGATGGGCTGTGGGCCTGATCCAGCAGGGCTGTTCTTATGTTCTTATGGCCTCCTTAGACTATCTCTGTGTGAGATCCTTGGGAGGGGGCAGTCCACAAGGAAATCAAGGTCATTCTCTGCAAATTTGCAACCAAGCTACAGCAAGCAGGTACCATGGGTTTCTCAGTGATCATTTCATGTGGTTGTGTCCCTCATATGCAACAGAGTTGCTTCTCCATGGTGTGCCTGTGGGACATGGGTGAATTCCAGAACCACAGGCATGGGGCTGATTATCTGCAGGTTTCCTACTTTCCCTTCTGACCAGTTGAAAACCGGTTTGAGGAACCCGTGCAATAGGGAGAGGCTATAGCTCAGGAGTGGAGTGTTTACTTTGCAAACAGAAGGTTGCAGTTAAATCCCTGGCATCTCCAGGTAGGGGTGGGGAATGAAATATCATACGAAACCCTGGAAAACTGCTGCCCATCCGTGCTGTGAGCTAGATGGACCAATGGTCTGACTTGGCAGAATGCAGCTTCAGATGGTCCCATTCAACTGATCCTCTGATATGGTGGCTTCATTTGCTGGTCTTGTGGTAGTAAGCACGGCTTGTCCCCTTAGCTAAGCAGGGTCCACTCTGGTTGCATATGAATGGGAGACCACATGTGAGCACTGGAAGATCTTCCCCTGTGGGGATGGAGCTGCTCTGGAAGAGCAGAAGATTCCAAGTTCCCTCCCTGGCAGCATCTCCAAGATAGGGCTGAGAGAGACTCCTGCCTGCAACCTCGGAGAAGCCGCTGACAATCTGTGTAGACAATACTGAGCTAGTCTGACTCAGTATATGGCAGCTTCCTATGTTCCCTATGTACCCATTCCATGCCATGTGGGATTGCATCAGAAGGTGGAGACCCCTTTTTAGGAACAGGGTAAAACAGCCTGCAGTCCTAAGCATGTCTGTTGGGAAATAAGTTTGGTTGCAGCTAATGGGATATACTTACTCCCAAGAAAACATACCTTAAGACTGAGAAGCCATTCTCTATGCATGCCTGGTTCTTATGTAGCAGATCTTTGAAGGGAATGGGATTCCTATTCTGAACACAGAGTATCAATAACCCACCACTGAAACGCCGAAATACTAACCTTGCTGTCGTACAATTATGAAGGAAAAGGCCACCCAGGCTCTGACGAATGATGGATAATTCATCCTAGAAAAAGAAAGAGAAAATGTGTAACAGACGCCAATCACGCACAACCAAACCGGGTCTCGTGTGCAAATTCTACAGCAAATGTTGCGTCAAGAGTGCCTCAGAATAGTTTGTTTAGACCGGACAGTCAGAAATTTGGGAAATTAAGATCTTCATCTGTGTACACAAATACAAAACGTCTTAATTAGGTGGCGGTTAATGACACTGACACTGCTCTCATTAGAGAAAGTAAATCACTCAGTTGATGTTGTCAGGGCAAGCACGAAGCACAACTTGGGAATTTGCAGTTGTGGATAGAAAAGGTTTCCATCATCATCACTGATATGGAAATAGCTCATAGGAAACCTTTAATAACATCAAACAATTAGCTGATGCTAGGAGGCTTTGGCAGAAGAGCTTTGCATTGTATAGCAAAACCAAGAGCCAATTATCCGCCCATGAAGTGCTCTCATCACTGGGAAACTTTCAATGTTGCATTAACTAATCTGTTTTCTTGTTGGGTACCAGCTGGTGCGATGAGGGACACTTCAGATTTCTTGACTGGTAGGAAGTACAAACATTGACACAGCTGCCAATCTTCTGCGCTACACAGATATCAAATTTGTAACGAGTGGCAGTGATTGGGGTCGGGAAGGAGGAGATAAGAACAAAGTTACATAAATTATACAGAAATCTTAGAAGGGTATTTTAGCTCTTTTCACGTCCAATGGAATTTGCTATACATTATTAATCCATACAGAACAGTCTCAAGAGGAGTGCTCATAATTCTACTACCTTTTCATTTTTAGAAAATTGGGGCCCAGATTCTGTATTTGTGTCTCCCTGCTGCCACAATCTATAGAAGAGTGCAGATGTACAGATAATGCTCCTCTACTCACAAGGTCTCCTCCATTCACTTTGACAGAAGGAGCAGTCCCAGGATGGGCACAGAGAGAACTGACCTTTTATTAGAGAGAGACTTGTGGGGTTCTTCTCGATCTGGAGTAGGTGGTGTGTAACACCAAATGGGACAACAAGAAGGAAATAGTCTCCTCCTGCATTGCCACTATCCAAACTAGACTAACATAAGAACAGGGTCGTCAGCCCAGGTGGTTTGGGGATCCCATTGGAAAGCAGAAGGGAAGCATACACATATGCTAGGAGGATACGGCTGATCTTGTACATTTTTCTAAGTCGCTGCAAAGTCCACCGGCAAAATCCCTGTAGAACGGAGTGGGACCAAAGACTGTAATTACATGCACACTCTCCCTAAGGAGTAAGTCTTGCTTCCGAGTAAACATGCACAGGATCAGGTTATATGAGCCACTGGGAGCAATGAATGGGACCATAGTATCTAACTCAAATCCCATTGCTTTGAGCTGATTTCAGTGGGTCTTGCATGGTCTAATGCAAATTTGCCGATAAATCAGCCCCACTGAATGGGGCTTACTCCCAAGTAAGTGTGCTGCCTCCGTGGTGACTAGAGTCATTCTGTTTTGCTGTATTTATTGGTTTGCCTGCTGGGATCTGGGAGGTCCTCTACATCCCTGTTTGCAACTAATATTTCCTGGATCTTATGTCTGTCTATATATTTGCTTCCGAAAAGCGCAGGAATGTAAGATGTGTGCAATTATCCATCGGGGCATCAATGTGACTCTTGGGAGACAAACACTAGCTCAGTGCCCTATGCGAAGAACCAGATTCACATCATACATCTTGCTTTCTACTGTGATACTGAACCGTCAGTTGCATTTGCTAAAATCCTCTGCAGACTTGTAAATGTATCCCCTAATATTCTCTGCAAATCTGGGTATTTTAGTCCTCCTTAGGCATGTACAAATTCGTTTTCCTAGAACGTAGGAGTGCTGACAAAAGAGATCTCTCTCATTATACAGAAACATTCTATCTATTTATAAGGTGCCCATTATAGTTGTAGAAGATATTATGCTGAAATGTCAGTATTTATCTATCTCTATAACTGGGACTTGACATCCCTATTGCAAATGTAAAATGCTATTCAACTATCAAAGCAATTAAACCGTTCCCATAATAGTGACTGTATTTCTGCTTGTGCCTTATTCAGTTGCCTTATTAGAAGGATAGGATTAATTTCAGCCCCCTGAACAAAGCAGAATTTCAAGCTCGCTAGCTAGCTTTCTACCAAACATGATTGAAATGCTATCTTAGAAGCAAGATACCAAAAGGAAATGTCGTAGAGTTACAGGATTCAAAGAAAGAAAGAAAGTAGAATGCGATAGAAAAGGGGGAAAAAAACCCCAGAGAAATATATAGATATATATGTGGAAACAAAATCACCAACCTGGACTGTGGCAACACGAAGAAAATTAAATCTGAAATGTAAAACCAAAACTTTAATAAACCCTGGGGAAATTACACCAACGAAAGACACATGTCAATAGCCTTTTGCCAGTAATGGTTGAAGTCCTTTTGGTATATCCAACTTTTCCCTGAAGGAGAAGGGTTGAGTTTCAATTTAAAAATAAATACATCAGCATTTCCTTTCCATTGATTAATGGCACGTTGGTTGATTAATCAAAAGCGTAGATGAGCAGGTAGCCTGTGTGAACCTGGAGTAGTCTCTCTCTCTCTCTTGCTTCTCTTTCTGAAAAGTTAAACCTTCCAGGAGATCCAGAAGGGAAATGTCAAAGCTTGAAGGAACTAGGTATGTGGTTGTTTTGATCAGAATCACTTTTCACTTAGGGGGGAAAAAAACCTCCAAGGAAGAAAAGGCACCCCTTCCTCCTTTGTGCAACTGAGGGAGGGTCTATATAGTGTTACAGAATTAGCATTAAACAGCATAGAATTAAATTTTCCCCCCAGAAAAACAAAAAAGCAGCAAGCACAAAAGCCAGGGCCCTTTGAAGCGACATCCAGTTAATTTCCCCTTGCTTTGCTTAGTGTTCGGATGTTAAGGACCCACTGCAGGTTTATCATTTATTTACTAACATCTATACCTCATCTTCTGTAAGAAACATTGCAAAAGGTAGCTTGGGAGGGCATCTCAAAGAGGCTCTCTATGACTTTAGGGTTGCCAACATCACAAAAACACAGCTGCACTCTCTCTTTTGCCTTTAGCAGCTTCATTTGCCAACCCACGATTGAAGTTTCCATAGCATGGGCCACTTGTTGATGCCTGCCGATCAAACTGAGAGGCAGAGTTACCGTGGTTCGTTAAGAAGTTGGCAACCTAATTTCCGTCTCTCTTTTTTCCTCCAGTGCTTAAAATAAACACTTGACTATTCAAGATAATAAAAGGACCATCTGTGGGAGGGAACACGAATGCCCCGATCAAACAATCCGTTTGCAATTGTGGCTAAAACGTCAAAGTTGTGGTCCAACAGACTTCAAGTTACACGCTTGTGTGGGATTTGCCTGCTAGCTAAAGGCCGGTTCCTAGCACCAAACCTAGGCTGACATCTTTTCAAAACAACAAACAGGCTGGTATGTCTTTTAATAGCTGCATCTGTAGAAAATCAACAGGTTAAGATAGGAAAGCTTTGCCTATTTGATTGACCATCATGCAGCTGTTAAAGATATGGACCCTCTGCCTGCAAACTAGGGTGTCGGCCCAACTTGCATAGAGTGCTGGTCCCGTTGCTAAATCTGCTCATGTCCTTGGCAGACGTTTCAGCAAACAAACAAAAAGATGTCTCTCGATGTACCAGCATTCTCCTTCTCTAGAAACAATGGACCAATCAGGAACAAGGACAGGTGGTAGGCCAGTTCCATTTCAGCTTATCCTGATCCCTCCATCCATCAGGTGATAGTTAGGACTGCCAAGAGTTGCTGCTGTGAGCTCCTGGGTCTCGGAGCAATTCTCCCTGTGTCAAGACAGGGTTACACCTGCAGAGGTGCTGCAAACCTGCTAAGGCTCGAAAAAAGCCTAGAAAAGGGAGACTTGGTTACGCTTTGCTCTCCAAGCCTCCATTTCACCTGCTTGTTCTTTATCTGCATATTGTTTAGTTGTGTACAGGGCAAGGCCCCCCACATATGGGTCTATAAGAAGGCACTTCATCAAGTATCTATGGCAGATCGATGCATCATTAGTGAGCAGCTGCTGATAAAATTAGCACATGGACAGATGGACCAGCAGGTGCGGTAGCTCTGCATCCATACGATTTAGCTTTTTAAAAATAAATAAATATATATTTGATTGAAGTCTCTTTCTTTGCAGAACTTGCCACTCACTTGGCCATCACTATCAATCAGAGCTCCTTGGGTGGCACACTGCAGCATTCTATACTCAGAGCTATGCACGCCCCACATCTCTGTGGTTCATGTGCTGCCGCATTCAGCATTTCGAGAATGGCAGGTTGAAGAAACAAGTTTTAAAATACCATGGCTGCCGATCAACGCTTTGGAACATGAAAGTTGTGGGGGCAATCTAGGCAGAGTTAGGTTCACTCAACTCCCATTGAAACCAATGGAATTTAAGCAAGTGCAGCACACAAATGAAGACTTGAAATAACAGTGAAGATTCTGGGTGGGGGGGTGGAATCTAACAAATGCTCCCACTGCCATGCTGGAAGCTAGATGCCACGATTCAGGGTGCAGCCACAGAGTAAGCCAATAGCTCTGCTCATAGTATTTGGCTTGCTGGACAGGAGTTTGTTGTATCAACAGATCTGCCACTAGGAATGACCTTCACCTTTGTTCCCCCCACTTTACAACTGAGAACAAAGGAAGCCTTATCTCGTGGATGCATTCACAAGTTCAGTTTCAAGTTGGAGCTCTCATTGTTCTACGATCATCTGACGTGCTAAGAGTCAGTGATTTTAGATTTCTCATCTCGATGGCCATTTCATGTGTCTAGTTTATAGAATGGTGACTACTGCACAAATGGGGGAGTGTGAACTTTACACATGCATTCTCTAACAAAACTGCAACCACCAGGATCAGCTTCCATTTGAAATAATCCAACACAAAGCCCTCAGTCTTTGTTGCAAACATTTTGTGCAGTTCTGCAAACATGTCCAGTGGAAGCATGGCAAGGGTGCACCAATTATTCTTTTTTATAATTTTTGGTTATCAGTTTTAAAAAAACAAAACCCCCAAGATTCAGTGACATGTGCAGGACGAGAATCGGAGAATGCTGCCTGCAAGGTTGATGCCAAGATGGTTGCAAACTGGGAAAACCAAGTCAAAGAAACAGCACATTTGGGTAGGGTGTTATGTGTGCATTGCAGTTACAAGAAGCAGCCTGCTCCCCCCCCGCCACTTCTTCCATCTTGCAATGATCCAGTTGGCTAAACAATACATCTCTGACCCGTGTTTGCCTCCTCCAATCCTGACATGTTCATTCAGGGCTGTGTGAATTCTGCACAAGTGCAGAAAGTCTACAGAACATGGTGTTCAGCTTCCAAGAATCTTAGCATGTGTTAAATACAAAGACACAAGTCACTTGCCCTTATGGATGGAAAAGACAGGCTTGAAAGTCTGAGGCCAATGAGCAGAGAAATCCGACAAGGCAGAAGGGTGGCTAGATACGTTTTCCAGTTGTCAAGGGCAAGGTGTGGACATAAGTGCCTGCATAGTTCTCTCTCTCCTCTTCCCCTCAATAATGACGAACAGAATATGCAAATTTGTTTTATTTGCATAAATCATACATCACAGAATTCTAGGCAATACTGTGTATGCGTGTTTTACTAAGCACGGAGGTCACGCAGCCCTGGATTGTTGTGCACTGCAGAGACAATATTCAGATTTTGACAATGATATTCTTTCGCAAGATCAGAAACACACATACATGGATCTTCAATTGAGTCCTTCAATGAACTTTTAATACTCAGTATATTTCCATCTAGGAAGCCAACAGTTGCGCGGCGAACAGAGCTGGCCAGTAGTTACAGTATCTCAATAGTGCCTGTCAGCACCACATAAATATTCTGTGGGATGGGGGAGGAAGGAAAAAGAAATACTGATCCGTACAATTCAATTAGCCATTCCTTTACACTCGATTCAGCCTTCCAACCCAGATCTCTGTAGGACTGCAGGGCTAATGTACTGTATACAGTAGGTCCACAGATGAAATAATATTCTTTTAATATTATTACACAACCCCCTTCTTTCAATAAATCTTTGCTTTATAATAAAATATCTTATTAACATGACCATTTCCCATTATGTCTAAATATACATATACACACACATCGTACATAAAGCGTTGGTTTGGAGCTCCATCGTGGGATAGCAAGAAGGTGCTTCGCTACCCCACTGGAGAGGAAACAACGGCCTCAGCTATGCTACAGCTTATAAAACCCAGAGTCATTGCATTGCATTATCCTGGAATGACTCTACATAGACATATATAGTTATTTCTTACTGGGAGCCAGTCAAATAAAGATAATCGACTAATATGGCTCCACATGCAAGCCTCAATCTGCTCTATATTGCTCATCTTTAGAAGATTGTTATGGGGAGAAGACGTCTGATGTGGAGGAATTCTTCTCTAAACAAACAAACAAAAAAATCTGCCTTAAACTACATCTAGTGTACAGGCAGGATGGGCCCTAGTGGGATACCTCCTCTACATTAAGCGCCCCCTGCAAACAGGAAGAGGATGAGATGACTGCTTTGATTTTCCACAATGCAGACATTAAGGGGGCAGGCGGGGGTGGGGGGGGAGAAAAGCCCTCTCACACTCTTGGATACATAAAAAAGAAGCGTCATGAGAGACCAGAAGCATCATGGGAAAGCACTGCTTGCTGCATGTTAGGGAGTCAAGGTTAAGCAACCAAGGTCAAAAATTTGTAGGTAACAAGAACTGTGGTGCTACTGCTTGGAAAACAACCCCCCGCAACGTACTTGTGTAAGACCAAGTCATTCTCCAGCTCCTGACTTGTCAAACTGACAGATGACCAAGGAAGGACACTGCTGAGAGAAGCCCTGCCTGACTTACAAAGCAGACTTTCCCTTTCTTTTAAGGAATGGATTTTATAGAACCACCATAAGAGAGATCTAGGGAAACATGGGCAGGGGGCGGGAGGGGGGGGGTCTAAGAACAATGCCATGCATTTTATGCCCTTGGTGGTAGCTTCCCACACTTTTTATAGGTGAAACACAGCATCCCCCAGCCCCTCAAATAACACTGGAACTTTATTTTTTAGATGGGTAAGGATCGACAGTCTGTTTTCAGAGAAGCCCACCTTCTGAGATGCTGCATGAGTCATTGTCCCAGACCCTCTTTTGACTGGAAGTAAGCAAGTCTAGCGTAGCAACTCATACAGATGCAGAGACAACCTCCTCCAAGGAGGGGCAATTATGTTGCTTCTCCTGTTGAGGTGACTGAAAGCTTCAACTGCAAATTGTGCAGAGACGGGGCAGAGTTACTTAGTTCATGTCTCATGGCGCTTGGAAATGACAAATGGGGAAACCATTGGTGGGCCTCTTCTGTGGATGGTTTGGGTAAAGTCGCTCCCTCACTGCTTAACCTGATGAAGGTAAGGGAACCCAGCCTGTTCTAGTTTTGGCTTAAGAAGTGCTAAGTACACACACACACACACACACACACACACACACACACACACACACACCCCTCTACACCTCTGAAAGGGCCAAAGTTTTGGTTTCTGCTGTGGGGTAGTGATTTAGGATGCTGGGCAACTGGGGAAACCAGGACTCACATCCCCACTCGGTGTCCCTCGATGACCCTCTGTTAACCTACTCTACCCAAGTAGGGATGTTGTGATCATAAAATGAAGCTGGCTGGGGGTGGGGGAGGGAAGGAGAACTACATACCCCAACCTGAGCATTTTGAAGAAAGGGTGGGATGAATATATAATTAAAAATACAACAAAGGGGTTCAGGGTCCTTTGGCAAACAGCTGGGTTGCCGGCCATCATAGGAACCATTGATCTTACAACCATCAATGAGAGAACTAATGTTTGTCAGTATACTATCAACATACTGTCATAGCTGCCAATGTGGATCAGCCCATGGTACAAAGTGCTATCAATTTCTACCTAGTGCTTTCTGCACCAAGGCTGGCCCCATGTTATCCTAGAGTGCAAACCAAAAAGGTTGTTAAAGTGAACACAACTCAGCAGAGTGCCCTGGATTCTGTGCTTTGGAAGCTGCAGCCTTTATTGTGTGCGTATCTCTGTCAGACGTTTGTGCTCCTTCAGTGAACTGAAATCCAAAAGGGGATCGGATATCCTGCAGGCTTAGGTCTGGTAGCAGACTACCATTTTGCTTCCCATCTAACTTCAGGTAACTAAGGGACAGGCCACTCAGGTGAAGGATGGCAATGCAGTTGTTTGTAACTGGAGCCTGACTGCCGACTGAACAACAGCCATACAAAATATATTTGACACATGCTTCATCTGTCGTCCGAAGCTTGAACTCCCTGATTGTGTGGCCGTAATCACCTTTGAAGCTCTGAAGGAAGGACTTCCATGCTAAATTCACAGGTATACCGGAGTGGTTGGGAGAATGTCAAGGTACTATTGAAACCAAATAAGAAAACCCACACAAACACTTGAAGTCAGTTACCTCCTCTTAAAACCATTAGAACCACAATCTGCACTGGATCATGGCGCACGTCTCACTGATCTGGACCTGCTAACCTGGGCTAGAGAAGCTACCTGGTACAAATATAAAACCAAACCAAACCTCGTCCGATGGACCAAAATGAAACCCCCCTGCAGGAGTCCTTGACTGCACGCACAGGGTGGAGGACGTGGCCATGCAGAAGGCTATTTGGCTTTGGAGTCCACATAGATCTTATCTCCATCCCGGATGCCGTAAGAATGCAACGCCCGCGAATTGTACTTCATCTCCTCAGGACCGAAGGGAGCTTCGTGGTCAAAGTAGGTAACAAGCATGCTGCTGGTTGGCAACTGGACCAATGTTTTCAACTGTTTCTTTAATTCTGCGACTGTCTGATCCAGGCGGATGGTCATCTCCTCCACCTGGTCCTTGAAGTGAACTTCAACCTTAGCGCTGCTCTGGGGCCGGAGGTCGACCACTGCCAGCTTTTCCAGCTTCCCGTATTTTGTCACTAGCTCATGATACCTGGGAGAGGTGCGGTGGAGGGAGAAGAAAATTTAAACAATTAAACAGTAGAGCGACAATAAAAACCAGTAAAAGGTCTAAAACAAAAGCCTTTGCATGCCTTCAGAAAGCCAACAATGAAAGGGAAGAACAAACCACTTCTGAAAGTTTCAGATCCTTAGTGGCACTGTGTAAAGGGCCTAACTTCCAGGTGACCCTTTATGTACTTTTAAATAGACATGATATTTTTACATTTTATATTTGTACTTTTGATTTGTATTTTAATGGTGCATTGTTTATGTTGTAAACAGCTTAGGGATTATTCTAATGAAAAGCAGCATAGAAATAGAATAAAATAAACAAACAGCAAGGAAACCCAAAGCAAGGCTCCAGAGAAAGAACAGGTAGGTTCACATGGGAGAGGCAGGTCTTTAGGTATCACACACCCAGGGCATCTGGGTCTTTAGCAGGCCAAACTCAGCAGCTTGGATAGGTCCGGAAAACCTCTGAAAGCCAATGAGCTCGTCACATCTATGTTTAGCTCAAGATCCCATGAAATCCATCACCATACATGGTTAAAAGATGTCTAGGATATTATAATGGCTAAAGAAGGGCAAGGACGGGCAGTCTCAATGGAGAAAAACTGGTAACATCTGGGTGAATCAAGAATGGTGGGTTGTGTATCTTTAGGGATAGTGCCATGGAACGCCCAACTTCTCACTGCTCAGATAGACTGCCACTGCTATTCCGTAATGAGCACACTCAAAAGCAGTCACAAAAACATACACACAAATACCCTGTTGGTTGCTGCTGATCAGCTGGCAGCAGTTTGCTAGAGTTGCATGTCTCCTGAAAATTGTTATAAGATGATGTACAGGTGGTATCTGACACCAAAAAACTTAGCATGAATGTATAAAAATGTTTCAAAGAAATGCTGGAAATGTGGACAATGTGAAGGAACTTTGTTCCATATGTGGTCGTCATGCGGGAAGGCAAAGGCCTTTTGGGATATGATATATAATGAGCTGAAGAAATTTTTTAAAATGATATTTCCTAAGTGGCCAGAATCCTCCTTGTTGGGAATAACTCAAGGAGAGTTCTCTAGAAGAAATTTAATTTTTTTTATGTATGCAACCACGGCGGCTAGAATAGTATATGTGCAGAAATGGAAAGATAATAAAATGCCTTCAAAAGAAGACTGGTTGATAAAAATTTTGGAATATGCCGAGATGGCAAAACTTACAACACTTATAAGGGACAAAATCTTGGAATTAAAACATTGGGAACCTCTCTTACTTTACTTAAAGAACTATTTCTTTAACATGGACTTTTCAGCAGGGTTTGAAATTTAGTATCACAGCAGGTTGGGGTAGGGTAAAATCCAATTGTAAGGCGGAGTATATATGTTTTGTAATATTATAGCAATGGCTTATATGTATAGTTAACAAGAACCGCGCAGACTGGTAAGCGGGAAGTCAACATTTACTTAATTAAGTGTATCTTGATTGTTAAGATATTGTAAAAATCAATAAAATTTTAAAATGGCAAAAGAGCTGCATGTCTCCTGATAATATTCGGCATCATAGGTGGGACAAATAGAAGACAAGGAAGGGGAGAAGGCAGAACAGAAGTGCTGCCCGCCTGGATGGTCATGAACCAGCTCAGCAAGTTCCTCAGGCTGTCCCAGAGATGCTCTTTTGTTCGGTGCCCCTGGGCAGAGATGAGATGAGGACCCTCTCTTCTCTCCACCCCCCCCCCCCGCTTCTCTCCTTTGCTGCAGGTATCTCTCCACTTAGTAATGAGGCAGTAGTGTCTCTTCTGCCTGGCTGGGAAAGTGGCAAAAAGTCAACCCAAAGGACAAGGTAATTGAAATGACAAAAGACAGAAAGCGGCCGAGAGGAGGTAACATTTCAGAGTCTCTAGGCGATGCCTGGGGCTGAAAGCTCCTTTTGTCTCCCGTCCAACTTGGGGCTTAAACCCGATCGCTGCTGTGTCACTGCCCCTGCCAGAGGATGATGGAGCCTGGCAACCGGGGAGGGGGGCCCCCCAAGGGACTCATGTTAAATGTAGGAATGTTCCCTCAACAGCAGAGCCTCTGTCTGCCTAGAGCATGAAGCAGCCAGCCCAGAACGCTACGATTCCCCCCACGCCTCTGGCAAAGCTGGCCTTCCTCAGGGTGGAGCGTTCAACTACCGGCTGCTCTCTTTGCTCTAGCAATTAACACCAAGACACCGTTGACCCATTTGGGAGGCGATGGCTCCCGAGATGAGAAGACTGGACTTTTAGGAATCCAGCAGTTGCCAACAGCGGTTAAACGAGCAGTGGGGAATGAATGAGCAAGGTGCTTCCCAGGGAGCCTTCAACACCTCTGCTGGCATCAAGGGCTCCATGGCAGCATCTATGGCTGACATAGCATGGGTTCACAAGACCTTCACTTCTTCTGGAAGCTCCATTTTGGTGGAGATGCATGCAACAAAACAGTTTTCTGCAAGAAGATCCAGCCCGCCTCATACCAATTTGCAATTTGAAGTGTGCTCTGAAACACCACCTCAGTGCTTTGCCACTGATTTGTGCCCCTCCCCACCGCACGTGTTCTGTACAGGAGAAATGGGCAGAGAACACAAGAAAAAGGCAAAGGGAGAACAATCAATATTCTGGAAACAGGATTTTCATCAGTCCGACTCGAAACTGCTGAGAGAGGTCCTTTTTCTTATCCATCTTGTACCAAAACTGAGAACAAAGGCAATCCACTCAGTCAATGCAGCTTCGTTTGTTTTTAATTTAACTCCCACATGCCTATTACACATTTACGTGAGCAGCACAGCTGCATAGTGTACAATCTGAATCAACATTTCACACCAATCTTACCCTTGTTTTTGTTTTCTTTTAAAAAAGAAATTACTAGCCCTTATCACTGCAACCAAGTGTTAAAAACACACCACCGTCAGCATCCGCCAACAGTCCAGAAGGAAACAAAGTCTTCAGCAAGTCTCCCAGTGGCGAATAAGAGGGGGATGCACTGCCTTCCACAGCTGCCTGTTCTCCTCATAGGAAGCTGCCATATACCGAGTCAGACTATTGGTCCATCTAGCTCAGGATTGTCTACACAGACAGGCAGTGGCTTCTCAGAGGTTGCAGGCAGAAGTTTCTCTCAGGCCTATCTTGGAGAAGCCGCCAGGGAGGGAACTTGGAACCTTCTGCATGCAAGCTTGCAGATGCTCTTCTCGGAGCAGCCCCATCCCTGAAGGGGAATATCTCACAGTACTTTCATGTATTCTCCCATTCAAATGCAGACCAGGGCAGACCCTGCTTAGCAACAGGGAGAATTCCTGCTTGCTACCACAAGGCCAGCTCTCCTTGGCTGCTACTGGGAAGGAGCTCATAACTCAGCAGGAGAGGAGCATCTCCTCTGCATGCAGAAGGCCCCAAGTCCGGTCTCTGTTCTTTCCACTTGAAGGGACTTCAGACAGCAAGGCTTGGAGAGTCCTCAGCTTGAGGCCCTGGAGAGCCACTTCCAGTCAAAGGAGACAATGTGGGCCTGGCTGGGCAAGAGGTACGACTCTGTCTAAGGAAGCTTCGTTGGTTTCACACTCTTCCCCTGCAATGTCTAAAATCCTTGTTCCAGTGTTTGCGTCTTGAAATTCGATTGCCCGAATCAGTGGTGGAGAAATTTACTGTTTCTAAGATATGCAAGGCTTGGATTTTTGTTTGGGGCAGAGGACATTTACGTGCAGTTCGGTAAAGGGGAGCAATGCGGCTTATGTGAAGGACCCAACTGCGTCTTTTGTTTTGTTTTTCAATCAAGGCAAGGGAGAGGGGCTTCGATTTGTAATATGGGCTGGAAAGGGAGAAGCAGAAGGAAAGCGGGTTAGAAAAACAGATCACAGGCGGAACATCAAGCATGGGTCAAAGGTCCAGGATGTGGAACCTGAACCCTGGCCACTGGGGACATCACCGCAGCCATGGGCAGCAGTCTGCAGCTAGCCTGAAATGGCACACTAACTCTGTGGAGTGGAAAAACAACCTTCAATGGCTGTAGGAGTCTCTTAGAGACCCCGCACAGATGAGGGCGTTTGGACAAAGGGGCCATTGAGCAGGGAAGGGTGGGAGGAACACACAGCGCTGTTTAAACGCTATGAACAAGGGGGAGGCCAAAGACAAGCTCCCCTCCCCTTCTACTTACAACCTGTGCAGAGAGCACTTGCCAGGAAGTAAGTGAAGATTTAATAATAAATTAAAGAGACGCCCTCTGAGGATTGGATATTAGTATTTCAGACTGGCACATGTGCCATCACAACTGGAAAACCCACCATTATACTTCGAAAAGAAATATTCAGACGTCTTATAACACATTCCCTTGTGCTGGGCTCTGCACACATGCACACACAGAGCGCAGAGCCCTGAAGAAAATATTAGGCAATCTGTTTCAGGAGAAGTATTGTTCCCAGTACATGTTACACACAGAGGGAACAGAAAACAGACCCAGGGTCCTTAGTTCAGAAGCACGTCCCAAATATGGCCCCCGACACAGTGGCCCATTCTTTCACAAGCCTTCACAGGTCTACCACCTTGCAGAACTCCCCATCAGCCCTTTCTGTTGTCTAGCCAAAACAGCTCTGGTCTCTGCCCCAGCTCTGCCCCTGAAGCTTGTTCTCAGCTCTCTCATGGATCTCGGGAACCTCCAACTTTTTTGGAGCCCCTCTTTTCCAGAGCCAGTTGTTCCAGCACCACTGTCCTTAAATAACTCTGGTGGGCCAATCCCACATCCTGACATCCCTGGACAGGCCTGCCCGCCCTCACAGATACCAACAGAGGAGATGGCCATCATCAACCTGCCTCTACCCCATTCCGGGACAGCCTTGCTCCACATTCCACTTCTTATCTCCTCCTTCCCATGACTTGGGCCAGCTCTGCTCTGCTTCACAGCGAAGCCCCCAAGACATCCTCTTAGAAATGGCTCTTGTCCTTGGATATAATAAACTGCAGATGTTCACACTTCCCAACCAGTGGCTTGAAGCATGGTCAGCTGTTTCTCACTCCTTCATGAAGGAGTGAGGGAAATGGTTTACAGACAATTCCAAAGTCAATTTAGTTTTTGGCACATAATCCTTGAAGCTTTTGCAGAGTTGGGGGTGAGGCAGCAGGGCATAGCCTCCTGCACATCCTACCCAGTACCAGATGGCAAGAGGATTAGCCACTTAGCAATGGCATCAAATGAAAGGATTAGCACCCATTTCCAGGAGATGCCGACTCTTTAGCACAGGGCTTAGCTCAGTGAAATGAGAAGAGCAATCACCTGCATATGGTGCCAGGCATAAGAAAAGTTGCATTGCTTTGGGGACTATGAGCTTCACATGCTCCTACAGCACCTTATGAGGGTTGATTCGTTTGTTACATTTGCTGGTAGATGAATTCTGGGAACAGTTCATAGTCCCAACTCTCCCGCAATGCACAGCATGTAGAACACGTTTGCTGCTTTCTAGCTAATCCACAGAAGCCAGAGTTGAGTCTGGAAACTGTGACTGATCTCCCCTAAGGAATACCACTGGTCACTTCTTTCCAACAAGAGCATGTATCCTAGCAAAACTTTTGTCTCTTTTCCTCTTTAGTCAAAATCTTAACTGTGGTTTCCAGTTTGGGAGTAATAATTTCTTAGCAAACATATCTGCAGTTAACCAACTTGCCTAGGCTCTTCCTCCCATGTGATGACAACCAAGGTCTGGTCTTGCTAAATCATTCTCAAGTAATGACCAATTGTGACTTTCTACATCCTGAGTACTCCACCAAAAGTGGGTCGAACCAAAACTTGATGAGCCAGAGGCTTGGATGTGTAACATGCCATTCACAAAAAGCCCAAATGGGTGCTGCAACTGTCAACGTGAGTTGTCATCTTCGCATTTTAAAAAAAGGAGGTGGTCGGGGGGAGGCTATGTGAAGAAGCTGAAGCCTCTGCTTCAGAACAGCAGAACTCTTCTGATGTGGGACTCCCTTTGTTCCAGTGCTGTGGCATGCACTCTAACCAATTACAGGTTCTCTTACGGGCTAATGTGTTGCAGCAGTTTGGGTAGCCAAAGTCTGGTGCCACGTGCCACAGTTTGCCTCTCAGTAGCTCAGCGAGTTCTTCAAGTACCCCCTGTTGGAAACCCCTGACCAAGTCCAACTTTAACCCTCATTCCACACACCCCAAACATTCTGGGCCAGGAGAATCTCACCTGAAAGGAACCTCCTCTTGGGGGAAGTCTATGTGATAACGAATAAAAAACCTCTCGGAGTCCTCTCGTTCACCATCTGAAATGACGCTCCCATTCAGCTTAGTGATAGATGGTAACCTGCATGTATACAGACAGAAAACATTAAGATCTTAATGGGGGGGTCGGGACCCTGGCAAACCTGGCTCAGACACCCAAAGATGTGGCTCTCCAAGGAGAGCAAATTTCTATGCAGCTTCCTTGCAGAAAGGATTTGATTTAAAACCATGTATTATGGTTTGAATATAAATACATCGGAATTCTCCAAGGGCGCTTCATAAAATACTGGCACGCTCAAAAGTCGGCTGCAGATCAGTTTGTCTAGAAACTTGCTATGTGTTGGCAGCCCTGGGCTGATCAGGCAGAGTATGAAGGGGAAAGGAGAGAGAGAGAGAGAGGGGGAGAGGGAGAGGGAGAGCACAAGAAAGAGACGCAAAGTGTTTGAGTCACTTCAGACAAGGTCTTGTGAATAGGCCACTACGAGTGTAAAAATAAACACAGGTCTGGATTTTCAGAATATTAGATAGGTATGAAGGGCAGAGATTCTGGGGTGCAGTGGCACCTAGGCCATATTACACCATGCACTAGATCACAACTCAAGCGGCCACCTCTATTTAGGTCGTGCAAAGAACTGTCTTCTGTCAGCAACTAGGTCCCAAAAAGGGGAGGGGGGGGGAGGAGGACAACCAGCCTATAATCCATACAAATTAGTGCCCTCTCCAAGGAGGAAACAAGGTCTACATGACAGAGCAGGCACCTGGATTTGTAGAAAAGTCTGGTGACCACTTTGTATGTTAGGACACTTGAGCACCACACAGTGAGGGGTCTGGCAAGACCTTCTTCTTTAGGAGGTACAGGTGAGTATGGACCCAGTGGCCAATGATTAGCCAAGCCAGGATACCTTCTAGCATTCAATGGCCAAGGGATGCATTCAAGCAAAACCCCTGCGGGCTTGTTCTGGCCATTGCATGGCTCCTGCCTGTGTCTCAACCTAGACTAGAAGGGGCTGCAAAATCACTAAAAATGGGACCACTGTGAGTCAAGTGGAAAGTTGTCGTGCCCAGGATTGAAACCGAAATACCAATACTATAGTCCAAGAGCCACCAACTGAGAGATGACAACAGGCAGTAATTAATGAGAATTAAACAGAATATTAAGGTTGCGTTCACACAATTACGATGATCCTGGTTAAAGAGCCAACCAGGATTTCTGAGCCTGGTGAAGTGGATTGTGAGAACACAGAATTCCAGGGTCATCCTGGTCAAACCACTCCAGTTAGCCAGCATTTAACCAAGATAGATAATTAGGATTCAATCCTGGTTGTCTATCCTGGTTAAATGAAGTTTAGCCACAGAGGTTTGACCAGGATTGCCTGAAAATTCTGCATTTTTGCAGTCAACCCTATTGTGCTCTGTGATCCAGGTTAACTCTTTAACCAGAATCACTGTGATTGTATGAATGCAGCCTAATTTAGGAATTGTTTCAACCACTGGTTTTTTCGTGAGACCTTGTCATTCTAATATATGCCATTAGCTTTATGAATCTTATCTGAATCCTGCAAATTACCTTGCTAAAGCTTCTCAGAAAATTAAGTGTAAACCTTCTGACTTGGATCTGGAACCTACTAATTGGCAAAATTACTAGCAGCCAAGAAATGGCGCAACTCTCCTTAATTCCAGAGCAGTTATGCAAGATTAAAGAGCTGGCAGGAACAGCAAGCTCAAGGAATATGTATGTCTCTGTGACAGTAAACAGCTTGCCAAGTCTTCTGAGAACACTCTACATTCCTTTATTGACTTCATAAAATCAAGATATAAACATGGACTTCACATCGTACAAATGTTTTTCAATGTTGCAGTTTAAGGACTTAATTGCAACTCTTTTCTTTGTATGCCTTTTGCTTTTTTAAAAAAAGACACTTTTTAATAGACACTTTTGGATTCCCGAGTCATTACGGCAGTCCGATTTCCAACTGGCCAATGTAGCATGACTGATTTTAGTATTGCAATTAGACTGCCATTTACATCAAGTGGTTGAAGTACTTGTAAGCAGTTTTGCTATATCTGAAAACAAGCCATCTCTCTCTATCCTGACTGATAAAGTGGTCTGTGTTATGCAAATGCCTGGACATTCCTACATTGTTCCAAATTCTGAAAAAAATTCAAATCTTGCTATCTAAATCAGTTATACACAATTGGGGTGGGGGCGGGCACCCAAACTAAGTTAGGCATGACTAAGTCCTAGTGAACTTAACCGGACTGAAGTTAGTCACAACTAGTTTGTCTGATTTCAGCAGTGCTTGGTCATGACTAATTAGTCTGGATAATACTCAAAGAGTTTTAGTTCTGACCTATTAAAGCTTCAGACCAAGGAGTATGAAGCTCTGCCTTCCCCCATATAGATCTACTGGTCATGAGTGGAAGCCAAACATATCTGTTTGGTCACGAGCGGAAGTCCCTCACCTTTGTAAGTGAGGCAGGTGGCTTCGGACAGGGCCTTCACTGTAGAGGCATAGCAAGGTCCTTCGCGATACTTCAGCGCCAACCTTAATATCAGTCCAGTGCCTGGTGACAGCCGAAGAACACACTCAAGCTTTTAAGTGAGGTGTAACTACGGACAGCTTTCAAGAATGCTGACTGTTCTGCTGGTTTCTGTTTGAGGCTGTCTGTACTTTTGTTTAGAGTTCAAAAAAACCCTATAAAATAATCTTTTCCCAAATGTATTTATAAGACCCTTCCACCAGGTTTACAGGGTGATTTACGAAGGGGGTGGGGGAGAAATCAAAACAATGTAACAGTAATACCACAGTGTAAGAATATTATACGTCCCATTGAAACAACAGCCAGCAGTTAAAAACAGCAAACAATTTAAACTAAGCATCTGTAAAATCCCTGGGAGAATAAGAAGGTACTTTGCTTGGTGCTGAATGGATGACAATGTTATCGCCAGACAAGTGCCCCTGTTATCTTTGCATCCATTTTTAAATACTAGAATTAGGTCAAATCTGCATCTGTTTAAATAGCCGTGATTGTCTGCTGCAACAAAAACCAGATTCCTGTGACACTTTAAAAGACTAACACACTGATTGTGGCAAAAGGCTTTGTGGACTGGAACCCACTTTGTCAGAGGCATTAAAAGTGTCTCCTCTGTTGGTAGATACAGTATATACACCGGGGTGTGTTTTAGGTCTCACCATGTTGAGGTTACATTAAGCCAGAAAGAAAGAAAAAAGGAGAGATATAGATGTATTCCAGACCTGGCTATTACCAGCTTCCTGCGCTCCTCATTGGTGTACGGCTGAAGGAGAGGAATCCCCAACAGCCTCACTTCCTCAAGCTTGGGGAAAGAATTGAGTTTGTCAATGTCTTCCCAGCAGCTCAGACCTGCTTTAAAGAAAGGAAGCGTTTAGGGAGAGAAAAGCGTTTGGAAAGAGGGCTCAAAGCACCAGATACTAGAAGGCAGGGCAAATCTGTCAGTTGCGTTGGGCTTGGGGCAAAAAAGGACAGAACGGAAGAAAACAGAATAAAGAAATCCCCATGCACCCACCTCTACCAGCGTGCACATGTGTGCCTAGGAGCACGTGGAAAGGATAACCCCATGAGAGATGTCCTCGGCTCCAGACATCAGAGAATGAAAACCATAAGTAATACTAATTAATAAGCCTGGAACCTTAGCTGTATACCCAGCTGCCATAAGACTCTGCAGTTCAATGCAGGGGCTGTTTCTCTAGGCTGTCATCTTTACCATCAGCCAGAAGCCTCCCATCTCTTCCCCGTGGAGGGAACAACCTGGAACTTGGACTGTGCCACCTGCTGCCAGGGGCCAGAAGAAATGTGAGCTGCTTTGGGAACCAATCGTGGCTTGAAAACCAACTATAAACACAATGACCATTCTCCTCCCCACCACCCCCATATACTTCATGAAATAGGCCACCTCACCCTGGCTAATGGTTTGCTCAGTTATGGCGTAAAGTCCTCAGATGCTGTTGGACAAGGGCCTTTGGCTGCTGTGGCTGGGGATGCTGGGAGGTGTAGTTCAACCACATCTGGGGACCCAAGGCTGGGAACGTATCAGAAAAAGCTGACAGATGGGAGGAGTTAAATTTGAAGGGCCTTTCTCCATGGAGGAAGTGGCGTTTACTGGGATCTGAACAGTAGAAGGCTGGACTTTCCAAGTCCCAGTGGAATTGGGTACCATCAATACACAGATGACATACCCAGCAATCTTTCTTTCATCAGATTTAAGGGAAGCCATGGGCTCTGGGAACAGATACCTGCAGTCAGTAAAGGGCTGACTGAGGGCTAGTAAGCTGAAGCTCAATCCAGACAAGACAGAGGTGCTGCTGGTTAATGGCTTATCGACCCAGGGAAGAAAGCCTCCACCTGCTCACAACAGGATTGTGGTCCCCCATAAATCTTGTTAGAAGGTAGGGGTGTGTATGAGTGTGAGACTGAGACACACACACACAGACACTCTTCAGTCCAACTTGGCTGCTTGGTGCCCAGGCTGCATTCATGGCACATAATGCCTTTCCCAGAGATGGTCTGGCCACAGTTGTCCACGCTCTAGCAATATCCAGAATAGATTGTTGCAATGAGTTACATGCAGGGCTGCCACTGAAGAACAGTCATAGGCTGCATGTGGTACAGAATGCACGGTGGATAGATTATTAACTGGGACGGATGCCAGAGAAGAAGTCATGCCAGAATTCAGAGAGCTACACCAGCTACCAGTTTGTTTCCGGGGTGGTTTCAACATTTACAAGCCCTCCGTGTCTTGGGACTGGGCTTCATTTTCTCCAGTAGTAACGTGTCTGCCCTGGAGGCCTTTCTGATAAGAGTGTGGATACTGCAGAGGGGATCTGTGCAGTGGCAGCATCCAAATGGTGGAATTTCCTCCCAAGACACACACACACCTGGTGCATTCTTTACTATATTTGGGGGACCAGCCGAAATCAGTCCTGTTCTCC
Organism: Hemicordylus capensis; assembly: GCF_027244095.1. Taxonomy (NCBI): domain Eukaryota; kingdom Metazoa; phylum Chordata; class Lepidosauria; order Squamata; family Cordylidae; genus Hemicordylus; species Hemicordylus capensis. Next base: position 27,617,304 of record NC_069664.1, read on the forward strand.
CATGCCTTTAATGGCTTTTTAGAAGATTTGAGGCCTTTAGCTGCGAGATGCTTGGATTGGTTTTGATGGTCATTTTAATGGCTTTTACCACTGCTCTGGTGGTATTATCAACAAATCCTTCATTTGTGTGTAAGCCACCTTGCAGCCAAGTGCAAGAAAGCAGATTGCAATTCTCATAAATCCTGAATTTAAATAAACTCCATGCCCATCTCTCTAAAAGCTTTCCAGTTCTCCCTCTGATCTCTCCTCATCCACAACTACAAACTGAGCTGACAGGCTCAATATATTCCTGAGAAACACGATTGCATTTCACAATACAGTAGTTTCAGGCCTATACTCTACACACCACAGCCAGACTAGGACTGGGGAGACCCAAATTAAAATCCCCATTCAGCCATGATACTTGCTGGGTGACACACCACAGCCAGTGTGGTGTAGTGGTTAGAGTGCTAGACTAGGACTGGGGAGACTCGAGTTCAAATCCCCATTTAGCCGTGATACTTGCTGGGTGACTCTGGGCCAGCCACTTCTCTCTCAGCCTAAACTACTTCACAGAGTTGTTGTGAGGAGAAACTTAAGTATGTAGTACACCGCTCTGGACCTCTTGAAGGAAGAGTGGGATATAAAATGTAAAAATAATAAATAATAATAATATACTGGCCTGCTGAGCAATAAGTAGCAAGGCTTGACTGAGGAATATGCAATAAAACAAGAATCAAAAATAAATAAATAAAAGAAGGTGTTGTTCCTTCTCATTACCATGTTAACAAGATTGTGCCATGTAACAGTTCATTCATCTCAAAGTTGGTAGGTAGGAAGGTGTGAGTGTGAGTGAGGGAGCTTACATTCTGTTTCAGAAGAACGTGCTTCATTCAGGACCTCACCTGACTTGTGTAGGCTGATAGATCGCAAGTTTGGGAACAGCCTTGCTAGAGAATCTTCCGAATCCTCGATGGTCATCAGGTAATTATTGGCCAAGACGAGTGTATCTAGCGAGGGGAACATTATCCCCAATTTTCGGATTTCAGGCCAGTCTTTGAGATCATTGTCAGTTATGTGAAGTAACTTGAGCGAGTGGCAACAAACTGGAGAACAAGACACCGTTTTATAGTCGTTAAGGCACAGGAAGAGTTCCTCTAAGCTGCAGACAGAAAATGAAAGAAGGGGGGAAAATTCTTATATCAAACGAACAAATGAATATTAATACACCACTTTTCGACAAAAGTTCCTAAAGCACTTTATCTAAAGAAAACAATAATCAATTAATAAGATGGACCCCTGTCCCCAAAGGGACCACAGTCTAAAAAGCAACATAAAGTAGACAACAGCTACAGCCACTGGAGGGATGCTGTGCTGGGGCTGGATAGGGCCAGTTGCTCTCCAACTGTTAAATATAAGAGAGTCACCACTTTAAAAGGGACATCTTTGCTCAATTAATTTAGCCAAGACTGCAGGGGGCGGGGGGGACGACGACTGAAGATGCTCCCCCGCCCCCAATTCCTTGCATACAGAAAATTAGCATAACAGGGAGAAGTGTTTACCCCTGCTAGCTGAGGAAAGAGGGACTTTCCTCAGTCTTGTCTCTGATATGCTAGGTTTCTACATGCTAGGAGCCTTTCTTTTTTCATGGATTGTCATGGGCCAGTGGCTGCCGGTGGGGGCCTGAACACTGGAATCTCTCACCCTAGGGTGAAAAAAAAATACTAATTACACCTGGAAAAACAACATGACAGGGAGAAACCACCCTGAGCTATTTGGAAGGGCGGTATAAAAATTGATTGAATGAATGAATGAATGATTGAATGACTAAATAAATAATAAACTTAAGGAGGTAGAAGGCTGCTACCAAGGTGGAGTCCATCCTCCAGAATGTGGCAGTTAACATCCAGTTTCTTATGAAAAATAAAAGGAGACCATTCATGGTATGTGATCAGCAGGCACCCCACTTCCCTCAATTAAGTTTCATTCAAAAGCCAGCATCTCTTAGCAAGGTATTTCACCGGGATAATTCAATACTACCTGAGAAGAGTGCAAGAGAGACAGTGTACTATCATCATTGTCTGTCTACTTGACAATCAAACGTATGCAGATTTAGAAGAGGGGCGTGTAGCAGTCTTCTCTGAAACAGGGATTCCCAGATATTGTTGGCCACAACTCCCAACATCCCCAGCTGCAAATGGCCTTGGGCTGAGGATTATGGGAGTTGTGGTCAACAACAGCTGGGAATCCCTGTTACAGTGAACACTGGTGTGGAGCTGTTAGTGTGCAGATTTAAGAGTTAGTGACAAGTTCAAAAAACAGCATTATCCAGATGCAGTCAGAATACCAGACTTCTTGAATAGGCTGAAAACGGGGATGAGACTCGCCTGATTCTTATAAAACAAGCCACTGTTTGCAGATGGAAGGGGCTGAAATTGAGGCATGGGGGTTTGGCTAAAGGTCACCGAGTGAATGCTGGGGCTGCCGCAAGATTGGAACCTGGCTCACAGTCCCTTTGCCACTGCACTAGGCTTGCTTCTGTAACTTGTTATTCAAACAGTGTGTAGGAAATCCAGCATGCCCTGTGTCTCCAGGCTTACTCTGGCAATTCTTGCAGGATCATATGGACTGTTTCCCAAGAAGCTTTGCTGTTGTTGAGCACAAGTTTGCGAACACCGGCGAAAGATCCAGCACACGTCCTCTCTAAAACCGACAAATTCAGAGGGTTGGAACTCAGGTTTAGAAACTCCAAGTGAGGGACATTTGACACAATTTTACTGACCTGGGAGGGAAAGGAAGGGGAGGGGGGAAAGAGTTAAGTAAGAACGAACATATCGGGCAGTAATCAGATCTCAAATAATATTCTGTCATCTAAAAAAACCCAGGCCTTCCAGCACAGCTCATTGAGTCGGAGAATGATATGGATTCTAACAGCATTCAAGATAGCTATCTGTAATTCATACTGCAGCTATTTGCTGATCTAGATTGATTGGCTAATTGCTTGTTCACCTCAATGGTTCATTTAATTACACTCTTAAAAAGGCTTGATAAGGAAAAAAGCAGATAGCTGGCAGGCTTCATAAAACCCACCTCAATGGCAGCTTAAAAAAAAAACTCACGGGAGCCAATGTTTTTCAAAGGGCCATTTCACCTGTAGCTAGTCATCTTTTCGGCGATCTTGCATGCACTGAATTCCGTTTCTAGCAAGGAGTTCTGATTCCTGAGAGCCCGTTTTTATGTTGCTTTCAGAAAAAAAACCCTGAAAGCAGAATTCTTGATCTCTTGTAGTTTCAGTCCGAAAAATGTTCAATGCTACTGGTTGGCCAAAGGCTGTAGTCCTTGGTCAAATGGAGCCTCTCTGACATTGGGTCTTGGACCCCTGTCAAAAGCCTTGGCTTCCAACTTCCTTGCCCACACCTTCCTTTCTTGCCACAAAATCCACCCCACATACATATTAAACACATTTCTGGATTGCTTTCCAATAAAAAGTTCACAAAGTGGTTTAGACCGAAAACAGTTCCTTGTCTCAGAGGAGTTTACAGTTTAAGGAGAAACGCAAGGGAGACTCCAGCAACAGCCACTCGACACACACAATGCTGGGCTGAATAGTTTTCACAGTTTAATTATCCGAGGGGGATGTACTAAAAATACAAACACTCTTCTGTGAATGTTCACAGGTCCCCAATAATCACTGAAGTTTTTTCAAACAAAGAATGTTGGTTTTGCTGATGCAAAACTCAGACAAACCTATCGCCCACCCTCCTCCTAGACAAGGCTTCCTCAAGCCTGATACTATCATGCCCTTGCCTGCTTTTATGTTGCCCTTTCCTAGTCAAAGACCAAACAAAAGCACACAGATGAAACAGAAACTCCTTTTACGACCAGTGAACCTATTCATAGACGATTTGCCTCTGTTGCGGGAACAGGAAGTGTGTGCTTCATTGGTAAGAATGGAAGATGCTTGGCATGCCCAACCCAATTCGAGGTTGGGTTCAAACATAATGTGCAACTTGAGGTTCCCCGAGCCCGAGATATCGAGGGGATTCGAGGTTGGCACTGCAGATGAGCACAGATTTTGGTTTGCTGGAAGTAATTGAGTTAAGCCAGAGGGATGCCCCCTGGCTGGACACTCCCAGTGAGGCCCTGGATGCTATCTCAGCCTGCCTTGTGTTCCTTGCACTCTTTGGTCCTGATGGGAAAGCAGGCAGGCTTGCCTACAACAAGCCAGAGGTTCATGAAGAGCTTTGGGTTCAGACAGACGTTAACGTGCACCTCAGTGGGAGCAGCACGTAGTTTGGCAAGTCAACGCCAAATCTTGGCTACCCATCTCAGTCCGAGGACCCGAGTAAGCCTCAGGTTGCTGCCTTGATGAGGTTCACCCAACTGCAGATAACAAGGTAACCAAGACTGCAAGCAGGTTCTGTGCAATGGGTGAGCCTGCCTCTTACAGCAGGTGGAGAGTCAGTCTTGTGTTAGCAAGCATGAGTTATCCTTTGCTAAGCAGGGTTTGCCTTGGTTTTCTTTTGTATGATGTCTAGTTTCTTTAAGTTCCTATTAACTAGCTATCATAATCAGCTAACCATCTATGAGGAGGAGGAAGCTGGTGTTTCAGGAAGCAGGACGAGGAAGGGAGAAGCTCATAAACTTCCAGGATAACACGTGTCTGGGTTCATCATCGTAAAGCTGATCTGCTTGGGCAGTTCCATGTGAAACTAGAATACTACTACAATGAACATTTATATGCCGCTCTTCAACAAAAGTTCTCAAAGTGGTTTATAGAGAAAAATAAATACAGAAAGAAAATGGTCCCCTGTCCCCAAAGGGCTCACAATCTAAAGAAAGATAAACATCTCTCTTTCCTCCTCTGGAAATACCTGAAGGCAATAAAAAGCAGGCTTCTTGGTATCAGTAGTGTGGATTCGCAGTGTCCCTGGGAGCACAGTGATTATCATGGCGCCTGTCCCTTTCTCCTGCTGTCAGTCCACAGCCACACTATTGGCTCTCCCTGGCCTGCAATCAGGAAATGCCCGCAAGAACTAAGGAACTCTGGAACTTGTAGTTCTTGAGAGACCATTCCACACACATACAACTGGAGCAGACATATTGAGCTCCAGCAAAAGCAGCTGTTCTTGCTAATATTCAGGGCGGCATTCATACAGCCTCCATTACCTCATGCCAATCTTCCAGTTTGTTGTCAGAAAGATCCAGTTCAGACACATGAGCACAGAAGGCAGCAATTTCGTTCTCATCTCCGGCACAGGTTATGCCGCAGCTATTCAACACCAGCACACTTGGGAGGTTGAGCCGATCTGAAAGACAGGAACAATGGCACACTAATTTGCAGGGCGGTTTTGTTTCTGGAGATACAAAATGATCGCTTGTACATCTGAGCAAACACACAAACTAGACCACATGAAATCCAGTAGAGGAAGAAAGAAAATGGCTTAATCAAGGGGCAGGCAACATATCCTAGTCAAGTCAGCTACGTCGGCCCTAGGATCAGGCATTAGACCTGATTAAGAGAGTCTAGATCAAATCTTGCCAAATAATGGCCTAGAATTTTAAAGCACTTACTTTTAGGAAAACAAAAAGGGACAATTTAATAATCAATATATTGGCTGTTAATGTGAAACAATGACAGTAACTTTTTTATTTTAAAAATGCAATATATTAATATAACTTTTAACCATGTTAGGTTGCTATATTTAGGAATGATAATCTGATGATGATGACGACGATTGGCTTCAAACACCAGGAATCGTTACAGAAAACAACAGGTAATAGAACTTATTGTTACAGAAAACAAACCAAAGCCAAAGAACGTAGTTGCCACACCCAGGATTGTGCTCCTGGCACTTGAGAACGTCAGTAGGATGGCATGGGCCATGCACAGACTTCCCACACTCATTTGGAAGCCAGGTGGCCACCTAAACAGGGCCAGCATTCTGAAATGCTGCAATTGCTGAATTACATTGACCTTTTAAGGGAGAATTGCCAAAAATGCTCACAAGGGCAACGTCAAAGATGCAACAGCACGGTAAGCTCTTGCCTTTCCCCATTAAGCATTTTGACATGAACAACAATGTGACAAGCGAGAGTGCAAAAAGGACAACTGAATGTCTGATTATGCCTTGCGTTGAACAGGGACAGGACTTCGAGAGTTGCACACCCGATCAGAGGTGACTCATCTGCTGCTGCGGCATGTATTAATTTGGATGCTAGCTTTTAAAAGATGCAGCTGGGCCCATGGTCAAGATGTCCTTTTTATCATTTCTCAGCATTCAAATAGAGACATTAGAAAATAGTCTGAAAGTTTTATTAAGGTGACTCAGTTGTGGTTAATTTTGAGTGACATATGGTGCATTTTGTCCTTGACTGACTCAACTTATTTCTGCTCTTTTCTGTCAAATTCAGTTACGGTCATTTCCACCCAAATAACTTCCTTGTTCTTCCCCCTTTGGGGATGGTTGCAATACAAATCAACCTGACAGTAATTTAAAATGACTGTGTGTGTGTGTTGGAGGTGGAGGACTTTATGTTGAAGTAAACCTGGGCCCAGCTTCTTTCCCACTCTCCCTCACCCCCAACCTATAACATAGCTGCAGAAAAGAAAGAATAAGGACCCTCACGCCCCAGTTTCAATTCTCACATTTCAACCACATTCCCTGAAACATTAGAAGAATCAACCAAATACTGGCCGAAGTCTACCTTTCATAGGTGAGCCCTGAGGTGTGGCTGGGACGTGCACGCCCATTCCGGGGCCACGGCGATACGGGAAGTTTTCAGGGCTGTATTTCTCACAAAGAACTTGCATGAAACTTCTCCCACTGGGCTGATCCATGGTCCCTTCCTGAAATTCTATAGTACAAGAGGGGGAAAGACAAATGAAAAATCAAGTCTGTCTCTTACACTAGCAAGTGGTTGAAGCAATTGTCCTACTTGAAGAAGGCTATTTGTAAACACAAACAAGTGTCTGTTTCTACAATTAAGGACTGGCGACCAGTAATTCCTAAGCTGCGCTTGCTGAGAAATAAATCAACAGCTCCTGTGAGCAAAAGGTTCCTTAGTACAGGAGGAGAGTTGGTCTTATGATAGCAAGCATGAATTGTCCCCTTCGTTAAGCAGGATCTGCACTGTTTTGAATTTGAATGGGAGACTACATGAAAGCACTGTTAGATATTCCCCTTAGGGGATGGGGCCACTCTGGGAAGAGCATCTAGGTTCCAAGTTCCCTCCCTGGAATCTTCTAGATAGGGCTGAGAGAGACTCCTGCCTGTAACCTTGGAGAAGCTGCTGCCAGTCTGTATAGACCAGGGATTCTCAACGCTGGGTCCCCAGATGTTTTTGGACTTCAGCTCCAATAATCCCCAGCCCCTGTGGCCTTTGGTTGGGGATTATGGGAGTTGAAGTCCAATAACATCTGGGGACCCAACGTTGAGAATCCCTGGTATAGACAATACTGAGCCAGATGGACCAAGGGTCAGGCTAAGTATATGGCAGTTTCCTATGTAAATGTGTTCTCCACAGTGAGCATACTGACTGTCTCTGGAAAATGTATTGAGATTTTGACTTTGGAACCGGGCAGGAGATTCTCCTTATGCTTGCACTGTGTTTAAGAGGTACCATTTCAGCACCAACTGTCCATGTTGTGCTGTGCACTGGAAATACCCTAAGTGCCTCAGAAGTCCCCAGAAGGTCACAAACAAACCACAGCCCTCCTCCAATGCTTGAAGCTGGGCAGGAGGCCATGGGAGTGTCCCCAAAGATGTGCTGCAGAGGTGTCCCAAAGCTCAGTGCAATGTGAGACAAAACTCTGCCTCTCCAGCTGGGGACAGGCAGGGTCCCAACAGTCATATGATCTGGATGGCTAGTAGATTTTGCAAGCATTGATGGGAGAATTCTAATCTGTCTTCACTTCTGATGAGGGGCAAGTTAAGGCTTTTGGAAAAATTTCACCATCTTGTCTTCCAGGTCAATCAGATTTATATAACCTTCTATAAGAAGCAACACATTCATTAACAGCTTCATTATTGTAAACAGTCATCTTTTTCTGAAGTTTTAAATATAGTACTGGAGTTCATCTTTTTGTCTGTTCCCCAGTTGTCCTACAGAAGACCAGGTAAACTTTGCAGGCCTTTCTGTAGACTCAACAAACCGATCCACGCAGGAGTCTGCTTGCTGCTTCTCTGCATGATTCACTGCTCTACCCTCTTTCCAATAAGCTTATTTGTGGGGCAGGCAAATTCTGCTACACCTGTTTTGGGTGTGATTACAGAATTCAATCACTCCCCATGCAGAGAGCAAGCGAGCATGCATGCATTACCTGCCCACAGAAAAGACACACCCAGAACAGTTACTCACACAGACAGTAAGCAGGGGACCAGCAGCAGCTCAGTGATAGCACTTTGCAGAAGTTCCTAGATTCAGTCCTTAGCAGCATCTCCAGTAGGGCTGGGAACTCCCCAGTCTGAAACCCCTGAGCTAGATGAACCAAGCATCTGACCCAGTAGAAGGCAGCTCTGTATGTCTTTTTGGTGATGGGACCATGGCTTACTGTTAATATAAACCTTTACACCTGCTCTGTAGGCAGAAGGCCCCAGATTCAGTCCCTGGTTAGGCTTGTGCCCAAAACGTTTCAGAGGCCATTATGAAAGCTTCCGAAACGTTTTGGCTCCGGGGGCCATTTCAGTGCTTTGGCACCGGCAGGGGTAGTCCTTTAAGGGCGGGGGAGGGTGAACTCACCCCTCCCGCCGCATATCCCCCGCCGGTGCTCCGTTACTTTTAAGCCCCTCGGGGCAGCAGTGTTCCTCCCTGCCGCCCCGTTTTTGTCATTCGGCCGGAAGAAGCAAGCACGTGTGTGCCCGTTGCGGGTGCACACGTGCTTGCTTTTTCTGGCCATTTCCTGCCGATGACGAAAACAGGGCAGCAGGGAAGAACACTGCTGCCCCGAGAGGCTTAAAAGTAACAGAGCACCAGCGGGGGATATGCAGCAGGAGGGGTGAGCGCACCCTCCCCCGCCCTTAAAGGTCTACCCTCGCCGGTGCCGAAGAAACCATGCACATCCCTATCCCTGATATCTTCAAGCAGATGTGGGAAAGACCCCTGTCTGAGCCCTGAGAGTGTTGTTGCCAGTCAGTGTAGACCACACTGAGTTAGATGAACCTAGAGTCTGACCCAGTATAAGGCAGCTTAATACATTCAAAGATAGGGAGTGGTTTTCTCCAAGGGTTTCATTTACACACACTAGATATAAACCTCTACAGGTGTAAGAGTGGAGTGTACCTCCAGTTTTAATTTGGGTCTAGAGAGCCAAGGAGAGCATGCTTCATTGGTCAAAAGCTTGGAAAACACTTGGCTAAGTGGACATGAATGCAGCAGACTGCACAGAAACTGACAATGACAAATTTGAGATTAACATGGGATCAAAGCTCAGGAGATGTATCTGTAGGGCTGTCGCTCAATTACAGAAATCTCAGTTAATTAACCAGATGAGTTTTACACAATTATACCTGCATATGACTAGAAGAATCATTTTGAAGTGGTGGGGGGGCACAATTGGGTGGTGCATTTTACAAGTCGTAATGAAACCTTTTAAGAGTTGCAGTCCTATATGTTATTTTTCTTTATGTTAATATATGACAAACATCTAATTCTTGTGAAGAGTGTCAGGCTGGATACTGTAATCTCTCTCTCTCTCTCTCTCTCTCTCTCTCTCTGTGTTATCATTTGGACCATGCCAATGAGAAGGGGTCACTTACCGGTCTCGGCATCAGCTCTTCCCTAGGTTAACAGGTATGAATCCCAAAAGAATCCACTCAGCCCTTCATCTTTTCAGAGGAGAAACATTACAATCCCATTTACGGTAATTCACTGCAGGGGGATGAAGAGATTGGGGGGAAATACAAGAGACTGTAAGTAGCAAGATCAGCTTCAAAGACAACTCTAAAATGTACATGAACTATAAGAATATGCCTCTGAATGATGGGCTCACATGTTTTGCCACCACTCTGTAATTGAAACCTTCCATTTTTGCTGCACAACTTCAGACCTCCAGTTGTTGTTGGTCTACAGTCCCTGCCATCCCCAGCCACAGTGGCCAATAGTCAGGGAAGATGGGAGTCGCTGTGTGGCCCTGCTTTTGAACAATCCATAGTTCTGTGCTACATTTGAATCCAGGGAACTGTGGTTTATTCCAGCTATAGTTAGTTAGGAACATAGAAAGCTGCCTTATATCGAGTCAGACCATTGGTCTACCTAGGTCAGTATTGTCTATACAGACTGGCAGTGGCCTCTCCAAGGTTGCAGGCAGGAATCTCTCTCAGCCCTGTCTTGAAGATGCCGCCAGGGAGGGAACTTGGAACCTAGATGCTCTTCCCAGAGCAGCCCCATCACCTAAGGGGGAATATCTTACAGTACCCACACATGTAGTCTCCCATCAAATGCAAACCAGGGTGGACCCTGCTTAGCAAAGGAAACAAGTCATGCTTGCTACCACAAGACCAGCTCTCCTTAACAAAACAGGATATGAAATCAGTCAGACTCTGATCTATTTTTATGAGCTATAGTTTGAACAAACTGCAGTTTCATAACTTTGTCCAGAACACAGAGCTGTGGTTTGTTCTGAAGTGTGAGCTTTAAATCTCTTCCTCTTGAATGCAAGAAGCAGGACATACTGAGCCCATGGCTTACAGAGCTTCATTCTCAAAGCACGAAACTACAGTTTAGCATTACCATATGAACCAAAACATTAATATCTTATTTAACATATTTCTATACTGCCCAAAACACAAGTCTCTGGGCTGTTTACAACAAACCGATAATCTTGGGTTCCTCCTGGTATGGACTGCCTTGCAGATCTGACCAAAGTTCATCTAGATCAGCATTTGGCTTCCAACAATGACCAATACGATGCCTCTGGAAGTTCACATTAAGACAATGCCAATACCCTGCTATTAGAATCTCCCCTTCCCCAAGTACTCTGGGACAGCAGATTATTATTACATTTATATCCCGCTCTTCCTCCAAGGAGCCCAGAGCGGTGTACTACATACTTAAGTTTCATGGCTGAATGGGGATTTGAACTCAGGTCTCCCCGGTCCTAGTCCAGCCATCTGGGGTCTTCTCTCTTTTGTGCTGGGGCACTGAGAAAGTAAGAAACAACAAGAGTCCCTTCCACTGCTTGGTGGGGACCCCCGCTATTTACATTCCTGAGAAAAGCAGTGGAAACAAGACCTCCAGGGAGGGGATCACTCTGGCACCAGCTGCCCTGCTCACTAGGGGGCTGGATATTTGTGGGTGCCTGCCTGTGTAGGTAGGCCCCATTCTACACACTGAGGAACACAGGAAGCTGCCTTATACCAAGCCAGACCATAGGTTCATCTGTCTGCACTGACTGACAGTGGCTCTCCAAGGTTGCAGGCAGGGGGGTCTTTGCCAGATGCCAAGGAGTGAACCTGAGACTTTCTGCATATAAACATGCAGGTGCTCTTCCACCACTCATCCCCTAATGGGAATATTTTGCAGCATTCACATGTAGTCTCCCATCTAAATGCAATCCACGTTGGACTCTGCTTAGCATAGGGTACAATTCATGCTTGCTACCACAAGATTGGCTGTCCTCCCTTGTTCTGTAAAATCAAATCAAAATCTTTATTGTCATGGTCATTCGACCAGCAAATCCCTTGTTCTGTGGCATCAACAATTTGGGATTTGGTTGTAAATGCTCGCTTTTAAACAATTTTTTGTTTAATTGAGCCATTTCAACTCTTTATGATCAAATAAGTTAGCATTAAATGTTACATTCTACGTGCACAGACTGCACTTTGGTACACTTTAGGGAAAACAGGAAAGGATGTAGAAATAAAAATCAAAAAAAGTTGTGTGAAATCATTAGACATGAAAGGATTCTCTAGGTCAAACACAAACTGCTGCTGCTGAGACTTACAAAGGCATTATGTATTGATCATCAGGCTTACTGAATCACTTTATCTCAAAAACTCAAATGACAATAAATCTATACTGGGGGAGGGAAGAGTGGCAACAGAATTCCGTGCTGTTGTGAGGATGGATGAGATAAGGAACTGTGTCACCTGTGTAAGTCAAAAACCTGATCAAGGATACCAGTCCAATAATGATGTCTGGCAGGCACCAAGATTCCATAACATAGTGTAGTATAGAAACATCAACAGGAAGTTAAAATCTTAAGATGGAGAATAGTACCAATTGCTTGGAGATTGTTCACTTCCTGAGTTAATTAACCTGCTCAACACTATTAAGCAAATGAAGCGAGGATAACCATTTGAGCAGTGGATACATGATAAAGAAGACTGCATTATCTTTATTTTTATCTGGGGAGATGTAAATGTGAAATGCATGAGAGCAGCAAATAGCGAATTGCATTTATCCATCCAATTCCTGATGATAAGAGCAAGCAAGCTTCACAGAGCATTTCTATAAGGCTCTCACCATGGGGGTGGGGGGGGGAGAAGAGTATAACTGCCACTTTCACAAAATAGTAGTTCTCCTCTAATCTGGGTGCAACGGATTCCCAATTCTTTAGATTACTGTCTTAGTAAATGCAGCTAAAGTTAAAGCAGGCAGGTTGTCAATGTTTAAATTTAACCGTCAAGCACCTTAGCAAACTAGACAGGCTCTGTGATGAAAAGGTAATGACAGCCACGTGATTACTATAAAGTCCAAGTGTTAATATTGAAAACCTGGAACCCCATGGTCTCCCCCTGCCCTTAATTTTGTTTGGTATGCATTATAGTTTTAGAAGTTACACTTTAAAAATATGTTACCACACCTAGAATTCACTGGTATCAGATCAGCTCAGCCAAGGACCCACAGTATATGCCCCACCAGATGCTATTACTCATTAACACAAAGAGTTTGGGCCTAAGTACAGTCAAGTTGGGTCAATGCTAGAAGCACAAAGTCTTCCTCGATTGCCACGACAACATTCTGGGGGGAAGGTATGCATGTGTACGTTCACTGATCTCTTCCCAACAGCAAGCGATGCTCTTTGTAGTCACACATAAGATGACCACATAAACAAAGATTGTGACTACCTTCAACCACTGCGTAAGAGAGGCAGATCTGGCAGCTGCTGGTTTTCCTCACCTCCTTCAATGCTGTGGTATAATAACTTGCTCTGATACACGTGTTTTGTAGAAGGAAGCTACTTAAAGGTCCACGAGTGCTGACACTTGTGGCATCCTACTGCCCACACAGACTGACTGTCCCCACTCTATGAATAGAAAACCTGCCCTGCTGGATTGGAGCAGCATTTGGTTCCAGCAGCAGCTATTTGGATGCCTCCAGGAGGCTCATCAGCAGGGCATGAAGGCCATAACTCCATCTCCACATCTCTCCCAGCATCAGGCCTTCAGAGTTAGGCGGTCTCTGAATATGGAAGCCCCAGTCCTAACTACGACGGCCAATAAGAGCACAGGAATTGCTTTGGTAGAGCCAATCAAAGGTCCATCTAATCTAGCATCCTGGTCATAACTGAAGCTACCCAGAGGCCTCCAAGGAGCTCACCACTAGGAGACTAGTGGAGCAGGGGAGACTAGGAATTCCAATCTCTCACTGGCTTCACTTTATGACCCTGGTCCGTAGGGCTTGCCATGCCATATCAAAGCAGAGGTCCCAGCATCCCAAGAGAAAACAGGGGAGCTCATCAGCAGGTCACAAAGGCAACCCCCTGTCTCTGGTCTCAAGAGCCAGCCTTCCTCTGAAAGCAGAGATCCCACTCTCAGCTATCACAGCATGCAAGAAGCTCAAGAGAACCAACAGGGCGAAGGTCCATCAAGGCCAGCCTCCCCAGAGACCAGCCAGAGCTCCAAGGAGCTCATAAGGGAAGAAGGGAAGAACCCTGCCTTTACCCTTTGCTCCCCCATCCCCAGCAGCACCTAGTATTTCCAAGGAAGACTGTCTCTGAACATGGAGGCTCCATGCAACCCTCTGGCCCTGACACGCTGCACCCCCTTCAATTTAACCCCTGAGTTTCCACCTCCGAAAAGGGTGGCAGGTCTAAGGGAAGCCTCGACTGAGGACGGGGGGGGGGGGCGGCTGGGCTAGTCTGCTCAGCCTTCCCCCCCATCACTGCCCTGCGCGCGGATCTCCTCCTTCTCAACTCCCCCCCCCTTCTCACCGGCCCCCGCCGCTTTGCGCTCCCCGTCCGGCCACCGCCGCGTCCTGCATTGACCCGGAAACAGCTTGCTGGGGAGGGCAGAGAGAGCGAGAGAGAGAGAAAAAGAAATCAAACATCACGTGACTTCCCCAGCCAGGCCGGTCACGTGAGAGCCGAGGCGGAAGAGGCGAGCGGTTACCATGGAGACGGCTTCGCCCAAGGCCTGCTCACAGCGGCTCCACCGCGACGGCGGCGGCAGCAGCAGCGTCAGCTTACGTTTCCCAGCAGGCACTGCGGGCCAAACGGCCCTTTTTGGCCCGCGCGTCTTCCCGCTTCTCCGTCGCCCCCTCCCTTCGCTTACGCGCAGAGCTCCTCAGGGAGGGGCGTCGGGGTATAATAATGTGACTCTGCCACGCAGTGGCCCCGCCCCTCTCCCTCCCGCCCCACCAATCAGCGCCACATAATGCCTGACCTTGTGATGCTGCCTTTGCCTCGGGCGGGTGCCAGGGCAGGACAAGCCCCCACTCCCGCCGTGCCCCATGATGGAATGTTCTGGAACGTCGTGTCCGGGCAGCCGTTGAACCTGAGGCCAAAAGACAGGCCTCAGGGCTGGCTCCTTGTTCAGCCTTGGATACAGAGACTTCCCTTCCAAACAATACATGCAGTCAATAAAGATAAATCGTTGTTGTTGTTGCTGCATTTATATCCCTCCTGCTTGCCTTCCAAGGAGCTCACAGTAAAAGCAATGATACCAGGCATCATCAGCAGCAGCAATTAACAACAATTAATTAATTATAATTAATTAATTAATAACACCTTATTTGTTAACTGCCCCCGAACAAATTGTTCTCTGGGAGGCTCACCACAGATGCATACAATAAAAACACACAACACATTAAATCATAACAGGCAAAACAGGTGTAAATAAAATACAATACAAAGCAGCATTAAAAACTCATTTTAAAATTAGTTAAAAATCAGATAAAATCTGAAAAGATGAATTTAAAAACCTGAATTTAAAAGGCCTGGGTGAACAAAAAGGTCTTTACCTGCTGTCTAAAAGTACGAGGCAATGAAGCCAGGCGAACCTCACTGGGGAGGCTATTCCATAAATGGGGTGCAACCACCGAAAAGGCTCCTCTCCTTGGGAGTGAATTTAGTAATAATTCATTAAATAATGATAAAAAGCAACATTAAAACAGCTATTAAAAGACACCACAAAACCAGAGCAAGCGTTGCCTTGCACAACTATAGGAAGCTGCCATATACTGAGTTAGAGCATTGGTCTATCAAGCTCAGTATTGTCTTCACAGACTGGCAGCAGCGGCTTCTCCAAGGCTGCAGGCAGGAATCTCTCTCAGCCCTATCTTGGAGATGCTGCCAGGGAAGGAACTTGGAACCTTCTGCTCTTCCCAGCTCCATCCCCTGAGGGGAATATCTTACAGTGCTCACACATCAAGTCCGCCATTCATATGCACCCAGGGCGGACCCTGCTTAGCTAAGGGGACAAGTCATGCTTGCTACTACAAGACCAGCTCTCCTCCCTTAATATATCATAGTTATTCAGCATATTCAATGGCTTTTTCTGACAGAATATCCCAGAACACTCAAGTGGTTTTTGTCTTGCTTCCCTGACTAGGAAATACCTGCCCAGACATGTTTTATATACTTATTTTACTGATTCTACTCTGCTTGGAGGGGTTCTTGGGCCAAAATGCAACACACCAGCCTGGGAGTAAGACTCTTTCAGTTCAATAAGGCTTCTGTCTGTGACGACACGTGTAGGCTTGTGTTAAGTTTTATTTATAGACTGCATTTTCACAGTAGACTGGTTTACAAACAATAACATCAAACATCAAACAATAATAAATATAAAAATGCAACATTGCATTTAGAAAAAACGATGTTCAGCTAACAATTCATTACAAAACAACACACTGAATTTCATGTTTCATTTTCATTTGAAACATAAAACAAAAATAATAAAATAAAACGTGTCTTGTTGCCTGCTTTGCAATGCTGTCTCCGCATCAGGCACAGTCTAGGGTCCCCGAGTGAAAAAGAGCCAGAAGGGAATATTCTCAAATATTCTGTCTGTGCATCAGATGCACATAATAGCAAATAGCAAATTACACGTACTGGTGTCATAGTTATATCCTGCTGTGCAGTAAAGATGGATTATAATGTATTTATCAGTTGTTCAAATCTAGTTTTAACGTAGGTCACTATTAGCATGATCAAGTGAACCACACCAAGGTAGTTTTTAGCCCAAGATGAATAGGAGATTCTCGCCTTGGCATGGGTTCACACAATCATGCAAATGTTGGTAACCCACATTAAACCTAGATTCAAACGACTGTGTGATCTATACATCATAGGAACATAGGAAGCTGCCATATACTTAGTATATGGGTCCATCTCGCTCAGTATTGTCTACCCAGAGTGGCAGTGGCTTCTCCAAGGTTGCAGGCAGGAATCTCTTTCAACCCTGCCTTGGAGATGCCAGGGAAGGAACTTGGAGCTTAGACGCTCTTCTCAGAGCGACTCCATCCCCTAAGGGGAATATCTTACAGTCCTCACACTTCTAGTCTCCCTTTCATGTGCAACCAGGGCAGACCCTGCTTAGCTAAGGGGACAAGTCATGCTTGCTACCACAAGAATGTATAAAATGTAGCCATACAAAACTAAGAGACGGATCGTCTCTAGTTCTGTTTTGTCAGTCATCCATCCTCTTAATCACCTTCTGTGTCTCGATTCTATTCTCCCGCAGAACCAAAGACTTGTGGAATCCTGCGCGGTTTGTTTTTCACGCCCTTTATGTATGCGCTCTCACACATAGCGATTACATTTTATTGTGTTATTTCACGCTCCAAATATTAAGACGATGAGGGGCAACTTCACAGGGTCAGGCTTCCTTCTATGGAGAAACAACCGATGTGTTTAGTTCCAGGCAGAGCAGGTGGAAAGCAGGCGGAAAGCAGGCAGACACATGTAATCCTAAAGTTGCATCAGTCCCGCAAGCAGCAGCAGCAGGGCGCTCTGACAGCTCACCGTGGATTACTCTTGCCAGCTGGGCAGCTCCCTGCGTTCAAAACTGGTTCCCTTTCTCTGTATAGTCAAAACAATACCCTTTCTTGATGCACGCACACGCTCCCCCCAACACAAACCAACGTTTGCATTTTCTTTTTTTCATTGATAACTTTAGCCGTTTTCCTTCTAAATTAGAAAGAAAAATACATCAAAAGCAAGCGTACAGGAATAACACAGGCCTATACACAAGTCAATCCAAATTCTCCTAAGATAAAAAGGTGGAGGCAATGCCAATTTCAAAGAGCCACCAGCCTCTGTTATAATAAGGCTTCTATCTCCATGTTTTTTCTTCCCCACAAGTCTCCTGTGCCTTTTAGAAACTGCTTGAGAGGAGGAAATGCTTAAGCATATGGATATTTTCCTGGCATAAGGAGGCAGAATGGTGCGGGGGAACACCTGTTGATTTTTTGCTGGAATTGGGACCAGAGGGAAAGCAGCGGATTTCCTGCAGCTGCTGGGGGATAAATAAAATTTCATATTTATATCCTGCTCTTCCTCTGAGGAGCCCAGAGTGATGTACATCAAGGATTCTCAGCGTTAGGTTCCCAGATGTTATTGGACTTCAACTCCCATAATCCCCAACCAAAGACCACTGGGGCTGGGGATTATGGGAGGTGAAGTCCAGTAACATCTGGGGACCCAATATTGAGAATCCCTGATGTACCTGGTGTGTGTTTGTCCTCACAACAACCCTGTGAGGCAGATTAGTCTGGGAAGTAGGTGACTGGCCCAAAGTCACCCAGTGAATTATGTGAGTGAAAGGGGATAGTCCTAGTCCAAACTTTATGTATAATTACTTGGTAAAAAAAGCTTGTTAATAGAAGATTCTTAATTTACATTTGTAAGCTGTTTATGGTAGCCACCTAACGGCGCAGCGGGGAAATGGCTTGACTACCAAGCTAGAGGTTGCCAGTTCGAATCCCCACTGCTATGTTTCCCAGACTATGGGAAATGCCTATATCGGGCAGCAGTGAAGGCTTTCACTTGGCTCAGTGACGGTGGCTGTTGCTCCTCATGAAAGTTATGGCATGGTATCCAGCGATGCAACAAGAGCATCACTCACTCCCTAAAGCGATCAAGGCCATGTAAGAATGGTGATTTGGACACCACCTCCCCTACTTGTCATAGCTGAGCTGTAGGGAATTGTCAAGTAGGAACTAGAGAGAGACTCCCTAGGGAGTCAAGCCAAGAGCCAGGAGAAGGTGCGATGGCCCAAGCGAAGCCCCAGACTGAACAGGATGTTTTCCTCACCCTTCCTGTTGAGGAGAGCCAATGGCTCACCTGGACGGGCAGAGCCTCTCCGGGACCTGGGGACCCTCCACTGCCCAAAGAGATGCTCCAACTTGTAGCCCTGCTGACTCTCCACGCTTCCTGCCTCCAGTCCTGGCGTCTCCATCTCCTGACATCGCTTCCACAAGCAAACACCGCTAAAACTGTTAGGCCACTTGCTTGGAGGCAAGGTAAGAAATGGACTGGATTTTTCCTGAATGCAAAGGAAATGTGTTCTTGTTTTGCGCTATTGCCTTGTTAATATTGTGGTGTTTTTGGTTAACCCATTCCTTAATCCAGGCCAGCGTTTGAATGGGGCTCTAGTTACTTGGATTGTAGTCCAGGTGTAGAGGTGGGGCTAACAAACAGCCAGCAGCAAGAGCGCGGAGAAGGCAGTCTGCACTTGCCTCTCTGTGCATAGTATCTATTTCATTAAACTATTAATATTCCTGCTTCCACTCCACTGCTTTGTCCTTTCATCCCACAACTCTTTCCCTTGGATTCTACACTGGTATTATCTAGGACCAGCTGCCCACTTTAAATGAGCATTGACCTAACAAGCTCCCATTAAAAAACACTTAATCTGCATGCCTCTGACTCCCTTGCTGTCTTTTCTGTATTCTTTAGAAATCATTTGTCTGTTTGTATTTCTCTGGTATCTGTTTTAGAGAGATTAAGAAACCCCTGTTGCACTCAAAATTGGTACTTCCTTGCAGGCAATGTTTCCACACTTGCACTGTTCACCTGTGCCATTCACAATTGCCAAGGCACAAAGACTAAGTGGAATTCATCTTTGCTTGTCATGTCCTGTTAGCTGACATTTCAATAGAAAATTTTCCTGTAATTCTTGTTTCCGACAGTTAAAGATTTGGTTGGAGGGTTGGCACTATGTGTACAGAAACCTTGTCCGGTATACTCGAAGAGCCACTGTATTCTAGAGAATAAAATTTGGTCATGGAACAGGAATGGTCAGCTTCATGTGTGCAAAACAGGAATAGTTATCACTTGGCCGTTGTTTGTTTTGTTTATTTATACATAAGTGCCTAAACTTTTCCAGATTTATTTTATTTATTTAACATATTTATACACCACCCAAAACGCAAGTCTCTGGGCGGTTAAAACAATAAAAACAAGTAAAAAAGTTAAAACATTACAACTATTTAAAATTTAAAACAACTATTAAAAGCCATCAAACTATTAAAACAGTATCTAATTAAAATGAACAAATAGGTCTTCAGTGCCTTTTAAAAAGTGCCCCTAACCTCGGTTAACCGGTGGGTTCCATAAGCGGGTTTGCAGTTTGTTTCTACAACACTGGCACGAGCACTCATCTCCTGCCAGTTTTCCTGGTCAGCCAAGCCTGGGTTTAGCTGCCCTATCCCGTTCTTGGCTGCTCATGAGAACAGCTTCATTATCTATAATATTTATAGATTCTGTAGAAATATGGCTTTATAGTAGGAGATGTTCTTTTGCCAGTGAGTATTATTCATATGGTATTAACTTGAAAGTTTGCTTACGGCTGCAGTCATTGCAAAAGTGGTCACATGTCTGATTCCGTTACCCTTGGAACTGCCCCCAGTTTCTCTTCCTAGGTGTTCTTCTTCCCGGTTTCTCTCTTCTCTTCCACATTTTCCCCGCCCCTCACACTCTGTGCCCAATAAAACTTACATGGAATATTCATGTTCCCTCTATCAACCCTAGGAATACATTCCAACAATGTTTTACAAAAACACAATGCTCATTTCACCATGCCTTTTCTTATCACCTATATATTTATTCCCCACTCATAATCCATGTTCTAAGGTTTCAGGGCCAATCACAAATTTTAAATTACCTATTCCTCAAAGACACACATCTTAATTAAAACAAAAACAAAAACAAAAACCCAAAACATGGAATGACAGGCAGGGAGATGGTTTCAGAAAAATAAACATATGCTTCTTGGCAAATTGCATCTTTCTTTCCTCTGGAGAAGACTCGTCAATTCTTCAAAGAAATCTTCTTTCCACAAATCTCTCTTCCTTTCACTTAATTTAAACATTTTTGCCCGTTTTCATGATTTAATAATGAGAAATGAAATTGGAGCTTTAATAACCGGCAAGGAAGAACTCTTTATCATAGGATTAAGAGGGGAGTTCAAGGTGCAAAATAACCCCATTAACCATGTTGCCCTGATGTGGCAACCCAGTTGAGTTCTGAGCATTTCCAAATTCATTGGGAGCCACTGAGGGTGGCTGGGGGCGGTGGTCAGAGATCTATGTGCATTCCAGGATGGGGACAATGGCAATGTAGCGCACTCATTCAAATGCATAGCAACAACTGCAGGTCCCCAACATTCTCCTGCCACTAATAAGTTCTGAATCCAGTTTCAAATAGAGCTCTGGCCAACTAATTATCCAATTTACCTTCCCACTATAACAGGGTTCCAAACTTTGGATCCCCAAATGTTGCTGGACTACAACTCCCATTATCCCCAGCCACAGTGGATGTTGGCTACTGTGGATGATGGGAGTTTAACATCATCTGGGGACCCAGGGTTGAGAAGTGTTAATGGAACTGCGCTAGGGTGAACACCCCTAAATGTGTTTGGGAAGTAGTGAGCTAAAGTGGAGCAATCCCTTGTCAGAATAATGTCTGTGCAAAGTTTTGGTCCCGGGGCAGTGAACTGTCAGAGAGGTTGGAGTTCAAAATAAAGTAAGTTTTTATTTGGGGATTTACGGGTACAGTGGGACAAGAGAATTGATTAGAGCAATATTACTACTGAAAATACGTTACAAAGATGAACCAGTTACTTGCAAAGAGGCAATTTCAGTTAGTGTCCGAATTAAATGACTTCCAGGCTGGCTAGAGAGAAGAAGGCTTTAGAGAAACAGGTTTTTGGATTTAAGAGCAAGGATCAGGAGAGTGCAGAGGGGTGCAGTGATTATCATACAACCTCGTCCTTCCTTTAGTGGTGATTGGACTCTTGTGGCTCAGGTGCAGCCGAAGGACCTCTTTCCAGAGGGATGGAACCAGGCAGCAAAGAACCGAAGGCAGCTCGGGGGTTAGGCAGAAGGGGGAAATCCAAAAGGTGGCTGTTTTCATGCAGCCAGTTTCTTGCGGCGAGGCATGCTGGGTAGGTCAGAACAGCGAGGAAGGCCGAGCTCGAGGCTGAGAAAGTGCATGGCATGAAGAGTACGACACAGCCTGGTGTTATTGCGGGGGCCAGATCTATCTCCCATACAGTGGTTGACTCCACGGTGTAGAGACCAGATGAAGCACATGGGTTCAAGAAACTAGGGCCAGTTATAGCCCAAAACAGGCCATGAGGCAAAATACTGGCCACTCCTTCTTCCTGAGGAGGGAATTTCCGGTGGATCTCAAAAGGATCCATTGTCTTTGCTTGCTGTGCTTGAGTAAAGCACAATGGCATGAATGGTCAAGAACATCTTGTATGTAAATGGACATGCAAGGACAGTATCTGTTCGGAAGGACCCAGTCAACCAATCAGTATTTTTAATGAGTGCACTTCCTGAGTTCCTATTGCCCACTTCTTCGCTCTTCTGTGATGGGGAAGGGAGTTGCGTTCACAGTGCCTTATCTGACTTTTCCTGCTGAGGTGATTAGCATTAGCTTGTTTGAGGCAACTGCAGAGGAGGGGAAGTAAAGGGTCAATCTTTGGACAGAGAGACTTTGAAAGTGGAGTGAACTAGAAAGCGAACACGGATCTACCTAGACATTCCCTAATACAGGGTATGACGCAAGGCTAATCCCCTTTCAATTTGCTTGGCAACAGTTGAATCTGGAACCTTTTGGGGACAAGGAGCCATTCTATCTATCTATCTATCTATCTAAACCACTTTGGGAACTTTTGTTGAAAAGGAGTATATAAATATTTGCAATATCCGTAGCTTTCTAATCTGTCCGCACTGATGCCAACATTCCCTGTCCTCTGTAAAGACCTGATCCTAAATCCTCCGAAAGCAGACCAAAGGTTGAACAGGCGGCCAAGGGAAGGGACTGTCTCTCAATGGCCTCTCTGTGGTGCCCTGATGTGTGATGGCCAAGTTCACAAAAGGCATGGGAAAGTCTTGGCTTTCTGAATCTTGAACCAAATCCCCTGTGGGAATAGTTAGCGGAGAGGCCGACGTGAAGCCTTTTACCTCTGCTTCTGGAGGACTCTGGTTTGGGCCTTGATGGGGTAGCCGCCTCTTCTACGCAGTGGCTCACTGGTGTCCATTTTGCATTGCATGGAGTCACAACCATTCCGGAAATATAACTGGTATCGCAGCAGACTCACAGCACTCACTGTCTCCTCTCTTCAGACAGCTTAAAAACAAAACCTGTCACAGCTGATAAACAGGCAAAGAATCCAGCTGGGAGCAGTGTGCGTGTGGCTAATTGGCCCAGTTTAGTCCTGCAAATGAGAACAGGAGTTTCTTTTCTGACGCCGCTCATAAATGCGGTAAGGCTATAGAATCTAGAACAACGAGACGATCCGAACAGACAAATCAGTCATTTTAACATTCACCTGGGAATCGGAGAGATCTCTCTCCCTGCATTCATTTGCATTCCCTTTCGGCTTTGAAATAAATTACATCCAACCTCAGCCCGCTTGGAGCTAAGCCTAGAAAAGCTGAAGTGCTAAACTCATCAATGTTACCTGGAAGCACAGACAAGCCCTGACGAGAAATGTTCTCTTTCCCAAATAAAGCATCACACAGTTTGAAGAAGCCAATAGGATGTGAGTGAAATAAGGCCATAGCCCTCCCTGGGAACAAATATACATGTATATATTTAAAAACCTGATTTATATCAGCTGGGGACCTGGTCTACATTGATTTACTGCCATGTATTCTGCATCTTGGCAGTTTGCATATTGGGTTAGATTTCTTAGTTAGGATAAAAATAGGGAACTAACACCACTTTATATCACCTGGGGAACTGGCAACTATAGGAAAAGTTAGCAGATGATTAACAATAAACTAAGCATACCAATGCTTAGCATTTACACAGCAGGCCTGTTCACACAGCTATTTGAGGATGGGTTGGAAAGCAGGCAAGCTCCTATTGTCATCAGTAGACCTCTATTTGCGTGTGCAAACCCAGGAAAGAGAGGAGCAAGGCAGCTGCTGGGTCTGTTGTTGAAATTTGTCAGCAAATAGCCCCACCTCTCCATTGAAAGTCCTCCAAGACCCTCCATGCCTTCCCAGCATGCTTTGTGCTGCCAGTAGACTGGAAGAGCCTCATGATATCAGCTTCTGCCCTCCCATTGGACACAAAAGAGCAGAACAGAAGGCGGGCACAGCTCTGCCAAAGCTACTCTTGCCTCAGGACCATAGAGTCTGTTGCTGGCTAGCACATCCATTGGCGGCAGCCCCTATAGACACAGCTCTCTAGGATTTTCATGCAATGGAGGGCATGCTGGGTCCTGGTGGCTGGGTAGAAGAGGCTCGAGGGTTCACACCAGGCCTGCTCAACTTAGGCCCTCCTGCAGATGTTGGCCTACACTTCCCATAATTCCTGGCTATTGGATGCTGTGGCTGAGAATTATGGGAGTTGTAGTCCAAAAACAGCTGGGGGACCTAAGTTGAGCAGGCCTGGTTCACACTGTTGGAAGTGAAGGACTCTGCGCTGGCTCATGCCTCGGGGACAGACTAGTGAGTCAGAGGGCTAGAGGGGTCAAGACATTGGTCATCCCTTCTCTACTGCTCTGACCCTATCCCTTTGGTATGTAGATTGCTACTCTCAGGGACTGCCTGCCTGCCTGCCTGCCTCTTCCCTTTCTTCTCCCTTGCAACACACATGCTCCTCTCTCCCTGCACCATGTGTGCAGAGATGCAGAAACCATCCCTCTGCATCCAGCTAGCTAGCTAGCTTAGAGATCCTATCTCTCCACTTTACTATCTAGAATGGAGTTCACCAATAAAGACTCCTTACATTGATTTGAAACTATGAACTGGCTCCAAGTTTCTTTTACTCTCAGCATACATGGACGCCTAGGCAGACTATGCTGTGTTGTGCCTCAGTGCACTCTGCTGTAATAGAAGGGTATCTCTTACCAGAGAGAATTCCCAACACACACAACGAGAGAATCAAGGTAGCATGGGCTCTTCGTTCCACCCTCAGTAAAATGCTCGCAAAGAAAGCTGGGTAACCTTGCTTGGAGCAACCTGGGTTGGTGGGGTTTGTGTGGGTTCTGATGATCATGCAGACCTGGTTAGTTCACCTCTTTCCCTGATTTTTAACAGTTGTGCGAACAAATCTAGGATTTGGGGGAGTTTCAGGTACATTAAATTTGAAATCCTTGCAGCAGGGGTTCTCAAACTTGGGTCCTCAGATGTTGCTGGGTTGCCATTCCCATCTTTGCCAAGCGGCAGTCACATCCTCAAGATATTTTAGAAAGGGGAATTGGCTGAATGAAGTCAAAAGTTAGCCAGTGTGGTGTAGTGGTCAGAGGACTAGGACTGGGAGAGACCTGAGTTCAAATCCCCATTCAGCCATGGAACTCACTGGCTGACTCTGGGCCAGTCACGCATCTCTCAGCCTAATCTACCCCACCGGGTTGTTGTGAGGATAAACAGAACCATGTTTATGCCTAGACTTTGGGCTCCTTGGAGGGAGGAAGAAGAGTGGGTTAGAAATGTTCCAAAAAATGTTGCAGTACTATTAACTGTAAAACCCGTATTCAGCTATTTTACACAGAGCAGAGGCACACCCTGCTCAAGATGGTATTGACCCTCAAGATGGTATTGATGGTATTGATCCTACACATACCCAGAGCTGCATAGTCCTATGGAGCTGCCTTACACTGAGTCAGACCATTTGCTCCTCTCAGTAGTGCCTACTCTGACTGACTGCCACTTGCCATGGTCTGACTCTCAGGCGGAGAGGGGTCTTTCCCAGCATCTGCTACTTGAAGATGCCAAGGACTGAACCTTCAACCATTGGGGATGGGGTTGCATCTCAGGGGATGAGCGTCCGCTTTGCATGCAGGAAGTCCCAGGTTCTTTCGCTGGCAGCATCTCCAAGTGGGGCTGGGAAAGATCCCTACCTGAGACCCTGGAGAGCTGCTGCCGCCAGTCAACATAACTACTGCGCTAGATGGACCAATAGTCTGACTCGGTGTAAGGCAGCTTCCTGTGTTCCTAACCATCTGCATTCAAGACATATGCTCTAACAGTGAACAGTGTGGCCCCTCCAATGACAGTGGGAATGCAGCTAAGGGGCCCCATTTGGACTGGGGCCAAGGTGCTAGGGGTATCAGCATGTTTTGCCCCAGAGAAGGTCAAATAATAGCTCAATGGAGGGGAGATATTGGATGGGGAAAATGGCTGGGGAGGGAAGGGTTCACACACATACACACACAGCTCATTGCTGCCACCTGATTGGAATCAGCAATCATCAGCACTAAGTTAATGTTTATTAACTTAGCTGTGTTTGCCCTTGCAGGGGAAGCTTGCCATCTTGCAGAGGTTACTCTAGAACAATTTGTGGAGGGGAGCAGAAGGCTGGCAAAGAAAATTATCTTATCAGTGGAGAGAGAGTTTTGCTGTACCTTAAATACTTATAGAGGTAAGGTAATTCATGTTAGTTTATTTTCCTTATCAATGAAGCTTGTTTGACACTTTAAAGTTTGTTCAGAAAATGGGCCTCTTAGAAAACATTTTATCTATCTATCATATTTTTATACCACCTGATATGTACATCTCTAGGCAGTGTACAAAATTCAAAATATTTAAAAGTCAACACAGATTAAAATACATGACACAATAAAAACAGTTATTAGGACAAATTATTAAAATTAATTCTGGTTAAAAGCCTGCAAGAAAAGGAGAGTCTTGAGGGTCTTCCTGAAAACAAACCAAGAAGGAGATGCTTTCAGCAGGGAGCATATTCCAAAGCCATGGGGCAGCCACAGAGAAAGCCACCAAATGAGCCGGCAGCATCCGTAACCGGACCTCTCCAGAAGATCATAAAAGGCAACAGGGTTCATGACAAAGGAGGCGCTCTCTTAAATAGCCTGGACACAAGCTGTTAAGAGCTTTATAGGTAATAACCAGCACTTTGTATTTCACCCGGAAACATATCAGCAGCCAGTGCAGTTCTCTTAACTGTTATGTTATGTGTTTTGTGGTCCCTTTGTGTTGTCCCAGAGACCAATCTGGCTGCTGCATTCTGTACCAATTGTAGTTTCCAGACTACATACAAAGGCAGCCCATATAGTTCCCATTACAGTAGTTAAACCTGGAGGTAATGAGTATATGTACCACTGTTTTAAGGCCATTCACCTCTAGAAATGGATGTAGCTGACGTATCGGCACTCCCAAGCTACGTACCTGATCTTTCAGGGGGAGTGTAACCCCATCCAGAACAGGCACATCTAAACCATCTCTTGGGTCTAGGCCCCCCACAGTCAGTACCTCCGTCTTATTTGGATTCAACTTCAGTTTGTTATCCCCCATCCAGCCCATTACTGCCTCCAGGCAGGCATTTAGGGAAGATGTGCCCAAAAGGTATATTTGGGGGAAAGACTGTCTTTTTGGATTAGACTGTGTGGTAGGGAGGACCTGGGGAGTGAGGAGAGAGGTCAGTACTGGGCCAGGTGAAATCGGTGGGGAAGATGACCCTGCACCCCGTCCTGGCACAAGTGGCTGGTTCCTGGAAGGCTGGAGCAGTCTTCTACCTACCTGGATGCACTGGCACCACTGTTGGTGGTGGTTCTGAGGTAAAGGAGTAAATGATTGCATCTTCTTTAAACAATGGAGGCCTTTGAAAATAATTATAATTATTTAATTTAATTAGGTATAGGACTTTAATGGACTATGACTATTGTCTTATACTTTGCTGTCAAATTCCAGTCTGGTGGATGGGGCAGGGAAAGGCAGAGTGGGGAATTCTGGGGTGGGGAGCAGCTGCTACCCTCTGGAATAACCCCGACCGTCTTCAACGGCTTGCTGAGGTGGTGCTCGGGCAACCTTCCTAGCAACCGCATGGACACGATCACTGCCGCCCAGGTATCAAAAGGAGCTGCGTTCTATACATTCCGTCACATTGAGACAGGATTTATGGCACTTTTAGGTACTTAATAATTGGGTTGTGTTTAGGCACATTGATCTTTTGCTTTACAAGCACTGATTTACAAGTGCTTTCGCTCCTCCTTTCTTGAAAAACGGAATTTGCTCAGTTAGCTTTTTCCTCCTCAACAGGACATTTGTATCAGTCATTTGGTCTCTCTGCCATTGTCTGTCTTCTCCCCCACACCTTTTCTTCTTTTCTTGTTCAGATTTCTTTTCAGGGCCCTTTTAAACGTATTCTTTCCCAAGCCTGTTCATCTTATCATATTTCTTACACTCATCACTGTTAAATGTGCAGAGTGCGTTCCAATCTTCATCCATCATCACAATAGCCTTAGCGAAGTCACTATTGTTGTCATTTCACCAATGAACGATAATAGGCTTACAGCATCATTTGCTTAAGAATAAATCCTCTTTACGGTTATTACCATGTCTCTAGTACTTTAGTAGCCGCATCCTAGAATCCAGCATTCCACTGCCAGGCTGCCTCAGATCAGGTTTAAGGGCCAAGCTAGACTTTACGTGGGAGGTCAGTGGCCCACACATTGTACAGCCATCCACTGCCATTGGGAAGCTACATTTCTACACTGTCTGGAACCCAGTCAACATCTTGCCGGCTAGTAGCAGAAAGCATTCAGGACAAGGGCAGTGCAATTTTTGCTGACTCCCCCACCTCTGTTAGTGCTCTTTGCCACCCATAAATATGTCCCTGAGGGCTGTGAGACCCTCAGGGACATATTTCTAGAAGGTAAAGAATACTAACGGATACAGGAGGGACCAGTAAAAATAATTCTGCCCTCCCACTGCATGTGCTTTGCTGCTCAACAAGAGGAGAGCTGGTCTTGTGGTACCAAGCATGAATTGCCCCCTTTGCTAAGCAGGGTATGCCTTGGTTTGCATTTGAATGCATTTGAATTTACATGAGCACTGTAAGATGTTCCCCAGGGGATGGGGCCATTCTGGGAAGAGCATCTGCATGTTTGCATGCAGAAGGTTCCAAGTTCCTTCCCTGGCATCTTGAGATAGGGTTGAGAGAGACTCCTGCCTGCAACTTTGGAGAAGCCACAGCCAGTCTGCATAGAACCGGACAATACTGTGCTAGATGGACCAATGGCCTGACTCTGTATAAGGCAGCTTCCTATGTTGGTTGAGCTCAGAGCCTCCTCCCTTTGAGGGACGCAGCTTCCCTATGGCTCCACGATATGTGGGGCTGTGACTGAAACATGAGTTGTTTTTCTAACAGAAACTGCAGGGAGTAGGGAGATCAGGGCCACCATGTGGGGACAAGGGGATTTGACCTGACCTTCCCCCTTGCTGTGTACCTGTTCCAAATCACTCCCAAAGCTGTTAATACTTATTTAGAATATTTTACACTGTTTTTCAACCACAAAATTTCCCAAAGCCGTTTGCATATCAAAAGGAATGAGAAGATGGTCCCCTGTCCCTAAGGAGCTCACAATCTAAGGAAACAGAATGGAGACGCCAGCAGCAGCCACTGGGAGGGGGAGGCTCTGTCAGGTTGAACCCAGAGACTGCTCTCCCCCTAATAAATATGAGCCGCCTTTAAAAGTAAGGATTATCAGTGAAGGGGACAAACAGGTATAAATTGTGCCCCCCCCCCAATTTTTTAAATATTAGCTTCAAGGGGGAGTTTATTTTGGGAATCACTGCTTGGCAAAGGGTTAACCCTTCTCCCTCCATGCCATGGCCCTGATCCAAATCCCTCCTCCTCATACACAACTAAAATGATATTGCACCTTCCAGTCATGGAACTCCCATATCATGGCTAGTTTCACATAGACTGCCAAACCATGTTTTGGCATTACAGCACAAGCCCTGTGCTTGTCCACTCCTCATAATGTGTGTATGTGTGGGTTTTTGTTTTTGTTTTTAATTTAACCAGTTTCTGAAACACCACAGTTTGCCATTATGTTTGAACCAACAAACTAGGTTTACACATGCCCTCCAAACCAGAATTGCAAACCACAGTTTGAATTTAGTTTGCAATCCTGGGTTGGAGGCCAACACAAACCATAGTTTGCAGGTTCAAATGCAATGGCAAACTATGACTTGCACATAGATACCCAGTGAGTTTGGAGAAAGAAGGGATGTTAACCTAAGCCTTTTGGATAGTGCTATTGTTCTGTCCACCTCATAACATCCAGTGACTTCTTTTGAATGGTTTCCAAGTGATATTGGTGAGGATTTAGAATCCTGTCCTCATGGCACAAAACCAGATCGTGAGCTGGCATGAAATCATGAAGATCTAGTTAAAGATCTCCTCAGTGAGAAGGAGGAGAACTGATCTTGTGGTGGCAAACATTAATTGTTCCTTTTGCTAAGTAGGGTCTGTCTTGGTTTGCATTTGGATGGGATACCACCAGTGTTCCCTCTAATTTTCATCTGTGCGCAGAATGAGTACTGGGTGGCAATATCAAGGCAGTGTGCATGCATGTGCGCTTAGAATGGGACCTTCCTCACTTAACCTGAGCAGGATCTAAAATTAACTGAATGGACCTTAAAATGTTTTGGGGGTGTATGCACATGCCTTAGAGGGAACACAGGAAACCACATGCGAGTGCTGAAAGATAGAGCACCTGTATGTTGCATGCAGAAGGTCTCAGGTTCACTTCCTGGCAGCATCTTCAGGTAGGGCTGGGAGAGTCTCCTGCTGGTAACCTTGGAGAAGCCGCTGCCAGTCTGTGTAGACAATCCTGAGCTAGATGGACCAATGGTCAGACTCGATATAAGGCAGCATCCTAAACACGTACAAGTGCTGCCATTGGCACCAGCAGAGTCTGTATTTGCTCTTGAGATCCAGGCAGTGAGTTGGTAACAGCAGCAAATGACTATACTGTCAAAGGTAACTAAAAAGGGTAGAGAAGAATGCCAAGGTTTTGTTCTCTCACTTTGTGAAAAGGCCATTGTGCTGTTCTTTCTAAGAAACTTCCAACAGAAGGGTTAAGTAGTCTAGTCATTCTTAGTAGACATGCTGACCTAAATAGGAGGATCAGTCCCACCTCCCTTGTTATCACTGGGAGCTTTATCTCTTCACATAGGGCTTCAGAACTGCAAAGCAATTCTGGGATGATTTACCGGGACCAGAAATCTCAGTAATTGCATCTGCGGAGTTCTGAGATGGCCTGTGACCCTCATCAATACCTTAATGCATCCAGAAGTCAAGTTCAAGGCTGGACCCTAAGGGAAAAATAATATCCCTTTAGAGTGGCGTGCAAATTAACTGGCCTGGAAATCAAAACTCATAAAACATTCATTACAAAAAGAGCTCCCAGTATCTTCGTTGTCATATGGGAGTTTCGCCTAACCCGCAGAAGAGAGTCAAACTTGGCAAACTCCCAGGATGAATATTCTAATATGGAACACAGGAGAAAATTAGCCAGAGAGGAATTTGAAATCCTCACTTGATGAGCCTCCTGGGGTTCCGGAGCTGAAGGCCTGTAATGGACAGCAGGTGTGGTGAAACAATTAAAAGGGATAAAGCAATTATATTTGAATTGATCTAATCTTCCATTCCCGCTGGGATCCGGAGAGATATCTTACTAGAATTACCACATTTTATCAATAGGAAGGCATTCTGGGAAAGTACATTTCAAATGACAAAAACCGTGAACTTCATTTGCATGTGAGTGGGGTTGGTCAGAGGAAAGAGGCCACCCAAAACCTGCTCCCACCATGTTAACAATGAGCCCCAGAGTGAGAAGAGGAGAGCAACCGATGTGGTCCTGTTGTGGTGCTATCCTCAGCCAAAGCTGCTTTCCCCCCTCTCCCAGTTATTCATAATTTGCATTTTCCAAAACTGTGCACAAACAAGAAAAAAAAGGGGGGAGGGGGGAGAAAGAATTCAACCCCACCAAAAAGTAAAACATGTACTGAACTGGATGAAAAATCCAACTGCCAAAATCCAAGAATACGACATGAAAGGAAACCCATTGACTAGGTAAGAAAAGCATGAACAAATATTAGGGCTTCCTCATCAACACAGGCAGCACCTGAGGGGTCACGTGCCTCTCCCATCCCCGCCGACAAGTAGTTTACCTCCCCACTGATTGACTGACCGAGCCCTATGGTTACTTGGAAAGGCATCCTCCCATATTCAGAGTGCTTCTCTTTGTTATCTTTGGTCAATATCTATAAAGAGCAGTTTCCCATGGGCCCACTTCCATCCATTTGTTACAGAACTCGGGAAAGAAAAAGCATGGTTTAACTTCATCAGAATCAATGGAACGTATGTTAGAGGAAAATATGTTTCGGTTGGGAGGCTTAATGTAAAATATAGCATTATTTCTCTTGAAACATTTAACATATGCAACAAAGCATGTGCCTCTCCTGAAATGCACCTTGCCTTTTCTGCCCCTCCAATACATTTTCCACCCTGGTTGTAAAGTCTGATCATCTTTGTGCATTACTTGTAACACAGTAGGCTTGTCCACACAACTGTCAAGAAGTGGGTAGGGAAAGTGTCCTGCCCACCTCGAGAGCTATAACTATAAGGAACTTAAACGAACTTAGGAAGCTGCTTTATAGTGAGTCAGACCATTGGTCCATCTAGCTCATTGATCTTACCCCTTTTAACAGGTTTGCCGGGAAGATCCTTAGAATTTCATGTAGCATATCTTTTTGCTGATAAGAGTGCTTCAGTTGCTTTCTGTGTGGTTAAATTCCGCGTTATCCTATATAATAAAGAGCTTGGCGTGCGTCCGTGTCTCCCTCGGCTGTATCTAGGTTCACTTTTAAAATGGCCTGTATCTAGGTTCACTTTTAAAATGAACACTGGCACAGTTATTCACACAAACATGTGTAAGAGTGTATGGACATCTGTATACTTGTACCGCGTAATGTTTGAATTGGGCTAAGATGACACATACAAATGACTCAATTGCAAAGAAAAAATACGTACTGGTGGTACAGCTGCTGAGAAAGAACAATGGTTTTTTTTGGCGGGGTGGGGGGGGGAGCCCAAGTCAAAAAAGCAAAAGTCAACAGTGTGATTTAAACTGGCATGTGACAACTCAGCGGTATACATTGGTTTCCTTGATGCCTGCAGGGGCTTTGGTGCTGGAAATGAAACAGTGTTTTCAGTTTTCTGGCTTCTCTTTACTCGCCCCTGCGAAAGGGAGCTCAGATTCAATTATTCATGAGCACCCCTCCACCTCCTTTGGGTAATCTGTAAATAAATGTTAAAAGAACCCTGTTCTTTTGATGAATATTCCCCACTGCTTGTGCCAACGTGTCGGCCTTTAAACACGACGCAGGCTTGCTCAGAGGAGGCCCTCTTGTTGCTGTCAGGAAGGTGGCAACGTGACGGCGCTCTGTGGTTCCTAGGAACAGCTCCGGACTTTTTGGGAGTGCAACCAGTCGGGCTCTGTCTTCGCTTAGTGTCAGTCACTTCCTGCCGCATTTCCCAAACACCCCTGGCTTGTGCTCTTGCGGCCTGCTCTGTGAGGCTAATGTGACTTGATTTGCAAGCTGCGATCCATCATTTGCCACCGCTGAGTTACAGAAGCGCTGATGATGAGGTGCTTTAGAGTCATGGAGGGAGAGTGACTGGTGGAAAGCCGCCCCCCCCCGCCCTTTTGGAGAAAAAAAATAGAGTCTAGTGGCACCTGGAAGTGAGAGAGACATTTATCGTAATAAGCTTTTCATGGCCTGGAGGCCACTGCAACAAAGGCGTGAAGTGAAATATTTTGGCAGATCTCCTGGGAACATGTATGTTTGCTGCAGTTTCTTCTTCTACTTCTTCTGTTGTCTGATCACGATGTGGTGTTGACATATCAAGTGTCCACATTTGCCCTCACAGCAAGGAAAATCAGAGCTAGAGTTGGGGACCTTAGTGGGGGGAATCTATTTATTTGACATGTATCTTTAATTTTGCACACACTCTGTTGTGGGATGTGTTCCATTCATTGGCTCTTTCCAGTTTGTCCTGGCCTTTGGCCTGCTCAGTAACATGTTTGCTGATGACGTGCCTGAAGTGTTATCAGCTGCATACATGACTATATGGAAAATCTCTGTAAAGAGTGACTGACATCCTGATTCCTGACTAAGTGTGAGCTTATTTATTTAAAATATCTCTCTCACCCCTTCCTCCAGCACACGGCTGCTCAAGGCGGCTTACAATAAAACACAATACAACACACGGTGATCTTCACTATGTTCCAAGTGGGGGGCCACTTTGGCAAAGGAAAAGGAAAAGCAGGAGCCATTTCCCACTCTGCTGAGCTCCAAGCATTACTGTACTTTTCTTGGTGCTGGGAGCCCTCTCTTAAGAGCTCTAGGAGGAAGGTGCTGGGAAGGGCTACACATCCCAACACTAAGCCTTCCGCGACGGCACAAGGGCTTGACTCAGTTTCCCTTAAAGGAGCCCCTCGGCGCTGGGCGCTGCACTGAATAGTGGGAAGGGTCATCTCATGGTGCCAGGGAGACTGTGCAGAATGCGCTGCTTCAGACAGGCCCAATAAACAATTAGTCAGGGGGGTGCACTTAGGGTTCATGGGGGCCACCACTGCCCACCCCCCTGGAGGGTGAAGAATCCTGTGCTAACACAAGGCTGCCGTGCTACTTGTGCTAAACCTGGAATTCACACTGCATGTGGCATGCTTTAGAGGCAATGTCTGTGCAGCAGCATAACAGCACAGTTCCCCAACCCCCCATGCTTTTGCACAACGGCACAAAGGTTTGCTGGTGCTGGTGCAACTTTGCTCATTGCATAAGCGCACCATGAGTCAGGATGTCAGCCAGTGGAGCCAAATGGCTATCAAATGCAGGAGGTACAATTTGTGGTTAGCCACGGAGCTTCCTGGGTTGGTCTGCTGCAGCAAAAATAGCCAGCGGTCTTATGGCACCTTTAAGGCTAATGCATTTACTTACTGTAGCATCCCCTTCCATGGACTACATTCCACTTCACCTGTCCCGATGCAGCAGGCAGTAACCCACAAATGCTTCGGCTATGATACATGCATTTGCTCATCTCTAAGGTGCTACAAGACCCTTTGTTGTTCTGACAATGCTGTGTAAGGCTTAAATGTCTGCAAGATAAGCACAGTGACAATTCACTGCCGCTGTAATTGGCGATAACGGCTCCCTTCCTAGTATTGCTAAGTTAATTAACTTTGGAAACCTAGGAAGAGGGCGTTATCGGCAATTATGGCAGTTGTGAATTGTCACTGTGCTTATCTTATAGACATTTAAGCCTTAAGATAGACATAGTTCCCTGCCAACTGAGGATAACATGACATGCCTCTGACAAAACAGGCCCTACTCCATGAAAGCTTCTGTCACCAAACATTTATCTTTAAGGTATCGCCAGACTCTTGGTTCCTGCTTAAACAAGCTAACAGGGCTACCATTCCAGAGGCACCCTGCCCACACCTACGTGGCAACCATAGACACCTGGGCCCAGAGTGGCTGCCAGAAAAGGACGCACTAGCCTCCAAAGAGCACACTGGGTTCCTGAAGCCAAGCCGCTTTAGCAGGACTGCATCCACCTCCTGCTCCTGCAGCTTTGCCAGCCTTCTGGCCGTGCAAAGAATGCTGGGAAGACATATAGGCCCTTGGATGACCTCCCATGGAGGGGTGGGGCTTTGCAGCTGATGGATGCAGAATCGGAATCCACGGCAGCCTGCTTGCTGGTTTTGCAGTGTGTTACCAACAGGGCCACATCTTGTTACCTGGGCTCCTACTCACCTCAAAATAGCCGTGTGAACAAGCCTACTGTTTACTAGAACCTGGACCAGGTGCAGCTAATTCAGTTCAGACTGTTTGACTTAGATTTCTGTACAGAACATAAATTAAGGCTCCATGGTGCCAACCATGTGTGGTTCTGTTGCCAGCAAAGGAACAAGATCTGGGGGGGGCGGGGTGGGGAGTGTGTTGTTCCCACTAGATCAGTAAAAACCCAATGCTTCTTTGAGGAGTTAAAGCAGGAGCAAAAAGTAACCCAAATCTTTATTCTTCTCCACTCAGAGTTTGGTGCCAAGCCAACTGCCTGGGGTTAGGATAGGAAGGAGCTTTCTTGGCTGGTAGGCTAATCATGATTGTTTGCTTCCTCTCTTTTCCCAAGGGGTCCTCTCAGTACCCATGTCGGGGGTTTAAAGTTTCCTTTACAATATTAAGAGCTGAAAAGAGCAAGTTTCAAGACCCCTCTGCATTCAGGGAGTGAGTTAGCCCTTGGGACCCCCTCGGCTTGGCACTGCTTGGTGCCCTCCCCTGGCTTCCTGAGTCTACTAATCATAATGGTGCCTTGCCAGTATCAAGCTGACTGTCCAGTTTTGAAGAAGAATGAGTGATAACAGCCGGATCTCTCTGGCACCCACCCCACCCCATCCCAGATCACAATGCCCCATTGCTCCTCAGGGGATGGAGCCACTCTGGGAAGAGCAGAAGGTTCTAAGTTTCCTCCCTGGCAGCATCTCCAAGATAGGGCTAAGAGAGGTTCCTGCCTGCAACCTTGGAGAAGCCGCTACCAGTCTGTGTAGACAATCCTAAGTTAGATAGACCAATGGTCTGACTCAGTATTTGGCAGCTTCCTATGTTGCCGGCCTATAGCCCTTCCTGGGAAATCAGACTCTCTCTGTATTTAATGAACGCTTGCATGCTGTCTGAGTGGACTGCCATTTTTGCTGAAGCTGATGCAAACCTCAAATAAATTCTGAAACAAGGCAGGGAAACTTGATGGATCTTTCCCTCCAGCACTTCCTGGGATGACTCATTTACTGCTTGCACCAGCAAAGTCAGTGGCCACAATTCATAGGAAGCTGCCTTCCTATTACTCAAACCATAGGCCTGTCTAGCCCAGAATTGTCTACTCTGATGGGCAGCAGTTCAAGGAGTGGTAATTCTCATCACCTGCTGTTTAATGTTCTTTTAACTGGCCATGCCAGTTCACCAATAACATAAGCAGCTGCCTTGTAGTGAGTCAGCCCAATGGTCCAATGAGCTCAGAATGGTCTACTGGCAGCAGTTCTCCAGGGCTTTAAGAGTGTTTCCCAGCCCTACCTGGAGATGCTGCCAGGGATTGAACTTGAGACCTTCTGCATGCAAATCAGGTACAATACCACTGTGCTACAGCCCCATCCCCCTGAACCTGACGTCTTCTGCATATAAAACATGTGCTTGCCAATATGCTGCAGTTCGTCTCCAACAATCCAACACAAATGGACTTCAGACTTAATCATAAAAGAGCTAGAGGAAGACTCTCAACAGACAGATTTGTTGAGAGGTGGATTTTGTCCATTATTGGAACACTAATTTCCATGATGATGTTCTTCCATATACATTGTGCTCTCCTGTAGAAGTTTTATGTATTCTCTTTTGTATTATCTTTCATGCTTTATTAAAAACAAAAATCAATGTACTTTAGAGTGCCTGGCTTTGTGTTAGATTGTGTGCAACAGCATCAGAATACTAACTTAACTAGGCAGCAAACTGCTCCAATGTGGATGGAAAAAATTGAAACTATTGAGTTGGCTATAGGTATGGTTCTTTTTCCTGGTGAACTGGGATACCAGTTACCTCTGAATATCAAGGGGATACGGGGGAAACCCTATATTTATAGAAGGACATCTTTTATTTCAGTACATTCAGAAAACAACCAACCAAAAAATAAATAAATCAAGAACAGGTTATTCTTTGACCAGTGTTTGCTTGTCACCCCTTCTTGATTTTCTTCCTCTTAGTGTACAATCAGAAATTGCATAGAATTGTCAATCAGGAAATTCAAACTTTCCCACAGAAAACCCACATCTGCCTAATCAACGGTTTAGGAAGGATTTCGTGACTCTTGATCCATTCCTCTCTCTGGACCTTTAAAAGACCTTGGTTGGCATACTGTGCAATGTTCCATCTGCCTTTTAATGGAATGTATGCGCAAGAACACGCTTGCACAAAACACACAAATTGTGCAAATGCAGTTGCACAATGGGCAGCCATTACAAAAATGGCAGACGGGGGAAGGCATTTGGAATATTGTGCAATATCCCAGCCCTTTAATGGGCATTGGTGCCCAGTGACCTTCAACCAAGGACATTTGGTAGCAAAGAAGCCCTCGGATTTGAGCTGGTTTCTGGGTCAGAAGTGGGTGAGTTGAGCCTGCGGATGGTGACACGTGTGTGTGTGTGTTTTCCTCCAAAGGACAATGCTTATTCCAGGTGTCCAAATTTCTGAGGACCTGTCTCTTCTTAATACAGTGCTTAGACTTGGCTTTCAGAAATGGACATCCTGGGATAGTTAAGTTCTACCACCCTCTGCTGGTGGGCGAATATGGAATCCCATCCATCAGCCTGCTTGGTTGCTACTGGTTAGCTTTCTCAAAACCCGTGCGATCGAAGACCTAAGTAAGGGTGGGGGGAGATAATTTCATAAAGACAAAAAAGACACAGAGCCCCCTGGAATTTTAGCTGTTTCAAGGCCTCCAAGTTCAGTGTGTGTCGGTTAGTTTTTGGTATCTGTAACTCTTGGAATGGCCTTTCATTGTCGGTGGCTGCCCTTGTTTGGGAGCTACCTTATCCTTCCCTTTCCCCTGAGGCTGGGAAGATGATGTGAGTTTTGAACCTGAACTCAGGTGTACTGGACCTTTCCAGGTCCTGAACTGCCAATAAAACAAACAAAAAAATTATTCCTTCCCTCCTCCCAACCCCATCAGAAATCAAAAACACAACTCCCCAAATTTTATAGGAGTAAGTCCATATGGTGGCAAGGTTGGTTTTTCCACCCAGTTTAGGACACTTCCATATTGTGTAATTCTGTTAGCTTCCTCCTCCCTTCTCTAGGTGGATTCCCCTTGGCACACCCCTTGCCTCCAGTTTCTGAGAAGGAAGTGGCTGAGGAAGGACCCTCCCAGGACACAGCCTGGCCTGAGGATCTTCCTCCTAGTGCTTCAGCATGTAGGTAGGTTAGACACTCTCCCATATAAGACAGGTAACAAAGAAGTTCCCATTGGGCTCAGTCCCCAGCTGAAAGCTTTGACTTGCTCTTGAGAAGCTGGGGAACTGCTTTATTAATTTAAAAATAGTTCAGCACTGTGTACAAGTCTCATGTTCTGTAAAATGGAACATTAGCTTCTTCCGGCCACCCCCAGGCCTGTCCTACTCAGGCTCGCTGCTGTTTGTGACTTTCTCCCATTCCAAGCTCTCGTCACTTTGCAAGGGGGAGTCTGGTCCCGGCCGTGCTCGGAGTCCTTGGAATCGCCGGCATTCCGGACACACCCGGATGTGCGTGCAGCCTCGTGCTACCAGGGCGGCTTCCTGCGCAAGTCTCTGTGCTAGCTGGTCGGGCTCACCCGCGCCACAGAGCTTGCCATTGCTGAGCGTGGTTGTGGCGCGGGCCCGCCGTTCTTCCTGGATAATGGGGCGAGTCCGTATCCCCCCTCGCCTCCGCCGAGGGTGGAAGCTGTCCTTGCAAAGGATGATGCTACGTAGCTCTGTCACCATCTCCTGGCAGACGGACACCTACAAACAAACGGAAGGTCAGTTTCGTGGAAGAGACCATCTCAGCATCACCCTCTTTCTGCTGGTGGATACCACTTTTGAATGCTTCTCCATGCAGATAGAAAACCAGCACCTCTAAGGGACTAGCCAACTGTTCTGGTGTTATGTTTGCATTGTGTTCTCGATATATGGGAGCCCCCAGAATTGGCAACCTCCAAATGCAGTCTGAAGTGATAGAGTGCATTCTTTCATCTCCTTCTCCTGCATATGTTAAGTCGGGTTTCATTCTAGTCTCCTGAGGTCTCTCAAAACTCTGGAGTAGTCTTTTGTCAGAAGCACAACTTTGGCCCTTCTGCAGGTGTTGGACTACAACTCCCATCGTCCCTGACTATTGGTCACTTTTGATGTAGGTGATGGGAGTTGTAGTCCAAAAGCATCTGGAGGGTCGATGTTGTACAGCCCTGGTCTAAAGCCTGCCCATTCCTGAAATCACTATCAATGAATTAGTATTTCTGGGCTCCAGAAAAAGTCTCATGTGTATTTTAAGCCTACATTCCTTGCAGCCTTTTCAGAGCTGGGATCCATTATTTGCCATCAAACATCTCTCTTCTGTTCAGAACCGAATTTCTGGGCTAGTTCTCACTGTGATGGTCAACAAGGTTTTGTCCTATTCTGGACTCATTGAATGTTCCTCCATCCAAGGAAACAAAACCCCAGTGCATTGATGCCAAGAAGAAAAGTTCCAGGCTAGCTTTCTGACATGCTCGTTTTGTTGCGATTGGGGATTTAAAAACAAACAAACATTTTTGTAGAGGGACACCTGGTCCATCTAAAGGGGTACACCCTAGAGATGCTGGTTTACCACATAGGAAGAACTAAGCTTTGGATGCTTGATGAGGTCTAAAACCTGGGTATTAAACCTATCTTGACTTCCCCTGGGTAATCATGCTGTTCTAAGCAACCCCACCCACATTCGGGGCTTGTGTCTTAACCTTTTATCAACTCGTTTTTTTATTTATTTTATGCAAGCAAATACAAGTAACGTTCTCAGATGAACAAAGCAGTTTACAACTTAAACCAAGTACTCTTGTTTTCTGCGTGACACAAATATGGCAGACCTTTCACAAATATCATTAGTCAAGATTTGCTGGTCAATGACCGAATAAACTTATATCTATCTATATCTATCATTAGATATAGCCAGATTGTGCAGTGATGTCTTATCTCAATACTGAGCATTTGTACAGCACTTTTGGAATGTTCAAGGTGTTTCATATACACATGGTAATCCTTACAACAGCCCTGTAAGGTAGGTCAGTTTTAATATTTCTATATTGCAAATGGGGAGCTGTGGTTGAGCATAAATGGCTGATT
This sequence comes from Hemicordylus capensis, assembly GCF_027244095.1. Taxonomy (NCBI): domain Eukaryota; kingdom Metazoa; phylum Chordata; class Lepidosauria; order Squamata; family Cordylidae; genus Hemicordylus; species Hemicordylus capensis. The sequence continues at coordinate 27,657,650 of NC_069664.1, forward strand.
ACCACAATCATGACAGGGCAAGATTCAAACTAGGAACTTCTTGATTTGTACCTCTGCCTTTTAGTCTGCATGATACACCAGTACTGTGAGGGACTCCTCTGTGTTCACTCCTTTAGCCCTTAGGTGTGCAGGGAAGCAGAATTCATGCAGTACAGAAACCAGATCTTTAGAACATAAGATATCCGAATGGATTCAAATGCAGAAGGACTACTTAAAAGGAGTTCCTTCAGCACATTTGCATTCAAACAGGAATACAATTGAAGGCATTGATACCAAGCCATGTAAAGATCTACATAAAATAAAAGTGTGTTGTCGAGTCGGTGTCGACTCCTGGCGCCCACAGAGCCCTGTGGTTGTCTTTGGTAGAATACAGGAGGGGTTGACCATTGCCTCCTCCCACGCAGTATGAGAGGATGCCTTTCAGCATCTTCCTATATTGCTGCTGCTGCCCTATATAGGTGTTCAAGTCATTTCCCCACTGTGCCATTAGGTGGCAAAAGGTCTAGACACTCATGCAATAAATAACTCTCTTGGTAGCAATGCTCTATTTTCTCCACACATCTATACCTTTACAGATACCATATGATCTCAGTTTTAATGCCCACTTTCTTAAATCTTCATTAGCAATCTGAATATGTAGAGCAGGGTTCTCCTGCAAGCATTTCAGCCGCAAAACAAGGCTTGAGGAGGAGTTTGATTTTCCTAAAAGACCATCCAGAACTTACTCATTTTGGGGGCACAGGTTCAGTGCTGTTCATTGTCTCAGTTGGGTGCAGCTCCAGCACAACTGTTTGTATGAAAAATAGCTCTTCTTCCTAGTAAAAATGACACCATCACACAGCCAATAATATCTGGCGATGGACTTGGCTCATGGAGGACAAGCAAAGCTCATTCGGAGTGAGGGCAGAATAGGCACTGAACTTGCACTGAATTAGTTTCCTTTGCCATCTGTCATATTGTCACACGGGCGAATCTGATTGGCTGTGTGATGATGGTGTCACTGCTAAGCAACAAAGCGGTGCTGCTGATCAGGGTTATGAAGAGGCTCACTGTAGATCACCACCGCTGATATCTGAAGGCCAAGAATGGAGGTGAGGTACAAGTCACCTGACTGTGTGTCTGTAGTGATGTGCATTCTCTGTTTAGTGCCCCTCCAAAACAGTGAAAATGCCCCCCTGAAAGTTATCCCAAAAGGCAGAGGGATTTGGGAGGGGAGAAAAGGCTTATGAACTCACTCCCATTTCGGCGCAGCCCTAGTTAGTATGGAAATATCAGTTAAATTGCTGTCCTGCCCTTCCTCCAAGGAGCTCAAGTTGACATGCTTGCCCTCCTACTTTATGCTCACAATGACCCTGTGAGGTAGGTTAGTTAAAGATGATGACTGGCCCAGGGTTTAGTCAGAGATCTGGTAATGTGAATCTTCCTGGTCCCAGTCCGACACTCTAACCACTATGCCACACTGGCTCTCCGGAGGCTTGGCAGGGAACCTTTTTGCTGAAAACTGAATAAATGTTTGAAATACTAATAGGTTCTAACTTTGCTCTCCAACTATTCAAATTATGTATACGTGTACTGTTTTAGGACTCAAAGTATCAAAAGCCCACATGCTTTAAAGGCAGCCTACACCTCACAATTATTTCCCCAGCTTTTCCCAATTTATTTTTGGAGTTCAATGCCCTTCTTAATTGTACTGCAGTATAATACAAGCAAATGCATCATATACATTCTTTCCTATCTGGTTTCATACCAAATGGATGTTTAGCAGATTGCATCAGAAGAAACATTAACATAATTCATCATAGTAAAATGGAGAAAAAAGCCTGTTGTAATTCTTGCAACTGATGCAGGGAACACATTTGATCATTAGAATTGGCTGTGTTTAAAAGCAATGCTAATTAGAATGGAATTCAGCCCAAAATTCATTGGAAGGATTAATTCTCTTTATTCCTGTCCTGAGGCAATCACAGTGGTCAATGGTGTATTGTCAGAAAAACTACTTTGGAAAAAGGGGGCAAGGCAGGGGAACATTATCTTCCTGCTTTCATTTCCTTCTGTTTGAACCCTTTGCTTGTCTCATCAGGCAAAATAATAATTTTTTTTACAGGTTACAGGCATTGGCTCCAAAATGCATCAGATGGGTCCATTTGCAGGTGATACCACTTTAAATACAGTAGCTACATTTCAAATTCAGACAGAACGGGAGAAATATCAGTAAGTTTGAGGCTGCAAATTAATGTCGGCAAAGCAAAAGTATTAGGGATATATTTAACAGGTAGTTAAAAAAAACTTTTTGAGTATCATGCCTTATAAATGGTTAACTACCCCTCTGAAGATGTTGGGGTTGGATTATTCATTTGAACTCTTTGCTGCTGCTCTACTCTGCGCTCCTGAAGTCTTGTACGAGAGACTGCAACAATTTAATTCCCTTCCCAGTGCCCTGGGGAATCAGAATAATTCATAATAGTCTTAAAAGCTTTACTTAAATCTGAAATTGCTGGGAGCCCCTCCCCCACTTCTATGGACAAAATATTGAAAAACTCTATTAACTCAAAATTAGCATAAAGTCATCAGGAGCTGGTGGGCGCCATCTTGATTGCTGGTAGTGCTATGATGTCACCTCCTGTTCTCAGCTCTGTTCCCTCAACTATTAAATCTGGGACTCCACTTATTATGCGATTCTCTAGACAGAAAACATGCACACTAGCAATGGGAAGCAAATAAGAAGCAAATTGTTCACCCGTGCAGTTGACACATGTGATGACCACTTTGCAGATTTTGTGCTAATTACATAGAAGTAAGTTTCGTGTGGGAAATGTGTTGTGTATGAATTGGCTCTTAGAGATGAGATGCTCTAGTGTTTAGCATTTGCATTTGAAATATCTAAAGTGATCTTTCTGCTTCCATCCAGAATGCTTCCATGGTCTAAATTTCACCATTTAACGCTTTCTTGGATTTTTAGGTACTCGTTAAAATGAAGAACACTTAGTGGTAGAGGCACATTTTAAACGTGGTGATTCTTTTTATTTAGCAGGGGGAGAGTAACTGGCCCTATCCACCTCCAGCACAGTAAGTCCAGTGACTGTTGCTGGTTATCTTATGTTTCTTTTCAGCTTGTGAGCCCTTTGGGGACAGGGATCCATCTTATTTATTTATTGTTTCTCTATGTAAACTGCTTTGGAAACATTTGTTGAAAAACGGTATATAAATATTTGTTGTTGCTGTGATATTGTGGAACCCACTGGATTGTTCTTCTGGGGCTATTATGTGTCTTTCTTGACTAAATACTAGAACGTGCACCTCTTGAAGAGACTTACCTCAGAGTGTTCAGAGTGTCGGAGGCTCCATAAGAACTCCAGCATTGCCATAAAAATCGCTACGATTAAACCACAGATCAGAACCACAAAGATTCCACCTATATTCTCCATTCCCAGTCCTACAAAGCAACAGAAAGAGCAACAACATTAGTGTAGCAGACTGGCCTGCTCCAGGCACTGTCACAGTCTCTACCAGGACAAGGACCAAGGATGCCCGAAGACCTTGGACAGCTCCCAGGGCAACAGGTCAGGACCACGGTCAGCGCAGATCAGGAGAATTCAGAGCTGGGTGTTGCAGCAAAATGGGAAATTACTCCTGTGGTGTCTCGTTGCGAATCGTCGGGTTTCAGGTTTTGTAGCCTGTTGCTATGAAGTGATTTGATCTCACCTCTTCCAGGAGCAAGTGTTGGTCCTTTTAGAGGAGCTTTGCCCAATTCTGCAGGTCCCTGCTCTGATGGTTCTGGGATGCTTCCATCATAGCTGGAAGGTCCTTGGAAGATTCCTCCAAATTATAGGATGTTGGCAGGGCGGAGCCCTTGAGTCTTGGTGGGGGTACTGATTGATCCTCTTCTGGTTTATCAGGTATGGGTGTTCCCAGTGGCAGGGAATCACTGGATGTCTGCATTTATGGTGCCTCTCTATCCGACTCATCTCTTAGTTTCTCCCCACTCCCCACTCCCTACTCAGGGGGCTCCAGAGTCTGGGGTAATGACCCAGACTAACTTTTAAGGAGCTGCTTCATACTTCCAGAGAACAACAGACCCACCCAGACCTTTCTTTTGCTAACTTTGATTGAGAGCAGGCATGTATGTTTGTTTGTTTTTTATTTATTGTTTTGTACCACCTTTCATTATCACATTCTCAAGGTGCTTATGCTACACAAATATAAAAACTTTATTTTTTCTGCAAATAAAGACATTTTCTTACTATGTGGGTAAGAACACCATTTAGCAGCACACACAAATATCATAGCTCAAGCCGATAGGAAAGAGAGAGTGGGCAATTAAACTCCATTGAAATAAATGAAATATGACTAACTTAAGTCTGATTCATTTCAATGGGACATAATCATGACTCTTTCACTCTGGATTCTGTTCGCTGTGAGTCTGATGGTACTTTGCCTGAAATTCAGTCATATTATACTAACAATAGATACTATGTTAGAGGTATGTTGGACCAGAATGCCATCAGTGAGTTAAGTTAAAACTTAATGAAAGTTTTAAATCAGTATCTCAGTAAAACATTTAACTGATTCTGGTCCCTATCTCTCATCCACTTATGGTATAGCGGCACTGGAATGATTGAAATGGAATGCTGTTTTTATTGTAAACCATGTTGGTAATTTAAAAGTGGGATATAAACATATTAAGTCCATAAATATAAATCCATGAAACCAGCAGGTCACGGTGGACTGGACCCAAGAGAAAAGTTGTGGGAATTGCACCTATATGTTTGGCCAAAGGTTTCTAAGCAACATTCCTGTCTATGTTCCTTGTTGTTCGGGGGTCTTAGGTGGACTTGATTGTTGATTAAATTGATTACCATAGACCGTGTGGTGGCTTCTGATGGGGTTATCATGTTCAACTATTAATCACCCGGGACACCTCTAAATTCTTCCTCTCCCCGCTGGAACAGTAAATCAAAGTGTGAGAATCAATGATTTATTGACTTAATCTCCACATAGCTTTTAGACATACAGCTTCACCAGCTGCCTTGTAAATTGTTGACCTGCTTTGCTTTCCTTTTTTTAAAAAAAGCAGAGGGTCTGTCTCTCTGTTGATCCCTATCATTCTTCTCGCAGCATCTGTGGGGCGTTCCTGCTAGCCAGTAAATCACACCGCTGTAAGTAGAAAGGCTTCAACTAGGATGGCATTTACTAGTCTAGGCAGCGGGATGAGGAACAAGAGAATCTAGAAGTAGTCATCTGAAAGTCACCAGTAAAATGCCTCAAGGTGGGAGTAAGTCACCAAAGGGTGGGGAGAGAGTGAGCGAGAGTGCTGGGGCTTCCAGAATCAGACTCCAGCACCTTCTAGTGCTCTGTTTCCTCTGCAAACCCAAGGAACTGAGTTCCATGCATTGAGGACACCATCTTGTTTGGATTATTAGTCTGCTGATCCTGGAGTACCAGGACAGCTTGTTCCCAATAGCCAAGCCCGGTACACCAAGTTCTATAAAGGCCAAACTTGGAGTTTGCTCCTCACTCCAAGCAACTCATTGCTAGCCCAAGAACCTTGCCGACACTCCTGATCCCTTTTCTTGACTGCTGCCTCAGATTGTAACCCCCTTCCTGACTTGGACCTCGCATCTCCTTAGGGGTCCCTCAAATCCTTTGTTGCTGCCAACTCCCACCAGATTTGGATGATGCTCCTGAATCTGGCCTCCTAGATCTCTGCTTCCCGACTCCTTGGAAAATGTTTCCAAGGGTCCTCCATTCCCCGCATATTTGTTTTTCATGCTTATCCTTGTTTAAAATCAAATTCTATAGCCCATACAGCAGTGTTCTTCATTGTAAGGCTCAAGGATCATTGGTGGTCCACATCAGCCCCGGATAAATGGTCTTTTGGACCTGTGTAAAGCTTTGGCCAGAGTGGAATATTCTGCACAGCCCCCACTCCCCCAGCAGCATGTGGAAGCAACTGTTCCCGATGTGCAGAGCCCTGCTTTGCCCAGAGTTGGGAGGGGAAACTGAGCCCTCTTGAGCCCTCACACCATCTTTGAAGGCATGCATCGAGTGCTGGGAAGTGTAGCCCTTTGCAGCATGTTCCTCCTACAGCTCTTAAGAGCGGGCCGGGTTCTGTCTCTCCTAAAGAGCCCTCTTAGCATGGAGAAAAGTACAGTATTATGTGGAGTTGAGCACAGTGAGAAATAGGTCTCATGCTGAAGTCTCCCCCCTCCACCCCCAAAGTGGCCCCCGCTTGAAAAAAGGTGATGCTCACTGCCATACAGTATCCAGATGCCAGCTTCTTGCCTATGCCCTACATTGCAACACAGACAGAGAGAGACAATTTGACTAATGAAGTGCATGCCTTCAGGCCATGCTGGGTCTCCCAGCTCGCCGCCCTCCAGCTAGTTTCCCCCCCCCAAAGGAACATAACGGAGGCCACCCACCCAGGCTGCTTGGCTTTTGCTCCCTGATCTTGTAAGTGTCAAAAGGCCCTTCCCTTCGCCAGCAAACCTTTTACTCTCCCAAGAAAGAAAGCTGTTCTGCTTTAGTTTAGGGTGACTGCCAAAACACACCCAGCAATTCCTTTTGGCTGGCAGTGGGTCTTCGTGTTAGCTAGGATGTCAGCCTAAAGTCATGTCTTGCGTGGTGATTTGCATCACTTTCCCAGAAGGTCTTGCTCTTCAGCTGTAGCACTTTGTTGTTAGATTCCCTGCCATTTCCCTTCTTTAGAATGGACCATTATCCAGCAGCTTCCTCTGGTGAAGTTCCATTGCCGTTAAAAGAACCTCTGGATTTGGAGAGTGTCCCGCAAGTGATCTATTTTCTGCCACCACACAGTGGACATTCATTAGAGCCTATTTGCCCTCCATCTGTCCCCAAAATTTGTCATCTGGCCATTTCCACTCTCCGCCCTAGGCCAAACACCCAGCATGAGGCATGGCCGTACTTTCGAGGTGTTCTCCTCCTATTATTCAGAAAAGCTAGTGCGCGTTAGGAGGACTCTGCAATCCCTGAGCTGGAAAGCTGATGTGGAACAACCTAGATGCTCATCAGCAGTGACCCTATTCCTGGTACATCTTTATGAACAGACACACACTAGAGGAAGGAGGGAGGGGAGTCAATGTCACCTTTGGCTCGATGGTCCTCCTCTTTGGGGCACTGCCCTCCTTCCCACCACTTCCGCTTCAAGATTTCCAGACGGTTGTTCTCCTGCAGCTGCAGAATGGCCAAGTCAAACTCGTCACGGAAAAGGGAACCTGCAAAGCCAAGAGGGAGGTTTCAAAGGAAGAGCAGATATTGTGCCCATGTTTGTTTTTAGTTGAATCTCTTCCCCACCCTCCAAAAGCATAATTTGCTAAATAGTTGAGATTTGCAAAGATATTTTATTTGACACACATTTTTAGACCACCCCATACACAAGTCCCTGGGTGGTTCACACTCCTCCTTTCCCATAGATTTCAGCTTAAAAACTAATCAGAATACCTCAAGGGTAACCAATGTTTTGTGTATTGGAGAGTCATCAACATACCGAGTTAGCTGTTTAACAGAGTAGTGTTAGGTCATTTAATATTAAAGTGAAATATTTAAAAAAACCCAAATGTTTGTCAAATATGAACTGTTGAATGAAGTTTGCTTCTGGTAACTGATCACAACTCCCAGAATGTTACATTTACTGCTCCTATGTTCTTGTGTAACTTGTGCACATTTCAGGAAGCATTGCACTGGATAATTTGTCAGTGGGTTATATTATTATTATTAATTTCTTTCTTCGATTAGTTCTTTCTCCAAGGAGCCATTACTATACATAGTTATGTTTATCCTCACAACAACCCTGTGAGGTAAGTGAGGCTAAGAGATAAGTGACTGGCCCAGAGTCACCCAGTGAGTTTCATGGCTGAATGGGGATTAGAACCCGGGTCTCCCCTGTCCGAGACCAACACTCTAACCACTACACCACACTGGAGTGAGCCCCGATATTTAAACTGCTTACAGACTGCAGCACAGTTGTGTCTATTTCTCGGCCAGAAATATGAAATTGACCAGATGAGCTCTTTCAGGTTCTGGAATCCCATGTGGCCCTTGAATGACAGAGTTCTCTCTTGATATCCCTGCCGTTGTCATTGACTATGTCCATACCAGTTCCCCTTGGAACCACATGGAGCCAACTGACTAAACCAGCATTAAGGCCCCGAGATCACTGGTCACCCCCATCAACCCTAAGTGTGTCTCCCTAACTAATACTGAAGCTTTGTCCAAAGCGAAATACTCTGCACAGTCCTCGTGGCCCCATGTGGAGACGGCCATTCTCACTGTGTAGTGCTGCACGTTGCCCAGTGCCAGTGGGCTCCTTTAGAGGAAATGGAGCCCTCTTGAGCCTCTGCACCATTGGGGAAGGTATGCACAGAGTGCTGGGAAATGTAGCCCTTCCCAGTGCTTTCTTGCTCCTAGAACTCTTAAGAGAGGGTTCCTTCTCTCCTCAAGGGCCCTCCCAGCCCAAGAAAAGCACAGTACTGTCCTGAGGTACAGGGGGAAATAGCTCTCACACTGAAGGATTTTTTCTTTTCTTGCCAAGGTGGTCCCTGCTTGAAAAATAGTGAACCTCACTGGTCTAGGAGCTATCAACAACATGAAAGGGAGCCCAATGTTTATTTCAGACTCCATTTAATATTGTATTATCGAAAAATCCCCACATGTCTTTTTGTCAAAACCTGCCCCTCTCTTGTGCATCCTGAATCTAAGCTGAACAACAAAGTGCAAACATGGAAGGAGTTATCATGGAAATGTCTGGAAACCTTTCATCTCAGATGCCACCCCAATGAATACATTAGAAGCCATTGATCTGGCAATTGTCTCTTTGAAGCCAAGCAACAGGCACGAAGGCCGTGCAAATGCGCCTGGCATCTGTTCGGAAACTCTTCCAGCCTATTAATGCCCTGATCCTCCGCAGACAGCCCAGAAGAGCTAGAATTTTGCTTCACTGCCTACCGACTGGCATGCCAATCCCGTAGCCCTTGGTGTCCAGAAGGCCCCCGACCTGCGTGAGGTTGCAATTGCGCTGGCGGTAATACTCGTTCATGGTGGACTCCAGCAGGAAGGCATAGTTGGAGTTGAGCACCCTGGCAATCCCTTCCTCTGTGCTCTTGACAAAGACACTCGGCTGCTTGGAACACATGTAATTCCACATGCGCTGGTATGTCTGGTACCGCGAATTCTGCAGGAGAGCAAACAGAAGACAAGCTGCAGCAGGAATCTTGGCCATGACCAGAGAGGAGCGATGTGTGTGTGTGTGGGGGAATAGAATACAAGCACCTCCTTCACCACCCCCAGTTCAGTTTTATGCTTACGACCTCCTACCCCACTTTTCTTGATGTTCTGCACCACAAAGCAGCTCACATCGGTAAGAAGCAAAAGCAGCAGTGTGATAAAAATGAAACAAATGAACAATGCTACATCAGCCCCCTGACATATAAGGCTGATCACAAATACAGCAGCCAGAAAGGAGTACCAAGTAGAAAAATCACCCAGTCCTGTATGCCTAGAGAAACACACTTCATGTGGTGCCTAAAGGAAGAGTGCGGGTGAGTGCGGTTCATATAGGTCTCTAATGGAAGGACATTCCAAAGTGTTGGGGATGCCACCACCAAAAAGTCCCTGCTCCTACCAAATCATGGTCGGAGCCACATTTTAAACAGACCAAGTCCCCCCTGTAGTCTTAAAAAAACAGCAATGGCGGGGCATGATAAAAGGTAAGGGGATCAGGACCCCTCTGATCTGCTGTAATCCATGCATTGGCAGGGTTTTGGCAGATTGAAGCTCTCAGTATCTGCTGCCCTTGGTCTGAAATAGGCACGCTGGAGGCTGTGCCACACAACAGGGTGTGCTGAGTCCCTGCTGATGGGACTTGGAAGGAGCAGTTGAAGAGAAACAAGACAAAACGAAACAATTTAAGTTTTGTAAACCACCTTGGGAGGTGGTATAGAAAGGCGGTATAGAAATTGAACAACAAATAAAAACAAAAACCAACACCATACAGAAAGGGGGAAGGTAGATCTCTTGAAGGTCACTGCCGATTGCACTTGGAGAACTGTGTGCATCCTCTGTAAAGGAGGGTCTTTACTCCTGCTCTCTGGGAGTACTGTACCACCCTTTTCCTCTGAACATTGATAGAGGAGTTCTAAAGAACACCCAGGGCTTTTAAAAGAGAAGGATCTGTTTGTGTAAACCCAACGATTTGGGTTTAAGATACAGAGTCGAGCAGGTATTCCCAACCTGTTGGAACTCTTATCCCCGGCCACAATAAATTGTAGTTGAGAATGATGGGGACAGCAGTTCAGCCACATCTGGAGGGCCACAGGTTCTTGGGAACCTCTGGACAAGAATAAAGATTTGACATGACCAGGTGTAGGACTTGGCTGAATGGGAAGCATTCAGTTCTCATGGAAAGAGGACCTGCCTTCCCATGAACCACACAGCAAAAGACTGACCTGGAAGAAAGTCATGCTGGAGCCCCCATGGATGGTTCCGTACTCAATTGCAGTCTGGTCAGCGAGGTCGTCTACCGACTCAATGGGAACGTCCATGCGCTGCACGGTGAGGAAAGCTGCCAGGTTGGCTGTGTAGGAGGAGATGATGATCAAGGTGAAGGCCCACCTTGGGGGGAGGAGGAAGAGGAGAAGAAGGAGGAGGAGGAGAAGGAGGCAAAGTGAGATTTCCCACACTTTTGTCTGCATCTCGGAGCTACCATCTCCTGCAGAAAAGGAAGTGCGGGTTCTGCAAGATACTGAGCACCCACTACTGTCCCAGCAGGATCTTGTGAAGAGCTCAGTGTCTCAAGGATAGTCCCCAGTTTGACGAGGAGGAGGAATTCAGCTTAATCTTGGCATAAAGAGAGGTAGACATGCTCCAGAATGGATGCAATTGTTATTAACTGAGTGCTTCAGGGACATTTAACCCCATTCAGTTAATAATAATAATAATAATAATAATAATAATAATAATAATAATAATAATAATAAACATTGACAAAATTCAGCCATCCTAGGTCCTTGGGAAGGACTCGATGTCTGGATAAAACAAACCAGTCAATAACACCTGTCTGACTGTGTAAACAAGAAATAATAATAAAATATTATGATCTACAATAAAATATTATGATCTACAAATTGAAATTGAAAGGCTGTGGCAGAAAAAGACCAAAATAATCCCAGTGGTCATTGGCGCCCTGGGTGCAGTTCCAAAAGACCTTGAAGAGCACCTCAACACCATAGGGACCACAGAAATCACCACCAGCCAACTACAAAAAACAACTTTACTGGGAACAGCCTACATTTTGCAGTGATACCTACTACAACAACAATATTGATAACAAAATTCTGGCATCCCAGGTCCTTGAGAAGGACTCGCTGTCTGGATAAAACAAACCAGTCAATAACACCTGTTTGACTGTGCAAACAAGAAATAATAATAAATATAATACCCCCACAACAAGAACACACCCTTCACAGTTGTCTTGTTTCTGAGCCTTCACGACAAATGTACTCTCAAGATTAAACCTGCTCAATCTGCTTAAATGCTCATGCATTTCCAGGATTACATCTGCTGCCATGAGGACTAGCAGTTTAAAAATATGAACTTCATGAGGACTAGCAGTCTACTTTAAAAAAATCAACAAAAAGCTGCTCAGGATACTAGAATCTCTGTTAACATCATGAACTCTTTGTGGTTGCACTGAATACATATGAATACATATGAATACAGTCTGGGATGGAGCTGCCTGAAAGACAAACATCTCACCGGACTCTAGAAGAGGGGTCCATGTTGTCATGTGGAAATGGACTATGCAAGGCCTCTCCAAATGTGTCACCCACAAGAATATCCAGTTTTAGAGTTCCTCCAATGGTGTAACTCGGGAGTTCCCAAACTGGGGGCCTCCACATGTTGCTGAACTACAACTCCCATCAACCCCAGCTACAAGTTATTGGTTGGGAACCCCTGGAGTAAGCAATAAGCAGGACTTTGGAGATCTTCTGTCCTACCACAAGTCCCCAAAGCACTCACTGAACATCATTGCACTGACCATTCTACAGTGAACCATCACAAGGTGAGAGGGGACCACTAGTATGACTCCTTACCAGACTCCGCTGACACAGCGCGTTGACAAAGCCCGGGGGGCAATGGTGGAGCCCTGCTGCATGAATCCCCCAACAGGAAACCAGAGGCTGTTGCCGAGAGAGTACTGATTGACTAGAAGATTGCATCTCCCTTGGGAGCAGGGGTGGGGGCTGTACCACTCGTAGGGCGTCAGTCTGCAGCATCAAAACACAAGATGTCTAATCACACTGGGGAATCGCTGTTGAGTGCAACTGGAAACAACAATGATAAACTTCTCAATTCTCCCAGGAATGGAGATTTGCAGCTAACCGACTGGCAAGGCAATTGGTATTAAAAGGCTTTTGCCCTGTGAGCCAAATGACTGTGGACATTCTTTTTCAGTTTCTCACCTGGATTCGGCCTGTAGCCAGGAAAGTTTGGGAGAAAAGATGGTGAACTATGTGGGGAGCCCAGCTCAGGCATAGTTCACCATCTTTGGGGTCCTAGCAATCCTTGGTCGGTGTTTCAAGATGGGTTGAGTGGTTGGCCAACATTGCTGCGGACCCCAGGTGCCCGTTGTGGTGCCTCCCTAGCTGGGGGTGCGACAGGCGTCTGGGGTCCATGGTGATGTCGGCCACCCACCGGACTGATCTGCATGTCAGGACTGCTATGGACCTCCACCAGAGTTTGCTCTGGCTTTGCCCCATGCATCACTTGCACCTCCATCGTTATTTCATCCTCCCACACCACAGGGCTGTTTGATGGTACTCAAACTCTTGGTACAATCCTGAAGGCTCATGGTGTGTTTGCATGTCACCTTCTCCCAGGACAACAAGAGGAGCCCAGGTGGATCAGGTCCATCTACTCCTGCACCCTGTATCTAATCTAGCAGAACAATGGCCAAGTAGATGGTACGCCTCCAAGAACCCACAAGCTGGCATGAAGGCAATCGCACCCCCCACTTCTGACCCCCAGCCCCTTCACGGCACACTGCCTCAGGGCAGGGATGGTTTTAGCCATTGGTAGCTCCTTTAAAAGCCTCCGAAGGGCCAGAGTGGTGCAGTGGTTAGAGTGCTGGATTAGGATTGGAGAGATCTGAGTTCAAATCCCCATTCAGCCATGAAACTCAATGGGTGACTCTGGGCCAGTCACATCTCTCAGCCTAACCTACCTCACAGGGTTGTTGTGAGGACAAACATAACCATGTATACCACTCTGGGCTCTTTAGAGGAAGGATATGAATGTAGTAGGAGTAATAATAAATAAATAAATAAAATAAAATAAAGTGAAACATGCAATTCGGCCCTGTGCTTGCAATTTGCATTGTGTAATTTGGCCCTCCTCGTTTGTTTGATTCAGCTAAATAGCGTGCTCAGGAGCACAGTATGCAGAGAGGAGGCATGATATAACCCTTTTTCACTGTGCCATGATCCTGATGCAAAACATGGCCCTGAAGCGGCTCTATTAGCCCTGGGACGGAATCGTTCCTTGGCGCCAATAGCCCAATTTTCATCAGGATTGAAGCGTGGTGGGTGTTGAAGCTTGGAGAAAATAGAACCCGGAGCATGATTGACAGGTTGGAGGATCAGTTGGATGTTTGGGGCTCAGAATGTTCGGTTTTGATTATGACAGTTTGCTGTTAGGGAAGGTCTGATCAGAGTTGGTACAGTATCTATTTATATACTGCTGACTGCTAACGGAGCATGTGGCTAGGCACAGAGCCTCTGCAAACTCCCGTTAAGATTGGGGGGCATCTTGGAGTGAAACCTTTCCCTCTCTGAAACCCCGAAGAGCTGCTGCCAGTCAGTGTAGACAATGCTGAGTTAGATGGACCAATGGTCTGACTCCGTTCCTTATGTTCATATGTGTTCCCTTGTCAGCTCCATGACTGTAAAGAGAGGTGCTCCTTCCACTCAAATGAATAGGGAAAGCTTTATAAGAACATTCAGGCCAGTGGCTTATTTTAGTTTCCTAATTAGTTAATATAACCAGCCTCAAGTAGGCAAACATTCATCTTAAGGGGCTCAGCAGGGAAATGCTTGACTAACAAGCAGAAGGTTGCCGGTTCGAATCCCCACTGGTACTATATCAGGCAGCATCGATATAGGAAGGTGCTGAAAGGCATCATCTCACACTGTGTGGGAGGCGGCAATGGTCAACCCCTCCTGTATTCTACCAAAGAAAACCACAGGGCTCTGTGGGTGCCAGGAGTCGAAATCGACTTGAAGGCACACTTTACCTTAACAAGCAGGGGAAGCAACTCTGTGATGCTTAGATAATTTTACTTGAAAGCACTGCAGGGACTCATAGAAAGTTAGTTACTATTTATTGCTTTACTACATTTATATCCCACTCTTTCCCCAAGGATCCCAGATAACATTGTTATCTTCAACCTCACAACAACTCTGTGAGGTAGGTTAGGTGACTGGCCCAGAGTCACTCAGTGAATTTCACAGCTGAACAGGGTCTCCCTGGTCCAACACTGTAACTACTACAGCACAATGGAAATTGTTTAAAAGCATGACCCCATCCTCTCTGTCTGCCCCTCTGTGACTCCAAGAACACAGTTCCTTATCTATATTGGGTCTTGGTGCAAGAGAGGTCCTCTCTCTTTTCCACTGTAAAAAACACCACCCAGACTGAAGTGTTTTGACAACCAGAGGGGGCCAGGCATCACGGCTCTCAGCTAGGAATGCTTCTGAGCCATCTGACACGAGCAGGGTGTTATCCGAAGGCCTGTCTCCTCCATAACAGGAATCTGCACCGACACCTTTGGGAAGCAGCGTGTTGAAAGGCATCAAGAGAAGCCATATCTCGGTGTAGACAGGCCCCAGCGCCGTTATCAAGCAGTCTTAAAAGCTGCGTGCCCCTGAAAAGCATTACAGCCCATCAACTCTACAACTTGGGCCGTGCCAAGGGACCCCTGAGGGACGGCACGCTTCCATTTGGTAATGGGATTGCAGCTCTGCAGCGTTATTACTGCACCTGCAAACGATGTAGAAAATCTCCAGTGCCTCTTTCGCATGCTTAAGGGAGGCAGTTACAGAATTCTGGAAATAACTATTCTCCTGGAAGGAGCCACAGTGATACTCTGTCAACGGAAAGCTCCATTTTAAGCAGATGCAACATGCAGATGCAATGTGTAGACAAATCCTTGATAGTCCTCTGTGCCCATCAATGTCGAGAGAAAATGAATGGGCCACATTTCTAGCAGGTCCTTTTCATAAACTGTGCAAGGTGAAGAGAGCCTTGGATCCACAGATTAGTAATCTTGGGCTTTACTCCCTTTGGCTTCTTCAAATTAAACGCTTAAAAAAATTAAACAAACCCACTTCCTATAGACTTCCTTTCTTCCTTGCTTCCAAATGCTCCAATTCTGAGTGCACCTATCAAGGAAGTAAATCTCGTTGAGTTCAATGGAGTTCACTTCCAAAATGTTTGGGATGAGGCTACAAAGGTGCTTCATCCCAGTGAAAATTCAGTTGAAATCTAGGAATTTAATCTTAATGGTTTGAGACTGTGTGGTTTCAAAAAATTAAACTCATAGATGTTTTGAAGAAGCAGGCAGTCACGTACAGGGCAATGCTATGTATGCTTACTCAGAAATGAGTCAGTGTGTTAAATGGGGCTCACTCCCAGGTAAGTGTGCACAGGACCAGAGCTTAGACGGGCAATCCTCAAGTGATTTACTCTCAAGTAGCCCTATAGTGACCAGTGAATCTACTCTAGAGTGAATAGGGTTAGGCATTAGGGCACCTAGTGCTGTTGTATTTACCCAAATAGCAGATGACTCTGAATTTAAGACAATCCCTTTTAAAAGTACAGGTTGTATCTGTACCTTCCTGAAAGGAAGAGGTCTCTGAATTTAAGATGACTGTCTTCCCCATCCCATTTCTAACATTAAAGAACCTGGGGAAAACTAGTCTTATTCAGGTACTGTATATGGTATTCGTGAAAATGGCAGCTGAGATGGCATTCTTCCCCTTTGCCCCCTCAAATCAGACACTGCTAAGATGATCTTAAGCTCCAGTGTTTCAGTGGAGTGGAGAGCAGAGCTGCAAAGTTAAGCCTACCACCTTCCAAAATCCCATTTCAAAAGCTTTATTGGGTTTCATGGTGGCATCCCAGAATAGCTGGCCACATGCCCCATAAGTGGGCCCATATCAGGCAAACTCAGAAATCCCCAAGCCTGGTTTTGTTTATTCTGGCAAATTATCCATTATCCTTCCAGAGCTTGCAAGAAGCACAAGGAGTGAAGAGGAGGTTGCAGTCACCTCCCCGGGCCCCATTCCCATCCACTTTCAAAGACTGCAAGGCTTGCTTTTGGAGGGGGGCTGGCCCCCACCAGGGGCACGGGACAAGGCAGCATTTGACACCTCACCCCGGGGCCACCATAGGTTGGGCCCCCCCATTGGCTGGTACGGAGTGATACCAATATACTCCCTTCTCTTCCAGCGCGATCATGCAGTGATATTGCAAAGCACTGGCCCTGCTCCTGGAATTACTTCCTTGACTCGCGAATCCAAAACGTCAGCATTGCTCCATGAATGAGGCTCGACCCCACGTTAGATGATTCAATCCCCCCTGCAGTTCTTAAAAGCTGACAGCAGGTGGCACTGCGAGGATGGGGAAGGAAGAGGGGACCAAGAGGAAAAAGTTAACCATACCGGGCCACCAAGAAGAGGACACAGCTCACGGCCAGGTAGGCGAGTAACATGAAGAGCCAGACGCCCGGAGAAAAAGGATCCAGGAAGGAGAAATAGCCTGGCTTGCGCCCCTAAGACGAAGGAGGGGAAAAAATGAGCTCAATATATATTTATTTAAAAACCAGATCTCCATTCTACAAAATAACAGTCAGAAATGCAACACGTGGAAAAGCAGGTGATGATGACAATGATGACGGGGGAATGATGATGCAAGCAAACATTGTGGGGTGGGTGGGGGGTGTCCTGCAAAATTCTGCAGAAAGACAACGGGAGCAGAGTACAAGCCAGCAGCTCCCCGGCTAATTTGCATCTCTCTCCAAGAAGCATCTCAGACGACCCTTTATGAAGAAGTGGTGAGCAGCACGGGTTCTGCTTGAGATGTTTCGATGCCACCCGTGGAGGCCCCATGGAGGTCTGCTCCCTGTTTTGCATCTCCTGGAATCAGCTTGCTTCCAGCCTTCACTATCCTCTGGATCCTGGGTCCTGACTTGCTTTTCTGTCCTCTTGGGGTTCTCTTTTACTGCAGCTGAGCCGCAGCCCTTGCTGGCAAATTTACTGGTTCCCGAAAGGGGTGGGGGAAAGAGGCAGTTGCCAGGCACAAGGGCTTTCTAGCCAGGAGCCAGCGAGCTTCCTCCTCTGAAACAGCCAGGACAGCCCGATGGAGTGCCGGGGAAGCAAGTGCCAGGGAGGGACAAGGCATCCTTGGGTCGCTTCCAGAATCCTCCCTGGCATGCATTCTACTAGGATATGTAGAGGTTGGGGAACGGTAGGCCATCAGCAGTGGGGAGGTTTCAGGATCTCTTCTCGTTATTAACAGAATACTGTGGTTCACCAACCAGAGCCAGATGCAATCTAGCGGCTGGGAGGAGGAGCCAGGTGCAAAATGGGAGCCTAGTGCACCAATGGGTCATACAGTGAAGGGATATGCATGTGCAAGTACAAATCAATATCAGAGTTATTACAAATCAGAGACGCAAAACTCAAACTCTAAGACTGCTCAGCAGAACTGCACAAAGACCTGCTCAGAGGCAACCAATTACTGCTTACATTTTACAAAGCAAGGAGCACGGGCTGAGAGAGAACAAGTCTTGGAGGTGACGGGCCATAGCTCAGTGGCAGAGCATCTGCTCTGCATGCAGAAGGTACCAGGTTCAATCCCTGGCATTGGATTGAACCTGGGGTCTTCTGCATGCAAGCAGATTGCTCTGCCACTGAGCTGTGGCCTCATCCCCAAAGGGGAAGATCTTACAGCGCTCACATGTAATCACCCATCCAAATGCAAACCAGGGTAGACCCTGCTTAGCCAAGGGGACAGTTCATGCTCGCCACCACCAGATCATCTCTCCTCCCTTCTCCAAAGACAGAGCAAGAGTTCTCAAGCTTGGATGCCTGGATGTGGTTGATTGTGGCAGGGGGCGATGGAAGTTGTAGTCCAACAACATCTGGGGACCTAAGTTTGAGAACACCTGACTGCAAACGTGTGTTAAACGGAAGGAACTGTCCATTGTCAACGTGATCAATATCCTTGCAAAGTGTACTGGTGTGCAGCACAAAAGCTAATAATACCTTGGATTTCCACTAAAAACAGTAGTGCTAGCTTTGCTTCCAATTTCCCCTCCACTGAGGAACTGGTGATGCTATCTGCAGCCAATGGCTGGCAGCCCCACAAAGCTTAAATGCATATATTTGCTTTGGTGAGCATGTGACTTCTAAGGTAGCCTTCTCTGCAGCGGGCACAGCCAAGATGAATTTGAAAACCGTGAGCAATGAGTTGATAAGGCGGCCGGGGTGATGAACACAACCAACAGGACTGTCTGATACACAATATTGATGTATTGTTTTCTTGTGGATCTGTTTGGAGGTCTGCGGTGCAGCGTAAAGCAATATTTCTTGCTACACAATAAAGAACCGATGGACTGGCTGATTGAAAACACAGTGACAGGCCAAGCAAATATTCTCCATTGTATCCCATTAACCCAAACGGAGAGCAGGGCATAACCATAACCCGGGAGCTACTTCCTCTCTTTCTACAGCCTGCTACTCGGAAACCCCATCGGAGCCCCACGTCAGCAATCCATACTTGATTAAATCACAACTAGTGAAATTGAGGAAAATGACAGATCCATTTAAACCTGCCATATTTGGTTACCCGCGATAAGACGGACGTGCGTGAAAACGGCGCATGGATGGGGAGGCCGGGAAACGGGGTGGTGGTAAGGAAAAAACATGACGGGGAAGCTCGGTAGATACAGAAAATAAAATAAAATGTTATTAGAGTTGGGAGGGGATGGAGATGGGGAGGCAGTGACCGGGCAGGAAATTTATTTGTAGTTATTTGTTAGGAAATGTCTGATCGGAACTGTAGATTAACACAACGTCAGCTGCAGCTTTTCTGTGCTGAAATATGAAGGGAAGAGGGAAGGGAAGCGGAAGATGGGTCTCTGGCGCCGCTTTCGTCTGCTGTGCAAACCAGATCCTTAAAGGAAGACAACTGTGATTAGTTATCATGCCTTCCATTGTTAAATAAATATTTACTGGTTTAATTAGCTAATTGCCACGTTGCTCTTATATGCGCAGTGTTAATGCTAAGCAAGAAGATCTTCCCAAAACCAACAGAGGGACTAAAGAGATAGGAGAGCTGGAATTTGGGGTGGGGGGGGTGTAGTGAGGAGAGGAGGCGATGTGCCACCTTTCCAGATTCCACCTCTAAGGTGCTCCTAGTGCAACTGGACGATGTCACCTTTCAGCCACATGGCAAAAAAACACACCCTCAAAAAGAGTTCTCAGCACTGGGAAACTCTAGCATAGGCCAAATTAAAAATATTCCACCCACCCAGAAGGATGCGAGCGACATCTCTCGGTCCTCACAGTACAAAGGCATTTGTGAGGGTCCGAGAAAAGGGTCCCGTTGGGATTCTGTATCCCCAGGCGGGGCCAGTGGGGTGCCCTGGGTAAGATGTTCCTGAATGTGGGTCTTGGGCAGGGCTGCACAACTTGTGGAGCTGGGCTCTTCCTACATGTTTGGTTGGGCTTGCGCTGGGGGAGACCTGGGTTCAAATTCTGCTCAGCCATGACACTCACTGAGTGACTCATGAGGGCAGTTCACACAATCTACGTTAGGGTAGGAGAAACCTCCTACTGTAATCCGGGAGCTGTCTACACTCCCATTTTCTCTTTGTGTGTCATTCAAAAACAAGATCAGAGGCTGGGAGCTTGATCGTGCCCCAGCTGGGTAGGATGAGCACACCCTACCAGATTCTGCCCCTAGCTTCGGAACAAGGTAGGAGGGGAAACTGTCCTACCCAGCTGGGGCTTGACAGCTCCCCACCTCTGGCCTTGTTTTTCACGGACACATGATCGGCAAACGGAAGTGCAGACAGCTCCTGGCTGAGGGTGGAGGGGGGTTTCTCCTACCTTAATGTAGATCATGTGAACTTGCTCTACTATTTCTTAGCCTAACTCATCTTCCGGGGCAGCCATGAGGCTTGGAGAACCTGCCTCTGAGCTCTTTGGAGGAAGTACAGGACACCAAGTGGCTACATTGCAATAAAGCACAGGATAACGTGGGGACTTTACTGATGAGCTCCCTCATTGATCCTTGATTCCACACGTAGCAGAGGAAACTGGATTCTAAGTGGATTTTAATTACTTGTTTGTTCTTGGCAGTAAGACGGCAGGTGCTCTGTTTGTGTTGGTGCGGAAGGCTGCATCTTTACTAGTCTCGGATACGGCAAGGGTGGAAGCTGGGACAGCAGAGAAATCTGCTCTAATTGTTGCACTGTTTTGTTTATGTTGCTGTTCAGCTGATGGGAAATCAAGAGTGTGTTCTGAATGCCCACGGAACATATGGAGCACATATTGGAACACAAAGCAGGTATAGGCAGGGCTCCGTTCAGAACAACTCGAATGCAAATATTCTGGTCTCAGCGACACCTGGGAAGCACTAATGACTTCTAGTCAGCTTTGCCCAGGTGTACTGGGCAGAATGCGGCCCCTTTGGAGGTTTATTAAGGCGTGACAAAGAAGCAATGGTAGCACTAAGGCTCTGGAAAGCCAGAAAAACAATCTAATGCAGATAGAGATGATATTATCTGTGCGTTGACAAAAAGGGACCTAGCTGGAATGGGGAGCAGGCCAATGGCTTTCTTTAAAAAAAAAAAGATCTGTTTTAAAGCATCCAGGTCATTTTATCTGTTGTATTATTCATGGTATGTTTGTGTGTGGATATCTATATCGGTTCCTTAGGTTGTTGTGATGCTGTTATGTTAATTATGTTTTTCCTGAGCTGCCTGCTGCATTTTTGATGGAAAGATGGGATAGCAAGGTTTCAAAACAGCTTGCTCCAAAGCAGAGCACCTGCCATGTATGCAGAAGGTGATCCAAGTGGATCTCCAGCTCAACTCGATCCTGGGAAGCAAGGCTGGGAAAGGCTCCTGCTAGGGAACCCCACCCACTAGCCAGAGCAGACGGTACTGGGCAGGATGCAGCAACCTCCTGACTCAGTAAAAAGCAGCTTCATACACTCACATTGGCTGAGTTCAGACGTACAGGATAACCACAGTTACATCTGGCCAAGGTTGTAACTGCAGTGTGCCTGAATGTGCGAAACTGCGGTTACGGGCCCAAAGCTAACTCTGGTTGGGCTTGCCAAACTCCAATTGGAACCTTCGGTTATCTCTAAGTTTCACTGCCGTCAATGGAGGTTTCGCTGACAAAGCGTTACGCTCGATTGCTGACTCAGCTATATCCGCGGTTTCGTGTCTATTCCAAACGCCAATCACAGAGAAGGTGGGGTGTGCTTTTGGCGGCCGGGCAGCAGGGAGGGGCTCCCCCTCATTCAACTGGAGTTCGGCTGGCCACGGTTTGGTGAACATCTGCGGTGCAATTCGGAGTTAAGAATCGAAACCTTGGCCATGCTTAACTCCAGTTAACTTGTACGTCTGAACTGGGCCACTGATACATTTGTCGTTTCTTTCACTGCAGCAAGAAGCAGTAACATCGGCGTAGCATGCAGCTCTGCAAGCATGTTTATGCCATTATTAATGTGCTGGTGGTGCATTATGGGGCACCGTGGGGTTGCCATCTTTTCCTGGCAAAGACTCCCTCAACAGGCAGGTAGGCTACAGCTAAAGAGGTGAGGCTTCTGAAAAGGCAATGCAGATCCTAGAGCAGTCAAAGTGGAATGGAAATAAGATAACCAGCCATTCAATGGAGGGGCCATAGGCCAGTGGCAGAGCATTCGTTTTGCATGCAGAAGGTCCCAGGTTCAGTTCCTGGTAGCATCTCCAAGAGGCGTGAGAAAAACTCCTGGCTCACACCCTGGAGAGTGGCTACCAGTCCGTGTAGACAACCCTCAGCTAGATAGATCAATGGTCTGATTCAGTATAAGGCAGCTTCATACATCCAGCCTGCTGGGGATTGTTTGGGAGTCTGTGTTGCTCCTCTTTCAGGTGGAGAGCAAGGGTTCCTCAGCCATCTCCCTGTCTCTTTCCCAAAGAGAAGACCCCAGGTTTCTGCTTAGATCTCCTTGGGCTACAAAAGTTTGGCCTCAGCCACCAGGACAACACAACTACCCCAAACCAGAAAAATTGGAAGACTGTCGCCGGAACAGGATGGCGGCTTCACACATCCATTGCTTTCTGCTTTTTTATCTGCCTTTTCTGATTTTTTTTTAAAAAGGCAGCTTGCTTCTTTATTGATTTTCTCCACCGGAGCCAGGACATTCCTGGCATCTTCCTTACCTCAGTCTGGCTCGGTCCGGGGGCAAAGACAGGATTAGTATCAACCCATTTTGTGTCTGACAAAGACTATTTTGTATGCCGGATATTGCAGAGGGATTCAGGGAGCGGGAGGGCAGCTGGCCAGGTCAGGCTAAGATGCAGCTACCGTCCAGAGTGTGTACCCACTGCCAACTCATCTGCAGCCCCCTGGATTGGCTCCAGTGCTGTTCTTCTTTCCCATACCTGCCTCCCAGTCGAACCCTGATGAGGATTCACTCCTTGGACACAGGCCTGACACTTGATTTCCTTGACCCATCCAAGATTTTTATTTCCCATGCCTGGGTCAGGGAGGGTCCAGGGATGCAATCCCTGGGATCTTTAAGTTAAAATGGCATTAGGTTGCAGGGCTGGGACAAGGAAAGGCATGTGCCCAAGACCTTGGAGAGCTGCTGTTGCCTGTCAGAGTAGGCAGCCCTGGGCCAGATGCACCAGTTGTCTGATTCACAGAAGGGCAGCCCTGCTCCATAGCAACACAGGAAGCTGTCCTCTAGCTCAGTATTGTCTGCACTGACTGGCAGCGGCTCTCCAGAGTTTCGGGCAGGAGGCTTTCCCTGCTCTACCCGGAGGTGCTGCCAGGGATTGAACCCGGGACCTTTGCACGCAAAGCAGATGCTCTGATCAGACCAGAGCTGAATCTAGCCCAGCATCCTTTCTCCACAGTGGCCCCCACCAGATGCCTCCAAGAAGCTCACAAGCAGGGCGTGGAGACAACAGCCCTCCCTCCTGCAGTTTGTCTCCTGAGGTTAGTCGTCAGCGGTAGACTGCCTCTGTAAATGGAGGCTCTGCTGTGCCATCTTGGCTGATAACAGTGTATAGAACTCTCCTGCTCCATGAATTCATCTAGTCCTCTTTCAAAGCCATCTGTACTGCCACATCTTGTGGCAGTGAGTTCTGCATGTTAATTATTTCTGGTGTGAAGAAGCCTTTTTTCCTGTGTGTCCAAAATCCATTCCTAATCAAATTCCTTGGGTGATTCTGAGTTCTAGAGTCATGGGAGAGAGAGAAAAGCTTCTCTCTATGCCTGCCACGGGCCCTCTCACCTGAGTGACTGGTGAGGCTGAGGGCAATGCCTTTCAGCTCTCAAGTCTGCTTGGAAATCATTCTGAGATGTCCCAAATGCACCTGCTGCCTACTCCAAAAGCCAGGATGCAGCCATGAAGGTTGAGAGGATGGGTCTGGCCCATTTTGCGTTCAGATGAAAAGCCAAAAGAGAGAGAGAGAAAACATTGCTATGAATTAAGCCTGGATGGTTCCTTCTTGCATGCATATATCAGCCCTTGGCCTGAACGGTTCCAGAAGAGGAGCCTCTTACCATGTGAACGCGGTAGAGAATGCTAATCCCCAGCGTCATGAAGGGCTTGGAGAAATCAATCACCTTCTCCCTCTCCGCTGTAATCGTCAGGCCAGCCACTGCCAGATCAGCTTTCTAAAACGAAAAGAACACAGAGCGGATCAATAACTCTCCCCCAAATGGGGCCTGAGGTGGGGAGGACGGTGGAAGAACCCAGGGTGGCTTGTCCCAAGGGTGCCAGCAAACTTAGCGTCTACCCATTATTTATTACGTTCTGCCTTGCCCTTCCTGGAAGACTGGTATTCTAGCCTCACAACAGCCCTGTGAGGTAGGACAGGCTGAAAGTATCTTGCTCAGGGCAACCCACTGAGCCCCACAGCTGAGCGGAGACTAGGTCAGCGGTTTCCCTCATCCTCTTTACTGTACTGAGGCAGCAAAGGCTAATCCAGTACAAACCAAGCATATGATTTATTCAGCCTTACACTCAGGGGTGGCCCTTTCATGAGGCAAGCAGAGGCAGTGGCCTCAGGCAGTGGATTATTAGGGTGTCCCCCCCGGGTAGGAAGATACTCCCACACCAGCATTGGAACACTCTTCAGGACCCACCTGACCCTCGCAAGGAGCACATACCGAGTCAGTCCATCTAGCTCAGAATTGTCTACACTGACTGGCAGCAGCTCTCCAAGAATTCAGGCCAGAATCTCTCCCGGCCCTACTCTGGAGATGCAGCCAGGGACTGAACCTGGGATCTTCTGCATGCAAGGAGACGCTCTTTGCAAAGCTTGCAAGAAGCACAAGGAGGAGAGAAGAGGAGTCTGCTGTAACCACTGAGCTATGGCTCCAACCCCGAAGGGGAATATCTTGCAGCAGACTGCACTCCTATGCAGCCACCCATCCAAATGCAAACCAGGACAGGCCCTGCTTAACAAAAGGGACAACGCATGCTCGCTGCCACAAGACCAGCTCTTCTCCCAGAGAGTCGAGTCACTGATGCAGCTAGCTCAGCGTTATCTGCACTGAGGATTTCAGGCATGGGGTAACTTTGGCCAGTCACTCTGTCTGAACCTAGCCTACCTCACAGAGATGGTTTGAGGATAAAAATGGGACACTCAACAGTCACGTACACCATCTTGAGCTCACGGGCAGAAGAGAGGGATAAAACTGTGGTGAATAAACAATTGCAGGACCAAGCCTCCCAGCGGCGGTGTGTATTTTGCAATGGGGAGTCCGCTTTATCTAAAAGGAGACCAGAGAAGCCACCCCATGTAAAATGAGATGCATCGATCCTCTGCTCACCGCTGGTGGAGGTGGAGATGCTGTGCTCTTGATGAGAAATAAGAGCTGTCGACGGCGCATTGCAAATTAATTTTTTAAAAACGCATTCCAATTTAATAATCATGTAGCTCAGATAAGGATTTTAATTTTAAATATGGTTTTTATTGCTATCGGTCTCTTTTAATGACTTTGAATTGCTTTCTTTTCTTTTTTAAAGAACCAAACAGCATCATGCGGTCTCCCTCCTACCTTTGCTCCTACCTGCCAGCAACAGGCGACTGTACTGCTTTTAAAAATGGCTGGCAAATACACTCACTTGAGCTTTACATCCAGGGCTGCATTGGCTTCCTTGCTGAAGAGAGGCTTGTGGGGGCAATAAATGGGGGATTTATCATCCAGGATTCATCGCTCTAGCTGTAAACATGGTAGAAAGAGATGTCTTGCATGGGCCGTGCGCCATGTGGGATGCCTGAACTCGCCCGTAGTGCAATGTTTTTCTTTTTCCTCTTTTAAAAGGGGAAAAAATAAATAAAAATAAAACTACTGCATCTGTCCCTTTCTGTTAGAGGCCTGCATAACCTCTGCCTGCTGATAAAAGACACTCTGAGCAAGGCACCAGAAAGCGCAAGTGGAATGAAAACAAGCGTGTCGGCTTGTGGGGACAAGCTCCTTTATTGCCCTCCTAGCGAAGGCAACAGGCAATAAAAACTAGATGAGAAAGAAGGAGCTGGCCATCGATGGGCCTGCCACAGGCAGCGAAAGGAGGCAGCGATATTTTACATTATGGCCCGTCAAAGCTATCGAGCCATTTCTGGTTCCACCCCCACCCCCAGCTGAAGTGGCTTTAAAAGCTACCCAAGCTACCCTTGGCATCTCAACCTCCATTGCACGCAACAGGGCTCCTGTTCAGACATGTTGGGAAAGACACTCTACTCGTGTCCAGCCTCGAAAGCGGGGCTGGAAGAAGTCGCACGCCGGCCCTGCCAGTCGTCCCTGAAAGTGCGCTGTTCACAGTTACAGTGATGTTCATCCGAAAAGGCCAATGCTGTATCCGTGAGGGTGGGTACCCCTGCATTCGGGAGGCTTCGGTGGTCCAGCCCCTCAACCACAGAAATGCCCACATTCACCGACACGATGCTCACCTCTTCAGACAAATGGCACAATGACTGTGAGCGGCAGGCTGAAGGGGTGAGTGATGATGGGGCCGCGGCAGGACTGAAATCCGGCCCCGATTTAGACACTGTACGTGAGTACAGCATTTCTTTCTGTAATGCCTGAATAAGGCTAGTGTGGACACAGAATCCAGCATTTCTATGATGAAAACACAGGAACATAGGAAGCAGCTGTATACTTAGTCAGAGCACTGGTCTATCTAGCTCAATATTATCTGCACAGACTGGCAGTGGCTTCTTCAAGGTTTCAGGCAGGAGTCTCTCTCAGCCCTATCTGGAGATGCCAAGGAGGGAACTTGGAACCTTCTACATGGAAGCATGCAGGTGCTCTTCTCAGATTTGCCCCATCCCCTAAAGGGAATATCTTACAGTGCTCACACATGGAGTCTCCCACTCAAATTCAAGCCAGGCTGGATCCTGCATAGCAAAGGGGAACATTCATGCTTGCTACCCCAAGACCAGCTCTCCTCATCCCCTAGGAACACACTTAGAACACCCACGTTCTCAATGGCCAGCATTCCATGCCGTGGGACATCAGCGGCCCACCTTGAAGGCCCTGAGAGCCACGCCTCTGGTGGTCACCGGATATGGAGTGAAGCCTTTGCTGACCGTCTCAACAGATGGGCAGGTTTGTTTGGCTGCACGTGCAATATGCATGGCAATATGTGTGAAATATATATGTGAAATATAGCATGGCAATTGTCTGCTCTTGAGAATCAAGTATTCCGGGGCACCTTGAAGATGCGGGAATGCCAGAGCACCAATCCTGACAGTAGATCAAAATGGGTGCAGAGCCTTCTAGCTGATCCTGAGTCCACAAGCAGGAAAGAGTTAAGCTGGAGAAACAGCACACACACACACACCCGCACTTCCCCAACATCCCAAACGGCTTTTCCCCAAGGTGACTGTGGAGCTTGGTGTCACATTAAATCCGACTTAGGCTCCTGTATATTGAGAAGGCTTATGGGAATTCTAAAAGACAAGGCTGCATGTGACGGCACAGATAAAAAAAAGTATTATTTTTAAGCATGAGCTCTGGTGACAAAAGAAATGAGTATCCGCACACTGAGACCCTGTGCAAAGAATCCGGGGTGCCCTTTCATCCTCTGAGCTAGGCCTTGAGCACATCCAGATTCATCGTCTCCAGGTGACAAAAGATTATTGTTCTGCAGGGTCAAAACGTCTGCTGCGGCATTAATGATGGGAGGTTGCACCCTCAGAAGGATGTACTGCAATTTGCATTAGTGGAGAGCCTCTGGTTCAGCCAGCCTTTAGGAAGCGATGACATTCATTAGGCAAGCACACAGGTGGAATCCAGCAGACGGGCGCAGGCAGGGGGACCTTTTTGCTCTGACTGATTAAACTGCCGCTGCTAATTAAACAAGGTCCAGACAGGTTTAAGCACCTTTAAGCCCCATAGATTTTTCAATGGGAGAGATTTCAGTGGAGGCTGCCACCTTTAATTGATTAATTTGTTAGATTAATCAGTTACGAAGACCAACTTGACTAAAAAGGTGCTCCCGATTAATCGGGAAGCATGATCTGTCTGTCTGTCTATCATACAAATAGCTATAAAAGCTGCAGATGGTAGATGCCACCTCAAATGAGGCATCCCCCTTTTCTCTCATACAAAAGGGAAGGCTTCTTTTGAGACCATGATCTCTGAATCCCAGTTGCAGGGGAGTCACAGCAGGAGAGAGGGCATGCCCTCAGCTCCTGCCTGTGGGCTTCTCAGCGGCATCTGGTGGGTCACGGTGGGAAACAGGATGCTGGACTAGATGGGCCTCTTTGGGCCAGATCCACCTGGGATGTTCTTATGATTCTTAGATGATTTTGCATCATTTAAAAAAAACAAAGGAAGTATGTTTCCCCCCTTCAAAAAGGCCCTCTCCCTAGTAGCTGCCTGCCTCAGCTCATTTGGCAGGGGAACTCGGAGCAGGGCCTCCGAAGAACGTCTCAAGGTCAGAGTTGGGACATATGGGGCAAGGCACTCTCTCAGGTGACCTAGTGCCAAGCCACTTAGAGCTTTAAAAGTTAAAACCAGCACTTCCAATTGGGCCTGGAAATGGACCGGGAGCCCGTGCAGCTGATGAAGCACTGGTGAGACATGATCAAAATGTCCAGTTGTGTCTCTACCTCTGATGGTTACAAGGGATGGTAGTAGTAGCTGGAATGGATGGTTTGTGTGCCCTCCCCATCCTGACTTATGAGTTGCCACTTAAAAAAAAAAGCTAACTCAGGGTGTGGATTTCTTGCTCCAAGTGTCCTAACTTCTTTTAGAGGGAAACAAGTGAAGTAGGATATTTCAAGGCAGAGAAAGCATATTATAATAGCTTCAGTGCCTCCAGATGCTTCCCAGGCAGAAGGTTGCTTAAATTAGAACAAAATACTGCCTACACCAGAGGCTCCCCTGACAGACTGCTGCCTGAAATTAAAAGCTTGACCTGACTCGGCTGTCATTAAATGTTGATGCTGTCTCCGGTTCAGCATGCATGCTCAGAAGATGCCCGAGTTGCAGCAAGCCCGTTATTAATTGTGGAGGTGAAAGCGGAATTCTACGAACTTGGCAATTAAGCACATGAAAAATTAAAATTCAAGGACTGGATCCCGGTGGATGATCCGGCTGCAGGGGCTGATAAAGCTCATTCCGATTCTAATGGTGATGAGTGGGGCTTGATGATGGCTTAAGGTGCTGGTATGCCACTTGGTAAGAGAAGCGATGCTAAGCAAGACTCCATTAGCACTCAGCACCACTCAGGGCTGTGCATGTGTTGGGCCTGCCCCTTCAGCTGTTCAAATGTTTCCTGCCAAGTTGGAGAAAGAAAACTAAACCAAACACCTGGTAAGCTTGGAGAGCATTTCAGCTGAATCTAGAGCTAGTGAAGAACACAGGCTCTTTTGTGCATCTTCTTTTATGCCATGGGCACATTCCCATAAGTTGTGTCCATGTCTGGAAGAAAAACCTCTCTTCCACTAACAGGTGGACTCTACAAATCGATTCCAAGATGCGCTGCAAATTACCTAGGAGGCTAGGCATGAGAGGAATTTGAAAGGACTTTTCCATGAAAGGAAGACGAAAAGAATTCAGGCCAGGAGAGCTGGTCTTGTGGTAGCAAGCATGAATTGTCCCCTTTGCTAAGCAGGGTCTGCCCTGGTTGCATGTGAATGGGAGACTACATGTGTGAACACTGTAAGATATTCCCCTTAGGAGATGGAGCCACTCTAGGAAGACCATGTCCCAAGTTCCCTTCCCGGCATTTCCAAGATAGGGGTGAGAGAGATTGCTGCCTGCAACTGCGTGGTGTAGTGGCTAGAGTGCTGGACTAGGACCACAGAGACCCGAGTTCAAATCCCCATTCAGCCATGAAACTAGCTGGGTGACTCTGAGCCAGTCACTTCTCTTTCTGCCTAACCTACTTCACAGTGTTGTTGGGAGGAGAAACCTAAGTATGTAGTACCCCGTTCTGGGCTCCTTGGAGGAACAGAATCCTAAAATGTAAAAATAAATAAATAAAATAAAATAAACCTTGGAGAAGCCGCTGCCAGTCTGGGTAGACAATACTGAGCTAGATGGACCAAAGCAACAAGAGAGACAGTTGAGCATGCCAGACCTGAGACAGTTCTCTGAAACTTCCTGGGACAGGGCTCCAAACTGCAATCATCCCACTTGCAGATGAAGTATTCTGGAGGCGTTAGGCACACAGAGGAAACAACTTATGCTAATGCTTTCCCTCGATCTCCCCACTGGATTCTGTTTTGGTTCCAAAATTATGCACGGAGAACTCAGAAAGAGAAGCCAAATGCATCGGAATCCTAGCGTGCTGAGTTCTGTGGAAAACACGGTGGGGTAATTAAAGGCAACTCTGCTGGAAACAGACTGCAGCAAAGCTTGGGCATGTTATCCTGGCAAAGCTTGTCCCACAAGGTGCATTGATTACACTGCAGGTTCTTAAGGCTCTTGTTTAACCAAGAGCACTTCCCTGCTATTCCTTCCTTCCCTGGCCTACAAGGTTTGTTTCTTTCTCAGTTTAAGGGCATGCCAAACACCGCTTGCCAGCTGCCATGAAGTTCAAATCGGAGGTGTGTTCCCTGGTTACTGGGTCACCAGGAAGTTTTTCACACAGGGCTTTTAAAGCCCTTTAGCTCACATCTACTCTGGAACTGAGGGGGATGTCTTCACATGTCGGGCAGATTTACCCCAGAGTCCCTATGAGCTATCAGGGAGCACTTCACACACGATTTGGATTTTTCATTGCGTGTTAAGAGTGCAGCCTGATTTATATCCATGGTAAAAAATAAAATCTACTTTTTGCTTTGGGTTTGGGGTTTGCAGTAAAGCCTTTGGGTTTGCAGTAAAGCCTCCCAGAAAACTTGTGGTAGGACAGAACTACAGCTTAGTAATGGTTTGGCCCTCAAGGATTCATGATGGATAGTTCCTTGGTTGTTCAACTTTCTTCTCCAGCAGCGGGGCTTCAATTACTGGCTACCTGTCATTATTTGATTCCCTTTCCTATAAAGAAATTGAGGGGCAATTCCCCAGTTGTGCCAACTGATTAAGGGCAAATTCCCCCATTGCGCTGAGCAAGAAGCCACAAAGCAAGCATAGCTTGAAGACAGGAAGCTTTGATTAAAGGCATAGTAGCCCTTAGTGCTTTGCTAGCAGTAGTGCTTTGACCACATTGGACCAGCTGGCACTGCAATTGAGTCCTTATTTGACACCTGCTTAGCAGCTGATTGGTCTCTGCTCCTATGAAACCGCAGTTCCTGTTCTGCCTTTCCTTACTCTTTGTAATGGCTACCTAGCTTAGCAGAGCTGAATTTCATGACAGCTGGAATGCAGACCTGAGGTTGTACAGAAGACGGAGTTGCATTCTAATCCAACTTTGGTCTCAAAGCAAATTATATTTGAATTTTTAAAGTGTGATATTTTATATTCCATTACCACAGTCCTTTATGCACGTTATATTATAATTTCCCATGTGGCCATGTGTTTGGCTTCATTTCCGTAATTTGTCCTGCAACATAGCAATTTATCTCATTTTGATGTATTGTTGGGCGTTTGGCTGGCTTGATCACAGGGAATGAGTGGTCAGCGCTCTGACAAAAGAAAGTGAATGCTTCCTAATGACTATGGACGGGCCTCTGAATGGAGGCTTTGGTTTCCACTGGTGGGGTCTGAGACGATGCCTGGCAGGTCCATGCAAGAGAAGCAGCCGTTTGGATGTGGATAGATATCCTATTCTAGGTGAGGGTCAATGGCTGAGATGGGGCCTCAGCCAAGGCAGGGATTCAGATGCTGTTGGAGGTCCTGGGAGGGACACAGAGCCTGGAAAGCTCCAAGGGATGCACAGCTGAGAAAAGGGTCAGGACCTCAGATAGCTCTGAGCAAGAGAGTTGGGTACAACAGGGGGAGATGGACGTTGCTCCAGCAAATCTTTGGAACCGACTACCAGTTTCATAGCTGCTGCCCACGTAGAGTGAAGTGACCTTGCCCCTTCATCGGAACATAGGAAGCTACTTTATACTGAGTCAGACCCTTAGTCCATCTAGCTCAGAACTGTCAACACTGACTGGCAGCAGTGCTCTAAGGTTTCAGGCAGGGGTCTCTCCCAGCCCTCGCTGGAGATGCTGCCAGGGAGTGAACCTGGACCTTCTGCATGCAAGCAGGCAGATGCGATTCCACTGAGCAATGGCCCCATTTTCTAAAGGGAAGTATCTTACAGCATTCACATGTAGTTGCCCATCCCAATGCAAACCAAGGCAGATATTGCTCAGCAAAGGGGCAATTCATGCTCGCTATCACGAGACCAGCTCTCCTCCTCTGAAGAAGGCTCTGTACTTTAACGAGTCCTTGCTTAATTTTGTAAAAGCTGGCTCCAGGGACTTCTGCCTGGACCAGCAGGTTTTCAAGGGACTCCTTCCAGTCAAAGGATGATCACAGAACCATGTCCTTAGGTGGACATTCTGGATTTGGTCCACGGAGTTGCCCTGGCATAGTTTGACTCTGTGGCATGGGTCACCTGGGGATGGAATCATAGGGTCTTCTCATGCAGTCCCCCCCCCGAAGAGTTTGCCTCAATCCCACCCCCACAGAAGGGGTCCTGGAACCAGACTCATGACAAATAGAAGGGGAGAGAGGTTTGGGTGGGAAAACTTGAGTTAGGTTGAAGAGGGAGGTGTAGTCCACCCCACAGGACGATCTACCTGGAGCAATTTTTTCTGTGTGCATATTCTCCTTGCTGGATCAGGAGGAAGAATTTTTAAAGTAACAGCTTCCCCCCATCTGATTAGTTGCTATGACTCTTCTTCAGAACAGCTTTTAAAACACTTTGACACCTATTTCTTGATACCGCTTCTGGGGTAACTTTTATCTCAGATATATTTTTAGAATTGCCAATACCATTTAATTTTTTTTTGCAGGGGGAAAGCCTGCTGTGCCTTCGCCAGTATCCCCCCCACGACTATCAATACACACAGTTATTGCTGCCACCCAGCATTTTAGAGCAACGGCTTCAATGTGACACAGAGTTCGCCGTTTTTCTCACTATCTGAAATATTTGCTTTCTGTTGGGCTTCACACTTCTACTTGGACATTTGTTCTTAATTAAATGCTGAAAGCACAATTGGAAATCCAAGCCAATTTGGTATTGGCTGTCTTCCAAACTTTTTTTTTAAAATATAAAGACAGAAGTGGGGACACAGTGCCTTTTCTGTTATGGTGCCAAAGCTCTTGAACACCCTTACAAGAGAGGACAGCCTGGCTCCATCTCTAGTTAGCTTTTGATGGGTGGTAAAATGACTTTTATTTCATTCTACGGGATAGGCTTGTATCCCACCCCCCTCTATTTTGTATCTCCTAGAAGGAAGCACTGAATATAAATGCTCCCAGTTCTGCCTCCTCTCAGGGATTGGCAGTGACCTAAGTCAGGGCCTCTACTATAGTAACACCACCCAGACTCTGGAACTCCCTCCCACTGGAGGCTAGATAGGCCCCATCTCTGGAGGTATTTCACTGCAGAATAAAACCTTTCTATTCAGACAGTCATTTTGCCCACTGAGTTATTATCCTGTGATGGCATGGCTGTTATCCCTGCTCTTGATTTGTTTGTGTGGTGCTTTTATATTTTACATTTTATACTTTTACCTTTGGGTTCCACACTGCCTTGTGTACTATTTAAGGCAGAAAAGGGGTATAGACATTTAATTATCAATCAATCAATCTATCATAAAAGACTGGAAGTACATGCGCATATGCGCATGTGCACACCTCCCCCCCGCCCGGTTCCTACTAGAGTTGCTGCCACCAATGTACATGGAAATGATCTTCCCTCCACAGAGTTACATTGATAAGAAACAGGAATGTTGCTAGTGGGAAGAGATCCTTGATGCTAGAAAGAGGCAAGGAGGAGGCAGGCAGTGAGAACAAAGTCAGGGAAAGTAGGCAAGGGATTTGCTAGTCTAGGCCAGAAGCCAGAGACAAGATAAGCAGGCAGGTAGTCTGCAATGCCTACTAGCATTTATTCATTATACGTGCACCCTGCTTTGCAGCTAAGATTGGTGCTCGAAGCAGCCTACAATGGAAATCCACATAAAGGTACAATACAATTGTAGAGGGGTATATGTGTGTGTGAATGAACTATAGGGTGTAGCGGAAGAATTTCTTCTAGTCCCTGGCTGTTAGTGTACAGGCCAGGTGCCAGACTGTTCACCCAGGGGGCAAGATAGTCTCAGGGAATGCCTGATGGTGAAGATGCCAGCAAAATCGAATCAGCCCTTCTGTTTCTTCTCTTTACCTATAGAATCGCCTCTTGCATGCAGTTACATCCCATCCTGTTAGATCATTTCAGATGACCCTTTTGTCGGTCCCTGGTTTTCGAGAGATTCGGAGTGCTAGGACCCCCAAAAGGGCTTTTTCAGTGGCTGCCCCTCTTCTTTGGAATTCTCTTCCCCTTCAGATTTGTCTAGGCCCCTGTCGTGAATCTGTTAGCTCGGCTAACCCAACAGGATTTTACAACCCCCTTCAGCACTTCCCCTGAGAGTAACCAGAAAGCAGCAGCAAAACCAAATGAAGGAAAATAAAAGGCTCACAAAGCAATTAGTCAATGGATTAAGTCCCCTGAACTGAAACTAGGTACCCCCCTCTAACACTAACTGAGTAATAAGTGGAAGGAAAAGACAAAACAAGGAATGAAACAAGCGAAGAACACAGAACAAGGAATTAAGGGAACAATGCAGGAAAGTACAGACAAGGCAAACTGGGACACAGAAATGGTTGAAATTCAAGAGCACACTATCTGCAGCCAACAAAGTTGCAAATAGCATCAGAGCAAAGAGAGACTGTTGAATATATATGGCTCAAGAGAACCAGCAGCCAATCAGGCTTCCCTGAGTCAGCACTTTGGCTTTCTTTCTTGGGATCTCCTACACCTGCGTGACTCCCACTGAGCCTGCCTCTTGAGACCTCGTCTCAAGACAGGTGAAATCCCAGGCTCTTCCCCATCAGAGATCATGTCTGGCAGCTGTTGCGAATCCTCAGCTCCAGAGTGTGGTTTCTCTGCCAAATCTTGTGGCTGTGCTTCTAAGCCCTCACTAGCTGGTAAGTTGTCCTGCTCTGACTTTTCTGAGTCAGAAGTCTGAGTCATGACAGCCTCCCTCTACCGGTCTTTAAATCCTTATTGAAGACCTTTCTTTTCTGCCAGGTATTTGCCCTGTAGTTTACTTTATTTCCTTTCCCTTATCTATTTTAGTTTGCAATTTTTAATGTAATTTTTGATTGTAATTTTTAATGTTACCTTATTTACATGTCATTGTACACCGCCCGGAGTCTTTGGAGTGGGCGGTATATGAAATGTTTCAAATAAATAAATAAATAAATGGGGCAGTCCAGGTCCTAAGCAACTCTCTCCAGAAGTTGATGTGCTCAACTTTGGCCCTCCTGCAGCTGTTGGCCTACAACTCCCATAATCCCTGGCTATTGGCCTGTGTGCCTGGGGATTGTGGGAGTTGTAGTCTAAAGGCAGCTGGGGGGCCTAAGTTGACCAGGCCTGGGATTTGGGGATTGGCTGATTCCACAGCATCAGCACCCCTGTTGATCAGCAGAGTGCCAGAATCAACACACAAACACCAAGGAAGACGCCAGAGAAGGGCAGACTAAACGGCACAGCAGGGCTAGCTGGTGCCATCCTGGGAACCCAGGAAGTCCGCAGGCCTGAAGGAGCCTCCTACGTGCAAGTTGGGTTTGGAGGAGCTTAATGTTTTGCCTGGGGCACCAAAGCGCCTAGAGCAGTCCCTGGTCCCTGCCCTTCTCCACTTAGTTGATCAAAATTCATACGGTTTCTATTTTCAGCTTTCCTCTGAATTTTAAGCAGCTCGGCATGCCGACTGCATGGGGCCCCGCCGCGCTGTACCCAGTTGATGATAATTAGACGAGTGGCAGAGCGTGTTGCCGGCTGACACGGAAACATGCTTGTACTGTTGTCACCTTGCCCCTCCCCCTCGCTCCCTGGCACCTCCGGTACTCCCCTAGGACCTTGCCATTAAGCTAGACTCCGAGTCCTGTGGCAGGGATCACCTCCAAACTCTGTTCCGACACCCTGCCAATCACGATGGCAGGGCCTCTTTCCGCCGGCTGGAGGCCTCTCCAGACGGGCGCTGCCGAAGCCGTAAGCAATAAATAACAGCCAGGATACAACCGAGGGTCGTTTGTACCGAAAGCGGCAGCTTGCACTTCAGCTAATTAAGTTACACGGCACTTGACGAAGCCGGTCCCTCCATCCGGCATCCTCTTTTCTGAAGATGAGTGATGAGCGACAGGTAAATTGAGCTGCCCTGGCTGCTGCCTTCTGAAGCATCTCTTCTAAAGCGTCCCCGGCTCTCTGGGAGCCGGAACAGCAAGGGGGCCCAGCTGCTGACGTCTCTTCACAGGATGACGCGAGGAAGAGGCACCAGGCAGCACAGCCAGACGCTTGCTGGCAAAGGCAGCTGGTATAGATGCATCAGAAGTGAAGCAGGGCTGCCACATTGCCTGTGACATGCATTGACTGGGGAGGGGATGGCTTGAAGTTTGGGGGAAAGAGCAGGAGAGTGTGAGCCACACACACAAAATCAGCGAGAACGGTGAAGGATTTAAAGCAAAATGCATCTCTTCTAGGCCCAACCTCTTTCCAACCTGTGGCCCTCCAGATGTTGGCGAACTACAACTCCCATCACCCCCAGTGGCAATTTATTGATTTGTTGGTGCCTATCTAGTCAACATAAGAACATAAGAACAGCCCTGCTGGATCGGGCCCAAGGCCCATCTAGTCCAGCATCCTGTTTCACACAGTGGCCCACCAGGTGCTGCTGGAAGCCTACAGCAGGAGTTGAGGGCATGCCCTCTCGCCTGCTGTTACTCCCCAAGAACATAATCCAGCATCCTGTTTCCCACAGTCTCCCACCAGATGGTAGCAAGCATGACTTGTCCCCTTAGCTAAGCAGGGTCCACTCTGGTTGCATATGAATGGGAGACTTGATGTGTGAGCACTGTAAGATATTCCCCTTAAGGGATGGAGCTGCTCTGGGAAGAGCAGATTTCAAGTTCCCTCCCTGGCAGCATCTCCAAGATAGGGCTGAGAGAGACTCCTGCCTGCAACCCTGGAGAAGCTGCTGCCAGTCTGTGAAGACAATACTGGGCTAGATGGACCAATGGTCTGATTCAGTATATGGCAGCTTCCTATGTTCCTATGCCCCTGGGAAGCATGAGGAGGATGGAAGCAGTGGGGTGGAGGAGGAGGAGCAAAAGCGTAGCTCAGGTGAGGGTGGAGAGAACTCGGAGGTGAGGGGGTGCTGTGGCGGGGGGGTGAGGGCAGATGCTCTGCACGGGTTGAGCTAGTAAATAAATTAAATACATTGAAGGGGAAGTGGAATAGACCTTTTCTAGGCAAAGGTAAAATTATGCCACAGAAGTCTATTTTTCAGCCCAAAAGTGGGGGGAAAAAGAAAGGGAGAGAGTGTCCCCCCACCACTGGACTTCTTAGACTAGCTCTCTGTGTGACCACTTGAAGTCTTTCATTTCATTCTAATTAGCACGCCACATGAATCGCTGCCTCTCTTTTTCATGTACTTACCCCCACAAAAACCCTGTGAAGTACAGAAGTGTTTGTAATTAACCCTGCACCATGGCAGCCAACATTAATTGTTTGCTCCGAAATTCCATTCCCTGAGAGTTTCTTTTTCAGCAAAAAGTCAGGTTTTCATCTCAGTTGTTTGACGGCCAGTAAGATACAGCCAGAAGATGGGTTGGGGTTAAGCCCAGCAGGAATCACTCTGAGGATGACTCTGTATCATCTTGTAATGTCTTCGGACCTGGGGCAAGAGGAAGCTCTGTGTTGAATGATTCCATGGACTTCAAGGCTGGGAAGTGGAATAGCCTCTTTTATTGAAGCTGCAGTTTAAAAGAAGCCTTCAGCTGCCTCCCTGACAGACCCTTGTAGGGTGTGGCCACTGGCTCCCCACTCATCCACTCTCAAGGGAAGCAATTGCTTTCCCCCTGCTCCCCTGACCAGAGACCTTCTACCTGTCCACCTACTCCTCCTCACAAGCCCAGGCAAGAAATACAGGCTACTTGCCTCCATAGTCCATGAGCCAGGCCTACAAATCTTTGACCATTGGTACCTTCTCAGGGGACGAATGCTCAATGCTTCTTGGCAACGTCTGCTCCCCTGGAAATGGACAATACTGTCGGTGACAACTTTGTTGCATCGACAGCTTTCTGTTTGTCATCACACCTTCTTTATCCCTAAACCCACCCACCCCCAATGACTACAGTAAAACTGCAGTCATTTTTGCACAGAGAGAAGGGTTAAGGTCAGGGTTAGGGCAACATTCTTGTCCTCTCTCCATGGAATAATCTTTGGAGGACATGCCTGCCAATTGTCATATCCATTCCTCTGACAACATTGCTAACAGCTTATAGTAGCTTTGGTGTGTGAGCTACTTACTTTAATCACAAGGCATGCTGAAAATGTTAGTTTTAGGAGGAGGCCTGGACTTCAGTGTTCCCTGTAAGAAGGAATCCCAGATGTTGTTGACTGCAGCTCCCAGGATCCTTAGCTGTAGTGTGCTTTGGCTGAAGATGCTGGGAGTTGTAGTCAAGAACGCCTGGGATTTTCTGTTAGAGGGAACACAGCTGGACTCCACCCCCCAACCAAAACCTACCCCCTCACACACAAACACACACAAAAGGAGTGAGCGCATACACTATGCAGCCACGGAATGCTTGAAGGAAGGTTCTGAAAGGAGGTTCTTTTCCTCCTGTCAATCAAGAGGGCACAGCCAATCACACTGGAAGTTTGGAGGAAGGGAGGTGAGAGAGAGAATTGGGAGAAGGGGGTGAGGGGGGGCAAGGAAAACCACAGGCACTGGGTGACAGGTGGTGTTAGAGACATATGATATGGTCTCTATGGAGAAAAAGAGGGAGAAGATGCCAAACAGAACCCCACTCCCCCAAGATAGGATGTCCTACAAACAAACAAGCAACAACCGAATTCTTAACAATAACAACAAAATGTGAAAGCAACAAAATACACCTTACCAACCAAGAAAACAAAGACAAGCATACATGGCAAGACCATCCCAACACTACACTTTCCCTTCCTGCTGCGCATCAGTGCTCTTGTCTGTCCTTTCCATATTAATATCACACATGAGATTTCGGATCTGACCTGACACAGTGTTGTTGTCGTGGGTTCCACTTTGCCTAAAAATGGGCTATCTTTGGCTCAACTTCATTCACTCCTGTCTGAGTCCAGGTTTCCATTCCCCAGCCACCCTTCCTCATGGAACAGATGATGGGTAAATAATTTGTTTCCATGAAGAGGAAAGGTGAAAACGCTTATCTCCACACAAAACCCGCAGCTCCCACTTGACAGAGAATTCTAGTACCGCGCTTCTTTCTTCCCCGCTTTTGTTTGCAAACATCACACACTCCTTTGTGCCTCTTCCTCCTCACTTCCGTGAAGAATGGCTGCAAAGCTGTTTATCTATATAAAAAATCTACCATGACAGCCCAAGGTATCTGTAAACATTCCAGCAACAAATAGCAACCACAGAAAGCCAGGGCGCTCGAAGGTTTATAGCCTTTTATGAGAGAGGGCTGCTATTGCTTTCGAGTGCAGAGCCAGAATCCCCCCACAAATTTCACTGCGTCGTTTGCAGTTGGAATGATTGTGGGGAGGTTCTTATGGACACTTTCTGGGGGGAGAGACTGTTGGCAAAAGCTGGCCGATCTTCTTGAAAGTTACCTGCCTCCTGGTAGCTGATGATTGCCACTTATTCTACCCACAATTCCCTAGGGCAGGGTTGGGCAACCTTGGCACTCTAGCTCCTGTTGAACTAGTACTCTCATCATCCCCAGCAACCGGTTTTTATGGTGGGGGGGGTGATGGGAGTTATAGTTCAACAGCAGCTGGATTGCCAAGGTTGCTACTCCTGTTCTAGAATGATGCTACGACATGTACTGTTGTTCTGAGGAGATTTCTGGATAGAAAAAAAAAGGGGAAACTGGAGCTCTGTGAGGCAGATGGCAGCAGGGGGAAAGGGTAACCTAGGGTGGCAGTTTGGGGCCATATTTCATCCTCTTGAGATTTTGACCCAAAAGTTAATCAGCCTTAACTACTTAGGAACATAGGAAGCTGCTATATACTGAGTCAGACCCTTGGTCCATCTAGCTCAGTATTGTCTCCACAGATTGGCAGCAGCTTCTCCAAGGCTGCAGGTAGGAACCTCTCTCAGCCCTATCTTGGAGATGCCAGGGAGGGAACTTGAAATCTCAGATGCTCTTCCCAGTGTGGCTCCATCCCCTGAGGGGAATCTCTGACAGTGCTCACACTTCTAGTCTCCCCTTCAAATGCAACCAGGGTGGACCCTGCTCAGCTAAGGGGACAAGTCATGCTTGCTACCACCAGACCAGCTCTCCTCTTCCTTTCTCAGAATTATCAACAGTCACATCATGTCTTGTTTTTTGTTATTATTGTCATTGTCATCATTTCTGTCCTGTTTTCTGGCAATAATGTACCCACAGCAGCTAGCTGAACCAAAGACAATAAAACCTATACAATCATCAAACCCATCATAAAGTTAGCAATAAACCACAAGCACAAGACAGCATGTATTAATTGCTGGTCTGCAACACTTTAGAGTGCAGGTGGGAGATGGCACGTCTGACTGCTCCTTCACCAAACATCTCACGGCCCAAACAAAATTAGGATATGTCGGAAAAGGCTAGTATAGAACGTTTGTGACTGACATGCTAATTGTCCATCTGCAGGCAAGATTTATTCACAAGGGAAACTTTCAAGCACAAGAGATTCTCCCCATCCACAATCTGAAGTGGCACAGTCCAGGAAATGCTGTACCATGTGATTCTATGACACACACTGCCTAGCTCTCAGTTTTCAGCACTCACCCGAGCGATCAGCTCCCCGACCATGCCAGTCCAGGTTCCGTTCGCCTCAGGAACCCCATAGACTCCATCGCCAACCAGGTGGATCTTGTAATTGAAGTGCAGGATCTCAGAAAGCTCGTTCAGCATGTCGACACAGAAGCCTTCGTAGCGGTCGTTCCCTTCCAGTTCCTGATGGTTCCCCTTGAGCATTAAGTAAGGGTTTTCCTGCATCGAAACTGGGCAGCTGTCATTCCCATCTTAGTCATGGAGTCGCAACAGCACTAGATTTAGCACAAATCGGAAAGCAGGGGCGGGTGATGTGATGGACTCTCTGGGAATCACCAGGAAGGAAACAAAGGCTCCAGAAAAAGACTCTCTGGACTCTCAGCTCTCTTTCAAGTCACCTGGCATGCAGCAATAGCAACCAGAACCAAACTGGAGATGCCCACATTTGGCCGCCTGAAAGCTCTCTCAGGGACACCCAACATGGACAATGGTGCTCCATGGGCTAATCAATCTACCCTGACAAAAATGGGCCAAGATGGAGGAGGACAGAGGTAGAGCTAGTTATGTGATGCAAAGCAAGATTGAGCAGGTAGAATGGCTGTTAAGAACAACTGATAGCCTGGACTGGGAAGAAGAGGTGAGAGAGACGGGTGATCTCTCCAGGACAGCAGGACTGGTGGGGCAGGCCTCCTGATGATAGTCTGTGAGCCAGGCCCACAAATTTTGGCCACTGGTATTATCTCAGGGGACAAATGCTCACCATGATGTGTTGAGTGGGTTTTTTTTTTGCAATGACCACCCCCTTAGAGATGGAAAATAGGTCATAGTATTGTTGCACTTACAGCTTTTAATGATTAGGGTAAAAATGCAGTCATTTTTGCACAGAGGAAAGGATTAGGGTCAGGGTTAGGGAAACAAGGAGCACACTGTAGTCTCTTCATGCAGCAATCTTTGGAGAACATTCCTGCCAATTTTAATTTCCATTCTTCTGGCATTGATACCATTTTATAGTCTGATATAGTTGTCTTTTAAAAACTTTTCGAAGCTTTTAAGACACCACTGCAGATTGGGTTGCTGCAGGCTTGAGGGTCAGGACAATTGAAACATGGTGACCCACTGAGAGCTGAATGTCCTGCAATGCTATCCCCTGTTCTCTGTCTCTAGGGGTGCCGACCTGTCAAATATCACAATGAGCATTTGTCCCTCAAATGGTACCAACAACCCCAGCTGACCTGTGGACTGTTAGCTGAATAACCCTGGCTTAGAGCAGCAATGGCAGTTAAGGGGCTTGGTTCCAAGCTGCTTGAAGACCAGAGAACCTAAACTGGCATCATTCCTGCCCCCAGCAGGTTGGCTGCCCCCAGCTCTGACTTAAGGAAGCTGGCAGCTTCAAGGAATCAGGGGCTGCCCATTGCCCAGACATGACCTGCTGGGTAGACAACAGCATAGCTCATGGAAACCTTATGATTGCTGCATACCACAGTTGCGTCCCAGGAGTCTCCCTGTTGGGGAAGCAGGATGCCGGCCAGAGCACAAATGCCCTGAGTCTGGGACTGAGCATAACATGCCCGAAACAAAACCAGGGATGCAGCCTCAAATATGGGAAGCCTGGAGAGCGAGCGCAGCATAAGAAAACCAGAAAGCATTTGGCCATGGCGGGAGATGAGTGATGCAAGGAGTTTCTGAAATTATGAAAACAGCATCTGGATATACAATCTGGGCAACTCAAATCATATCCCTCTTCATGGCAGCAAGAGAATGTATATGTACCCAAAAGGTGAGCTACCCTCTCTATATCCCACCGACGCCCATAATCCAAACAGCATTAGAAGAACTGAAGACTATGATGTATCTCCCTTCTGACCCTCTACCCAACCGCGCCTCTGAATGCATCCAATCTAATTTCCACATGGAGTATAAACGCAAGCTTATTTGTATTGTCATAAGTGGTTCTCCTCGGTGCTGCACTTAGTGGTTGCATCGTCTGCTCCTCGGGAATGCAGCTGCTGCGTAAGGCACTGCCTACGGCATGGAGGACAGCAGGGAGAAATATCTGGAGGTCATCCCTGAGACACCACAGATGAAAAGGAGAGCAGCATGACCCCCCACGCTTACCAGGATGGTGGTGACGATGAGTGTGGTATTGAAGAGGCTCTCCGAGACATTGGAGGAGAAGATCTGCTCATCCATGGTAAGGCCTTTCGTAACATGCCAGTGGCCAATCTGCAGAATGGAAGAGCACAGTTGTGACATTCATAGTGGAAATTACTGCCTGCTTCTGCCATATGGCTGTGCGAACTATCAGCAGTTGGGCTGGCCCTGGAAAAGGCGATTGTTGATGCTTCATTAGTTTTACAGAGCACCCCACCAACATAATGTCAGAGAGAGAGTTCAGCAGCCACTCAGCTCTGGCAGAGCCTACCAGAATCTCAGTGTATATCTGTCACATTCCTACCATGGGCCTGATTCCATGGGGTGCAGAGCAGAAAGAACTGATGCTTAATAGTCCTGTAAGCAGGATTCAGTTCAGCGTCTGGGAGGGTGACAAGCCACAGAGGAATAGTCCCCACTGAATGGAAACACAGACCATTCATTGTACTTTCCACTGGGAACTCTCATGACAGAGTAACTCCGCATGGATAGGGAGATATCTTTAACTCCTCCTCTCTTTCATCTCCGGGCGAGGCTCTGGAGCTCAAGCATGCTCTTCTGTGGTCCTGTTCAGCCTCTAATTGCCCTGATCTCCTCTCCTTTATTGTTGCTGCCTAGAGATTAATTAACCCCTTCCAAATGATACCACTCAAGCTACTCATCCTGAACCATTGAATGAGGTGTCTAATCCGCCCTATCTAAGCTTCCATGTTATTCTTATTAAAACTAATTTACACTCTCCAACGGCAATGGAATGGAGCCATAAATCCTTCCTGACGCTGGAAGTGTCTAGCTTTTCCCTTTGTGCAAAAGAAATATCACAAGGCCATGGGGACCCACAGAAGATTAAAATCTTAGCTAAGCACATATCTGTCTTTTGATAAAAATCACACAGAGACACTCAGTTTTAAGACTGATCTCCCTCCTGCTCTGTAAGCTGATCTCATGCTACTTTCTGGTCAGTTTCCACTTCATTGTGATTTCCTAAACAATATTATAGTCAGTTCAGGAAAACTATTCACCCCCCTGAAAAATGAATGAAGGACTGAGCTTTCCAGACCAAAATGATGCCTTTTGGAATGCAGCTCAGCTCAACTGCAAGCTTTGCAGCATGGTTGCAATCTCCTAGATAGCTCAACTCTAAGGTACTCCAGGCGAACTTTGCAAGACTTCAGACTAAAGCTATATAGCTCCTCAAGTTTAGCAACATTTGTTTAAGAAAATATTAGTTTCTTAGTTTTATTATTGTTATACTGGTCAGCATCTTGACTATGGAAGGTTCTAGGATACATGAGATACTCTATGATCCCTCAAAAACTGTCACACAAATGCTAATTTATTGTTCTAGTATAATGAATAAAAGTTTTTGCTTTTAACATGCATTTGGGAATTAACTGAATGCTTGCAAACTGAATCTGCTTGCATACAGCAGGAACAGATA
Organism: Hemicordylus capensis; assembly: GCF_027244095.1. Classification (NCBI taxonomy): domain Eukaryota; kingdom Metazoa; phylum Chordata; class Lepidosauria; order Squamata; family Cordylidae; genus Hemicordylus; species Hemicordylus capensis. The sequence continues at coordinate 27,701,963 of NC_069664.1, forward strand.
CACATGCCTGCCTCCTAGAGTGAGACGTGGGGACAGAACTCTCACCATTCATATGTCCCTAGTGACAGTATTCACTTCCACCTTGTCCACTGACCTCAAGGTTTCATGATGCTCCCCTTCTTTTCATGCCATTCACAAAGACTTGATCAAATGATTTATTTTCCTCCCACCCAAGGTTTTGTGACATATTAAATCTCCCACATTATGCTCAGGTATCAGGAAATCTGGAGACTCCATAACACAGCTTTTTGTCCAGCCTTTTGTAAGAGACAACACAAAAGACAACAAATTGCTGCTTTCACCTAGATGAAGGTTTCAGAGTTGCTGCCACTCAGAGCAGACAACACTGAGAAAGATGGAGCAGTGGTTTGACTCAGTAGGAAGCAGCACTATATGAACACACTCTCTTCTGGGTAGGGACCACAGCTCAGTGGTAGAACACTGGCTTTGCACATAGAAAATCTCAGGCTCAGTTTTTGGCAGCATCTCCTGGTAGCATTGGGAGGGGGGGTGGGTATGATACACTGAAGAGCTGCTGCCATTCAGAGCAGATAATGCTGGGCTTCATGAACTGTGGATCTGAGTCGGTATAAAGCAGTTGGTATATATCATTACCTTATGAAGACTAGCAATTGCTGAGAGCACTTGCTACAGACTGTTTTTTAGTCCGGAGACCTGTTCCTTGCAGCTCCAGATCCAGGGCAAAATGGAGACACCCTGCCTCTTGCCTGGCTGGAACATCTTGCTATGCCCTCTTATTATTGTGACAGGTGCTCTGGAGATATGACAGGGAACGCTCAGCTCTCAGCTCAACTCCAGCAGAACTACTGCTTCGGAAGCACTTTCCTTACAGGAATGTGACGTACGCTCACTCATGAATTAAGCCTCCTCAATCCATTCTGAGATGGGAAAGGGCTGGTGTTCCCGGGCACGTGGACCCATCCTAGGGTCAGGAAATGTCTGGGCAATGAAGGAAGGGCAGCAACTGGCCCTGGTTTCTCCTACCACTAGGAAGCCCAAATCAGTTTGGTTTGGCTGGGACCACTCTCTCCGAGTAACTGCTCTTTACCCACTTGAAATCCCACTCTAGTTTAATGTGCTAATCAGTCTAAGTGGGTTTTAAACTGCAATAAGTGAGCATGTAATAAGAGTGCGGGATGGTGTTGCCAGACGGGTTGGCTATATGGGCGCCAAAGTTTTCAGATAAAGTCAAAAGGCATTCCTCTCCGCTCCAGTTGCAACCACGGACCATACTGCCCTCGTTTCATTTAGGGCCGAGCGGAAATTTCTCTATCCCATTTGCAAGCACTGATATTGAGAGGACCTTTTGGGTGATACTCTTGATAGCAGCATTTGGCATTTCTTGTTTGCTTTTATTGTTTGGCTATATTTAGACTGTAAAATTTTATGGATGTGTTCGGGCTTTTAAAGCCTAAGACTAAGGTGAAAAAGCGACATATAAAATCTTTTAAATAAACACACAATAAAAATAAATTGGGAACACTTAGCAAGTAATTAAGTAGTACTTCCCCGCAGTACTTCACATACATCCCATCTGTACCATTGTTCCGGAAAGATAAGGACAATCTTAGTATCTCCAGATGAAAGAAAAGGTCTTTAGTTAGCCTAAGGTTGCTCAGAGAGTTTACAGATGAGTGGACATTTGCACATTTACACCTTTCCGACTCAGGTGTCTAACCACTAGTTGCTACCACCTCTTCTCCTTACACAGGAAACAGCTTTATGCTGAGTCATGACCTTGATCCATCTAGCCCAGTATTGTTCACACTGGGGAGCAGGTTTGGTGGTAGCAAGCACAAATTGTCCCATTTGCCAAGCAGGGTCTGCCCTTTTTTGCATTTGAATGGGAGACTCCATGTGTGAGCACGGTGAGATATTCCTCTTAGGGGATGGGGCCACTCTGGGAAGAGCACCTGCATGCTTACATGCAGAAGGTTCCAAGTTCCCTCCCTGGCAGCATCTCCAAGATAGGGCTGGGCAGAGAGACCCCTGCCTGCAGCCTTGAAGAAGCCACTGCCAATTTGTATAGACAATACTAAGCTAGATGGACCAAGGGTCTGACTCAGTATATGGCAGTATTTCTCCAAGGTTTCAGGCAGGAGTCTTTTCCAGCCATACCTGGAGATGCTGCCAGGGAGTGAAACCTGGAGTCCGGATGCTTTGCTAAGCTGAGCTATGGCTGCACCCCCTAAGAGGAATATCTTGCAACGCTCACAGGTAGTCTCTCATCTAAATGCAAGCCAAGGCAGACCCTGCTTGGCAAAGGGGGCAGTCCATCCTTGCTGCCACTAGACCAGCTCTCCTCCCCCTTGATTGCAATGACCAGATGCCAGTAACACTGCATTCATTTTTCCAGTAGCACAATGTTCATTTCCCCCCCTCCTCCCTGCCAGATCTCCTAACCAGCCAGTTAGTAACAGATTAACTTTAATTTTGACAGCCCTCCAAGTCCATAATTTCTTCTCTCCCTGCTGGCATGCCAAAACTAATTGGCTGCCACGGCCCCCTCCTTTGACACAAGAGTTGATGTGACCCTCGCTTGTACACCGGCGTCAGGGCTAAATATATCAACGTGTCAAGGTTATTCCACCTCATACTGTGTGTACTCCAACTCAGAGCTGACCCTCTTGATGGGATGGGAATGGCACTAATAGACTCCTGCAGTCCTCTGGGTCTGAAGTGGGATACATCAGAAGGCACTGAAGTGGCAGATTTGCTCTTTCAGGTGGTGGTTCGTGCAGAAGGGAACTTGTATGATACACTCATCACACAAGAGACTGTTGCCTGTTGGGAATGCTAAAAGCTTCCCCATGACGAGACCGAGAAAGCTAGAGGGCACCGAAATCACACACAGACAGGAGAGGAACAGCGGCAGTGTCTGGCCATGTGTCCACAGGGGTAGGCAATCTTGACTCTCCAGCTGCTGCTGAACTACAACTCCCAACCTCCCCAGTTGCAATAAATTGCAGCTGGGAATGATGGGAATTGTAGTTCAGCAACATCTGGAGAGCCAAGGCTGCCTCAAGAGGCTGGAAGGGGATGTTTGGGGGACAGGCAATGCCACACAGGGGTAGCAACTTAAGCAAGGTGTGCCTTGTATCAATGTGGCAGAAGGGCCAGCCCTATCAATGAACTCTTGGAATTTCCAACACCTGGTATCTCTAGATCAGGAGACCCAAGGTTAGGGGTCTTAGAGAGACCAGAATCTGGATATGTCAGAAGTTCAATGGGAGGCCATAGTGGCTTTGGAGGATGCACTCCAACAACACGTGGGAACCAGCGTTCCCTGTAACAGGGATTCCCACATGTTGCTGACTACAACTCCCAGCATCCCCAGCTGCAGTGGCCTTTGGCTGGAGATTATGGGGGCTGTAGTCCACAACAGCTGGGAATCCCTGTGGCAGGGAACACCATTGGGGACCCAAGTTTGGGAACCTCTGGTCTAGTAGGTGACATGTGGCTCTCCAGATGTTGCTGAACCACATTCCCAGCAGTATTAAATTGTGGCTGGGGATGAGGGGAGTTGTCGTTCAGCAACATCTGGAGAGCCACACGTTGCCCAACTCTGATTTAGAGGATAAATTCCCAGACGACAACCTCTAAAATCCAACTGGGTGGGAAACGACGTTAAACTATCGGAGGACACTGCTCCGTCCCTTGTGTTCCCATGGGCAGTGATCTTCGGGATATCACGTCCCTGACTCCCCATGAATGCAAAAGGCTTGAAAAAGATCATTGCACAGAATAATAAACAGACACAGAAAGCACGCATATCGACTGTTCATGTCTTTTGCAGTACTGGTTAGTTAAATTCCCAGTTAAGGATTGAGCAAACCCGCCCTCACTAGCTCTCTTTGTGCACAGCTGCGTAAGGGGTCCCCAGCCGTCTCCTCCCCTAAAAACACTTCCAAGGGCCACAAAGTGCAGACTGACAGACACCATGCTATTGGGGTACACGAAGCAGCTCTTGGGCCTGCACACCCCCTGCGCCCCCCCTGCCAGCTACAGTAGATATCAAGGAGAAGTGACATAAGAAGTCCTTTCTGCCCTCCAGACACCAAAGCACCCTCTTCCATCTTCCAAGGCAGCAAGCAGGCAGCCCTGAATATGCATGGGTGAGACGACTTCCAATGGCATGGCCATTCTGCCTGAAATGAAGGCAAATTTACTTTGTGTTCACGACACATTCATCATGCCAGCTTCTTCCCCTTCCCCAAGAAAGGGGGGGAAAAAAGCAATTATCATTCCCTTTTGAAGATCCTTGTCACTGCTAACAGGGGAGGGAGGAACTGTTTGGGCACAAGATATGGCAAGGCAATCGGGCAAGAGACTCCTTATCAGTCCAAAGAGAAGGGATTAGCATCTCATGCAAAAAGACTAATATAGACTTGGCTGTAGAAATCCAGGCTGGACCCTGCAAAGGATGCTCGGAGTTCATTGTCTTGGGGTGATGGTGGTGGAGGTTTTGCATGTTGGGAAGGTTTAAGAGTAAGCATCTTAGGGGCTGCTAAACATATAGAAGTAATATCTACAGTAAATCGTCTAGCTCGGAGGTTCTCACACTTGAGCCCACAAATATTGTTGGACTACAACTCCCTTCATCCCCTGCCACAATGGTCTTTGGCCATTGTGGCTGGGGGGTGGGGGAGATGGGAATTGAAGTCCTACAGCTCCCATTTCCACTGTGGTTGGGAATGAAGGGCTTTGGATGGAGCAGGCGCACCATGTCCATGACAAGCACGGGCGAGCAGCAAAATTCTTCTGCTCTCCAGCCTCGTTTCCCAGGTGCAGCTGGTCTAAAGTCTCCAAATATTCACAGGGGGCAGAGCTGGCCAACTAAGGAAAGCTTGGACCCCTGGCTTCTGGTCTCATGCAGCTGCTGTGAGGTGGGGAGGGGCATTGAAAGCAGCCTGTAGGGCACCACTCCAGGGACATTTTCAGGGCACGCTGTTCTACCAGGTGACCACAAGGATTTTTCTAGCAGGAAATGACCCCAGCTGTGAAGCAGGAGGATGGCTCCATCAACACACCAACAAAGGACACAGTCGAACATAAGGTAAGCCTGGATATAGCTTGGGGATCTGTTTTAATGCCAGGGTTCAGATGGGCATAGGAACATAGGAATGCAGGAAGTGGCTTCGTTCTGAGTCAGACTATTGGTCCATCTAGCTCAGTTTTGTCTACACTGACTGGCAGCGGCTCTCCAAGGTTTTAGATCTTCTGCACGCAAGCAGTTGCTCTACCACTGAGATATATCCTAAGGGGAATAGCTCACATGTGGTCCTCCATCCAAATAGCAACCAGGGTGGACCCTGTTTAGCAAAGGGGGCAATTCATACTTGCTTCCACAAGACCAGCTCTCCTCCTTGAGCCTTTTCCAAATAACAGTCAAGCTCTTTCTGCCAGGAACAGAGAGAACATCTAGTAGCACTATAGGGTTTCCCTCCCAAATGCACTCTCAACTAGTAGACTCATAAGAAACCGTGTTGGGACCTGCTATATAAATATATTAAATATTAAATCACTCAGAGCTGCAGGCTCCCCCTGGCCAACAGCACCACGGCGGAGGATGAAAAGCCTTAAGCACCACTAATTTGCTTGCTGGCTGAGACCTGGATCTGCTTCAAGACAGGCTGAATTTTCTATCAAAGCTGGTGAGCAGGGAGCCCTGACGACTCAGGGAGAGGCGGAGAAGAACCTATCAGGGGACAGGCAGATCCTCCTGGCCCCGAAAAAGGTAGAAACAGGGTTTTGAACATCCTTTGACAGTAACTCATTAATATGACCCTTGGGAATGGCTCATATCTGTGTCATAGACACATCAGATTCTCCCATGGTGGGCTGCAGTGGGTTTAGACCAACTGTTCTTAATTAAATCTATTTTAAAATAATAATGCAACTTTACTCCTAGGGCTGACTGTAAAGGAGGAAAGGAGTGGATAAATCAGCAGCATAGTGGTCCATCAGAGAAAGTTCCTGTTGAATTTTGACTCTGAGGGCAGTGGCAGGGAGAGGTTCTTTAACTCCTGCGGATTCTGCAGGTGCTTTGCTGCATAGCACCGAAAGGTCACCACCATCAATGACAACCTCCCAAATTGGGCATCGCATTTTTCAAGCAGGTTGTCACGTCCTCCTGTTTTGCCTCGGCAATGCCCTTCTGCTTGCCTCACCTCATTTTGGATGCATTTTAGAGGCCACTTACGCAGACAGCAGGATCAAGTGTTATCATGAAGCTTTTTCCTGCAGTGTATCACTTTAACCTGAAGGTAGAGAGAGTGTGTGTGTGCATGTTTGCAATGAAGACGCTTTGAAAAGGCTCTTCATCTGAATTCCTTCCCCAATTCTGGAGTTCTGAATGATATGCTCTTCTTTTAGGTGTCAGGCAGCCCTGCTTTGATTTAAGGACTGTCCTGGAGCTTTTTTGTGTGCGTGTGTGAGGGGGCTTCAGTGCAGTTTGGGCTTTGGAGAGGCTCCTGCTCCACTTGGTTGTTTTGAGTTGGGGCTGAATCTCCCCCATAGCCTCTCGCCACTCCCCCAATCCCTGAAGACACCACCAGACTGGGCAGGAGGCCATCTTGCTCCCAGTTCTTAGGGTGCACCTGTGGTGGCAGTGGCTTGAGATCATCTGCTGGAAGCCACCAGGGCTGCCACCATTGCTCCTTCACCATTGGCAGCAAGCTGGACTACCACCAGCTTGTCTCTTGACCTGTTGAGGTCCTGCCATGCGTCTGAGCTGGAGTCGGGGTCAAAGCCAAGCAGACAAACCAGGGGTCGCAGACAGCAATGCACCAAGGCCAAGAAGATCTTGATACTTAGGCAAAACCTTGCATGAGTTAGGAAGATTTTTATACCTTTCCAATGAGGAAGATCCAATGAGCAGCCTGGCTTGGTGGGGGACAGTAGAGTGCATAAGAGCTCTGTCTTCTGGATGCAGTTCATCAGTTTGCCACACGAGGCAGCAGCATGCAGAGTCAACCCAGGCAGTGCCCAACACTACTTTGCCCCACATGTTCCTACCAGTACACTTCAGTCAACAATGGAAGCCCTGCCCCATGTCCCCACACCTTCAGGGGCAAGGCAAGTGGACCTGAGGCATAGGGCCTCTTCAGCCATGGCCCTGTGGTTCTGGGGTGCTCTTCTGATGAAGTCCACCAGTCTGCCACATCAGGAAATGGTTTGCAAAGCCAACCCATGTGGTTTCCAATACTGAGGGACCACCCCAGCAAACATGTTCAAATATTTGGCCAGCAAAGCCTCTTTAGGAGAGCCTCAGGGCTAGGGTGATGTTAGTTGCTGCTGGATCTGGTTTGGTGTGGGCAGCTTTGGGGCTGTTTTCTTGATGTATGTATGCTATCTTTATTACTTTTGTTGTCTGATATTGTTTTTCATTTTGTAAGCCACGTCAGGGTTCCTTGTGGCCTGAAAGCTTAGGTCAGAAGTCCAGAATAATTTCTTTTAAAAGAGGGAAGATATCTGGGGACCACCACATGCAGGCTTTTTTTTGCAGCCACCACACACCTGGACAGTTGTGCGAATGAGCTCCAAGTTGCTTCAAACTCCCAAGGGACCCTGGGCCGATCAGTGGCTGGAGAGCAGATTTTCAGCACCATGGATAGCTCCCTTACCTATTCTCATGGTTAGCCTCTCTATTCCATGCCCATATTGGGCAAGGACAATACATCTTACCTGATCAAGGGATAAGTGAGTGCACTATCTCCTCCCTGTCCACCGGGGGCACTGGTTCCACATCTGCACACATGACGATGAAATGACTGGATGCCTCCCAAGTGTGCCGTTGATACACTACATTAAAGTACATTGTGTGAACATGTGGTGGCTGGGGCAGTGCGCCAAGGAGGAGCTGCAAAGTGGGGGGTGGAAACCAACCCCCAGCTGACCCTTTTAATGCTGCCTGTGTTGTGGCACCAGGGCTCTTCCTAGTGGTCACAAGTGGGAAGCTGCCACTTTTATTTCCCAGAACCTTCCTCAGAATGACACCATGTCTCTCCACCCCCTGAAAATCACTGGAATGCCCCTTGGCTTTTCCACTTGTGAATGGAGTGCTAGTTCAGCTCAGTCCTAGCATCTACCACCCTTCCTTCTGAAGGTTGAAAAGAAGGGCCCCACGTGAACCTCCTGAACAGGGGGTTCCCGGTTGGGGTGTTACCATGGAAAAGACTCTTCATTTTATGGCTTCCCACTCATTCAGAAGGTGGGTCATTTGCAAAAGAGACTCCCTGGATCATCTTAATGGATGGGAATGGGGAGAATCCATGGAACCAGGGAGCCGACTCTCCCTGGGTGATATCACCTCCCGGTGTAACTGCTCCCTGTTCTTAGATCTCAGCTTACACATCTCTCTCTTCTCCCAGCCCTGATATTCTCCATCCTCTATTATTTATCAGCTGCCTACATTATCTAACTCACAGTAACACAGAACTGCATGGCGCAGAGAGCGTGTTTGTTCAGTGCTTTGAATATGTAAAGCATTATGTTATTAATAATTCGATAGGTTCTAAAGGCTCCTAGGCTACAATTTGAACAGAAAATGATGGGCTGCGTTTTGCTGATTGATGTGCAGTTGAGGAAGAAAAGCCAAACAGACGGGAAAGCAGCCAACTCAAAGCTGCTGAAAGCTGCATTGTTACGAAGCATGCTGTCCTATTATGGAGAGCGTGGCTGTAGTGTTCGTGCAGCTTGGTCACTAACAGCAGATGTCAGTGAATGGGTGATCATGGCAGCAGATGCCTATTATTGTGAGGGGGCTTCTGGGTGGGGGAAAATAGTGGCCACCAGCCCACAGCTGCTCTGAGGAGTGATCCTGCCATTACTGAGTTTCATGTGCCCTCCCCCTGCCAAATCCCTGAAATGCCCACCTGCCAATATCAGAACCTGTGGATGTAGCAGCAACATTGGGAGAGGCCATGTTGCATCAGCACTACTTTGGAGTTGCTTGACAAATTTTCTCAGACAGGGTTTCTCACACTTGGGCCTCCATACGTTGCTGGACTACAACTCCCATCATCCCCAACCACAAAGGCCTCCAGCCATTGTGGCTGGGGATGATGGGTGTGTAGTCCAACAATATCTGGGGACCCACATTTTTAGAAGCCCGGTGCGAAAGGATTTCTGGAAGGAAGGCATTTTAGGCTGCGGAGATGCTACCATCGTTTCAGATGGGGGTTGCTGTCAGTTTAGCACCAGCTGCCTGTGTGTGGCTGCTTCAGCCACTTCTCCACCCACTGATTCCTGAAGTTGCCCTCGCAGAGAAGAGGGAGCTATCACGCCAAGGCCTTCCCTCTCTGCTCCCTACTTCTCACATGACAGATGCTACATTAGCTCGTAAATACACCTGCTGGGTGGCATCCAAAGAAACGTGATCAGAGGAAAAAAGCCATCAGCATGGCTCTACAAATGCAGAAGGGTGGTTCCACAGCAGTTTTCGTGTTTCTGCTTGTGCAAAGCCTTGCACATGCCCTTCCACAAGCTCGTGTGCAAGAAGATTTAGGGTCACTTTTCTCATGCATTATTCCAAAATCAAGTAGAACATAGCCCTTCCCATGAGGGAAAAGGAAGAGTATGGCCAACAGGGTAAGGAAGGGCAGGAGCAGTGGTTGGTGGGGGTGTTGGAAGGAGCCCAGCACTTGGTGTCCCCTGCATCCCCCACTGTGTCTGCATCTGCGGCAACTGCCTTGCCCTACCTCATGGAAGGGCTGTCCTTGGAGAAGGCAAAGTAGTATTTTTGCCCATGCAGTAAGCCATTCATGCTCAAGAGATTTTGTGCTCTGCAATTCCCCAGGAGTGCAGAAAAGTCTCAGAATTTGATTCTGGCTGCAGAAATCAGGCCCCAGCCCATTTTTTCTTTCATGTTTTTAGAAAGCAAGCTTCTGGCCCTCATGACTGCAAAGCTAGGACTGAAAGTCTCCAGACAATGCTGGTGAAAACTGCTAAAACCAGAGGAAGACTCAGTGGCCTCCCTGTGATTTTAGGCCACTGTCCTTTCAACGAGGCCAAAGGACTAGTTCCCCACATAGTCTGTTGCCCCTCTCAATAACTAGCAGAAGCAGAAACAATTATGCAAAATCAGTAAACATTATGCAAATTTGCATAATTTATGCACAACAGAGAATCTAGCTTTCCTTGGCAGTGTTGGCATTCTTTGTAGTGCAGAGTCTCACCCCATCACTCTTTTTGTTACCAGTGGAGCTATATCAATGATCATCCACAGATGCAAAGAAAGTATCTGTTAAAACTCGTCTCATCTCCCTTCACCTGCCCATGTGGCTTGAGCACAAACAGCTCTCAAGTTTCTCTCCTTAAAGAGAGGTCTCCCAGATCTGGAAAAATGCTCATGGTTTTAAAATGAAAGCTGAAGATGCACAGACTCCGTATCCAGAAGAAGCTACAATTTGCTGCCAACTGAAAGCCACAGAGATTGCTGGAGAACTGGAAATGAGACTGTACAGTCCTGGGATAAGGCACAAATAGTGCCCAAAAGGAGGGGGGAGCAAAGATTAGAATGAGTTTTCCCAAGGATGCCACTTTGCTTACACTCTGCTTAAAGGATTACGGAAGCTGCAGACAATCTTGTGCAATGGAGCAAATTCTATAATTCCATCCAAAAAGCCCCTCTCTGAAAGGCAGTGCTTGTTAAGCTGGAAGGATAAAGAGCTTGGTGAAGAGAAGGAAACAAAGATGGATCGACACTATACGCAGTCAGATGCTGCTAATTCCACACATGCACATGCTGCTTAAATTGCCTCTGCTGAGAGGCTTCCCAAGGTAGCTACCAGACTTTGCTGGGTTAGGTGGGGAAGAGGCAGAGAGGAGGAGAGCCAGCATGGCAGAGACCCAAGTTCAAATCCCCAATCAGCCATGAAACCCACAGGGTGGCTCTGGGCCAGTCACTTATCCCAGTGAGGATAAACATAACCGCTCTGGGCTGCTCGGGGGTAGAGCAGTATATAAATGTAATGAATAAGTAAGTAAGTAAGTAATGAATGATTGAATGAATAAATAAATAAATAAAAAGAAACGGCATATTTACTTTTCATTCTGGGTCACCAAACAGTGCCTAAAGTTGGGTTGAAAGCTGTCATAGGCAAACTTCTAGCCAAACTTGTGGGGCAGGGGAGACACTTTGCTTGCAAATGCAGGGAATGCCTCAGGTGAGATGCAGCTGAAAGGAAGTGGAATGTTTATCTCCAGGTTTGGGGCCTGCCCCTTTAAGGCCCCACACCCTGCCACAGGGTGTGGAGTCTGAGAGAAGCAGTCAAGGCCAATAGACTAGGGCTGTGCACAACATCGGTATGCCCAGTTTGGTTCAAGTCCAAACTGGACTTGAATGGAACCAGGCATGTCTGGTTTTGTCACCCCAAACAGACTCCCCAGCTTGACTCGAATTTCAGCCGGTCTGGGGGTTCTAACAGAAAAGAGAGGTGGTGAGGGTTTTTTTAAGGGGAAAAAAGATTCTTTGCATCAGTGGATGATCACCTGGAAGTGGTGAGTTCTTTTTTAAAGGGGGTGCTGCTGTAGCCACAGGGGGTGGGTCTCCGGTGGTTCTTCTTTCCCCGCCAGCCTCCCCCCTGGTGTCAAAACCTTCTGTTTTGGGCAGTTTGGGGGTCATTCTGGGCTGTTTTCAGCCTGTTCTGGGTTTCTTTGTGCCGGTGGCAGCCATTTTGGAGGCCATTGCGCATGCACCCCAGTCACGCAGGTGGCAGTGCACTTGTGTGGCGGCCTCCAAAATGGCCACCGCCAGCACCAAGAAGCCCAGAATGGGCCCCAAACTGGGCTGTTTTGAGATAGGAGGGGCGGGGAGACTGGCAGAGAGAGGGCTTTGTTCCGTCAGAATTCCTGGACCGGCCTATGTGTGTGTGTGTGGCTTGAGGGAGAGCTAGGGGCAAGCCCTCAAGCCGGCCAAGTTTAATGTCAAACCGTTTCGAAGTTGAGCCAGTTCACACATCCCTACAAGAGACATAAAAGGCTCCAGTTGGAGCTACGATTCCCCTGGATCAATGTGCTCATTAGAACTCTCCAAGGTCCTGAAGACTGGCCTTACCTTGGCTCACTCATGGAAGAGAAGGACAAGATGGTCTTTCTCTCCTGATCCCACAAAACCCTGAGTATTTTACTATACCAAATAAATATCTCAAGACTGCCTTTTTCAACATCCCCCCCCCCCACAAGAAAAAGATGCACGGCCACCTGTGGACATATTTAGCTTTATGTAAGAAAACAATAATCCATAACCTGAACAAAAGAGCAGCCTACAGTCCCTAGAGCATATATTCATAGGAAATATGACATGAGCCTCATGAGGCCACTGAGGAACAAGCCAAACTGAGCTTAAAAAAATAATCAGAATTGCCACTGGGGCAAGCATCTCCTTACCTGTCTGAAGCCATTCCTTGTATACTGCAGGATTTTCAGGGCATAGTTTGATCGTTGGCCTTTGCTGTTGAATTCTATGTGGCCGGTGAGACCTTCCAATTCTACCTGTCCAAGAGAGGGTGAGTTGCAGCGCCAAATAGATATTGTTTCCCTATCAGACTCCGGCAGCATGGCTCGGACATGCACCCTCTCAATGAAAGCCATAGGAATAAAGCACATTTTCATCTAGTCGCTGGAAACTGCAGCCATTCATAATTCAAGCTGGAGGCTGCAGGGTTGAATGTTCCTTCATATCCCTGCACAGGCAAAGCCAGCTTGTCAGGGAGAAAGGGAGGGAGGTTTTTGACGTGGGGGAGCATTTGGTCTCCACTCCCCCAATACACACCTTCATTATGAAATGATAAATATCCAGGAGGACTATACTGTGTGAGTCTTCAGAACACGTAGATCAGCTGAGTTGCAATGGATTCCCTCTCTGCATTCCAGTTTATTGAGTATTTCATTTTTCTTAACTGCTAACCTTCTTCCTTTCTCAGCATTCCCCCCACAACCTTTCTTCTTTTATTGAACTGTCATTGCACTGCCATAGGCAAATGCTTAATTGCACAACATACATTTGTGTTGCCTGGGATTTGGGGGAAACTGTGACATGGCAGTGTATGGCAAGGAGTCACCTTGGCGTTGTGTTAACCTGAAGCAGTGTTGTGTAAAGGGCTTGCAAATACAGCAAAACCCTTGTTGCTAATTGCTGTCAAAGCACTCCACAACAACCTGGTGGTAATGGAGTTCCCACTTCAGAAAATTGGTAAAAAATATAGCCGTGTCCACAGTCCTCATGTTCAGGAGTTTTTGCAGCGGGATGCTAAGCTCCAGTTTGGGCTTGGGATGGAAAAGTTCAATGACTTGCATGTCAGCACTGACTGAAAGGAACACAATGGGTTGAAATCTCCCACAGCTGAGAAAGGATCTTATACAGGGGGATTGCTGTGGCATTCACCCAAGGAAACTCAACCGAGGTCTAGGCCCAGGGTATCTTAAGGACTGTCTTCTTCCACTCCAGGCTGCTGATTTACTAAGAGCACCAACAGAGGCCTTGTTCTGGTGAGTTACCTCTGCCACGAGAAGTATGGCTGATGACTATGCCAGGAGTAGTAGGTCATAGGCTGAATGATTAACTTGCTTTAAGGAACTGAGATGTGTGTGTGTCTCAAGCAGTCAGGTTCCAACATCTTGGAGGGGCCCTGAGTGCTGTTTCCCGCGCAACCCTGGCAGTCTGGGACAAATTTAAGAAAAAGCCCTGCTGACTCAGGTCATAGGCATCTTGTTTCATGCAGTAGCTGAACCAGGTGCCTATCTGGGAATCTTGAAAGGTGGGGGGAACCTCCCTTTCCCATTGGCATTCCTATCACCTGGTGTTCAGATGCTTACCTATCACCTGGTGTTCAGATGAGAGATGGAGAGAAATTTCTCTCTATGCACTTGATCTGCGCTGTGTGTAATTTTATACACTTCTGTCACGTCCCCCCTTACCAGCCTTCTTTCTAAACTGAAAAAGCCTTTCCTCATAGGGACATCTAAGCTGCAGTCCAAGCCTGCCTGGGCACTCAGTCAGCTGACCCTTAAAGGCCAATCCCTGTCCTCCAGGCCCTATGAAGCTCTACTTCCATAATTTGAGTGACTTGTCTTTGGTGTGAGGAGCAGCTCCTTTCATTCCTTGCTGCCTTGGACCTCTACCCCTTGCTTAATTTTGATCATGCACCCCCCTCTGTCCCCTCGGAACCTTCTTAGTTGCTCTGGAACTCACACAGTGCATAATTAACCTGTGGAATTCTCTGCCACAGGATGTGGTAATGGTCACTAGCTTGGATGGCTTTAAAAGGGGCTCATACAAATTCTTGGAGGACAGGTCTACCAATGGCTACAAGTCTGGTGGCTATAGGCCACCTCCAGCCTCCGAGGCATGATGCCTCTAAATATAGTTGCAGGGGAGCAACATCAGGGCGTGCCTGTGGGCTTCTCAGGAGCATCTGGTGGGCCACTGTGTGAAACAGGATGCTTGAAACCAAAGGCCACTGGGGCTGGGGATTATGGGAGTTGAAGTCCAATAACATCTGGGGACCCAACGTTGAGAATCCCTGTTCTAGCGAGCTATCCCAAGTCACAGAACTCATCTGACAGGATCCTGACTGACTCCCTCTTTTAAAGTCAACCCACATGCAAGCATGCTCTCTTCCTCACGGGTGAAGTGGTGCCCACATGGAAGCCAGCCATCAATGTCCAGCCCTTTCTCACCATTCTCAAGTAGTTCATTAAGCTGGTGCCATGCTGCCAGATCTGGGCTGATCCACAGGACAGGGGCTTCACCCCAATTTCTTGGCTCCGGTTCAACTCCTGCACCGCGCTCACCACAGCGTAGACGGCATCAAACAGCAAGGCAGAAGACAGCTGGGAGACAGGATTGTAATCAGGGCCAGAAACCACATAGGATATCAATAGCATGTTTTCATTGGTTCAGCTCTTCTTCTTTTTTAATGTTAAAACTCAAGCAGAAGAAAACCTTAAAATTTCATTCTCAAGGAAGGAAGGTATTAGCCACAAGGTTTGTTTTTTTTAAGGTAAAACAAGGAGATAACAACTAGATCTGTCAATTAAAGAAGATTTTTTAAACTGAGCAACTCCTTAGTTTTTACGAAATCAATGGCTCAATGAAATGTAAAGCAAAAAATGAACTACAAAAACCTCCACCAAGGTGCCTTTTTGAGAAGCCTGGAGGAGGAACAATTTCTCCTGTTTTGCATAATTTATTCTTTATTTTACTATTTTGCATAATTCATTATGTTTCTAGTTAAGAGGAGGTACAAAGTGCTCTGCTGGGCACTGAGGTCTTAACCCTGACAACTGCAAATCTTTTTTATTTTTTTAATGGCAGGAGTAAAAATACCCAAGAAGATAATATGCCTTTCCACTCTTACATTATTTATGTTGAATATTCCAACACAGAATAAAAGACAACTATTTTTCAGTGATTCCACAGAAAGACCTAAGCCATTCTTTCAATACACTTTTATCTATCAATGTATGCACCTTGGCAATAGCCAGAACTTTAATTACCCATTCCATATTTGATGGGCCTGATATAACTTTCCAATGATGAGCTGATAGATTTTGGGAGTAGGGAAAAGATTCTGTAACAATATTTTAAAAGCCCCCTTGAAAGCTGTTGTCCAAATAATTCCACAGGTGTCAAATGTTAGCCTTTGATAAGCAAATGTTAGCTTTGCACCAGTTATGAAAACAAACAAACAACTTCCCCAGCAGTGGTTTATTGGAAGGAGAGACTGAACACCAGAAGAACTCCAAATATTTAGCAGAGGGAGAACAACTTGCCTTACCCATCCCCAGCAGAGCATCCCTCTAGTGACTGTTGCTGGTGTCTATCTTATGTTTCTTTTTTAGATTGTGAGCCCTTTGTGGACAGGGAAGCATCTTTATTTATTTATATCTGTGTAAAGCACTTTGGAACTTGGGTTGAAAAGTGGTATATAAATATTCGTTATATTCGTATTCCACCGCACATGGGGTTGGACTCCAGAAATCCAGTCCTTTGGTTGCTTGGAGACTAACAGTAGACAATTACCACTGAAGATGACTTGAAATACTTGAAACGCATCTGGCAACAACACACGAATGATCAGATGCTGGCAAAATCACGAGACGATGCTTCATCTTTCAACTAAAGCACAGTCCTGGGAACATTCATCCACACTTCTCCCATTTAATCAGTGATTTTGGAATGAACTATTGGACTTAATACGGATCGTTTCTCGATGACCATTTTATATTAGTCTTATTGAGATTTACAGTTACATTTTTACTGATCCGGTTTTATAATTTCTTGCATAGTTGGACTGTTTTTAAACCAAACAGTTTTATTACTATTATATTAAAATGTTCATATATAAGATTTGGATTCTTTTTTTATGCTCTGACTCAGTATAAGGCAGCCTCCTATGTTCCTATGATCAAAAGATCTTAAGATCTTATTTAAATCTGTGTCAAAAGAATGTTCAATGCAGATATATGAATCTGCACTCAGGAATCACATGATCTAACTGCTATATGGAACTTCCCCCCTTTCTCAAGTGTCCTGTTCAAATAAGATTACAACGATCCCTCTTAATCTCTAAACCACAGTTTATTTTATGAAGTTTTGACAAATGCTGTTTCTCTCTGGTTAACCCCAGTAGTTCTTCACATTGTATTACATTCCTCAACTGACTATCACATTTTAATTCAAAATACTGGATCTGAAAGTATTGATACCCAGGAGACACCCACTCTTGCGAATTAACATTAATCTCTTCACTGGTAATACGCCTATTATGTCCCACTAAATCCTTTAAATTTAAACACATTATGGCACTCTCACAAAGGAAAGTCTCCTAAAACACCTTCTAAATTAAATTTAGATTCCAAGGGAGATATGCCAGGGCTCAGTTTATTTCTCTATTTATCCCGCGATTTCAACAGCTATGATGGTATTAACTTCTGCCCAAGTAACCTTTGGCGTTTGCATTCATTGAGCCAAGAAAAGGCCTCGAGAGGGATTGATATGAATGCATGTTACAATCAAAAGAATGCATCTGATTTATCCTGACACACCTGTAATGCAAACTACAAAATTTGTGCTGCATGGTCAGAATGCAGAATGTTACAGAGCACCTTTGGGAACTGAGTTCTGCCTAGAGGTCGGCGAAAAGAAGGAATGACTCCAAGTGGTAGTGGGTGTTCCACCCAAAATACTGCTTGCTCTCCCCATCCACCAGACTGGAACTTTACAGCAAAATGTCAGTCACAGTATATTATAACCCTAGAATCTGAATTGCTTATTTTAAAAGGCCACGGTTGTTTAAAGAAGCCACATTCATTTATCCCTCTACTCTTGAACTTGCAGCAGAAGCCAACACAACCAGGTAAGTAAGTAGGAGACTCCTCCAGCCTCCCAGGAGCCAGCCTAGCTCCTTAGTTTCCATCCAGGACAGGACTGGGTGAGACCATGTGTGCGAGGGGTGCAGAGTCACCTCTCCTGCAGATTTCCCACGGATGGCCTGATACTGACCTCTCTCCCCACCCTAGTCTTTCCTGCTCCATGGTCTGGACAGGATGAGCAACTAGCCTGGAAAGCAGACTGAAAAGTTTAGCTTAGGCAGTATTTTCTAAGAGCAACCTGGCCCATTTTCTGAAACAGTCTGAAAATGTCATTAACACTTCATTAATAAAGTAAATAAACTAACAAAATTAATTACCTCACCTCTGTAAATACTTAATGTACAGCAAAATCTGTGCTCCCCTAATAATTTTTTTCCCAACCTTCGCTCCCCCAGTCTAAATGTTTTAGAGCAGGCCTGCTCAACTTAGGCCCCCCAGCTGTTTTTTGGACTACAACTCCCATAACCCCCTTCCATAGTGGCCAATAGTCAGGGATTATCGGAGTTGTAGGCCAACATCTGCAGGAGGGCCGAAGTTGAGCAGCCCTGTTCTAGAGTCACCCCAGCCAAATATTCTGAAAAGAATCCAATTACACAATTCTGATTTCTGTAATTCCACAATCACAGGAGCTAGAATCTGCTATTTTAATAAAAGAAGCATTATTGCTGATTTTTCAGAATTTTGCACCCAGTTCCACATCCTTCCCATTTCTGGTGGAGTCACAGCATAAGCCCTGTTCAGCTCACAATGCTTCTGCAGACCCTCAGGACCTTTTGTTCTCTTTGCCCTTGTGGAGAGATGTACATCCTCTGTTTCTACCTCTCCAGAAACACATCCTGAGATGGACATTTTAATCCCACTCAATTCTCTAGTTCCCTTCCTACACTCGGGACTTTCATCTGACAATATTACTTCTGTAGGATGGTTCACAAGCCATTTTGACAGGCCAACTTAGACGCATTTGCTCCTAATCGCTTCTATTTATTCATCTGGTCTCATGTGCTGTTTTTGCATCCTCCCCATTCACAATCCCTTTGGGTTTTTTGTTTTTGTCTTTTTCCTCCTCAAGATATTAACTGGTCATTTTCTCTCTCCTCCTTGCAGCTATGACTAGGATTTCAGCTTTAATTATCGTCACTTCCTGCTTCCCCGCTGCTGTTGCTTCTTTATTAATATCAGAGCTCCATTTCTGATAATGAACAGAGTCTCTCTCCCTGATTATCATTGTGGGGGCTGAGCAGTGGTTTTGCTCTTCCAAATCCGTGGTGTCGTCTCACCTTCTCCAGCTTGCAAATGCAATTAAATCTGAGAATACCTACTGATTGTGTCAGTTTTCTCCCCCGGCTATTCTGTATAAACTACTCTGCTTATGGAACAGGTAGTTAATTTGCAGAATGGCCAGAATTCAAGCAAGTCTGGAAGGTAATTCCCCCATCCAGAAGCAATTCTGGAGTTAATTCTCAATATGAGTGGAGCTCCCATCGATGAACTGATGGATGAAAGTCCTTTCTCAGGAGGGAGAATAGATGTACTTTGCACATATTAAGAGAAACTCCACAAAGCTTGAAGTCACAGGGGAAACGTGTGATCTGGGAGAAATATTTCAGGCATGACATTCGTTCAGAGCTGTGCCTGTGGGGGGGGGGGCTTACCCCTGAGACACTTCATCTCCCCTGAATTTTCACATTTCACTAAAAAACAAACAAACCTTTATCTCACTCTCTAAGGAAAAAGGCCATTCCAAAAACAAAAATGTTGTCACCCCTCCATCAGTGGAAGGACACGCTCTCTAGTACCCCCTTCTTCCGTGAGGTTTAGAACTAGCTTGCAAAACAAGGACTCAGATTTAGGACTCCAGATTTTGCCCCACATCCAAGATTCCTCATCTTTGGCTGAATAACAGTGCTAATGTTAGAAGGTCTGCTCATGGATCAGCCCTGCGGCTGACCTAAAGGTAGAGCATGCCGTCAAGTCCATTTCGACTCCTGGCGCCCACAGAGCCCTGAGGTTTTCTTTGGTAGAATACACCTAGCCGGGTAAATTTGTCCCTTTCAGTCTTCCAAATGACACAGGGCAACGATGCCGCCAAGCCAGTAAAGTTCTGTGAAAAGCTGGCAGTAGAAGATGGACTGGCAGATGAGCTGTCAGAGAGCTGTCCAGGAGGAGAGCTGTTCTTGTGGTAGCAAGCATGACTCGTCCCCTTTGCTAAGCAGGGGTGTGCACAGAACCAGTTTGCCCAGTTCAGTTCGAGGAACCATTTAAAACAAAAAACAAAAAACAACTCACCGCCAGGCCCGGGTCGTTCTGTCGGCTCTGGTGTGTGTGTGTGTGTTGCTGCAGCCGCAGGGGGGTGGAATCTCTGAAGCTTCCCCCTCCCTCCACCAGCCCCCCGGTCATTCTTGGCCTTTCTGACCCTCTCCTGGTGGTCATTTTGAAGGCTGCCACACATGCGCACTGGCTATTTGCATGCCCAGCATGCAAATAAGTTTAAAATTTAAATTTAACATTTAAAACAAATGTTTTGAACCCTGGACCAGCTCTGAGCTGGCCTGGGGGGATTGGTTCAAGGTAGAGTTGAAACAAGCCCAGCCCAGTTCAATGGTGAACTGGCTCAACCTTGACCTGGTTCACTCATCCCTATTGCTAAGCAGGGTCTACCTGGGTTGCATATGAATGGGAGTCTACATGTGTGAGCACTGCAAGATATTCCCCTTAGAGGATGGGGCTGATCTGGGAAGAGCATCTGCATGCTTACATGCAGAAGGTTCCAAGTTCTCTCCCTGGCATCTCTTAGACAGGGCTGAGAGAGATCTCTGCCTGCAACCGTGGAGAAACCACCGCCAGTCTGTGTAGACAATACTGAGCTAGATGGACCAATGGTCAAACTCAATATATGGCAGCTTCCTGCGTTCCTATGTCCTAACCTGGGGGCTAAATGCTGAGCAGGGGAGGGGCCAGAAAGAGCTAGAATTAGGAGCTGATCTACAGGGCTGTTGTACCAGGAGCTTTCAGGAAAGCACAGAGGGTTTATGTAGTCCATCTAGACACTTCATCCTTCCTGGTGAATAAGCTCCGATTCTGGTCTTGTGGTTGGAAGCATGACTTGTCTCCTGTGCTAAGCAGGGTCTGCCGTGGTTGCACTTGAATGGGAGACATGGTGTGAGCACAGTAAGATATTCCCCTCAGGGGATGGGGCCAATCTGGAAAGAACACCTGCATGCAGAAGGTTCCAAGTTCCCTCTCTGGCATCTCCAAGACAGGACCGAAAGAGATTCCTGTCTGCAGCCTTGGAGAAGCCACTGCCAGTGCCAATCTGTGCAGGCAGTACTGAGCTAGATGGACCAATGGTCTGACTCAGTATAAGGCAATTTCCTATGTTCCTGTGTGAGGTAAGGATTCCTTCTCACAAGCTGATCTCTGAAATAGGATGCATGGTATTCCTAAGTGAGTTCTTGGCCAGTGTACCTGAACTTTGATTCGAGCTCATTTCCTTCTGTTGATGAAGTTCTGGTCATGAGTCGGGGAGGTCCAGTGTTGGGGGTTTAGCCCAGTTGGGGCATGTTAGATCCCCTGATTCTGCAGGGTTCTTGGGCAGGGTTTTCTCCTGGAGTGCACCTCTGGGTTCCCTCTCCCCTCTTGGTTCTGGTTCATACTAGGGCCCAAGGTGTGGTCCTCCTCTGATGACAAACTCTCATTCAATTCTGTCTCTGGGGGTTAGCAAGCCCTAGGAAAACACAGCATATCTTGGTAGGCTACTGTCATTACCATGATATTGGGCAACCGGTTCATCAATTTCATTGTCTCCAGACAGGTTTTCATTTCCCCCCTTTTCTCCTGGGTGGCTAACGATTTCTTATTAGCTAGTACAAATGATGCTTGTAGATCTTAATGAAGCATATGACACTATCGATTGGGATATTTGACTTTGCAGCCTCCAAACATTGCAGAAATTCCTGGAGTGGTCTTGATGTTCACCCATGTCCTTTTTTGTCTAATATTATTCGACAAGATGATCAAAGATAGTTTTCTAAGCTTCTAAGTTTTCAATTTTCAGAGGGCTGATGCTGGTGAAATTCACGGGGCTTGGGCCCACACATGTTTTGCAGACTCATAATGGTAGGGGGAATTAGGGAGGCTGGTTGGGCCAAGGGATGGCTGTGAGGACAGCGGGGAGGAGAGAGGTGCCTTCCAAAATCAGTTTGGCTCAGCAAACATGTCAAGCTCCATGAAGTTTTTTTGGAAGCCGCTCAGCTAATTTTATGAGCCAATCAAACATGACCTGGGGGGCAGGGAAGTCACCCTCAATGAACATGCCTTGTTGTGATGGCTGCCAATCCTCTGCCATTTAAATGAAATGATTTTCCTGCCACACCACCTCCTCTTCCTGCCAAATCTTGGGAGTTGTAGAACTGCCAGGCAGGGGTGCGACTCCAGACTTCAGAAGGGTGGAAGTGTCGACAGTTATGAATGTCACCCTGCACTCTGGCAGAAGAGTGGGATAAGAAATGTAAAGAATACATCCAGTTTTGTTAGTAAATACTTTTAGCATACAAGATATTCTGGCTCTGACTTCACACTCCTTGTTTAAACCAGGGGTTCTCAAATGCAGATCCTCTGATGCTGTTAGACTACAACTCCCATCATCCCCAGCCACAATGGCCTTTGGCCACTGGGACAAGGGATGATGGGCAGTGTGGCCCAACAACCTAGATGGCTTTAAGAGAAGTTTGTATAAATTCATGGGGGAGAGGTCTATCAATGGTTACTAGTCAGAGGACTATAGGCCACCTCTAGCCTCAGAGGCAGGAAAGATATTCCCCTTAGGGGATGGGACCGTAGCTCAATGGAAGAGGTTCACGCTCTAGCATCTCCAGTTAGGGGTAGGAGAATCTCCTACCTGAAACCTTGGAAAGCTTCTGCCAGTCAGTGCATACAATACTGAACGAGATGGACCAAAGCTCTGAGTCAGTGTGAGGAAGCTTTCTGTGTCCCTCTGTTCCTAACAACATATGGGACCCAAGGGTGTGAACCCTTGTGTAACCGATTCCAGTTCACCTTTGGTGTCCCCTCTTTGTTTCCTAGAGCAGTGCCTTCCTTCCTCTCCCTGCGACTGAATCCTTGTTCTATCCTAGACCTGATCCGGTCAAAACCTTTCTCAGTGTCTCAGATCCTGCAAACACAGTTCATCTACGAGCCAATGTGGGTTCCACTGGCTGCTTCCTTTGTGCTGAACTGCCCTCTGACTTCCAACCCAGTCTCAACACCGGGAATGCTCAACGCCTCCTTGGCAGGGCCAGCCATCTGGAAGAGCCGCTTCCATCGCTTTCTGGCTCATCGGCTTTCCAGATTGTTTCAAATCTTGCCTGAAAACAATATTTCCTATTTTGTCTAGGTCTCTTAATTGCCATCTCCCTCTGCCACTATTTATCTGTTAGCCTTATTTAACGCAATAAAGCAATTTGGGATACGGATCATATGGAGGACGGCGTACACAATTAAGTTGTATTTCTCCATACAAAGTCTGTTGCACAGATCCTCAGGGCTTCCTTGCCACCCAACTAGTGTGAAATACACCCGCCCTCCACCCAACTCTTAGATCAGATCTCCACCCTTTGAAAATCCTTATCCTTTTCTTGTTGACATTAATAGCCCTTCTGGAAATATCGCCTGATCCACGCATTATCATATATTATTTCATTGTTGTTGATTTTCCTTTTTGTCCCTCGCCTGTTTAAAATAGTGCTGTGATAAATTACATTGAAAGGCATTCTGGGTTTTGTGGGGGGGAGGTTGTCTAGCCAGTAGCTTCTTGTTCTCTTGGTTTGGTACTTAGAAGTCATTTGTTTATATGTCTGGTTGCTTGTTTAGGGATTTAAACCCAGCCGTCTCCACCCCCCTCCACAAATGCCTCAAGGCGGCTAACAAGATCAATTAAAATTAAAGAATAAAACCACATATCCATTTTTTAAAAGTCTCAAATGCACAGATAAAGGCAAAGAGAAACATAATTGCAATACGCCAATGTGCAACCACCATTAAAGCCATCATCCCATTAAAAGGGGGACCAGATAAAATAAAAAAGCATTCAAGTGCTATTGAAAACCCCAAAGAAGAGGATGGACCACCTGGTGTCTAAAGATATGACTATTACTAGGATATTTATATATGCTCTTTCAACACACACACACACACACACACACACACACACACACACACACACACACACACACTTACATAGCAAAAGGAATGAGAAGATTGTTCCTTGTTCCAAAAGCAGGGGCATAGCCACCATTGGAGGGGATAACAGTCCTCGGTTCGTGGGGGTCTGGGGGGGGGGGCTGCCACAGCATGCCCGCTCCTGCATCCAGCCGCCCAGTGCTTCATTCACCGGGTGGGAACACAAAGCATGCTGCTCTCCTGTCCAGCTGGTGCTTCATTCCAGTGATGGCTGGCTGGGGGCTTCTTTGCCTCTCTCGCTCCCAGTGCGACAGAGAAAGACACACCCAGCCAGCCAGTGTTTGAATGAAGCACTGCCTAGGGAGCATCCAGGGAGGGTCTGAGCAGATCTCTTTCTTGATCCTGGCCACCCCCACCCCCGAATTAACGTCAGATGCAGGGGGCATGGCCAGCATTGCAATGGTGTGCTCAAGCCATTTCCCAGTCCTATTTCCCAGGGTCTGAGTTCACCCTCTCCCAGTGTTGGCTACACCCCTTGCATCTGATGTTGTTGCAGAGGGTGTGGTTAGGGCGTGTGCACCAGCGTACACCCTTTTCAGGGTGGTAGGGGCTGCCAGCAGGAGTTTGTCCTCTGGTTAAAAGGAAGAGAGGAGCGTTACCCCTGCTAACTGAGCAAAGAGGCAGCTTTAAAAGTGGCAATTCTCTTATCTTTAGCAAGGGGAGAGCAACTGGCCCTACCCAACCCCAGCACAGCATCCCTCCAGTGGCAGCTGCTGGTATCTGCCTTACGTTTCTTTTTAGATTGTGAGACCTTTGGGGACAGGGGACCATCTTCTTGATGTATTATTTATTTTCCTATTGTAAACTGCTTTGAGAACTTTGGTTGAAGAGCAGTATATACATTTCCATAGTAGGTGGAGGAGGAGGAGGAAGGGGAGGAGGTGGAGGTGGTTTGCAGGGGCTGGAAGGACACGCTGGGCATTTTTCAAGCTAGAAGACTCTAATGTTCCCCTCTCCATTGAGGGAAACATGATGAGCCCCCAAACCACATTTCTGGGCATGAGTGCAGCAAGCTGTAGGCATATCTTTGCCCCCCCCCCCCCAAACCTAGCACAGAGAATGGAAGGCACCCCAATCCCCTGGTAGAATCAGGGTTTCTGTCAATGAAATAAACAGTTAATTACAAACATCTGCTTTAGCCTACATTCTAATTACCTAATCTAGCCATCTGTAATTTTAATGATTTCCCCTGATTTCCTTTCTTTGCAATGTGATTAATGAGAGCTGCATTTTGAGCAAATAGCTTCCCTCCTCCTTTCGCAAACATGTGCCACCGTCTCTTAGCAAGAAAGCCCTGGGATTGCAGTGGCGTATGTGGAACCTCCTGGCCTGCCCAGCTGTCAGGCTTCAGAGCTGTCTGGGGAGGCTCGGTTCCCCGGAGGGAGATGCGTGGATCTGCAAGTCCCTAGGCAGGAAGACCCTTCCTGGGGAACTGCCTTCGGAAAAGTGTATCAAGTGTTGAAAAACAGCTCCCTGTGTGAACAGCAACCCGTGTGAGTATAATGACTCATTAAATTAAATTAAATTAAAGTAAAGTAAAGTAAAATTATTTATTTTATTTATATACCACCCTTCCTAAAGTGGCTCAGGGTGGTTTACATTAAAATAAAAAACACATAATAAAACAAAATTTAAAAACAACAACATTTAAACAAGATTAAAATTAAAACTAGATATTATTAAAAGCCAGGCAAAAAAGATGGGTCTTTAAGGCTCTCCTGAAGGCCTCCAAGGAAGATAATGCTCCCCGGGGAGTGTGTCCCACAACTAGGGGCAGCCACTGAGAAGGCCCTATCCCAGGTTGCCACCAGATGAACTGGTGGCACCCCAAGACGGACCCCTTGTGATGATCTTAATAAGCAGCGGGGGTCTTCTAGACTAGAGAAAGGCGCTCTCTCAGGTAACCTGGACCAAAGCCATTCTGGGCTTTAAAGTTAATAACCAACACTTTTGCCCAGAAACATATCAGCAGCCAGTGCAACTGGCCAGAGACCAATCAGGCTGCCACATTTTGAACTAACTGAAGTTTCCAAACTACGTACAAAGGCAGCTCTACATAGATCTTATTGTAGTAGTCCAAACTGGAGGTTACCAGGTGATGTACCACTGTTTTCACTGTCATTCTCTTTAAGGAATGGGCAGAATTGTTGAATCTATCACAGGTGGTAAAAAGTGCTCCTGGCTGCAGCCTCAACTTGAGGCACCAGGGTGAGACCTGGGTCCAAAAGCACTCTCAAGTGATGGACCTGATCCTCCTGGGGGAGTGTAACCTTGTCTAGAACAGGAAGTTCTTTCCTGTCTTACAGATTATGAACCCCAATAATGAGCACCTCTGTCTTGCTTGGATTAAGCTTCGGTATTATCCAACTAATGGCACAGTGGGGAAGTATCTTGCCTAGAGAGCAAGAAGTTGCCAGTTCGAATCCCCATTGGTATGTTTCCCAGACTATGGGAAACACCTATATCAGGCAGCAGCAATATAAGAAGATACTGAAAGGCATCATCTCATACTGTGCGGGAGATGGCAATGGTAAACCACTCTTGTATTCCACCAAAGAGAACCAAGGACTCTGTGGACACCAGGAGTCTACTCGCTGGCACACTTTACTTTACTTTATTATCCCTCATCCAGCCCATTACTGCCTGTAATCAGGAATTTAAGGGGCTAACACCATTTCCTGATATTGATAAGGAGAAATAGATTTGGGTGTCATTGGCATATTGATAACATGTGAATGCTATCTTCTGTAAGATATTCCCCTTAGGGGATGGGGCTGTAGCTCAGTGGAAGAACATCTGCTTGGCATGCAGATGGTCCCTTGTCCAATCCCTGGCAGCATCTTCAGGTAGGGCTGGGAAGTGGGAAGCACTCCTGCCCACTTCAGTCTGGTTCTCAACTCTAATGCTGCTGAGCTGCTGCCAGCCATGGACCTGCTGCCAGCCCGTGCAGACAATACTGAACCAGATGGACCAATGGTCTGACTTGGTATAAGGCAGCTTCCTACAACTTCTCTCTCCCAGCTCATGTCAAACTGGCTTGGAAAATAAGCTCCCCTCCAGCACTGGAAACGGATCAACTTATTTCATGTTATATAAGAACAGCCCTGCTGGATGAGGCCCAAGGCCCATCTAGTTCAGCATCCTGTTTCGCACAATGGCCCACTAGATGCCACTGGAAGCAACAGGCAGGAGCTGAGGGCATTTCCTTCCTCCTGCGGTGACTCCCCTGCAACTGGTACTCAGAGGCATCCTGCCTCTGAGGCTGGAGGTGGCCTACAGCCCTCTGATTAGTAGCCATTGATAGACCTCTCCTCCATAAATTTATCTAAACCCCTCTTAAAGCTAAAGCAATCCAAACTAATAGCATATATCAAGGATTTAACATGGTAACGCATATAACAAGGACCCAAGTTTACATCTTTAATTTTTTTTAAAGAGCATGGTATTTGGAGCAAATATATACAATTATATTTATATAATTGTATACCACCCACTACCGAAGTTTCTATGGCAGGGAAAAGATGCTTTACCAATCATTTCGCTCTCAAAATCTCCCCTTCAAGCCACTTTTGTGCCTGGAATCCTCCAGGGGGTGATTTTGAGAGGAAAACAGCTGGCAGGGAAAGAGTTAAACACCTTTCACCACTGCTCTGCTCTATATTCCTGTCTCCTGAAGTTGCTTTTCTCCTTTAAAAAGAAAAGATATCTGCACGCTGCTTATTGTGGAGCATGTAAATTTTCTCTCTTTGGGCAGAAGCCCAGGGGAGACTAGTATGGGGGGCAGAAGGATTGAGCTTCAATTTCCAGGGGTCTTGCACAGGTAAGCAGCAGATTGTGCCTCACCAAGAACAGAAGGAGAATGTTTTTAAACATATCATAAACACATACCATGGCGAGGCAAGAGAGGGAAGAGATCCAGTTTCCTTTCTGTCTGTCATTATTGCTCCCTGGCCTTATTAGCAAAGTTTATTTATAATGCATTTCAGCTGTCATCCAAGACGGCTAGCAAAGGGGAGATTGCATCAGATTTGCAACCAGACTGGTCAGTAAATTAGCAGCAGCATCCGTATCACCCTAGACTGGAGGAGTGGGTGGACAGTGACAGAAGGCCGGGCAGGCAAGGGTGTGAGCTGAGCCGAGTGCAGAGATGATTCAAGGATGAGGCAGTAATGGCTGCTTGGAGCAACTTACGGTGTCCACTAGATGTCCACCATCCCTGGGATTTTAGGGCAGATTCAATGAAAACAACTATCCTAATTCGTCTGCTTAAGGTCATTTTGACCTTTCACGAGAACAGGAATTTTGAAGCATTGAGTGCTTTGTAGCAGTGCTGTATTTATGCCTTAACATTTAGAGTTCCACTGAGGCGCATGTGCCTGGTAGTTCACACAGTTATTAATGCCTATCTATTTATTTTAAAAGTAGTCCCCACTCATTTTAGTCCCTGCCCATTAGAACCAAGTTCTCCTAGGGCAGCTAAACAAGACAGATTCCTTACAAGGAAGATCACCTTGAGGCAAGTCATGCGGGAATAGTGTCCCAGGGTCTTCCTTGGGCCTGATTTCTAGGGAGAAAGCAATCATTTCTTCTGGGGGTCTATCTAGTCCAGCACCTTGTTTCCCTCAGTGGCCCACCAGATGCCTCTGAGAAGCCCACAAGCAGGAGATGAGGGCCTAATCCAAAGATTAGTTACATGCTGCGTGAACAAGTGCTTCCTTTCCTTGGCCCTAAATTCCCACGTGGTAAGCCGGTTTGACAGCCTGAGGCTTACCCACCATCTGGCCAGCTGGAGGCCCTGAGAAGATCCAGGAAGAGGTGGAGCCAACTGACCTGTGATGAAAGCACCAGATCCATCTCTGACTGAGCACTAGCTGCTAGACAGCTCCCTGGCTGGTCCAGGTCTTTCCCTCTTGCTCCTGCTTCTTGAGACCTCCTGCACGGCTGAGGGTTGGTGAAATGGACACTAAAGAGGGGGGTCTAGAGGTACACATCATTCTGTACATTGACAGTGACATCCTAGGCTGATGCACAGGGGAAGCTCACCACATGGTGCCATGAAGCCACCATGACAGGTCTATACAACTGATCCTATGTGAGATGGGGCAGAAGTCCATTTATTAGTTCATATGCCTCTCCCTGCCACCCCCCAGTTAAAGGCCCTTGAGGGGCTCACATAAAAACAACCAACCAGCGGAGAACATCTTATAGCACAGGCAAGCCACAAAAGCACTGAGCAGGTCACACGCGGTACCACTGCAGAAGCAACAATGCAGCCACCTAGCCTGCACCCTCAAAAGCCCTATAGATCAAAGAAAGCTTAAGCAATATCAAAAAGACTAAGAGGGGCTGGCCTGTTGGGCTGCTTCGGGCAGAGAAGCACCACAGCAGAAGAGTCACCACAGAAAAGACCCTGCCCCTTGTGGCTTTCAGCCTGTCCTTGGACTGTCAAGGCAGTACAGCTGGGTACTCTGCAATGATCTCATTCACACTTATTTAGTTCATCTGAACTCACAAGACCTTTGCAGCAGTAGAGGAGGCTTGAGAGGTACCTAGGATGCCGGACCCCCAATCGCCCATCATTTTTGTTTCTTTTAAAATTTTGCTCCTTACTTCTTCTTAGAGACCCTAACTACATGGAGAGTTGAAAGTTGCATCTGCTTACTTACCGCTGGCCCAGTAAAAGGAATGTGGTCACAGTTCTCTTGCCATGACTGGTTGAGGCTTTGTGCAAACTCTTGGAAGAAAGCGTGAGACTGGTTGAAAATGGAAAACCCCATGATGTTAACTCGGTCGTCGGGAAGGCTATCCAGCCGCTGGAGGGAAAACTCCTAAAGGAAGCCAGCAAACAGAGCACAGAAAGTGGGATTAGGAGGCTGGGAAAAGCAACACCTTCTTCAGCAGTTCAAAGTATTTATGGAAGGGAGCGAGAGGTGAAAGAATGGCAAAGGCTGACAGTAATTCGGAGAGCACCACGGTCTGCCACCCCACATTTCAGATTGTTCCAAATACCTTAGAACACAAAGAACTTTGTTATTTCCTAAAAGAAGCCAAGGAAAACGTCATATACCTCACTTGATCACAACCACAGGGACAGCATAAAGAAGGTCCTCTCCCTCGTGTCCACCAGGTTTGCCTCAGTGGAGACAGCTACAGCATGGCCTCTCCAAGAGGGGAGATTAATCTTAGTTACCCTCAATGAACCTGCCTAAGATGATCTTAGAGATGATCTTCTGAAGCCTTTCCTGAAGTTCTTCTGCTTTCTAAGGTCTGATGGGTGGTGAAAAGCAACAGGCCTTTTTGAGTTGTGGTGCCTAATCTCTGCAAATCCTTTGCTTTGCCTATATGCCAGGCTCTGAGTATTGTTGGGAAACAACTAAAAATGCTGCTTTTGAAAACTTTAACTTCATTTATTTACTTAGTATAAGTTTTAATATGGTTTGATGTGCACTGTTGAAGTGGACTTGTTGACTGCTTTCTCAACAAATTAATTCTGGATGTTTTTAATGTTATTGCTGGCTGCCCCAAGAATCCTTGTGACTGACAGCTGGTGTGGGTAAAAATATTTTAAAGAAATACATGAAAATGACATCAACTCCACAAGTAACATCAGGAGCAGCCACAACTGGCAGAGGGAGGCGTACAACTGGCAGAGGGAGGCGTCAGTTCCTCCATTTTGCTGAGCAATTGCGGCCCTGAGGTAAACCATACCCTTGCCTGGAGATGAATTTCCCACACACTATCGGAAATAGTAAAGTTTGTTATTTTGCTCTCCCTGCTATGAGTTTGGCTGATACAACTAATCCTTAAAACCCAAACAGAAGGAAAACAGAGTAAATCAGACTTTTCTGGAGCAGGGAGCTCTGAGGAAAGCAAGATGAGGCATGGGATAAAGAAGTATTTTGGACACCATCACATTTACATTAGGTAACGCAACAATTGCTTGTGCACTATTGATTCATTTGAATGATATTATCATCCTGTCTCCCTGACAGGTTATCCATTTCCGCATGGCACATTGTCAACCAGCAGAACAAGGGCAGATGGCTAATGAGTGTCTGGGCCTGAGGAGATTTCGGATGCAAAGAGCGTGGAAACAATTGCACTGAACACCAGTACGAGGGCCTGTCCGCTCTTCTCCCCCAACAGAGGCCAAAGAGGCATGAAGGAGACCAAATCTGAGGGGAATGTGGGGCCAAGCCTCTTGCCGGCTGCCGGGCCTAGTCAGGAACATTAATGGCTTCCACTGGAGAAGAAGAGGTGGCAGCCCTGGGCCCAGACCAGGGGTCTGAGTCTGACCAAAGATCAGAATGAAGAAAAGCAAAAACGAGCAATTCAGGTCAAACCAGACATGCTGCGGAATGTATCATTGTCAAGTTGCAGTGCAGGAAAAGGTTGCATTTAACTCTTCATCTCCATGCCATTTTCTCACCGAAAATCCCCCCACTCCATCTTGAGGGGCCAAGAACAGCTTTGGGAAGATTTTCGGGAGCAAAAGAGCATGGCATGAAAGGGTTAAAGGTCTGTTCCATCCAGTTGCCTGATCCAGACTGGGCTCACCCACACAGCTGATACTTTAGAGAAAAAGGGAGCTTGCAACTAGACAATGGTGCATTTAGTGTCTTGTCTAGCTTGAAGCATCAGTCAGACTAGGAGGTATCTGAGAAAGTATCCCCAGGATGGAAAACCAGGGCAAGAGGCAGAGACTGAAATCTGCCCTGGTTTTCCATCCTGGGGATAATTTCTCAGGGCATACCCTTTCACAGTCTGCTGATAAGGTAGGGGCATACTTTTAACACCCCTACTCTCATATCAAAGATCACTGTCTCAACCCTGTCCACTCATTTGTGCAGAGCTAAATATGCAATTCGATCTGTTGCATACTGTACTTACAGACTCTTCAGCAGCCATGGATTTAAAAACCAAGATGGTACTAGTACTTCTGTGAAGCAGATAGATCACCTGAGAATATAGCCCTCTTCAGACGTTTCAGTAACAGGACAGCATACGTGCGTATGCCATCCAAAGAGGGTCCAGCAGTCGTGCCTGCTGGCATGGCAACCTTTCCCCACCCTCTGGGCCACCCATGGTTATGGCATTTATCCAAAGAGACACCCCAGGCTTCATGGTGTTTGCCTCTTCAGGCGAACACTGTAACAGTGGGGGAGTGAGGGGGAATGATTGACATGCCTAGGTGCTGGTGTGTGTGTGTTTGTGGGGGACTTCCGGATCCGCTTTGCATAGCATATGTGAGTACATCATCCTTTCCCCCCAAACATCTGAAGAGGGCCAATGTGTTTGCAGGTCAAAATACAACACTTTCTCCAGAGTGTGTGAAATGACAGGCTGTCACTGCATAGTAACATTAGTGTGCAGGGGGAATAAATGCATGCACACTAGACAAAAAAAATGCATCCACCATTCACATGGAGATTTAGTTTTCAGAGACACTGGAGAGGGAATGCAACCCTGGAGAATGACAGCTCTAACAATGCACATACTTTTAATTGGGCATCCACAACAAGCAAAAGCAGGGACAGTTCCCTGTAAATAGAGCTAATGAGAGTGCATGCATTTTGTGTCTGAGGCCACATTCATTATTCTGCAGAAGCACCCCTTCTGCAACGACCAGCCAAGCAGGCCTACAAGGAGATATGAAAAGATATGAAAAGTCACCAACCTTTTGCTTAGAAAAGGGAGGAGACCATCCTAGGTTGACAGCATTGCTGCCATTGTTATTGGATAAAGAAAGGCACATAGCCACAACAGGGGCAGGCAGAAGGTAGATGGGAATCCACTGGCAGATCTCTGGGGGATTTGGAGAAGGTCAGCACCCAAATGGTGAACAGCAGCCCTGACAAAAAGGCTTTCTTTTTCTACCCCGTTAGGCTGCAGAAATGAAGAAAGCCTGGGAGAAAACCAGGAGTGGAGCTTTGTGTGGAAGGACTGTGGGCTCAGTTTTGTTGTGGACAACTAAGTCCTGGGCTCAGCATGTGCCTTGCAGCACCTGGTTCCTTTATTCTAAGTTATGCCCCCAAGTCCTTGAGAGAGACATTATATTGCACCTGCCTCTGGTTAATGGAGGAGAGCAGGTCTTGTGCTAGCAAGCATGAATTGTCACCTTTGCTTAGCAGGGTCTGCCTTGGTTTGCATTTGGATGGGAGACTGCATGTGAACACTGTACGGTGCTCTCCTTAGGGGATGGGGCCATAGCATCTGCTTTGATGAAATGTGCCTGTTATGAAAAGTAGCCAGGAAAGCATCTCATATTGAGCCTTTCTGGGATACAGCATTCAAGGGTATGGAGGTCTCAGCTGAACCACATATGGGGAGCCTGAAGGTTTCTCTGGTAACTGCCCTCATTCTCACACATCTTAGCACAACTAAGACAGAATCCAGCCTCAACAGGTAAAGACGCCGAGAAAATGCTGTCCTTGCAAAGCAGGAGCCAGATCCTTGACCTTCTTGACCCACATTTTAAGCAGGCAGGAAATATGTACATTACATAATGACTGCGTTTTGCCATGATATGGCAGGGCCTCCTTCCAAAGTGCTGGCCTTGCATTATTAAATAATAGAAGAGAACTGTGTTCTCGGGGAGACAGCTGGCAGGAGAAATTGCCGGCCACAAGTCTCTCCGGGGCAGCGTCTGTTATCCGCAGGGTGCCTGACCTACGCTCTCTCGCATTTTACAGCATCAGGAGAACTCCTCCGAGTGACCGAAACCTTTGGCTCAGGGACAGATTCTCCCCTAATCTAGGCAGCGTGGAAAGACTCTGCAAGATCTTTAGCAGATCAGCTGGGAGTTGCACTTTCCATGAAGTGTTTTCAACACTGTTTAACCTATAAGAGTGCCGAGGTTCGGCTTGTTGCTCAGTGCAAGTATGCATATGCAGCGCTTAAGGGTCTAATTCTGAACAGTGCTGAGCTCTTTTTGGCTCCAGCCATCGCCAGATCCTATACGGAGAATACAGCTGCCATGTCACTTTAACATGTGGGAAATGACAAAAATGAGAAACAAATACCTAGGAATGTGCCTTCATTCTCTCTTTTTCATCCCTGTCACAAACCTGCCAACATTTCACAAATTTAAAAAGGGACACAACAGCTAACACTCTTGTTCTCATTTCAAAGTTCACTGTCTCAGCACACACCTCCACCACGCAGAGGCAGACCAGTTACGCATTGCTGAAAGCTCTACTGGATCCATTTGCACTTCAACAGCCTGTCTTCCAGAGAATTAAAAAGGGTAAGCAAGCTAACTTGGCACAAAGGATTTGTGTTGCGTTCAGGCACAGTGAATTAATTGGGTCCTGTTTCTTGGCTTTGGAATACTCCTGCTACAGGCCAGTGCTACGGGTCCAGCTGGATATAACCTTGTTAATTAACCAGGTACGTTCTCAACACCAGGGTGATGCCTGAATTCAATCATCAGTGTTTCACACACAATACAGCACTGACTTCCAAGGAAACTTGCATGTCACGGACCAGCTTGTAGCAAAGGCTTCGATCGAAACTTAAAAGATCTGGGCCTCAGACCCATAGCCCCCCTTTCTATAATTAAACCCAAACATACCCCTCCTCAAGTATAATGGAATATGTTTTTAAAAAACTTCTAATATTATCACGCAGCACCTATGAGGGTGGAAGTGGCAGAGAGCTTCCATTGTGGAAGAGATCCTGGAGGAGGAAGGTGGCTGATGATGAGATCCGAGGCTCGGAGCAATTCACTGGGAGGCCCGTGCCCTACGGCTATGCATGGAACCCGAAAACCCAGTTCGGTTTGAGTAGAACTGGACTCAAACTGAATCGAGCCCGGTCCAGTCCTGTGCACACTAGAGCTGGGCATGGTCCAGTTCGAATCTGAACCGGTTCAGGCCCAGCTTGGGGAGGGAGGGAATGATTTTTTCAGATGGAGGACTTACCACCATTGTGGGGCTTTGGGGTTGCTGCAGTGGAGGGGGGCTCCTGAGGTCTCCCCTCCCCCTGCCGGCCTCTCACCAGTCTCAAAGGGCAGTTTGAGACCGCGGGAGGTCGGAGGGGCAAGGGGAACCCTACTCCGCTGCAGTACCCCTAAAGCCCCACAATGGTGGTAAGTCCTCTAGAGTCCTCTAAGTTCTCTAGAATTCTTGTCCCCAGGCTTTCCCCAGTCTTAAGATGGATTTCCACACTAAGACCAGGTTAACAGCAACCTGAATTTACTTTTCGGTGGACTTGTCACCTGTCCTAACATTGGCCTGCTGCAGGATTCTTCCTAAGCCAAAGGAGGAAAGACAGGCAGGAGCCTGGGTTGTCCTAAAGGGAGCAGTGCCCAGTTAATTTACTGTGCCTGACTAAAATGCAAATCCTAGTGTGAGATCCCAGTAAATGTGCCAGGTAAGTGTGCCAGCCCTTCCCCTAGCACACCGGAGAATCAAGATACCTCATGTGTGCCATGGACTAGCTGCAGGACTCCCGAGTGAAAGGAGCTGAGCCTGATTGTCATAGATGATGAGAAGCAAATGCATTTTAAAAGACTCCTTGGAAGAATCTGTCTGCATTGTCAAACCCAGCTGGCTTTGCAACAGCAATCGCCTTCTGCTAATTACTTATCTCTGAATGCCAAGAAAGGCCAAGTTGCTATTGTTAGGCTACCCACATTAGTCAGGGAGCCCTTTTCATTCCCATCGATTCGCCTGGCCAAATTACCTGAACCCCTCCTGGCTGCAGAATATCTCCTCCTTCACCAGATCCTTATCGCAGCTTTAATAACCCAGATCACCTACAAAGCTAGCAAGAGGCTGCCAGGCTGCCTCCTCCGAAAGAAAGAGAGAGAGAGAGAGAGAGAGAGAGAGAGAGAGAGAGAGAGAGAGAGAGAGAGAGAGAGAGAGAGAGAGATGCTCATTTTTGTTTCATGTGAGATCCCTGCTCCTCTTTCCTCCTCTCACCTCGCCCCAGGGCCACCGTAGGGTTTTTGGCACCCTAGGTGAACTTTGGCTTCAGTGTCCCCCATCCTCCACCCCCCACCCCATCCAAGATGTGGAGAGCCCTTGCTTTATCTCAAGCCATGCAGACTGCTCCTTCGCTGGGTCGAAGGAGGATCAACCCACACAGATGACCAGAGAATGACCAGGCTGTGCCAGTTCGAGGATACAGTGGGAGAGACTTCCTAGTCCATTATGGAGGCAAAACTCTAACATTTCAGAGATCAAAAGATGCCGCTGTTAACTTGAAAGGCCGAGGTGCTGAGGTGCAGTGAATAAAGAAGACTTCGTCTTTTGGCGCGCAGAAGGTGCAGGATTGCGTCTTACATTCATCCACCACTGTGCAGTACTGCAGGGGTGCGATACAGGAGAGAGAGAGAAAGAAGAATGGGCAGTGCCATCTTCCGGTGCTGTTTATACCATGCCCCCCGCCCTCAATCAGTGTCCTAGGCGACTGCCTAGGTGTGCCTAGTGGAAGGGGCGTAACTATAATAGGGCAAGGGGAGACAGTTGTCTGGGGGCCCACTGCCCTGCCCCCCCAGAGGCAAGTCACATGACACCTGCCCGGGCTTCCTTCAGTTGTATTCATCCTCTGAAATGGATGTGAGTGTTAAGACCTGGAGCTACCAGAACAGCATGTCTTTCTCTAGTACCGTGAGCTGAGCTTCGGTGAGGGGTGAAGGCATTTTAAAATCTTGTCTCTGGGCCCACTCCAACCTTGCTACGCCCTTGCCTAGTGGGCAGGCCTCCCCCACTTGTAAGACCATTCCCCCCTTCCTCTCACACAGAAGCACAGACTCCTACTTCTCTTATTCTATTAATTACTGCAAGAGCTTTATTGGATTTCTAGGTCTGTTGCTGATTAACGACCTCCTGAATTGTGCTTCACCAAATGTTGCTAATGCCGCTACAGGAAGAACTGATGAGGAGTCAGATCTAGAACCAGGGAAAGCAGACGGGCTCCAAGAGCACAGACACTAGCTCACCCAGCTAAGGCCTCTGAAATGGCAGAGCATCACCCTACTTCTTTGGCCCCACTTGCCCCAAACACCATTATTTTATTTTTGAATGGGAAGAGAAGGGAAGGGAATGGGAGGGAATTCATACTGCAGCTCTCAGACTTGAAACTTCTCTCCCACCCTTGACTTCAATAAGACAGAGGAGGATTCCGAAGCAAACCCGAGGATGGCTCCTCCCCGCCAGCTGTAGCCCTTCCTCCGGCCATCTTGCCAGCTGCCACTTACCATTCCCAATTCTGGTCCAGCTTCCAAGGGATGTAATGCAGGATTGCACAAGGTTGGCTGGCTATTCACTAACTTGTCTTGGGACTACCCTGAGGCAGCAGAGGGCCTACTTTACAGGGCTTGTTGTAAGCACTACTGAAATGAGGAACACTTTGACATGAACTGTGGAAATGCTAGGAATTCTCATTTGGTTCTTTTCAATACTTTCCAGCAGTGGGGCAGTCAATTCGTGGGGGCAGGGGCTTCACAGGACATTATCCCCCCCAATCAATAATTATCTGTGCTCCTTTTATCTAATTCTAGAGTTCCATCTGATAAACAGGGACTATCATTGTACAAGATTAACAAGAAAAGAAGACTCCTGTAAATCCCTGGATGGATTTTTGTGGAACTTACAATAATCCCCTGTCACAAAGGTCCTCAAACTTGGGTCCACAGATGTTGTTGGACTACAATTCCCATTATCCAAAGGCCATTATGGCTGGGAATGATGGTGGGAGTTGTCATCAACAACATCTGGAGATGCAGGTTTGAGAACCCCTGCCCTATAACTGACATTAGGAACTTTGGGGCTCCTGAAGATCCCAGTACTTGGTTCTCTTCCTCTCTGGCACTTCCAAGATGGTGCCAGGTGATATATTAGGCACAGGATTCCTAGAATGGTGTCATTACAGTGACAGCATGTTGTCCAAGATCATTGCATCCTAGAATAAGTACTGGTGGAAACCTGCTCACAGTGCACATATCCAGAGCCAACTTTGCAAGCACGTGCCCCCCTGGTTCTGCTCCACAGTCCACTTTCTAAAGACAGTAAGGCAAAATGGGTTCTCCTTAGCACCACCCAAAATCAGCTGCATGAGCTAAGCCAAGCTGAATTTGTATACGTACTGCATTTCTCTCTCAATGGCACACAGAGTGATTTATGCCCATTTTGTCTTCTGGCAGGGACGTCTCTGTTCATCTTGGAGATCTGGCTTATGTCATCAGTGGAAAATTAACTGATTCATGTGATTAGAACACAGAATGGCTCTTGCAGCCTGCTTGGACCCAGAAAGAGGAAGTGCCGGCAATGGAGAGAACAGAGCCATGGTGTTCAGCATCCCATGGAGCTGCTGACTGCACAAGAAGGTTTCACACAGCAGTGGGGAACTTGGGGTGCAATTAGCAGTTCTGTGGGATGTACCAGCCACAGGAATGTACCATTTCACGCAGGGAAGCCCAGTTTTGAATGCCCCCACTCCACATAAAAACACCCCTTACACAAACATGGTAGCAGGTTCAAGAGAAGTTTCTAACATAGCCTTCTCTTTAACAGACTAATTTGGGATTCCCAGGGAGGGTCCTTTTGAAAGAAAACATGGGGGCCATTAAAACATATGGCCCTCCTGTCTAAATTTCAAGTAGTGTGCTCCATTAGTAGAGTGGGGCAGTCCTTTCATGAGGCAGTCACTTTAGGTGGCAGGTTATTGGGGTGTCAACAGGGCAAGATGCCCCTGCAACTGCTCTCGGAGCAGCTTTCTGGGGTTGATCTGACCCCTGCAAGCTTTGAAAGGGCAGCCTCTCCTCACACTCCTAGCAAAGCTTACAAGGAGAGAAAAAGAGGCCATTGGCAACCTCCCTCCCTCCCCACTTCTGTGCCACTTTCAAAGCTCCCAAAGGTTGGCTTGAAAGGGGGCTGGTCCCCACCTATGGCATGGTGCAAGGCAGCATTTGGTGCCACAATACCTGGCCCCTGCGGTACATGCATCATTTCTGACCATGCCTATTGCCACGACTGCCACAGTGATAGCCTCCAATGTAGGTTGCGACAAAAGGGGTTCTTACGTCTTGGTTGAACTGCTCACTCCCATGACCCTGGCATTGTTGCTCCAGTTGAGGCCTGGCTCTTCCCTCCCATATGCGAGCACAGGGAGACGTTCTTTTGGGAGTTGACACCCTCCCTCTGTGAATCCAGTAGCCTTCGGGGTCTATAAATGCTAAGCTGCTAAGTCAATTTATCATTCTTAAGCTGCCCGGAAAACATTTTCATTTATTCACTAAACTGTACAAGATTACCTTAAGTGCTTTATGGCTTTTTTTAAAAAAAAGGTTCCTACAGTCATAATATATTGACTGTGTCAATAATTGCATAATAAACCACATGCAGAAATCAATTTCCCCTGCAAAGAGGAAGTCGTCCGACCAATGGGATATAACTCTATTTTCAGTGTTGTTGGAATGTTACAGAGGTGCTAAGGGACCTCAGAGTTTCCAGCCAGTCAGGTCACCCCAAAAGTTCCAGAAGTTGGGA
This sequence comes from Hemicordylus capensis, assembly GCF_027244095.1. Classification (NCBI taxonomy): domain Eukaryota; kingdom Metazoa; phylum Chordata; class Lepidosauria; order Squamata; family Cordylidae; genus Hemicordylus; species Hemicordylus capensis. The sequence goes on from NC_069664.1 coordinate 27,741,094, forward strand.
GATCCAAACATTTAGATCTATATTCCAAACTTGACCTAAGTCAGCAGGGATCAATGTTATCCTTTAATGCTGATCTTCTGAGCCGAGAAGAATAATGACAGAACTCTTCACATGGATTAATAGATTTCTGAGGTCAGAAAGGTTCACTCTCATCATATACTCTGAATTCCTGTTCAACACAACTCACCCAGAATGTCACAGATTTCCCCCCTGAGCTCAGGAAATATACGGTGGATGTCAAATAGAACCTCCTTCCGTCCCAGACAAAGATTATAGGTTGGCTCATGCAATGGAGATGGGGCTGCAGCTCAGTGTGCAGGTCATCTGCTTTGCATGCAGAAGGTCACAGGTTCAATCCCTGGCAGCATCTCCAGGTAGGACTGAGAAAGGCTCCTGTCTTGACACCTTGGAGAGCCATTGCCAGTCAGTATACTAAATGGACCAATGGTCTGTTTCTGCATAAAGCTACTTCCTATGTTCCTGTGTTCTTAATCATGCACATTGCTTGGATCACTTTGAGGATCAAAAGTTGAATGTGTTAATATGCTCCATTTAAAAGCACCATGCCTGATCTGACATCAGGTGACGTGAAAAGTTTCATGTGTGGTAATTAACCAGAGGTAACTCATTCAAGCGCAAAAGTCTTAATCTGATGACGTAGCTGGCGGTGTTTGAATCAGCCAAATCAGTCAAAGTCTTGGAGAGTTCCAGTGCTGGAGAAAGGGTTGCCCTGTTATGTTTGACACCAGGGGGCTGCTACTTTGAAAAAGAAAAACAAAAGCCAGGCTATGGGAGCATAATTCCTTACATGCATGTAAAGGGGCTTAGTGAATCAGGGCCACAACCTATAAATAAAGAGCTTGAGAACATAGGAGGAAATAATGTTAACGAAAAGCAGGGAAGGTTGAAAATATTGTGGTGCCTAGGTGCTGGACATGGTCCTAGTGGGGCCAGACCCCTTTCAGAACAGATCCTTGCCAGTTCTGAAAGTGCCGGGGGAGGGGGGCAGGTAGGAGGGGAACTTGCCAGCAAACTCCTCTTCTCTCCTTGTGCTTCCAGCAAGCTTCACAAGGAATGAGAAAAGAAGCCCTCCTTGCAAAGTTTGAAAGGGTCATAGTTCTTTTATTTATTTATCAAATTTGTATGCTGCCCCAAACTTCCATCTCTGGGTGGCTTACAATAACATAAAAACAAACCAAAATACAATAGTAAAAACCTTAAAACAATTTAAAACCACAATTAAATTAAAAAGCTGGGGTGAAAAGGTCAGTCTTCAACGACTTTTTAAAAGTTGTCAGAAATGGGGAGGCTCTCGTCTCAGATGGGGAATGCATTCCAGAGGGTTGGGGCAGCAACAGAGCAAACCTGCTTCTGTGTAGCCACCAAACGAGCTGGTGGCAGCTGCAGACAGACCTCTCTGGATGATCTCAATGCGCAATGGGGCTCATGGCAAAGAAGAAATTATCTTAGATACCCAGGGCCTAAGCTGTTTAGGGCTTTATAGGTTATAACCAGCAACTTGTGCTTTGTCGGAAACTTATTGGCAGCCAGTGTAACTCTTTTAGTATAGGAATAATATGGACACTTTGAGATGACCTGGAGACCAACCTGGCTGCTGCATTCTGTATAAACTGCAGTTTCCGGGCTATGTACAAAGGCAGCCCCACATAGAGCGCATCGCAGTAGTCAGGTCTGGAGGTTAGCAGCATATGTACCACTGTTCTGAGGTTGTTCATCTCAAGAAACTGACACATCTGGAGTATCAGCCAAAGCTGATAAAAAGCATCTCTGGCCTCTGCCTCAACCTAGGATACCAGGGAGAGGTGTGAATCCAGGAGCACTCCCAGACTGCGCACCTGTTCCTTCTGGGGAAGGGTGACCCCTTCCAGAATGGGCAGATCAAAATCATCTCCTGAGTTCTGACCCAGCACAATAAGTACCTCCATCTTATCTGGATTCAGCCTCAGTTTGTAATCTCTCATCCAGCCCATTTCCACCTCCAGGCAGGCATTTAGGGAGGTTATGCCTTCTCCCGATGATGTTGAAATGGAGAAAGAGATTTGGGTGTAATCAGCATAATGATAACACCCTGCATCAAACCTCCTGATGATCTCTCCCAGCGGTTTCATGTAGATGTTAAACAACCTCGGAGACAATATGGAGCCCTGAGGGACACTATACAAAAGTTCAGATTTTGTAGAACAACAGTCTCCAAGGGACACCATATGGAATCAGCCTAGGAGGTAGGAGAGGAACCACTGCAAAGCAGTGCCTCCCAACCCCCTCAGATGCCCCAGAAGAATACTATGGGCAATAGTATCGAAAACCGCTGAGAGGTCCAAAAGGACCAACAGAGTCACACTTCCTTTGTCAATCCCCTATTGGAGATCATCCATCAGGCTGGCCAAGGCAGACTCCACCCCATAGTCTGCTTGAAAGCTAGTCTGAAATGGGTCTAGATAATCAGTTTCATCTCTCAGTCACCTTGCCCAACCACAGAAGGTTGGAGACAGGCCTATTGTTGCTCAACTCTGAGAGATCCAAGGCAGGCTTCTTCAAAAGAGGTCTAATGATTGCCTCCTTAAGGCAAGGGGCATCCTGCCCTCCCTCAGAGAAGGCTTGGTCCGGAAGAGCTGCTCTGACAGCAGTAGCATCTTGTCACCTTGCTGACACCCCATTAATCTACTGCCTGAGCTGACTGCCTCACCTTGCCTCATGAAAGGGCTGCACTGGCTACAAGACCCGTTTGCATTCAGCCACATCTGCCTGCAGCTTTAATGCCAGTACAAGCAATATAGCAGAGCTTTTAGTTAATATATCTGACTAAAAGTTTTAATTAAAGCGATTTGTTCAGCAGGAAAACCTGACTAGAAATCCATTAGAATAAAACAAATTGTAGCCACATTGATGCTTGATTTATAATCCTCCTCATCACAGGGAGACAATTTGCAGATAGAAAATTACAGACAGGCTAGTGCAAGCTTCAAGGAAATAAATGCTTTCCACAGGTCTTGGGAGGTTGGAAACTACAAGTACGGAACAGGAGAGGGATTTTGGATGCCTCCGAAAGCCTGCAATTGAATTAATTCTATTGTAGCTCATTAATTCCATGTAATGTCTGGATGTTTCTCCCCTAAAAAAAAGAAAGAAATATAAATATCTATAGGGCCCCAAGGCTGGGCTTTAACATTTGAAACATTTTATTAGGGAGATTAGAGGGAAACAAATGAAACGATTTAAAGTTACTATCATTGGAGGGAAGGTATAAAACATAATTTGAGTAATGCCTAGAGCCCGACAGAGTGCTCGGTGAATGCAGTTTTGTTTCCGAACATTAATGGTGATGGTAGTGTGTGCAGATAAAAATGGTTCTGGATTTTATCGGCTCAAATGTCTGGTTTCCAATTGTGCAAAACAAACACAATTCTTGTCTCTATGGAAGCCGCAAATAATCTCCTAAACCCCCAACGGGATTGGAGCAACCAAGGATTTATTTTTGAAGAATGAAACCTCCAGATTCTCAGTTGTGACTTTAGGAGCCTGAATCATGTGGACGATTCTGTGGAGTGAAAGATTTATGGGGTCCTTCCACCCAGCAGAAGACTTGGAACCCAAGTATCAGAGCTAGACTGCAGACTTTCTAGTCCTTTCTAGTCAGGGACACACAATGGTCAATCTGGATGGGCAAAGACATTCGAGGAATGCTCTGATTCATAGCCCCATACAGGGCAACAGTTCACAAATCTGGAAATGTTCCTGGTTCTTGACTTGACAACACCTGACACCAATCCACTGTGGGCCTCAGTGACCCCAACCATGGAACTTGCTCCATACCGACTCTTTATTTAGGATTCCTCAGAATTGTCCCAGGACAAGGAGGACAGAAGGTAAGCAACATACTTACAAGCAAAGGATGTGAACTGCTCTCTTTGCAGCTCAGAGGTCTCCCTACTTCCAACTCTGCCCAGGGGTGTGTGTGTGTGTGGAATCTATGGAGATGAGTGGTGTCAAGAGCTTCATGAAGCCCTGAGAGCCAACCAGTTAAGTCAAGAGTTGTCTACTGAGAACATTTGGCTTGAAGGTTTGTAGGGCTATGGGGCCCTAAAATAGCTCCCCCAGACTTTTACAATTTTTCACCTGTACTACTTCATTTTGTAGTGGTGAGGGTGCTCTTCTTCTGGGAGTCATGACATAACATCATTCCAAGAGGGCTTTAGGGGGAAATGGCATCTGCCAGTGGGGGTAGAGGCACCATTTTAGTCCAAAACTTCCCTGGGGGTGATGCTACATCAGGGCATAGCAATGCCTAAAGGGGGATTTTAAAGGAGAAAGCTGGTAGTCACCATGAAGAACCCTTTGCTTGCACCATCAGTAAGTTTCACAATTTTGCCCTATCCCTCAACGCATCACCAGAACATCCCCATTTCTCTATCTGCAAATAGAGGGGTGAAACTGAGGTGGTGGCAGTGGAATGTCATGTTGACCCAGCTCTTATGTGGGATGCAAATTTTCCAGTCAAGGTCCAACACACTAACAAAATCATGGTAGGACACAACCTCAAAACCATGAGCCAGAGCTAGTCCCAAGTACCTGGACCAAAGAACATGGCACCACAGATGCTAGTATTAGTAGGCTGTATTGTAGGTTTCATTATTGAATTGCAGTTTATGTGAAAAGACATCATTGTGTGGAAGAGCTGTCTGCAACAGTAGGTGGAAATATCCTGACATAGAAAGAGAATGAGGCTGTTCTCATGCACAGCCTAACCCAACATAATCCAGGGAAGCCAAGCCTGGATTAGGCTGCACACGAGAACCGCTGGGATCGGGCCTGATCCTGGCCCAGCATCGCCTAGCCCAGCTTCTTAGCCCAACTTCTAGTTGGGGTGAAGGGAGTGAGGACTCCCTTAACCCAGTCTTCCTGCTTGTCTGTCTCCTCAGCTGCGTTCAGCTTGAGGAGACACAGAGACAGGCGCTTAGAGCTCCCGTCCCCTGGGGGAATCTTCCAATGCACCACCCCCAGCATGCAATGCATTGTGGGATACCCTGAGGCCAGGACACATCATTTCAGCTCTCCAAGAATGGATTGTGTGGGAGCACGGATGGTGCTCCCAGCAACATTTGCCGATCAACTGGGGAGAAGATGAGTGAAGCAAAGCCTTCCAAAGCCTATATTTAAAGAAAAGGATATTAAATTAAAAGGAGATGGAGACAGCAAATGGCAGACACAAGACATTGGAAAGGTCTAGGAGGTTGAACTGCCTGCCTGAACAAGGTATCAAGGGGCAGATCTTCGGAGAGTCAGGTTAGCTCATTACGGGCCAAGTAAAACTGCTCCAGCAATGCTTATTTCTTCCCAAACTTTCCCCCTCTTGATCTCAGAGTTTGAGAATCTCAGTCTTAGGTTCCTCATAGGAAGAAAATAGCTGAGCACATCATCATCATCATCATCATCATCATCATCAATGCTGTGAAGGCCACTGCCCCCACCCTGAAAAGAACAGCTGGAGTTGGGTCAATGCTCTAGCTCTTTGCTTCTCTTTACGTTTGGGTCACATGTGATCCCCTGGTGGAGATTCCCTGCTTGAACCCAGAAAGCCAACTTGCTGAAAGGGATGAAGGAAGAAGAGCTAAGTTGTTGCCAAACACGTACAGGAAGCATTTCAAACCAAACCACCTGGACCAATTCCATGCACAGCCCTAGAACATAGGAAGCTGCCTTCTACCGAATCAGACTATTGGCCCATCAAGCTCAGTATTGTCTACACTGCCTGGTAGTGACTTCTCCCAAGGTTTTAGGCAGGAGTCTTTCCCAGTCCTACCTTGAGATGCCAGGAATTGAACCTGAGGCCTTCCACGTGCAAACCCAGTGGTATGTCCCTGGTAATCAGAGCAAGACAGCTCTCATGTGGAGAGAACAGTATTCCCTGTAACATGGATTCCCAGGTGTTGTTGACTACAACTCCCAGCATCCCCAGCTGCAAAGCCCTTTGGTTGGGGATTATGGAAATTGTAGTCAGCATCTGGGAATCCCTGTTGGATTCCCAGGTGGATCCTCTAATGTGTAGCCCAGCTCTGACTACATCATTCGCATATGCAAGTGCTTGATGATGTGGCCATCCAATGATGACAGGGCACAGGCGGTTGGGTCTCTGTCATGAATTTGCCTCTGTGTCACACTTGCTTGTGAAATATTTGCAGGTCGTTCCAGGGGGGTAGCTATGCACTCACCTTCTGCACGGACAACAAAATCATCGCTTGTGTCCTGACCTTCTGCCAGCGGTTCCTATCTGTGCTCACCTGCCATGTTTTCTCTCTCTGCTGAACTGTCTAATTAGTAGGATTTAAAGTCATGATGAGTCACCCATCTTGATGGAAGCCAGCCAGCCAGCCAGCCTCACAGCAATCCAGTCTGATGTCCCCCAAATCCACAAAGATGCAAGGAAAAGAACTCATTTCCTTCAAGTGCACAGAGGAGGGGCGGGGAGAGAACTGGACAAGAAGCATCCTCAGCTGACCCCGCTTCTCAGATGTAATAAGCTGATTTACCTCTCCAAAGAGCTGACCTTCAGAACATGCCCACTGCAGGAGAATCAACCCTTTGCCCCCCTTTTCCACCTTTCATGCCTGATGACTCTCTCCAGCTCCTATTAGTTTAATATCCTTGCTCTTAAATATACATATCATCTCTCCTACTTTTGACAGCTCTCCCCCTGCCCTACCCCAACATGAATTAGTTGGTCCTTCCGCCTGCTATCCCATAGAGCCAGTCATGCTGATTTTATCTCCCCCCCACCCCTCGTTAGGATGTGATTGCAAAACTCAGAGGGTTCATTAGTGGCTTGATAATCCCGCTAGATTTATTAGTTTAAATGGCTCCTCTCTCTCTCATCTCTTTTCCTCATTTAAATATTACTAATTTCCTTAAATTTCTCTTCCATCTGCCCAAGTTTTCAGCCAGCTTCTCCTTCCTTCTTAATTAACCCTGTCAGAAATTCAGTTGCTCTGAGGTAGGGCTAGGCATTTTCAATACATTAATCAAGACATGAGTGCAAATAAAATTTCATTTGCAGGGAGTGACTGAGCTTCAGAATGGCCCTCAATGGGATAGCAAACATTTAATCAAGGATTTAAAGTTTTGTACATAGAAGCAAGTAGCAGACTTCATTAAACCAGCCATACAGTACACCAGGTTTAGCTTGCCTTAAGCCAAGAACAATTGCTTGTTTTAGAGAAGCATATGCCTTGCCCCTCAACCATCTCAAGCCAGGAACAGCTTTGCATAGGCACTGGTGCATACCTTGACCTCTCCACAACAGCCCCAGAGTCAAGCAGAAGTAGTTTGCCTCAAGCCAGGAACAGGCATTTTACTTCAGTAACAATGCATGCCTAGTACACTGCAAACAAGATTCTCCCTTCTCCATTGATTTTTAGGCAGCATTGTCCAGAGGTGGGCAACGTGCAGTTCTCCAGATGTTGCTGAACTACAACTCCCATCATCCTCAGCCACAATTCATTACAACTGGGGATGATAGGAGTTGTAGGTCAGCAACACCTCATCTGGAGGGCTGAACTCAAAGAAAGCTCACCCTACGAACTGTCTGCTATTGGTGATGTGATTTCTTGCCCATCCATTCCATTCCCCTACGCTTCGATTACAGTTCCTCCCTGCTTGCTTCCATCTGTTCCTGCACCCAAATACACAGCACGCTCTCTGCTCCTCTTGGCACACAGATGCGTGCGCGTGCACACTCACAGACAGAGCATAAATATTCATGGAAACAGAGCCCCACTGGGGCTGGAAGGCACCTCTAGTTAATCACCTCATCCGTCCCCTTGCATCCAAGGCAGCTGAGATTTCATTACCCCAAACCAGCCTTAGTAAATGGGTGTCTGATCTCATCTGCGTGGTCTCAGGCGATGGCCCCCTCTCTGTGCTCCTCCCCACACTTGCCTTGGCACCACCCACCCCCAGCCTCTCCACTCCTCTAGGAAGGAGAGAAAAATGTGCCTGATGTTTAACCAGGGCTTTTCCTTGCTGCTGCGTAAGCCTATTAGTTCACATTTTAATACAGAGAGGCACCAGCAGGAGGGAGGATTTAACACCATGGCTCCCCATTAAGGCTAATGGGTGAAGCAAAAGGCAGTCTCTTCTGCCATAAGCTGTGCTGCAAAAGGCACCCTGCACTGCCTGTCACTCTCTAGGCACCCACCCCCAAGTTGCCAATGGACTCAGTCTCTTTATGATTAACAACTTCTTTCAGTGCTGGGATGGGGCTGTAGCTGAGTGGTAGAGCAGCTGCTTTGCATGCAGAAGGTTCCAGGTTCACTCCCTGGCAACATCTCTATGTAGGGCTGGAAAAGACTCCTGCCTGAAACCTTGGAGAACTACTGCCAGTCTGTGTAGACAATACTGAGCTAGGTGGACCCATGGTCTGACTTGGGATAAGGCAGCTTCCAATGTTCCTATGCTGGTCTGAAAATTCTCATTGAAGAATAACTGGCCTCAAATTTGGGGGTGAGTGGGCAAAATTTGGAGAGGGGTGGAACTGGAGGCTGTCCTGGTTGCCCATGAGGAGTGGTGAGGAAAGGTGAAGACAAAGACAAGGCAGAGTGAGTCTACAGGACCTTGGAGAGCTCCAAGGGAAAAAGTTGATTCAATGCTGTACCTCTTATTTTCTCAGCACTGGCATCACAGGATCATGCCTGGCCAGGTCAGAAGAAACCAAGGGGATGCTGGGAGAAGCCATTTTGGGACCTGGAAGAGGCAATTCTGCCCCTTTCTTCTTCCGTTCTGTAGCCCTGAGCAATTCATAGGAAGGTGTCTTATATGGAGTCAGGCCAATGGTCCATCTAGCTCAGTATTGTCTACACTGACTGGCAGCGGCTTCTCCAAGGTTGCAGGCAGGAGTCTCTCTCAGCCCTATCTTGGAGATGCTGCCATGCAGTGAACCTTCTCCATGCAAGCAAATGCTCTATAGTCCCATTCCCTAAGCAGACAGTGCTCACATGTGGACACCCATCCAAATGCAAACCAAGGTGGACCCTGCATTGCAAAAAGGACAATTGATGTTCGCTACTGCAACACCAGCTCTCCTCCTCACTGGAAAGTCTCTTGCTGTGATCCTGACTCACCGCAAGAGACCCCAATATACAGACCAGAAGACTCCTCTCCTGGTTGAAATCCAGATTCTGATAATAACAGGTGGGAAGGCATGATCTAACCACCTTGTGTTCAAAGGAATGCTTATATACCTGGAGGCTTGGTAAACTGCCCTGTAGACTAGCCCCTCAAGCACCTGAAAAAAGGTTAATGTTCCAAGCCCCCAGAAACAAAAAAGAAACCAGCGCTGATGGACAGGAGTGGCTGTTTGATGACTTTGAAGTACCACAGATAAAACTGCCAAGGAAGGCTTTTTAAAAAATCATTTATATGGCATAATAGAGCTATTGAGAAACGATCATGAGAAATCCACACCAAGATTTGCCGACGAGGAAGATTTGCCAATGGCAGGAGAAATTTCTCACAAAAGTTAATTTCAAGAGAAGAAAATTGCATCCAGTGTCCTCCCGAGTCTATGTTTCAATTATAGCATTAGAAAGCCGATATCAATTTTAAGAAGCCGGAAAGAAAACTGGAATTAATTCTCCTCATTAGCCACCTTCTCCCCTCCACAAAGGAGAGCTCAAACCTTCATTTTAAAACGTAAGAAGTGCCCCCTTTCTAAGTATGCTAAAAAGGAGGCAGTTTTGCCGAGGTAAAAGGAACCTCAAGACACAGTTGAAATTACGACAAGTTTCATATCGACAGTCGTCGATCTGCACATCAGAACAGCTGCAAAAAGCATCACAACCTGGGTGCACCTTTGTCACCATGACACAAACATTGCTCTGGCATTAGATACTCAACATGAGCTGGATCCTGCTGAAATATCCCAGTTCCTGCTTTTTACAAGACTAATTATATCCACTTTTAAGAGGAACATCAAAAACAAACAGGAACAGAATTAGCAGCTAGCCCAGGGCCTTTTGTAGATCTTGCAGACCTGCAACCCCCATCCTGCCTGATTACTGGCCACTGTGGCTGGGGATTAACCATTGGAGGGTCAAGGTGTGCAGCCCTGAATTAGACAAATTAGCAAATCCCCTGTCGCAAAACATGTTACAAGTCATAAAGTGATATTTTCCAGCCATTTTGGTCACCAGTCCTAAGCATACACACTAGGAAGTTCAGATAAGGTTCACTTAAAACATCTGAACAAGTCGTTCCCTTTTGGGATCACACCAAATGTCCACCTAGCCCAGTTTTCCATTTCCAGCTAAAATTTTCTAGAAAGTGCATCAGCAGGCCAGGATGGTTATGGTCAGTTGCTATTGCTTGACCCCAGATTCGAATATTCAGTGTACAGTCCCTGGTTTCCATTTAGCTGTCAGTAGTCATGGATAGATCCGTCCTCCCTGCAATGCTCAAAGCGTTTTTTAAATGCTAAAACAACATAAAAATTGCCTTGACCTCTGCAACTGCAACATAATGTAAAGGAAAAACATTTGTGCGCCAAAAAGGAAGTTGCCAAAAGGGGAGGCATTTTCAGGCACCGCCAGAAATATCTAAGAGAACCAGTTGCTCGTTTTGGCTCAGCCCGATGTGAATTATTATTGCTCCCAGCTGACATATTTCACAACCAACTGAGTCTTTTAAAAAACAAACCCAAAAGTTTGCATTCACAGAGGGGCCTCCCCGCCTCCCCCCACCCAGGCTGCTCTCCTCTGCCTCCCATTTGCTGGCACCGGTGGAACTGCCAGACGCTGCAGAGACACTCACGGCACAGCTTTCATCAACAAGAATTTTTTGCACAGAGAGGGGTGAGCTGAGAAAATGTCTTACCAGATTAGTGAAGATGTAGGTGTAATAGGCTGACACCATCCCCAGTTCGGCTGCCTGCAGAGGAGAGGAGGGGAGAGGAGAGGAGAGGTTAGACAGGAGAGAACAACCGTTTTCCATTGCAGTGTAAGAGTCTGCACCAAATCTGTACGAATTGAGTCGTGGCTCCAGTGTTTGCTGTCTGGTTTAGACCGTGGCCTGTATTATCTCCCTGGATGTGAGCCTACCTCCTGCATGTTTGCTCAACTGGTCACAAGAAGGGTCTTTGATTCCCCTGGTCTAGCCATACACTTTCTAATCTTGCTGGTTTTCGCAAAATGAAAGGCAGAAGTTTCTCCCCCATTGATCTGGGAATTTGCTGGGGAACACACACACACACACACACACACACACACACACACACACACACACACACACACTCTTTGGATACAGATCCTGACATGGAGCCACCCACACTTGCAGAATCAAGAGAGAAAGCATACAATGTCTCAGCAACAGTGGACCTGGCCAAGGGCACACATGCCAACATAGGAAGCTGCCTTCTATTGAGTCAGATCCTTGGTCCAACTAGCTCAGTATTGTCTACACTGACAGGCAGCAGCTCTCCAGTGTTTCAGGCAGGACCTGTTCCCACCCTACCTGGAGATGCTGCCAGGGACTGAACCTGGGACCTTCTTTATGCAAAGCAGATGAACTATGGTCCCACCCCCATGCCTTTGCTAGATTACCAGGTTGCTTTACAGCAACACACACTTTACACGGGGGCGCACTTGAGAAATGTCTGGAAACTTCCATTGGTGCAAAATGCAGCAGCAAAGCTTTCAACAGGGGCCAGTTTCTCAAATCGCAGAATTCCATTATAGCAGCGTCAGAGGCTCCAGGTCCATTTCAGAGCTCCATCCAAAGTGCTAGTCATTCGTTTTAAAGTGCTGAACAATTTGGGACCGAAATACTTTAAAAGATAGTCTCCTTCCTCACTATTCTGCACACCTGCTCAAGTCATGGGGGCGGGGCACGGCTTGTATCCTGCCACCATCAGAAGTGAAGTTGAAGTCCAAGCAGGAGAGGGTCTCCTCCATCATGCTGTCCAGACTATGGAACTCCCTGCCTCAAGAGATCTAGTTAGCCCTCTCCCAGATGGCATGCAGAGGCTAAGTAAGAACTATTTTATTTGGCCATATCTATGCCATGAGTATTTCTTCTTCTTCTTCTTCTTCTTCTTCTTCTTCTTCTTCTTCTTCTTCTTCCTCTTCCTCTTCCTCTTCCTCTTCCTCTTCCTCTTCCTCTTCCTCTTCCTCTTCCTCTTCCTCTTCCTCCTCCTCCTCCTCCTCCTCCTCCTCCTCCTCCTCCTCATTATTATTATATTTATTCACTTGCTTTTCTCTTAATAGTTTTATTTGCTGCTGCTTTTTTTAATTCTTAAAAATGTACTGTTTTAAGAGGTTGTTGCTGTTAGCTGCCTCGGGCAACCAGGCAGAGGGATGGGCAAGCCGAGGCGAGCAGATTTTCAATAGAGAAACGGATTCTGCTCTCCTGCTCCACACATGGCTGCCTCTCCTCTCCATTCTCCAGCTCCGCACCTGGTCTCTAGCTTGGGTCAGTAAGCCACATCTGTTCTTGCGGCAACTGACTTTGAAGTCAGAAGCTTTCTGTTCCAAGGGCAGAAAATCAAAGAAAACCACAAATTATTTTCCCTGGCCTTTTTGCATGCACACACTGGCAAGTGGGAAACCAGGATGGGGCTGTCAGTAACCGTGTGACTCTGGGCCATAAGGGGGATGGTGTGTGCGGCGCGAGGTGCTGGCAGATCCATTGCTTGAGGCTGGTAGGGCTGGGAAACAGAGTCCAGGCGACAGCTTAATGAATCAAAGAGGGTATCTGGATGGCACCAGCTAAGGACTGCAGGTGGGAGTGAGGACCAGAATCCTGCCAGAGAGGAGAGTGCATCATATCCCGAGATAAAACACATGCCATTTGGCTGGTGGAGATAATTCCTTGTCAAGAAGAATAAGATTAGACAGACCAGAGAGAGAGAGATGCCGTATTCACACGTAACAGGAAACTGGAGTTAAACGAGGCAGAAGTTGGGTTTCTTGTACATCTGAAAGCATGGAACCTCTGTCCCGTTCAAAAAGCGACCTGAGGTTCCTTTCCTCAAACTCCAGTTTGAACCCTCAGATTGTTGTGAGTTTTGCTGCTCCTATCTGAGATTTGAGTTTAGAGTTGGTACATCCAAACGCCGAACTGGAGGCAGCCTTCTCCTAGACCGGAGTTGAGGGAATGAAGCTTGTCCCTCTCTCCATTCTGATTGGCTGCTGTGGTTGAGTAAACTCAAACTCAAATCAGGCCCTTTATTCTAAGGGTGATTCGAGTTCAAATCACTCGAATTGGCCCAATTTGAGCTCAAATTGACTTAAATTGATTTGCACATCTCTATTTGAAAGCCATGCAGAGGGTTAAACCCTGGCTCAGAGGGTTAAACCCTGGCTCAGAGTGTTTGCTTCATACTCTGCAAACCCTGGACCTCGCAAGTAGCCACTAGCCAGTTTATGATCATCTTCCTCCATTTCCCACCAGTACGAGTGCCGTAGATTTCAAGCCTGACAAGCTGCAAGTTCAAAGAGGAGATCAAACACAAAAGCCTATTTATGTATAGAGTATCTCTTCCCTACCCGTCTGCCCAAAGAACCCCGTACTTCAGTCAAACCAAACTGTGAGGATGCAGCGTTAAAACAATTAAAAATAAAATACGGAAAGAAGAAGAAACCCTTTCCATTTTTGACATCTTTATGTTGGTCACGGCAGGAGAATACCCCAGAGAAAGGGAGGGAGAGAGAAGGGGGTGTCAGAAGAAGCCGCTGGTTCTGGAGCTATGCAACATTACTATGGTAACAGGCTGAAGGGATAGCCCTCACTACTGAGTAAATTCATTCAAATCCTTTATTAACTTGGCAGAGAGAAAGAGAGAGAGAAAGACCATATCTTGGCTCTACTTTCCCACAGATCAGGTTGGGCCTTTTAGCAAAACACCAAATAAAACTTGTTGCTTGGTTTAGATATATCTACACACACAGACAGACACACACTCCTGCAACAACTTATTTGATGTGCAATTAAAATGATACGGCAGACTGATGAGATGCATTAACTTGTGGAAGATCTATCTGATATCTCTGAGAACTGGGCAGACTCTATTAGCTAGCTTGTTTTTGACCTTAGTCTGCGGACTGAAGACAAGCACATCTGTAGTACCTGCGGTGACTAATAATGGGAACAGCTTTGCATGAATACAAAATCTGCCACTTTGGATGGGCAAGTCCGGGCGGCAGGAGCTTCTATAGGCAGCTGTGTCTTTACGTCCTCCAAGCCACACTCTGCATCTCTGCAGCCCATGGGGAAAGCAGTCATTAATCAACATCAGAGAAGCGGTCAGATGGAAATGGAGGCTTCTGAGAGGACTTTTCTTTTGGTGCTAAAGCAACAACAGGTGATGACTGCATACTGTGCAGAACGTGGAGACTCTATGTATTCAGCATGGATAAGAGTTATTGACAGGTATGGACCTGCAGACAGATGTTGTGGCAGAAGGGGTTATGACCGTCTTTGAGGAAGTATTCTTCAAGCTGAGAAACATCCCATTCTTTTTGTTCAAGCCCTCCTCCCCACTCCTTGCCACTGAGTTCCATTAACTCGGCCCACCTGATTGACTGTTAACTGCCCCTGGAGTCCACGAACATTTCACTCCATTGAGTTACATTGGGGCAATGTTGGGATTTTTGCCCTAACTTTTTAAAATTCAGTTTACCCCCAAGCTGCCAGCACCTCCCTCCCACCTGCAAGGGCTCCATTTATGAGTCCATAAGGATTATAAGATTTCCATCTCCTTCAGGTATAGATATGGGATAGAAGAAGGCTCCAAGACCTCCGAGTGGCCTTAGGTAAGGCGCTACATTAGATCCCAGTCACAGGCTATCAGATTTCTGGTTCATGGCCCTTGTTCCCTGCCAGTTGCTTTGAAACATGAGTTGACTCTGCGTGCAGGCGAGTTACACGATGGAAATGCTCCATCCCTTCAGCTTGCTCTACATGAAACAAATACCACCACAAAAGTGTCCCACCTGAACTAAGCTAATGGATCAGCTGGGAGCACTGCCAGCAATTTAAAGCCAAGGGCCTCCACCCCCAACATTTAGAGCACCATTTTTAAAAAGCTTCAGAAAGGAAGGAAAATGGTCAATGTAAAGAAATCTGTTCACAGATCAAGAAAAAAAAACAAAGAAAACAAAAGCTTTGGTTATAGACTTGGAACAAGAAACCCCTGACCCTGTTTTGCACATGGAACTAACTCTAAACAGTAGCTTTTAAACAATGAGTGGCTCAAATACTATTTGATGGAAATTTGATGGATCTCTGCTTGGCCATCACGCCTATGATCTATTGACAGTACTCCCTCAATTTAAACCTTTTAAAAATCCATCTAAGCCAGAGGGCATCACCACATCTTGTGGCAATAATAATGATGATGATGATGATGTAGCATCAGCAATGTGCATGGTACTTAACAGTCAATAAGGTCTTTGCCCCAAGGAGCATGCAATTTAAAATTCGACACAGGGTAGTGGAAGTGAATTTTGCAAACAACAAATATTGAACTTTGCATTGCATGAAGTACTTTCATTTTGTTAGTCCTGAACCTACTGCAAATCTATTTCTTTTGGTGACTGAAAATCCAAAATTTTCAAGTTAGCAGCCTCGCCCCAAACTTGGTAGGCTCAAGCTGAGGAAGGTCTCCTGCTGCCTACCTTCTGGAGAATGATGTGGGACATGGAAGCATTGGCATGGACAATGATGGTGGCCGTCTTGTCATCCCTGATCTCTTTCAGCAATGGCGTAGGATCCCAACTGTCATCCAACATCCGGACTGAGAGAGTTTCCTTAGAGATAAGGAACTGACGGAGTAACCTCTCCAGGTTTAGAAGGCCTATGTAGGGGAGAACACAGAAGACCCATGTAACATGTTAGCCATTCCCCCAATTTCCCCTTTCCCACAACCAGAATAACCAGGCAGGGCAAATCTGGCCACAAAAGACTTGGAAAATAAATTGAATAATGCAGAATGCGTATCCATAAACATAGCCCCTCGAGTTCTTTGTATCAGAAAAAATAAAACAGTTCACACCCTTGTCTGACCATTTCAGGAATAAAGTCGCTGGTTTTCCCCCTGGAATACTTTCTGTTGATTTCACAGCTGCAGCTGTAAAGAAATTCAACAGGTAAAGCTTTGCCTGATAAGTTGATGGCATGATTGTGAAAGTGTAACATTTTGAATAACATTGCAGCAATGGTTACAGAATGCTGTAAGGAGCCAACATGAGGTTTTCCACACATAAAACATGGTGAATACAGACAACTGCATTCAGAGGCACCTCTATCATGAGGCAAACTAGGCAAAGACCTCAGTTGGCAAGCTCAACATGACGTGGTCTTACACCTCCACCACAAACATCAACCCACTTGCCTGGCATCACTCTTTTTTTGGGCGGGGGGCTGTTGTAATCTGCTTCCTGACTTGGACTCAAATGTTGTTTTGGTTCTGGTTCAATATCCTGCTTTGTAGGGATCACTTGAACCACAGTTTCCTGATTCAGATGCCATGGGAAACTGCGGTTTAACAAGCCAGAGTGTACTGGATTAAGGTGTGCAAGAGGAAAGGGAAAGGGAGAAGGGGAGCATGAGGGCATATATCCAGTTCCCAGTCCAAGAAACCATGAATAGTTAGACTGGGATTGTTGTGTCTGAGCTGGGCCATTGCCGGAATACAAAAGATGCTTAAGGTACCTAGTAAGACAGAAATAACATGAAATGTATGTCGGAGGCTTTTATTGACTAGTATAAATTAATGCAATAGAAAGAAAATGCAGTCACACACAGTTTTAACATCCATGCCCCCAGTGCTCTCAAAATCTATGCAAAATGGTGTGTAGTCTTTACATCCATAATAATCAAAGACTGACATTTATAAGACCGTTCTTGAATCGATGGCTTCTGAAAGCAATGCTTTTCACTGATTAACTGCCTCACTTCTGACTGATTAAAGTAACAATTACGATAACTTCCTACAGGTGATGTTTTGAGGTTATTTAATGAAGGCAATAGTTGCTCGCAAATGAATAAGACAGACAATTGTATGTTTGGACAATCTTCTTGTTGAAGCTTCTGCTTCTCCCCCTGTGCCACTTTCCATGGTGTACCACCGGAATTAGAATGAGATAAAACCTGATTAATAATAAATTAAAAATGCTGTTTTATTAAATGATAAATGGATCTATGATGAATGAGATTAATCAATATATTTAAAGGCTTCAGCCATGAATTAAATTTATGAAGCTCTTTAGGAAAGTTCTTTTTGTTCATCAGAAAGAATCTCAGGATGCACCGGAAGAGGTACATTTCAACTCCCCTCTACAGAAAATTGTCAGATGCGATCTTGAAATGAGTTCCTTTTGGGCCTTTGAAAAGCTTGATGGAGGGCTGGTCTATCAATAGCTAAGCTATTTGCTATGATCACTAAATGGAACCTCCATGTTCAAAAGGTAGCTGCTTATGAATACGGGATGCAGGAGAGAGGCCACAAGGGAGAGGGCTGTTGCCTTTACACACTGTTTTTCGCTTTCCTGGAAGCATCTGGTTGGCTGATGACTGGAATGGGTATGATCACTCTAGACCTCCTGGGTCCCAAGTAGCTCCACCTGCCTTCTGACTTGCACCACTCTCTCCTATACGAATGGTCACTTGCTCATCCTCGTATCAACTTCCTTTTCCAGCCAGCTGACATTGCCAATTCAGCAAATCATTTCCTGTACTAATTTCAGACTCAAGAGTTCTCCATTCCCTATTCTTGCTAGACCCCTCCCTGTTCCTCTGCTCCATCAACTTTGCCCTGCCTGCTTAGACAGGCATCATGGAACTGACCTCTGTTTGGCTTTCTGAATATTTTCTCCATTATATCCCTCAGTTAGACAATTTGGTCTGACTTCCTCCTTAAGAATTGTCTGTCCTTGCTGCCCATTTCCAAGAAGTCCTAATCTTGCAGGGAAATGGTGGTGCCCCTCCAAGATATTGACAGAATGGTGGAACAGAACCAACCTGGACCTCTACATCAAAAGTTGTGCCCTACTGTCCAGAGATGTTTCAACATGCTTTTCAATCCCGCGCTGGGCTAAGCCAGGGTCTCTACCAAGGAAGAGATCCAGGATTGACACAGACCCTGGACAGCTCCAAGTGCAGGGAGTCAGCACCTTGGCTAGAGCTGGGCAGGATCACAGGGGCTGGATAATGCAAGACTAACAGAACGTTGCTCCAGCAGGTTCCTGCAGAGGACTGTCCATTCTTATGGCTGCTGCCCAAGCAGAGGGAACTGGTCAATCTAACCCTCCCCTAGGGAAGGCTCTGTGTCTTAAAAGGTGCCTTGTTTGGTTTCTCTGGTGTTGGTGATGCTGGAGAGTTTTTACTAAGACTGGTAGGTCCTCAGGGGACTCTGAGTTGGAGGATGAAGGCCGGGTTGTGTCCTTCAGGCGTAGTGGAGGCATTTCCCTTGTTCTCCTGGTGTGGGACGGTCCCAGTGGCATGGGGGCATTTGAGGGCTGGGTCATTGGTTCTTCCCATATTGTTTCATCTTCAGAACTCTCTGTCTTATCCCCCAACTGGGGGATAAGACATTGATCCAAGGAGGTCCTGGATCAATGGTCACAACACTGATCCAGTTCTCAAACAGAGGGCTTATCTACCCTCCAAAACCTGAACTGATTTGATGCTAGCTTAACTATCATAGCTTCCTCCCCACCCCCACCAAATCCTGGGAAGGATATTTGGTGAATTCACTGAGAATTATATTAGAATAGGGCTGCACAATTTGGGGCCTCCTTCAGATGTAGGACCACAGCTCTCATAGTCCTTGACCACTGGCCACTGTAGCAGCGGAAAATGGGAAGTGTAGTTCCCAAACAGCAAGCAGCTGGAGGGTCAAAGTTCTGGAACCCTGAAGTAGTCTCCTACCTGCCCCTGCCCATATTAGGGGCTCTCGTTCACACATGCCAGGATTCCTTGCAGAGAAGGGATGAGTATTAACCATGTATCAGTCTGTGGTGCAGAAATTCAGCATTGCAACAGGACAAAATATAATCAAAGGTTCAGACTGCCACCCCCCTCAAAGATTCCCATTGAATCACAAAAGGTAACCAAGTAATGCATTAAAGGGATGAAAAACCCAAGATGAGGAGGCTGTACTCAGTGGAGGTTATTTTTCACCCGGGGCATCCATTTGCCTACGCAAGTTCCCTTTTTCCTGCTCTCTTCCCCAAACTTAGGAATTCATCTGAATTCCAGCAATCATGAATTGCTTTGCTAAAGTCAGGATTTAACCATACATGGAAGGCCACCTTGCTCCTTGAGCACCACCTCAGCTGTCAAAACAGCACTTAGCCCTGCTTCACACACGTGGAGATTTAAAGCCACCAACTGCTCACACCTCTCCCCTGTGATCATCACACACATACACGAATGTTTCTTTTAGGGACAAATAATTTTTGGCAGAATTTCGGCAGAATTTCTGTAATCTCCTCCACTGAAGGTTTGAGATGCTGGAAGCATTTTACTAATGCAGAATAATCTACAACCCTGCAGAAGTTGGAGTTTTTCCAAGATGATGTTCTGCAAATGACTCTTTTTTGTCAGGAAATGGCTGTTGTCATCAGGGCTGCTGTGGGAGCCAGGAGCTGAGAAGTCAAACCATGAGCAGAGCCAAGAGGTCAAGCCAAAGAACATGCCATGATTAGAACAAGCCTGAGCTGAGAGAGACTGTCAATGACTAGGCAAAGTCCTACCCCAAACAGGAAGTCATTATAGCACTTCCTGTTGAGGAGAGCCAATTGACAGTTTGGCGGGGTGTGTCAACACAGAAACTCAAAAAAGAACATGAAACTAGGGATGTTGTTTTGGAATAGTTCTAAGATTGAGACAGTATTGAACTCTAGCAGTTTCTCAGAGAAAAGGTGGGGCTACCATGTCTAATTCCTCCAGAGGTCATTATTTTTTTTGCAAGGCAGTTTCTGGTTCACTCCTCCATTTAAATCTGCTCTGAAACATCCCAATAATCCTTGGTCATGAGTTGCTGGAACCCATTTTTCTCTGATCCCTGTACTTCAGGGGATTCTCAGCCTTAAGTTGGAAGGCTATAGGCCACCTCCGGCCTCAGGGGAAGGATGCCTCTGAGTACCAGTTGCAGGGGAGTAACAGCAGGAGAGAAGGCATGCCCTCAACTCCTTCCTGTAGGCTTCCAGTGGCATCTGATGGGCCTCTGTGTGAAACAGGATGCTGGACTAGATGAGCTTCCTTGGGCCCAATCCAGCAGGGCTGTTCTTATGTTCTTAAGTCCACAATGGATGGCCATTGTGATTGGGGATGACATGATTTGTGGTCCAGCAACATCTGGAGATTCAATTTTGAGAACTCCTGTTCTACCCAAGTGCCACCTTAATATGCTTCTGCTGACAGCTCCCTGGAAGCTGGCAATTAGCAGCTACTGGGCCATGCCACACCCTGCTGGTCAGTGCAGTAATAAATGGGAAAGGAGGCAAAAATTTATGCTCATTGAGACCAGCCGAAGATCTCTGCCTCTTAAGAGGCAGCAATTCCCTCTGGCATTTTCTAGTTTTATGTCTAATTTCAGTTCTCCCCTCAAATAAAATTAGATCCTGCTCCTTAATTTTACAGTCTTGCATTTACGAGGCCGATTGGAGCATCACCTACCTAACTCAGCAGCTAAATGGAAAGGCAATTCATGCTGAGATTTCATTGCTTCTCTCTTGATTAGTCCCTCCACCCCCACACATACACACACAGAGTGGCTTATTTTTATCCCCACGATCTATGGGTGCCGCTCTGACATCAGGAGATCAGATGAGCCTTGCTGGGTCCATCTAGTCGGGCATTCTGTTTATTGCTGAGGCAGGAAAGGAGGGAGGACACCAATGCAGAAGACCTTCTACCTATTTCCAACAGAGCTGGAAATGTTATGAACCTTATGAATGCATAACTGGAGCACCTGTGGGCGAGAGGGAGGTATCAGTGGGGTAATTTGCCAATATGTCAGTTTCACCAAAAACCTGAAGGAAAAACCTAAGAAAACAAGCCTCCCCCTCCAGACTGCCTCAATGGAATGGAATGGAATGGAATGTTAGGTTCCCCCCGCCACTAACTGAGCAAAGAGGCACCTTTTTGAAGTGGCGATTCTCTTATATTTAGCAGGGGGAGAGCAACTGGTCCTATCCATCCCCAGCACAGCATCCCTCCAGTGGCTCTTTGCTGGTGTCTCTTACGTTTCTTTTTTAGACTATGAGCCCTTTGGGGACAGGGAACCATCTTTATTTATTTATTATTTCTCTATTTAAACCGCTTTGGGAACATTTGTTGAAAGGCGGTATATAAATATTGATCGTTGCCGTCGTCATAATTCATGAACTCAGAGGACAGTTAATGGACAACCAGGTGGGCAGAGCTAAAGACACTCAGTAGTGAAATAGGGAGAAGGGACAAAAAGAACAGGGCATTTCTCGGTTTGGAGAATACCCCTCAAAATAGTCACAACCCCTTCTGCTTCTTGTGGGAAAGATGCCTAAAGCTTTTTGTCATGCTCAGGCACAGACTCAGATAACACATGCACATTAGGGATATACTGTGACATTCTGTTGCAAGCCTATATTTGCACAATATGTCCTCCATGCACCTTTGAAACCCCTCTCTTGCTCAATGCATTTTGAGTCAGTGACTTTTCTTCAGGGGCACTAGCTAAACAAAGCAATCTTCTGTACTGTCTCAGAGAAATTGATTACATTTCCAGAGCATCATTTAGGTTCTCTCTCTCCTTCCAACAGAAGCCAGCCAGATGCTTCTGGGAAGACCACAAGCAAGGCATGAAGGCTACAGCCCTCTCTTGTTGGCGAGATGCACTGCGTCTGAGCATGGAGGTTCCATTTAGCAATCATGGCTGATCTTGAGTGACTGACCTGTCCACCATCTTTGCTTAATCCTCTTTGAAGACCATTTAAGCTGCTGGGCCATCACACACCTTGTAGCAATGGATTACATATATTATTTATGCATTGCATAAATTAGATTTCATGTACCCAAGAGAAACGTGCTTGGGTTCCCTTGAATATATGAAGCTAACCCTAGAGATGTACAAAAACTCCCTGAGAAATTCCACTTGTCTTCTAGAAGCTCATTTCAATTTACTTGAAAATTCTCAGGTGTTTAGACTTGGGAAGACCTTGAGGTTTGTGTTCAGTTTCACTTTCTGTGAAGTATCGGTGCTGCTAACCCTAGGGACCTGCAACCCCGCCCACCCACCCCTGAGAAATTTCACTTTTCTTCTAGATCAGGAATGCAAAACATTGGTCCTCCTTCCTCCCTCCAATGCTGGATGACTATTCCCACAATCCCCAACAATTGGCCACTGTGGCTGTGGATGATGGAAGTTGTAGTCCAAAAACTGCTGGAGGGCCAAAGTTTTGCAGCTTTGTTCTAAAAACTCATCTGAGTTCCTTTGACTGTTCTCAGATGCTTCCCCTTCGCTATCCTGTCCCCTCTTCTTCTAAATCCATCTCCTTCGGTTTGACTGCTGTTGGAACAGCAGAGCTCTGCGGATCTAAACATGGACAAGTGTACAGGAGAATAGCAAGTCATGTGAGCCTAGGTCGAAGGTTTTTGGAACCCCCCCTTACCCACTGAGTGAGAAGAACTCCTCACTACCCTAGCTCAGACCTATCACCCACACGAGGAAGTCAAGGATCCGCCGTTGTCGGAAGATGTTCCCTTCTGTTCTGATGACGTGAGGCTCTGAAGTACCCTGCTGCTGGCAGACGGAGTCTCTTTCAAGGGGCTGTTTTACAGGCCAAACATGAGCCAGGGCTTGTAGGCGCCTCCCTGCCACTTTGAAGTACATAAACGAGGACCACCAAGGAAGGGGAGGCAGAATCGGACGTGGGCTGCATGAAGAGCGGTTCCTCACTGTGCACAGCAGCCTGTTTTGAAGCCTAATCGGTAGAAATGCCTCCCGGGCAGCAAAGTGGTCTAGGTCAAAGTCATGGGCACTCGTCAGAAAATAAAATTCTGTGCCTGGGCACTCCAGATATTGCGCCAAGGAGAGCTAAGTTCTGCGACCAGCATAAATCATGCAAATTATTGCTATGCAATGTGCCGACTTGTGTGTCTGCAGTATTGCATAAGGTATCCCAGATTGCTAGTGATGGGGGAGGGCCGCAAGGGTGGCTCTGGGGGGGGGGAAGTGCCCCTTCAGAAATGTACGTGCTCCCCCCAAGTGCCCCCCATTCCTGTTTCAGAAATCTAGTAGGTGGGACACAGCTCGCCCACTCAGAAATGCACGTTGCCCCTTCTGTGTCCCCCTCCGGTTTTTTTCTGGGGCCACCACTGGAGATCCAGGAGCAAATTTTGTCCCCAGGCACTGTGAAATGTATTCAGTCCATCCTCTGGCTTCTGAGGTTTTCAGCAAACATTGTTCACACACTTGCAAACGTATCTGCTCAATCAGAGGTCTAGAAACTTACATTTTTTAAAAAAAGGGCGGAGATGCACTGGCAACTTTTTTTTCCTGGTCTCCCACAGAATGGCAACAGATGTAGCCAGGCCCCTATTCATGCACTCCCTCACAGGCTTGGTGCACGCCCCTAACACTGCCCCTAATCAAGCCTTGTCGAAGAAAGCCAGTTTCTCCTTAAACCGTTGCTTCCCCGCTCCCCGCCTTCATCCCTACCAACAATTGGCTCATCCAGTCATACCTGATTAAAGCAATCAAACCTGACTCAATTAACGGATGGGTGATGAGCTATTTTAAAAGCGGTTTGGTTCCCGAGATTGTCGATCCTGTTAAATGGAGAATCAAATTAACCAGGGATAGAATTAAGTGGCAGGCATCTGTGTGCGCCTGCCTGCAGGTGTGTTATACTTTCCCAGGATTCAATATCTGTGGGGATTTGCACATGGGTGCACGCATGAGTGTATATGCTGCAAGGTACATCACTCTGAGGACACAGACAGGTTTAGCTGGACTCTGCACTGGAAGCTGCAGATTATCTTTTTCTTCCCTTGATTTCACACAGACAGCCCTGCTGGATCATGCCCAAGGCCGACCTAGTCTAGTATCCTGTTTCCCACAATGGCCCACCAGGTGCCTCTGAGAAGCCCACAGGTAAGAGGTGAGGGCATGCCCTCTCTCCTGCTGTTGCTTCCCTGCAACTGGTATTGAGAGGCATTGTGCCTCCGAGGCTGGAGGTGGCCCACAGCCACCAGAATAGTAGCCACCGATGGACTTGTACTCGATGAATTTGTCTAAGCTCCATCCAGTCATTGAGGCTAGCAGCCACTGATAGACCTCCGTCCTTTCTCCATGAATTTCTCTAATCCCCTTTTAAAGCCATCTCAGCCTGTGGCTGTGATTACATCTTCTGCCACTGAATTCCGCAGATGACCTCTGTGTCGTGTGAAGAAGCCTGTTCTTTGTGCTCTTTCCTGGTTCTACAGCCCATCAGTTCCACTGGATGAGCCCGCCCCCTCCACACACCCCGAGTGCTGGAATCATGAGAGAGAAAGGAAAACTTCAGGCAACTTACATTCAGCTTTGGCACAAATGAGGCAGGCAGTGGTGCAGTTAAAGAAATTCAGGATCCCAGCAACAGCCACGCTGATGTCCGTGTTGCTGGGGTGGAGGTTCAAGGTCGTGAATCTCTGGAACTGGAGCTTGAGGAATTCTTCGGGGGCAACCTTGAAATGGGGGACCTGAAACAGGCAGGAAAAGAAAGTGATTACTCAGGGAAGGCAAGAGTGTATTAATCACATCATTTCCCCTTAGGGAAGTCACATGGGCTTTCTTAATTACCTCCATTTGCATAATAGAGTAAGGCTGCCGACCGTATGTGTGGGGTGGCTGCAGGGCTTCCTTGCTTTGGAGAGGCTGGTAAGTTTGGTTGCAAAACTCCCAGGACTCTTCCCTGATTACTTCTCAGTTGACAGTGAGAAGCACTGCAGTTGAGCAGCTGAATTTGCAGCGTGTTGGCTTTGCCGAGAAGGATGGGCTGCTGTGAGACATGCTCCCCAGAGGGACCACGGCCACAGATCCTAATAAGAGCTCGTTTGCCATTAATAAATCAAAGTGGAAGCAGGGGAATTCGGCTGCCTCCCTGGGAAATACAGCAGCCCTGAAGCCCGAACAGGGGGGCTCCTTCACTTCCTTCCAAGCGGGGAGGTGTGCTCTTCTCAGGGGCCTGGAGCCAGAAGAGCACACCCTGGGAAGAAGACGAAAGAGACTGACATGGTGCTGCCGCCACAGCTTTGCAAGGTGGGGACCTACAGAATATGCCCCTCTGCAAAGCAAATGGGTTGGAAGAAAACAGAAATGTGGCAAAGGGAAACATCTGGTCTTGCTTCATTAGGAGAACGTCAAGTTCCCTCTGCTTCCATTGCTGGGGTTTTCCGGAAGCGATCGCCTTGTGCCTGCGACCGTGCTCCTCTTGGGGGAAGGCTGTTAACCAGCTGCAGTGCCTGTTTTTATTGGAGGCATATGCAGTTTGGCTGGTAATAGAAAAGTTAAGGAGCAATAAGCTGCTCTCTGCCTTGATTTCACTCCATAGCCTTTAGCCCAGGCTTGATTAAGAGAGAGGGAGGCAGTCTGGGTGCCTCTGGGCAGCTTCCGTTAACTAAAGCAGACGGTGCCTCCACAAGATGGGCTTGTTGATCATTCAGTGGTGCCAGATGGAATCTGGGCCTCGCAGCAAACACCATCGTCGGCAGGGCGGAGGGACTGCCGGAGATGGGCCTCCGGGTCCAGCCACTAGCTCAGCAGCAGAACCTTGAATGACCTTGAGCAACTCTTCCAATGTCTCCCTGCTTAAGCAACTTCCCTCTTTGAAAAGAACAACTGTCCTCCCTTCCTCCCACTTTCTGCCTTGTGCACACAGAGGAGCTGCCCTGCAGGGAATAACACGGGGCCCCCTGGGTTCTCAAAATGCTGCTGCAAAGCATGGAATGCAGTCAGTAGAGTCAATGTTCACAGAGAGCGACTCCACATCTCCTCAGCTTTTGTTCTTTCCTGTGGCACGAATCTCTCTGCTCCAGTCCCTGACTGCAGAGAGGCTGTTCTCCATTTCATCTAAATGCAGACAGGAGAGTGGGGAGCAGGGCCATGGGTCCATTGCACTGGCGGTTTTGCGTTGCATGTGAATGCAGCCAATGTCTCTCCACATTCCCACCCAGGGTTGAGCCTTTTCCTAACTTCAATGCACTGCATCACATTGTCACACAGGCCTTCCTGGGTCTTGGCATATGCCCCAGGGGTGGCCCGGGATATGGTGGCCCCTGAGGTGAGTTGCAAGATGCTGCTTGCCCATGCCCCTGGTGTGGCCAGCCCCCTTTCAAAACTGAACCTTGAAAGTTTGGAAAGTGCACTGGGGAGGAAAGGCTGCTAGCATCCACTTCTTCTCTCTTTGTGGTTCTTGAAAATGTTGCAAGAGGGTGAGGAAAGGCACTCCTCGAAACGTTTGCAAGGGTCACATTGGTCTGGAAGTGCTGTTCCGATGGCAGTGGAGATGGGGGTGGGGTGGGGTTTGCATCTTGCTGTCCTGCTGATGCTCAGACAATTTACTGCCTCATGAAAAAGCCGCCCTTGATCTGCCCTGTCCGCCTCACTCCCTAGTGTTTCCTCCTCTCCCCTCTGATCCTCCTGGGGAGAGCTTGACCATGGTACCACAGGCAGATACCCCCACCCTAGGGACACTTTTGTCATCACTCCAGAAAGCCAGTCATGAGATCAGTGCAGCCTCCACCTCTGCTCTGGCTGCACTGTTCTAATGCCTGGTGCATGGGGAATCCCAGGGCTGAAACAGCATCTCAAAACCCCCAAACATGAGCTGCCTGGATGTGTCCTTATGGTGACAGAAAGAGCAAGCGAGCGAAAGAGTGAGAATGCCCGAGATGGAACAAATGAAAAATTGCAAAGATCAATGGACAGAGTTAAAAGTAAATTGGGATGAACTTAAGGAAGGGTTCCTAATGACAGGTGATCTGACACTGAAGAATGTTCTCAATCTGAGTTCAGGCAGGCAGGCAGCACACTGCTGCTTGCAAGAGAACCAGAGAGAGAGAGAAGAGAGAAACCAGCAGAGGCTTAAGGGACAGGAATCTCTCTTCCTAGCTTTCTAACAGCAGGTGGGATGGATCAAGTGTAGCTGGGGTCTACAGGCTATCCACAGTGGGAGCTGGGAGCAGCAGAATAATTTGCAGGTCTATCAGTTTGGATGTCCTTTTTAATAGGGCTCTCTGGAGCTTCAGGGGTGTATTTAGGTATGGCATCCTTCATCCTCGCTTTGGTCTGAAGCATTGAATGGCGGGGTTGAAGTGGGGTCAAAACAAAGCAAACCAGGCCAAACCCTTCAGCCCCTCAAAGCTTTGCTTTTGCTTCACTGGCTGTAGCCACTGCCAAAGCCTCAGAGAAGAGGCACTGAAGCCATGCACTGCAGCCATTCTCAACTGCTGGAAACCTTATTTAACAACTCTTTTGGCTTCTGAGATTCCAGCAGGCATTGCCCAATCAAAGCATGTCTTCTTGGCCACGAGGGCTAGAAACCTGATTTTGACAGGAAGTAAGAAGTTTTATGCTATCCTATCAACTATCACATTCTGCATCTTCTCTGTGTTCCTATGGAAAGGTTGAATGCATGCAGCCTGGTTTGGGGAAAAGCCAGCATTTTATACAAGACACAAGTTAAAGAATAAAAAGTTAAGAAAACATCTCCTCTAGCCACCCTCATGCAATCTGAAGGCAGCAATTGACTGAATTTCATCAATGAATGCCTCCTATTGACTTGCTTACTTTCAATCACTCCAGCAACCTGGTGTCAAGGGACTTGTTGAAGAGTCCACTAACTGGGCAGAGAGATGCTACCAGGCTTTAAGCGGATGAATTATGAGAGCTCCATTCTGTTTCCTGGGAATGGAGAAGGATCTGTACAAGGCAGTGCAGGGCACATAAAATATTAAACCCATGCACCATTTGGAAACAGAATGGATGCATTTTGTCTGAAACAAAAAACTCCAAAGCAAAGAAGGTATGAAGTTCCCAGGGAGTCATGTGCAAGCTCACAAGCTGCAGGAGGATTGATCGATTTAAATCAAGGCAGTTCAAACTATGATTTCAATCACCAAGGAAAAAGGGGGCTAATCTAAACCATTGATTTACACCACAATTTCCCAACCAGAACCCTATATTAGTAGTAGTTACTGGGTAGATCAGTTCTCCATGAGCTGGAAGGTAATTGTCTACCATCTATGTTTTTGAAGAGTAAGTAGACTCATAAATATTTATGAACGCTGACTCTGGGCCATGCAGCATTCAGATAGTTACAAGGTATAAAATAGAAGGGAAAGGTCATTCAGCTGGTGAAGTGGATGACACCTGTGGTGACTCTGCCTGGCCCCTAGAATCAAGTTATAATACAACCGTTGCACTCTGTGACGGCTCCTGAAGATGTTTTCTCCACATTTCCTTCTTTACAAACAAAAGCAGCCTTTTCTAAGGTCATAAATGGGTCATACATTCATTTTTAAGAGATGATATGCTTGCATTAAGTTCGGATTTCATTTTAATGTTATTCAACCCCCCTTCCATCTTGATCTTTGTAAACACACAACCACTGATCGGGAACACGCTTAGCTTCCCTACTCTGGCTGGGCGCGCCTTCTACCCTGGTTTTGATCATGAGAGAGCCAATTTATTTTTATTCAACCCAATGAGCAGGCAAGGTCTAAGGATGAGCTTTCTGGAAATATGTTCGACAGTGGCAAAAAGGACCCTCTTTCGTGAGTTTTAAAAGAACACATCAACAAGAGGGTGAAAGTGTTCACTCATAAAGCTTATTTGATTGGCCACATCACCAGATCACAAAGAACTGCCCTCAGCCTTGCTTGGGATCGATCAGGGCGGCCCTTCCATGAGGCAAATTGAGATGGTCACCTCAGGCAGAAGTTTATTGGGCTGCCAGCCAGACAGCAAGATGCCATCCTGCTTCCTAATTTGTTTTTGTAGGTGGGGGGGGGAGAGGGACAAAATGGGAGAAGGGTGTGCATAAGGGGGCTGGTATTTGACACCCTGTTTCAGGCACAGAGGTCTTTGGCCACCACTGGCTTCTGTTGCCCGCTTGGTCACATCCAAGCTCCAGTCCAAGACTGCACTGCTGAGAGCAACATTCCACTCACCTCTTTCTCCCCACAGATATTGCTGATGATGGAGCTGGAAGCAGGACTCGAAGACGGTCCCAAGACGCCTACCACCCCTTTCGGAAGAATCTGGCACACTGGGGGTCCCCAATGGAGAGTCAACCAGCAAGGAGAAGAAAGAAGAGTTATTGGTAGTCTCAGATAAATGGAGGAGTACGAACAGAAGGATTGCCTTGCTGGACCTGAACAAGAAGGCCAACTTTGCCAGCATTCTCTGCCCAACAGTGGCCGCCAACTGCATGCCTCAGAGAATGAAAGGGATAGCCCTCTCCTTGTTTATCTCCAGCAGTTGTGTGGATTAAAGGTTTTAACCCACCCTTTCTGGAAGAAGTTCAAGCCTGTGAACAGTGTACTCGACCTCCATTTTATCCTCACAGCAACCCTGTGAGGCAGGCTGCAGGGCAGCGAGTTCATTGCCCAAGGTCAACCAGTGAGCTTCAAGAAGCAGAGTCTCTCTGATTCCAATCAAACCAGGGCTGAGCCAAAAGGATTCATATTTGCCACTCCATTTGCAGGTGACAATCATGGGAGGGATTTTGGCATCAAAATTGGGAGAGGTGTGTGAAATGTTCCCCTGGCAGAGAGGCAGCTGCAGCGCAGAGCTGGCACCTGCAATTTCCTCAGAAGCTCCCTCCCTCTGTGAGACACCATCATGGGGCATCCATTATGGGGCACCTCTGCTGCTGCTTCCACAAAAGAGACTGCCAATGGAGAAAAATTGTGAGTTGGGCTGGCGTGGGTCCCCACTTCACTCCTCTACACTCCACCCATTTCGGCCAAAAATTCTCATTAGAGAATTTTCTCATTAGAGCATTTTGGTCTCATCCCTCTAACCACAGTGGCTTTTGGATTTGGAGACATGCTGCCTTTATGCATGGAGATTCCACTTAACTATCATAGCTCTGCAGAGGAAGTTCTCTTCTTCCTGTGGGAGGAGAGCTGGCCTTGTGGTAGCATACATGAATGGTCCCCTTTCCTAAGTTAGGCCCACCTTGGTGTGCGTTTGGGTGGGTGGTCACATATGAGCGCTGTAAGATATTTCCCCTTAGGGAATGGAATCATAGCTCAATGGAAGAGCACCTGCTTGCCTGCAGAAAATCCCTGGCAGCCTCTCCAGGTAGGGCTGGGAGAGACTCCTGCCTGAAACTCTGAAGGGCTGCTGCCGGTCCATGTAGACAATACTGAGCTAGATGGACCAATATTTAATTTAATTTAATTTAATTTAATTTAATTTAATTTATTTATTTATATTAGAAGCATTGAGCCCCTGGTGGCACAGTGGTAAAACTGCCACCCTGTAACCAGAAGGTTACAAGTTCGATCCTGACCAGGGGCTCAAGGTCGACTCAGCCTTCCATCCTTCCGAGGTCGGTAAAATGAGTACCCAGAATGTTGGGGGCAATATGCTAAAATCATTGTAAACCGCTTAGAGAGCTTCCAGCTATAAAGAGGTATATAAATGTAAGTGCTATTGCTATTGCTATTGCTATTTCATATACCGCCCAC
This sequence comes from Hemicordylus capensis, assembly GCF_027244095.1. Lineage (NCBI taxonomy): Eukaryota > Metazoa > Chordata > Lepidosauria > Squamata > Cordylidae > Hemicordylus > Hemicordylus capensis. Next base: position 27,771,823 of record NC_069664.1, read on the forward strand.
TCCAAAGGCAGTGTACAATGACATGTAAATAAGGTAGCATTAAAAATTACAACTAAAAATTGCAAACTAAAATAGGAAATGGAAAGGAAATAAAGTCAATGACAGGGCAAATGCCTGGCGGAAAAGAAAGGTCTTCAGTAAGGATTTAAAGCAGGGGCTAGACAAATCTGAAGGGGAAGAGAATTCCAAAGACGTGGGGCAGCCACTGAAAAAGCCCTTCCGCGGGTCCTAGAACTACTGAGTCTGACTCAGTAGGCGGCAGCATCCTCTGTAGCATTCAAATATGCAGCAACTTTACTTCCAAGTGGCTTGAAGGAGGGCCACAGAAGAAGAAGCCTCCTAGGTGACAGCCAATGGTGTAAACTGAACCTGTTACTTTGCTTCTCCCCATCTCTTTCCCGGCACCCTGACAGAGCCTTCCAGACCCATCCTGCAGTACTGTTTTCACGGCAGCTAATGGGAGATATTAAGTGAGGAAATGACCCAGGTTAAAGCAACACATGATGGATGACAAACTTGCCTACATTTCCTCATTCTTAATTTACATAGCCAATATGGATTAAATTATTTTAGCCTCGGTTCCCCTTTGTTGCACGTTCCATTCAGTAGTGGCCCGGCTGGGTGCCATAGGGCCTGCGGTGACATTAACCAGCCCTGACAAACTAAGGGAGCCATCACAGCAGAAAGCATGGCATCCGTCCTCCCTGATCACCCAGCTACAAAATCTCCCAAGTGCTGAGATGTGTTGTCACTTATCCCTACTAACTTGGCAAAGAGGCACCTTTTAACATGGTGATTCTCTTTATTTAGCGGGGGGGTGGTCCTCTCCACCCCCAGCATGGTACTTCCAGTGACTGTTGCTGGTGTCTATCTAATGTTTCTTTTTAGATAGTGAGCCCTTTGGGGACGGGGAGCCATCTTATTTATTTATTATTTCTCTATGTAAACCACCCTGAGCCATTTTGGGAAGGGCGGTATAGAATGAATGAATGAATGATTATCAGGTAAAACAGAGCACCTGTCATCAGAGCACCTGTACAGACAACCCCAGAGTGACCTCTGCCTCTCTTGCTCAGGGGTTCCTTCACCATCTAGCTCACGGATGCACAGGCTCCTGAAGATGCTGGCAGTGAATTTGGGGGGCAATTTTACTCACAACACACCTTCCTCTTAGGAATGTATATGGCAGCTTCCTATGTTCCTAACAGAGGAAGCTGCCTTATACTGAGTCAGACCATTGGTCCATCTAGCTCAGTATTGGCTGCACAGACTGGCAGCAGTGGCTTCTCCAAGGTTGCAGGCAGGAAACTCTCTCAGCCCTATTTTGGAGATGCCAGAGAGGGAACTTGGAGGGAACTTATCTGGTGGGCCACTGTGAGAAACAGGATGCTGGACTAGATGGGCCTTGGGCCTGATCCAGCAGGGCTGTTCTTATGTTCTTATGAACCCTCTGCTCTTCCCAGAGCGGTCCTATCCCCTGAGGGGAATATCTTAAAATGCTCACACATGTCTCCCATTCAAATGCAAACCAGAGTGGAATCAGCTTAGCGAAGGGGACAATTCATGCTTGCTAGCACAATGTAGACCTAATGGTGCAGCAGGGAAATGCTTGACTAACAAGCAGAAGGTTGCCGGTTCAAATCCCCGCTGGTACTATATCGGGCAGCAGCGATATAGGAAGATGCTGAAAGGCATCATCTCATACTGCACAGGAGGAGGCAATGGTAAACCCCTCCTGTACTCTACCAAAGAAAACCACGGGGCTCTGTGGGTGTCAGGAGTCAAAATCGACTTGACAGCACATTTTACCTTTCCACAAGACCAGCTCTTCTCTTGGAAGGGAGGACAATGGAGCTGGTGGGGACATGGATACAGTCATGTCAGCTCCTGTAGAATTCAATTAAGGGACACTGCTGCTGCTGTTGTGTGTCATAGCAGCTGTCTATGCATTTCATTATGGTCCAGATCCTCTCAAATGGAAAAAAAAAATCCAAATTGGAAACAGAAGTAATAAAGCTGGAAGAGTATATCTGGGATACAGCAGCTTCTGTCATTCTGAATCCCTTTTGCAAAAAAGTTCCTCCAGCTTTGACATATATTATTGAGAAATCACTGAAGAAAAGTCTTTGTTGTCAAGAGACCTGGACATTATCATAATGGGTTACTTTCAGCCTTTAAAAAAAAAAAGCATGAATGTATAATGTAGTGGTATGAGGATGGCGCAGGAAGTGAAGACTCCAGAGAGTTATTCTCCGTTTTGCCTATTAAGTCATTCTGCCTTCTCTATCCGTTCTTATAATAGGGATGATAGCACCTCTCTAGCAGAAGTTATAGAATTTGTAGAAGTTTTAGAGCAAATCCCTCCTTCAGAGAAACCAAGATATGCTCAGAGTGTGAGATGATGACTGTTTAAGAAATGACTCAAGACGGTCTGCAACCTTGCTCCTTCCCCATCCTGTCCTCCCAACATAAAGAGGTCATTCACACAACCAAAGTGACTGGGACTAGGGAGGTCTGGAGGGAAAGCAGGAGCCTACCTGCTTTCCCCCACATGATCCGAGCCCGGACAGGGTTCCGCTGCCTACGCACCCAGACAAGTGGCACGGCGCCAAGTGGCATGGTGAGCAGGAGTAGGGGGAAGGCAACTGGGCTCCCAGGAACCCCACAACGTATTGCACACGCAGCGCAGAGCACTGGGAAAGTTCCTGCTGCCGGGCCACTCCTCCCCCCCAGCTCTATGGCAAAGATGGCTGCTGGCAACCTGGGCGAGGGCAGCTGCCGGCAGCCCAAGTGCCCACATGACCCGGAAATGAGGTAGGAGGCGTGCACTCATCCCCTACTTCACTTTTAGCTGGGGAGAAAAGCAGGGGGAGAAGCGGCGGGATCAGGAATGATCCCAGTGCTTCTCCTGGCCTGCCTTACCCGGGCTAGCCCTGCCCTCTCCGGGTTGGGCTGCTCATGGGAACGAGCTCATTGCGTCTCTGTATCAGTCATTTCCAGCCTGCGACCTGGTCAATGCCAGTATTGCTGGTGCTATTGTGGCCCCCCACCCCTGGAAAGCCAACAGCATGGGTGTTAAAGCTGAGCCAGGGCTGGGCGTAGGGGCAGTGGCCCAGGGGACTGCCTGGGGTGCTAGGTTGGTGGGGAGGTGTCGTCAGGTGTTGTGGTTATTCTCAGTATTTAAGAGCTTCTGTAAGATTAGAGGAAACAATTTTGCCTTTATGGGCTTATGTGTGTCATGAATACATATGCATCCATGCATGCAGTTTTATCATCTGATATGATAGGATAAATCGTGCATGCAGAACGTGAATCAAAACCACGCAAGGGCGACAAATACCATAAATACAGGCTGTTGCAAAGGTAAAGTAGGGACACCACAAAGGCATTCCTGGGGCAGCATTTGGTCCAAAGCTGGCCCTGTGGGGGGAAAAAATCCCCCGACTGTGCCTGTGTTGTCTGTTGTCTCAGAGTCTCAAGCTTCAAGCAGAAACCATCTCTATTTGCATGTGGGCATGCGTGTGTGAAGGAGTCAAAAGTCCTAAGGGGGGTGGATTTTTGTCACTCAAGGAAAGAGGGGAAGTTTGGTGAACGCTTTGTCACCCTTTGTCTCTCGGGTAGCTGAGAGAAAAGACGCCGGGAGAAGGGGCTGAGTCGTCATAGCAACTGAGCTCCAACAACCGCCAGAGGAAAAAAAGGGGGGGGGGGAAGCTTATCATTTGCAGGGTGAAAACATCCACCGGAATTAGAGAAAAGGAACTGAAACAAAGTGGAGAGGCCTCCGGCGAAGGATTACTCCATGTAGAGAGAGTTTCTTCTCTTGTTACACCAGTATCTCTCCCCCCCCCATCTTTAAGAGCAGGATGCTAATATCCCACTGAGGCCCAGAGCACCAGGGCCTTGGCCTGGATTCCTGATCCTCATACACCTCCTAGGCATTCATGCTGGTGGAAACTATCTCCTCAGATTTCAGGCTTTTTTGGTTTCTAGTTATTCTCCCCTTCCTCATGGGATTCATCAGCCTCCATCTGATAAAGCAAAGAGCAGGACTAGGAATGGGGGATGCTGGGAGCATGAACCCATGACTCACAAATGACTCAGAAGTCATGAAGCACTAATAACTATTCAGTTCTCAAATTCTACCCTGCCATACCCCGGATTCTCAAAGGCAGGGAAAAAGTGTTTTAAAATATTTTTAAAAAACAGAACTTCTGTCAAATGCAATTAGAAGCTTGTTCAGGCTCAGCTTATTAAAGAGCATTAAATGCCCACCTATGTTAGCATTGCTGCTGCTGCTGCTGCTGAAATTCCTAGATGGAATTCAGCTAGCAGTCAAAGATGTTCCATGAGGATAGAGCTCCTGCCACTGCATGGGAACTTCCTAGTATGTCCAAGGCTCCCGGGATCCCTGGGGAAAAAGCCCTTTGGAAAGTTACCTTGATGCATCACAAGGTGCTACAGAGAGAAAAGGAAATCTGCAAAATGGCAGGGGAGGCCCCTCAGCAGACATTTTTGTGGCAAGGAGGCCAAAGAGTGCAGAGAATTGTGACAGAACAGCCAAAATCACAAACCGGTCACTGAGTATGTTTAAAGTTATTTAACTGCGTAAAATATAACACTCACTGAGTACACTGGAAGGCAGGAGTAAGTTTAGATGTTAGTGAGCAATTGGACAGAATCCATTTCCCCTAACGTTGCCAGAAGGGACTAAAGACTTGCTTAAAAAAAGAAGAAGCTAAAAATCAAAGGCTGAGATATCTTTGAGGAGGCTAGGCCTACACAGCGCCCCTATGGCTACGTACCTGCCTCATTGAGCTTGGGCACACCACCCTCCCTCCTTCCATGACACACTTTTTGGATCCTGACCACTGTATCTGTCAGTGAGAGCAGAGAGCAAAGTAGAGATGAAGGAACTCTTCTTGCTGCCCCACTCCCACCCAGGTCTGAGAGGTGTGGAAATATTGCAATTTCTATGGAACGTTCATCTCCCTCTCCTCTCCTGCGTTAAGACAAGGGTCCCCTCATTCTGTGCCATGCTCCATTACAGGCAATAGCTCTGCTCACTGACCCATGTAATCCTTTCTTGCTGTATGCTGCCCATTACACACAGAGACCAAATGTCCCTTTGACTGTGATCTCCAGAGCCCCCAAAGCACCGTGGAAGTCTCCTTGAGGGGAAAGTTGTGCTACCCTCCTCTCCACCTCTTGTGCCTGACTAAACCTAGATGGAAGCCAGCTAAATCTTTTGAAATATTGTTTCTCTCTCTCAAAATTATAGAAACCCTCCCATTCTTTTTGTCAGGTGAAATGCCTCTGAGTGTTTAGAATAGTGGGTGGAGGATTCATAATGCACAAAACCACGGGAGACAGTCTGGTACCCTGGGCAAGAAAAGAGCTCAGTTCTGGACCTCCCAAGGAAGCCGGCTGTTAGGGAAAGATATGATTAAACAGGCCACCTTGCCTTCTGTAAGGGGATTTAGGAAGTCAAACACACCAGGAAGGCAAGCTTTACCAGTAATTGCCAGAAGCACCCCATCAATAACCTTTTTTTAACTGCCGGATCATTTCAGATCACAGTAATTTACGGACGGTTTTCCAAGAAGAATAAGTCAATAGTGTTGGCTGTCTTTAGGTACAGACACAGCGTGTCAAGCCATCCATGAACCTGATTAAGAACTCTCTGCTTCTGCTCTGGATTAAAAAGAGAGATTGGCGCAAAGAAACCCCATCTTAAGCAGTATATGAAAATCAGCTTTTAGAGCAAGACACTTTAAAAGGAAAAACAGAATTGATTTGGTATCTTATATTTATAGCCTAGTCAATTATGTCTCAAAAATGGAAATTTGTAAGGGCTTCATTTACGGCTGTAATTTAATGGTGTGTGTTTTGGGGTTGTTGGTTTTTTTAAGCTTGGCCAATTGGCTAGTCAAAAATCACCATATTTTTAAAGCACTAATTTAATAAAACAATAAGTGGAGAATGAGAGAGAAATGTGCTATTTACAAAAACTACACTCTCCTGGGAGATTCCAGAGTTCAGTCTTTCCAAGTCACTTCACAGAGCAGCTGCAGATTGCTTTGGGAAGAACACAAATATAATACGAATATGACAAATATTTATATTCCACTTTTCAACCAAAGTTACATAGATATAAGTAAATAAATACAAAGTAACTAAATAAAGTGGCTCCCTGTCCCCAAAGGGCTCACAATCTAGAAAAGAAACACACCAACAACAGCCACTGGAGGGATGCTGTGCTGGGGACAGATAGGGCCAGTTGCTTTCTCTCTGTCAAATGAAGAGAATCACCACTTTTAAAAGGTGCCCCTTTGTTCAGTTAGCAGGGGCTAACTGAAGGGACCTCCTAGCAAATGCTATGGATTTGATGGCAGTTCAGATTCCAGAGCACCTGAGACTTGGGTGTTTACGTCACATCTCCTCCACTTCCTGTCCAGGGATGCCTTCAACTACAGCACGTGATGAGTTGGGAAGAGCTAATCCACATTGTTGCATTGGCCATGGAAAGGGCAGAAGCTCCTTGAGGGTGGCAGAGAAGATTGTGTGTGTGTGTGTGTGTACACATGGAAGGGGTGAGGATCCTTTGCTCCTTAACTCAGCTCATCAGAGTTGGGAACTAGGTGACTCACTCCTGCTGTTACCAATGATATGAAAGGGGGGGGGGGAGAATCACATTGCTACATTTGCATGGTTGACTTCCCTGAACAGCTGACAATATTTAACCTCAACCAAACAACAAGCAGAATTAAAATATCTGAGTAGTCAACTGACCAGCCCCTCAGCGCTAGGTTTGCTCTTCTGCCACCTTCTCACAGAATGGCTGAGAGGAATTTGGGGTGTTTGGCAATGGTGGCCATTAACACGCTCTCTAAAGCTGGGAGAAGGGACATGGAAACCAAATCATCCTATGGAGGAGCAGACAATATGACATGCTTCTTTTCTTCCTCTTTTATTTTGCTTTGAGGAGAAGATTCATTTTAAGAGTGTCTTTCTATATTCATGCATTATCTCTGAAAATTTAATAAGAAGAAAGAAGGGGGAGGGGAAAGGAAGAAGTAAAGGAGTGTGCATGAGGAAAAGGATGAAGGGGCACCTCACATGAGTCTCTTTAAAATGTTAATTATATAGAATGCAAAATGTCACCATTTTGGACACATGTAATTCTGGAAATGAGAGATCTGGTCAGGAGCAATTCGAGATGCCTGAAATCTGACAGTGGCATTAAAGAGATGTCTAAAAGCCTCACGGCCACAGGTTAAAGTATCTAAATGGTTTCTGTGACTATTATATGCCATGAGAAGCAATTGCATGGAGAAAAGGTGAGAAGTCAGGCAAATCCAGAACAAGAAAATCCTTCAGACAGCAGAGTTGATTTCTTGGATGACCTAAAGAAGGAGATGAGGGGCAGAGGGCCGATTGCGAATCCTGCAAATATCCATTTCCTCAACTCTTGGGTGCTCTTTTACTTGATGAGTGGAAATATTAATACATAGTTCAGTAGAGGTAAGCCTGCCACAACTACAGGACCTTAAAAGCACCCAATGCAGATGGAGATTTCCACGGCAAGAAACTGTTATTTTAAAACTCCCCAAACGCAAGACTATTGCTAGGAATTGGCTGAATTTCACATCTGGGCAGGTTTCTATGTCCCCATGAGCAGATCCTGACACCCTGGAGAAAACCTCTCTCCCATAAACCGTGACCATTCACATGCAATAAGCATTGACTACCACAATATGGGCTGATGGTCACGGGCATAGAAGGCTTAAAAAATAACTGCCTTGCAGAATCAGACTGAGGTCTTTGAAGTCTAGCATTCATTCTGCGAGAGTAGCCAGACTGCTGCCTCCAGGCAGTCACAACCTGGAGATGAAGGCAGGGACAAACTCCATTTGGTTGCCCCTGGTACTCAGGGGTATACTGCCTCTAAACATGGAGATCCTAGTCATGGGGCTGAGCCAAAAAGGGGAGTCCTTTTCGCAAAAGCTTTCATCAGCTGCAAAAGTATCTCCCCCATTTGGAAATTTGGTGGGGTGTGAGGGGCTGCAATAGAGGAGAGGAAGTGTGAATAAGTCCGCAGAGGGAATAAATGGCAGGATCCTTGTCCTCACGGACTTGGTTTGGTGATGTTGTTCCTGAGTGAGATCCGACTGATAATGAATCACATAGGCTACGATCATCTAGAGAAGGAAAAGTGGGGAAGAGCTGGTCTTGCAGCAGTGAGCATGAATTGTGCCCCCGTTGCTAAGCAGGGTCCACCTTGGTTTGCATTTGGATGGGTGACTACACGTGAGCACTGTCTGCTTTAAAATACTCTCCTTGAGGGATGGGGCCATAGCTCAGTGGTAGAACATCCCTGTCGCATGTACAAGGTCCCAGGTTCAGTCCCGGGCGGCATCTCCAGGTAGGGTTTGCAAAGACTCCTGTCTGAGATCTTGGACAGCTACTGCAGGTCAGTGGAGACAATACTGAGCTAGATGGACCAGTGGTCTGACTCAGTAGAAGGCAGTTTCCAATCTTCCTGAAAGGGGGGGGCAAAACAGCAGCAGAGGGGGAAACAGCAGCTATAGACAGCAGCAAGCAGCTGTGAAAAGCAGGGGAAAAATGTTTCCAGGAAAACCTCTGAAAAGAAGTACAGCTCCGGTGCTTTTAAGATGACATAAGTGAGGCTGGGCAGTTAAAAGAACAAGGTTTGCCAAAGAACCAGGGCACTGTCCAGCGCAGGAATCTCCTGAAACTCAAACCGGTCTAGCTTTGGTGCTTCATCAGCAACAGCTGGGAACCAACTGAGATGGAGAGTTGGCCCACCTCTTCCTGGAGGCTACCTGATGCAGCATGGACATCCTGGCTGGCCTCTGCCTCATGTGAAGGGCTCGGGAATGGGAGGCCTGCTGCTAGATGGGCATTTCCCCTCCTGATCTGGACCTCTGCTCAGAGCCTTGCCACAGCCTTGACTCCTGGGGTCCCAGGAACGGCTTTGAAGGGTTCTGAGCTGGTGGGTGCAGCCAGGTAGTGTACATCAGGTCCCCCAGATCTGCAGCCTTATTGGTGCTGGTCTGGGGAGCATAGGAGAGATCAGGGTCTGCAGGCTCCCTTTGACTTTCACAGGCACTGCAGCAAACTACGGCGTCCTCCTTCTCCTCTGAGGTCCCATTCAGTTCTGGCCTGGTCCTGACAGGAAGGTTGTGGGGCAAAACAATTGTGGGTCCCGTGAAAGCCTCTCCATTTAGATATCACAGCTAATAGCTGTTGAATTCATATTCTAGGAATGTGTTGAATCCTTGCTTTATGGATTCACAGCAGAGAAAGAAAGAAAAGGCGTGTGGATGTATAAATTTCACACTCAACATAGCCAGAAACACACTTTAAGAAGCAACATGGAAGCTGTGATTCACGCACTTTACATGTGCGTTAAAGTCTGAGAAATCCTGTAAAAAAACGGGGGGGAGTTCTAAATACAAATCTTTCTAGATTTTATAGTGCTGGACCAATTACACATTCTGCCTTTGCACCCAAGTCCTGCGGGGTGTTTACAGCATGGTAATTGGCAAATGCCAACTAATGTATTTGAAAATCACAACCACCGTTCCCACTCAAGACACGCCCGGGGAGGCGAGGCAGAACCGTGACGGAAATTTTTACGGTCTTTACTTATGCATGGTTTATAAATGAAAAGGAGGACTCCACTTGCGCAGCCCAACCGCCTTCTAAGCCATTTTCAAACCCCATTACACACTTAAGTAATTATTACAGACATAGGTTTGGAGGGCACTGTCAGAGCTAAAGAGCCAGTCAGTGTCACTAATGCATGCCCTGATTTTCTGGGGCCTACTAGCAGTGCAGATGCTTGCTATTGTGAGTAATCCCATCAGTTCCAATGTGACTGCTTCTAGCAATAAGCACGGACAGGATTGTCCCTTTCTGAATACACTGAGGGGGCCACAAGAAACTCCTAATTGGAGTAAGTCAGGGGCAAAAACATGTCTGTCGGAAGCCCAGCTTGGTGGAGGCACCTCACGGAATGAACATTCGGCATTTCTTGTTGGACAGGATCAGATCATACACACAAGCCTGCCCTGACATTTTATTCCAGCTCATGCATGTTTGTTTAGGTTTTGGTCTTTTGCATCTATTCAGACTGCCTGTGCACAGAACTGCTGCAATTTATGATCCATTTAGACCAATTCTCTATATTGATGGCCACACTGCATGCGGGAGGGAAGGAATTGCACCCACAGGCTCTGTCCTAACATCCATACATTTATCATTCCTCATGTTCATATTCTACTCATATAGATTCTCTCTGTGTGATTTCTAGCCTGAACTTTTTTTTTTGCAAGGGAGAGACCATGCATATATGTTGTGCATCCAGGTTGTGGGTATCTGGGAGTGGCACCTCCCTGCATTGACTGTACACAGTTCATGGACCAAGAGCCAGTGTGGTGTAGTGGGCAGAATGTCAAACTTGGAACAGGGAGCTCTGAGTCGGAGAACAGGGAGCCTCACGCTGCCATGAAACACACTGGGTGACCTTGGGCTAGGTACTGTAGCTCAATCTAACCTATCTCACAGGATAAAATAAGAAGGGAGGGAAGACCATGTACATTGCCCTGAACCCTTTGGAGGAAGAGAAGGATAATAAGGATAAAAAGTAATAATAATGCTTTTACAGGGATCAAGGGAAAGGCTTCCAGATCAAATTCAGCTTCCAAATCAGGTTGGGGTTTCCACTACGGACCTCAAAGAGCTTCAGTATCTTTTTATTTCTAGAAATTAAGTGCTGCTGACAAGAAACCCAGTCCCTGGAGATGTACGTACTGGTTTCAGCTGTCTCATATTCACTGTCTCTCAGCAGCTCGAAAATGTCCACCTCCACTTTGGCTTTCCCAACTCGTTCCGGAGCCCGATTAATCTGATTCTTCGCCAGCGTAATGGACAGCCTCTCCCCTCTGCTGCACTCCATTGGGTCGTCCAGAATGGCGGCTGCAGAAAAGAAATGCAATGTGAGTCAAGGTGGGGATCAGAAAATGGAGGTTAAACACAACGGAAGCTTAAATGGTACATTTCAAGTGGAGGAAAGCCTGGCGTTTTTATTCTTGGATGTCTCTTGCTGGTCTGTGCTGGAGAGCTACTTTTGAGGCAAGGTGCATACAAACACTCTGCCCTCTTGAACTTGTGCATTGCAGCAGGCAGGGGATAAATGCTGCGTTGTGTTTGCTTGTAGAACATTTTAAAAAAGAAGAAGGAGAAACAGATGAAGTTTAACATTAATCTCAATATTCAGCGATGTGTCAGGAAGGAGGCTGCAGCATCGTTTATCAAGGCTTGTTAATAAAAGATGTTGCTCTTGACTATTCAATTTTAGCTGGAGAAGAGGACAGGAAGGGCTTTTTGGTGCATGAATTATTCTATTTTTAATGCCCTCAGGACCACCTCGCCCCTTCTGGAGGGCCTAGAGCTGAAATGTCCTGATATCACAGAGTTGCAGGACATGCAGAGAGGTCTTGGGCGGCTGAGCTGTTCAGATCCTAGAGAGGGGCATGGCACCCAGAAGGTCTGGGGCCACAGGTTCAATTCCTGGCAGCATCTCCAGGTAGAGCTGTGAAGGACTCCTGCCTGAAACCATGGGGTGCCACTGACAGTCAGCATTGACAAAACTGAGCTGGAAGGACAAATGGTCTGACTCTGTATACGGCGGCTTCCTATGTTCCTGGGAAAGGAGGAGAAAGAAGAAGCAGGGGGCTAGGAAAGTAGGTGGTGGCAACTTGAGAAGGCGATAGGCAAGCCTCTTCCTTAGTCTCGGTTCCCTAGTTCCAATATGAGGATGATAATACTTTTTTTGTGCAACAGGACTGTGAGCTCAGTTCTGCTATTGGAAATAAATTCCTAGGTCAAGCATGTGCTCAGAAGCACCTTATTTCCCCCCTCCCCACCCAAAATACTTGTTTGCACCTTGCTCTGGTGGTTGGATTGATCTCAGGGTTACAGCAAAAAACAAAATAAACCCTGCAAGTGCCACTGGTGCGGGGAATTCAAGTGCCTGTTTGAGACATGCTGTGGAGTTTTTCAGAGCAAAACAAAAATAGTTGCTTCCAGAATAGTCCCAGAATAGTTGCTTTGAAGCTTCATTTAATAGATGTCGCTTTCTTCCTGACTTCTCTCTCTCTCTCTCCCCCCCCCCATTTGAGCACTTCTGCAGAAATCAACAACCAGAGAAACAACTCATGTAGTTAGTTGACATGTTTTGAAAGCATTTTCACAGGATGGGAGCGTGTGGCTTGGGAAGGTGGGAGGTAGGCGGAATGTGTGGGCGGGGCTTAGTAAGGTGGGCGGAGCTGGCAGTGGGACATTTGAAATCTATCCTTTGAGGTTACACACCCGCCACCCCCGGGGCTGTAAATTTAATTTGCACTTAAGAGCTCCAGTTCTGAAGAAATGTACCTACAGTGTCAGGATTCCACACAGAGGGATCAGCACAGCAGGGGAAGTGGTGGCGGCAGCGGCGGCGACCGTGCTGTCCTAAGGCATACACAGATCTCCCATTAAATTTAAGCAGCATCCATGTGGATGAACTGAGAGGTGGTGAGATAAATGAGGCAGATAAAGCACGCTCCGTTTCCCAAGCAGCTATTCATGCACGTCTCTGCCTTTCAGACTCGGCTCTTAACATCAGAGGAGGCTGGCCGGGCCACTGGCGTGCTCACAAAGCTATTTAAGCAGAAGCAGCACCACAAATCGACAGCGCCCTGCCAGCTCGAAGCCCATGTTAACACACACATAGACACAGGGCATGGCGTACCATGTCTAACTCGTGGAGAGAACAGCTCCTGCATTGCTGTGACTTTGAAGGACAAACGTCAGAAGATGTCGCAGCTGTACGGCATGACCATCCCAGTGGTCCCTTCTCCATTGCCGTGCATGCTCAGGAGAGGGCACTTTGTAGTGGAAGGAAGGGTGGGAGCCATGCTTAAGCATTCCTTGCTGGCCATCCAGGGTTTTGAGTTTGCTTGAGTGGGTGAATAGGGGTATGCAACATGATGGGGGCGGAGAGGAAGCAACTAGGAGGAGATTCAGGGGGGAGTTCAAATGTTGCCAGAACCCAAGGGGTATACTCGTGGGTCAAATGGGCCGTAACCCAAAATTTGGCTTAAAATAAGCCAAATCTGTTTCAAATATCTTCATAGTGCTCCAAAGACCTGCAAAAAACCCCTATTTGACCACAATCAATAGTGGAAGGAAAGAACCACACACACACACACACACACACACACACACACACCACACACTGGCTGCCGCATAACTGTGAGGCCACTGCTTTGCCCTGTCACCCCACTCCGAGGAATGCTAAGCAACCACGTAGCATTGCTCGGCTGTTGGGGAGTGTTAGGGCAAAATTGTGACCACTGGGAGAAGCATAGCTGTCATCCGGTGTGTAGCTAGGGGAGATTGGGCTAGTGAACCAGAGGACTATTCATATGTCCACACATGATTTGTCACACTGTGATGAAGAGGAGAGCTGGTCTTATGGCAGAGAGCATGAACACGGGACCTTTGCTAAGCAGGGTCCTCCTTGGTTTGCATTTGGGTGGACTACATGTGAGTTCTGTAAGATATCCCCCTTATGGGATGCAGGTGCGGTTCAGTGGAAGAGAATCTGCATAAATGCAGAAGGTCTCAGGTCTAATCCCTGGCAGCGTCTCCAGGGAGAGCTGGGAAAGACTCCCACCTGGGACCTTGGAGAGCTGCTGCCAGTCAGAGTGGACAATACTGAGCTAGATGGACCAAGGACATGACTCTGTGTAAGGCAGCTTCTTGTTTTCCTACACAGAAGGATGACCTGCAATTCTTGAATGGACCAGGGAAAACGAAACGAAAGCAGCCTAGCATAGCTGCTGTCACTTGGCCAGTTGCTTAGTAGAGCAGCACTCAGAGTGAAGGAGATGGATAGAACAGAAGAGGCAGAGGAGGCCAGGAGTTTCCAGGCAGACCTCTCCCGCCACCCTACTACTTGTACAAAGGCTCCCAGAAGCATCTTCCTGGCCTTGTGACAATTTATGTCTGGAATGAACATAGAGGACACTGTCGAGGCCCAGACAGTGAGATGCTGAATCAATTATTTTATTTATTCATTCATTCATTCGATTTCAACATGTTGGAAAAACTACAATACACCATACACCATTTAGAAACCACAAGTTAGCATTCACAACAATGACGCGTGAACAACCTGTTGCTAAGGAGTTTACTTCTGATGGCCACAACACTTTCAAACTTGGGAAGGTTCCTTTTGAAAAAACCAACTGATGCAAGGGTATAAGAAGAAAGAGTGAACTTCTAGATCTGTACACAAGATGCTAAACACCCCATGGACTGAGTCTTGAAAATGATTGTGTGTGTGAACAAATAAATAAAAGATGGCCCAAGATCACTCCGTGAACTCATGGCCAAATGGAGATTTGAACACAGTCATAGAAGCTATTCCCACAATCAGTAGAAAGCAGGCTAAGGGAGCCTAGTCCGCTTTCTACTGATCGTCGGAACTCCCGGGCTCACTGGCAAGCCAGGTGGTCCCAAGGCGGCTAGCCCGCCTAATTCCCCCTCCCCTTAAATGAGGTTAATGGAGTGAGTGCTCCACTAACCTCATTTTGTTGCTCGTGTGCTGCTGCAGTGCATGATGACACACAAGTAGACCCCCAACTGGGAGGCTGCAGCCAGCCTCCTGGCCTTGGGGGTCTCTTCAGAATGCCCTGCACCCTCGGACGGGGCATCCCGGAACTTCCGGGAGATGGGTGGCCCCCGATCCCTGGAGCTGGCAGTCGTGTGGGTGGTCGGTCCGGCCGCCCAGGGCTTGGAGGCTGCTCGTCTGCTAAGCGTGATCTCCCTGCAGACTCGCCACTCTCAGACTCACGGATTGTGAGAAGAGCTTCATTGTCTGACCCTCTAACCACTACGCAACACCAGTTCAACACAGGATGATTGCCATGGCCAACAAAACCTCCATCTGTGAAATGAACTGCCACCCTAGAAGACATCCCATTATTATCTACTATGTGGAGATGCCCAGAGATTCCCTGGCCAACCACTTGTGGAAAGCCTTATTACTACTACTACTACTACCTACTACTACTACTACTACATCATTTATATCCCGCTCATCCTCCAAGGAGCCCAGAGCGGTGTACTACATACTTAAGTTTCTCCTCACAACAACCTTGTGAAGTAGGTTAGGCTGAGAGAGAAGTGACTGGCCCAGAGTCACCCAGCAAGTATCATGGCTGAATGGGGATTTGAACTCGGGTCTCCCCGGTCCTAGTCCAGCACTCTAACCATTACACCACGCTGGCTCTCTTTGCATTAAACAGGGCACGAGGGATTATGAGGAGGAAAGAATTCTGCACAACATTGCTTTAGACCTACAAAGTATAGTGCCCATGAAACACAGAGGTACCCCCTCCCAGCTGGCAGCAGCCATAGCTGCATTTAAAAAACCCACATCCCTCGTGCCCTGTTCCCTGTTTATGCAGAAACTCAATTCCCTATAAGGTGTTTTTTTGTTTTGTTTTTGCAATTTTGTGCCATTAATTTTTTTTCTCTTCCTCTCTCTTTGTATATCCACAGGATGATTGTGAGAGTAGTTAGTTCTACCAAATATTAACCCAGCCCGCGATCAGGGTGGTTAATGAGATTGAACGGAGTTTTATTTATCATTAGAGCTGGCAGACTAAAAGGGTAATTTAATGTTTTAAAAGGTTGATTTTTAAAACTTTTCGTCTGGGGAATACTTTGCCAAAACTGGCATAATAACAGCATAATTAAGAGCGAACTAAAATCTTTATTTAAATTCACTTTCATCTATTCTTGTCAGTAAAATACGGGGACATGCATCAAATAAGTCTTTAATCCTTCTAAATTTACGGGAAAGCCTTTGAACTGTATTAGCCACAAATTGCACCCCCCCCTCACTTTTTAGCTCCCTTCCTTGCTTTCCTGGGCTTCTCTATTCTGCAACGTCAGTGGGGCAAATAGTTCCTTTGATTGGCATCCTTAGCAAGATAAATACATAAATTAGCCATGTAGGTCTGTAAAGTAACAACACTGTTATGGATGCCAAATGCATTGGGAACTCTGCTCAAATGTTTCAAATCTGAAGTTGTTGGGTCTACATTTAGCCATAGAAGATAAGCTGGGAGCCCACTTTATAGGCTGGTTCTTCTCACAACCCTTGCCTGGGTGCGAGGAACTACCAGCCAGGGGTAGGAGAGCTGGGTGAGTTCCCAATCCACAGTCATGTGAACTCAGAAAGCAGGGTAGGACAAGGGGAGAAGTGATCACGGGTGAGATCAAGAGGAGAGCGGGAGAAAAGAGTAGTAGATGAGGGTGGGATTGCTCACATTCCATCTCCATCAGGGTAGGATGAGGCCTACCCTCATTGTCTCATGCAACAGACCTCATTGCCTACTATCAAAGACAATGAGGTCATTCACACAATCGAAAACTGTGTTCTACCCAGGTTTGGGAGCTGTGTGTACTCCCAATTTTTGATTGTGTGGAAGCAAGGTTAGAGGAAAACCTGGGTAGAAGTGATTGTGTGGAAGTAAGGTAGGAGAAAAAGCTACACAGGTTTTCCTCTAACCTTGCTTCCACACAATCAAAAATTGGGAGTATACACAGCTCCCAAACCTGGGTAGAACACAGTTTTTGATTGTGTGAATGACCTCTATGTTTTAACCAGGCACTCAGAAAAGCAAAAACCATAGGAATCTCTTTCTGTCTACTCTTTCTATGGAATTTCAGAAGACAGGCCTTTTGCTTCCCCCACCAGACTCTCCCTCCGCCCCCAAGGTCTTAGAAAAGCTGAATATATGAACAATCTAGAAAACTGTGTTTCACATGGTTAAAAGGATGTACAATACCTTTACCTAAGGAAAACCCATTCTCTGACATAATTTAGGAAAAGCTACAGGTTTGAGATTGGAAAAAGCAACCTCTGTGTTCAGTTCCTGGGATGCAATAAAGCAATACTCTCTTTATGTAGCCTCCTGTATCACTAGTACATTTATAACATGAAACATGCTGACAGCACCAATATGGTTGTTGGTCTTTATTGCACTTCAGTAGGTAATTCATGCTCCAGCCACAGTTTCACAATAAACAGTGAACGGCTGTCACTGTGTGGTTTCTGAGCTGCTAGAGTCTACCTGACCTTTCTAGGTTAACCTTAATATAAACATGTCTGTCGCCTCTCAGAGGATGCCTCTTATAAATCATTGGAAGACACTGTTAGTAAAGCTTCCAGAATTCCTCCCCATTGCTTATTTTCCTCAATGTTGATGTCCTGAATTCCCTGACCTTGTTTCTGAATAGGAACCCTTGCATTAAGAATCCTAAATGCTCTGGGTTGCTTTTTTAAATTCCAAATGATGCACACAGTGTGTTGTACATACATTGTATGACACAGCTTTCAGCTCCTTCAGTGAATGTGCATCTTCTCCTCCCTTCATTAGAAATATGCACGTATATATTAATAAAATACTGTCTGGAGCAATCTCACTGCATTCGGGTCCCCAAATAGGCATGTTGCATGGATTAATAAATTGCAGGCCACAGCTTTATTAATCAAACATTAAACTTATATCTGGAACATCAATTAACCTAGAGCACAAGTACAATTCTATGGCTGAGGCAGCAGTCACCTAGCAATTATTGCCCCTCCTTTCATGGGTGAGCAAACTGACTCTGCATCCATTGAGAGCTGAGTGGAAGGAGCAGCAGTATGAATGAATGTAGAACTGCACTGAGATTCTTTTTGTGTCTTGTTTCATTGATGCACCACTCTACTGGTCCACATCAGTAAAACACCATACTAAAGAGAGCCTTCATGCTAGAAAAACAGTCTATTATGTATGTGTAACTAACTCAGTGAGTGACCTTGGAGGAACCCTCCCTGAAATGACCCAAGTTCTGGAAAAAATTCAGCAGAGCTCTGATAGTTTTTCTGAGCAATGTCATGGCCCAGAAATATGACCCATCTTGTGCTATTCAATGTCATTGAGTGGGGGCGAGGGGAATTCAGAGGCATAAGCAGCAAGGAGAGGGGGAACTCAACTTTTCAGAGAACCCATGAGTATCCATGAGGGGCTGGATCCCCCTGCTCAATTTTTGCCCTGGCAGCATTTCAGTTTTGCTCCTTTTTAATAGGGTAGACTGCCATTAAACAGGGGGTTAGGGAAGCCATCAATTCTGCTCCATCTCCCATTTCAATGTCTGCTGAAGAAGAATTTGGATGCTTGAAAACATCACCTCCTATCTGAGGCAGGTTTAAATGAGTCTCCAAAATTCATTTCCAGGTCTGTCTAGGGAGAAGTTCACCGGCATCTCTGTCTACTACAGAGAGCTCCAGATCACTCATGTCAGTGAACTAAGGGTAAGTTCAAGCTGCATGTGTACTGAATTTTTGCTATGGAAGGCATCCCCTGGTTCCCATAGGCACCTCCGCAATCTTCTTTCCCATTATTGAAGAATATCTGCGGCTGACCCAACCAACAGAAAGCTAATCAGCATTTGGGGATTTTGTTTTTTTAAAAAGAGGCGATTCCCCTTTCTTTGTCATTTTGGCTGGGTTAAAGATGTTTGCAAGATTGGCTTGTTTCTGTGAATTTCCCCTCTGTTGGAAACAGTCTCAGCCCTTCAGGCTGTCAATTCAGTAAACTGTGAGGAATTTGCAAAGTCCCTCATTATGGGCCTGTCATGTGGAGCTCCAGTGGAGAAGTGGAAGGGTTTATGCTGCTCTGATGGACTCTGCTGCTGGATGCTACCAAAATATCCACTGCTACCCCGTATAGGATGGTGGGGTGGGGGAAGAAAGGGGAAAAGTTACACTGAAAAATCATTTGAAAAAGGAAAGGATTGTCAAAATTCTAATCTCTCCTATCCAGACAAAGAGGCTCGAACATGTTTGGCTGATCATAGCATTGCTATTCTTATTGCTTTTGGACAGGACCTGAGAGATCTGCATTTAAATGGAGTTTGAGAGAGAGAGAGAGAGAGAGAGAGAAAAAATGAGAATTTAGGTGAAAGAGGTAGGGTGGGAGTGGAAGGAGGAATAGCGAAATAGCCAGGAGCTTTGCAATTCAGTTTCTTAATAATAGGGTCCATTTTCCCTTCTCTTAATCATTGTTTTGTGTGCATCAACACTAAAAAAAAAAAAAAAAAATAACCAGCCTTTTCAAATTGCCTTGGAGGGTAGACAATAGGTACTGGCTCCCTTTTGACGCCCAGGGACACATTGAAGGATGCTGGGCTTATAGACTGGGTTTGTTAATACTCAAAATGTCATTTGCCTGCCAAAAGCTTATCTTTCTGTCCAGGTAAAAATGGTCCATCTGGTACACCCAAAGAAGTGTGTTGCCAGGTTACTAGCTGCTACTCCCTCCTCCAGGCCTTTTGTGATCTCAGGTGTAACCACTCTCTCTCTCTCCCTCCTTGCATGAGCTACAGAGGTGCAGCTATCTTTCTCCCAGGAGCTCAAAACACCTGCCACATCCGTGTGACATTCATGGGCCACCAACTCTTGGAGGGGATGGACAAAAAAGCTGACGTTTTTCGGAGGCATTCAAGAGGAGAGCGGGAGCAAGTGCACCCGTCTGACTGAATGAACAAACAAAGCTATGAAAGGGGGCCTTGATGCTGGTCAGAGAGGGAGATGGTCTGGCTGTTATTCTGATGCTGGGTGCCTGGAGGATTCTCTTCCTTTTGCCTGTACTCTGCATTTATAAATGCATCTTCTAACTGAGTTCATTGATTGCCAGACCACAGACCTTATCACGGAAGAGCCATTAATGCTTTGGTAATGAAGGCCCTCTCTGGACCGGTGGCTAATGGGGAGCTGGGCACAGTGGCAGAGCGGCCGCTCTTCAGTCCAAGAGAGAGCAAATGCACAGCAACAGTCTGAAGTCCTGCTAGCCCTTCCCTTAGCAACAGCATCAATAAAGATGCTCCAAGGGGCAAGAGCTCATTCCACAACATACAGTTTGATACTCCCCAAGCAGGGCTAAAAATGACAAGGAAAGGCAGGTTGTCTGAGTGATCCATGACTCCAGTGGGGACTTTAGAGGAAGAGGCAAGCAAGGCTCATTTGATTGGCACAAGTGATGTCACTGGGACTCATATTCCTGGGTTCAGAAGAAAGAGTTTTGCATGGGTTGCAATGCTTGCCTCAAATATGAGGCAAGGATTATGAGCCCTGAGTTTTTCTCTAGCTCAGATTGCAATCTGAGCCAGAAAGGAATCCCTCTGTCTCCTTACCCCCACCAATCTTCCAAGCCCTCTCTCCCTTTCCCTTTCCCTTCTACCCCATTTCCTGGAATGGTGCTCTAGCAGCAGAAAGCTGTGCCAAGCAGGAGGAGAAAGGGAGGGACAGAGGGAGAGAGGTCTCTTCCCCTCCCTTCTCCAGAATCTGGCATGCTGCGATGTGGTGTGCCAGGCTGCAAGTAGGAAATTTAATTCTGTTTTTTCTAGAACCCAGAACCCCTGAGGCTGAGGGCAAAACCAGCCTAGCAGCTATGCATGAGCACAATCCAGATGGGGACAGCATCATGGAGGTAGGTGATGTTTAACCCAATATCTATCTATCTATCAAATTTATTGATCGTCTGACTTCCTTAGACTCAAGGCGGTTCACATAAATTAAATCAACAACGAAGACAAGAGAAGAAGGGGGAGGGGAGAAAGAAAAGGGGGGGAAAAGAGGAAAAGAACCCCACCCATGTTAAAAACTAAAAGCCTGGCTAAATAGATACGTTTTCAGGAGCTTCTTAAAAGACAGAAGAGAGGGGCATTATGAATCTCAGGAGTGTTCCATAAGGAGGGGGCTGCCACAGAGAAGGCCCTCCCACGAGCCCGGGTCCCATGCACCTCCCCTGAGCCCGGCACTCTGAGAAGGCCCACCTGAGACAACCTCAGAGTGCGGGTCGGTTGGAAGGGAGAAGCAGTCCTGAAGGTACACAGGTGCCAAGCCTGCTATCTTGAAAGCCGCCTTGGGGTTTTCTTTTAACGAAAGGCGGTATAGAAATGTAAAAATAAATAAATAAATAAATAAAATAAATCTCTGTCATTTTCCTGTTTTTAAAATGTCCTCCTTGCATGGGTCCTCTAATGGGTCAATGCACCAAGTCACACCCAGAAAAGGCCCACAGCAGCTTTAGATGGGATTTTCACTTGGAAAATCTTATTAAGTAAAAGCATCAAAAACACCCACTACTTCTGCACCAAGATCCCAGTTTGGACTGGGCCCCCTATGCAGCTGATATTTTAAAGTAAAAACAAAAAACAAGTCTCAGACGAGTCAGTGCCGCATTTAATGCAATGTCTATTTTGGCCCTGAGAGCTAAGCAATTAGCACAAGCCATGCTAGATAATTTTGATTTTTTTTTTAAAAAAAAAATCCCAGTTTTGTCTAATATTGCGAAATGATTGGGAGTTACAAACCCCGGAGAACTGGCTGCAATCTGAGGAACCTGATCTGCATTCCTGTCACCTTTGCTCTAGTGAAATGGAGATGTGTTCCCACATCACGACAACAGAACAGACACAGGCACTATGTGTTGCCCGATCAGGGCTTCCGCATGCCTGTCACCGCTCCGGAGACGCTTGAAGTGAGGCAGTGGTGCCAGGGTGGTTGACCCAATGGGTGGCACTGAGATTGTTCCTATTGCAGTCTGCTCGGGTAGACAGGCATGGGGGGAACTCTGGCTGTCTCTCAGCTAGATATATGAGAGCCAGCGTGGTGTAGTGGTTAGCGTGCTGGACTAGGACCGGGGAGACCCGAGTTCAAATCCCCATTCAGCCATGAGACTTGCTGGGTGACTCTGGGCCAGTCACTTCGCTCTCAGCCTAACCTACTTCACAGGGTTGTTGTGAGGAGAAACTCAAGTATGTAGTACACCGCTCTGGGCTCTTTGGAGGAAGAGCGGGATAGAAATGTAATAAATAATAATTAACAACAACAACAACAACAACAATAATAATAATAATAATAATATCTGTGCTGGTGAAAACAAGAGGATGCTGCTCTTCCCAATCAGATGAGAGCTCATTGGTCTGGGGTCTGAGCACTGGTAAGTACTGACAATGGGTGAGGATTGCAGAATCCTCCTCCTGCCCATGGCCAATGCTTTCTTCAGACCCTTTTCTCCCAGAGGGGACTCTGATACAGGAAATGACTGTGGTTGAAAGGAAAGTGCTTTGAGCGAGGCTGCATGGAGGTAAGCAAGGTAAGGGCGATATTGAGCTGTCATTTAGTTTGGCCGCCAGGGAGAAGGTGGGGGAAAGACGTCATGGAGCCAAGAAACTTGTGCATGTATCAGATGAGCAGGAGATTTAATTAAATCAGTGGAGAATTGTAACACTGCTGGTGGTGGTCGGGGAAAGTAATAAAACCTAAACCAGCAAGCAAGGAATGATATGTAGAAATGCAAGACATTGGAAATATAGGTGAAAAGATACCTGTCAGGATTTATAGCAGCCATGATGGAGTGGAGAGATGCAAGGCGTTCTGGACACTAGATTTTGAGATTTGATGGATAGCAAGTGGCAGGCAGGTTTCAGAAAATGGCCACAAGCAAAAAAAGCAAAGGAAGGAAAGAGACCAGCATTTGCAGAGCAAACTGTCACCCGGCGTGCGGGACACTGAAAGGCACAATCTATCTGGATAAGGCATGCTAAGCACGGATGAGGATGCTGAGGACCTGGAGGCAGTAGAGGTCCGTCCTAATGAGCCTGGAGGGTGCCAAAGGAGGTGCAGCTGCCTCTGCTTCCCGGCAGCAGCTTGGGTAGCTCCTCTCTCTCCCACTCCACCCAAGAGCTGTGCTGCCTGCAGGCTGGCCATTCAACAGATAGAGCTGTGAGGTTAACTGTGCAGCGCTACCTGATGAATGGCCAGCCTGCAGGCAGTGCGGCAGACAGAGGAGCAACCTAAGCTGCTGCCAGGAAGCAGAGGCAGCTGCACCTCCTTTACCCGACTCATTAGAATGAGCTGCTACTGCCCGGAGGAAAGGACTCCAAGGCGTGTGTGTGTGTGTGTGTGTGTGTAAGATTTGCATTATTTGGAGAACGCAAAGAGTGGTAATAGAAAGCAGCTTTTAGAAAAAGCCTGAAAGTCAAGGTCACAATCATACTTAAGAGCTGGGATTTTTTAAAAATCAGAAATAGAAAAAGGCAGCGCCTTTTAGATTAACATTTTAATGCATAAGCTTTTGTGGGTTATAATCCACTTCCTCAGATGCAGGGTGAAAGCAAGGATGGCCAATTACAGGCAGGTAGTGAGCAAACATTCAATTTACATTTAAAGATATATCTACAATATGGAATGTTAATGGTTTTCCATTGACAAAAATAGGAAGGAACTCAGGTTTGATAGGTTTCGGGGAACTGGCTGTTCAGATTGACTCCTCCATCTTGCCCTGCTAATCTGTAATGAGGCATAACAGGAACATCATCCATATTTCCATGTAAAGTACCACAATGATGATCAATAATAATATTTAAGATTTGGTTAGCACTTCTGAGTGTTCAAAGAACTTCAAATACATTATCTTGGTAATCCTTACAATATCAGGTGAGGCAGTATTAGAGACGGGCGAGAACTCCCTCGTTCACCTCAAATTAACTCTTAAATGATCCACGTTCTTCTTCGAAAACTAGTCGAAAATCAGTCCTTTTTCTCAGCCAAATCTTGGAAAAAAGATCCTCTGTCCCCAAAGAATCCTCTCCACCCCTCAAATTGCTCCCCTGGGGGAAATGCTGGGAGGAAAAGAACATCCCAGATGTTCCCACATGCCTTCCCAGCAGGTCCCACAGGCTCTGGTTCCAATAGAGGAAGCCCGCCTGGTACCATAAATGCCAGGAACTGTGCGGAGATGGCCATGCTGGGAGCAGGCACTTCTGCATGGCATCAGGGGATGCTGCAAATTCTCAGGCATAGCTGTAGAAGATAGTATAGAGGCCTCAAGGGTAGGAAGAGCTCTATTTAGGCAAGGTTACACACACACACACTTCTATTTGCAAGCAAATAATTCCATTGTTTCCACTTATCGGGTTTAAATTGACTACCTCGTATCATTGGATGCCCTCTTTCTTGTCTAAGCCAGCCGGCCTCCTCTGTGTTCTTTTAATCACGTTCTCTCCCATTCACCTTCTTTCAAATGTAAACAATCCCAGCCTTGCTCCTTATGAAGGATTTCACCCTCACCTTAATCATTTAATTAAATCACATAATTACACTCCTGCTTTTTGATATGCCCTTGAATTTTGCCGCATCATATGATATATGCCTGTTTTTCCTTCCTGAAATGGAGAACTTCCTCGTACCATCTCAGTAACTTGAGATGTTAAGGGGGAGGGGACATCCCTTACTGGTAAATACTGTGATCCCTTGACAGTCTGGATTAATGAATATGCTAAGTAAACTGCAGTATAAAGCCACACTCAAAACTCCTGTTGTTGTTTAAAGGGCTGGTTTCTCCCATTTGAACCTGCCCGACCTTTGAGATCTAGAATTTTCCCTGCCCCTCACAAGAAATCACCAGAATCCCCCCATTTTTGTCACCCACAAATGGGGTGTTGAAAGATGAGAGGCCATTTTGACATGGCCTCATTTATACTGTAGAGGAACTAATTATCTGGAAAATAGTTAAATTTTTGCTGCCAGTGTTGGTTCCCAACAGAGCAAAGGAAACCTTCTGCTCAGCAGCTTGGGTGGAATCCAGTATCTCTTGTGCCTTATCGTTAAAAATCATTGGTGGCAGGGGAGGCTTTTTGACTAACTTGGCCAATTATTCCCTTAGTCATGCTGGAGATATATTGTTTTACCATTGTCTTGTTTTTAATGATTTCTGGGTGGAAAACCTGGCCAAATCTCAACTTTTCGATGACATCAAGAGCAAGGGTCTCATTAAAATAAAGCCATTACAGAATGCTTGATATTGATCAATTGATTGATTGATTGATTGATTAAGTGCCATCAAGTTGGTGTCGAGACTTAGTGACCACATAGATAGAGTCTCTCCAGGATGATCTGTCTTCAACTTGGCCTTTAAGGTCTCTCAGTGGTGCATGCTTGACAAGCTTCCCACAAAATGGTTTTGCACCTTTCCAACATTTCACCTTTGGAAATAGGGACATGCCTATAAGACTGCAATTCTTATAGCAAGAATTACAGACCCTCCTGAGTATCACACACCACAGACATCTATATGCCATGTGCTGTAGGCTGTATTCATCTATCCTGAAATAACCTGCCCTCCACTGATTCTAAAGCCAAGAGGGTCTTTGCTGTTTTGGTTAAAGTCGCACATTTAAAAAGCATTACTCAAAGCAGACCTCAGCAGCTGCTGTGCATGAAATGGCAGGATGTATACTGCAGGGTACCTCAGTATTCATGCACAACACTTTACATGGACATGCGCGAGATAGAAGATGCATCCTCTTTGACACTTCACTTCTAGAGACCCTGAGAGGAGAGTTGACCCCTGAAGAATGGCAACTTGAACAACCCCCACTAAACAACTCCCACTAAAAGCATTGAATTAAGCCACCCCCCGGGCCTCCCAGGTAACACCCTCCCCCCGTGAAAATCAGAATAAAATTGTTGCTGCAATGGTCTCAGCCCCAGAAAAGACTATCACTCCTACAAGCACCCATGTGGCTCCCAGGATTTCTAGGGAATGAAAGAAAAAATACAGAGAGCACACTTTTTGTTTGTTTGTTTAAAAGGGAATCTGTATGTGAATTGCTGCCTCCTTACCACCAGGAGTCTGCTAGCTTGTCTCCTCCTGTCCAGTCTGGTAATCACCTTAAGTGGAACATAGGAAGCTTCCATATACTGAGTCAGACCATTGGTCTATCTAGCTCAGTATTGTCTTCACAGA
Organism: Hemicordylus capensis; assembly: GCF_027244095.1. NCBI lineage: Eukaryota > Metazoa > Chordata > Lepidosauria > Squamata > Cordylidae > Hemicordylus > Hemicordylus capensis. The sequence continues at coordinate 27,797,766 of NC_069664.1, forward strand.
CTGGCAGCGGCTTCTCCAAGGTTGCAGGCAGGAATCTCTCTCAGCCCTATCTTGGAGATGCCAGGGAGGGAATTTGGAACCTTTTGCTCTTCTCAGAGTAGCTCCATCCCCTGAGGGGAATATCTTACAGTGCTCACACATCTTAAGTCTCCCATTCATATGCAACCAGGGCAGACCCTGCTTAGTTAAATGGACAAGTCATGCTTGATACCACAAGACCAGCTCTTCTCTCCTTAAGTGGTCAACAGAATGGCGGTAGGTGAGGGGCTGAAGCAAAACCCAATTGAAGCCACTTTGATCCAAGCTCAGTTGAAGCTGAACCAGATGGTGGCTCAATTCGGGCCGAATCAGAATAGCCGCCGAAACTTCACACAGTCCAAGTAAACAGGGACAGCTTCTGTGGGTGGTAACCGAAATGAAAGCATTGGGTTTGGCATCGTCCTTGCCCTGGAAGGAATACTGGTATTCCAGATCTGGCCTCCAGAACCATCTCAGCCTTTGCCCACCAATGCTGCTGGTTCAAAGGAAGTTGGGGCCTCAGGTTTGGTCAACAACAGCATCTCTACTGAATTTGCTAACTGGCAGTCATTGCTCAGTAGCTGGTTGCAGAAGATGCAGAGTTTGGACAGAGGGATAGAGCACAAAGAGGTGCCAGGTACAGGTTCCAAGGCTGCCATTGCTAATTGATTAATTCCATTTATAAGGAGAACAACCTTGGATGCATTTGCAGAGTCTCAGTGGTAAATGGGGGGCGGGGGGACCACAGCAATGGAATCGTGCACATTTTAAGCTGCTGGCTTTCCCCAACCCAGGCAATTCATATATTCACCCTTTATGTGGACTTCCTTGCCTTATTTATTTGGAAGTATAGCCCACTTTGTCTCAAGGACTCAGGGGGAACACTATGCTATGTAATCTCTCCCTACCCTTGGTCACCAAATGGCAATAAAGCAGCTTTTAAAATCCTTACACCATTTCTGGAAGATGCGGAGGCTGAGGCTTTGATGGGTCTTTAGGTGGAAGAGAATTGTAACACTGAGGGGCAGCCAATGAGAACGTCACTCTGTGCACCCTTGTGGTGCTGACTTGGTGAACAGATGGCGCACTGAAAAGAATATTCCCAGTTGATCCGAATGGCTGTGTTGGAACATGGTGGCAGTGGTGGAGAGGTGATCTCTTAGGGGTACTGGCAGGGAGATGGTTTCTTAGCTGCATTCATAGGTATACACAGCCAGGCCACATAGGGCTTACCATCCTTGCTCTCCTCAGAATCAAACAGTCATACTTCAAGTTATGCTTCAGTCTCCTTAGGACCTTTTGAATGTCCTGCCATTCTCAGAGACCCATTTGGTACTGACGTGCAAAAGGGCCTTTTCAGTCGTGGTGCCCAGCCTGTGGAACTCCCTACTCTATGAGATCGGCCAAGCCCCACCGATCTTGGCATACTGCCACCTGCTTAAGATCACTCTCTTTCAGCAAGTGTTTAGCCTTTCTATTACTTAAACCTCCCTCTCATCTCATGCCTTTTGTTTCTGCTGCAGAGTTTGGGATGCATGTTTTGATTTTGATTAACATTCATGGTTGTTCACTTTTTTGATAATTCCATAATAAGGAAGGAAAGGTGGGACACCAATTTAATAAAACATTCTGCTAAGCAACCATATTTTATTGCAGGACACAAGTGTTTAATACAAATGGGCAGCCTCATACTTAAAGGCTACCTTCACTGATAGGGACCTGCCCGAGTGTTAACATCATAGAACGTTAGACTTGGAAAGGACCTGGAGATCTTCTAGACCAGGGATTCTCAACGTTGGGTCCCCAGATGTTATTGGACTTCAACTCCCATAATCCCCTGCCCCAGTGGCCTTTGGTTGGGAATTATGGGAGTTAAAGTCCAGTCACAACTGGGGACCCAACGTTGAGAATCCCTGTTCGAGACTACCTCCTACTCAGAGGTGGAAACTCCTACAGCATCTCTGGTAGATCATACAGATCCAGCCTCTGTATGAAGAGGGAAGCACCCTCATGGCCCCTTCTCTGGGTCCCCCACTGTTAGTGGCGAGGTGGATGACCACAGAGGGTCTTCTCAGGCTATGGTGCCCTACCTTAAGAATGCCTTTGCAAGGGAACGTAGGGAGCTGCCTTTTACTGAGTCAGACCCTTGATCCATCTATCTCAGTATCAGTATGGTCTACATTGACTGGCAGCAGCTTCTCCAAAGTTTCAGGCAGGAGTCTTTCCCAGTATCTACCTGGAGATACTGCCAGGAATTGAACCTCGGACCTTCAGATGCTTTACCACTGAGCACATGTGGTACCAAACTTGGTATTTTTTCAGTGCCAGGTAAAGATGCTTTTCATTTTCCTCAGCCCTTTAGATCTGTTGGTTTTATGTTGGTCTGTTCTCTGATGTGCTGCAAAAGCTTACGGTCCTTGTTTCATAATTTTACTGGTGTTCTTGTTTATGGATTTTAAAATTATCTTTCTCGTCAGCTGCCCTGAGTATCCTTTTTGGATTGAAGAGCCGTGGGTTATTAAAACTTTGAAATAAATACATGCATACTGCATACAGGTCGACTTGCTCTTTAGCAAACAGAGCAAGATATGAAGGGGGAAACAGAGCCCAAAGCAGCTCGGTTTTCTTAAAGCCCCCAACCAAAATCCCAACATCACAAGGATATTAAGAACAGCACAATTCAAAGCATTAGCAAAGAAGATGAAAGGAGGGTGACAGCTCATGCCAGTGCAAGTGGAACAATCCACACATTAAGTGCAGGCAAGCAAAGAACAGAGGACGGCATTGTAATGCAAGCAGGGTGGTGGGATTAGGTGTGAACCCAGCCTCTCTAGGTCAGGAGTCAAAAACAGCAACCTCCTGCAAAGTGAAGGTGGAGTGGAGGTTCTCGCAAGTGAATTACATCCTGTGGCATTTATTGTGATGCTTCTTAAGGGCGGAGATTGAATTAGTTACATTAATCCATTGGGGGACCGGATCAGGTTTGTGGTGATAAGCTTAATTAAACAAGATCCATAGGACTGTGCTTTATGTTGTAAATAATCCCACGTTTACATTGATGAGTGGAATAAAAGGCACGGTTTGCAACTTCTAAGCCCTACCTTGCCTGGGAAAAGAGCCCCACCAGCAGCAGAAGCAGAAGCCCAGCTCCAGGCTACCGAAAACACAAGGATGGGGATGGGCCCCCAGACTCAGGCCGTGTTCCCTGTGCCTGGGATTCCCAGGTAT